>NW_020825289.1:12502500-15005000 GCF_003286085.1 Drosophila persimilis
ATGTATGATTTATGGCCCCAGCGAGCTGGCGTCAATCAAGAGGAGCCGCCCCGCACCTCGTACGCCCCTCGAAAATGAAGCCATCAGTGTGGAGCCGCGGTGGAGCAGCGCCGGCGACGGCTTGAGCAGCGAGGACTCCAATCAAACTTTTCCAATAAAGTCTTTAGCCTAAAGACAGTGGATAAATCACGCAATCAGCCAGTGAAAAGGGCTGCTCTGCGCCGACAGCTACCGACATAATTTATGGCGTGCTTTAAACTTGCTGCCCAAAACGACTCTCTGGCGGATGCCCGTACAATGCGGCCGTACGGATGAATCGAAAGTCGAGGGCCGGCGATTGCACCGTCGAGACCACGTTGCGTATACGTAATAATGGGCGAGAACAGACAATCGGCAAGGGAGTGGGGGAGTGGGGGAGTGGGGGGGGGGAAGTTAAGGGCTCCCAGCATAGTTTGTTGTTAATAAAATAAAAAAAAAGGGCGGCCAAGCAAATGAAAAATACTTTTCACCATTTCCCCACATGCGTGTGTGTGTGTGTGTGTGTGTGTGTGTTGGGCAAATTGACTTAATCTAAAATAAAAGTTTAGTGCGGCACACAGTCTTGGGTTCCCTTTACTGCCAGAGGACTAAGGACCAAGGGGGTAGCGGCAGAGAGCGGCGGCAGCATGTTAATTTCCCAGGAAACGCACGATAAAGTTGAATGCTTTTTCGAAAAACTATTTTAGGGGGCAGAGGCAGAGGCCCCAGAGGCTGTGGCTGTGGCAGGGCCTGCTCTGTAGCATCCTCCTGGAGCCCAACATCAAATTTCGTATGGAATCTAGCAGGTTGGATGCTTCCAAATCGAATCAAATAAAACGGGGCAAAAACTTTTAATAAGCAAATAAATTGTACGAAAACGCTGAAAAGGCAACAAGATTTACGATGCACAAAAGATAAATTTCCCAAAAAAAAAAAAACACAAAAGACTGCAAATGAAATGGCAATTCATTTCGTGCCCCGTCAGTGTTTACGACTATGCATATCGCCGGAGGGGGGAGGGACTAGCCCCCACCTAGCCCCCCAATTACATTTAAAGGATCACAAAAAGTGCTGCCGATGTGGCATGCCTCTAAACAAGAGCTCAAACCGATTGTCGGGGGGCTGTACGTGATAGAAGAAGGAGATGGAGGGCCGGGGGGAGCCTCGAAAAAACCGCATAATTTCGGTAATACAAACACCACTCGCTGGCGATGATTTTCCACTGGCCTGCATCGTGGGAGCGAAACCGAGAGACTATCCAGCCGTGGTGTTTGCTCTGCGGCTCTCGGATTGCATTATCTGCCATTATTTACGGTCTCTCCTGCTGGCCTCCTCCGGTGCCTCCTGGCCGCTGGCACGCACTCAGTTTTTACTCAGTTTTCAATCAGTTTTTGCTTTCATTTGAATAATTATATACTCTGGCTCTCGTTTTCATTTTATTTAAGATTTGCAATTGCGGCTCTCGGTAATTAATTAAAATATTCAATGCCCGCAGCGGGTCTGTCGCTGACCCTTGGCCTGACCCTTTGGATCCCAGCCGCGTGGGGGATTATTTTTTGGGACAAGAAGCAGGCCCTCCAGGCCCTCCAGGGCCTATCTCTGGCATTCATCTCCCATCTGACGGGCTTGACTTAATTCTGGCTGCCTGCCTGCTCCCGCTTGCCCGTTTTGTCAGCTTTATAATTAAGGCAAAAGTTAATTCTTTTTTCGGCCACGCTTGTAGTGTGTCGTGCCCCAGCCCGTGCCCCAGCCCGTGCCCCAGTCCCAGCCCCAGTCCCAGCCCGAGCCGGAAAACTCATTATTTTTAAATGGAACTCTTGCTTTGTGGCGCTCGACGATGATCCCAGTCGCAATTAACTCAAGAAAATAATGTTGCGGCAATGACGAGCAGAAATGTAATATTTCAGCGCCGTTTTTCTAGCCCCTCGCCGCCTCGCCGCCCTCAGCTCGGCTTGAGAATGTTGAATTCGTAATGACAGAGTCTGGAGAAGATTGGGATGCTGGCCTGCATGCACTTGGGCCCCCATCTCGAGCCCCTATGGCCCTGTGTGTGCCTGCTCTATTGTCCCGCAATAATTATATGCAACAAGACGGGGGGAGCAGCAGGGCAGGCTCGATTTCCAATGGGGCACAGAGAGCTCTTTGAGCGGATGCCAGCCAAGGGTTCAGGTAATTGAAATGTTTGTGTGCGGCCACAGGGGAGGGGGGCAGGGTCTTGTACACAAGTTTAATGAACCCCGCATGCAATGCCCCCCCAATGCTCCCCTCCATTCGAGCTCATAAATGCTTGCATGCTTCTCCGAATTGCTTTGCTGGGATTTGCGTTATTTAACCCTGCCACACACACATTCCTACAGATGTTGTGGCATTCCCCCAATGCTATCGCTGTTGCTCTCTCCAATTCCATGGTTATGGCCACCAGGGGAATTGCGTTGCGTCACACCCGTCGTATACGCAACATTTCCGCCCCTTTGCTTATCGCTGGAGAACTTGCTTTGAGCCCTGCCAAAACCAGACCAAGACCAAGCCAATCAATAATATGCAAATCTTTGGCACTTCTTTTGTTGCCCTTTCAAGTTCTCGAGTCGAACAGCTGGGCGGGGGTCCCACCCCATTTCCATCCGAAAATTAGCACCTTCTCTGCTGCTGGCTTGCAGTCCAAGTCCTGCCATAAAATGCGTATATTTGTTGGCCCCCAGTAGCCCCACCATATTAGTTCAATAGTCATGTCTCTGCAAAGCCGAGGCCCGAGGCCCGAGGCGTGCTTTAAGCTCTATTGGTTGCCCCTGATTTGGCCTCCATATATTCTGCCACCAAATCCCCAGCCTTCACTCGAGCCGCCATTCTCTATTCTCTGATCGGTTTTTGGACCTACATCGTTGCCTGTTTTGCGGTTGTTTGGCCAGCTCTGGAATCGCCTTAGGAAAAATATTGACGCTGGCAGCGGCCCGCACAAACCAAAACCAAACACGTTCGACGGAAGGGGTGGTTGGGGGGGATGGGGGGATGGGGGGAAGCCCATGTTTTACTGCAGTTTTTGTTAGGAGTTTTATGTGGCCATCTATAGACGCGCGCCCGACAGCCGACAGCCGGCTCTGGCTCTGGCCTGGCTCTGTCCCTGGCTCTGTCCCTGGCCCTGGCTCTGGCTCCACCACAATGGGCCTCCCTTTTTTTCTTTTTTTGTGCTGTGTTGCTTAGCTGTAAAAATCATTTTATGAGTTTGCATAAAATTTTGTGGTTTTCACGCCCATGTTTATTGGACACTGCAGCATATGCCGCCATTGTCGGGCACGTTGTCATCTATTGATTTTATTTTTTGCCCCCCCCCCCCATTCCCACCCAACCCCCCCAATGCCAGATGGAACTTGCTGGAATACAATTTTTGTGTGTGTCCAGCATGCAGTGCATTCTTTCTCCCCAGGAAATGCATTTGGCTTTGGCCTTTAAAGGCCCTTCGTGGATAATACGGCCCATTAAATGATTTGGCCATCAGGCAGGGCACTTCCTGGTCTCGGTCTGGCCAATTTCCCCTCCATTCGAATGGCCCGGAATTTTAATAAGCGTTCATTAGGCAGCCCCAGAAGCCAGGAAGCCAAGAAGATTCGCCTTCGATTTGGCTTCGATTCGAGACACGTCTGCGGCTTGGGCGGCCTGGGCGGCCTGGCCGCTTAAATCCCAGCCAGGGAAAACAATTAATATACGGCGTATGCAACAATAACCTTTTGTTTTTAGTGCCACTCCAGAGCAGAGTCCATGCAGGCCTGGGGGGCTTATGGGGGGGCCCTGGGACCCAATGTGCTGTGGTTTAGTGCGGTGCGCCCTGCAGGTAAAATAAATTATTATTTATTACGGTCATTAGAGCTTAATGGCGGCAATGGGCAGCGGACCCGGCCGGGCCGCGGACTTCCGCCGCTTAATCGAAAGCGAAAACGAAAGCGAAACATTTGCGGCCGGACAACCTTTCTGCCGGAGTCCCTGAACCCACGCTCTTCCTTCTTTTTAATGGCAACCGGTTCGCATTATGTGTCCTGCGTATTGTCCTTGAAACGAAGGCCCAGAAACAAAACCGAAAATAAAGAAAGAATGGCCGAATGCCCGAATGCCCGAATGGCCGAAAGAAATCCGGCATGGAAAGCGTTTATCGTAAATTCAAGTCGTTATTATCTGGCCGGAAGGTGTCGGCGTGTGGAAATATTTATGCATTGCCAAAAGTTGTGGCCCGGCCCGGCCCGGCCCCATCATAAATATGCTGGTGGCTGTGGCTGTGGCAGTGCCACACACAAAAACGGGGCCCTCAAGCCCTTCCAGGGAGAGGCATATTAATGGTTCGCCGCCTGACACATTGTAAATTCAAATGCATTTCTCACGCTCAGCCCGAGGAGGGCCCAAAACTTGGCCCAAAGCTTTCACCGCAAAGTGAAAACAATCAATCACCGCACACACACACACGCACACAGATATGCAACGCTTGAAGGCGAAATTAATTTCATGCATTTATGAAATACGGCCAGCGACAATTTGCATAAAACAGGGGGGGGGGTGTCCCGGATTACGAGAGAGAGTTAAGGAGTTCTGCTATCCGCCATGGAAGCTGTTGGACTAAAGCTGATATTATTGACTGGTGATGGGCCCTCAAAGGGGCCTCAAAGGGCCTTCAGGCCGAACCTACCCACCAAAGGATCCTCCCAACATTTGAGGGCATTGAAAGGACAGAGACCATGGGTCACTGGATCAGCTGGTGGCTTTCTCGGAGACCTACCTTAAACCCCATCAAAGTCTTGGGGGTGTTCGCTGCGTTCTACGCGAATTTATGTGCCGCGTGTGTGTCTCGAGTTTATAATTTCTGACACAAAATTACATGCACTTTTCCCCCACGTGTGTGTGTGTGTGTGTGTGCATGTAATTGCACTTGTAGTGGTGGTGTGTGCTGGCACAAGTTTTCTTTGCCTGCGCCTCCGCCTCTGCCTCCTCTTTGATAAATGCGCATAATTTCAGTAGTTTTTCCTGAAGGAGCGCTTCCCTTGGCAGTTCACGGCGGAGGTGTGTTTGTGTGTGTGTGTTCACGGCGGAGGTGTGTTTGTGTGGGTGTGTACTTGCTGCTGCGCTTTATTGTTCGCAGTGCCGCGTTAAACATTATCCCGGATGGCTGGATGGCTGGATGGCTGGATGGGTGGCAAGGATGGCTGCCTGGCTGTGCCTTCAGTTGAGTTGTCTTGGGCGCGAATTATGAAGACGATTACATGACTTCATGGGTGAAACTATATGTACTGCATACTGTACATGTGTGTGTGTGTGTGTGTACGTGCCACTGCTGCCACTGGTGGGCGTGCCAGCGGGGGCGTCTCCACATATTTATGAGCAGTGTGGCGCTGCGACATCGCCTGTCGCTGGCTTAATGAAATACCTGCCAAGATTTATGTGCCCGAAAGACACACGTGGAAGGAGGTAGAGGGGGGGTAAAAAAGCAGACGAAATTAATTTTCTATGAAAACAGTGCAGTCACGTATTATTGGGAGTGCTGCAACAAGGATAAGCCTGCCCAGAGACTGATGATTCGGTGACACCGAAGATTAGTTTGGGGATACAGTATTTTACATATGCCGCCAGATGGGGGCCACCCCTCCTGTTCACCTGTTATCCTGCCGAGAGCCGACACGGCTATGGCCATCTGTGTGCGGACTTCCTGGGCGACTGGAGCCGGGTGTGCGGGGGGGGGGGGGGGGGTTCCTGCTGCTACGTGTATTGTGTTTTTCTTTAATTGTTTAGAAAATAAATCAGCGAACGGGGAAATAAGTTGACAGCACAACACATGAAATAAAAACGAGCGACCCAGCCACGAAAATGGAGCATTCAGTGCAGGCGGAGAGCGTCGAGCGGAAACGGAACTAACAAAGCACAGAACCCCCCCCAACCCCCCACCCCAACCCCTGCAAAAAAAAAAACGCCAAAACTCAACGGCAAAAGTAGGAAAAACGAAGCGAAGCGAACGGAAAAGCAAAATTGCCAAACTAAAACTTTGCTGCAGTCACGACAGAAAACGGCACAAAAAAAACACCAGAAGGAAGGAAAACTCTGCACGAACAAGGGGGGGATTTGGGGGTGGCACACACACACGGGGGTGGGGGGTGCTGGTGTGTGGGGGGGGGGGGGGGATAACAATACCTAGGCGATGGCTGGGAAAACTTTGGTTCCTTTTCGGAGCCTGTAACAAGCGTGGCAAAGCACAAAACAATTTACGAAAATTTGTACAATTTCTAAACTTAAATAAACACTACGAATAGTTTTATTTTTATTATAACTGCCACCATTTTTCTTCCTCCCCCCCCCCCCCCCCCCTCACACAGGGACACGAAGGGCCACCCTCCCCCCTGCCCTAGGGGTGGGGCGCCTTCCTGCTAAGCGGCCTGTCGTCGAAACTGTCGTCTCTGCTTAGCTATTAAAGCATTTAATTAAAGCCAAATGAGCAGCGGGTTGCGGTGGTTGCGGGGGCGACAGACAAGCAATCTCCTGGAATAACTCAAATGTGGCCAATGCACTTTTTAGTGGCAAATTAACAAGCGCAAAACTTGAGACCTGGCCCGGATGGGGCATGGGGCATGGGGCACAGCGGGCCAAATTGAAAAACTTTTTCAACTTGCAAGTTTCGCTCTCCTTTAAATGTTGCCAACAAGTTGCCCGGCCAGGATTCATTGCTGCCCCGCAGGCAAACAAACAAGTTTGGGCGGCTTAAGCTCAGCCCCGTGCCCCGTTGCGTATGCGTAATGTGTGTCAGTTTCCAGTAAAGATTCATTTGCCTGCATTCTGCAAAGTTGCTGCCAAAACGGCATGAATGTGTCCCAGACAAGCGGCCACCAATGGAGGGATAGATAGATAGATATAGATAGATATAGATAGATAAATAGATATTATAGAATATAGAGCCTGAAGGGAACCAGCTATAGGAGCCATGTTGTAAGCCTTCGAATATCCCTTTCACCTAGGGCGACGACAGTCGAATAACCCAGACCCTATTGCACTCCAAATATCCCTGCAATTTGTAGATAATAATGTGGCGTCGTCCTCTAGGGTGAGGACCATCCCCGCTCTCTCGGCTCTCGTAGAGGCAAGCGCTAGAAAGAGATAGCACTGCCTACTGACAAACGGATGGTCCCCGAAAGAGAGCAGCTGATGGGACGCCGTCCGCTTGTTTCGTTTGAGTCGTTTGATCGCCTCGCATCCAAAATCCAGCAAAAGGATGGTCCCCGAAAGAGAGCAGATGATGTGAAGCCGTCGGCTTGTGTCGTTTGAGTCGTTTGATCGCCTCGCATCCAAAATCCAGCAAAAGGTCTGACATTTCTCTTCTCAAATCATCAATTTTTGTGCATGTGAGTGCTGCAGAGGCCGAAAGTCGCCCAAACGTAGTTGTGCTAATTTCTGAAACATTTTGTTGCACAGTGTAATCGACAAATACGTGAATGCATTTAAAATTGATGGAAATTTTGATGCAGGCCGCATCAAATTGGTCAATTATTAAGGCCGCAGGAGGCTGTAAATAAAAATGCTGAAAATTAAAGCCATTCAAGTGCAGTGCAGCGGAAACGGAAACGGAAATGTGCGCAAAACAATTACCCGAACAGCAGAGAGCACACGCACATGCAGAATGGCCACAGATACATACGGATGGCCCCAGCTCACGAGTACGGGGGGGTACGGGGGGGTAAGGGGGCACTTAAGGGGGTAAATTTATATAATGCGCATTTTTATGCTGGCACTCAAGTGAAATGGCAATCGAAAATGCGTTACGCGCCATTGCCGCCCCATTCGGATCCGTGAAGAATCCGCCCGGCCGCAATGCTGGCCACAGAATGGACATTGTTACGCCTTGCTGCCCCGCCCCGCCCCGCCCCGCCTGCAGGGCTAATCACGCGGCAGGCCAATGTAATTGCGATAATTTCGAAATGACAATTAAAAGGTCGCAGAAAATTGATTTTCGGTGAAGTGCAGCTGCTGGCCGCCGCAGCAGGAGATTGCAGCGGCAACCCCCCGGTGTGCTGGCAGTCCATCACATCAATCATACGCCGTGGGGTCCCCGAATCCCCGAATAAACATCTAAATAATATACCAGCGCTGGCAATTACAGTCGACAGTAATGCACGATCCTTGCACATGCTTCCTTGGGCATCTGTGGCCCACTCGGAGGTTTGGCATGCCGTTACATTTCCGACAGCAACAACATTGGAGTGCATTATGCAGCAGAGGCATGGCCAGAGCCAGAGCCAGAGCCAGAGCCACAGCCCCCAGAGCTAAACAAAAGCTACAAAATGAAGTATGAGGTCAGAGGAAAGCACAAAAGAAAAGCACATGATTGTCGCTTGAAACTTGAGCCACACAGCAACTAACCTCATGACATCAGCTTTTTGGTTTTCGACTTATTACAATTTCCATATAACCTCCAAAACGCCCGAGGAAAGAAAGAGCGAGCCGGGGGAGGAGGGGGGAGGACTTGGTGTGTGTGCAAAATGCAAACAAATGCGCATATGCAGTGCGAGTGGAATGAAAGGAGAGTCAGAGCCAGAGCCAGAGCCAGAGGAAGGCAAAGGCAATGGCAAATGCTATGTCCTTCAGTGCCTGGCCCCAGCAAAAAGGGAAAACTGCTGTGGGGGTCTTTAAGTTTTATGGCACCATTGTGTCAAGATAATAATATGTACGTCTCTGTGTGTGTGTGTGTGTGTGTACGTGACTGCATTTAAGTGCATAGTTGTGTTGGGCAGCACTCACACATTGAGATACTTAGATACATACATAAACAAGCATTCCTCTATTCCTCCTCTGGCATGACATTTACTCGGCGAATTACTCTAAACTGCTGCTTACATACATATATACTGCTATATACATACATTTATATGTGTGTGTGTGTGTGTGTGTGTGTGTGTGTGTGTGTGTGGGTGTGGCTGTGGCCCCCCCACGGCTGGTATTATCAATTTAAATGAATTGTACACGAGTGTGCCATAAATTCTGGCCGCCTGACATTTGCTAATGTCCGTCCATCGGAGAGAGCGAGCCGTTAATTAAATAACACACCACGGGAAAGTGCGGAAAATTAGTAAATCGGTAAGCGCATAGCCCCGAAAATGAGCAAACACTTTGGGCCGAATTTTCGCGGCTGAATTTCAATTTTAATTTATGTGCACAACGCCAAAATTGAAGAGCTGCTCTTCAGCCGCGTCTCCAAAATAAGTATAAAAACGAAAAACTTGTGGAATAAAAAAACAAAGATCAAAACGAGGGGGAACATTGTGAGTTGCTGCTGCGACCGCAATTCTACATTTATACCCGATACATAGTCAGAGGAGTGTGGATAACAAATTTGCTTACTCTAGGCCTTAATAGTCTTTGAGATTGATTTTCGTCCTTTGCGGGGGCGGAAGGGGGTGTGGCGAAATTTGGAAACAAACTCGTCGAGGTCCGATATCACAGGAGTGTGGATACCAAATTTGGTTGCTCTAGCTCTTATAGTCTCTGAGATCTAGGAACTCATATTTTGAGACCTGTGTGTTAGAGAGAGACAGAGCGAGAAGGAATGAAATTGTTTTCTTGATTCTGGCTATAATAATTACATGATCTCGTTCAGATTTTACACTCTAGAAGACATAGACATTCTCTACGATTCGGCGTTTTCTGTTTTCTCGTATCTTTGAATTTGTGGATGCCACAGATCTTCGCCCTTTGTGGGGGCGGAAGTGGACGGGGCAAAGCTTTGAAATATACTTCTAACAGTGACATATCACAGAAGTCCGGATGTCCGGATATAAAATGTCGTTGCTCTAGCTCTTGTAGTCTTTGAGCACTAGGCGCTGATAGGGAGGGACAGACAGATAGGGCTCAATCGACTCGGCTATTGGGGCTATTATGGGGTCGGAAACGTTTCCTTCGGGACGTTACACACATCCATTTTCACCACAAATCTAATATACCCCAATACGCGGGCATAAAAAAACTTGTGGAATAAAAAACAAAGATCAACATTATGGCTCGTGCCAAAGTTTGACCAAGTCTCCAGTGCGAGTACGAGTGCTTTCCGCTTTTATGGGCTCGGCAGAGAGTATAAAAATGTGGATAAACTCACTCACGCGTGCACGGAAATAAATACAAATTTTTGGGAAATGCCGGCCTCCCCCCCGCCAGGAGCGCAGAGCCCCGCCTGAGTGGTGTCCGGTGGGTGGTGGGCGGTGGGGGGTGGTCGGTGGACCTATAAATAATGTGGCAAATTTGGCATTTTATTCCGTATGCAAATCAAGAGGATTCCCTCGCAGGCTGTGCGAAGGCAATTTCTATTTTAATTACTGTTTCCAGGGAAAAGATCTTTCTTCAAGTTTCGAAGCCTGAATACTTATGCATTTTCCTCATTTTTGTTTTGTGCTTTCCAGAAAGGACACTGAAGGACGCTGCTGCTCTCGAAGGACATTCCACTAGAAACGATTCATCATTGCCCCTGCCACCGGAAGAGCAGCCACTACAGCAGCAAATTGAATGTGAATTACATAAAAAGCGAGTGTTAATTTTTTGCTGGCTACACAAGATACAGATACAGATACAGATACAAGCACAGATACAGATACAGATACTGTGCTAACGCGCAGTGACATGAAAAATGATGGAGATGGAGCATGTTTCGACGCCTCCATGCAACTCCTAGAGAAGAAAGGAAGAAAGAAACCAACAAGAAGGCTGCAAATTGGCGACGTGTTGCTTTGTTGCACGCAGGACAACAGACAACAAAAAAGGCAACGCTGCACATTGCCAGAGCATCATCCATCAGGGGGGCATATGTGCGCCGGAGCTACTGCCGGCCATTGTGCTGCTGAGGGAGCTGAAAGGATTCTGCGCGTTCATTCAAAAAGCCATTAGCCCTAATAAGCAGCCGCCCGCCGTCAATGTGCCAGCCCCAACGTCGGCTCTAGGCAAACAAACAGAACGGAACAGAAAAGAAGAGAAACCAAGCCGAACCAAACCAAACCGAAGCGAACCGAAGAGCAGCAAATCGAGGCGATCCAATGTTGCCGCCACGGCTGCTGCTCCGTCTGCGGCGGCCCATGCATCTGATGGAGCTGCGCATCCTTCTGCTCTGCCTGCCGACCCTGCTGCTGGCCACAACCCTCGAGCCAGGTGCGTACTTGGTCCAGCAACGAATTTAATTAGGGCTATTCCTGGGCCGCTGGAGGGCCTGGCGAGAGGCTTAGTCGAGTGCTAAGTAAATTAAAACCAAATTTATGCGCCTCCCCCCCTCCTCCTCTAGTATGCAGCAGTTTATTTGAATATTTACGCAAAGCCAACAAATCGCTACAAGCCCCGCACACCCCCCCCTGCCCTAGGCCAGCTACAATTAAAGCCCCTTAACGCGGAATAAAAGTCGGGCGGGAAACTTTGCCAATTTACGGATTTATTATGCTAGGAATTTGCCGCCCCCCCCCACCACCTCCAAACGTCCTGCGGCGCTGCCGAAGACGCTGGAAAATGTGCCACAGTGCCTGCATGGGAGCCGAGGGGGGGGGGGGCGGAATGCAGCTAAGCAATTGAAATCTTTTGTGGCGATTGCTGGGCAAACAAAATAATTAATTTTCCATTTGAACTTTACTTTAAATGGGCGCCTAAAAGCGTGCCACACCCAAGGACCGGGCCCTCTCGCCTCCTCGCTGCCTGTCTGTGTGCGTGTGCGTCACGTATACGCATCGTTAGACCGTCTAAGTTATGGCCAACACGTAACATTCACAAATAATAAGGATAATGAAAAATACACAGGGGAGAGATTAGCGTTGAGGGCGACCGCGACCGCGGCCGGGACCGCGACCCACCTTGTTGACGCCTCGTGGCTTTGCTTTTGACCTGAAACTGCGAGGCGGTGGCGGTGTTTCCCGTTTGTTGTTCCGCCGTTCGAACGCGTTACGCATAAATTATGCGCCACCAAACGAGGGGACACCTTATCGAAACGCGCGGTCCACTCATTACGCAGCCTCCAGAGAGGGACAGAGGGGGTCAGAGGTGGTCAGAGAGGGACAGAGGGGGTCAGAGAGGGGCAGGTCGCGTGACAAGGCAAAAATTGAAAATTTATTGCGACGCCTAGAGCAGGCCAAGGCCTAAACTTTGAGGCTGGAGTGACGAGGCGCCTCCAATCGAGGAGGAAGTTTTTTCCTGAAAATCACGCTCACTTTTGATTCTTTATAGCGGCCTCCGAGGCACCCTTAATTTTCACAGCCAATGCCAAGAGCTTAGCCAGAAGAGGTGTCTCACATGCGCTCTGTGTCTGTGCCACAAGGTCGCAGCAAGGGGCAGCACACACGCACTCGCCGTGGCAGCTATTTGGCAAATTTGCTTAGCGGTTTTAAAATTAAGCTCATGGCGCATATGAGTGCGATCTTTGGCTTGCGGAGCCACGCGGCTTAAAAAGTGCCAAGTACTTGCGGGCCAGGCGGGCGAAGAGCGACGCCTTAAGAGGCTTTCGGGCTTAGGACTCGCACACACACACACAGTGCGAGGCATTAAAGTATTAGACACACGCCGGCATAAAGACAAAGACGGAGATAGACAGGGTGGCAGGGGGACAGGAGGGACAGGGAGGCAGGGAGGCAGGGCGACAGCGACAGATAAATAATAATTTGAAACATGACAAGTGCGCACAACTACAACAACAACAGCAACAACAGCAACAAGGACAATGGCCAATGTGTCGTGACTCTGCGCCATGCGGCTTAAACGGTCCAAGGGGGGGGGGGCCTGGAGATTGACAAGAAATATTTATTATTAATAATAAACATGCGAGCATGCCAGCCGCACTTGCTGACTTCATTATTTATCGCTTTTTAGTGAAGGCTGGGCCCACGCCCCCTCCTCCGCCCACCCCCGGTGTTGGGGGGGGCGGATGAAAAATGCGAAGAACGAAACGAAAACTTGTGTATGGCTGCTGGTGGGGCTGCTTCCTGGTCTGAGGGGGGGGGGGGGGGGGGGGGGGGGGGGGGCGGTTGGGGGCCGGGACTGCCTTTTTCTATCGCTTCTTGCGCAAGTTTTATTCCTGTTGCCTACTTTCAGGCATAATATAATTCACACGCCTAAGCCGCAGGCAGCTGACATGCGCACGTAGGGCCACAGTCGGCCCGGGAGTCGGAGGCGGAGACGGAGTCGGAGAGCCAAACAGGATGCGTTGAAATACGCGGCTTTAGCCATTTTATTAGCAGTGCGTGTTTTTTCACTATTATCGAGCTCCGCACCGCACCGCCCCACCGCCCCACCGCCCCACTTGACCTTTGCGTTCGTTGGCTTTGCGTATGGGCCTTGGTCTGAGCAATACATTTCCACTCTGGCTCTGGCTCTTTGCATTTGTATGCCTGGCAGGCACTCATAAGATAAAGATACATATATACATACATAAAGATACATGCTGGGCGTCTCCTTTGTCTAGGCATTTGGCGTTTTCTTTGTTAAAGGCAGATACTGCCCGAAAAACACAAATTTTGAATCAATGCAGCTTCGTGACGTCACGGCATCAACACCCACACAGATACACACACACAGAGAGGCAACGCTGTGGCACTGTGGCACTGTGGCACTGTGGCACTGCCTAAAGTATGAACTATAAAAATTTACGAGGCAATAAAACTGTGAGCTCGCTTCGCTGTGTTTTATAGCCGCCAGCGAGTGTTGTGTGTGTGTGTGTGTGTGTTTGCCCAAATCCATGGCCAAGGTGGACCATTCCACGGAATGTTACGGCATTATGTCCGCCTGATTGATTGAGTAAATTCCCCTCCACACAGCCACACTCCAGCGCTCCAGGTTAATAACAGATAGATGGATGGATGGATGGTCCAGGGGCTCGAGCAATGAGCACTTGGCCAATTAAAGTTTTCCTAATTAAAGTACACACTGGCTGGGGGGGGGGGAGTGAAGTGGAGAAAGTGAAGGCCCAAGTACTGTCAGAGGACCTGCCAAATTGTTTGCTTTTGGCCAGGCAGAGCAGTGCCTTTTCAACTTATTTTAATTACTTTTGAAACATGGACCTGTGGCCATAAAATAGTTGGCTTTAAGGCTGCCAAGAGACACTCTTCTAAACGGTTTTAAGACTCCAAAGAAGCGATGATTCCCTGGCGCAAGCTAAGCCGGTAACCTGTCCGCCATGAGGCTATGGCGTGACACCCAGCGAGTGTTTCATCAAGTCTGAGTGTCTGGGAAATCGATAGGCCACCAATGTCGATTCAGCATTCCCCCCCCTCCGCCATCAACAGGCTTCGATTGGGGTCAGAGTTGGGGCCTGTCCAGCCTGTCTTACGCTCTCGACTGCTCCTCCTTCTTTGATTGCAGATCAAAAGTCCGTGCTCACAGACAACGACTGGAAGAAGCTATGGATGCGCGGCGGCATAAGCGGCGACTCGAAATTGGACAACAGTCTCGACTCCAGCGACAGTCCCATGTTCGAGGACAGCGAGGTAAGTTTCCCCCCAATTCCAAATCCCCAATCCAAGTGCAATGCAGCAAAGTTCTTTGAATTCAAATTCGAATTGAATGGAGTGCAAACACAGATGCTACGTGCCGGCCGATTGTCCTGTCAGCACAGCACGGGCCCCATTCTCCTCCATCAATATGTTAATTTGGCAGAATGAAGACGGACAGTCCGTGCCAGTGACAGAGCCAGTGGCAGAGCCAGTGACAGAGCCAGAGCCAGTGGCAGTGTCAGTGGCAGTGCATCGGGATAACACTAATTACCAGCAGGCATGAGGACGAGTCCGATTCGGATCTGGCCGGCACTAATTAATCTTTACTGCTTATTTATAATTCATTCGCACTGGCTTCGAATCTAATTATCCAAATGGCAGGCCCACCACAGAGTCAGAGCCAGAGCCAGACCCACAGCCAGAGCCCTTCCGTCCCACTCTGATGTATTGTCTCTCTGTCTCTGGCTCTGTCTCTGTCTCTGTTTTGCTGACTAATTGTACGACTTGGGGCCATAAAAAATGAACTTTTAACTTTTTGTCTTGTGTATGCTCTCTCTCCCTCTCTCCCTCTCTCCAACAGCTGATGGCGCACAACACCACCGTCCAGCTGGGTGGCACCGCCTTTCTCGTCTGCAAGGTCTCCGGCGTGGATAGAGTGGGTGTAAATTGGGTTTGTTTTTGTCTCTCTAATTGTACCTACCCTCCTCCCCGTCCCCCCCTGCATGCCGTGCATATAGCGTTTTGTTTATTGAAGCCCTCCATGGCACGGCACAAAGATAGAGATAGATACGGATCTGCAGCTGCAATTTTAGATGCTTTACTATTTGCATTTTCCGCTCATTTTCCCATTGTCAGTCCTCGTCCTTCCCCATCCCCTTCCCCATCCTGCTGTACGTTTTCGCTTTCGTTTCCCATTTCATTTTGCTTTTTTGCACGCAAAAGTCTAATTTGTTAAGCACAGCCGCCCCTCCCCCTCCCCGCAAGCGCTTTATTTGTGGCTGAAAGCAAACGTTTGGCAGGATGACAATTTCGGTGAGGCATTGTTTGACATTCCGCTGGGTTAACAGCCAATTAGGCCGCACAAAGGACACGCAAGGAGCGCCGGGAAAAAATATCAATTAATTAGCCCGCACTGCGATTATGAATTGCCCATGAAATGTGGCTGTTATCGGGCCTCCAGCTCCATCAAACTCCCATTAAATTGCACGTACATGTATCCCCCCCCCCCCCCCCCCCAGCCCCTGAGGGGAGCGTAATGCCTAGTTATCAATTTTGTTGTGTCTCCCCTCCCCCGCCCCGTACAGAACCAGATCTCTTGGATCCGTCGCCGGGACTGGCACATCCTCTCGTCGGGGGCCCAGCTGTACACCAACGACGAGCGCTTCGCGATACTCCACACGCCCGGCTCCAACATGTGGACGCTGCAGATAAAGTTTGTGCAGCGGCGGGATCACGGCATGTACGAGTGTCAGGTGAGTGGGCGTGGCACAAGGGAGGGCAGGGCAGGGGGGCTCCATATATTATGCATACGAAAGAGTTGAAAATAAACCAAAGTGCATTTACATAAGCTCTCTTTGGCTATCTGTGCGTATACGCAATATTGAGGTTTTTCGGTTTTTTGGGTTTTTTTTTGGGGCTCAATGGCATTCGCTGATTTCACGTCACGTCGATTTACTCGCATGTGCATGATTTAATTGTAAAATGCAAATGAAGCTCCCCCCGAAGGACATCCTGGCCATGTGACTGGCAGGCAGGCCCTGGACGACACGGCCAGCAAATTTTGGCCACAGAAAATGTTACTGGCAGTCCTCGAAGTAAACCCCAAAGTCATGCGAATGCAAATATGGAAAGGGCGTGTCCCCGGCCACAGAGAGAAAGCAGAGAAAGCAGACAAAACGAAAGCAGCTTAGGGGGGGGGGGGGGGGGGGGTTAAGCAACAAAGTTACAGACTGCTGAAATGGACACTTGACAGTAACTCTGTTTGTGCAGCAGCACAAGTGCCACTCGGGCTGCTTTGACTAGATGGATAGACGGCATAAGCGCCAAGGATGTGGATGGGGATGGGGATGGGGATGGGGATGGGGATGGAGAACCAGTTTCGGAAACGTAGCTTCAATTTCAAAATTGTTTGCATGCAATTTCAATATGAGAAGAGAAGCCGCATGCCAGGGCCAGAGAGTCAGAGAGTCACAGAGTCAGAGAGTCAGCCAGGGGGCAACCCGGCAATGTCCTCGCCGGAGTGGGGTGGAGCCGGAGTGGGGGCAAGCGAGAGCTGCATGCAAATATGCCAAAATGATTATTTTTCCTACTCCAAGCAGTAGCATATCCGGAGCTGTAGCGTTTGCCGCCTGCCGGATATTTCGGATAGGAGCTCCGCTCCCGGAGCACATCCCAAGGACCACTTATAGAGAAAACGTTCGTTTTTGTTTCATTTTTGCGTGCCAAATTGAAATTGTTTGATTTGCATTTCAATGAGTGCAACATTTCTGCTCCTCCACGGAGCAAGGAGCAGGGAGCTAGGAGCTCGGAGCTCGGAGCTCACTGGGGCATTAAGACCGGAGTTGATTACAAATACCAATCGCAGTGGGTCTCTGCTTTCTACTTTCTCTCCATAAAACACAGGTCTCGACACCGACTGGCATCATTTCGCACTTTGTGAATCTCCAAGTGGTCGTGCCGGAGGCCTTCATCCTCGGCTCCGGCGAGCTGCACGTCGACATGGGCTCTACAATCAATTTGGTTTGCATTATTGAGAAGGTAAGACGCAGACCCAGCTGGGAGTGCCCCGCGAGGAGCTCACCTGTCCCCTCCCCCTCTCCCCGCAGAGCCCCACACCACCGCAGTACGTGTACTGGCAGAAGAACGATCGGCTCATCAACTACTACGACGCCAGGCGGGACATCTCCATAGAGACCACACCGGGGCCGCGCACCCAGAGCCGGCTGATCATCCGCGAGCCCCAGGTCACCGACTCGGGCAACTACACGTGCTCGGCCAGCAACACGGAGCCGGCTAGCATCTACGTCTTCGTCTCGAAAGGTGAGGGTCGGAGGGAGTCTGAAATTATGCAAATTGCACCGATGCCTGCAGCTTATTAATATGATAATCATGCCAATCCTGCCCCGAATCTAATCCCATCTCCTGGTTGCCCGGCTGTCACTTGCAGGCGACAATATGGCGGCCATCTCCAGGCGGAAGACCTCCTCGGCGGATCGCCTGGCGCACATATTTAGGTCGATGCTGGCGCCCTGCCTTCTGCTGAACACTGTTGTTGTGAGGTGAGTGCACAGCTTGCCCAACGAGTCACCAATTGCAACTTTTTTCCATCCTGTTTCTGCCACAGACGCATCTTCCTGACCTAAGCGCCTCCCAGGGCGGTGGATACGGGGCGGAGGGCTCGCAAAACATCCTATTTAAGCTATTTCAGTGTTAGAAAGGAAACCCAAAGAAGGCAACAACCAAAGCTAGAATAATTGCTAACTTAAGCAACTGAAGCGCCCCCGAGGGCGGGGCAATCAAGTGTAAAAATCATGCAAAAACCAATCACAGACGAGCTGCATTTAGCCGGACTCGCTTGGACAGCCCAGGAGCGTTTAGATAAGCCCTAGTTTAGTTGATAAACTCACTTCCCCGTTGATTGTGTACAGTATGTTGACGAATTTTGATATATGATTAGGTTCCACCCACCCCCATCCCCCCATCCCCCCAGCACCGTCCCCTTCCTCTGTGCGAGTCCGGATCGGCATCACCCTCTCGTATGGTAACGAAAATTTGCATAAGTAGACAATTTCAGTCCATTCAAAGCAAGGCATACACATATGTATCCATGTATCTGTGTATCTGTGTATGCGTAGACATTAAAACGCCATTATAAATGTTACTAATTGAACAAGAGGGCAGGGGGCACGTCCAGCCCGGAGGGAAGACATCAGCATCAACAATCTGCAATAAATAATTGTGTTATTAAGTTTGTAAATAAATTCCAGAGCAAAAGGCACACCAGGACGCCAGGACACACAGCCATATTAAATTGTGTACATAAAAAACAGGAAAAACCAAAAGGCAGGACTGAAAATCAGAAAAAAAAAATTGGAGTTTGGTGGGCCAAGGAGGGGGCAAGAACTCATGGATAGTACAGTCCCCCCCACCCCCCTAACCACCTCTCGACTGTCCACACGATATATATCGGCAATCCGACTTAACCAAAAAAACATAACCAACATTCGTTCAGTGTCAGTGTACGTAATTTACAAAAGATTAACCTGTTAGGAGATACTAATTGAAGTTTGAATAGATTTCTTAGCGTAAAGTAGCTTGGAAGATATTCAGATACATGCCACAGACTCCTTGTGTGTGTGTGTGCTTGCCTGTGCCCCCTCAAAGACCACATCATTTTATTGGATTGAATTGGATTGGATTTAATTGAATTAAATTCCTGAATTATTCATTCCACTGTTGAGCATTTTGTCCACTGTAAATATCTTTTGATTAATATTAATAATAATAATAATACTTTTATTGTGAATGGGCCAACAAAGGCCAAAACGATAATTAATTAAAACCCACATATGGCGGCAGCAACAACAACACACAACAAAAATCATTATAGATATTGTACTCTCGATAAGACGGATAAATAGATACAATTTCACAAAAGATTCAAATAAAATTACAATTTGATGAATATGAATTTAATATTAATAAAACATATATTAATAACCGAAAACAAAAACCAAAAAAAAGATACAAAGATACAAAGAATGAGAAACAACAGAAAATGGAAAAATGGCAAACAACAAAAACCGAAAGCATTCGAATAAATCAAGTGATTATCAAAAGAAAATAAATGTAATTTAAATAATAACTAAAAGGCTTTGTTGTTTTTGGTGGGAGGTCCTGGGGTCCTGCTGGTTGCAAGGCGCGCCGCCAATTATTTTTCTGCCTCCACACTCTCGAAACTTGGCCCAAAATCAAATGCATTGAACGCTGCCGCTTTTTGCCAAGAAGCAAACTTTTGTGGCCACCAAAGTTTTCGGCAAATCAAATGAACCCCCCGACCGGCGGGGGCCGTGGGCCGGGGGCAGGCTCAAAAGTAATCGAGAAATTTCAGCAAGAAATTATAGTGTGCACACACTCCACACTGGTGGGGGTAGGGGGGTGGGAAAACTTTCCTTTCCTGGCCACAATTGGCTGTTGACGGCCCCGTGTCGAGTGTGTCGAAATACTTCGACGTTTGAGAGATTGAAAACTTTGCCATTTTTATTTTCGATCTGGCGTTTTGATTACAAAGTTTTGCCGCCCCCCTCCCCCACTCAGGACTCTGCAATGCAAAGGTCTAAGGTCACACACACACACACACGGTGAGCTTTTTGGCCGCCTGTTTGCTTAAAAGCTCATCGCCGTGACATCAAATTATGGTAAATAATCGGATTTTCCAATGGATTAACTAGAATGGCATTACCAGGGGCCGGAGTCCTGGCCAACAGGCACACGTATGATTCTGTTTATAGCCTTTTTTGGTGGCCACAGAAGGCCAGGACCTACAGGACAGAGGGAACTTTCATGGCCTTGGCAGCCCAATGAATGGTTTGAAGGGGCAGCAGTTTTATTCTCTGTTGCTCTGTGGATCATTAAGCGTATCCTCCGCAAAGTTAGTAGCGAAACAGATGCATCTTCCATCGTATTCTCTGTTTGAATTCTCATTCATTAGGAGGTGAAGGCAACGCCAGAGCCAGAGCCAGAGCCACATCAATCACAGTTGAAAGGACGAATGGGCAGACAATAAATTTGAAAATAACTTGCAATAACTGTAATCAACACACTTGGCACCCCCTTGGCCCCCCCCGTTGGCCCCACGCTGCCGTTGAACGCGAAAACAATCATTCAAATTGCGCATACGCTCCGTGGTCACAGGTGCAATCCAACGTCAGGCATTAACCTGTCATGTTTCCCCGCTGATGTTAGAAATTATTGTGCATTTGTGTAAATCCGTGCCGCACGGGCGTGTCACTGCCACTGCAGTCGTTGTAATTGATTGGAAAGCACCGAGGGGGGAGGGGGTACCTTAACAATCAGCCCATGCCCCATGCCCCCATGCCCCATGCATCTGTATCTGTATCTGTATCTGTGTCTGCCCCTCTGCCGTGCAATTTTTTAAAAGCTTTTGCAATATTTCCCGGCTACAATGTGGCAAGAGTTTTTGCGCGTATCTCGTGTTTAGCACTTGATATTTATTACCCGTCGAGTGCACTCAAATCACTTGCAGTTGTTGTTGGGTCATTGGTGGGGTCCGAGGTTGGGCAGCAGTTGGTCAGCAAAACTTTAGCCCTTCAGTGTTTTGATAAGCATAATTGATGAGCATTCCGAGGGGGAGCAGCTGGAGAAGGAGCTGAAGGCACAGGCACAGAAACGCCATAAAATAAAGCCAAAAGCCATTTACGTTGCTGCCCCATGCCCATGCCCAGGCCCAGGCCCCACTCTCCACTCTCCAGCTGCAGAAGAAGTATTTTTTCCACATATTTTATAGCACATTTGTGTATTGAGTGCAAGTGCTGAAAAAAGTTATCATCAATGGCTGCTGGGCGCTCGACTCTCGGCTAGGAGTGCATCATCACGTTCATGCTGTATTTCACTCGCCCTTGCCGGCCCTCTGGCCGCCCCCCTTGCCTCCACACTTAGACGAAGGCCGGGCAAAAAGTGCAAGTATAAATATAATTTTATGTTCTTGGCATAATTAAAAAAGTTACCCGCATACAAACGGCTCTGAGTGGCATAATGTACATGCACTTTATTATTTTAGCGAAAGAGCGAAAGAGATGGCTACAGAGCAGAGCAGAGCAGAGCGAAAGAGACGGCCACAGAGCAGAGCAGAGCGGAGCGAGCGAGAAGGCAGCACAATTTGTTTGCCTAAAAAGCTGCAAATTTAATACGAATAATTTGTTGTTTATGAGAAACGGATTAACAAACTGGGGGATGAAGAGATGGAGATCCGATCCGATCCGGCCAGCCTGGGGCCACCCCAGATGCCCCCTGCTCAAGGCTGGGCCCCGTCCACCTACAGATACTCATTCTGTGCGAGTGGAATCATTAATTTTAATGGTGCCTCGCATAGGATCGGTAAAACTAATGAGCGTCTCCTGGGTGCAGTGTCCTTGGGGACGACCTTGGCTTGCCACCGGGGGACTGGCCACCAGCGATACATGTGCTTCCGCCGTCTGGCTGACCAATTCGGAGTCGTTGAACTGCCAGTCCTCTGGGGTCATCCGCCTCCTCCTCCGCGTCCTCGTCCTCGCCTGCCGGCACGTGCTTGTTATGCAAACAAGCTGCCAGGAAGCCTTCGACATGCTGTACTTATAATTTGTTGCCAGCCAAATAAACAATGCCTGCATTCAGGGCCCGGACTCCAAAGGGTGGCATGCATCACACACACACACACACACACACACACACACAGAAACACGTGCATATGTACTGATACGCTTTGAATTTCCGCTTCCGGCCATTTTAATATTATAAGCGAAGGCATTTTGTGCTGTGCTCAGCAAAAGGAGCTCAGGCAAAGGAAAGGACCTGCAGCTGAAGCACCAGCTGACGGACATTGCATGTGGCAAGGACTGTGTGTGTGGCAGAGAGAGACGGGGCAGAGAGAGAGAGTATAAAACAAATGCTTATGCAAGCAAAGCGACAAAGAATTATGAAAAAATATTACGAACCGGGCATTTTTGCATCGTTTTTACATTTAAATTAATTGCCCGCCGGCCGTTTGTGTTTCATTTTCGGAATCGCCTCGCCCGTCCACCCATCCCCCGTCTCCTTCATCGCTTTAATCATCCTCCAGGATACGGAGAACTCCTCTCATAGATACTGCAGTTTTACATGCGCCTCCTGGGCTACGGTTTGGTCTACGTCTACGTCTACGACTACGGCTACGTCTACGGCTACGGCTACGACTTCGGCTACGACTACGGCTACGACTACGGCTACGTCTACGGCTACGGCTACGGCTACGACTACGGGTATGACTACGGCTTCAGCTACGGCTACGTCTACGTCTATGGCTACGTCTACGGCTACGTCTACGGCTACGTCTACAGCTACGACTATGGCTACTGCTATGACTACGGCTACGGCTACGGCTACGGCTACGGCTACGGCGACGACTACGGCGACGACTACGGCTACGGCTACGTCTACGGCTACGGCTACGACTACGGCTACGACTACGGCTATGACTACGGCTTCAGCTACGTCTACGTCTACGGCTACGGCTACAACTACGGCTACGACTACGGCTATGACTACAGCTTCAGCTACGTCTACGTCTACGACTACGGCTACGGCTACAACTACGACTACGGCTATGACTACGGCTTCAGCTACGTCTACGACTACGGCTACGGCTACTTCTAAGGCTACTTCTACGGTTTAATTGCCGGCGCGAACTTTGCTTTTATGTTTGACGGAAAAATTCACTTTGCCTTGATATCCGGCCAGCCCCTGCAGCCCCTGCGGCCCCCAGCAAGGCGCTGCACTCACTTCGTTGAAGATTTATGGCCCCAGCCGCAGTCCCCGGCCCCTGCACCTGCCCCTGCCCCACTCGTATGTGGCACGTTGCTGAGGTGTTAAATTTTCCATTTACATAATTGATACAGTGGGGGGGGAGGGGGGGCTGGAGGGCAGACCGAGTTCAAGTCACTGCCAAAGTGCTTAGCATGCTGATTTCTGAATTTCTGACCTATGTCGGATGTCCGCATGTCATTCCCATGGCATTCCCCGTCTTGGCAGGGCAGCTCCTCCCTGGGCTCCGTTTTCTTTGCCGCATAATTCAGATTTGAGCCATTATGGGCCACAAAACTTCCGCTCGACCCCGTGCCCCGCTCTTAGCCTGGCGCCCACTCCCGCCTTGGCATGCGGCGAGTGCATAAATTTTGAGCCCAACTTTCTCTCACGTAGCAACTGCAGCACAGTCCGAGTCCTGGACATTGAGCTGCCTTCCTCCGCATTTGATTTAGTGTCGACTTGGAGCGGTTATTGCACTGTGCCTCGGAAGAGCATGTGCCCAGTGCCTGCTGCCTGGGAGAAAACTTTTCTTTAGTTTGTGCATTGTTGGGCCCTGCCAAAAGAAACAAGGACGCAGGACTGCCAGATACTGTCGTAGCCAAAGTTTTCTCCCCCACACACCTGGGAGATGCACAAAAACGACGACAGACGACAGCCGACAGCCGACAGGCATATCATTGAGAAATCAACCAATACGAATGGCTTAAAGCCACTCCACATGCGGGGCTCGAAGGGGGGGGTGGGGGGCTGTGAGTCCACAAATTTGGCAAGATACCAGCGGAGCCATCGTCCACACAATTCATCATCTTGAGGGAGCCGCGAGGTTTATTTACGACCCTTCGGGTTCGGGTGAACTGTTTAAGGATGGCCACTGTCCCCAGCGAGAGATCGTTCAGTCACTGCCCTGGGAAATCTTCCGGTGCCCCGCCCACAGCCGAGCGACAGTCGCCTCATAAACTGAGGCGCCCCCATCTCCATCTCCATCTCCATCTCCATCTCCATAAGCGTCCGCCGCAGAAGTGAGAAATTACGCTGAATGCCGAAAAGTATGCAATAAAAATTTTGTTCGTCTATCAGCAGCCACTGGCGTACGGGGGGTGGGTCAGGGGGGCACAGGGGGGTAACTGGGACCAGTTATTAATCTCGAGTCGCCAAATGAGCCGCACTCGTCGGCATTTAGATGTTCGCTCTTGGGGCGCAAATAGAGCCCTAGATGGATGGCGGCAAACTCATTGCAACGGCATCGGGATCCACATCTCCGTGGCAGGCGGCCCAGGACCTGCAGTGCCGGGCGCTGTGAAATTTAATTTGCCACTGATTGATGGCGAGCGATTTGGTGTAATGTCCCCAACGGACATGGCGGGGAGGAGCCTCTGGGAGGTGCCTCTGGGAGGAGCCTCTGGGAGCTGCCTGCTGGCCATTGTGCGCGCCATTTGACTTTTCAGTCGTTGGACTGATTGAATGCCTTTTTTTGGGTGGGGGGAGGAGTGGGGGGGGTCAAAAAGCGGAAAAAATTTATTTGCTTGTTCTGCTCATTGAATATTCTGAATATCGGCACACACACACACACACACAGGCGTATCTTTTAATGAAATAAATTTCCAGGCTTCGATTTTGTCTTGCCTCGCCCCTCCCCCCACCCCTCCCCCCGTCACCCTCCTGCAGCGAGCATCTTAAAGTTTGCCAAGTTCTTGTCGATTCATTGAATGGCCGAGCACGAATTTATCTGCACTTTTGCAGCTTGTCCTTGTCCTTTGGGGACACATTTTTTTTTTGATTATACTCCGAGCTAAGAAATTAGCTTGCACATTTCTTGGCAGTTTATGCACCGAAACAAAGGACTTGCCGTTCTTGGCAGATCCTTTTCGCTGCCCAGGCCAAAGTGGAATAATTGAGTTGATGCCAAGGCGCCCCCCCCCCAGCCCGCCGGACAGTGCCAAAAAAACTTGCGAACGTATCGCAGGAAAATCTAAATTAAAAGACACACAAAACACAAATCAAATGTCTCTCTTTGGGGGGGGGGGATGGGTCCTGCAATGTCCTGTCTTAAGCTCTTTATTGGCTTACGAATCCATCGAATATTCATG
Source organism: Drosophila persimilis (assembly GCF_003286085.1). Classification (NCBI taxonomy): domain Eukaryota; kingdom Metazoa; phylum Arthropoda; class Insecta; order Diptera; family Drosophilidae; genus Drosophila; species Drosophila persimilis. The sequence continues at coordinate 12,527,627 of NW_020825289.1, forward strand.
CGGCCCAGGCTCTCCATCAGATATTATTAATACATTCTTGATGGCCTTCTAGGAGAGCCCGGCTGGGAGGCAGTAAATACTCCACAGGAGATATGGGCTGCCAGCGCCAGGACGAAGCCAGGCTGGGGAAGCTGGCAGGGGAAATGCTGGGAAATAAAAGCTTGCTCCCTGGAGAAGTTCTTGTTGAATCCAATCCGAGCACAAACAAAAATTCAAAGGCACTGCCGTAAACTGTGCGAGAAATGTTCGCTTTTTGTCTCGTCTCCGGGGGGGAGGGGGGGAGGTGGGCTGTGGGGGGTATGCTGAGTAAGAAATGTGATAAGCCGAGACAAGGAGCAGTGCTGCTACTAATTGAGAGGTTGCCGCACGGCACGCATCTTAAATAAAAAGGAGGCACCACGAATGAATGACCCTCTACGACCCCCGCCCCCCCCTACCATATGCACATGGCAAGGGGCGTGGCCAATCAAGGCTCTGTTTGCACGAGAAAAGGTGAAAGGTAAAGTTTTGAGCAGCTTTGTGGTTAGTTCTTTAACAAGCAGATGATTTCTGTGGGAGAAAATATTAGGCAGCCACCAACAGAGGCACCTTTTTTGCAGTGCAGAGCGATGCATTCCCCCCAGCCTCCACACACACACACACACACACACACACACACACACAGCACAAACAGAGATGGAGCTGAAGAGCTGAAGAGCTGAAGAGCTGGCTTCCTGCGGCACCAGCTTGCTATTTGCCAAGCAGTTTCAGATAGATAGATACATAGATAAAATTGAACTGGGATTTGGGGATTGCACAAAAGTAACTGAGCAAATTTCCGCAGCTAGTTGAGCTTTTGTGCGCTGCTGGGTGGCTGTGGGGGCTGTGGGGGCTGTGGGGCTCTCCAACAAGCAAATTGAATGCTGCATCGGCAACGCCATCAGCAGGAATCAACAGCAGCAGCAGCAGCAGCGATGGAGGCCACTGAAAGTTGGCTCCAAACTGGAGCCATGTGTGCACTTGTTAAGTGGCCAAAGTGCGTGCCATCTAAAGGGCGGCCACGGTGCATGGTCCCCAATTAAATACGGCCCCGACAGTGGCAGCGCGGAGGCAAACAACAGGAAATTCACACCGGAAAAGCAGCGACACACATCGCAGGGCGTCTTGGGGCGCCGCCTGGGACTGGGGGGACTCCGAATCGAGCCAAGAAACGTCCGTGAACCGTCCGCGAACCCGCTGGGGGGAGGGGGGGGCCCACAGACAATGTGCAGCGCCGTTTATTAATAATGCATCCGTCCCAGCAAGTGCTTTCCTTTCATTTGGAGGGGGTGGGGGAGGAGGAGGTGGAGGAGGAGCATCAGCTTAAATCCTCATTAGTGCTGATTTAAGGCTTTAAATTACATTCTGTTCCCCGAGGAGTGTTGCCCGAGGACATTGGAAAACAGAAAAAGTCATGACCATCCGACAGGAGGCGACTTTAAAATCACGAGGACACGACTGTTGTGGCAGCCTCAAGGACATGCACTCTCCGGCACGCCAGGGACAACGGACAACGGACAACGGAGACCTCAGCTTTCCGCCCCAAATACCACCCGGATATTGATCAATGGCGAGGGGCAGGGCCATGAATTATTGCGGCTCCTGCATTTGACATTTATGTGCTGGCCAGGTAGCAGACAGCAAGTATGTGGGCGTGGCCCTGGCCAGCCACTAAAAAACGAGTCAGATTTGAGGTAAAGACAGAGACAGAGACAGACAAAGTTAAGTCCTTTCTCAAACTCCGCAAAACTTTCGCCTGGAAATGTGATAACTGTTGAAACTTTCGGAAACAGTTGGAAGCAGTCCATCTGCTAGTCCAGTGTCCACTCCACTGGAAGTTGCTTGAAGAAAGGTAAAGAGATGGAATGAAACCGCCATGGATCCGCGGATTTCAAGACTTTGAGGGGCTCTCAAGGACTCTTCTCTGGGAGCTTCCAGCCTGAGTTTTTAGATGATCAGTGGCTCTGTTTTGGCACATCATTTCAGCTTCCACTTGGCAAGTCTTCCAGTGGAATTTACTTGAAGAAAAGACCGCTTTGGATCCTCAGATTGCCCGACTTTGAGGGGCTCTCAAAGACTCTTCTCTGGGAGCTTCCAGCCTGGATTTGTAGATGATCAGTGGCTCTGTTTTGGCACATCATTTAAGCTTCCACTTGGCCAGCCTTCCTCTGGAATTTACTTGAAGAAAAGACCGCCTTGGATCCTCAGATTGCCCGACTTTGAGGGGCTCTCAAAGACTCTTCTCTGGGAGCTTCCAGCCTGGATTTGTAGATGATCAGTGGCTCTCTTTTGGCACATCATTTAGGCTTCCACTTGGCCAGCCTTCCTCTGGAATTTACTTGAAGAAAAGACCGCTTTGGATCCTCAGATTTGCCGACTTTGAGTGGGTCTTAGCCTGGGCTCTTTCCTCTCTTCTACCAGGCACAATTTCTCGATGATCAGTGCATCATTTAGGGCTCCACTCAGCTGAGAATGGCTTAGTTTCGGTTGAACGAATGCCAGCGATATTGTTATTTTCACTTGGGGGGCCACGAAATGGGGGCCCCCGGCATTTCACACTCGGAAATTAGGCACAGACCGCAGCAAATCCTATTTTAGTTTTATTGTTCGCCCTGGAATACCAGTATTTTGCCATTTCCGATGCGATTTAATATCATGTCAAACATAAGCCTTTCCTTTCTTTCACACACACACACACACACACACACTGGCACACACACAGACACACACTGGCACACTGGCACACGCATGACAAATTGTTTATTTTGGCGTTTAAGTTCTTCCCCCTTTCCCCTCCCCCTCCCCCACCCCCTCTTCTCTTCTTTTTGTTTAATACTTTGCATTTCACTTTTATTTCGGTTTCGGGGTTTAGTGAAAAATCAATTGAGCGATGGCAGCAATCAAAACCGTAAGCCACGAAACCAAAACCGCACATCAGTTGCGCCCCCCCTCCCCCCCCCCCCTTGTTTGTTGTTGTGTGCGCGCCTCTGTATGTGTGTGTGTGTGGATGTCCGTGTGTGTGTGGTTGTGTCTGCTGTTTGCGCTGCGACTTAAATCGCCTTTGACAGGCTTTTGAAATATACGATTTTTTATTTAATTTAACAATTTTGTGTAAACAGAACCCCCCCGCGCCCCCGCGCCCCCCTCCCCACAATTCTATGCGGGGGTTCAACTATCTCTAATCCGACGGGAAAGGGGCTTGGTTTTTGGATACCCACCAGTGCCTTCGCCTGCAATCAAAAGCGAAATTAATTACGCACTTTCGGTTTCTACTCCCCCCCCCCCCCCCCCCCCTAACCCCACCCCCTTCAGTTTTGTGCATTTCTCTCATGCACTGGAAGGGGGGGAGGGAGGCCCATTTGCATTGGGTTTTTTTTTTCACTTTTTTATTGTCTTTTCGGTCGCATTTGAGTTTCGTTTTCTGTTTTCTGTTTTTTCTTGTAACAAATTACGTGCAACTATTTTCGAAGGAAAAAGAACTTGAATGCGTTCCAAGCGACAAACTAGGAAGGGGGAACTTTGCGAGTTGCTGCTGCGACCGCAACTCTACATGTATACCCGATACATAGTGGGATACAGATCTAACAGGAGTGTGGATACCAAATTTTGTTACTCTAGGCCTTAAAAGTCTCTGAGATTGATTTTCGTTCTTCGCGGGGGCGGAAGGGGGGTGTGGAGAAATTTTGAAACAACCTCGTCGAGGTCCGATATCACAGAAGTGTAGATACCAAATTTGGTTGCTCTAGCTTTTATAGTCTCTGAGATCTAGGAACTCATATTTTGAGACCTGTGTGTTAGAGAGAGACAGAGCGAGACGGAATGAAATTGTTTTCTTGATTCTGGCTATAATAATTATACGATCTGGTTCAGATTTTGCATTTTAGAAGATATAGACATTCTCTACGATTCGGCGTTTTCTGTTTTCTCGTATCTTTGAAATTGTGGATGCCACAGATTTTCGCCCTTTGTGGGGGCGGAAGAAATATTCTTGTAACAGTGACATATCACAGAAGTCTGGATATAAAATTTCGTTGCTCTTGTAGTCTTTGAGCACTAGGCGCTAATAGGGAGGGAGAGACGGACGGACAACGGAAAAATGGCCAAAAATTAGATGGGCATATTGCCTGGGGAATGCAATTTCAGGGGAAGTTGACCCAGATCCGCCAGAGTTGAATGAACCCCAGCTGGGAGAGAGGATTTCCTGCGGCTTTGGCTTTGATCTAATAAGCCCGTTGTGCAGGTTTTCCATTTATTTTCGCTAAGCCCAAAACAAGTTCTGTGCTTTTTGAAGAACTTGTCGGAAAAGCCCTGGTCCCGGCCCTGGCCCTGGCCCTGGCTCGTACGTACTTCACATTAATTTCACTTTCTTTCGCACACGCAGAGAGAAGAGAATCGACTTTAATGATATAGTGGGGCGGTGGGGCGGTGAGGGGCCGGTGGGGCTGGGGGGGCTGGGGGGAACAAGTTTGATATCACAATAATTAGTCACGTAGCTGTTATGCTTGTTTTAATGTGACTGCGAACGCGTTCATAATGCTCCATTATGAATGAGTGTGTGGCATGTGGCAGGGCATGGGGCACAGCAGCTGCAAATGTTATAAAATAAACAAATTATAAAAGAGGAGAAGGAGAAGGAGGAGGAGGAGGAGGAAGCGCCGAAGATTTCGCTGTGGCCTGCCAATAACTTGTAATTAACGTTATTGCCACACGGCGGCCATTAGGGGCACTGCCTGCACTGGAGGCTTGCGGTAAGAACAGTTGCCCAAAGGTTGCCCCCAGTCACAATTCGCACCCTCAAAAGCGGTCCAACGAATCTGTGCACCGCTCTTGTGGCTTTATTTAAATTTATTTTATCATCATAATTACGCGCGTATCCAGAACAATGGGCGAGCCGTTGATGTGGGAACTGTTTTCGGCTAACTAGACGGGGAAAAGATTACTTAGATTGTATCCACCAGATACACGGTCTGCCGCCGAGGCAGAACTTTCACGAAAGTTCACAGACCACAGACCACGCTGCCAGCTTCGCCTCGAACGTGAACGTGAACGTGCCACGGTGCTACGTGCTACGTGAGACGCATGCGTCCGTGGCTCTGACTCAGACTTTGAGTCGAGTTCGGTTCGAAAGTAAAATTAGCAGAGGCGTAAAATTATTCAGCTCTCGAGGCGTTCAGAAGATGGAGCTGAAGATGCAGCCTGCCCCTGCGACAGGCACGTAATCTGTGTCGCTGCTCTGAAGAACTGTGCTCTGACCTTGCGCTAGAAAATCCGTTTGAGGGGAAACTCGCTGAAAAGCGAAGGGGGGAGGAGGTGGAGGTGGAGGCGGAGGTGGAGGCGGAGGTGGAGGCGGAGGCGGAGGTGGAGGCTGCAGCCTGCCGCTGACGAATGCCTTTGTGGCGTTGGTTTTCGAATGGGCGAAAGCTGAATGCCGTTTTGGTTATTTTCACCCACGGCAGCGGCGGACGACGGTGGCAGACGGTGGCAGACGACGCTCGTCAAATGTAGTTTAAGCAATGAAAGCGCTCAGTTGGCTGGCCATTTATCAAAAGGCTGCAATTGAAATGCTCGGCGCACAGTTGGCTTAGAAATCTGCTCACCGCTGCCGTTCAACAGAGAAAAATATCTGCCACGGGAAGGTGGCAGGGCAGGTGGCAGGTGGCAGGTGGCAGGGCCGCCCTTTGCACAAGGGAATACAAAAATCTACCGAGTCAATTTCCACGCGGGGCACGAGAGGTGGAGCATTGCAGAGATGGAGCCAAACATTTGGCCACTAAAGTAGTGAAATAATTTCCGTTAATCGAAAGTTGCGACGCACGTTTAAGTTGGCCAAAACGAAACGAAGCCAAACGACACAAAGACACACAACGAAAAAAAAAAAGCCAAACGACACGCTGCGCTCATAAAAACACAATAAAAAAGTGACATTTTGGCCAAAAGCTATTCGCATAAACGGAGGCAGGGCGGGGCGGCAGGAGGGGCAGGGGCAGGGCAAATCAAATCACAGCCAAAGTGGAAAACAACAATGCGGCAGCAGCATTATTGACAATTTACGTGGACTTGACTCTGACACTCGGACAAACAGACAAACAGACAAAAAGACAAACAGACATTCGGACATTCGGACACAGAAACACTGTTTCGGGCAGTTTTTTCGGTGCTTTTTTTCCGACCAAAAGCCCATCCTTCCGAGCCACCGTTCAAACTGCTCTCGGCTGTTGCTCTCCGCTGTTGACTGTTGATTGTTGGTGTCTCCTCCCACACGCAATGTGCAAATAAATTCGAGAGTACGTGAGCGAGTGTGAGCCGAAGAAAAGTGCTTTATAAGAGCCACTCCATCAAAACAAACAACAACAAAACAAAAAAAAATACGGCCGACTCAACAAAACGAAAGTAGTTTGTTCTAAGCGTAACGCTATTAAAATTGATGGCCGAATGAAAACATAATTACATGGCCCGCAAGCAGCCGGGGTGGGGGTGAAGGCCAGAAATTGAAGCGAGGGGAAACGGCCGAGACTCTACATTCGTACCCGACTCCCGCTCTCTGAGATCTAGGCGCTCATCGAGACGGACTGGGCTATACCGACTCGGCTGTGGATTCTGATGCTTTCTGGGGCTGGAAACGCTTCCTTCTGGGACCACATATCCAATACCAATACACCCCACTACGCTCTGAGTATCGGGTATAAAAATAGTAGATACAAACTATACAAGCATCGAGACATGAAAACATTCAATATCTGCGATTATTTGTTCACTTGTCAAATCCAGAAAACAAATAAGTATGGGCATGGGTATATGTGGGTCCCCCATAAAAGTATTATTTTGGCATCAAATCGCAAGCAGAGCAGAAGCAGAACGTCGAGTCGCACCATAGTGATACATTAGGGAAAACATTCTCTTTACTCACTTACCCACAATCTTTCTATTCTTTTTCTCATGCTCTCAATTCTGCCGAACGATAATTCGACGAAGAAACCGCACCGAAGCCGCAAACGATTGGGACAAAATGATTTCCAATAAGAGCACAAATTTTAGGCATTCATTTATGCATATGAGGTGAGGCACAAGAGGTGAGGCACTAAGCAGGAGAGGGCCAGATAAGCAGATCATTGGGAGTGCCTTACCCTGCTATAAACTTCACTTGGAACGAAAGCACTCATTTCGTTTTGATTCTCTTCTTCATTGCACTTCGACGCCATGGAGTGGGAAAGGGACAACACTTCACGAATTTGAAAGCACGCACACGCACACACACATTGCTGGAACTCACGCGATGAAACGAAAAAAATAACGGGACAACGAAACAATTAAACATATTTACACATTAAAAAAAATTAGTTTATGCCAAATTATATGTTTTTCTACACATACATATGTATATCAAATATATAAAACACATAGAAAAATATCACACATTGCATCACTTTTCCTTCGCCGAACTGCATTTTTGTCTTCATTTTGCCTTTTTAACACACATTTTCTAGCAGTAAAACACTTTTTTTGTACACCAAACTTCACTACACACTTGCGGGACATTTTTCCAGTTGGATTTTTCACCATTTTCCTGATTGAAACGCGGAGCTGACTTGCGTTCTTTGATCTGCTCCTCTTTCTATTTGCTCTCTCTTTTCCACGCTCAATTCGGGTACTTTTGCAAAAACGAAAAAAAAGGGAAACAACGAAATAGTAACCATTTTAAATTTATGCACAAATAAAAGTATATATATATATATCACGAATTGCCGCACTTTTCCTTCGTCGAGCTACATTTTTGCCGCCTTTTTGCCTCTTTTGCGCCCCCGTCCTTTAGACAACACAATTTCTTGCACTAAAACACACTTTTTTATAAATTCACTGCATCACTACACTAAACTTCACTTCACACAACTGTGCGACAATTTTCCCGATGGATTTCTCACCATTTTCCGGATTTTCACGGATTAAAACGCGGAGTTGACTTGCGAGGGCACGCTTCGACCGGGTGAAAAAATTAGAGTGAGAGCGGGGCAAATGCGCTCATTCTTCGATCTCCTGCTACTCTTTCTAATTGCTCTCTCTCCCACACGCCTCCCACCTACACCATGCGCTACATAAGGTGGTACGCTCAGCACTACTGAGAGCGTTTGATGCGTGTAGTGAGCAAAAAATTCCCGAAAAGAGAGCGCGTTGGACTCTCGGACCACCTTGTATAATTGCATCATGCTCCTTATCTTCTTCCTCTGCTTCTGCAAAGAGAGAGCAAATGAGTGTGGGAATGGGAGGGAGATGGAGAGAGTAGTGGGTGAATTACAGTGCAGAGAGCATAATGAAATTATCTAATTTAATTAAATTAATTGATCTCCCTTTGCAGTAACAGAAAAAGACAGGAAAGACACGGATTAGATATATGCAATAATTAGCAAAAGTACCCGAAGCGAGCATGGTAGTGAGAGCAATTGGAAAGAGGAGCGGAGGGCATAGAGCGCATTTGCACCGCTCTCACTCAAATTTATTCACCCGCTGAAAAGGTGCGTTCGATATGAAAAATTCGCCGTTTGTGAAGGTTGCTGATAAAAAAGTGTTAAATGCAAGAAATGTGTCTTTTAGGCAATAATAATGTGTTTGATTAAGGGCGGGGGCGCAAAAAAGCCAAAATGACGACAAAAAACCAGCTAGTGGAAGGACAAAAGTGATATATACATATTTGTATGTGTATGTATATGCATGTGCAGAAAAACATATTATTTGGCATAAAATATTTTTTCATGTGTAAATATCGAAAGTGTGTTGTTGCTCCGTTTGCTCCCTGTTGTCGTTCCGTTTTTCGTTTTCGCAAAAGCCGCTGAAGAGGGAGTGCGAGAGAGAGCAACAAGAAAGAGGAGCAGGAGATCAAAGAATGAGCGCATTTGCCCCGCTCTCACTCTAATTTTTTCACCCGGTCGAAGCGTGCCCTCGCAAGTCAGCTCCGCGTTTTAATCCGTGAAAATCCGGAAAATGGTGAGAAATCCATCGGGAAAATTGTCGCGAAGTTGTGTGAAGTGAAGTTTAGTGTAGTGATGCAGTAAATTTATAAAAAAGTGTGTTTTAGTGCAAGAAATTGTGTTGTCTAAAGGACGGGGGCGCAAAAGAGGCAAAAATGTAGCTCGACGAAGGAAAAGTGCGGCAATTCGTGATATATATATATATACTTTTATTTGTGCATAAATTTAAAATGGTTACTATTTCGTTGTTTCCCTTTTTTTTCGTTTTTGCAAAAGTACCCGAATTGAGCGTGGAAAAGAGAGAGCAAATAGAAAGAGGAGCAGATCAAAGAACGCAAGTCAGCTCCGCGTTTCAATCAGGAAAATGGTGAAAAATCCAACTGGAAAAATGTCCCGCAAGTGTGTAGTGAAGTTTGGTGTACAAAAAAAGTGTTTTACCACAAGAAAATGTGTGTTAAAAAGGCAAAATGAAGACAAAAATGCAAAGGAAAAGTGTTGCAATGTGTGATATATTTCTATGTGTTTTATATATTTGATATAAAAAACATATTATTTGGCACTAATTTTTTTTAATGTGTAAATATGTTTAATTGTTTCGTTGTCCCGTTATTTTTTTCGTTTCATCGCGTGAGTTCCAGCAATGTGTGTGTGCGTGTGCGTGCTTGCAAATTCGTGAAGTGTTGTCCCTTTCCCACTCCATGTCGTAGAAGTGCAATGAAGAAGAGAATCAAAAAGGAATGAGTGCTTTCGTTACAAGTGAAGTTCATAGTAGGGTGAGGCCCTCCCAATGCTGCTGATCTGGCTCTCTCCTGCTTAGTGCCTCACCTCATATTCATAAATGAATGCCTAAAATTTGTGCTCTTATTCGAAATCATTTTGTGTGTTTCGTTTGCGATTTTGGTGCGGTTTCTGTGTAATCGGAGCAAGATTATGGGTAAGTGAGAAAAGAAACGAGACTTTTATTTTCTTTGTGAATATACTGATGCTGTTCAATATTATATGTATATGAAATATATCCCTATAGACCAGAAAAATGGAGAAATCAGGTTGAAGGAAATCATAAATTGGTCACTACATTTTGTATAGGGAACATATAAAAATATCATGGGTACAAAAATATGATAATATTTTAAAGTGCAGCTTTTCCTTCCACTCCTCACTTCCCTCGCCATTTCTTCCACCATCTTTCCTCTCCTTTCTTCCTAACGAATATAGTGGAAAAACCCAGGGTATCCCCTTGTTGGGACTGCCACTTGCTTAATAATTTTGTTGCCTCCGTCGAGTGCGATTTTTTATTAATTTTGTGTGTGTTTCTGGGTCAATTCCGCAGACGGAAGCCGTTTGACTAGAATAAACTTTTTCCACTCTTGCGCGCGGCTTTGTGTGCGGAGGGGGGCGACCGGACCAGACCCCCGACCCCCGACGAGACGGCAGAAAGACAGGGATATTATTTTGTGGGCCTTTGTTAGCTGCTTTTCTTAACACTTTATTTATTATGTTTTTCGCGGACTTTCTTTGTCAAACTCTGTATTTTTCGTCGGCTCTTTTGTCTCTTGAATGGAGCCGGACAAAAAGAGAACCGCCATGAAAAGGCAAACCCATAGAATGGCCAGTTGTAGGGCTCTAGCAATAATTAGCTTTGTCCGCTTTGAAAGAGGAAAAAGATCGAGGGAAAAGCAAATATCTAATAGTTTATTGAATAGGTGCCCGACCTCTGCCAAATCAAAAATGGACAGAGCCAATGCACAAAAATAAAATAAGGAAGGGATTTCAAACTGAAAGCCAGAAAAAGCTGGTCCTACGACTCCTCCTCGATGCAGGATCTCCTTGTTTTTTGCTCTTTTTCAGCTCCCCAAAGCAGAATGGGCAAAAAAACATTGACAAAATAATTAAATAATAGTCCCAGAGCGCAGTCAAGCAGGGCAGTCGCTTTGCAGTCGCTTGGCAGTCGCCTCGCAGTCGCTTTGCAGTCGCCCCGCAGCCGCCTCGCAGCCGCCTCGCAGCCGCCTCGCAGCCGCCTCGCAGCCGCCTCGCAGCCGCCTCGCAGCCGCCTCGCAGTCGCTCCGCAGTCGCCTCGAAGCCGCCTCGCAGCCGCCTCGCAGCCGCTTTGAAGTCGCTCCGAAAAAAACTAATAAGAATCATATTTTCCTCTGATAAAGAAGCAACAGCGAGCCAAAGGAGCTGTCCAACCCGCTGGGCGTGGAGGCAGACCCGGCAATGAGCGAGGGAGAACATGAATAAATAAAATTAAATGCAGCCAGCCCACTTAAGAGATGAGCATGCAACTAAAAGCCCAAGACTGTCGAGCGGATGGGGGCATGCAACAAGGTTTAACATTGAACAGTTTTCTCGTTTCAAGTATTCCGTTTGTCCGCTGAACGGAACTTTTCCGGAGACAATGGGCCATCGGCCATAGCCATGGAAACCTCTTCAATTACCAAATTGATTACCATTGAAAATTGAAAATTACAGTACAGTTTTGAGTATTCGGCAGACTCGTAATTGCAGTCGATGTCGATTGAGGGGCAGCCAAAGTGCACTGTCATTAGACAGGGGATCCGTACCGCTTCGTCAATTGTTCTACCGTGTTTGCCTTTGGAATGATTGAGTGGAATGGCCAGAGTCCATTGCGGACAGCCTGGGTCGGTCGGTCTCTGTGGCCTCTGGAGAACCAATCAAGCCGAACGTCAGATTAATTTCATTTAACATTCAAGTAGCATTATAAAGGATTCCCCCCCCCCGACACCGACCCCCCCACAGCATCAACAACGGCCCAAAAGACCCAAAAGACTTCCTATTCGTTTTGCATTATTTTCGCTGGCAATGGAAATGGCAAATGGAAATGGAAATAGTCGAGAATTGAATTTGGTTTATCATCAATTTTATTGTCACTAGGCATTTACGAGCGATTATTTTTGGGTCGACCCCGAACGGGCTTGTGCCGTTTAAGGCCAAATTTTTGATTTATTGCCTGCTGCCCCTCCGCCTCCTCCTGCCTCGAAGGCGCTATAGAGAGGCCTATTTGAGGCCCGGCTGTGCTCGAATTAATTATTATATCTGATACGCCAGTAAGCTAAGCATTTTTGCCATCAATTGTTGCACATTTCTCGCTGTCTGTGCCTGCCCCTTCTTTATGAGATTGCGGTTAAACATGCAACTGCAACACAAGGTGGCAAGCAAAACAAACAAGCAAGAACCCAGACAGAAGTGCAATCCATATGGGAATATTTAAGGCTGAGACCGAAACGGTAGAACGGTAAAATGCGTGCTCCGATGGGGCAGTGGCAGGGGGCAGGGGCAAGCTGGCCTGTTGGAAACTTTTGCTTATTTAACTGTTGTTTCTTTATGCAGAGCCACAGAGCAACAGAGCCAACAACGGCAGCTGGAACAGCTTTTCATTTTGAACTGCCAGACGTGTCTCCAGTAGCAACGATGAGCGCATGTGCAACAGCAGCGGCAGAGGCAGCGGCAGCAACAACAACACTTGCCCCGGGCCGGAGATTGTTAGCCCGATTATCAGTCGACTCTACTCCATTCACAGTTCCACTGTCCCAGCATCTCCATTTCTTCGAGTGTGTGTATCTGTGTATCTGTGTGTCTGTGTATCTGTATCTGTGTGTGTGTCTGCGTCGCCATGGCAGGCACAAGTGCATTTCACTTCTGCTTCAGTGCGTGTTCTGGCAGGAAATTAATGCCCCTCCCCGCCTGGCGGCCTCTTGCTGCCTCTTGCTGCCTCTTGCTGGCTACTTGAGCAGCATTTAACGTAAGCGGATTCATGTGAGAGCTTCGGCTGAGCATCTCATTAGCATGTGGGTGCTGACGGGCTCGATGATGATCGAGCTGATTTCCAGCTGCCTCAGAAGTTTGCCGTTGAATGTTGCATCGTCATAGCGGTGCACCCGGAGGCGCGTAATTGATTTGTCACTCGCAAACGCAAAGGCAACCCAAATCGAAGGGTCAAAAGTCGCGGCTGGCGGGGTCGGAGGGCAAAATCCAAAAAAATTATCTCCAAATCAATGGCTAAAACAGCAGCAACAACAAATGACAATTGAAAATGCCAAAATTCATGAGGTAAGAGGCCAGGCCATCAGGGGTGGGCCACCGTGCAACACCAACAACGTTTGGTGGCAGAGGCGGGCATTTGGGGCATGGGGCACCTGCCTGTCATCGAACAGCGCGACATTTGAATGCGAGTGCGGTGCCGTGTTGGTGTTGTTGTTGGTGTTGTTGGTGTTGCAACGACCACTTGATAAATGATAAATTAATCGAGTATTGCCAAATGGCCAAATGGCCGAATGGCCGAATAGTCGCTCTAAGTGAATGCCCCCCCCCCCCCCCCCGCCACTGGGAGAGTCTCTCGATTGCAGCCCATCCCCCCCAAATGATAAATGAGTAATCAAACGAGTTGTCAAAAGGCCATGTCGAGCACTTTTCGGAAAAAGAGGCAGCCAAGGGCTGCCATGGGAACTCTCGGCTTTGCTGCTCCACCAAAGAGCATCCACAGTCGCATATCATACACATTTTTGGCCTTGTCTGTGTGGCAACTTTGCGGCAACCTGCCTCTCGTGGGTCACAGACACGCAAATTGTACGCCCGCGAGAGACCACCAACTAGTTTCAGTTTAGACCAGAGCTTGCTGGCCAACTCATTTTAATTAGTCGTGTGGGTGGGGGGGGGGGGGGGGGGGGGGAAATCGAGAGTGTCCCCAGAAAAAAGGAGTCCAAGAATAAATTAAAGCCAAATAAAGACGTTGGATATACAAATATTGGCAAAACACTTGATGTTTTCGGTAGATTCGAAGGCTGCACACACTCCAGGCACAGAGAGGGGGATAGAGAGAGGGGGGGAGAGAGAACAAAATCAACAGAAATGCTAAATTGTTTAATTGAATTTACCGCAGTTGCGCTTTAGTTGCCAGTAATTTAGGAAAGCCAACGAATTCCCCATCTACATGCGAGATACAAGATACAAGATACGAGTATCTGTAACTTTGTGCAACTGTGTGCCAGACACTCCAGCTCGAGCAGCAGCAAATGTATCTAGATGCCGCACATGTGTATCTCCAAGTGGCTTCTTCCTGTTGACGGCAAAGAAAGTGGCTGTCGCCTGACACGGAGCTCTAGCTCTAGTTGTTGGCTGTTGGGGTTCTAGATTTCTCCCAGGTCCAATTATGCTGCTTTCCTTTCTTCGATTGGACAGCTCCACGGCATTGCTCAATGGCCGTACTGGCAATGCAGTTGATATTTAAGATGCCACGCCGTCAGCTGGATGTCAGAGTTCGTCGGCCAGCCCAGGCCAGGCCAGGCAGACGTCGTTGCACAAGGCTGTGGATTGGGCCAGGCCCCAACTGACTTCTGTTTGCTGCGGGTCCGCTTTGGGCCCCAGCCGCCGCGGCGCTCTTAGCGAAGAGCACAGCCTACCGTCTCTCGCGCTTGCTCTCTTACGATCGTTGGGTCTCTCTTTTGCGCGCTCTCGCTCTCTCTTTCTCTCTGCGTCTTGACCAGGTCTCTCGTTGAGAGCCAACTCTTCGGTTGGAGGCCTCCACCACTTTTCTTTCTTGCACTTTCTTGGCAACATGTTTAAAAGTCTTTTGGAAGCGCCAACCCAGCGTTCAGTTCGCTGTCAGCGCCTATAGCGTTTGGTGCGTTTCAACGGAAGTTTCAACCCAGTGCCCCCCCCCCCCACGAACGAACGAACGAAAGGATCCTGGATAAACCAGGCGATCCGCAAAGCCATTTACCCTCCACGGACATCAAAAGTTGTGCGTGCAATGAGCCGTGATTCGAATGTGGCACGATTTTAATTAAATCGCCAGTTATTAAAAGAGCTGCAACAAAACACACAATTTCGAACTGAATACCGCGCGTGGCACGTTACACAGCCACAGCCACAGCCACATCCATATTCATAAAGAGCGCGCGCGAAATTCGTGGCAGTTGTGTCCTTGTCTGGATTGTTTATGGATTCACCTTCTCCTCTAACACGTAGCAGCGGCATCAACAGGTAAGCCCAGCCTTCCACCGGGATTAACTTTGCTTAAAATCAGGCAAGAGGCGAGTGGGGAGTGGGGAGTGGGGAGAGGGGAGTGGGGAGACTCGTCGACAAAGCGGATTACCAGGCGAATATTTACAAGCTTTAAATTGTTTGGTTAAATTGATCTGGTCTTCTGTACGGGCCACAAGTGAAAGAATGAAATGTAAACTTGTCTTTAATTAAGGAAAAGGAGGCCCCAGACTCCAAGACAAAGGCAAAGCGGGCCAGAACAAGACCAGCAGCAAAAACAAGTACCACACACACACAGAGAGAGGGGCGGGGGGGGGGGGGGGGGGGGGGGGGGGACACACACGTGTAACTGGAAACAAGTTGAAATGCCTCGACCACATTTGGTCAAAGCCGAGAACTGTTCTCCGACTCGGACTCTGGCCCAGAGGCAAGGCAGAGAGCGGCAGAGCGGCAGAGCAACCGGCGGCAATGTGATTTTAATGAACTACTAAAAAAAACTAAACCCCAAACAAACATAAACCGACTTGACTCCCGTCTAAGACTGCATTATGGAGCCCCCCTCCCCCTGGCCAGCCCCCTGGCCAGCCCCCTTGCCTTCCCCAGCACGATGGAAGGCTCTATTGTATCCAGCTGTCCGTCGCTGGGCAGAACACTTTGAGTTACTTTCTAAACGGCAGTCGGTGGAGCCACTAGAGCCCGGCTGAGATTAGTTGCATCCACAGTTGCCGTTGTTCGTATTGCGGTTGCCGTTGCCGTTGCTCTTGCGGTTAAATAAATAAAACAGCGTGACTAGAATGGGTCTCAGTGGCAGAGAAGAGACTCCAGCATCAGCTGCTGATGCACAGATGCTTTAGAAATTATAGATGCGTTCCAGCAGGTTCCAGCCCACTTCCTTTTCGGCCTGGCCCAATTAGCAACCGCGCTGCCGCGGCCGACCGACTGACTCTGTCCCTGCCTCCTGGCCAACTACTGGTATTAGCCAAGACTCTCGGCATGGCAAACGAGCACGACAGCACCATTAAAAGAGTGCTGCATTTGAATTAATCAAGACAACAAACGGAGGCAGCAGCAGCAGCATCATCTGTCAACAACAATGCGCGCCACAAACTAATTACATGCCACCGAGAGGGGCAGCCAGCGTGCTGCATGTGCATGTGCATGTGCGATTACCAAATTAGATTTCTGCCTAATTATGGCATTGGAAAACCCCAAGAAATTGCAGGCAAAAGTTTTGCGCAAACTCCGGCCCAAAAACTTTGCTCCGGCCCAGTCCCGGCTCCGGCCCAGTTCTGGCTCCGGCCCAGTCCTGGTTCTGGTTCTGGCTCTGGAAAACAGCACTTAATAATAATTAAATAATTTTTGCCAATTATAGAGCCAGAGCACAGCCGTGCAGCCTGCATCTGTATCTTTATTTGTGTCTCTGTCTCTTTATCTTTATCTTTGCCCCCTTCTGTGTCTGTGTGTGTGTGTGTGTGTGTGTGCCAAACTAATAAATAAGATTGCTTTTAATTAAGGAAAAGAAAATTGTTGCCGCCATCGAAGCCGATTGCCGAACAATGCCTGAACTTTGGCCCAAAGCCAGGCCCAAAATATCGCAGGTCCTTCTGCAAGTTCAATTTAATTCCTAATTGAATATGAAAACCTTATTTCAAATGGAAATTAAACACAAATCGGGTTAATTTTAGGGAGGCAAAAGGGGGGATGCACAATTTCCCGTGTCAAGTCCTGGGTTTTGAAAGTTTCTGAAGCTCGTTTGCCGAGCCGTCAGTGGGTGTGACGTATACGGGTTTAAGCCATTGCACAGCCCCCCGATATGTGGCACCTGCCATGGGAACTTTCGGTGAGCCAAAAGTTGTGCAATCATGGGAGCGAAGTAGTTTACTTTGTTCACTGCAAAATTTATTAATAAACATATTTCGCAGAGCCAGAGACAGAGTCAGAGCCAGAGACAGAGCCAGAGACCGAGTTGGCTTTGCGGAATTTGTAATTGCATTTATGGAGGAGCCTCGTTCTGCTGCTAGACGGTGGGCGAACCCTTTTTGCAGGCAGGGATGACACATTAGCCATGGCCCCCAAGAGCTCTTTCGGCTCTGCCTTGACCCTTGACCAAAGGCAGGGCGGGGGTGGGGGACCTACAACTGACCTTCAGGGGGGTGCGGCCCTTCTGGGCCGTTAAGTGTGTTATTAAGCCTAATTAAGCGGCTTATTCAACTGCTTCTGGGCCACCGTCCACCGACCACCGACCACAGGCCATCCACCACGCATCGCCCATCGAACGCACAATCGCCGGTCTGAATGGTTTGAATGGTTTGAATGCCGCAATTTATTTTGTATCATTTTTACCATGGCAGGGCATTGTACAAATACAAATGTAATAACAATAACAATATGCAGCGTTTTTCTTTATCAAATATCAGCATTTATGCAATCACTTTCACAAAATACAAAAAAATTCAATTGCATCGCAAAATGTAATTAATCATTGTGCAAATATTTTGCGCTCTTGTGTCGTTCGATTTTAAAGCATTTAATTGAGAATTTTATTTGCGATAAAAAAAAATGCTGCGGCACTCCACTGATCCGGGATGATTAATTTGTTGACCCTTTGAGCGATGTTCCGACCATCGCATTCATGAGTTGGTCAATCAGCACTTGAGAGCTTTTTACGGAACGGTGGCTAACAATATGCTGCCACAGGCACTGCCATAATCCATTAGAAAAAGTAGCAAATTATGATTTATTGCACTTTGGCCGAGGAGTGGCAAAGCCGCAAGTTGTGCGAGGAGCCAGAAGGAGCCAGGAGAAGGCAGGAGGAGCCAGAAGGAGCCAGGAGGAGCCACGAGAAGGCAGCAAGGCAACAAAAAAAGCACTCCCAAGTAGCATAGGAAAATGTAAAACTCTTGTAATGACGATAAACACCCCGCACTCCAGGCCGCTCCATGCATATTTATGGGTTTTTTGGGGGGGGGAATTTGGAGGAAGTTTCGGTTACGGCATCGATCCCACCCCCCACGCTCCACGCCCAATTAGTGCCCCCATTATACGCACCAGCAATGTGCGTCTCGAGACTTGTGCAATGGCCGGCTTAACGAGCCACCGATTGTGTGTCTTGGCCACATTAGGCCACATTCTGCTGCACAAAGCCAATCATCGGTTTAGTTAATAACTTTGACCGCAATACCAGAGACCATGATGCCATGCCAATGGCCGAAAAGTAAGTGTCATTAGCATATATACTTAGCACAAGAACCTGTTTACCTCTGTCCCCCTCCTCTTTGTTGTCTCTGTCTCTCCGATGTTAGAGAAATGGAATGGAATGGAAAGAAAAGAAAAGAAAGGCAGCTGATGCTTGAAAATGGGTCAAAAAGTTTCCCATTGATTGAATTTCATTTCAATTAGCACATCCGAAACGATGAGCAATATTCGCATATAACTTGTACTCGAATATCGATTGGGCTCGCCGCTAGATTGATGTCTCAATTATGGCTGCTCCAAAGCCGTCAAGAATGCAGCTCCAAACGGGCACAAATTGAATGTCTTGGAGGGGCAGAAAGCAGAAACAGATCTACAGAATACTGACGGAAATTGAAACATTGGCGGCTCTGTATGCCATGTGGCAGCCGGCGAAAGGCGCATAATAAACCATAATGACAAAATTACTATATTTAGTATGCTAAAAATCGGTCAAAGTGTCAGTAGGTTGTCCAGCAGAGCCCCACAGAGCCCCACAGAGCCCCACAGCCTCAGCGCCTCACCTTCATTAGCAGCAGACGGACAGATTTTTCTCTCACTTTGGCCAAAACGCCTGCGCCAAGCCACATGATATTGCAATTTTTGGCATTAACTTCTTTTCACCTGAGCGATGACTCGGCGACCACTTCAAGAGCATGTCTAGGCCTCTCTTTCGCCCTCTAGACGGCGCTGGGAAACTTTCATTTTTGCCGCTATAGAATATCAATAGGTTATTGGCATATTTGTGGGGGATTTCATTCATCGTTCCGCTCTCGAGTGGCGCCCCTCGACGTCTTGGGAGGGGCCTCTGCAAACCAGAAGCCAGACGGCCAGGGTCCTGGGCGGGCAGAGGAAGGTCCCATACGGCGTTTAATTCCCCTTTTGTTCTCCTCCCAGGCTCTATCCATCTGCCCTCTATAGTAACCAAAGAAAGAACGCTCTGCTTTAGATACACACAAAGATTGGAGATGATTTTTGGGTAGCGTTATAAAAATTGAAAGCAACGCATTCAGGTGACCCACATTCTACGCTTGCCAGAGCTCCAGTCCAGCTCCAGTCCCCCCGGGCCCCGCCCCCCCCAGGCCCCAGCCACCGTCGCGACTTCTGGTTTTCTGTTGTTTTCGGTTTATTTTTGGTATTCCTTCTCTCCTCCCTCTCTGCTTTCGGCCAGGGCCAGGTATCGGAACACGTTGGTCGTGGCGGCCTTTTGGGGCGTTCTTCTTTCAATTTTTTTTTGGCATGAAATCAATCTTGAGCAACTTCGATTCTTGTAATTGTGTTTTTTTGGCGCTCAAGTGGAATTTTAAATACAAGATTTGACGCTTTCGTTTGTGGCCGGGCTTTGTTAGTGCCGTCATTAGCTTTTGGCCAATGGCCATTCCCTTCATTGAACTTCAATTAGCAACGGCCCTTGAAGCGATGCTTCCATTCATCTGCCAGCAGCCGCCTTCCGTCTTCCACCTTCCACCTTCCGGCTTTTTTCATTCAGTTGGGAAAGTGAAGCAATTAAAATTTAATTGCCATGCCACTGAGGCGACACCAGCCGACCATCGATGCCAATTGAAAGCCGCAAAAGTTACTTATTTCCATGCACCCCCTCTAAGCAGGTCGATGCCCCCGACTAGATTTATTCGGTGAGTACCAAACACAACGTTTAACAGCTGTCTTATGTAATTAGACTCCACAGCAATCTTGTGGCCTTCAAATAATCGAATTCCAGGTGCATTTGCTTATGGGATCTTTCCTCTCTGGGTCCCAGACTCCCCATAGACTTCGGATAGAAGCCAAAGAGCATTTATGAACTCTAATGAGGGGCTATTTATTTATCTAAGATTTAATAGTTAAATATTATGGGGGATTCTTGGTGAGCTCCCACACAAGTGGGTGGGAATCCGCTCCAGAAACGGTCTTCGCGCTTCCGAATTCGAACTCTTACTACCTATCGATATCTCTTCCCCTCACACCCTTATATACCAAGCGATATATCGATATTCATCGTTATATTGCGTTCCCTTTGTGGTTTTCTCTTCTTTCGTTCACCGTCGTTGCATTTGTATATGGGATGGCCTCTTCGTGGCTCGCCGTTTTGCCAGCGATGGGATACTCGTTGCTCGCTGCTCGTTGCTTTCCTACCCATGGGATTCTCGTTGCTCGCTGCTTTCCTACCCATGGGATACTCGTTGCTTGTCGCTTTTCCTCCCCATGGGATACTCGCTGCTCGTCGCTTTTCCTACCCATGGGATACTCGTTGCTTGTCGCTTTTCCTCCCCATGGGATACTCGTTGCTCGTCGCTTTTCCTATCCATGGGATACTCGTTGCTCGTCGCTTTTCGTACCCATGGGATACTCGTTGCTCATTGCTCTTTGCTTTCCTCCCCATGAGATCCTCGTTGCTGGTCGCTTTTCTTACCCATAAGATACTCGTTGCTCGTTGCTTTTCCTCCCCATGGGATACTCGTTGCTCGTTGCTTTTCCTACCCATGGGATTCTCGTTGCCGCTCGTTGTGTCCAGGGATCGGACCACACCCCCCCCCCCCCCCCCCCCCCCCCTCCATGGGCCTTAAGTCGAAACTCCTGCAGCACCACATAATACTTTTTAACACACAACTTTTTCCGTCTGTATATTTTGTATTTTTGGGTTTACAAATGCATTTATGTTTATTTTTATTTCTTGCACTTTTTTGTTGTTTTTTTTTTGGGAGTAAATAAGGCTGCAACTTATGGGAACACCGTTTAGATTTTGGGAAAACGGCAGCTGTTTAGAGGATTTGCATAAGCCCTCCCTCCCCCTCCCCCACCGGAGGCCTTTCTCCTAAAAAATGCATAGATGCTGTGTGCTTTTTGCTTTCTGCCACATACTCGTAAATTCTCATCTGCAATTGAGGGGGGGGGGCATGCCCCAATGGGCGGTATGCAGGTTTGACATATGAAAAAGTGAAATTTATTGCTAATTCAAACTGCCAAAACTTGGAAAATTTTATTGAAAAGCCACCAGCACGGAGCCGGAGCTCTGCCAACAAAATTATTTCGAATTTCAACGGCAAAAGTACAGGGGCTGCCAGCTTTGCTAGACTCGTGCCATCAAATTCAAATAAAATCAAATGCACAGGCCAGACAGAAACGACAGAGCCCTTATAGAGAATACGAGTATCCATTCATCCGGCAGAGGCAGTGGCAGTGGCAGTGGCAGTGGCAGGGGCAACATCTGCAACAACAATCAATGGGGCGAGCTGCCAAATGAAATGTTAGAGAAAATCAAACAATTTTTGCTCATTGAGCTTTTAAGCCGCTAAGGGCAACCGGTGGATGGGGTGTGGGGGGTGGGGGGGGCGGTTTTCAGATGTGCTTTGATGTGCGTCGACCAAAAACAAACACAGAATGGCGGCTGTCATATGTATACCACTCCATGCGCCGCGATACCCGGAGATACCATGGAGCCCGCTGTCGTATTTGCTTGCATGTAAAAACCGACCATCAAATGGGATTGAAATGTACCAAAAATACGGAGCGCCCTCTCAAATAAGCTCCAGTCGGAGGCCCCGAGCCGTCGGGTATCGCGACGTGGCCGGAATAGGGAATGCAATTGGTTAGCTTTAAAATTCAATTATTTAATGGGGATGCGAGTATCCTCTGGGGTTTATTCAAAGGGTAGCCAATTATCAGTTATCAGAGTGGTACATACTATATATATATGGTATAGTGCAGTGCAATGCACCCTCTACGATTCTTAATTAATTGTTATTTTCGATGAAAACATTCTCAGAACTATGCCACATTTCAGTCCTCTACAATTATTCATATTATTTTATATATTATTATTATTAACATTATTTTATATTTGTATATATTTTATTAATTATTATTCCAATATTATTAACATTATTTTATTTTTAAACATTATTTTTTTTATTATTCCATACTTACTAACATTATTTTATAAATTTAGATTTTTTATATATTTTTATTCAATTCTTATCAACATGGTTATATTTTTAGTATATTTTATAAATTATTTTTCTAATATTATTTACCTTGTTTTTTATTTAACATATTTTATAAATTATTATTCCAAAATTATCAAAATTATTTTATATATTTTTTCTCGAATATAATTCAAATTTTTTTATATTTTATAAATTATTATTCCCATATTATTAACATGATTTTATATTTTAAACGTTATTATTTTTATTTTTATTATTCCATTCTTATCAACATTATTTGATATTTTTATATATTATTATTTTTATTGTTATTATTCCATTCTTATTAACATTATTTTATATTTTTATATATTTTATATATTATTATTCCATTCTTATCAAGATTATTTGATATTATTATCAACATTATTTTAGCGTGGCCCCGCTGAGGGCCGTCCGGGTTAACCTAACCTAACCTAACATTATTTTATATATAATTATTCGATTATTCTTAACAATTTTTTATATTTTATATACTTTATAAATTATTTTTCAAATGTTATTAACATTGTTTTATATTTAAAACAATTTATTTTTATTATTGTTATTATTCCATTCTTACTAACATTTTTTCTTATCAAGATTATTTTATATGTAGTACATTTTATTCTTCCATCATTATTTACATATTTTATGTATGTTATATATTTTACATATGATTATTCCATTATTATTGACATTATTTTACATTTTTATTTATTTCAAAAATTATTATTCGATTATTATCAACATTATTTAATATGCTTATTCCACTAAATCAGTCAATATGGCTTTTTCGATGGCATTTGTATCTCAATCAAATAGTTTTTTCCATCATCCACTTCTGGGCGAACAACAAAAAGTAAATAAATAGCCCTCTGAATATTTTTCTGTACTCCTTTTTGGGCAAACAATTTCGGATTTGCCTGGAATTCTTTTGAGGGAAAACTTTTGTGCAGCCGATCGAAAAAAATATATATAGAAATCCATTCAATTCCCTAGATTTTGATTGGATCAGCCGGGAGAGAGAAAAGCAGATGGATATAAAACAAAAGTTTCCGAAAATGGTGGTTTGGTGGCACAAGTCAAGTATTTGGCACACTCAAGCCGCGTAACCGGGCTAATGAAGCTATTAGGGAAGGGCCCGGCTATTGACCATCGGGCAGGGGGAGCATGGGGGGCATGGGAGATCGGGGAATCGGGGACTCGGGCCCGGGAAATGTCCGTTTTCCGCACCAGGCTTCAGCAGGGCAAACATTTTTTACTTGATTTGGCTCCGTCCGGCCAGGGGGGGAGTGACGGGGGCGGGGGGGGGTCACAAAGTTTATGCCAGTTGGTTGATTTCTGTAGCATTTCCGTTTTGTTTCATTTTAATTCTCGAACTGCTCTTTGGACCATTTTTGATGGCAGAGCAAAGGACGGCGGAGAGCGTCTGGTTCTGAAAATGAAATAAAATGTTTGACTATTGGCGGAAGTGCGCCATAAGTGAACGAGCTTCTTGTGCGCCATTTTGTTTACATATTTCTGTGACTGTCGACTGTAGTTTTGGCCCTGCAGCAGCCCTGTGTGTGGGTGTGTGTGCGCCATAATGTAACGGAAATTGTCCAAGTTTTTAAAGGCATAAATATTTAAGGGTCCCCCGCCCCCTCACCCCCCCCCCCCCCATCCACATAGCAGCTGCTGGCAGCCATTAATATTTTTCAACTATTTGCATAAATTAATGCAAAATTTTGCCAAAATATTACCCCAGCTCCAGCTCCAGCTCCAACTCTCAAGGGCGCAGCTGCACATGTGCGTTGTTAGGGGCGTGGCTCTGAGAGAGAGAGAGAGAGAGAGAGGGAGAGAGTTTTAATAGCGATTTAAGGCGCCTTTGCACATGAATTTGAGATGAAATTGCATATTGGGCCGCGGGCACAAACTGCTTAAAAACTCGTGCATACTGTATGTAGATTCCGTCGAAAGCTTATCCATCCGGGGCATATGGCGGGGATCCCTTGCAACAGGGTGCTAATTCACACATTTACGCGGTGTGTGGGGGCGGGGGTGGTGGAGGGGCTGTTGGGGCTAAGGTAGCAGCTGCCACCGCTCTCTGATGCGGCCAGGCATGGTTAAACTTCTTGGCGGTGGAAGCTGGTAGCTGCATTAAACTAGATTTCAGGCGGACAAAGTTTAAAGGTCACTCCGGGCATCTCCACGGCTGATTGTAGGCCTGATTCGCGACGGGTTTCGGGCTCAAATATTTCAATTATCCTCCCCTGCTCCTGGGCTGTGGCAGGAGCTGTGGCGGGAGGTGTGAATGGGGCGGAAGGGGGGGTCTTGGGCTGGCTGGTAATTGAGTTTTTAGTAGCTGTTAGCGGTCCCTCACCAACTCTTTGCGCCACTTATGCCAACAGGCAACACCAGTGCACGCACACACGCACACGCACACACACACACACACGCACACCCCGAAAATCACGTTTGAAATGCAACTTAAAGTTCCATGCCACAGACAGCCGCAGGTGGTGAGGGGGGAGGAGGCAGCGCGTGAGGCAACGACAACCAAATCAAATTTGCACCAAAAACCAAACGTAAACTTGGAGCGCTGCTGGCGACCACACGACCCACCCCCACCACCCACCAACCTCCCCCCACCCCCTGAAATGTATGCATGTAGAGACACACAAATTCGCACGTCGCTTATTTGGTAATTTGCCTGCGTGTGTGTGTGCATTTCCTGCTGCAAACTTCATAAACTTGTACACACACCTGAGGCCACGCCCAGAGGCACGGCACGGCACGGCACGGCGATAGCGCCTTAATTGAGTTATCCCCCGACATTTTTCGGCAGCAAACTTTAAGCCCAAGTTTCGGTCAAGTTCCTGTCTGTGGCACAATAAATTCGCATAATAAATGGGCCACCGTTTAGCCGTGTCAACAGCAGACGGCTTGCATCCAGAGTCTTGGCCAGGCCAAAAGAAAAACCTCAAAATGACGGCACCGGAAGTGGAGCCTGCACCTGCTCCGGCTCCGGCTTCGGCTTCGTCTCCGGCTAAAATGTTAAACAGCAGGCTAATGTCCAAAAAGATGCACAAAAGTGGGGCCACAGCGTGCCACGGGCTGGGGCAAGGCAGGGCACTGCTGCTGTTGACGTTGTCATCTGCCGAGCGAATGGCGGAAATTATGCAAAATAGTGAAAAGCAAAGCAGCTTTGCTGAAACTGAAACTCAACTGCAGGCACTGGATTATGGTTTCCCCTCGATTGAAGGCACTTTTCACAGGAAATTGGCACCTATCTTGTTGTCCTCTCACGAACGGAGGCCACAAATCTTCATAACTGTCCGCACATTTTGGGCATCGTTAAACCGAAGGGGAGGAGGGCACAAAAACCTACTCCTCTGGGTATTTGTCAACACAGTTTTTCTCTGTCTCTCAATCTTATCTGAGGCGCACGCGTTTTACGGGCATTGCCAGGACCCAGGAGCCAGGAGCCACTAGCCAGGACCCAGGACCCAGGACCAGTTTGCTAACTGATTCACATGAAAAATGGCCGCACATATATAGTGTTTTCGCCCTTGGCTACAAAGCTGCTGACTGTGGCCAGGAGAGGACCGCCTTTCGCCTTATCCAGCGTGTACCAGAGATGAGGCCTCCTCGGATGGTCGGAGTGGCTGGCTCCGGCCATCGTTGGTGAATTTAAAATGCAATTAAATAATAGATTTAGCTCGGCAACTAGATTATGACTGGGCTTAATGAACATGACTAATGCACTGCTGGAAGTGGCTGACTCACTCTCATCAGTCGATGGGCCTAGCAATTACGCCCAGATGATAAAACTGGACGGGCGAAAATGGTGCCAGTCATGGCTCAAAAGGACACGGATATCCCCCAACATGTGTGGTCCATGACTGGACATAAGGCACTCACAGCAGCGGCCTAATCCTTTCACACACTCGGACCAAAGAAACGCAGTTGGGCATAAAAGGATACGAGGCCTTTTTGTGCACCTTTCAAGGTCCCTTTCTTTTTCTTTTCGACCAGCAATGAATGAATGAATGCCTCCGAATGCTTGAATGCTTGAATGCCCGATGATTGAATGTGTGCTCCCCAGAAGAGGGTCCCTACTAATCAGACCAGGGGCCAGCGGCCAGAGCCCGGGAATAAATTGAAAAATTTGCTGTTGTGCAAAATCAAAGTGTTTTGCCGGAAGATTCCTTTTCTGTGACGGCCCGGGAAGCGTCCATGTGGAAGTCGAAGGCGGGCAGGCATAAAGGACACGCTTGTTAGTAACCAAATTTGGCTCCACAGCTGGGAATGTTCTGGGCCCCCCCCATCCAGGGTATCTGTTGGTAATAGTAAAGCCTTTGGCTGTCCCACTTAAAGCCATAAATACGCGTATATGTGCGATAATGGCCGGCAATTGCATAAAAGATTAATACGACGGTGGCAGCAGCTGTGGTCGAGTCCTGTCCAGTGAAGTCCTGGCTCATTGTTTGCAATTTTCCTTAATTTAATGCGATTTATGAATGCTTTAAAGGCCCGTTGCTGCGTAATTAATGAAAAATTCTGATATGGTGGGGCGGCCAAGACGAATGCAAAATGCAAATGCAAATGCGATACGTGTGGAGCACGCGTCATTTGATAAATTGCGGCAATCAGAAAGGGTGCATGCCGCGTAATGCGTTGCTGAAAAGTTTCCCCTGCGCAAAGGGGGCAAAATCACGTATACGCCACGTTGGGGCTTGGCAAAGTTTCTGCTAATTAATGTCAAAGAGTTCAAAGATATTAAAAGGCTGCGGCGTCCTGACGGTGTCCTAATCCCGTACACGGCACGGAGCCTCATAACTTGCCCCCCCTCCCCTCCCCCCGCTGAAGCCGGAACGTGTCCGGCCAGCTATTGGAATCAGAGCTGCGATGACACAAAGCTTCGATGGGCAACACGTGCAGGAGCCAAACAATGCTTCGATGCCGAAGCATTTATTGTTGGGAAACTATAAAGGCATCGGTGTCAGTGGCAGAGACACCGCCAGCGCCCCCATCTCCACCTCCACCTCCATCTCCATCCTTCATAATCGAGAGACGAAAACAATGATGCTCGTAGGGGGAAAGCTGAAAAGTTTCATAGCCAAATGAAGACTGGCACCGAGCGATGGGCACGTGATGGGAATGGAATTCCAAAAATTATACGTATATTCGACCCCTGAGGCGAGCACAAAATCTTTGCCAAACCGTCCGGGGATATACGATATATATGGCCAAGGAATTGAGTGGCAGCGGAAAATAAAATGCACATTAGCCAGAGGCCAGAGCCCAGAGCCCAGAGGCCAGAGTCGGACATGGCCAAGAGGAAGGAAATCGTTACGTCGTTCGGCCAAAGGAAAGGCAGGAAAGAAAAGCGCAAATCGAAATAAATAAATAAAATCAAATGTTCTGTGCGAAACGAAAGTTGCGCCAGGACTCGGCCTGGGGGGAGCCCCTCAAACAACATCTTATGGGCGTCTGGAGGTTATATATACTTTTGTTGGCCGCACCGCGAAAGTGCGAACAAAAAAGGGAAGCACGAAAAGCGACCCAAGAAGGACCAGCGAAACACACACAATTCAGATTCAACAGATTGCGTGGACACAGGATTGGACACAGGACTGGACATTGGAATGGAGACTGCACTGGACATTGGACTGGACACAGGACTGGCCTTTGGACTGGGCACTCTCCTGGACTCCGGCTTGGCCACTCTCCTGGACTCTGACTTGTGCAATTTAAAGTCGACGGCGACCTTGATTAAGCGCTCGCTGCCGTAATGCAATTTGCTTTAATTTCCTTGGAGCAAACGAAGACTGATTGGCCTCCGCTCTCTCTGTGTGCGTGTGCGTGTGCGTGTGTGTGTGTGTGTCTTTCGAACGGTAAATCCAATAAAGAATCAATGGCTAACAAGCCAAGAAACAAACCGAAATAAGTTTTACTGGCCTTGGTGGAAAATCTTAATTTTTCCACAACACACCAGACGTGACACATTTCGCTGTTCCCCCCCCCCCTTGGCAAACTCTGCGCAACTTTTTAGATCCCCCCCTTTGGGTGCCTGAGTGGGTCATTTGCTGGCCGCTTGTCCACATGGTCTTAACTTCTTGTCGATCCCTCTAGCCTTGAAACCAATTTCGCCACTTGGCAAATAAATAAATCCCAGCTTTAAGGCGGACCCCCTCGGTGCCCAAGCAGGTGTGTTTTTTTTTTTTGATAATTACAATGAAATTGGATATGAAACAGGCCATCGTTAGGAGAAATGCCAATACATATGAAGATTATTTGCCCAAAAAATGTGCTGCTGCAGTGTCCTGCAGCCCCCCTCCTCTGTGGCTGTCTCTGTCTCTATCTCTGTGTCCTGTATCTGAGTGATTTGTTTAAACAAACGTCCTGTAGTTGGCTTCCTTTCTGCTGCTGTCAGGCCCAATCTTTAACCAAACGAAACAGGGATCCAGACCGTACTTCTTCCAGGGTTTGGCCCCACTCTGGGGCCCTCCCTCTCTCTCTCTCTCCCTCTCTGCCTCTCTGTGTGTGTCGTCGTCCACTTGTCATGTCACTCGGCATCATTGTCAGTCCGACCCCCCCAGGGGGGGGAGGCAGGGAAAAGCTACTTTTCAGTGCATTTCATTTACATTTGAATGTCAGGCGAGAACCTTTTCTGGTCGGTCCCCTTCGTAATTTAGCGTTACAAATCAATGGCCCTGAAGTGGCGACCGGCTTGAAAG
Organism: Drosophila persimilis; assembly: GCF_003286085.1. Taxonomy (NCBI): domain Eukaryota; kingdom Metazoa; phylum Arthropoda; class Insecta; order Diptera; family Drosophilidae; genus Drosophila; species Drosophila persimilis. Next base: position 12,556,526 of record NW_020825289.1, read on the forward strand.
ATACATTAAATAACCCGAAAATATTTAACGCACAATTTATGATAATTTTGTCCAATGCGAGGCCCAAAAGAGAGGAAAAACCCCTGAAATGCCACCCAAAACGGTGGCCAAGACACAGTCCCCCACCTCCGCCCCCCCCGCCATAAGTGGCCAAGCAAGGAGCATATTTCTGATGGCCATATATTTTGCACATTGATCGGCAATCGTTTAGCCAGTGCGAGTGTCCTTGGGCGGGTACGTGATGTGGCAAAGTTTTTCGGGTTCAGTGGCGGTGGCATGTGGCATGTGGGTAGGGGCAGAGGCCTGTGGGCTGTGGGCGTGCCAACATTTTGACAGGCAGGACTTTAAGTTGTCAGAGCACTGACTCTTTAGCCATTCTCTGACAGCCTGGCTGCTGGCTGCTGGCTGCTGGCTTATTAACATATTGTTTGTTATTTTCCCTCGTGTCGGGCCATTGACAATTCATTTGTGTTATCACGCGCACACATACGGCCAAGGGCTTAGCGGCCAAAAACTGACAGAATTGTTGGCGAAAGTATTTGCCCAGATTTCGGATGCTGATAGCAAGTGACAGCCAGTAAGCTACAACAATGAATGGGAGGTGCTATGGGATACCCCCCCCAAGCCCAAAACTGGGGCAACTATCAAAAATCCTAGCAATATGCATGAATATTGGGCTAGGGGGGGGTTTTGGGGACCAAGAAGAGCCTGTAGATTATAAGGGAGAGGCATTACCGCTCCGTGAGGCTTGACTGTTCTTGGTAGCTCCTTGGGAGACTTCTAATCACGCAGGAGAGTCCCCACTTTGTGGTGGAAGTAATCGTAGAAGCAGCAGCTGCTAAAACACCCCCCCACACACAGCCATATGCATTTATGCCCTTTCTTGAGCGCAAATTGCCAGGCACTTAGGCCACCCTCCCTTCCCCGCCCCCCCGTGTCTGTTGCACTCATGTGGCGGCTCGTTATTATTAGCATAATTACAGGCGCATTAGCGTGGCTTCAGCTTCAGGTGCCCGAAACTGTGGCAGGGCTGCCTTAAAGACGCCTTTAAAGCCCGGCCTCGGCCTTGTGGCCCAGACTGTTCATTAACATGGCATTAATTGGTTTTTCATTTCACTTTTCCTTTGCAGCTTTCGCGTCACGACTTGCCGCATTAACCGGCCATCCGGCCACCCCACAGCAGGACCTTTTCCGGCCCCTCTCCCCAAGGGAGAGCTAAACAATTTTTAGATAAGTCCAAGGTCCGAACAGAGACTCCGAAGGGGGAGCACCCGCAGCGAGAGGACGAGAAGAGGTACAATGCGTCCAACGCGCATTCCCCTGCTGCTTTGGCTCTCGGCCTGGACCTGCCTGGGCCCGGCCACAGCCCATCCGAATACGCAGCACCACCACCAGCCGCTGGTCACCTACTCGAGCAGCTCGACCACATCCTCTAGCCAAAGGAGCGGCGGCCCGCTGCAGCCCGCCTTTGTGTACGACACGGCCATGCCCCAGCAGCAGCAGCCGGAGGAGGCGAAGGAGGGGCAAGTGGCGACATCCAGTGGCCGGCCAGAGACAGCGGCCGTGCCATCAAAGAAAATCATCGGTTCCAGGTGAGTACACAGCATTCCTGCAGACAATGGACACAGGTGGGGGGAGGGGCCCCCCCCCGCACTTGTACTTGTTGGCCTTTGTTGTTTGGCGGTGGTGGGGGTGGAGGGGGAGGGGGCTAATCTTTTGTTTGCACAGCTTTTTTCCATTTTTGCCACTAATTGAAATAGAATTTTCCTTTCCTTTTCCTCTTTCCTTTTCCGCTGAGGCCGAGGCTGAGGCGCGGTGGGGCACAAAATACTGAGGATTTTTAATTAATTTCCTGCTGGAGAGGCGCCCCACAAAACGTTGCATACTTGGGGGGCAGAAAGCGAGAGCGCTGGCACAGCTAATTGAGTGCTTATTAACATTAAATCATTGCTAATCAATTGAGTTTTTGGGCGCAGAAAGAAGGTGCCCCGTGCCGCCCTCCCCTTCTTCCTGGCTGGCCCCCCGAGAAGTCCTCCTTGAGTGACACTCGCTGTGGATCAGATGATGAGCTGCCAGTCCAAACCAGTCCGATATTCATTTACAGGCACTCCTCGGGCGCCTCCCTGAGGGGAAGGAAGTCCCCTTTCGGCTGAGCCCAATAGAGGCTGCAATTAGGCATCCGTGAGATAGTATTCAGATTGACAGGACATTCAAATAACTAAAGTAATCGGCTTAAACGGCGAGGGGGAAAGGAGAGTAGCAGTAGCAGTAGCAGTTACTATTTGTAATCCCCTCGAAAAACACATTTCTGCACTTGGTTTTCGCGTGAAGTGATTTCCTGCCTCTGCCCAGCTGGCAGATGACTAAGCAGGCTCCGACTCACGTCCTTAAATGTTAATGATGTGGCCATGCCTCGACGAAAACCTCCACAAGATGCAGATGCAGCTGCAACCATGGGGGCTGCATTAAAGTGGCATGACTGGCATCGACAGCGGGCCAAAGGACACTCCTCTTTCCATACGAATAGTAGCAGAAATGGAGTAGAAATGGAGTAGAAATGGAGCAGAAATCACTTGCCATTAATCAGCTTTCAACGTCACTAACACATGTCTCCTCTCTCGCCCTCCTCTCCCTCGTAGCGTGTCCTCCTCCGTTTCGGTGGTGCTGGACGGCAACGAGCCGCTGTTCACCGACGCCCTGGGGCACAAGGTGCCCAAGCCACAGCCCTCGCTGCAGGTGGCCAGCCCCATAGACCTGCTCAACCCGGACCGCTACGAGTTCTACACGTTCGACGAGCACGGCGAGCTGGTGAAGCGCCTGATGACCATGCAGGAGATCCAGAGCATCGTGGCCAACGGCGACGGCGAGGGCCCGTCCATCATACACACGGCCCCGCCGCTGAGCGAGCCCAGTCCGGAGAAGAACGTCCAGGACATTGTGGACAGCGTGCAGAGTGTGCTGAACAAGGAGGTGGCCTCCGGCTCCGGCAAGAACAGCTCCGGCGAGCTGCTGCTGCCCCTGCTGGACACCCCCGACGTGTCCTCCTCGTGGTCGCTCATCCTGCCGGCTATTTTCGGGAACACCGGCGGCGATCTCTTCCTGCAGCAGAGGCCGCAGCAGATTGTGATGACGCCCGAATCGGAGCTGCTGGAGGCCTCCACCCAGGCGGCGCCATCGCCGTCCACCACGCGTGCCACCAAGAAGCCGAAGCCCGCCAAGCGGAAGCCGGGCAACAAGCGCAAGCCCAGCGCCACCACCAGCACCACCGAGGTGACGCCACAGGTGGTGCAGGAGGAGCTGGACCCCATGGAGTCCGTGTACACGGGCATGCAGCAGTACCAACACGCGGCCGCCAACATGCCGGACTTTGATCTGCTGCACATGCAGCCCATCTACGAGAAGCTGCCCAGCAGCACGGCCAGGCCGGAGACGACCACCCGGCGGGTGTTCTACAACAACCAGGAGATCATCCACACGCCCACCTCGTCGAGCAGCGGCCCCCCAACCACCGAGAAGATCGCGGTCAAGAAACCAGCGAACGTCCAGAGGAAGCCATCGCAGCCACATCGCGTGAAGAAGCCCCCAGCAGAGGCTGGCAGCAGCACCACCACCCAGCCAGGCGGCAGCAAGCAAAAGGTGAAGAAGAAGACAACAACAACGACAACAACGACAACAACGACGACAACGGCGGCACCTGAAGCCACAACCCAGGCAGCGGTTTCGGAGCCAGAAGTGAGCCCAGCCACCACCACCGTCCGTGCGCCGGCCTCGACCACGCCCAAGAAGAAGAAGCGCAAGCCCACGCGTGCTCCGGGCACGGGAACCACCGGCAGCACCACAGGGAGCACCACCGGGAGCAAACCAACGAAGCCCAAGCGCAAGCCAACCGCAAAGCCAAAGCCGGGGCCCATACAGGCGGGGGAGACAACTGCACCACAGCCGGTGGTAACCCAGAAGCCGACAAGGCCCCAGCGGCCGAAGAAGAAGCCCAAGCCGACGACCACGACGACCACGACGACAACGACGACCACGACGACCACTCCAGTGCCGGAAACAACAACAACAGCCGCCGAGGCAGAAGTCACGCCTTCAGAGCCAACACCGACACAGCCCCCAGCAGAGAGCACCACCAGCAGCAGCAGCACCACCACCACCCCAGAGCCACAGCCAGAGACGTCCACAACAACGACAACCAGGGCGCCCCTGGTGCACAGCCAGAAGCCGCATGGAAAGCCCGTGAGCTCCACCAAGAGGCCACCGAACCTGCACCACAATCGCATTCACAGCAAGCCCGTGCACACCACTCCGGCCCCGTCGACGGAGGCGGCCCAGACCACCACCACCACCACCACCACCCGCCAGCCGGCAGTGTATCCCGTGCCCAGCTACGAGCCAGTTGCAGCCCACAATCTGTCCGCTCTGTTCGATGCTTCGCCCCTGAAGAAGACGCCGCTGCCGTCGTTGGCGCAGCTGCAGCAGCAACTGCAGCCGAGCTCGCCCTCGCCGGCGCCACAATTGTCGCCCGATCAGATACTCTCGATGGATCAGATTGTGCAGTCGCTGACGCAGGACCTCTCGGCCGCCGACAAGTCGGAGGGGGATCTGGACGGAGCGGGCAGCGTGCCGGCTGTGGTGCCAGTGAAATACGACAGTGCCGAGTCCCAAGAGCAGATGCAGACGCTGGCCAACAAGAAGAAGGTGCCAGTGACCAGCAGCACAACAAGCACGACCACAAGCACGACCACAACCACGACTCCTAGAACCACTACCACTGTGGGCACCACCACAAGAGTACCACCGCCCATCGCCCACTATGGAGGCAGCACTCTGGCCACCATGCTCTCGGAGGAGGAGGAGGAGTCAACAGAGTCCACAACGGGAGACAGGGAGACCACCGCCGGCAGCCTGGAGGAGGCTCCCGTGGTGCTGATCACAGCCCGGCCGCAGTACTTCACCGTGACCCCGCAGCCAGTGCCCCTGAAGCCGGAAAAGGCCATCGAGAAGGCCAGCGAGGAGGCCAACGAGCCGGAGACCACAGAGCTGCCGGGAGAGACGCAGTTCCTGGTGACCACGCCCATGGCTGGCCTGGACGAGATCGAAGCGACCACCGACAAGCCCGCGACCGAATCCGAGTCCGATCACGTGTTGAAGTTCGAGCCGCTGTTTGCGGACGTGCCGGAGGCGATTGTCACCGAGCTGAGCGAGCCCAGCTCCACGAATGCCTATAGCCAGCAGGCGGAGGAGGAGCAGGCGCCGGAGCAGGAGGGGACCACCACAGAGCAGGCGCTGCGTCTGCCCGTGTCGGAGAGCAGCACTGCCGCCGAGAGCGATGCGGACAGCACCGAGGTGACGCCCATGATAGCCGACCTGGTGCAGCAGCTCAATCTGGAGATGCTGAGGCCCACGGACCAAATATCGATGGCCAACTTCCAGACGCAGGCCGCCACGGTGGCCTCCACCCTGGTGGACGGCAGCCACACCCTCGTCTCGGACGGGTTCATGAGCTCCAACGAGACCAAGGACGAGCTGGACTTCCTCATGTCCGATGTCATACAGCAGATAACCCAAGGGGCTCCGAACCAGCCGCCGGCCCAGCTCCAGCCCGAGGAGGACTCCCATCGCCTGACCAACTATGCCCAGCTGAACGCATCGTTCCTGCTGAAGCCAAAGCCAGAGCCAGAGCCAGAGCCAGAGTCGGAGAAGCCCCAGGCACCACAGATCTCCGGCCTGCTAAACAAAGTGGAGCCGGAGGCGTCAACCGTCAAGCAGGAAGCCACTTACCCGAACGACGCCTTTCCAGCAGGCACCGTCCACGTGGAGACGAGCACGCACCGGATACCCATCCTGTCGCTGTCCCAAATTTATGCACAGCAACAGCAGGACGAGGACGATGAGCAGCAGCTGTTTGCCAACGAGCGACTGGAGCTGCAGGGCAGCCCGCAAGCGAAGCCAACTCGAGAGCCGCCCAAGCAGGAAACCATTGCCACAGCCATACCAGAGACTACGGAGGGTGCCTCCGAAGCCACCACCGAGGAGTCGAGCCGGGAGACCACCGCCAGCGAGGAGTCAACGACCAACGTGGCCGAGAGCCACACGGAGCGCAGCGAAAGTGAAGAGCAAATGCCCGAGATGTTGACAAATGGTTACAACGAGGAAAATCAAATGGAGACCAGCTCCATCGCCAGCTCCATCGCCAGCACCATCGCCAGCTCCGGTCCGACCGAGGCAGGAACTGAATCCATCTTTGCCACAGAAAAAACTGCCACAGAAGAGCCACCAACGGATGCCACAACCAGCAGCCCTGTCACGGAAGCAGAGGAGCCGACAACGGCGACGAATGTTTACCTGGAGGCAGAGGAGGCAGGGGAGGCGGAGGAGCAAACATCAACAGAGGAAGCACAAACAGCGGATCTGGCAGCCACCAGTGCAGAGGACAGTGCCACCAATGCGGCCCAACTCCTGCCCCAATACACCGTACAGCCCGAGGAGGACCAGTCAGAGCGAGGGGAGGAGGTGGTGCGGGTCACGGAAATACCCGGAGATACGTCCGTGGTATCATCTGAATCGGACATGTCGCTCAGCTCCGAGCAGGTCACGGAAAAAATCGAATTGAGCACGGTTAAATCTCAGCAGCTGGACGACGAGTCAATGGAGGAAATATCCGATGAGCTGACAGCCACCATTTCAGAGGAGGAGGCGGAGGCCTCACCAGAGTCAGAGTCAGAGCCAGCGACAGAGGCGGTGACAAGTGCACAGAATTTGCAGCTAGACGACGAGGATCCATATGTGAAGCTGGGCGAGACGACGGCCAGTGTGGTGAGGCCTTTGCCTTTGCAGCAGGACAAAAGCTCCATCGAAGGAGCCCCAGCAGCAGAGCCGGAGGAAGACACCTACAGAGTGACGCTGCCGTTGGCCAGCTACGGCAATGCGCCGCCTGCCGAGCAGCCAGACGAGGAGGATGAGGAGGACCAAGCAGGCTATCAGACCTCCACCAAGGCACCCACAACCACCAGCACCACGAGGCGTCTGAACACCTTGAAACCCGTTTCCTACTACGTCCAGCCCTCGCTGCTGGCGGGCTACAATCAGCTGGACGCCCAGCCGCCCAAGGGTCTGCCCTACAATGCCCACCCAGGGGAGGGAGGGCCAGGGCCCACCCAGTCCCAGTCCCAGTCGCAGTCGCAGCAGCGACCGATGCAGAGACCCGCCTCCCTGACCAACCTGATGGCGAGCTCGAGCCAGGCGACCAGGCCGCCCGTCAAGCTGGAGCCGAGTCCGGAGTCCTCGCAGGGCCTGGAGGCGTCCACGGCGCACATGGACGAGGACCTGCGCTCGTTCGCGAGGCTCTGCAACGAGCTGGCCTTCAGCTACTGGAAGGCCATCACCTCGGAGAAGATTAGCTCGGCCAGGAGCCTGGTCATCTCCCCCTTCGCCCTCACCTCCATGCTGTCGATGGTCTTCCTGGGGGCGCGCGGCAGCACCTCTGGGGAAATGAACGAGATCCTCAAGCTGGACGACATGGTGACCTTCAATCCGCATCTGGTGTTCAAGAACATCACCGGCTCGGTGGAGCAGGCGACGGACAGCGACATAGCCACGGCGGCCTTTGTGCGGGAGATCTTCAGCGATCGCGCCAACGGCAAGATCCTGCCCTTCTTCAAGGAGAAGACCCAGCAGCTGTACGCCGGCCACGTGGAGGAGGTCAACTTCCACGTCGTCAACGACATCGTGCGGCGGCGCACCAACCTGCTCGTGAAGCGCCACACGATGGGCAAGGTGCTGGAGTACCTGCGCACGAACAGCGTGTGGGTCAACGGCCCGCTGGCCACCATCTCGGCGAATCTCTTCCAGACGGACTGCTCGCACGGATCGACGACCGAGCGGGACGGCGAGATGTTCTTCCAGGTGCATCCCACTGTGCGGCAGCGCCGCCTGGTGCCCATCCCGGCGGTGCTCTATCGGTCCGGCTTCACCGCCGGCTACGAGCCCAGGCTGGACGCCACCATAGTGGCGTTCGGACGCATCCAGGACACGGTGAGCACCATCTACGTGATGCCCGGCCATCAGAGCTCCATATCGCCCATGGACAACCTGGACAGGCTGGAGCGCAGCCTGGTGGACATGGCCTTCGGGGACGGCCAGGCCTGGAGCAGGCTGCTCACCTCGCTGATGGATCGCCCCGGCATGGAGGTGCAGCTGCCGCGCTTCTCGCACCGCTCCTTCGTGAACGCCTCGCTGGGCCTGCAGAAGATGGGCCTGAAGGGTCTGTTCAAGTCGGACTTTGCCGACCTGCGCGGCCTGACCGGGGCCGGCAACAAGGACATCTTCCTGTCCGACATGATCCAGATCAACACGTTCAGCACCTGCGGCGAGGAGAAGATCTCCGAGCACCACCACGTCGAGATGTACCCGGCTCCGCCGCTGCGCAAGCGCAACAAGGATGTGGACGCCACCGAGGACGGTGCCGACGACTCCTCGGAGGCGGTCGTCGACTTTGGCTCGCTCGTGCAGGAGTCGGCACTGGGACGCGGCTTCTACGACGATCTGCTGGACCCCAAGTATCTGGAGCTGCCGCTGCCGCTGCGTCCGCGCCAGGCGCGTGTCCCAGACGCGCCCCGGCTCCGCTTCGACAAGCCCTTCCTCTACTTTGTCCGCCACAATCCGACGGGCATGATCCTCTTCATGGGACGCTTCAACCCGCGCCTGCTGCCATGAGTGCACGCGACCTAAAGTAAGCCAAAATAGCGACTATCGAACTATCGAAACAGTTTCGGGAATGCGAGTTAGTGAATTTATATATTTTACCTACCGCCTACCGAGCGCCTACTGGAATGCCAACAATTAGGCTAACTTAATCATTAATGCCCCCCGCACCCCCCTCCACCCCCACCCCCCCTTGCTGTGCCTTAATCCCGCGTCGTCAGAGGCCAGAGGTCGTCCGGCCCGATACGTGATTGATGTGCAGCAAACAATTGCGTTTGCCATTACCCCGATTACCCCGATTAATCAGATTTCCTCAGATTTTAAATTCATTTTAAATATTCAAAATATACGTATACACTTTTTTCATGCCGCTCGATGGGCAAATATGCAAACGCAATCACGGAATGCGTCAATATTTTGGCAACTGAACAAATGTAATTTAGTAAAACAAACCGTACCGCACCACTGCGTAAACTAAATGTTATGTATGCTACTATCTAAGCCTAAACGAACAAATTTAAATAAATAAATATATTACGAACAATTCTCATCATTCTAGAGGCCTTGGCCAACGCCTTGATGGCCTATAAAAGGGAAGGATAAGTTTAATTTCCCAACTATTTTCCAATTGGAGTCCCCCCCGCACCTCAAAATGGTATCAATTTTTGGAGCCCGCACATATTTTAATTAATATTTAACAAGAATATTTACAAGCCAGGCTTATGATGAAATCAGTCTGTTACTGGATGTTGCTCGTGCTGGATTACCCTGTACGTGTTTTGAGCGGCTGCGTGGATGTATGAGGCCAAAGGAGATGGAGGTGGCCCTGGTGCTTGCCTCTTGTTAGACTTTTGTACAGATGTTGCTGGGGTGCGGGGCACGGCTGGGGAGGGGCTGCGCTGCTCTCTTGCCTGTTACCGGGCTTTTGTTCGGTCGAGTTTTATGCGGTTTTTGCTGCTCGTTGGTACACGGGCACGTACCAACACATGCAAGTAAATATGCATGCATGCGGTTGCAGGGGAAAAAAATCTCGGAAACAAGCAGCATACTTTTAGGCGGGCCCAACAATTGCCAGCCAGCCAGCCAGCCAGCCAGCCGTGAAGAATGGAAAGGGTAGAAGGGCAGAAGGATAAAAGGATAGAAGAACACCCATCAAAACGAACCAACAACTAACGACTGCGGTGTCAATGTTTTCCAAATAGACCAAACCCAAGCCCAGCTGCTGCCCAGCTCCTGCCCAGCTCCTGCCCAGCTCCTGCCCAGCTCCTGCCCAGCTCCTGCCCGTCCCCTGTGCGTTGAATGGAAGGCCACTAATTTGTCATGCGAACTGCGAGTCGCTTTCTGCACCGCCCAACACTGGAGTGCAAGTTCTTTTCGCGCCGGAATTGCCGGAAAAGAAACATCTCTCATTGTGCCCAGCGGTTGTTGTTACGATTATTGTTATTATGATTGCGTATTGTATAATAAGGAAAGTATTCCCTCATCTCTCCTGGACACTGGACACTGGACAATGTTGCGACAGCTGTTGGGGGGGGAGGACCCCCCCGGGCTGCTTATTGTAATTGTTGTTCAACGAAGTTTTCCTTTTCCCTTTCCGTTTTGGGTCCAAGTACTTGGCTCCTTTTGTTTTTCTTAACGCATTGCGAAAAGCCTTCGTGCTGCCTTCGCTGGCACCTGCCGAAATTACGTAAGCGCCACTCCAAAAGCAGCAACAAAGTGACAAAGGAACAGCGACAAAAGAGCCGTGCCGCCCACCTGAACCCGTTCAAGTACCCGGGCTTCTGAGTGTCCTTATTGTATTTGCATTTCACTCTTCCAGCGCTATGGCTTTAATGGCTTAACTGCGGGACTAACTAACGGTTTGTCTGCAGCTTGTGTTAACATATAAGGAGGCTAGGCTAAGGAGGGGGGCCCCTGAGCTAACTTCAAAATGCAGGCACATGGAAACACTAGTGGGCCCGCCTAATGAACCACCAACAACCGCAGTCGGACAACACTTTGGTTCGAAAAATACTAATTAATTTCCATTAGCAAACAAGCGCCGGGCGCTTGGCCATCAGATCCACCGGGCTGAAAGCCCGCTAACTGATCTAATTGGATGGTAACGTGAACGAAATTCCATTTCGAAATTTTAGCCCCTAAGAATCCCTAGTGTTTGTGCGGAATGAGGCTGCCCGGCAGGGAAACCCTTTTATAAATAATTTTAACATTTTCCAACAATCTCGGCTCGGATATCAGGAATTTGCATTTTCTATTTAATTTTCCACATCTCGAATGCATCCTTGGCACAGCACAATTTCCAAGCGCAGCATTTGTCCGGGCAACTGGGGAACGATAATTCGAAGAAGAGAAAACGGCAGCAGCAACACTCCAAGGATTAATTTAAGAGCTGAAAGTGAAAGCGCAGCTTCATTTTTAGCCACAGCCGAGCTGCAGAGCAGCGTCAGAGACATGAAATTTATGTTATACACTTGGAGAATTATGTGTTTTGCGGCCCTGGGGCCTGGGGACTGGGGAGCAGCAAATTGGGGCAGCCGTAGAATCAGCGACGCAGACAGAATCAGAGAAGCAGTCAGGCATTGGCTCTGAACTAGATACGGCGCTTGGCAGCCTCTCTGAGATTTCAACATGAAATCATTAGCAGGATGCTGCCTCCGGTTAGCGTGTGATATACTATATTGGACCTGACCAGACCAGACCAGACCATACCATACCAGACTAGACAGGACAAGCCAGCAAACATGCAACGTGTGTGTCCCCACCGCACTCCCGCAGGCCTTTGTCCCAGCTTCTATGCAAACATGGCGCCAGGATTCAGCAACAAGGACAAGGACATGCCCAAAAGTGGTTGTCGTTGGCTGCGCTGCGATGGTCAGTACCATCCACCCTTTCCAGTAGCCATCAGGCAAGGCCTAGGGCTAGATCTCCCCGGCCCAAATATATCTGTGCTATAAATCAGGAAAATTCTAACCCATTGGTATCTCTGACATGTGGCTGTGGGGGATACATTTTTGTCAAGGGTATCCCAAGCAGCGACTCCGCAAACAGGACTACTTCCTGCAGCGAATGTTGTGTGCCGCACCACAAGCTCTGATTTAATTTTTCGAAAATTGTTAAATGTTCCTTCTTCTGTTGCGGGACGTGCCCTTCCGTCCCGTATCGTCCTGTGCTGTCCTGTGCTGTCCTGTGCTCTCCTGTCCTGTGCTGCATTCAATATTAGTCGCTTGTAGTGGCCTTTGTTATTGCTACTTTTGTCATTTGGCAATTAAATTTAACACGGGATACGGCCTGTCAGCCACAATGCAATTTGATCGTCATCTGTGCGCCAGGCGGCAGGATCCTTACAGTTTTCCTGCCTAAATTATGCAGAAAAGAGGCAGGGGGGGGGGGGGGGGGGGGGGGACTGTCCGCCCATCAATTAGCGGCTAATAGAAATAACAATGAACAAATTTGAAGCGCATTTAACACATTTTCGGCTCTGTATTAATCTGGGAGTCGATATAATACAAATTCAGAGAATCCATGGTGCCTTTTACTGTTTGAAATCGAAATCCTAATATTACAAGGCACTGATCCACTGAAAAAGCCACTCCATACCTCCACTTTACCCCAGGTTTACCGCATAGTTGCATTGGACGTTGGAAAACTCTGAATAAATGCAGGTGGGCTTGGGCTCTGCTCTGGACGGGGTTTCAAATATATAGCGGTGATAAAACCAATACGAGTCTAATCAAATGCACATAGAACACCAAATACAAAGAAACGGCCAACAGGATAGAGCAATAACACACATGGCCGGACATCAATAGAAGCCAAAGCACTGCCGTCCAAGACCCGACTAGAGGACACCCACTACTGAGGAACTATAACTATATATCTCTACGAAAAGACTATAATTGTAAAAGGCAGCCCATCCTGGGGGCTAAGCTATCTGTCCTTAAAGATATTCTATAGATCTAAAAAACCTGCAAGCCTCCTCCCTAGTCTGGCAGATCCTACCCTGCTTATGCTGGGTACCACAAAAACTAACGTAAATGTTTGATTCAAATTAATGTGGATTTTCATGAGGGTTCCCGTGAACATGGCTGGGTGGAAAGCTGCGCTTTATTCTCGTGGCAAATGGTCTTTCATAAATAATTAGAGGCAACATAAAACACTGCAGCGAGGCGTGAAAAAAATGAGTAACCAAGGATTACAGGCAGCTATTTTCATTGTTTGCATTGGGCGCCATTACTTTGATTGGCGCCAGATCTGCCCCACGAATGGGGGAAAGGCTCATCATCGCTAGCGTCATCCACGGGGGATGGGGGGGCGAAGGGAATCATACATTTCATGGTACAAAAACACACATAAATAATGCAGAATATCCAACCAGAGGAAAACAGAAATATAGTGAGCTCGAAAATGTGTAAATATGCGAATAGAAATTGTATAATAATGTTAATTATTGAAATATATTTTCTTGCCTTCGAAAGAAAAACAAAAAGCAGCACGCTTGAATTATGATAATGGAAATGGGCGAACGAACGGGTATCCAAGCTTAATTGCCATTTAAATTGCCAGAATATCCGTGCCAGGACCTGCCCGGAAAGGAAGTGCCTAGAGTGCTTTAAAATGGAATGCGAGAAGGAAAACTAATTTGCGGCAACTGTGCAAAAGGGGGGAAAAAGTTTCCGCAAGGCGACTTTGACATGTGCCCGAAATACGTTTCGGCTAAGTCCTTTAGCCTCAAGCCAGGCGGTAGCCTGTTATCTGCCGCCAGGACACACACACACACAGTCAATGGCACAACTAAAGCAGATTAAAAAAGTTTCAAATTTAAACCGGGCGGCGTATTAATTTATTTAAGACCCCTAAATTATATCCTTTGATGTAAAGCACACACATTCCTTTGCAATGGCCGCCCGTCCCCGTCCGCTCTCATAGTCCTGTTCTTGGTTTTTTTTTGTTTTTTTTTGGTATGATGTCCACACCCACGGCCTGCTACTTTTGGCGTATGTAATTACATTTTTACCCCCCATACAGGCCGAGAAGAAAATCAGGGGGGAAAAAAACTACGCGCGGCCCGGGACATACTCCTACATGAAAAAGCGTACATTTTACTCATGCAGCAGTTTTCTGGCTTTGCAAAAGCCCACAAATGGAAAAAGAAATCAAGCAGAGGCCACGATGCTCTGCCGGCCTTCTTCCGCCGAATAATTAAGCCTTTTTCTAAATTCCCGAATAGAAGAACTTTAAATTTCGATGCCTATGTTGGCTGGAAAGATTCACAAGAATTCATCATAGGCTCGTTGCCCTTTCAGGCTTTTCTGAGCCTTGGACTGCCATATTGTGGTCAAGCCAGCGCCTAGTCCAAGCAGCCCGATTCGGCCGAGTGTAGGGCGGGCAAAGTCCGAAGTCAGGAGACTAAAGACTGCCAGAGACGCAGCTGTAATGTGCACATATGGGGCCATGTGTGGGTGCGGCCCGTGGCCGTGTATGTGTGTGTGTGCAGCGTAACGGAAATAATGAAATTATTAACACTTGAGCAACTTCCGGCTAAAAAACAAAAGCCCTGCAGAAGCAGCAAAAACAGAAGCAGAGGCTGTATAAGCACACACACACACACACACACACACACACACACACACAGAGAGAGAGAAACGGCTGCTGCAAGACAAAAAGCAAAAACTTGCGAAATACATTAAATGAGCGAAAGAAGGCATATAAACGGCCACAAAGAGGCGGCAAAAGGGGAAAGGCAGTCATAATTGCAGCCCAAACTTGGCTCCAGATTCGAGCGCAAAAAACTTGGGTGAAAAAAGGCACACAGAAAAAGAGTGAAGAACATGAGAGAAACAAGCGAGAGAGAAAAAAGAAAAGCAAATCCACAAAGTGTGGAGAGAAAACAAAAAAAAAAAAAAAGACGCCAAGCAACAGACTGTAAATTTTTGAAGAAGTCATAATGGAGACGTTGGCATATTTTCTATAAACGAATTGTGGCCTTCCATAAACAACATCAAGTATACGTCTGGTTGTGCAGACAAAACAGTGTGAGCTGTGCGGGGCGTAGTCCCACCCCCGGGGGAATCAGGCAACCGGAAGGAGCACACAACCCTACGTTTAATGCGCCTGCATGGATTCGAAGTTAAGTCGTGTAATTAAAAGACAGTTGCCTGGTTGGTTGGCTGCCTGAATGACTGGGTAACGCAGGTTTTTCCACCGCCAACGCCAACGCCAACGCCCCCGCCCCCGCCCCCGCCCCCAATCCATTAAACCATTAGGCCATTAGCCTGGCCAAGCATAAGTGTTATGTACGTCATTAGGAGGTCCTGCAGTGGGGCCATCAGTAGCGCAATCGGAAGTTGATCAGGCCGATTTTATTTCGGGAGTTTGCCGACTCCGTCATTTCTCAGACAGTGTGTGCATATGTAAATGAATTTATCCTGTGACTCCACTCCACTCGACTCGACTCCTGCCAAGCTTAAAAGGCGTCCTAACATGTTAAGCCAAACGTGTGCGAGTTTATGCTGGGTTAGTCAAAGACAAATTCCTTCTGCACAATTGTGGTTTCTTGCACAACTCGCATTTCATTCCATTTCTCTTAATTCTTTTCTGCTTTTTGTGGAGCAACTTTTGGGACTTAAGAGCTGTCCGCAGATAGAGTCTGTGGAATGGAACTCTCGAATTCCTCCGTCGAATCAGTGTCTGCGATCATGGCGGTTGCTGTTGCCTTTGCCGTCCGTGAACGGAAAATGATTCATAAATTATATTTACTTGGTGGCAAATCCTCCAGTGACGACGGCGATGCCTCTGCTTAGCCGTACAAACAGCGAAAGTTTTCAAATTATTTCTGCACACTCATTCTGTGCGAATTTTCCGAAAAATTTTCAACAATTTTCTCCATTTCCCTGAGCTGGTTCCCTGGTTGTCGCTCTCTGTATCTGTCGCAGCGAGGCTGTTTTATTTTCCGAGTGCATTTTCCTTTCGGACCAAAGTTTCGACTTCCGTTTGCAAGCGAATGAAATGTTTTTTCACCGCCCCCCCTGGCAAACTCGGGCGCCTGCATTTGTTTATCTTTTTGTAGAGCGACAATTTCGTAATGAATTTATTACTGTTATGCATAGCGCGAGGCACGAAAAAAGCCGAAAATAAACTTAAATTAACTTGGAACGAGGACGAGGACTAGTATCCAGCTTCCATAACTCTTCGATTGGTGGTCCATTCAGGGGTCCAGGGCACTCTCCCGAACCCAAATCCGATTGCTAGAGGGTGCCTCCTGTCGATCCTTAAGAACAGCTGTACCCAGATCCAACTTCAGAAAACTCTTGCTCGACTCGACCCGCAATCTAATTAAATTTCCCTTTGATGGGGTCCATTCCGGAGTGGCCCTGTTGCCGCCCTGCTTACATGGCGTATACTTAATTTTTATATGCACTGCCACTGGCACATGTGTGCTGTGTGCTGTGTGTTTTGTAAGCTCGCCGCGCTTGAATTAAATGATCTGATACGCTGTCGCTCACAAGGCATCGAACAATTCCTGTACGCACCATTTGCCGCATTGGGTCTCCTTTCGGACTGTCCTCGGTCCTCCCGTGCTCCTCCCGTGCTCCGTGTGGGTGTGTCAACGCTTTTACACTTAATTAATTAAACGTAATGGAAAATCAAATAAAACGGCTTCCAGCTGAGACAATAGACTGTGCACGGCAAGACAATGGCGTAAAATAGCCATTGATATTGTCATTAAGAGGAAATGAGCAAAATAATGAAGTGCAGTTGAATGCACCCGTCACTCTCCTCCACCCACTTCTGGCTGTCCTTTCCATCGCTCTCTTGTGTCTGCAGCTGCCGTAAGCTTTATGAACTGCCTCGACACCACGTAAACGACAGCTACATCGTAAGTGCAACAAACACCACTTGCAGCAGCTGCAAGACAATGCCTGCCGCCGCCGCCGTCGCCGTTGCCGTGTCGCGCCTCGAGACCGAAACTTTGGCAAAGTGCTCTTGTCGGGGCTGTTGCCTTGTATGCATTATATGGCTAGAGTCCTCGTATTTGGCCTTGTCGTTGGCCTTAAACGATGACAACTTCAATTGCGCTGCGGGTCCTGATTTGTGGGAAATGGCAGCGGAGGCCTTGTTACCAGGATGTTTACAGCCCCAAAGTTGGTCACTCGACTGCATAATTAATGGGGTGTGGGTGCCTGCTGATTGATTCGCCCATGGCCGTGGCAACAGGTAACCGTTGCTCTGCAGACTCTGCTCAGTTGATTAGCTTTAAGCACTCCAATCGACTTTAAAACGCAAACAGCAATTTGGAAACGACCAAACGATAGGCAAAGGACCCGGCAGCCCCGGAGTTTGTTGAGCAAAGAAACCAAGGAAAACAAAGAGAGAGAGAGAGAGAGAGACAGAGTGGGAATGCGACTGGAGAAATGGAAAATTAATTACCAGAATGCAAATTAATTGCTGTCCGTTTGCTTGCTTGCAGCCTGGCAAGCGCATAAATCTTGTGTCTGGGAACGTCGCTGACGATTGCCCGGAGGGTGGTGCCATCCCCAACAAAGAAAGAAGGAAAACAGAGACCCCCTCCCCCCGCACACACACACACATGCACCCACTCATGCACCCACACATGCAGCGCAATGGCAAACAAATTGCCTAACGCCGCAGCAGCAACGAGGCGACCAAAAATCTAGTTGTGGCTTGGGGCTGGCACCGGAATTGTATGCTGGGTGGTGGCTCGGCGGAGTTCCGAGGGTGGTGCTTCAATAGTGCCAGCGTAGACGGCCAAATGAATGGCGACCACCGCCAGAGCCAACCACCATATCTGCCGTGGCAGTTCTCGTTCATCGTGCGCGCTGCAACTGTCAGCTGTGTGGGGTTATTCGCCGCAAACTTGAAAGGAATTAGCCGGGACAAGTGTGATTTTTTAAAAGGCACGAATGCTCTTGAGGATATTGAGCAGATAAGCCAAATTAATGGGAGAGAGATTGCAGACCAGGTCCGGCAAAGTTCGGGTAAAAGCGGCTTAAGTCGGTGTTGGTTTTGGCTTAAATTTAAAATTTCCAGAACCCAAATCGATGTTTTACTAGCATTTATTTCATTGATCTTCAGATTCCTTTATGAGAAATAGTAGAGCAGACAGAACCGACGAACCAATCCAACAAAATAACGAAAATGTGCGTGTGAGCAAGTCGCAATGGTTTGAAAAATGCCAGCAATACGCGAAATTACTGAGATTAAGGCATTACGGGGAAGGCATTAAGCAAGCCGTACGGTGCATTAACACATATGTGCTTATTATCATAAGTAAATTACAACAACAACAACAACTATAAACGATACACAAGACAAATAACATAAGCCGCAGCAAATTTAAATACACATGTCGCTGGCATTGCAGTCTGCTGCTGCTGTTGGCTATTTATGTGGCCTTATGCGGCAGTTTGCCGGGTCTGGGCGGAAATTGTATTGCGGCCAATATGGTAAATTGCCTTGAATCTACCTTAAAACCATATTTCAACACTAGATTACACAAACAGGCAACGGCAGCAGCAGCAGCCGTAGGAGCAGCAGCTACAATGCGGTAAGCCATTACACCAAAATACTATCATAAAATTTCGCGCAAGCGTGTGTCTCGGCATTTTAACCGAAAACGGGGGCTTGGGTTTGCTGGCGAACATGCCACACAGAGTCACAGAGTACATAAAGTCTACACACTGGCACGGGCTGGGATTGCTGTTGCCAGGACTGTTGCCAGGGCTGCTGCCACTGCTGATGTTGTTACGGGCTGCGGTTGCGCTTAAATGTGCCGTTAAAGCTACAGAGACAGAGCGGCAGAGCGACAGAGAGGGGACTTAGATTTGGGCAATGGAATAGCCGCACAAAAAACGGGAAAACCTTCAACCGAAAAAATACCTACACTGCAGCTCGTACCACGCTCGTAAATCAAGCCTGAGGCAGAGCTGACGGGATTGGGACTTTCTTTTTTTTGTGTGTGTCGAGTGCAAATCATTCATAGGACAAAAGCTGCAAAAATATGCTGCATAACAAATGCCTCATTAGCATGTTGCCACAACTCCCTCCCTCCCACACACAAACACACACACTTGCTCGTTTGGAGCACATTCTTGGGTTCTTTTGGTCCGTTCTCTCCTTTTTGGCATTGTAATTCGTTTGTTTTTTTGTACCATCATCAGAGCTGCATTTTTGCATAGAGAATCGAGCTTTTGCCAAACTAACGATGAACTAAAGTATGCAAATTTATTTAACATACCCGTACCCCCTGAACACGGCGCAGGGTACAGCAGTGGATAGCGATTCATTGCCGGAGTGCCAGGGAGAGTGTGGAGAGCGACTAAGGATGAACTAGCGAACAAATGTATGGGGCTCAAAGTACATAAACAATCATCGGGATCAGAGGGTGCCCATCGCCGCCGAACTGTGCGAATCAGAAGTGTGCCAACAGTAAGAGTATACTCTGAAATTTGAAATAGAAATCCGACATCTCTGGTGTGCCAACCTTTTGAGTGCGTAGAAGTTCAACAAAATACACAATTTTGCTGAAATATCACCCTATGAAATGCTGACCTTTGTAAGAGAAGATACATACATCCGGAAAGCGTTTAAACTGCAGCTGTTTGCATACTTTTGCCTTTGAGTGTGACCCATAAGGTGAGCAAAGCGAGCGGTAGAGGCCAGCGGGAAATCTGCACAATTCGCAGCCGCACATTTCATATTGTCGTCGCCGGCAGGGGAGGACGATGGAGCCCCCCTCCCCCCTCCCCCCCTGGCAAGCCCACTGTTACTCTCATACACCACTCGTTTGTTTGTGTTAGTGCAAGCGCACATGCATATGAAAACCGCTTTCGTTTCCGTTACAAGAAACAGCTCGAAAATGGCGCACGGCATGGCGTCTGCCCTGTTCCAGCCATTGTTGTTGTTGTTGTTATTGTTGTTGTTGGTACCATCAGATAGATAGGTGCAAAAAAGTGGCAACTCCGGCTTAACAGCACACGAAAAAAGGAAAACATGAAGCCCGGGAAGTAGAGAGCGAGACAGGTGGATGTAGAGAGATGACAATCAGGCAGACAGGCAACGAAAACGGAACGGAACGGGAGACGGGAGACGGAGACGAGCGAACATTGAAAGTTGACAACAAGATGTACAACAACAGAAAAATACAGCAAAAAAATACAACCATTGAATGTTAAACCTTGCAATACCCTTAAAGGAGGAGCCCCTATCAGCCATTAGCGCATAATCCATGAATGTACGGCCACTCTGGAATAAGTTCCGAAGAAACGGCCACACTAGAAGTATAAAGATCGATGCTCGTTCATTCTAAAAGGCGTATCAGTTGTGTTCGGAGTAGTAAAACATCCAAAAAGTTTATCTTGTCATAGCAGATTAAAGACTGATATTAGTGGAGGTAATTCGCATAATCGGATACGAATGGTGGTGGATCCAACATGGCACACCTCTCCACAATGCCATTGTGCCGCCTGGAAGGGCATAAAACGAAATGGAAAATGGAAGATACAAAATGCAGGCAACACAGGTTCGTGCTAGCTGAGAAATAAACAGGGGCCCAGGATTTTATTTGTTTGGCGCGTTGATGTTGTCGTTGTCGTTGTCCCTGTCCCTGTCCCTGTCGTTGGATGTACTGCCAGTGCTCCACCCAGCGCTTCTGTGGAAGCCTGCGGGGCGTTCTCTCTCCCTTTTTTCACCTCCATCATGCAGGTAAAGTAAATTATGCGACGTGCAAAATCAATAAATCAACACGTTTATTGCTGTAAACGTATTTGGGTCCTGTCTCGTGTGGATATTGGGGTTCCTTCGATAAATTGCTGTCGCTGTTGCTGTCGCTGTTGCTGTGTTAATGCATTTATGGCCGCGAATGAAAATTGCATATTCGCCAATGAATTGCAAATCTGAGCAAAGCATTCCTTCAGCTTTCTGTTGTTGGCGGCGGCGGAGGCGGCTGTTGCACCAACACTCTATGCAACAGCTGCAATTCATTACAAATGTGATTTCCCTTTTAACGGCGGAACGCTAAAGTTTTCCGCGCAATTTTCAAGCTCGTTGCCTGCCCCAAGAGCAATGCAGACCTCCTCAAAGCGAACACCCGCACACAGATACACCACAAGCGCACAGGCACAGGCACAGACACAGATGCAGATACACCACACGTATGCGAGTGTTCGCATTTCCATGGCGATGGCGATGGTGCTGAGTATGTGCTCGGCATACCTTCGGTTTGCTTTGGCACATCGCACATCTTGAGTGCTTTATTGTTATGTTTTAAAATTCAATGAATTCTAAAAATTTTCCACACTCCCCAGCCGTGCCCTGCCCCGGCCTGGCCATGATCCTCCCTTACACTCTGGCAACAACGACAGTGCAAAAGTCGACAGGATTTGCAGTCAGAACATTAACAATAGCAAAAGTGTTTCCCTCGTTCAGGGGCCCCCTGCATTCGTTTATTTTAGGCATATGGGGGTGCTCCAGGCTCCAGGCTCACGGGCCAGGCCAGAAGCAAACAAGGTCAAAGCGGTACAACAGAGACAATTGCAACGAGCAACGAGCAACGAGAGCTGAATTCAAATGTATATGCAAATGCAGAGGACGCCAACAAAATGATGTCAGAGACGGCTCTGATTAAAGCAGGCTGCAACATAAAGAATTAAATGCCTTTTAAATATGCATTTCGAGAGCTGTCGGAGGAAATAACATTTAAAGATTACTGCTCTAGCCTCTCCACAGATACATACGTATACGTTTATTACTATATCCGAGTGCTTTGAAAGGCACTAAAGAATTTCAGATGCGATTATGGCAGAGCCGGGACAGCCATACTCAAGTATTATTGGGGAGCTAAGGGGAGTAGCGTCCAAGCTCCTATTGGATTAGCATTTGCAATGACTATTAATAAATCTCAAAGGCCAGAAGATGTCCCTTTGGAAACACCATGTTTTTCACACAGACACCACGGTCTCTTCGATACAAAAGGCCATCGTTTGGAGCCACAGAAATAGCTGAAAATGCAGCTGTAATTCAGTAGTAATCATTCTGAGCTAAGCACATTGATTAGATATTGATCTATTCCAACTGAATGGGGCATATACGGTCGTCTATACGGGCTTTACGGGCTATACCCCTGCGCCATTTGCATAAGCGTTTCCGTTGATGTGCAGGTTGCGAAAAAAAAAACATGACTCAGTGCAGTTGATAAACATGAAATTGCTTCGAGAGCTGGACGCACACAAAAGAAAGCGATGCATAAATTTTCGGTGCTCGGATCCCGGCCCAGGGCCTGGACAATGGCATGCCAGCAGCAGAGAGAGCCAGGACCCGGACACGGACACGGACACGGACCATAATTACGGGGCGAGCAACAGCTGCCAACGGATTGGGTCTGGCGCCTGCGCTTATGCAATAATAATTAAGCGTGCACTGCGTCCTCGGCATGGGACCAAAAACTGAATGAATGCTATTCGGTCGCCAAAGGCAGGGGCAACGGCAACGGCAACGTTCACCACACATGGCATTGACTTATTGTGCCCAAAAGCACGGCAGGAGACGGAGCTGCAACAGGACCTCGCCGCACCAAGACCAGGCCCTGGATCCTGCGTATATTGTGTAGGCCACGAGCCAAATGTCTCCTTTGTGTCTGTTGATTTCCAGCTATTGTTGTGCCCGGAGAGCGCAGACCCGGCTGCTGCGCCTCAAAGGACAGCGTCAGGCATAATTTAAATTTCAAGCAATCGCTGTGCTTGACGGCACTTGATGTGCACGCTGTCCGGCTGCGACCGGACAATGAATAAATGGTCGAAATCTGTCAGACACTTCATCTATTGTTGCCGATCCTGCTTGCCGTCCAGCAGCCTCTGGTTCAATTATAACTTCGAAGTCCATATCAAGAGATGCAATCAACTCACTTGCATCGCATTACATCGCAACAGAAGCCAGCAATTTATGCATTTCTCCATTTAATTGTTGAAGTCAAGTCCCTAATATCGGTATCATTTATTTCCAATAGCAAGTACGACTCCATAATACAGACATCATGTTGCACCATAATGATGAGGTTGACCAACAAAGGCTGCATCATCTGCCTGGCCTGCCTTGTTCATTGGCCCTTCCGGCGTAATGAAGTGCACGTAATGTGCAACTCCACTGCGGACACGTCATTAATACTGAACAGAGAGTACTTTCGAGCAGAGTCCCTCAATGAACAAATCATTCAATTTATCACAGTCAGCCATTATGGTTCGGGATCGCGCTTCGAGTCCCCCAGCTGTGCGGCGCCCTTAAGAATACCATTTGTTTGGGACTCTGAGTAAAATATGTTTTTTATGAAGGGCAACATCAAACCCCGACAATTCTGGAGAGGATATTGCAGTGCCTTATAGCCATTGAATTCCCATAAGCATAAATGTCACTTTTTTGAAGGGAACTCTTTATTAGCTTATCGAATGGGCTTTTAATTTTCCCTTATGAAAATCCCTCCTGAAATGATTCACAACCTCTTTTTCAGCATAATCTGATCCTTTAACTAGTGTACATGGTATGTCTGTGGGCATTCCAACGTATGCTACGAAGGGATTTAACTTTTGCCCCTTTTCATTTTACATCTGTGGCCACACGCATACATCTATCCGGATCTCTGGTAGTGCCCATTTATGACTTGTCATTGGAAATGCGTTGCCCGGGAAGGGGCGGGGCAGCGGAGACTGGCAGGGCAGAGAGAAATGGGGGGGGGGGGGGGCATGGATGGGGCAATTCAAATGAATTTTTGCGCTCGCTCCGCAACGCTTTTAATTGAAAAACATTTTCGTTTTGGTTTCGGTTTTGGTTTTTGTCTGGGCCAGAAAAACGCGCCCCAGCCACTTGCTGGGCATAAGCCTCTTTGGGCTCTGCCCCCTGCCACCGGCCTGCAGCCTTCCGCCTCCTGGTGCCTCCTGCCTCCTGCCTCCTGCCTGGTGGCAAACAATTCCACCGCAAGACCATGGACCGAATATGGGCATGCGACGTACTGTGCGCACGCGTTCGTGCATAAATTCCACCAAGTGTCCATTTTTCTGATTTGTGTGCAAAGTTTTTTTCCTTGTTATTTGGCCAGCGCCGCTCTGCGTTGACTGACTGCCCAGAATGAGAAGGAGGTGGCGACCGGCAGGACTATGGGCTGGGGTGCCAGAACAAGGATTGCTAAACCGGAGCCGGGCCCTGTCTTGTTGCCTTGGCTTGCTGGTCGCATGCAAATGCGAGCGCAAATAGAAAACGAATTCATTCAAAGAAGTAGTAAGAATTTTCTATTAAATTTCCGCGGCCCGAAAAGAAATGCGTACAAACAAGAAATTAAAATACAAGAGCTAAACGAACGTTTTGAGAATTTTTAATTAAAATAGAATGGAAAATGGAAGCTCGAAACTGGAAACTGGAAACTAGAAAATTCCCAAAATGCGTTTAATCAACGATGGAAAATCAACTTTTCGCTGGACATTCCATATACATTGCACATACGCCCCGTGCGGCGGTTGGGCCCCGACAGTCCCTACCCAGTGCCAGCTAATCATGCTGTCTTTGTGCCCCCATCCATGGCAGGCTTCTGCTCCAGTTGATGGCCATTTCGTATGCACTCTGAGTCGCTCGGCTGCAGGTAGTCCTCGGCATCCCAGGCCTGCTGGTCGGTGGTGCCCCAAATGATGTACACCAGGTTGCCGAAGAAGAACACAACGGCGGTCATGGCGAACACAATTTGCCACTGACTGCGCGAGCCCTGAAAAGCGGAATCGAAGTCGTTGGAATCTGGAATCTGGAATCTCTAATACGATTAGGTCTCACCATATCGGTGACAATCACGCCCACGAGCAGGGGGGTGAGCAGCGGAAATATGTTGCCAATGCCGTTAACAATGGCCATCAGCATGCCGGAGTGATTGGGCGACATGTCGATGATGGTCAGAATGCTGCCGATGCCGGAGCCGGCGTTCAGGCCCGCATTGATGGTCATCAGAGTGATGGCCAGACTCGTCTGGCTCTTGTCCAGGAAACCGATGCCAATGAGAGCCGCTGCCGGGCCCCAGTACGACACCGTGTTAATGGACTTGCGTAGCGTGGTGAGTGACATCCACTGGCGGGACATGGCGACGTCGGCAAACACCAGATACACGTACGACATGCACCACATGGCCAGGAAGGGCAGGGCCGAGTAGAGGGCGTTGCTCTTGATGTCCATCTCCAGGACGCCGTGCATGTACGACGGCGTCTGCAGCTGCATCGTGGAGTTGGCCCAGCCCTGGGCACTGCGCACGATCAGCAGGGCATAGAACGGCACCGAGGTCCAGATGGCGCGCCACGGTATGGGAATCTTCTGGGCGTGGAAGCCGTCCTGCCGCCTCATCGAGCGCTCAATGTAGTCCCGCTCCCTGGACCCAATAAGATGCGAGCTGGGAGCGTTGTTCGAGCCGAGGATCAGCCAGAGCAGGCACCACACTCCGCAGATCCCGGCGGAAACGTAAAAGATGCCCGGCCAGCCCATGGAGCTGTTGGCAATCAGCCCACTGCTGGCCATGGCCAACACCGAGCCGCAGTCGGCTCCCGAGTAGGCAAACACGCCCAGTCGGTTGCGGTCTTCTGGCGGCGACCACTTGGCCAGGTGCTCGTGGATGCAGGGAAAGATCAGGCCCTGGAACAGACCCTCTACCACCCGGATCACGCTGAACGCCTTCCAGCCGCCCCAGCTGATGCAGTAGGGCGTCAGGGCACTCAAGATTGCTGTCGCGAAGGTGGGAATGAAGAGCACGCTCTTCGCCCCGAAGCGTCTGACCAGAAATCCGGCCGGAAACTGGGTGATAATATAGCCCCAGTAGAAGCTAGACAGCACATACGATTTCTGCGCCCCCGTCCAGTCGTACTCCTGCAAGGGAAAAACGTGTTACTCCTGGCAACGTGCCACAAACGCGTTTAGCTCACCGGAAAATCGGTATTGGTGGTGGCGGCATCCGTCATGGCCACCACGGCCACACTGACGTTCAGACGCGCTATGTAATTGGCGACGATTGCCAGAAAAAGGAGCACAGCCTGCAGGTGGCGGATGCCGATGAGGGGACCTACGGGCGGAAATCAACTTGGTCAAGAGTTTCAAAATCTATGGCCATCGGGGTCCGTGCTGGTCGGTTATCGACCTCAATTTATCATTTTTGTATACCCCACATGTACTGGGCGTCATGCAAACAGTACGTGTCATGGCTGTAAGGCCAAACACCTGATTGCCAGTGCAATCGAAAAAGAAGCAAAATATAAACTATTTTTCAGTTTGCGAAACGCACTGTAAACATGCACAAAAATATATATTCTTTGGCCAATAAATTGCTAAACTTCATTGCTGTGTGGGATTTGTTTGGCGGGGCCAACTCTTTTTCCGACCGCGTGGGGGTTTCATGGGGGTCGAGGCATAAATCATATGGAATCCGAGGTGCTCAATTTAACCGAGTCCCAAATCTGTGTAGTCCACAAATCTCCGATTGAAGCACACATTATTGAGATATTCTACTTTTTCTTTACCGAAATTTTCACTAATTTCACTTGCAGATTTTTCGCTGATGAAATCCGTTTAAAAATGTATTCTGAATATTTTAAATGAAACGTTTTAACGTAATAGATTCTCCTAATTTTGGTACGGTTATAAAAAGATTTATCACTGATTTTTTTTCATGTTGTATTTGGTTTTTTCTTTAAAAGTTTATTTAATTATACGCCGTAAATTTGCAATTCCATTTGATTTTATAAACACTTAAAATGAATTTATTACTGTTGGGCATTGGGCCATGCATACGCATTGAATTCGCACCAATCCGCTTATTATAATAATTTTATTTATTAGTTGTTTCATTTTTCCAATTGGTATACATATATCACAAAAACTCTGGTTGCCTTGGGACTTTGGGAAAACAAATTCATTCACCTTTTTGCTCAGCGACAGCGTTCATTGCATTTAATTGGCTGTCAAGATATGTGCATACAGCGATCCAGAACACGGAAGTGTGAAGAGATATTCCGAAATCTCTGGGCCCGAATCTCTGGATTTGACAGAAAACATTCGCGTCTACGCGTGCCAATAGCTGAAATACGTCTGAGAGTTTAATTTAAAGCTCTGCTCCAGCGAACAGCGATTATGGCGGCAATTAGACATCGACATCGAGATTGGGGCTGTTCTCTTTTATACGTTTTATCGCGCTGCTGATTAAGCGGCGCGATAACTGGATGCGATGCTACCTGCCGCATTCCCAGCCCGCTAACGTGTCTTCTGTAGACCATGCTACCACTGGTTTTACAAGCCACGCTAACGCAAACATTGGTAATATAACCCAGACACCACACAGACCACCCTCTCGATTTGTGCGATCTCATCTCCGCTGTGGGATTTGTTATTGCGGAACCAGTCTGCCGAACAGTCGGCGGGCCTGAACCCAACCGAATCGAACCGATCAAACTCAATAAACTTGCGATTTCAAACACAAAAGCGTATATATGTATACTATGTAACATAGAAATTGCTGCAATTTTGTGATAAAAAGTAGTGATTAAATTAGTGAAAAGCAGCTTAGTGGCCATCATTAGGTATAAAAAGTGTTGTTGTGGGGAGAACCCACAAGCCAATTGATTGGATAATCGAATGGGCAGATAAGTAGCATTCGGCTGTTCTTGAAAGAGTGCACAAAAAAGAGTACGTCGCTTCAGTGAGCGATCTGATCGTGTTCAGAATTATTATAATTATACCAGATACTCAATGCGTATAAGGGTGTATTAGTTTTGTGGTGGAAGTGAACAAAAAACGCAGAAAAAAATAGAATGACCAAATCTAACAGATTGGCGAATCTGGGTCAAATCGGACCATTAGTATAGCCAGAAGGAACGAATGAAATTGCAGTTCCTACGCTACCCCCATTCTCTCTCTCTCTCTCTCTCTCTCTCTCTCTCTCTGACACACACTCTTCTTCGTGCAGTGATCGCACTCTGGCGAAAGAGAGCGAGAATAAACGGCTGAAAAGAAAGACAGAAAAGAAATGCGGCAAGGGCCGCGGCGCACAACGTTTTCTCTCGTTTTTTGTTCAGTGGTTCACTTTCCTTGGAGTGAGTCCTCAATCACTATTTAGTGTTTCTCCAAAAGTAACATCTTCCAATTTCCGTATACAAATTTATCAAAAGCCTATCAATACGTGGCTAATCTTTAATTGTCATCATTCATTTCTTCGGTCTTTAGTTTAGGTCTGCTATTCTTTTGCGGATCAGCCTGATCTGGGTTCATCTTGTCCAGGCCCTCCGTTACTCTGCGAGCCAGGTCCCTGAGCATAATTTTTCCCCTAATGGATAGATCGGGTGAGTCGTGGTGATCTCCCCTTGCGGAACATTCCGCAGTGCACACATGCAGAAAATCACCGGCATCCCAGGGCTGCAGCTCGCTCGAGCCCCAGATGATGTACACCCAGTTGCTGAGGAAGAATACAAGTGCGATCAGGCAGAATATAATCTGCCACTGGGAACGATTCGTCTACGGAAAGGAAATTGGAGATGGAAAATTTGAAAGGCTATAGCTTCACGTACTTACCGGATCCGTAACGATGACACCCGTAACGAGCGGAGTTAGCGGCGTAAAGACCTCAGACAAGACACTCATGATGCCCAGCAGGACCGCTGAGTGGTTGGGCGCCAGGGCAATGGTGTTCATAGTGCCTCCAATGCTGGAGCCGGCACTAAATCCCTCCTTGATGGTCATCAGGACGACGACCAGCCCGGCATTTGCTCGGTCCAGGAACCCAATGGCAATGTACAGTAGGGCCGGTCCCCACGTGGATATCGTGACGATCCACTTTTGCAACGGAGTCTGGTCGATCAGGTGCCGCATTATGGCCACATGGGCGATCAGGATATACACATGGGACATGATCCACTTGACCATGTAGGGTAGCGACGAGATCAGGCCGTTCCGGGTGATTTTCACTTGCAGGATGCCATCTAGATACGAAGGTATCTGCACCTCCATCGTGGAGTCGGCCCAGCGTTGGGCACAGTGGACCACCACCAGGGCACGAAACGGCACCGACCCGAGTATCGCCAGCCACGGTATGGGTATGAGTTCCCTGGGGCATGCGGTGCCACTTTTCAGACAGCTCTCAATGTAGTTCCGCTCGTCCGAGCCAATCCAGTACGAGCTTCCGGGCTCGTTCTCGCCCCAGAAGAACCACAGCAGGCACCAGCTCAGGCAGGCTGCTGCCGAAACATACGAAATTCCCGGCCAGCCGATGGAGCTGTCCGCAATGTACCCGCTGCCGAGCAGGGCCAGGATTGTTCCGCAGTAGGTGCCAGAGTAGGCGATTACTCCCAGCTGCTTGAGCTCCTCGGGCGGCGACCACTTGGCCAGATGCTCGTGGATGCAGGGTAGCATCAGGCCCTGACACAGGCCCTGGCCCAGCCGAATCGCACAGAAGCCCTTCCAATCGCCCATCTGAATTCCAATGGGCGTGCAAAGACTGAACAGGGCCACGAAAAAGGTTGCCACGATCATGGGCAGCTTGGCCCCCAGACACCGGACAAGGAAGCAGCCCGGAATCTGCATCAGCAAATAGCCCCAGTTGAAGCTGGAGAAGATGTAGGACTTCTCGGCCTCTGTCCAATCGAATTGCTGCAATTGCACAACGATCGTAAGTGTTACTGCAACCTCATGCATAATGCTATGGTACCGGAAAAGTTTCATTATTGGTTGCTTTATCCGTCATGGCCACCACCCGCACGCCCACGCTCAGGCGGACTATATAGTTAACGGTCAGGTTGAGGAACAGCAGTACAGTCTGCACATGACGAATACCTAGAGGATGAGCTGAAAATAAGACACAATAAGGCACCACAGATCGGCTGAGGTTGGAGAAGAAGGTAGAAGTCTGGTGAGTCCCAGTCCGAGAGATCTTTTTTATGCCATTTATAGTATTAGGTCAATACTTAAGACTCGTGCCCTTAACGAATCTCGATGGGAATACGTATATGTTTTCCGCACATCTCTTTAAGATTACCTTTCGTGTTCATTATTTTTCTTGTGATAAAACTAGCACCAGATCGGAGCCATTATTCCACGATAACCAAACGAAACTCCGGCACATTCGAACTGAACTGAATTTGGGAACTGAACTGCAATGGGAAACGATTTTCGGCTTAAGGGAAAATGTTTCAAATATAATTAATAAATGTGCTTTACAAAAACACTTGTTTCTATTGTTTCTGCAACTTTTAAATAAGGTAAAGTATAAAATATATAAAACAATTAGTTGAAAAATTTAGTGTTATGCCACGAACAGTTCTTTGTTATCATTGTTTTCTTGCAGATTATCACAATTAAAGTTACTAAACGTATCGTATTGAGATAAAAGGGCGCTTTTAATTAATGAAACAAAATGCATTTGTTTCCAAATCACGCGGATGGTTATTACTGGACTTTTTTATCCAACTCCCTAACGACATGAAGGATATTCAGAAATAATTTCATTTTTATATGTGAATAGAAAAAATGTGTTTATGCTAGCCACCAGCTACGAGCATAAGCATGGATAAGCGAAGGGACCTGGAGCAGGACCATGAGCAGGAGCAGGGCAGGACAGGGCAGGGCAGATGGCGGTGGCAGACAGCTTTTTGCTATGAGCAGCTGCAAAATAAATGTGAATTTCATGAAATAATGGCGCTAAAATACTTTATGATGCAAAATGTATGGCGCCACCGACAAGAACAGCAATAGTAGCAGCCACAACAAGTGCAAGGAGATGTGGACGGGGCTGTGGGGCTAGCTAAGCGGCAAGCAGCTGCCACAATCAAGTCAACAAGAGGCGAAAAATGCTCACACAGATGCACACATGGAGATGGCCGCAACATTGTAAATGGACAGGACAGCGTGTGTGTGTGTGTGTGTGTGTGTGGCTGGGTCTAAGGTCATTTTCAATTTACATAAATCATGTGAGACCACGTGGGGATGGGGCACACAGTATCCGGCTGTGGCTGCCGAGCTGCAACAGAAGTTTCCTTCGTGCGAGTGTGTGCATGCGATCGGCTATAAGCAACCCTCCAAAAATTTATCCAAAATACTACGTATACATATTTAATGCCAGAAGTCTAATCTCCCCCCCATCAGCCACTGCGTATACGCAATGGGATCCGCCGAGTCGTCGGACTATCCGTAGAGGCTGCAGCATCTGTTCGCAGCGTGTGAGCATTTGGCCACCAGCTAGGCAAAGTCATAAGGTCAACCGCATCCAGAGGCAGCCACCACGCGGCCGCCGAGCCTGGGCAGTCGTACTCAGAATAGGACTTTGATTTATAAGACTTTCATATGGCGGCGGTTGGATCATTTGTGAATCATGTCGAGCCGTTTTTGACTTTGATTTATATGCTGTGCATATGCAGGCTCCTCGACCGCCGCAACCATTTCCACCGAATGGCCAATTGTGCTCGGGATGAACGCGCACGGAACGACATGGCCGGCCGGAAACGCAGACGACAAATGCTGTAGAACGCAAAAATGCAGAAGCGAAAATGGGAAATGGGCGAATGGGAAATGCAAATGCAAACGGCGGCGCCAGCAGCATGTCACGCCCACCGCCGAAAACATGCCACTGCAACCGAAATTATTTGTATCAAGCCGAAAATTTCATTTCATTCGAAATGCAGACCCTCCGGAATTGTGTTCTTTCTGTGGGCACGCGTCGCGTCCTTGTCGTCCCGAATTGAGCCGAATTGTGAAATTTACGTAAAACCGCTTAATTGCGTTGAAATTATTTTGTTTATTTGCGCTAAAGCGGCCATTGGCGAACGCACAATAGCATTTCCCTGCGGTTTGCACGCGTTGTTGCCGCCCAAAGGAAGTGTCGGCGGAGAGATGCCGGAATGCCATTCTTGTCAAATAAAGGATTCGGCCTGATCATAAATGAATAGTGTATGCATATGTCGGACATTCAAAGTGAAAAGTGAATCGTATCTGTAGCCGTTGAGCAAAAGCAAGACAAGAGGTACAAAAGGCAACTAGAAATGCAGCAAGAAAATGAAGAATGATCCCAGCTGGGTCCCATCAAAAGCTCTCTCTAATTAATATCATAACCATGTAATCTTATAATTATAGTTAACTATATTGGCGGGAAAGATGTACAAGAGAGGATACGGAATAGGCCTACATGAAGGCGCCTTCCACGTTGCTTATGTACATCCACATACACAACGAATCCCTATCGCTGCAGTATCATATTGAATTTGCCTATGGCCTCGGCCACGTATTTCTCTTTTTCGACAAGCTCGGATTTGAGGAGCGTGCGAAACTGCTGCATATTGGGCATGGTGCGGCAGTCGCGAACGTTGAGCAGTCCCCGGAAAATGGTCTCCCAGGTCTCACGCTGGAAGTAGCGCGGCAGGGCTGTCTTGGGCATCCAGATGCTGCTCGGCTGCCGCTGGGCCACCTCCATGTAGCGACCAAACAGCAGCACATGCATGACGCCCACGAGACCAAACAAGTCCAGCTGATACGTCCAGGGGCGCTTTGTGCGCATTTCGATGCACTTGAACGATTCATCGTGATGCACATAATTGAACGCCTGATTGGCCGGAAAGAGCTTGGTGTCGATGGCCACGCCAAAGTCAATCAGCTGCAGGCTCAGCTCGTTGGGTTGCGCACATAACCTGCAGGGAGCGGAGGAGTAGTAAGTAAGCGGGACAGCAGTATGCGAGAGTAAGACGCTTACGGTCTCATGACCAGAAAGTTATCCGGCTTGATGTCCGCGTGAATGATGCCCATGGCGTGCAGATGATCCACAATGTCCAGCAGCTGGCAGCTCATGTGCATCACAACATACTCGTCGACGTTCTTGTTGGTGTGCTTCTTGATCTTATTGCACACGTTGATTAGCGAGCCGTAGTCCGAGAACTCCGATATGTAGACACTGGAGTTGTTCCCCACCAAGGCATAATCGATGTGCATGAAGGCTGGGATCTGTAAGAAGTCGTAGGAAATCAGGGAAGGAACTAACAAGGTTTCACCATCTCCACCACTCACCATTCGATCGCTGGTGAGGCGACTATGGACCTCCAGGCCTATGTAGAACTCCCAATAGTTTGTGGGTCGCTCCTGCTTCACGGCCACCTTGTTACCCGTCTTGCAGTGCCGTCCGACGAAGACCGAGCCGTAGGCTCCCTTCCCAATGATCTTCTCCACCTCGAATTTCTCGCCGTGCACCTCCATCTGCGTGCCCGGATGCAGTCGCTTGGCAGTGCCCACCAGCTGGCAATGGGGCAGCTTCTCAATGTACATGGAGAAGTCGATGGAGTCCAGCAGCGAGTTGATCAGATCCACATTGAACGGATTCAAATTGCTGTCGGCCATCGTACTGTTCAGCACTGACTGATCCACGTTCGCTTTGGGATGGACAAATTCTTTGTTCTGCGGCATCTCAAAATCTGCCTGAGCCCAAGAACGGTTCGATTGCTTTGGGGTCAATGGAGTCGTTTTATGGTAGATGCTCATCTCTTCCGCCTCTTCATCTGCATTTGCATACGCATCCGCATCCGCTTTAGGCATTTCTAGCCTGGGCGGAACAGCAACAGGTGGCGGCAACAGCGTCGAGTTCCTGATCATGCTTATGTTGGTGGCAAACATCTCTGTGGCCGCATTCAGCTCAAAGAAGTC
This sequence comes from Drosophila persimilis, assembly GCF_003286085.1. Lineage (NCBI taxonomy): Eukaryota > Metazoa > Arthropoda > Insecta > Diptera > Drosophilidae > Drosophila > Drosophila persimilis. Next base: position 12,589,922 of record NW_020825289.1, read on the forward strand.
GCCCGACTGCTTGTCCCCACCGGGTACACTCTTCTTGGGGGATTTCCTAAGGGATTTGGACATAGAATCGCTGAGAAACTTCAGAGTAGTAGAGGAGCGATGATTGCTTATGGAAGCAGAGGCCGCAACTGGCACAGGCAGCGGTGGAGCACAGACGCTCAGATCAGCCATCAAGTGGGCAGGATCCTTCTGTGATGGCATCTGCGTCTCCGGCAGCGTGCAGTCCAAGGCAAAGCTGCTGCGTCGGGCAGCAGCACTGGAAGGAGCGGCTGGCTCAGGCATGGTCTCATCCAGAAAAATTTCAAACTTCTTTTGCATGGCCGCGGCCTCTGGCTTCGGCTTCGCCATCTCCGTGCAGATGGACTGTACTGGCACAGGCTGTGTCTCCGCCACAAAGGAGAGGTCTGTCATAAACGAGTCCGCCAGCTTGCTGATGCTGGGAGCGCCTGCCGGTTGGCCACTGGCCATCGCAAAGGAACTCTTGGCATCCGGCGCCACTCGTATGGACTTGCCGAAGAAATCTGGCGTGGTCTGATCGCAGACCCGCTTGGCGCCGGCATTTCCCTGCAACGGAGAGCCGATTGTCTTAAACTTTGGCGGCGTTTGCACAAACAGCCCACACAAGTCGTCCTCGTCATCCAGCGTGGGCAATTGCGGGGCCAGGCTCGAGGCAGAAACCGCCGAGCGCTGATGGAGCGAAACTTCCGCCATGACAGTCGGAAGCCTGGGCAGAGTCTCAGTTTTATCCTCCTGGAAGCGGGCAAGCGGCCTCGGTATGGTCTCGGTTTTGTCCTCCTGGAAGCGCAGGGACTTCATCATCGGCACGCTGGGAGCATTGGGTTCCCAGAGTTCGCGACGCGAAAAATTACCACCAGACTGACGCTCGGGCTCCTCGCCGACTGTGGACAGCTCAGAGGCACCCAAACGCTGCAGGCGCGCTGCTGCTGGAGTGCACTCCTCACTCGCACTCCGGCTGGAGAGCGCCACGGCCGTGTGAGATCCCGGAGAGCTGGATGTGGATGTAATGGTGGACTTGGTCGTCGTGGCCGCCGAGCTGTGGGTGCCGTGTTCCGAGGTCTCCAATATCGTCGAGAGTTGCTTGCGCAGATTCGGCGAGCGGGTCTCCCCTGGGGACTCGACCGGCGCAGCTGCCGGAGAAACAGCTTCCTCAGGATCCGTAGGCAGCTCCTTGAGGACGGTGCCAAACTGTCGCGCCGGTGCCTGCTTTTGGGAGCCCTTGGGCGTGCTCACCGCCTGGTTCTTGATGAACATGTTGAACATTTGGGTGGAGCAGGTCTCGTCCGCATCGAAAAAGGCACTTTTGGGGGGTTTTAAGTTCGAAGGCTGGATCGGATCTTCTGAATCTTGGTATATCTCGATCTTGCGCAGCGGTGGGGCAGGCATCGCAAAGTTATCTTCATCTTCCTTGGGGACGGGAGTTGGATCCGAATCTTCAAAGATTTCCACTATCGGCACTATTTTCGGCTGCGGTACAACTAGAGGAGGGGAAGGCACTGAAGCTATAGCTGCAGCTGTCTCCTGTTCGACGGCATCATCCTCCTCCTGGACCATGGACACACGTGGCGGCATCATGGATTTCCTGGACGAACCCTGCTGGGCTGGAGGGAAGAAGCTCTTGCGACGCGGCATCTTATTGCCGGGCAGGCATACAGTCTCCTCCATGTCAAAGCTGCCGTGCACCGTAACATTCCGCTTCTCCAGCCACTTGGCCGCCAGGAGCTCCTCCGCCTGGTACTCCTGCTGTTCCTCGTCGTTGTAGAGCTTGTCAAACACGACCTGTAGACCCGGAACAGGAGGCGGCTTGTAGTACTTGTCCAACTCGTCCAGCGGCTGCGGCTTGGAGACACTAGCAAAATTCGGATAGCGACGCACACCCTTCAAGGTGTTGCCCGTGCCCCACCACTCATCGTTGCGCAGCACGAATGCGTGCTGGGGATCTCGACGCTTCACGAAGCAATATGCGCGGTACTCCTCTGGGGAGAACTCCAGGTTGGGGCGCGGGTACAGCATGCACTTCTGGTAGCACGGCAGGCCGTTTGTGTTGGGCTCATCCTCAATGGTTACTGGCGTTATCCAGGCCTGCTGCGGCTTATTTTTCGCCACAAAGTTGGGCGGAAACTTGAACGGTTTGTCCATGTGGCGCTCGTAGTTGGTGATGGGCGGCAGCTTCTGTTCATCCACGTGTATGTCGAAGGCCAGGTCTGGAGCGGCATTGCAGCCGAAGATCTTGCCAGGCTTGTGAGGCTTGGCGTGGGCCTTGTTCCAAGCCACCGGCTCCTTAAGATTCTCCTGACCACGGGCCGCGTCGATGATCGAACGTAAGCTGGACTTCACTTCCGGCTCGACTGGTGGCGGGACATTGAAATCGGTGTTCTCATCGTTGAAGACCTCCACATTGCGACCGGCATTGCGCATGCGGCTTGTGCTGGGAGCATCCGCCTGTGGGAGAACAATTGCAGTCAGACATTCCTGTAGAAGGCACCTCCACTCACCTGCACCACGCCCGGCATCTGGCTCTTGACCGCTGCACCAGTGCGTACACTGCCCACTGTGATGGTGTTGCTGCTTCTCTTCCGTTGACCATGCAGCGACTGCAGCGCCAGACGACGCTCATTCAGCTCTTGTTTCACAGCATTGGCCTCATCACCATCGGAATAGAGCATGCGCTGAGCAACCGCGTAGTTGAAATGCTGATGGGCCTCCTTCAACTCTTCCAGCGGCTCGGCCCGGCAGGAGAGGCCCAGGCGGAAGATCTCGTCGGCCTTGCGCATGTTGCCGCTCAGGTCGTAGCTGTATGCCCAGGCAATGTACAAGTCCGCCAGCATTGTGCCGATTCCGCTGTTGTACAGCTGCTGGTAGCACTCGATCTGATCCTCCTGCTTCTCCATCTGAAGCCCAACAGAGAATTACTCCATGAACTGGCAAATACTTGGCCAAACTTACGAATTTGATGAAGAGCTTGATGAGCCGCCTATCCTGTCTGTAGCGCTCGTCCTGCTCGAATTTGGTCAGGCATTGGTAGAGGGCCGTCTGCAGGCCAGAACCGGTGCCGCCCGCCGGATAGCTCTGCTCAATCCAGCAGATGTATATATACCACGGCTCCAGCGGATCACTGCCAGTGTATGTGTGCACGTCCTTCTCCATTTGCTTGCGCTGCGCCAGCAGCTCCTGGCTTTGTGTGGGGTCCTGGGCGAGGGACGCCTGCAGCAAGCTCACATTGCGACCGCTGGCCAAAGGCTGGATGTTTTCCTTTGCGGTGTCAAAGTCCATCTTAGATTTTCATTCGAAAACAAAACTAATAAAACAAGAAAAAAATGGAACGACCGACACAACTGTAAATGAAATATACGCGCCGAAATAAATGCTAGGGATGGCAAAAAACATGAACTATCTATCGATATTTACGGTGAAAACCCGGTATTCCATTCGAAACAAAAAACTCAAGAAAAAACGAATGCATATAGAAAAAATAAAACAATGGAACGACCGACACAACTGTAAATGAAATATATGCGCCGAAATAAAAGGTAGGATTGGTAAAACCATGAACTGTCGATAGTAGATTCGATATTGTACAAAAATACTGTTCTATCGATATTTTCGCTGAGAACCCGGTATTCCTTTTGAAAAAAAAAATTTAAAAAAAACGAATGCATTTAGAGCAAATAAATGACACTCAATTTATGAGGAGCTATTTTTACGACAATGAAGCAATAAAGCTCCTCCATTCCCCTATCGGCTAAACGGAGCGATAATCTAAAATACCTCTCCGCATAACGGTGAAATTCATGTGAAAGTAAAGCGGCAGAGATTTGGAACCAGATTTTGAAGATTCAGGAAGAGTTCCGATTGAGTCAAGCTTTTGACGGCGCAAACGATGAGTCTTAAAACCGTTTGGCGATATATCAACTTTTTTTATTTGTCAAATATTAATGTAATATTTAAAATCTAATACTCCGAACCCCTGCTGTCGGCGTTTGGTATCATGTATTCTTAGAAGCCGCTGCCGAAGCTGCCCCAGGTGCTGCAATCGCTGACGCCGGCTTCGGATCCGCCGCCAAAGGTACTGCCACCAAATGTGCTTCCCCCTTCACTGAAATAGTCTCCGCCTCCATTACCATCGTTACTGCCATCAAAGCTGCCTCCTCCTCTATCTCCTCCCCAACTTCCCCAGCCACCTCTGCCACGATAGCCTCCGCCGCCTCTATAGCCTCCACGGCCACGATAGCCTGCTCCACCTCTAAAACCTCCTCTTGGGCCATTTCCAAAGCCTCCACCGTCTCCACCAAAGCCTCCCCCTCTACGGGGCCCGAATTCTCGCTTGACATAGCCGCCTCCGAAATTATTGGAAAAGTTCCCGCCGCGTCCACCGCCTGGCCCTCCCCCTCCTCCTGGAGCAACTGCTTCGAAGCGTCCTCTCTTTGCCGGTCCACCACCTCCAACGCCAAAGGCGGCTTGACGCGACTGATGCGGCAAGATCCCCTCCTCACGTCGCAGCCCAAAGTCTCCAGCCGCCTGCACACAAATATCCCTGACCACGTCGACCAGCTTGGCGTAGGGCTCCTCCAGCTGGAACACAGTGTCCGGCTTGTCGCAGGCAATCGTGATGAGATCCTCCAGAGCGGGCTTCAGGGCGCCAATCATGGCAGCATGCTCCGGTTCCATCTCAAAGCTAAGCCAGTTGTCCACGCGTATCAAGTTGTTGGCGGCAAGATCGATTTTGCGCGACCCAAAGAGCATTACCTGGAGGGGCGCGACCATCGACAGCTGCTTGCAGGAGACGGCGCGAGTGCGGATCTTCTCGCCGAAGACGAAGAACGGGTAGGGGAAGGTGACGGCCAGGTTGCTGCAGTTCACCGAGGTCTTGTGCAGCAGGGCCGCCTTGGACTCGGTGGTCAGCACCTTGCGCTTCTCTTTGTGCACGCAGATGTTGGGGTAGAGGCCCAGACAAAGCAGGGCCAGCGCCGTGTCGAGTATCGGATCTTCCACATTGGCATTCACCTGGTGCGGGATCATGCACTCCTCCGGAAAGCCGGCCTGCTGCAGCAGGTCGAGCAGCTGCTGCTTGGCATCGAACATCACGTTCATGGTGGACAGCTGCAGACCCTTCCATTCGCAGAAGCGGCTCTCCTCCTGCTCGCCCTTGTGCTTCGCCTTCTGCCACATCTGGGAGGCCACAATCATGGCCACATGATCGGAGCACTTGCGCCCGCTCAGGGCCTTCTGGTGGTTGGCCAGACGACGCTGCCCAATGTCCAGGGCAAACACCTCCGAGAAGGTGCTCGAGTAGGAGGCCATGCTGGCGACCAGATCGGCGCATCCAAAGACAGCGCCCAACACCATCATCTTGCCGAGGCGCGGTTCGACCGGAAGGCGCGCCAGGAGGCGGCCCAGTGGCGTCAGCGCATCGTTGGCATCCAGACAACGCATCTCGCGCAGCAGCACCTCCGCCTCAATCACGGCGTCCACTGGCGGCGGCTCCAGGGCCTTGGACAGAAAGTGATGGATGGCCCCAAGGCGCAGCAGCTTGATCGTCAGAGCCATCTCATGCAGTGGCGTGCGGAACATCTCCGGCGTGAGGTTCTCCTCGAGGACTTCGAAACGGGCCCGAGAGCACAGAGTAAAGCAGAAGCCGGGGCGCACTCTTCCCGCCCGTCCCTTGCGCTGCTCCAGATTGGTTTTGCTGGCCCACACCGTGGCGTAGCTGGTGAGGTTGTTGTGCGAGGTGAATAGCTTCATGCGCGCCTTGCAGATGTCGATCACGAACACGATGTCGTCGATGGTGATCGATGTCTCCGCAATGTTGGTGGACAGAATGATCTTGGTGACGCCTTCGGGCACCGGCTCGAACACCTTGCGCTGGTCGTCGCGTGGGATCTGCGAGTGGCATGGCAGGATGCGGTACTTCGGGGAATTAAAGTGGTTCGAGGTCTGCAGGAACTTCATCAGGGCGAATATAAGGTTCCAGCCGGGCAGGAAGACGAGAATGGCGCCGGGTATGTTCTTGGACTTGATGTGCAACAGGAGCGATTCGATCAGCTCGAAGCTGACGTCCGACTCGGAGAGCATGCCCATGGCGGTGCGCGTCTGCTGCGAGTACTTGTCCTCGCAGATTTTGTTGCAGTTCGTCTCCCCATCCTCCTTGTTCTCGCTGAGCAGCAGTCGCTCCTCGTCGTCAGCCTCCTTGCGCTTGCGACGCGACTCCAATGAGGGTACAAAGCCCGTCATCTGGAGCACGTCTTCCAGGAAGAACTGCTGCACGGGGAAGGCTCTGCCCGGAACCTCCAGCACGGGACAATTCCCAAAGTACTTTGAGAAAAGCGTGGTGTCAATGGTGGCCGACATAAGGATGACTGGTGGGGTAAAAAAAAACCATTTGAATAAAGGATTTACACACAGCATCTGGGTACGCACCATGCAATTCGGGATAGGTGGCGACCATGTCCCGCAATATGACCAACAGGAAATCACTATTCACGTCTCGCTCGTGTATCTCATCCACAATGATGTGCGAGACGCCGCGCAAGCCCGCCTCCAGCTTGCGCAGGAGCACGCCCACGGTGCAGAAGAGGATGGCGCCGTAAGGTCGGGGAAAAGCGGACTCAAAGCGCACCGAATAGCCGACAGCGTCGCCGAGCTCCTCGCAGCGCTCGCGGGCGACCCGCTCAGCCACCGAAATCGCCGAGATGCGACGCGGCTGGGTTACGTAGATGTTGGCGTAGCCGCCTTGCCCGGAAGAGATGTAGTCGTCGAGGATGTATTGGGCTATCTGGGTGGTCTTGCCGCAGCCGGTGTTGCCCCGTATGATCACCACGGGGTTGTCGTTGATGGCGCTCAGTATCTCCGAGCGCATGGCCGCGATGGGCAGCTTGTCGCGAAAGTCGAGAAACTGCTGGTACTCGCTATCGTTGTGGCGCCGATCCAGGATGCTCCGCTCGAAGTCAAGGGAGAGGTCGTCGATGGAGGCGGTGGCCAACTCGCCCTCGTCAATATTGCAGGCATGCCATGTGTTCCAGTTGGGCATGGGCGGTGCCCATGGAATCACAGCGCATTCCTGACGCTTCTCGCCCTCATGCTGCGAGTCCAGAATGTTGCTTTGGACCTGTACAGACGCAGAGTCAGAGCCAAACCCTAGTCAAGATTTTCCTCACATTATTTCAGGGACTACTTACAATCAGGGGAATGGGTGCACCATCTGGCTCCACTTTGATATTGCGTGGATTAACCACGGGCAGATCCAGCATCTTGATCACATTGTCTATGTCGTTCACCAGCTCTGGCGCCAGCCGGACTGGGTAAGGCTTCAGCTCCTCCTCCTTCTTCTTCTTGAGCGTTCCGCTGAAGGCCTCGATGACCTTCAGATGGAAGAGCTGGCGCACCAGGGACAAGGCACACGACTTGCTGGCCGACTTCTTGTTCGAGCCCGTCTCCCTGGCCGTCACCTTGCGCTTCAGGGCCGTCACGAAAATCGACAGCTCGGCCATAAAGCTCCTAAAGTGAGGCAAGCAAAGGTGTTAGGAGGAACCCTCTTCTTTTATAGACAAGGCCAGTCGACTGGTCACTTACCGGCAGGGTTGATCACAATAAAACCAGCTGTGCGCTACCGTGGACAGAGCCCTCTCAGAGCTTCAGAGCGATGTGGTACTTAATTGAAGGCCGAAACCCATGCCCATGATTGCGTTGCGATATGCGTTCCTACGCCTTGCACGCGGGTCCGTGGCACTTACAGACCTCATGCAAGGCTGCCCAGAACGCAGTTGATTAGTGTAACGTACCACGTCGCTCTGCCGGCTCGGCTCCTCACGAATTGCGCACAGTGTTTCAGTACTACTGGCTGCGTTCCAGTCTTGGAAAAGAAATAAATTCCAAATCCAGAACGCAGCTTTAAAAAAAAAAAAAACAAAAAAACCAAAAAAAAAAACCGCACACACTCAAACAGAAAATACTTGTAGTGGTGCTGTGCACATACCTAGCATGGTCCGGACCCACTGGTGTGTACTTGTAGTCGTCGCGAATATTATTTGCCTGCTTGTACATGTTCAGGCGATCTTTGGCGTTCTCGATGGTCCAGTTGCCATGGATGGCGGCATTCACGTCGATGGACTCTGCCTCGTTCATGTCTTTCTGTTCCTGCACATGGTCAATGATGTTGAAGCGATCGAGAGCGCCGCCACCGCCGCCGCCAGTGTGATTCAGGGGTCGGTACGCTTCGCCCAGGTCCTGTGGCCCCGATTCGTTGGCGAAAACGCGATGCCCGCTTCCGCCAGCACCATCGCCATGCGACGGAGTTCGTCCCGGGGCCGGAGCACCCCCATCCCCTGGCACATCAGTGGCATTTAGTTTGCCAGTGCGCACCAGATAATTGACGAAATCACGACAGGCGTTCTTTTCGGCGTCCTTCTTATTGGTTGAATTTCCCACGCCGATATAGGGAGTCTGCTCGACACGCACTTCGCACAGAAAACGCTGGCGATTCTTCGGCCCTGCGAAAATTAATTGCAATGCAAAATCAGGACCGAGGGACACCAGCTTCAGAAGCCGGGTGGGGGGCTAAAATGTATTCTCTTCACTTACCCGTTTGGCGCACTTCCAGCTTTGGTTCTGTGCGAGTCTTCGCACAAAACTGGAAAAGAAAAGACTTGATATCCATCTTTTTTCTCCAATAACTGTTTCTGCTTATTTATTTGTTGTTTTTTTTCTGCAAATTTTCTTTTTACGCCGGGACAAGCTTTAGGGTTGTAAACAGTGTGACCAAATATACGGTCTGACCCTCAGAAATATACCGAATATACGTCACAAATTAAAAAAAATACCGACGTATTCATGTATTTACATTGTACATACACATTTGCTACATATTAACTACACTTTTGTGTATTACCAAAAGCGACACCTGAAGGGGAAATGTGTTGTCTTTGAACTGTTTAAATAGAGGGGGCTTAATTGGGTTAAGTTCGTTTTAGACACCGGTATATTCTTCGGTATATTTTTAAAGTGAGACGGTATATTTCGGTACATTTTTGAGGTGTATTTGTTCGATAGGTCCGCGGTCACACTGCTGCAAAATCTCAATTTTTACAACAACGCGATGAAAAAGAGGCCAATAATTAAGTTAAAAATGTGAACGCGAGTGCTCGAACAGTTAAAAAATAATGCGTGAATGTGTTCCAATAGTTAATCTGTGTTTTGTACTTGTTTCCAATGCGTCAGCGACGTAACAATGCGTTGTGTTGAGTGCTAGCCAGCTCCAGCATCACATATACACATGCACACGCACACACACACGAGTGCAATTGTAGATAAAAGTAAGAAAATACATACGTACACATGCATGGTGACCGTCGTGTGTGTAAGCATTTAAATTAGTTAGTCCATCCGTCGAAAGGAAAACACGAATACAATCACAGTTACAAGTTGGGAGTCGCCACCGAGTTGCACCGCAAAGCAGAGAAACGGAGACAGAGCGAGAGAGTGACCAAGAGAGAGCGAGAGCGGAGCGATAAGTGCCAACACCCAGTGCTGGATCTCAAGCGAACAAATAAACAATAAACAAAAGGCGCGAGGGGCACGGGCACTGCTGTGGGCACGGGCAGGGGTACGGGTGCAGTGAAAGTAACAGTAAACGTAATCGCAACAAGCTGCAATTTGGCTTCCATTCATTGCATTTAACACGGAAAACGCACGCACGCACCCACAGACAGGGGACAGGGGCAACAACAAGCAGATAGCAACACACTCTTCCTGCTCCTCCGCAACGCAACCATGGGCAACTGTCTAACCACACAGAAGGGGGAGACGGACAAAGTAAATGTCGATCGCATCAAGCTGGAGGATCCGGGCACGGCGATTGGCGTGGTGAGTGTACCACAGATAGCCATGCCCATCGGCCAGCCGTCGGAGCAGGTGCGTCCCGTGCCGCAGATACCCGAGAGCGATCCTGCGAATGCCAACGCCAAGATATTTGTCGCCCTCTACGACTACGATGCCCGCACCGACGAGGATCTGAGCTTCCGCAAGGGAGAGCACTTGGAGATACTGAATGACACACAGGTGAGTGACTCAATCGTTCGTATACTCCTATGTATATGTATTTGTATGGCTGTACGGTATATATGTGTTGGTATGGGTGTTTGTGTTGAGTGCAAAAGAGTAGCTGATAAAATGTGTGTATTTCTGATAACGGTAGTTATTGTGATACCACCTCCTACTCGAATCGGACAAGGGCATATACATTCATCGAGGGGCACAAACCAATCAAGGGGATTTCTCTGACAAAAACATCTCCGTACTCCGTAGGGATGTATTATTAATGAAATAGAATCATCTGATGGAAGAAGATCCTTGAGAAAAGAGACAACAACTATGGCCAGAGTCACGAATAAGAGGAATGCAAAGGGCTACAAAAACCGGGGTACTTATTGGGTATCTCATGGGCGAAACATTGCAATCTATTGCCATCGTATTTGTTTGTTTCTCCCCGGCTTGAACCATTCCCAAATGGCAGCGATACAAACGATAAGAGATAGTAGATATCGCAGTTATTTATTTCGTTTATTTATTTATTCAACGCTGCGCATCGATGATTGGAATCTGGAATTTTGGCTTTTCATCAAACGAAAACACCTCTTTAATTATGGCATTTATCAATTTGCGGGGGCCTTAATTGCTCAATTCGTGAGACATGAAAACTGGCCCCCCACCAACCACCCACCGCCCACCACGGATGGGGATTAGTTTTTAGTTTTGCAATCAGTTTGCGGCAGATGCGGATTCCATTCGAAAGCTTTCGCGAGAGCTTTGCTTTAATGCTTTGTTCCGACAATCATTTGTATTTATACACGATTTTCCATTCGCTTATCGACGGCACTGTGCGCCATAAGTCGTGTGGGGCTGTGCTGTGCACCAAATGTGCACGAAATGTATGCGGGGGCTTCGCCCCTCGGCTTGCCACTTTCCCCGACTGAAAAACCAATGTGCTCCCTCTGCAGCGATGCGTCATGCTCATGCCCTACAATAATTTGAAACTCACTTCTTTTCAATGTCGCCAATTTTTTTTTTTGACTCGTAAATATCGTTCTTTTCGGGGGGTGGAGGCACAGTCTACAGCAGCAGACGGGCACTTGAACCAGCTCGAAAGAGGGTCTCTTCGAATCTGAGATAAAACTATGATTATTGATTGCCATTTCTGTCTGAATCATCCTTAAAGTTGAGTATTTTCAACACCACCTCTCTCCTGGACTCTTCCTGGACCGGAATACACAAAAGATAAACTTTTGATGGTCTTTCACTTGGTTTTCTTACACTATGTTCATCTCCAGCGGATGTAGGGAACAAAAGTAACAGCGCCGGAAAGGGTATTTGTTCTTTTCAGTTTTCTCAGCTTATTTTGAACCTCGTTCTCCGTCCTAGACGACTAATTAACTCAACTGCAACTCCACTTGAGACCGGACGGAGGCACAGACCCAGTCCCAGACACAGACAACCCTGTTGGCATTGGGTAAACAAACAAAAGTAAGATAGTTGGAATTTATGAACGTATTCTATGATTAGCCCGCGGAGGTCGCCGCCCCACGCCAGCCCACCCCACCCATTCGTTTGAGAGGCGTTTCTATTGTGACATAAGTGGCAGCAGAAGCGGCTGACCAGAAATATTCATCTCGTGGATATTTAAAGACTTTACGTCAACATAGCCATGACCACCTTACTACACTCGCCGGCGGAGGATCCCGGCGCTAAATGCATGACGTCCGCCTCTGGCCGCTGGCCAAGAGTTGCACACCGTCCCCACCCCTCCGCTCCTCGGCCAATGGAAGCGCCAGAATCCGTGTGATTATCTCATAAAAGTACTGTAATTTCGTGGATCGAATCAACATCATCGGCGTGGTGTATGGCAGTTCCATGGCAGCCGCTTCCGGTGGCTCTCCAACTGCGGCATCGTTTAATTAAAGTACCCCGCACCACGCACCGCGCACCTCCACAGAGAGCCACACGACTTTCAACGCAGAGACAGCGACAGCGGCAGCACACAAAAAATATTTACAGAATGTTGTCTCGTATTGTATACACATATGTACATATGTATATGAAAACGCTGGACGGCTGGCTTCCTTTTGTAAACATGTTGCACACACTCCCAGAGGGTAGCATCATGTTGAGCAGATCTTAGCATAGTTTTTTCTCTTTTTGTTTTTCGTTTTCCAGTCTTCGCTACAGGTCTTTCCCGCATGAAATATTGAACAAAAATATCACTGAACCTATCATACGATCCCGATGTTGGCCATGATATTATTGGGTGAGGGATATGGCCTTTAGATCCTATAGGAAAACTAGTCTAGGAGTTTTCTTTTGTAGAATTGTGAATAATACTATATAATACAGAATACTATATAAGAAAACATCTCTAAACTACATATTAAACTCCAATAAATCATTGGAAACTCTATATATACTCTATAACTGTTAGGGTATATAAACTTCGCTTCGATCAAATCAATATTTCTTGCATTTTTTCGCCGTCTTTTTCGATGGCGCGCGACTTATGGTCCCATCGTCAGGCATAGAAGTCAAAATTGTATGTAAAATAATAAAAATAAAAATACTTTATGGGTGTGCCGGGAGGGAGGGGTCTCTTTATCGTTGTCTCTTCATTGTCAACGGATTCTCCTCTCTCTCGTACTCTCTCTCTCTCTCTCTCTGGGGTTTCCCTCTCTCTCTGTGTGTGTGTGTGTGTGGTAGCTTGAGAGAGGGAGAGACTCTTTCATACTTTAACACCCGCTCTGGCACGTTGCTTTTGATCTTCCCAGCGCCCTGCACTGCCCTATACCCATGCGGATATTATTTATTTATAAACAAAAGAATTATCGCCATTTATGAGGCCAAGTCTTTTCCATACAAATAAATAACATATGCTGCTGGTAGGGTATCGAATACTTCGGCCACATCTGGCCTAAACGAAGTTTACTCGCTTTGCCCTGCTTTGGCAGCGGCAAGGGAGGGAAACCCTTCAAGGATGCACTCGACTTGCCGGCCGTCGCCCCAGAAAAATGCATGTAAAAGTTGTTTTGTTCAGCTCCGCTCCGCATCGCGTCAGCCTCCTTAGCCGGAGATTATGCAGCGCGTCGCACCTCTCGAGCTTGGTTTTCTTTTTCTTTTTCTTTTGGGCCTGTTGAAAAGTTTTCCCCTTTGCCGAGTGCCCCATGCCATGCCACAGCTGCCCCCGGAATATTAGTACTTGTTGTGTGTTGGTGTGGGTTTGGGGGCTGGGGCTTTATGGATGGATTCCTTGTTTCCTGCCATGGAATAAAACGTTTATCCAGTGGAATATGTACTTTATTTCTGGAATTTTTAAAAATTAATTAATAAATTAAATAATAAATAATAAATAAATTAATAAAATAAATTTTAAAAATTCTTTGAAAGGAATTTCCAGATTTTGAAGAAATTTATTAATATTCTGTACAGCACTAAATGTGGCGCAGATTCTCACTGTTTCTCTACGCATAAATCACCATGTATTGGATGCTTTTCTTGCATTGGCATCTCCAAAGAATGGAGTAGCCATTGCTCCCTGTTCGGGTTCCCATTTGGGTTCGTTTCATTGTTCAACAGCCAACAAATACCGTTCCATTATAATCATCTGTCGAAGATCTATGTATGTGTGTGTGTGTAGTCAGAAGCTTCTTCCACCAGAAATCGGTGAGCAGGCGAAAGCTCGACTCGAAAGTGTCAAAGCTCCTACTTCACTTTCCATTCCGCAAAGAAAGCGTAGCCAAGAGCGCAGACCGAAGAGCGGGGGGAAAGGGCAAGAAATCACTTAAACTTTCAGTGGAATTCAATTGGATTCGAAGAAACACAAGAAGCGGACAAAGATTACGAAATGCAGTCGGCTGGAGGGGAATGGGGATTGTGATGGGGATAGGGGATCCATAAGTAGCCCGTGAAATGAAAATCACAGCAACGCAACAAATAAACAATGAACCCTAAAAGTGTCTGTTCATTGACCTTACACCAGACAGACGAAACACAATCATCATCATCATCGACAGCACAGCGGGACGGGGTCTAATCATAGCCCATGCTTGTGGCAGGGGCAGGGGCCTCACTCGGCGCTTATCATAGAGATAGCAGACTCGAATCGACTCTCCTCCCACTGCAATTAATGGCTGAGATATAGAAACTATGTTGTTAGCCGTTAAGCTTTTGTATCGAATGCGAATGTGAATGTGAATGCGAGTATATGAATATTCAGACACCTGAGGCCCAAAGTGCTGCACAAATTTGGCAAAAGCAAGTTTCTGCGGTTGCCTCTGTTGTGGCCGAAAACCAGACAGACATGGAAAGCGCGTAACCAGCCAGCCAGCCAGAGCCAGCGCCAGCGCCAGAGCTAGAGCCAACCACGCGAGCGAATGAATAAAGTTTAATTTAATTTTCGTCTCTTTTCCTTTTCGCTCTTTTTGCAACACTCGACTGTGAGTGTGAGTGCTTTGCTGAGTGTGTGTCGGTGTCGGTGTCGGTGTGAATGGGGGATTCCACGAAAGGCAGTCGAATCAAACGCAATCAAATCATACGTTATAAAAGCTAGCTGCTACCACTGGCCATTTATAATTGCCACATGTACCCTGACTGGGCAGGAGGGTGCCAAAGATGCGGCTCTTGGGATCCCAAAAATTGGTGGAACATCGAAATAAAATGCCAAAAACTGCCATCGAAATGCCTAAACCCCTAGCTACCCTTTCTTTCTTGGGCAGTAGTTTCCACTTGAATCGTAGACATTCATTCATGCCATGGGATAATTACCATTTGTAGTCAGCGTGTAACCTGTTATCCATCATCGAAAATCGTTAGCTATCGCAGTGCCTAATTATCCACCTCTGAGGTGTTACTTGCGAATCTCGTAATCACCCTAAATATCAGGGCATTTCATGTGTGTGTGTGCGTGGAGTTCAGCGACACCCCTTGATAAGAAACTATTTACCGGAACAAATATTTAATTAAACAATGATGTTGATACTTTGTCTTTTTGCAACAACCACAGGGCGACTGGTGGCTGGCGCGCAGCAAGAAGACCCGATCGGAGGGCTACATACCGTCGAACTATGTGGCCAAGCTGAAATCCATCGAAGCAGAACCGTAAGTGCTCATCGAATTTTGTATTTTTCTTTACTCTTAGCCATTAAGTAACCCGCAAATTTAGATGAAAGGCCATCGATTAATCACGGGAGGTGTTTAAATGATGGTAGGACCAATCCAGAAGCGGATAGAGTCAGAATCATTGGGCAGCTTGTCCTGGTGGACATGATTTTTATTCGGAATTTCCCAGCAAGGACTTTCTTTTGATTGGACGATGAAAGGACGTTTCAATTTCAAGTTTTTGTCCTAGAGAATGCAGGCCATATATTCTCTAGTATGTAGTTTATGCCACTACATTTCAAGATCAATGTAGTCTCTAAAGATACAGCTAACAGAGTTAAAATGCTAAATTATTGTTGGTACCCATCTCCCAGTACTATCAGTCGAAGAGCTGTGCCAAAACGTGCTTCTCCAACACGCACGGCTGATTAGATCTTCCAACTGGTTATCTCAGATTATGACAATCGATAATCTCTGCTGCTGTGCTACCAACTGGTTTAACTGTCTTAGCCTGAAGTGTGGTGGAGTGCGACCATTAAAATCAAAAACGAATTATTTCACATGTATTTTATTATTATTACAAATAAAAAAAAGTGGTAACAAATATAAGTAAAATACATTACACTTGTTTAAAGCGTTTCTTAAAGAAAAATAAATAAAGCCATTCCCAGTGAACTGGTTCTTTAGGACCATTACGAGCATGACCTGGTCCCTGACTCTTACGTGCCATTATTTAAACATTTGTTATTATTTAAACAGTTTGACCTTATGCCAAAATATGGTGCTTTTGACCCACAGTGCAGACTCTTAAGTTCTACACTAATTTTACATACATGCTACACGAAAATGTACACCAATTTTACATACATGCCCAAAAGTATGCTTCACTTTCTGGCAAAACTAGCAGCAGCATCTACCGGTAAACGTTGCGTCGATGTGGGTTGAATGTGGGTTTGTCGGAGGCATGTTACGGAAACTCGCTGTCTCTCTCTCTCTCTCTAAGTGACATGTGCCCCGCCATTGTCATGCTGCATTGCCCTTTAGCAAGAAAGAGCATTAAAAATAATTCGATTATTTAAATCAAAATTAAGCGCAGACTATATTGGCCCGGTTTAATTTTTCATATACACAAATATGATTTATTTAAATGTGTATAATCTGTATGTAAAGCCTTGTTTCTTGCATATATGGGTTGTAGATGTGTAGGTGAATAAATAAATATGCATACAGGCTTCCATGATTGATTTGCCTTTCATTATGTTTGGCTGCAGTTTGTTTTGTCCTTTGCTATGTTGCTGGGGCAACACCTTTCAAATGTTTCGTGTGCCACATGCATGTTCATAAATACATACATATATTTACCTATAGCCGCCTCCCACGTCCCTTTAAAAACGAGTATGTATTTGTGAAATTTCAATGATGGAATTTCTTCTGTGCCAAAAACTATGTCGCCTCAATATACACATTTTGTGTCGAAGGTTCATTGACTCGTGCATGCAAACATTTAGATTTAGATACTTTGGATACAAATATAGGATGTAGGTCACTCCTGCTGTTCCTTTCTGTGGCATTCTAATTTCTCTATCCTCTTCAGGTGATATTTTGATTTGGAATTTCAATCACGATAATTAGTGGGCCGCGAGCCTCGTTTAACATACTGATTTGTTCGATGCCGACTCTCTGACGTTAGAGTCAGCCCTTGCCACAAGCAATTAACATCGGGCTTTTTACGATCAGCCTCAGGGGCGGCTTACCGTACACAAACACACGATAATATGATAGCTACACAGTTACATCTGATCGATGTGCTCATGGGCTATCATTGTTGTGCTATTGGCTTACAATCACACGTGATGTCGAATTACGCTGCTGTTTGGCTCGGAATACATTTATTTATTTATGGTTTGCTGTTTAGACAAATGTTCTGTTTCATTTTCCGCGGGTAATGAACAATTAAGCTCCGCTTTCAGATCCGAGTGTGAAGCAGGGCGGTGCGAGGCGGGGCGGGGCGCGTGAGTGGCTCTGAGTCAGTGTCAAGTGCTTTAAACTTGACCCAATTCCGAGACAAGACTCTTAATGGCAGTCTAGGAAGTGTCTTGGGGCCACGATTTCGATTTCTTGGCCACCACTTGGACACCAAGAAGCCCAAAGCTCCGAAATGCCAGAGAAATGCATTCCACATTATCGAAATGAAACTTAATGGAACAAAATATTTCGAAAAATGAAAAGAAAACAAACGGACGGACGGACGGACGGCTGCATAAATTAAAAGAGTGGAGTCTGGGTCGGGGTCTGGGTCTGGAGCTGCGCTTTGGGGCGTAGGGAAAAGTTCAAAAACCGGTAAATCGAACGAAAATAAAAATAAATATCATTGAAGTCATTAATTAAATTTATCTTGTCGTGGTCTTGGTTCGTAACTGTAAATGTCGTAGCACTCGAGAAGTTTCGATCCCCTTACAGATCGAGAGAGAGAGAGAAAGAGCTTTCAGCGTCCATGGAGGCCATTCCACAGGTGCATAAAAATGCATTTCATGTACAGTTTCCTAATGCCAACCGGCGCACTATTGCGGTTTCAAGGCCATCGGTGGCGTTGAGGCTGGGGCGGCGGCCCTACCCCGGCAAATGCTGGTATTATTTTAACCCAATTTGGGGCCAATTGTTATCCGCTTGCCTTGGACTCGCTCTCCAAGCCCAGTGTGCATAAATCAGTATTTACCCAGAGACCGAGTAGGCAGCCGCCAGTAACCATCAGTAACCATCGATTGGAGCCGTGGAGTCGTGGAGCCGCTTAGCCGTGGAACAGTAATCAGCTCTCGTGTAATTTCTTTTATTTATTTGCACTGCAGTAAATACTGTGCCGCTCATTTAACTGTGCTTTCTTCTTTCTTTCTTCGCCTTAAGGATACTTACACTTACCCGCTCGTTCACAATTTTGGTATTTTTCTGAGAAGTCCCCCTTCGATTGTCGTCAGAGTTTTTTCGGTTTTCTGATTTGGTTTTCGTTTTCTGTTGGTCATTGCACAACTCTTAAGCGCATTTTGTCGGGGGGTGGGGGGTTATGCATTCTGTGTGGACACTGATACAGTGCGTTTCAAAGCTACATAGTATGAGGATGTTAAAGAAATTATACAAGGTGGTCCATTTTATACTCTTAAATTAGACACAACGAAGCTTGCAAAATGCGCCGAAGAGAGAGCGCGTTGCGGGAATGCACCATCACCATTGTATGATTTCATCTGCAAGACACCAGAGAGTGCCATCAGCCATCTCTTTCTGCCCTGCAGGCTTTATGAGCTCAAGAGAGCATAGCTGTGAGTCGCGTCTACGCTCACTGCTCGCACCAAAAAATGAGCAGCGAAAGAGAATAAACGCTTATTAGCAAAAAAACGTTGTTTCAATTCTTTCCATCCTCCCGCATTTCGTTTCGATCAATTGTTAATTATTTTTGTGGCCAGAAGGAGTTTCGAACACCAGTTGCGAAACGCACTGTCCACTGTCTACTGCGATTTGTTAATCGACCACTTCCGCATTGTCAGGCGATCGAACCGAAAGAAAACTTTCCTATGCATAAATGCATATTTATGGGATATTCGATTGCCAAGCGGGCAACTTTTCCACGGACCGGCGGCCAATCTCCTCCAGAGCAGGGCCTCTGCTCTGCGTCTCTGCAGCTCCGAAAGTAGGTCATTGGACAGAAGGGATAGGATGGTGACTGCAATGACGTCAATGAGTGTCGATGGCGACGATGGCTCATCGTTTACAGGGAATTCGCTCGAGACGAGGTTAATTCGAGTGAATTTTTAATGCTGTCGGAGAGGGGAAATACCCTGGACAGATGTTTACTTCCGCCGGGGCAGAGCGGTGGGAAAAATGCGTATGAATGCGGCTTAATGCAAACTATTTGCCAATGTGCTAAACGTTTAGGCCGTAAATTCACTATTGGCCATTATCTGGCCACATAAATCGCCAATAATAAGCACTGATGTCCCACTGTACCGCCTGACTGTCAATGAGCCAGCCGCCTCCGGCAGACATAGACGAGAGAGAGAGAGAGGCAGAGATTGTCCGACCAGCATTCACAACCAAATCGGAAGTTCTCGGGGCTCGTTGAACCCGAAAACTGTTCAATAATAATAAACACCATCGATCGATTCATAATTCCCGGAGCAGAGCCACCCAGAAACCCAATCCAACCCAACACCCACATGTTTTAATTTTTGCTCTGCTTTGCTCTGCTCTGCTCTGCTCTGCCCTGCTCATAAATCACTCGCAAATAGAATCGAGTCGCACAAATTGGCAAAAACAAATTAGCAGGCGTCGGGCGTTTCAATTGAAATGCAAAACTCTGCCGATTGCAGGCTTAAATCGAAATTAAAATTTATAGTGGAACAATTGTGATTGTTTGATGCTACTCCGGGCGAATGATTATTTTCCTTTCTGTTTCTGTTTCGGTTTGTTTTTGTTTGTGTTTCTGTTTGCAGTTGTTGTGCACCTAAGCCTCATCTTCCGGCACGGAAGACGACACCAGACGCCGGCCGTCCCGACCCGACCCCATCCGATCCGATTCGATCGCCGATTCGAAATTGATCGCCGTTTGAGCCCAGTTTGGGTTTTGATTCTGTTTCGATTTTGGCGAATTTCAATGTCAGTGGCACTAATTCATTGTGTGCATATTGATTCGCCTGATCCACTCGATGTATCGAGAGATGCTCATGCTCAAGCTCCCCCGCATTGCGATTCACATACAATGAATATTTAATACTTAAAACGAATAATATTAGCCGCTTATGATGTTGGAAAATACTTCAGTATCGTGCGAAAGATAGCATTAACAGATCCAAATGGAGAAAATCTTTTATCAGACAACCATTTCGACCGATTTTCTTGGGCTCTAGAAAATGGTCAAAATAAATTCCATTTAACAAAAATCCATTCATTCGTGCACTTTATATATATTTTGGCTTCCTTTGATGGCACTGTCTGTTGTTGTTGTTGGGTTGCAATTGTTATTGAACATGACACCAGAAAGTGTTATTGAACCCGTCAACAAAGAGAGGAGGAGAGGGCGAAGGAGGAGGAGGAGGAGGAGGGTTAGCCAATTGTTATACTGGGCCACATGCATACGATACTCGTCTCGCGGCTGCGCGTCAGACTTTTTCATAAAATAAACCATTTTCTATATGCATGAAGTGCGGACTTAATTCGGCGTTTCTTTTTTTTTGATTCATGTGACGTGTGACGTACGGAGTAGCCCTCGATTATGTGGCATGTTAAACAATGCTCAATAGAAGACAATTGTTTAAACAATTTGTCAGAGCAGCAGCAGAAGATACGGTGCCCGGGCAATGCTCTTGGGGAAGGTCGCTCGAGCGGTACTTTAAAAAACAGTTTCAAATATTGAAACAGTCATATCCCAATAGCGATAGCGACAGCAATTAACAGAACGGGATTTGTGTTTGTATTTGCCCAAAATTGCACAGGAAATAGCCGCCTAATCGAGCCTTAATTATCTGATCTGATTTGTTGCGATCTGAGTGCTAATTTATGCACTTCTAATGCACTGAATCTGAATCTGAATTTCATTCGCAATCAGGTTATGCAGCTGGCTTTGGCAAAAAGTGCGTGTCGAAAGAGAATGATAGAAGAGAGGGCGAGAGAGAGCACACCGAAAGAATGAGGGATTTCTGCCTAGGCGACGACCACACTACGTTCTGTAGGAGAGAGCGAGAGCGAGAGAGGAAGGCCTGGCTAGAGATGGCACCACGCTCATTTTCTCGTGGCATGTGCGAGCGTGCTCTCTATCGATAGACTCCTCGTTTTCGATTTCTGTGACATTTCACTCTATTCTAGTCCTGGAAATATTTGTTCTGTTGTAAAATATTTGCGATGCGTCGCAACCGCTACGACAACGACTGCACTGTTTTCAGTCCGCAGGGAAGGATCTTCCAAGTGGAGTACGCCATGGAGGCGGTGAAGCAGGGCACGACGGCCACACTGGGCCTCACCAGCAAGGATTACACGGTGTTGGTGTCCCTCCAGGGGCCAGCGACCGCGGATACGTCGGCCTTGCCGCAGCGCAAGATCCTGTCCGTGCACCCGAAGCTCGGTCTGGCCTTCGCGGGCCTCGTGCCGGATGCCCAGATCCTCCACAGCCACCTGTGCACCCAGTGCCTCACGTACAACCTCTCGTACATCGGCGAGATGCCCGTCGCCCGGCTGATGACCGGCCTGGCCATCAAGATGCAGGCCCACACGAACCGCAACGAGCGCCGTCCCTTCGGGGTGGGCCTTCTGGTGGCGGGCCACGACAGCCAAGGAGCGCACCTCTACCAGGCGATGCCCTCGGCGGCTGTCATCAAGTGCAGGGCCACGGCCATCGGGGCTCGCTCCCAGCTGGCTCTCCGCTACCTGGAGCGCCACTGGAACGCCTTTGAGCACTGCTCCAAGGAGGAGTTGATCTGCCACGGCATTCAGGCCATCCGCGGATCCCTGGCGCAGGAGCAGAACCTCGAGATAAAGCTGGCCATCGTCGGGGCTGAGGAGGAGTTTAGGATCTGCGATGCGGCAGAGACTCAAAAGTATATCGAGATGTCGAAGCGCTTGGACCAAGAGGTGTCTAGTGTAGAGGCCTTCACAGAAGAGGAGACCGAGGAGCAGACTACCAGTGAGACTTAATGTGGCAGCAACCGTTGTTGCCCCTGAGACAGACACAGACACAGTCACAAACACATACACCTACGACTGCACTTGTATTGCAGTCTTTGCCCCATTAAATATGCTGCTGCTGATGCTGTTTTTGTTGCACAATCTAATCCTCATATATAATGCTAGAATTCTATGGTATGCATTCGATTTTTGAACAAGGACAAGGGGTACCCTTCAGACGATATCGCATACGAGTCAAATGCTCGTCAAAACGCTCGAATTTGTATCCGGAAATGATACAAATACGATATTTGTGTCGTTCTGTTTGTATTATTTGTCATCGCTAAAAAGCACGTTCGTTGGTTAAGGACTGACACTCCTTGGCGTATGAGTTACGTAAATTATAAGATTACACATAATTATACTGAGACTGAGTGCGGGGTAGAATAGGATTGGGCACATTTGATACCCGCTGTACAAATTTCC
This sequence comes from Drosophila persimilis, assembly GCF_003286085.1. Classification (NCBI taxonomy): domain Eukaryota; kingdom Metazoa; phylum Arthropoda; class Insecta; order Diptera; family Drosophilidae; genus Drosophila; species Drosophila persimilis. Next base: position 12,612,203 of record NW_020825289.1, read on the forward strand.
CCTAGACAAAAGACACCAAAAACTTTGAATTTTTCCCATATGATAGATTCCCATTATTTCTGAGATAAATACTGCTTGAAAAAAAGCTTCATTTCAACGGAAAAATGGAGTGTGAGAATACGAGAAACAATGCCCATTAAAGATGCAGATTAAATGATTAATTTATGAGAAGTTATTACGGGTATATCTATTTTTAGTTCTGTTAGGTGTTCGGTGTGGCTTCTGCTTAAATATTAAGGCCAACTTTGAAGTATTTCTTGAACTTTTTGCCTTCGAAGTCATACTCATTTGTTCTTTTCTTTATCTATTTGCAGGTAAGTCTATTTATAGAATATAGTAGTACCTCCGCTTGTCTGTAGCCGGGAATACAGGAGTGCCCCCCTCTTTTGGCGGGGTGCATATTTAAACGAGTAAATCTGTGTCTTTGATGCTTGGTTTGTACAAATTTTAATAGAATACTTATACATATATATATATAGCATATAGAAGTGTGGGTCCAGGTGTCTGCGCAGATGCCATAAATTTTCGTTCGAAACGTGTCTGCCGGGCAGCAGTCCATCGGTCCCGCCTGAATGGACGGAGTACGATGGAGTACCCATTAATATTCCCCAGACCCTGCACAGAGCGGAGCACAATATTTGTGTATTATTGGAGTGTAGTGTAGTGTTCTTTGCATTGGCATTCCCCTATCAATGACGAGTTCAATGGCGTTCACAGGAACCGATCCCCGATGACCGATGACGATCGGTGGCATTTGGGAACGCATCGAGCGGCATTTATTTTTGTTTTTATAAACAAATGAATACAAGTTGACATTTAGTCAGTAAACAGCGGCGGCAACAGCAGCGGAAAGCTAATTATTTTCAACTCTCGATTTGATCTTTGTAATCAACGCACTTTCTGACTAATTGCTCGTCGCACGTCGTCATCGTCGTAATTGTTAAATCGCGGAGTGAAATCATTCATCTTGGGCGAGACTTAAGAGTGGGTTCCCCCACAAAGAGACAGAGACAGAGAGAGAGATAGAGAGAGGCGTGCTCTGCGATCAGCTGTTTCCGCGGACCACTTCTTTGGCTCCCAGAGAGCGCGCGCAAGAGAGAGAGACGAAACCTGGCTCAACAGGTGTGCCTGTGTGTGTGTGTAACCAAGCGGTTAAAACCTTTCTATAAAAATTTCATAAACGTATCAGTTGTCTGCGAAGCGGTACTCGAAACGGACGTCCAAACGGAAGACGCGACGCGCTAAAATCGGTTCGGAAATCGAATATCGCCTAGACGCTACAATAAATATATATATCTGTATATTCGGAATATATATAGGAAAGCGTTTCCTCGTAACCGAAGCACGAAGCACGAAAACTCGTTGCACGCCAACGACGGACGACGGACGGCGCATGCGCGGCAGCAGTTGGTGGCATACTTCTAACAGTCAGTGCCTCCTTTGTTCAGTGTTTAGTGTGCCTCATAGTGTGATATGGAGCAGCAGCAACATCAACAGCAACAGCAAAATAACTGCAACATCTGAAAAGGTACACGTCTTGAGGCAATGTGCAACACTCGGCCGTGCCCCGCGGAGGCAGAGAGCAGCGCAGAACTTTCTATTTTCTTTACTGTTTCGACGAGGGTCTTTCGCTGGCCACTCAAAACGTATTCAATCGCACGTATGCTGGCCAGAATTTGAATGCGAGAATCGCTCTTGAATACAAAATGGAGCATACACATATTTCATAAGAGAATTCCCGATGGTTATATAATGAATGTATGTGCCCCCAACCCCCCAACCCACAACGGCTTTGCCTTTAGACATGGCCAAAGTCCTCCTTCTCCTCCGCCTCCTTCACCTGCAACTCCTCCACAGCATTTGAGTGAACTTTATCGTTTGCTATGTGCTAAAATGCACAATTTCTACCTGGGCTGTGCCCCCAGCCGTAAAGCAAAAAGCCACTAAAGAATAATGATATATGTCGAGAGCCGTACATGCATGGTATATACATATATACATATATATATGGCATATAGAGTGCGGAGTCTCGGGGGTCTGTATTTGTGTGAATTTACCTTAGTTAATGGCGTTTTTCCGTTTGGTTCTGTTTGGTATTGGATTGTCTCTGTGTCTCGAAGCCGATATCTTGGATAGCTTGCACTTACGTGACTCGATCGAATTGCATTAATGTACAATGTACACTGTACTCGTACTCGTACTGCATGAAGTCTACTATTCTTGGGCCCAAAGTTTGCTGGCGGTTTTTAGAGCTTTTTTACCTATGAACTCTATTTAATGCCCTCTGACTTTGCCTTTGTCTCGCTCTGCCATTTACCATCTGTCTCTCTCACTCTCTCTCTGTCTGTCTGTCTCTCTCTCTTTCTGTCTTCTCTTTTAAGCCATGGAGCACCATGGCCGCAGATTTCCTGTACCATGAGTCACACTCTACCTGTGGCAGAAAAAAAAACGATAAAGATACCAGATACCAGATACAGATACAAAATGTTCAGTTGGAAACACATGAAAATTGCTGGCCAAATAGAGAGAGAGAGGTAGCAGCAAAAGCTCATTGTTTCGGGCTTTGTGGCACGCTTTATTGTTGCAACCTTTGCCGCCTCTCCTCATTGCTGTCCAGCCATTGAATGGCGTGCAATTTGCACTTCCTCATATAGAACATGGAATACAAGTAGCCACATAATATTCGCTGGCTAGGGGATCTCTTTCGTTGGTATTTTCCCAAAATTAAGCTCAATTCTTGGAGGCGAACTCCATGGCGAACCGAACGGGTTTTCGAGTGGATTTCCAAATATTTACTCATTAGCGTATTCAGTGCGTTTCCAGCAAAATATACTTGGGGTTTTTTTTATTTTTATTTTCAATGAAAATCGGTTTCGATAGATCCCCCCCCCTTCAGGCTTTTGCTGGATCTATTCTAAATAGAATTTCGCCATTAATGTCGTTTTGGGCTTTTTTGATGGCCTTAATTTCGCCATAGACCGAAAAAAAGGGGGATTAAAGGGGGAATGGAATGGATTGGCACGGAGATAATACTAAATTTAGTCGCTGCTGCTCTCGTTACCATTGTGCAATGACCTAAATCATGGACACAAAATCAGAGACGAGCTCATTTTTGGACTTTTTTGTGTTGGCCATCAATTGGTGGTTGGCCAAAAAGCTTACTATTCATTTGCACATAAATGGGCAGGCGGCACGCGGACCTGGAACTTGGCTTGGACTTGGACTTGGGACAGCCTCGATGGTAAATGGTGGATGGCCGATGGTCGATGGCTGATGGTCGATGGCCAATGGTCGATGGTCGGTTTTGGGGGATAAAGTTTTGGGTTTCTTTTTGTTTTGGTGGAGAAAGTAACCGCTGGGCCAAGAGCTAGCTAGCTCTTTCTCTCTCTCTCTCTAGTTTTGTGCGTCTTTTGTTGTGGTTTCATAATTCGCCAGCAACAAATGCTTGGCAACAAATGTTGCGGCAAACATTCCGTTGGCAACAGCTGGCAAAAAAAAAAAAACGTTTGTCTTCGCGAGGCACTAAAAACATTCAGATACAAAGATACAAACAAACCGGTTCAAATTGGGTCGTAGTACTTTTGAGTGCAATTGTTACCTTTTTTTTCTTATTTTTTTTTTTGTTTCTTCCACTCATTATAGCCGCTATTATGTTGGCTCTTGTTCGGTTTTCTTGGCACGCGCTGAAGCGCCAAAACAGCAGATATCCAATCGAATCCAATCCAAAACCCACTCCCACTCCCACTCCGATGGGGGCTCCATTATTTTGTAATGGACATGATTCGATTCGGTTAGCATAGGTCAGGCGTAGACCCCCCGAACCACGGACCCCCGAACCCTTTGGGGCCTTCCGCGGGGGTAACCTTGCTGGTTCTTCTACCTTGCAAAGTTTTGCCTGATGGCCGATACATATATAGATCTATATCTCTGGGAATAACGGTTATTGCGCTGTCGAACTGCTCTCGACTGGCACCAGTTCTTGCCGTGACGGGCGTGTACGGGCGCGTGACTGAAATATCAGCTGAAAGCAGCGTCACGTCACGGCACACAATACACAGTACTACGGCTCTACTATATCGTATTCATATATGCAGTAGATCCATGCTTTATGGTACTTTCAATCTCCTTTCGAAGATCGCAGCACCGAGACGGGTTCAACAGGTTTTTTTTTTTTTTTTTGGCCAGACTCTGTTGTCATTGTGGTGGCTATTCTTCGCGACACTCGACGCCAAGCAGCTGTTTATTTATGTAAATAATATGTGTTCACAAAGATATATACCCTCTTTGAGAGCAAAACGTCGTGCTGGGGGGCTCCATCGAGGCTATATGGACCCCAAACAGCTCTCTGCTATGGTTTTTTGCAGCAAAGATGGTCTGCTATCCCACAATACAGTATTTCACATGATTGTAACCCCCACAAGGCATCGAAAATTACACAATCTTTTTGGAAATTCTTCCATACCATCTCTTTGGATCTTCGGATCTTCTGATCTTGGCAAAAAAGAAACAGAAACCTTGCAAAAACAGAAAACTGTTACGCCTTGATGCAATTTTTTATTTATGGTGTGTATGGGTTTGTTTTTTGTCGCTGCTGCTGACATTGACATTTGCTGAGGCTGACAAAACTGCGTCTCTTAGCAGTCGAGAGCCATCATCAGCAGCAGTCGAGGGGAGGGGGGGGTGGGGTCTGCAGGATGTCCAGCTGAATGCCTCCTGGGAGTGGGGAGCGGGGAGCGGGGACCAGGGAGTGTGTCTCGAGTGCCGGTCGGCCCCTTTGTCGGCTCTGAACTTCTCTCAAGTCCAAGAGCAAGAACCGTAGCAGCCTTCGTCTGCGGAATGTGGAGAGTCAGAGATCCGAGTTCAATGGTCAATGGTCGGTGGAAAGACGGTAGCACCTTCAACCTCTGCCTGTGGGCAGCTCAAGACTGCCCACAACCCATAAAGCAATCAGGCAATCAAATGTTCGATCGAGTGTTACGTATTTCGTTTATATTCCGCCAAATTCCGCCTCCGATTGTGCTCTACAAATGGGGATTGTGCATGGCTCTCACGTTCGGTTCTTATGATACCATGCCATACGATTCCATCACATAACACCAAAACACTGTGGAATATAATGTTTGTTCCATGCACACGCCGGCAATTGTCCCACCCCCACCCCCACACGAGCCCCCCCCCCTCCAGGGTCTGCCTCTAAAGGAATCGTGAATCGAGAATCCAAATGAAAAACAAAACAAAACTTTGTAATTTACATAAATAAATATATGTATCTATTTTCGGTTTTGGCATCCGAAAACATGAACCGGAATCGAATTCCTCGACAAATCTGTGCTCATCTAAATATAGATCTGATATCTATATCTATGCCCATTCTCCCATTCTCCGATCTGCCAGAACCAGCGAAAGATACGAAACAGTAAAGCGAACGGGCTGCCATGCCCTCCGCCCCTCGGGCTGAATCATTTGTACCAAGCTCAAGCCTTTTTCTCTTCACACAGCCCTGATCCCGTAGATCCCGTAGATCCCGCAGCATCCGCCGATAGCCTGCCAGCATGACTGCCATGCCCGTGGTGTGGTGCACCGATCCCAATTCGGTGAACAACAAGCCCACGGCCTTCGCCCTGCACGGCATCCAGCTGCAGGGCAACGTGACGGAGCGGCAGGTCCACGCCCTCCGGGAGCTGGTGAACGCCGCCGCCGAGGGCCGCCTCATCCTGCCATCGGACGGCACGTTCACGCTCCTCGACAGCGGCCTGAGCATCGAGAGCTCGATTGTGGCCGCCGGACGGGGACGGGGACGGGGACTGAAGCAGGAGAGCGCCCCAAGTCCCAGCGAGAGCCCAGAGCCCCCAAAGAACGCCAAGAACACGTACATCCTGATGCCCGTGAGCAAGGCATCGCCAGCGCCGACACCGACGGTGGACCGGCCCGGTGGACAGCCCGAGGCCATTGCCGCGGCGGCGGCCCAGCTGGAGTTCCTGCTGGAGCCCAAGTACTCGCCCTCGCCGCCCGCCTCTTCGGACTCGGCCATGGAGGCCATGGAGGGGGGTGTGGGTGAGGGTGTCGCCGGTGGCGAGATTCTGTACGAGTTCCTCTGCTGCGCCAAGTGCATGAACGAGCAGCGAACGGGGCAGAGCGGCACCTGCAACGGGCGCCGTCTGCAGCGGTATCTGCGGAGCTGCCGCGGCAGCGACTACGAGCCGGTCAACGACCCCGCGGGGACGTGGCAGCTGCAGCTGGATCCTGTCTGCACCATTGCCAGCCGGTATGCCCGCCGGCAGCACCGTCCGCACCACCACCACCACCACCAGCAGCGGCACAGGCCGCACGGGACCGTCTCGACGGGGATAGCACGTAATCGGCCCAACACCAATCGCCACCACAAATTACCGATTCACAGTGTTAAAATCTTTCATAATCGCAGCAGTTGCACGCCAGCGTCAGCGGCAGCCCCTCTGGGAGCATGCAATGTGGGCGGGGGCCAAGAGGTGTCGCCAATTCCGATGCCCAGCCCCAGCCCCATCCCCATCCCCAGCCCCAATCGCATTCGCAGTCGCTGTTCCAGTCATAGAGCGAGCGACGTCAATGAAGCGTTCAGTTTGTCACCGACAGCGGCGCGATCTACATCGTTGAGAGCAGCGGAAACAGCAGCAACGACATTGCCCCTCTACGCAGTGGTTAACAAAAGTCGCGAATCGTCTAGTGAAATGCCCACTGTGCTGGCCGTGGTGCCCGAGGAGGCGCCGCAGGGCGGCCCCTCTGCGGTGGTGCGCGATTTGATCAGCTTCGATGACGATCAGGAGCAGGAGCAGCAGGCGGAGGGAGCAGGAAGCAGCTGTGATGGCCCCAATGTGGACCTGCTGTGTGCCCCGAACGAGGAGGATGCGCTGCTGGCCCTGCTCGTGACGCCACCGCCCACGCCGCCCAAGCCGGGCTCGCCCGTCAGCCACAATTCGAGCCGGAAGACGAGCTTCGACTCCACCAGCACCATCAGCTCCATGGACTCGGGCTTCATGGAGATGCAGAACAAGTTGGATGCCCTGGCAGCAGCAGCGGCGGCGGCGACGGCGGCGGCAGCGGCAGCGGCAGCAGTCGGAACATCTGCCACAGTGGCAGCAGAGAAGATCGCTCGCCGCAACTACAAGGAGTGTCTGACGCAGTCGCGAAACCGTCGCAAATCCTACGAGGAGTTCAAAGCCATGTTTGTTGAACCTGCAACAGCGGCAGTGGCAGCGGCGTCGGCGTCGGAAGCAGTAGCCACATTACCACTGTCCATGCCACAAGCATCATCGATGGCTGCGGCAGATGACGCAACAACAGCAGCAGCCAGCAACAGCAACAGCAACACTGTGATCCCACCAACAACAACAACAACAACGCTTGCCTCCATTTCAGAACAAGAAACCACAAGCGAGAGAGGCGATAAACCGGATTGCGCAAACGAGTTTGCCACCAGCGACGCAGTCCCAGGCCCAGTCCCAGGCCCAGACCCAGGCCCCAGATCCCCCATGGCCCCCGATGAAATGGATACCGGAGATGGCGATTGTGAGGGCGATGCCGATGCCGATGGATGTCTAACAGCAACAGCAACAATCAACAGCACCACCACAGAGGCAATGCGAAAGAATTCGGATTTTCTATCGCAGATTCTCGATCATCAGTTTGCGGCCAAGGAGCGGGCCAAGGCGCACAAGCGGCGCACATCGTACGAGGAATTCAAGCGATTGGTTAGCGAAATCGAGCCCCTGGAATGTCTGGACAGAGTTGCAGTGATCGCTGCCACACCCACAGCCACAGCCACAGTCACAGCCACAGCAGCGGCAACAACAGCCACCACGTCACCGCTGAAGCGACAGAATTCGAGGCAACGCAAAAGCTTTGCCAGCTACTTCCTGCCCCGCCGACACTCGACCAAAGAGCCCAAGACTGGGGACAAGGAGAACGTGCCCGCGGCCCCAACGGGCGAGGGCAAGCAGCTCCAGACGTACGCCAAGCTGCCGGGCTCCAACTGCGACGCCAACTACAGGCGGAACTTCAAGATCTACGACAAGCTGGTCTACGGCACCATCTACGACATCATCCAGCGGAAGAACGACATCTACCAGCTGACGTACCAGAAGTACGACAAGTACATGACCTACGGCACCATCTACGAGATCCTGCACCACCGCAAGTCCTCGCAGGACGGCGGCTGCACCCCCGGCGGGTGGCAGCGGAAGAGCCTCAGCTCCATTCTGGAGAGCAAGTCGAGCGACGTCATCTACGACATCATCCAGAAGAGGGAGCGCGAGAAGCAGCGCCAGCAGCGAGCACTGGCCTCCGGCCAAGACTCCGCCACCGCCTCCGCCTCCGCCTGCTCCACTGTCCAGTCCGCCGTGAGTGCGCACAAGTACGGAACCATCTACGACATTCTGCAGGGCGAGAGGCTGGAGGCGAGCGATGCAGGCGACAGCCGACGACCAGTGGCCGCCAAGCCAACGCGCTTCGTGGTCAGCCAAGTGGAGGAGCAGCCCCAGGAGCAGGAGCAGGAGCAGGTGGTGCGGCGAGAGCCAGAGCCGGCCAAGAGCCAGGAGACTCCGAGTGCCGCAGAGAGTGGCGTGGAAGCCGGGAAGCCGGCCAGCAAGCCGAAGAAGATGCGACGCCTGTCCAACATCCTCAGCTACAGCAGATCCTGTGCGGCGGGCAGCGGGCAGGAGGAGCCAGACGCCGGAGGAGCGACGCCCCACCCCGAGGAGTCCAAGCAGAAGCGCAGCCAGGCCAAGCGGCGGATCGGGGTGACGAATCTGCTCCTGCCGCTGGACTCCGAGGAGCTGTACACGCGCATCATTGCCCAGCAGAGGCGCCAGCACAGAGCCCACCTCCAGCTGCAGAGCGACAGCGAGGCGGAGGCCAGACAGACGGATCTGGGGGGCTGCCTGATCAAGTCCAGCTCCCTGGACGCCATCTCCATGTCGGTGGCCTGCTCCCCGCCCGCCACCGCCGGCCACACGCCGACCCCGTCGCCGCCGCGACCCCGCCGCAGCCTCAAGCAGCACCGGTGCCTGCAGCGCGGCCCGGGCCAGGAGCAGCAGCAGCAGCAGCGCCAGAGGCACCAGCTGGCGCTGGTCAAGAAGCACTCGCTGGACCACTGCCTGCCGGCGGCAGGGGGAGGGGAGACCCGGAGGCAGCCACTGCGCCGCTGGTCCAACCAGAGCCCCCTCCGGTGCACCTGCCTGGCCCTCGAGGAGGATCTGCCCAGCCACCAGTGCACCTGCCCGCTTCCGCTGACTGCCATTGAGAAGTCGCGATCGCTGCCCGTCGCCGTAGGCGGTGCCTGCTCCACCCCCCCGAAAACAACGACGACGTCGACGACGACGACGACGACTACGACGACTGCGGCCAAGAAAGGCAAATCGCGTCGACTTTCGGAATTTACGCGCGGTGAATTTTTAAATGAAAAATCGTAAGTTTAGCCTCCCAGACACCCCCCCACACCCACAGCCCTCCACAACGCCCCGTCGGATGCACGAATCTACGTATTACATATAACCATTAATTTATTTATGATTAGAGCCGCTGCACGCACGAGTTGTATATCATTTTGGGGAATTTACAAAGTGCTGAATGAAGTGGGAACCCTCCGGGCTCCGTCTGGAGCGGCATTGGGCGCCAATGCCTGGTATCTTTCCACTGCATCTAAAATTCGCAAAACAAACGCAGCTTCAAGGCCAAAGCGCCTTCAAATTGGTTCAGACGTTGAAATTTGCATATCAATGCGAACCTTTGTACAGCCCATACACGTGTTGGCCGAAGAGGCCCGAAAAAGCACTCGAACTCTCCTCGAAAATACATTGTATGTGCGGAGGGGAAGTGAGGCGCACTCAAACATTATAAATATGTGTCGAACAGTGTTTGTTTTATGTTTAATTAACGAAATTTACAAACAAAAAAAAGAAGAAAGAAAGAAGGAAGGAAAAAAAGTCACGACTCTCCCTCCATCGTCGATCGTCTGATCCATTAATGAACTTCTTCGGACTGCAAACGGTAAATGCTGTGGTCCGCGGCACGAGCGAGACAGAGACAACACCATCATCACGTACCGTCTACCCATGTGTGTGTGTGTGTGTGTGTGGTGTGTCTTTGGCGTGCAGTGGTGTGTCGTTTATTTGATAGTCAAATATTTTGCAGGTTAATAACGTTGAGACGTGCCTGAGCGCCGTCTCTCTCGCGCTCGCTCTTTCGCTGTTTTGCGCTCTCCCAATTCTTTTACTCTCTTGCAAAGCGATTACAACACTCTCGCAGCAAATGAAACGAGGGCGGAACCCGTCTCGCTCTCTTTTTCTTCTTGATTTCCCCCCTCCAAAGCTCGGACACAATTATTCTAATTATTTGCTGCTCGTCGAGCCGAGCGTCTTGTTATTGTCAATAGCTTTGGCATTACTCATCTCTGTTGACGGTTTTCCCCCAGAGCAAAAGGCAGCCTCCAGATACGGCCAGGGTGCGAGATTTAACAAGAAATAGTACATGTATCGATTGCGGGAAGTCTTCTCGGCTTCTGGGGCACTTTGGTTCGGCCCGTCGAACCCTTCCACGTTGTGCAACCCCTGATTCCCTGGTCCCATCCTCCCGTCCCTCCAATGACAGTCATTTGCGTGCCTTTGTTCCACCGTAGATGATATGGTAGTACGCTAGAACGTACGTAGGTTTATCAATGTCCCCCACAAATTAAAAACTCATTAGAAGAGGAACCCGCACCCCCTCACCCCCCCTTTTTTGGCGTGCCAGAATGCATTTTTGTCGACAAACAAAATATCCACCATACAATATACAATTTACAATAGATGTACATACCACAAAACAGAAACGATATCTGCATAGTACATATGTATATAGAGTTGGTCTATAAGTATGTGTATCCATGCGTGTGTATCCACGGCAACAGAAAATCGCCTGGGTGCGGTTGGGGGCATTGTTTGCACGGCTTTGATTGGCATTCATTTTCATGGGTGCCTGTCCCAGAACCAGCCACAGAGACCCAGCCGTTCCGTTCCGTTCCGAACCGTTCCTCTGATCATCCAGAGTCGATCATTAGTCGTTCGTTCGTTCAGCAGAAGCCACATGCCTCACCCGAAATTAAGTATACGTAGTGGATGCAAAACCCTGGCAATTACTACTTCGAATCCCCCCAAGCGGAAACTCTCAGTCGCCCCCCACGGAGCACAGTCGTCGCCGATCATGTCAAAGCTGTAGACGGCGACATATGGATAATGGATGTGACATTGAATTGTTTTCGAATTGTTTATTAATCAATGCAATGCAATGCTGATTTGAATCAATTTTCTCCCAGCGAAATTGTCTCGAGAATTTGCCAAAACTATTCATAAATGGCCCTTGCGTGCTGGCCGAATGAATCACTTACGTGGAATAGATCCAGCAGATGAGATGGGACTCAAAGTCCCAGTTAGTATCTGGGAAAGTTGCGGCTGGAATTGTAGCCGGAACTTGATAGTTTCTTCGGTCCGATGGCACTGCTCTTTCTGGCTCTTTCTGCTGGCCCGTTTTGGTGCCAGGAATGGCCCCCATCTCCAGCTGTTGGCGATTCTAAAGAGAGCCACCAAGGCCTACCATTAACAAATTATTTCTCCATAAAAACTAAATCTATTGCGGGCCCCCAGTCCAGACCAGACCAGTCCTGTCCATATTTATTTTTAGATGCACCACGGAACTGGTTGCCAGCCGAACGTTGCACGTTGCACGTTGCACGGTCTGCATTGATTTGGAATTTGTGTGTCCGAGACGGAGTGTGTCCGAGTGTGGCAAGTATTTCATTTGCTGTGTTGCCGTGTTGCCGTGTTGGGCATCCTGTCCAGCCGCTGGCTGCTCCGATCTGACTCAATTAAATTGATCTCCGTCCAGCAAAAAAAGAAATACTGCATTTGAGCAGGCGGCACATTGTTATTATTCCATCTCTCCATCTGTTCAGCCCCATCTCTCTGAGAGGCTGCTTATTTAACCAACATATCCCGCCTCTGGCTCTGGCCTGGCTCTGGCTCTGTCTCTGTCTCTGTCTATGGCTCTGTCTATGGCTCTGGCTTTGCCTCTGGCTATGAAGTTGCATTGCAAACTCAATTCTCTGCAATTGGCGCCATACAGCAATTATATGGTGGCCTGTTCCTGGCCTGGCCTGGCTTGGTTTTATAAATAGACACACACCAAGCCATGCCAGGCCATGCCAAGCCATCTCGTATGTGGTCCACAACTGTCAATTGTTAAGTTCGTGTCCAAGGCCTATGATTGGGCCGCTCGAATGCAGGAAACGAACAGCAATTGGAGCCATAGATGGACGTCGACAAGAGATCTGATCTCTTGGATTCGATCGATGGGCTTTGAGGATTCGCAGGTGGAACAACTGACAAAATAGGTGCCAACAGATGCCAGCGGCTATCCTATAGATTCTTTAGTATCTCCTCCTTTCTGTGGGGTACCATAAATAGTACCTATGGCCATCCGAATGCGAAATGGTGGGCTTGGGGTGGCACGGGCAGTGGGTTTCCGTATGAATCAGGTCCGTGCTCTGCACCCAGACGATCCAATCCGATCCGAGGCTGAATGAACTGTTTGATTTGCATTTTGCTTTTTGCATTTAGAGATCAATAATATGTTATTTCAGTTCTGATGTGAACATAGTTATTCCTAGGGAAAAAGCATTCCAAAACCAGTTGCGGCGTTGCGTTGCCTAAATAAATATTGAGAGGAGGGAAATACAAAAGTCTGTGGCATGCGGCATGCGGCGGATGTGTTGGGGCACAGCAGCCAATTATAGAGAAAGCGACAGTGCAGTGGCAGTGGCAGTGGCAACTGAGTTGCACCTGAGCTGCACCTGAGCTGCCTGTGCCTGTGTCTGTGCCTCTGCCTCTGGCTCCATGTTTGTGTCATGTCCCAAAACGGACAACGAAACAGTGTACTCCAATTAATGTGCCGCAGAGAGGGAAGAGCGGAGCGGGGACGACTCGTGGCATGCAAAGCAGGAATCGTAGTATCCACAATGGCTAATAATTGGCTTTGAAATTGATTAGCAGCTCCGTGTGTAGAAATTAACATCAAAAATATGGTTGCCATGCGGCCCCAACTCTGATTCATGCGTGACGTGATGCCAACCGATCCCAGCCGAATGGACAGACAGAATGGACACATCTCTTACCACGACCTGCTCGGCCCATTTGGGGCACAACTCGTGGCCCATTTCAAGGAAAAGAACTAGAACTAGACCCAGGGACCGTTGCCTGAAACCATTACAGCTGCCAAAGTTGGTTGGCTCCTTTGGCACAATGGAAAACGGGCCAAAAGTCCAACAGACAAGTGTCAATCAAGTGGTCAAGTCAAGTCAAGACGTGTGGCGTGGAGTGGAGTCACAATAGCGGAGCTAGATTGGAAATTGGAACAGCCACTGCGGCAAAATTCAGATGCAGCCAAAGATCTCCGTTTGAGGTCCGCCTATCGATGGATCGATCGATCGATCCGCCATTTAATCTAATTTTAACTCAAAAGTGCATGTGTCCAAAGTGCCAGCCAAACAAGCCAAACATGTTGGGCCCGATCCGAGGCACTGGCTGCCACCAGCCATGGCCAAAAGAAACGGCGCCTCAAAGCCATGTTGGACGTAGAAAAATTGTAGAAAAAAAAGCAAAATGCGAGCTGCCTGCCTGTGCATGTGGCAGTGGATATTTTTAGACAAAATCGAATTACGCGGCACTGCCTTGTTTAAAAATAGTCTCTTTCCAGAGGAGGCTGCGCATGCGCTGGCCATTTGATTTTGGCTTTGGGCCAGCCAGCCAGCCAGCAAGCCAGGCCATGTTTGAATCGAATCTGATCGCATCGGTAGCTCTGTCCGTCTATAAATAAAAGCATGTTCTAGACCAAATTTCTATGTACGGTAATGGGCCGCCAGCAGGCAGTGGATCCTTGTGGCCTCCAGGGCTTTTGCTTTCCTTTCAGCCAAGGGCTGCTGCGACTAGCCCCTTCTCCTAACAAAACGGCCAGGATGCCAGTACTCGTTTCTTGTGTGTAATTAAATCGTGGTGCCTATTTATGAAAGTCATGCAGGCACCATTAATGGCAGAGCCCGGTCCCAGGATGGCAGAGATGTCTATAAATACATGTACGCGATACTGGCTCTACTGGCCCCCCTTTTCAGTGCATTTGATGGCGTCTAATAAACGCTTATTGGCGTAATAGACACGTGCTGCCAAGGCACTCACTCATTCACTCCCCACTCGGATGTCGTCCCATCAATCAGCCAGACGGCATGGCAAAAGCACCTCCCATTCATGAGTATTCATGGGGCAGCCAAAGCCCCATCCCATCCGAATCCTGTTGACTGGCAAATTGCTAAATGACTTTGTTGCAACTGTGACAGCGACGGCGGAGCAGGCTTAGCAGACAACCAATTAAGAGTGCCCCGACCGGGCTGGGCCGGGCCGAAAGACAAGTTCTTGGCCTTAAATGGCTTTGCGCAATCTGCGATCCGTTCGGCCTCTCCCATCACCAGAAGCCATTTACGAGCGGGTCCCGATGAGATCTTCTTTTCAGCTGCCATCTGGATCTATTAGGAATCTTTTATTGTGCATCCTGGAAACTAGCTTTCACTTTTATGAGCCCAGAACGAAGAGGGCCACACCCCACACCGCCTGGGGGGGGTTTTTGTATCCATTGAAATGAAAAGACTCTGTATGCAGGGGCCTGAGAGAAGGGTAACCTATATATAGGGTACCATGAGCACATATTTGCATTTTGTGGGGCATCTCTGGCACACAGCCAGAGGCAGACGGACAGACAAACCATCGTGTATGTATATCGGGTCTCATCGCCGATTTAGCCACGCTTCTGTCATCATCCGTTATCTTTATTCGTCACGAACTTCAAAAATGTGAATTGGATGGACTGTTATGTAAGCAATCTTTCACACACACATTTTTTAATTGACAACCAAACCCCCGCCTCCTCCTCCTCCTTCTCCAGCTCCGCGAAAGAAAAGCAGACGCTAGAGTGGGGAAAAGAGAGAGAGGTCCAACAATTTCCAGTTACTTTTGTCTGTATTAAGGTCAATGTTAATGCTGCATCAAATGGGATTGAAATGTTTCAGTTTTCACAACTCATGATAGCCCCCACATGGCAGCCCCACCAGCCACACATTGGGCATTGGGGGAAACAGAGAAAGAGAATTGCTTGGTCTGCCAAAGCATACAAAAGCGAATCAAGACTTGAATGAGAGTCCAAGCACCTAAGCAAAGGTCTAAGATGTATTCTAATCAGGCAGGCAGGTTAAGCGCACACTGTAGTGCACAAATCCTCTGTTATCCGAAGTATCGATAACAAAATCGGGCTGCGCCAGCTGTTTGCACGAAAACGAAAAGTGTTGTTGCAACATTTGAGGTTTGTTTGAAGCAGGCTCCCGCTAAATTGCCTCGGTAATGGACTCAATTGAATGTTAATGTATCAATAGACCAGCTTTTTTCTATCCTTTTGCAATTAAGTTAATTTTTGTTGCATTAAAAGCCGTTCACCGTGCTTCCGTTTCGAAAAGGGAAAACGTGAGCAAATCTATTGCGGATATATGTATATAAAACGAGTATTATCCAATTCCAGCAATAGAGCCCCTCAGCCGACCAATTTTGACATTTATATAGCACTCGCACCCGCAGTAGTAAATTATATGGGAATGGTAATTTCTAGAATGTATACATATGTATGTCTCTACGCCCCTCTACAGCCTAATTGCATAATGATTATATTATAACTCTAGATGGCGACAGAAAATAAAATACAAAAATGCAATTTGCCATTGAAAAAAGTCGGCACGTTCCAGATGATACATGACTCACAGTGCGGGGAGGTGGGGGGAAGGGGGGAGCAGGTCCAGACCACCCACGTCTATCGCCTCGCCTCGCCTCGCCCCGTCTCTACCTCTCGATGATCAGGCGGGACTGGGACTGGGACTGGGACTGGTGTAACCTCGATAGAACGGCTGTTTCCTTAATAAACTCTAAATGTTTGCTTTACATATATATAGCAGTAATTATAATTTTCTTTCTCGCGCTTTCATTGCAGCTGGTACTTCCGCAAAATCAAACGCATTGAGGCTGAGAAAAAACTTCTACTGCCAGAGAACGAGCACGGTGCATTTTTAATTCGTGATTCCGAGAGCCGACACAACGACTATTCGCTATCAGGTGCGTGCCGAACCAGGCATTTATAATTGTTGTACTCTACTGTTCGTATACTATATGCATACACTGTGAATGCTCTTTTGCAGTGCGCGATGGCGACACGGTCAAGCACTATCGCATCAGGCAGCTGGACGAGGGCGGCTTCTTCATTGCCAGACGCACAACATTCAGGTGAGTGCGGAGTACACACTGTACTTGGACATTTCGATTATCCTATCCTTTCGGCCCGTAGAACCCTGCAGGAGCTGGTCGAGCACTATTCCAAGGACTCCGACGGCCTGTGCGTCAACCTCTGCAAGCCCTGTGTCCAGGTAAGCATCCACTGGGCGGACATATACAGCCCCCATACAGCCCCCATTGTTTGCTTTGGTTTTATCGCACATCCAACATCCAAAAACGACCGGCAGCGGCCAAATGTGATGTGCATTGTGACATTTGTAACATTTGCAACATTCAACATTGTTATCCCTATGTTTTGTTCATTTCACAATGCCCAACACGTGTGTACTAAAACTGTCTTATATTTTCCATATATTTCTTGCATTTTTCTTTAATTAACACCAAAACTAATTATAATGTCTGTAAAACGATAATGACCAACAATAACAACAACAACTACAACCGAACGATAACCGAAAATAACTCAAAATACAAACAATTATATATAATATATTAATCAAATAAGACAAATACCTTTTCGGGTGTCTTTGAGGTAGGATTTCTATGTAAAAACAAAACGTTACGATGTGCGTTCATGTGTGTTTTTATTGCCCATTAACACAACAATAACCGGAAACCAGAATCCAACTCCACCCCCACCCGCAACACCAACCCCCCTTCACGGCGAACGAAATTGACCGATCATTTCATGAATTTCGACTGCAATGCCTTAAATCTCCAAATAACCGCCAATCAATCGCTCAATATCTCACCCACACACCGCACGCCAGCGCTCAAAGTGCAATCGAGACAATCTATCTATCGTATATGATCCTATACTACTGCTTAATAATCGTTGATCAAAGCAAAGTTTCATCTAATTAGTGCCGAAACCCAGTGAAGGGAAACGGCGCCGCGTTTGAGTGGAAAAAGTTGAGCAGAAAGGGGTTCTGTCCAAGTATGCCCTCGATTCGACTCGACTTCCATTGATCTTTTGCTCTTTGACTGGCTGGCACTTGAGCTTTGAACCCACTTAGCCCATCAAAACATATCCAACTAAAATCATATAGCGCCAGCTGCCACCAAATAATGGAACAGATTCTATGTAAATAAGGCCCTAATCTAACCTTCATCTCTCCCCTTTTTGGAAATCTTTTAAGCATTATTTTTATCAAAATATTGTACATCCAACGTTGGTGCGTTGCTTGCCCCGTGTCTGGTCTGCACAGACATATATTTTCCATGTACATGGGATAGAAAATTGCATATCCTTTGCGGCATCCTTGATGCTACTTTTTCAGAGTCGCATTTCTGCCCGACACGCACTTTACTTTCTACATGGCGTGTAGAGTTGAACTACATGTCGCTGCGGCGACACCTGTCGGCGCATTCGATTCAAGTGAATGCTGGCCACAGCCCCGAAAGTATGGCAATAAATACTGCCTCCTCATGGCAACTGGCTCTCTGCTTGAAAGATAATGGGCCCTCCCCAAACACAGAATAAAACCCCCCCTTTGGTTTTTAGACCCTTTCCTCTTTCTGAAGAGAATGTGGACAGACACAAGGGTACGCAACGCAACGGGCAGTACGTTCTTTGGGAGGTGGAGATGATGGTTAATGAATGTATGCTACAAACTCATTGCTCAATTGGCACGATCATTACCTCAAGCCGAACACCAATGCGCCTACCATATTGACAATAGAATATTCATTTGCTAACTCATCTCTCTATCCATCCCCCATGTCCGACCAACCTGACGCTCCAGATCGAGAAACCTGTCACCGAGGGCCTATCGCATCGAACACGCGACCAGTGGGAGATCGACAGAACGTCCCTCAAATTTGTACGCAAACTGGGCTCCGGCCAGTTCGGCGACGTTTGGGAGGGACAGTGGAACAACACAACACCCGTGGCCATTAAAACTCTGAAATCGGGTAAGTCGAGAGCTGTGCTCTCTTCGCTACTTGCGGGAGTTTGTCTAACAATGAGTCTTGGCCCCTTTCAGGCACAATGGACCCCAAGGACTTCTTAGCCGAAGCCCAGATCATGAAGAAGCTGCGCCACACGAAGCTCATACAGCTGTACGCTGTCTGCACGGTGGAGGAGCCCATCTACATTATCACGGAGTTGATGAAGCACGGTTCACTGTTGGAATATCTGCAAGGTATGCTGGGACCCAGATGACGATCACACGACTCGCCGCGTGCCCGCACATTTCGAGACATTCTTGCAGCTTGCATTAGTCAAATTTCAAACATTTTCACGCCCCGCTGCGGCAATTAGTCAAAAAGAAAAGAAAGAACCAAACGTCCGCCCGCCCGCTCGCTTATCATGTCATGGCAATTGCTTATTTGTGTTTTTAATATCTTTTAGCCATTGCAGGCAAAGGTCGTAGCCTCAAAATGCAGACGCTCATCGATATGGCCGCACAAATAGCCGCTGGCATGGCCTACCTGGAGTCCCAGAACTACATCCACAGAGACTTGGCGGCGCGCAACGTTCTCGTTGGCGATGGCAACATTGTGAAGATAGCCGACTTTGGTTTGGCCAGGTGAGTCTTGGGCGGTATGCCGGAAAAGGAATGAAAATTAATATCCACCTTCCAACGGCAGGCTCATCAAGGAGGACGAGTACGAGGCGCGAGTTGGCGCCCGCTTCCCCATCAAATGGACAGCGCCCGAGGCGGCCAACTACAGTAAATTCTCAATCAAATCTGATGTCTGGAGCTTCGGTATTCTCCTCACTGAGCTGGTCACTTACGGACGCATACCATATCCGGGTAAATCCACTGACTAGCGTTCATTCTAGGATTCGAGCATAATCTAATCAAATGATTCATTTCGGCAATCAGGTATGACCAATGCGGAGGTGTTGACCCAAGTGGAGCACGGCTATCGCATGCCCCTGCCACCCAACTGCGAGCCGCGCCTGTACGAGATCATGCTCGAGTGCTGGCACAAGGATCCCATGCGCAGACCCACATTCGAGACGCTCCAATGGAAGCTCGAGGACTTTTACACCTCCGATCAGAGCGACTACAAGGAGGCGCAGGCTTACTGATAAATGCTACCTGCGACCACGGACGCGGACAGTAGCCGTGGCGAGGCGCAAGGAGGAGCTGGAGGAGCTGCCAATGATCGTCGGGCATCCCACAACGGACAATTCATATTAAGTTAATTACTTCAGTTTTGCACAGATTTTCTATTGCTGCTTCCTGCGACCATGAAACATGCGGGGCTCATGGACAGGGCAGGGGCATGTCTTGGTAACAACTCCATACCATACGATTCATGTTATTAGCGTTTAAGCTAACAAATAGTCTGTAAGCCGGAAAAGTGAATGCAAGTGCACGTGTAGTTTTTTGAATTTGTATGTGCGAGTGTTTTTTCGATGGAATGCAATTTCAAAAAATGTTTTTTTCATTTTTTGTTGTTTCAATATGACAAGCATATGGATAGATTTGTCGCATTTGCCGATAAATATATCGAATGTATTATTATTCATATAACACTATATACATACATACATACGTGCACACACAACACATCTATATATATATATACAACCGTATAGTCAGAGTTAAACCTAGGAACCTTTTATATTCTATTTTGCCAACGCATACTTACCCTTACCCACCCTCTCACCCTCACCCTCACCCTGTTCTTCTTTAGTTGATAGGCCAATCTGAAATATGAAAACGATATTTGCAGCAAACAAATACATATATTAAAAACTGTTTTGCTTTTAGTTAATCCACTTCGTACGTGTCTTACCTGCCCCTTCTCCCCCAAACCCCAAACCCCAAACCACTCAATCACTAATCAACGACATTATACATATGTATGCTTTATCACAAACAAATAAAAATGAAATTAAAATTAAAAATACAAATAATAAACGAAAGAAAGCACCACAAACGCCAATCATCATTCAAGTGCTAGCGGACGCTACTCTTTGCTGCATGCGACAGTTGAAATCCGCATGAGTAACGATCTAGAGTTTAATTGTAATTGTAATCATTTAATTATATTCTATTTATAATTAAACACACAAACAAACGCATACACATATACGAGTACATGTACATTTAGAACAAAAACCCATTTAAAATAAAACTTCTTCATAATTTATAAAATAAAAATCAAGGCATAATCATTTATATTGAAAACGAATCACCACATTGTAGTCCGAGTCATTCTTTATCCTTTATCCTTTCTCTGTTTGCTTTTTGATTTGGTGAGTATTAATTCCAGTTTCTGCAGCGCATGCGGCGTGTGTGGGGATGGAAGAAGAGTGAAGAGTTCTGCGTAAAGTCAAATTAACGTAACTAAAATAACTTCTATGCCTAATCTATGTACGTACTCCAAGCCAAACCAAACCAAACCCGAAGAACGCATGAATCGAAGGCTGATTTTACAAATGTATTCTAACCCTAGTATGAGTTCTTATGTAGTCTGTATTATACTCTCTAATCTGTCTTTGAATCTGTACTGTGCTGCACAAATATAGGAACGTATGGTGCATAAATAAACCAGTATATGTTCTACAGAAGCCACACAAGCAACTTTAATCAAAACATACCGAGTTCAGCGAACTCCTCGATTTATTTAACCAATAACGTAAAAGTGGATTGCTTACACTTTCCAACATAACGTATGTCATATTGAATATGTAAAGAAATACCATATATATATATGTAGAGCATTCATTGTAAGAGTCATGTATAACGAACGATTCGATCTTATCTTTCCAATCCAAAACTAGATTGTAAGTATATGCGCAAAGCTTTTATTTCACGATAAACATACATATATACATATATGAATAAAGTAAAATAAATATTTTTAAAAAGCTTCGCTTTGATCTACGGTAGGCCCCATATACGAGCATCATCAGCCAGTCGGTCAGGTCAGTCAGTGCGTCCCCTAATCGATTTCTTGCCATAGTTTATTGAATTTGGTCATTGTAAGTCTCTGGGCTAGATCGCAGCTAAATTACGAATGAAACAATTGGACTTGTCCGAGAGCCCCGCCTAAAATGTCGCGCGATTGTACTGCACTCCCGATGGAGATGGGGACGGGGGGGGGGGGGGAGATGGGGAGTGCCGTGCCGCGCCGTGCTTGAATGATTACAAATAAACAATGCCACTTGATGACGACTCCAAACATTTGAGTGTGAGTCAACAGCCATAGTGTTTTCGCTTCGATTTTCAGTTGTTCAATACGACTGTGACTGCAATTGCGATTGCGATTGCGATGGCGGGTGCGATGGCGAGTGCGAGTGTGATTCTCCCCTATTCTATTTCTTCCTTATAAGGTAATACTAGCCGCAACTGTTTTGGCTTTCACATGCTCTATTTGTAATCAATCAACGTGGAAATACCGCTAAGTCTTCTGGGGCGGGGTCGACGCCAGGCCTGATAAGCGGACCGAAGCCAAGTGTGGTGGAGTGGAGACCGTGCTGAATCACACCCGCATGCGTGTGAGCAGCAGCAGCAATCGCAAACAAGAGGAATGAGGCACAAGTTAGCCAAGTGATTGGTTATCAGACGATTTCCTGCAAACTGATGTTTTCCCTGCCGTTTGCCTTTGGTTAAAATTAGAAGAGGTTGACTTGCCTTATTAGCAGGCGCTTTATCGCCGTCGACGCCCTCGCCACGGCATACCAGCCAAATGACCGCATACCCACAGCAAAACTTCATTTCCAGCGATCGCTGGCTGGCCTTAGTCATGCCATATACGATTATGTGAACACTTTGAGACATTGAGAATCGCTTGGATGCTTCAGTTCTTTCCTCGCTTTATTAATGATTTTAAGCGGTTACAAGTATTTAATGGTATGGTATGTGTAATTGTAATACAAATGCATGGAAGCAAAGTAAATGCCAAAAATGAATGAATGTTCACATTCATTGGAATTTCGAATAGAACACAATGGGGGGATTGCTTATGAAGAATGTAAAAGTTTGCGTCTAAAAAGTAGTTGGAATGCATTCATCTGGCAGGAGCTGGTGTTGTGTGCGCCTGCTATTGTTGTTAATGTACTCTGCCAAATATTCAACCATGTGATGGCTGAGCACAGACAAAGACACCACCATGACCACGCCCAGCATCAGCTGCAGCCGCAGCTTCGATTTAGAAGCACTTGCGGTGAACAATGGATGGGCCGGACTCGTCGTACTCCTGCTTGGAGATCCACATTTGCTGGAATGTGGAGAGCGAAGCCAGGATGGATCCACCGATCCAGACGGAGTACTTGCGCTCTGGTGGAGCGACAATCTTGATCTTCATGGTGGAGGGAGCCAGGGCAGTGATCTCCTTCTGCATGCGGTCGGCGATGCCCGGGTACATGGTGGTGCCGCCAGACAACACGGTGTTGGCGTACAGATCCTTACGAATGTCCACATCGCACTTCATGATGGAGTTGTATGTGGTCTCGTGGATGCCACAGGCCTCCATTCCCAGGAATGAGGGCTGGAACAGCGCCTCGGGGCAGCGGAAACGCTCGTTGCCAATGGTGATGACCTGTCCGTCAGGCAGCTCATACGACTTCTCCAGCGAGGAGCTGGACGCAGCGGTGGCCATCTCCTGCTCAAAGTCCAAGGCGACGTAGCAGAGCTTCTCCTTGATGTCGCGCACGATTTCGCGCTCGGCAGTAGTGGTGAACGAGTAGCCGCGCTCAGTCAGGATCTTCATCAGGTAGTCGGTCAAGTCGCGACCAGCCAAATCCAGACGCAGAATGGCATGGGGCAGGGCATAACCCTCATAGATTGGAACAGTGTGTGAGACACCGTCGCCAGAGTCGAGCACAATACCTGTGGTACGGCCAGAGGCGTACAGAGACAGCACAGCCTGGATGGCCACATACATGGCAGGAGTGTTGAAGGTCTCGAACATGATCTGAGTCATCTTCTCACGATTAGCCTTGGGGTTCAGGGGTGCTTCGGTGAGCAGGACAGGGTGCTCCTCGGGGGCAACGCGCAGCTCATTGTAGAAGGTGTGGTGCCAGATTTTCTCCATGTCGTCCCAGTTGGTCACAATGCCGTGCTCAATCGGGTACTTCAGAGTGAGGATACCACGCTTGCTCTGTGCCTCATCACCCACATAGGAGTCTTTCTGTCCCATGCCCACCATAACGCCCTGGTGACGTGGACGGCCGACAATCGATGGGAAAACGGCACGGGGTGCGTCATCACCGGCAAAGCCGGCTTTGCACATGCCGGAACCGTTATCGACGACCAAAGCAGCAACCTCTTCGTCACACATTATGATGTAGATTGATTAAGTTCTGCAATGGAAAAGCAAATGCCAAATATGTACACTTTAATCGACGCTCAACAAGAACACCACAGCTCGGGTCTATACCCACTCTCAGACGGCCACAACGCGCACGCACAGTTTAACAAAGAGACAGGCACAGTTATTACCTTTTAAGGAAATGGAAGAGACGATTGCTTGATATGCTGCGGCCAAACTGAGCTCGCTGAGAAAAGTTTTGTAAGTGGTAGACCGACGCCTAGTTCTTTCGCTTTTCGGCTTTCCCGCTGCGCAAGCTTGAGCCCACTTAGGCCCCCTCCATTTAAACAAGTGAAGCACTTGAGGTAAATGGCGATATACATTACTGTACTTGTAGATCCATGCCAATCTTTGCTCTGAACTTACAACAAAACACGATATCTTTCACCTGAACTGCGCTAAAACTATTAAATTTTAATTATTTTCGGTGGAATATTAAAATAGCTTCTTGGTCTACAATGGGTTAATCGTTCTCCATCGAAGATTGGAAGCCATATTGCTCGATTTTGATATTCGATTTGATATTACTGCCTAGATAGCACCCTTAGTCCAGCCCACATAGTTTTATCCGATTACTCAATCAATTTTCTTCTTGACTGGTTTATTTTAAATACTTGCTTTTATTGGATCTTGTCTAAAAAAGTTTTAGCAAAGAAGGTCAAACAAATAAAAAGTAATAAAACGTAGGGGATGCTCAATTTTGATATTGACTAACTAAAATCCTTAGCTCTGCTCCCAGATTTTTAAACCATTGCTGAATAAATTTTCTACAAGATTAGATTACTTTTAAGTACTCCATTTTATTGTATTGTGTCTAAAAAATGTGTAAACAAAAAAGGTCAGCAAAAAGCAGTGGCAACGTAAGTGAGTATGGAATGTCCACCGGAGTATGGGCATTTGTATACCCTACTTCGTTAAAATTATATATGAATATATTTAATATGAAGACACTGTTTTCCAAACTGTTTTTAAAACGTAATTAATAAACCCCTTTTCTCAGATTGATATGCTTAACACATATTTAAGCATTTGATTAGTGTCTTGTTTATATATATATGTATCTCCGATACATATTCTTAGTCTCTAAGAAGACAATAAGCGGCACAATATCGTTGAAATCTCTTTAAAACAGAGAGTGACTAGTTTCTTCATATATTGGACCTTGAGATGACAAACATTTTCTCAATTCTATAATATCCGTTTCTCCAGGGTATGAAGAATGTTGCTAAAACCGATCCATGTTGAGGGACAATGCTGCTTGATTTCTCGGCCCATATAAAGTGAATGTTGCCAGCAACATAGGACGTAAGAAAACGTAAGTGAGTATGGACATTGTAGGGACATTGTTAAGTACTTTATTTTATACGATTATGTCT
Source organism: Drosophila persimilis (assembly GCF_003286085.1). Classification (NCBI taxonomy): domain Eukaryota; kingdom Metazoa; phylum Arthropoda; class Insecta; order Diptera; family Drosophilidae; genus Drosophila; species Drosophila persimilis. The sequence continues at coordinate 12,637,239 of NW_020825289.1, forward strand.
AAAATAAGGCTTATACAAAAGGGGGAAAGAAAAAACATAAGTGTTTACGGAATGAAACGTAAGTGTTTACGGAATGTTACGTCATTGTTGCTGGTCAACCGGATCCAGCTATAGGTATGAACATTTGACATGATATCTACATTGCATACACAAATGTTGCTAACTCCATGCACAAATGTTGCTAATTCCATGCACAAATACCCTGGGGAAATGGATGATATAGAATTGTGAATACGTTTGTCTTCCAAGGCTCAGGATCGATATAAATATATACAAGATACTAATAATACACATGAATAAGTCAAAAACATATCAATTTGAGAAAAGGTCTTAATAAATTGCGTTTGATCTACATATAAAATTAACAAAATAGGGTATTCCAAGGCCTACACGCATCACAGTGACTCTTTTTTTGTCGAACTTTTCCGTTCAAACCTGTTTTTACAATAAATACAATAAAAGCAAGGATTAAAAACTATCCAATCTTGTAGAAAATTGATTGATTAATCGTATAAAATTATGATGACATGGCTAAATGTTCTATATAGCTAGTAATATTCCACGGAATATCAAAAACTAGGAATATGTGAAATATAACTTGAGTTTGTCAAAATATTTGCGGTATATTTTCAAAGTAAGACGGTATGTTTCGGTATATTTCTGAGGGTCGGACGGTATATTTTAACGATAATTCCGCGGCCACACTGCTGCCACCCACTATTCCTCCACCCCATTCCAAACAGCAAGAAAAACACGAATCCCAGACGGCGGCATCAACATGGTGGACATTAACCTGGAGTGTGTGCACTTTATAGAGCCGAAGACCACCCGATCTACTGAGCAGCAGCAACAGAATGTGAAAAACGCCTATCTCGAGGCAGTGCGCATTTTGTTGGTTTTGCTGGAGAACGTTCTCTCCCAGCCGAACAACACAAAGTTCCGGACAATACGGCTGGATAACAAGGCCATCAAAGAGAAGCTGCTCTCCCTACCGGGCTGCGAGAAGCTGCTCTATGCCATCGGCTTCAGACACACCCCCAGCTCCAACTCGTATACTCTGCCCGGTGAGGTCTCCTTGCAGCAGATTCAGAAGTACTACGATGTTCTGAGGGAGCGCCGCACTGCTTGGCTTAGTGGAGCTATGCCAAAAAGTAAAAATTGTATATTTACCCAAGATATGTACATTTACTATGGTTCTGTGGCTTCTCCTCAGGTCCAGCTCATCCCAAAGCCGCCTGCAGCACTCCTTCGCCATTGTTCATAAAGACATCGGTGCCCTATCGCCAGCGCATAACCTTTCCGCGAGTGCTGGTAAGCACACATTTGCACGTTGATTGATCACAGTCGGAAGGTAATTTTGATTTGTTTTTGCAGAGGACGTCCAATCGATTTTTGCAGTCGCTGGAGCTCTATTCCGATGCCGTCATGCAGTATGAGGACGAGCTTCTGTTGGCTACTGGCCGGAGCTTAATTCCCGTTGACGACCTTACCTCCAAGGCGAGCGAAAAGATGATGGCCATGCAGGACCTTATCGCCTCTGGGGAGTGCAGCGAGAAAAAGCCTTGCATTCGCGATCTCTTGCTGGTTGAGCTGACGAATTGGTTCAACACGCAGTTCTTCGAGTGGGTCAATAACATCCAGTGCCAGGTGTGTGGCAGCGAGGAGAGCAAGCTGCGCCGCACGCAGACGGAAGGAGATGTCCGAGTCGAAGTCAACGTCTGCTGTGGCCAGGAAAGCAAGTTCTATCGTTACAACGACATCTCCCAGCTCCTAGTGTCGCGGAAGGGCCGATGCGGCGAGTTCGCCAATTGCTTTACATTCCTGTGCCGTTGCCTGGACTACGATGCGCGCCTGGTGCATTCCCATTTCGATCATGTGTGGACTGAGGTGTTCTCGGAGACGCAAATGCGCTGGCTACACGTGGACCCCTCGGATAACGTAGTGGACTCGCCGCTCATGTATCAGCACGGCTGGAAGCGTGGGATTGACTATGTGTTTGCCTATTCCCGTGACGATGCTCAGGATGTGACCTGGCGCTATACGAACAATCACCAAGAGATTCTGAAGCTGCGCAAGCTATGTGATGAAAAGGAGCTGATTCAGACGCTCAACGCCATTCGAGAAAAGCGGCAGCAGAGCTGCAGCGCAGAACGGAAAAAGTTCCTCAGTCAGCGAAACATGTTTGAGGTCATTGGTTTGACCCTTGAACGGTAAGCATTTTAGCCTGTTCACTGCAACATTCCAATTAAATATCAACGCAACGCTGTTTTTGCTCTCCCAATTACGCAGCAAACCGACCGAGAACGAGCTTAAAGGTCGGAGCTCAGGAAGCTTGTCGTGGCGGCAATCGCGTGGCGAGCACACATTCACCAACGTGAGTAGCCGGCATTTGTCCGCTTTACACATACTTTACGAATGTGCATGCGATCTAAATGAATGCATTATTTATTTGCAGATTTTTGTGTTTTCTCCCAACGAAGCTGAGCTGAAGAAATGCCAGCTCAATTTGCGCTACAGCTGTGCCACAGACACATACGAACGCTACACCAAAGGTGGGTCTCTTCCTTATAATTATGCCTATTGCAATGTAATTTTGTATGTATTCCATACTCTCGAAGATGACGGACAGATCACTTTGCTGAATACCTATAAAACATGGCAAAGTGCTCAATTTTCCTCGAAGAATATTTATCGAAAAGTAGAGCGCGATTGGAAAATGGCATATTTGGCGCGCTTGGAGGACACAGATTGTGCGGAGATCATTTGGAAATTTGATCTCACCAAGACCAATCTTAAGGTCAAGTCCTACAAACTAGTATTCGAAACGAAAACATTTGGTGAAGGAAAAATCGACGTGTCCGTTCAAACCAACGATGGAAAGACTTTCATTGAGAACTCTAGTGAATTTCAGGTCGTGGCCAAGCTGATGGGCGGAAAGGGCGATGTGGCGTGGCAGCACACGCAACTTTTTAGACAGAGTCTAAATTCAAGGGAATATCCCTTCGATCTTCAGGTAGAACTCCACTAGAGCCACCCAACGAAATTCCAGTATAATTGTAAATATGAATATATATATGTATGCCAGCCTGGATACAAATATTGACTATAATAACCTATAACATATGTGTATGTATGTATGTATGTACGTCTGTATGGACAAGGTACCAAGTGCCGCGTCGTTTATAATTAAAATTAAAGTGAATGCCACAGCGAACATCAAGCAAATTATGCAGTCCTTGTTTGTATACTAGTATACACAATTTGGAAAAACGGCTATAAAAGTATTTTCCTTTATCATGCAACTCACAATACACCCCAAATAATAATACATTCCCAAATTCCATTGCTATCTGATAAGTATAAAACACTTCCTTCCTTCTATTAATCTACATTGGTAGAATCAAATTTTATTTTCAATGAATCATAAAATATATAGTAGCGATTCCCCTGGAAGTTATGATAATCATTTGAAGAAGAGTATTCGGGGACCGACGATTTTGATACCCTTGCATCAGTAGGGTTTTTAAGTTTGTCTAGGGCTGCGTTCCAGCCTGGGATTGGCTGGATGGTTTCGCATGGGTCACTTGATGGTGCGAATCTTAAAAAAGAAATGTGTGTGGATTTTGTCGACGGATCTTTCCAAGCTGAACAGACCGAGTCCTTAAAACGGAATGACATGGCTGATGCTATTTGAGCATCTTCGCTCCTTCGCTGCATTGGAAACTTAAGGGTATACATTTTACTACCCTCTGCAATGGGTATAATCACTTTCGCTTGCAATACAGTTTATAAATTAAATCTATGTGGATATAGGGCTATGTCGATTCAATAATAATACTATTAGCAGGTTAGACGTAATCTCCGAAAACATATTTTGAGGTCAGGGTGCTGGTGACAGATGGGATTTGGCCGTCTCTGGAAAATGGAATTACGTTTAGATTCGACAGTTTGAAAGAGGGATTTTGTACTCACTTTGTTTGCATTTTCACCACGCTTCGCACACTCATCATTATTCCGTCGATATCGGTTGTCTTGCCCGATCTGTTCAGAGCCTCGCAGAGGGTCTGGATGAAGGGAGTGCCATCCTCAGTGCGATAGGAAACATAGCCCTCGTAGGTGCTGTAGCACTTGAGAATCTCGTTGGGGGATCCGTTCGGCTGGGCGCTATCTGTCATGAAGCCACCGGGTTCATTGGCGCCCTTGCAGGCCTGGACAAACAACATTTTGGGTTTGTCCTTCAGCGTACGGTTACGCAATATCGGGAAGAGGACAACGTCGTCCAGCGAGTAATCGAGATCCTTGGCAGCAAGCCTGTCGTGACGCGTTCCATGGCTTAAGAACACCAGGACTAGGGCACTCTTATCCTCGAAGTCTTTTGTCTCCACTGAAAATACGAACAATTACAGCATTGGTCTGGTATCGTACGTTCTTGCCACTTACGCATCCTCACCGTACTCTTGACGGTGGCCAGTGTGGCGTCTTTGATGACCTCCACCTTGCACTTGAACTGCTCGAAGGTGGTGCGCAGAACCTTGACATCTTGGGCACTGCCAGAACGGAACTCGTTCTTGCTGTCGAACTTTTCGTTATTGAAGATGTAGACTCGGGCGGGCTTCAGCTTGGTCTTGGCCACGATTGGCTTGGTTGTGCCAACTCCAGCGAACAACTTTGGCTTCACGACCCCCTGAGCGTCTCGGGCGCCTACGCTTGTCTTGGGTATGGCCCCTGTGGAGGGTCTGGGCACAGCTGTGGAGAACAGGGGCTTGGCAGCCGGCTTGAAAGCTCCAAAACTTGGAGCACTAGCCACGGAGCTGGTACTTGAGGTTGAGGTTGGACTTGTGGTGGACTTGGCATAAGGCGACACGTATGTAATGGCCAGACTTGGCTTCTGGGCGTAGGGTGAGACGTAGGGCTCGGATGTGCCGCCGGAGCTTGTCGATGAAAAAAATGATGCCGGCCAAGAGGGCTTTCCCTTGGTCTTGAGATCTACACGCTGTGTCTCCAGGTGCTGGGTGACGTTGCGTCCGTTTTTCTTCGTCACCGTTGTGTGTTCCGTCTTGAGCACAGTGCTGGAGCGCTTGTTGTTTGTAGTGGCCTTGAAGGACGGAGTGGAGCGCAGGGCCACGCCGTTCAGACTAGGTGGTCGGCCGCGCGTAGTTGTCGTGGTGGTGGTCGTCGTTGCGCCATCGCTTCCCATTCTCATCTGCGCGAAGAGCTGCTCCAGCTCGGCCTGGCTCGGCGTGCGCCGCGTCGTGGTTTCCGTTATAAGCGCTCTCTGCGTATGCGTCACCGTCTGACGGGTGGACATGAAGGTGATAGTCTGCTTGTTTCTGTCCGTTATCGTCGAGTTCTGCACCGCCGTGTTGGTGGTCGCTGTGGCGGCGCTGGTGGTCTTCACACGCGTGCGCGGATCCTGCAGCACCAGAGCCTGGCTGTTAGTTGATCCGCTGGAGCGGTCCGTTTCCGGATCGTCCCTCTTCTTGCCCCACCAACCCATTTTTCTCAAGCTGCTTATCTATATCTCACTCGCGGTTGAAAGCAGCGCTATCCGGTCCGCTGGGGCCAATGCTTCTCTTAACACTGACGGCTACAAATTTTTTTGCACATTGACTCTGCTCGAAGATAACCCGCGATTACTAATGCTCCCACTGTCGCTCCCTGTGCGGAGAAAGAGGAGTACGTGCAGCGGGGATCGACTGTAAGGGTGGTCTGATTGTATCCACCTCCCCGCGACTACGCCAGTGCTCCAATTATCGCGACTGCGTGTGTTATCAGTGGGGGTCTCCTTCTCCTCTCCTACAATCCGATAGCCAACCCGCTACGCTCGCGGAAGTTTCTTCTCTTAAGCAAAATGTGATGAAAGTTCTCTTCCAAATAGCTCCAAGCTTTGCTACTAACTAACTATGCGATTTGGAATTGAAAACAGGTATGCAGATATTTAATGGGTAATATCTCATTCACATTCACATAAACATGCATGTATTTGTGGGTTTTTTGTTGTTGTTTCGTTCAATTGTTTTGTTCTTTTTTTCTTATTCATCGTTGCCTGGTTTCTCTTCTTTTTATTGACAAAGAACACCGATTTCCAAGAACTGTACGTACGTATATATGTATGTATCATGTGCATGCGTATGTATAATCTTTATGTGTGAGCAAACACAGCTGATCGGACAGCTTTCGATCTCGGCTGAGAGATCTCTCTCCCGCCTCTTTCTTACTCTCTCTGTTCATTTCGTTCTCTGCCGGATGTTTTTAATTTTAAAACTGAGAACAGCTTTTCGTGAGAATATTGGTATACTTTGACAGACGCTGCGGCGACACGACACGGAGCCATACATGCTCCATGGATACATACATATGTATGTATTTATGTACGGTATTCCGATTTTAGCTTTATCATAGGCTTAAGATTCCACAAGTAGAAAATCTTCATCCATTATTCTATGAGGCTTTCGGCGGAAATCCCTAGAACTTCCGTTTATGACAAACACATATTTGAACAGATTTCGGTTATTTTCGTTCATGTTTTATTTCCATATAGAAAATTAAGCGTAGGTGATTCTAATAAATATTGTATTATATATAACATTTCGTCATTTAATGTTATTCTTAGGCGCTGTAAGACACTATGTAAATACAGTAAATGTAGCTATGCAAAAATATATGTATATATATATTATATTGTTAAATATTTTAATCATTGTTAATTCAGGGTAGTTATGCATTTAGCCTATCGAAGTTGCAGCAGGCAACCGCCTATCTCTGGAGTTAGCAGACATCCATCAGTGTACAAGTATTATGATTAAAAACGTACTCGAAACTTATAGTCAAAGCTATAGTTTAAAATGTTAAAAGACAACGCCACTGGTTTTTTAATAAGTTCGTAAATGAAGGTCCCTGCTACACAGGTAGATTAGGGAGTTCAAGGCGAGACAGATCCGAAAGTTAACCTAGGTCTATGTATGTAGGTGCTGGCTTCATCTAGAATTCCTCTCCCTTTGCGCTCTCAGTGGCACTTATCGGCCACAATGGGGAATCGGACCACGCGTATTTCGTTGCCATAGTCGCAGACCACAGAGTCGCAGGCAAGCATCATGGTCTTGGGGCACAGCTGCAGGTTGTCAAAGTCCAGCTTGACCTCGCGAGCCGGCTGGCCGGTGCGTACATCCCAGACGATCAGAGATCCTGCCAGAATTAACACGTTATTTATTTGCTAGACATTTCCATTAGAAATCTGACGAAGACACCTACCCATTTTGCTGGTGACAAGCAGCGACGGCGTGAGCATCAGCAGACTCGAATATGCATTGGAGATGTTGATGGTAGTCAGCAGGTTGCCCTGGAATCGCTCCCACACACAGATCCGCTCGTCTGTGCCCAGCGAGATCACGTAGCTGGGTGCACAGGCCAGACAACTGACCGCACCGTCATGGGCTTGGATGTTATACATGCAGGCGCCCGTAAAAAGATCCCAGACACAGAGGAGGCCGTCCTGCGATCCTGAACCGCCAGTGCCCGGCTGCCAGCGATCAACAAACAGGCAGGTTATGGGTCCACAGTGTCCATGCAATGTGTACTCCGCATCCGATTTGTTGAGACAATATACCTGGAGAGAGGAGAGCGCATTTTTATGGTGTGCCAGTATGAGGAAATGAGACCTACCTTTAAGGTGTGATCCTGGCTACCGGTGAAGACCATGTCGTTGACCACCTGCATGCAAGTAATGGGTTGCTGATGGGCGAGTCGCACTCCCTCCAGCGTGATCTTCATCTCCTCCTTGGTGGTTTTCTGCACTGCGTCCTGGCAGCGTTGCTGAGGCTGCATCATCAGACCCAGGCTGCCAGTCGAACCAGTCCGCACGTGTGCTGAACGAAGCGAAAGCAAGAGTAGTTAAATACAGCTTCAGTTATGGCCTGCACTTGCGGCATACTTACTGCGTCTGTATGCGGATGTGAACCCCCAGTCGATCTGCTTGCCCTTGTAGTATGTCTCCAGACGGTAGAAATCGAGGCGTCCATTAAGGCGCGCTACAATCACACGATCCCCGTTCAAATGGATGTGTGTGATGCCCTGGTTGCGCTTGGCATCCTCTTGGTAGGCGCACTTGAGCACGCCTGCCGGGGACTCCCACAGCTCCACACGGCCATTGGCACAGCCGACGGCAATGAGATTATCAAAGTAGTCCAGACACCACACAGGCGAGATGGGCAGCTTCCGCACTAGTGTTTGTCCGTCCTGTCGGGGCTGAGAGATCTGCATCTCCGATCGCCCGATACTCGCCAGCTGCTCGCCGCTGCGCGCGTCCCACACGCGGATCTGTCCTTTGAGGCAGCAGCTTATGATGTAGGCTCCGTCGGAGACCAGGCACTCGATGCGGTGCTTGTGGCCGGCGATCTGGGTGGGAACGCCCTCGAGTATTTGTTCGGTTTTCTTGTGGGGAGCCTCGGACTCGTTCCAGCTGGAACGCCACTCGGCGTAGTTTCTGGTGCAGATGCATCGATAGAATACGACCATCGTGTAGCAGAGCACGAAGATGCTGATGCAGCACAGCAGGATGGCGAAGAATATCTCCATGGGGCTTTTGGGTACGAGCGGCATTCCACCGGCCATCACCATCGGGGACTCTCGGCGAACATCGTCATCGTTGAAGTCCAGCGGATCGAGTGCAGCAGCCAGAGCCTTCCACTGGAAATTCTGCTGCAGCTGCTCCTGGGGATTGCGCAGAAGAGTGGCCTGCTCCGGCGCTATGGCATGGCTCAGCCTGATAGTAGGCAGCAGCGTCACGTAGTGGCCGCTCAGCGAGATGTTGTACTGCTTCATGATCGTGGACCAGTGGAAATTCGACAGAAAATAGTTCTGGTCAAAGTTGGGATACCGCAGACGCAGCAGATCCTCGGCCGTTTCGTTGATCTCGTTCTCAGGACGCGCCTCCATTGGAGTGCTAAGCCCGTTGCTGCTGGGGGGGCTGGTTGCGGTTCGATGCCCGTCCGCTTTCAGTCCTTCGAAGAAGCTGCTGACTGCTCCGCGACCCGCCTGGAGGCGGCGCTGCAGCTCCAGAGTGCCAGTCATGGTCCCGTTACTCTGCATGGTGAAGAGCTGCTCCAGACAACCCGAGTTGTACACGATGGAGCAGATCCACACGATCATCCAGACCATGAAGGCGCGCTGGAAGAAACGCGTGCGCGCCCAGAAGTTGACGATCTTGATGCGCTTGGGGATGCGCTGCTCCTGGGTAGAGTGACCGTGGCCATTGACCAGGCCTACCCGCTCTCCGGCAGCGGCGGCGTCGGCAAAGCAAAGCTTCGGATGGGACTGCGAACGCTGAAAGGAGCCGGGCACAAATGGCGCCAGGGTCGGGGCGGCCCCAAAGAAACGGAAATCCTGCCGTCCCGCTCCCTGAGTGCAGCTGAGCATCATTTTGGGCAGGTGCTTGGCCTCCGTGGTGTATTCGGCCCGCTTGATGTTCATGGCCAAGATGGTGGAGAAGAGCAGCATCTGCAGCATGAAGTCCGAGAGCAGTCCGACGATAGCAAAGATGCAGAACTCCTGGATGACGGGCACAAAGGTGGCCAAGCCAATGGTCAGAATGGTGATCTCTGTCAGCAGCGTCTTGGAGATGTGCCAGCCCTCCTTGCTCAGTGCCTGGGCGACGCGAATCTTCACGTCGAACGTCTCGTCCATGGACACCACACTCTTCGTGATGACCAGGCTGTTCTCCAGGCCCACCAGAATGACCAAGTAGGGGAATATGTCCTTCGACTGCAGCGAAATGGTCAGGCCAAAGAAGAAGCACAGGCCCAAGGACATGGCCAGGCTGCCGGCGGTGGTGATGACACTGCACAGGGCCAGCAGGAATCGCGACCGAAACACGTCGATCTTCCGCACGGAGAAGTACACGTAGGCGAACACCAGCACGAAGGCCACTGTGTAGGGCACCAGCTCCCACATCCTGTACTCTCCCGGGTAGAAGATGTACGTTATGGTCGACGGCTCTTCCCCGGCAGCGGCCACCGGCAGTGCCGGATAGTAGCGCAGCAGCTTCTCCTTCAGCGTCTCCAGGTAATCCACATCGTTGTGCTTCAGCACCAGCGTCAGGGCATACTGAATTATCCTGGCGCGTGCCCGCAGCGGGTAGCGCTTGAAGCCCGTGTCCTGCAAGGGCAGGCCAAAGAGCATTTCCGCTATGGATACCTTTGACTTTTGCAGATTCTGAAACAACAACAGCAGCAGATGAGATTATCAGTTATCGATCAAAGCATGCACCATGCAGCGCGCAATACTCGTAGGGGGAAATGCAAGCTAATATAAATTTCCCCATGATTAACGGACGAATAATAATCTTGCGCTGTGAGCAAGTTAATCGATATGATTTGCCAGTTAATTGGTAAGCCTCTTATCAGCCATTCCCAGGCCGGAATAAATATATAGATCCCCTCATTATATCAATATCAGAAACTCCCTCTTGCGAGCATAGTATAAACATACTATATGTACACTGTGTGGTTAGCGAGAACTAATTGTATTTTGTTGATACTGTTTGCTATCTCCATTCGAATTATTTTCCCAATTTCCTTGAACTTTTTCATTATCATGGCCATGGCATCACATCACTTTATTTGAGGTGAGCTTCTAAAGTTATTTATACAGAAAAGTTTCCATTGCGAAGTACGAAGAGAGCGGGCACAGAGGCAGACGGGAATACTACGAAAAAGCGGGAGGAGAGTTGGCTAATTGGTCAACCAGTTCCAGGCTTTGATGGGGATACAAGCGGCCGGCATGTGCTCAAAGACAGGCAATGAAATATTCAAAAATCCATGTGTACACACACGGCAAAGCAAATCGCGTCAAGGGTGAATCATCCACTCAATCAGAGAGATACACAATCTGATACCTGCATATGTATGTATATACTGTACGAGTACGTATCTGGAACTGTAGGCATGCATGTATGGGGGGTACATAGCGTAAGTACTCTCGAGCGGAGATCTATTACTAGGGTTAGATACCTCGTTAGGTTAAAGTAAATGCATGCATATATGTACATGTGGAATACCAAAGGTCTCCAGTCCAGACTTGGAAAAAGCTATGCATAATGCAGTCGACTCGGGACTCGACAGTCGACACTCGCGAAACTATAATGTTTGCAGTGCCGATGCTAAATGCCGATGGACTGCAGGGCCTCTCTGGCCTATGCCTATGCCTACAATTCTCTGGGTCCCGAATCCAACAGGTGGCGTCTAAATATTCATGCTCCACGTTCCGTGTGACTCAGCTTCAGTCAAATTTGTCTGATAAGACACGCGCAGCGCCCGAGAGTTAGGCCAACACATTTTCCTCTCAGACACGAGTGTTTAAACGATTTGGGGCTTATTATGTGCATGCAGTACGAATGGACAGACAAAATGCATTAGGCTGCTCGACGACAAGCGATTGTCGCATTCATCCTCTACGGTTGCGGTTGCGGCTGCGGCTACGCGTGCGGATGCTTGACCACTTACATGGTATTGAAATATCGTGTTCAGAATATTCGTGTCTCTAGTGAAGTTCTGAGCGTTCTGCGTCCAGAGGTTGGCCGGGGAGAGCAGCAAGCAGCCGTACTCGGGGAAGATCTGATCCAGCTGCCCTTGGACCCCGCGCTTCACGTTCTCCACGTGAAGGCAGTTGTGCTCGAGTGTGCGCTGGCTGTGGAGGATTACGATTACGATTACGTTGACGTTGACGAAATTTGATTCAATTAGTCCGACGGTGTCTGACAGTGGCAGGGCTTATTGGGGTACTCACGTCTCGCTGCTCTGATGATTGCGCACAATCTCGAGCAATTTAAAAACTTCGTAGAGCGGCGCACGAAACGCATCCATTAGCTGCATCCCATCGCTCCAGGGCAGCACGCTAGCTCGCAGTGTGATCTGCTGGACGTAGAAGAGGGCTGGACTGCTCTGGGCCCAGGGCAGCAGCGGTGGCAGGCTGCGGTCTGCGGCACTCCCATTGAGGTGGTGCGCCGGGGCAGCAGGCGGCGGATCGGGGTCGAGTGGGGCAACGGAAGGCGTCGACGCTCCACTATGATTGTACGCCGACAGAGACTCGGCCTCGTAGGGCAGCACTATCTTTGTGGGTATGGTTCCCGGCAACGGTATGTTGATCAGCGGATAGCTATCAGAACAGGGCGAGGAGAGTGAGGGAGATTAGTTGGTTGGCTCGAGTGCTCGACTGGTTCGCTATTTTAAGACCTGGCGCGTGTTTGCTCTCAGTGGTTCGTCATCTAACGCGTGTCCCAAGCATTCCCAGTGCTCGCCCAATCGTCGGCGCTAAACGTCTAAAACTTATACATATGTACATACTCGTGTATCATTCGCGATTCGCATTTTAATGTATTCAAGGTTAGCAGGCCATCGGCCATCGGCCATCGTTGGGGCTGCCTGGCAGCAGTGCCACCATTTGCCTGCGCCCAAGACAACACTAATGCGACCGCGTCGCTGGCCACTGATAAGCGTCCTGATAAGTACATACTATTATTACTAGACGCGGCAGCTGCCACCAAAAACAAGCCCTGATTCTGATAAGCGCAGGTATCGGATCGGATTGCGCTAATCCCGCTGAAAGACACTCCACCCCAGTTAAAGGACAACTCCATCCCATCCGATTTGATTGGGACTGTCTATTAGTAACCGTGCCAAAGGCTGACATCCGTCTCCTTCTCTTTCTCAGCGGATCGATTATCCGCCTTCATAAATTAATAGCAATTGAGCTAAGGAAAGCAATGAAATGTGATCCTTCTGCGGCTTTCGTTTCTCCCCAACCAACCCTGGGACAAATCCAAAGCCATGTGCTGGACATACTTATTTGAAAATCAAAAACAAAAAAAGGGGGCAAGCCCTCGCCAACTATTAGGTTGTATATAATATAGGGATTCCAAGCAATCTACAAATCTTGCGAATAGAATATTTGCGGTGTACCTCAAGTCTAGACATTGTTTATTTCATTTATTTGGTGGGTAAAATGTATGAGAAGATAACTGCAAAATCCTACGCATAGTCAACCAAATTAATTGTTTACTTTATCAATAGGCTAGTTTGGCCCGCCGCCAATCCGTTTTCAATATTTCATGGCTATATTATAATCTATTAACATGAATACATGCAAAAGTCCCCACACATCCATATACGCTTTTGTATATGTTAGTATGGACGCATTTCGAGCACTCTGTGTGTGGGGTTCAACAAATTCCGCCTATAATCAATAATATTATCAAACTGCGAGTGCAGGCTATAATCGGAGATTGTTGCTTTTGTTCAGTGACCTGTGGCCTCATGCCTCATGCCTGGCCTGGAGTGTCGTTGTAATGATAGCCCAATAAGACTATTATTTCAAAACTATTGATTATTTTCCAAAGTTGAAAAAAAAACTAGTTTGTCCATCGTTTGTGTGTCGTCGTTTAGTTCCGCCCTGCTTGTTCGTAACTTGCCTTTTTCCTGCACCATTATATAATCAAAATTGTACAAATTTCAGTATAATCCGACTAACCACGAAAGTAAAATCGCCATAAAGGCTATACTGGAGGCGCATGTGGGGTAGCTGGACAAGAAGAGGCCGTGCTTGTAGTAGAAATGCGAGACGGCGGCCGGCAGCCCTGCTGACGCTGACGACGAGGAAGATGAGTAGGAGGAGGATGCGGCTGCTGATGCTGCGGAATTTGGGGGTTTGCCGGCTAGTGTGCCGCCATTCGGCGTCGATGTGGTTGTTGTACGCGGCAACGTTGACGCTGCAGCCGCTGCCGCTTTGGCAGAGCCATCTGTTGCGGCAGCCATGTTGTTGTTTCTCTCACACTACACTAACACTCGCACTCACACCCGCCAACAGACACGAGAATGAACTTGGGCCGAAACACACACACACACACTCTGACAATTAGAGAGACGACGGCGACCGACTCGACTCTGGCCAAGAACTTTGTTTCAAACTTTAGTTGTATTTTACGCTTTCCTCAGATTTGTACAATTTAGTTGCGGCAAATTACGCAATTTCGCATATGCAACGCATCATCTGCGTAGGCGAGACGCCGACGTCGACGCAGCGGTCGCTCCCAACGAGATATTATTTATGTTTATTAATAGCGTTGGTTTGGTTGCTGCGGTTGATGTTCTATCGTTTTGATATCCACTATATCGATACATTTTCCTTAGCACTTGCTGAAATCCCAACGGTTTGCATTCTATTTCTATTGATTTTTCTTTTTCTTGCGCTTCATTCGCACCTTTTGGCCCCACGTTTTGTTGTTGTTGCAATTAATTGACGTTTTCGCGCATCTTCAGCGCTCACTCACACACACATAGACACTATACACATAGGGGCACAGACACAGTCGTTTTATTCTTATTAAAATCTGCGACGTCAACGTCGCTGTCACCACGAACTTTCAATTAAATTGATATTCAGCACCGCCGCTGCTTATTGTTATCAAATTATCATAGCTCAAATCAGAAGAAATGATTCAATTCATTTGATTAAGCACTTCTTTATTTCCGTATTTTACTGCGGCGCGAAAATAAAGCAAGTTATTGAATTTATTTCGATATTTCACGTAATTTTAGGTCGAACAAATGTCCGCCAGAATGAATCGTTCTTTCTAATATTTTATTTAGCACGTTTTTTTTATTGGGGCTGAATTTTCTGCGCGGCGGCGGCTGTTCCATGTAAACATACAGCCAGTGTGACCGCAAAGTTATCAAAAAAATATACCGTCTGACCCTCAAAAATATACCGAAATATACAGCTTAATTTTCAAAATATACCATAAATATACCAATGACAAAACTACTTAAACGCCCTTTATTTAAACAGGATAAAAACTTCATCTGGACCGCGGGTAATAATACTAATTATAATTCTTCTTATATCCATCTTGCCCTTCTTCTTTACCTACAAACCCCCACTGGTGGACAATAGGAAAATCGTTCCCTGTCCATAGGATTTAGGATTACTAAGACTCTCAGCCCTGAACACACAGTTGTATCCCATGATGATTGAATTTTCTACAAGATTGGCTAATTGTAAATTGTATAATTGTAATCCGTTCATTTTATTGTGCCTGAAATAAGGGTTGAACAGTCCACGAAAAGGAGAGACTGTCGACTGGACAGTAGAGCTGCGCGCCAAAGTTTGAATGTGAATGATTGACAAGCATGTAAACGAAAGCCAGTTCAAAACTACATTTGTTACAGTTTAATTTTGATTATTTATTTTATTCACTTTCAGGCAGGCACACTTTCAGAAATACATAATATTTTGTATAATTATTATTTATTGCAATGTTGTAATAATTATTTTTCTATCAATATTGGGTTCTACTGAACAAATTTAATATATTAAAACTGTTTTTGGTTTTGTTTAGAAGTATAACCTCAGTGAGCATGAATTTGTAGCCTTAATTGTATGTTATGTACACCTTTCAGTTCCCAGATGAAATCCTCGATATCTCTATATAGTGGGCTAAGGGGGGCTAACTACAAAACGTGGACCGGACCGGACTGAAAGTTAATCAAGTAATTCAAGAATTGACATGCATAGTGAGCACACACACAATATAGCATAATCATTGCAAGGCCCTGTCTTTCGCTCTGTACTAGTCGATCCTGGTCGTGGGCATCCTATATTCCGCCGCGTCGTATATGGACGCCATTTCGTCCGCATCATGCGAATGCCTTCCACCCGATGCTGCCGCCGCTGCCTGAGCATTGTACCGATGCCGCATTAAGGTCTCTGTGGCCTCCTCTGATGTGGCGTAGTCCTGTTGCTTACGCTGATGATACATGGCAGCCTCCGTCCCCGCAGCGGGCAAAGTCTCACAACCCACGTTCCTCACGCCAACTCCATTTTTATCACTAGAGGAGTTAATCCGGCGGCCGAAAAGTAATACGGTTCCCTTGGTGAGCAGCGGGCAGAGCAACGCCTGATGGCAACAAGCAAAAAGTCTGTAGTTGGGCCCCTGAAACGGATCAGACACGGCTGCGCACAGCATATGATCCAGGTTGATGCCAGTAAACTAAAAGAGAAACCAGAGGGATAATGGCGTTGTAGCTACGTGCAATTCATCGACTTACTATGGAGAGTGGAGAGAGGAAAATGAAGTGATAAAACAGCATGAAAGCTGTTCCAATTTTTGTCCAATGGAAATCACCAAGGTCCTCAACGGTGTACGAGCCTGAAAAAAGGAAACCATTTAGCAAGGAAAACATCTATTAAAGTCCGTCACTCACCGCTTCGAATAAGGTAAATGGGTATAATGTAAAGCAGCGCATGCTGTATCCAGTACGTGGACTGCTCGAAGTGATACGTGCGCCCTTCCACCTCGGGGAAGAGATACGCTAGAAAGGGGCCGTTCAGATTGCTCATTTGTATCCGAAACATTGCCGTATTTGTCTTTGTAGGCTTGGCGGCCAGAAGATAGATCTGAAATTAGGGCATTCTATTAAGATGGTGTTTCTTTGGGTAATCGAAATAACAGGGCTGACCTGCAGACACGTCTGCACGTGGCATGGGTTCAAGGCGAAGATCATCGACTGCCCGGTCAGCTTAAAGCCCATTTCAATGCCAAAGACTATGGACATTGCGATAAGGAGGAACAACCGCGTGGGACTGTGTGACTTTTCAATCTCATGGAGCGGCGGCAGTTTAATGGGAGCCAGACGCTTCCACGACCGGTGCATAATGAAGATGAAGAGCGCCGACAGTAACACCGTTTCGATCCAGCGTCTCCGATCGGTCATATAGTTAATGCACTCAGGCCCCGTCGTCCTTGGAACTTCGGCGGTAACGCCTCCCACTGCCCAACTCCAGTCCCACTCCATTGCTGGTATTTTTGGTCTTTTCTCGGTATCCGGCTGACTTCTGGTTTTGATTTCCGGTTCTGTAAAAATCTATTTAAATATTTGTGCAACCATTTCTTATTGATCCTGTCCAACCCATGTCCTCAGACTGTGCATTATAAATGAACAGCATTTCGTACCACTGAAAAGACAAGCAGTCTCTGCCTGGAAGACTGGAATACTCTTCCTTGAGTTTTCACGGAAGTATGAAATTATTGGAGCACTGCTCGATGGAAGAGCACGAAAATAAACTAAAACTAAAATGTGTAAGAAACACTCCGTTTGCGTCAAAGAGTGAAAAAATCCATGGATACCAGCCCATCCCAGCCTAAATGGCCCAATCGGAGCCAAGCAGAACGCCCCTCATTGCGGTTCTCTTTCTGCCTGAAACAGGCAGTTGATTTGTTTGTTTCGTTTTTCTTGTTGTTCCGGCGGAAGTCGTAAAACTCGAAAAGAACGGTTAATAGCGGTTTGCAGACAGGCGAGGATGGTGGGGTGTGTGTAATTTTTCCTCTGACCCTTCCATTGCAATTACCGCTGGCCTCTCACCCTTTTGGCTTGCTGCCAAGGCAGCGGCGTGGTACGATACTTGGACTCACACTCTCGCCGTACGAGACGCTGCTTGTTGAATATTCTTTGGACCAGGCTGACAATAAGATTGCATTGTGGGAGGAGTGGTGGTCTTTGGGTGCCAAATGCGATGGGAAATAAATTGAGCACAGCGTCGGGGAGACACAATGAAAGAGTATGAAATCATGTCTGCGTTGACAGTTGCCGCAGCTGTCCGTTTGGCCATTCGCCAAGAGCTGAATGCCACCCCATCCATTTCTCCCGACCACCCAGCTATTTTTTTTTTAGAAAGTACCGGCTGGGGTAAAACATACGGTTACCAGTGGGGCCATCTACACACATACGTACATACAAGCTTACATGTAGCGGCATTTGTATTTTTAGCCAGCAACGTTTTTAGAAGCACACTTTTGAGGGACAGCCCACGTGCACCTGCCTCTGAATCACGCCACTGCAGTCGCGTCGTCGCATTATCTACTTGAAGGTGCAAGGAATAGCAAAACAAGCGCAGTACGTATGGTCAAGTCAAGCGGGCGAAGGAGAGACAGGGGGGTGCTGACGTTGTGCTTTTCATTGTCAAGAGCAGGAGGAGACACACTGCTTCAGCACGCTGTTGAGAGCGAGCTTTTAGAGTCAGGACACGAAAAAAACACTAAAGCGGTGATTATCAAGGCAACCCACAAACGGCCTAAACAATTAAGAAGCTTTCACAAAAACAACAACCCAACCGATTAAAAAAGCACTGCAGTTGTTATTTGTTTGCTGCCTGCCGGTCGCACAATTCTTTTTTCTGCTGTGCGCAGATTACAGAGGAGCCCACAGACTCAAAAACAGTTCGATATTTCAGTTTTTCAGTTCTTATTTTTCCTCCCTTTACCTATTGAGCACGCTGTGGGCTGTTTTGGGGTTGCCACGTGGTCTTAAGCAAAGCTCGCCTCGAACCCACAAATAATGACCGAACCGACGAACTTTGAACACTACCATCAACAATTTTCCATTATCGCTTAATTCTTGCCGTATTCTTCCGTACAAACTGCATTCACATAATTTTCTGCATTACTGATGCAGTTTTTTTACGAAAAAATGCGCGGAGAGTGGAAATATAGCGCCGGACGTGGGCGAATGTTTGCGACTACGGCAGCCGTTCAGCAGTTGTTCCCTCCCTAAGCTGTAGTTTCCCCTGCCATTAATTGTCCTTGAGTGAGCTTTTGCTCTTGGTGATGAGCTTTCCTGAGAGACGAATAGCTTTTCTTTGCTCTCTCCCTGTCAAATTGGGCGCCAAAAAATCATATGCAGACGATTGTGTACTGAGGGTTGCAACATATGATATTCATATGTGTACTTGCACACATGTGTACATACGTACTATATGCAGAAAGCCGTATGCACTCATAGTGACTGAGAACCGTCGGCACCAAATTGGATTAGTGGCTGAGAGAGAGAGAGACAGTGGCGTGACCCAGAGAACGCATGGCAACGTAATATTTCCGGCGTGCAATATCCGTATAGCCAAATCAAACTTTACTTTACTATACATAGATTTGACCACATATGTATGTAAGTATATCCTCTGATCGATACACTTTCTTGAATTTATTTACCTAGGTAAAATTTTGATTCCGGAGCCCGGATTCCCGTGTCCGTTACCGACAAGAGAACACACGTAACTGCAATTAACCGTAAATTGCAAAGAGAAACAGCAGAAAACAACGCCAATGAGTGACAGAAGCAAAAAAAAAAGCAGAAGTCTAACACAAGCCCGGATCGCCCTACCGATTAGCAACTGCGGTCCCCATCCATGTACATTGCACTAGCCGAATGCAGAAAACAACTTAATTACACATGCTAGCAATACTAATGTGCCTAGACAGATAGTCATCAATTACGAGGTGGTGTGTGTATAAAAATCCTATCTTTTTAAATTGGCAATCTAAACGGAGAGCGCTACTATTGCCTTGATCAGATTGCGCTTTGTCCAGAACGATTTCATGGTTTACAGATTAACCATAACCTGCCGGTAAATTGTTTATTCTTAAAACCAAAGTATTGATTTTCATATCATCTCATTCAACATTAAATAAAATGTCAATGGTCTAAGGTAAATTTATATTTACCTAATATTAGATGCAGCCCGTTCCAAAAGTAAACTTTCGCTGATCTCCATGTCACCTGTGCCATTACCTGTGGCGGCGCCAACGAGTCCAGTAATGTAAAATGTACTGCATTTATGTACAGCTACATATGAATCTGGTACAAGGTTACATATTTAGATTTTTATATTAAAGAACATACTTTTTTGTATCATTTTAGTATTGGGGCATTATCATACATTGTTTTGAATTAATTTGTTCAGATTTTCGATTTTTTTTTTATATATTGTTTTGTCTTTAATTTATGAAATGTAACCTTAATAATTCCCAACAATTTTTAAACAAGATAAGAAAAAACATGACGCTGCTGTCTTGCTGAGTCGATAATGTGGCGTCTCATCCGTTGCAGCAGGAACAGGTGATCGACGGCGGAATTGTTGGTTCACGCCCACGGGAAATAATTCCAGCAACCCCACCATTCATACGCCGCCGAATCAAACGCTGGTCTTCAGCTTCGATAAGCGTAAGTGAATCAGTATATATGTAATTGTAGATATATTTTAAAATAAATCTTCCTTCACAGAGGACTTCTGTAACCTACGCTTTGCCACAAGCTGAGTCGTATCCGGTTTCCCCCCGCCACACGGAGTCCTATCCAAGCATTACCGAGGCGTATTCGAGACATACCGAGGACTATCCCAGCTAGACAGAATCGTATCACCTAACGAGCCATCGTCATCCTTCGACATGGCCAGCGACAACAAGGACTTTGACTATGGCTACTAGATTCTAGATAGATATCGTTGCTGTTAGGTTTAAGGATATACGCGATTATATATTTAGACAGTAGATACGATTGTTTTCCACTTGTTTATTTATTAATACTAAGCTAAGTTATGATAAATAAAACTATTGAAAAATAATCCTTGCTGTATCCTATACCGGGGAAACTATCCCGATTACAAATAGTGCAGAAAAATAAATATTTTTAAATGAGAAAAATGTCCTTGATCCTTGATAAGGATTCCATCAAATCAGGGACATTTTATCGAGCACAGGAAGCCGTCGCAAGACCAGATCGGCCCACAAATAGACAAAAAAGGTATATATGTATGTATGTCGGGAGAACATATCCTTGATCCTTGGTCCTTGATAGGGAATGAATTAGCTCAAGGAAGCTATTTCGAATGCAGGAAGCCGTCCCAGTTCCCGATCGGGCCACAAATAGCCGAGAAAACTAAATATGTATGGTTGGGGGTTTTGGAGTCCTTACCGAAGGATCAAGCAAATTTTTGTGATCACGTCGGGCCATGGTTAGCTCTGATATGGCTGCAAATAAGGGGAAAAAACGGTATATATGTCTGGAGAAAATATCCTTGATCCTTGGTCCTTGATAAGGAATGAATTATATCAAGGAAGCTATTCCGAACGCAGGAAGCCGTCGAAATTCCCGATCGGACAAGAAATGGCGGACTAATACCATAAACAACAAATTACAACAACAACATCCAGTTATTACAACAACAACTACTTCCCTTTAGGGGCACTCAAAACCGAGATTTTTCGATTTCCAGATCTGGGATACCAGGCAAACAGAAATCAGCAGAAGGTCGCTGGGTTTTTTTAAATTTTTGTAATTTTCCCGCCATTTTTCAAATTTAAAATTTTGCAACGTTTTTTCATATTTTCTTTGGCCACGCTTTCCGTTCTTCGGCCGCTCAAAATGGTGGAAAACGAGAATTTCAAATCTGGCATACCAGGCAAACAGAAATCAGCAAGAGGTCGCTGGTTTTTTTACATTTCTTTTAGTCTATTTTTTCCGTTTTTTCCTATTTTCTTTGGCCGTTCAAAGTGGTTTAACGGCAGAATTTAAAATCTGCGATACCAGGCCAACAGAAATCAGCAGAGGGTCACTAGTTTTTTAAAATTTCTTTTATATATATAATTTTTTTCCCCTTATTTGTGGCCCTACCGGGGCTAATCATGGTCCGAAGTGATGACAAAAATCTCCTTAATCCTTCAGTAAGGACTCCAACAACCCCAAAGATACATATTTAGTTTTCTCGGCTATTTGTGGGCCGATCTGGGCGTGTGACGGCTTCCTGTGATTGAATAATGTCCTTGGGTTGATGGAGTCCTTATAAAGGATCAAGGACATTTTTCTCCTTCAAAAATATTTATTTTTCTGCACTATTTGTAATTGGGATAGTTTCCCCGATATAGGATACAGCAAGGATTATTTTTCAATAGTTTTATTTATCAAAACTTAGCTTAGTATAAATAAATAAACAAGTGGAAAACATTTTTATCTACTATCTATCTAAATATATGGACTATCTAATATATATCCTTAAACCTAACAACAACCAGATCTATCTATAGTCTATCCCGCGTAGCTCCTCCCTTGATTGCCATAGTCAATGTCCTTGTTGTCGATGGCTAGATCGAAGGATGACGATGTCTTGTTGGGTTGCAAGCATTACGCCTCGGTAATGCTTTGATAGGACCACATTGTCAACTCAGTGACATAGCAGCGGCATCATGGCCATGGCCCCCAGCAGGACAGGCAGGTGCTGCTACAATCCCGCCAGGAGTCATCTCTTGGACCTCCCGGGAGGACCAGGAGCTACGGCAGAATCACCCGCAGATGAGGTACCGACGGCGGAGATTGGAGGCGACGACCTGCTTAAATGAAAGAAAGAGTTAAATGAAGTAAATCAGTAAATAATAACTTAATAACTTAACCTGGCGGGGTAAGAGAAGAGGATCGCGGCATAGCAGGTTGTTGCTGGAGAGGCTATCGGCCACTAGGGCTGGAGGGAATACAAAATACAAAAAGTAGTCAATGGAGAAGATGAATAGAGGGGTAACAAGGAAAACTTACCCGGTCACAGCCGATGAGGTAAAGCATGGTGCAGCAGGGAAGATGATGTCGCACCTGCGAAGCACGTTCGTCGTACAAATAAATAATTTACCAGCTGCTGGCGCGATGCACGCAATCGTGAATGCACTATCGATCCGTCCCAACGGGTCATGTGCAAAAGAAAGCGCGCGTTTCAACTGATTTAAGGTGGGAAAATCACCAGGGCGGCACTGAAAAGTGAACGTGGGCCAGTGAAGTGGCCAGTGGGCCACTCCACGAAAACGATGAGTTTTGAAGAATTATACCGCAGTTCAGATGAAAGATAGCATGGTGTTTTTTGTAAGTAAAGAGGATCTAAAAGAAGAATTTACAAACAGTATTATTTTCAGCGGTTTTATTCAAATTGTTCCCTTGTTTAAATAGAGGGGGCTAAGTTCGTTTTAGTCATCGGTATATTTACGGTATATATCGGTATATTTCTGGGTCACGGTATATCGATAAATGATATTATAAATAAAAATAAATAAAGTAACTTGGAACTTTAATTGCAGTGCTTGCAGAAAAAATCCACAGGTTTTATAAATTCCCCACGAATACTGCCGTTCGTGTGAAAACGGAGAAAACTCTGCAGAGTCGTTGCCAATTTGGGGAAACTGTAAAAGGAAAAACACAAAGCAGTTCTGTGTGCGTGTGTGTGTGAATTAGTGTGGGCGCCGCGTAAACAACACCAACAATGGTCGGAATTATTGATGAAACGCAGCTGTTTTATCCGCTGGGAACACGCATCAAAATAGCT
The DNA here is from genome assembly GCF_003286085.1 of Drosophila persimilis. NCBI lineage: Eukaryota > Metazoa > Arthropoda > Insecta > Diptera > Drosophilidae > Drosophila > Drosophila persimilis. Next base: position 12,660,420 of record NW_020825289.1, read on the forward strand.
AACAACTACGGTACAGTGCGATATGTGGGCGAGGTAAGCGGCAAAAAAAGTCCTTTGGCATCCAGACATATGATTCAAACGTGTTCATTTTACAGGTGATGGGACACATGGGCACTTGGCTGGGCATTGAGTGGGATGACGGCATGCGAGGCAAGCACAATGGAATTGTGGATGGCAAGCGTTACTTTCAAACGCAAATGCCCACCGCCGGCAGTTTCATACGTCCGGGAAAGGTGGGTCCTTGCGCCAGCCTGGAGGATGCTGCCCGCGAGCGGTATCTGAACTACGACTCGAGCAATGTGGATGAATCGCTCATTCGGGAGGCCCAGGCCAGTCTTCAGGCCTCACTCTTCGAGGTCGTGGGGATGGACAAGTTAGCGCGCAAGCAGAGCAGGTTCGAACAACTTTCGGAGGTGAGCGTCGATGAGACGCCAGTGAATGCGGCCGGGTACCTGAAGGATTTGACACAGCTGACGACGCTGAATGTGAGCCACACGCTGATTTGGAACTGGGAGACAGTGGCCAGCATGACGCAGCAGCTTCCATCCTTGAAGAATCTGAATCTTAGGTGGGTAGACGCGTGCATCGCTTACTTGTTCGGTTAATGATTTGATTTTTTTTTAGCTCCAATCGCTTGGTCTTGCCGTCGGCATCACAAATTGCGGAGTTGGAGCCTGCCTTCCGTCATCTGAAGCACATCAATTTAAGTAGTTGCGGCTTCACCGACTGGAAGGATGTCATGCAGACGGCCTTACTCTGGCCGCACATTGTGTCGTTGAGTCTGCAAGAGAACCCCCTAAGTCAACTTTCCGAAGTCGACTGCAAGCGGATTTTTACCCAGCTGCAGGAACTTGACTTGCACCGCACAAACCTTATGGATTTTGACCAGGTCGTCAAGTTGGGCAATATCACCACATTGCGCTCATTGAACCTCATAGAGAACGGATTCGAAGAGATTAAGCTGCCCGACTGTGAACCTCATGCCAAACTCAACATGTTCGTGTCTCTGGAAAAACTCAACTTACTCCACAATCCCATTTGGAATGAGGTGAGCCGGCTAAGTCGGTAAGATCGGCTTTGATGTTCTATTAAATGTTGAACCTTGTTCTCCGCACAGGCTGCTGCATTCAATGAGTTGGATAAGCTGCCGAAGTTGAATCACCTGAGCAAGACGCCCCACTTGAAGTCAAATTTTGATGAAATGGTATCCAAAGCTGTGGGCTGCATTGCAGGATTGCAGTTTATCAATAAAGCTAAAGTGACTGCGGGGGAGAGGCGCGGCGCCGAGTACGATATTTGGAAGAAATACTCCTTGGAATGGATGCAGGCGACGCAACAGGGAGCAGATGCTTTACGGGAGTTCTGCCGAAAGCATCGCACCTATCCGTACCTAGTTAAAAGTATGCACACAGTACATACACATATGTGAATCGATTAGCTTATTATGTTTCCCCATTCTCTCACTATCTAGAGTATGGCTCACCGGCGGACTTTGTTCCGGGAATACAGGTCAAGAAATCGAATCTGATCAAGCTCTTCATACTGCATCAGGCCACTGGCGAGACCTGGGAGAAGAAAGTGCCCCGAATGATTACAGTGCAAACGTTGCAGGGATTGGTCATGAAGCGGTTCCGACTGACTGACGTCGTTCCCCAGCTCTCTTACCACGATGCCAAGCATCCCGAGCTGCTGGTTCCCCTGGATAACAACGCCAAGACTCTGGACTTCTATTCAGTGCAGGAACAGGACACAGTTTTGGTTCAGTAGCGGCTTCCCCATTCTATTTTTTGTATTCGATTGTGGTATTTTAGTCTTAGGCAAAGTGTTAAATTATTGTTCTGATCCGCGGCACTTGCAAAATTAAATTACTAATGTTATCCTTTAGGTACTGATAAGTTGAAATTTCCACTGCAATTATATGCGATATTTATATTTTGTTTTGCTTATAAAACCTAAACAACAAGTTGCCCAATCCATTTTATTTTGGTAATGTTCAAAGGATGGTTCCACACAATCGACAACTTAAATTTTACTCGCACCAAGGCAATAAACGACGAATTGGGGGTTCGACACATCAAAGTATATAGTCGAAATCTGTTTAATAAAAACAGATAGGAACAGGCACTTTTCGAGAAAAACGCCAATTAAATTTCAGACATCCTTTGCCTTGCTAGTGTACGGTTTAAATTTAAGTTAAGTTATTTAAGTTAAATTTAAGTTAAGTTAAGTTACAAGCAAGACCGAACGCAGCCAAAGTCGAGGCGACAGGCTTCAGAAAAGGTCAAAGTTCTGTGTCATGTACCTTATACATGTACATTTTAATGTTGTTTTGTAGCCGGAAAACAAAGCGCACCAAGAGCACCAGCGTCGGGAATGGCAGTCAACGTTTGCCCCAAAATCCAAGCTAAAAATATTGTTTGACCCTCATTAAGTTCTGAAATTTGGTTTGCTCGGCAAAAGCAAAGAACACATTAGGAAAGGATGAACGAGCAAGTGGTCAAGTTCTATATATGCTACAATGAAACTGAAAATACTCTTCGGTCTTCGGGAAAGACGACTTTCACCATGAAATAAGTGTGCCTTAATTATACCCGATACTCAAAATGAGTATTGGGGTATATTAGATTTGTGGTAAAAGTGGATGTGTGTAACGTCCAGAAGGAATCGTTTCCGACCCTATAAAGTATATATATTCTTGATCAGCATCAATAGCCGAGTCGATTGAGCCCTGTCTGTCTGTCCGTCCGTCCGTCTGTCCGTCTGTCCGTCTGTCCGTCCCCTTCAGCGCCTAATGCTCAAAGACTATAAGAGCTAGAGCAACGATATTTTGGATCCAGACTTCTGTAATATGTCACTGCTCCAAAAATATTTCAAAACTTTGCCCCGCCCACTTCCGCCCCCACAAAGAGCGAAAATCTGTGGCATCCACAATTTTAAAGATACGAGAAAACTAAAAACGCAGAATCGTAGAGAATGACCATATCTTTTAGACTGCAGAATCTGAATTCGATCGTATTATTATTATAGCCAGCATCAAGAAAACAATTTCATTTTTTCTCGCCCTGTCTCTCTCTAACACACAGGTAGCATAGGCGGCTTTGCTTAGAGTAAAACATTAGCGCCTAGATCTCAGAGACTATAAAAGCTAGATCAGCCAAATTTGGTATCCACACTCCTAATATATCGGACCGAGACGAGTTTGTTTCAAAATTTCGCCACACCCCCTTCCGCCCCCGCAAAGGATGCAAATCTGGGGATATTCACAAATCTCAGAGACTATTAAAGCTAGAGTAACCAAATCTGGTATCCGCACTTCTGTTAGATCTCACTATAAAACCTTTATCTCAAAATTTCGCCCCACCCCCTTCCGCCCCCACAAAGGACGAAAATCTGTTGCATCCACAATATTGCAGATTTGAGAAAACTAAAAACGCAGAATCATAGATAACGACCATATCTATCAGATTGCTGAATCTGGATCAGATCAGATCATTTTTATAGCCAAAGGAAACAAATCAATTTGCAGTGGCTACGCAGCGCGTGACGTCACGCTCAGACTGATTTTCTGTCTCTCTCGCACGCTCTCTTTGTCGTGTCGTTTAATATTAGCGGCGTCTGCCGGAGGAGAGCCATACTGACTTAGTATCGGGTATAACCGTAGAGTTGCGGTGTCCGCAGCAACTCACAACGTTCCACCTCGTTTTGTATTAGCATTACCATCCCCATTCGATATAACCAAATATTTGTTAATAGAAAGTAAAAGATACGATGCTTATTTCAATTGTATTTTTACATGTTACAATTTCAGGAAAATGAGTAAAGTTCCTTTAGTTCTTCCGCGTTGGTCTTGCAGGAAATTGTTGGAACAGGCAAAACCGCGCATTGGTCGGCACTTTTGACAAAAGTTGACAGACCTTCTTCAAGTGTATACGGAACAGAAAAGAGAACAGAAATAGAAGCAGAAAACAAGAAAAGTCCGTACCAAAGTAAGATGCGAGAAGTTAGTTTTTTCTTTTCCTTCCTTTTTGCCGCTCCCAAACTCATTTTCTTCGCTAAGATGTAAATAGCAGGCGAAAGAAAAACATCAGTGGGCATCCGAGTGACAGCGCCGGCGGCAAGCTTACAGAAAAGTAAGGTGAACATTTTCCGCCTGCCTGCAGGCACCACTGGCACCCTTCCTCCATCCTCCAGCCTCCGTACATAGGCGCTCGTCAGATATGGTGGACTCCCAATGCCAAGAAAAAAGCAACTTCAACCTCAGCACAAAGGCTATATCGTAATCAAAATAATCGTTGTAGTCCTGCTAAACCTTCGGGCTACTATATACTTTAACTCGCTACGTAATAAACCCTCGACAATGGAACCAATCTGAAATATCATCCTCATGTAGGTTCGCCGAAGCTTGACTTCCCTTTCGATCTGACTTGTTGAATCGGAATCGATTCGGCGGGATTCGGTAGCAATTTAGCTTTCGAATCTGGTCTGATTCGGAGTGATTCGAATCCGACTGAGGGAAGGATCGAACGCATTACGGGGGGCATTTACGAATACTGCGGATTCATGCAGCTCTCTAGTATGTATGCTTTTCCTTCCTGTTGCTGTTGCCCCACTGACACGCACATCGGATCATAAACAATCCTTAAGCGTGTGCACTGAAAAGTACAGCCTTCGCATACTTAATCTCGGGAAACTTTCATTTTCACCCTCACGGCGTTAAGAGTAAACAAATTTGCAGAGGAACGGACCAGCAAGCGACTGGGGTACCTAAACCCTAATGAAAATGTACTAAAAGTGCGGCACAACGCTTGCAAAATTATGCAAAAATAAACATCGAGTGAAAGAATGGAAAATGAGGGAAAGGCACACGCAAAGTAAAAAGTACGATAAAAACAAATGCGTCTTCTTTTGTGTGGGCCTCCTTCCCGGTGACAAGGTATATTAAACGGAAGGTCGAACGGCCGTACTGAGGCTTACCTTCTATATGGCTGTAGGTAAATTTCCGCTCCTCTGCTCTCAGCTCTCTTCTCTGTGCTTCTCCTCTGTCGAGGTGATTATCCATAATCCCCAAAAAGCGTTGGTTGGGCGGAGGATGACGATGACTCCCGGCTGTCGGATTGAATGACTAAAGACAAAGTTGCTGGGGCCGCTGCCGTTGCCGCTGTCCTTGCCCAGAAGATAAATGCGGGATGTAATATTCGCTTGTCCCATAGCCATGTCCTGCCCCGCCTCCACCACCAGGCGGGATAGACAGGTACGAGATGGCGTGAGTTCATATTCGTTGCTGCGCAGGAATCTGTAGTCTGGCGGCGATAAAGCATCTTTGTGGCGACAATGAATCGGGGATAAAGCTTTTTACGTGCCAGCGGGCAAATAAAGTGCTTCTCCGTATCTCATCCCCATCCATCCCTGCCACGTACATACACAGCTGTTTCGGCTGCGGCGGATTGTTTGTCAGCTCCGGCGCTGATTTCGCATAATTTTATGCATGTAGTACATTTGCCCCAGAGAAAAGCGGGGATACGCCAAATGTGCGACCGTCCTTCCCCCCCACCACTGAGGAGTTTGTTGAAAATCTTTAATCGTTTTAGAAGGCAGATTAAAAAGGCATCTTTAATAGGGGCTCTATTTAGATTAGCATCATCAAAATTCATCAAAATTATGCTTGTGACTGTTTTCTCTCAGTGCAGACCACACCTAAATTTCTCACAAATTACAAATTGTCCTTTTATGCAGTGAAAACAACACGTTCTTCTTGGATGTTTGGTTTAAATTTAAACCCGCCAGAAGGGTACACAAAAACCACAGAAAAGTCATTTCCCTTTGAAGTAAAACGGCATCGGCTTTTTAAGCTTTAGCAGACTGCTGTAATGAATTTCCACTACTCCTTCGATGTGGAAACAGAGGGCCAACAACATCCATGACTCGGCCCAAATGGTTCCGAATCGAATGAAGCCATTTCAGAGTGCATTTGACTGGAAGACCGCAAACCCAATTTCTCATTCCTCTCCGACGATGGCAGTGCATACAAATCAACAGTTATCCAAACGAAATAACAGCCATGTAGCTCCCCCAAGCCACCCATCCGCAAAACACTCATCTTACACCCACCTGGGTGTGACATCCATGACATGAGCGGAGTGTGCTCTCGTTGGCCACGGAAAAACTGCAGTTTCACTGCCGGGAGCTGCTCTGGCCGGGCAACAAGTGGGGATTGCTGTATCCCCTGACACATTTCCAGCCCGCAAACAATCTCCCCGACATTGTCTTGGGCCATGTACACGGGAAATACAGTAAAAATCATCTCTTTTATGGGCCAACGGGAAGGAAGGGCTGACTGAACTTTTCATGTCATAAGCATGAGACTTTATCGGGCCGTTGCCGTTGCCGGGGCAGACAGGGGCAGGCCCCACCCTCCTTTCAACTTCGGCATTGTATGTCGAATAGAATATGGGTCTCAACTTTGGCTTTAATTTCGAGCCAGCGTTGCGGGAGTCCCTTTAAGGTCTGTATATTTGAGAAATTATTTGAGAAGCAACAAGCAATTCTATCCAGACCCTATCCCTTTACATCAGCCATTACTGTATTACCTTGTGGGCCCCGTCCCGCCCCTGCCACGCTCTATTGTGGCTAATTTGCAACGGTTTGTAATTTTGTATATTGGACATTTTGTATGAATTGGTACCCTTGTCAGTCAGCATCTATCGATGGGCTATGTTCCGTTTTGGTCCTTGAACACCTATTTGTGTCTCGGATACGGATGGTGGAGGGGGGGGCGGCATGTTGTTATGCAAATTACAGGCCCGCGCACACATGACTGCATGTATGGCATGAATGGGAATCCAAATGGGGATGGGACTAAGAGATAGGGTGTGCCAGTGGGTGCGGCTTGGTGGTGGGGGGAGTGCGGAGAGGTGAGCCGGATTCAGAGTAAACGTTTTGAATGGTTTTAATAACTTTGCACACTCACACACATGAAACTCACCTGCTGACGCAACAAGAGCCGAAAAACAACGACTAGGGACAACAATGGGCCTTGGTAATGCGATTTGGATGAGCCCCATACATACATACATAAGTATGTATGTATATATGTTTTTGTTTGCATGTTCTGCATGGGACATGGCTTGAATGCCGTGGCAGCTGAAAATTAATTCCGCTCACTAGCCAGCCCTGAAGCCTCAGAAATAAATGCTTGCGAGGATTATACATACATTTTATGTATTCCGAGATAAGTCCTGGATGTATCACATTTGGATATTCCGAAATGCAATTGTGACCATTCGAAACGGCTATTATCCTTCAGTCCGAAGCAAATGATTTAATTTGATTCGTGGGGTCCTCGCTCGACTCACTCACTCGGAGACTGGCAACAAAGTTTGGCAATGTTTTGGCTCCGTTGATGCCATCCGAAGGGAATGAAATTATGCTGGGAAACTTTTTAAATGAAGTCAAGAGATAATTAAATCCCATTTTTATTCCAGGGCGTCAAAGCGCTTTGTTGCCAAAGTTATTAAGAAGCGCCCCGAGGAACGAGCCGGGACCCAAGTGCTGCATAGTTGGGTCGGGGGAGGAATTTATGTACGTAGAGCTCTGTTCAGTGGGAACAATGCTCTTAATTAAAGCAGGACTGATGGCCCCCTGCTAGGATGCACGAGGAATCTGTGAGCAGGTGAGCCAAAACCAATTACAAAAGCTGCCCTCAAAAACCCAAAACTGACAGAGAGCGAAAGAGCCAGGCATGGGGCGTGGAAGTGAGTGGCTCTCATATGCAAAACATGGGAACGTGTACGTGCCGGCCATAGGTCAGGCAATTGCAAAAGCTTGTGTGTGTTTCCTTAGGAAGGCTGCTGGAAAATTTCGACTGGTGCAGAATGCAGGATGCATCTGGCATCTGGCACCTGGCACCTGGCACCTGGCATGATACCACGGAAGAATGGCTGTCCAGCTGCGGTGGAATCATGGTGACGCTATTTTGGGGATACCGATTATGCACGTTCATTGCAGGTAAATCAGGCAGCACCCATATTGCCCCCGAGGCCTGCGACCCGGACCCGTGGCAGCATAAATCGCAGAAACCAAGCCAAAAATGAAAACGAAGCTGCCATTTTGTGGCCGTGTTGTGGCGGAAAATGAAAGTTAATTGGTTTAAGGAGCTTTACGGCCGAGGCGGTGAACTGGCAGCAGGCAGTAGACAGGCGGCAAGGCAGGCCTGGCCCGGCCCGGCCCGCCGAAGCGCAATGAGGCGAATGCGTGAAAACGGCGTGGAGGGAAGAGGCTTTTATTCAGGCCTGTAATCAGCCTATGACATGGTGGCTTGAGTCATACAGATATGGCTGAATGAATTCATTTGCAAGCCAGGGGACTGTCTCCCTGCCTCCCTGTCTCCCTGCACCACGAATGGGTAATAATTCGCTGGCTGTTGCTTCTAATTGGTAAAGTTTTTCGAGCACTTAGTATCCAACAAATTGTCGTCGCCGTCTATAATTACTGCTACTTATCATACTTATTGAATGACTTACATCCTTTTCATGTACTTACGTGTACCTTGGGGCACAGCAGGGGGTTTCTGCAGGATAATACGGGAGTTCTGTTCTGTATTTGTCCCTCTGTGAATTCCATTATTCAACGCTAATTAAACTTGCAACAGCCTGTCCACAAATAGTTGCTTTTAACACATTTTCCCAATTATCTATTCGACAGGGACTGACCTCGACACTCGACCTTTGTATGTCTGTATACAGTGCGTATCGCAAGAGTAAGAAGAGCGTGACAATGCACACATTTTATCCGAAAGGATAAAGGAGAACAATTTTGTATTACAACCGAAACTCTTATGTAGATTCATATCAAAGGAGAGATTACAAATCTTTGCATTTGAGATTAGCAAACACTCTTTGCGGATTTTAGTTCTGAGAATCACTGTACACCCTCTCCCTCTTACGTGGTGGCCGGATATTGATTTAGGGAAAATCGCAAGGACAACGGCTTTCCATTTGAATTGAATCTGCATGCACAGATCTAGTAAGTCCATTCAATTATGGAAATGCAAATGAAGCCGCTGCCCCTGAACGGCAAGCACTTAATCAGCAGGCCTCGAGTCGACGCAGAGGACGCTCGGCCGGAGTGACCTCATTCGAATTGCACATGTTCGGGCAGGCGCTTATCAGCAGCTGGCAGACGGACGATGGCAGATGGAAGTCTGCATGGTGGACAGTGGCATTGTCCTGTCCACCGGCCAACACATGCACATGCCTACAACAGAGGCAGTCGTGCGGAGGAGGTTGGTTTTCGAAACTGAATGTCGCTTATTGCCCAATGATCAGGGCATTTAAGTGAACAAAGTGATTATCCCGAGCCGAATGTCTGCTTTGATACCAATTTTATCGGCCATGTCCTTGTTGAATAGCCGAACGCAAGTGCCAGGTTTCACATCGAATGGCAAATCGGAGCCCAGAACATGGGCAACCTCTCTGGGCTCTTGTTCGCCCAATGTGTGGCAACATGAATTCCCCATCAGCAGAGCACTGCCACAGAGCCCGCCCTCTGCTCTGCTCTGGCCAGGGATTGAATTGGAATCGACTGTTTGGGGTTGATTGGTAATCAATCTCGGAGCATAATAATTATCTGTTCATTTGAATTTATATTCGTTACGTTGATTGGCATCGTTCGGCAGGCACACACAGTGCCTACGTACGTGTACTCCAATTATTTCCAAATACCAAATTCTATTGAAATATTGAATTTCATTGGGGACTTTGCGACTTTCGGTTCGACTAGTTAATTTCATTGTTAAACAAACCGCAACCGCAGAGCAAACAGTGAAACGACCCCACAATAACGACAACAGCAGCAAACAGATGGCCAAAACGACAATTCAACTTTAAACGAACTGGAAATGGGAGAAGGTCTCGGCCCGGCACCGACCAGAGGCATCATTAATCATGAGTAGCTACAGTTGGTCCGGGCTGTGCTCCAGGTTCGTGGGGCACACGCTTAGGCGGGTTTTTTCTCCACTTTCGTGCTTTTCTTTCAGCTCTTCCCTTTTGCGGCATTAAATTTTAATCCCGCTCAAACACACACACTGGCAAATGGACAAAAAGAAGGCTTCAACCTTTCCGACGAGCGTCCACCGCAAAAGTTAATGGCATTTGGGAAAGTGTAAAGCGAAACGGGGAACTGTCCAATCCTCTGGCCCAGAGGCTGGGGCTGCTGAGCCGAAACTTTTGTCGGGCAGTGTTGCGCGTCAATTCGCGCTGAGTGCATGTGGGCGAAACTCCCCTGCCATCCCCGCCACCACTGCCACCCCTGTCTCAAGTGTTGATGAGTTGTGATGCGTCTCCCTTCATCATCTGACGCTGATCGAGCATCAGCACAATATTTTGTATGAAATGTCACATCATGTAACATCATCTTGGCAGTGAAACCTCGACAGGAAACACACATTTACACAGGAGGAGATCATGATGACAACTTGCCCACACTTTACCCGTAATGCCCGCAAGACGGCGGAGTCCCCTTCGAAGCTCGTCCAAGTGGCCAAAGTCGAAAGTCGTCCACGACGATGCTTTAACAACTATAATGCGATCGCTTACAGGTTGTAATCAATATCAAGAGCAGCCAAACAACAAACACGGCAGCACGAACAGGAAAAACAAGCACCACCGGGGTGGTGCCGGGGGGCAGCAGCATCAAAGAAAACTTTTTGGCTTCTATTTCCACAGTCCAGGGCGAAGTTCGAGTCGCTCCTTGGTCCTTGGTCGTTGGTCCTTGCTGGTTGCTTCAGTTGGCCCATAAAAAACTTTTTCCATTACTTCTAGACCAGCTGCACATAACTGTTAAGATGTCTCTGCTCCTACTCCTACGCTCGCGTGCCGTGGCCCCATCCGCACTGGTCTGGTCTCCTATCACATTTCCCATTGTTGTGTGCTGATAGGAGCATGATGCATGGCCTCCGCTTTTATTACATTTAATATTGATTGATTGTTCTGGATGGACTACTCAAGTATGCTTCTGTTGACGCTCCGCGAGCAGGCCCTTGACCAGATTCACCAGCAAGTCCAAACCTTCCTGATTGCTTTTTTGGTAGTAGGGCAGGGCCTGCAGGCGCTTCACCCACTCAGCGAGGAGGGGATACTTGGCCGCCTCGAGGGGGGCGAACGCCTCGGCCGTTGACACCGAGGCAATGCAGCACAGGTCCGCGATGGTCAGTTTGTCGCCAGCCAGGTAGGGGCCGCTAGCCAGGCAGTGTTCGAGGCCGTCGTAGGCCTTCTGCAGATAGACGACGCGGTCGGCGGGCACATCGGATACCCCAAAGTAGATAACGGGCTCCACGATGAACCGGATGCGGGGAAAGATGTGCCCGCAGTCGTAGTAGAGACGCGCGTCCACTGTGCGCCGCTGTGCGGGGTCCCTCGGGTACAGGGAGTCGCTTGCGCCTCCGAACTTGTCCGCCAGATAGCTGCAGATGATGTGCGAGTCGCTCACCACGGTGCCGTTGTCGTCTAGAACCGGAATCGTGTGCTGCGGATTTAGCTTGAGAAACTCCGCCGTCAGGTGCTCTCCCGCCTTTACATTAACAGCGCTGAGGTGAAAGGGGATCGGCGGACCGGCTAGCCAGTTACACAGAAGGAGAGAGAGGGAAGGCGAGCGATAACTTACCGTAAATCCAGCTCCAGCCCCAAGGCGGCGGCTGTCAGCAGCACGGCTCGGCAAGGGGGACTGCGGGGTGTGTAGTAGAGAACGGGTTTGTCTGACATTTTTGGCTCTAAAATGGATTAAATTATTAGATTTTTGCAGCTGCCACTAACTAAAAATACCTTTACTTATTAAACTCAGATTAGCGAATGAAAAGAGAACGACACATCACATTGATCGCTGGAGCTTTCAAAGCTCCCTCTCTTGACGACTGTTTCTACACTGCGCTCAAATTAGAGATGGGCCACCAAGCGCTACACTTCATGCATGTACGAAGTATGTTTGCATTATCTTTAAATGGTTTTATGTAATTAATAACCCGGTATAAGTTTATTTACAGAGTATTTAAGTCTCCGATATGCTTTCGTCCAAACGCACAGATTGCAATGCATTGCAAATGTATTTTTCCAGCTGAGAGCATACCATTCCAGAGACACATACATGTGTCATATCACTAACCATACAGTATATAGATGTGCCAGTTCATACAACGAAAGTGTCACACACCGGCTTGCGCTATCCGTACCCCAGAGTGACGTCATCATGAGAGAGAGAGCGCAGAGAGAACATCTTTGCATGTGTTAGTACACACGCAATATGTTTCGACAAAAATATGTGATTGTATGTTTTTTCAGATTTTTTGAACTCTCTCAGGTCTGATCTGTTTTGCCACCAGCATGTTTTAGTGTATGGGTGCACATGCATTCTCACGTACTTTGCGTGTGTGTGTTTACTATTGCTGGCCGCTAGAACTGAAATTTGAGTTTGGTTCTTGTTTCGGGTCTTTTGATGGACTGACCTACCGCCACAAAATAAATGAAGAATGGGCAGGGGGTGGGGGTATGGTACACTAGGGCGCGGGAAACAAAATAAAAGCTGTTATTTGTTTGATTTATACCACAAAATATAAAATATTACAATAATATAATTGCACATTTATTTCCTTATCTTTAGCAGGTTGATTATAAATTATACAAATTATGCAAACGCCGTCGGTTCTCGACGTTTTTGTTTATTATAACTAAAACAATGATGTATCTAAATATACAATATAAGAAAATATATATATATATGTACTTAAATAAATATGCATAAATATATATATTTTTACATATATTTCAAATCAATTGTCAATCGCGCGCTTTCCGACGGGAATCTGCAAAGTACAAATTTAGATGCCGGTCGCACCAAAAAGCTGTTCTATGGCGGGTCCTAACATTAGAACCCAAACGGCACGAGGGAGCGCGCGGGGTTTTAATTCCCTTTTCGCCTGTACTTCGTCTCTACCGCGACCCCGCTGCCCATCGGTTTCGTCTGTTCGGCAATTCTGGACTCTCGAGCCTCAGCACCGTCGAAGCGGTGGTCGCGGATCGCCGATGTCTTTGGAGCGGCACAGTGGGAAAATTCGATAGGAAAATTCTCTATTAGAATTTATCTAAAGCACTCATACAATTTTTGTACTATTCCGGCTGAGTCCCCACTGTGCCGCGCCAAAGACATCAGCGACCACGCTGCCCTACGGTTTCAGCACGCAGACGATTCATATTTTGTTTTTGTATTCTTTCTCTCGAGACACACCGACTCGACGCTGACCGGGCAGCAGTAATTTTGAAAACCCTCATGCAATATACGAATGTAATAAACTTTAATATTTATGTGCATATGTATGTACATAAGATATGTTATAATTGAATTAGAAAATTTATGGGTATTGTCCATGAGAGTATTCAAGGTGCGACCGGCATCTAAATTTGTACTTTGCAGATTCCCGTCGGAAAGCGCGCGATTGACAATTGATTTGAAATATATGTAAAACCAATTCCATTTATATTTATGCATATTTATTTAAGTATATATATATATTTTCTTATATTGTATATTTAGATACATCATTATTTTAGTTATAATAAACAAAAACGTCGAGAACCGACGGCGTTTGCATAATTTGTATAATTTATAATCAACCTGCTAAAGATAAGGAAATAAATGTGCAATTATATTATTGTAATATTTTATATTTTGTGGTATAAATCAAACAAATAACAGCTTTTATTTTGTTTCCCGCGCCCTAGTGTACCATACCCCCACCCCCTGCCCATTCTTCATTTATTTTGTGGCGGTAGGTCAGTCCATCAAAAGACCCGAAACAAGAACCAAACTCAAATTTCAGTTCTAGCGGCCAGCAATAGTAAACACACACACGCAAAGTACGTGAGAATGCATGTGCACCCATACACTAAAACATGCTGGTGGCAAAACAGATCAGACCTGAGAGAGTTCAAAAAATCTGAAAAAACATACAATCACATACTTTTTGTCGAAACATATTGCGTGTGTACTAACACATGCAAAGATGTTCTCTCTGCGCTCTCTCTCTCATGATGACGTCACTCTGGGGTACGGATAGCGCAAGCCGGTGTGTGACACTTTCGTTGTATGAACTGGCACATCTATATACTGTATGGTTAGTGGTCATATGTAGTACAAATGCGACAGACAAAAGCATGTATGTATGATAATTCAGTGGAGTCGAAAGCTCACACCGAAGTGAACTTCTCAAAATGCTCTTTACCGATTTTAATTTGAATTCACGCACCGAGCAGCTGACTAACTAAGAGGATTACATTACACATTTCCTGGGGGGCAGCCCTTTTTTCGTGCACGTTACGCAAAGGTGAAAAAATTAAATTTTTAAGCGGATTTCGGTATTAGTTAATGGCGCAGGCCGGAGGCAGCCCGCCCTCCTGCAGGAGCTTTTCCCTACAAAAAGTGAATATAATTGGATTTCGGCTGCTCTTCCGTCGAGTGGATGAGAGAGAGATGGATGGATGAATATTGGGAGACTGGCTGGGTAGGAAATGTATTCGGAATGCAGCGGAGCAAGAAAGAAAGAGGAAAAACGTCGATAACGTCCCGTCCCAGTCCCCGTCCCCGTTACCGTTCCGGTTCCCGTTCCCGTCGTTTTCGAACTCGAACTCAAGCTATTGCTCAAAGTGCTGCTCACGTGGAAGGTCCTTAAATATTTGGTCACGGGCCAGGACGACACCGAAATGGGAAAAATGTGCGCCCAGGTATGCGGGCGGGTGGCCCGCGACAAGGGAGACACACTTTAGCTCCTTTGGCTCGCTCCCCTGGCTCTCGGTGCCGAAGACAAATTTGTGAAAGCAATTTACAGTTATTAAAGCTTTTAGTGGGATCAAAGCATGCTGCCCTCACTCCCCAAGCCCCCGCGTGTCTCTCTTTGCTAGCTCTGAGTACAAGGCATTAAATTTAATTTGGTAATTGAATAATTTCTGTGACAAACACAGACACCGGCTCAGCCCCACGCTGGGGCGAAAACTTTTGCTGTTGGGAAAACTATGTTGTCTTCGCTTTTCCACCTCGGTCTCCGTCACTGCCACCGTCTAAGGAACAGTAACAGTCACAGTCCCAGATCCTGTCCCTGTCCTGGGGGTCGGGCTTTTGGTAAAGAACCTCAAAGGCGTCGCTGCAAAGCATTAACTAATTGATTGCCACTTGACGAGTGACATTTATCTTCATAACTTGGTTTTTTTTCCTTTAATTGAAATCACAGAGAAGACTCCGACTAGGCGCAAACTAGGAGTCCGCTGGGTGCGGAGCAGATGTGTCTCCATGGGCTCCAAACTGTGCATGAGATTAATGGTAATGAGAGAGCAAGGCCACACAGACACCCAGGACCATCCATCCCCACGACGGGCGGACGGACGGACGGACGGACGGACAGCTGTGTGAGCGCTTCAAGTGCAAAATCCAGTGTTATTAATGATCACTGTCGCTGCTTCGGAAGGGGTTTCGGGAGCCAGCAGCAACCAGACACCAGCCAGGGGATTGAGGTCCTTCCATAAATACTACTTAATTCCGTTGTTCCATTGGCATTTATAACAATTAAATTGTGGGTATTCTTTGGCTAATTGTTCGATGCGACCCGGCAAACCAAACCGAACGAAAGATGAAAGCACGCTTCATATAATCGTAGAGAAGGGGGCGAGGGGAGTACGTCTCTCCCTCCGTCAGAGAATGGCGGGAGGCGAGTGTATGGGCGTTTGTGTGTACTTCCAGGAATCTGATAAGCACAATGAAGATAAAGCCCGTATAAAGCCCATCTCTGGCACTGCCTTAAGTGCTTCAGACTTGGCAGCGCCTGGACATCCCGCATCCATCTGCTTATCGTCGTTTCCTTTTTTATTGGAAATTAATGTCCAGCTGGAGACAGGGGGTATAAATCGTTGCTCAAATTAAAAGTGACATCCCATTATGTAGATATAGATAAGGCAGAGAGACGGAGAGCAGAGTCAAATGAAGGGCAGGGCGCCCGAAGAAATCTTGACGGGCAATCAATGACTGACAATGGCAGTGTTTGTCCTGCAGAAGGATAACGGATGGACAGCACGGACAATGGAACGCTGCCGCCTAGTTGGGCACCCAAGTCGCAAATGCAGATTTGATTTTTGCTTTTTTCCCCCCAATTAAGGAAGAACTTGGTTCGAGATTTGTTCAGCCATTTCGGTGTAGTACTACCCGGTATTCCTTTCCAATGAACTCTCAATACGAAGGGTATGGAATACATTATATTACCCCTAATTATTGCTTGGACCGATTAAAGTTTTTTTTATAAGTCATGGGATGCGATTATGTATCTGACCCTAGACGAAATTCTGATGACTACTTACAAACAAACATTAATATAAATTTATCGAAAATTATCAGGAGTACCACAGATAACGACCACAGAAACCAATGTTATGGTTCGAGGTTAATCGAATTATAGAACTTTTCAGTGCCAGATATGGATCACAATAATATATAAAGTTTCCATGTTCTGTGGTCCGAGCTCGGGGGGAAGTACGCGGCGGAGAAGTAGAAATGTTCGACATTTTCTCAGAAGTTATAGATTTGTTGGGGATGGATGGTGGGAGTGGAAATTCCGATTGGTTCGCGCACTGGCGGTCACTTTTCATTTGAGAAATAAAAAAACGAAAGATGACCTTGGCATATGTTACCAATCGCGTTCCACGTCCCACTTCAGTCCCCACTCAGGGCCTACGTTCTCATTCAGCTTTGTCTTCGTCCATCAATGCCAGCCTGACACGCACCCTTGACCTTCAGCCCGCTGGCGGCTCCATTGACTTCTCTCAATGGGCATTCCGCCTGTGTCTTTGCACTTCAGCAACTGTGGCAGGCCTTCGAGGCTTGGGGCCTTAATTTGGCCGATCCGCCTGTGCCCATCATCAAAATCCGCCAGGTCGTCCTCTTGGCTTTCTTATCCCAATTTATTTGACTTTATTGAACTGTAAAACACGGGCATAAATAAAGCCTGCTGCGGAGTCGCCAGGGAAGGGATCTATTCGGTGCTGCATTGAACAGGAAAATCTACATGCGTACACCCTCGATGGATGAATGATGGAGACCCACGGGAGCCGCCGAGGGAGGACACGGGGTGGTGGCCATTCGCGCTTTTACGACCCACCTGAATGAATGGATTTTAGGGCTTTTCGAATATGTATTTTAATGGACGTGACCGATTCTCCAACGCTCCCCTGCCCCTCTCTGCGGTCGCCGTTGTTCTAACCGAGAGTTTCGGGTATTTTATGGGTTTTTTTTTGCTTATTTTTCGTGTGTGTTGGCTGCGGTGCTCCGAGCTGCTGTTGGCACTTTCTGCCTTGCTGCCATTGATGGATTAGCCCTGAAAGCCACACAGGTGGCATCGGTCGGTTCTGTCAAGTCTAAGCCTTTAGGTCATTAGATGCATCATCAAATGACAGGCAAACAAGAAGCCCGTATGAAGGACGACTCTAGCAGTAGCTATGTTTTGAATATATAAACAATAATGGTGGAGTAGGCATACCGGCTCCCATAACCACCCAAAGATCGGAAGGATGTTCGCGTTGGTTGAATATCAACCGCCGGAGCGAACTGTTACTTAGTTTAAATGATAATCCCTGTGATCTCTGCACTCTCATTGAATATATTTCAGAGTCTCAAATCGATTCAAGTGCATAATCCTGCCATAAGCTGATGGTCATCCTCATGATCTGGGTAATCCCATTATCGCTTTTGAATAATTCAATCCGCAAACGAAAGCGTTTCAATAGGAGCCACAGAATTAGAAGCTGGCAGCAGCTCTTAGCAGTTTGCATTCTGGCCGAAATGCGGTTTGCGGTTAGGCCACCGCCTGAACCGACCCCCACTGAATGTCTGTATATTTGAGCTGCAAGTGGACCAATCCTCGGCCATTTTGGATGCCGTCAGCTTCAAAATCATTTATTCAGCATTATTTTAGAGGGGCAGAAAATCATTATCCAACCCGAATCGGAGAATATATGTGCGGGAGAGGAATTGTTTAGATTTATGGCTCGTTCTGCGGGCCCCTTCAGCAGGCTGGACAGGGCTGGACCTGCTCTGCCATAAATCCTTGAAGGATGCCTGCCACGTGTGTCCCATTATCTAATGTGTGTGGAGTGTGGAGCTCGCACTAGCTAGTGCCGTACTCGTATGTGCCCGGACAGGGTTAGTAATTAACGAGGCAAATATGTCTAATTGCGTATACGCACTGGGGCATCAAAACCAGAAAATGCTAATTAAAACTGAGGGCCCCTTCCCAGCCAGTAGCCATTCGCCCCATGCGTCAGCGCTCTGTTCTGTTCTGTTTAGCCCTGTTCTGTTCTGGATAAATCAATTAATTTATGCAGCATCGGTGGGGCGAGTGCATTAGCCATTCAGCCGTTCGGGGGCAGGGGACGGGAGGAAAGTGAGTGGCAGCCGACTACAATGCGCCGCAGGAGTCGCCGGAGGAGCCGCACCAAGCACATCCATTAAATTACCAACAGCACGGAGCTATGGTGCACCCCTCTCGGCCTCTGTCGCCTGTTGCCTGTTGCCGGTTGCCGGTTGCCTGTCCCCTGGCCGACCCCCTGCCTGGCTGCAGCTCAAAAAGAGCACGCGGCGTGTGGCACAGCGGGTGGAGCTTATTAACTATAGAAATGGATTTCGCCGGCGGGCAGAGGAGCGAGCGGAGATGGAACCGAAAACCAGTGGCCCCTTCACTTCCCCCCCGTGGAAGATGCTGGTGCACGTGCACGGACAACCCGTTGGCCGAATAATCGTGTTTAATTTGCTGCAGACACTGCGTCCGACACCTGAGATGATGCTGCCCCTGTGGAAGCCCAGGCGAAAGTTCATTGCCTCCATGCGCTGACTCTGCTCCTGCTCCTGCTCCTTCTCCTTTTCCCTCTCCCTCTTCCTCTTCCCTCTTCCCTTCTTCGTCGATAATGAAAACTTAAATGGAAATTTCAACTATTTAATTACGGCTAAAGTTCGTCCTGGCCATTCTGTCTTGCTTGACGTCCGCCTGTCTGGCGGAACATAAATCTGAGAGTCCTAATTTGAGCGCCATTAGGTCCTTGCCAGGAAACGGACAGGAGAACGGAAGGACAGGAGTGTAGGCTGATGCCTACTGGGCTTTCCGGGTAGGAGAGATGGGAAGGGGGAGTCCGGAGTACGAGTCCGAGTGCGAATACTAGTATTAACTAATCTTGTCCCATGGCAGGGCCTAATTTCTCATTTGATTTTTTTAGGGGAATCTTCACTTAATCAACTGCACATGAAATCCCCATCGAGCGCGTCGCAGGGAACGAAACGGAACGGAATGGAATGGAACTAGCACAGGCACCATTGTCCCCAAAAAGCTCTCCGCTGCATCGGTCGCGGTCGCCTTGTGGCTGCCCGGGACTGAGACTGAGACCAGGTCTGGGTCTGGAACTGGCACAGAAAGAGTATGGCAAGTGTTCGTGTTTGTTTGTGCTGTGGCAACATTGAGTGGCAGCAGGAACCACCCTGCCCGATCGTCTCCCGACCGATGTTTATCTTATCAGCCGCCAGTTGGCCCGCACAGATGGCCGGAGGTCGAAAAGTGTTTACACTCGCGCCCAATCATTCTGCGGTTGTGGCGTTTCTGACGCTGATGGCCCCCGAATGTCGGGGCAGTCCATGAAAGTGCCAAAGCTATCGACAGACATACCAGATCCGGAATCACTTGCGAACCGGCAGCATTAATAGCCGCGGCAACATGTGCCTGTGCCCTTGCTTCCGTCCCTCTGAGCCTGGCAACACGGAGCCCTGTCCCAGCCGAGCCACAAGTGTCTCTGGCGCAACAAAAAACCAAATTCTGGCCGCCCTTCCCCTCCTGCTCCGGAGCAGCAGCAGCAACAGTCGACGGGGAAGCAGAGCTTGTGCTCTCGGCATTCTTCGTGCGGTGCGGTGCCGCTCTCGCCACGTGTTTCGATTCCACTTCGTTTCTGTGCCATGCTGTCGGCAGGGCCGGAGGGAGGTGGGCCGAAAGCTTTCAAAGTGCCGAGCCGTGCTGGCGTTCAGTTCCTCGTCGAACTTCAAAGCGTTTGGGGCTCACAACCGGTGGAAGGAACGTCCGAGCGAGTCGAGCAGGCCAATAGCCCAGAAAACTGTGAAGGCGGGCGCGAACAAGTGAGCCGTAGCCAGCCCCCGAAGTAGCCGAGTGAAGTGTAAATAAGTGTAGCCCACCCCCAACGCCACACACGGACAGACACACACACACACACAGAGATACACACACACATGGGAGGCGTGGGTAATGGTTTGGTGTACGGTTTCCCGTGTCGGTGTCGTTGTCGTTGTCGTTGTTTATATTTGGTGATTGGAGCCCCCACCCTCCCGCTCCGCCTCTTTCGCAGGTGTGACATTCCTCTGCGTATGTGGCGCTCTCTCGCTACTGTTTAAATGGAGCTGCATTTCCCATTTTCCATCTATCAATGTCCCGACTCTGGTACTCCAGCAATATGATGCAATGTGCATACCCGGCTCCTCATGTTTCCACGGCAAGTCCTTTCGGCCGAATGAGCAACGGAAACCAATTAAGTTAGCCATACCCCGAGGAATCCACAACGCCCCGGCCGGGTCCCACTCGATCCCAAGCACTCGAAAAGTTGGTCGGGCCAGAGAGAACCCTTAAAATTGCAGCGCGCAAATTTTAATTGGAAAAAACTTGTCTAATTGAAGTTTAATAAACAAAGCACAGAAGGATCGAAGGGTGGGCGAAACGCAAATCCTGCCGAGTGCCAGGCCCCGGGCCGGAACAACTTGTTCCCGCAGTTTTGTTCTAATTTTCAATTAAATGAAAGCGACAACGAAAACAAAGGACGTCGGAAAATAAAGAAAAAATGCCAAGTGCATTGACCACAGCGGGACTCTAGCCCCAGGTCCTGTCCATTGTTCTGGTACAGCTTCAACCTGAGAGCATGGCGACCGGGGCGGAGTGGGGTCTGTTTTGCTGGTGGAGTGCCTCGGGGGTTTCCCCTGTATTTCCTTTCACATTTCTGTATCTGGAAGCAATTAAAATATGCATAAAATGCAAATGAGAAACGCCCACCCCACACCAACCGCCCCACCAACCGCCCCACCAATCAACCAAATCCCGCTCCAACACAGTTATCCCTCCGAGGGGGGGAGGATATTCTCTGCCCACTCCATTTCCTGCACTTTCCATCCAACATCTTGTTTTTTAAATACTCGCAGGGGGAGAGAAGAGTCGAAACGGCAGACGAAATACAAGTGAAAAGTGAAAGAAATTGTTGAAAATTGCCGAAATATCCGAAACTCATACAAAAATATACACCCGAGAGCTGCTGGCGGGTAAGTACTCCCCATCCATTCCGGGATCAATATACGCACGGGGGGCGGAGATGCTCGGAGATACTCGTACAATGCTTTTGGCAATTAGTTTTGTGCTGGCCAACCCGTCTCTGGCTCTCTGGATGTTTAACCCAAATCGGCTCGTAGCCCACGCGGCGTATGCGTAATATCAAGATATGCCATGGCCATGCCATCGCCATGACAAGCCACAAATAAGAAAATACGAAAAATGTAAATGAAAATGGTTAATTTTTCCTCCTTGCCTGTCTCCCGCTCCCTGTCTCTCTCTCTCCTTGTGTCCCACCCGCCATTAGCCGCATTCTCATTTGTCCGGGCAGCACATCCTTTCGATGCTTTTCATGTCGAAAATGGCCAATAAAAATGTTTACGACACACGCAAGCACCGCGAGCCAGGTAAATGCGGAGCAAAATGTTTCAAGAAGCGTTGATTACATATTAAAAACATTATCCATTACCCGCACACAGTTTTCTTTTTTTTTACGATTCGCTTATTTCATTTCCATGAAGAGTTTTATGTCTGATAATTCTGAAAAGTGTCTGAGTGTTCCCCAAGTCGTATATGCGTATGTCGGAGGGCAGCCCACGCGGCGGGGAGCGGCTCTTGGCCCTAGTGCGGGGCGTGGCACGTCCTAATTGGCAGCCCAACCATGAACTTGATGAGGGTAAATTGGCAAATAATTAATCGGGAGCTGATCACAAGTGGAATTAATTAGAATATAAGCGGAACCACGAATGGGCTGTCACACATGGTCTACGACGGAATACAACTTCCCTTTACGGCGTAACCCGGCGTAACTGCGATTTGTCCGAATTGTTGTGCTCTCTATAAATCTAAGAAATTTATTGTATTTCGTTGCCAAAGACACACTTTAAAAGGCAAACAGTAAACACCCACTTTGTGCCGCCAGAAGAAACTAAAAATGGGTCAAAGCAGAGGCCGAGAACGCTTTAGTCCGTACCCGAAATCCCTGTCATCCCAGTTCTGGACTTAACTTGGCCATAAGTCCGTTTTACTGCCCATAATATAATTGCTGTGGCTGCTGGCTCTGCCTTGGCCATGGGCATCCATGTAGCCATTAATGTATTCATTTGATTCTTGGCGCAACATCGGCATCGTTTTATTGCATCCATTTCGTTCTTTGTTCTTGGATGGGCAACGAATGATTACCCAAATGCTAGTGTAAACACTCGGGGGAAATGAGTCTGGGGAAAATTTATTTCAAATGAGTGGAAAATGGAAACTAAAAGGTGAACTGTTCCACACATACGTAAAAATCAATGAATACACGTGTGTATGTGCAAGTAAAGCCGTATAAATCAATCATAAGGATTATGCTTTTGAGTAATTTCATTTTAAATTTAATATTCCATTAGAGTGAGTCTCGTCTGTGCTCAGCAACAGAATGCTTACTGCCAAGAGCCTAAGGGAGCTGAGCAATGGGCCAAATGAACTGCAAGGATTCCATCATGGGGCGGAGAGGAGTTGGAATGGCCTGGGCATGGAATTCTTGTACAAATTTGAAGATTAAGCACTCTTTAAATTCCGTTTAAAGCATGAACATTAATAGCTTTATGAATGATTTCCGAAATTCGGTGTTTTTCGCTCAGTCTGGTTCAATTAGGTAAAGTGCGGTCTGCTGTTCGACTGGCTAACTCGCTGCGAGGGAAGTGCTGAGGGGTGCTGAGTGCTGGCTGCTGGTTGCTGGGTCACCCGGGCGTATGAGTTATGTGCGGGTGGAGCGTTTTTGTATCTGGCACACTTTACTTTACACACTTTAAATGCAAAGTGAGCGCTTAAAACTTTGGGCGAGGCGATGGTGCTGGGCGCGGCCAGCTGTCCTTCTGCGGGGCGCTGGCAGGATAAGCGACGGTAAAGTGCTATAAATCAGCACTCAAACCACTTGATAAGGACATCAGAATGGGCCCAGTCTGGCCTGACTGCAGCACTCACCTCACACATGCGATCCTCCCGCTTTCCCGACTCTTTCTCCCGCATTTTTGGCATTTTTCACAGCCGCCCGCCCTCCCAATCAGACAGAGAGAGAGAGAGAGAGGCGGAGAAAGAGAAGTGATGAAAATAGAAATTATGAACAAATGCTGACAGGCCCCACTGTAAACACATGCGGAGATCCTACGCTTCCCCCCGGCTGGACCCGTGGGCGGGGCTGCTGTGCGGAATGTTCACGTCACGCCTTTCTGGCTGGGGCAGGGCTGTGGCTCTGCGGGGGCGTCACAGTTGTTGGACTCCAGTCCGTGTCCGCCCTGGCAGTGCTCTGATTTTCCGCTGGCAGAATAATGTCTCGTTTTCTTTCGCCCGCATCTGTTTAGCATAAGGCAATCGCGAATTAGCCATCATTTTTGTTGCTGTTCTGCTGTTTCACTCCGTGGGACATGTCTGTGTGCTATCTGTGTGTTATGTGTGTGTGTGTGTGTCAGAGTGCTGCTCTTATCGCCATCGGAATAAAAGCTCATTAATGCGGCATTCGAAAGATTTTAAATATTTGCACACAATTTTGTTATTTTTGTTATTACCGTTTGCCAGACGATGCTCTGCCTGACCCCACCCCACAGAACCCAGCCCCCCGCCCACGCAGTTTATACATGCGAGCTTGTGTGTTTATGTGTTTATGTGTGTGCCTCACTTTTAATTAAATATGAAATAAGCTTGCCACCGTCCAATGTCTGCTGGGCACAGCTGGAAATGAGTGCAGACAAAGTAAACAATGAAACCTCCGGAAAAGCCTCAGCGACCTGTGGATGCTCTGCATGAAATGTTCTCAGTGTAGCTGGCCGTTACTCCTGCCATTTCCCCATTCACTTGCTGTACCCCTGATGAGAGTTGATTTGGAAGACTCGCTCAGAGAGGATCACAGAGGGAGGAGGCAAAGATCTGTTGGTATTGCGGAGTGCTGGAAAGAGTGCTGAGATGGAAAGCCCCAAGAACTCGGTAATTGCGTGGCTTTGTGTGCAGAAAAACAACAGCAAATAATGATGGAACAAGGCAAACACAAACAAATAACAACAAAATAAACCAGGCCCATACATGTGAGTATGGTAAGACCCTCGAAAGAGAGTGAGAGACGAGCTGGACAGAGCTATCCCGATCTGAAGATCTTTCTCTTTCACTTTCAACAGACATCTGGGTGTGGGTCTCTCTAGACCAAGGAATCATTCACGGGCAGAAATAGTGATTCAGGAAGTGGCAGCTGCTGGATTACATGGCCATTTTGGCACACACAAATGGAAATAACGAAAGTCGAAGAGCCACTCCAAGCCCCGTGCCTCGTGCCGGACAAAGCATGGTTGTAAACAGCAGACACGTCATAAATAAAACTGTTGCATGCCACTTTCCAGCGCGGACGGTGGGTTGGATGTGGCATGTGCTGTTGGCGTGTCCTGGTTGCTGTGCTGCACCACTTGTTTAGGGCCGTTTAATGAATTTTGGCACTTGGCGCACAACAGCCACGGCAGCCCCCTCAGTGCTGCTCAACGCATGCAACGACACGCAGCCACACAAGCGAGTCCTGCGAGCCTTGCGAGCCTTGCGAGCCTTGTGAGCCTTGCCAGGGCCCTTCGGTAAAAGCAATTTGCCGCAGAGCAGCTAGACCGCAACAGAGGCGCGTTGCAATTGCCTTGCCCCGGGCTTGTGTCTGACTTTTAGGTCAACTTTTTTGCTATGCGTGCAAATCTCTGCCCCGCAGCTCCCGTCAGCCCCCACCCACAACAAAGAGGATGAAAGTCCTGGCCTGCTCCAAGGAGGTAATCAACTTTCATGGGGATAAAAGCCACCCAGGCAAAGGACTGTACACCCATTAGGAGGGCAACATTTGCGATCGCATAAGGCTTACAGGGTATTTCCTCTATGCAATGCCCTGTCTCCCCAGCTAGCTAGCGATGGTGTTTAATATTTTATAGAGACAGCACTGCAAGAACCACCCGACCGACTCGACAGCACAAACAAACAGTTTAAATGAAAAAGAAAACTGGCAGCTACGGGCACCCGAGCACACTGCACATTTTCCGGGGCGCCTGCGAAAACTTTTCATGTTCCATTTGCAAATGAAAAAGAGCAAAATTCACTCAATACGAGTACGAGTACGAGCAGCACCACACGAGTGGGCTGGCAGGTTTCAAAACTTCGTAAACCACAATTGATATACCTCCAAGGAGCCCCTCTGCGGGTGCTGTTCTTGGCAGGACTTGCTTGCGACTTCAGGATTGCCCAAGGGGAGCAAACAAAAGGTAACTTTTGCTTCTGGGAATCAATTTCCAATTAGCCCCCCCCCCGCATCGTTGTGGTCGCATTGGAATTTAATTGGAGCACTCGCTCAAGTGCAGGAATCAAATTCATGCAAGTCGCACGCATCATTAGCTCGAAAGCGGCAATCAAACGCCCTCACTCTTGGCCATTCGACACAACAGTATCGATTGACAAATCGCATGCCATACAGGACCCTCATTCCAGTCACCAATCAAATATTATTTAATCATATTTGAGGGTCTTGCCACACCTGCCGCAGCAGCTTTGTGCAAAAGACGGCAAGCAAATCCTTAAATAATTAAATACAAAATGCAGGGAAAGACCTTGACAATCCTCTCCTCCTCGCCTCCTCCATTCCTGGCCCCTAATAATGTGCAAATACTAGAATCAAAATTGTTGACTCTCTTTGGGCCAACTTCTGTCACTGGGGGGGCGAAGAAAAAGGGCTGGTGGGCTGGTGGAGAAGAAAGCCATTTGAGCCAAATGTTAAATCTACAATAAGTTTGCAGACAGACGTAAAAAAGCGGATTCATTGACATGAAATTCGGGGAGCATTTTACGTGACAAAGCCATGAAATCGAATTTGCCAAGCGACCGGAAATGCGCTCGTGTGTAAGTGTGGGTGTGCGTGTGTGTGTGTGTTTAAATACACATGTATACATACACATGTTTGTTCAGGGAAAGGCTGAAGCCTTCTGCTGCTGCTGCTGTCTATATGTTTTTTTTGATTTATGCCGCTTTTGCCCAAGTTCTCCATGTTCGGGCCGCTCCGCCTTTTGGGACGGGCGTATTCAGGCATGAATTTCGTGAGCTGCCTCTGAAAGCTTATTTGCTTTCGCCAACAAAATGAGAGTGCGAACCAGAGCAGGACGGGCAGCAGGCGGGAGAGGTAGAAACAGAGACAAAGGCAGTGAATAGACGACAAGCGGGCCCAGAAAGAAAGACACACTTGAAATTGTTTTTGCATTTCTTCGGCCCCTCGTTCTCGTCCTGCTCGTCCTGCTCCCCCCTCCATCCTCCACCCACCCGCCTCTGCATAAATAAAATGTTAAAGCTTAAGGGGGAGTGGCACTGGCAGCAGCTGCTTTTGTGTGTTGGGAATGCGGCGACGACGACGACGACGACGACCTTCAGGTAAGCAGCACACAAAATTGTCATGCGAACATTGCTGAAAATTGAAATCACCAGAGATGTGGCCCAGAGAGGCAGGGGGGGCGGAGTTCAAGAAAGAAGCACAAGGAGGAACACAACTGGTTCAAGGGTCAGGGACTCGAGTGGAAGGATCTACAGCACCTCAAAATTGACTCTATCCAATGCAGTTGGCAGTGCTTGCTGGGTGCTTGGTTCGTTCATAAATCAGAGCCCTTGACCCCTGGCGCCCGGGCACGTACCTGATTGCAGGAAACAAAATCGAACGAAAGTTTGGCCCGTGGAGGTGGGCCCGTGGCCACGGCTAAAGCCCGATACATATTGCTCAATTTGCACGCACCCGAACCAGCGATGAGGCTGGACACCGGGGCGGAGCTGGGCGGAATCAATTGTCCCGCACAGATTTAGGGGGTGAGAATGGGCGGGCCAGGTTCCGGCAAATGGCGGCTCATTTTGTATTTATCAAGGGGCCTGGCTGGAGGCAGGAGGCAGGAGGCCCAGCCACGTCTGGCCTGATGGCGGCATAAACTTTTATTTCAATGAAAGTCATGAGCCATTCCATTCCAGCTGCGCCTCAAAAAATGAGAGGCATTCATTTCCTCTTGTTTGCTCGGAGGAGGGTCAAAGGGGAGCCAAAAGATATCCGGTACGTGGTCGTCCCCGATTATATTGTGTGTTTTTTTGTAGGTAGATCGGTATGTACCTGTTCTGATCACGCTCAGGACTCGTAGCCTTCTACACAGAAGACTTTCAGGCCTACAAAGGTAGCAGTTGCCACTGCCAGTCAGGGGCAGGGGCAAAGGGGAGTGTGTGGCTTTTGGGAATGAAATGCGACTGTTCTAATTTTGTTTCTGTCTGGCTGGCTTCCCTTAAATATTTATCCGAAAAATGGGCAGCGAAGAGGGCACACACACAATGACATGCAGAGCCTCACACTTGCACCATCGCATATATTATTAATGCTCCCCGTACGCTCCGGGTCTGGCTCCGGGTCTGGCTCCGGCTCCGACTCCGGCCCTGGCCCTGGCCCTCGATCTGTGTGGTACGGTGTGGTGTGCCGCCTTCTGTTCCTTCTGCTCGGGGCAGAAGGCACCGAGAATTGGCTGAATCGCTCGATTGCGCTGCTTCTGCTGGGCCCTGCCTGCCTCCTGCCTCCCGCCTCCCGCCACCTGCTGTCTGGCCGTGCTTCTCGGGCCCGATTCTGTTTTCTGTTCTGTTTTGGGTCCCGCCTGTTGCGGCCTTTGGCCTATTATCATTTATTTAGTTATTTATTTACGTCGAGCGAGTCAGCAGCAATATTTTATTTTCATTTTAGCTTGTGGATGGCGGATGGCGGAAGGCGGATGGCCATCCCATAGCCGTCCATCCGCCAGGATGTGAAATGGGAAATTGGAGCAATCGTGACTCCTTTGATTAGGAATATCATCCAGAGCCATTTGGCTGCTGCTCCCTCCATTCGCAGAGTCAAAGTGGAATCGTTTCGAATATTTCCTCTTCTCTGGAGCCGTCTTCCACTATCCTCAACCGTAGCTTCCCTGGCGTCCTTGGTTGCCTGGAAGGGCAACGCGGGAGTGAAGGGGATTCGTAAGCACCTCCTGCCTCGTTCGGTTTATTCGACTTTTCCTCTCTGGTACAGAGTCAAAGGGGAATTTTAATAATAATCACATAAGCTCTTCTTCTATGACCATCCAACTGCAGGCATTCCGGCATCCTCCCACTCGCCTGCCCTTCTTTTTGTTTAAAAAGGATACGGATGCCATTGAGGGCTTGCGTACAATGCCAGTGTCCCATTCAATGCAACAATAGTTGACCTACAGCAACACCCGAACAGCTCAACGCCCCCTAATGGCAGTCATTCGACACCCCCAAGGACCAACGTAACCCGCATCCAGGCACGGCCCACCGACAACCGCCCAATGGAAGAGTAATGGGAGCCGAGCAGGCCCTTGTGTTTGCATGGCGCCATTAATTTTCCACCTACTGCCCCCTCCCCACCCCTCGCCAGGCCGGAGGACATTTAGTCGGTTGACAGTTTTGACGAAACGCTCCTCCGAAATGTCGGAAATTGACTAATAATGGGGTTAATCGGCAATAACGATCAGTGCCCGACAACCTAAATTCTCTCCTCGAAGGCGGCCCACTCGAACGTATGTATATCGGATTAGAGAAGCTATTAGGCATTCGGCAAAGTGAGGCATTTACACGCGGTGCTCGAGAATCTCGAGTGCCCATCGAGGTCCTGTCGGAGGCAGAAGGAGAGCTGGCGATTGTCGGGGGGTAGTGACTACGATCGGATCTTGGACCAGGCCTAATGGCTTTCCAGGAAGTACATACCGTTTTGATGGTAGGGCTGTCAAGGCGCTTATTAAGCTGAAATTGTCTGAAATCAAACGTTTAGGGAGCCACGAGGGTGGAGCCCGATTGAAAGTGACACTCACGGCACCACCTTTCAGCGCTTGGCTTTGGGTTGGAATGGACTGGACTGGCCTGCTGGAGGAAAGGAAACGCAGAAGACTACTCGTACGTCCTGCCCTCGCAGGTCCGCAGCCGTTTGTCTAACGAGCAATTTAGCCAACTCATTGAAGCGGAATTAATTGCCATCGATTTTGTTTGGCGGGCAAAAGCAGACAAGCGACAGGCGGGGTGGGGTGGGGGCTTCATTAGTGCCGGGACCAGGACCAGGACCAGGACCAGGACCAAGACCAGAACCAGGACAGGGCTATGCCCCACTGGACACTTTTATGTGTGTTTTTAAAGCAGAGTTTATCTACTTTAAACTGCTTTGTCCGTTATTTTGATAAGTAATTTCTCCTGGAACCCCCCTGGAACCCCCCCTGGAACCGAAAGCATGTGCATACATCTTGAGGGGCACACTCCCGCGTTTGCTATGCGGTGGGGGCCTTCGAATGATTCGAATGAAACGTAGAATGTGTGCCGTGTGGAATGCTGCCTCGTGCTCGTGCCATTCCAAGCGATTTGACCAAATGTTTCAATCGAAAACCCAGTCAAATGTTAACACTTGCTGACTGGGCCAACTCGTGCGCTCCCTGGGTCCTGCGGATGCAGTGAAGGGTGTAGGATGTATCTCTGATTATGGGGGGAGGGCGCGGGAAACTTTTTTGCTGTCTCGGGCGGTCTTTTTTTTATTATGTTTTTGGGGTTATTCAAAAAGTTTCCCCTCCGCAAAAGACCATAAATACAATTTCTGCTCTTTTCAATTTGTATTTGCAGCTGAATCGAAAGGATAAACTTTTGGCACGCTATGCCCAAGACGACCCGTCGGGGTCCAAGCGGGCAAATTCGCATTGGCATACTCACATAGAACAGAAGTACATTCGAGGCTGAAGCTGAGGTCGAACATGTGCCAAGGCCTTCGAGGGCTGTTTCGAATTGCGACGGGAGCCACGATGCTGCCTGATTTTGACCAAGTCAAGTAAACCAAGTCAAGAACACACGCACGCCTAGACCCGTACAATCACAAGCGAAAAAAAAACAAACAAGACTTTTGCCGAAAATGGCCGCGCCCATCGACGAGAGTGTGCTGAACGCACTGAAGGGGGTGACCTCCAAGCAGACCCGCCTGCCCAAGCCGCTGCTCATCAAGATCTATGTCGCCAGCCAGAAGCAGGAGTTCAACCAGGAGCGCCGCATGCTCCTCGAGCTGGTGGGCCCCGAGCTGCAGGGCCTCTACGACGACCGCCAAATCGAGGTAAGTCCTACGTCCAGTGGACTCGCTGACCCATTGACCCGCTGGCCCTCACGCAGTTGGAGTTCGTGGACATGCACTTCGGCACTGGGGCGCTGGAGGTAAACCAGCTGGAGCGGGATCCCTATCTGCTGCAGGACTACCTGCACGAGATCGACACCTGTCATGCCCACACGAAGAGCGTCTTCTTTCTGGCGCTCATCGGCGACGGCCTCGGACGCCTGCCGCTGCCCACGCACCTGGACGAGGACATCTATGCCGCGGTGCTGGCCGACCCTCAGACGACGGCCGACCAGGAGGCTCTTCTAGCCAGGTGGTACGAGATGGATCCATCCAAGGTGCAGCGTCAGCTGAAGCAGGACTATCGGTGAGTGAATTGCGATCCCACAGCTGATGGCCCTCTTTCCATCTGTCCATCTGTCTATCGCTCTGGTTTCCCCCTTCAGAGTACTGCCCATGGACGACTGGCTCAGCGAGTCCCAGCAGATGCAAAAGATGCTGGAGCAGGCGCTGCAAGGCTTTGTCCAAGGACCAGGTGCCTCGGCGCGATCTGCAGACTTCCTGAAGCGGGTGCAGCAGCTGAGGCGCACGCAGATCGAACGCGAAGTGGAGCAGGCCATGGGTGAGCACTGCAGGACCTGCTGTATTGTAGCCCTTCACCTAGCACAAACCCGCTCTCTTTGCAGCCCTCTCCAACGAGAAGATCCTCGCCGTGTTTCGGGAACGGGCCGCCCAGTGCAGCAAGCGGGATGTGGAGGCCAATGACCGGCTTCGGAAGATCAAGGACGAGCTCACCATGAACCTCTCCACGGACAATCACACAACCCTCGTGTAAGTCTCTGCCCAGTCGGCTGTGCGAATGGCTGTCTCATTCTGGTTATTCTCACCGAACAGGGTGCCAGGCAGCGCCTCGTGCGAAATGATCGACCCGGACAACGAGGACCACGAGTCCTATCTCAGCAAATTCAAGAACAAAGTCACCGACAAGCTGCGTCTTCTAATCGAGGCGCACATCACCAATGATCCCGATGTAATCAAGGGGAGGAAAAAGACTGTTCAGGTAAGTCAAATAGACCCTCTTCCACTCTTCGGCACGCTTATTTAATCAACAACAAACATACATACCTGTGGAGGCTCTCAGAAGAGAGTCTGCGTTATCCAGTCCCTAGTTTTCACAGCCTTTTGGTGACGAGCCTATGACGAGTGCGAGCCTTTGTGTAGACTGCCTGCAGATGAATCCATTTCCTAGAATTAGAAAATGAAAGACGTCTTAGCATGTTCATACGGATAAGGATACCTAAGCGCTCTGCTTGAGAACAAAATCTTTTTCTATAGGAAATCGGATGGCTTCTGGCTCTGGTTTTGCGCAGGAAAACAAACTGACCTTTTATTCTCATCTTTTCTACACATCCCGGACCAACTGAAATCAAATAAATGGATGGCCTGCACTGAACTGAAGTGGTTTCCACTTCAGTGGCAGTGGCGTTATATTTCTGGATTCCGGATTTCTGCTCTCGAAAAATTGCATATTAAATCTGGTTACAGATACCCTCCGCCTCCGCCTCCACCTGCGCTCCGATATCCGGTAAATCTGAAACCTGAAACGTATCGAAAACGTTCGGCGATTGCAATTTCGAGCGAAATTCAATTGCACTGCACGTGTGCAGGAGTATCCCACGAGCATCCTTCGAGCATCCTTCGAGTATCTGTGCTTGTGGCTGGAAGAGTATGCTTTGCATATGACAGTTGTCGAAATTGGGTTTAAAAGAGATTTCCTGCAATGAAAACCCATTGCGATTGAGTTGCCCCAGTGGCAGGGAGCAGGCGAAACATGTTGGCTCAAGGTTTCAGCTCCGCTTTCCGTTGCAGTTGCTGTTCTCATTGCATAAGGCATCCATTGCGTCCTGGCCCACTCTGCTGGATGGCTTTTGTTGAAAGCATTTAACATTTTAGCTCGGTCGCATCCGAAGGACGACGCGCAACGTGAACCGGTCCGGGCCATTAGCGGACGTGGCCTGGCCTTTCGCCCGCCCCCTTCGCACCAGCTCTCTGACATATTAACACACTTACACTTGGGCACAATGTAGCCACGCCCAGGTCGTCCCCTTGTTTGCACTTAACGGTGCAGCAACATGAACTGCACTCAGTCCCGGAGCCCCCGACCCCCCAATCCCCCCCGGCTTGGATAAGAGTGTGGCTGCGACAGTGGCAAACGCATATCCCTCGTCCCACCCACTCTGACAAAATGTTGTGGCATTTGTAGCCGCAACCAAGAAATATGCAAAGTGTTGCCCCCTCCTCCTCCTCCTCCTCCTCCCGTCCGACTGCACCTGCGGCTGCTGCGGCACGTTGTGTGAGCAACTCTTGTGTGGCGACCTTTGGCACTCGAGCGAAATGAAATTAAAGCAAGTCAAATGCCAACTAATTAAGCAGCCACCTTAAAGAGCGATGGATAGAGAAGAGGCGGGCCAGTCGGGGTGGGGCTGGGTCCTTTCTGTCCTCTCTGTCTTCACTGACAGCTCCTGGCAATATTGATTTAGTTGCCCAACCCTCGAGAAATGCATTACACAGAAGCTGTCAAATGAGATTTGCCAGGCAAAAGCTGCTTACAATCAACGGGGACTTGAGCCGGAGACTGAGGCTGAGCCGGAGCAGGAATATGATCCCGGCAAGGACACGGTGACTACTTGTTAGTGGTACACATGCCACGGCCAGACAAGCTGAGGACCTTCCGCCACTCCACCCCGCTCCAGTCCATTCCATTCCACTCAGCAGGTGGCACAGTGGTGGCAGGTAAACAAAGTTACGAGGCAAGCGCGCTGAATGCCACTCACATTCAGACTTATGGAGATGACGACTACGACGACTACGACGACGACGACGTTGATGATGTGGCGAGGTGGTCTGCTCCTCGACAGGCCAACCGGAAGCGGATGATACCCTGGCATAAACATATGTATATGTATCTGTATCTATGTAAGCGAGTCGTGTGTGCGTCGGCGGTAAGTAATGAATGGGCACTGAGGGGTCCCGGAGAGCATCTGGCCCGAGAGGAGTTCGAGCGGTGGCAGGAAGGATGTGGGTGGGCTGTTTTTGCTAGGAGGCTGTGGGGCTGTCGGGCTGTGTGGCCATGTGGCTGGCACATCCAATTACTGGCCCGACCAGTGACGGAGCCAGCTCAAAGGCTATAAAATAAATTTCTATGCAAATTATTTGCATGTGTGTGAGCGCATCGGATTGCGCATGTAATCCGAAATTGCAATCTGTCAAAACTACGAGGACCTCGTCTGTTTGTCAATTGCATTCATTCGATGTTCCAGGTGAAATTCGTACATTAATCCCTGCACGAGTAATCACCAAGCATACATGAGTGAAACGCAGTGTTTTTTCGGTTGCAGGAAATCTTTCACGAGCACGCCACTCACCTGCGCATCCTGCGCGATCATGTGGAGGGGGCGGCCCTCATCGAGTCGCGGGTGCCACCGCAGCTGCGCCAGAACCTGATGGCGAACTTCAGGAACGGCAGCCGGCATGCGCCGTACTTCATTTGCGGCTCGGATGGCAGCGGCAAGAGCGCCCTGATCAGCACCCTGTACGGGCAGGTGGCCAGCTGGTTCGTCTCGACGAAGGTCCACCGCGTGATCCGCTTCGCGAAGGCCACGCCGCGCTCGGCCTACAACCTGGAGCTGCTGCGCGTGATCTGCCAGCAGATCTCGATCATCTTCAACATCCCCGAGGGCTACCTACCCAAGGACGCCTCCTTCGATCCGCTATACATCAGCACCTGGTTCCAGAACCTGCTGCGGCGCGTCGAGGACATGAGCAACGACGTGCTGTTCCTGTTCATCGACGACCTGCACCTGCTGAACCCCCTGGACTGCGACATCGTGACCGCCCTCTCCTGGCTGCCCACCTCGCTGCCCTGGAACGTGCAGATCATCTGCAGCTCCACCACCCCCGTCGAGCAGCTCAAGTTCACGCCCATGCAGCGGGACCGCTTCAAGTCGGCGGAGTACCAGTTCGACCTCAACCTGGGCGAGTACGCCACGGAGCTGCGGCGGCCCCCGCAGTGCGTCTCGGACGTCAGCTTCGTCCTGTACGTGGAGCAGCAGTTCGACGGCCTGGAGCGCCACTACGGCAGGCAGGCGGTGGGCAGCCTGGCCGCCTACATCACCTGCTCCGAGTACGGGCTGAGCGAGACGGAGCTCCTGGAGCTGCTCATGCCCACCGACGATCCCGAGTCCCTGATCGACACCAGAAGCGGACACTTTAGCTTCGCCACCTTCAAGAAGATCCACAGGGAAATGGGTGAGTAGTCACCATCGATGTGGGGGCTCAATGGCCAATGGCTCCCGGGTTTCTCTTCTTGCAGACAAGCTCCTGCTGCTGCACGACAAGATCATGTCCGGCAAGGTGCTCATCCAGTGGCGCCACAACTACTGCGCCGTGGTGGCCAAGCGACGGTACATGGGCGGTCAGAGGACACGCAACCTGCACATGGAGCTGGCCAACCTGTTCTTCCCGCAGGACGAGGACGAGAGCACGCTGGAGAACGAGTCCACCCAGAGCGAGAACAAGTCCGTGATCAGCCTCAAGGACACGCTCAGGACAGTCTGCGACCTGCCGCACAAGGACAGGGAGCGCGAGAAGGACAACGTCTCCGCTGGCCGCAAGTCCTCCTCCACCCACCACAACGACGACACCTCCACCTTCTACAACCCCATCGCCGCCGACGTCAGCTACAGCATGCGGCACGTGGAGGAGAGCTGGCACCACCTGATGCGCTCCGACGACACGACACGCTTCAAGCAAATCGCAGTCTGCAACTTTGATTTCCTGCTGGCGGCGGTAAGCTCGTGGCACAGTTTCCGTCCCTCCCCCAATTCCCCAATTCCCCATTTCCCCAATTAGTTTCTGGGGAAACCGATTGGAAATGCAATCAACTCTCTGTTTTGCTGGCAGCTGCTCCACATAATTGCCTGCCTATTGTGGCAATCAAATTCGATTTGAAAACTGGACAGAGTGCACTCTTTGTTCACTCGGACGGAGAGCAATGCAAATAAGAACAAAGTAGGAGCATCATTCATACATACGAGTGTAGCCATAGTTCTGTAAAAAGGTCCATTCGAGTAGCTTTCGAGCTACTATTTCTCAATTAGTGCTGGAGTGGCTTTAAATGGCCTGCTCTATATTCGGCTCAGCTGAAATGGTACTCTGTTTGGGGCCAACAGGGATAACCACTCTGAAACGGGTAATTTATTAAATTTGTCTGCTCCGACAGCTAGTTTCAGGCGCCCATTGGGCCCATTCCGAGAATGTTTAATCCAACTAAGCCCCGTACAGCTGTCTCCGCTCCTCGCCGTCTGCTTGCCCCATTTCCTGTGCGGCAGGGGCCACAGCGGGGAAAGTTTGTCCTCCTCGGATTTCATTTCGTTTCGGCTTATTCATTTATGCAGCCACTCATTTATTCAGTCCGACAAACTCATTCGGATCTGCGAGGCATTGCATCCAAATTACGCGACTCTGTGCGTGTGTTTGTGTGTGCGTGTGCGTGTGTGTGTGAGCCAATCGAATTAACGTTGTTTTTTGTGTTGCTTAAAGTCCCTGCAATATGCATTTCATGATGATTTCTCACCGTCAACAACAAACAAACTGACAAAAAAGAATAAAATGCACCAATTTTCAAATAAATAATGAGCACCGATGACAGAATTCCATCCACAGCAAGTCTGCCAAACAATTCAGATGAAAGAGAAATAAAGGTTACAGACCCAAAGTACTCTACTTCTGTGCCAAGTCCTTTGTATCCTTTCTATGGCCGGACATACCCTGCGATAGGGTAAAGAGGGAACAAAAAGCCAGAGAGCAAAGTAACGAGCGTCCAGCAACTTGGACATTTAATTAAATTAACTCTTTTGTTTGTTGTCAGTTGCATTCAGTTCAAGAACACAACGGAGGCTCGATAAGAGCCGCACAAACTTTAATTAGTTGCAGTCCTTCAAGAGACGAGATTTAATCGAATTTCCGCATCTTTGCCACGCTCCTTGGCTCCTTGGCTCTACATATGGCCAGGGTCTTCTCTGTTGAACTCAATTTAAATTAACGCAAAATCAATGCCAGAATCGAGCTGATAGATGGAATATATAATCCTGCTGCTCCCATTAATTTTATATAGTATTTCAGTATGAAATATCGAGTGAGAGAAGATCTCGTGGAATAAACTAATTGATTCGCCCCACCCCGATCCAGGTACAAACGGTGTCGATCAGCTATCTGCGCTGCCTGATCGAGCACGTCCGCTGCTATATCCTCGACAGGGACATCGAGCTAATCTACTACACGATCCGCAAGTCCAGCGACGTGCTCACGCGCGACCCCATGCAGCTGGGCTCCCAGCTGATCTCCTGGCTGCGTCCGATCAGCGAGCACGACGACGACGACAACTCGCTGCTCAGCATGACGGTGCGCTCGGCGACGGCCTGGTGCGATGGCTACGCCGTGCCGCTGCTGGTGCCGCTCACGGGATGGCTGCCGGCACCGCTGCCCTCGCAGATCCGCACCATGACGGTGTCGGGCACGGGCGTCATCCGAGCCGTCTGCCTGGCGCCCTCGAGGCAGCACCTCATCCTGGCCACCAGCTCGGGCGAGGTGCAGCAGTGGCACATCATGAGCAACTCGCTGGAACACATCTTCAAGGGTGAGTCTCAAGTGCCTAATGTCCTGCCATTAGGCGAGCTAATCATGCGACTCCATTTGCGATAACGCCCCTCTAGGACACACTGCGGCAGTCACGTGCCTGCTGGTGGCTCCGACCAGCGAGCCGGAGCTCCTCCTCACCGGCTCCGAGGACACCAGCGTGCTCGTCTGGCACGTCTCGCAGCGCGACCGTCGGGCGCACATCAAGTGAGTGCTCCCTCCTCCATTGCCCGCTGGGTAATTTGTAAATCTCTGCAGGCGCAATTTATCCATCTGCCCCCGCTTTCTGCCCCGTCTTGTCTCCTTGTCTCCTTTCAGCGCCCACACAGCCCCCATAACGGGCGTGGCAGCCGGGGTCAATAACACGCTGATCATCAGCAGCAGCGAGGATGCCACAATCGCCATCACGGACCTGGCCAGCGGCAAACTGGTGAGCACACAAACACACACACACAGCTCTCTGAGGTCCTGTGACTGGGGGAACAAGAGGATTAGTTAATTAAAAGAGTAAAGAGAATCGAAGGATGCAATTGTGGTTGCAAAGGCTACTCTTGGTCGGCATCCCCTATCGAATCTATTAAGTCCTGTCTTTGAATATGAGGTGTCCACGAACTGGCCTGAAGTTCGAGCCTTCCTGCCTCTGTGGGACGAGCGTTCTGATTATATTCGATTGCGTCGAGCACTTTCCATTTGGCAAATGGGAAGCTAATTGCAAAACCGCACCGCAAACCAAATCAAACAGACCAAATGCATAATTCCTCTGTACGAGGACCGCTGGACATCTGCTTCGAACACACGACATGTGAGCCCTCTCACCCCTCTCGTCATAGGGAAGACAAGGTCCCAACAAAGGCGAGGCTTGGGTTGGGATGGGGTTGGCCGACATGTGTGCCCTGCTTGTTGAACATGAGTTTGAGCGGCAGCCACGCACTTGCGGCTGTTCTGCGTCCCGAACGGCAAATGAAGCGTGGCAGGAGCCTTCCCGGGGTCGAGTTTCACCCCGTCACCCCTGCCCTAGTTCTGCTGCGCACCCACCCCCCCACCCCACCCCACATCATCAGTCATACTAAGTTGATATTTCAGAGACGAGAGGCAGGTATTAAACTGTGATTACGCACAATGGCCCGTGTTTGCATACCAAGTGCGGATGTGTGGCGCGTCCTTGTTCTCGTCCTCGTTTCGGTGCTCCGCCGTCCTGTTGACACACATAGGCGTACTCGTACTCGTCCTCGTACCCGTAGAAATTGGATTTATTGCCACTTGGTTGCCCCCGGGCATCTTTTAAAGTCAATTTCGCTGACTTGGCTGCCGCACAGAAACGTAATTGGCCGTCAGGAGGTGGCGGGGAATCTGTGGAGTCACTGTGTGTGCATAGTACCCACGCACATATGCACACGTGTGCAATTACGGGCGCCTATTGAATTAATTAAAATATTACGTATACGCAGCGTCATGCTGACACTTCCTTTCTCTGTACCGCCATTTTTTAAAGTTTCGGGTTAATTTATCAAAGTTTTGGCATTTTCCCTGGCTTTCCTGTGTACTGCCCTGAAGAACATCGCGTGCCAGCAGATAATTAACTTAATGCATACAAAATGTGACACAGCGATAAGCTCTGGCAGAACGGAACAGAGACAGGGAACAAGAACAGAAAGGATATGCGGCGGTAGCGCATGTCTCACGCAAAGAAAGCCCACCCCTCCTGCCCCCGATTCATATTTAAAGAGTATTCGTTTAGTAGACCATAAAACCAAATTACATTCAATGTCAGCGGCTTGGTATGACCTTATTTTTGGTGTTGTTTCAGAAACACCGAATCAGCCACCATCGCGGCCCTGTGACCGGGATCCTGGTGGCCGGAGCGTGCGATGTCCTGATCTCGGGCAGCCACGACCGAACCATCTGCGTGTGGAACCTGGAGAACTTTGCGCTGCTGAACACCATGCAAATGCTGAGCCCCGTCCTGCGCATCGACATCTCATGGAACTCGGTGAGTGACTTTCCCATAAACATCAGTCCACATCATTCGCCGCTTCCCGGGGGCTACAAATCTCAATCATTTCGAAATTTCTGTTAATTGATAATAAGGAATGGACCTAATGGAACGGAATAAGGAATGGAATTAATTCATAATTCTGAGTCACAGTCCTGCGGCCTCGTCGGAAGCTGGTTGCAATGTTGGGACTGATATTAAGTTGAATGGAAATGAGTACTTCTCAAAGTGGCAAAAGTTTCCATCTCAAAGGGGGGAATCCCTTTGAGCTCGTTGCTCTTCCCAAGCTGGAGTAAAAACAACAGGAGGAGGGAGGGGGGGAGTCAGCTGAGCCACCAGAAACGAGGGGCTTAAAGCACATTCCACTTGAGCGAAACTTTTCCAAGTAAAGCAATAGCGAAAAGCGCAACTTAAGCGCAACATAAACAGAATCAGTAGGAGAAGGAGGGGAGGGGACGGCGGAGGGGAAATATAAATGGAGGGAAAATATCATTTCCGGCATCGAACTGCGACTCCATGTGCGCAATTTAAAGCCAAGCACTGGATGGATAGATGCGGATGTGAATGTAGATGCGGATGCGGATGTGGGGAGTTTCGCTTGGAAACGTAAGATAAAGCGGAGCGACTGTGGTTGCTGTGTGGCAGATTAGGCATGGGGAGCACGAGATTCTAATATGGGACTTCGGCTTGGGACGCATTACGCGTCAAATCCTTTGTTGTCAATCAGCTCGACAAAATACAGACCAGAAGCTGCCTGCCCGCTTGGTACATAGCTGGTAGCTGGTAGCTGGGAGAGAGTGGGGATATGGCTATGGTGTATATGTATGTGTTGGCTTCCATCAATAAGTATTGCATACTTAGCGGCAATTTGGCACGCAGCACAACATCAAGATACCGGGTCGATATTGGGATTGGGGCGGGCGACACCGTGCTGAAGCCGGGGGACGAGCCATTGTGTCACGTTTCGTCGACGTCTTTTGTCAATGGCAACTATGTTTCGCCCTCTCTTCCTCCCGCGTGATGGCGATTGATGCGTGCTCCCATTTACATCACTGTCTCCTGTCTCCTGCCTCCTGCCAAAACTGTCTCCCATTCGCGCTTCCATTTATCCAATAAATCCACAGAAGGCAGACAACAGGAAACCAACTGTAATTCAAGGTGTCCTGCGATGGGGATGGGGTCTGCTGCACTCACAGTCCTACGTCCTATCGCCCTTTGGAGTCTGCCTATCTGTTAAAGCCAAACTCGAAAACCATAGAGCAATCCTGTCAGCAATCCACTCCTGGGCCTTGCGGTCTGCAATCGAAAATTACGTTTCACACGTTGAAAATTGCCTATAAGCAGGCGGAATAACAAGCACATCATCTCCTTCAGTGGGGCAATTCCGGGCACAAATACATATACTCAATGCACTGAGGAAAAAGGTTCGTCGTTTCGAATCATTTTTCACGCCAGCTTAAACGGGTTAAAGGGCAGATAACTCTCCGATTGTTTCCTTCAACGAATTGCCTGGGGCTACTACTTTTGGTAGTGTACTTCTGAGGAAGGGCAAAATCGACAGGGCATGGCCTTTGGCCTGCATCCTCTGTGGCTCTGTGGCCAGCCAATGCACCTGCAGATCTCAGAAATTGTAACTCTCGAAGCGCATTGAATTGGAAATTGTAATGGTCTCCTCGCAGGTATTCCTCCTGGCCCTGTGCGAGGACAATGCCCTCTATGTGCGCACTCTGGCCACGGGCAAGGAGCTGCACACGCTCAAGGGCCACAAGTCAAAGGTGAGTGGGGGTCCGTGCCGGAGGCTGACGAACTGTTATGATTCTCCACGCCTGCCTCCCCTTGCAGATACGGACCATTTCCATTGGCAAGGACAGTCAGCGCTGCGTGGTGGGATGCGACGATACGCGAGCCCTGATCTACGACATGCACTCCGGCAAGCTGGTGCGCTCCATGCCGCCCAACCCGGGGCCGGTGACCGCCGTCTATGCGATGGAGAACGACGACTTCCTGGTCACGGTGGGCGGCAACAAGATCACGTTCTACTCGTTCCGCAACGAGGAGCTCTACGTGAACCCGTACTCCCGCAACCCGCGCCGCAAGCGCAGTCTGAAGCGGCACGCCCAGGCCCAGCGGTCGCCCTCGACGACCCTGCCACCGATCACGTGCTTCGACCTCTCCCGCGACTCGCAGCTGATGGCCATCGCCTCGGGCCGCAGCGTGCACCTGATGCGCATCAACACGCCGGAGTACCAGTGCAGCCTGGAGGGGCACGCGGGCGTGGTCAACTGCCTGAAGTTCGCGCCCAACGGAGAGTTCCTCACCACGGGCTCCGACGATCGGCTCGTGCAGGTGTGGAACCTGGCGGCCACCGAGACCATCAACACCTTCAAGGGGCATGCGGCGCCGGTGATCAAGGTGGTGGTGCTGATGGATTCGCTGCGGGTGATCTCCACGGACCGGGACTCGCTGCTGCTCGTGTGGATGGCCAGCTCGGGCAACCTGCTGCAGACCATCCAGGGACCCTACAAGAGCCTGGTGGTGACCAACAACATGCGCTTCGCCGCCTCCAGCAACGGGGACAACACTCTGAAGATCTGGTCCCTCACCCAGGAGGACGAGAAGTACTCGGTCTCGCACTCGGACGAGATCACCTGCTTCGAGATCAGCGCCGACAGCATGCACATCATCACGGGCTCCCGGGACATGTCGCTGAAGGTATGGCAGTCCACGGGCGGCAAGCTCAGCCAGGTGCTGGTCGGGCACAGCGACGCTGTGACCTGTGTGGCCGTCTCGGTGACCAACAAGACGCAGGTCCTCTCCGGCTCCAAGGACACGAACCTCATCCTGTGGGACCTGCTCACTGGCGAGGAGGTTCACACGCTGGCCGGACACTTGGGTCCAGTGATCGGAGTGAAGGTTTCGGCAGATGGTGAGTCCGCATCCCCGCGTCCCCCCGTGTCCGCCCCCAGGGCTCCATCTAATGCCCTTCCTCTCCCCTTCAGGCTCCACGGCTGTGTCGGGCAGCGATGACAAGACCTTGATCGTGTGGGAAACGAAGCGCGGCCTGGCCCTGACCTCGCTGCAGATGCACGTGCCCTTCACCCACTTCGACATCAGCCTGGAGGTGTCGCGGGTCCTGGTCCAACTGGTGGACAGCTACAACCTCCCGGTGATCTGTCTGCACAACACCCCGGCGCAGTATGTAAAGCTGCCAACGTACTCGGGACCCACCAAGGATGTGGATGGTCTGCCTCCGTCTGTCACTCTTAGCGGCCTCTGTAATCCCGCATTCCGATCTCGCTTTCAGATCTCCGGCCGCAGGGCCCGAAGCGCCAGATGAAGCGCCTGCTGAAGAAGGAGGTCTCCCTGGACACGTACACCTGGCAGAAGAAGTACGGCCACCTGACCTCATCGGTCATGATGGCCCAGGTTGACGAGCGCCTGAAGCGACGCTTCAGCGTCTCGGCCAGCATGGAGGAGATCTCGAAGATCGCCGAGAACAAGACGGGGGCCTCCAATGCCAACATCGGTCCCGAGCAGGCCGCTCTGGCCCAGTCGCAGCACTTCGACCAGCTGGAGGCGCTGTGGAACAAGCGGTCTCCGCCCCGACGCCGCCACAACGCGGTAAGTCGATGCTCCACGGAGCAGCACAGGCCTTAGCCACTGTTCGCTTCTGTACTCGTTTCCATGGTAGTAGATGGCGCTCACGATTTGGTTTTTTGGTTTTTCTCTTCCTTTTCCTTGCCTTTCTTTTTTACTTTTCTTTTCATTTCATTTTGCTTCGTCTCTGTTTGCTTACACATCTATATGAAATCGGCAAACTGCAATTGTTATTCAACGTGTAATTGAACCTGCAACATGCACCACGCATCAGGGTCTGTCGAGACAGACATCGCT
This sequence comes from Drosophila persimilis, assembly GCF_003286085.1. Taxonomy (NCBI): domain Eukaryota; kingdom Metazoa; phylum Arthropoda; class Insecta; order Diptera; family Drosophilidae; genus Drosophila; species Drosophila persimilis. The sequence continues at coordinate 12,703,518 of NW_020825289.1, forward strand.
GGTGGAGGACCGGCTCGAGTCGTCGGACGACGACGAGTACCAGGACGAGCGCGCAGGTATGTTGTCAGCCTCCTACGACCACATCCACCTCCTTGCACGCTTGCCTGGCATCCGCTCCCTGAACGATGCATGGAAGACAAACAGTCTGCGAGTGCCGAGAACCAAGTTCTACGTGAGCACCCCCCCACAGACCAACAGCAGCCAGCAGCTGAACGCGACCAGTCGGACAGAACCCCCCTCCTCCGAACAGAACGCCGACAGCAGTGCGACCCTCCACCGGGTGGCACCCGACTTGGTGAGGGATCTGCTACACCCGGCCCCCTCACCGGCAGAGTCCCCTCGGCTGATCACTCTGCGCCAGTTCTTCCACTGGCCCAGCCTGAAGTCGCACCTGATGCGCGGTCAGCGCCAGAGGAACTGCCTGTCCGTCCAGCCACACATGCGCCTCAACCCGCCGGACCCCCTCCGACCCACGCCCATCATCGTGGTGGAGAACTGTGACAGTCGCAATGTGCAGCGCCTGCGCACCGATCTTGTGCTGCATCCGCAGTACAGTCGCGCCTCATTCGGCCACATTGAGGCGGACGAGCACGAGGTTCCCTTGGCCAAGAGGTCATCTTCCTCGAGTGGCGGCTACCTCCACCGCCGCTGGCACCTCCTGCGCCACAAATCCCCTTCCGAACGGAGCGGTCCCAAAGCCAAAGCCACAGCCAATTCCAATACGAACTCGAGCTCCCAAGAGTCAACAGCCACTTGCAACGAGTGTGTGGCTCAATGACACCACCACCCGACGAATCCCTCCTTACAGCCACACAACCACTCTAGCCATTGCTCCACTGCACCACACGACTTTTGTTCTCCTGCACTTTTATCCAACTCTTTACTCTTTATACGTACTATGTAGTTCTGGCCATGCGTAGATGCTCCCGACTAGTCGAGTCGGATCTATTTATTTTAATAAAAGTTACCACAATTTATTTGGTTTTATTTTGCGTGCTCGTTCATTTGTTATCCCCAATTATCAGTACCAGAATGAACCACAGACCCACAGGCAGAAGCCAGGTGAGTACACTTAGCGAAACATCAGTGAAGATGGAACGACACTCGGTCAACAGGGGTCCTTAGTTGCTGGTGAATTTCGGAAAGGGAATCAGCGAGGATTTTCTCATAAATAAAAATGTATGATTGTTTCTTTGATTCGACCAACAATCAAGGGTCTCCGAAAGCACGTAGAAACATGGGAAAATATTGCAGATTGAAGCTTGGGTTTTCTACATAACAGGACTTCAAGGGCAGCCCACATATATACACATTGTTATATATTTTCCAAAGTATCCTGCCAGAACATTCAGCTTTTCACTGTCCCCGACGCTGGGGGTTTGATTTCTTTCTGCTTGTCCGTTAGCGGAGAAATGTGGAAAAGTTGATAATTAGATTTTCCTCGTGAAATGGCAAACCAACAGCATCAATTATTCGACTGCAAAGGGGTTTTCATAATGCTCAATCTCCCCCAATCGGACCCCACCCGACCCGACCTGACCGGACCACTGGGCGGACTCATTTCTCAGTTGGCGAGGCATGAAATTGCAATCAATGAAACTGCAACGCTATTAACTCGATAGGCAAAGTGAAGGCCAACGCATCGCTGGCTGGATAATGAATTGAATTGCCCGATTTAATCGAATTAAAATCCATCCAAGCCTAATGGGAGCGAGTCGGGTGCAGGCAGGGCCCGGCTGGGGGTTCTTTCAGATGTGAAGGTGAACGTGAACCGTGCTCAGCCCAGCGAGGTAAGCAGCTGAAAAGGCGTTCTCCAAGCTCTACTTTAAGTTCATCAATTCAATCCTACTCCTCAGGCATGTTTTGCTCTCTCTCTCTCAACACGTCAGAAGATCCAGCAAAGCGAGAGCGGAACTCGCTCCTTTGTACCATACCACTCGTACATATACTCGACCATCTGAATGTAAATTGTTACTTGATTTGTTAATATTCGTTCTATACATACTCGTATATACGTGCATTTTCACCCACCTCCCAGACTTCTCGAACCTCATACCGTTCTCCGCTCTCTCGATGTGTATATATGTATATGTATATGTATACTATGTATCTATATATTTTTGAATACCTACTCGTTGAATTTAAAGTTGTTGTCATGTTGCCCAGACGCACAGTTGTTTGGACAAAATTCCGCTCTTAACGCAAATGAAAATGAAGTTCCCATTTTCCATTCCAACAACCCGACCAAACCACAACTCCAAACTCTGAAATGAACCAACAACGAAACACCAACAACAGCCAACGCCCACAGTTCGAAAACCAGTTCCCGCAGCTCCCTGCACCCATAGACAACTGTGAAATGTGAACTGTGAACTGTGCACTGTGACCGCAGTAGCAGAGCATCGTACGGCAGGCAGGCACCAACCCAACAGCTACATATACGTCGATAAATATTACAAAAAACCTAACTAAACGATAAAACATGTTTACTCACTAACGCACATACTCGTACCTATGCATAGATCTACAATTACAATTATGTACAATTGCAAGGCAGAAATGTACCCCCTCTCGATTGGCATTTCACTACCTAGACCTAGACCTCAGCAAGCACCTCCAAAAAAAACGGCACGGCACTGTCCAAATTGACGAACCGACCCGATTCGGCAAATATAGAATATTTTGTGATTTTGTTTTCTGTTTTTAGACGACTTCGACGATTTCTTTTAGGGGAAACCCATTATACCAGATAAGATACTCGTACTCCTGCATAGGAGACACGAACACATACTTTCGAACATGTACCTCAGGCAAATGCTGAACCACTTTTGAGAACTCTACATGCAACTTGCAATATATTGTAGTACAGAAAAACCAAAACAGTTTATCCAATATCAGAGTTATAACAATAATATTAACCAAATAACGACACAAGAGTTGATTTGCACTAAGCAGACTGCACCTCCAAAAGCTGGATCCGAAAACCAATCAAGTAAGTAGACAACCAGCTAAAGAGGCATAGATACCACGCCTACGTACCCCTTGGCAAGATTCAATTTATAGCCGGCTAGAGCTTGCCCACCCCCACCTTTGATTTGGCCAAGAGTTGCGCCAGCTGGAACCAGCTGGAAGTGGCGGTGGTTCCGGCTGAACTTCTTGAATGTCTGTCCCGTGCAATTACTAGTAATATTTATTTGAAATTATCCACTAGATTTGAACGTAACGTAACCGAACTTAGAACCCCGAACCCAAACCCAATCCAGTATTTCAGTGTTAGGCATGTCACTAGAGTAAATAATGGACACGCCAGCGATCGAGCACTCCATCTAACCAAAACCTCCTTGTTGTTGTTGTTGTTGTTCCTTTATTCAGATCACTTCGCTTCAGGAGGAGGAGGATACCACAAGGGATAAGGCCTGAGCCGGCAGCAATTAAACCTCTACAATTAAGCAATTAAGACACATTAAGAAACATTCCAGAAGTTTCCCGAATCAAGCAAGCAATAAGAAGCGTAACGTAACCAAACCAAGCGCCACAATTAGCCGCCATCTTCCCTGGAGTCGAGCTTGGACTGGGGATCCCTCCCATTTGTGTGTAGATGAACGATATTTAATCAGATAAACCACCGTCTCAGACTTTGTAGGAATTATAGCATTAAGTGAGCCAATTTGGACATTTTATTGTTGTTGAGTGTTTTATGAACTAGTACACTGCATCTGCATCTGCATCTACATAATTATATAGTACCACTTAGGAATAACGTAGAATCTCTTCAAACGAGGAGTGCAAACACACTCTCTCTGAGGGGCTAAAAGCGTAACTATGCTTAAAATGAAAACCAAATACATACTCGTGCATGCAAAAACACTAATACGAGCACGAGCGAAAAATAAACTGTCTATAATAAGCCCCCACTTGAGTCCCAGCCGTGTAGGGCTCCCTCCACAGAGTACCCGAGCAGGGTGGAGTGCCCTCGGCCCCTGCGCCTGGGACTTGCACCTCCCTTGGAGAACTTCAATAACTTTCTGACAATCAGAGGTTCTAGCCTAGAACGAAAAAATATTGATATTTCTACACAGATATTTCTATGCATGCCACAAGTGAAACTTTGTTAAACTAAGAAAAAAACCTACACACATATGTCTACGTTCTGCGTAGTGTAGTGTATTGTAGTGTAGTGTAGTGTAGTGTAGTGTAGTGTCCACCAGACGTAGCCGAACATCTCCCGAGGAACTGTGCATCTGGACATGGCTATGGACTTGGATATACATAGATATGATAGCACACATACGCATAAACCTATATGGATCAATGTACACACACACACACCGTCTATGTCTATTAAACCGAAATAAAACTCTACTCAACTTTTCTGCGAAACGGCAAAACACAAGTCCTTTGAGTTTTTCTTCTGGGAGAGAAATCTGCAGATCGCTGAACGCCATAACTACCGATGAACACGTCACGGTTCGGGTTTCAGGGCGCCTAATTGGTCACGTATGGTACATGCAGCGAGCTGACAACGATTGAGGATGAATTTGGTTTGACTTGGATTATTTCATTATGCATTGCTTTCATCTGCCATTCGCCACCATCCCATCCTCTCACATGATTCCACGCCCCAGCTGCAGGTCGCTCCGATTGTTTGTTGGCAGTTTGAGGCCATTATGACACCATTTTCCGAGCGAATGTCAAACAAAAGCCAAAAGCGTCACATCAGCAAGCACTCCGCATGGGATGTGCTAGTGGCATAGGGGCAGTGAGGAAGGGCGAGGGGGACTGCGACAGACAGAAGGATAAACCGCAGACTCTGCCATTTTGTTTGCACTGTCTAATGAGAAAAGTTTGCGGAAAGCATTGACAATGAATGCTGCTGATAAGAGAGCGGCGGGGGGAAGTTGAACAAAAGAGCCAAGAGCCACAAGGCGGGAGGCCTCCATTCGTTATGTGCCCTCCTGACTGTTCGTTCCTGGACAGACCACACACACGCCCATTGATCGATTGCTGCTCACTCATTTACGGCCGCAATTAAATGAACCTTGCCACAAGGACACCCAAGCTAAAAAAGGTTGGGCCTGGTCAACCCTTTTTCTTCTCGGGCTCCTTCGCTTGGCTCTAATTAGTTCTGTTTTCTCGTGGCTGGTAGCCCGTAAAAGAGAAATTGGAAAAACAGCAGAGATGGATTTCAGCCATTGGGTCAATGGAACAGTCATTGTACTCACTGAAGCAGCGACAAATGAATGCCGAAAGGGTTTCGAATTTAATGGGAGGAAAGCTTCTGCATTGCTTGGGGCCGGCAATACCCCATCGTCATGCCCCATCACAAAACGCTTCTAGTGTGCATTTCACCATCCCCATCGCCATTACCACTTCAGCTTTCACTTTTCTGGCACATCTTCGTGGAAATCACGCATACGCAGCGAATACCGTGAGCTGCAGAAGAGCATTTGAAAGGCATTTCGTGCCGACAGGAAACTTTATAGCAGAGACTTGCCATGTATCAAGAACTTTCAGACATCGTCAGGAGAAAGTTGCCAAGAAAGACAAGGAAAACTGAATAAACTTTGTACTGTAAGGAAAAGTGTGTGGATTAAGTGTGCCGATTCCGTTCGCCAAACTATCTTATATCTCGACTAAAAGCCACCGAAAATACAAACATGCTCCTTCTCCTTTCAGGAATTGTTTCTTGCTCAGAAAGTTGCAAGGAAATAGAGAAAATATGTTTAACACTTGTACACATTAGTGAATGGAGATGAGCCACGGTTGAAATATTATTTTTAAGGGCAAACATAAGCTAAATATTTCCATTTTGTACTAAGCAAAATTTGTAATGTTCTATTAAGTTTGCAAAAATATTGCTCTTCCGACTGCTAAATAAAAACAACTCTATTCATCTTGCTTTTCAGTCGATGATTTCCATTGAACGACCCTTTAAGTCGTGCTCGAATTAAAAGGGTCGTTGGACTGACGCTGCACAGCTACACAGATTAATGGCCATGCAAATAGCCACACAGAACGGCGGCTAATACCACGGACAGGACAGTGCAGCACAGCATTATCTTCGATTAACGAGCGAGAGTTAGATAAATAAGAGCGAGATACAAAACAACAAAAGCAAAACGACCTGCTTATATTAAAGAATGCTTCTGCTTCGAACAGATATAAAAGTCCAGCAGATGTAAAAGTAGGTCCACATAAATACAAATGGGAAATAGTAGTTTGGGTGCTTAAGACTTCCGTTTTTCCGATTGTTTCTAGAAGCCGATCCGGGAGATTCTAACTAATGTGACAACATAGTCATCAGCGACTACAACTGTTTGAGTATTAGAATCGTATTATTTCACTGGAAGAATCTTTGTATGCCTTAAGTAAGAACCAAATGCAGATTCAGGTTCTGGCCATCTCCTTCTCGGCAGACTCGACGGCATCGTAGCCGTGAATACTGCCGCTTCTGCTGACTACTTTCCTTTTTTTTCCCCCAAAAATAGTTCAATCAATCCTGGCAGAAACATCAATTTAACCGACACGGTCGGAGAAATATCTGCGTTGTGGTTGTGGCTTAGCAAATCTTATACAATTTCTTCAAGCGCTCTTCTTTCCTTTGGAAAGGCGGCAATTATGAATGGCAGTGCTGTTCCCTATAGACCTTGCTTCTGCACGCCATTGCCAATCAGCTGAAAGCAAACAGATATCTCTGAATAATGGATTTTTCTCTGCACCTCCCCCACTGCTACCATTACCAACGGCGAATCCTCCCCCCGAGGCCGGTGAAAAGAGTTTGTCCAGCATGCGCGCGGTCCGCTGCAGCCAAGTGATATCGAAAAGCAATTTCCGCTTTTACTGCGGCATCTCCCTAATCCTCGCAACGGATGGAAATAAACGGGGGCACCAGGGACACAGGAGCTGAGTTAAGCGAACAAGGCGTTGCCAGGACAACGAATCGTATTCGTAGTAGTCCCAGAAACTGAAGTCAATCAAATATAAACAGACAGAAACAAAACTAGAAACGGAGCTGTAACGAAACCAGCTACGAGCAAAATCTAAAATATAATATACTCTTAAATTCCGTGAAAATGTTTTGGGGTATCAGCCCAGCGGTTGACTTGTACGAGGAGTATGTGAAGGCGTTCAAGATCAAGGATGAACCACTGCCCGAGGAGCAGGAGGGGGCTTGCGGAGATGGAGCATCTCCTTCCGGGTCTCTCAACATACTGATATGCGGCGGAGGCGATCCGCGCCATATAATCAAGACACTGGCCAAACGCTACACATACAAAACCAGGCCCAAGCTGAACATATACGTGCTGGACGGGTGTGCCGAGATAGCGGCCCGGAGTATGCTGCTCCTGGGCGTGGCCCTGGAGCCGCCAGAGTCCTTCAGCTTGGTGTACAAGGCCCACCTTTTCATGGACATCTATGGGAACTCGTTGATGCGGCCGAGCTCCCACCACTACGTGGCAGCCAAGGGTCGCACGCTGCTAAAAATGGTCACCGACGAGGCGGAGCTTCAACGGCTGGCGCCCATGCTCAGCTTGGAGGGGCTGAAGTACAAGGAGCGCGACGGCCTCGAGATGTCCTTCAGCTTCTGGCAGCCCCAGCCATTGCACAAGTACAACATTGCCGCCTACTGGGAGCAGCGATCGCGTGCCCTGCTGGGGAGTCGTTACGATCACCGCAACGGCGCCTTTGACTGGGACCTGAGCATGACCCTAAAGAGCCGCGAGGGTCAGCAGATCTGCTCGCAGGAGTACCGCTACTGGCGGGAGAGCGGGGTGGCCTTCGTCTTCCCCGAGTACGAACAGTGCAAGCCAAACAAGACATTTGCTGCCGGGCTGGTGCGCAACGGACGCACCTATCTGCACCGCGGCTACGTGGGCGACATCCAAACGGGCCCCTTCTGCGGCTTCGGGTTGCGCAGCTCCGAGGAGCGTATGCACAACTCTGTCCACGGCGACAACGACTATCGGGCCACAGATGTGACCGAGCGCAACCTCCTCGAGCTCTTCCACGAGCTGCAGACACAAACCGTCTACGAGCACGATTCCACGCGATCACGCCGCTACGGCTCCGTTCAGTTACTCATGACGCCCCTGCTCACCCACAACGAGTGCGATGCCGAGGGCCAAGCCAGCTACGATCGACCCTGGATAAAGGTGCCGGATGTGACAGTGCACTTCGTGTCGCCCATGGAGATGGTGCAGCTAAAACAGGGAGCGGCTCGCTGGACGAACACCTTTGACATTGTCTTCGTTGCCTTCAACTACTTCTCCTTCCTGAGCAAGGAGTTCTTCCAGTCCCTGCATCCGCGGGCCCTGCTCCTTTTGGAGACAAAGCTGATGACGGTGGAGCGCAAGGACAATGTCCAGAGCTATGAGACCAAGGCCAAGGAGCTCATGAAGCAGGCTGGCTTGAAGAGTGTTATTAATTACCAGGCCATCAATGGCAAGCATATGCTACTGAAGTACAAGCGAACTGAGGCAACTGATCCAGACGAGGACGAGGACAAGGACGAGGGCGATGATGCTGAGGCTGAGGCTGAGGCAGAGTCTGGATCTAACAACGAGCCAGAAGAGGTCCATGAGATGCAATTGACTGAACTTGTTTAATTTCAATACATTTTGTTTATTCAGTTCTCCCTTTTCTTTTTCTTCTTACCCGCCGCCCATGTGTCCAGTTGAAACTCCATGCCCTCTTTGCGTTGACGCAGTGTCTGGGGGGTGGCAAAGGCCGTCGTGTGTCTGCGCTCCTCCTCAAAGTCGAGCAGATGATCGATACGTACGTTGAGCTTTCTTGCCCTCGTCCCAAGAGCCTTTCGACTGTCGTCTGCCCTTCGCTGGGTGTCCATGTCAACGACCTTTCTGCGTGGCACATGCTTCAACGCAGAATCCCAATTGCCGGTTTTCTTCAGATCGAGCATGATGTTGATCATTTGGTTGAGGGTGAGGGATTTTCCGGAACCAGATCCCCACTGCAGGTATCGATCCAGAGGCAAGCGAGCCATGCGCAGACCCAGCCGCTTCGCCTTGGCCAGCGAGAGGGGCTCGTTGTTCATCGTATCCACCATGGCGCCAACTATGTATATGTCGTCCGGGTTGTACGTGACTAGATCCTCGCGGCAGTGGGGTGTCAGATAGACCAGATTTTGCTTGTCGAAAAGCTCAGTAAAGCATTGCTTGTGCACGTTCATTGGAAACTCCGGATTGAGCATGGTCGGGATGTAGCGCTTCAGGTTCTGCATGCACTTTCCCTCCAATTGGGCATTGCAGTAGTGCAGATCGAAGGGCTCGTCGTTGAGGCGATTCTCGGCGAAGCACAGCATTAGCTGCTTGGCCGCATAGGAGGCCTCTCGATTGTTCATGTGCTTGTCATAGGAGCAGTCCAGCACCATCTTGGGGGCGAACTGCATGGCGCGCGTTAGCCGATTGTTTTGCCAGTGGTTGATCGTTGTGTCGTAGATGCGCAGGAACATGGAGGTGTGCGCCAGGCCATAGATTATGTGGGTGTTCTCCTCCCGCTCTTTTCGCATATCGGCGATCCGACGCTCTGTGTCTTCGGCCCGCTGTGCTTTCTTCCGCCGCTCCGCCTCTTTTTTCATATTGATCTGCCATAGAAAGGCGTAGTACTTTATGCGTGCGGATTTTGTGGGCAACGACAGCACGTGGTCCCAGTGATGGTCCTGGAAAAACTCCAAGGCCGGCACGCGACGTCCCTCCTGATGGGCAATATCAGCCTCCAACTGCAGAACCTTTCGCCTCTTCCCACGATCCTCTTCGGTTTCTGCTGGCCCGTCGCTTATCGCTGGACTAGCCTGTGCAAAGGGATTCGAAAACTTCTTTGAGTTCACTTCACTGCCGGCAAACGCATTGTCGCCGTCGAATGTTTTGAATGAATCAGACACTCTCCTGGCAGGTATCGCACATCCTTTGAGCATGTGACTCGCCAGTCTCCATGGTCTCAGTGTTTTCAGCATTTTTCGGTCCAATTTATTGCAGAAATTGTTTTATAATGATGTTTATAAAGACACGGTGTCAGGGTTGCCACCCGCCAACAACAGCTGGCCGCTGTCGAGGTTGCCAGACTGGCCCGTTATTGTTGCGCTGTGACTGTCTGTATAATAAGAAGCGGCATTTGCCGACAATTTTTGCGCTTGGTTTGGAAAAACGTGTAAAAGAATTATATATTTACAAAAAAGAAGCCGCAAGACATATAAACACGATTAGCAATGGCTTTGGTTTGCGCACGTAAGTAGCTACACATTTCTAAAGCGACTTTGGGTGGAAACTCACTTTTTCGGCCGTTCCTCCAGTGACAAACGAAGTCCCCGAGACGCCCGTCGTGTCTCCCCACTCGGGAGCCGTCTTCGAGAAGCGAGTGATTGAAAAGTATTTATTGGAGAATGGCTGCGATCCCATTAGCGGCAAGGAGTTGAAGGCGGAAGATCTAATTGAGCTGAAAACGCCCGCGTTGGTGAAACCCAAGCCGCCCAGTGCCACCAGCATTCCGGCTACTCTGAAAACAATGCAGGACGAGTGGGACGCCCTAATGATTCACTCGTTCACACAGCGCCAACAGCTGCAAACAACGCGACAAGAGCTGTCCCATGCCCTGTATCAACATGATGCCGCCTGCCGTGTGATTGCTCGTCTTAACAAGGAAGTGGCCGCTGCTCGGGAGGCTCTGGCCACGCTGAAGCCCCAGGCCGGTGTTATGAATGCACCCACGGCGATTCCTCAGCCGGCCCTGGCCTCTGAAGCTGGCGGTGCCGCTTCACATCCCATGGAGCAGGCTGGCATGAATGCAGAGGTGATACAGAAACTCCAGGACAAGGCTACAGTGCTCACGCAGGAGCGCAAGAAACGCGGACGCACCGTTCCTGAGGATCTGGTCTCACCAGATCAGGTGAAGAGCTTCCTAACGGTGGCTTCCCATCCTGGCCTGCATTCGGCCTCTGTACCCGGCATTCTGGCCCTAGACATCAACAGTGCCGACCACAGTAAGATCCTGACCGGCGGCAATGACAAGAACGCAACCGTCTTCAACAAGGACACCGAGCAGGTGGTGGCCATTCTCAAGGGACACACCAAGAAGATCACCAAAGTAATCTACCATCCCAACGAAGACACAGTCATCACCGGCTCGCCAGACATGAATATTCGCATCTGGCACGTTCCCACATCCCAGACGCAGCTACTCCTGCGCTGCCATGACGGACCGGTGACCGGACTCTCGTTGCACCCCACTGGCGACTACTTGCTCTCCACATCGTCTGACAAGCACTGGGCCTTCTCCGACATACGCACTGGACGGCTGCTCACAAAGGTTATCGACACCGCGGAGGTTGGTCTGACGACGGCCCAGTTCCATCCTGACGGCTTGATTTTCGGTACGGGCACTGTCGATTCCCAAGTCAAGATCTGGGATCTGAAGGAGCAGAGCAATGTGGCAAACTTCCCCGGCCACACTGGTCCCATTTCGGCCATCTCCTTCTCCGAGAACGGCTACTACTTGGCCACCGCGGCAGACGACGCCTGTGTCAAGCTGTGGGATTTGCGCAAGTTAAAGAACTTTAAAACAATCCAACTGGACGATGGCTACGAGGTCAAGGATCTGTGCTTCGACCAGAGCGGCACCTATCTGGCCATTGCCGGAACCGATGTCAGGTGAGTCGTCGTCGTCCCTCTACAGCTAAATGCACAGCTTTTGAATCAGTTGAATAGCTTTATAGATTTATAGAAATCGAGTGAGTTAGAGCTTGTTCTTGCGTCGCTGCTGCAGTTGCAAGCGATGATGCTTCTTAAAGTGCTCCATCCAGTTATGTAGGCGGTTCTGCTTGACCAATGCCCGCCTCGACATTTCCTTCTCCGACGCCATGCGGCGACGAACCTGCTGTTCCAAGCTTCGGAGCTTAGTCGGCTCAATATGGTCCAGCTTGGACAGCAGCTCCTGTTGCAGGACATTGGTGTTAGACAGCGTTGGCTTTGAATGCAAAATTTGGTCTTACCATAACATAGGATTGGATCTTCTCCACCTTGGCCAGGGTCGTGTCCTGCTCGTCCTCGTACGTCGACTTTGCGGCTGGCAGAGGAGCCTGCATGTCTTCCATTGTGCGCCATTGCTTCGACGACTTCTGTGCGGGCTTCGGCGGCGGCGGCGGTGGCTTCGAATCCTCCTTTTTCTGCTCCGGATGCACTTTGTTCTGTATGTGCTTAAGGATTACAGGGACAATGCTGTTGAGCCTTATGTTCAGCTTGCTGGGAGGGAAATATATGTGTATTCGAACTGATCTCTCGCAGCACAACTCTCAACTCACTCTTTGCAGTAGCTCTGCTCGTAGACGCTCAACAACTCGGTGGCACGTTGCTGAAGACCAGCCACGCGACGCTGCAAGAACTCTGGGTCCTTCAGGAAAACGTTTGCAGTCACCTTGCGCTCGAATGTTTTTTTCTGCAAGCACGACAGTTGCTAAGAATATACCTTATAGGAAGAGAAAATTGATTCCACTCACGGCTTTGTCGTGGAGTATGCCCACGATGTGGTTGAGCAGGGCCAGCTGGGTGAATCGTCGGTTGTAGTTAGAGACCTTTAGGCGGTTCCTTTCGTAGCCCCTTATCCAAACGTCTGCATCCAAGTGGTTGCGCTTGGCGAGGTAAGGCCTCACCACTTTCTCCATGTAGTTCTGCACTTGCTGCACCTGTTCCAGGCCGGCTGGATGTCGCTCGCTAATCTCCATGCAGACGATCTCCTTAGGCATGGTCAGCCTATCCCTGTCCGGACCCTCCTCTGCCAGCTCATCCACCGTGTCATCGAAATAGCTGATTAGCTTGAGCAGATACTGGAAGCGGCCGTAGACTTCCTGCACCTCCATCAGGATACGCTGATGCTCGAGCTTAACCTCGTTGAGCTCCTCCGCCACCTTGTTCTCCTTCAGCATCTTCAGCTTCTGTTGGGCCTCCAGCATTTTCTTAAACTCGTCTGCCTCCATTTTCTTCAGCGACTCTTCGGCGAACTTGTGAAAGTCTTCTGCCTTCCCGTACAACCTGTCCTGGTGCTCCTTCTCGCGTTTCCTATCTAGAAACATCTCCTGCGTGGCATAGTGCATGAATCGGTTGCGCGTGATGTCGCGTAGCAGTAAAATGTCGCTAAGGAAATGAGCAAGTCAGTCTTCGACGGGAGTTCGCTTTACTTACCCCAACCCCCGTCCACTCACGTTTTCATGCGGAACTTTCTGGACAAGCGCTGCGAACTGGCGTCGGTTATGTACTCCGGATCGATGGTTGTAACCACGCATGGAGCCCGGGGATTGGCAACTTCTCCGCGCTATAACCAAACCAATAATTAATGCCATTGACTCTAGCAATGTGATTGATATTCCTACCGCATTGAAATCATCAATTGATAGATTGATGGGCTTGGGGGCTTCCGGCTCCTTGTGGGTCCGAGGACGTATGAAATCTATCAAAGCAAGGAATTTGCGTTAAATCATCATTCCCGTCACTCCCAATACTTGAATTTTACCTTCATATTTCCTATAGACTTTTCTTTTAGATTTGTGCATTTCGTACGTGCTGTTTCCTCTGCGAAACTCGTTTACCCGTATTCGATTATGTTGCCATGGCTACAATATTGATGATATTCGCTTTCCTTTTCAGGGTTTACCTATGCAAGCAGTGGCAGGATCTGAAGATATTCAACGACCACACGGCCCTAGCAACCGGCGTCCGCTTCGGGAAGCATGCCCAGTACCTCGCCTCCACCAGCATGGACCGCACACTGAAGTTGTATGCCATCGAATAAGCACTGGCGGCGGCGGCCAGACTAGCAGATTACCAACTAAGTCCTAAAATGTACGAGTATCTAAGCTCTTCTGTGTACTTCAAAGAAATAATTCAGTAAAATAAACCTGACCCTTTTATCCGAAGACCCCACTATGCGTACGTACGTATATTGGCATGTTTAATTCTGCATTACTGTATATACTTAGAAATATTTAACGAGACTGCCGCGTCGGCGACTGGGCGACTCGGCAAGGGCTCGCCTTCACGAGGCCGAGATCTGCTTCAGTGGTCTCTCCAAATAGGCGGCAAGGGACATGGCCTTTTGCTTGAGTAGGCCCAATCCGACGTGGCTCCTGGCATACAGGCACAACAGCACACTAGCCACCTGCAATAAAATCGTTGATCGAGAATTAGTCTGAGGATGTGATTTGATTGAGACTCTTGCCTGTGTTATTGCCACATGACCCGTCTCGCAATCAATCAGCACAAAGGTCAATCGGTCTTCGCGGAATGCATTCCGTCCATGTTTTTCGTAGGCTGCCCAAATATTGCTGGCAATGGCGGCAGTAATGCGAGCATCCTTATCGCCATAGCCGGAGTAGGCCAGGAGTGCACCCTCCTGACTCAGCAGACTGTAAGTACAGACACTGATTAGTTTCACTGCATTTCAATGATACTACTATCTTACAGGGTGTTCTCCACGCCCCCGGTATTTGCCTGGCTTAGAACTTGTGTGAGAGCCTTGGGTTTCAGCATCTTGAGAAGTTTGTTAAAACATAAAAGGAAAAAAACAACTACGCCTCCACAGAGTGCACACTGAATGGCAAAAGGCTGTCAGCTGGCTGGTTTGTTCACGTTGCATCGTGAGTGGCAACTCTCTGGCGCCAAAAGAGAATTTGATTTGATTGCATTTAAAAAGTTGGTTTTGCCAGCGAGCCCAGGAATACTATATTTAATTTTTAATAATGGTTGCGGCTCTCAAAATGAAAATGGTACATACATATTTTCTATACATTTTAATCTTTAAAACATTTATGTTAAAGATGGTCTCATTTTAGGTTACATGATATTCAAGCCGCGTCGTCATAGGCCTCTAAAACGATTCTTTAATCGTTAACAATTCATGGTATCTGCCTGCTACGTATTTCCGGACAACATCGTCATCTTATTGCGTATGACGTCATGGATAAACTAGGTCACGGACTTATTACGCAGCAAAACTGCAGCATAACTCCCTTTGTCCTCAATAACAGTTTAGGTTTTCCAACCACCGAATTTTCAACCTTTCAGAAGGCAGCATACCTGTATTTTTCCGCATACTACGCCGTCGTTTGCCTGAAAAGACCTTGAACCGGGTTGCATTTGGAATTGCAAAATGCGCATGACTCAGCGAACCCCCATACCTTCCCATTCCCTTCTATTAAAAACAGTGAGCGAATGCACCCTAACAGATTTTGCGGGTTCTTTGCTACTGAAGCTAGAAACTGGGTCAACTACGCAATAGCATTACGATTATGATGATTTATGGTTTTGGAGGAGTCGAATGAATGCGTATGCTAGGGATGGTGTTGCATTAAAAATGTATTTATTAACTTAGATTCAACCAAATTTAGTCTTGGATAAGATAAATCGAGCAATCCGATGTCCGCTCTTGGGGGTGACAGTACCGAACACACTGCATTGGTACATTATATCGCAATATTGATGGAGTTTCTTAAGTTAATTAAATATTACTACTGCTAAATATTATGTACACTTGGACAAAAATACATCGGAGGTGCATGCACACCTCCTCTATATGACATTGTTTGGTGTAGCCTTCAAAACTAATTTATTTTGGATTCAAGTCTCTGTGCGGGTGAAGAGAAATATATTGAGAGAAAGAGTGTTCATTAGAGCCAAACGATTTTTGAGGATGTCGGTGTGGTTGGGGTGGAACTGGGGAGTGCGCTGGCGGTACTGCGCTGCACTGCACTGTAACGATCCGATCTGTTAAGCTGGTGTTTAGAATTGCATTCGCGTTGCTTGTTGTATGTCTGTTGCTGGAGTTGTTCTGGCTGTTCAGCTAGCTAACTTAATTACAATCTTATCTACATGCTAAACATGTCCGCCTTTTTCTTTCGAGTCTACGAAATATCAAAATACATACATATGTATGATGTATGCATGTGTACAACTATAAATGTCCTTCGTATTCGATCACAGCGCGCGCTCAATATCAAAACAAAACTTTTAAACAATAGTAACGCAAAGTTTTGTTAGTATTTAAGAGGCCAGGTGGCACGGCACCAAAAGGGTCCATTAAAGGGTCCACGTAACTAAAGTTTTTTGTTTGTTTTTGTTTTTCGAAGGGAGAGGATTTTGATTTAGTCTCAAGACCCTATTGCGTTGTGGAGCGAGCACGCTTAGGGTTGCAGTAAAGAGATGCAAGCATGGATGGGTCTGGCTCGTTCTTCTCGGCCTTCTTCCTCGTTTGCGTCGGCAGGCGATCCGTAAATGTCTTGGGTAAGCCAGCTTTAAGAAGCGCCTTGCGATCGTACATGTCCAGATTATCGTTGTAGTAGGTTATGGCCTCCCAGCACATTTCGCTCAGCTTTGGCACGGTCATCCACATCTTGTAGAGACCGTTGCGTCGACGCATCTCCTTCTCATTGTACTCGATGCCACCGAACACGTACATGCAGCCGTTGTCCGAATGTGCGGCCGAATGGAAGTACAGGGGTCGGGGCAGACTTGTCTCAATGAGGAACCACTGCTTGGTGCGCATATTCAGCTTCCAAATATCAGAAAAATATGTCGAAAAGTCACCCTAAGCATGGGGGGGAGGAATATTTTGAATATGTTAATAGTATCTTTCAAGAAGAGATCACCGAGTTGAACGCACCTGCAAGCCACCCGTGATGAAGGCTTCGATATCTCCATTGGTGGACTGGTGTTGAACACACGAGAAGCACTTGCGCGGCTTCGGATAGCCCTTATTGTTCTGCTCCACATCGACGATCCGTCGATCTGGGAAAGTGTCGAAGTAGTCCCAGCAGTTGTCATCCAAGTTGTACGCTGGAATGCGCTGAAGATCGTACACAGAGTGCGAAGTTCCGCCTCCAAGCACAAAGATGTGCTTTCCATCGTAGATCACCTCGTGGCGGTAGCGGCCCTCGGGATCTTCGCGCATCTCCGGCCGACTAATGTACACATTCTCCCACACTCCTGTGCGCAGGTCCAAGCGATAGACGTCGCAGGTATAGTCGAAGCCAGTTGTTCCCCCGATTGTGTACAGATAATTTTTGTGGATCACAATCCCTGGACCGTATTGGGCAGTTGGTCGATCCCCGGTGACCTTCAAGCGTTCGACGGCAGGCGTCGCCCCAACACTGGCCGTGCGATACACATAGCAATCGTTCGAACAGGACTCCCCGAAGGGATAGCCAGTACCTCCATGGGACTGCAAAGAGCAAAAGAACGATCAATTGAAACTTATCTCTGTTTGTTTGGTATTTAGGAAGCGAGCAGTAGTGTGTGCACGCCCCTGAAATTGCTGGCTATGCATCAAATTAGAAGATATTGAGCCAGCAGGGCCTGCTTATCTGCTCTGGAGGGAACCAAACAGAGGCTGACCAGTGTCGGCTCCCCAGATAAGCGGAAACATGCCTCGCCAGTATGTTTTGTGTGTATCGGTCATGATTCGTCATCAAATTAGAGCTAATTGAGGAATGCACGGGAAAGGGAAAAGGAAAGGGCATTTGCAGCCAGCATAAAATGCCAAAGGCAGTCAGCCTCAGTCACAGCCACAGCCAAAAAGCGCGCGCGCTCTCAGCTGTGATGTGAGGGTGATGTTGGGGGCACGGGAAGTGATTTTGTTTTTCATCGCGAGCTTAGCAAGGGGGAAAAGCTGGAAAACAAGTTGTTGCATGCCGCAGCATAAACAACAAACAACAACTGCGTAGTAACCAAAATGGAAAGCAAAACAACAGAAAGAGGGTTGGACTCGGATGGCATGCGCACAGACAGGGACGGAGACAGAGACAGAGGCGGAGGTGGACACAGAGAGAGAGAGAGAGAGAGAGACAGACATTGAGACGGCTGCAGTGGCAACGGCAATGGCCATGGGGGCAGCTGTTGGCGCTCGGAATCGGGCGATTCCCGTTTGTTTGGCCTGACATTTCGAGTGTTTAGAATGCATAAACAAAGCGGAGAGGCGGAAGAGCATCATTGGCAAGGCTGGGCAAGGCAGGGCAGGGCGTGGCATTGGCCCTGGCATCGATCCGTATTGCACGGAGAGCTCTGTTTAACCCAGAAATACTTTCGATAGATCTGCGAGAGATCTGCTGTGGTTCCTCCCTACAAGGCCCGTTATTGGATGCACTGGGTGCACATTGGGCGCTTCCCGTTGCATCCGCACACCCTGCACTATTGGCCCAAAATGGTTTTCGTTGCTAGGAAAAACAAGTTTTCACTATAATTTGCGGAACGGGGCAGACATCGCGGGTCTAGGGGTTTTTCTAACAGTTTCGCTTTCCTATTCACACACACACACACACAGACCCCCACGCGCATTTGCACTCTCGCACACACACACAGAAGATCAGAGAGACAATTATCTATTTTTGTCTTGCACCTCCCTCGACAAATACTCACAATCAACACGTTATTGTGAATGGTCAATGCGTTGGAGGCCAGCTCCACAGGCAAGTTGCTGGCGTTCTCTGCATTCAGCTCCAGCCTCCAGAGATTGGTGGCAAAGTTGTAGCTCCAGAGCTCCTGGAAGAGCAGGCAGCGACCGCGACGAGCTGCAGTGACGGCGCTCCGGGGATTGTAGCCGCCCAGAGAGTACAGATGAGAATTTGAAGCGATGATGCGGTGGCCACTGCGGGCCAGCGGGTAGCCACCAGCGCAATGCTTATACTTGTAGGCGCACTTCACCAGACGCAGGGGCTGGAAGCTGTACTGGCGCAGTGTCTTTGGCTGCTGCTGTTCCTCATCGGATAAGAGGGACGCGCTAAGTGCGCTTTTTGAAATGTCTTTGTCGTCGGCCTCGTCGCTGGAGCTGCTCGACTCATCTGAAAACATTTCCTCAAGCTCCGAGTCCGAATCCGAATCGCCATAGTCCACATCCACATCGTCGTCGTCCTCCTCGTCCTCGTCGTCCATGTCACTGGCCGCATCCATCGGCTCTACAGCTGCTATGACCTGAAAGCGTGCCACAATATCCGCATGGGCCCGCAGCACCTCCTGTTGCTGGTCGACTATATGCTCCCGATGGCCTCCCTCCTCTGGCATGTCTTGCTCCTCTGCCATTTCTTGATCCATGATATTGTTGTTATGCTCCCGATTCGATGGCAGCCACAGGGGATATATGACTATCGTGTAGATGTAGTGCAGCAGCTTGGCCACGAACAGAAAATATCTCCAGGTATGACGCAGTGTGAATATAGTGATGTACTTGAGTCTGGCTGGTTGTAGCATGTGCATACCACGCTTAATTAACTGAATTATATAATAGACAATTTTGAATCCTGTTCAATATCGTTTTTTTGGGGATTTCTATAGAACTGAACTGAAAATATTGTCTAATTTTTACGAATTTTGGATTGTTGTTTTCGGGAGAGGGCCACGACCTCGCACAGCTGGTTTTGCTATACTGCTTGCTTTGTTGCTGTCATTTTGACATTCCTCGCTCGCACTCACACACATCTGTGGCACATGTGTATGATATGGGGAAAATGTTATTTATCGTTGAAATTATTACGACACGAACTTGTAATTATTATTTTTATTGCACATTGATTGGAACTGCATTAAGTAAATTAATCCATTTTAACAACTACGCTTTAAACTGCAAAACAGTGTGACCGCGGATTTATCGTTAAAATATACCGTCCAACCCTCAGAAATATACCAAAATATTTCGTCTCAATTTAAAAATATACCGTAAATATACTGACGAATTATTTCTGTTCACGTTCCATCATATTCCTTGATTTTGATATTCGGTTCAATATGACTAGCTTTCTAAGAACCTCAGCTCTCAGCTCGTTATTTTAGCCGATTGATCAATCAATTTCCTACAAGAATGGTTACATAAAATATGTCATCTTTATTGTATTTTTTAAGAAATAAAGTTCTAACTAAATTGGTCAATAACAATTTCCACTAAATTAATGTCTTTACATGGTAACTACGCGATAGCCACAAAATTGCGACGTATTAACTACATTTTTATGTAAATACAAAAAGCGACACCTCTAGGGGAAATGTGAACGTTTCAACCATTTTTGGCCGTTTTTTTTAATATAATCCCCATGTAAGAGCCAATGGGAAAAGCCTCTGATATCCACTGAGATTTGGATGTCAAAGATCGAATCCCTGATGCTGACAAGTGGCATTTCTACACGATTTCTACAATGGTGCATTCGAAAAAAATACTTACAACGAAAAAGATAGAAAATCCCACCAAACGGCTTTCGATACTATCGACTGGATACGTGTGGTGCGCGCTAAAGGGTCTGGGGATTCCTGAAACGGATTTATATATAATGTATATCATATCAGAAATTATTCGTACATATCTTGTGTTCTGACGACGAATGAATGAAGTTGAATACACTAATGAACAATTCTTCGAATGTGAAGTACAATATGATACATGTTTAATAGGCCACAGAGCATATACAAAATAAAACCTCTTCCGATTTTGTGGGGAGAGCTTCTTCAAAAAGTGTCCCCGAACTGGGGGTTCCGAAATGAATTCTACTAACTTTTGAACTTCAAAAACAAGCCATTTTGTTAAATTTGCAAAGCGGCCACACTGCTCTCTTACCAGACCATACCAGGTTAGAATGGTGCATTAGGTACGGCCACCGAAGCGACAATGTTAGAATCGAAGGTACTACTCTCAACTTCCATTAGTTTAAATAATTATTTCGAATGGGTCTATTTGTATGACCTAACAACTTAATTGTTAAAAACGATGTACCTTGCAGAAGTTATTAGTTATTTAAGACAAAAAACCCTAAGAGGCCACATTGTGAGCGGTCCCTACCTAGTATACTTATACCATGCATTCACTCGTACAATAAAGACCGCCGTCGGCACAAATTTTCTCATATTGTTTTTTTCACTTGTGTAATGTTCGGATGCGGTGTCAACTCAATAACAAAATGCTGATCAACTATAAATCGAATAGACTTTGATAGCGATAAACTCGGATGTGGCACAAAGCATTGCGCCTGACGTTGGCCCCGAGGTCGTATGGTGTATCATAAGAGTCGAATCGTCGCATTTCGGTGAGGTCCCGCGCAATCTGAAGGAATGACCAAGTCCAACCAATACTTTACTCCACGCATGTTTAAAATTGCAGCGCGCGTGTCATAGTTTTCAACCCCAATCCGTGGTAATAATAATAAATATATATTCCATGCAAGCTCTTGAAATTCCATCGAATAACTCAGCGCCGAAAATGGGGAATTCGCCAATAACATTTGAATGTTCTTATAAATTGCACAGATTTTGCAGTCCACGACCCTTCATAACCTTAAAAAGGCACGTGCATTTGCTCCGTTTTGCGGCGTAGAAGAGTTTCCTCGTATATCAGACACTGACGGAGAGCCCAACCACCGCTGTTGCGCCTGCCACGAGAGTTGACAGGGACCGACGAAGATGGCAACAGCAGCCGACCAGCTAATGGCACCTGCCTCCCTCGCCACGATAGCGCCAGTCAGCAACGGGCAACAGTCTCTGCTGGCAACGACAACAGCAGTAGCGATGGCTGCCAGGAATGGACAGGAGCAGCAGGAGCTCGTCGAGAACCAAAAATCCACCTCCCCGAAGCCAAGCCCCATGCCGAACCTGAAGCTGAACAAGATGGGCTCGGTGTCGAGCAAGGAGAAGCGTGTCTACAAAATCGTTTTAACTGGCGGTGAGTTTTCCAGTCCAGTAAACTTAAACTGAAAAAGTGCTTCGCTTCTCTTCGGCTGTGCGCGTTTTCTGTATCTGTTACAAGTGTCTCTTCGAGTGGTCTCCTGCCAGCCCCCAGGTGCACTTTGTTTCCGATTTATGTCAAGGTCGCAGGCTTGCGTGGAGGGGTAGTTTGTCCTGCGCGCAGCTTCCCCTCAAATGGCGGCGTTGGCCGTTTGATAATGTTTGGTTACCAACGCCAACGCCAATGCCAATGCCACCGCCACACAGTAGGTAGCCGCTACCGGCTTTATTTTACAGTCGCCCCGCACATAATTTACATTTAAATGTAAAAGAGAGGCAGAAACCTGTTTATTCCGCGCTCATATGATATTGCTTGGGCGCGTGGTCTAATCATTTAATTTGGCCGAAGTTATGACTGTGATTAGCTAGAACACAAACGGTATTGACGTATTGAAGAGGCCTATCTGCTATCTGCTATTTGCCTGTTGCGCGAGCAGACACAAACATTTATATTCATATGTATGTATTTGTCGCCGTCTATTATCGCACTTTGGCGGTATGGTATTGACTTCCTCTGCCGCACCACATTAATCGAAATTTGGCGACAGGCTGAGGAAGAAGCTGATAAACGACAGGCCCCATCCAGGCAGGCTCACTTAGCAAGGGGCACGTGGGGCCCGTTCCATTCAACTTCGATGACTAATCCCCCATGAGTGCCCCAGGGCTATAATGTTTCCGGCCGATCAATTCCTGATCGATGCACGGACCAGAGACCAGAGACTGCGGTGCAATGGCCATGGGCATGAGCAGCTCTGTAATTGCAGTCAATGTCAGTCCCCATTCCAGCGAAGTGCACAATTGAGGAACAATTGGCCGCAGCCGTAGCAGCGGCAGCTAAGCAACTTGTTCGCGCTCGTTCACTGCTGTCTCGCTTCTAATTGGAATTTGGGGCTCAATCGAGTTATTTGTTCATAGTTGTCGGTCGAATCAATCGTTGATTGCCATCTGAATAATTATTTTAACACTATTTTCAGGTCCCTGTGGCGGCAAGACAACGGGCCAGTCCCGTCTGTGCACGTTCTTTGAGAACCTGGGATGGAAGGTAAGTGTTGTGGGGCATTCCATTCGGGTATTCGGGGGTACCATTAGGTAGAAAAGGCCTGCGAGGCTTGAGCTTTGTTTTGGGCCACGGGCAGCTGTAAGTAGTGCCCAATCCTGGTGGGCCAATCAGCGGGCAGAAGGCAGTAACAGACTAAGAAAGAACCCGCTTAGAATATCTCAATATCTCTTTCTTTCGTACCTTCCTATTGCCCCGCAAACTCGAAACAAAGCAATGAGCATGTTAAATATTTTCAGGTGTTCCGCGTGCCTGAAACGGCCACTGTGTTACTCAGGTAAATGCTCTCTCTCCACACACACAAAAACATTACAATTTTGAAAGGAGGCAATCAAAGCGAAAGGGGCCAACTGGGGAAGCTGCACCCTCAACTTGGCTCCGAGTAGATTTGCTTGCCTCCAAGGCTGGGTCGCCCAGCCGAGACTTTGAGGACACATACACGAAAACCGATACCGATACCGATGCAAATGCAATGCATATTTGATACCGGTCGAGATCGTAACCCTCCATACTCCGACAGAAATATCCTATCTCTATCATACTTATTCGAAACTCGTATCTAGTAGACGCCACGCTGCACGTCCACCAATGTAAATATGCTAATGCCTTTGTTTCTTTTTCTCTCTCTCTCTGTTTCTCCCCCGTCTCCCGCATATCTAGTGGTGGCGTCAAGTTCTCTGATCTGACCGAGAAAGAGGGTAAGTAGAGTTGCAGCGTTGTAACGAAAAGAGGATTAGAAGAGGAGTTTCGCACTTGCAAGCATTTTCCGAAAACACTCGTGGGACCGATCTTCCAGTTCTTCCTTCATCCACTGTCAAGGTCGACCGTTTCAGAGCAGTTTCTAAGAACGAAAACTAAAATAAATCAAAATATTTACTAGCGGGACGGGACCCACACAAAGAGACCTTTGAAAGCGCTGTACTATACGTACTATATATGCTAGATGTATTTTTAAAATAAAAATCAGGCAACTGCGACAGCGACCAACGACCAACGATGCCACATACTATATGTAGATAGTATGTGTGTATGTATATCTCTTTGCGTATATCCGAGTACATGGCATAGCAAGGCGGCCACCATGAAAGTCACGTCTCAATGATGAATCTTACGTAATTCCTTTGTGCCCAAGAATTTGCCGAGCATTTTCCCGATATCCTGATGAGCTGTCTCCGGCAACTGACTCGAGAATTGCGTGACTTGCGACAATTTCCATTTCGCCGGTAACTTATTCCTTCTATTATTTCGAGACCAATTTGTCAATTGCGTTCTTAATGGATTTGCAATTGGCGGGAGGCCCCCCTGTGGCCGCCAAGAATGCGAATGCGAGTATCTAAATTGCCAAAAACAGTACCAAGATAAGATATGGAAAGCGCACCCACTCCAGTCTAGAGGGGCCTTGCCTAGGGTGGTCCGGTGGTCACATGAAGGTTGGATTGTCATAATTCCTTGCCATATTGTAGCCAGTAGAGAGTAGACAACAGCTAAGGGCTATCTAATATGCGTATTGATGCTAGTACACACTCACCCGAAAACCAAACACCCACACACCCGAACATCAACACAACCCACTCACATGCGTACTACCCAAGCAGACCCGCCCACGCCAACCACGTTCGTTTACAAAGATCTGCCATTTGCCGCGCCGGAGCACAGTCTCATCGACCTAACTGCATCCTGTCCGCGTTGCTTGGCCAAGGCTGCCTCCAAGCCCAATGGCAGCGAAGGTGAGTGAGAGCCGATCAGCAGGCCCTCTGATCGGATCGAATCTTCTTGCGCTGATCTCTAAAGCAACCGAACCGAACCGCTTTGTGTCTTGTTCAACGGAGTTCAGATCCTCCATATCGCTGTGACCCTGTCCATCCTTTCTATGCCTGTGCCTTTGCCTGTGCCACTGCCTGTACCTGAACTTGTGCCTGTGCCTATGCCTTTGTTTATGTACCAATTTGTATGTATGTATGTATGTATGTGTATGCTTGAGCTGCTTTATCTCCCGGCGACAGCAAAGACTTGAACAGATCTCTGTCCGCGGTGCGTGTCCGTGCCGAATGAGTTGACAGTTTACCAAACAGAAAATGAATTTTGACTAATGCAAACACTGTTCTCCATGCACATACATACTACTCCTACTACATATACATTCTTATTTATTTGTGGCTTCATTTCTTTGATTTACGGTCCGATCTATGGTCTGTGTGTATGTCACTGTGTGCGGTCTCCTAACACCTGTGTCCAACAACTGTCTAACAAGCTGTAGTCACTATGCCTCGCCATGTGGCAATCTATATATGTACGTATTTACGTGTCTAGCAGATATATCTGCACATTTCAATAATAATATGTTATGCCAAGCCCCTGCCAGTAGCTAGCCTCTACGATTTCTGCAAATTTAAATGGGGCATTTAAATTTAGCCCCACATGTGAATATACGAATATACGAACCGTGAACGTATGCACATGTGCATATATTTGTGACCAATAATTGTAGATGCGAATACGATAACAAAGCTTGCAGGCAGCTGGAAGCTATAAAAATCACAATAGTTCCTTGGAGTTTTTATCTTTTATCCTGTCCGATCCCATATGCCTATTTCTATAACTGGAAGTGTCCAGATGGGATTGCATCCCCTCAGCAGCACACGAGGGAATGGGCATTTCCAGCTGTGTTTTCCATCAAACTTCCATTGTAACGGATAATTCTAGATCCACGCTAGCAGTACTCAAAAAAATTGTCTTTCCTTTATAATCAGTATACAAATGCATACATATGTACATACATAAGTTCATATGTCTATAGACCCGTGTGACTATACAAAGCCAGGCAGTCAGCCATGGCCACATGGGCAGTTTCCCAGCAGAAAGACATTTTATTTTCGATTTCTTTTTGGCTTTACTTGTTTATGAATGTATGTATGTATGTACATTTGTACATGTCTGCTATGTGTATCCGATTGACTGGCTAATTAAATACGTGCATTATAGACGAAAACATTTTAAGCGTTCTGTCGCATCACGTGCTTTCTGACGCGACAGCCTCCCGTCATTCGCTCTCTTCACGGCTGTTGAGTACATATGTATGTACGTACTCCTCCTTTCTCTCTCTCTCTCTCTCCCTATATATGTATGTTCGCAGTCTAGCGTCACTTGTTGTTGGTGCCGCGTGCTTTATATAGCGGCTGATATCATATGTACATATGTATGTGTGTATTTAGATTCTAGCACTAATATACTTGCCAAAAAGTTCCCGTTTGAACTTGTTCGGTCAATTGATTTCCCAAATTGGTTTCTAAATGATTTTGTTTTTTCCAGTGATTGTTTTTGGTCCGTTCCTGTCCCTTTCGCCCTCTAGTTCCTCCTGATTTTACGTACCTATCCAACTTCTTCATTAGTCAAATATGTGATCTAAAACTATGCAAATTAACCCGACTAATTATGTAATTAAAAATGTGCCGGCAAGAACTTCATCTGCATACATTTACATATGTATGTATGTATGTATGTATATCGTATCTGCTGCGAATCCATTAAACGTTGGAGGGGCACACACGCCCCTTCACTCCCATACATACACACGTCTATACATACATAACACTAGCATTCGGTACATCATACATACATATATTTCCTGATACGCCATAACGTTGAAAAAAATTACGAGTACAAAATACGCACATACATTCACAAGTACACGTGTATGTATGTGTGTACAGCGAACCTACCACCAACCAGCTATACTATTCTAAGGTATTTTCGTTATTTTCCTCTTATATCATCGCTAATTGAATTAGAAGTCGAAGGGGAACAAAGAATCTGCGATCGAAAACAAAACACAGTGAACGGAAAGGCAGGCAGGCGTCCCACACCCAAATCGATCTATTTCGCTGGCACTCGGTGCGCCGAGTCAAGTTCAATGCAGCTGCCGCGGCAGCAGCGGCGCAAGTATTACGAGAACAACAACAACTCGGCCAGCGGTGCGTTTTCGCTAAGCAGCACGTGACCCCGCAACAGGTGTCGCTGCCCAGCACTGCAACTGTTTTTGTCGCGGACAGACGCTGGGCTTATCGCTTAATGGCTTTGATTAGCTCCCACGTTTCACATATCAGGTTAAGAGGGTCATTCTCGGTATAGGTTTTGAGAGGGCACGCGATCTGACAGGTGTATTGGGCAAACAATCTAAGAAGACTCTTCATATGAGAGATTACGGGAAAAACTAGAATGGCAAACGATTGCATTTTATTATTCGGTTTACAGGAAACTCTACTTTAGGAAGAGTTCGGATTCTGGATGATCAAACGGCAGGGTGGTGGGCTTCGTTTTGAGTGTGCTCAACATTTTCATCGATTCAAGACCAGACCAGACAGAGTTTCACGCAGCATCAAATCGACCGACATAAAGTCAACAAAGAAACGAGTAACTGGATACTGGCCATCGTCCATCAAGCATTGCCATCATACTCTCGAATCAGCGCCAATCAAATAAGTTTTCTGTTCATAACTCGATACCCAGCGTGGCGTGTCTCTCAACTTATATTCGAATTTGCTTGCAATTGTATTTATTGATTTGATTTCCATTTGTTTCGATTTCGATTGCAAATGAGTCGCGAGTGCAACGACCGAACGAACAAGCAGTAAAACTTCCCTTTCTCCCTCCCTCTTGTAGCGTACAAATTTCAGGAGAATCTGATACGCACCATGGTGCAAATTGAGAACACCTACTTCGAGCTTGGGAACTCGAGCACCCGCAACTGCCTGATTATATGCGATCGCGGTGTCATGGACGCCAGTGCATGTAAGTGAACACAATTAAAACCACAGACGGAGGCGGAGATTACATTTAGCTCTTCCGTTCGTCAGATATATCAAAGGACAAGTGGGAGAAGATGATGGCGGGCAACAAGTGGAACCCCGTCGAGATGCGCGACAATCGCTACAACCAAATTTTGCACTTGGTGTCGGCGGCCAACGGAGCCGAGGACTTCTACTCTACGGAGGTGAGTAACCAGCGGTCGGCGGAACTGTTCTTCACTTGACCAATTCTTTTGTTTGCCAAAACAAATGCCAAAAAACACGGTAGAAAAGAAAGCGCCATTACCAGGTACCCAACAGATTAATGGCTATATAGTACGCTTGATACCTAGCTAACTATCGCTAATATGTAGCTTTCTAGTTGGGGCTAGGGGCCTGAGTAGTCTCAGTGTCAATCAGTTCGGGCATGAGCTAATTCGTGATCTATATATTTATTGCAGGACCACGCCTGCCGTTCGGAGGGCGTTGATCTGGCGCGAGAACTGGATTACAAGTCAGCGGCTGCTTGGGTGGGACATCCCTACTTCGACGTGATCGACAACTCCACCAACTTCGAGGCCAAGATGAATCGCCTGATCGAGTCCGTATGCCAGAAGGTTGGCATCGACATCGGCGATCGTCTGCAGGCCACATCGCGCAAGCTGAAATATTTGGGTATGTTCTGAAAGTTGCACCTCCACACAGGGTCTCCTCTAACTTCGGTTTCTTCATTGCAGTGGCCATGCTGCCGCCTGACAGCGAGTTTCCGCCCTTTCAAGACTTCGACGTGGTGCATCATTATCTGCAGTCCGGCGGACCCAAGGTGCAGGCACGCCTGCGGAAGCGCGGACAGAAGAATCACTGGAGCTACATCCATACGCAGCGGCGACCCAATGTGCACGGCCAGGCTCGCATCGAGGTGAAGACCCAGTTGACGCATCGCGACTACATGAACCTGCTGGCGCAACGTGACGATGCTCACTTCACAATCTACAAGAAGCGACGCTGCTTCTTGATCAACAACCAATATTTCCAGCTGGACATTTACAAGGAGCCCGGCCATCCGCGGTTCGTGTGTGCCACGATGTTTGTCCCCAGTTCATTCGTTGCTCATATATTTCCTTAATTTTAGCTGCAAGGGTCTGGTGCTGCTGGAAACGTATTCTTCGCTCACTGGTGACGCGCTGAAAAACTGCATGCCCAAGTTCTTGAACATCGTGAAGGAGGTAACCGGCGATCCGGACTATTCCATGTTCAATCTGTCACTGAAGGAGGACTGGAGCACCACCAAGAAGTTCTGCCGCACAGCGACGCACGGTAAGCAGCATGAGCAACAACAACTGCATCAAGAGAATCAGAATCAGAATCAGAAGCAGTATCATCCCTACGACGAGATTAGCGACTAAGGAGCCATCGCCATCAACATTAAGATCATGCTTAGCCAAAGAATACAGAACCAAATGCTTAATAAACAACTAATGTACATACCGTCGTGCCACTAGTCTTTGCTGCATGCTCATCTTACTCTTTCTGATGAACACTTACTTTTCTGTTGATTTCGATTTCGGATTGTTATGACTGTGTTTCTTCTTTTGATTTTGTAGCCAAGGGCGCCGCTAACGGAGTCGCCAACACGCCGTTGCTACTCAATGGCCAGTAGACTTCAAAATTGTCCTGTTCCTCCCTGAATCTCTTTTGCACATGAATATTACACGACAACAAACAACAGCAATGACCTGGCAACAAAATGTACAAAGAGCTGACGTGTGATTCACACGAAAGAGCAAGGTCCGAAAAGATTAGAGCATTCACGTGGATTCTCGCAAGAGATGAAGCAATCGCCTGGCAGGGTCAGCTGGTGATGCTCTATAAGCAAGCGAGTTCTCTGATCTATCCACACACACACACACACACCATGTTACTTATATGCGTACTTAGCCCGAGGAAGAGAAACTGTAAACCAGAGGCGTAGTATGTGTCGTCAAGTCTATAGTTTATAGTTTTCAGTTTCACCGAAATCGGTGGTCAAGTCAACCGCGATTGTACTTAATTTTCTTGTCAAGTTTGCTCGTGCTAATTTTGTAAGCCATAACTAACTACAAACGCTGTATGTATGTATGTATATCCGTGGATCCGCGACAAATTTTAAACTTTTTGTGTCTTTTGGAGAATGTGAAACGATAATTTTAAATGTAGTTTTAAACAAATAGTAAATACGATTACAAATACAAATACAAGACCACCCAAAGTTATCTGTTGTCCTTACTATCGGTTTATTACAATCTAAATAAATAATTGTATGGGGGAGCGTTAAATGACTACGCGCGAAGCGATCGAACCTACTGCGTCTTGGGCTTGTTGATGCGCTTTATAAGAGTGTCCACTGCACGATTGATGCGCAGCAGCAGAACATATCCTACCATGAGAGCCGGCAAACTGACAAAGGTGGCCAGGGCCTCGTAGATAAAGCGCGGAGCAAAGATTTTCCACACCATTAGATGCCGACAATGTATAGTGCAGGCGAGCATCGCACAGAAAATCTGAGATAAGAGGGAGAATAGATTAAATGTAGGGCCAGATTATATAGAATGAGAATTAGCTCCAACCTTGAGACCCTGCAACATAAAGAATTGCGTGGCCAGCTTGAAGCCGGCCCCCAGAAAGACATCCTCATACTCGTACAAAGTCAGCTCGCCACGCGTCATATCGAAGCCCACCGCCTCATTGGCAATATCGGACATGGCAGCTGCTGGGTCAGTTTTGCTGCCACTGCGGCCGCTGTTACTGCAGCTCCGAATGAGACTGGGAAACAGCGCGAAGAGCGAAAACGTCTCCGTGCTCAACAGGGCATACATGCTGAAGAAGAAAATTGGGCCACAGAAGGTGTTCAGAATGACCAGGGCACCGGAGATTATGTTCGACTGGCCAATGCCACTTGTGCGACCCACAAAGGCGGCGCGCCAATCGATCTGCGACAGCGTTGTCTGATGCGACGTGGCAAAGAAACAGAAGTGGGCCAACAGGAACCAGCCCACCAAAGCGGTGAACGTCGGCTGCACACAGCTCTCTGAAAGAAAATTGTCTTCTTTAGTGACACATCCAGCCATCAATCAAATCAATCACTTACCAAAGCTGGTGGCAGTTCGATACCGTAGGATCCCCTGAACACTGAGCAAAATGGCACCAACTGCCACACAAATCACCAGACCGATGGCGGCCCGCGGCTCCAGCAAAACGATCATCATCATAGCCAGGAATATGCCAAAAGTAATGGTGATCGAGGAGTAGACGGTGGCCAGTCCATAGACAATGGGTATTTCGCTGCGTCGCTCGGCATCGTCGTCGCCCTCATACATGCGCTTCATTTTCTTGAATATCTCTGGTACAATGCTGTCGTGTCCGTTGACGGTAAGAATGTTGGGGTTGCGTGGTGGCAGCACGAATGTCATTAGTGGAGCCCAGCTTAGCACGATGATTTGCAACAGGAGCAGTCCGTAGATCACCAAGGCCATGGCATCGATGTGAGTGCGTTGTATGTTCTTGATGGAGCTGTTGGCAAGCAGCACGTGGCCGCCAGCGCAAATGGAGGCTACCGTCGGTCCGTAGCGAGCCAGCAGCACGTTCGGCGAGCTTCCCGTCAGATTGCCGCAGGAGCGCAGATACAAACGCGTGAGCGTTGTGTAGATCACAATTATAACAACAGCCAGGATGTAGGTTTTTCCTGTACCCGGTTTTTTGATTGAGAAACCCGGGGTATTGCTGGTGGCAAAGTCCGTGCAGTTGCCCTGCTCCTCGCGACAGCGGAAAAGCGTGTACGCAAAGCGTATAAAGCAAATTGCCAATATGCTGGCCAGGATCAGCCTCAGAGCGGTCGAGCGCAAGAACTGGGATGCCTTGAACTTATTCCTGAAATCGAAGCGGGCACTGAGCTGTAGGAGCTCGTAGGATAGCAGAAGAATAACGGCCACCAGGAGGTAGGACAAAATCTTCGCTTCCTGAATGACGAAGCTATTTGAGAAGAACACGGCCATGATGGAAAAGAGCAGCAGTCGCGTGGGCATGTGTCCGAAGCGTCTGATATTCGCCCAGTTGCTGGCTATGTTGGTCCAATGCTTCAAGGTGTAGAACGACAATATGACGGTACTAGTGATGGCTGTGAAGAAGATCACGCCGTGCTCTTCTGTCTTAAAGGAGAAATTCTTGTAATAGCGATATCCAAAGACGCCCGCGGCGAGATTGAGGAGGTAGGTGTAGGAAATTCCCTTGGGCTGGAACATCTTCGGGTAGTCTGCGGGGCGGGAGTTGTTGATCAGAAGAAAGGCGAAGAATATGGGCAGGAAGCAGAAGAGAAGGCCCTGGGACATCTGCGTTGGTTCAAACTTGACCCAGATCTCGCGGCAGGTGCTCAGAACATCACGCAAATTGGTGTTCAAGTCCCGCACAAACGACTTGTAGGCTACCCCATTGTAAATGGTTTGGACTCTGTGGGTGAGCAGTATGAACTCCGTTTCCAGCTTGTCCATTTCCTGAACGTCGAATGTTCGTTTGTTCTCCATGGCATACTTGAAGAAGTAGCGGTAGATTTGCTGAGCGTTCTGCCAAGCATGCAGGAGAAGGGTTTGGAACTTGCTCAAATGGGGCACTGCCACATCGGGAACGATGTTGAAATTGATCAGCCCCAAGTTGGAGTAGGGTATGGGCACGCCCAGTATGGCCGCCAGTGTGGGAACCAGATCAATCTGGAACACGAGACAGTTAGCAACATATCATTGTGACGTGTGCCAGATTACATAGCTCTTCGCTTGTCTTATCTCACCTGCTGCAGTGTTTCGCTATCAGAGCCCGAATCGCTTCCAAAGAACTTATTTTGCTTGGAGTAGGCAAACAAAAGGGCATTCGTTTCGTCATCAGTGTCGCCGCCGTGATCTCCGGATGCTGTCATGCCATGGTCGCCCATCACCAACAACGTGGTATCGTTGTCCATGCCATTTACCACCGAGCTGTAAATGCAATATTAAAGATTATATTCATCGAATTGGTGTCCTGTGACCAGTATTTACTCTATGATCTCATTAATTTCGGTTAGCTTGCGCGCCATCTCCTCGTGCAGGGGTCCATGCTTGTGTCCGCAATGGTCCACGCCCAGAAAATGGGCAATCAGCACTTGCCAATCGTCGCTAACCAACTCCTTGGGCAAGTGTTTCATTATTTGATTGTCAACGCTATCCAGGTCGAATATATCGAAGCTGGGATACGAGTAGGCACGCTTAAAGCGGCGAGGGTACAAATCGGTCCAGGTACTGTCGCCCAAGAACACCAGCGGCAGATCGCTTTTAACTATCTGATCGATTACATTGTCCTCGTTGATCTCGGGCGAAGCAAAGTTCGAGCCAATATCGATGAACGTGGGCAGGCTGCCGGTTGTTAGGCCCTTCAGGCGCTGCAACGTGGTGGTGGGTGGGTCCGCCTTAAACCGCATAAGGCGCGACTGGTCCGGACTGCGCTCCAGGAGCTGCTGCAGCACACTCAGTTTATTCTCATAAGGCAACGGTTCGGTGATGTTACTTTTATAAAGGCCAA
The DNA here is from genome assembly GCF_003286085.1 of Drosophila persimilis. Classification (NCBI taxonomy): domain Eukaryota; kingdom Metazoa; phylum Arthropoda; class Insecta; order Diptera; family Drosophilidae; genus Drosophila; species Drosophila persimilis. Next base: position 12,736,691 of record NW_020825289.1, read on the forward strand.
ATTCATATTTAAGCGCATCAACGACTAGGATAATGACTTTGGACTTTTGTGGAAGACATAAGTTGGACGAGGCATTGACGTCCTTAAAGATTTCGTTCACAACCTCAGGCGTGAGCACATACTCCTGCAAATGACACCACATTACAGTAAAATCCGAGAGGTTTCTCAGGCTATACTCACATCATTGGGGTTCGTGGAGAGGCGGCGGCAAGTGCTCGTTTCCGTTTTGGAGACGCGGGCCAGCAGAAATCCACGGGAGAACAACAATACTCCGCTGCATATCAAAAAGGCCAGCCAAATGAGCACGAACAAGTACGTGACGTTCATCTTTCCGCCGCAGTTTCTTGACTAACTAGACTAAGCATGTACATACAAGAGTTTGTATGTACAGGGAAGCTAATCGGCATTTAGAACAATGCCGTACTCGATGCCTGGTCTGGCCTGTTCTGTTCTCGGGACGGGACCAGTTTCCGCTCTATAAAACTATATATTTAATTAATTGCACTTTAATTTGAAGCCGCACGTAGCCGATCCGTTTTTAAATTCTATGCATCACGACGCGTATTCTTTGGCTTTTGTTTTCATTCAAAATTCGTCATTTATTTTCTTACTTTGTGGAATGGAACACTTTCCACCCTGTCGAACAGCTGATGACATAATGCAGCTCTGATGCGGTAGAGTTGCCATTGCCATCAGAGCTACACACCAATTGGCGGGGTTTTTGAAATGGAAACCATTTTGGGCGCTTTCGTATTGAGGCAAACAATATTGCATTTATTTAAAGATTTCATACACATATAGCAAATCTTAGACCAGCAGTAGCAACAAATTATGCGTGCATGTGTGTCTTACATTATCGTGTGTGTGTGTGAGTCGTAAGCTCTGATCTGATCGATTATTCAAATATATATTTTTAAATAAATCTAAAATTTTCTCCTTACAGTATGCGCCACCTAACCATGGATGCAAAACCCTAGAGAATAAACAAAAATAAAATTTAAAACAAATATACATGTGTATACATATATATATTTTCTTCTACAATGGTTTTTTTCTGTTAAAGATTAATAAGTATTGAAAAAGATGGGAATGAAGAGGTTCCGTTCCCCTCGAATCCTCAGTGCGGGGGGTTGTTTAGTTCTTTACACATACACTTAGTCTGATAGGTATAGTATATATGTATATGAATGCAGCAAGTTCTCCACTCCACTCCACTATACTCCGGTTAAAGTTGAAAGCATTTATGCTCGATAGTACTCGATTGTGTCACACAGATATAAATATATGCAATGTTATAATATATACTCCTAAGGGCCAAACATTTTCAATATAATTTGACACACATACACATGAAAGAAATAATTAAATTCTGGTTAGATTTAGGCGTAGACACAATATCGCAATTGTTAGATAAGTGGTAGTTGGTGTGTTGGTGTGTTTGTGGCTTGTGTTTTTTGCTCTTCTTTCTTTTATAGTTTAACGCGTGCTGTTGTTGGTGTTCTGTTCCCATGGAATCTATTTGGTAAGCGAGTCTGTGGGTGAATTCAGTCCCGAGGATGTGTTGTTCTCATCCATAGCGTCTGGGAAACTGGATACCGAACCCGAGCGGGATGTCACCTTGGTCTACAAGAGAACAGAAAACCGAGCAGTTGTAGTAACAAGGTGTGGAAACAAATCCTCAAAGAGATGTTTGTATACAAGCAATAGAAATAAACCGATAAAGTCCCAATCCAAGTACTGTCTACTGTATAGTGTGGAGTGATTGTGAGATGTGTAGAAGAGACATGCAAAACTCCTCCGAAACAGTGTTAAGTGTGGAAAGGGAGCCAAATCGAATGCGTAAAGAGTATGAGAGATGTATAACAGACAGATATATAAAAATAGTAGTTACCGCATGAGATTGGCACATAAAATTGTTGTGTTCATAGCTTACTTTAACGTTCTCATAGGCAGAGCCAACTGAAGCTTCGATAGAACGCATCGACTCGGAGTTTTTCATTTGTGACAATTTCGACGTAATGCCACTGGTAATGCTGCCGAACACCGAAGCGGTCTTCTCGCCCGTAGTCTTTAGCACCGATTCGGTGCGCTGGTACCTGGTAATGCATACGAGTAAATAGAAAAGCGGATCGGATTAATCATTACGAAAATCATAGGCAGATCAGAGTCACAAATTGGGGTTTAGTAACAAACAGGCGTGAGATGTTAAAGTTGTGTTAAGGGAAGCACATGAAACACATCGTTTATCGTTAGTGGGACTCCCATAGAGCCGTGCGCGAGTCGAGTCGGCATTAAACACAATTACTTACAGAGGTGCCTCGTGTACGGCTTTAGCAAAAGTGCCCATGCTTTCTTCCACCGATTGGTAACTAAATAAATACATGTTTTGTCATTTAGCATGGTACCGAAACAAAAGCATGATTAAAAATTAAATTAAATTTTGTAAGTCGGGTTAATTGACGGCTCTCGTCGGCGGAATCATCATCCTCCCATCTACGACTTACACAGTGCTCTCTTTGATGTTCTTCACGCCCTGATTCATGTCATCTGTGAGCTCCTTCCAGACGGTGATGCCCAGCTTGCGCTTGAGATCCGAGGCATGACGCGTCTTCGAGGCCAGAACAGTGCGCAGCGTGTTGATTTCCTCCTCCACACGGGCCAGTTCCTGCAATGGGGAATCAGTTTTAGGTATGAAGTACTTTCAGATCCTTCTCTCGCCATTCACCTGACTCCATTCGGCGCGTCGCTGCTCCTTCTCCTCCGTGCTGAGCGCGGCAAATTCGGCGGCAATTTCTGCTGATGCCACAGAAGCTGCTGGAGATGCTGGCTCCGAAAGGTTGGCGCTGTTATCTGTGAGTGAACAACACTCGTTAATTATATCGAATACTCAGAGGTCAACCTAAGCTGCTTCCAATCTGACTGGGGGCATGTGCAAATAGAAGCGTTGTCTGCGAGAAGTCTTTATGTACCTCCTTGGAAAGCCACTTCCTCAAACACTTTGTCATAGGCTGTGCATCGAATTTTGGTGTTTTTTTTATACGTATATACATTATGAAAGGCATGAGTTTCTGTTCGATTAGTTGGTTCTTTGGATGGTTTATACTCACAAACTGTCCAGTTGAAAGGCAAGCGAGGAAGAGAGGCAGAAAAGTTAGTCAGATTAGTCACGGCTTGGGATTGATTGGGAGAGAGGGAGCATGCGAAAAACAAAACCAGAACCAAAAACCCCCCTTGAGACCTAGTACCGCCCAGCCAAACGCCTCATTACCTCTGCCGCTTTGGCCGCTTTGACCGATGCTGAGAAACCGCTTGTAGTTATCGCTATTCGATATCTTGGCCAGATACGGTTTCGAAAAGTCTATGAACGTGACCTTAACGTCTCGCATTGTACGCTTGGCAAAGAACCTCAGGCGAAAGCGTTTCGCCATCGATGACGAGGGCGCTTGATTGGCCAGTTTGGGGCCCACAAACTCGGTCTCCACCGCCTGAAGCTCCAGGGTGTTGGCGTAGTCCGAGTCCACGTCGTAAAAGATTTGATCGAGGGTCAGGTTTCGCAGATATAGTTCGGCCTCGGTTTCGGCCTCCTCGTACCAGTCCGAGTCCGCACCCAGTGCCGAGTCGTCGTCCTGGTCCTGGTCGAGCGAGGGCGTTGTGGTGAGTTCATCGAGGCGCGGCAGGTAGGGGTCCTCGATGAACTCCAAGCTAACGGGCTCGGGCTCCGACTCGCTCATTCTGCGTTGTCGGTGGTCTGTTTCATCTCTAAGAAGCACTTTCTCTATCGCGAACGTGGCACGGTGTCGTGTATCACAGTTTAAAAGTAAGCGTCGAGCACATTTTCTCGTTTCGCTTGTATCCAGTTGTGTTCTCTGCTGAGGTTTCAGTTCTCATAAATACATGGCTGGCTTGCTTGCTGGTTTGCTAGCGTTTTCTGGTGATTTCCTCGACCCGCCGCGCGCGGGATTGAGCTAGTTTTGGCTTTTGCTAGCTGTTTCGATCTGCTGGCTTCCGCGCTCTTCTGCGGCAAAACATTGACTGAGTCGGGGCTTTTGAGCTCGACTCAACAATTGGTAGCAGCGGAGCCTCTCAGGCCTGGCTTTGTCTGCTTGTGGCGTTTCGTGTCAGCACGAAAGACAAGCCACAGAAAAAGAGCGCAAAGGCAAAGTAGGAACAACAGCAGCAGCCACAAGCCACAATACACACACACACACACACACACAAACACACACATGCAGCGGCAGTGGCACTCTGAAGCGGCCCTAGGTCTGGTTTGTTGCCACAGCCTCCACCCTCCCCTCCCTTGGCCAACCATCCAGAGTGGTGCTGTTGCTCGAATCGATCAACAAGTGGCAGCGAGTGGTTCGATACTGAAACAGACTGCAATTTTCTGCTGTGGCATCGCTGCAAGCAAGTCCCCATAATTAAATTGCTACTGAAAACCCGATCAAATATACATATATCCGAGGAGGCGTTTCTGCAATCAGTTCCGCCCTTTCGACGCCTCCCCCACTCCGCCCACACGCTACGCTGACTTTTCCGGAACGACAGAATATTGTATTTGTATTTCACTGCCACGTATGCCATGCAATGTTTACACGCCGGCGTCAGTCTCTTCTCTTGGCATTTGGAACGACTCCCACGAGTTCTGCTCCGAGAATTGCGGCAGAAAAGTCTTTCTCCCAGTGACAGCGCTGCATGCCAACAAAAACATGACTCATCCAGCATTTCCTTGGAGCCACTGGCAGCTACGGCCAAAGCCAAGACCTTGCTTGCCCCAGCTTATGAATTTTCAATGGGCTCAATCAGAGCAATTTCTATACTTTGGTCAAAGTCGCCGACTAATTGGCGGTGGCCCAAACAAAGGTGTCCCAATCAGAAGAGCTGGCCAACAACCACACCAAACATGTGCAACGGCATCATACTGATAATATTGAGAGCAAAGGGACACACTTACGATCCTCCATTGCTGCGATGACTGTTGTAGCCTTTTCTTAATTTGAACCTTTTTAATAAATAGCAAACTTTAGCACTTGTCGCTTAATTTTTAGTTGAAGAATACTTTTTGTTTCTTGAGCTCCAGAACTATCGATATATTTGTTGACGTATCACTGATGTATACCTGTGATGTCGATACTCCAAGTGTTCCATCACTATGCCTCAGGAATATTTAAAAAAGAAAAACACTTTGACTGTTAATTAAACGTCGTGTCGAATGGAAGCACCGAATATTCCACAAACTCTAACAAGATTATATAAACAAGCACAGGAGGGATATAGTATACATATAAGTAACGCACGAATATCGATAGTCGATACCATTTTAGGCGAGGACCGTTGCCAGATCGTTGCCAGGGGATATGGAAGAAAACAGAGAATTCAACTTTTAAAACTTTTTATTTCAAATGACAAATAACTGCTTTGAAAATCGTGATCTTTGCCTTTCAGCTGGGCCATGCCATTTGCATTCGTCTCATTCATTTGATTTTTGTCCGTTAATATAGGAAAATATATACATTTACGTTATTTCTACGTTAGATTCTTAGGATACTAATATCAGGTCTGTTCTTCTTGGTGTTGATTTTTTTTGTTTTCTTAAAGAAACGGAAAAAGTAAGTTGTTTAAACAAAGCGCAGGAAACTAGGGAACAAAAGTTGAAATAAAGATACATGAGTGTTTACATTTTTTATATGGTTTTTTGTTTTTATTGAATAGTAATGGTAAAAAATTAGAATTTTTCTCATACTTTGTGTTTCAACTGTCAAATAATGCACGGGTTGTATGGGTATATGTCGAGAAAACAGCCGACACTCGATACAAGGTATTAAAAAGTGCTCCTCTCGCGGACACACCGCATCGCATAAGTTATTTTTTAAGTGGGGAAACATACATATGTCGAAAACAATTTAATATAAATCAAGAAGATTGCACAAAATTAAAATGTTGGTATTCATTTTGAAATGTGAGTGGGGGTTTGGTTTTGTGTGTGTGTGTGTGTTGTCGTTTATCAGATAACGCCGGTTATGGGAACAGCAGGAGCAGGAGCAGTAGGAAGCAAGTGGGGAAAATACAGTAAATTTAATTCATAAGTGTATATTTTGTTGTTCAAGCTATTCGTTATTCGTCCTCGTCGCTATTATCCCCGCTTCCTCTCTGGCCCTAAACGAAAAAAACGTTTTTACAATATAATCAATCAACGCGTTCAATCAATCATCATCTCTTTCGAACAAAAATATAACAACTAGTTCGGGCTGGCAGAAAATGGGAAGGGAAGCAACGATTTTCAAAACGAACGAGAGAGTTGTGTATTGTATTATCAGAACAATTACGAGATAGAGAATAGAAGATAGAAAAGAGGAGCGGCGAGTGTAAATAATTAACATTTTATGCTTACAATTATTTTCGTTCTTGACCGTGCGTAGTCACTTTCAATTGAATTAACAAATCATTTGCTGAGCTTTCTGCTTACTTTAGGGCTTCAACTAATTTGAATATTATGTGTTGAAAATGAAACAAATGGTTACATAAAAGAAAGTGGCAATTAAGTGTTACATATTATGTATATTGTGGCCATGGCCAGGACCAGGACCAGGACCAGGATCTGGCCAGGCCAGCCAACATACATTGCAGGTTACGGGGCAACAGAACCTTGGGCGCCTGAGTCTGTCCGGATTTGTCTGTCTGTTTGTTTTGTATTCTATGTTGAATAAATGCAATTTTATGATTGTGGGCGATTGTGTGTGTGTGTGTCCTGGTGTGTTCTTGTGTGTTTGTGGTCGTGCTTGTGTTGATTCTGTATCAAATAATACAAAAATAGTTTCCTGTTTTGTCATTTGTCTTCTTCAATTAACCTGCACAAATTGCGTTGTAGAAAAGCTCCTAGGAGACAACCTATACCGTTTTGACACTAGTTTTCGACTAACGTGACGAGACGAGACGGTACGAGACGCCCGCACGACTTCTGCTGTTCCGCTGCTCTCTTCTCTGCTCTCCGCCCGCTCCAGTTCCAGTCCCCGACGCACCACAACGGGTAGTATTGCTTCTGCTGCTGGGGACGCCTGCCCCGAACCAGTTAGTTCTTGGGGCCCCACACGGAGGTGATGGGCGTGGTCGCGACTGGAGCCCCGCCGGCAGCAAAGTTGGGGAAATCCTCCTGCGATTGAGTGTTGGGCGCAGTTAGATTCTTGGCTTGTTGCTTTTGCTTCTCCCACGGCGCATCCTTGATGATGAACCCGTTCTCGTTGGCACCGGCACCGGCCCCGCCACCGGCCCCACCAGCTCCCGAGCTCGCGTTGCCACCGGTCCCAGTGAGGAAGGCTCCCACTGTCTGCGGCTGGGGCGAGGGCGGCAAGTTCTCCAAGTAGTCGCGCTCGTAGTCCTCGGCCATACTGAGGAGCACATCCTTGGCGTTCTCCACATCTTCCTCCTTGCCAATGATGGTCACGGCATTGGGATTGTTTTGAGCATCATCGGAGGATGGGAATTTGATATCCACCTGGAGGAAAAACACACAAAAAAAAATGGTCAACGTACGATCAGGGTATTTCCAGTGGTTCTCCCACTAACCATCGCCCACCATTGAGCACTCACCTTGTAATCTTCAATGATTTTTCGAATAGTGCGTCCACGCTGGCCAATGATGTGCGAGTGGACGCGCGTGTCGATTTCGATAACCTCGCGGTGAAGGGTTTGGAGATCGCCGACGATTTCCAGAATGGCATCGCGAGCTGCCTCCGCCTTGGCCTGGTAGCCGGTGATGGAAATGATGCGTTGATTGGGATCGTCCCGCTTGGGAAGCGAGATGTTGACGTCGTGGTCAGCACGCAGTTTGTTGATGACGGCACCATGGCGACCAATGAGCTTTGAGTGATACTCCTGGTCCACGTCCAGCTGAAGGACGAACGAGCGCAGCTCGCGGTCGGCTCGATCAGCCTCGAAGTCCTCGATCATCTTTTCCAGCGCCTCCTTGGCCTCAGCCACATGGGCCGGCGTGCCCGACACCTTGATGATGTCCGACTTGAGTTCGCTGGGCGGCAGCTCGACATGCACATCGTGCTTGGACATAAACTGCCGGACATTGGCGCCGCGTGGCCCAATGATGGTGCGGTGCAGGTCGAAAGGAACACTCAGCTCTTCCTCGATGGGAATGAGGTCGAGCAGCGCCTGCTTGGCGGCTTCGCACTTGTCAATGCGTCCGGTGATGCGGATGACATCACACTGCCGCACCGGCTCTGCTCCATCCACAGCGCCGCTCGACTGCTCGGCTGCCTCACCTTCCTGGCCCTCTCCGTTCAGTCCGCCATTGGTGAGACCCTCCACTGGATCGGTGGCATCCCGATCGGGGAACTTTATTTGGACATCAAACTCGGATGTCACCTGCTGCACCTTGAAGCCACGTGCACCCATAATCGTGCGATGCTGGCGCTGCGGGATGATCACCTCAATGGTGGTCTGGGCCTCGAGATCGGCCACGATCTCCTCGATCCGCTGCTTGGCCGCCTCGATGCAGTCCTTGGCACCCTTGAGCGTCACCTTGTCAGAGTTGGTGCCGGCGCGGGGGAAGGAGATCATCACACCTCCGTTTTCTTCCGCGATGCGGTGCAGGATGAGTCCCCGCTTGGCCACAAAGTACTTGTGGTGCTTGGGATCGACGGCCACCTCGCCCTCAGTGACCTCGTCGCACTCCTTGATGATCGCCTCCAGCTGCTCCTTGGCCTTCTTGACACTGTCCTCCTTGCCAATGATGGTGATCACCTCCTTGTCGGTGTCCTCGTTCGACGGGAAGATAATGCGTGCTCCCGTGGCATCGCGGATCTTGCGAATGGAAGCGCCATTCTTGCCAATCAAGAACTTGTGGTGCTGCTGCTTGGCCCGCACCTCGGCGGTGAATGATGCCAGCTGCCGCTCGTTGGCTAGCTCCAGCAGCTGACCCTTGGCCTTCTCCACGTCGTCCTTGGGCCCGCGAATGGTGACTTTGTCGCTCTTGGAGTCGCTGTTGGGGAACTTGATGGACACGCCGCCGCACTCCTCCATGATGGAGGAGATGAGCTTGCCGCCGGTGCCGATGATGGAGTTGTAGTACTTGGGCGGGATCTGCACCTCCTCGCTGACAATGTCGGAGAGCTCGTTCTGGATCTTCTGGATGCGCTCCTTAGCCTCCAGGACGTTCTCCTTCTTGCCAGTGATGACTATCACCTCGTTGGTGTCCCCCTCGGCGGGCAGGTCGATTTTCGTTTGGGTCTCGTCGCGAATCTTCTTGATGTTGGCGCCGCCCTTGCCGATGACGAACTTGTGGAATTGCTTGAAGATGGGCACTTCGATGATGTGCGACGACTCCTGGATTTCCTTAACCAGCTTCATGAGATCCTTGTGGCACTTGTCCACATCCTCCTTGGGGCCGCGCAGCTTCACAATGTCCGTGTTCTCCTGGGGCGTGGGTATCGTGATGGTCACCTGCCGATAGCGGTCCTTCACCTCGCGGATCTTCTCGCCCTTGGCCCCAATGATGGAGCGGTGCAGGCGGCGATCGATGATCACATCCTTTGACTTTTCGTTTTCCAGTTTGTCGATTTTTTCTTGTAATTCAAGCTGCGCCAGCCTCACGCCCTCCTTGGGGCCCTCGATGCGGATGTTGTTCTGGCCCTCGCGCTCCTCGATGTTGATGTTCACCTTCAGCTCGTCCTTGAGACGGTTGACATTCGATCCGGCCTTGCCGATAATATGCTTGTAGTACGAGGGATTCACAGTCATCACCTCGTAGGTGAAGTTCTCCTCGTAGTTGCGTATGATCTCGGTCAAGTAGGAGATGGCCTTGTCCACGTTCTCCGGGTCGCCCTCGAGCTTTATCTTGTCCTCGAGGCAGTTCACGTTCACGTTGGGACAGTCCTCCTCGAGCTGCTTCATGTTGGCTCCCTTGCGGCCGATCACGTACTTGTGGATCCAGTGCGGCGCATTGATCTCCACAGACTTCACCGAGTTGGCCTTCTGGTAAACAACAGTGAGGGCATTGCCGAGGGCGACCTGGGGGCCGCGCAGCGTAATCGTCTCCAGGGTGGAATCGTTCGGCGGCATCTCGACGGAGACTCCCGTGAGCTGAAGGATCTCGGCAATGGTTGAGCCCTTGGGACCGATGACATAGCGATGCTGTGGCTTGGCCACCTCAACGCTCACCGTCGAGCACTTCTTCTCCATCTCCTTGTAGATGGCCTCGACCTTTGCCTTGGCCGCGGCAACGGCATCCTTCTCGCCCGAGATGATGATCTCGTCCTTCTGCACCTGCTGCGGCGGCACGTTGATCTTGGCGCCCGTCTCCTCCTGCAGCTTGTTCAAGTTCTCGCTGTAGGGACCCACAATGAACGGATGGTAGATTTTGGGAATCGTGGTGCGGTCCGACGACTTCTTGTACTGCTCCGCGGACAGCTGGCGGATTTCCTGCTCCGCCTTCTCGATGCCCTCCTTCGTGCCGGCAATGGTGATGAACTCGCTCTCGTCGCCCTGGCTCGGGATATTGATGCGCGTCGAGGTGAGGCGCTCCAGATCCCGCAGCCGCTGGCCACCCTTGCCCAGGATCACGCGGTAGTGCTCACGGGGCACGGTAACCTGGCGGCTGGCCTGCGTTGAGAAACTCATCAGAATCTTGCGCCGGGCGTCCAACAGCTCGCTCTGCTTGCCCTTGATAAGGAAGGTGAGCGACTGGTTCTTGCCGCTGACGATCTCAATCTGGGCGCCGGTCTCCTTGGTGATTTGCTGGCAAATCCGCTTCGATTCGCCCTCGCCAAACTTATCCGACTCCGTCGACTTTCGCTCATCGCAGGGCACGTGCAGCACCTGTCAAGTGGTGAAATTCGACAAATGTCAGTCGGATATTGACAGATCGGAATGCCCATACGATCCTCGCGATCCACTTACCTGCGTCTTCTGCGAGCTCGTCACTCGGGCTAGCGACGAGCTGGATGGGCCGGACAGCGCAGGCGCCGAGGTATTGGCCGGCAGGGCCGGGAATAGGTCGTCGTAGCTAAAGGCGGGCGTGGCATTGCCAGTGCCTCCGCTGTTGGTGCTGGTGGGCGTTGCCACTGAAGTGGGCGAGGATGGTTGCTGCTCGTTGGACACCTGCTCTTGACCGTTGATGAGGGCGATCGGTTGTTGCTCAATGCTGGTTGCTGCAATCGATTCAAAGGTTAACCAAGAGCTTTTGGCGTCGGGTCGCCACTGGGGATTGTCCTTACCGTTGGATTCCTCCATCACTGCTGCTGCTGCTTGCATTACTTAAAAAAAGAGAAGAGTCCTTTTTCGTTCCAAGTCGTTACAGTAACACTGGAAGCAGAGAAAATTTGTTATTATTTTACATTTCAAGATAATGGCAAGTGAAGTGCTATTTTTATTGGAGATTTCTGGGAAAATCCATCAGTCAATCAATCAATCAATCAATGAATTCAATTATTCAGTCAGACCGCAGTCGGTCTGCATTTCGGAAGGCACTGATTCTTAGTCGGTCGGCTCAGATTTGGTTTGCAGGCAGCTCCTCCTCCTCTTGTCAGTGGATTCAAAATCTCAATTACTTTCGCCGATAAGTGCCGACCGACGCCGACCCGCATTTCGGCCGCCGATAAGGAAACGTTTAGTGCGTTTCCGAAGGAGGGTTGGTCACCCCCGCCCCGCCCTGCCTGCTGCCGTTCCCGGTCCCGCTCGTGCCCGGCCGGTTGATAAACCAAATCTAGCAGCACGGTATTTAGTTTTAGCTTTCTGCCAAGAGCCACGTAATGGTAGCGTACAAGTGATGTGAACGGGGCTCCATTTCGCTGGCGATAAGTGGACTGGGCCGGTCCGAGGCCACGCAGGCAAAATATAGAAGCGATGCCAGTGATAGCTATCAGCTGCTAAGGCTGATAAGAACAACCTGTGCGACCGATCGCCAGCAGATATCTAGAAATAAAGCTGCTATCAGTCGGTTTTTTTGCTTGGGTGAAAGGTTGGTACCGTCGAAAGCGGAGCCGCAGCAGCCAGAGAGATCGAGGAGCAGACCGTGCACTTGTTCGACGGAGCTGTTTTCTAAGCCAATGCCCAACGAGTTTTCGTAGCCTACATTCTCCTCCTCTCGCCCCAGAAGAACAACAAAGATGTGCGGCTGCCACTATCGCTCCCCTCACGCACACTTACGTGTTTCCGAGTGACTCTGTGTCTGTGTGTGCTCGAAAAATGTGTCAAAAGAAGAAACCAGCAAGGGAGAGAGAGAGCAAAAGCAAGAGCAAGAAAGAGAGCTTGACGAAGTAACTCAACGGACCGGGAGGGGAGGGCCCCCAGTGAGTGCCAGGCCAGTGCCATATAAAACCGGATGATAGCCGGCAACTACAACAAAGCGATCGGATCGACAGTGTATGCGCACATTTTTGTGTCGCTCTTTGCCTCTGTATTGGTGCCTTGGCACCTTTCTAGCAGCATTGCTGCTGCCGTTGTTGCTGCTGCTTCTGGTGGTGCCGTTGCCGTTCGAGAAGAAGGCAAGGCACGGCACAGGTAAAGCAAATACATACACATGCACAAATGTACATACACTCGATTGTGGGCATGTATGCATGTTCATGTACGTATGTGCAGAGGCATGTAACGCCTGCAGCGACGCTGACGTCGACAAATGAAGACAAAGCACAGTGCGCTGCTAAAGTTCAGCTTTAAAAATTGGTATGCACATATCGAACTTTTGTTGGGTGATTTCCATCCAGGCCTCTGGGTCCACCGCTCGCTGGGCGGCGGTGCCGGGGAGATGGTGCCGAAAAACCCTTGACGTAGTCAGTTTTTGGGCACGGAACAACCGTTCATTTCTGGTTCGGCATTCTTGGCCACAGAAGAGCACACAGACACACTCACTCACTGGTCGGGGGCATGTGGAATGGTGGTAAAATTATGCAAATTAATATACAATCCGATGGTGTTTCCATCTGTTTTTTTTGTTTTGTTTTTTTTTTTCTGGAAAGTGGTTAGTGCGGGAAGGTTGTTCAACTTACTGTACTGTAAAATCCAAAAAATCCGGCCTAGTTAGTCTCCTTTGACAAAATCCAGTTTGATAACTTGGCGTGTCTGCTGGAAGACATACAAGAATCAAAAGAACAGAGTAATTAGCAGATGCATATCGTCGTCTCATCGTTTGCCGGATGCTCTACACGGAGCAGCTCGGGGGAGCATGTTTCGTGTTCTATCGAGAGAGTCTGTTGCTCTTCGCTGCGAGAGGCGGAAGGAAGAAAGTGCACAGATTTGTGTGTTATGCGGGGGTGCGGTTCGGGGAAATATGCGGGCCACTTATTGGACAATTGTTGTTGTCGGCGCAAAAGTGGAGCACACAATGGCGTTGGCGTAGGCGTAGGTGTACGCGTGGGCGGAAGCAGGCGCCGTATGGGAGGCAATGGGAGGCCGAAATCAAGTGAAAGGTTTCAGCTATAGCCTTCCACCCCCTCAAAAGACTTTAGGGCCGCACCATCTGGTGGGGCGGGGCTGGGCGGCGCGAGGCTGTGATTTGATGGAATGGGTTTCATTGAACTTTTGTGCTGGCTTTAAACACTCAATACGGAAAGAATACGAATTTCGGAAAGCTTCAATCGTGCCATCCAAGGAACAGCACGCGCGCTCTGCTCTCCAATCGGACAGATTATACATAGATGTACCTATGTATGGGCATACATATGCATATGTTCATACTATGTATGTTTGGTACTCTGTGTGCGTGGACGACAACGCTGTCTCCGTTTCCGTCACCGTCACCGCCGCCGCCACCACCACCACCGTCGTCGTAGCCGTCGCCAGCGCTGCGACTGCTGTGTGCCTTTGTGTGAGTGAGCGCGAGTGCGAGCGCCGCCCGTGCCGTGCCAGTTGCTGCGATGCGACCATTATCAAGCATTGAAAAACACGTTGTTTTTTGCAGCAATTTTTCTCTTCGAGAATTCCGCACGGAAAACGCGAGCGGCAAGCGCCTAATTTAAATGCAGCCCAGACTACTCCTCTCCTCCACGTTGCCAAGTCGTGAAAGAAAAAGGTGTTGCGGAGCGGCGCGGCCTAAATTTTCGCTGCTGTCACAGCCGCCTGCTCCATCAAGCCCTTCATAACTGTAAATTTATGCACTTTCTTGTTGTAACTTATGTAATTTAATATGCACATTTGATTGCACTCGATTTTTGTGTGTTATTAGGGGTTTTTGCCACAAATCTATCGCCCAGACTTTCTATTAGATGCAACACGCGAATTACCGACCAAGTGAAGTAGAAAAGTGATGAGCGAACGTGGCAAATGGTGATGGCCAACTTGTCATTCTGTTGGCAATCGGAAACGAGGCACACTTTGTTGATGACAATCGATGAGAGCGACTATCGATTGATGACCGTCGATAGTTGATTGCCTGATAGTAATTACTAATAATTAATAATACCTACTCTTGTAGGTGCATTCAATCCTTAATCTTTGCTTAAAAAAAGGCCACGATATATTTCACGTAAACTGCGCTAAAATTCTTCAAGATTCATAATATTCGTTGAGACTAATTATCGGTTTGGGATTACCAGTTATTCGACCAGGGACGAGAACGACTATCGATTGTTTATTACCGATAGTTGATTACTAATGCCTAGTCGTTAGTCTGCCACCTCCAACTTCCAAACACAAAGGGTAAAAAAACCCCAAGTCTGTGGAATTTCCGGAGCTTTATCTATTTATTGACGATCGAGTAACCACGACAGACGCAATATGCCGAAGCTGAAGAACTTGCTGCCCAACATATTTGGCGGTAGCAAGGAGGCACCAAGTATGCAATCTGAGGGGCGACTGGAAACAGATGCAGCGCCTGTCGATGATAGCGGGGCAGATAACAATAATAGTGGAGCCTTGGCGCTGCCGTCCATCAATACCCCGACAGCCTCAGCGGATCTGACGGAATCGGTATTGCGGGAGCTTTCCGACCCAAACTACAATTCTATGGATGTTGTGCAGTCCGCCAACATTCCTGGGACCGGCGGGGACCTCAGCACAGTCAACACGAACAACACCATGAACGTCCACAGTGCACAGCAACAGGTGGTTATGAACTTCTCAAATGCAAGCAATCTACACTTTGGCTCCGTGTACAACTTTAACAAAAATCTAAGCGCCAGCAGCTCGCGGAAGAGCAGTACAGGCACAATTGACGAGGTGGCGGTCTCGCCAGACGGTAAACGTTCCAATGGTACGCGCAAGACTGTCAGCATAGTGGCCATGATGCAGTCTCAAGATGAGCCGGATCCGCGGCTGCTGGACGCGGTGGCTACCCATTTGGGCGAGGGATGGAAGCAGGTGATGCGGGACTTGGGCCATTCTGAGGGCCAGATTGACCAGGCCATAATTGATCATCAAATGCACGGCAATATCAAAGAGGTGAGACATCCAAAACTGTATGAATTCTAGTGAATGACGCTCTGGTTGTTTCTGGTTTCTCCAGGTGATTTACCAACTTCTGCTCCAATGGGTACGGAGCTCTGAGAGCGGCGTGGCTACCGTCGGACGACTCACAACGCTGCTTTGGGAGTCACAGCATCGCGATTGCGTGCAGCGCTTGAAACTGGTTTGGAAGGCATTAGAGAAGCGCAAGACGAACAGTTAGCTGAATGATCACGTCCACTCCAAACGAAAATGATCTATACGATGCACTCTTTCAACGATCAACCCCCTTGGAAAGAGCAAGCTTTATTAAATGCTTTGTTTACTCTCTTTGAACGGGAGAGAGAGAGAGGCCAGCATTCAACCATTTGTGCAATATTTGTTTAAATAATCCAAACATTCGAATAAGTACATAGAACTTTGTCCTAAATCATTTATAAACCAGTTTGCCTTTAAGATGTGATATTTTTTCGTAAAAGGGCCCACATAACCACAAACATACAATGTACTAAAAAATGAATTTTGAATTTTGAAGCACTGTTTACTAAACGTTTTATTGCATAATCAATCTCATGTTTGACCTTAAAAAATACGCTTTCACCTGCAAAAGTCACACTATCTTTGTGATTTTCGCATTATACATGTCAATCAGCATCTGTGCGCCGTTGCCGTTGTTCGACTGGTAGTTGGGTCGTCCGGCCATTCGGGCCAACCAAGCGCTGAGTCCTGGATAGCGCTTCGGGTCAATGGGCGCCAGACCCACCAAACTGGAGACCGACGATATCACACTAAAATCGGCTATGGTTACGCTGGCTCCGCACAGGTACAACTCGGCGCCAATGAAGGCCTCCAAAAAGTCGTAGGCTTCGTATATAGCGTCGATCTTGGATCTCGGAACTTCCGTCTCATCGCGGAAGAACAGCGGAAGTGCGATATTCCTAATGCAGTTTTGGAACAGCACAGCCGACTCGAAGTGCAAACGTTGATCCACGACGGCGCGCTTGAAGAAGTCCTTGGGGTACAGGGCATCATCCTTGGCATACTTCCGAACCAGATAGGCGCAGATGGCGTGGCTCTCCCAAATACACTTGCCATCGTCCTCCAGCATGGGCACTGTGTGCTGCGGATTCTTCAGCTTGAACTCCTTGGTCTTGTTCTCACCAGCAAGCAGATTAACCAGCTTGAATTCATACTGAAGCTGTAGTGCATCCAGCGTCATTTTGCAGGCCCTCACAGGCGGACTTGGCTCTAAGCCGTACAGCACAAGTTTTCCCATTATTTCCAACGTGTACAGGCTGCGAGTGTCGATTTAAAACTAAACTAAGTACCCCGCAAAGCACTCAATCGAGCTCAGTGCTTTTTTTTTTAATTAATCACATGTGCATGTATTATTCCACAAACCGGAGCTTTTTCGAATATTTCGCCACAAATGCCAGCACTCGTAGTTTACGTAATCCAGATTGTTCCATGTTACCCATTAGATTCTCTTCGCTCCTTATCATATTCATATTCATATCATATATATATGTATATATATATTGATATTCGTTACGTATATAAAAGTACTACAGTCCGACCATAAGACAGATTTGCTAATCGCTAGTCAGATTTATTTTTTGTGCGTTAAGTGGAATGAGTTATAAATAGATCAAATTGCCGCGATTTGTCCAATTAAACTCTTTCCGATAACATTGACATATGTATGTATATTTCGTGATTGGTAACGCCTATCTGCCTTCTGTTCTATTACCTACGAGTATGAATGCAATATACCCTTGTAAACTCTTGGCCAAACATGCGTCGCTCAAGCTGTTTGGTCGGACCTTATCGCATTGATAAGAATTCGTATGAATCAAGTGGTTTGAAATCGATTTGTTACAAAACAACCTAGATATACAGTCTTTGGCGATGCTTAAAAGTCGGTCCCCACTCCGAAACGAATACAATAACAAATTGTATGCCTTGGGCGCGACGAGGCATATTTTTCCAGAGACTGGGACCGACTGTGCCTCGCAAAAGGTGTATTTGTTCTAGGATTCTGGGACCTGACGGCCAGACGAAGTGAGTGACAGAGGAGCCTCGCTCAGAGGCGAAGGACAGCACAATTTAATTGGATGAGAATCGTTTCTAGATCTTGTAAATATTTTCGCTTTGTTTCCATTATCTGGTACCAGCATGAATGTCAAGTGGGGGGTCTGATAATAAAAGTGTTTGTCCCATTTGAACTATTGTTTATTGTATTTATTGTATTTATTGTGAAATATGAGCAGCATATAAATTTACAGCTGGATCACGATGCAAAGCTGAAATTTGTTTGCTTGATAATGGCAAGCAATTCCCGGACACCTTTGGCATTGGACTCCTCGTAGTAGGGGAGCTGTTCCAGACGCTTGATCCAGGCACTAGTTCTCACATATTTGGCGCGATCGATGCCCACAAAGGCCTCCAGCGAGACGATGGAGGACACAAGGCTGAAGTCCGCTATGGTCAGCTGATTTCCAGCAATGTAGTCCTGGTCCTTTAGGAAGGTCTCCACGAAGTCATAGATCTCGACAATGGCTTGATGCCTCTCTTTGGGAATTACTTTCTGATTAAAGAACAATAGAGGCTTCGTGATGCTCCTCAGGCCATCGGCAAAGACCACTCCGCTCTCGAAATGTAGACGCTGATCGACCACGGCCCGCTGCAGCAGATCCTTGGGGTACAGACTGTCACTATCGGCATATTTGGACACCAGATAGGCGATGATTGCATGCGAGTCCCAAATGAAGTGGCCGTCTTCCTCCAAAGTGGGTACCGTGTGCTGTGGATTCTTCTTCACATACTCGGGCGACAGTTGCTCGAGACCCGCGAGATTGACATTCACAAAGTCGTAGGGCAGGTTCAAGGCCGCCAGCGTCAGCTTCACAGCTCGAACTGGGGGGCTGGCATCCACTCCGTACAAAGTTAACTTAACCATATTGTCGTTAGAGAGCTTGGTTGGCTAATGATCAATTCGCAGCTGGTAACCAGCCATTTTATAGAGTGCTAGTAAAGAGAAACAACTGGGATGAAGAGAAATTTGCACTCGTAAGAGTTCCCCGAATCGTGAAATTAATACAATAATGAACACAATAGCTGAGGTCAAAGTGCAAGTAAATACATCCACGCCCACATAGCAGGCACCTGACAACAAGTTATAGATACCGACGGAAAGAGCTCGCCAAAAACAGGCCTAAGAGAATGCCACATTTAAGAGTAGACAAAGAGTGTGATGTGCCCAGTCATTGCTGATTACCGATTACTGACTTGACCGAACACCGAGCAGACCGATAAGCGACTATCAGTTGTTTGTTCCGATTCTGAAGTAAATCTGAACAAACAATGAACTCGAGTGGAACTCTTTCTGGATACAGACAAGGTATGAAATTTCAATTCATATGAAAACTGCTGTTGGGTTTTTAATTACCTTCTGTCCAGAAAGCTGGCTTGAGTTCTGCGAAGTTCGAATTCCAGAGCTTTCCACTCGACCATCGCCTTCATTTACGAAAGTAAATCTTCAATAGATATGTATATTTAGACATTTTCCAACAACTCTACAGAGTCAGATTCAAATTAGTTTTGAGGTCAGCTAAGCTTCAACTACAGCTACAGCGAATATACGTATTTATTGAGAAAACTTGGCTACAGACGTTTAGACAATGGTAAAGTTTTTGCTCTTAAAAAAGGTGGCACACTGCACCAGTCGGTTACCGTTGCTTTCTGCGTAGTACGGCAGTTCGGTTATGCGCTGCATCCAGGCGGACACCTTCGGATACTTGCCAGCATCCACTGCCAGGAATATCTCAATGGTTGACAGGATAGCGATGATGTGAAAGTCGGCAATAGTCAGATGCTTCCCAGCGATGTACTCGTTGTTATTCAGGAATGTCTCCAGGGTGGTGTACACGTCCGCAAGAGCATCGATCCTGGCCTTCGGAATTTGGGTCTCGTTCAGACGGAACAGCGGAAATGTTATGGCCCTCAGGGTTCTACCCACAACGCTAGAGTCGTAGTGCATACGCTGGTCGACGATTGCCCGCTGCTGGAGATCCTTGGGGTAGAGAGACTCCTTGCCGTCCTTGCCGTACTTGGCCACTAGGTAGGCATTGATGGCGTGACTGTCGTACACGTAGAAGCCGTCGTCGTCTAGTGTGGGCACGGTGTGTAGGGGGTTCATCTTGAGGAATTCCGGCTTGAGCTGCTCCTTGGCCAGCAGATTGACCACCTTGTACTCGAAGGGCAGACCCAAGGCGTTCAGGGTCAGTATCACCGAACGAACCGGGGCGCTGGCATCCATGCCATAAAGTATTAGCTTTCCCATTCTGCCTCGAAGTGAACGCACCCAATGGTTGCACTTTCTACTTATTCTCGTTTGTTGACAAACTTTTTAGAGCGGGGAGAGAGCTTCGATGAGTACTGTACTGCAAAGCTCGGTGCACTGAGGAAGGTGCTTCTCTGGTGCTCTTTGGAGTGCTCGAACTAGGGGTTTAACTCTTTCTGCGTGCTCTCTGTGCGGGGTCGGGTTTGGTTCTCCCGATGTTCACCCTAGGGCACGATGGTGAAGTTCTTGGACTTTATAAGTTGCATGAACTGGGTAGCTCCACTGCCGTTCGCCTCCTCATAGTAGGGCAGCTCCTTGAGGCGCTCCAGCCAGGCTGCTGTCTTGGGATACTTCACCGGATCGTGCTCTAAGTAGACGCCGAGCGAGCTGATACTCGACACAATGCTGAAGTCGGCAATGGTTAGGTGATCACCGGCCACAAAGTCGTTATCCAGAAACGTTTCCAAGAAGTCGTAAACCTCGTTGACTTCGTCTACATTGGCCTGAGGCAGGGTGGTGCCCCCAAGGAACAGCACCGGCCTGGTGAGACGACGCAGGGCGCCCTCGAAGATGACCCCCGACTCGAAGTGCATTCGTTGATCGACCACAGCCCGCTGCAGAAGGTCCTTGGGGTACAGTTCGTCGGTCTCCGCGTACTTTCCCACCAGATAGGCCATGATTGCATGCGAGTCCCATATGTAGTCATCATCGTCCTGCAGCATGGGCACCGTATGCTGGGGATTCTTCTTCATGTAGTCCTCGGCGAAGTTCTCTTTAGTAAGTAGATTCACGAAGACGTACTCGAAGGGCAGCTCCAAGGCCTTCAGGGTGAGCAGGCAAGCCCGGGTGGGTGGACTGGCGTCCAAGCCGTACAGCGAAATCTTACCCATGGTTGAACTTCTGATAACTGACTGGCAGCTCCCGCACTTAAACGGGCTTATATACTGCCTCCGAACGTGGGAACTGTCAACCAGGTAATGACTATTTAATAAGTTCCGTCCTCTCAGTTGGCATGGAAAAGTGCCTGTCAACAAATTCGATTTTTTCTTTAATTAGCTGCGATAAAAAATGCATGAACCAAAGACAGGTATGGGAACACATTGCATGACAAACAGGTCGTCCTTTGAATGTCCACGCATGTGGCTCCCCAAAGGCGGGTCTTCTGCCTACGTAATCAAGAAAGACAGATAATGTACTTTAAAATGTTAATAGTCCAATGGTACATGGATCGTCCGTCTTTTACTCGAATGGAACTAACAAAATGAGGCATAGTTGTGGTTTTTTCAGAACAGCTTGGGGCTAGCTTCTCTTAACTTAAGAGTGATTGAAAGTGCCTTTATGATTTACCAGTTGTTTCCAAAGAGAAACATAAGCGTCACTGTTATTTGCTGCCAATACTGCCAATAAATGAAATATTTATGAATTTTCAGTGTCAATATTGCCTCGTTACCTTGGGAGCGAGCTTTAATGACTAGGCAGCTTTGAGTGTGGAGTTTAAATTTATTCAAATACGACTATTGCTACAAACTATAATTATTTAAAAGAATCTCAAACAATTGTAAAATTCTTGCTCTTGAGGAAATCTGTGAACTGAGTCACCTTCGATCCATTGGCCTCCTCGTAGTAGGGCAACTTTTTAATACGCTGAACCCAGCCCGCCAGATTGGGGAATTTTCTGGCATCGACTTCGAGGAAAACTACCATGCCCGACAGGACAGCGATGACGCTGAAGTCGGCAATCGTCAGGTTATTTCCAGCCAAGTAATCGGTGCTCTTTAGGAACAAATTCAGAGTCTCGTAGACGCCCGAAAGCGCGTCGATTTTGGCTTGGGCGATTTCGGTTTGGTTTTCCCTAATCAGGGGAAAGGTGATTGCCCTGGCGGTGCTGCCAAAAACACTGGAGTCGTAGTGCAAACGCTGATCCACGATCGCCCGCTGCTGGAGATCCTTGGGGTAGAGAGACTCCTTGCCGTCCTTGCCGTACTTGGCCACTAGGTAGGCATTGATGGCGTGACTGTCGTACAAGTAGAAGCCATCATCGTCCAGTGTGGGCACGGTGTGCAGGGGGTTCATCTTGAGGAATTCCGGCTTGAGATGATCGCCGCCAAACAGATTGATCACCTTGTACTCGAAGGGCAGACCCAAGGCGTTCAGGGTGAGGAGCACAGAGCGCACTGGCGGACTTCCATCGATGCCGTAAAGAGTAAGTTTTCCCATATTGTTGCTTGGAGTTGGTAAGAGACGAGACTGTTCTGTGGTTCATTCGTCCAACATTGTGCGCTTTATATAGTCTCGGAAGAGACGCTGTCCGAAGAGAGCTTTGCAATGCTATGCTGACTCTGCACTTTATAAGGGAGTGGAGTGGAGAGGCGTGCCGTCTGCTCACTCTTCGATGTTGAAATTCCCTCTTTGATGATGACACATCATGGGTAAAAGCTCTCTCTTTCGGCGCTTAACTAATGGAAAGTCCGAGAACATCAACACAATCAGGTTTGGTCAAAATTTCATGTTTATTTGTGTAGATTAATAAATTTGGACTGATAAAAATGCCGGCTGGCTGTATTCGCACGACCGTAAAACCATGTCATTTCATATTTTAAAAGATATGAGATGTATCTATCCAACAGAACACTTTAGCTATTACACAATGGTTAAAAATCCCTTTAGCATGCCAATGTACTTATTCGCGCCCCGCAGGTTGTCCTCCGTATAGTGGGGCAGCTTAGAGATGCGTTCCAGCCAAGCCGCGATCTTGGGATACTTCACTGTGTCCAGATCGAGGACTGCGGCCAGCGAGGCAGCCGTAGCCGCACAGCACAGGTCCGCTACGGTTAGGGTATCGCCTGTGACGTAAGGACTTTCGCCCAGGAATGTCTCCAGATGTCCATAGGCTTCGCTGACATTGTTCACCTTCTCTTTGGGCACCAAGCTCACATTGTGGAGGAAGTAGGGAACACTGATATTGCGTAGGGCCATGAACAAGATGCTGGCATCGAAGTACAAACGTTGATTGACCTGGGCACGCTTCACCAGATCCTTGGGATAGAGCTCGTCCGTCTTTGCATACTTGTCCACCAAGTAGCAGACGATGGCGTGCGAGTCCCAAATGAGTGCTCCGCCGTCATCCAGCAACGGGACTGTGTGCTGGGGATTCTTCTGCAGAAACTCTGGGGAACGATGCTCCCCTGCGAAGAGATTGACTTCCTTATACTCGAAGGCCAAGCCCAAGGCTCGCAGAGTCAGCAAACAGGCCCTCACCGGCGGACTAATGTCCATTCCATACAGCACAATATCCGACATGGTCCGAACAGACGAGAAGTCAAGAGTCAAATGCTACTGAAACTAGGCCGTTGACGACTCAAAACTTATGGGGCTTCAGGGAAAAGCTAGAAACGCGTCCCCAAATGAATTTGAATGAACAAAGAATTGCGTAAGCTCCAATTTAAATTAAATAAACAGATGTTCTCGGTTGGGTTTTATTTATTTTCCACATTTATGCACCCAGCTTGGTCCACTGGCTGCGGAGGAAGTCGCAGTAGTTCTTTGCTGGGGCTCTGTTGATTTGCTCAAAGAAGGCCAACCTGTTGAGGCGCTCCACCCAAGCAGTCACCTTGGGATACACCGCAGGATCGATATCCACGGCTGCGGGCAGTGAGGTCACCGTGGGTCCACAGCAGATGTCGGCGAGTGTCAGCGAGTCGCCCACGAGGTAATTGTTGCTGCCCAGGAAAGTTTCCACCATCTTTAGACCCCTATGGATGGTGTCGAGCTTCTCTTGCGGCACCTCCTTCACTCCGTTCACCCAGAAGGGCCCGCTGACATTGGCCAGGGAGGGAAAGAGGACGCTGGCATCGAAGAACAGCCGTTGGTTGATGGCGGCCCGTTTGGCCAGGTCCTTTGGATAGAGCTCATCGGACTTTCCATACTTGTCCACGAGGTAGATGACTATAGCATGGGAGTCCCAGATGATGGTTCCGTCGTCATCCAGCACTGGCACTGTGTGCTGGGGGTTCTTCTTCAGGAACTCCTCTCTGAGATGTTCTCCGCTCTGCAGGTCCACCTCCTTGTACTCGTACGGCAGCTCCAGTGCCTTCAGTGTCAGCTGGACAGCCCGAACACATGGGCTCATATCTATTCCATACAGAATTATATTTTTCGACATTGTGCTTGAACGTTTCAATTACAAATGATCTTTCTTTCGCACTCTATTCTATATTTCAGCATCTATCTACGTCTTATCTACCGAAAGCTTTGAGCAGAGCGAAAGAGTGAGCACAACACACACACAACCGGCAAAAATGAATAAAGCTCTTGCTCAGTCAAACAAATTTGTTTATACTGCCCTCTCTATCTCTCTCTATCAAGCCCCCCAGCAAATTAATTTCGTCAGAACTGCGATTTTTTCCAAGATTGTAAATGTGTATATGTATGTATGTAAATAATTATCTACATATGTATGTATGTGTTTGGTTAAGCCTCGCATTCAACTCGTATGCGATAAAGTTTGTGAGCTTAATTGTATTTGTTTACTCAGCATGAAACGAATATTATTCTACCTCTCCTCTGACTGAGCTCCTCTTCTCACTTCACAATGTTCCAATATTCCCTATCCATTGGCACTAACACAAGCCTACGTTTTGCAAACATATTCTATGCACACATGTAAATGTGTACATATGTATGTATATTTACAGGCCGCTGAGCTTACAACTTTGAACAAGCTTAGATATGCTTTTAACGGCCGAAGCTTCAGCAGGTGAAGCTTTTAAAGCTTTCCGACTGTGTTTATCCTACATACTGGGTTTACCTTTTAACTACTATTTAAATCTTTTAAAACTGGTGTGCTCCTTCAAACAGGCCAAGAAATACTTTACTATATTAGCTGGCTTAATGCTGGTTTATACGCCGTGATTTAGAAAAAAAATATCGTAGCCCGTTTGTGATGATTTTTGGCAGATATTTGGATAATAGAAGAAAGGTGATGGTTCTCGTGGGAAAGAACCCTGGCCGTACATAAGTATATCTATACAATACAAATATATAACGCTCTGTGATTTCCAACCATTTTTATTCGATCTGTGCTCCACTGTACGTATGTACAATGTACATCGTTATGCATAAAACATACCCTTGCACATACTTGACGAGCACTGGCTGTTCAAAGTCACATAAATCATGTGGAAAGGTGAGCAAATATTGTGGTAGCCGTGGAGTTGGGTCGGGAGGGGGTTGGGGGAAGCCAGTAGTCGTAGTCCGACTAATCTGTGGCATTAATAAACAATCAGACAAAACTTAAACTTGCAGCATTATGACGTCTTTGTGATAAGTATCAAATTCTGTTTTTTTTGTGGTATCTAATCTTATCTAATCTGAAGTTTAAAATCAGTTTAATCACTGGCTGGGGCCGTGGGTGCCCTGTTTCCGTCCGTGGTTCGTGGCTCAGTGTCTGTTCAGAATCTCAATCTAGCAAGCAAGCAGCCCCAAATTCTCCCAAATGGTTCATCTGGTCCTCTATGGCACGGAGACGAGTCCACCGGTGCGGGCTGTCCTTCTGACACTGCGCGCCCTGGAGCTGGAGCACGAGTTCCGGCGACTGGACATGCAGGCCGGCGAGCACTTGGAGCCGGAACTGCTGCGCAAGAATCCACAGCACACAGTGCCCATGCTGGAGGATGGTGAGGCATGCATCTGGGACTCCCACGCCATCATTGGCTATCTCGTGAACAAGTATGCCCAGGATGATGCCCTCTACCCCAAGGAACCGCTGCAGCGGGCGGTGGTGGATCAGCGTCTGCACTTCGAGACCGGTGTGCTCTTCCACGGCTGCTTCAAGCCGCTGCAGCGGGCCCTCTTCAAGGAGAATGATGCCCCCGAAGTTCCCAAGGACCGGATTGCCGATCTTCACGAAGCCTACGCCCATCTGGAGCGGTTTCTCGGCGAGAATCCTTACCTGGCCGGCGGCCAGTTGACAATCGCCGACTTCAGTGTGGTCGCCACCGTGAGCACTCTGCACCTGAGCTATTGCCCCGTGGAAGGCGCCAAGTATCCCAAGCTGTCCGCCTGGCTGGCCAGGCTCTCCACCCTGCCCCACTACGATGAGGACAACCTGCGTGGCGCCCGCCTGCTCGCCGAAAGGGTCCGCGCCAAACTGCCCAAGCAGTTCGACAAGCTCTGGCAGAAGGCCTTCGAGGACATCAAGAGCGGAGCCGGCAAGCACTGAGCGCACTCGTTGTGGTCCTCGGAAGTGGCTCCTCTTTGTTGATATACCTATACCTGTACACGAGTCCAAATAAAGTTCGCCTGTCCACTTTACTGCCTCCCCTGCCCGGTGTCTCTTGTCAGATGCACTTCGAATGGCAACACAGTCAAAAACTTTCAAACTTTTTTGCGCTCATTAAAATTATAAAATTTTTCCTCCTACAAAGCGACACAAAATACATAGAAGCCGGGAGTGTGGGGCGGTCGTTGGGGTACGAATGAAAAGCGCAAAGTTTTCCTGCCGTGCCGTGTCGTGCATGCTGAAGTTGTTAAATCATAATTAATTTATGACGGCGCCATCCGCCCAGTCCGCTTCGCCCTCCTCACCCTCGTGGCGCCTCTTATCTACACTCCAGCCCCGGCCCCGGCCACAGCCCCAGACCCCGCTCACTCCCTCAAGCCACTCCATAGGCCGCTCCGTC
Source organism: Drosophila persimilis (assembly GCF_003286085.1). NCBI lineage: Eukaryota > Metazoa > Arthropoda > Insecta > Diptera > Drosophilidae > Drosophila > Drosophila persimilis. The sequence goes on from NW_020825289.1 coordinate 12,763,097, forward strand.
GTTTAAAATACTCTTAAAAAGCAGCCCAACCCCGTCTACCTGCCTGGTGTAAGAAGTCCGATATTCAACCCCCAAGGAAATGAGCTAGCGATGCGCAGGTACACGCGACTCACGGACCTCTGTACCCGATACCCGATGTGTGACCGATCCTATAGTACACTATGAACAGCTGATCGGTTTTCCATTCGATTTACTCCACTGGAAAATGACTTTTCTACTATAACTAGGGTGGGAAGCTAGCCGAAAATCAAAAACCCACGGAACCTGCTAAGATTCAGTGCCATCAGACATTGTTTATGAGTAAAACTGACTATGACTCTCGCAGCATTACTCGCATACCGATAAAAAGAAAGTAAACTATCGTTACTATCAAACGATAAGTACTGCGACCCCTCGTGATATACCGTGACATCTCTAGGACTTAAGAGTACCTGCTGCGTTGGTCCTTTTGCCGCCTGGTTTTATGCGCCTCATTGCAGCTCCGGCGCGACGTTTCCGAGGATGGTGGCAGGAAACTAATTGGTTTAATTTCAACTTTTACTTTAGACCGACCTCCTGCTTGCTTCCCCTGTGCTGGGCCGTGTCCTGTCCATGACAACCCTGCCCTCGCCGCCTCTCCACCTCGCCTGTTTGCCATGCCATTCGTTAAGTTTACTTTGCTTTACGCCTGGCCCCCGCCACATCACCTTTTCGCTTTACTTCCTAGGTTTTTACTGCCTTCTTTTTGTGGGTCCGCATCCTTGCCTCCCCCTCTATTCCGCACCGAATCTACCCGGAAGGAGGCAAGTTACGATTTGCTTTTGGGGCATCTGAAGAAAACTTCAAATTCCCCAACTTGAGCTTTCGCAAATATATAGTTCCGTTTGGGAACAGAATCCGCTTCCTAAAATATACCTTCCATAACTGGAATCACTATTTCTTTTTTATTCTTGAAATAAAATTAATGAAAGGAACCACTTTCTTAAGTTCCTATAGCCGATATTTGATACTCCTGAGAATAGGATACTTCTCGCCCGCGCACTGACCACGAAAGTCATCCAGGGACACGTCATGGAAGGCCACTCCGCCAAGGCCTTGAGCCTGGGCAAAGCCGGCCTTGATGGCCGCTGTTGTGGGGTCCTCGTAGCCCACCCACAAGCCATTCTCCCCAATATCATCTGCCGAGCGGTAGGCATAGATGCCGAACCGCTTCGTGGGATCGCCCACCTTTCGCAGGTGGGGCGCCTCCTTGTCCTCGGGCTGCTGCTGAAGCAGCTCACAAATTTCTGGCCAGCTGAGCAATCCGGGAATGCGAGTTTGTTTGCCAGCTGGAGCCGCTCCGGCCGCCGCCGGTATGGGCGGATAGCCAGTGATGCCGGAGTTCCTTGTCATGTTCCAGGAGCGCCCGTAGCTGGTAACGCCGATGTGCAGTTGGTCCGCCCTGGATGGGGATGTCTGGTTCAGCCAGTACTGGACCTGGTACTGAACGTTGTGGGTGGGATCGCGGTCGTACATGGCATACAGCGGGGCGGGCAGATCCCCGACCTTGGGATCTCGTTCCGGTGTGTGGAAGTCATAGGTGCCCAGGTTGACAAAGTCCACGTGGTCGAGCACCGAGGCAACGTCGATGAAAACTGTGAAGGGAGGGATACATTCATTGGAAGCGGACCCTGGTCTCAGTACTCACGCTCTGCGTCGACGTGAGGCAACATGCTGAGGGTTAAGAGTTTGCCACTGGGTTGCAAGTCCCTGCGCAACTCCCTCACAAGAGTGGCGAACTGTTCCTTGTGCTCCTGCGATTTGCTGTCCACCGAATCCGTACTGAACCATCCCCGGACCGCACTCCACGCCCGCTTGAGCACTCCTTGCTGCAGCTTGGGCCGGTTCGCGGGGAACTGCCAGGCCAGGTCCAGGCCATCGAAGCCATAATTGCTCAGTTCCGCCCCCACGCTCGCCCTGAAGGCGCTCCGATGCTCCGGCTGCTCCAGCAAGCTCAAGTACTTACTGCTGTCTGCCACGCCCTCGGCGCTCAGATCCCGATTTCCGCCCACCGAGAGAAGGAACCGAACGTGGGGAAACCTTTGGCGCAGGGCAGTTATTTGGCGGTAATGCTGGCGATTGTAGCTCAGCTCCGGGTCGAGACTCTTGATCTTGTGGCTCTCCGCATCGATGCCCGCATAGCCGTAGACCAGAAAGTTGCAAAAATTGAGTGCAGGCTCCAGTTCAACGAGCGACAATTGTGCTGGACCTGCCAGAGAGAGAGAGAGAGACAGATAACCTCTGATCTGTTTGGCACAAAAAGATTAGAAGTCCCCACTCACCTTCCCGCACAAAACTTGCCGCATCGTAGAAGCAAACCAGCTTCCCCACCTCGGCCAAGCTGCCGTGCAGCAGGCACAGGAAGGAGCCGAGCATTAGCGCTCTGTAGAAGACACTTTGGGGCAACATGATGTTCCAAGCCTCTGTCCAGCGTGAAGATCTATTGCGAACTGCTCAGGGACTGAGTTTTGTTGTGATGATCCCCGGTCACAGCTGAAAAGCTTCGCCAAAACAAAGCGGGCTGATAAGACCCGTACCGGGTACTCTGGGTGGTGTTCTGGGTTTTGATTTCTGCCCAGAATTGTTTTTGGAAAGCAATAAGCTTTTCAAATTATTCTGCATGATGATTGATACAATTTTTCACCCGCTGAAACCAATCATCAAAGCTCTTTTCCCCTCCCCTCAAATCCACAATTTGAGACCAGTAATACACGCCTACATCCAGGCCAAAAGAACAACCACTATGAGAGGGGGAGCTTCCTAGCATCCTTCAGGAGACGGGAGTGGATACGTCACTTCCACTTCCATGGCTCAACGCCCACCCTAGGCACAACGCTACCGATTCAACGGGCACAATAATGTCTGTTCGAGCTCGTAGCGCTTAAACACATTAAAGCTCTCAACTACAGCAACAGCTACAGCAACAGCATGAGGATTTGTCACTCCGCATGACCTGGCCAGAGCAACACAACAAAACACCACAGGGGTCGGGGTCACCACTCAGACATGGACGAGTGAGTGTCCATGGCCGGTGCCTCCACCGCCTCACATATCTTGCCTTCGCAGTTGATTAGCTACGTTACTCAAGGGGTGGCATAAGTAAGCCCTGTGCGGGGAATGCTCTGGTATTTGAAGGCAGGTGGTGGCTGAAACAGGTGTGCACAGCTTTTACTTGGGTGGGCGGAAAACTCCACCCAATTGTGGTTAGGAAAATGCTAACTCTTTTGGAAATAACTATTTCGAGCGGAGGCCAGCTGGGCGCTTTCCTAATTCCCAACGAGCCCTGAAATAATTTGGGGCTCTTCTAATGTGTTTATTTTATTGGCTTGACATTTGTTTAAACTTCACTTTTGCACCCCTGAGAAAAAGTCAACACTGTCATTAAATTTATGAACAGGCCAAGGCCATTTAGCTATGCCATAAAGCCAAATGGTAAGAACTATAAAACTAACGAAGGCAAAAATAAGTAGAACTCAGGAGGCGGAGTATCCACTGAAAGATACACTACAAAGTTTGGCATTCAAATTTGGCACATTCTCTGCAAGGGTATTTATAAGTAGTTCTTGGACGAATCATGTATAAAGATATAAAATATATAAAAAAAATATAAATCAACTTCAAAAATTAAAAACGACAACCAATAGAGTGCGGGAAGGTGGATACTCAATGGATCAATGGATACTCTATTTAAGTGGACACACTCACAGAAAAAAATGAATAAGTAATAGCTTAAGCTTTAAGAGGCGTTCAGCCTGAAGGTGGGGTAAACATTCCCTAGAAAGTCTTTAATACCTGAATACCCTTTTGAAGGGGGGATTAACTTTGCCGAGTGACATGTGGCAGCTTCCCGCCACACCGCAATGTAATTAAATTGTTAACGCACACGTGTCCACCATGCGTACGTCCACACAAAGATACAAATAATACTCGTGCACGTGGAGACTCACATGCATCTGTGTGGGCTTCCGAAAGCATACGCCACTCTCCTCTCTCTACCCCACGCACAAACGCGCCGTTCCGTAATCCACTGAGTGAGTGGAAGTCGGTTGAGAGAGAGAGCTAAACCCTTTCTGTGTGCCATTCCGAGGGCGAGGGCAAGGGAAAAGGGATCCGAACTCACGGGCAACCCTCCACAGAACTCACCAATACCACTCGAAGAAATTTTGCACGGAACCCTTGAAGGCCTTTCTGTCTGTTTTAAAGCAAACTAAAACTTAGTTCAGACTATCACAACATATATTTCTGAGAAGCATCGAAATATATCGTATACACAGATAGAGTATCAGGCTTCGGCCTCCTGGCTGTCTGCTCTTTTTTTGAATCATTCGCTTAATTGCCAACAATGTGAGCCAGCTCATACGGACGGACAGGAACTTGTGCCGGAAAAGTTAATTCGACCGCAGACACGTCCATTTACGAGTACCTTCTGCGGCGGAACATACACATACTCCTGCCACAGAATTGAACCAGTTCAATTTGGGCTTTTATAGTCCTCCCAGTAATTTTTAAAGTTTAACGAACTAAACTTTCGTAAATAGTTTTTGTTTATTTTTGAAAGGGAGAAAACTCATTTTAAGCTGCCGTTTTACGGAGCTTTAGGAGTACTTGATGAGTACTAAAATTCCGGTATTTAAGGGAGTACAAACAATAAACCTACGTAAACCTATTCATATTCAGTCGAACTCTCGCTATGATTCCCAAATAGAGAGTTATTTAATGTTATATACATATACTAGTTGACCCGGCAAAACATTTGCCGCAGTACTGTGAACTATTTAGGCATTGAATCAGCTAATGGTCTTCAAGAACAGATTTGAATCGAGATCCGTGCCAATGAGCAAGCCATTCAATGATTCTGATGGTGTCTCAATTATAGATAGCTGGGCTTTTCCCAATGAGACATACCGATGTGGACCAATCAGCAATTTCGGATAAGCGGATTCATCGGTTCATAGCCGAATGCAAGACGAAGCGGATGTAATTGCTCGATGTAGAAATGAAAACGGAACGTTATTTGCCCATTATTTGCTGCACAGTGTATCAGATGCATCGCTATATATATTTGACAAGTGTTCAAAAGATCATTCCGAGTTCACCGCCAGCGAATATTGAAATATACGTGTAACCCGAATCAAATCAGGACGCAGTGAAGCTATCAGCAATGGCCTCAGGCACAGCTCATAGAAATCAACTACATAATGCATTGCTATATACCCAGATAGCACTAGCTACATATGTACATATGTATATAATTTGAAAATTGCGCATTTTAATGTTGATTGGTAGCGCCAGATGAGGTTATAAAAGAGACCTGTTCGCGCCGAACGTCAGATTAGTTGCCGCCAAGTAGCACCGGAATCAATTACAACATGAAGTGGCTGTCGATTGCCTTCGTTCTGGGCCTTTTGGCCCTGGCTAGCGGTGAGTGGGAGGCCCCGTACTGAGGATCCCCGTACTAAGCAAGGATTTCTTTTCTATGTCTAGCCAACCCCCTGACTCCCGGCAACGTGATCATCAACGGCGATTGCAAAGTTTGCAACATACGAGGCGATTAAGTCGTGAATCATGCAAAAATAAAATAAAACAAACAAAATACATTTCTGGTGCAGTTTATTTAGCTATTCTTTTGGCCAGTCTGCATCCAGTGCATCACCAACAGCTTCTCCCCGTTTGCTTCCACCAAGGTCCATGTATTATAGTGGTATCAGACGTCATCGGTGATGCTGTGGAAATAGAAAAAGATTTCAAGTTAAGGATTACTAAGGCCAGAATTTGGTTGAGGTAGAGACACCAAAAATGTGTAAAATGTACAATCTTTCCGCGGGGAACAGCTGCTTCTCTCTCTGGCAAAACCCAACGACGATCATAGATAGCCATACGTTTACTTGTATGGCTGGCAAAGTCAAATCGGATTGGGAAATACCCCTCGAAATGAACTTTTCCAATAGATAAGCCGCTGTACGTACTACTTTAAAGCAAATAGAGAAGAACCTCGGAATAGGTTCATCTGTATCCCCCCTGTCCGCCTGTCTGTACAGCTATCCTAATGATTAGCTGAACGGCAAACCATGTCAGATAGAGACCATCTCAATTGGTAATTTTTGGGCAGTACTGCAAGGTTATTAGCCTTTATTATCAGCATTTCTGCTGGATATATTTAAATGCATATAATTCATAAGTACATACTAAATATACCAGCATCTTGGGGTCCTCGTTTATCAGTGAACAATTGTTGATTCCCGCCTCACATGGTTGGGATTCGAAAGGATAATATGAGTATTATTTGATATGAGTATGCAGGCTTAAGAGGGTTTCGTTGGGCCATTTTCTCAAAAAACGCTACTATTTGTAGTTGGATTAATTTAGTAGGATTTCTTTAGGCTTCCAATGCTTTCCAACAAGGTATCCCTTCTTCAATTTGGAATACCAAAAAGGGTTCAAAAAGAGTTTGAGAGCTGCATCTTGCAGTCTATTATTTTCCACCCAAAATCTTTTTATAATGGAAACTTTATTTATGTATTTATTTTATTAGACATTTAACTAGCTGCAAAGATGATATAGTACTCCAAATACCATGGCTCCAGAAGTGAGGGCGTACGACATTGCCCCTGAACGGGGTTCCATGGGAATAACGATGGAGTCGTCACCGTCTGGTCGATTGCAATCAATGCACTTCCCATTGATATACACCTTGCCGGGCGTGGCTGCAATTAGACAAAGAAAGTTGTTTCCTCTTAATAGAGATGTCACGTCACCCACTGGAATATCAATTACCGTTGACCACAGCCAGAAGGCAGCAAAGAAGCAGCACTGCTGAGGCAAGTCCGATCGATTTCATGCTCGGTTCGGGGCTGGGCTTGAACGGAATCTGTTTCCAAACAGACGAATGCCTTGTTCTTTTATATTGAAACTGACTATAGTATTGATCTATATTCAAGCGAATACATATGTACATCTATGTATTAAACGTACATACATCTATAAAGAAAGTTCCCTAGAAACGTTGTGAGTCGCTGCCACGGCCGCGACGCTACATTTATACTCAGTCAGAATGGCTCTCCTCCGTCAGAGGACGAAGAGTGTGTGAGAGATAGACACTGCACATTGATCTGTTCCTTCTGGCTACTATAATACTTCGATCTTATCCAGATTTTGCAGTCTGCTAGATATGCTATATATTTTTTTTCGTATCTTCAAAAGTGAGGATGCCACAGATTTTAGTTCCTTAGTTCCTAGTCTAGATAGTTGCTGTAGCTCTTATAGTCTCTGAGAACTAAGCGTCAAGCAAGACGGACAGATAGACCTGGCTCTATCAACTGGTCATTGTATATATATACTTCATTCAGTCAAATACGCTTCCTTCTGGGCGTTACACACAGCCATTTTCTGCACAAACCTAATATACCCCTATATTCTTTTCGAGGTTGTGGTATAAAAAACAGTGTATTAAAATGGAATAGCTGAAAATGTTACTAGTTTTTTGAATAGTTCTTAAAAAAGTTCTAACTACAACTAAAAACCAACTACAAAAACTTTCCCTCCTCAAATAAAATAGTATAGGTGCGATTTCATTTTAAAATATATTTTGTATTCGTTTAGAAATTCAGTTTAAGGCTTAAGACATTATATTATGCGGCGGTGTGTTGTGTTCATTGTGGCCGATTGTAGCGATCCTCCGACTGCGACTACCTTAAGCCCTCACATTGCACGTGCGGCAGTCGCCGTTGATGATGACATTTCCGGGGTTCAGTGGCGTGGCTACACACACACAAATAAATATAATAATTAAATTTAAATACACTTTTATATATTTTTGTCTCAACTCACCGTTAGCCAGAGCCGCCATCAGGCCCAGGACAAAGGCAAGCGAAAGGAATTTCATTGTGGATTAGTGAAGATTTGGTGCACGGCAGGCAGGCAACTGATGCCGAACGCCAGGTAAAGCAAAGCTTTTATACCCCCAGAGCCCCCAGAGCTGGGGCTGGAGCCTGCACGCAATCAGAGGCTTATCAGTGGCTGACTTGGGAAAAGGCAGCGCATCCACTGGGAATTTCCGAGAGCCACACCACCCCGACGCGGATAGCCCAGACAAATTCCCCAAGTGCAGTGCGACGTCTCAATGAAATTGAGCGTAAACAAGTACTCGTACGGCCAGAGGCTAGATTCGATTCACGTGCTGAACTGAACCGAGATCGCAAACCTGATTTGTTTTCCCAGTAAAACGACTTGTTCTACAATCTAAGTGCCAACTTAAGCAGGTTCAATTCTGATGAATTAATAAACGTTTAAATTGAGTGTAAATCTAAACAAGCAATATACAAGTTTCAGAGTGTAATTTTTAGAATTTCTCTATGTTAAGGGCTAAAAAGAAAGAGACAGAGAGAGTTGTAACGGACGGTGTGGCATGGAAATAAATAGCGAATAAACGGAATGCAGGAATTTGTTTTACAAATTCCAAAGGTATATTGAAAATGCGACTAAATCAATAACCTGAAATGTTCTAGGAAGGGAAGCAAAACAAGCAATATTCAAATCTGAGAGTATAATTTAAATAGTTTCGCCGAATATATGTATATAGAGAGAGAGAGAGAGAGAGAGAAGTGCAACAGACAGTGTGGCATGGAAATGCAATGGAATATGGTTTAAGGTGGCAAGAGGATAGACGGAAGAGGAAGATATTGCACTAGTTAGATACATACCTATGTACATTTATTTATGTATTGAAAATTAGTACCAGGGTCCACTATAGTGTCCCAATGTCAGGAATGGTTGTGCATATATGTAGACGGGAAAATTTGTTCTCTGTTTACAATTGAAGTATTTATATTTATTTATAACAGAGAGTTTTTCCGAGAATGAAGGGTATTTTGATCATCTTGTTACAGAAAAATCTTAAATGCAACAGATTCAAACCAATAAACACTATTAGAGGAGAGCAATCGTACTTTAGTTCTTTAGTTTCTTTAGTCGTATACCGCCTCTTCAAGCTCCATTAAACCAAAGTAGTGCCCACCCATTAGTCCTAGATATTAATCAAGAATGTCTTTATACAACTAATGGAGGTGGAGATACTCCTTCGTGGACAACATTATAACACCCTCTGGAAGAGTATTTAAGTGTCTCCCTGGGTTAAATGCGGAATGCAGAGTGAGGAAATAACTTGGAACGATAAAATATGTATTGATTCATTTAAGGTTTTATATTTGTTTTTTAGAGAAAGTGGTAGCATAAATATGGTGCATTAAGTTTGAGGTATGTTTATTTTTTTTTTATCTATGTATGGCCTTCGGTCGATATTCGGGCAAGGGTGGCAGGCCCCTACTTTCCTCCATGGACATTGCAGTACTTGCAGTCGCCGTTGATGACCACATTGCCGGGATCGGGCGACAGGGGAACAGCTGGAATATCGTAAATTATAGTAAATATTGAAGGCTTATCAGGCGCTTAACTCACCATTGGCCAGGGCGAGCAGACCGAGCACAAAGACGGTGACAACTGAGAAGAACTTCATGTTGATGCTGGTTTTGGTTTGGGTTCTGTTCCTGGATCTGATCTGGACTTGTTCTGGTTCTGGGCGAGTGCCTCAACTGATGCTCTCGGCCAGTCGGCAGCGATCTTATATAGTCAGCTTAGCGTCGGACCGACTCGACTCGGTTCAGGTGCAGTGGGCTTTCAGATAACCCCAGACCCAGGCGGTCTTGGGAAAACACCGATCGTCGCTCAGGCCGATAATATTATTATTTTGTTGCGTATTTGATTCTGGATTTTCCAGCGCACAGCCTATAGGGACGAATATAAATATTGCAAGCGAAGTCTTCATCGAAGCCCCAATGGGGAATCTAGTGCGATTTCTTATCAAAAAGATCCCCCATACCCATCTTAAAGAATCACTGCTGCTGTTGGATTGATGGACTTGGCTTTGGGGTAAGTATTGGGATTTCAAACACATACCTACTCGATTTGGGATTGCGATTTCGTAATCTCTATGAGCAAAAGTCATTAATAGTTCAGCTTTGTCTATAAAATACCTACACATGTACGTTTTCCAGTTCTAGTAAATATATTTACATTCGCAAGCATTTACTTCGTCTTATATACGTTTATTGGATGCATTTATTATAGAAAGATTACGGATCGCTCTGTCGATCGGGACGGGTATAAAAGAAACGTGTCTGGCAGGGCGGACAGTGCTCTAGCCAACTGCACACGCGCATTATGAAGTATTTAACGCTCTTGGCCGTTTTGCTCTTGGCCACGTTGGCCTTTGTCCAAGGTCAGTTTCCGTTCGCTGGCCACTAGACGCATCTAATATCTTTCACTCTGCAGCTGGCAAAGTGACCATCAATGGCGAGTGCAAAGACTGTAACGATGGCCGCACGACAAGCACCACCCATAAGACACCACCCCGAGGACAAGGACGCCAGACGACGGCCAAGCCCAAGCCAAAGACCGCTCCGGGGCGCCGCCACCAAGCATCAGATGAGGATGACGACGATTCGGCTGGTGACTGGGCATTGCACCAGTCGGCTGGCGGATCCCAGCACATAGGAAGACGCCACAGACGCCAGTGGGAGCCTCGTGGCCAGTACATCAATCTGGGTGGAGCTGGGGGCGGAGGCGGCCGAGTGACTACCATTGATTCTCGGGGCTATCCGGGAACCGTTGTGCGCAACGACGACTGCGTCGGTTGCAACATTCGGGGTTGAGACGATGCCCGGCCTAAAAGTTGATCTAAATAAATTAATCAAAGCTCGATAGCTGTGAGCTTCGTGGAAAACCTATGACAAAGAATTACCTGTAAATCGAACTGGTTTGGGGGCATTTTCCAGGTATGGACTCGAAGCTGCTGAGAATGTTTAAAAGCGATCTGCTTTGCCGTGTTCCGACTAGATTTCGCCTGCACACAGATCGAGAATGATGCATCTAAGCCTCGCCTTTGCTATTGGCGCTGTTCTGGTCTGCCTGGCCTCAGGTAAGCCGACGAGCGGGGGTCCCTTCCTAGCCCCTTGACATCCCTCTGTCTCTAATCCCAGCTGGAACCGTGGTCATCAACGGAAGCTGCAAGGATTGCAGTCCCCCCGTCGCCGAGACTGTGGTAGTCGGAGGCAAGGCCTACGAATCGGGCCAACCAGGACAGGGCACCGCCTACATCAACTCTCCTGATGCCAATCCAGGTGCTGTTGGATCCACAGCAGAAGGTACACCCAGTGGCTGGGACTATAAGGACTTCGATGTCCGCAACGAGTTTTGAGTTTGGCCTATAAATGAACGGCCCAAGGCCCCATTTAATGTACTCGTAACCGTGTGACATTAATAAAGGAGCATTCCGTAAGAGGAAAATATAGAACACCAATGAAACGATATTAAAAACGAGGGGGAACGTTGTGAGTTGCTGCGGACACCGCAACTCTACAGTTATACCCGATACTAAGTCAGTATGGCTCTCCTCCGGCAGACGCCGCTTATATTAATCGACACGACAAAGAGTGCGTGCGAGAGAGACAGAAAATCAGTCTGAGCGTGACGTCGGGCGCTGCGTAGCCACTGCAAATTGATTTGTTCCTTTTGGCTATAAAAATGATCTGATCTGATCCAGATTCAGCAACCTGATAGATATGGTCATTATCTATGATTCTGCGTTGTTAGTTTTCTCGAATCTGCAATATTGTGGATGCAACAGATTTTCGTCCTTTGTGTGGGCGGAACGGGGTGGGGCGAAATTTTGAGATACACGTTTTATAGTGAGATCTAAGAGAAGTGCGGATTCCAAATTTCGTTACTCTAGCGTTAATAGTCTTTGAGATTTGTGAATATCCCCAGATTTGCATCCTTTGCGGGGGCGGAAGGGGGTGTGGCGAAATTTTGAAACAAACTCGTCTCGGTCTGATATATTAGGAGTGTGGATACCAAATTTGGTTGCTCTAGCTTTTATAGTCTCTGAGATCTAGGCGCTAATGTTTTACTCTAAGCAAAGCCGCCTATGCTACCTGTGTGTTAGAGAGAGACAGGGCGAGAAAAAATGAAATTGTTTTCTTGATGCTGGCTATAATAGTAATACGATCCAATTCAGATTCTGCAGTCTAAAAGATATGGTCATTCTCTACGATTCTGCGTTTTTTGTTTTCTCGTATCTTTAAAATTGTGGATGCCACAGATTTTCGCCCTTTGTGGGGGCGGAAGTGGGCGGGGCAAAGTTTTGAAATATTTTTGTAGCAGTGACATATCACAGAAGTCTGGATCCAAAACATCGTTGCTCTAGCTCTTATAGTCTTTGAGCATTAGGCGCTGAAGGGGACGGACAGACGGACAGACGGACGGACGGACAGACGGACAGACGGACGGACGGACAGACAGACATGGCTCAATCGACTCGGCTATTGATGCTGATCAAGAATATATATACTTTATAGGGTCGGAAACGATTCCTTCTGGACGTTACACACATCCACTTTTACCACAAATCTAATATACCCCAATACTCATTTTGAGTATCGGGTATAATTAGATTGGATTTGACAAATTGGATCGAAATTATTTGATAGATGGAAAAGATAAGCTCCACATGAGCTCCAAATGAGTGCTCTCGTTAGGACTCACCTTTCGATTAGTACTATATCGTATATATTACGCTTCAATCGGAGAAATCGCTCTCTTCAATCTCCTGCGATGGCACATGGGATGAAAATGGTAATGCTATGAACGGCAGGGTATCTAAAATTGGGGAAGGAATGGATCCAGCGGTTGTCTATAATTTCTGAGATATTATTTATATTCTACACTGAGAGAAAAATGGCATAGTTCAAGGAAGTTACCCATTTTTAGATTTAATATTCAGGTTTTAAATGCAAACATATTGAAATTAAATAGAATACCCTTTTATAAATGTATTAAAAAGTCTTTTTGATACTTTCCACATTTCATCAAAACATAAAAAACTTTTTGAAAATAATCAACTTATATATTAAATATATTTTAAGCAATTAAGTGAAAGCACTTAAATTTTAATATTTCCTTAAATATTTAAAACTTAGTGAAAATTTCAGGGCTTTTCTATGCAATTAGTGCTACAAAATATACATATACTCATAGGGAATATACATATGTAGGTCTTCATTCAGGAATCCCTTTCTTTTTTGCATCTGCATGGAAGACACACCCACTGGCTACGAGTGCATTGCTTCTGCCTTGATTTTTAATATTATCAATTTTTAATTATTATTTACTGATTTTATTATTCTTGTATTTGTGGGTGTGGTTTATTTCTTATCATTTCGGAGCTGATTCCCCAGTCGAACTCTTGAGAATTGAAACCTCAGCGTCATTTAGCTCGGTCTGAGTGTTTTTCCTGTATTTTTTAAAAGCAGATCTATAAATATAGCAAAGTCTTTTACTTTCATCACATTCCCAAGTATAGTACTTTCCGAAAGTTTTAAAGAACAGCTTAAAAGCTTCAGAACAGCCTCATTACTGGATAGGTTATCAAGTCACATGGGGGATTTATTTTTTTCACTGTCTCGGTTGGGAAAATCCACAGATTTCAATAAATTCTAGGTTTTTTTTTCTGTTCTTGCGTTACTCAGTCATGCAAATATGATTGGGCTATATAAAAAGTTCAGTCAGGGGCAAGTCTCCGTCAGTCTGCCGTCTTATTTCTCGTTGCAATGAAGTTTATGCCGTTGTTGGTCGTCTCGCTGCTGGCGCTCCTCTCCCTCCTGGTCAGTGGGGGCGATGCACGTAAGTAGTGCTAGTGGCTGGCTTTTACTTGAAGAGTCCTCTGATAATCGTTTGATCCACTGCAGGCAGTATTTTGAAAATACCCAAAATTACCGTCAGGAATGGCGATATCATTGTCCACGGCAACTGCAATGGCTGTACGTTCCGTGCCACCAAAAACACGGCACAGTTATCAATAAAACTGAGGAGCAAAACCACCTACAGGGGTTAGGATAGATATAGATCCATATAAGAGTGTACTTTACGGACGTTCTTGCCATATTGTTAATCTAGTAATGGAGCTTGTCTGATTCCTCAATACTCTGTGTGTAAGCCTTGTGATAAGTTAATAAATGTACCTACATATTTATTTTAATCTATGTATTTCTGAAATGGTTTTCAAGTTCAAGTTCGGCCAACGATTTTTGTTCAGCTTATTATCTCTATTGCCCTTGCAGTTCTCTTCTTCTTTTACGTCCAACTCCTCGGTCAACGGTTGCGCTTGTCGTCTGTGTATCCCGTTGCTGTACTCGTCTAAGCGAGAGAGAGAGAGAGAGACTTGCTCAGAGATGATCGAAATTGACGAGCAAATGAGAGCGCGCGGGAGCGTCTTCCTATGCGATGGTGAGTAAGGGCTATGGGTAAGAAGAGGGTGATATATCAGTGAGAGTATCAGAGTGAGTACAAAGAGAGCTTGATTTTAGACATTTGATATCTGTACCCAAAATGAAGGGCCCTTGCCCTAGCTCTCAATCGGTGCTGGTTCACCTGAGCGTGTCTTCACTGTTCAATATTAATAATATTTTATTGGACATGCCAAAATGCTCTCGTAAATTTGTCATAAAACTCAAGCTTGGCTCGTAAATCATTCCGGGCTAGAGCCCAGCTCATGCCTCATAGGTAGAACACATATTTCAGCAAAACGCATAAAAATTGCCATCATATTTGGCTTTATCCAGGCCATGCCTCCCCCTCAGCCGGTAGCCAAACCCGTACACGTGTTTTTCATTTTCCTTTCGGTGGCGTTGGCTTCTCTGTCGAGCCACGTCCCTGTGTTCTTTGCCAACAATTTTATTACCAAGAAAAACCCAACGAAAGGCAAACCGCTGTGCTCCTGTAAATGACTCCCCAGGCACCTTTATATTGACTCGTAAAATTGCGACATTTAGTTGTGTGCCAGCGCACCCCCAAAAGCAACCCCCCATCGTCCCTTTTGTTCCCTGTTCCCTGGTAACTTCCTGTCGTTTGTTCTTGTCTTTGGCCAGAGCCAGACCCGGACTCAGTCCTGGAGGCGGAGCCGGAGCCAGAGCCTGGGTCGAAGGACGAGTTTCTTAACGTTTTAAATTTGATTTTTATTCGCCCGACAGTTGTAGCCGGCAAACGATTTTTTTTGTTATTGATTGAAAGGCCGCCCCAGGCAGCCAGGCTACCCCGCCCCCCGACAGCGTGTCGCGCCATTGATTTCTTTGGCGGAAATTGGGTTTGGAGGAGAGGCCGACTCAGGTGGGGAGGGAGAAAAGACTCAGTAAATAAAGCAGCACAAAAAAATTATCATTGCAGACACTTGATAGATTTGTCATCGGCTCTATCTTTTGTTCATTTCTTCATTATTTGCCTTTCGATTCAGTGGATTCGAATGGAAGCTTCTGGCAAAAATTTGATTAATTCCACTCTTGGTTGTGATGTCGAATGATTTATTGGATTTTTTAAGTACTCCATCGAGGGCGAGGCGATTTTTCATAATTAAATTCATTTCGTTTCATCTGCTGTACGTCACATTGCGCATTCGCACAGTTGCACAAAAAAAGGTTTACCCTTACCATCTTCCATCGGCATTTCAATGGCATTATACAGCCCCCCACCCCCCCTCCCCCCCTGCACCCAGCGGCTTCCTACCAGGAATGAAAGTGGCTTGCAATTTGTTTCCGTTTTTTGCATTTCCGCTTTTCTGCTTTTCTGCTTTTCCGCTTTTTATTTTCATCTTGAAGAGGACAGGACGAAACGTTACTGAGGAGCTTTCATGCCAAAGCAATGACTGGGAGATGAGAAATGAACGTATTCCCTTCTCTGTGCTGGAATTGTCATTGCAATTATGACCCCTCGGGGCTAAACTTGTCTTGCAACAGATGACTGTGAACCGATTATACAATCGTAACCGAAATATCCGTTCCATCTTCCATCACACTCGCACAGCCGGCGGCCACATGTCCTGGTGGCCAGCACAACAGAGGGACTCACAGGAAAACAATTGGCAAGCCACACCCTCGGGCCACACACAACCCACAGTCCCAGCTCCAGCCCCACCTCCACCTCCACCTCCTCCCAGATCAACTGGTCATTCAATTTTCCTGCCCCCCCCCCTCTTCCGCCGATTGCATTATGCAGCTTACCTCGATTCTGATTTCATTTACGTAATTACCTGACCAGCTGCCTCTGTCTCTGCCTCTGTATCTGCATCAGGGCCAAGCATCGTTCGATTCTGCTGTGGTTGCTGCTACACTTGGAGAAAACGCGCTCAAGTATGGATGGATGAGCTCGAACAAAGAGTATAAGTGGGTATACCTTCACTCTATACTTCAAAAAATGACGTGTAAAATTTTTTGCTACTTATCTTAAAGGAAAGTTATTAGTAGACTATTTCTCCCAGTGTCTGCCTGTCTATGGGGCATCGACAGGTCCAGATGACGGTGGCCCCTGCTGCTGGCTGGGGAAACCGAGTTGATTAAATGCTGTAATTGATGGAATTGCGAATGGGAGGGATCCAAAGGTGTAAATGATCGGCTTGGTATGCCGCCTGGATAAACATGTCATTGTCGTTAGGCGATTGATGCCGGGTGACTGGGTGAGCTCCAGGGTGATTTAGGATGGCTCTGGCTCTGGCCCTGCCCCCTCAGGGTCGTCGGCCAGCGTCAACGGGCGTCAATCAAAGGAGCACACGGAATGCGAACGTATTTATTTCATAAATATTTGCGACAAGGGTCGAGGAACGACTCCATGAACAGGGACAGGGACAGGGGCAGGGAGCAGTCCGACACAAAAAAAAAGGTTGAAATAAAAAATGGTTTAAAAATTGAAAGGATTATGGGGTGAGCGGCAGCGAAGCGCGTTAATGTTGATGCCGCCGCGGCGCTGTACACGCAGGGAGAGGAACGGTTCTGGCAGGACTGGCAACGGCTCGGGTCGGGTCGGTTTGGGGCTTGGGGAACCACAAAGGCTGGAAACTGGGCTGGATCTGCTGGTATGTTGCTGGTGTTGCTGTCAGTCAAATAAACTGGGGGAAAAAATCAACGACGAATGGCTACACACGACACAACCAAAACGAGGCCCTGCCTCTGGGACTGGTGGATGGGATGGGGGGAGGGGGCAGGGTAGGCCACGTTGTTGATGGTCAACAATATAATTTGAACAGGAATGAAAAATAAACGGGGCAAACGAGGATACGGAGCCAGCGCCAGAGCCAGAGCCAGACCTGGACTGGAGACCCCTCCACGGAGTGTGGGAACACACACACACATGCATAAAATGTGCAATTTTTGTATAAATCAAATCAAATATGTGAACAAAATGTTTTTTATTTGGGTATTTTCTGCACCAAAGTTTTGAAAGGACTTAAAGCTCAGTGGAAAGGACTACAGCAGAATACAGAAAAGCCAGAAAGCGGAAATTTGTTGTACAAATAAATATAACACAATATTCACAATCATTCCTGGTCTCAATCGAAAGGATATGTACTGTAGTTACTCCAGCGAAAGGTCGAAATAAATAATAAATAACTTGCGGGCTACCAAAGTTGAGTACAATACAAGTCTACGTACGAGACAATCAAACAGCGACGACACCCACTGTGCAAATTAAGCTGTTTCAATCCTGTCATTCCGCGAACCACTGTGCATCGCCAAAGCTTCTCCCTTGCATACGTATTACGTACACAGTTCGGTTGTTTTCTCCCTCTCACGCCCGCTCTCTTGCGAGTTTCACTCCACTCCTAATGCTGCTGCTGGCAGTTTGCTGGCCAACGGTAAATGTTATAACTGTGCTGAGGATTTGTCGCTACTGTTTGGGAGTGGAACAGCTGCCGCCTTTCGGCAGCTTCAGCTTCAGCATCGGCTTGACTCGGACTCAGACTTGGACTCGGAATCGCAAAACTCAATTTATTGTTGAGCGCCGCAAGCAGACGTTGCTTCTCCTTCTCTGTCGCTCACTCAACATTATCCATCTATCATATTTGCTATAGTTCTTCCTTCTGCCCTGCGGTTGTGTTTGCTCTGTCCCTTTCCGTTCCGTCCTGCTCTGTCCTGTCCTGTCTTGTCCTATCCCTGGAGCTGCAGGACTTTATGTCTATTCTCGCTTCTCGGCGTTGACTGCTGGAAATTGAAAATCATAATCGCATCAACTTTCTGCACACAGTCCAGGCACCAGCAGCAGCAGCACCGCCATCCACACTCGAAACTTTCTCTTTGCTCTCCGTCGCTGGCAAAAAATAAAAAGGAAAAACCAACCAACCCAGAATGTGGGCAACGGACAAACTCTGAATGCTAGAAAGATAATTTGTTGAGATTAGTTTTAGCTCTCAATGTGTGTGTGGCTGTGCGTGTATGTGTGGGTGTGTCTCGGTTAACCTCTGCTCATTGCGGCTCCCTTTTGTCAGATAAATAGACTGAGAGAGAGAGAACAGAGCGGAAAAGGGAAAGCTAGGAGAGACAGTTGCTTAAGGAGCAACTTTTGTGCATATAAATTATGTGCAAGTTGATTATAAAACAATGCAAAACTGGCAAAAACTTTTCCCGCTCAAGTACCATTAACTTTGATAGTTTTTGGGGGGATCTCTGTGCGGGACACAGAACCTCTCAATCACGAGTCTGTGAGTCCGTGAGTCCGTGAATCCGTGAGTCGTCTGTCACGCAGACATCTCTGCCGTCAATCGGTAGCTGTCCCTGCTCCTTTCGACATTAAGTGGTGCCATCATCCCCTGCCCCTGCTGCTCCCTCACGCCATCAAAATTAGCCTCGCTCTGCTGGCCGTAAGCCCGTCATGATGTGGCAAGTTCCAGGTTCCATGCTCCGGTCACATCCATTTGCGGTTTTTTTTTGTGCCATGTAATTGTCGATCCCAAGCGTATGCCAGGCCATTAACGTGCTGCCTTCCGCCGTTAACTGATAAGTTAGCCAGTTTGGACAGCAGATGTGGCTATATTAATTGGGGCCTAGAATGAGCAGGACTTACTGCTGCCAATCTGCCAATTTGTGGAATCTCGTTGGAATCTCTCTCTCTCTCAGCCAGTGAGTTCCCTAATAACGAGAACAATCACACATAATTATAAATATAAACGAAAATATCAGTACCAATGATTTCCCAGCTGTTACAATTTTACATGACATTTGCCATCCCTAACGTTATCAACATGTATATGTGCCTACAAAAGCAACAGCGATCAAACTCACCAAAATGTTGAGAGCATAGTCGGGCAACATTTGGTGTGTTTCTACTCTTGTATATGGCTCTCTCTCTCTCTCTCTCTCTCTCTCTCTCTCTCTTGATTCTGAGTCGTGAATATAACGTAGATCTACCAAATATTCAACAAGCTGTTAAACAAATATTAATATAAGACTAAATAACATTGCGTTCTTATTTCGGGCCCGCTCCAACCACATATCGATACCGATCAACGATAAGTCGAATGTAGCACATAGTTGAAGACCTATTTATGTATACACCACACGATGCAAAAGCCCCAACTTCTATTCAAATCTGCCCCTAAACAACATCGTTTACCTTTAGCATGAATTTATGATTGAAATCTCTCTGTTCTGATATTTTTTGGTCTCAAACTCCACAATGCGAACCAATTTCCTTCCAAAAGTAACCACAGATATACTTTCCATCTAAACACATTTAATAATGCACCCATAGGGTTAAATTTGTAGTCAGTGCGGCAGCCGTGAAGCTGGGTTCAGTTTTGAACAAACTCATCATAATCATGGCATTAACATTAACATCATCATTAAAGTGGCCAAGGGGACCATAAAAATGAAAATGAAATCAACGTATTAACTGCGCAACGCACACAGATACACAGATACAAAGATAGAGATACAAGCACAAGGATAAGCTGGCTCACGCCACACGGAAAAGGCAGCGAAATAAAATCAATTCAAATAAAAAGCATAAATACGACCACAGGAAATGAAAATGACGACAAGGACTGCGGCAGAGCAGCCCAAGGGCACGGTTAAGGGTGAGTGGCAGCGGGCAGGGGGAGGGGGAGTGAGAGTGGAAGTGGAAGTGGAAGAGGAAGTACGAGTGGCAGGGTGAGGGTGAGGGTGCGGCTCGAAGGGTGCGTGCGGCTCGAAGCGGTGGCGAAAGGGGCCTGGAAGCGTGGGCGGCAACATGTAAGCGCACATTTTACGGCACAAGCATTTTCGCTTAATAAAATGTTAAGTGGGGGAGAAAAAGCGACAGACAAAAAGCAGCTACAGTTGATGAAGGGCAAACGGGAAACAGAGAGTGGGGGCGGGTGGCAGAGTGGCAGGGTGGCAGGGTGGAGGAAAGTGGAAGTGGAAGTGGGGGGCCTGCCCAAAGGACGAAGAACAAGCGACAGACTGACGCAATGACTGACAGAACAACAGCAGCAGGAGAAGCAGGAGCAGCAGGAGCAGCAGAGAGCCGGAGTCGAGTCTGACAGAGGCAGAGTCGTAAAATTATATTTACAACACAAACAAAGCTGTCGACAAGGGGGCGGAGAAGCAGAAGGACGATGAAGCCCAACACAATGATAAGCATGAAGCGGATGAGAGTCTCACACACACAAACAGACACGTACAGGCCGACAGAGACAGAGGCAGAGGCAGAAGCGGAGGCAGAGGCAGAGGCAGAATAGCGCCAGCAAAAAGGGCGACGTTTGGTTCGCTTCCTCGCTTCGTTTGCTTTGGTTCGGCATGATGCCACGGGGAAATGGGGATGCGAGATGAGACGAACAATTTCCCGCACTCAAAAAATAACAATGGCGCGTTGAAAATATCCGCTTCCG
The DNA here is from genome assembly GCF_003286085.1 of Drosophila persimilis. NCBI lineage: Eukaryota > Metazoa > Arthropoda > Insecta > Diptera > Drosophilidae > Drosophila > Drosophila persimilis. The sequence continues at coordinate 12,783,855 of NW_020825289.1, forward strand.
TTCCGAAAGCTACCGAAAGGAAAACAGCGCCAGAGCAGACAGAGCGACGGAGAGACAGTCGCACGGCAGCTGCGGCTTGGGTCCTGGCTCCCCCCGTCACATTCCCCAAAATTTAATTCAATTTGAGCACAATGAAATCATATTTTGCAACAAGCGTGGCGGCGGCGGCGGCGGCGGCGGCGGCGGCGGCTGAGCGGGGAAATGGATATGAGAACTGTCAAAATCGCAGCCAACGTAGCTGACAACTGGGGAAACGCTTTTCATTTTCCCCCATTTTCGATCAGTACGAATGACCAGCCAAGGCCCCATAAGCCGAGTGGTGGATGGCAATATGTTGGCACAAATATTTGTCCATTTGCTAGTCGTCGAATCTGCCGTTTGTTATTCATGTTATGTGTCCCCTCGGGTGGGGTCCTGACTTTCTCCGGGTGTCTGGTGTGGGCCCCCAGGCTCCGTGTTGCTTAAATGGCGCATAAAATAATAATAACTTCATTAGCATTCGTATTCTATTTATTTGCACACTTTTAAACGCACATAATTGCATAATTTTGAGTGCCGGGGCCGCCCGTTCGGGTCGACAGCTCAATCGATGTGAAAAATTTTTGGGCAAAACCAAATTCATGTGCCTCCTGGGGGATTATTTTCATTTTGACAGGACACGCACATACACAAGCATAGCCGGGATTTGGGAGGCCTTTCGGGGTCCTTTGGCCGTAAGCCGAGGGCATCCAGTGGCAGCGGTCCATCCCGGAATGAAATATTGCCAGTCCTGACAAATGCTATTTGCCCAAGCCCCCCCTGGGTGCAGGACATGGGTATTCCCCCCCACCGCGCCCCAAGTATGTTTGTGTGTAAGCAATAAAATGAAAAATATCTGAACTTTGGCAAAAAGCGCACAAGGATATCAATTCCCCGAATGCCAGAAATGTGTGTCTGTGTGTATCTGTGTGAGGGAGTAGTCAAATCCAACTAGAAATCAAAATCAAAGCAATAAAATGGAAGGAGCGTGCACGAATGTCGATGGAGAAATAGCTAGCAAACACCTCCGAAGGGCTTGGGATATACTCCTGCAAGTTTTCGACAAAGTTGAGGGGCAGCCAGGGACGAACAAGCCGGAACAGGGCCGGATCTGCTACCAAAAAGGTTCCGCTTCGTCCGGACTTTTAAAGGGTATTCAGAGTTACACGTATTTTACACGGTGGGGTAATTATTTACGACACCCGCCCAAAAGTATGCACCGAATATGTATATATCGGTAGTGGGAAGTAGTGGGCGCCAAATGTGAAGAATTTTAAATTCACTGTCGTTTTTTCCTGTGACCCCTCCTGGAGAGGACACCCAAAGGGATGCCACTTATTTGCCTTTCACTTGAATGACTCGTTTGTCGTGTCATCGAAATAATAAGCTCTGCCCGGCGTATCCACAGGAAAGCAAAAATTACCAGTGTCAAAGTTATACAAAGGTCAAATGGAACATTATGGCTTTATTTTGCGCCTAATAAATCTCATTATGTCATTATATACCGCCTACCAGCCCCAGCAACCATCAGGAAGGCTCCTTCCGCCTGTGTGTGTGTGTGTGTGTGTGTGTGTGTGTGTGTTTTGGAGAAGGTAAAAAGCTGCCTAAAACAACCGACAAGGAGAAGCAGGGAAACAAGAGGAGCAACCACCACCACCAGCTATGGGCAAACGACATGCCAATCAGTAATCAATCCCGCACGCACATTGACAACGAGAGGACCCCACCAAAAACAATTTGCAGAGGCCCAAAAACAGCAACTACAACTACAACAGAGAAGGCAATAAAAAGTTTGTGGAAAGAGGAAGAAGCAGCAGCAACGCCGACAAGTGAGACCACACGACGGCACTGTAAACAAATTGGAAAGAGATGAACATACATAACTGCGCAATATGGCGTCACGAAAGCAAGGTACAACCACAATAAGGAGAGGCAAGCAAGAAAGCATTCTCTTTTAGTGTCATACCAGGCCTCAGTTTCGTGCATCTGTGAGAGAGAGAGACCTTGCTATTACTATACCCTGGTGCAACTGCGCAGAGAGAAGAAAAAAAGCCGCCATTTAAAAACATTCGCTCAGAGAGCGAAGCTGAGTTGTGTATATGCATGGGAATGCCTTTGTGTGCGGACGACTGAGTATGTGTATGGGTTGGAAACCCTGTTCGTTGCCAGGCCACTCTCGCCTCTCAATTTATGCGCGTTTGTTTTCTTCTTCGCTTCGTGCCGACAGCAACGGTTAACGCTGTCGCGAACTGTGAAATGCTGTGAAAAACATACAAAATTGTGTGGAAAAACACCTACAACTCAACATTTTGTTCCCATAATTTGCGTGCTAAAACAAAAGATTTACCCAGTGCAAATAAGTATGTAAAATCGTTCAATTATCGCCGAGCCATCTCGATGGCAATGTGTTTTACTTGTGCATTCAATTCAATTTAATTTAAAGCAGCAACTACAGAAAGTGTTATTGCTCTCTCTCTCTCATCCTCTCTTTCTCGATCGTGAGCGATCAATATGCATGTGTGTGTACGTGTGCGTGCGTGTGCTTGACGTAGTCGCGTCGCGGTTTCAGCAATTAACCCAAGCGGCGTAGAAATGCCAAAAACGCATTAAAAATTATTACTCGTTGCCGTCTGTCATTCACAAGAAGCAGCAGCAACAACAGCGACAATCATACACAAGTGCTATTTGCCGCTACTCATAAAACAAATTACCCACTTGGGGTCTGACTGGTATGAGTGTGTGTTTGTGTTGGAGCGTGTGCGTGCGTGTGTACATATGTGCATGGGTATGAAAAGAGCAGCGTAATCATCGCATTCATTGCCTTGGCTCATCATCATCATCTGGTAGCAGCCGAAAAGAAAAAATACTATGCACCAACACTGGTGCAAAAAGTAGTGTAAGCCAAAGCCGCCACAATAGTAGTAAAAAAAAAAGGAAGAGGAACGAGAATGTGGCACTGGCAATATGTTGCTGCTGGCAGCAAGAAGCAGAAGCTCCATCAGTCGGAATAGTACCGGAATAAAATTACTATACAGCTTGGCCCCAAACTTGCCTATGTGTGTGTGTGTGTGTGTGTGTGTGCCTGTCGTTTCTCTCTCTCTCTCTCATAGTCAGTAGCGGGGGCTGTGTCAGTGCTTGTAAATGCGGCGCATGTGCATATATATATATATATATATATATATGTATATATGTGTGTATATATAAATGCATGTGTGTATGTATGCAAGAGATTTTTTTTATGTTTCGCACAAACATTGCGGTAAAAGAACGCCGACAAACGTTCGTCGCTCCGATGCCGAACTCGTCGTTTCGCCGCTCTCACTAATTTCTGATTGTGACGTCTGCGCGGGCGCGTGTGCAAGGTGAAGCGCTGGGCTGTCGTCGGTTCGTCGCGTCGTCGCTCTGTCGGTCGGTCGGTTGGTTGGTCTGTCGCTCGTTTGTTCGTTCGGTCGCTTTGTCATACAACTCCCCCGTGCATTTTTTTGTGCCCCAAGCTCTGTTCACCGACTCGATACCCATACCCATGCCCACATACACACATTCATATATGTACATATGTATGCATGCATACGTACGTACGGGTGTGTGTGTAGCAGCTTCTGTTCTCCGGAGCAGGCAATAGAGCTTGGACACGCGTCGCTGTCTCTGTCTCTCCCTCTTCCCATCCCGCTTACTCAATGTGCCGTTTTCTCGTATTTTTGTACAGAAATAAGAAAAACAACAACAAACCTCATAAAAAAAAGTTCAAACATTTGTCGCAAAAGGAATGAAAAAAGTGTCAAAGCAGTGAAAAAAAACACGAAGGAAATTCAGCAACGGCAGAACGAGAAAGAAAAAAAGGCCGCACAAAGAGCCAAAGAGTTTGGCTGTCTCGTTCTGGCCCCCGCTTACATAAATGGAGAATAATTCTTGAGATTGCTTTTCGGCAAAGCCAAGCAAGCCAGCAGCAAACTCGAAACGGAGGAAAATTTTGTGGATTTACATTTTCCGTCTTCCTGGGCGAGCAAGCGAGCGCCCCTGTGTGTGCGTCTGTGTGTGTGTGTGTGTAAGTGTAAGTGTGTGTGTGTGTGCCTGGCGTTTCTTTTGTGGATTATTACGCCCTCTCGCACACTCTCTCTCCCCCACTCACTCACACTCACACTCACCTAAGAGGAGGAGAGCGAACAGGCCAGCAAGAAGCTGCCAGAGTCCTCGTTCGCACCTCGCCTCGCCACACAGCTCTTCATCACCTGCCCAACACCCCCCTCCTCATCATCATCATCAACCTCTCCCCCACGTACGTTCCATCAACTGGATGCTGTCTATGAGAAAGGAACGAGCATATCAAGAGCAGAAATTGCGATTATTTTGGATTTATAAAAAGGTGAGCATCCTCTAGATCTGTCTACATATCCATACATGCATACATACATATATTCGCGTACATGTATATTTTTGCAGTCAATTTACTGTACAAGTCTGTCCCCAGTCTGTCTTAAACTGGCTCTGACTCTGACTCTGTGGTGTGAGGGAGATGGCTAGCTCACAGAGATACACAGAGCGAGAGTGAGGGAGCGAGAAAGATAGTGAATTATTTCCAGTTTGATTAATTGCCGCACGCCACTTACTGCCGCCGCATGTCCGTACTCTTTCCACACAAGCACACACACACACACACACACATACACGCATTTTCCAAGCTAATGCCAATTAAGGTGTTTCAATTTATGCCGATTTGCAATTAAATGAAGTTTTTATTGTTTTGCTGAGCGATTACCGAATTGAGAATGGGCCATTTTGGAGATTTATTGATGAAAGTGGAACGAGGAATAGCAAAAAGCGGTACTCTCTCTCTCTCTCTCTTTGCCTTTGGTTAGAAGCCTCCCCAAGTGTATCCGACGGATATGCTTTCGATTGGATAAACATTTTAGTGCAGTTCCACTGTAAACATGCCAAAATTGTTTATTTAAACAACTGTTCAAGTCATACAGATACAGATATACATACATAGATACATGCACACACCGAGGCACAATTAAGCGTCTATTAGGCAAAAATATTTCACACAAATGGTCGGTTCAGCCCGATCTGGGCACCGCAACAGCATAGAGCGAGGCACAGAGGACCAGTCCAGTCCAGTGTTTCCAGTGGCGCGCACAATCGTGACGCCAACTTAGTTACGGTCATTAGCACCGGGAGCAACAGCGATTGGCGCTCTGCTCGGTGTGCCTATCCCCCAGATGTACTGTACAGACATTCGTACACAATAATTTGTCACACTGCGCTCTGGCTGTGGCAAAAGCAAAAGCAACGGCAACGGCAACGGCAACAAGCAATATGCGATAGCAGCAGGCCAGACTCTGGCCGACACGCTCGCCAGACACAGTGGGACCTGGGCCATACGTCCAAGTAACGACAGCCGACTGCCGACAGGCCCACTACACAGTCCCGGGAGTTTCACTGTAACCGCAAGCGACACAACCAGGCCAGAGCCACGTTAACCGACTTTTAGTTTTAGTTGGCGCATTCGCTAGTTGGCCCAAAGAGGGGGACCACTATTTGATAGAGCGGGAAAATGTGTGAATTGGCTGACAAAACATTATACAAATATAATTGCAGTGCTCATAATTGGTAGCATGGCGGTGGTGTGTTGGCCTGGGGGGGGACACTGCCACTGCTACTGTGCTGAGAAGCCCCACCCCTGTGTGGGGGCCCAACCCCGATACGATTACAACTAATTGATTTGTTCAATTTTCATAGAAAACGGCTGACAGTGACAAATGCTGGCTTCCCACCAGGCCCACGTCCGCCCACGCCCCCGCCCCCGCCCCCGACTGTGTGTCTGTCTGTCGTCCGCCCATGCAAATTAGCAGCAAGAGAGCTCCATGTTTGCCATTTCAATTTCAGCCGCCCCTTTTCAAATAACCAAAAGGGGATTTCATTCATTCAACCAAAAAAAAACAAAAGTATTTATGTTTCACGGAAAATGCAGCCGAATGCGCCATAGAACATAAAGGAAACTATCATCAGACTATTAATAAATGGCATCAAATTTGCACAAATACAAGATTTCACATTCATGGGAAACGGCGGAGCCCCGGATGGGGCACCGGCACGGGCACGGGCCTAGGCAGGAACGGTTGGGAGGGGAGATGGGGGTGAGGCAAAAACAAATAGCCGGCAATCAACAAGAGCGTCATTAAAAAAGCAAATTTCTGAACACGCTAAACACATGTAGAGGAGAACAGCAGCGGCAACCGGCAACAAACAGAGGCACAAAAAACAAAGCCACACAGGGAGGGGAGAGTGGGAGGGGGGGAAACAAAAGCACCAGAGGCACGAAAGCGTTCCACGTTCACTAGATAATGTGGGCCAGCCAGGCGGGCGGTGGGGGGAGGCACAAAATGGGGGGGGGAAGATACGAGAAAACACAAAACTCAATTCCCATCACGAGAAACGAGGCAAATTGATTGTGATGATGTTTTCGAATCCGAGACTTTGACTTCACTGGGTACTCGTACTGGCAGTCGTGTATCTGTGAGATACGGCCTGTATCTGTATCTGTATCTGTGTGTGTTGGGCAGCGGGTGTCGTGTCTGTCGGGCAGTCAGCCGTGTAAATGAATGCTTTCGATAATTAATTTATGCCTGCCTGCCTGCCTGCCTGCCATACGGGAATAAATGATATTTTATACAGAGGAATCAACAGAAACCTCCATAAAAAACCACACTTAATGTGTCGCTTAAACAAGCTTTAATATAATTTCATTTAATTTATGCACACAATCGTATTTATTCCACTTTCGTGCAAATAACTCAATTTAAACGATATCCTTGCCGTAGGAGAGGCGGGCGGGTGGTTGCCAAAACCTGAATAAATAAAAAAAAAAAATTAATTATAAAATGTAAATATAGCAATATCACGATGGCGATTTTCTCAATAAATATTTATACATATAGTTACCGAAATTCATAATTATTTCATAATTATTATATATATACACTGGGAGAAGGTACTTTAAGCGGAACAAGAATTTTTTTTGGATGTCTGCGCACTTTTATAATTTTCACTCGACATCTGCAGCACCGAAATATACAAAAACTAAAGATTTCCAAACAGAATTGTACGACCTTTCGGGGGATTTTTTATCCGTGTCGATAGAGGGGGATATACCAGAAGATATAGCGACCCAAAGTTGAAGACTTGTATGGCCATTTCACCTTCTTTCTCATAGAAATTGGCTATGATGGATTTTCAACATGACAGTCCCATTTCGAACGTTTAAATTAAGTCCAAATCGAAGTGTTCTTGGGGCTTGGCGGGGCACAGATAGCCCGCTAATTGAGTGTCGCACTCGAAAGTGTCTTGCAATTTGATAAACGAGTTTGAATTCCCACAACAACAACAGACAGCCAGCAGAAACAAAAAACCCGTGGGGATTTTTGAGTTGTTTATGTGTTATCGGAGTTGACATTTTTTGTTGCTCTACACTCGTATTTATTCGTATTTTATTTTTGCAACTACACGCGCCGCACCGAACATTTTTTGCAGCCAAAAATAGCTAAATCTAAATTTAGTCGGAAAATTAAAAGCAAAGCAAAGATTATTCGTTTCAGGAAAAAAAAAAATGCTATCTACATTTCCTAGTCTCCGTGGCGAAGCGAAATACTCTCTAAATCTCCCCAGCCAGACCGAGGGGCGCTGCCGCAGGACGCGCAACCTGCAGATACAGATTAGACTAATATTTGAGGAACTACGAGAATGGTATGCAAGTACCTATTAGTAATTTAAAAAGAGGAAGGAAATTAGTAGTAAATAGATATATGTAATACGGCAAAGGGAGCTATAAGCCGAGCATCTATAATAATAAATCCATCTACAATATGTATAACGATAGCTTGAAGATCGTCAAGTAAAGGTTGTAAATTCCTTATGAGACCTTAAGGGAAAATCATGGCTTGGCTTTCCAGTTGAGTTGGGATCCAAATGAAGGATTGTTACGCTTCTGAGTGTCTCCGTTAATCGACTGATAGCCGGAAGACGTGTCTGGCCACACGGCTACGGCTGCACTAGTTTTATCTCTCAAGCTATCTCTCTCACACTCTCTCTGGGTAGCAAAGTCTAATGTCCATAGGCTTCTATTACAGAGGTTATACTTCTTCCCTCCAAAAAAAATACGATAGGTCGTAGGATAAGTCTTTTATGACTTGATATACTCATAATTTTGGGTAGTACCAAATATATTTCATAATGAAATTTCATAAATAGATGATCTTCTGCTCTAACACCTTCCAAGGCAAAAATCTATTCTATTCCGAAAAAAAAAATGTATCTCTTGGATCGGGCATTGGCTTTGGCTTCGGCGGTTATTTATTTCGTGAGTCGCGCAAAACTCATTTTGTTTATTTGCCTAGCGGCTGATTTGTCGGGTCTGCTGTTTTTCTCCCTCTATTTTGCTTTTTTGCTTACATTTATTTTTGCTTCTCTTTGCGGCTGTGCTTCTTCGGCTGCGGGGGCTTCAGGGGGTGGGGGGAAGTCCATCAAGCACCAGCAAAAAGCGTGCTTCTCCTTCCTCCCCTCCCCTGCTATACGTTTTTGGCGAGTTTGTTTGACTTCTCCCTCCCCACTCCCCACTCCCCGCTGTTTCTCTATCTGTCTCTCTAAATACCAGATAAGCATTTGCAAACCAACAACAACAACAAGAATGAGAGCGCCTGCTGTGTCCGTCCCCAATGCTACCGTGCCCGCCCCCCCATCCCCCCCCTCTTTGCTCACTCTTTCATTTTTATTTTGATATCTTTTATGATTCTTTATTTGGTGGGCTTTGGCTTCCCCGCTGTCCCCTGCCCCGGAGGGTATTACTGGTTCCATCAGGTGTATGCCACGGACCACAATTGTGCGGTATATCATAGGGTATCAAAGACTTCGACTTTGAAATATGTAAATAATCAAGCACAGGGCGAGGGAAAGAGAGAGAGCGACCTTTCCGTCGAGGCCAGATGGATGATCGACTAGATAATGCCCTGCCTTTGGGACTACATCTGCTTCCAAAGGTTACTTCGTGAGAAATGCGATCCACAAACCATTGACCCTAATCGAAAGACTCTTAAATGTGACCCCAATACGTATCTGTCATTGGGGGGGGGGGGACCCCTATCATTCCTACTCATAGTCTTTAGAAATGGCTTCTGGTGTTCTTCTGTCACTCCGGCATACCCTTTCCTTCCGATGGCAAAAAACACACAGATCTCAGCGTGTGTGGGGGGGGGGGGGGGGGCACACCCCCCGCTGCTGTCTGGTCGTAAAAAGATTAAACCATTATTATTATTATTTTTCCCTGTGTGTGTTTTGGTTTTTTATGTACCGCACGTTTATTTTTGTACTCTTTGTGGATACATACTTACTCGTGTATTTGTATTTCATTTGTTTTTTTTTTCCTACGATACTTTTTCGGTTTTCATTACAAAAATATGGGAGCGGTTGGGGAGGGGGCCTTGTCTTTTTTTTTTTTGTAAATTGTTGAATTTTTTGCGTTTTTTTCTTTTTTTCTTGGTGCTGTTTTGTTTTGTTTTTTCCTGTAATTTGTGTGATTATCGTACATACATATATCGGATAGGAGTTAAACTTGTATAATCGTCATTAACCATATGATTATTATGGCTATTTGCGTGATGGGTGGGGGGGGGGGGGGGGGGGGGGGGGGGGGGGGGGGCATCAGGGCTCCATCAGAAAATTGCTTAATATGGCAACGACTTGCTCCGGCGACGATTTGTCGATGAATTCTGATGTTCTTCGATACCCAATATCCAACAGAGCAAAGGGGTATATTCGTTGGATCGCTTGGCGGGGCTTCCCCATACCTTCAAACCACTGGAGCGTAATGGGTATCCCCTAGTGCTAATCAGTTTTCTGATTTATTCAAGTATTAAATAACTATTGTAATTTATGTGTGCAAAAACAACAATCAGGAACGAAGGAAGGAGGGGCAGAACAAATTAGTTGCATTTCAATTGGCAGCCGCGTGGAGCGGGGCGGGGGGGAGGGGGGGGGGGGGGGGTTCATTCCATGGACCATGGATCGCCGCGATTGACAAACGGTATCCGTCGAGCGGGGATCTCTTGGGGGCAGGGTGGTGGTGTGGGGGGGGGGGGGGGGGATTAATGAACGCAATTTGATTTCATTTTCCAACTGGCAGTTTTCCAGTTTTGCTATGGCCTCAGCCCCCCCCGTCGCCAGCTTAGATTAATGAGCCTCGAATAAATACAAATCAAGGAAGATCGAACCGTTTGATACCCTAACGATATGGCCCCCCAATATATGCCCCTCAGTCAGGGTATAATGAAATGCAGACACTCGCGGCTGTGGGGCTGGCAAAACTGTGAATATTTTAACAAATATTTACACGCCTCGGTAGATGGCGGGGAGGGGAGGGGTGCCGTGCAGTGCGGCGCACTGGGGGAATGTCAATTTCACACTTGATTGCTGGCCGTAAATCAATAAAAGGCCAGACAGAGACGGTGACAGAGAGAGAGAGAGAGAGAGGGACGGGGAGAGAGAGTGGACTGCCGCGCTTTTGCCTAATTAAGCGCATCTAAGACTCTGCAGCTACTGCCACACACACACACACACACTAACACAGTGATATTGTCTGTGCACGTTTTTTGCCTGTGTGTTTGTTGTTGTTGGCCATAAATCGCGTGCCGTTTTAACACTTTTGACGTGCAACAATTGAAAATTGCGAAATGGCTTTTTGCTTGGTTTTTTGCTTTGTGCAGCCGCCAGAGGGGGCTCCCCCCACCCCCCAAAAGCAAATTAGCTGCAACGTTTTTTTTTTTAGGTAAAACCAAACAAAATGAAACAGAAAAAAGAAGAAGAAAATAAAGCGAAAACAGCAAAGAAAACAATGCCAAAAAGGCTGTGAAAACAGACCCCCCCTCGACACTCTTTGGCACAGGGTATGTGCAATAGAAGGTGGGGTGTAGAGAGAGATCCAAGTGCACTGTGCAGGATGTGCGTGCGAGAGAGCCTCCTCCTCCTCCCCATCGATTGGCATCGCTATCTCCTTGCGCACCAATAAATTTCGAGGCTGCCACAAACTAAACACACACACAGGCAGTACTTGTGGCAAACGAGAAATGGCAACGGCAACGGCAAATTGTTGCCACAAATGGGAGCAACAGCAACTGCAAAAAGTATCTTTGTATCTTTGTGTAAACGAGATTAAAGCTAATGAAAATGACCGACCACTCGCGCAGCTGATTCGGTGTTAATTTTTGTTGTTGTTGTTTTTTTTGGTGGCTACTTGGAGTGCTTGTGGCAACTGCAAATGTTTGTTCACTGGCAGCTCCATAAAAAAAAAAATGTGCTGAGAAATTTGTTGCATGCTGTGTGCGTGCGTGCAGCGCGACTAGCCGGGCCAGCCAAACTTGCAACTTGTTTCACAGCATGCCAACGGCCATGTTGCAGGAGTCCCAAGTGGGGCCACAGCCACACAGCCACATCACTTAACCGAATTAGTTTCAATTGCACATTCTTCAGATGCCGCTTGGAAGTTTTGTGGCCCGTGAAAACCAGTTAACAGCAAAAGTGACTTGTCTCGGATTTCGTTTTTCTGTTTCTTTTTTTTTTCGAATCGATTTCTTTCACACTGAGTCCGTCCCGTATCGGATTACAATTTGTTGCCCCCCCTACCCCTACCCCTACCCCTCCCCCCTTCCGGGTTGGAGAGTGTGTCGGCTGGCAATTAATCAAAAATACGATCCACAATCGCATGCTTCTTTCTGGTGTTTTTTTGTTTCTTTGGCTTTTAATGCACTTTTAATGGCATTGAAATGTTTCCGCCTCGATCAGATGTTTACGAGGCTCAATTAAGCCGGAGAACAGATCCCATTTGCATATGAGAGCCACCCTATCTAACCCAGCAGATCCCACCACGGTGCTCCTCTAACCGAGCACGGATTTACTTGGAAGGGAGCCACGAAAGCCACTGAGGAGTCGCCCAGTCCACATTCAAAATATTGCCAGCTCTGGGCTGTGGGCTCTGAACTCTGGGCCCTGGCTTTCATTGTCAAAGTTTTGCCTCCTGCCAAATGTCTCCAGCAGTGGATCCGTCGTGGCGTGGCTGCCACTGAAGTTTGTGAAGGGCCCAAAGAGTAGACACACACACACACACACACACACACACGCAGACTTTAGCAACTCTACAAGGAGCAACTTCTCTTCTTCAGTTCTCGCTCCTCCCCATCTGCAGCTTCATGGGGCGGGGAGAGCTAAGGAGAGAGCGAAACTTTGTCGTTTATATTTCGCTTCCCATTTGGCAGTCCTGCCCTGTGGCCCCCTGTGCATCCACTTTTTGTTTAATATTAATGTGTGTGTCCCCCCCACCCCCCTTTGTGCCTCTCCTTCTTTTCAGTTGTTTTCCTTTTGTTGTGTTTCTTGTGCCGAGTGAAGAAGTTCTCTTCTTCGTCTCTTCTCTTGTCTTCTCTGGTTCTTGCTTGTGTGTTTTTGTCTTCCTCCTTTTTCTTGTTGAGTTTCTTTTTTCAATTCAATTCCCCTGACGCTCCCTTGCTCGTTCGTTCATCTACTCGTTCCCTCTCTTTCCGAATTGTTTGTGCTTGCTCATGCGAAATGTATGCTTGTGTGTGTGTCTGTGTGTGTGTGCGTTCTCTTCTTCTTTGCTTAATTCTTGCCTCATTTTCGTGGGGGCCATAAAATGCGAATTGTGTTTGTTAATTCATTATTTTACCTACCCCCACCTCTCCCACTGCCCACGTAGTGACCGCATTTCCCTCGTTGGCTTTTCCACAACACACAACGGTGTGTGTATTCATTAAAAACACAAAATCATTTTCCTTGCTGTAAATACGCGCTTAATAAAGCGCTCAAGCCACTGCTGCTGCTGCTGCTTCTGCCGCTGCCGTCGTCTCTTCTTTGGTTAAGTCTGCGCGCGAGTGGAAGGGAGATGGCACAAGGAGCAGAGCGGATGCCGCACAAAGCAGAGAAGAGCGCAAAAAAAAAGAGAATAAAGGTGAAGTGGTATTAAATTTCATATGCGTCGTTGCTCTTTGGCTCAATGTCTTGTAGCCCATTATCTGATGAGGAGTGTCGGTTCGTCGGTCGGTCGGTCGTCGGTCCGTCGGTTCGTTGGTCTGTCGGTCTGTCGGTCCGTCGGTCGTTTCGTTGTTTGCGTTCGGGTGTAGGGAAGGAAGATGAGAGCCAGAAAAGAACACTTAAGCCTGAAATTGGCAGCTATTCGCTTTTCTGCCTGGCTTTTCTGCTTCTGCTCTGCTTCTCCCTTTGCCGTTGCCGTTGCCTTTGCTTCGATTCTCGTTTCTCCCTCATCATGCCCCTCTGGTCGCTACTTATGTCTACTTGTTATTGTTCGACATAATGGCAAAATATTGTATTGCCAACATTTTTTCTCTCTTCTCCATGCTCCTTCTATCCTCTTCTTCTGCTTGGGCTGCTCGCTGCTTGTGTGCTTTGATACCCTTGCCTTGCGGAGGGTAGTCTGATTTTCCGACGGAATTATTCATTACAGATGTACCAACAAATACGAGTAAAGCTGCATGTGAAAGGGTACAACAAATGTTCTTCTTTTCTTTTACATATTTTTTGCTTTGCCGCAAAGTTTACGAAGACATCGAGAGAGGGGAAGAGAGGGCGAGCTCACTTGACAAATGACTGGAGTAGAACTTGAGTAGAGCATGGCATCCGATACCCGGCCCTTCCCCTTCCCCTCGACCCGACTCGACTCTGTGCTCTGCCACCGGGAGCGAACAATGGCAATAAAGTGCGTTAACTTTTTGGCAGACAATAGATTTTATTTCTGGCACAGACCAAAATGGTTATCCAGCCAACAGTTGCCGTTCCGAGTCGAATGAGTGGAGTGGAGTGCAGGAGGGTGTATTGAGGGCTGAGGGCTGTGTGTGTGAGTGGAATTGTTTTATTATTGCCTTCAGGCATTTCGAATTGAATGCACGAGTGGGTGTACATGTGCCCTGGTGGCCCCGTATATACATACACATCTACATACATATCTACATACATATGTATAATGTAGAGAGATGTGACAGCTGCCAGTGAACGGTGACTCCTGTGGTCACATATCCTCCCCCCTTCCCAAAAGTTTTTGGAATTTGCGGAATACCATCCAATCATGATCTATGCAAATAGGAATATGTTGGAGTATCTATTAGTTGGACCGGCAATGAGGGCACCGCGCCTTGGTTGGTCCTGGCTCTTCTCCTGTTCAGAGCCACTGTCCCCCCTCTCTGGTCCCCTCAGCCATTGTTCGCAACTCTCTCTATTCGGATTACTTGAGCTGATGCCGGCGCTTTGTTCTCGCCTAACCACACAACAAACCAACTGTACCCCTCCGCCCCACCATCCTTCTACCAGTCATGCAAGGTATATTCAATAAAAGGTTTGCCTCTCACTATCTCCCTCTGAGGCGTGTGATAGTGTGGCCCTACCTTCTGCTTCATGCAACCTGCATTCATCCAACCATCCACATCCGTGGCTTGGCATGGCACGGGGTCCCCTCCGGATCTCCCTTCGTCTCGTGTTGCATTTTGCAACTTGCTGATCATTTTACACACTTACCACAGTTGTTGTTGTTGCAGTCGCTGTTGTTGCAGACTCTTAATATGCTTTTAGATATGCATCAGCAATATCTGTGTGCCACAGTGTCCGTGGCCGTGTGTGTGTGTGTGCAACTGAAGACATTGCCAACATCGTCGTTGTTGTCACTTCTTCTTCCCTCTGCCGCTCTCTCTTTCCCACTCATTCTCTGCTGTTTGCTGCTGCCTTTTTGCCAGTATTTGTGCATTGAGCTGGAAACGCGCCAGAGACCGAGACTCCACACTCCCCCCGTTCCCCCCCTCGCGGACATGACTGGGCCAGCCAGAATGGCGCAGCACACAATTTGCATGCCAAACAGCATACAGAATACATATCGGACCCCGGACCAGAGCTCCACTCCCCCCCGTCTGTCCTCATACCCGTCCCCCCGTCTGTCCTCATACCCGCCCCCCCCGTCCCCCTTTGCTGGTCTCTGATTCTTTCCATTCGCTTCGAGCACTGGCTGCCACTTGGCCGAGAGCTCCCTTCTTGGTTTTCTGAACGTTCTGAACGTGGAACGCGGATGATGCGAGCGTGATTCGTGATTGAAAGAGGGAGGCGGAGGCATCGTGGGTTGAAGGCTGCTCCACGGACTAAACGGCGGTGATTGATCTTTCTCTTCGACATTTGCATGCATCATTTAAGCCCGAAATCGATGAATGCTTACCGAAAAAATTCACGATGCCATCTCTAGGTCCAACTTGTATCGTCCCCCCTCCCCTCCCCCCACGGGGAACATGCCTTTTTCCATCGACTGTATTGGCATTTTACTTATTCATGTTTTCTCGACTGCCGTTTCGCTTATTCAATATCAAATGTGATGTGCACGTGTGCGAGTGTGTGTGTGGATGAGGATGCGGATGCGGATGTATTTACGGACACTTGAGTGGAGGGAAAGAACCAAAACCGGAGCCAAATCCGGCTATGGACTAGCATTGAGCCGTAGACAAGGGAAAAGTCAAGGGGCTTCAAGTCGATTCAATATTTTACTCGAGTGGGCACTCCGGTGGGTAGTCCGGGTACCGAGTACGGGTATGGGTACCGGGTACGGGTACGGGTACCGGGTACGGGAGCCGGTTTCGAGCGGGGATTGACTCTGCAGCAGCTGCTCCACGGTTTCCCTTTTTCGCACATTGTTGAAGGAATTAATCTGCAAATCAATTAATTTTCACGGCACTTGGGATTTTTTTTTTTTTTTTGTTGCACTACGCTTCGCTGGGCATCGCTGGGCGGCGAGTGGAAGGTCCTGGTCTTAGTCCTTGTCCTGTTACACGAACCCCGCACTCAATCAAATGAAAATTAGCATTTAATGCGCCCGAAATCCAAGGGATGGCGGAGAGGAGAGGAGGGGGGCCGTCCCCTGGGGACGCGAGAAACCAACCCTCTTGCGGCCAATCCTCCTTGTCCCCTGTCCTGCTGCCGGGGAGGAAACGGAAATTGATTGCAGTTCCAGGATTGGGACGAACCCTCCTTATACCGCATCCTCATTCCCTCCCCACCTCCTGCTGTTGCTGCTGCTGCTGCTGCCTGACAAAAGGTGTCGGCTATGTAATTATACGTGCCTCATTGTCCTGTGCCCTCCCCTGTCGCATCCCTCCCCTTGTTTACTTATTAAGCATATTTGTCCTGTGTCCCCCTGTTGCCTGCTTTTGCCGCTCCTTTGTGGCTTCTTTCTCTTTAAGCGACAGCTGCGCACATTTTCCCTTCCCCTCCCCCTCCCCACCACAGTTTTTTCTCATTCCTTTGGCAGAGGGTCCTTGCTTCGTTCGCCTGGACCGCTCCTTCGCCCTGACTGGGCGCTGATATTTACAACAATTATCTGTAATTAATCCCAGCGACACATTAATCAACATCTTTCCACCTTGCCCCCAGCCTCTCCCGCACGCTCACCTTTCGCGGTTAATTATCCGAGTGGCTTGTACCAGGGAAGGGGAGGAGGCATGGCAGGGCAGGGCAGGGTGGCGCATAATCTAATTAAGTGGCCCACATCCACCCACTTTGTCATCCAGCCTCCGCCCTGGCACACTGGCTGTGTTTTTGCGTCATAAAAATACACAGAAAATGAGAAAAGAGCTGACGTCTGGCAGTGCAGGATGTGCCACAGGAGCGGCCAGTACGGCGGAGAGAGAGAGAGAGAGAGAGGGAGTGGAAATAAATGAACAGAGTAGAGTATGTCGCCCAAAAGGCTTTGCATGGCCAGGACGTGTCGTCAGTTTGTCGCAGTTGATGCTCCTAAATGATGCCCCCCTCCCCCCCTTCACCCTCCCGGAAAAGGGACGAAACGAAACGCAACTCCGTGCAACAATGGGAGACAAAACAAAAAAAAAAAACAAAAACAGAAAAAAACACACATGAAAAGCATACATTACACGCTCGGAATCCCTCGAGGGGGAAAACAGTGAAGCAGAAAACCCAGAAGGTGGGCTGTGGAGGGGGGAGGGGTGGATAATGTTGTTGGTTCACATGTCGAGCTTCGGTTTTTTCACTCTTTCATATTTTTGTAGGGAAAACGAGCGGGGAACGAGGAACATGGGCAAAGGCATGGCAAGGGGAAAAGGTGAGGGTACGAGACCTCGTAGAGGACACTGGCAGAAACATATAAATTCTTGAAAATTCAAGTACGATTAGACGGCTTTCGGTGAAGCGCCAGAAAGAGATAGGTAATCCGTAAAAAATTGTTGTTCTTGATTTACTGACGAACACCTTGAATGCAATATATGTCCAATGTATTTCCTCTCATTTGTTGCTCTTTTGAGAAGAATTTTTGCTGACAAAATTTGTAAAAAGAATTCTGGAAATTCTGCTCTTCTGCTACGGACTCTGGATAAATATTTGCCATAGAACAGGAACGAAGCCTGCCACTTTTTTGACCAGGAGATCATTTAATTTGCAAATTTCTGCCGTTCCCCAGGGTCGGGCCAGGGCCAAATATTTGCACAGAAAGGCAGAAGGCAGGCGGCAGGCGGCATGCGGCAGGCAAACAACAATAAAAGGGGCAACACGCGTCGTATTCGGAGAGACTCTTAATGCCGGGCGAATGCTACAAATCTGTTGTTGTGTTGCCGTTGATTACGGTAACCGCATCTCCCTCTCACTCTCTCCCCCCCTCTCCCTTTATGGTGCGTGCAGCTGTCTGTCCAAAATTCCATTCGGATTCCCCCTTTTTTTTTTGCATTTAGACCGAAAATCCAGTCAATCAAAAGCGTGCGCAAATATCCCAAGGGGGAAAGTCAAATTTGCCTGCTATTCGGGCATTTCCCATTCATTACTTATGCGTAGACAGTCGTGCAGGGAGTGGGGTGGCGGGGGGGAGGGAAAGCAACCCTCGTTCAGGCAGAGCAACCCTTAAGTTCCCCCTGCTATGCCTCTGCCTCTGCCTCTCTGCCTTCCATGTTAATCGTTATTTTGGCACTCTGCCACCGCTCCCCTCCCGACCCTTCGCTGCTGCGTAATCGCTTTTCGCCATAAAAATCTAAGAAAGATATTTCCAGAGTCCCAGGCTCCATCCATTTCTGGCGTAGCGCGCATTTTCAAATTATCCTCAATGAAATTATGAAAGCAAAAAAAAAAAAAAAAAAAAAAAAGGGTCTCGTCTGGTCCTCTGTCTGTCCTCCGCCAGGAGATGCTGGGGAAGGGGAAACAAACCGCTTGAGTCAAATATTTTTGATGAGGGTCATAATTATAATGGAACAGGTCTCGCATACAGACAAACCCCGCCCGAGCCCAAGCCCAAGCCCGAGCCCAAGAGTCGTGCCATCTCCCTTCTGCACTCCGTTGCTTCGCTTCGTTTCGTTTCGTTTCGTTCCGTTTTTCGTTTTCGTTGTGATGCGAGATCCCTTGTCTCAACACTTTTGTCGGCTGGGCAGGGGAAGCGTCGTATAATGCATGATTCATGCTCTTTCTCTCTCTCCCCCCCCTTTGCTTTCAAGCATTAACCCTCGGCTTCTGCTTCTGTTACTCTCCTTCGTTGCTCGCCTGATTCCCTGTGCGCTGCATAAAATTGGGGACCCGATGCTCGCCCTTTCGCACGCTGTTTCGTAGTGGGAGGGGAGGGGGTGACGTGACGAACAGGATTTGGCATAATTAAAATAAATTTTAAACGATTGCCATGCTTTGATTATACCGTTGCAGAGGGAGAGGGAGGGGGAGGGAGAGAGTGGGCTACTGTCGAATGCTGTTTGTTTGCTGGAAATTGAAAAGTAATGCCACTTTTGTCACTATTGGGTTTGCCCTTCAGGGCAATTATCTCTCCCCCATCTCTCACAGTTGCGCTCGCGCTCGCTCTCGCTCAACCTCTCCCTCTCCCCTGCCTGGCTGTGTGTGTTCGTGTGAAGTGCGAAGCGAACGTGGATAGAAGCTGAGTGTGTGGTGGAAGAGGAGGCGAAGGAGGAGTAGAAGTAGGACCTGCAATCAAGTCAAGTTGTTTTATGACCGTATGGCGGCTGGCATCTCGCTCGGCTTCGTTTCGGTTTGTGTTTCGGGCTGCCCAAGCAAGGTATATTTGCCAGCAGGTAGGGCAGTGCTGAGAGTCAGCTTTTGCTTACTCCTGGCTGGCCTTACCTTCTTCTCTGTGTGGTGCACCCCTCAGGGCAGGTCTTCTGGTTCACGCCACAAATCACAACATCGAGTCGAGTGGAATGAGAGGGAGAGTGAGACAAGACACCTCTTGCACAGCCATTAACACGCAAAAGGAGAGGAGGCCTCCTTCTCCTACTCTGCCCCGCAACCACTCCAACCCAACCTTCCACCTCCCTTGCGCCGACTACTTTAATAACAAAGTAAATATTGTTCATTAGTAAATATTTACACGCTCGTCGCATGTTTGTTCATATTAAATACTGCTCTGCCATGCTCTGTCCCTGGGAGGGGAGGGGAATACCTTCTGTGTGTGCGTGCGTGTGTGTGTGTGCTGCTGCACTGCTCTCCTCCTTCCCTCCTGCCCTCCCGCTCGTTTGTTCGTTTATTTATTTATGTTTTCGTTTATTTATTTATGCGCATTCGTTACGTTCCCCCTCCCCCCACCTCACCCGTTCGCACTATCTAGAAAAGTGCCTATCGAGCTATTAAACATTTATCGATAACTTTTTACAGCTGTCCGGGTGAATGAGAGTCCAGGAGTAGGGCGGGGGGAGAGGCAGAACTGTTTGCTTTGCGATGTGCGCCTGTGTGTGTGTCGCCTCTCTGTTTGCTTTATAATTTATGTGCATTCCCAATGAAGCATTTACGACACGCAGAGCCACGCCCCAAATGCCCCAAGAGTTTTTTTGTTTCGGCTGCATATGCCACAGGGCCGTCGATGGATACCCCCTACGTTGGAGAGTTCACATCCTCGAATGGGGGGAGGGGGTCCGGTTTGCCAAGACTCGCTCTCTCCTGCAGGGTATGCCATGATTCGAGCATAGCCACCGTCCGACCCACTCCACGGCGTTTTTCGGTTGATTTGCCGCGTGTCACTTGCAACTAATTGCCATTAGGCGCCGCTAAATAATTTATGCGACACAACAGAGAGCACATGCAACACCAGACACGCCAGCCACGCGGCACCCGCAGCAAACGGCGAAAACAACGAAAACGAGCAAAATTCGATCTTGTCTCGTTCGTTTGTGGCATTAGTGTCATAATTTATTTCCATATTGAGTTTGCAGTTTGCTTTTGGCCAGCCCCAGGGGCACACACGGGGCACGTTATGGCGCTGCAACATGCACAACACGAAAACAGAAAACGAAACGAAATTGCAGCGGCTACAGCAGCAGCCACAGCCACAGCCACAGCCGCAGCCGCAAGAACGAAACGCGTTTTGCGGCGCCGCAGCACAAAAACCAAATTGTAACCAAATGCGGTCCGTTGCACGGACTCTGTCGAAGTGGAATTGGAATGGAGGCAGAGGCAGAGGCAGTGGCAGTGGCATGGACGTGACGGGACGCGACAAGGGGACGGACGGTCACTTGAATTGAAACCGCAACGGCGGCAAAAACCACACGCCATCAGTTCCCCCAAACCCACCCCAACCCGCCCGTGCCCCACCCCACTGCTCAGCTCAACGTCTGTTGCCTGTGTCCGAGCACCCTCCGCGGGGCATGTTAAATGCAACCGAAGCAACGAAGCGTGCAAATCATGTTAGCCCCTGCCCCAGCCCCGCCCGGCCACTGCCACTGCCACTGCCACAGCTACAGCCCGGGCCCCCTCATCATCTCTCCATCATTCAGCCCCTGCCGTGCGCACTCGCTATTCCCTCCCCCCTCCCCCCTCCCCCCTCCCCTCTCCAGTCTGTGCACGCTTTGCAATGCAAACGACCGCAGGGGTCCATATCCCAATGCCATAAAAGGTCGCCCTCTGTCTACTGCTGTTGCTGGCTACCGCTGAGGGGTTAGGGGGAAGAGGGTGCCAGCCAGGGGGAGTGGTCTCATGTTGGTGGTTCAGTGAAGTGCGCTGCAGTGGGGGGTGGGGGTGGGGGTGGGTGGCAATCGCATGGACACGACGCACAATGTCAACATAAACAGGGGGACAGCACTTGAGTGCTCCTTTTTTTTCCAGTCGCTGGAATTGATCGGAATTGTTTTCCTCTCAACGCATTTATCAAAGATTATTTAATGAAAAGGAGCGAGGAATAGGAAAGGACAGCCGGAATCAGGGAAAAGGTGACAGATTGGAAAATGTCTACATCTGAATCATAGGAAAACAGAACTCGCTTGGAAGAAAATTAATCACCTTTAAAATTGAGGATTATTCTCAGACGTCGTCACCACATGTGCTCTCTTTCGAGGACCATCGCTCTGTCAATATGCATGCAAGCGCGAGAGCCGAGAGAGAGAGGGAGAGATAGTGGATGGTCCTCAGCACAGCGGACGACGGCACCTTATTAGAAAATGTATCTTGCTGTCCGCTCAAAGACGATAGAAGAGCGAGGCTGGGAAGGAGGAAAGTCCGATGGAACCACTTTAACTCCAGAAAGCATATAAATAGGAAATAAACTGTGTGAAAATTGAAATCGAATTTATCAAAAGAAAGTGTATTTTCGCTGAACGAAACCCCAAATTTACCAATCAGATGTACCGCTCACCTCTGCTCTCAATCTATCAATTAAGTCACACTCTACATACGTTTGGTGGCACTCGAGCGTGTGACGCTGTGGCGCCACAGACATAAAGCTCTCTCTCTTTGTCTCTGGCCCCGCGCGAGTGCCTTTCGTCGCCAAGTGACATATTATTAAGCATTTAAGGCACTCGAGTGTGAAATTACAAACAAAAATGTAGTAAATGTGTGGCTAATAAACAAGCGACCCGTAGAGGAGGGAGGAGGGAGGGTAGAGGGAGAGGGAGACGCAGAGAAATAGCGGGTGAAATGAGATTAAAGCGTCCAAAGAGCAGCACAAAAGCAAATGGAAAATTTGTCATTTATAATGAATGCGTGGCTAATATCAATAATAAATGAACGAGCCGAGCCACAGAGCCACAGAGCCACGGCGCTGCCCACTCTATTCTGTGGGTGTGGGTGGGGGCATGGCCCCCACAATCGAAAAAAAAATCCAATTTAATGGCCATAATTTCGGTGCTGCGGCTGCCGTGCTGTCTGCTACACAAAATCAAATTTAGCGACATGAAAGCACGTCATGAAACGAGACGAATGGAACGACATGAAACGACAAGCGAACAAGTTAACAAGAGCAAACAGCCATACAAGAGAGAGGGAGAGAGGGAGAGGGAGAGGCATGTGTGTGACAAAGACCACCCGCAGAGCACGCCAAAGAACGAAGAGCAGGAGGGGGCGAGCCCGCAACACACAGAAATACACAAAATCACCCATTGGCATGCCCTCGCAGGGAAGGGTATACTCCGATTTGGCTCAGAAGAGGCACACAATCAGAGACTATGCAATTCCACTTCCAATATTCGTTCAACGAAAGGGATACTGGTGCTATCTATGCTCTACCTCCACAACCCACTGCCTCGTCATGCCCAAGACATGCATTTTGTTGGCGAGACGCAGGAAGGGTATTAAAAGCTTCTACCTCAGAAACCATACTTTGTTTCTGATTTTTGGGTTCACTGCGCGCCCCAAATAGCATATTTCTCTCCTCGTCATCAGCCGCCTCTACGGTTGGGCCTTGGGGGCCAGAGGCTGATGCCGAAAGTGCTTTCAGCTCGCTTTGAATAGCGACCATCGTTTGCATATAATAATTCCACATGTTTTTTTTTCACCGTATTTTTTCATTTCACTGAATTTTCATTGATTTGATTTTTATACGAATTTAAATGTAATTAATTAATATTTCAGGCTTTGTTGCGTTTGTGGATGGACATATTTATTAATTAACTTTCAATCTGATTGTGAAAAACCCCTAATTGCTTACTTTTCACTGCGGAAAAACTCAATTGAAACTTGGAAAAACGTATTTTGTTGCGCAAACGTCGAGTGCAGAATTTTCATAATATTATTACGATTGTAATTAATTCTTTAACAATTTTTCGTACAACGTTTGACTGTGTTTGAAGTTCAGGAAAACTACAAAAAAAACAAATATTATTTTGTATCTGTGAAGATGTCCAATTTCCATTTGTAGCCGTCATCCAAAGCGGCTTTTCCTTCAGGCAGAGTGATTTCTCAGTGACTTCTCAGATACACATCAGCGACTGCTTAGAGACTCCTTAATGACTCCTCAGTGATTCCTCACAGACTCCTCAGTGACTTCTCAGTGAACTCTCAGTGACTCCTCAGTTCTGCTTGGGCTAACTTCGGCTGCCTCTCTCTCTTGGATCATCGTCGGGAAGGCACAAGGCACGGAAAGAGATACAGCCATGCTCCGGTTATCGCAAAACGCAAAATCGACAAAAATCGTTGGATTGTTACGACTTAAAAACTTATTACTACAAATCAATTCCAAATATCACATAAATGCAAATTGATATGAGGTGGAACCAAATATAAACATATTTGCTGATGTTTTAAGTTTTAAATAAATAAAAACCACAACAAATGGCGATAAAATATCGATAGCAATAGCTGGGCACGGATTACAGATTACAGATGTCTCGTCGGTTCCTTAATTAACGATTAATTTAACCTGAGCATGGCTGATACACTGAGAGTATCTGCAAATTGCGAATTAATCGCTTGTCGATAGGCAAAAAAGGGAATGCCAGCCATTTGCCAGCCAACTAAATATCTAGCCAATATTGTGCATAAATAATAAACGCACCGAACGGTGGGCGAGGGGGGGCCGACGAGTTATTTGCATAATTAATTTCCAACGACGGCAACACGGCGTATGAGCGATAGCATCGGGTAGTGCATAAATCAGGCGCCCAGACACCGCAGAGCGAACAAATCGATCGAGTCTTGAGGTAGCAGCCGGCAGTCTCTTTTTATTGGGCCCATTGTCTGCCGCTGCCTGGCAGTACAATATTTATTAACACTTTTGGCCAGGCCGGAACGGGCGTCGGCCATTGTTATGTCAGCTAATTTGCATATTCAAATTGATTTTTACCTTCCGCAAAGCCCCCGATGCTGGGAGGCACGCTCCCCTTCCTCTCCGACACACACTCTTGTGTGCACCTGTATATTTAATTAATTATTTTAATTGCAGCGAATAATGGCGGCACTTAATCAATAATAGTTTGAGTTGTTTCGCTCGCTGCTTAGACCACTTAATGACGGGTACTTTGTTCACTCGCCAGACATTTGGTCACCGTGCAATTTGCATAAATTAACAGAACCCCCTACGCCTTGGCCAGGCCCACAGCCAGGCCACCAGCCCCCCTGCCTGCCCCGGACCCACCAATAGACGATAGGCACCCACCTGGCCAAGGCATTTTCGCCTGTGCCAAATCGTAGGCACAGTGGTCGCTGCTTAGAGGGGGGGAAAATGTCTCAATTTGGCAGCGAAAATTCAGGGGCCACACACACACGAGTCTCCACTGTACCATTTTGTGCCAGAAACTGCCCCTCACCCTCCTCCCAGTCCCCTTGTGGCTCTCAAGTGGCTGCCAAATCAACTCGAGAGACCAGCTACACACACACACGAGTAAATCTGTATTGGTTCAAGGGTTTGTGTGCATTTGTGCAGTGGCTTTTTCTATGGGGACCGGACCCCGATTCGAGTGGATGCCCCTGCCCCTGCCGCTGCCCCTGCCTCTGGCCGTCGTCGCTGGCTCTATAATTAAATTGCCAAAAGTGCTGGCGGCATTTTTGGGTCTCTTTTATTATTATTTATTTATATACATATACTTTGTTTTTTTTTTTTTTTTTGGCACTTGGCGTTGCTCAATTTAGCAACAAAGAATGGGGAAAAACCACCTAAACAATTATTGTCAACTGCAATTTGCATTCGTTTGGCATAATTTTCCATCGAAGAAAATGAAAACATTTTCCCAGTGCCCTGGCTGTGGCAGTAGGCAAACAATTAGATAAATTGCTTTATTCCGAGGCAATTCAAATGACAGGCCAGAGCCAGAGTCAGAGCCAGAGCCGACCAGCTATGAGGCACGTTTATTAACCTTTTGAACTCATTTGAGGCGAAACTCATCAATTCAATGGGCCTGGCAGCGGGGAGTGCCAAGGGGGGGGGGGGGGGGGGGGGGGGGGGGGGACACAGAAACACAAGAAGATGAATCTTTTTGCCTCCCGGGCAGCATCGGGCCATAACGCTGAGACTCGGCAACACCCTGTACTGGCTCTGGCACTCTTCGCTCGATTAACGCGGTAATTAGGCACTTAAAATACTCCGCTCTTGGGATCCCACTAGGCATTCGCCTTATGTATGGCAGTAATTGGGGATCTCCAACGAGGTATTCAACAGCAAAGGGTACAACAACAGTCGTTACCTTGGCTTCTCTGCGTTCCCCCTTCCATTCTTGCGTTTTTGTTTTCATTTTTGTTGTTTTTGTCGTGTCGCAACTTCGTCTTCGACTCGGACTTCGTCTTCGACTTCGACTTCGCTTCTCTCGACAGTGCGCGCGGCGGCTCTTTTGCGTTGCCTTTCGCTGCCATCATCTTCGTTGTCGTCGTCGTCGCTGCTTTTGCTGAAGGGAGGGGAGCGGGGATTGGAGAATGCGGATTGTGCAGTTGAGAGTGTGGATTGTGGATTGTGGACTGCGGAGAGAGAGGAGTCTGGATTGTGGACTGTGGAGTGCGGAGAGAGAGGAGTCTGGATTGTGGACTGTGGAGTGCGGAGAGAGAGGAGTCTGGATTGTGGACTGTGGAGTGCGGAGAGAGAGGGTCTGGATTGTGGACTGGGGTCGACTGCAACTGTGGGGCGGCAGTTTTGAAACATTTTTCATTTGGCTGTTTCTGCCCCCGGCGTCGGTTTCTTCTCCATCCTTCATCCTCCCCTTTCCACTTTCCTCCCTCGCGCTCTTTCGTGCGCTGACAATGGATGAACCGCAAGTTGTATTATTTTTTGGTTTTTTTTTTTTTTTTGCCTCTGTTGCTGGCCGCTGCTCCGCTCATTGCTCTCGACTCTTTTCAGCTTCGTTCTTATTTTATTTCCGGTCATTAAAAGTCAATCTCGAGAGGGTCCGGGTCTCTCGCAAATGACATTGTCGCCGCTTTCAGTCGGCTAATTGAAGCTACTTGAGTGGGGCCTTGGGGGGGGTGTTGGCGGGAGGGTATTTGAGTGGGAAGGCGCCTAACAGGGTTCCATTTAATTAAGTTATTCGAAGCTGTTTGCCACCTCTAGCCCCCCGCCCCCTGCCCCTCTGGGCCCCTACATGACTGACAGTTGCTCGTTTTGTTGCCCCACTGATTGATGGCCTGATGGCTGGAGAGGTGGCCGACCACCGGACCGGCCCGGGGCCAAGGGCCAGATACAAGTGTTGGCATTCTGTGGCACTGAAAATGTAATTAGAAAGTTCCTTACTTCAGTGGGCCATGGCATCGGGAATCTATCTTTCTCTTGAATAAACGGGTTTGAGAATCTGATAATGAATTTTCCATGGAACCCACCGATATAGGTACAATTTCTTATCAATATTTAAATGTCCATAGAACTAGTTCGTTGCTCTTTCGCGTCTCTCTGTCTGTCTCTCTCTCTCTCCCTTCCCCGAGAGAATCGAGTGGCGAAAACCAGAAGCAGCACAGCGCCGAAATGGCCAACAAAAAACCCGTTTTTTAGTATCTACTAAATCAGTTTTTTTTATAAAGTTTTATGGGGAAGAAATTCGGGGGTTTTTTGCTTTGTTTTATGTGTGTATTTTATGGCAGATTGAGTTGCATTTCTCTCTTTGTCTCTCTCTCATTGCTCATCTCTAGCTGTCCGTCTGTCTGTCTCTATCTATTCGCTTCTGCCTTGACAGATTTACTATTGTGTTGCCAATCACAGATTGTTGTCGTTGTTGTTGTTGTTGTTGGTGCACATTTGTCGCATAATCCATTATGCCCCTACTCCGAACCTGTCCCTGTCCCCCCTGTTGTTGCCCCACTGGACACTCCATCCACCCCATTCAATTGTCATTGCGAATGTCAATAAATTATTTATGCGTCACATTAATTGCCTCAGTGGTGGTGCTTCTGCTAGTGTGTGTTTGGCTGTGTGTGTGTCCCTCCTTCTCTGTGAATATTTTGTGGCATTTAAATTGAATTTTATTGTTTTAAATTGCGCATTTACAAGCTACAAACATTTATTCATATTTTTCGTATGTGTTTTGCTTTGTTTTGAATTTACTCTAATACTCTTTTCTCTCTCTCTCTCTCTTGCAGGTGAGTGCCAATTAGTCCGAAAAGCGTTGCTAGATCAAAATTAAGCTGCAGAGCGGGACTCTCGACTCGACTTTCGTACGCACTAAATATGCCGCCCCAGTAGTGGAGTCTGTTATTCTGGTTCGTGTTGTTGTTGTTGCTGGAGTAAAGAAAATTTTAATTAAAAAACTTTTGCAATTAAAATGATTTTCGCTCGCAAAACTTTGCTCGAGAAGCCCTAGACAGGAGGACGCGATCCGAGCAGGGGAGAGCGAAGCAGAGCAGGGCAGAGCAGAGCCGTGCAGGGCAGGGCAGAGGAGAGCAGAGCAGAGCAAGGCAGAGCAGGGCAGCGCAGGGCAGAGCAGGGCAGAGCAGGGCAGAGCAGAGCAGAGCAGAGCAGGGCAGAGCCGTTCAGGGCAGAGCAGAGCCGATCCGAGCTGAGCCGAACAGAGCCGATCCGAGCAGAGCCGACCCTGCCAGAGCAGAGCAGAGCGGTGACGAGCAGAAAATTGTTAAATTTTACAACAACACTTGTGTGCATAATTATCGCGTGGAAACCTTTCCCCCAGAATGTGTGTTGTTTGCACTGGAAGGTGTGGAAGGGGTGGATATGTACCGCAAAAGTTGGGTAAAAAACTGAAATGTAAATCAGAATACGAGTACAAAATGATGGATTTCATGCTATAGTTCCGAGTGCTAGGGATTTAAATTCCTAGATTCAACCATATCCTGTTTCTATTGTTGTTTCCACGACTGTTTCCATCTGTCATTTTCGAGAGGGTATCCAGGTGTCGCATGAGCGTGTGTGCGTGTGCCATTAGCGAACCCATTCCCAAAACCACCACCCCCACTCCCCCCCCCCCCCCTCCCCCCACCAAACCGACAAAACATGAAACTTTCAAAACCACAAAACACAAACCCAAAGACACCCCCGCACATGGCTTCTCCAGCGGTGGATGGATGGATGGATACCCACACATACGCACAGCCACACACAGACAGAACAGAACCGCAGAACTCTGCCAAAACTGAAACTGAAAATAAAATAAACTGAAAATATAGCTTCTGCTGGAATTTGCGGTCATTTCCATTCCAAAGAATTTTTAATAGCATTTTTGCATTTTCATTTGGCTATTTCCAGTTTTCCAGTTTCCAGTTTCCATTTCCAAAGAACTGTTGACGTTGATATTTTTTTCTTATTTTAAACCAACAAATATTGTGGACTTTATTATTTTTTTGTTGTTTTTTTTTTTGTTGCTTTGGTTCTGCAAACAAATTGCCATATTTTTATGTCGAATCAATAAAATTTTGAGGACTTTTGGGTTATATTTATAGCCCCTCCTCTCTCTCCCTCTATTGCTCAGTGACTTCTACATTCACAGGGTGGCTTAGCTTACGGCTAGCAAAATCTGAAGCGATTTCCACCGCTCTATCAGGCTCCTGGACTCCTCCTACTGGACTCCAATCGCTTCGCCTGATATACTTTCCATACGTTCTCCATCATTTCGTGGCCCAGACTAATTTATGATGGAGGGAGGGGGTTTTCTAAATGCCGGGTCTCCAAAAGCACCACAAAATGGCCAAAGATCTGGATGGCATTACCATATACTTGTGTGCGTGTGTGTGGAGCTCTGAAAGCAGAAGTAATAAAAACTCGAATAAAAGGAAAATAAACTGAATACGAAATTTGGGGCCAGCTTCACATCTCACCCCCACTGCCATTCCGCCTCGGGCATTTGTTGCTTTCTTTTTTTTTTTGTTTTTTCTGGGGCCATAAAAATTTATGACAGTTCGCACATTCGGCATACGAAAAGAGCGAAGCGACACGCACACACACACACACACACACACACAGCGGCACACAGCTGTCAGAATTGTGTACGTGTGAGAAATGTGTCCGAAACAACAACAAAATATCAAACCAAAGTCAAAATAAAAATCGTAAAAAATCAGTCAGCGCGTAATTTCAATGGAAACACACATACATATCTATATATGTATATCGTGAGTGTTCGTGTGTGTGTGTGGGTGGGGGCAAGTCAATGCCAAAGTGCCGCCCCCAAGCCCCCGGCCACTTTCAATTAATAAACAAACAAGTTCATTTGTTTTATTATTATTTCGTATGGAAATGCCTCAACAGATTCTCTAGCACTTGAAAATCGATTTAGCTACAGCCCTCCCTCCCCATGTGCCACATATTTGTGTAATTAATGGCCCCCCAAAAACCCATGAGCGGCCACATGAATAATTTCTATAAATATCAGAGAATTTTTTGTGAAATACTTTTCGAGCAGGAGATCTATCTGTTTAGTTCCCTGGGAGTTCCCAGCAAGTCCATCAAAGATCTGGAAATCGCATGTGGGGGGCCGTTCGTTTATGGGACATTTTGTGCAGTGTAGAATGGTAGAGGGGATACTTTTCACCTCTCGAGAGCAATCTCAATGTGAAACCGCAATATACGCTGAATAAATATTCTCAATTATTCATCAGAGAATCGTTGGGCACACAGCAGGGTATTCGTTGTGTGGCAAAGGCGGCTCCGGGGCAATAAATGTTTTCCGTTTTGTTGATTTTATCATAGGCAAATATTATGTCTATGTGTAGTACACAAACAAAGACCTATTGTGTGGGATGTACATAAATCTATTTTGATAAAAAAATATTTGCAAATTAAAATATAATTTTTATTACTACAAAAATGCGGCGAGAACCCCATCCGAGCCCTGGCCTGGCCTGGTCTGCTGTCTGCTGTTTTTTTTTTGGACTTTTAATTTATTTACTTTTGCTAAAAAAGAAAATACAAAAAACTGTATTTATTTATGAGTATTTTTGTTGTTTTTTGCTTCTTTTTCTGCTCTCGGGCCAAAGAAGACGAAAATCACATATTGCTTCCCCTTCCTACGAGAATTTTTTTTTGGACAGTGCCACCACATTGGCATACCACACTTGACGTTGCCTCTGCCACTGCCACACACCCGCATTTCGTAGTGCAATGAAAATGGAAATGTGGCCAAAGTTTCTACAGGCCGCCCTCCAACATCATTTATCAATGGCAAACAAATTTGGCTTGATTTGGGACTGACCTTCGGTTGACATTATGAAGCGAAAGTTTGTCCCCCAAGAGATGGGCATCCTTCAGAATCCGCAAAGGCAGCAAATGATAAGCCGGCCAATTGATGGGATACTTTCCATTTGACTTGGCTTTCTCCAGCTCTCCCTCACTCCAGCTCTCTCTCTTGAGGTCTTCTCAGCTAATTCTCTGCCCCTTACGAATGCTGATCTGCAGAGGAATGGTGGCACGGGGATGACTAATCAAAGGATTGCTGTGCGGATAGACGTGTGCCCGATTAGGAGGCGAATATCCAACTGTGTTTGAATCGTTCCCCCTCTGGCTACAGGCATAGCTTTTAGCCGATTCTTGGCCATATATATATGAATCTTTAAGAAAAAGCTTCCGCCTGCTGTTCGAAATTCATTCGTTCTTTCTGCCTTGTGCCCCCCCCCCCCCCCCGCTCTTGTTCTTCCCTTCCTTTTTTCATTCGCTTTTATTTTGCTCGTTTTCTCGTGCGCACGAAAAACTTTTCCCTTGAGTTCACTTAACTACTTCCTTCTGCCTGGCAACACAAACTGAAGCGCACTTCAATTCAATTTCGTATGCCAACTTGGACTGGATGATGCTCCTCCGTGCCCCCCCTGCCAGCAGTCCGTGCCCCCCCCTGCCAGCAGCCTCCTTTGATCTACCCTTTTACTTGAGCTTTTTCGAGTGAAATCAGTGCAAAACTACCCGAAGGAGCGGAGTGGATCGGAGTGGAGTGGGAGAGACGATGCTGGAAAATTTCAGTTTTCTTCTCTCTTGTGTTTTACAGTTGCCCTTTTTGTGTGTGTGTGTGTGCGGAGGAGGAGGAGGAGGAGGAGGTGCAGCAGCAGCAGCAATTCCTACACTTGGCATCGTTTCCCTTTTCGGAGCCCGTTTCGGGCCAAGTTATCCAAACGTTGGCACAGAGCCCAACACAGGATGACATTGTTGACTCTGTCTCTGCATTGGGGCGCAGTGTAGCAGCAGGGACTGCGACATGCAACACTTTCTTGCAACGCCCACGCGCCCCAAGCCAGCAACAAAGTCTCAACTCAACTCAACTCAGTTCTTCCTCTTCCCCTTCCCCTTCTTCTTCCTTTCGTTTCGTTTTGCTGCCTGTCCCTGACGCCCCGCTTCTTAATTTGATTTTCACAAGTTGCCAACGACAATTGTTGTTGCTGCCACGCCGCCGCTGCTGCCACGCCGCCGCTGCTGCCACGCCGCTGCTGCTTGATTTACATATATTTAATCGTGGCTGAAATGCGCTGCAGCAAAAGGAGTCTCCGGTCGCTTGTGGGCGTCAACTGATTTGAAAGTGGCAGTTGCAAAAGTAAGAGGCAAATGCCACTGCCACTACTGTTGCTGCTGCTGCTGCTGCTGCTGATGAGGCCCTTTCTTGCGAGGGGCGGGGGGGGCCACGGAACGAAGGAGAATGCTCGTAAAACTTTGACTAGCATCCCAACTCCCCTTCTCCCCTCCTTCTCTCTTGCTCCCCTGGCAACGTCTTCTGGTGGCACACAGAAGTAGGCGGAATGCAGGGAAATTTATGTATCTGTAAAATAGTTTTGTTGCCAGCACTTGCGGCACACACTTTTGGGAATATATTTTCGTGCTACATTTTGACAGAGTGAAAAGATTCCCAAATCGTAGAGCAGGAAGCCAGGGAAGGGTCGTGCAGTGGGATGGGGTGGGGTGTCTTCATTTATGGCAAGAGAAAAGGATACAACGCCCATAAATAACCCGCACACAGAGCGAGAGAGAGAGAGAGAGAGGAAAGATTTTCACTCATTATCTAAAAAGCCCCTGCCGAGTGCCGTCGGTGACTGGTAATCTTCGACAGACTTGCAGGAAGCGGCAGAAACAGTGGAATCCGAATGATACGCTCTCTTTCCACTGTTTCTCTTCTCTCAAGCTGTGCGGGCGGGAGTGTGTGTGTGTGTCTCTGTCCCTTTGCTCCGTTTGCTTTTAATTAACAAAATGCTAATACCATTGTACCCACCGAAGAGCGAAGGCAAATATTTAGTTGTCAAATCCTTAATCACGCTACCGCTTCTTTCGGTATCTCTCTCTGTCCAGCCTTCTTCGTTATTGCAGTTCTCTCGCGCTCATTCTGTCGTTCGGTGCTCGGCTTAGCTGCTGGCTGCAGCCCGAACCTAGCGCAATGTCAATTTAGTAAAAAGGTGACATCGGTCACCCACAACTGTGTGCATGCTATCCCTTTCCAACGCTCGTCTCTGCAAGAGCCGAGAGAGCGCCTCACCACAGACGACACCTTATTACTCAATTAATCTTGCTCTGGCGCTCGCCTTCTATCGCTCTCTTTCGTACTCTCGCTTGCGTTTTGGCATGGCCTGCGCTGAGTTAGTCTTGCGCTGATCGTCACAGAAATCAATTAATTGTACTCGAAATTACAGGCATACTGGGGCTTTCGTTTACCAAAAACAACATACATATATACATCGATAAATATTAGCAGGAGTGAGCAAGTGATGGTGAAACAAGTGAGAAAAGAGCAATTCATAGCCACGAAATATACTCTTCCTCTGTCTCTGTCTCTGCCTTGGTTTTTCTTCTATTCTATGTGTATTATTCTGCTTCCTTATGCTTAGGTTTCGTGCCCATTCCATGGCTGTCCTTTCCCATTCGGCTCTCTACTCCCCCTTGAGTTTTTATTTTCGGCTAATTTGAGCTGAACATGCGATCAAATCCATTTGGGGTTCCATCTGCTTCAGGGGGTTGTTGTTTGGCTTCGGGCTGCGAGTTATGAAAGCCACAGCCAGGGGAAGGGTTAAAGGGTGCGCGTGGAGTAAGTTATAACTGCAAATAACAATAAAAATAACATTTGTTTCGGGATCAAACTGGTGGCGGAAGCCGGGCACGTGCTACGGTTTGCCCAGCACTCGTCGTGGAGGGGGAAGAAGAACGATTGTCGGCTCTCGGCACTCGTCACGTTTCATTTAGTGCGTTAACGCGTGAGAGCGGAAGGGGGATGGAGGAGGGAGGAGAACGGTATGTACCTAACTGCTGTTCCCTGTAAAAGTTTGTTGAAATTTAAAGTCTGTTTTTTCTCTGGCCGTGGTGGGAGAGGGATAGGGGGAGGATGTTGTTTCCCCGCGAAAGTCAAACAAAAAAATTTGTCACATGTCAGGGCGTGGGGCAGTGTCCACAAATCGAAAAGTGAGAGAGAGAGACAAAAGAGAGGGTGGCGTGGAATGTAATGAAACGACGAAGAAGGATATACGTTCCCCCATCTAAAGAAAAGCTTCTGCTCTTCGCCACTCGCCTCTCCTTGTGGCACCCGTGGCTCCTGTGGCTACCGTGGCTCCTGTGGCTCCTGCCGCCCTTCCTTTGGACAACAAAAAGGCAGCAACAAAGCCAAAAGCGACAACTACGATAACTGCAAAGAGAGTGAGAGAGAGAGAGAGGGGAAAGAGAGGAAGGGAACGAGAAAAAGGCATTGTTGTTGTCACTGCGACAAAATAAACGTTTGGGGTGGGATTTTAGGGTGTGTGTGTGAGTGGGGTTTGGGTGCAAGCTATATTGAATAGATGGCAGGGAACTCCCGGCAGGGACCTATTCGTATATACGTGATGGCCTTACCTTTCATTCAACATGCCTTGACTCTCGGTATGGCCTGGGGTTCGGATTTGGTGGGTCCTTCCCTCACACACAGGAAGCGTCGCACAAGCTGGCAGGATATTTTATATTTGTGCGGCTCTGCGTGTGTGTGTGTGTGTATGGGTGTGTTTGTGTAGGCAGGGCACAGCCATTGTAAATTCCAGCTGCCGTTCGTTGTTCGTTGCACGCCCCGGACTTGCCAAACGGATGTGCCATGCACGGACGGACCACCAGCAGCAGGACGAAAAAATAAATGGTATACAGACACACAAACACACACACATACCCCTACCCATGTCCATGTCCACATGTAGGTATCTGTGTATGTATTTACGAGGACCCGGGGCAGGTCTATGCACACAGGATATGCCCCGGCTGTGGTTTGTCGTCCCCTCCTTGTCGTGTGCAATGCCTGATAAAATGCGAAATGCGCGAATAAAAGTCCTGTTTGCATGCCCCTCTCTCTCTCTCTCTCTCTCTCTGTGTGTGTGTGTGTGTGTGTGTGTGTGTGTGTGAGCCCAGCCAAGTGGCAAATCAGCTTTAATAGGACACTGTGTGCTTTTGGGCCTGGCTTTAATCATGTGCAAATTAAACAACTGCGGTAGCGGATTGTGTTTTTAAAAAGTTTTTATTTTACTTCGAACTTCACTGATATAGATTTAAGTAGAGGGTCACAAAGGAATTCCGGGCCAAGGGATTGCGCGATCTTAATATTTAGCTAGACTTTGCGGTGTCGCTGCTGGATCAAGACTGATTTGAACTTTCTGATCTTTGCATCGTTGATCCCTTTCGGGAATCGTTTTTCTATAAACATTTCAATTGATTTCGCCATCCCGAGTATTGGATTTCGTCATCCAAAGAGAGAACTGTAAAAGGCCTAAAGTGCAGGATCTGCAGAAAGCCGGGAGTGAGATTGTTTATGAGAAGCCGGGTGTGGGCAAACATTGGTTTTCCATTTAGGCGAGTGTCAAAGATTGGGGTTGCGGCGGGGGCGCTTGAGATTGTACATCTTAGAAATCAATTAGGCGGAGGCCCAAGATTGAAATTGTTTTCGTTTTGGAAAGCCAAAGATTGTTTACAACTCGTATAAGAGCTCAATGGAATTGGGTACGTTAACTCCCCCCATTCTTAAATGTTTCGTCCCGATACATTTTGAAGTTCTGATAGAGCTCTAATTTCTTCTGACAGTATTTGAATGTTGCTTTCCACTATTTCTTCTGACGGTATTCTTATTGATTTAATAAGTACACATTTGGTTAATTTATAGCCGAAGTAAAATAACATTAACAATATCAAAATGATTAAAAATAATGTTGTTAATGGTAAGGCCGTATTACCTAATGTTATAAGGGGATTTAAAATATTAACATTATCAAAAGAAAATTGCTTATCATTCGATTGTATATAATCGACTAATTCAAAATCGCTATATCTATGATGCGATATATATTTTAGAATTTTACCCTTATCATTTATGTGGGTTATATTATTTATTACAATTGTGTTGTTGAATATAAGGAGATACGATCCTAACAAAGTAGTATTGTCTACGATATTTTTGCCTGAAACTAATATGGCACCATCCTGAATGATGTCTATTTCTTTGTTTTTTTCCCTTTTTTTAGTGCAGTTGGCTTTAAAGCCATTAAGTAAATTGGTGAAACAGGTACTCTTTAAATTTATTTGTGCGTAATTGTTAAAAGTTTCACTTTTAAAATTATTCATTAAATAGTATTTCTCCTTACATTCACAAACTTTTTCACTTATAACTAACATTCCATCATTTTGTGAGATGGCTCTTGCATGGTAAAACTTGCAAATATCTTTAATTTGAGGATATTTTATGTAAATGATTATTAAATCTGCATTTCGAATTATTTTAACCGTTGCAATGTCCAACAGATCAGACAGTTCAACATTATGTTTTTCATGCTTATAAATGTCCTCTATTTCGTTTTTATTTAAAATTTTTGTATTGAAAATGTTTACTTTTAAGAGGGTTATGGTATCAACTAAATTTAGTAGGTCAAAAGTTATTAATTTTAAACGATGCTTTCTCAGTATCGTTTCTTCATTGAAGATGACATTCTTTAATGAATTTGATAGCAATTCAATTTCTTTGAAAAATTTGGAATTTATTACAAATTGTTTATTATTATTTTCAGTTAATTCATTTACTTTATTTTGTATTTTCAAAAAGTCGTCATGATCAGGGCTGCCTGCTATCCATTTCCAAATGGTACCTAATTCATTTATTCCCCTTTCTTTCCGTTTTGGAACTAATTCTGAAATCATTAATTTTAATAGACTTAAGTCCATTGATATTTCCCACTCATCGTCTGAATTAATTGATTTGTTGACATATTTGGATTCTTTATCAATTATCTCTCTATAAAAACTCAAATTAGTAATATGGAAAAGTTCAGCGTATGTTTCATAAGTGTAAACGTCTCTGTCGTCTTTGAGCAATAGATAGTCACTATGCGTATAGTCAATTACTTCCGCAGTCGTCAATATAACAAAAGTCAGTATTAGTATATTCGCATACATTTTCTGGAAAAAATATTTAATATTTGATGTTATCTTTATGTATAATTCTGTTTCTATTGTTGATTATAATTTTATTCGGTCGATTTTCCTTAACTACCTGCTTTTTGTATCGGGATTGTAGTTTATTTCTTTCCCCGAATTTCTTTTCATAGACTACTTCTCCTATTTTATAATCTTTTTCTCTTCTATCTTTGTTATGTATCTTAAGCATTTTGGTCTGAGCTTCCTTAAGTAATATTGGATTATGTTTGTGTTCTATTTTGTTATACAATATGTCATATGGCATTTGATTGGTCGTTGAATGTATCGTCAGGTTATATTTCAGTGCCGCCCTTATTATTATTTCTGAATAATCTGTTAGATTTAGTTCATCCTTGATGCACCGCGCTATTTCTGTTAGTGTGGAATGTACCCTTTCTACCTGACCATTTGAGGTGCTGTGTCTGGGATCAGCATAATAAATAGTTAAGTTACTTCTTTGTATGAATGATCTAAATTGTGCTGAAGTAAAGCTTGGTTCGTTGTCAGTCATTAATGATGTTGCTAACGGAAAGTGTTGTAAAATTTCCATTACCTTATTTTCAATGTTTAATTTACTTTGAATTTCCTTGACCACCAAGTATTTGGAATAAGAATCTATACAAGTTATGAATGTTAGGTTTTGGGCATAGTATATGTCTAAGTGTAATTGATCTCCTTCTTTTGCTGGAATGGGAGCTTCCCCAATTGGAATTTTTACAGGGTGTCTCCGATATTTGTTTTTGTTACAGATCTCACAATTTTTTATATATTCTTTTAATTTTTTGTGCAGGTTTGGCCAATAATACAGCTTAGTTATTTGTTTGTAATTTTCGTCTAGTCCTCTATGGGCTCTGCAATGTGTTTCTTCTATAATTATAGCTTTATCTTCTGAATTTACTACATCTTGGAGGAACTTTCTTGTGAAGAGAAATTTATTTATGAAGTTTTCCTTTAGCTTATTTTGGATAAGGTATAAATCTTCTAAAGTGCAGTGTATTCCTGTGGTTAAGTGAGGCTGAATAAATTCTTTTAAAATGATTAGCAGATTGTCAACCGTATCAAATTCAATAATATGTCGGGTATTTTCATAAACTCTTACTAACTCATGAACTGTGAATCTCCCTTGCGCTAATAGTAGCTGCTGTTTAAATTGGTTTAGAGGCTTGCTAGTCTCTTGAATGACGTTTTCGAAACTACTCTCTGCTGAATGCTGAGTATTTATGTCTGATTCTGATTCTGTCTGGTCGACATCACTATCTGTCATATGATTTATTTTAATCCGAGATAACGCGTCCGCTACTACGTTAGTTGAGCCTGGCTTATAAATGATTTTTGGTGTGAAACTTTCTATGAAGTAATACCAACGTTTCATTTCAACATTTGGATTTTTTTGCGACATTGCAAAGGACAAAGGTTGGTGATCTGTATGTATTTCAATTCCACTCACTCCGTATAAATAATTTCGCAAATTTTTTAATGCCCATACAATAGCTAATAATTCTTTTTTATTAGTAGCATATAATTGCTCGGTTTTACTTAAAGTTTTAGAAATAAATGTTATGGGATTCCCATCTTGCGACAAAACTGCACCTATTGCTATGTCCGATGCATCTGTGGTTAATGTGAATTTTTTATTGTAATCTGGTTGTACTAATTCAATATGTGCTATTAAACTGTCCTTTAAATTATTAAATGCTCCAATTGCTGGTTCATCCAGCTGTATTAATGCTTTCTTGGATGCCCTTCGTGAAACTTTCCCATTTACTCCGCTCAGATATTTTGTTAAAGGTTTGGCAATTGTGGCATAATTTCGGACAAATTTTCTGTAATACCCTGTTAGTCCTAAGAAGCTACGTAGCTCTCTGATATTTTTAGGAATTGGATAGTTTTGTATTGTGGAGATTTTGTCTGGATCTGTTTTAATGATATTTTGGGAAACAATGTATCCCAGAAATTTGGTTTCCAATTGAAAGAATTTAGACTTTTCAAGTGAAATTTTCATGTTAGCGTTTTGCAATATCTGAATTATATGAATTAGATCTTTATAATGTTGTTCTATAGTTTTTGAAAATATTATTATATCGTCCATATAAACGTGACAAGTTTTCCCAACTTGTTCTCTAAGTATATCGTCCATTGCCCTTTGGAAAATTCTGGGAGCGTTCGTCAATCCCATAGGCATTCTTAGAAATTCATATTTGCCGTTATTTATGGAAAAAGATGTTTTTTCAATATCTGATTCCCTCATTAAAATCTGATAGAAACCTGACTCTAAGTCAATGGCCGAGAAATATTTCGCTTTACCTAAATTGGCAAGGATTACTGAAGGATCTTGCATAGGGTATCTATCCGGTATAGTGTTTTCATTAAGTTTCTTAAAGTCTATTACTAATCTATGCTTAGGAGTTCCGTCCTCATTTACTCCCTTCTTTGGTACTACTATTACCGGTGAATTATATGGGCTTTTACTAGGTCTGATTATACCTTCATCTAACATTTTACTTATTTCGTTATTAACGAAATCGTTAACCGAATAAGCGTATGGATACTGCTTGCCATATACCGGTCTATCGTGTTCAGTGTTAATCTCTCCTTTTATATCCGTTCTGAACGGTAACTGTAAATTTATATTGGCATGGTCTTCTTCGATGATAGATACCATTTTCTCTCTGAGATTTTCTAAATTGTCCTCTTTGTAGGTTATTGTGTTATACAATTTCATTTTTTTCAATTCAGAATTTGCATAATTTTGAATGTCGGATATTTCTACGACGGCGCGTTCAGGATTTTTGCATCCCAAACTTTTAAATTGTTTATTGTCGGATAATTCAACGACGGCGTGTTCAGGATTCTTTAATCCCAAACTATTCGAACTTTTAGTGTCGGATAATTCAACGACGGCGTGCTCAGGATATTTTAATCCCAAACTATTAAAACTTTGGATGTCGGATAATTCAACGACGGCGGGCTCAGGATATTTGAATCCCAAACTATTGACGGATAATTCTTCGTCGGCGTGCTCAGGATTTTTTGATCCCAAGCTATATAAACTTCCTTCTACCTTTACTGAATCGCTTTTCATTTCTTTTTCTTCTTCAAAATATTTTTTTATTATATATTCCTTCAACGGAAGGATGGTTTTTCCTTCTATAAAGGTTAATTTGTTTAAAGAAAGGACCTCGTCATATATTAGTTTCTCCTCATTGTCTTTATAACTTAAAGTCCCCTTTCCTGTATCAATAACCGCTCCGATTTTCTTTAATAGGTTAAATCCTATTAGTAAATCTGCCTCCATTCCATCTATTTCATAAAACACTTGCTTTGTGTTGAAAATTGTTATATTATGGAAATATTTAATTATTGAAAACCCATTCACTGTAGCAACTTTCTTATAGATTGGTAATTCATTTTTATTGTCGTAAATTCCTTTTTTTATATAACAGGAAGTTGCTCCCGTATCTATCAAAACTTTTAATTCTCTGTTTATTTTTTTGTCTACTCTTTTTAGGTAGGGCAGACCTACTTCGGGGGCTGATCTAAAAAATGATCCTCCTCAATGTTATTTATCCTCATTGCTTTATTAGCCGGTTGTTCCGACATTTCGTTTAGTTTTCGTTTCTGCGCTGGATTGTCGTTAGACTGATTATTCGGGACTACGTTTGCCCTAAAATGCTGGGCTTGGCTATAATTGTTATTATTTCTCCTAAAATAACCGTTAGTATTCTCCCGATAATTTCTATTGTTATTATTTCCCCTGAATTGATTGCTGTTCTGTCGGTTCCGGATTTGTATAGATTCGTCTACCTCCATTGGTTCTGGGGCCTGATTTTGTTGTCTATTACCCAAGAAATAGGGTTGTCCCCAAGACATGTTATTCCTCTGCAAATCCCTTTTTTGGTCGAATGGTGAACTGTTAGTCCTAGGTTGTCGTTGGTTGAATCTTAAGGTATTAAAATTATTATTCCCTGAATTTCTGGGACCGCTGAATTGGTAGGCAAATTGGGCCCGAATGTTATTAGATTGCAATTCCTGTACCTTTGCTAAGGCATTCGGTAAATCTGGGGGATTCAATGAAAATAGGATTTCAGCAATGCCGCCGTTTAGGCCAGTGACAAAAATGCGTAAGGCATTGTCTCTAATTTTTTTATTTGATTCCTTGGTGATCTCACTGTCCTTTCCGTGAGTCATTATTGTCTTATTTATTAACAAGGTCATTTTCTTGTTAACCTCGTTATAGAAATCTATAATTGAAAGGTTCCCTTGTCGGAGAACGCTTAATTCCTGTTCTATTATGTAAATAGGTCTCTTGTCACTGTAAACAAAGTCAAGCCGTGAAAGTATGGCATCAAAATTTAGAACTGTCCCGTGGTTGGTCAGTGCGTCATGTGCTGGTCCTGTTATTTTGTTTCTCAAAATTGTTAATGCAATATAATATTGCTTACTTCCTTTCTTATATAACTTCACTGCAGTTTCTGCAGCTTCCCTCCATCCTACATATTGGTTTAATCCACCATTAAAAATTGGTAGGGATTCTATTACCTTCAATGTGGTGTCGTCTCTTATTGTCTCGTCTATTGTTTCTGCCTGATAATCCGATACCTGATCGGATTTAGTTTCTATTTGCTGTTTTAAATTTACAATTTGCTCTTGTACTTGTGAAATTTGAAGTGCTATCAATTGTTTGACCAGATCTGCTGTGAGATCGGTCCTTGCTTGAGAGTTAATCATTTTTAGTTTTTCAAAATCTAAAGTTAGCTGATCCACTTTTAATTTTTCTTATATGTTAGTTTTTAT
Source organism: Drosophila persimilis (assembly GCF_003286085.1). Classification (NCBI taxonomy): domain Eukaryota; kingdom Metazoa; phylum Arthropoda; class Insecta; order Diptera; family Drosophilidae; genus Drosophila; species Drosophila persimilis. The sequence goes on from NW_020825289.1 coordinate 12,825,205, forward strand.
AATCTTATATATCCTAATTGAACTTATATATTTATTAATACAACTCTTGCTCACGAAATATCCGGTAGGGGTCGTCCTTCTTAGTTTGGCAGATCTTCGAACGGGTCTTCCTTCTTAAATTTCTTTGCTCAGCTGGGTCTTCTGGGGGTCTTCCTTCTTTGGCTTCGCTGATCGTTTCACTTTCTTTGTATTTTGGTTTTGTCGGTTTTGTTGGTTTTGTTTTTTTAAAAACTTTGGGTTTCTTTGGTTTTTTTTGTATTTACGAATTGCCTTGATTAGCTTTTTGTTTTATTTGTATTTTGCGTTGTATTTGTATTTGTATTTGTATTTGTATTTGTATTTGTATTTGTATTTGTTTTTGCACACCCTAAGCTCCGGTTTGTTTCCTTTTTATCTCACTTTTTTTTATCTATATCACACAGTCACTCCGCGTTTTTAATTTTGAAGGATTTATTCCATTAATTAATTGTCCTTCGGGTTTCGGCACGACGCAACACTTTTATCATTCGGTGCTTTTTAGACAACGTCGCCCCACGTTGGGCGCCAATTAAACAACTGCGGTAGCGGATTGTGTTTTTAAAAAGTTTTTATTTTACTTCGAACTTCACTGATATAGATTTAAGTAGAGGGTCACAAAGGAATTCCGGGCCAAGGGATTGCGCGATCTTAATATTTAGCTAGACTTTGCGGTGTCGCTGCTGGATCAAGACTGATTTGAACTTTCTGATCTTTGCATCGTTGATCCCTTTCGGGAATCGTTTTTCTATAAACATTTCAATTGATTTCGCCATCCCGAGTATTGGATTTCGTCATCCAAAGAGAGAACTGTAAAAGGCCTAAAGTGCAGGATCTGCAGAAAGCCGGGAGTGAGATTGTTTATGAGAAGCCGGGTGTGGGCAAACATTGGTTTTCCATTTAGGCGAGTGTCAAAGATTGGGGTTGCGGCGGGGGCGCTTGAGATTGTACATCTTAGAAATCAATTAGGCGGAGGCCCAAGATTGAAATTGTTTTCGTTTTGGAAAGCCAAAGATTGTTTACAACTCGTATAAGAGCTCAATGGAATTGGGTACGTTAACTTGCATATTGCAAATTAACAATAAACAGTTTTTCCCAGGCCGCGGGGTCAAAGGGGAAGCTCTTTATTAATTGAAAACGCCGCCCCCAACGGCCACGCCCTGTCCCTGTCCTGTCCCTGTCCTGTCCTGCCGGTTGCTTCTGTCATTCGTGGGTGGAGGCATTGTTGTGGGGAATGTTCTAAGGGATGCGGAATGGGGATTGGGATGATTCCCTTTCGGCTCTGTGTGTTTTCCAACTCAATTAATTTCGTTGTTGCCGTTGCTGTCGCTTTTGCTTTTATCACTTTTCCACTCTCTCGCACTCTCTTCTCCCCGTCTCTGTCTCTCTGTTTCTCTGTATGTCCTCCACGATGTTGCCTTTGCCTTTTTCTTTTTAATTAGTGCTCCTTTTGGCTCATTTCCTTTGGGTCCTTCTCATCTCCTTTTTCTAATGGCAAAACCCAAATAATTTCTTTGGCCCCTTTCCTTCTGCCCCCCACTGCTGCCCCCACTGCTGCCCCCCACTGCTGCCCCCCACTGCTTCTGCTAATTAACATATGATAATGATGACGATAATGATGATGTTGTGATGGCCCTCATCGCCATGACGAGGTTTGTGGGTGTGGCCGTTGCAACCTGTGTTTACCCGCTAATGACAGACGGACGGATCCGCCGCTGCCTCGTATAGGGGAATCGAGAGTTGAGCTTGAACCTCGTTTATGGGTTAAACGGCGGGCTTGACCCAAAGGTGACTCGATACCGAATACATTTCTGGGAAGCCCTCCCGACAGGACTAGGAGCACTCTTAGAGCATATTCGTAGAGGGAGAACTCGCAATATTTCGATCCTGGTGCCGCATAAACGGTGTGAATGTGCGTTTACTTGGTCTCTCTTGTGGCTTCCCTGCTGGCCAATTGGCGGCTTGTTGCCGCTGCCGCTGCTGCCTTTTCGCAAATCGCCTGCCCAACACGCCTCCCCAGTTGCCCCAACCCCTCCCCCTCCCCCCCATCATAAGTGAACAACGTGAGCGCGGATCTCGCACGCGATTTTAATGACACGGCACTTAAAATTTAATCGAGCAACCGGCAACCGGCAGTTCCCGGCCATACATGCATATACTATACACTCGATTGTACAGATAGAGGCGCAGCCCCCAGCCACCAGCCCCCAGCCACCAGCCCCCAGCCGCAGCCCCCAGCCACCAGCCACCAGCCCCAGCCCCCAGCCCCCAGCCCTATCAGGCATTTGCATTGATTATTGTTTTCGTGCATATTTCATTTGTTGCCTTTCCCCCCCCGGCACCGCCCGTTTCCGCTGCCTTCGTTAATTGCACAAAAATCAAACGTTGTGTCCACTGCCCCCCCCGCTCTCCTTTTCCAGGGGCCACCAATGCTGACACGCAATGTCCCGGTCACAGGAGATGGCCAGGACAACACAGAACCGAACCGGACTGGGCTGGGCTGGGCGGGGCGTGGCATTGGCGTGGCGTGGCACTGTGTGGTGTCCACAAATTGAGGTGAGAAGGAGCCGCAGCCACACAGGCTCCATGGCAACATTCATTAAAGCGCACAAAATCAAATAAAATGCAAAATGGAAAATCTGAAACTGAAAATCTCCTGCCAAGGCGCCTATTGTTGGAGCGCCTATTGTTGGCGGTGGAGGGGGGGGTGGGATGGGCGTCATTGATGATTTACAGCAACAACGGGAATAATGCATTTAACAAATTTATTCAGACTGCTTTTTCTGTTGTAGCATTTCATGCACCATGAAGCATGAAACAGCCAGACAGAGGCAGCAGCAGCAGCAGAGAGAGAGAGAGAGAGAGAAATGGAGGGATTAGAGGGAGAGACAAGGTGGCTCGCCCCCGGAGGCATTCATATATTTCAATTGTGGCGCTTTTCCTTTGTGGATTATTCATTGAAATGCTTGACATTAATTAACAGCAAATAAATAAAGAGCCACGCCCACAAAAACGCCGTGCACTCCATCAGCAGGAGGCAGATGATAATCATTCATCATCGCGGCGATCTGCTGTGCCAAATATTTATACAGAATGTGGATTTTGGCCTCGCTACCCCCTCCCCCCACCCTCATTTCGGCATAAATCTTGCGGTTTTCGGTGGAAAATTGGCAAAGCTCCAAGTGGTCCAAAGAGCAACAGAGCGGATACGATACCCTCCCCGGTGGTGGGTATTCCTCTATTGCAACCCAGAGATCAAGATCAAAACCTGTATTTCTTCTTTATTTTTGGGCTTTTGTTTGCCTTTCAATTGACAAAAAGAATTATTTATTATCTTTTGTGATTTTCCCTTCCCCTGCCTCTTAAATTTTGCTTGTGTGTGGGGGGGGGGGGGGACGTGGGGGCATAGCAAATGCAAATCCTATGCATTTATTTATTTGAAATCAGAAACAGAAGCAGTCCTTTAAATAGATCTCCCATTCAGAGTGAATTATGACCCCCACACACACACGCATTCTCCCCTAACCCCCCTTAACCCCCCTGCTCGCCATTAGCCTAATGGATCTAAGCGGAATCCGAAGCTTTTGTCAATCAGCTGCTGCTGCTGGAGGGGCATGTGGCCCCCGCGGGGAGTCTTCAAGTCGATAATAATAGCTCGGGCTTATTGAGTTTCAATTACGGCCGGCTCGGACCTGCCCTAACAATTGCAGCCCCCTAACAGGTCCCCCCCCCCCCCCCCCCCCCCCCATTGGCGATGGTGGCGTGACTCACGAGCACTCACGGTGAGTGCTTACTATCGAATGGAAGCCTAATCCTTTCCATAACCGATCCACGAGTGGCTGGCAGTCACGCAGCCATCGCCAGCAGCCACCAGCCGAGTGCACAGGTATTACGAGTATAAATTCTCTTTGCATATCTGATGTCTGTGTTGGATGCACAGCCTGCCTCTACGCCCCTCCGCCCCTCCGCCCCTCCCTTTCCGTGTGGCGGCTGCCCAGTCATTGCCATGTTTGCCCACGTCGTCGTCGTCGTCGTCGCCGTCGTCGTCGCCCGTCGTAAAATGCAAATTGCATGCAATCAACGCGTTTTTCGTTTAATTATTATGAGAATTTTTTCGCTGGCACGGAACGTGCCAACTGCCGTATTGGCGGACAGGCGGACAGAAACTTGATCCGCCTCAGATATATGTATGCATACTGTGGTACTGTGGTATCGGCGGGGCCTGCCCCCAGGGGCTGCCATTTTCAATTAAATTACCAGGCATTTGGCGCAAATTGTGTGCCCCTCCTGCCCCCTGCCCCCTGCCTCCTTCCCCCTCCGCGGCCGCCTAATGAGTGCCTATCTATGAGTGAGAACAAAATGAAAGTCTGCTAATTAATTTGCATTATTTATTGTTTTTGAAATGCACACACAGGGAATCGAGTTTTGTTTCAATTTGTTGGCGGGGAAAAACATTGAAAAATTCGATGAATGGAAACTGCATGGCAGGCGCAAATTAAATTCATTTTAGATTTCATTCAAACAAAAATTGCCAGAATGTACAGAATGTTGCCGCCGTTGGCCGAAGAGGCATTGAACTCGAAACTCGAAAGAGTACAAAGAGTGGGTGGTGGCAGGCGGTGGCACATAACCCCCCGAACTGTGGTATCCCATGTTCTCTCCGGCCACAGTACGACCCCAAAAGTACCCCAGGACTCTGCGAGATGGGGACCATGCCACGCCATGAGCTGCATGTCCACTCACGGGAGGACCTCGACAGGCCTTTGTTGAGGTCTCCCCAATTAGAGGACAGATCTGGCCACGAGTGAGACCTTATCGCAAAGGATAGCCATCAGAAATGATACTTTCACTGAACGACAGAAGGACCTTTAATATTGGTATAATTTTCGGATCCAAATGCGAGCCTTATTTTTGGGTTAACTCGATATATGATTGGTAAGCGTTTGGGGAAAGCAGTGGGAAATGGAGGGGAGAACTTGGAAGACTCCTCCGGGCCTCACTGCTTCCCCCCCACTAGAGCACGTGACTGGGGTATGTCCTGGGGGAGGGGGGTAGAACAAACACACACACATTACTTTTGAATTGCAAAACACAGCGTACGAGTATATGCAAAATTGATGAGATTTGATTGGGTTTTGGGGCGGACAATGAACTGGCTTTATGGAATATTGAAATTAGTTTACACTGGCCACACCCAAACAAGCAAGACCACACATGGACACACGGACAGGCACGCACACAGATACGCCAACCAATGTGACACATTAAATGGGAAATGGGAAGCATAATTGAATTATTGAACGGGTGAAAGGGACAGCGACAGCATTGGTGAGACAGAGATAACAATGATCAGAATGGAAGGTGTTTGTAAACGGTAAATGTCTCTCTTTGCCCACCCAAACCCTGTCAGTCGCGCCATCTCGCTCTGTCCGTCGATTGCAAGGGGATAATTTCATAGGGAAAGAGCAATAACGGCTGCGGGCGAGGGGCGAGGGGTGATAGGGGGATAGGGAGAGGGAGATGGGTAGTGTAATAGAATCCCAGAGACACGACAATGCAATGTGTGCGTGTGTTGGTGTATGTGTGAGAGGATTTACGAGCCATTCAGAGCAGCAGCAGCAGCCACCAACGACAACGATGATTGCATCGTCCTGGCCACAGTCCTGGCAAACTGCTTACGTATGCACATATGCAAGTCAAATGAACGTAATAATAAAATTGTTGCATGCCACAAGGGTCCTTTCCGCCCCCCTCCCTCCCCAACGCATGAAAGGAACTACGCTGCACAGAAGGATGATGCACTGGAAAAAGTGCGGAGTGCGAGCTTGAGGAGGTGTTTGGAAACTTGCAATCCAATTGGCAATGGATCGCGGCAGGGGCCATTATCTATATCTTTTCAAAGGAAACCCAATCATCGAATGGCTTGATGGTGCTTCGTATTTTCCGCAGTGTATGAAAGGGATTTGAGCGTGCTCGTGCATGAGCATAGTGCTTACGTGCATCTGTATATATGTACATGTGCAAAAATGTATGCGTACTAATGGCAAATGTGTTTTGCCCTCTTCCTTCCCCGTCCTCTGCTCACTCCCCGTGTGATTGAAGGGGCAACACTTCAATTAGGGTCCCGTTCCTTATTTGTGGGCGTTCACTGTAGCTCTCTCTCTCTGGGGGTGGGGTGGGAGGAAACGAAGCGCTAAACAATAACAATTTAACAACTTGTTTCAAGACGGCCTCCCCTTCCATTGGATTCGCTCCACCTCGTTATTGTCATTACCCTTGCCATTACCATTGCATACTCGCCTGTCTGTGTGTGTGCTCGGACCTGTTGTGCATGTATTTGTGCCTGAACAATGCATGGGTAATTATTGTTTTGGGGACAGACAGGCAGAGAGAGAGAGAGTGCGGGAGAGGGAGAGATTGCGTGACTGGAGCACATTTGTTTTGTTTACGGAAAGTAATTGCAAAAGTTGTTGTTTCAATTTTTGCCCAGCAGCAGCACCACCACCAGGGGAGGGGGGGAGGGCGGTACAGAGGCTTAACAATCGCCTCTTAAGCGCAAGGTGTATTAAATGCAAGGTGCACGCACTCATTCGTTGCATTCTCCGACTGCCTCACCTTCAATGGCATATACCTTTTGTGTGCGACGGTTTGCGGTGGAGGGGGGGGGGATACTTGGAGCAGAGGAACAAAACTGCTTAATTGGCATACGCTTAATGCTGCTACTTGGCAAGTGCCGGTGGCTTAAACGAAATCCAAAAACCAAGCCACGCCCCGGAACCGCCCCGAACAGCAGCGGCAGCAGCAGCAGCAGCATCAAAAACGCATTTGTCCCCTTCCGCCCAGTCAGCGCCTCCCTCCAAAAAAGTTTTTAGCTCTAGAAAGAAAAAACAACAACAAAACGGGTGGGTGGAAAGAGTGGGTGAGGTTTTTGTGCCATTTTCTTCGCTTCTTTGTTGAAATTACAATTTTCTTTCGCTGCGCCCAACGCCCCAACCCCGCCCACCCCCCCTGTTGCATTTTTTTGTTCGCCTCGTGCTGCACATCCGGCGCAAAAAGTGCATGAAAATGCGCAAAAATGGCACAGCTACCACCATGTCCAAATACATATATCCTTTAACAACTCTTTCAGTCTTGCTTCCTGCTTTTTGCTGCTATTTCGGAAGAGGAGCTGGGGAGCTGGCCATCCACTTCATTAGGGTGATCCCAACAAAAAAAAAAAAACCATCTGATCTGAAATAAACGACAGATTGCGAGACAACAGCTAGAGTGAAAAGTATTGTACATATGTGAAAGTGTAAAAAAAAACGAAAGAGAGCATCAAAATAAAGACAGCAACTTCACACAAGCTTAGGATCCGTTTTTGAGGAGAGCGTGGCCGAAGAGAGAGAGAGAGAGAGAGAGTCAGCGCGCATTGTTGTGGCTGCTGGAGAGACCGATGAAATGAGCTTTTTCAGAAGCTTAGTTTGCCGTATGTTTAGTGCCAGAGGTGAGGTGCTACTTGCAGCCGTGCCCTAATGCAAGCGAGAGCGCGACAGATGGAGAGAGCGATAGCGAAGAGAGAACGCCGGCATAGGCTGCTGCTGTGCGAAAGCATATGTATGTATATGTGGAATGGAAGGAATTGCTGAGAGCGAGAGAGCAACAGAATGATTTTGCTGAGAGCAGCAAAGCTCGTAGATCTGATCGATAGATAAGACAAACGAAATGCGCGCAGAAGAGCTGCTCGAATAGAGTGTTTGTCCCGCCAACAAAACGTTCCTCAGTCAATCCGTTTTACACCAAAAATTGCCAACATTTTTCACTTGCTACCCCCTTTCGGGGAAGCGGAAGGGGAAGTCATTGACCCTGTTTCAGCGTTGGAAAAATTATACGAATATAGCCCTGCGGGATGCATTCCACAGAAGGTAGATGGTTTTTCCTTTATTGGGAATTTCTGGGTCCACCCCAACGCCCACTTTACAGCTTCTCTCTCTCTCTCTCGCTCTCGCCCAAGAGCCAGAAGGAAGAGATGCGAGCGTTTTGGTTGAAAATGTTTGTGAAATATTTAAAGGGAATTCAAAGAAGGGAGCGGTCCGGCCAGGGGCAGGGAAAAGGGGCACCTGGCATAATCTGCAGTCAACATTTCAGCAGCTGCCATCGTCTGTCTCTCTCTAGCCTTGAATTTGCATTCATTTGAATTTTGGTATTAAATTGAAATATTTCTCGGCCTCCAAATGATTTATTCTGTATGGAATGCATTCGTCTGCCAATTAAAATGTACTAACCCTCTTCATTATCTCTTTCATTGCAGGTTTGTACTCGACCACGCCCATCGACTGGTGTCACCCCTTTTCCCCTGTGGAAATGAGCCGCACAAATATTGTAATTATACAAATTAATTCCTCGACCTCATTGAACACTTATGATAATCCTGAATATTACAACAAAAGGGGTGATTGGGTAGATTGAAATAGGGCCGAATATTGTAAGACTGCATTCAAATTGGACTTTCACCCCGAACAATGCACCGATAGATAGATAGACAGATAGAGAGAGAGAGAGAGAGAGAGAGAGAGAGAGAGAGCGAGGCATTTGGCAAATTGAAATCAAATCGATAACGAATCAAATTGAAATCTCAGCGAACCGAACAAACAAACAAACCGTCTTTAAAACACGAATCAAACTTTGACTTTGGTTCGGAAACGGGAAGAAATCCGAAAGTGCGCCAAATGCTGCAACTAAGCGATACATAATAGCCCCAGACCCAGCCCCCCCTCCTCCCCTCTGTGGCAAGCTCCGTCGCGATGGCTGCCAGATAAAAGATGATTGAATGCAACTGGCTTTGGCGCTGGCGCTGCCGCTGGATCAGCACTCCAGCCCCTTCACTGTCTGCCCTGCCGCCCTCTTGTCTGATTAACATAAATCGTGCCTGGCTGCTGCTGCCGCTGCTGCTGCCCGCCGACTATATCTTATTTCGATTTTTGCCTTTGTTTCGCTTCACTCGAATGAACTACGGCTTATGCAAAAGCTACACACAAACACAAACACAAACACATCCATCCATCCATCCATATATATACATACATACATAATCAAGAGTCAGAGAAACGGCAACCTGAAATTGAATGGAAATGAACAAGAAAAATAAATAAATAAAAACGAAAGGCAAACTGAAATGAAACTTCAGCAAGGAGCAAACAGAAGGGTAGAGCGGCAGTCCGACGCAGTGGCAGCAGGGTAGGGGAAGGAGTGGAGAGGAGGGGAGTACTGGCAGGAGTTGGACCCCAGGCAAAGGGGAGAGAACTGCAAACACATCAGTGCCATGCCTGGCTGTAGACTTTTATTGGAGTTGTGGAGTTGCAAACTCCCGTGGAGGGGGGGGGGGGGGGGGGGGGGGGGGGGGGGGGGGGGAATTTAACCCACTTCGTGCCAAACGGGCTGAATTATGGCACATTTGAGCGCACACTCGCAGAAATCTGCTGGCCCTGAAGTCTATTGACTTTCGAGTTTAAAGCAGAAACAAACTTGAAATCTGAAAAGATTTTCCATTTTCAGCCGAATTTAAGGCTACGGGTTTCGTTTTTTAGGTGCTCCCGATTTCGCAGATTTTTGTCACATATTCTCGTGGCCTGTTAAACGTACAGTTTAGTGCTGTTAGGCGCACAAAATCCTCTGTTATGTGTCGATAAACGATTCGGACTGCTGTTAACAGTCTGTTAATTTGAGGTTGGTTTAGAAAATAAATATTTATAAAAAAAAGTAAAGGCTAAATTGTCCTGGAAATGGTGTCAATTATATGTTAATGCGTCAATAAGGCATCTATTTTTTTCCTTTTGGAATTACTACTTTTTTTTGTTGTACAAAAAAGCCGTTTACCGAAAACGGGAGCACTAAATATCTTGAAAACATGATTTTAGTTGAAAATTAAATTAAATATATATATATTTATTATATATTGAAATATCTACATTTTTCTTTGATTTATGATCTGTGGAATCGAAATTTCCTGCTTTGTTCTGTCGGATCTTGGCAGATCTGTTGTCCGGGTTTTTGGGAACTAAAACTCCCAGCTCGAACATCTCTGTGCCTCTCTATAGATGCCTTATGTAAATACTAAGATTCTGCACGGGGGATCCCCACAGTCCCGAGTCCCATCGGAATCAAAAATCGATGCCTCGAATGGGTTAAGCGTGTCTTCCCCCCCGCCGCCACCGTATCTGCTCCACGTTAATGCTGCTGCTGTTGATGACGAGCATGAGAATGATGTTGCTGTCTGGCTGCCTGCCTCCCCGTCTGTTTCCCCCTTCCCCGTTCCACCTCTTTTGTTCCGTTTGGGTCTCTCGTTTGGCTCCTTCGTTCGCTTCGGGTTGAACTTCATTGTTGGCTCTCGCTTAAAATTCCAAACAGCAAATTGCAACTGCCAACAATTTCGAGGCTATCAGTGGCATAGCATCGGGCAGCCACGTCGCTGGTGGCTGGTGGCTGCTCCTGCTCCTACTGCTGCTTCTTGTGCTGTGGCAGCTTCTTCTCCTGGCAGTAATTTTATGCAAGATGCTATCTCAACACACCTCAACACGCCTGCTGCCACCGGGGGGCACGGCACAGAGGGAGAGAGAGAGCAGTGCAGAGAAATGCATGTAAGCCATTTCACTTGGTCTTCTCCTTTCTGCTGTTGCTGCTGTTGCAAGTATGACAAACAGCCTGCTGCCGTCTTTTGAATGGAATTCAATTCCCATGCTGCAGCATCGGTAGCCCCCCATTCCACCCCTCCACCTCTCCACCCTTCCGTCTTTCCGTTCGTGTCTTTTGTCTGCTTCTGCCGCAGCAGCAGCAGCAGCAATACTTGTTTAGCTTGTTTGTTGCTGCCTCCTTCTGCTGCCTGCCGCCTGCTGTTCCTGCCACTGCCACTGCCACTACCTTCTGCCTTTGCCTTTGCCTCTGCCACTGCAGTTATTGCCATTGTATCTTGATGCCTTTCAAGTGCCAATTGTGCGACCGCCCCAAACCTTTTTCTAGACAAACTCATTGCTTATTTAGTTTAAGGTGGGAATTCCAGGGGCAGCGGCAGCTGTAGCGGAGACTGCATAAATTTCATTCAAATTGAGTTGATAATGGCTGCCACTTGATAGTGGTGGCTGCTGCCTCCAGTTGCGGCTGCTGCGGCTGCTGCTGCTTCTGTTCAAGTGTTAATTGTTGGCGGCGGCACCCTCAGAGGCAGCGCGGCATTGTGCCGTCCATTCGTTCCTCCGTCCGTGTGCCTGTTAAATATTTGCACTGCGGCAGCGGCAATTGTCTGCTTTAATCAAAATAATAACCACAGAGCGATGGGGCGGTGGGGCGGTGGGGCAGGCCAGCAGCACAGTAGCCAATATATTCTACACTCGGCAAAAGCAGAGAGCCAACCCACTTCGAGTCCATCCAATGGACTGGCACACAAGTGTGGGGTTTTTCTCTCGGTGCATGGCCAGTGCACAGTCCCGGACTCCAGTGTCCGCTGTAATTCACGATTTCCTGCAGTAATTGAAAAGATATTCCCAAAGAGTAGCCTGGCCAAAGACAAGTTGCTGCCTGGCAGAGCCGCAACAACATTTTGCTAGCAAAGCGAATGAATCCGCGACAAGTCCCGGGTCGGGGCCGGGCCGGGCCGGGCTGGGTCTGGGGCCAGCAGGCGGCAGTGCATTAATTATTCATGAGTTGTCGCCGAGGCAGGCACGCAGGCGACACAGAGCCAGCAGTGGCCACCGCAACAGCAGCAGTGGCAGCATCAGCATCAGCAGTAGTGGCAGTGGCAGTGGCGGTGGCAGAAACTACAACGACAGCAGCGGCAACATAATTATTCATGCCCGCTTATCGCCAGTAAGGTAGGCAACACCATTTTAACCACAAGCGGATTATAATTATCAACAGTTGCCATCGCTGGCACAGACACACACACACACACACCCAAGGAGGAGTGCGGGGGGGGGGGGGGGGGGACAGTCAGTCAGTCACTACTAGATGCAATTGCAGTGCCTCCAGAGTGGCAGCTTATGCCCCTTGACGATGGCAAGAGGCGCAGCAACAAAATATAATTACACCTCCTCGAAAGCACTGGGCGATAGGGAGAATGGGGAAAGAGGGACAGAGAGAGAGAGAGAGAGGGACAGCTGCTTTAATTGATGTTGATTACTATCAACAACATTGCTGCTACCTCGCATGTTGCCCCTGCCGCAGCCCCCACCCCCCTGCTGTGGGCTACTTCTTTTTCGAAAACTTTTGATTGCATGTCAAAGCCGCATCAAGAGTAATTTTGGCCAAATAAAACATTAGCATTACTAAATTGTACTTGAGTAGCAACTAAATCGAAACGGAACCAAAAGCAACAAAATGGAGCGTGTTTCTGCCACTCCCTCGCTTCCCACTGACAGGGGGGCGGGGGGAAGTCTTGTGGAAATGCCTTAAGAGGCAAAAGATTCAGAGTAAGATTCACCACATTTGCTCTCTTTCGAGGACCATCCATTTGTCAAACGTGCTTAAGGTAAAACGTTTGCCATCTCTTTTTAGCGCTCGTCTCTCTGAGAGCCGAGAGAGCTTGGATGGTCCACACCTTAGAGGACGATGCCACATGATTAGGTCTTAAATCTGGATTTATCCATGGGTCTCGTCTTCCTAGGTGGGAGGTTCAAGTGCCTCTACAAAGAAGCCTATAAGCCGTACCTTGAGGCCGTACCGCCAGTTCCTTGAGGCTTGCCCATGGGCCTGATTCTCTATCGCGCAGAGTGCTATGCCATAAACTGGAAATTTAATTTGCTTTACCCACCACCACTTTTGGGTGTCTCATAATTTTGGGGGAAATATTACGGTCCATAAACCCCCGCCATTATCTGATATGGTGGGGCCCGCTGCTCAGCGACGGGTTGTTGGGTGGGTGGGTGGTGGTTCTGTGTTTTACTCGTAATATACACATTTATTTTTCGGATCGTTTGGGTTTAGTGCCTGCCTGGCGGTAATTGAAACCGCATCGCTGTTCATTGGGGCAGGGGCCTCCGATGACAGATGACTCCTGGCCTTCTGTATTGGGGGGAAATTGCGGAATTTCGATGGGCAAACAATTATTGCATGGCGAATCTGACTCTGACGAATTAATCAAATTTAAATTCTCTTTCAAAGAGAGAGAGAGAGAGAACGATAGACAGTTCAATGGGACTGCTAAAGTATTTCAATTTTAATTAACATTTGAATTGCATGGCATGGCATGGCATGGCATGGCCGTGAGCCTCTGCTCCTGCCGAATGTGCAAAGAGAGCAGCCACGGAACGGTAAAACACGAACAAAGCAAACGACGCGAAACTTCTCCCCAATCCTCTTGGGCTCCACACTACTCATCCCGCAAAAACGAAAATCTCCTTGCCATTCAGCATGCTGTGTCGGTCGCTCTCTCTCTCTCTCTCTCTCTATCCATCTCGCTCTCTGGCACTCTCTTGGGCCGTTGGCAGCCATGTTTGTTGTATGGCGCCGCTCTCTCATTAAAGCCTGGCTGGGGAAGCGAGATAGCCACATGCTGCTACAACTTTCGGCGCATGTTGTGCTGCGCATGCAAAAAGAAAGAAAAGGAAACGAAACGAAAGCAACAAAAAAAGAGCAGAGAGTGGAGAGGAGAGTCTGCGGCAGTTGTGGAGTGGAGGAGTGGCGGAGCAGGCGGAATGGGAAGCCTTGCTTGTTGGCAACGCCTGCTGGCTTTTAGTTTGCCTTTTAAATGTTTAAGCGATTAAGTCGAATTTTAATTTGGCCGCAAAGCATAACACGACTCCACTTCCACACAGAGTGCGCGGCCAGGCACAGTGTCACACAAGTGTATACACACACATACACACATGTATATGGTGTGTTTGTATGGGTTGTGTTTGGCTTGGGGCGCGGGACTTGAACTAACAGAAATGTAAAGCAGGCAATAAAGTGGCAACACGCTGACTTTGGCCATAAACAAAACTGAAACCGTTTTTAAGGGGGAGGGGCGGGCATTTCTGCTGTTTTTGCTGTCTATTTAGAGATGGCAGTGCAGGCGATATGCCGATATGCAAATCGACCCATGATTTATGATCTGTCTGTGTGTGTTTTGGCCCCCAAACTATGGGACAAGCCGAATTGTGCAAATAAATGAGAGGAGAACCTCGAATGAATATTCATTAGTTTTGCTTTTGGTTTTGGTTTTGGTTTAATGAATTCAGAATCACAAAATAGCGACTTCCTCAAGAGCCGCAGAGCCACAGAGTGTATACCGAAAAGCAAGGCTATATTCGCTGTAGAGTAGTGAAAATTACAAATAAATCTACCACCTCTGAGACGTGTATTCCCCTGCTACCGAAGGGTATTAAATGAAGCGAACGATTCTTTTTCCCCGGAGTCCAGTCCGGTCCGGTCTGCCATTACCATTCCCCTTCCTCTTCTTCTTTCCATTGTCTGCTCTCGTTGCCGGCCCTCATTAATGTTTCAAGTGTTTTATGATATGCATAATTGCTTGTACAGATAATAAAGTTTTCTTCGGTGCCCGGACAAGATCCCAGGGACAGTGGCCGACCAGCCACCCTCGCCCCACCACCCGTCCGTGCCATTTGTCCATTCACTTAATTAAAATGCAAATGGAAATTCTTCAAATTCTGCATAGCTGGCAGAGAGCGAGAGCGAGATGGGGAGCTTTAGAGGAAAAATGCATATTTCATGTCCCCTGATGACAGGTTCCCTTTTTTTTCATGTGTAGAATGCCGTGGCTATGCTACCCTACAAGGTATATTACAGATAAGGTCCACCCACTTGTATGTCTTGTCTTGCCTTTGCCTTGCTTCGCTATCGCTTCCTTGGACTCTCTGCCCGCCCTACCTTCTGTTTATTATACCTTGATCCCCCACTCCGTTCCTGTTTTGTTGCTGCTACCGAGTTTACGACGCGTGAACGGCAACAGCAACTCATCCGCCAAGCAGAGGCGACAAAATTCAACAGTCCCCCTCCCACCGTCCTCCCATCGTCCATTTGCGCCTCCTCTCCCCCCCCGCCCCCCTACTAACGAGCAGGGAAGCGATCTTGCTTCTGCTCTGTCGGCGGCCCCTTCTTTCCTTCGTTTTTGGTTCCTCTTCTTTTTTTTTTTTTTATTGTACAAGGCATTTCCAGTGAATTTTTTGATGATATCTTTGAATGTTAACATTCACAAAAGCGTAAAAATTGTTTCCCCTCTGTGCTCTTTGCTCTTCCCTCTTCCCTTCCGTCGGTATTAGTTTCTATATCGGCTTTATGAGGCACTTTTTACTGTTGAACCTCTCCGCTGGACTGGACCAGGCCCTTTTTCATTCGTACGTACCCTCCGAACATGGTCCTCCATCTGTGTGTTTGTTTGTGTGTGTGTTAAGTGAAATTCTTTTGTACCCCGAGAAGCGAAAATAAAATTCACACACTGCCGAACGTGCCCGATGCTCGGGTGAGAGGGAGAGCGGCGGAGAGGGAACAATGGAACTGGGATTTTGTGAACACCGGTTGAGGGAAGTTACGATGGCAGAGGGGGGTGCGCGCTTGCTCTGCTCTTCTCTGCTTTGCTTGTTCGCTTCGCTTCTACCTGGCGGGCACAATCTCTCACAACAGCAGCAGCAGCAGCGGCAGCAGCAAAAAAAAAGGTGCAAAAGCAGCAACAACTACACAAAGTCGTACCGAAACCGAAACGACCGACCGACCGACCGACCGACCGACAGACCGAGTGACGGAGTGAGAACAGCAACAACAACAACAACCAAAGACACCCAATGACAAGCTGCTCGGCAATTTGACATAATTTATACGTCAAATTACTGCAAATTGATGCTAAATGGCTTCAAATTGAATTGACTGGCGCAGGAGAGGAGAACAAAAACATTGTATGTGAAGAAAAATACAAAAAAAAAACGGAAACAAAAACAAAATACAAAATGTAGCGCCCTGGCAGCGAAACGGCAATAGCAACAATAACAACAACAACAAAAACAGCTAAAACGATGCCTCATGTCGACAGCTATCATTGTTGTTGCTTTTGTTGCTCTGGTGTTCACTCAAACGAAAACATTTTGAATTTTCAGCGTGGGGGCATCTACAAGATGTGTTGCTGTTGCTGTTGTACTGTTGTTGCTACTACACTAGACTCCACTGTTTGGTGATAGAGTGCGGGAGAGGGGCGGTGAACTGGCATGGGAGGGATTGTGGCTGGTGGAACGACGGGGAGCACAAAGATCGAGAAAAGAGCACATTCATCTTGACAGGCACTTTTGGGGGCATGCGGCTCTACCCCTTTCCCCCCCCCCCCCCCCCCTCTCCTGTCATTAGGCTGAACTCCGAAAACGGTAATAATGGGCCAAAGCTGAGAGGTGAAAATTACCCAGATATGTACTCGAAGGTGGAAAGAGCTCATGGTTAAGGTTGAGGGGAAACTGTTGGAAGCACTCATGAAAATTGCAGTTCCACCAATGCTGCACCAATATCTAGCAAATAAAAAGAGCCGAGTCCTGCACATTTAAGAGATCATTTAAATTGATTCACTTGCAAACTTAGTGGAGGATTGATATTTAGGGAGGAATAGATATTAGACGAAAATATCTTTAATATTTCAATAACATTCAAGAGCTTAAAGCGATGTTTCCAGTAAAATAAATGTGTTCTTGTAACCACTGAACCGCCAATGAATGCCCTCAAATGGCTTAAATAGTTGAAGTTCATTAAACCAAACGAAAACTCGACAATTTTCCAGTGATTCCGCGTTTTTCCCTCGCTTCGTACATTTGTTTTGTTTCCGTGTCGCGTGGGTTCGTAACTGTACAGTGTACAGGAGGGGGAAACACAAAACAAAACAAAAAATACAGCTCAATTCAAGGCACTCCCACTCGACGCCTTTCACACCTCGGCCTGCCCACACACACACAAACACTCACACAATAAGCGACGAGGAAAGAAAAATCAATTCTCAGCAGGCAAGCAGGCAGCCACAAAATGCGCGAAAAAAGAAAGCCATGAAATGTGCAATCGTTCGCCGTACACACATATATACATACATACATACATACAGACACAAAGTGCAACTGTCAACGAATACAACAAAAGAGTTGGTTGTTAACAATTTGCTGTTGTTGTTGCTGCTGCCTGAAGCGTTTTGCAAAATATTGAATTCAATTTAAAGCGCAAAAGGCGCTCATAAATCACCGACAATTGGTATACCCTCGCCGATGGAGGGTATTGTGATTTCGATGCAAACAATCGTTACAACAATGCGCTGCCCGTATCATCGATCTGCGAGGGTATCACAAGCTTCGACATCCGACGAAGTGTCGTCGTGGCAGGGGGAATGGAGAAAGGCACAGTCTCAGACTCGGACTCGGAGTCGAAGTCGTACTCGGGTTTGGGCGAAGTGAAAGAAAAGAGTTGCACTCGGCTTATGGTCATGCTCTCTGGTTCTCTCTCTCTATCTCTCTCTCTATCTCTCTCTCTCGCTCTCGGTTAATTCAATTGATTGCAGGCCGGGCCGCCCATCGGTGAGCAAAAGAGAGCGCGGCGGCCCAGGCCTTTTACCGTAAACTGTCGGCGCAATTAAAATGAATTGAAACTGAACTTTTCTCTTCGGTTCGTGGCTCCGAATAACAGTTTTCCTTGGGCAGCTGTCGCATAATTCATCAACTACAATATTTCGTCGCGCAGGGAAAGGAAAAAGGGAAAAATTTAAGAAAAATTTGCGTGTGTGCCGTCGTCAGAAAAAGTTTTTCATTTTTAGCATCTTGATTGTTTGTTAACAGGAGGAGGAAGAGGGCAAAGGAGGGGCAAGCGGGAGGTGGCAGTGGAAGAAACTCTGCCTAGTAGCCGGGCCGGGGCCAACAACGTTGCCCGGACTGCCTGCAATGGGCACGGGCTTGGGCTCAGCACCAGCACAGTCCTGTCCGTCCCTGACTGTCTTCTCTGTCCGTTTTGCTAACCTCTATCTTCTCCTCTCATCACCCTCAGGCCCCTGTCCTCCTCTCTCTGGCTGCTCCGCCGTTCGCTTACCTTCTCTCCTGCACTGCTTGCTTGCTGGGGCTCTGGTATCTGAAATTGTTCAACTTCATCAGCAGAAAAAAAAAGATGCTGCCGCTGCCTTTCGTGTGTGTGTGTGTGTGCTGCCAAATCACACCAAGACAGGCCACCCCTTCTGCCCCTCTCACTCCTCTTCACCGGCTGTCATGAGTCTGAGCCGACGAGTCTTTGGTCTCTTGTCCTTTTTGTTTTCTTGCGCTGCAGCAGCAAAAGACCCCTAGGACACGGAGCACTTGAGCTTGGGCTTGGGCTGGGGTTGGGGTTGGGGGTTTGCCGAGAGGTGGGGGGCAGTGGGGAGGAGTTAAGCGGATGCATAATACGGAAAAATGTCTTCAAGAGAGGAGAGGTGGAGTAGCGATTCTCAAGCTGCTCGCTGCCTTATTTGTTCTTTATGGTTCTCCCCCCTCAACCCCTGCCAAGTCCCGCCACCGCACAGTGTGACAAAATGCAATGGAAAAAGCAATTAGGTCTTTGAGTAGAAAAGTGGGCAGTGTTTCGTAATCAATGGCCCTTTATATGTATATATTTTTGTGTTCCTAATTCTTCGTTCCGCTCTCTGCTCTGCTTCGATCGCTCGCTGCTCTCTTCGTTTGCGCTGTTTCTCTCTCTCGCAGCTCTCAGTAAGAGGCTTCGTCTCACGACAAATGGAAGCCGAAACTCTATTGATCTCGTCTCGAAGTGTGACCAGAGGGGGTATCGTAGCAAGCAAGGGATTTTATTTCCCCTGGAAAAGCTGAGAACTTTTGCACTCGCAACCACACGCCATGTTCGACGCGTACAGTGAGGCCTCGCAGATGGCCGCAGCGTTCAAGGAGTGCGCGGACCACCTGCTTGTGGCCGAGTACCTGCCGCACAACGATCGGGTGGCGTACCTCAATCTGCGGACCCTGGAGCAGGAGATCTACTGCGTCGAACTGAGCTTCGCCGGCTTCCGGATCGTGGGCTACGACTTTGACTGCATCCAGGACGGGGTCAGCAGCTGCGACCAGGTCTATGTGTCCGCCCATCGTCTGCTGGCCGCGATCAGTCCGCTCTACGCGGAGGTGGCAGAGAGTCGCGGTCGCCCCACCACCCCCAGAAGTGACGGTGGCGGTGGCGGTGGCGGAGGGGGCGTGGCCCGCTAAATTTCTGTCTGTTAATTGCTGCCAAAAGTGATAATTAAACGTCTGTGCCCCAGCCACGGCTGCAGGCACAACTTTGGGGCAGGTAAATGACTTGATTGCAATAATAAAGCTCCCAGCCTGGGCACCGATTTGGAGCTGGTCTTTTGATTAATTGCTGCCAAGTGAGAGGACGAGTGGACGGAGCCACAGCCACACTGGCAGGCAGCAGACATCAGGCAGTGGCAGGGGCAGTGGCAGCGGCAAGGGGCAACACTGCTGCAAGTTGATTGACTCAACTTGGCACTCTTCGAACCTTTTGTAGCAAAAAAGTTAACAAGTTTTTGCCGTTCCACTTGACTGCTGCTGCTGTTGCTGCCAATGAAGATGCAGACTTTGGATGGAGCACCCAACCCAAGTCCAAAACCCAAACTCAAGCCCCAGCTACAGGCAACATGCAGCATGCTCCTCCATTCCCTCCTCTACTGGGCTCTGGTCTCTGGGCTCTGGGGTCTGGGGTCCATGCCAACTAAGGTTTTATCTAGTTGAGTCCATCTAGCCGCTTGCCGTCCGTCCTGCCGCTGTCTGCCACGGACAACGACCGAGGCGGAGACGGAGACGGAGACGGAGACAGAGACAGAGGCTAAAGCGACGAATGCTTGACACACACACACACACATACACATACACAGACAGATGGGGACGGCTGGGCGAACGCATTTGCTACGGCGTTCGTATCGGCCATGTCTATCTGGCCGGGCTCTCCACTTGTCTATGCTCGTATATTTGTCCATTGAAGCATGCAATTGATTGCTGCAACGGCCACAGCAGCAGCAGCAGCAGCAGCCTCCACTGCAGACTCCTATCCCCCCTCCCCCCTGGGACCCAGGGACTCACCCCCTCCACTGCACATCCGATCCTGCTGCGCTTTAATTGCCTTTTCATTGCAGCCCGTCGGCCTTTTGCCTCTGTGCCGCGTTGCAGTATCCCTGAATCCCTCAACCCCTGTCCCCCCCGGGTTCCTCCCTCTCGTCTGTGTGTGTGTGTGTGTGTAATTTGTGGTTGTTGTTCTCTGTTAATGCATTACATGAATTTTAACAAGCTTTGCATTCTGACTGACTATCCGCCGCAGCTTGCCCCACGCCATGCCATGCCATGCCACGTTCCCTGCCGCCCCCCTCCCGCTTTGTGGCAGCTCGAAAAGCTCCGTGTGTGCTCCGATGTTTGTTTATTATAGCCACATCCCGTCGAACGCAGACATAATTTAACCTTTGCCTGCCCCGCCCCGACCTGCCCTGCCCTGCCCTGTGCCCCACCTTCTTGCTTTTCATTTCGGAAATTCTCAATCAATGAATTATTCGTAGTCAATTTTTGGTTTGGCCAAAGGAAAACAAGTAGGAAAGGACATACCGGTGTGGAATGGAAATCAGCAAACAGGTTCCGCCTCAAAGCGCAATCGCAAAATCAAAACTTGTTTGCCCCTTGCCACCCATTTCCCATTTCCCTGTGCCCACCGCCCCCCCCATCCACCCATTTTCCATTGCGCTCTGCCACTTTTCGAACTAATTGGCTGCGTTTTTGGTTAATTAGCGCAAAGGCAGCAGCGACAGCAACAAAGCTCTATCCCTGGCAAAATCAATCCGTCCGCCGGTCTGTCGGGCTGTCGCCAGGTTTTGAAAATGAAATCTTTTTTCTGTGGCGCACACGCGCTTTATTGGCACTCAAATTGGCGGCTAAACTTTGGCAGCAGGCAGCCGTCAACAGCAGCAAAAACAAAAACAACAACAACGTGGATACATCTAGCTACAACAACAGCGACAACTATAGCGACAACAACGATTTTGTCTGGCCGAAAACGTTGTAATTATTTGATGCCAGATAACAATTTATTGCCAGATACTGTCACTGTGACAGTAGCACGTCCCTGGACGGGGGTATCCGTAGCTGATTAGCGCTTAAATTGAACATTTTCCATATGCTAATCACACGGTGCACCCGAAGTTGTTGTATTTTGGTTACAACTCTGGCTAATATTCATTTACTGTTCAATTTCTGTTGTAATTCCGTCAATTGATTGTAGATGGAAATACATATGTATAATATAAATAAATAAATGGAAATGCAGTTTTATCTATTTATTCAGCCAATTTATAAAATATATTGATTTTTTGACAACAACAAAAATGCCATAAAAATCTGTTGGTTTTTATCTGTTTACGTTTTTTGTTACATCTGTCTCTTTTTCTCTATTCTCACAACAACAGCAGTCGTTTTAGCACGCTCCCCTCCGACAGAGCACGCACACTGCACGAGGATGAGCGTGTGTGCGAGAGAGAAAGAGAGAGGGAGGGAGATCGAGTGCAATTTTATTTGTTCCT
Source organism: Drosophila persimilis (assembly GCF_003286085.1). Lineage (NCBI taxonomy): Eukaryota > Metazoa > Arthropoda > Insecta > Diptera > Drosophilidae > Drosophila > Drosophila persimilis. The sequence continues at coordinate 12,846,728 of NW_020825289.1, forward strand.
TCTGGCTATAATATTGATCCGATCTAGTCCAGATTCGGCACTCTGGTAGATATGGTCTTTCTCTATGATTCTGCGTTTTCCTTTTTTCTGTGTTTTATTCAGGGGGATTCAGGGTTCTCAATGTGCCAAAGTGGAATATATAGGATACATAGTTCCAGCGAATGTACAGCGAATCACTGGGCGACATTCAACGATTGTGCTTTGGGATACGAGGAACCCCGGGGTATTTCGCAGCTGCCTCCAATTCCCGATCCCCATAGAGGACTTCATTTGGCAGCAGTCCCAGCAGTTCCCATGCAGTCGCACCGTAAATTTTGGAGCAGCAAATGGAGCTGGCTGGCTGAAAATGGGAGAAACTCAGCCCGCAACACAGTGGTGGGGCAGCGAGGGGGACCAGGCGGCTGTCATCAGTTGACAGCCAGCAGGACCAGAGGCAGGGGCAACAGCATGGGCTTCGGCTTTTAACAATTTGCAATAAATTAGCCGCTGCAACTGTGCAACTGTGCCACAGAGTTTCCCCTGGAAGGCAACTCGAATCGTATTTGGACGGGGGGGCCCGACACATTGGCACTTTTTCGCCAACGTGCACCCTGACACGCCTCCAAACACTCTTTGCCACAACAATTTCCAAACATGTCTTGCCAATTTCACACTCGATGCCGTGCCGCAGAGGCGATTCTGGTCGGTTTCTACCTGGCCAACTTGACTCATCCGCAAGCCATTTTGGGACAGGAATAACGACACTCGCAGCTGGAATTCAGCTCAAAAACTCTGGGACCCTGGGTCCCTGGGACCCTCGGACCGACATTTCTAGGAGGTTGTTTTTGCTTGCCTTTATTTAACGGAGAAGTGCGACTGCTCAAAACATCGTATTTGTGATTTTAATAATGACTTGCACATTTTGGATTACTGTCGGGTGGCTGATCGTGATCAGAATCTTGTAGAATCCGGCGACAAGGACTTCTGGCATCCCCTCGCCGTTGACGGTGCAGCGCGTCAGGGTGTAGGTTTTCTTCGGGAGCTGCGTCATACGCTCGTCCTCGTACTGCGGCAGATCGGAGCAGTCGCCCAGGTTCTTGATCACCATGTCCTTGTAGTAGGTGTTTAGGTATTCGATGAATGTCTGCCTGGGAATCGACATGGGGGTCAGCTTGTAGTCACTTTCGGCGCCGGTTGTGCTCCGGTAGAGCTCCACCTCCACCTAACAACCACACACTCGTCAATGAAGGTCGTTCAGAATAACAGCCACTCACCAAGACGCTGTCGTCGATGTCGAGGTTCCAGAAAAAGGTGCCCGAGAAGAAAAACCCCGTGCGGCCCACCCGCTCCGTTTTCAACTGAATATTCAAGAGGCCTTCGTTGGTGGAATACGCGCTGACCGATTGGGGTTCACACTCCCAGTTTTTCTATAGATTTAATCGATTTGAAACTATGTATTTGTATCTGGTGTGTATCCTTGGGGCTCACCTTTGCGGCACAACCATCGTACAAGGCCGAAGAAATGATCAGCAACGGAATGATGTATGACAACATCTCCCAAACACAACATCTGTTGGACAGGTTCCGTTGGCATCAGCCTTATATACCCATACAATGGAGAGTATAATTAGCTGATCCGAATTACACTGGCAATTACAATCGCAAACACGAACAGATCATGTTCCACGCTCAAATCTGGATTAGGAATGGATTATGGCGGATTTAACATTGGATTGTGCTCCCTTTTACATGGTTTCGTAAAATCCCAACTCGAAATCAAAGCTTTTATTGTAGAATGTATATTGTTTTGACTCTGATGTGGTTGAGCTATTGATCTCTCTGATCTACACATTTCTCTGCACTAGAGACACTCTGTGCCGTGGAGAGGTTCATACGAGTGGAAATTCCACAAGAGATTGCCGCTAGATGGTTTTTCTCAGGGTTTGTGTGAAGTCAACCATCAATTTAGAACGATTTGGACAGCCACCTGGAGCAACCTAGCATAGCACCCCTCTCAAAAATCTCAAAAAAGATCCTGCGATTTAAGATCAAGCCTCAAGAGTCGTTTGTCTGAAGTAACCCGAAGCTTTGGAGGATTTGGACGATTGCCTGAAAGTGTGTCCCCACCACCAGATCATAATAAAATATATCGCTTAAGAGAGATCTGAGAGATACAAAGTGGTTCCCGGGAACTCTTGCTTCATGGACCATCCTGCAATTTATTAGATCAATTTGGTGGTGACCTTCACAATGAGAATGCAGCCCCAATCCACCTGGCCGCTGGCCTTGTAGACGATCTTGTAGAACCCCTCGGGTACTATTTCTGGCAGCCCATCGCCGTTGGCCACGCACTTGTCGAGCCTGTAGACGTTCCTGGGCCAGGGCGGGACGTAGTCGCCCTCGGACTGGACCAAATTGGAGCAGTGGCCGACGTTCTTAATGAAGGCGTCCTTGTAAAAGCCGTTCAGGAACTCAAAGAAGGGCTGCTTGGGAATGGACCAGGGCAGGATCTTGTAGTCGCTCTCAACGCCCGAGCTGCTGTGATACGCATCGGCCTCGATCTAGAGAGAGGTTGAGTGCAGTAGCCAAAAGCCGTCTGAGATGGCCACCTACCATTGTGTTCTCATCCGGATCGTAGTTCCAGTCGACGGTCATGGAACAGGCGAACTCGCCGCGCTTCAACCGATCGATCCTCGCTCCAATCTTCAGCAGGCTCTCGTCCGAACTGAAGGCAGCTATGGACAAGGGCTCGTATTCCCAGTTGCGCTGTTTGTGGGTGGAGTGGATCGTTTGGGCATTAATCTGGGGATTGTTATCATGCTCTATCTATCAGTACCTCTCCCATGGAGCTATGGACCATCAGGACCATCCACATCCAAAGGCCGGCGAACGAGAAAGGCACCGGGCAACGGGAGAACATCTTGCAAAAACTGAAACTGAAACTGAAAACTGATTGCATCGAAGAGGCACCTATATAGCCCACGATCGGTGGATATATATTCTAGTCGAATGCGGCGCGTGGCTGCAGTAATTATTAAATTATACTTGTATACCGAGTATATTTCCTGTCGAATATAGTATTCGACAACGACATCTTGCGTGTCCGGAACAAGAACAACTTTTTGATGCCCAATTCTTTGAACCGTTTCGATCGTTAGCGAATAAATCACTAGGACAGGAGTGAAACCAAGGAGACTGGAACTTTCCCTGGAAATGGACACAGGACACAGGACACGTAGTAGTAGCTTCTGCGGCAGGCAGCTCTCTTGGCCTGTGAATGGATTGAATGTTGGATGTGTTTGTGGTCTAATCTGTATCGTACATTCACTCCAAGGTGGCTATCATCGCTAGCCTGTCAGGGATTCGGGGAGGACTCTAGTCATTCGTGAAGGTCAGACCTCCCCGTCATCGTGCAAAGAATAGAAGTTTCGAGTTTCGAGTATTGATATCCCAAATGTGTAAAAAAAGAAATTTATTTTTCTAGAACATTTTATTTGTTATCTTAAGGACTACAGTCAAACCCCATTCAGGCTGATTTGTCCCGGTGACTATGAAGACAACCTTGTAGAAACCGGGTGCAAGAACTTCCGGAAGCCCCTCGCCATCGAAGACGCACTTGTCGATGTGGTAGGTGTCCTTCGGCCACGGCGGCTGGAACTTGCCCTCGAACTGCGGCAGATTCGAGCAGTGGCCAAGGTTCGAGATGGTCACGTCCATGTAGTACTTGTCGAGATACTCATAGAAGGTTTGCTTGGGTACAGACCAGGGCAGCTCCTTATAGTCCTTCTCCGCACCAGAAGTGCTTTGGTAAGCACTGCTCTCGACCTGCGGCGGTTGGATTCAAGAATTGAAAGATTAGATGTTGGTCACCACCCCTTGTGTCACCCACCATTGTGGTCTCATCTATATCGTATTTCCACTCCAAGGTGCACGAAAGGCCGAACTCTCCGCGCTTCAGACGATCGATTTTGGACTCGATCTTCATCTGGTTGTCATCCGTGCTGTAGGTAACAAAGGACACGGGCTCGTAGTCCCAGTGTTTCTACAATTCAACAGTAGATTATGTTGGGATTCTGTTGCTGGGAGGTCACCACACCTCTACCTACCTTGCCCACGGTGCCGTGGAGCAGGCCGAGTAGCAGCCAGATTTTGATGGATTTGGAAAGAATGCAAAGCATGGCGCGACTTGGACTTGGATCTGCAACAATGTGACTGCGGATGGAGTATTTATACCCTTTGGTGATATCTTTGGGCTCTGCAATCACACGGAACTATCGTGTTTCCTCGCAATTAATTTTCCCCAATTATAATATCGTTATCTAAACTATTTTAGCCTGGATTAATGAAAAACGAGGGGGAACGTTGTGAGCCGCTGCCTTTGCCGCGGCTCTACTTTATTTATTTAAAATAATCTAAAGCCTACAAAATTCGGACGAACCGTTTGGGAGATTTTGATGTATTAGATTTGATCTGTTTCCATTTTTCTTTACACGAACGGACGGGCGGACATGGGTATATCGACTCGACTATTGATGCTGATCAAGAATACATATACTTTATGGGGTCGGAAACGCTTTCTTCTGGGTGTTACAGACATCCACTTCCACCACAAATCCCCACCACAAAAGCCACAAAAGGTTCTGGCAAGAAGTTTGCTCTGCGACAATGTGATTTTGGTACACTATTTATACCCTTGGGTTTTATCTTACAGCTTGGAAGCTTCTAGTCATCTATATCCTAGTACTTTCTACAATTGTTATTGCACTTTCCACATACGTGTGGGATCTGTCGATAGATGAATTGAACCTTCGAATGTTGGTATCCCAAATGTGTGGAAATTTCTATATTCATTCCGCATCCGAAAAACAGTTGTCTAAAAAAGTTTAGCTGTTACCTTAAGGACTACAGTGAAACCCCATTCAGGCTGATCGGGTCCGCTCACTATGAATATGATCTTGTAGAAACCGGGCGGAACAACTTCGGGAAGCCCCTGGCCTTCGATGACGCATTTGTCGACGAGGTAGGTGTCCTTCGGCCACGGCGGCTGGAACTTCCCCTCGAACTGCGGCAGATTCGAGCAGTGGCCAAGGTTCGGGATGAGCACGTCCTTGTAGTACGTGTTGAGATAATCATAGTAGGTCTGCTTGGGTATAGACCAGGGCAGGACCTTATAGTCGTTCTCCGCTCCAGAATTGCTGCGGTAAGCACTGGCCTCGACCTGCGGCGATTGGATTGAAATATTGAAATATCGAATGTTGGGTAGATTTAAGGGTCGGATCACCCACCATTGTGGTCTCATCTATATCGTATTTCCACTCCACGGTGCACGAAATTCCGAACTCTCCGCGATTCAGACGGTCGATTTTGGATTCAACCTTCAGCTGGCTCTCATCCGTGCTGTAGGTATCTATGGACACAGGCTCGTAGTCCCATTTTCTCTAGAATTTGACCGTAGATTGTGTGATGCTGCTGCGGTTAGGGGTCACCACATCTGTACCTACCTCGCCCACAGTGCCGTGGAGCAGCCCGAGAAGCAGCCAGATTTTGATGGTTGTGCAAAGCATAGCGCGACTTGGAGTTGGACTTGCAGTTGGATCTGCAACAATGTGACTGCGGATGGTGTATTTATACCCTTTGTTGCTATCTTTGGGCTCTGCAATCACACGGCATTATCGTGTTTCGTCGAAATTAATTTGTCCCATTTACAACATCATTACCCAAACTATTTTAGCCGGGATTAGAGACGAGGGGGAACTACTTAAACTACTTATTTCTGATCAGTTCTCATTTTCTGTATAGCCGTTTTATCCCGCTCCTTCCACCAGAGGGCGCACCCTGCACGATGAAGAGTGAGTGCGAGACAGAGAGGGAGAAGGATTAAGCGCGTGGCTGGGGGTAGCTTATTTGTTCCTTCTGGCTATAATAATGATCCGATCTAAACCAGATTCGGCAATCTGCTAGATATGGCCACAACTGTGGATGCCACAGAACAATCGTCACTTGTGTGGGCGGAAGGGGGCGCTAAGGGGAGATCTAAACTCTTCGAGTATATCGACGGTATAAAAATCATCTCCTGACAAGCATTTTGATTTTGCCCTATCGATCTACTGGATCCGATGATTTCGACAAGAAATTTGAGCCTGTCTATTTTATTAATATTCTGTATAGCGATATAAAATTTCTAAACGGTAAATTTCTCTTGGTAAAAGAGATTTGTCCATTCGGGTTCACATCAGTTTGCTTGTCACTTTCACAATAAGTATCATTCCCCACTCAACGGGTCCCGTGAAGGTGAGGATTATTTTATAGAAGCCCAGAGGTAGAACTTCGGGGAAACCGTCGTTGTCGGCCACGCACTTGTCCAAGTTGTAGATCTTCTGCGGCCACGGGGGCACGAACTTGTCCTCGAACTGGGGCAGGTTCGAGCAGCTGCCCAGATTCTCGATCACCATGTCCTTGTAGTGGGTGTTTAGGAAATCCTCGTAGGGCTGCTTAGGAATGGCGAAAGGGACCAACTTGTAGTCACTCTCCTGTCCCGAGGAACTGCGATAGGCGGTCGCCTCCACCTGATCAAGCGGAAGAGGATCGATCAGGCATCAATCAGAAGACTGTCTCATTTATACCTACCATGACGGTATCATCGAGAAGGTAGCGGAAATCGATTGTGGCCGAAATGGCGAACTCGCCGCGATTGACCCGATCGATTTTGGCTTCGATCTTAAGCTTGCTCTCGTCCGAGGAGTGGGTGGTGATGGACATTGGCTCGTAGTCCCATTTGCGCTGTTCAATGGGGGGGGGGGGGGGGGGGGGGGGGGGGGGGAGGGGGGACAAGTGTTGGTCATTTGATCACTCGAACAGCGTCCACGGGGGAGATATTTACCGCACTGTTGCAGCTCTTCGCGAGCAGAAGTACCAGGCAAAGTCCAGAGAACGATCGCAACGAGCGGGGCAACATTTTGGCCAACAATTGTGACATAGTGGCACAGCTTTGTGGGTTTTATAGTGCTAACCAGCCAACAATCTGGTCCCAACTCATCTCCAATCACGATATGCACGCAATCTTCGTGTCGTTTAGACAAAAGTGCATAGTATTCATAGAATCACAGTTGTACTCATGCCGCTTTAAAGCGCTCGATCGACACGAATCGAATTCAGATTCCGATTTCCGAGAGCGAGTACACTTTTTTTCAGTGTAAAGCAAGAAAACGTTTTGGCCTCGTGCCAGCAAACTTTGTGTTTCGTTCTGAGAGAAAATCCAATAGAGAGTGAGCGAGAAAAAAAAAAACGAAATTTTCGGATCGCAGATACCACCCCTGCTTCGTTCAGTTCGTTTCGAGCGAATTATTCTATGTAATGAGAGAGCTGAGGCACTGATTCAAACGCTAACGGAATGAGCGAAACGAATACCGGAATTCCACCAAATCGATTCGGTTTGCGGCCGACCAGTAAGTGGAATTTCGAGCTTTTGTTTTATTCAAATGATAATATTATTATTTTTGACGCGGAACACGGAATTATTGATAATTACTCAAATGTATAAGGTTCCTCTAGCTCTGAGCAACCCGTTCTTCGATGGGAGAGCATCGACGGGTCTGCTGTACATTTCTATATACCCTTCCCGTTTGTCATTCGTTGGGTATCACAGAGATATGTGGCGTAACCACAACAAAGAGAGCTCTCATAATTGTAGGCAACAAATTACGCGATGGCTAAACAAAAGATCTGTCGAGAGAATAAAGTCATAAATGCTGGTTTGGCTGGCACTGCACTATCCAGTGGATGTAAAGGGGCCCAAACACAAGTACACACAAGAGTTGCGGAGCGACTCAAGTGATCAATATATTGAAGAGGCAATTGAATGTGGTCCTACCCCCTTGAAGTGCTCCGTCCCCGAACCGATCCCAGGCTCGACCCTCGTCTGAGTGGCATGATCGGCACTTGAGCTGCCTACACTTCGGGGCGTCGTGTCGCTTGGTGGTGGAAAGGGATCTGCTGTTGCACTTAATTTAATTGAACGCTGGGATCCGATGGGCCGCCGCCCCCCCAGGCCCTGGGCATCTGGAGCCTAAAGTGCCGCCCCACCAACGCAATCGAGTAATCGAGTGTGTATGTTTGTGTGTGTGTGTGTGTGTGTGATCTTGTATAAAATCAAATTATCGCGATTCGAACGAATCAAAACAGAAGAAGAGTTTTCTGGGCTGGAAGGGGATCTGAGAGACGCTAATAAAAGCGCACTGGCAACTCCCCGGAGGCGTTCATTTAGCAACCGCAGAGGATCAATCGTGTACAACAGCAGCAGCAGCAGAAGCAGCGGCAGAGAGGCAGAGGCAGAGATGATGACGATGACGACGAAGACGACGACGATGAATCCGAGCGATTCGACAACGATGTTGCCGTAAATCTTTAACTTCCCCATGCTCTCCTCCTGCTGCTGCTGCTGCTGTCTCGTCTTTTGGCTTGGTTACTTCTTGATGTTTAGTACGTGCGGACAGGGACTGGGGCCATAACGAGAAGATGTTGCCAGGCCCCTTCCACTGCCACTACCACTCTCTGCTCTCTGCTCTCTCGTTTTCCCTCTCTCTCTGTCGAGAGGCATACAATATGTGTAGATGGCCGCAGACCCAATTTAAAACACGACTTGAACGATGACCGGCGCTGTCTTTGTGCCTGTCTTCGGCCGTGCTGTGCTTCGCCTTCCTCTCTCCCACTCTCTTTGACTTGCTGTCTCTCTCTCTCGTTTTCTGTTCTGCTGCTTCGGTTACCTGCCTGCGGTTGCTTGTAATTCCACTTCTCCCCCTGCTCCCTGGACAGGTCCGTGTCTCGGGGATTCATCGGAATGTTGAACGACAGCAGCATGGATCGAGGGGTAACGGGGAGGGGAGGGGAGGGGCAACGACGGGCACGGCATCGGCAACGGCAACGGCGGCTATTAGTAATTTATTGATTTGTCTAAATTATGGTGTGTTTCAATCTTGTTGTTTGTTGTATGCGGTGTTGCCGCTTCCAGCCACAGCCACAGCATCCACATCCACATCCACATCTTGGCTCGTTGCGCTTTTTTGAGCTATCCCGCCACATGCCACATACCACAAAGCTCTTTGCCACCCACATGGCACGGAGTGGGGCGTCAAACGTGCGATTATCTCTTCTGCTGAGTGTGTAATAAGTGATTAAATTGCGACTAAATGGCGGAGTGCAAAGAGGGAGAGGGAGAGTACAATGAGAGTACAAATATTCGCATTTAGTGACGCGTTTCATTTTTATTTTCTTAAAACAATTTAGCTGTTACCTTAAGGATTAAATGTAAACCCCATTCAGGCTGATTGGGTCCGGTGACTGTGAAGATAATCTTGTAGAAACCGGTCGGAACAACTTCCGGAAGTCCCTCGCCATCGAAGACGCATTTGTCCAAGTGGTAGATTTGCTTTGGCCACGGCGGCTGGAACTTGCCCTCGACCTGCGGCAGATTCGAGCAGTGGCCAAGGTTCGGGATGAGCAAGTCCTTGTAGTACGTGTCGAGATACTCATAGAGGGGCAGCTTGGGTACAGACCAGGGCAGGATCTTATAGTCGTTCTCCGCCCCAGAGCTGCTGCGGTAAGCAGTGCCCTCGACCTGCGGCGGTTGGATTCAAGAATTGAAAGATTGAAAGATGTTGGATGGAGGTCACTACCCATTGGGTCACCCACCATTGTGGTCTCATCCACATCGTATTTCCACTCCACGGTGCACGAAACTCCGAACTCTCCGCGCTTCAGACGATCGACTTTGGACTCGATTTTCAGCTGGCTCTCATCCGAGCTGTAGGTTTCTATGGACACGGGCTCGTACTCCCATTTTGTCTAGAATTTGACCGTAGATTAAAGCACGGCCGGACTTGCAACAGTGTGACTGCATGGAGTATTTATACTATTTGTTGCTATCCTTGGGCTCTGGAATCACACGGCATTATCGTGTTTCCTCGCAATTAATTGGCTCCAATTATACAAATATTTTATAAAAATCGGTCGAACCTCTAGGGATTATTACATATTTAATTTTATCTGTTTCCATTTTTTGGAAATGGTCATTTGGTAACTCGAGCAGTAGAGCCAAGCAAAGATCTGACTAAATGGCGGAGTGCAAAGAGGTAGAGGGAGGAGATATGTATATGCATATGAAGTGTAAATTTGTATATTCCTCGCTTTTGTCATGGAAATTTGATTGATATTCGAATACATACATAAGTATAAAAACACGCAATGTGTGGGCGCTGGGAACAACAATAACAACATAAACAACAACAACTCAACAACTCAATTAATTATGTGTCCCATACGAGAACGTGAACAGAACCAACAAAAATCAGTCAGATCTCCGGCAGTTCGGCCCACACGCACGCACGCAAATCGTGTTTTGCTGTCGTCTGGGGCTGCCACTTAATTATCATAAAATTTTAAGCACATGCAAATTTAATTGTTGTTGTTGTTTAAAAAAAAAAAAAGAGAGATCAACAGAGATTCTGGCAAACCTATCAATCAATTAAATAGCAAGCAACAAAAGGGAGCACAAAACAGTAGACTCTACCGGCTCTCTGTTGTTGCTGAAGCAGGATGGCAATAGTACTCTCTGGCAATTAGCGGCCGCTCACACTTACACACACACACAAGTTCGAACTCGCCGTCGCCTAGCAAGGCATTTTTATGCAAGGTGAGGCATATTCGCTCTTCGAATCACATGTTTTGTTGGCACAGAGGAAGCTCTCGGAAGTGCTTCACCTTATACAAAAAAACGCCTTCGGTGCGTATAGTTTCGCAGATGATATTGGCTTTGAAGGTCAACAGAAGCGGGGATTAGGCCAAGCGAACGAATAGCGAACCGCTCTAAGCCCAAGTTCTGACAACTTTTGGGCACTTGAGTGGAATCAGTGTTTATCTTGCAATAAAACCAACCAAAACCAAAGTTGACAGCGATGACGTCATGGCGTTGAGAGTGTGGGCAACTGGGATCGAACGGCGGAGATTTCCCAGCGAGTTTCGAGTTGTACATACATACATATCTTATCAGCAATCGGAATCGCAGCTGCTACTGTGCTTGAGCACGCATGTTAAATCATGATTCGAGGCACTTCACCTCTTGATAGGACGGGGGGCGGGGGGTCTGGGTCCCCAGATGCCAGAGAGGCCGCTTATCAGTAAATTGTGCCAAAGTGCTTTAATTACCGAGTCGTTAAGGTGCTGCTCCTACTCTGTGCCCTACTCGAAAACCCCTTGTAAATTACAGCACACAGTATAGGTAACCTTTAAGCACACTGACAGGCGGCGACGTGATAAGAGTATAGCCCCCTCAGAGTGGCCGCCTCTACTATATTAGTATGTATTATATTGTTATTCCATATTAATTTTTGTTTCTTCGCTCTCTTTGCAGTTTTGAAAATGAACAGTTTGGCCCGAGGGCCGAGGCCCTGCGTCTCCCTGTGTGGTTGCCTGGAAAGCTCGACTAAACGGCAACAACAACCCCATCTTCCCAGTAACGTCCGCGACAGCAACAGCAACTCCAACTCCAAGAAAAGCAGCAGAAACAGCACCGCTGCCTGCACGTTACCAGGCACTATTGGAAGTACTTTGGGCCGCCCGCGCAGTGCGGCCGCCCGATCGTTTGCGTCTGCATGGAGTCAATGAGACGTAACGAGGCGAACACTAGCCACCACCCGAATAAGGTGAGAATAGTCGTTCCCCCTGCCCCGTGCCCGCTGCCCGCTATCCTGACTTCCCCTTACTCATTCCACTCTGCGCTAGTGGGCGATAAGACCGTAATTATTTTATTGTCATCATTTCTGGCTACTCAAGTGCTCTTAGGGCATTCGGTTGGGAAGGGGGGGGTCTGCTTTGCCTGCTTTCTCAAGTGGCCACTAGACTTTTGCAGTGTGCGATAAGCGGGAACGGTGATAGGTAGCCCCGGAGACGAGAAAGAGGCAGTGTTAAAGGCAAAGGGAAAGTAATTCAACTACGTTCTGCGTGTTGATGTCATTGGTTTATGACAGCAGTAGCGGCGTTTTAGCATTGTCTGATTTATTGTTTTCCGCGGGGGGCGGGGGGGATGGCGGGCGAGTACAATCGAAATCACTTAAAGTTGTCGCGCATAGTTATTTATTTATTAACAGCAATAGCAATGTACTGGGGTACAAATGGGTGTATTTCGACGCCGAAGAGCGTTTACCAACACTAAGCGCTTTTTGTTTACTCGCCTCTGCCCTCTGGCAGCTCTACCTCTCTCTGCTCTTCCTCTCCCGCTCTTGTGTGTGTGTGTGCCATAGTCCACAGTGCGTGCCTGTGTGTATGTGCAGTTTTCGGTGGTTGCTCTCTGGCTCTTTTATATTATATATTTTTTTTTTTTTGGTTTCCCGTTCAGTTTCATCAGCAGCGTTGCTGCTCTGCCAAACGAAAAAGGACGCCGCAGAAGGCTCGCGCAAAATATTCCAAAGAAATTGTTCGTTTTTATTGTTTTTGTGGTTTAGTTTAAATAATTAGAATATATTTGTATGTAATCGGGGCCTGTGAAATGGAATGGAAAGGAAGTTTTCCAAGGTAAAGGGGAATAAAGTGAAGTGATTCGAGTTTTTCCATTATTTCGGTGCGTCCAATTCCTTCGTTTACGCACACAAACGCACACACCCACACGGACTAATACAGCTGCAACTGATTTTTTTTTTTTTTGATTCCTTTTCGTGTGTTTGCAGGTGGCCCTGAATAGCAGCAACGTAGCAACGGAAAGCAATATTAAGAGTAACAAATTGTTAGCTAATTTAAGTGCAGCGAACGCAGCAACAATCCAGACAGCGGCAGCAGCAGCAGCAGCAGCAGGAACAGCGACGGCAACATCGGGAAACGCGACGGCAGCGACAACAACGAATCAAACGTTGAATTACAATAACAAAGGGAAGGTGACGGCAACGGCAGCGAATAATCAGAGGAGCAATCACAACAACAGCAGCAGCAAGAAGCACACGAGTAAGTAAAAAAGAAGAGCGAAAGTACTGCAAATGCAATTCCCGAAGTCTCGACCTAGTCCTCCCTCCCTTTCTACCGTTCTCGCGTTCACTCAGAGGAGTCTCAAGCTTCGTTCTTACCTTCTATTTGAATATAACTTGTAAATCGAATTGCTATCTTTTTCTCCCCTCTCTCGCCGCTACTCACTCACGTTCTCTTCTGTTTTGTTCCATTTTTCTCACCCTCTCGCAGAGGCAACTGGAGCTGGAAAGACAACAGCCTCTTCGCACTCCACGGCGCTGTCATCGTCGAGCAGCTCCAACTCGAGCGAGTCGAAGGACACGAACTTCGAGTACGAGGACGAGTGGAACATCGGTGGGATCCCAGAGCTGCTGGACGATCTAGACGCGGACATCGAAAAGTCTGCGGCGCATTCGGGTGGTGGCAACCAGGCTACCTCGATAAATGCCAAGCAGGCAACCAGCTCCTCCTCCACATCCACATCCACCTCTGCATCGGCGCCAGCCAAGGCGAGTGGGTCATCGTCATCAGCAGCAGCGGCATCATCGTCATCATCATCATCGTCATCGTCAGGAGCGTCAGCGGCTGCAGTACATCACAAGTCGCACAAGACCACATTGCATAGCAATTTGTCGGCCACATCGCCAACCACAATTAAGTTCACACGCCAGCCCGTCCCCAGTGGCACCGGGAGCAGTAGTGCATCAGCAGCGTCGTCAACATCCTCGAACGGGAACGGGAACGGTAGCGGCAACAGCGGCAGTGGGAGCGGAAGCGGAACCAACACAAACGTGGTGGCTAGCAAGGGCTCCTCTTCGGGCAAGCATCATCACCACCACCACCATCACTCGACATCATCTTCGTCCTCTACCTCGTCGAGCTCCAGCAGCGGCTCCAAGGGCTACAAATCCGCTTTGGTGGCACAACTGAACAGTCCGAGTACACTCGGAAATAGCCACAGCAGCGGGAGTCACTCCAAGGCACCACCTGGCGCAAGCTCAAGCACAAGCGCAAGCGGAACCGGAACAGGAGCCGGAGCAAGCGCAGGAGCCGGAATCGGAGCCGGCAGCACATTGTCATCCTCGACATTTGCCGGCTTCTCGAAGGGAGGCAGCCTAGTATCCTCTTCTACAGCGGCAGCGTCAGCCACAGCCACAACCACAACCACAACCACAGCCGCAGTCCCATCCGCAACTGGCAGTGGTCAGCAGGCCTCCAAAGTCTCCGCTGGCGGCATGTCCTCGCAAACGGGCAGCGGCAGCGGCAGCAACACAAGCAACAACAGCGGAAGCAGCAGCGGCAGCGGGGGAGGAGGCGGCAACGCCAACAGCACAGGAAACAGCGTGAACAATAGCAGCGGCAGCGGAGGCAGCCTCAGCGGCCCAATCGGTGGCCAGAGTTCGCAAGGCGGCAGCAGCTCCAGCGGTAAAACGAGCGCAAAAATGTCCATTGATCATCAAGCCACGCTCGACAAAGGACTCAAAATGAAGATCAAGCGCACCAAGCCGGGCACCAAGAGCTCGGAGGCCAAGCACGAGATAGTCAAGGCCACCGACCAACAGAACGGAGCCCTGGGCGCCAACTCGGCAGCCAACTCCAACGAGGACGGGAGCACGGGCGCCAACAACGCGTCCTCCCTCTCATCCAGCAACTCTTCGAGCAGCGCCAGCAGCGGCAACTCCTCCAGTAGCGGGAGCAGCAGCAGTGGCAATTCCTCGAGTAGCAGCAAGAAACACATGAACAACTCCAGTGCTGGCAGCGGGTCCTCCTCATCCAGTGGCGCCCAGAACAGTGCCGGCCACAGCAGCTCGGCCAGCACGTCCTCGAGCAGCAGCCAGTCCACGCCCCAGGGCACAAAGAGAGGCAGCTCCGGGCACAGGCGCGAGAAGACCAAGGACAAGAACGCACATTCCAATCGCATGTCCGTGGACAAGTCGGCCGCTGCCGCATCGGCGGCCGGGGAGAAGGACACGCCAGAGAAGAACTCTGGATCTGGATCGGGATCAGGGTCGGTATCGGGAACGGGCGCATCATCCTGCTCCTGCAGCGGCGACGTGGGCACGCCCTGCTCCCACCACGCCTGCATCCGACGTGCCGCGCACATGTCCAACTCCAATTCCAGCGGCGGGAGCAGTTCGGGCAACGTGGCTGCTGCAGCTGCAGCTGCCTCCTCCATGTCAGCTGTGCCGCCGGGGGTGTTTACACCGTCGGCCGGCTCACCCTCGGCGGGATCTCCATCGGCCGTCGTCCCAGCAGCCGCCTCTCTGCTGGCAGCCACAACGGCCGTCTCCTCCTCCGCCTCGCAGCTATCCGGCAGCGCTGGCGGCGTCGGTGGCGGCGTAGGCACTGGAGGACCGAATGCACCGGGGCCGCCAGGCAAGGAAACCTCCGGCAGCAGCATCAAGATATCCTCGCACATCGCCGCACAGCTGGCAGCCGCAGCCGCATCCAACAGCTACACCGGCCAGGGCCCTGGTCCGGGTCTGGGACAGGGACAGGGCGGCAGCGGAAGCGGCTCAAACTCAAACTCCAACAGCAGTCAGAGCAGCTCCAGCAGCAGTGGCGACAGCAAGGCATCGGCTGCGGCCCAGGCCAAAATGATGGCTCCGGGGATGATCTCAGCGACGGTCCACCACACGATTTCAGTGCCGGCTGGCAGTGTTGGTGACGAGGACACCAAATCCCCGCCAGCCAAGCGGGCTAAGCACGAGGCAAACAGCTCCGGCAGCGGCGGCGGCAGCAGCAGCGGCAAGGAGATGGTCGACATATGCATCGGCACTTCGGTGGGAACCATCACCGAGCCGGACTGCCTGGGGCCCTGCGAGCCGGGCACCTCGGTCACCCTCGAGGGCATCGTTTGGCACGAGACCGAGGGCGGCGTCCTCGTCGTGAACGTGACGTGGCGCGGCAAGACCTATGTGGGCACCCTGCTAGACTGCACCCGACACGACTGGGCTCCTCCAAGGTGAGTGTGAGAGACTGCGAGTGGCAGTGGGACATTCTGGGACGTTCTGGGGTTGCTCAGAGAAACCAAACCTATTTTATAGAGTCTAGATCCGTACTTGAATAAAGATGCCTTTCATTATTATAATTTTCCGTTTTTTGTTGGTTTTTCCTCCGTCCAATCGGAGCAACATTATTCTTTATCCATTATTCTGCAAAAAGCTGAAAGCTTCTCTTATTTCTGATCGATTCCAATGGAAGGGGAGGGGGGGGGGGGGGGGGGGGGGGGGGACCATAAACACTTGAAATATACTCAATGATCAACCTATCCCATTTCAGATTCTGTGATTCACCAACTGAAGAATTAGATTCTCGAACTCCAAAGGGTCGCGGCAAGCGCGGACGCAGCGCCGGGCTCACGCCCGACCTGAGCAACTTCACCGAAACCAGAAGTTCGGTATGTATGAGGGTGGATAGATGGAGGATGGAGGATGGATATAGCTAAAAACGAGATTCTCTTACAGATTTACTTCTCGCATGCCCAAGTGCATTCGAAGCTGCGCAACGGCACCGCCAAGGGACGAGGAGCAACGCGCAGTGCCTCGGGGAATGCGGCCACGAACAGCAACAGCGGATCGTCGGGCAATGGGGGTGGGGCCACGCCCAGCACATCACCCACAGCATTTCTGCCGCCGCGTCCGGAGAAGCGCAAGTCGAAGGACGAGGCACCGTCGCCGCTCAACGGCGACACGGACGGCGGCTCGGACCGGAGCATGGTGAACGCCAGCGGCATTCCAATATCGGCAAGCGGCGGTGGCCTGGCCACGCAGCCGCAGAGCCTGCTTAACCCAGTCACCGGACTCAACGTGCAAATCAACACAAAGAAATGTAAGACTGCCTCGCCCTGCGCGATCTCCCCGGTGCTGCTCGAGTGTCCCGAGCAGGACTGTAGCAAGAAGTACAAGCATGCCAACGGGCTGCGCTACCACCAGTCGCACGCCCATGGGGCTGGCGGCGGGGCCAGCTCGATGGACGAGGACTCGATGCAGGCACCGGAGGAGCCGGGCACGCCGCCCTCGCCAGGCGGCGCTGCAGCTGCACAGGCGACAACAGGAGCAGGGGTACCAGTGGCACCCTCCACTTCCACATCCACCTCCACCGCCAACGTTGCTGTTGTCAATGGTGGAACTGCTCCACCGGCGACAGGTGCAACGGCAGGCGCAGCAGCAGCAGCTTCAGTCGCCCCGATATCTGCCACATCCTCGGCGGAAACACCAGCTATTCCCGCTCCACCAGCAGTCACTCCTCCCACTGCGACCCCCATCTGCGCCGCAGCAACAGCGACGCCAGTTGGTCTGGCAGCAACAACTGAGGCTACCCCCGTCTCTGTGTTGCCCTTGGCAGCCAATCTTCCGCTAGCAGTCCCTGCAACTGCAACGGCATCGACGGCGTCGTCGTCAGTGCCTCCATCAACACAACCGCCGCCGTCGCAACAGCAACAGCAGCAGCTGCTCACTCCAGGCAGTAGCTCGGGGAGCAATCAGCCTGTCGCCGGGGGCAGCATCACTGCTGGCATCTCTGGCCAGGCTCTCTCCCAGCACCAGCAACAGCTGATGGGCGGTCTACCGGCCATGCTGACGGAGCAGCAGCAGCAGGCGCTGCTCCAGCAAGGAGCCTGTGAGTACTCGACTCCCGTTATCCACGGGACTAATCCTCGACTAATCCCCTTCTCCTCTTCTCTCCAGTGAAAGCGGGAGTCCTGCGTTTTGTCCCACCCGATGCCACTGCCCTGCAACAACAGCAACCAGGCCAGGTTCAGGTCAATCCACAGACACAGCAGCAGTCGCCGCCGAGACCACCAAGCCATGCACAGGATGCGCAGCAGACACCAGCTGGCTACGCACAGCAGGCGGGGCTGAAGACCTCTCCAGGTTTCGGGTCTGTGGGCGTGGGCTCCAACAGCAAGCAAAAGAAGAACCGAAAGTCCCCCGGGCCAGGCGACTTCGATGGTCGGGTGTCCCGCGAGGATGTGCAGAGTCCGGCCTACAGTGATATTTCGGACGACTCCACGCCCGTGGCCGAGCAGGAGCTGCTGGACAAGTCGGTTGGGCAACCGGCCAAGCACATCGAGCTGCTCGGCAAGAAGCCCCCCGAGGTGGGCGTGGTGCCGGCAGCTCCCACACCCAGCATGCCTGCCCTGGGCGGCTATGGGATGTACCAGTTCTACCCAGCCCAGCAGCAGGCGCCGCCGCCTCCTCAACAGCAGCAGCAGCAGCAGTACATGGTGCAGACGGGGCCCGATGTCATGCAGCCCGGAAAGGCACCCGGAATGCCACCTACGCTGGCCCAGGCACAGGCACAGGCACAGGTCCAGCAGCAGCAACAGCAGCTGCAACCGGGTGCGCCTCCGCCTACCTCACAGCCGCAGACACATCTGCTGGTGCCACCCTCCCAGCAGGCGGTTAGTGCCCACCTGGCCGATTACAGCAACAAGAACAAGGATCCGCCTCTGGATCTGATGAC
Source organism: Drosophila persimilis (assembly GCF_003286085.1). Lineage (NCBI taxonomy): Eukaryota > Metazoa > Arthropoda > Insecta > Diptera > Drosophilidae > Drosophila > Drosophila persimilis. The sequence goes on from NW_020825289.1 coordinate 12,865,160, forward strand.
CAAGCCACAGCCCGGCCAGCAGTCAAATCATCAGCCACTGCAGACGGTACCACCACCCGGCCAGGGGGAGAATATCGGAAAAGAGGGAGGTGCCCCGCCCACATCCCAAACGGGCATTCAGCCGCCGCCTGTGAATCTCAGTGCCGTGACTGGCCCGCCGCCTGGAGCCCTGCCTCCCGGCCTGGGGGGCCTCTCGGCACTGGGTGCTGCCGCCCTGGGCGGTCCAACGCCCGGAAAAGGCATGCCCCACTTCTATCCCTTCAAGTGAGTCGAGCCGAACGCTCTGCTGTCCATTTTCTCCAACCGTTTCTATTTTTCAGCTTTATTCCGCCTGCGTATCCGTACAATGTCGATCCGAATTTTGGGCCCGTTTCCATTGTGGGCTCCTCCGAAGAGGCGGCGAAGCTGGGTGGGCATCCTGGTCTGCCCGGGTCGCAAGCCCAGCAGCTATCAGGGATCAGCATCAAGGAGGAACGGCTCAAGGAGAGTCCCAGTCCACACGAGAACCCCAAGCATATGGCGCCCCAGCAACAGGTGCGCTTTGCGGCAAAGCTTCCAAATGAGCATAGAATAATCGATCTTGTTCTTTCAGCTGCTGGCCAACAAGCTGATCAAGCAGGAGCCGATGACAAAGCAGGAGATCAAGCAGGAGCCGAACTCCAATCCTGGCCAGCAACACCCGCCGCCATCTCAGGCCCAGGCCCCGCAACCACAGCAGCAGTCCCAGCCCACGCAGCCCCAGCAGCCTCACGCCCTGCATCCCAAGGATCTACAGGCCCTGGGCGCGTATCCAGCCATCTACCAGCGTCACTCGATGAGCTTGGCGGCGGTACAACAGGCGCGCGACGAGGAGCTGCGACGGTAAGAGAAATTCATTGCATTCCCTTGCCATCCTGCATACTGATTTCGTCCTGCCTTTTTCTCAGGTATTACATGTTTACTGGTCGACAAAACCAGGCAGCAGCCGCTGCTGCTGCTGCTGCGGCCGCTCAGAATGCTGCCAGTGGCGGGGGCCCTGGAGGGCTTCCGCCTCATCCCGGCATGCTGCACAAGGATGAGTCGAATCTCAGCCTGCAGCAGCAGCAACAGCAGCATATGACTCTGGCCCAGCATCAGCAGCAGGCGATCCAGCAGCAGGCGATCCAGCAGCATCACCAGCATCTCCAGCAGCAACATCATCATCAGCAGCAGCATCAGGCGCAGCAGCAGGCACAGCAACAGCAGCAGCAACAGCAGGCTCAGCAGCAGGCTCAGCAACAGCAACAACAACAGCAGCAACAACAGCAACAACAACAGCAACAACAGCAGCAACAGCAGCAGCAGCAACAACAACAGCAGCAACAGAAGCTAAAGCAGGCTCAAGCGTCTTCAGTGGCAAACAACAAGGCCACGAATCTGACAAAGGACTCGCCGAAGCAAAAGAACAACTCTGGCGAGGATGAGCAACAGCAGCAGCAGCTGAAGGTGAAGCAGGAGGGTCAGAAGCCAACAATGGAAACACAGGGACCGCCGCCACCGCCTACGTCGCAGTACTTCCTTCACCCCTCGTATATATCGCCGAATCCGTTTGGTTTCGATCCCAACCATCCCATGTACCGCAACGTGCTGATGTCGGCAGCTGGCCCGTACAACACGGCACCGTACCATCTTCCAATACCCCGCTATCATGCGCCAGAAGATCTCTCCCGCAATACGGGCACCAAGGCACTGGATGCACTGCATCATGCAGCCAGCCAGTACTACACTACGCACAAGATCCATGAGCTCAGCGAACGTGCCCTCAAGTCGCCCACCAGCGGCAGCGGCCCCGTCAAGGTGAGCGTCAGCAGTCCCAGCATCGGACCACCCCAGTCGGGTGGCCCATCAAACAGCGGTCCGGGCTCCGGTCCCAATGTCCTCGGTGGCAACGGGCCCAGCCAGCCCGGTTCGGGTCCTGGGTCTGCGGGCGGTGTGCCGCTGAACCTACAGCCACCATCAGGAGGATTGGGCTCGACGCCCGGCAATAAGCCCGACCTGGCCGGCCAGAAGCCGCACGGAGTGCCGCCTGGCTCAGCGCTAGACGCGCACAAACAGACGATGCCTGGTGGCCCACCACCCAGTGGACCACCCGGCAACGGCGGTGTGGGAGGAGTCGGTGGAGCCGCTGTGAATGGCCCTGCTGGTGGAGGTGGCGCAGGTGCCGCTGACTCCCGCAGTCCGCCGCCCCAAAGGCACGTCCACACTCATCACCACACGCACGTAGGACTCGGTTATCCCATGTATCCGGCGCCCTATGGAGGTGAGTAGTGTTGTTGTTGATTCGGAAATGGTATCTAATCGCCGGCTACCCTGTCTTTTTCGTGTATAGCGGCTGTCTTGGCTAGCCAGCAGGCGGCTGCTGTAGCTGTGATAAACCCGTTTCCGCCGGGACCGTCGAAATGAGAACCAATGAATGGGAGCAGCGAGAAGAAGGTGTATAACGTGAAGAACAACTAACGTGGAGCGGAATGGGAAACTGAGTGGGAATCTATATGTGCGAATGCATTTGCTGTTTTTATAAAAATGATTGTCCCACGAACCGAACCCAAGACCCACCCGAGATCCTTGGGCACGCCGCCAACTTCTTCCCGTCGAATCCTGTCCTGGTCTTCTATGCGTCTCAACAGTCCTTCGGATACTGAATGCATACAATCGAGTTAATGAGGAATCGACTATTTATATACATAAGTATTTTTTGTATGTTTCGTTCAACGTGGTTAACTATAGCTATCCTAAGGTATCACTACTATTAGCACATACAACCTATACATATATAAATATATATAGCATAACTACTACTATAGCTACTATAGTTTTTTCCTAAGTGTATTTGCATATACATATAGATATCTATATTTATATATATATTACTGTATATCATACGAGAGAGGCGTAATCGAATATGAACAAACAGACAGACGAACAGAAGAACATGCTGCAAACAAACAAAAAAAAACAAACAGACAAACCCCAAAACTGTATGTAGTGTGTTGATTTCTTTGTAAAAAATAACCATTTAACGAAAACTAACCAGAGATAAGGAACATAAACGAATTAATATTGTTTAACGATTAAATTATGCTAGTAGACCGTACAATTTTAGCATTTAGAGTTTTGTATTAATTATCCCTATCTGTGTTGCGGATGGTGGCTGCGCGAGATTTGCATCTAAAAGACAAATTGGGCGCGCCGCCCATTCATTCATTATATATACTAAATATATATATATATATATATGTGTATCTGTATCTATATCTATTGTATGTGTATGTGTATGTGTGTACTACTCGTGTCTGTAGTTTCTTGCTATAAGTTCTCTATGAATGAAAATGATTCGACATTTTTGGCCAGCAGCAAACGCAACAGCAGCAGCAGCCGTCACACTGATTTAAATTGTTTCTAAGCATCAATTTGTACTTTAAATATACATATATTTATGCATATGCATCGGCATATATGATATGATAATAGCGACATATGTACATATGTGTAATTGCATATGCATTTATCTATGCGAACGTCGGCGTGTAGTAGTTCGTCAGCCGCTTCATAGTCTCTACGCGCGTGATTTATGGCACTTAATGTTCTTTAGCCTAAGCTCCCAGACAAAAACCAAACCTAAACTAACCCAACCCCAAACCCACCACCCAAAAAGAATCCGTTTTCCCAAACAGCAATTCTTCTATAGAATTTACAAATAAAAACCAAGTATTGATTGTAAATATACCTTACTGCGAGTCTTTTGTATTGTACTGTATTGTATTGTAAATTAGTTCAAAAATGAATGATTTGATGGCTAGTGGAGAGGAGATATTTATTGCATTGCTGCATGTTATGTTATAAACATTAAAGCATATGTATAGCAATATGTATTTGCAGCCGCTACTGCGGCACAGCACAGCACAGCAGTAAAGTAACTTCGAAATGTAGCCCCACAAAGAAACAAAGATACGCGAGAGCCATTTATCGTATATTAAAATTTGATCAATGTCTTCATGTGTAGATCAGTTGTGCAATTGTTATTGTTGTCCTTACAAATCTCAAAAAACCACTTTAAAGTCTCTAGGTGTTTGACATTCACAGTGCAATTTGTAATCCCAATCCAATCCTTAACCAGAATCAATTCACGGATACACATACGCAACGTAATAATTTAGTGAGCATTAACTAACATTACCATCACATCACTGCTTATCGAATGGTACAAGTAGTTTTATACGGCACAGTAAATGTATTTTAGAAGTGAAACGAAAACCAAGATGACATTGAATTGAATTCGAAACAATGAAATTGTATCTAAGCGAATGAAGCCCCAAAAGCAACGCACCCCATGGCAGGGTGTGCGGCGGAATTGGATGAGTATGTGAGCAACCTCAAAAACGGAGGTGGAATCAACAAACAGCTAACTAAAGCAAATCATTCATACAAATATATTACAAATTATGAACAAAATACATACATAACTAGTGGCTAAGAAAATTTCAAGAAAATATAGTACACATATTTAAAGTATACAGAAATTATAAAAACAGCTTTAGATGTGAATAAAAAAATATGTAATTAAACCATGGCGTAGTACTAGTTAATCCTCTTTCCCTACTTTACGGCTTCAGCTAATCTCTCCGCGTCTGCTGTGTCTTCCAAAAAATTAACGACGTTTATGGTTGCGCTTATGCGTGAGGTTAAGAAGTCTTTTATACGTAAATAATTTCATAAGTTACTTATGCCTAAAGTTCTTGGACATTTTCTCATGCACTGCCAAGCGGAATCATAAAGCTCATGTAGTCGGCGGTTGCTCCCCAGGCGGTGCGATTGGTCTGGAATATGATGATCCAAGCAATGAGCGCAACTATCCACAAAAGCGTTCCCACAGCGGAATATATGACAACTGTAAAGATTGGATTGGGGCGTTATAAATCACATCGTTTAGAATTTGGATAACTTCATTGGTACCAACATCGTTTTATTTGGCTCTGTTCCGGAAATGGGGGTTTGCGGAATGCCTCCTCAAAGCACCAGCAAACATTGATGGCCCACACGAAGGGCAGAAGGGCAAATCCAGCTAAAAGCAGAAGGAGAATTCATTGAGTTTTACTTTTCAGAGAGATGAGTCGCCCGAAACACAGCCTACCATAGAAGTATGTACGGCAGAGTTGCAGTTTTCGTGGATTGGGTGCCTTTGAGAAGTCCATGATAAATGTTCTGTGAGTAGGCTTTGTTGCTTTGTACGCTTTTATGTTGTCTGACCGGTTGTGTGAGCAAATATCGTAGTTGTTTTTGAACGCACGCAGGTTGGATTGGATACAGAATTGGTAAATATTTTTCCTTTTTTCGCTGTTTCTGATGGTACTATCGATAATACCGTATCGATTGTTTGATAGTGACTATCGACCCTTCTCATCACGTCCAGTGCTGCAAAATTGCGCTTTTTAGCTATCGATAGTGCGCCTGGCCCATCACTATTTTAGCACACGCCGCGTAAAAGTGACGCCGATTTCAATTTCAACAAATTGCTAAAATTGTGTAAAAAACTGGGAGCAATGGCCGACGTGGACGATTTTGATACTATATCCGATGCCGAATTGCGGGCAAAGATGATTGCCCAGGGACTACCGAATATTCCAGTTACAAGCAGCAGCCGCAAAGTTTTGGTCAAGCGTCTGCGCGCCTCCATTGGTGGCCAGGCGTCGCCGGCAGTCACTGCCAGTCCCAAGAAAACCAACAAGCGAGAGACCCTGGCGCCGGTTGCAGCTCCAGCTTCTGCTTCCACTCCGGTGGACAAACCAGATGGAACGAAGCCGGGCCCTGGATCCACCAAATCACGCCGCACAATTGCGTCCACAGCTAACGACGCCAAAGCCGCTGACCGTCGTCGCCCTGACGAGCAGGTGGTGAAGAAACCAGTAGTTGCGGCTCCCACACAGACGCGTCGCATCTCCACTTCCTCAGAAAAGCGGGAGGTGGTATCGGAGCGTCCAGTCAAGAAGCCAGAGTCTATCATCGAGGAGGCTGCTGTGCCTAAGCGCACCGACTACCATGAGAACACTTTGGAGGTCAACTCGACGATCGTCCTGGAGTCCGACGAAGAGGAGGACGAGCAGTTGGCACGTGCTGCTGACCTTGTCGAGCTACAGTACAAGGCTAAGGAAAAACCAAAACCCAGATCGAAGCTGACGACTACTACGACCAATACATTCGAGTATAGTGGCAAGACAGCTTTATCGATGGCTCCACTGGTCTCCACTAGCAAGGCCGCGGACCCACCCCGCCGACAGGCATATGAATCAGGTGCTCCGACCAGCACCGCCTTTCGTACACAGACAAGCAGCTCTTCATACGACTACCTCAACAACCCCACCGGGCGCTACAGCAGCTATGTGCGCTCGCCAGCCCAGAGCTATGTCACTGCAGAGGCACCGGCACCATCTCTGGCCTACACTTCGAGCTACCGTCGTTCCCCACCACGTCAACCATTTGCCAACGAGCTGAGCGACGAAAACGAGGCGGAAGATTCCCAGTACGAGAGCACCTTTGCTCGCAATTTGGCCCGCCTGCGGTCCGAAAAGATCGGGGACCGCAACAGTCAGTACAGGCGTACCATAGCCAGCTCCAATTCCATGGGCTATGAGCCCCAGGCACGCCGCTCCCTGCGACCGGACGAGACCAGTGTCTCTGTGGCCTTTCGTGGCTGGCTCAATAGCTTGAACGAAGCCTATAATCTTAAGTCTAAAATGTTTATATTGTTCGTAGTTATATTGTTGATTGGCGTCTATTTCCTGTTTCACTAGAGTCAGCGCCGTTCCTGAATCTTATTCTAAAAAGCGAAGTTTGTTTTGACGTTTAAATTGTTTGTGAAGATTCCCGTCAATATCCGCGGGCGCTGTATTAACTATGTTTCAATTGAATTATGTTTGGAGATTGTCTAGAACTAAACTTTATGTTATCCGTGTTCCAATAAAGCCCACTTAAAGGGGAATTGCTTCAACTTGAGTATTTTCAAATGGCATTCGATCCACTGCACTTGGCAGGTGTTTGCCCAGAGCAGATCACATCGGAGCGGACATCAGCGACAACGATGAGACGATCGACTAATGATGGAAAAGTATTCGGAATGCGTGTACAACACTTGTCGGCATGACTGTGACCAAATGAAGGCGCAATGACAAGATCCCTGCCCATGCGGCCCCTTTAGACCATCCGTCCTCTTCCTCTCCAGCTGCTGCTGCTTTTGGTGTCCGGCGACGAGTAGAAATCTTTGTTTTACGATAAGAATTAATAAGAATTTTACAAGTTTGCTGTGAATGTGCGTTATTTTTAAATCTAACCCAATACCGGGAGGGGGACAGGGCAAACCCGACCGTCTTGGGGCTGAGGTTGGGGTTGGGGTTGGCCGTTGAATGCTATTAACTGGAAATCGCACTTGCGCGTATTTCTTCATTTTCTTAAGGAAATTTCGTGCCATATTTAGAGGCGGCGAGCGGGACCGGATCCGGGTGGGTCTGGTCTCTGTTCCATGCATGCCAGCAATAAGTTATGAAAATTGCAACAGCAGCAGCTCAGGGGAAATGCCAGAGAAGAGCTGCCAGTTGCAGTTGTGGTTGCTGTTGCAGCCGCCTGTCGCCGCCGATGATGAATTCCACAAATGCATGGAACAGCCAGTTGGCCAGACCGCCAGCAAGCGGCAGGCAGCAGGCGGCAGATTCCTTGAAAAACAAAGCCTGGTCCATACAATATATCGTGTGGCTAATAAATACGCCGCGCATTGCTAGTTGCTCTTAATGAAATTAACTTCCAGGAATTACCTACATGGCTGCAACGACGCAGACGACAACCAGGCAACGACGACGACCATGAAAACTTCAGGCTTCAGACTTTGGTTGTCCAGCAGCCCAGGGGCAACAATGGCAGCTTAAGCAAATTCAACGGCCAAATGCCATTGGCCATGGAAATTAAATGGAAGCCTGCAAGAACGTTTCCCTCGACTCGGCTACTCGACTAGTTAATAGAGCCGTAGCCCACACCCGGCAAAGTGTAGCCCCCGAGCCCCGAAAAGACCAGGCCCATGGCACCCATCTTCAGTTCCGCCGCAACTCAAGTGTGACATTCATGGAAAAGGTTGAATATGACTTTACAGCCGAAAACAGAACTTTTGTCCACATCACGTACGCCTATGTAGGGGAACTGTGGAGCGGGTCCAACATAGTCAGAGGGAATGGGATGTGGATAGCGATGCGGAGGAGCATAAGGAGTGTTGGCCTGGCCTGGCCGATGACTTCCTCGTTGCAAGCCAATTAAAGACGTAAAGACGTTGTCGCTGCTGGTTGCTGCTGAAAACATTTGTAATGCAACGTTTGGAATAATTCACGCGCAAATTGCTCGCGACTCGCGAAAAATATTGCAACATTCCACTGCAAATTTTACGATTATGCGTTTGCCACAGCAGCAAATGCGCCCGCTGTCGACTCGACTCTGATGCTTGCAACACGAAAAGAAACACGGCCGGCCGGCCAGAATACAGCAGCCAGCGGGCAGCGAACATTCGTTCGTAGGCGCTCACATCAAATCAAATCAAATTGAAACGGAGCGCGGCAGCAGCTCCGCTCCGTACTACTGCCATGCGATCGAGGCATGGCATTCGTTGTCGGGCTGTGCTCCACATAGATAAATCAGTCGGCTAATTGTTGCAACTTGACCAGGCTCATTGCCGTTGCCGTTGCTGTTGCTGTCGCTGCTGCGGTTGCTGTTCCGGAGACAGAGCCTGAGAGCTTGTGAGCGTGAACTCTGTTCCCAAAAGGACACTTGCAGCAGATGGATGCTTCCCATCAGAATTAAGTTTATAACTTGGCCGAATCCATTTGAATTCCTAATCGAATTATGTACATACTATATGTATTTCCCAACATATGTAATTAATCGTGAGGGATGACGGTTTTATGCAAAGATATTCTTTGATCAGAGTTGTACATCGGAACATCCCAAACGCGTATTGGAGTTTGGACATTTTAATTCCATAAATAATGACAGTCTGTCTCTAAATAGACACTCCGACAGTCATCCCACTCTATAAGGCCTATACGAATTTATATTTATTTCGGCTCGCATACCCAGTACTACTAATCGCTTGTGGGGCATGCTCGTTTCATTTGTATCTACAAAATATTGGAATTAGCGAAACAATCAGGCAGGCTTGGACTTTCACTCACTTTGTGTTGTGCATTGTCAGCCAAAACGTTTTGTTTTTGTTTCTAGGTGCTCCCGTTTTCGCAAACGCACAGCTTTGTGCTGTTAAGCGCACAATTTGAATTGCGTACAAAATTCTATGTTATGAGTAAAATCCGATGTATCGATAACCGAATCGGCCGGCGTCAGCTGTTAGCATGAAAGTGTAAACAAATTTTTGTGTGGCGGCAACAAAAAGTAATTTACAAAAAGTCAAAAAGCCCTGGCAAATGTTGGAATTACTTCAGTCATTGCAGTATGTAAGTCATCAATTTGTTTCGTTTTGTTGTATCAAAAACCGCATACTTTTCATTTCAACGAGGAAATGCGCCATCTTTGGCGATCTTTGCGTCAATTTGTAAATCGAAAAGTTTTTGCGAAAGTAAAAACCAGTCCCACCCTGAATAAATGATTAATAAAAATGACGGGTATCAAAGCAGTCGATAGCATCAAAAGTAAAGTTCTCACTGCCTCTCTCTCTCTGCGTCGACTACTCGTTGTCAAGTTGTGGACCACAGCGACCAATCAGTGTCAGCTGGAAGTGTCTTTTTCAGTGGTCCAAGTGATGAGCTAATCAACCTGACCTGGCACGGCCCCCGGCCTGACTCCCAGTCAGAGTCGGAGTCCGAGCCCCGATCCCGAGCCCGAGTCAGCGCCAGAGTCACACTGCCAGTAGGTATGGCGATGGTGGTGTGTCTATGTTAATAACATTATTTATGTATCTTGTATTTCAGTTTATTTCGGTTGTTTGTTTCTGTTGTTCTTTGTGATTGGCTTTGTTTGACTTGGTTGACTTCACAGGAACTGGAATGGGAAAGGGAATTGGGAATGAAGCGAAACAAAGATGCTAAGAATAGGCGCAGAAGTATGTATAGGGTATAAACTATAGGTCGTATAGGGTTTTGGTTTCCCCTCCCTCCATTTTGTGTGTGTGTTTTTAGGTGTCAATCGCATTAGACGGAAATCAGTTTTGTTTTTTATTGTACAAATTTATCGCGTTTCGTGTCTCATTTGGATTTAGTTTCTTTTTCTGTTTCTCCACATAATGTGTTGTGTGGCTCTTTAGTGGAGTCTTCCCACTCTGCTGGTTGATTTTTATGTTGAATTAAACATTTTAAATTGGCCACGAGATAATTTGTTATACTCTACGCGATATAGTGGTGCTGTGTGGTCCCTGTGTGATCGGAGCAGGCATCAAATAAATTATAAACCCATTTAAATTAAATTGAAAAGCTGTGCTTTTCAGCCTTAGTCGTAGTCTCAGTCTCAGTCCCAGTCTCCGTCTCCGTCTCAGTCTTTTGTCTGGGTTTTTGGGGGCAGCCTGGCTCCTAGCTGGAACAACAGTGCCCCAGCTGCAGTGAGTGGCAGAACTGGTTGACCATAACAATAAAATAAGCAACACTCGCGACATTCTCCGCCGCCAAATATGGAATTTATAATTAATTTTTATGTTCAGGGGATGCAATTAGGAGCCGGCGGGACGGTACGGTACGGGACAGGACAGGCCAAGGCCTGGCGCAGACGCAGACACAGACACAGACACAGGGGTCGGAAGACGGGCGATGGGAGGTGCTCTGTGGCTGCAACAATTTGCGGACAGGAGGCCAGATGCAAATGAAATCAAGTCATGCCTATAATCGGATTTGTTGCTTCTCGTATATTAACTTGTCACAATTTCTATGTGTGGAACATAAACACAATTTGTGCTTAATCCAACGGAAGGGGGCTGCTCAGAGTCGGACCTGGACCATCAGCCACAGCCACAGCCACAGCTATAGCCACTGTCCACACTGTCGCTATCAATTATTACATTTTGTTGCTGTTTTGTCACTTGTGCCATCGCTACCATCGCTGTTGCTACCGACTGCTGCCCCTCAGCTGATGCGCTGATGTTCAGATGGGGATCAAATTTCGCTGACCACAGGCGGCCGAGGCAGGAGAAACTGCAGTCTAGGGACGTTTTGGCTGCAATCAATCAATCAATCATCTTTCCGCTCAATTCAAAGCTCAAGCGTTTTGCGGTTGTGGCCTGCCACTCCACGCCGTTTGCCCCACCGAGCAGCTGTGCACACACACACACAGACTCCGTTCCCTATACAGATCGGGGCTGTGACTCCAGCCACTCCACTCCGCTAGGCCGGCACCCACAATTCGGTGCAGCTGCGTTTGGCTCGAACGGGGCTTCAGGGTGGGGCCGCAAGATCCCGATCCGCCGCAAATTAGGCGCGAAAATATGCAGCAAAGTGAGACAAACAAGCGCGACTCGAGAGCTGCTAAAAGCCTAAGAAACGGAGAACTAAAAGCTGAAAACTGTGGTCAGGTAATGGTGTTAAAATTTGGTACCGCGATTGCATCTATGGCCATACAAATTGCCACAGCAACGACAGCACTTGAACAACATGGCAGTAGCAACAACTGCAATAGCAACAGCAACAGCAACGGCTACAGCAACAGCAACTGGGGAGCAAGAGGCAACAACATGAGCCACAACATCCAGACGTGGAGTCGTTTTGTCAACACGGAGCATGCTTAGCCGCGTTTCCCAGGGGACACTTAACGCGGCTGCTTAACGTCTAAATCTGTCGTCAAGGCGCGCTCAAAAGGCTAAAATGTGTTTGCTGAAGACGGACACAAAGACGAAGGCCTCGACTTGGCTCCACCAAGTGGCCAAGAGACGAGGCAACAATTTGTATGCAACTTTATGTTTACTCGCCGTACCCTAACCGATTGACCAGCGACGACTATGGCAAGGGGTTCGCACACTCCTGCAGTAGGGCTCCCACTGCCGTTGCCCCAAGGGTATCCAGAGTTTGCGAAGGAAGCGTCTCCCGGTGTTTGCCGCCTCGTTGAATGCCCTCTTGAGATTTCCTTTACCCTTGTTGGGCTCTTGGTCGCCTTTTTGCCTGTGTAGTGCAGTGTTGCAGTGTTGCAGCGTTGAACGAGTTCAAGTCAGAGCTGTGGCAAAATTTATGAACCGCAGCCAGATCAGAGTACCGCAGAGCAAGGGCCGGACTCGAAAGACGGACTCGGAGTCGCGTTCGCATGTAAACATTCGCCATTGCGGCAGCACCGGCAGGAGGAAAGAATTTATATGCAACATAATCAGCATAAATGCCGCATGCGCCATCAAAATGTTGCGACCAATGCCATGGCCATCACCTGGGTGGGTGCCTCTGCCTCTGCCATTGCCATTGCCAATGCCAAATACTGTCGTCTGTTCCCTCGATGAGGGCTAATTTAAGCAATTTGCAAATTGAGAAATTGCAAATAATTTACAATTTGGCCAAAGTGAGTGCAAAGTATTGGCCCTACGCGGAGGCACCGCCTCGTTGACGACGGGTGTATTGGCCTGGCCCGCATGGAAATGCGATGCAGCCGCCGCATTTGAGAGGAGACAAGAAAGCTCAGTGGGCTGCTTTTGCGCTTGAGCGGTTTCTGCCGGCTTTTCTTTGGCTTTCATTCGGCCTCCCTGCCACCCACGGCCCGGACTCTCACTCTCATCCTAAAAACCCACGTCAGCGGGGGTAATTCGAGTAGTTGAAACTGTTGCAGCGATGACAAAATGCATTCAAATGATCATCGTATTGCGGTTTCTCGGAGAAAGGCAGCTCGAAATGTGACAGGCCAAATGAGACAGCAACGAGTTAATTAAGTTCCGCACTGAAAACCGAAGGGAAACCTCTTGACTGCCACTGTCGCAGGAGAGTGAAGGGATGGGGACTGGGATGGGGACAGGCCTGGCAGGTCTGAGGCACATTGTGCCAACTCGTGTGACAGTTGCCCAAAACAAATTGTTGGGCATTTAATGGACCCCAAGAACGAAACGAAACCGAACCGAAGCGAAACGAAATGAAACGAGATGAAGACAATGCGAGTCCCGGCTGGCTCCAGAAGCATCTCCATCTCCATCTTCTGGCTTGACAAATTCCTTGAAGTTGTTACCATATAAATTTCTGCATTTCTGGATGGCTTTGCTCTTATTTTGTGGCCCTGCTGCAGCAGCCCCAACCACAAGAGAGAGAGAGAGAGAGAGAGTGCGACGGAGGACAGAGGATGACTCAGGCGCAGCTTCAGCCTGGCAGCTTTTTATTGATCGTTGCTTGAGCACGGACCCTTCAGGAGCGGACTCAATCAGCAGGCGCCCAATTCGCGGGGCTTCGTCAAGCGATGCGAGTAACGATCGAAAGCTGGATACCTGGGCGGACGAATCCCACCCTGGACAGGCGGTTCTCTTCTCAATCTGTACCGATCCGGAGCCACTTTCGGCTGTTCGAGTGCAGGCAGACTCGTAATTAGGCGCATTACATGTGTTTCTGACATTTTCGGATCGGAGGCTGCTGTCGGATGGTCGGAGGGTTGGATGGGAAGACGCTCTCTTATGCAAATGAGGGAGTCTGGGCATGGGCATGGCCAGGGGCAGAGCTGCTCTTTGAGCTGCTGGCTTTGTTATGAAGACAAATGGAGGGCACGCCCGGTCTAAGCGCTAAGTAAACACTTGCCAAATGACCATAATTACGAGTTGGACTTAATTTATAACGAATACATAACTCCAGCTCCGACTTCGGCATTAAGTTCAGTCATGAGCTTCAGCTCGAGCTTGAGCTTAGAATAAATTATGAATAATCCACGATAATAACAGACAATTAATTTTTAACGCTGATTTGTGCGAGTCTCATTCTCTGGCAAAAGGCGAAAGGGAGTAGGGTAGGACGGCCCCCGAAACCAGAATATCAATTTAGCGGACCGATGGGACAGGCTTCGGGGCCGTAGCCGTAGCCGGGGACCAGTCTTAATGTATTCCCCATCTCAGGGAATTGCAGCGCCAACACATCGTATGTCATGGAGTGGAGTGGACTCGAGTGGAGTGGAGTGGAGTGGAGTGGAGTCGAGTCGAGTGGAATGGAATGGAAGCTGCGACGAAATGAGGGACAACGACAAATCGACAAATATGCAAAAGAGAGTGGCAATAGTGGCCGCAGTGGCGAGGGGGGCTGAGGGGTGGAGGGGCCCAGCAACAGCGACCGGCCTTATCGCATTTATTTATGCATATGCAGTGATTTGGCCCCAAAATCACAGTCCGAAAAGAAGAATCAGCGCATAAAACAAAAGACTCAACGCACAAACTTGTTTCGCCGGCGACAGGCGCGCAGGATGTAGGGCCCCCAAAAAGTGGCACAGAAAAGGGACCATGGCAGAGGAGAGGGGACAGTGGCGTGCAGTGGCAGTGGCAGAGGCAGAGAGTGCACGGCACCCAGCGATGGCGATGCATCACCAATGCCGAGGCACGCTTATCAGTAACCTACACTTAAAGTTAATGCATGCCCGCCAGGACCAACCACGGCAGATGACTGGCTCTTGCCCATCTTATTGTTGCTGTTGTTGCTATCAATGCCTGGGCCTGGCCACGCCGACGCGGGCACTGAGGATGGTCCAGGGCCAGGGCCAGGGCCGGGGCCGCGATGTCAGAAGGCAGAAATAAAATCGAAAATGAATGCGACTCTGAAGATAAGCCGGCGAAATGACACAAAACGACAAGTTGACAAACGCGGGCGACGGAGGGGTGTGCGAGAAATGGGTCCTCGATGACTCGAGACTCGAGTCTCGAGTCTCTGGGTCTCGGGTCAGGACTGCAGACAAGGGCAGGGACCGCAGCCACAAGGTATTCAACATCTGACCAAACTCGAATGCAAATCGATGCGGCAATAAAACTATTAAGCCATTAGTAAGCCAAACACGAGTACAATGCCAGAAAACAAACACGTGCAGCCAGAGAAGAAGTTGCAACAGCAATGCAGGAGTTGCAACAGCAACAAGCAATTAATGCAAATGTGGAGACCAGATCCGAAGCCGGCAGCCAAATCGAGCAGGAGGCAGGGCACCGCCGAACCAGCCACCAGCTCAGTGCAACAGAGATCGAGATCGAGACGGCAGACATACTCGTACCAATACGATCGTATACTCGTATACTCGAGTGTACCGAATGCCGGTAGAATGCCGGGACTCTGCCACTGCCACTGCCACTGCCACATGGCTGCTAGTGGCTGAGTGCTGTGCATCCAAGCAGCCTGACAATACATGGCGAGGTGCAAACTAATTGAAATCATTACACTAGTAAAAATGTTAATTCAATTAAAATGCGCGCAACTGCAACAGCAACAGCAACAGCAAGCAGGCACTGCCGCAACATCTTGCGCTGTTGGAGCTGTTGGTGGAGCTGCTGCAGCTCTCGGCTCTCAGCACTAAGAGAGATATCATCGCCATACACTGACTGACCCTCCTTGTGCTTCTCCTGCGGATACGAGTGCGAGTACATCGGCAACATGTTGTTAGGTCAGCCACGGCAGGAGCGGCCACAGCGGCCACGGCGAACACGAAAGACTCTAGGCCATGGCCAGTTCCGCTAGCCTCCCATGCAAATAAGCAAATAAGCACTGAGCTCCATGGTTCAATTGATTCGGCAGTGAGCTCGAGCCAGGGCCAGAGCCAGAGCCAGAGCCAGAGCCAGAGCCAGAGCTGGTATGCAAATCCTTGCAGGGCGTTTTCTGGCGCTTCGATCTGTTCGTTCCTCTGCGTTAACAGTGGGCCAGGAAGGGCGGAGGTCCGTATGGACTAGCCATAGATTCAAACTCAGACGCAGACACAGAGCGAGTCACATTTCCGGTTGGACAAGTAGCTCCATAACAAATGGCCGGGCTGGAAAATGTTTGCCAAGTTGTTTATACTGCCAATAAAAGGCAATAAGTTAATTTCACACACACACACTGGGCTACAAAGTGGACTGAAGTGGAGTGGACTGGAGCTTTCTAACCATTTTATGGTGGAAGTTTGTTGGGTTTGCCATAAATGAAATCGAGTCCATAAGCAGCATCCACAGCCCCACGAAGCAGCCACATCCACAGCCCCATCAACTATCTATTCTGCGGCTGGGTGAGGTGTGAAAATGCTTGCCCCTATTTGGAGGGGGCTTAACACATTCGATATTATAACTATTATTAATGCATTTGCATTTTTATGGATCAATCGCTCCTCTCGATCTGGGCGCCCAACGGAAGCTCTGGCACAGATAAGGCGGCGGCGCAGGAAACCGATCTGCCCGGGAATGGAATGGAATCGAATGGAAGTGGATGCTTAGGCATTCATCACAGAATTACATCGTAAATGGGGGCCATTAACGATAAACAAATTCTACCGAGCATCAGCTGTATAAAAGAGATCCCATCATCCCGTCAATGCCATCCCCCCCATTTCAATCCCATATCCAGCAATAAAATGACATATAAAAAAACACTTAAAATATTTTCAATGAGCGGTTTTAATGGCCTTTTTGGTGGTCCGATCCACTGGTCCACTCGAGCCCGGCTCGAACCACTGGGGAAATGGCGGCAGCCTTAATGCAAATGACGGGAACTGTGCACCGAAACTACTGGTGTCGATATAACAATAAAACGCCCCATGGAACGCCTTCGGAGCTGGTGAGGCAGTGGTGCCGGATGCCTGGTGCCGGGTGCCAGATCTCTCGCATCCAGGCAGGAGTCGGATTAAACGTATGCCAGAACAGAACAAAACAGAACAGTGCAGAGCAGACCGAAGGAGAGCCGTCGAATCGGCGAACAAAACAAAACTGCCGAAAATGGAAGAAGAGCTCAAAAAACAGAAACAAGAAACAATCCTCCGCCGAGAAGAGGAAACTGATC
Organism: Drosophila persimilis; assembly: GCF_003286085.1. Classification (NCBI taxonomy): domain Eukaryota; kingdom Metazoa; phylum Arthropoda; class Insecta; order Diptera; family Drosophilidae; genus Drosophila; species Drosophila persimilis. The sequence continues at coordinate 12,882,091 of NW_020825289.1, forward strand.
TGACAGATCTGATTGTAAGCATGCAACAAAAATGTGAGCCGCCCTGCCCTGCCCCGGACCCCTGCTCCCTACTCTCTACTCCCTGCGAATGCTCCGGGCTCCCCGCCCCACCATGATGGGGGTTCGCGTCGGGCTTAAGCTTGTGCAATTTAGTGATCAATCATAGCGGGATGCGCGCAACGGAGCAGAATTCAATTTCAGTGCGAATGGCAGTCGTTCTTCTGCTGCTGCTGCCGCTGCTGCTGCCGCTGCTGCTGCCGCTCCTGGCAGCAGCCGCATTCTGAGGCGTTTGTGAGGCGGCAGCGGCGGCGGCTTCCACATGCGACTCGAGAAGGTGGAAGCCATAAATCTTGGCAACATGAGAAATGACTTTACCATTTGCCATGATGAGCAGCCAGCAGCCAGCAGCAGTTGCAGGGAGAAATGTAGGAAAGCTTAACCCTACTCGCACATTCATTCGAGAACGCACACAGGGGTCCCCCCTGTCTGTGTGTGTGTGTGTGTGTGTGTGTGTGTGTGTGTGTATCCACGTTGTTTGTTTGTTTGTTTGTTTGTTTGTTTGCATACGGTAACTCTAATTTTGAGGGATTTGCGTAAATTGTGAAAACGTCTTCAGGGATTTGAGTCAATCAGCATTTTCGATGGCAATTAGTTGGACGAAGAATTCAATTCCCAAAGAAGATCAGCTTAAGTCCCCCCAATGAGAGATGTAAAGCCATTGAGAACGAAAATCCCCATACGTATAGCACATACCTACAATCACAGAACCTAGTGATGACACTTTTTGCTCTCGTGATTCATTGAAAAGAATTGTTAAGTCTCTTTTCAATAGATTTCCACTATCCGCTGGATATATACTAACTGCCTAGATCATATCCACACTAGAGTAATAGTAGATCGTAAGTAATAAATAAAACAGCTGTTTGCCAACAGCTTAATTCTTTGTAATACCATAAAATCGTTGGATTTATGTGGAAAACAGTAGGATTTGTGTCTGTTTGTTGTTTCAAGTCCTAAACGGCATTTAGTATGTGTCCCAGCTGTTGGTGTGATCACAGAATACTTTTTGCCATCACTGATGGCTGCGTCGTATCCGTCGGGCATCGCATCTATAGCTCCCATCTCCTCCATCTGGCCATAGGCAGGTCACTGCTGAGGTGTCTCCTGCTGCGAATTAATCGTTTTCGATGCTGACTTTGGCCACTCACTTGCTGTCCAGTGCTGCTCCGCTTCCAGCTCAAACTCCAGCTCTCAGCTCTCAGTTCTCGGCTCTCTCAGCTCCCATGGCTGATTAATATTTTGCCAGTTCATGACGCCGCAGTCCAAGTCGGAGCCGAATCCGTTGCCAGTTTGGCATCTTGTTAGCATACTCGCTTCATCTCTGTCTGTCCGTCACTGGCCATCTCCCTCTCTTGGTATCGCTCCCTGGATGCACTTTTGCATATTTCGTTTGTTTGTTATCTGAGTGCCTCCGTCGTGTGACCGGCCGCCTTCGTCTCTCTCTGTCTCTCTGTCTGTCTGTCTCCTGTCTCAGTCCCTGGATCGGACTCTTGCTCCTTCTGTGGCTTGCCCCCGCTGGGTGAGTGTATTACGAGCTTTGGCGCAAGAGTCCAAGTTCAAAGCCATATTTGACTTAGGAAAAATCAATAAAAAGATCGCAAGCTGCGATGGCACATGCGTGTTATTCCTATCCAGCCGATCCGGCCTTTCTCATAATGAAATTATTGCCAAGTGATTGAAATCTATTTATGCTAATTTACGTGTGCACGGGCCAGGGACCGGGACCGGGATTGGGACTGGGACTGGGACTGGGACCTGGACTGTGGGCAGGCGGACTGGGGGGCAGGAGAGCCGGACCAGCGTCGGAGCCACACGTTGCCCAACAGAATTGTTCCAAGGTTGTGCTAGTTGCAATAGTTGCGGCTCGCAAACACACATTTCCGCATTTCTGCAGCTGCAACTTTTTGGGCCCAGGACCCAGGCGCAACGCGCCGCACCGCCCACCAAAACCGCTTCGACTTGGGCCCGATCTTGATTAGAAGTGTGTGTGCGCTGCCCCTTGTTGCCTTTTGGAGTCGTCGCAGCCGCAGCCACAGCCACAGCCACAACCGAAGCCGTTGACAATTTTCAATTAAAATGAGTTGAGGTTATGTCTGTCCGACTGTGTGGGCGGATTAACACACACGGACAGACACACATGGCAACGCCTAAGCCATGACTGACACTGTCTACCTCGCCCTCTCCCTCTGCCTCTAGAGCTACGACTCCCAATCTGGACTCCAACACCAGCTCTGGGCTGCTCTTGACTCCGGGTCGATTGCTGTGAATAGCCAGATATTTAAGCTCCAAATTGTCATGCGGCTTATGTGTAAAGTTTGCCCCGCTCTTGACATCTATTTGACTGGGCTTTGGAGGCCCATTGATGCAGAGCAGGCACAGCGAGGGCTGCTCGAAGCGTTGTTTGCCGGTCAAGGAATAGTTTGGACTTTGGAGTGGAAGCGTTCGGCCGGGCTGGAGCAGCCCTCGCTGGTGTCAAACGCTCTCAATTGTGCTTTAATTGTGAAGGGGCTTGGTCATAAGAGTCCGCAGCCCTTCTTGTTTGTATGAAGCCAAGTCCCAGAGCAATAGATTATGGCTAGGGATTATAGAGAGAGAGACGAATACGAGGCCGAGAGTGGTAGGGGATTGCCTTATCCAATTAGGTGAAACATTTCAAATCGCTAGTACAACAGCACTGTTGCCACATAAAATGCTGAAATTACAGCGGCGGCCTCTGGCCGAGAGCAACAGCAGAAGCAACAGGAACCGCAACGGTAATGATAATGCAGGCGACAAAGAAATCCGAGTCCTGAGCCTCCCCCTCCGCCCGCTCCGAAGTGCAGTTAAATTCTGCCGCCTAAACAGGTTCTCTCTCTGCTTTGGGTACTCGGAGTATTTCGTGGATATATTTTATTGTCTTTTGATGTGCTTTAAAATCCGAGTGCCAGCGAGGGCAAGAATCGATAAAATTTATAGATGCTGGTCAAAGTTGCTGGTTGCCTAGGCAGGAGATACTGAGAACTAGTCGGGGGAACAGGTTCCCAGAGCCACAGCCAGAGCCAGAGCCAGAGCCAGAGCTAGAGCTAGAGCCCAGACCCTGCCATGGACCAGACTCCAGTCCAGGTCCCGGCATGGCGACAATTTTAAGTGCGAAATTAAAAGTAAAACAAGCGATTAACATAAATTTCAAGCAAAGCGCTGTAAATGTTCGAACTCCCTGCTCTCCCCACCACCTTACCAATGCAGTCTCCAGGAGGGGAACCGCAGATACAGATACAGATACAGATACACGCCAGGTGCCCTGGTGCCCAGATGGAGATGCAGATGAAGACATTGTCGCTGGATCGGATCGGATCGCGGATTTTTAATGAAAACTAATGCAGTTTATTGATTATTATTATTTAATAATGTCAGCATCTTATCGCCCGAATAAGTACAAGAATAAGAATAAGAATGAGCCGGGCTGGGCAAGCCGACAATCTCCTTAATGAACTGCCCCCGGCCAGAAGTCATTTAAAGAGCCCAATTCGGAACGGCAACGGCAACTGGAATGGAATCGGGTTCGAGATCGGGTTCGGGATCGGGATCGGGACCGTGGCAGGAGAAACGCATTTGATTGCAGTTCATCCACTTGTTAGTCGCACCCGAAGAGGCAGCAACAGCAGCACCACTGACCCAAATCCATGTGGACTCCCCACGTCCAACCCATTTCATGTCACTCCATCTCGTCCATCCATCCATCCAGCCAGCCAGCCAGCCAGCCAGCCATTCCAACTCCCTATGTGGCCGCGGAGGAGAACGAGAAATGCATTATTTATGTACATTTGCTGGACGTCCTGGCCCATTGGCAATGGCAATGGCAATGGCAATGGCCAAAAAGTCAACAATTTGGCATCATGACATGGACACATGGTCTTTGACTCTGGACTCTGGCTGGAACTCTCAATGGGACCGATGATGCACGCTTGTCAGCTGCCTGCCACTCACTGGAGAAATGAGAAAGGGCCGACTCCAACTCCAACTCCAGCTCCAGCTCCAAGGCTGACGCTGAGGAGGTGGCTGTGGCTGTGGCTGTGGTGACGGCGGGTCTGGTTAACGTTTTTGCTTGGCCTGTTTGTTTTAGCGCCTGTTGTGACAGCCGACTGCCAGGTTTTTGGCACTTGAAATGGCCAAAACCCAGCTCAGCTGAGCCCAGCTGAGTGTCGGGGGACTGACGCAGATGATCAACCGAAGCACACTCATTACGCACTGATCGTGATCACAGGCTGTCAATAAAAAGCAGGCCCATATCCTAGAGATCCAGATCCTAAGGGGGAGAGGCATCAGCCGCTCTCACTCTGGGGGGAGATGCTTCCCCCGATCTGCTAGAGAGTTGTTAACAATTCTGCAGCAACAGTCGCCAAAGGAGGTTCTAAAACGGGGCCAGAGCAACAGACATCCACAGAAACAGCAAGAGGAACAAGCAGAGACTCCAACTACAATCGCTGACCAAACTTGGTCCGGACACTTCCAAACAGTAAATGTTGTACAAGTTGAGACCCAGATTGATTGCTAATGTCAATAGAAGATGAAAGATTCTCGGGTTCTCACAAGTCTCGGACTAATTATGTTCTAGACAGACACAGAAACAAAGAGAGAGAGAGAGAGAAAGACACAGAGAGGGGCACTGGGACTCGGACTGGGACTGGGACTGGGACTGGGAGTTTGAGCTGGGTCCGAGTTGGCGTCCGCGTTCGGGTCTGCAATTGAAAACATGAATTCATATTTAATTCCCCGGGCTCGAGAACCTCGAAGCGGTCTGAGCAATCTCCCAGCAATTTATTTGGACCCCGGCTAATGAAGTCATTTGGCGGCAGGGCCGCAGGTTCAACGTGATTTGCCTTTGATTAGCATTGCGGTCCGATAAATTGTCTGTCAATCCTCTGTTGGCCATTTAGCCTGGCCGTGTTTTATGCCCAGCCATTTGCTAACCCACCGGCAAACATTTATTTGTTTGCCCAGACCCAGACAGAGGCCTGGGCTCGATGTGGATCTGGATCTGGATCTCGACTTCGATTTCGATTTCAGGTCTCTGGCAATTGGCGATTGTTCACGCCACGGTCAGGTCGTATCGGGCGACTCAATCACCATACAGAACGGAGTCAGAGTTAGAGTCAGAGCTGAGCTGCTGCTGAAGCTGGGATCTATTGTTGGATCTGGCGTGTGTGCCAGTGCCAGTGCCAGTGCCATATGGATAGACAATGGTTCCTGTTTGCATTTCGGTCGATAACCCGACCTCCACACAGTGTCCCATGTTGGATCCGATCGTTGTTGTTTCTGCGGCTCTATCTTTGGCCGGGATCGGATCTGTGGGATTATGTAAAACCTCAGCCCTCCTCTGATCTGCCATGGTACATATGTACATAGCTCCAAGTTACAGTTCCAGTTCCACTTCCACTTTGAATTGTTATTTCAGGCAGGCCCACGCAACTGATTTGATTTTTGTGACACAATTGAATTATTTATTGGATTAGTGGCCATACAGAAAGCAAGCTTAGGGAGCAGGCAGCAGGCAGCAGGGAGCTTAGCGTTACAGACAGACACTCAGATCGCCTTGGCGGCCCCGTCCGGTCCACTGCGGAAGTCGCTCGGAACAAAGCCTCCATTTGTTGACACATTCCCATTTCCCCGTCGCCTGGAGAGAGCGAGCGGATGGATGCCATCCAGTATGCAAATTGGAGGCCCGAAGAATGTTATTCATTCAGGGGGCCAGACACAATGGTCCCCTGGAATGCCAGATCTTAAACACTTGGCAATTTGTTACGATAAGACAAAAGTGTCAAAAGTTGGGCATACTCGTACGCACAACAAGACTGTCAATTAAGGCGAGAAGAGCCGTTGACAAAAGCCTTTCCAGTCGCGGATGGCCGTGTAGAAACGCCTTATGATTTATGGCACGAAAGTTCCTCCACCCACGAAAGACAACGATCAGGATACCCTGTGGGGACTAGATAAATGGTTGCCCTCTAATTGAGTTTGCCGAGAAGAGAGGCGGAGAAGGCCATCCATGGATACCCTTTAAATCACTTGTCTTTGCCAGTGCACTATTTTTGTGTCGGTACCCGAACTAAAATTGATCTATTATACGAATGAAATTCAGGGAGCCACAGCCACAGTTTGAGCCAAGACGGAATTGGCTTCCAAGTGAACGTTGGGGTTCGTGTAATTTCGTTAATATTTAGCCTAGAATTGTTATTGTAATTCTGTGGTCTTTAATAGAGAAAATGGAGCCTCAAGTCGTATTGTTCGAATATGGAATGTATTTTTTTTTTAATATATTGCTAAAACGTTTATTTTATACTGCCCAAAAATCATTAGCTTTTCAGAATTTCAGGATACCAGAAAAATATTTCTCTTTTGACAAGGTTATACATTTTTTGGACGACTTGAGATTAACTATTATGTATATAATGACCAACTATAGTTTAAGGCCAGCCGATGGGCAGATGGAAGGACAGTCCTGCGAACTGTCAGACTCCACTCGAAATCAGGTATACCCGATGTGAGGGCACAGTGCTAGGGGGAGCTGCTGAATCATTTGATTGTGGTTTGACTTGAGCGCTAATGTCCAAGACAAACAATGAGTTGACCAAATATGAATGTGATATTCTTATGCAAAATTACTTTATAATTTAATTTTTATTGGATTTCTGATTTTATTGATTCGCCGGACACTCCCAGGCGCCTTTGTAGCCACTTACTTCTGCTCTTGTAGGTTCACCTCTCCTCTCCCGGACAGCTGTCTTTCCACTCTTTATCAGGTCTGTAAATCTTGGCTTTTTCGCCTTCTTTTTCGGCGGTTGCAGACGGTGCGGTAGGGTAGGGAGCCAACAATCCACAATTGATTAAAAATGTAAATTGTTTATTTATTTTAAACTATTTTTTTCTCCATACGTAGCCACCACACACACATATACACCCGAACATATGTACATATCGGAGTTAGATTCCGAATCAAGTCTGAGTGGCATTGTTATGTAAAAAGCGATCAAACCGAAAAATATGAATGACTATACGAAAAAGATTGTTTATGAGGCTTTTCAGTCTGTTTCTGTTTTCGGTTTCTGTCTCTGTCTCTGGATTGCTGTGCTCAAACAGTTTTTTTGTGTCTTGTGCATGGATCGGGGACCTTGCGGTATGGATTAAGTCATAAAAAGAAGATAAAAACTTGTCCGAAATATCGTGTAACCTTACTATATGCCATATCGATATGGATATGGATATGGATATGGCTCTGGATACGGGGGTCGGGTCGGCTCACATAAAAGGTTCTGTCGACCATTAAAATTTGCCTCCATAAATGTCATAAAATGTTCATCAGATCGCATAGTTTTGGCCCGTTTTACGAGCTGGCCGGAGCTGGATGAGTGGCCGGACTGACCGTCCTGAAAGTATATAAATTTCACGACTTATCGGCTGCGGCTACCGTTGACAATGTCCGAGGGATTGTCCGGACCGACCCCCACCCAACGGAGAAATCACTTTCCACTCTCCGAGCTGCACTTGAGCCGATGGATAGAATTGGGGGCAAAATTCAAATTTAACGCTTTTCAAGTTGCGGCATTTGTCAAGTGGTAGAGATCGTTGTTGCCACAAGTGGAACAAATAGACAAGGCGCACAGACATCATGGTGTGTGGCTGCCACTCGAGAGTGGTCCTACAGAAATGCTCGAATTTTGACTTACTTTGAAATATGATGAGGCGTATTTTTGAAATATTGTGGTGCAAGACTTCCAAATCCCGAGTCCCCTTAATTAAACCCCATTGTGCAGGGTGCCAGGATGCCAGGGAGCGGGGGCTGGAATTTGGTTTAATAATTTTAATTAAATGCGAGTCACATTTTTGTGCTCTGCCAATGGCAGTGCGTCCAATTGAAAAGCGTCAGAAGCGTTTATATTTGGCTTGATTCATGGCCTGATACGTTGCGACAAATGCATCTCCTTCTGGTCGAAGGCAACACCTTGTCCCACGGCAGTCCTATGCCCAGTCCCCGCACCCTCCTCGCAACCGCAACCACATGCTGGCTCAAAGGATGTGATGATTCTGGAGCGGCTCTTGGGCTGTTCGCTGCCGGTTTCTTGGTATTTTTGGGTTGCCGTTGCCGTTGCGTTGCCGCTTTCTTGCCCCATGGTGTTGGGTTTCACGTTCGGCCAGCAGAGTCATCAAATTTCCAAGCCAGGCCCAAGACCCTCTGCTGGATCTGCCGGAGGTTGACTGGGCCCTGGCTAGAAAAGAAATTCATTTGCATTTATCTAAATCACATAATCATAATCATAATCATAATCATGGTGATCGTCATCGTCTTCGTTGGATCTGTAGAAACTTTCCCGAAGTGGGCATAAATTAATACAGTTTATTTATCAGTCAGTCAAGCAGTCGCTGTATTAATGGCCGCCGATTAAGCCATCACCCATGGCGGGGTGGAGGGGGACAAATATTGTATAGAATTCCGTCGCCTCGGAATCAGGTATGAAATTTTTCACCCATCACAACAAATGACTGAATTTTCGGAGGGACAGCGAACGGAATTCAATTCGTTTTCGGTTGCACAGGGAACTCCTGCTGTGAACTTATGCGAAAAGAATCGAACGGGCTGTCGCCTCCAGCGAGCGCTGCTTCGGTCAGAGGGCGACAGGCAGGGGCAAGGGGCGAGGGGCTCCATCCGCTGTGCTTTCGTATTTAAAACAAAGTGTCATGTGTCATAATGGCACCGGCGGAGTAACAGTTAAATGATGAAACGCCATGGGATTTCCAAAATGGTTGCCCTGGCGCCATTTTCTGCATGTGCGAGCGAGAGATTCGGCCAACAAGTGGCAATTACTTTCACTGTGGCAATTTCGGGGGGTAAAACAGCAGCAGCAGCAGCAAAAAAAGCAGCACCAGAAGCAGAAGCAGTAGAAGTTAATGATGTTGCCACATGCTTTTCATTGGCGGCCTCCGTTCCCATCCCATCCCGTCCCGTCCCATGCTGAATGCTGATGATGGCCGACCCGGCAGCCGGCAGCCGGCTGCGGTTGCTTCTTCCCCTGCTGCATCTGTAAACCCCCCCCTTCACCCCCCGCCCTCTGCCATAAACGACTTCAATTACATGCGAACGAATGCCAAGTGTGTGTATGTGTGTGTATCTGTGTATGCGTCTGAGGCGGGGCTCTGGCAAAATGGCGATTACTTCTCCCCCAGCCCGGCTGCTCCTTGTGCTGCTCGTTCTGTGCTGGTTCGTGGCTAAGTTTGCCGTCGGTATTTGGCTCAGAGCTTTCCACTCGACTACTCTCCCTGACGGATCGTTTCGACTCGTTGGCGGCGAGAGGAGAGGCGAGCCACCGGGAATGAGGCTGCCACCGTCAGACAGTTAACGAGCAAATCGATGCTGGGGACATTGTCGCTGCAGCTCTTATCGCCTGCTCCGCTCCGTCTCCATCTCCATCTCCATCTCCGTCTCCATCTCTATCTCCGATCCACTCCAGCTGAATCGTTGTCCAGCCTACTTTGTGTTGTTCTCCGTGTTGCTTCCAGCAATTGCCACAAACACATACTCTCTCAACACACACACACACAGACAGCGCGATTGAACGCTGATCGCAATCGCGAAGGCTGCCAAACGTTTCTATGCAAAGTGCCTCCGATCCACTGCATCCACCGTGGCTGGGGCTCCGCTCCACTGCTGCTCCACCTCTGGTGGCTGGTTCTCCGCAAGAACCTGTTGTCTTTAGGCTGCCGTTGGCTGGGGCAGGTCCATCCCAGCTATCAAGATGACCAAGGGGTGAACAAATTCATTCAGTCATTCATCGAAACAAATTGGTTGACTGATGATGACGATGACGATGGAGAAGAACATGGAGACGCTGACGCTGACGATGGCAATGCCAATGGCGAAGGCTAAGGCGAAGGCGCAGGCGACGGGGAGCTGGACCAATGACAAGCCTTAACTTGTCAATCTGGTTATGTCAATTTGCTGTTTGTTTTTTCCCCTGCCGCTGCTGCTGCTGCTCCTGCTCCTGATCCGGCTCTTCATCCTGTTGCCACGTTTTGCCTATCCCCGATCCAGCTCCATTTGCGTGTCTGGGGACCCAACGTTTTATTTATTCGTCGCCAGACGCATTTCCAATGCACACCCGTGTCATCCGATAAGCCAGCCGGGGCTAACAATTACTATCGCATAAATAACCGTTTACCCGTTTAGTCTTAACGTACTCCAGGGGAATCAAATCTACGATTGCCACACACGACACACGGCACACCGCTCACCGCTCACCTCTCATGGATCGGGCTGCGGCGACACCACGAAATCAATTTGTAAGCGGACATTTTCGGACCAAACCTAACCTGAAACTCTCTGTTAAATGAATGTTTATTGCCGGCCAGGGGGAAGGGGCCCGAGTGGTATGGGGACGCGGGTAAAGGAGGGGGCGTGGTCAAATTTACGCGGAAAACGCATGCGCGAAGACGTCAATATCAAATCACATCTCGGCCGGGTGTAGGTGTAGACGGGAAAGAATGCTTTACACTGAGATAAAATCATGTAATCTGGACGTATGTAAATTAAAGTTCTTCGAACGCACAATTTACCTGTACTATTCGCAATATAGATATACTGGTATTCCAAAAAAAATTGAGCTTCTGATCCATTCATCTCTAGAAACATCTCTAGAATGCTTCCTCATTCCTCGCTATTGCGATTCACTTCATTGCGACATGCTCACACGCACATTTTCGTTATTTGCTTAGATTCGTTCGTCCGCTTTTTCTCATCTACTACTTTTGCATGTTTTTTGCATTATTTTTTCTACGGTTCACTTTTTATTTTGGAACAAAATTGATCATCTGTCATCTCATCTAACTACGATTTTGTACAAAAAACCGTTGCACTTGCCCGATACTTTCTCTCAGTGCTGGCCTGGAAGGTGTGGTGTTCCACCTCACTCGGTGGGTGTGCGGATAGATTCTCGAGAGCCTCTGCACGCCATCAGCCGTCCGCGGGGAGTGAGTGCTGTACAGCATTTGCAACAATTGCATAAATTTCTCATTTTTATGACTGATAGTGTAAGAAATAGGCGTGGCACACGTGAGACGGCGTTGCAAGCTGTGTTTTTGGCGCTGCCGCTCAACTAAGCAGAGTCCGATTCCGGGCTCCACGCAATTGAATCTCCCGCATGTCATACATAAAATATACATGTGCCAGATAGTCAGCCAGGCGGACATCGGAATGCTCTCTGAGTTTCATCTTCCTTCTGTGGCTCAGCACAGAGCCTGGGCCTCTATCGTCCAGAATTGATCAATTGGGCGTTGCCACAGTGCGACTGAGACAGCGACTAAAGCTGCGCCGGTGACTGTGGCAGGAACAGCGGCAGCGCCTGAGTAATGGCAGTCAAATGCCCGCGGACATCATTTCCATAATGTCCTTCACAGGGCAGGCCAGCTCCCTTTCAGGTGCACTCGGCTCAGAGCTGCTGAACTATGCAGCAAGGCGTTCACCTGGCCGTGGACGTGGACGTGGAGCTGGACCTGGACAGGCAGAGGCAGAGGCATGGACAGTGCAGAGTGGCAGCTTGTAACAGATTTGTATCGCATTTTATATGCCACAATTTTCGTTTGATATTTATGTCGATAATAAAATTAAGATGATGAGCGAAATTGCACTCTGAGCGGTGCATGAAAGGGGCGGCCACTTCCGAAAGGCATACACACGGGCGCGATGGCAGGGCCCAGACCAGGGCAAATGGTCGATCCACCTCATCCCCCAGGGGCACGAACCCAGATGGGGGCAAGGGTAAGGGCAGGGGCAACGGTAACCAATCAAGTGCAAGAGGCAGCTGTCGCAGCACCAGATCAATCTTCGGTCATTTGCGCCGTTGTATGCCTCGATTAACTCGATGAGAAAGCCCCAAAAAGTTATCCTTCGCCGTTTTCAAAAGTTTCGTTACCAATTTGCATCAGAGATTCTCATGAGAGATATGTGAATATCTCTGAATACTCAGAATGTTGCTGGATTGCTGGAGCCAGTTCCCGACCAATTGACAAAGGGACCAATCCTTAGCTACCCTCTGGTTGAATATGGATGGACTTAGGTCGGGCATGGCCAGGACCACCAAGGTTCAAGTCATTTTCCAATCGTTTTGTATTGAAAGCCCCATCGTGCTCAATTTGAGTTGTTTTTTTTTTGTCGTTTTTGTGGTGCCGAAATGTGTGGAAGCCATCAACAATGCAGATCGATTGCTGTGCCACGTCACCGCAGGTGAGACTCAAGTGCTCCAGAAGATCCACATCCACATGCAGCTTCCCAGGCCAAGGGAATCGATTTTGATGCGAGATTAGCAGAGCGCTGCAAGCTAAACATCATCCAGTCCATGCTCAAGCTCTGGCAGGGGATATCTGGCATATCTATAGTGGTTAATAACAATAATCAGCCATGGCGCAGTACAAGCCAAGTACGTACATGAATGTAGCTGCCGCGCGGAGGGGGCGCACCAAGAGTGTGCACCAAGAAGGGAGAGAGAACAGGGACACACATCCGGATGACGGCCATAACAACAGCTGTCAAAGTCCGAGAGATGAGCAGCAACAGGCCGGGCAAAGAGGGGGCAGGCCCAGGCCCAGTCCCAGCTCCAGCTCCAGCCCCAGCCCCAGCCCTGACGACAATGACGACGTTGACGATGTGCCGCCCGTCGATCGGCTAGAGATCAGACCAGAACAGACCAGACCCAACAGACCATGGCAGGCGGCGAGGAATTTTCACAGCCTCGGGTGCAAATTACCACGAAAACAATTTCTGCTGTCCCTGCAACTGGGACTAGAAAATGGCAGCAGCAGCAGCAACAGAGGCCGAGGCAGAGGCAGTGGCAGATTTCCAGGATAAGGTATGCCTGTTGAAAGCATGCGTCAAAAAGGATTGAGGATGAAGATCATGACGAACAGGCAGTGGCAGTGGCAGTGGCAGAGGCACTGGCGGGATTGTCGCTGCAGCTTCTGTTGGCTGCGGTTGCATAGACGTTGTTCTTGCTGTTGCAGTCTAGCCAGCAGATGTCTGCAATGTTTTTGCCGCACTGTCATTGATGAAGCATAAAATTATGGGAGGTAACATGGATGTGGATGTGGATGTGGATGAGGATGTGGTGTGCTGAACATGGGAAAATGGCCGCCTGGCGATGGATTAAGGCCGGCCATGTGTCGGATCGTTGGTTGGCTGAAAGTTCTGCCAGCTGCCGCCGTTGGAGCGTGGAGAGGGGTGGAGAGGGGAGGGGAGTTCTGTGGCAAGTGCATAATTAAGCCTTCCGCCAGCGTGTTTTGCATGGCCGCGATTTTGCACACTTGAGCAGCGATTGGCTGCCGTGATTGGTGCCTACTGCCGCTGCCGTCCGAGCCGTGCCGAGTTGGCCCGGCTAGTAGCCACTGGCGTCGCGGTCAAGCTCATAGATCATTGCACTTGCTCTGCCGCATTCCAGAGCCATGATTTTGGCTCCACTTTTCTCCGTCCGAATGCAGCTCTCTCCCGATCCGAGCCGATCCTCCCGCTCTCTGTGGTCTGCATTGTTCAATGACTTTTGCCAGGAATTTGACGCAGTAAAAGCGGTAACAAGAAAATAAAAGAAACGAGAGAAATGCCGCCAGCAGCCGGCCTATCAGAGTTGCCAATTTCGATAACTGTTGCAACACCTTGACACGGGGGCACGCAATCTCTGATTCCCAAATCCCAGCACCCTGTCGCCTCAGTCGGCTATCCTTTTCGCATCCTTCTCTTTCTCTGTACCGCCTGTCGCTGTGTGTGGCTCAGAGCAATGGCCATGGCAATGGCAATCACGGTCAGCACCAGCGGCAGTGGCACCACCGGCATCACAGCCCCATCTCCATCTGCAACAACAGAAACTTTGCTTGACAACTTGTAAGCAAAGTGAGTGAAAATGAGTGAAAACCTTTCAGAGCTGGCAGCCAAATAAAGCGGAGAATGTGGCTTTCAACCATCTGCCCAGCCAGATACCCTGGGATTTCAAAACAATTTCGTATGAATTTAGATCTGGACTGTCGCTAGTTTTGGAAGGTAATACGCGTGGGTCCTTTCTTTTGTGCCATAGAAGTACAGGCCATCCCACCTGCTAGGGTGTTTCCATCTTCCATTCATTTGCTGAAGCTACTTTCTCTTCCTCTTTTTCAGCATGTTCATTCTCATCCCCGTCTCCGTCCTCGTCCTCGTCCACGTCCTCCCTCTGTCGCCCGGTCGCACTGTCGCATTGCGTGCAGTGAATTCTACCCACAGCGATCCGGCCTGGTCCGCACCGATCCGATCCGATCCGACCTGGCCTGGCCTGGCCTGGTCCGGTGATCATATCCTGCGGACGTTCATAAACATGACAGTTTGAGCAATTTCCATCAATCACTTTTTTTGGCTGCTTTTATTTTGTGCCTTCTTTTTTGTGCTCGCTGGGATATCGTGACTTTTGGGGGCATGAAAGAAAACCATCCTGCTGCGGATGGATGGATGCTGGATGGATTGGTGGCCGCTGGTCTGCTCCCTGCTCCCTGCCCCCATCACCCCTCTGCCAGACTGCTGGCAACTTAAATATTTCCACTTTATTACATACGAGGTTTTTGTGGTATGTGGTCTGTGCTCTGTGGTCTGTGTAGTGCGGAGAGGGTGGGCGGGATTCGGCGGGGATGAGATCAAACAACAAAGCGGTTCCGCATGCTAATGAATGCGCAAATACAACAAACTAATTTAAACGGTTCTCGGTTCGATCGCAATCAAGGCGTAGCCGTCTTGGGGCCGTCTACACAAGTCTGATCCAATTTTTATACAACTTTAACACCAATCAATTAGCACAGGGGCGGGCGGCAGACGGGAGGGGATACGGGACGGGCCCCTAATGAACACGCACTCGAACGGCGTCTTTTGAACGGAGGTACAGACTCCTCTCTATAGACACTTCGCGCCTCGACACAAATACATTTGTTTGCTGCCGCTGCAACCCCGCCTTTTCACACGCTGCCGCTAAGTGCGCCTCGGAAAATTTGTGGCACAGCGCCGCCCGCTCCCCCCGAAGAAATGCGCCGTACAACTTCATTTCCACGAGCGAAACTGAAGCCGAAACATCAAATCGCAATTAAGAGAAGTTCAACAAAAAATATTACAAGTGTCCGCTAAGCAGAGCTGCACTGCGAGGAAACGGGTTTTTTCGGGGCCCACTTGCCCACTTGTCCCCTGCCCAAACCCAAACCCATGTCCGGGTCCATGTCCGCTCCATGTCCACGTCGAAGCCGACAGCGGCGGCGACTTTCGTCTAATCAATTCTGCAATCGATGTTCATAAATTTATTCCAATTCGGACACAAATTACACGGCTGTAGGGTGTTCAACATGGCACTCGATATGTAGGATCAATTGGGTTAAGCTTCGATCAAGAACCGATTGAATGGCAGTAGCAAATCGTATTTGCTCAGGGTTTTCCCAATAGAAGCCCCCTGTCGAAGGGGGACACTCTTCACATCAGTGATAATCCATTACATTACTTAAATTCTGTTGCATGGGCATCAGAAGTTTCCATTTTGGAGTCGGCAAGGCCGGAGAGCTGGGCTCCAAAATGTTCCCATAAATCATGTGCTAATGTCGGACGCCGGCAGCAAATGATTGAATTAGCCAAGCCGCAGCGATATCGGGCAATACCAATTTCGTAAATTAGCCAAATCTAACGTTCGCGATAGCAAAGCCGAAGCCAAGTCTCTAAGCCGCCAACTATCGTCGGCTGTGCCTACCTCAACAGCACCTGAGTCTGTGTCTGGGTCTGGGTCTGCGGCTGGGACTGGGCCTGCGACCGAGTCTGTACTGGGCCTGTACCTGGCCAGAACAAGTTGTACTGTAATTATCAGAGCCTAATTAAATCGTTGCTTTATGCGATATCAGTCACTTGTCGCTTGGCCGGGCTTTGACACAGTTTTGCACGGGTTTTTTTTTCGCATAGTTTGCGTTTTCGATTTCAGCTGAATTTTCACACTTTTCACGCCGCAGATTTGTCGCGGCGGTTTAATTAGATTGAAGGCGTATTGGAGGGGCGGAGGCTGCTGATAAATTGCTGTTTGGTTATGAAATTGAACGGATTTATGGCCGTTCCCTAGACTGGGACACAAATCAGTGGCTTTCATCGCCGCCAGCAACACTTGCCACAGTGCGAGCCAAAGTCCGAGTCGCATTCAGAGCCAGAGCCAGAGCCGAGGAGCGTTTAAGCCAGCACATAATTTACGCTTAAGCATGACTCTTGACCAAAATCAATAAATCCACTCGCCATTCCCCCACAACAAAAGAAAATCTCCAGCCTGCGCTCCACTCGCCAAAGTGGAGAAGTGGGGGAGTGGCGAAGTGACGGGCGGGGGCTACGCACTGACTGCGGCTCCTAGCAACAACATCTACGTGCCACTGCGGCTGCGGCTAACCTAATATTGTTTGAAATTTATGATTTTGAACTCTTTGCCAGTTGAACCATACCCCGTACTCAAGTCCCACGCTGGCGGGTATACTCGTAGGAGGTTCTGCGTTCACGAATGGGATGAAAGTGGGCTACGGTATCCCAGGGTAGGTTCTCTTCGAAGCCGTGCATCTTTGTGCCGTATGTGCCTTGCATATTTCGCTTTTGCACTGTGATGAACTGGAACTCCGTCGGATCCGGCAGTGCCAGGCGGTTGCGTGGGCGTGTCCTGCAAAGGGCGACGAGGAGGCGACGAGGAGGCTAGTAGGTGGCAGGTGCCCTGCTGCGGCCCTGCTGCACACCTCTTATGTGTGTCTGCAACAATATTGGCTTAACCTAATTTGTGTGGCTGGGCATAGACGTTTTTGTGTTGGCCACTAATCACACGAGGCCCGGGGAGTAGGGGGAGGGCGAGTGAGTTACCTGGAAATAGCAATCAAATCACAGAGAGAGCGAGGGAGAGAACCGGCCCTGTCAGGCATCTGTCATGCAGAGGATAGGAGGCTCGCTATCGTGTGAGTCTGCGCAGAGGAGCGGTGGTTGTGGCTGTGGCACCGCTCTGCTGTACTCGAGGCAACGCTTTCGGCATCGGGCTTATCTAATCGTCCGACATTTTCGGTTTAATTTGGCCAGCCGTCGCCACGAGGCGCCTGGAATTGCAACCAAGTCAAGGCCTTTTGGCCAAATTCTCGCGCACCTCAACGTGCGTAGTGACGGAGGGAAAGACGTGGGGGCACTTAGGAGAATGACAGGCTAACCCACTTTCCCAAACGGCCATCGCACGCAGGCGCAGATCGGCCACGGTGACACAACGTGCCACAATATTTCGCTTTTCCAGTAATTTTCTTCGTAATGAATACCCACTGGCATACTGGCTCTGGCACTGGCACTGCCATGGTCCACGACCAACTTGGACTAGGAAATTGTCAGCGCCCGGGGCACACGCTCGATGAGCTATGGCAGCCGAAATGAAGCCACCGACTGGAGTCCACTCAGAGCAATCAATAAGCAAGGTCTTCCATTTCATTCATGAGGATATGCACACATACATACGTACAGGTGAAAGTTTGGGGCTTTAAGAGAAGAAAAGGCAAGGATATGGTGGCAAGGCAAGGCAAGGCAAGGCAAAGGCAAGGTGGCCGTCGCGACGGTCTTGCTGAAAAGCGAGAGGCATGCGAGGCATGAATACTATTGTAAAATTCATAAGGAAATATCTCTATAGAAATGTGTATAAAAGTGCGAATAGGATAAGTTGAAGCCAGCCAGCCAGTACTTAAGCCAGCGATCCGCTAGGGTCTATCGTACGCACACAAATGCGCTGAAAAGATGTGAGTGTGTGCGTGATTCAAACTTAAAGACACAACGGAGACAGATCCTGCATATTCGTATCCAAAAGTTTATTAATTGAATAATTTATTCATCTATCAGGATTTTTTCGGGGGTACCTAGGGGGTACCAGCTGATGGTTTGGCAATCGTTGGTATGCGCGTGACCCGAGCCACGCTACAGGTTGCCACTTTCCCAAATCTGTGCTGATTGATTGATGCGTTTCAGTTGCAGCAGAAGCAAATAAACCCATATGCAAATCTGCCTCCCGGCCAGACATGTAGACTTGTTAGGTGCCTTGTTGACGGCGTTTAACAGACTTTTGAAAATATTTCGACTGGTGCCAGAGCCACTGCAACTGCAACTGCAATTGGTCGTGGTCGTGTTAGTGGTACGCAATCTCAATTTGGGCTAACAAATTGCTCGGCAAATGTTTGCTTAGCCAAGACTTGAGCGGGGCTACGGCGATGGCGATGGCGATGGGGGTAGGGATCTCCAAAGGAAGGGAAAGCCATATGAGTGGTGCCTGGGACTGCAGCGGGGGTTTCCGTGAGAGGCCTGCTCCAAGGGAATGTCAAACTGGATTCGAGTTCATCGCGAAAGCGGCATCTGAGGTGGAAATGTGACTTGGGGTCTAGTTGCGGAACTAAACTCGATCGAATCGAAAATGCACACGAATAAATCAGTGCCATAACCAGAGCCATAAAAAGTCATAAAAGAGCTGGAACGAAAAAAAAACACAAATACAATTTAAGCCGAAAATCAATTACAGAAAATGTCTCAAATGGCCAACAGAAAAAGTAAGCGAAAAATGTTTATTGCCTTGGCGCTGGAATTTTCAAATCAAAGTTTAGTTTGCTCTTATTTTCTGTGTACTAACCTGTCAGTGTGGCCAAGTATCAAACACACAGCACACGGGGCAAGCTGCAACACCAACAGTAACTGCAACAGAAACAAAATGCGGCATTTGTGGTAGCCAAAGCTTTCATTGTCAATATGAAGTGAAGTCAGGCAGCAGGCGACTCCGTCTCCGACTCGGACTCGGACTGCACGCAGTGTGGTCGGGGCAGCTAACAAATGTTGTTAACAATTTCATGCTGGCAAGAGCAACAGCAACAGCAACAGCAACAGAAACAACGACAACGACAGCAACAACTCGAACAACTGTCAATGTGCATGAAATAGAAACATTGGCGAGCTGCGAGCTGCGAGCTGCGAGCTCCAGTCTAAGCTCCACTCGGCGAGCTCCAAGCTTCGAGTACAATCCCATGCAGCTGGCTGACTGGCTGACTGGCTGACTGGCTGCGTCAGTGAGGAAATGCATAAAGGCCGAGGAGACAGACAACTCGGGCCAGACTGACAGTCAGTCCGGAGTCCAGTTCTCCGCTGGTCTCCCCAAAATGCAATTGAAAAATTGTGAGTTGTACAATAAATTCCTTCTGTGTGGGATTGCGAAACATTCGGGCTTGATTGAATTATGAAGTGCGTAAGTCTGGCCCGGGGGAAGGGCCGCCGCCCGGCGCCGGGGGGGCCAGAGATCTGTCACAGTGACACAGAGCCAGGCCAAGACAAAAGACTGAGTGCTGGCCGTGTTTCCCGCAGGAGGAGGCGGCTGAGGAGCAGGCCTGTGAGTCACTCGAGTCTTTGTCGGGGCTGCAGTCTTTTGCATATGCAAATCATGGAACTGAGGACAGGCATTACGCAGTTGTTAACAATTGCGGGGTTTGTCTGGCACTGAAAGGAGGGGGGCGGAAAAGAAATTGTGATAGACTCCATAGGTCAACAGTTGAATTTGATACAAAGATATTATATCTGGCTGAATCACACAGTTTTTCTGGTTATGGCTGCCACAGGAACGATCGGTGGGCCTGCATAGCTGCCCTAAGACCTACAGCCCCTTCGAGCCAAATAAGTTACGACAGACAGCCGCATTCGGGTGCTAATGGATCGAAATCCACCCGTGGATCTGTCTCCTATGGCCGGAGTTTCTCTTTCGCTCAATTACGACGGCGGCCACAAATGTCAACTGCTTCGGGGGGGAGCTTTCTTTCTCTGCGGCTTACAACTCCATCCCATCGACTGGCGGTTTCCCCATTACCATTTTGGCTCGCAAATCGAATATTTGCAATCTCCAACTGCGTGGGCTGCCGCGACGATGGCAGAAACAAAGGCAGCCTCCGCGGCAGCTGGAGTTGGATCTGTTGGATACTCGTACTCGTACTCGTACTCGTACTCACTCGTACGTATGATAAATCTGTGTGCCATGCATTATATTTCATTGCTTAATAAGCCCAGGCAATCTCTGCTGAATGCCCCTACCCCCCTGTCCCTGTCGAAGCCCCAGCCACGGCTCCTGCCCCAAGAGTGGCGGCAGTGGCAGCAGCGGTGGCAACTGGTTTGGTCCGCGGGTCAAATTTTTGTATATTTTTCCTTTTTACTTTTGTTTTCCTTCTGCTCAACTCGTGACTTTTCATATTTATGGGGACAGCATCGCGTCGAGTTTTTGCTGCGGCAAAACTTAAATTGGAAGGAGCAGGGGCCGAGCAAGGGGAAGCCGTTGGGGTGGGGGAAGGGGTTAAATTATATTTATACAATATATTATTTAATTGATCATTAATGCTTAAGGCCAGAGTTCAAAGCGGATGCTTGGGTCTGCTAAATTGAAATTAATTTCAGCCCCAAATATGCAAATCTCCCAGATCCCAGATCCCAGATCTCCCAGAGATAGATAGAAGACTGGCCCCGAAATCTCGACGATTTCCAGATAGCACCCAGTCCGTAGTATCCGTGGGAGCTCCGTACGAGCGCTATGCACGTCGCGAATATTGTTAATCGAACACCCGAACAAGTTGATCGGCTACTGCGTTTACACGCTGGACTCGGAGCTGGAGCTGGAGTCGGAGCTGGAGTCGGTGTCGGGGCATGTTCACGCAGGTAAGACAAGACGACGTGACCATAAGAACCACGAACAGCACCGAGGAAATATCTCAAACCGAAACTCAAGCGTTCAAAGCTGTGGCCCGGTAGCTTGGTAGCTTGCAAAACAAAATAGTTGGCAATTTTGAGATACACTCACGGAGGGGTACAACGATTTTAGGAACGGGTTGCCACTTACACGAGGAGATGGGCTCTGTCCGATGAAAGGCTTCGCCAAGACTTGCCCCTTTGCCCCTCGGAAATTCCACCCACCGTTTAGGGTATTCGCCTATTCGGTGGCACTCATTTGGCACTGGCAAAAACACTCTGTAATCAAACACCAAACAACTAGCAGGAAAACCAGGGAGCGCTACTTTTTGACTAGGCGATTGCGGTGCATGTTGCAGTTGTGGCGGGGCGTGTGTTGTTGATGCCTTGGCACGCCCCATCACTGGCCACATACACAGGTGGGCAGGTATGTGTGCCAGTTGCTGAGGAACAGAGGAGGGAGCTGCGTTAATTATAAACGCATTAGGCTGGGCAGGGAATTAGAATTAGAATTAGCTTATCGCCCTCCGCTCACACCTCCTTCGCAGCATCAGTCTCCATTCTCTGGGACGAAATACAATGCTAACAAGAGAGAGGGCAAATAAATAAACCAATATCGTAAATAAACGAATCGTTATCTCTGGCCAGGGCCCGACGCCTTAGCCAGGCCAAGAGACAGCGGCGACGGCGACCTGCAATTAATCACAGCCGACCGACCGAATGATCCCATCTGATTTACATAATTTTATGAACAAACAAACAAATGAGAGGAGGGTAAAAGAGTAATAGATAGGCAGCGAGAGAGGTGGGGACTTGGGAGGCTTGGGGAGAAGATTTCACTGCCCAAGCATTAGCCATTCTCTGTGGGCCTGCGCCACAGAGCCACAGAGTTACAGAGTCAAGTGCGGGCCCGAGGAGAGTGCCAGAGTGGGACAGATGATCGACTGTCGTTAAGAGATTTATTGCACTCGGCCTTCTTGCTCCTTCTGCACCAGAGGAATCCGGCGAGGTTCTCGGGGCCGGGCCGGGCCGGGCCTGGCCATAAAAATGCAGATCAGAGGATCAACCTCCCAGCCCCAATGAGTCTTGAACTTTCGACACCTCTCGATTCCCGGCCGAACTGTGAAGACACATGTGTGCCTGCTCTCTCAGAGGAGGAGCATTGTGTGTGTTCTGAATTGGTTTTGCCTTTATTTATTTCTTCTCGATTTTAATTGCCAAGAGCGACCCGTGAACGTGAACCCGTCGGCGTCTAGGCTATAAAGGTGCCCCGATATTAATGGCCTTAAAGGCCATCCAGGCAGGGCGAAATGCATTTGCCACAGCCACGGTGAGTGCCACAGACTGTGGCAGAGTGTGCGACTCTTCTGCTCTAACTTTAATGAAGTAATTAAGCCAAGAACTGTCCCGGCACTGTCCGCTGTTCGCAGAGAGCCAATCAGGGCCGGCAAAGATGGCCAAAACTTCTTTTGTTTTGCCCAATAGGCCAATCAGAGCAGCGGGCCAAGAGGCGCGGATATGCATTGAGTGGCGCCTCTCCAGGCCTGGCAGGGCACGTCTTCCGCCTCATGAATAACAGTTTAATTGAGTTACCAAGCTCCGTCGAGAGGGCGGGGAGAGGCCCGTGGCGGGGGTGGGGGGGCAAACATTTGGACTCGGCGGCCTCTGTAATTTGACAGCTCGGTGATATTAACGCGATTTGACAGCGACAATGACAGTGTCCGTGTCCAGGTCCGAGTCCGTGTCCGTGTCCGTGTGTGTACTCAAATCAAAGAAGACAAATAAACCAGCGAAGAGGCCCTGGGCGCTGCGCCCTGCCTTTTGTCAACCATCCATCAAAAAGTCGGCGAAAACACCGAAAAAAAGAGTGGCAGGGGGACGAGGCAGCCACAGAGCGACCCCTCTATGCTCGTAGATGCAGCCGCAGAGCCACACAGCCACAGAGCCGCACAGCTCCATCATCCATTCCATGTATTGTCAATGAAACTGGTTTCGCGTTAACATCATTCCGTCAGTCAGCCAGGCACGGACTCCGTCTCGGCCACTGCCAGAGATCGGTCCATTCTGGCCAAATACGCACAAGACGCAGGCAGACGACGACTGCAACTGCGACTGTAACTGCGGCATCGGCAAACGCACCGAAGCGATGCGCTTCAAAGATAATAACCAATATGCACCACCACTACCACCACTACTACGACCAGCAACAACAACAACAACCTGTGTAACGACCACGCCAACACCAAACACAACAAAAAACAGGCCCAAACGGAGAAGGAGTAGGGGGGACGGGGCTGGAGATGGAGAAACAATCGGAGGGGAATGTAACAAACGAGTGAAAACTAATGGAAAATAATGGAAAAATGTATATTTACAATGGGCCGAGAAAGAGCCGAAAGAACCGCTAAGCAGAACTCGAAGAGGGAAATCTTATAAAGATTTGAGTGACAGTAAAATGGAATGACAGGAGGGAACGGGGAACGGGGTATGGGATAGGGGCAGGGGGTTCGGCTGATGCTGCCACAGTGACAAACATTAGAAAGCTAATGAAAGTTAGCCACAGACAAAAAATAACAAAGAAATATCCACACGAGCAGGAGGGGCACAGATACAAAGATACAAAGATACATCGTAGTAGGTAGTAGGTGTGCGGCAGTGCGTGTGTGTGTGTGTGTTTCGGATCCGAAACGGTTTGGGATTATTCGATTCTGGATCTGGGTGATAAATTGATCGTGGCACTGTTGAAGGTTACAGCTCCAAGCCACTTTGGGCCGCTTTGCATGCGATATTTGCATGTGCATTTGCATTTTCCCCCCACCACTCGGCCGCTGCCCCCGCCCCTGCCCCTGCCGCTTGTTGTGCGACTCAATTAGAACACATTGTCTGGCCAGGGAGGGGGCACTGGGCAGTGGATTGCGGGTACTGGCTGCACACAGCGCTCGCCCACGCTCGGATCTCGGATCGGAGCCATGCGAAACAACTCGAACTGGATCTGAAAATTATCGCAAGTCAAGCGGCGCCAGCGACACCACAGCGATGTGTCTATGTGAGAAAATCCAAGCTGAAAACAGCATATATCTAGACTACAGTAGATCCTCTAAAATTTCGTATTCAAAGAGAATTAAAGACTACGATGTGTAAATGTCCCATTGCAGAACCAGGCCCCACTGTAGCTGCCGTGTGAATTTGAAATCTGAGAGACCCAAGCCAGCTGACATGCAATAAAAGACGTTAAGGCGAACATTAAAGCCAACATCGGCCATTGCCCAATGCAATTACGGAGCTTTTGTCGCCGCCATCGCCGGCCGCCAGAGGGGGAGGAGGGTAATTACCCCAGAATGTACCTACGGCTGCGAAATATCATAAGCAATCTATAAATTTTCAATATGCAGATTACTCGGATCGCCGCAGCTCTGCTCCGAGGCTGAAGGTCAGCCACTACAAAGTCAATTACATCGATTGGGGTGCGACCCAAACAACTAATTAAACAGATCCATGATTACAGATTGTAATTGAAAGAGAAACAGAAACAGAACTGAACAGAATGGCAGTTCAGATCCGCGGGAGGTCTCCGCAGCATGGTTTTTCGTGGTCGAGCGCAGGAATCTCTGTGGCGCGCAGGCAGTTTTCCCCCAGAATGTAATTCCACTTGGGTTTATGGACTGGCCACGCCCATACGCTGCCGTCATACAAGCATTTGCACAGATTACTAATCGACTCTTTGTCTTCATTTGATGGCTTTAGGTTTTAATTATTCGAGAAATGGTTTTCCAAAACAATCCAGACCCGAACTGAGCCAAAACCGACCGACCAGAGTCGACCGAACGGTTCGTTCCCGGCCCGAGATGAGAGCCAGCCCGCATATCTTAAACGTTCCGTTGTGTTGTGTTGTTGTTGGTGTTGGTGTTGGTCTGTGTCTCGAGACCATTTTCAGGTGTCTGTTAATTTGTTTCCCCCTCCCCAAGGTCCCCACTCCCCTCCCCACTCCCCTCCCCACTCCCCGCCCCTGTACACATGTCTACCCCCGTTGCGACTGACTTAAACTCGTCTGCGCCTGCAGTTCAGTTGACCCTCTTCTCCTCTGTTTAACAACAAACGCCTGACTTGGGCCAAGGTGTTAAAGCTTGTCTCCGTTCCCCGCTTGTCTCCCCTCCTACCTGTTGCCTGTTGTCTGTTGTCTCTTCTCTTCTCCTCTCAGTGGTCGGGAGGAGAGGGGCGGGTTCTCTCTTTTTCGAGAATCGCTTTCCATCCTAGACTAGTTCAGCTTGTAGGGCTCATAATTTATTGTATTCGAATCGCTTCTATGAAATTCTGTGCGGAGCCAAAAAAAGATTGCTTTAGATTTGGGGCAAGGCATGTCTGATTTGGTTAGACGAGGCAGCAGAGGCTTATTATTATACGTATGTTGCACATTAGCTCGTAGAGAGGGTCCCTCTGCGGTCTGTGCATTTATAATTCAATCACGAGCAATTAACTAGGAAAATTTTGAGACCGTCGAACAAAAGACTCGAGCAACAAACTTGAAATTTCATTAGTTTGCATAGATCTCTCTCTCTCTCTCTCTCTATCTCTGTCTCTATCTGGCTCTCTGCCAGATAGATCTGCTTGTCTCTCTCACTCTTTGGTGTGCGTTTTTGACAAATTTGTTTGAAAATTTCGAAATTGAAAAGATTCATTCATCAGCGGCTCGCTGGCATCATCATCATCAGGGCTGGCAAGACAGGCAGGCAGGCAGGCAGGCAGGCAGCCAGACACTCAGAAGCTGGACCCAAGCCATGTTTAATGGATTCCAACAGCCCAGGTCCCCGACTCCGGTCTGGTCGGCTGCTGGTGTACCTCTCTCGGACGAAGCTCAAAGGTCCCATGTGCGATCTGACCCATTGTCGTTATAAATTAGCGCAATCAATCAACTCACTTCACCTGATTCTTTGGCCAAGGGACAGAGAGCGAGAGAATCTCGAGGCAAAGATTCCAAACAAACGAAAACAGGTTGCCGAAGATTCGGATAGATAGAGATAGAGACACAGAGAGGGAGAAGAAGAGAGTCTTTTATGGGCAAGTCCCATGTTAGATCGATCAGAACAGACCCAGACAAATTTCGGCACTTCGTCAATGTCAAAACGACAGAATCATTGAGCAGTTTTGTTAAATTAATCAGCAAAATCGTTTAATGATTTCCAAATCCAATGCCAGACTCGGCCGCGGCCTCGGACTGCGACTAAAACCAAAAGCTATGTTTTAGCTGGAAATGGCCTGGAAATGCTTATCATATCTGAGCAGAGGTCTCTGAGCCGGAGTCTGTCTGGCCCTCGTTTGCCTATCGAAGCCTATCAGCCTGGCCTTTCATCTTTCTTTCTTCTTTTCCGAGCCAATGTTAACAAGAAGAGACTCCCAGGAAAAGCAGTTAAGCATCACTCTCCACTCCACTGCGGCCCGCACTGCCTCCCCCCCCCCACCACTCCACTGACTGTTTTTCAGGTGTAAAATGAAAGAAGTTTTTTCATAGGATCCCAAAAGTGCCGACCATAAATTTGTGTTTCTTTTCTTTCGGTTTCTCTTTCCAGATAATTTCCCTCATGCCCCAAGGGTTGCACTTCACACAGAGGGGAAAAAGGTAGGGTTCGATGCTGGGGAAATGCATTTGGAAGAACTCTTCCTTTCAGCTGGGAATGTTGGTTGGACCGATGTCAGGATTATGATATGATGTGATATTCAGATTCAGTTTGATTCGATTGGGCTGTTCTTGGGTGCTGTGCTCTCTTTTTACGAGTGGGAAATGTTTTATTTTGATCTGATAGCTGGCTAGGTGTTGTCCAGCACAATGCGCTTCACTATTGCCCTTAAAATGGGGGGAACTAAGCATGTGGCTATGTGTGTATCTCGATGTGATTCCAGGCCGTTTGTGCATTGATTTCTGTGCATACATGAGTATTTTTTACGTAGCTGCAGGTGCGGAAGCAATTTGTTTAGAATTTTTGCCATAAACGCAGGAACAGCAGCAACAGAGAGAGGGAGAGCTGCAACAGCAACAGCAAGAGCAACCTCTGCCACTGCCACAAGTTGCTGAGAGGCAGAGTCCAACACGGACATTAAATAAAAGCGAAAAGAGTAAACACACAGCACGAGAAAATATTGCATGCAACAACGTGGCCCGACCGACCCCGCTCCGCTGCACGTGTGTGTGTGTGTGTGTGTGTTTGTGTGTCTGGACACAAATATGCAAATTATTGTGCACACATCGACCATGCCAACAGCCAGCGGACAACGGCCAACGGACAGCGGACAGCGGACAACGGACAGCGGACAGAGGACAGCGGCCAGCCTGCAACGTGCAGAAAAACTGAAGCAACGACTTGATCGCTTCGAAACTAGCCAAGGATATATTGGCCAGGCCGGACGAGTTTGCAAATATTTGAACTTGAATTTCAGATGAGTGGAAATTAGTTTCGAGAAAGAAAATACTCCGCAAGGTTCCTCCCATCTACACTCGCCAGAAATAACTACATTTTTGAAAATCTGGGCAGGAGTACATCATATTGATGGCGGATTTCTTCAATAAACAGTCTGTTATGGGACTTCATAAAACAAAAATAAATATAAATAGTAACTCTTGGCCGATCCACTGCCGATCCGAATGTGGTTCTTCTCTCTTCCTTCAGAAATCCCTAAAATTCTTATCCATTGTATGAGAAATAGTTGGAAATAGCTCGTAAGTGGGGGCACTGCATATTTTATGGGTCTCTCGGTCGTTTTATTGCCTGGCCGTAAACCATGGGACTTCGTTTCATTCGCTTTTATTAATAAGTTCATAAAGATTCCCCCTATTGCCCTCCCTTGGGATGTTGGCACATTTGTTCGGCGTTTGCAGTTTTGGGCCGTTAACCGTGTAAACTGTAAACTGTAACCTGTAAACAGTCAACAAAGACTCGGTTGGTGGCCATCAGAGTGCAAACACACATATAATCTATCTATGTATCTGTATATTGTAAGTGGTCTTGGGTTGCTCTCTCTTGGATTTTATGCTCTTCCTCCATCTCAATTATATTGCTTTATTACTCGTATGGTTTCATTTTGTGATTTGTGAGAGAGCAGAACAGTGCAGGGCAGGGCAGAGCAGAGACCTGCCCCAAGACCCAAGACGGGCCCCAAGTTACTGCAAGATTGTACGACATTGTACGGCTGCGGCGTGGATGGTTGATGGTGGCCGGGCCCAGGGTGGACCGAAAAGGTAAAATGATATTCGAAAATGAGTTTTGTAGCAAACTCTGAGGACGTGTTAAAGTCACAAGTTCCCTAACACGTCTTTAGGTTATTTGATATATTTATTAAACTAGCTGAACGATTTTTCATGCAGCGCTCTCTCTGGTGCCCCGCGACTCGCTCCGGAGACGTACGGAGACGGAGACGAAGACGGAGATACTTTATCTGCCGAGTCGAAACGGGTTATCAAAATATCTGTGCTCTGCTCAGGCGTGAGTTGATTAACTTTCCGTCTAGATACATTTTTTGGTAGTTAGCGCAGCGGCCTTCCAATCCACAACATTCTAACAGCGGAGGAACTCCACTCTTCCAGCTCTTCCAGCCTCTTTCCAGTGCCCCACTGGTGCCAGTGCCCGTGCCAGTGCCAGTGCCAGTGCCAGTGCCAGTGCCAGTGCCAGTGCCTTTGGTTCATTTCATTTTTATTTACGTGAACTACTCTGGTGTCCAATAAAATATACGCAACGAAATCAGATGCAAATCGTGCGACAGGGTAGGCCGTACGAGTGCGGGGCAGGAGAGCACTCGGAGAGAGAGAGAGAGAGAGAGAGAGAGAGAAGGAGAAGAAGATTCTCAGCATCTCCGTTGTCGCTGGAACACGCGGACGCACTTAATGAGCAGCGATCTTAAATCTTAAAGTCAGACACACGGACAGAGGGGGACAGCGACAGCCGCCGGTGGATGGGTGGATAGGTGGCTCGAGGGGGATCGAGGGGGATTACAGTCAGGGGCTGGAGAGATGGAGACGTTGGCTCAGACTCGGCCTGAGTCGCTGGCTGGCTAGCAGGCTGGCTGGCTGGCTGGTGCTCATATCCATGAGTGTGTCCACGAGTGGATGTGTGTGTGTGTGTGTGTGAAAGTATCTTGAACTGGGCTCTGCCTCATTCCGGCTCTGGCTCTGTCTTCATCATTCTTCTCTGTAGCTGGCTGCACTTGAGTTTCAAGAGAGTCGAGACAAAGACAGAGACAACAACAGAGAGGGAGAGATAGAGAGAGAGAGAGGAACGGCTTCTCAAATGCTTATGAAGATATTATGAAAACCAAAAGAAGATTCTGCCTGTCTGTGGCAATGTGTGCTTGTGTGTGTGAGTGTATTTGAAGCTGGAGCTTGCATTATGTGGCAAGTTCCATCGCGAGGCAGCGGCAAGTTGACAAATGCTTAGACGCAGGGGTACGGGACAAGTGTGGGGGCAGGCACCGAGCACCGAGCACCGAGCACCAGGCAGCTCCATCTCACCTGCAAAAAAGATCAATGACAATTTATTGTCATGACTATGTAAGTTCTCACAAGGCGCAGGCGTGCTCAGATATCCATGTATCTGCATCTGTATCTCCATCTCCATCTGCACCTCCATCTGCATCTGCATTTGCAACGGCTGTATCTGCCGCATCGGAATCTGTGGGATTGTATTTTCATATTTCAAAGTGACATTTAGAAGCACGGTCTTTCGGTATTTTGTGGTTTATTCGATGTAAACGTAAAATGAAATCTACTTAATCTTGAATTAGTTTCCACTAAGTTCTTAGACAAATATCACACGATTGTAAGGGCTAGGTATACACTAAAGGCTATACGGATAGGTGGTATGTCTATGGATATGCGTAATACTCATCGCAGGAGTCGGACATTTACATGGGTGGAAAGCAGTGTTCACCTTCTAATACTCAGGCAGCAGGCAGTGATGCAGGGATCCAGGAATCCAGGGATGCACTTCCTCTCCTCCTGTGACTATGGGATTGGTCGGTCGAGTCTGCATCCTACACTGCTATATGCTGGATATATTTACAACTTATCAGTCGCGACATAACCCTATCCCTATCTCTATCCCAATCTCAATCTCCAGACGATCCCAGATTGTCGCCTTCATTAGCTGCCCTTGTTAAGGTCCTCCCGGCACTTGTGCACTTGGCCCAGCACGCGATCGATGCGCTCCATGAGTATCTTGATTGATTTATCCGGCAGCGAGGGCAGCACGTCACGCACGCCGTCGCTGGTTGCGCGCTCGAAGAGATCGCGCAGCGGCCGGCCCGCGCCCTCCGCCCGCAGCCGCCGCAGTGCCTCGATGGTGGGACGGCGAAAGACGCACAGGTTGTCCAGCAGGAGGCTGTGATAGGCCTCGTACTTCTTCAGCAGGCGATAGCCGTGCAGGAGCCCGCTCTCGTTGTCCAGGAACACGAGCAGCTGCGAGCTGGCCTGGCGGGCCAGGTTGTGGGCCGGCGCGGCCATGATGTCGGCATTCCATTGAAAGTTGTACAAGTTATTAACAACACGATCGAGGTTCGCGATCAGGTAATCGAAGACGATTAAATCGGACCATTGTGCCAATTCAATTAGTCGCTGCACCAGCGCCGACTTTGACTCCGATTCCGACTCCAACTCCAACTCCAACTCCGACTGGGTCTGGGTCTGCGACTGGGACTGCCATTGCGTCTCCTCAAGCATGCTTGATTGATGAGCCGGTCCCTGCGAGGTGGCAGCCCCCAGCCGCTTGAGTAATCCCGGCGCTGCGTCCAACTTTGACTCCGACTCCAAATCGGATGGCCGCGTCTGCTGCAGATGCTTCGTCAGGTTCCAGACGTCGTACTTGTTCAGGTGCCGCTCGAGCGGCTGAAAGGGCTGCGGAATTCCAGCCGGCTCCAGATCCGGCAACCAGCGCGTCAACACCACCGGCCTGCGTTCCTTCCACTGCGCCTGCGTGATGTCCCCCAGGGCTGCCGCCCAGTCCGGGGTCGTCGTGTCGATGACGGTGGCAGCACTCGGCGCCAGGTTGCTGATGTTCAGCAGTTGGCCGAGGTAGTAGCTGAAGATCTCGCCCTGGATCTGGTCGGTGTTCTGGCGGTAGCGGGCGCAGGCCCGTGTCCCATCCGCGAACACCACCATGCGGTTCTGCATGCGCCCGCAGCCGTGCTCGAGTCGCACGACCTGGCCCTGGCCGGACACGTAGCGCTCCCAGGTGCGCTGATCCTCGGCCGCGAAGCCCTTGGGCAGAGCTCGCTCCACCTCAGGGCCCCAGTAGACGTCCGCTTCGATGAGACCCGCCCTCTCCGCCGACGGGGCAGACGGTGTTCCATCCTCCTTCTTCGACAGCCTGCGCTCGGGACCCTTGCGGTAGCGGCCGCTGGAGGTGCGCTGCACGTGGAACTCCTTGATGCTGCCGTCGTTCGTGTCCAGTTTCTTCACGATCATCGAGTCCGGTGCATTCTTGTCCTGCTCCAGGTGGAACACGTTCCGGAAGACCTGCTCGGCACTCAGTTCTGCGCTGGCCGCCTTGCCTGCGCCCTTGATAAAGGCGACGCTGTAGGGCGGCAGGGCTGCGCTCTCGTAGATGCTTGGGAAATCCGAGGGTGGACGCTGCACCCCCTCGCTCTCCACTTGCTGCTGCTGCTGCTGCACGGCTGGCGGGGATGCGGGCGCGTTGCTGCTGCCCGCGAAGTAGTCCGGAAGGCCGAACATGGGCACTACCACGCCCAGCGCCATGCCGAAGACGAAGGCGGCGAGGATGCTCAGGAGGCAGGCACGGCGCTGGAAGGCGCGACGACGCCGCAAGGTCAGTAGCGTCATGTGGGTGGCTTCAATGGGGCTGCGGCTGCTCGTCCCCAGGAACTGGGGCCTGCCCTGGCCGCGTGTAGAGGGGGCTGCGATGACGCTGCAGGTGAGCTGCGGCTCGGCTGTGGCAGAGCCGCTCACTGCCAGGCTCAGGCGGTCGCTCAGTGGGTGCTGTGGGTGGTGTGGGTGGTGCTGTGGCTGTGGCTGATGTTGTCCGGCTTCCAGGTGCTTGATGTCGTACATTTTGCTGGCCGCCGAGTTCCCTCCTCTGCTATGCTCCTCTGCGCTCAAACACAAGCTGGCCCAAAGTTCAAGATGGGCATAAAGAAGCCGTCCGCAGGAGGCGGTGCTGGGTGCGGGGTGCTGGTTGCTTGCTGCTTGTTCTGGGCGGAAGATGAGGATGAGGATGGGTTGAGTGCGGGTGGCAATCGACAAAGTCGTGAAATTAATTTCTGTCTTTGTTTAATAAATATCGGTTCTCCTCTCGGTTCTTGGTCTGTGTCTGGGTCTGGTTCTGGTTAGGGATCTTGGCTGCAGAGTCCCTCTGGACTGTAGATGGACCGGTTCGCTTATTGCGAATTTTTCCTCTACGATTTCCACAATTGAAATTGAAACAAAAACACAAAAACGTGCCCCAAACGCAAGCAGCACTCTCTGTCTCTCCTCCTCACGGCGACTCCTCGGATCTGGTTGTGACTCCTTGGCTCCTTGATCGCTCGCGATCGTCTTTCGCTTATTTATTTTTATATTTTTCGCTGGTTTCCCCCCGTTTTTTCGGGTTTATCGATCTATTTTCTGCACGATCACTTGCTGTAATTTTTTATTGTACATTTTCCCTGTTTCTTGGTTTGTCTTTTCGTGTCTGTGTCTATGGCTGTGGCTGTGGCTGTGTGCTGCGCTGCGCGACGAGGTATGGGTATGTATGGGTGTATGTATGCCCGGGGGTCAATATTTCTGTGGGTTGGATTTGCCCTTCTTCTCAGCTTCTCGCTTAACAGTTTCTCTTTTTGTTTAATTTTTCCAATTGGCGATTTCGGCGCACCGATAAAGCGATTTCGTGGCTTTGAGCTATTTGCCACACACACTCGCGCGGACACTGTCGCGTACGCGGACACTCACTCACACTCGCGCGCTCTCGCAGGGCGCATTCCCGGCGCGATGCGCTGCCCCGATAATTGCAGCGAACAGCAGCGACAAGTCTGCGTCTGCGTCTGCGTCTACCTAGGCCTGGGCCCTGCTCTTAGGTTTTATCAATTTAATTTCTTGTCTCGCACCTTCGCTGGACTTTGTTTTATTTTATTTCGTTGTATTCTCTTTGGGGCTTTTTGTCCGGTCCGCCACACTCGATCCTGCCTGCCCCGTCGTTGTCGTTGTCGTTGCCGTTGTCGTTGGTGCGCGCCGAACGATGTGAGGAATTTTTATGCCTCCGCTTTATTTGCTTTTTGTTTTATATTTTATTCCTTGTTCTCTCTTCTTCACTGTTCTTTGTTCCTTTACTTCACTTTGGTGTTTATCAGTATGTGTCTTTCTCGCGCAGTATTTTTAGACGCGTTCGTTCCCGTGTGTCGCCACTTGGCCCTCTATAAATCGCAACTCTGTTCTGTGGCAAGTGCTTCTAACGGATCTGCGGACTGCGCGCATGCGTACCGCTCGCTTTGAGTTTTTTGACGGCTTTGACGTCTGACTGGCTCTGGCCGGGCTTAGTTAAAGACAATTTTCCAGCCGCTCATTCGGTTACTGGCTCAGAGAGTCGCTCGCTCTCTCTCCCTCTCTTTCGCCTACCGCTCTTTCCCCGCTTAAGCAGTTCGGGTGCCGGTTTTGAGTGAGTTAAACGCGTTTGGGACTTGCTCTTTGAGTCAGAGGCGTGCTCTCTTTTTATTTGATGAGTCTTCAGAGCTCCCTCTGTCCCGTGCAGTCCTGCTCGGCCTCGCAGAAACCCCCCGTGATGCGGAGCTCTGAAGAGAGGACGTTGTTCGCGTAGATCCTGCCCCCGAAGGTGATGTTGTACTCGGGCAGGTAGGGTGGCAGCTCGCTCGCGTCGATCTCCACTTTCCGCATGAAGTAGGTGGTGTTCTGGAAGATGATATTCGCAGAGGAGTCTTGGATAGACCAGGCAGGACCTGAGGAGCTCACCCTGAGGAACGGACACTTGTCCGGTAGGTTGTGATTGGCGGTTCGCAGGCCCTTGTAGAAGAGGCGCATGAGTGATTTCTTGTACCGCTGAGCCCGAAGCTGGCACAGGTCCAGGCGGATTTTCTTCATTGTAATTGTCTTCGTTTGACCGTAAATGGAGAGCCGGAGCTCGAACACGCCCACAACGTTATCCGCTGTCTTCAGCTCGTTGGTGGTGAGGATCAGGCTGAGGGCCTCCCGGGTCTCTGGACGGCACTCGATGTTCGCGAACACTTTTCCACTGAGGGAGCATTTCATTGTGTTGAACACGATTTGCTGAAATTGGAAAGGATCGGGGTGAACCAGTAGCATATGGAATGCCTATGAAGCATACGAAACCTTCTTAGCCTGTCCGGCATAGGGGGCACACGATACCCACAGAGCCAATGCCCAGATGAGCCAATACTTTCGGAACATTTTCGCGACTGAAACTGAAGCCGAACTGGTGCAACGATCTATACAAAAAATCGCCTGGAATTGTACACTTAAATGTGTCACTTTCCATGACTGATCGATCAGATAAATCACTATATTTAAACAAATTATTCAGGTGAAACAATCAGTAAAACAATCTGTATTTAAATACATACGAAAATGTATAAGTACATGATCAGGTGGATAGAAGTGTAGAATTGTCTGGTCTCTTAAGAGAGTGAGTTTTAAGAGCGGCCACTCTGAAGTTCCACTCAATACGCCACAAAGAGCGGATCGCATCGAGAGCGAGCAGCACTGAGAAAAAGAGAGACATTTGTGGGAGAGACTATGTAGTTGCTGCTGTTTTAATGCTCAACGCGTCACATTTGCTGCGCCACATTAGGAAAGAAAACGAGTATCTGGTATCTGGGAGGCAGAGAGGAGGCCAACGATTACGTAGTGGGGCGCTTGCAGGGCATCCAAATCCAGGTAGTGGAGACTGTGACTCTCTGAATCTGAATTTGTCCAATTTCTCTATTAAACAAATAGGATCTCCTTTTGTTTTTGGTTTCTGTTTAAGTTCAAGTAAAGAATCTGTTGGCTTGAAATGTTTTGACTAATTCAACATACGAGAGGTGTAAGAAAGACAGAGTTGACATAGAAATTCAGGATTATCATCATCGTTGCCCAGAGTAGCCCGCCCCGCAGGAACAAACGAACCATCAACGGCCGAACGAACGAACGAACGAGCGAGCCAGCAGCGAACGAAGCGAAAGAATGAAGCCAGAAAGGAGATGCAGAAAAACAAGTAAGGACGCGAGAGTCGAAAAGATCGACTATGTGATACCCGCTACTCGGATTTGTCTGCAGCTGCTGAAGGTTAGAAATAATCGTGTAAATCGTGTAGACGAAATTCCTAGCATTTAAAAGAAACTGATGATCCCTTATTAAGGGATGCAGGCTGCTTTTTACACCGCATAGCACCAGATCAGTCGCTATCCACGCGAAAAGAATATACTCCTGGCTGTGAGGAGCAGCGGGTACGAAAACAGTTGGAAAAAATATGATCAAGGAATGTAGACATAACTTGACAGCATGCTTAGAGAATTTTTACTGGGGCTCGAGGACAGAGGCTCGAATGTGCGTTGGAAACGGAATGGGTCGCGTCGCTGGAGTCGTTCGAGTCGGACTTCGAGCTGGAGTATGGGATCGGATCGGATCTGTGGTCCGAAGGCGAAGCGACGGCGAAACGAAGACCATATCAACTTGAGGCTGCTGCATTCTTCTGTGTCTGCGTGAGAGAGCGATCAGAAGAGAGAGAGGCAGAGAGAGAGGGAGAGAAAGACAGACCGAGAGAGGAACCAGGTTTGACTCAGAATTTGCCTCACGATTTTTCGGGTGCAGTTAAATTTAATAAAGTGAGAGCATGTTCGAGCCTAATTGAATTTGCTGCATTAATACTCAGCGTCGCGTCTGTCTGCGGAGATCAAAAAAGAACGGATCGGTATTGGCACAGGGGCTTGCGGTTGGGGTTGGGGCTGGGGGTTATGGGTTACGGCTCTTTTGTCTGCCAATAAATAAACATACCATTTTGTGTGTTTTAATCAATTCGAGTCCATTCCGCACACACGCACACAATACACGGACTGATTAGGCGAACCACAGCTTTTGATGTGTGTTTGAAAAGCTTTTAAGTCGGATTCGGTTTTGATTGGAAACAGAGTACAATATTTGTCTCCTCTCCCTCCCCGCCAAGCGCCATCATCGTTTCGGGATTTCGCTCTTCGGAGTTGGTCGGGCTCTCATTTTGTTGTTTTTTTATTCGTTGAGCTGTGGCCGTTGTCGATTTCGATGTGGATGTCGTTGTTGCTTTTTGCCATATGCCCCGCAGTAATGTGCCTGTTGAAATCGTCAGTTTAAGTCAAAATAATTAACATTAATTTTTGTGGCTCGTTTCGGGCATGAAATCAGCCGGGTGGCTCTGGCTGGGTCTCTGGCTGTGGCTCTGTCTTTGTGATGCGTTCGTTTGGATTTGTGTAAAACTAATGTCTGCTTTGATGATAAATTGGAAGTTGTTGGGGGGCTTGGGCTTTGTCTTCCACTTCGAACGGGGCTCAGCCTCTAACACACACATAGATCCTCGTACGGTTGCCAATACGGTGGGAACGGAGCCCGGCTGTGGCTGTTATAGTTCGGACAGCGCCAGCCCCAGAGGTTAATCGAATTAAACAAATATCTGACAGAAAGTTGAGCCGTTGAGAAATGATCTATTGTGGTGCGGCTAGACTTAGGTACGATTTCCCGTTGACGGCCGATGCTCGATGGCAGTTCAAGAGAGAGTTCGTTGTCTAAGTCTTTGCTTTCGTTGTGGGAAACGAAAGAGACACTTTCCGCGGGCTCAGCTCTCGTTTTAATTATTTGCCGGCCGCGTATAAATTTCAGGCAAAAACGGCCCAACGGCCAGCAGCCACCAGGCGAACCGCCGAAAAGCAAACCACTGCGGTGGAAATATTTCGCGAAGTTTGTTAAGCGCAAATTCCTGGCATGCCTGCAGTGCGCAACAATTTGGAACATTTTGTCGGACACAAGAGGAGCACAGAGCACACGGAGAGCAGGGCGGCAAAAACGAGGCAAATGTATCCGTGGACATTGCCGCTGGTCAACGAAAGTGAACGGTGAAGGACATGAGACCCTCACCCCTTCCTTGCCTACTGTACCCGTCCCCCGCCCCAGCACCAGCACCAGCACCACCACCAGCCCCACTCAGAGCTCGACTCTGGCTGGACAGTCGAAAACTGGAGGGATCTCAAGTGCTCAGTGCCTTTGTTTGCTCTGCTGGATTCCAGACCACTCATCCTAGACCCAGACGTAGCTGGCGTCGTAGCTGATGACCTCAAGAGGCAGGAACTCACTGCAGCCAGCAGCCAGAGCAAGGAGTGCACTCTGAGACACCGTCACGGGCCGTCAGCGCTTCCACACAGATCCTAGTCCAGGCCGCACTTGAGCACCAGCATCATCCACATCCACATCCATATCCACATCCACATCCACATCAACGCCACTGCCAGGCACTTGCCGGGCCCGAGGACCGCGGACTGCAGCAGCGACCTCGACGGCGGCGACTGCCAACTGCCGTCGCGCCATCAACATGGATGGGTTCCACGTCTACTCAAACAAAACAAGAGACAGTCGTCCCGCACAGTGGTGCTCGGGGCCGAGTGACTGAGAAAAAGTTGCCCAGATTGGTTTTGGAATCTATCTTCGGGACTCAGTATCTGTGAACCACTGTGAAATGTCAGAGCCAGAGTCAGTGAGACTGGGACTGGGACTAGGACTGAGGCACTGTCTGTGGCATGGATGGCTCATACTAGGTGCCAGGGCCTGACCTGAGTTAAACAAATTCATTAAAAACTCGTCACTTTGCGCAGATCACGCTGACTTGGCACAACTTGGCTGGGGGCCACGTTCCATGGGCTATCCAGTCCTTCCGCTGTCCTCGATTCTCAGTCCTACGTCTAGCATCCTCCACAGCCAAGCAACATCCAACATCCTCGTGTCGAGCATTGCCACTTGGCAGTGTGTGCTCTTGCTGTGGCATCGCCTATGAGCCGCACTGCTCCTTGTGGCCTGCGGGCCAATGAAGTTTTGCGTCTCGCACAGTTTTAGGGCGCTGAAAGGACCCTGTTGCCCCTCAGTCCAGGCCCAAAGACAATATTGTCGTTGCACCCCTTCACATTGTGTTTGATCTTCCTATAAGAGACTCTCTTTCGGGGTTCTATGTACGTTTGTATTCCGTTTCGAAAGGCACTTCAATCAACTTGATCTCCTGGTGCGGCCTGGCACCAACAGCGGACCGACATCTTCCACTGGCATTTCTCTTGAGAAAGCTCCAAACTCAAATCGAAAACCGATAAGCGGCAGCAGCAGAAGCATCCACAGCAGCCGCCTGCTGCATGCTTCTGTGACATGGAAGGCGGCAGGAGGAGGAGAAGCTGCCTCTAACGGCCGATCATAATTGTCCATGGCTCTGCGAGAGTGTGCGTCTGAGATAGGTTTCCAGGAAGTACGCACTGTGTGTGCCTGCCGCTACTGATGCCGCCGGTTGATGTCGCTGGCAACTGGAGGAGCAGCCAGGCAGGAGGCAGCGAATCAGCAAATTCCCCAAGGCATCGCCGTTGCTCCAACCGATGGAAGGCGATGCGTCAGAGGGGCAAGCGTTGCGTGTGTGGGTGCACAGAAAGCAGCTCCGACTTTCCCTTTCAGTTGCAATATGAATATTCTCATGTGTATCCCTCATACGCGAATGTGGGCACCTTCGTCGAACCGCGCTGTTCCCCTGCCCGGAGATATCGCTTTGCTATTACCCTTTTATGGCTGCCTGGAACCCCGAACCTCGGCCGATCAGAAGGTCCCGGACAGGGAGGAGCATGGACAGGGGCGACAGACAGCAAAAACTCTGAATCGCCGACATACAAACGCGCCTGTAATTTTAAGACCCAAGACCGGAGACCGGAGACTGGAGATCGGCGACCAAGACCACGACCACGACCACAAAACACGAGCAGGCCAGGCCAGGCCAAGCCCCAAGCACAGCCCAAGTATGACGATGATGACAAACAAGGATACCAAACTCAGAATACCAAGGAATTCTTTTGGATAATTAAAAGCACTTAAGTCGGAATTTTTTCGTCTCTGTCTCTCTTTTTCTCTCGATTGTTTTTTCTGCATGTCCGTCTGTTTCTCCGTTGCTCTGTTTTCCTCTCTCATCCCTACATTGGTATATATATTATTTACCCAAGTTGACAAAGGAAACATAGACAGTGGAAGGTTTCTTATTAGCAAATGAAGCGATACTTTTGGTATTTGAAATACCTTAAAGGGACTTTTTGTTTGGAGCTCGAATTCAAGAGTAGAGAAGGCAGAGAGAGAGAGAGACGTAGATAGCTGTCCCTTTTTAAATAGTTTTAGACACGATTCTGTTCCAGTAATAAATGGTCTTTAGGTCTGAAAACTAGATGCAACAAATTAATGCAATGGTTCTTGAAAACAGATGGCTTAATGGGCAAAAATGTAATCAAGATTTGTGCAATTTTAGCCCTAAGATATCGTTAAGATATAGACTCATACCCATTCCCCTAATAGCCGTGTTTTTTTGTGTATCAGAAATTATGTTTTATTGAAATCTTCACTCTCCAGAAGCCACTCTCTGGCACTGAGTATATTGAAATGCCTTTTACTGATATTCAATATTTCGTGTG
Source organism: Drosophila persimilis (assembly GCF_003286085.1). Lineage (NCBI taxonomy): Eukaryota > Metazoa > Arthropoda > Insecta > Diptera > Drosophilidae > Drosophila > Drosophila persimilis. The sequence continues at coordinate 12,921,554 of NW_020825289.1, forward strand.
TGTTTTGCATTCGAGATGAACTTGAACTTGGGCGACGGCAACGGCAACGGCAACCGGGACTGAAACTGGGATGGTGACTGGACAGGGACTGAGACTGGGACTGAGACGGGGACTGGGACTGGGACTTCCATGTGATTTGTGGGTATTTTGCGCAGAGACACTTCATTTATCACCTTCGTTCGGAGCGGCATCGGATTCGGCCGCGAATCGGTATCGGTATCGGAGGCAGCCTTGACCTTGACCAAAGATTTCGCGACGATCCGTTCCCAAAATGAGCTGTGGCATGGTGGAGGTGGAGGAGGAGGAGGTGGCGTGGCGAAACATTTTGCTGATCGTTCCTGTTGGAAATTCGCATTATTATTTTTGCGGTTTCGGTGGAACCTTTGTTTTGCTTCTCTCGTGGCCGTGCCTGTGGCTTTATTAATGATGCAGGCGAGATAATGACGCATGCATACAAGATCATGCCACTGGGCCTGCCACATGGCTCACAATACACAAATGCTAAGTGCTTCCGCTGCGCCCGCTCCCCTGTCGCCGTGTAGTTACATATCTTCTCTAGGAGCTGTGGCATTGCCACAAAATGCCAGGAATGGTGTTAAGCACGATTAATTCATCGGCAATCCTCTCCGATCGCAGGCGCCCCGCGCCCTGCGCACCACCCCACACCGCACCAGAGCCCAGACCCAGGCGAACCCCATCGCGCCCCACGCCCGATCCATGGGAAGGGGCAGTGTCGATGGCGAGCGCTAAATAAATAAATGAATTAATGGCCGATGCATGTGCGGTGCAGAAAAATCAATTAAATAAAATACGAAATACGTATTCGAATGCGAATGCGAATACGTAAGCCGCCAAGCTGCCACAGAGGAGGGCACCAAGGCCGGAAAGTGGCAGCAGCACCGGCACCGGCAACGGCAACAGCAACAGAAACAGCAGCAACAAGTTGCAGCCGCCACTTGACGTGCGACTACACTGTGGAAACATTTGGCTACTGATTCTCTCCAAATTATCTTCAAACAGCGATTAGATCAGCAAGAAACTGGAGGAAACAGGTCTATAGATCAATGTTTCCTTATAGCCAATGAGTCGGATGATATAGTAAAAGGGAGTATTTCAGTTTGTGAGCGATTTGTCGTTTGATTTGGTTGGGGTGCAGTGCATTTCTCTCAGTGCCTGATCTTCTTGAAGTTTGTGGCAAACTATGCAGATGCAGATGCTGGACGCGGCTTGCCGGCTGACTTGACTCTGGCACTGGCTGTGGCACTGCCACTTGCACTGGCTCTGGCTCTGGCCCTGGCAACGATATTAAATTGTTACGCTTTGGACAATTTGAACACGCGCAGGCGCAGGCGCAGGCACAGGCAGAGGCACAGGCAGAGGCGCAGGCAGAGGCGCAGGCCCAAGAAAACAACGAAAAAGTAAAGCATGAAAGAAGAGGGAGAGGGAGAGGGAGTAGGAGAGGGAGGGGAGGGGAGGGGTGATGTGCAATGTGTAAGGAAGGCAAAGTTGCCACAAGAAGCTGCCGCAGAGGAGCAGGCTCAGTCGAAGACCAATCGCAATCGCAGATCGGTTGCTCGATCAATGCGGCAGATTGGCAAAGTTGCACTCCACTCCACTCCATTCCACTCGGTGCTCCACTCCGGTGCGGTCCCCACTGCGCTCTCTGCTGCTGCCCCGGCTGGAGATGTCAGCCTGGTCTGGCTGTCAGGCAGTGGCTCCTCTATAAGGTCGGGCCATGTGTTTGAGCGGCTGGAGCCGCTCGCAGTGGTAATTAACTCGTTTGCTATTGTAAATGCCTCATTGCAACACTTTTGATGCCGATTGCAGCTGCAGCTGTAACTGCAACAACAACGGCAACGGCAACTTAGGATCGGCTCGAGCAAGGCCCAGTCAGTGGGTGGTCCGGGGCTGGTCGGCCCATCTGTTTGATGACCATTTCGCCGCATGTCTGCCACCGCTTTGATCCGTGATCCATATCCGCGTGCGAGCGATTCGCCAGCTCTGGCAGTCGTTTATGAATGGGCTTAACCTTGAGACGCATTCCAGGAATTAGCGACACTCTGGCCCCACGGCACCCACATATACATTTATATACAGATATCCGTGCCCAACCCATAACAGAACGCAGTAAAACCTTTGAATACCCGAAAACCCGTCTAACAATGACAAATCTGAACCGAGACACAGCCAGATTCCCAGACCGTGATGGGGCAGACGCAGAGCGAGGCAGGCTCGCTCTCTCACGACATCGCTGCAGTCAGCAGATCGCATTCTGGCGGAGACTCTGCTCTGCGCTGTGGTACCTGCCACCTAATGGCTTTTATTTGTGCCCAGCTCCTTTGCTGATTTTTAATTTTGCTCGTTTTCCATTCGGTTCCGTCTGAGTGGTTGGGTGGACTGTCCCTCGCTAATGCGAAACTTTTATTGTGGTTAATTTGTGTTTGTTGTTCCTCCCGCTCTGGCTCTGGCGTGGACTTGGAATCGAACTCAGACTCGGATTCTATGACTCAATTAGCTGTGGCGAACCAGGCGATCCAGGCAAGGCCAAAACAACAAGCTGGGCGCAGTCGATGATGGCCATGAAATGAACGAGGGATGCAGAGTGAGGAGAGCGCGATTTGGGTTTGTGATTCGCAAACTTCCTACCGATGGAGAGCGGTTAATGGATAAATTGGATACTCGCAGTGATTCAATCGATATGCGCATCACCGAAAACTATTCTAAGGTTAATCTATTGCAAAATGGCATACCTTTCCGTGTGCACTCTGCACTATGTAGCATCAGTGACCAAGCTAAATCCATACCATTATATGAGTACACTTTTGTGTGAATACTGGCCCTGCCTATAGCTGTTGCTGCTTTTCACTTTCAATTATCCGACCAGAAGTATCCCCAGGGAGCGACCCAGCAAATCCATAAACGAAAGACTCAGGCAGCGAACTTTGTCGCACAAAGGAATCGGACACGAGCAGCGCAACTTATGGAAATAACACCGGTTTGGGTTCGGTTTGGGTTCGGTTCGGTTCGGTGTTGCTGTTGTTGTCGCCATTACCTGTCTGTGGCATGTTTGGAGTGTTGGAGGCGCTTCCTTTTTTGCCGCTTAGCCAGGATAAACAAAGACCTTAAGCAGACAGCAGGATGTGTCAGACATAATTTTCATAATTTTACGCCGCAAATCTGCAAGATTTCTGGCATTTGCTTGCCGTCGGCTCCCCCGACGCTGTGCGGCTTGAAACTTAATACGCCGCCAGCAACAAAATGGAGTGGAAGGGGACCCGAAGGTGGGGCAAGAGGAAAGTGCAATTTAGCATACGACTGGTCCGGGGCTCTCTTCTCCATCTCCATCCCCATCCCCATCATTCTGATTCCCATCGTGATCGGGTTTTTGGGGAACAGCCGAGCCGATCCGATCCGAGCCAAGCAGAGCTGAGTGGAGTGGAGTTGAGTTGAGGTGTGAATATTTAACCGGATATGAGTGAAACGCATCTTCCAGGACAACCAAGACGACGCCTTCATCATCCATCCCCATGACCGCGAACCGTTCCATCGCCTCACCGCGACGGCGATGGACAAACGAGAGGGAAGCCACAGAGCGGGGAGTGGGGAGTGGGGAGACGAGTGGGCAGGGCAGTGTTTAATGAAATGATAGATTGACAGGGGAGCGAGACAGGTCGGCGCTGCCAAGCACAAGAAACTCCCCCAATTCCCCCACTCCAACCCCATCCCCCTCTTGCCATTCCACTCGTTGCATCTCGAGGCGTAGCCTGCAACTCGCTTCAATAAACCGCCAACATGCCAGTTTGACTTCCATTTAATATATTCGATTCCCCTGTCCCTGTCCCTACCCATTCCACCGACGCAGATCCTCCATCCTTCTGCTGACGTTTTGCCAAGCGTTTTGAAGCCACTCGCATGTAAAAAATCGAATTACACATGCTCTCCTGGACTTAACACCAAACAGATTAGATGAGCGAGACCCAGACCGAGACCCGATCGAGCAGCGAGCTGCGAGTACGGTCTGCGAATGCAGGGGCAGGGATCCCCAAGATGAAGAAGAAGAAGAAGAAAGGTCGGCTTGGCCTTCCACCCTCTCGATAACTGCGGATGTTTTGCTACAGGAACGATAACAGAGCGATTGAATGTATGACAAAATCAACTAATGTTGGGGCTTGCTTATCATTTCGAGCTATACAGACCTCTGTGAAGGCTCAGAAATATCTCGAGCTGGCATCAGTTTGTGCTCCTTGAGGATCGCAGATCTCTCGGAGATTGTCAGCTCGAAACGGCACGACGACCTTTTCACACCTTCCCCTGCCAGCCGCCACCTTCTCCTCCGTGCCTTCTATTATAATATTTATTTGTGTTTGTATTATGCTTGTCGAGGCCCTGGCCCTGGCCCTGGCCCTGACAATGGAGCGCGGGTATCGATTTCACTTGCATCCGCTTTTGACAAACTTCTTTGAAATCGACTTTGACAAATTTCGTCTGGCCGGAGGAAACTCTTTCCGTTCGGCTGTCTGTCTGTCCGTCTGTCTGTCCTGTCCGCCAGTAAGCGAAACCGAACTCGTGCAGTCGTGGTCGTGGTCGTAGTTGGGTCAGAGTCGCCGTCGCCGTCATCGCCAGATATCAGGGACGGCGCCACATGTCTGGGGTCTGGCAGCCGATCTATTTATATACTTAGAGCTTTCCCATTTCCATATTTTAATTGCAAATGAAAGCTAAATGTCGCCAGCGACGCCTACGAGCGTCTGCCCCCTGGCTCTGAGCCGAGTCAAATGCCAGGGCGATAAGTTGTCATAAATTTGAGCCAATGTCCGCTCTGCTACGCTCCCCTCCGCGCAGCTCCCCTCAAACTCGGAGCAAATCTGAATGCAAATTGCGGCCCGAGCTGTTGTGGCATAATTTTTATGGCCAAACGCCTGTCAAACGCAATTGAATGAATGCGAGCTGCATCCAAAGACGGACAGCAGCTGTGGTCCGTCGGCCAGGCATTTAGTCGAACAAGCAAACTTACAAGCCAAATCGCAGTTGAAGCGAGCCACAGCTGTGTGGCAGTGCCAGCAGTTGAGGCCAGTTGAGGCAGTCTGTGCAGAGAGCGTATGGGGCCCGTCTGAGGCGGTGGCAGTGGCAGGGCATGAGAGGAAGTCGCTCTCCTCTGGGCTTCCATTTGGTCTTCAGCGCTTAACCGAAATTGAAAATCATCCGAAAACATCTATTAGGTATCGATTCGAAATAGGAGGCCAAATAGTAGGTTTTTGCATCGATTTCAGAGTACATTCTGGCCTGTTATTCGTTATCATTCAATAATGGTTAGAGAGCATTCACCCATCGTTGAGCTGTAGCTGTGGCTGGAGCCTCTCTGCATTCAACACGTAAATTCAATTGGCGCTTTCAAGGCATTCAAATGATTTACACCAAAATCTATTTGCAAGGCAGCTACGCTCCGCTCCGCTCCGTTCCGTTCCGCTCCGTTCCGATCCGCTCAGCTGATGGAACTGGAACTGGGAACTGGATTCAGTAGCCGGGGCCATACATCGTCTGTGGGCTTATTTGTCTGCCTGGAATGTGAGCTTGGCTAATCAGTGGCATAATTAATATTAATTTATATGAGAGTCAAGTGCACTTATCGCCAATTTGCATTGGCGCATGGCAATTGTCGCCGGTCTTGTACCCATTTCCATTTCCATTGCCATTGCCAGTGCCCGGCGGCAGAGAGGCGAATGGGAAGACGGTGCAGACCAGAACGACAAAGAAAGTTTCTAGAGAGTGGAGGTGGAGTGGTGAAAGAAAGTGTAACAAGTTCAGGTTCAGCCACTCAACCTCTGTAGCAGGCACTTGTCACATTTTCTGGCCCAGCCCAGATACCCAGACATGGGGCAGCGCAGGGCAGGGTCAGTGGCAGAGGCGGTGGCAGTGGCAGTCACTGGATCTGGAACTGGGGATGGCCACAAAGACAACGAGCAGCGTTTCGTTTAATGGTTTCATGGCTCTCCATTCTTCGAGGCGAGTGCGAGTCCGAGTCCGGGCTCGAGTTTATTTTGTTTCTTCTTAACGAGGCGCTGCCAAGTCACTGTCAAAATATTGAAATAAAGGAATTTTCAATTTTAATTTCTTTAGCGCTCATCGTTCAACCGTTCGTTCAAACGAACGCACATGAAAGGGACTGTCAGGCAGGGGCTATGGCAGGGGCTGGGCCTGGGTCTGGCTCTGGCTCTGGGTCTGGGGTAAGCACCCGAAACGCTATCGTTCCAAGGAAGTGACTCTGTTCTTATGTTAATGATTGTTATTCTAAGCGATAAATGAGCGTGGGTAAATACGGAGAGCAGTAAATAAGGGGAGAGCAGGCATAGGAGACCCTTTTGGGAATTGACACATGCAACAAATTACAAATGCTATTTCTTTTCATTGTACGCCCAACGAAAACCCAAAAACCGAACCATCGTTACGGGAGAAGTGTCAAAAGATCGCCAGATGCTTTGCATAACTGAACCTTCACCTTAAGCCAGGGACTAGCTCCAACTTACCAAAGACTCTGCTGTTAAGCAATCGATATAGTGCCTCTGCCGACGCCCTTCGATCTATTCACTAGTCATGATAAGTATTTGATCCATTGAGGGTATTCTAAAGGTGTTGCAATTTCTTGGTTGGTCTGTGCTTGAGCTGCAGGAATGCTTTTCATTGGAATCGCCATGATCGCCAGGATGAAATTGGCTTTTAGGTACTTCTCTCCACAGTCTCTCTACTCCAATCCTCTTCTAGCTTATAAAGAGGCGATCACTTTCATTTTTTCGAAATGTTTTACTTATGCAATGCGACGACTCCCACTCCGCCGGCCTTGGTTCGATGAGATGCATAATTTTAGAGCAGTCAACTCAATCAAATCGTTTCTTTTCAGAAAGCAAAATAAGTTGGCTTTTTTCGCAAGCTGCAGCTTTCGTGGCCTTCTCGTTTATGCAAATTTCACTCAATATGCAAAACATAATCATTTTGTTATAAGCCACAAAGAACGCACAGTGCAACCGCGCGGCAACCGCTGGAAAGAGCAGATCCGAACACGCCCTCAGCCTGGAGAGGGAGCCCGGGTTCGAGCCGGGTTCCTCCCGAGCAATAAAGCAGCCAGCTCTAAATAACTCAAACTATCACGATGCCACAGATCGGAACGGAGGAAAGCAGAGCCTGCAGACGCGACAGGGGGCACCAGGAGGTGCAGGGAGGCAGGGGGGGGCAGATTCAGGCACACACTCAGGGCGGAGGACGATCAATCGTTTACAAATTTAAATAATATATATGTTTGCCAGTCGCGGGGCAGAAGCAGAGGCAGAGGCAGAGGCAGGGGCAGGGGCAGAGCGAAACTGTAACAGTCGGAGATGTCGGAGTTGAAGTAGGTGGAGCAGCCGCAGCGGCAGCAGAAGGAGCAGCCGCAGCAGAAGCTTGGGCGGAGGCAGAGCACAAGCCGGATCAGAGAGTCGTGGCAAGTTCAGTGAGTTGAACGCATATCGGGCGCATGCCCAGCGGCGATTTGTGCTCAAAACGGTGTAGATTTGTATGCCACAGCCTGTTCCAGAGCCAGTGCGAAGGCAGTGTCGGGGCATCCACAAAGGAGCCCGATCCGAGAGAGCTGCAGAACAGGACGGAGCAGGCAGCAGGCAGCAGGCAGCAGTCAGCAGACAGCTAGGCTGCTTATTAAGCGATCTAGTGATCGCCGATCACTGCCCAGAACGCTTTTTACAGGTTAAGGAACTTTTTTGGAGCATGTTCGGGTGTGTCCATGCTCATGTCCCCTCCTGCCCCCTTCTGCACTTCCTTGAGGCGGTCTCAAGCCTAGGCGAGCCAAGAACTGAATTTATACGAAACGTATTTCCTTGGAAATCTCACTTGAAGTATTATTTATCCGGCAGTCGATCAATGCGGAATCATTGAAGCAAATTAATGAAGCCGAGCCGAGCCGAGCCGAGCCGAGCCGGGCCGGGCGGAGTGACAATCCCAATCCCAGTCCCCCAGGAGTCGGCTCTGATGAGTCAGATTCAGCCAGCGAAAAGCGGATCATCATGATCCCCCAAAGTGAACAGACGGAAACGGGCTTGATGAAGGTGTGACAGCTGCGCTTTACTTGGGTTGGAGTTTGGGTTTGGCCGCGGTCTGTGGCTTCAGCTAGGAGTCCCAGCCCCTCGCGCATCGCCCCTCGCCCCGCTGATCAGCTGATCAGCTTATACTGATTGATAATGTAGTTCAATTAATTGTAAATTGTAATTTCCAGTAGCTGCTGGAACCCTGATTCAAATGCAACTGTCAGCGGAGCTGTCAGCTGTCTAAGCTCGAGGTCCGCCGCACCAGCCCGATAAGCCCCCACTCGAGCATTGAACAGTAGACCACAAGATGGAGCAAGCCCTTTGACTGCTTTGGGCTTGGGGTCCGCTTGTGATCCCAGCCTCAGTCGCAGTCCCAGATCCCAGATCCCAGACAACCGCAAAGATAATCCCAAATGTGGTCGCATTTTGTCGCCATCTTTGTGCCGCTTTTTGTTAATGAAATCCAAAAATTTAATTTTATTTGATTGCTTTGCCAGGAAAGCAAATCCCCATTGTGTGGGTCTCCAGGTGGGGAAGGTGTGCCCCCGTTGCGGTTGCTGCCACAGCACAGGATGCCAACAGGCGGTTGCCGTTTAATCTTTGCAATCTCCAAGTGCGAGAGCGAGAGCGAGAGGCGACGCTGATTCCGCCAGAAGTGACGCCTTCGCCTTTGCCACCGCCTCTGCTTTAGTCGCTTCCCCTCCTCCCTCCATCCCTGCCATAGATCCCATAGAAAAGAAATATATTCCAGAAGAAGCATAATAAAAACACTCTGAATTTTGCTCTTGTTTCGATTCTGGTGTTCCATTTGCATTCCATTCGTGTGCCGAAAAGATACTTTATCTGTGCGATCGCGTAAACCAGTTCTCCGCAACGAAGGAAATTCATTGATCTGTCGCACGTTTCTGTCGAGGTCGAGTGCGGATTTCGGAGCTTTTTGATTGACAGTTAGGCGCTGTGCTGCAATTTGCAATTTGGCACATTAATCACGCGCCGCATGTTGCACAGGCACACAGACCAACACGCATATGCAGGCGGCGGCAACAGGTGGCAGCCGGCAGCACAACTCATTTTTGTCGATTTCTGTCGTCGTCAGGTGAATGTGAATGTGAATGTGCTTTGGTGTCGCCAAAAACGCCAAGCCGAGCCAAGCCGGCGCAAAAATATAAATAAAAATATCAAATAATGTTGTTTGATTTGCAAATGACATTCACTTTTCTGTGTGGCTCGACAAAAATTTAATCAAATATCATGTAATTATGACATTTGCAAATGTTTGCCCTGGGCAAGGCCTTGGAGCACCCCACCTCCCCCGTCCATCCACACGGCTGAATGGGCGTGCCTCCGCCGATTGATTGTCCAACGAACAATTGTAAGGTGTTGCCAAGACATCTCACACGAGTTTGTCGCATGAAGGCTAGACGGTATTGGTGGGATTTCCCAATTCCCAGATAAGTGCCAACTCTCACACCATGTACCGAACAGCCTCAGAGGACAACGAACTAATCGTATTTGTGGAATACACGAGTACTTTGAGATCTGAACACATTACCATTAGAAACCATCAAGTGTTGGGGCCCAGGACCCTCCTCTGCAGTAATCCCAGCCCTGAACTAGCACAGTGACTCCTCCAATCGCTGACCTTTCACCTAGAACAGAGCCAGCTGTAATTTAAACTCAATTAGGCAAATTCACAATTACTAGAGGCCTTGGGTCCAGGCCCCAGACTCTGCCAAGCGGAAGTGGGACGAGGCCGGGCGGCGTCTGCCTAGCGCCTGCCCCTCCGCTCTGGACATTGTTTTTGTCAGCAAGTTTACATGGAACCGAACATGTGGCTCGGCTCTAATCAGAAGATGCCAAAGAGCCGCCGCTCGTCGCCTGCCCAGGGAATGGGAATGGCAATGCCAATGGGAACGGGGTATGTGACTGGGACGGGGCATGTTTGGTCTGGCATGCAAAACAAGCAAACTGACAGACAGCCAACCAGGCAGCGACATGCAAAGTCGACAACAGGAACAAATTGCTGCTGTTGGATGTTGCCACAGCTGCCCGGCTGCCCGGCTGCCTGGCTGCCGACCCATCTGGTACGCAGAGCAGACGACATCGAGGCCTGGCCACGGCCACAGCCACAGCCAGAGATATGGCCTACGAAGACGGGCAGCAGCTCCGTCATAACTCAGTCTATTGGCTTGTTAAGCGAATTTTCCAATATCGCCGCGATTCAGGTTCGTAATTACGAGCTCCGCTCCGGCTAGGGCCTCGGTCCGTGAATCGTGCGTGCCTCGATGGAGATGGCGATGGCGATGGCGATGGGGCTTCGACGGGTGTTGGGAGGGGTCCTTGGATATTCATTTTTGCGTACGAGTATTTCGGCCTTTGGGCCATTTTTTCGACTATAAATACCAAACCAGCAGCAAGAGTCTGCTTCCTACCCTACCTCCTCTCCACACCACACCACACCACACCACCCCATTCCATCGCATCCCATCGCATCCCATTGGATGCTTCTTCCATGGAGCCTATGGAGCCAGCTGGTGGCGCGTATTAAGCTATTTTCCTTTTGCCCATGTCCGCTTATCAAACGCATGCAAAGCAGTAGAAGCACACGAGGATCGGATCGGATCGGAGAGGGTCTGAAGAGTGGTGGCGAGAGGGGAGCGCGCGATGCGACGGCAGAGTGCACTCGATTGTCCCTGTCGAAGACCATGTCCATGTCCTCGCTTGCAGCTCGCAGATGATTTATTAAAAATCTTTTATTATTTATAGTTGCCCCAGCTCAAGGCTGTCAAATAAGTTGAGGTAATTAATTAAGCTCCAAAGCCGCGGATGACGATCGCAGTGAAGGTGGGGACTGCCGCCTGAATGCTGACCAGTGCTCATCGAAGATGATACCAGAAATTAGATAACGTAGCACTGGCTACTGTATCTGCCACAATGCGACAAAGCAAGCCTGCCATGCGGCAACCTCAATCGATATGCAATGGCCATAAGTCCTCCTTCGAAGGACATTCGATTCTCAGCTGTCGCGAAGCGAAGGTCAAGCATATTCTCGATAACAAACCAAGTCGCAAACAGATCTTCGGATATCTCAGATGCGAATATCTGGGGCATTGATTGCATCGGATAATCATCTACCGAATTTTCATTGATGGCATTCACGTGTTTGCCTGGCCGGGCCTCTAATTTCTGCTCTGACACCTGAAGCGGGCTTTGCGTGCGGCTAATTGAAGACTCTGGCCGGGCAAATGAGTCATTTGAAACACCTCATTTGGCTGAAATGAAATGGCAATTTTCGAGTGAGCAGCCGAGGCGTTAAATGCCCCCCAATAACCGGCCGAGATCGGCAAAAACGGTCAGCCGGGAACGGCAAACGAACAAACCAACAAACGAAACCAAAACCTTAGCCCTGTGCTGAGTGGAGAGGGGAGCTTGGCAATAAAATGCTCTGCCAAATTGGATGTTATCCATTCGCGAAACTAAAGGTGAGGGCGTGCTGGCAGTCGTTCCGATTCGCGGGTGTTAATTGCTGGGCGCGACTGGGAGGCAGAAGCCAAAGCCAATGGAGAGCAGTTCTCTGCGGAATGCACTTTTGGAGAGGATTGCACAGGTATCGTTTTATGAAGCCACTAAAGGCCCCTAAGCCGGGGCAGTCATCTCTAGGCACTGAAATTGCCTCTAATTGAAATAAATCAACATCGTGTTGGCTGTCGAGAGCCGAGAGTGGACTTCCTCCATCTCCATCCAATCACAGAACGATTCGTACTCCAGTGATGTCAGATTTTCAGGGTATCAGTCCTGGCACTTCCAGGCTAAATGGTGCATAATTATGCCCTCGATTTGAGGAATCGAGGAATTGTTCAGGTCTCCGCTGTACACATAATTTATAAGAATAACCAGATGGAGATTCCCTGCCACAGATTTGGGGCACGTACTGGATCGGCCGGGCACCTGTTGCCCGACAAATTAGTAAATGATTATTATATTACGAAGGCCGTTAAGTTAAGATGCGATTATGACATAACGAGGGCACACACACACACACACACACGCAGACACCGGCAATTGTGGTTAGCAGAAGAAACAGAAACCGAGACGAGGCAGGGACAGGGATAGGGACAGGGACAGGGGCAGGGGCAGCTCGGCTCGGCTCCCACTAATGTATCCATTAAGATTGCACGCGCCCGATTATGCGCTACGTGATTTTGGATGTTTTCCGGCTCTGGCCCTGGCTCTGGCTATGGATCTCTGGGGCTGAGGGGCAGCCCAGAGCCTAGATGGAATGGAGATGGCTATTGGGCCCAGCCCCAGCCCACAGTTGATTTAATGCGCCAAATTATAAAATTGTTGTTGATTTAATTTTATGAGTGTAAAACGGCTGCCGCAGCCAAATCCGCCTGTCCGTCCGTCCGTCCGTTCGTCAGAGCTACTCGTCTTGGGTACAACATCTGCAGCTCCATCTCCGATTCGAACTCGGACTCGGACTCGGTCTGTCTGTCCCTCTGAATCGCACTCGCAGTCCGTCTCGCATTCGGTCTCTCAGACGCAGACCCAACGAACCTCTTGTAAGCATGTTTCGCAGTTTATCGCCAATCTTCAGCAGCCCCAACCGCAGCCAAAAAAGTGCAGCTACCAGTCACCAGCCACCAGCCACCAGGCAGGAAAGTGAACATGAACGCATGACATGTGAGTTAGGAATCAGGCATTGGACATGGAACGTACACCGCTCGGCTTCTATAAAGACTATGTTTCATTTATCTTGTGGTATTCATACATTAATTGGCACTAATATGGCACTAGGTATTAGACACGGTCCTGGTCACAATGTGGCCTGGAACGAATTGCTTCCGTGTAACATATTCCCTTCCCCTCCGTTCACTGGAAATTCTTTCTGGCTTCTTCTACAATAAATATACGGAATGCATATATGTTTCACGGGCTGATCCCCACAGTGAGGGAGAAATCAGTTGGAGAAAAATCTCTTGTGTCTCCAGTTTCTTTGGGGCTCATCAATTGGCTCTCACATCTCTGTTCGAATTGACCTGCTTGGGCTGCGTTGTCAATTAGGAAGAGGTTCTCGGCCAGTTGGGGCGACCAACATGATCATGATCCACCACCCGCTGGCCCTGGCAGTCAATAATCGAAATACTAAACCCGCTGCACTGCACTGGAGAGAGCAGGTTGGCCAGCAGCACGGGACGTGCACAATTTGGCGCCCTACTTTGGAGCCTGCTCCTACGCAAAGTGCATGGAGCGGACTGCGGTTAAGTGTTAATAAATCGCCGGGGACCCAATGAAGAGCACGGGAATTTGTATCAAACTGTTTTTATATTATTTTTACAACTTCGTTTGGGCCGCTGTGCAAGTGGGGGAAGCGAGAACACAAGGGACACAAGGGAGGGGAAAAGGCCCTTTGGTTGCGAGCCCTTTGGGGCCGGTTATTACTTAACAAATTAGCTCAAATTAATCAGAAACGAAAGTAACGCCACATGCAGCACTTCGGGGTCAAGACAAATGGATGCCTGCCCAGTGTGGGGGCAGCTGCGGTCCGGCAGCCGTCCGATCGTAGCCGTCCCATCCACTTGGGTGGTGGATCGCACTCTATGTGAGGCGTGGCGTCGCGAGGCGAGGCGGTGCAAGGCCAATGACAGCATCGACGCATCGGATGCAACGCAGTGCAATGGGTGAGTGGGGCATGGAATGGCGCGTATGTAAGTGCATCCATTCTGATCGTCCTGGGGGCTGCGAGACGCTTCAGACAATTTGCAAGCTTTCAATCAAGGCAGTCACTGGGGCCGAGGCTCAGTCTCAGTCTCAGTCCCTGTCTCTGGCTTAAGGTTCCTCTCAATTCTCGATTCTTGATTCCCGATTCCCTCTAATCGATCACAGAACACGTATGGCAGCATCTCTGGCCGCTGCTGTCTTTGCGGCTGCAGGTTCGATTCCATCATTCATGCGATCAGCATTATCTGCCGTCAGGCATCGTTGTCTGCCACAGCCACTGCCACAGCCACTGCCAGAGCCACTGCCACAGCCACTGCCACCGCCGCAGATGCCGCAGTCCAACGGTTTCGGGGTTGGGCTTGGGTTTGGATCCTCTCGCATCTCCAGTGCGTAAGAGGTTCGCCAAAAGCGTAATTAACGTTCGCATATTTTGCTGTCGGATTATCAGCCCGACTCCGACTCCAACTCCACGCTCGGCACTCGGCTCAGCGACAAAAGCTTCCTGTGCAAATTGAACGGATAATTGCGATGCATAACAGTAAACATGCCAGTACCAGCCCCAGCACCACGGCCAGTGCCAGTACTCGAAGAGAAAACTCTGCTGGAGAGAGGGAGGGATCCCAGTCAGGGACTGAACCCAATTAACTAAGCAACAAATCCCCAGCAATTAATAATCGCTTGACAATGTTGGCCGGCCGCGAGGGTGGTCCGATCCCTGAAGGGAAACCCTATAGATTTCCCAGCAAACAGAACAGAGCCCTGAGATCGGAGACTTTATGGCCGAGTCAGCCTCGAGTCTCAAGTGGTTTCTCTGTTTGTAAAATGATATGAGCACATTTCCCTGCAACAATCGAACTCTCCCTTTATCCTAGGCCCATCCACACTCTTTCACTCCGGATAGCCTCTAATCCTTCGCTCGGCCGCTTATCGCCCGCGCCCTGGACGCTAATTTGATGAGTCATCTGTGCCGACTTCGACTGCACTCCGATAGGCATCTGCCCCTGCCCCAGTCCCTGCCCCAGCCCCTGCCCCCTCCTCCGTACACTCTTCATTCACTTCTACCTGTTCGGGGGGTATACGTATTGTCGTAAATTTAGGGTTTGTCATTGAATGGGAGTGTTTAGGCATCATCTTGGGACTTCGTATTTGTGTTTGTATTGAGTTTTCGAGGAAAATGTCACAGAAATGGTACAACGGGCGGGGAAGGGAAGGGAAGGGACGGGACCGAAAGAAGAATGTCAACACACAAAGTACGGCGCTGGCGAAGCGGATCGGGGAAAACTAGATGATAATCGGATCGTCGTTCCTTTGGGTATCTCATTTCTCCATAAAATGTTTGTAACAATGAAAATTCTTTCTCCCCCCCCCACGCTCCTCTGTCTCTGTTCTGTCTCTCTCTGTTTCTGGGTTCGTAATTACTCTGATATCGCTCTGCCTGGAGAACGCTTTGAAATGGAGAATCCCATTTACACGGTTCATCAATCGAAGAGAAAGGACCTGTGCCGCTTCGGTTGAGGATAAGGACTCGCACATCGACAAGAGCAGATGTTGGCGGGAATAGGAGTGGATAGAATGTGGCCTGAATAGATCTTAGGCGTTTCATCTTGAGAACCATCTACATATATGCCTAATTAAATGGAGAACTTTATAGATTTGAAATTAAGAATTCGGGATTAAATATTCCTCGTTTCGTAATATTTCTCATTAAATAACAAATGCGTTTGTAGGCCACAATCAAGCGGGATGGTGCTTTCGGTCCATTTTCGGGGATATCTCTCAAATGCAAATCCCGCGGCCCAAGCGCCCCCTCTGCTGAGTCATCTGCGGTCGCGATTTCGGAGTCGGAGATTCATTGGCCATTCAGTTGCCGGCTGCCCCCCGCAGCTATCATAAAATGCCGACGTCGCCAAAGGAAGTGGCGGCTAGCTGTGGCAGGGGGTGGAGGTCTGCGGAGGTCTGCGGAGGCCCGGTCTGAGTCTGAGTCTGGCTCTGGCTCTGGCTCTGGGTAGTGCCTAAGGTCGGTCGCCTACTTACTCCGGAGCTGTCAGCTTATCGGTTCGCTTTTAGCGCACCAACCTCTCCAACCTCTTCAGAAAGAGTGAGTGTCCTGCGACGGTGGTGTGTGTGAGCGACTCTCTGTGGTGGTAGCTCATTATCGGAGTGCGCTCAATGGAATGTAATGGTGGCATCTCCACTTGGCCTGGCCCTCTTCCGAGCCAGAGGCAGCCCAGAGGCTGCCTGGCATTCACTCTCATTCGCTCATCTCCGCACCGGGATCAGGCAGTTGCGTGCGGCTGTCTCCGCTGGCATTTCGTGTTATCCTTCAGCTCAATTTCGGCTACTTTTGGCTCTGCTCTGCTCTGCACTGCTCTGGGGTGAACGGGTGT
Source organism: Drosophila persimilis (assembly GCF_003286085.1). NCBI lineage: Eukaryota > Metazoa > Arthropoda > Insecta > Diptera > Drosophilidae > Drosophila > Drosophila persimilis. The sequence goes on from NW_020825289.1 coordinate 12,937,731, forward strand.
ACGGGTGCGTTGCATGTCGCATGTCGCAAGTCGCTGTGTCGCCGTGTGTGTCTGTCGCTGTCTCTGTCTCTGTCCCTCGGTATGTTTGCTCTCTGTCTGTCTGCCTGCTGGCGGCGATAAGGTTTTAAGTTATGACCTTTTAAAATGTCCAAATGCGGCGATAACACGTGATTGCTACAAATGTATTCGAAGAGTGCACCGGATCAGCGGATCAACGGATCAGCGCCGCAGCTCGGAAGTACGGAGGGAGCAGAAGCAGAGGGGCCACTGCCCCTGCCCCTGCCCCTGCCCCTGCCATGGCCGCAAACTACAGGACATTCCAGCCCCATCGGAGACCATCTTCATGTGAAGGAATCATAAATATCGGTCAAAACATCAACTTTTTATCTACGAGTATGCCACACATCGATCGTACGCCCTCTCGTGGTCCAAAGGGAACGAAGAGAGAGGGAGAAGGGGCGCTTCGAGGGCTGGGCACAGGAAAAAGCTAATGGTCTTCATGGTGCGTGATTGAAGCTGGAAAAAATGCTGAAAAATATAATAATATTAACTAAATTACATATAAAATATCCCTCATATCGAACTTTTTTTGATATTTTTAATTTGAGTTTTTGTTGGGCAATTTTATGCTTGGATAATATCCGTTAGATTCCAGCTTGCAACCTTGCAACATACTTAATACAATATACATATACTTTCGCGTAATTACATTACCGTCCACACTTCCCGAAGAGGTAATCACTCCTCGGTGCCTGCATCCCTGGTCCGCCTGCGCCGCTGGCAGTCTATTCTCCGCGTAAAGGGGGGGGGGGCGGGGAGATCCAGTGAGGGCTCTGTGGAAACGGGGGTCGATCACTTTGTAAATTGTTGGGCCTTGCATAATTTTAGCATAATTCTTATTTTATTTCCTCCGCCGTGTGCGTGTGTGCGTGTGTGTGTGTGTGCTATTGTGGATGGCCCAGGAATTTCATCTTTCGCTGGCATATGTCGATTGTGCCCTGATATCCGTCGCTGGACGGTCAGCTACCCGACAAAATGCTCCAAGGGATTTCTTCTCTCCTCGGCACTGGCCAGTGCTGCTTATTATAAGTTAGCCTCCTCCTTGAGCGCCTCGCCTCCTCCATGCCAGAGCCTATCCCCCGCCCCACTACTCACTTGCAGGGTCGCTCCGAGAGGGAGACGAGACGTATTCGTATAGATAGCTAATAATAACAATAATAATATGCGTTCGCTTATCAAAATTGACGTCAGATCTTATTGATATGCATCTGGCAGTGGTCGCGGAGGCCGAGGCCCTCAGCAGTCCTGTAGGACGGGACTGGGACTGAACTTTGGCGGGCACAAAGGAAAATCGTGTCAGAGAATCGCTTGGGCTTAATTGAAGCGTTATTATGAGACTGTCACATACACGCACGTACATATGTATGAAAAGAGTTCCCTCGAAATCGAAACATCGGTTGCAACGCTTGTGCGAGAGTCTCCTGGATCGGGATCGGGATCGGGAACGGGCCCGGGACTGGCATCAAGCTGCGCCTTCGCGAAAACTTCACCTTCGCTCAGTTTGACAGATGCCTCAGAATGTTTAAGCACCGCAGGCCATCTCGGAACTTGGCTCCTACGTCTGCTACCTTGAACGGCAACCGTCTTTTATTAATCAGCAGCCGTCCAGCGAGGGGGGCGGCCGGCAGGCGGCGGAGCGGTTGCGATATTATTTATATCGAATTTAATAATAATTCTTGAGCCTCTGATGCGTAGGTTGCCGCTGCTTCTGCTCTCGGCCAGTTTGATCGGCTCAAAAAATTTGCATTGATCGACACTGCAGATATGACCATCCCAGGGGTCGATAGTCAGGCTAAGGCACTGAGAGAAAAAACAAGAGCCCAAGAATGTACTATTTCAGTTACCAATAATTATATTCAAATTGAAGGATTTTCTGGGGGGTTTTCTGTACGCTTTAGTAGAATATTATATAGAAAATTGTTCCAAGCAAATTCAAACAAGATTCGAGGGTACATTGGTGGTACCTATACTATATATATCACCTTCCGAGCCCTTCCCACTTTCTCTCAGTGCAGTCGGGCAACGGCAACGGCAACGGCAACTGGCAACTGGCAAATGCCAAGACACGTACGAGATGTCGAGATGCTGCGGCTCCCGATCGGTCCAGCGTTTATGATGGACGATTGCGGGCGTGGAAGGAGTCGCGGGACGGCGGATTGGCGGAAGGATGGAGGGGTTTTGGGCGGGGGCGGCAGGGCCATTCAACTTTGTATACTTTCGCCCGGGTGGAAAGTATGTGCCGCCCTTATTAGCATGCCGGGGCCGTTCCCGGCTCGAGGTTGCCGATTCCCGGTTCCCGGTTCCCGGTTGGCGGAAGAAAAGTGGGTTACCGCAGTGTCCCTGCACCCCGCTCCCCGATCTCTGGCTTAATGTGGCATTTTGTTAAATTGCAGCGTTAAGAATTGCGCACATAAAGCATTTTGTTGTCAAACTGATTTCTGATCATACATAATTTTTATCTTGATCCCAATAAGCCTTACACGATCAGAATACTGCTCCTCGAGACCAGTTCGGATCAGCGTGTCCCGGCTCGGACCTCGGACCGCGGACCGCGGCCCCTAGGGCCCCAGAAACCAGAAACATTGTATCGACATCGTCATCGGCATCCAGATCGTTAATGTATGCATACGTGGTCAGGGGCGATATACATATACACATACATGTACGAGTACGTGTGTGTATTCGGCCTTAATGGCAATTCGTTGGCCAACAAATGAGTCTCTGCCATATGCAAAATATATCAAAGTTGGTAACATACTCTAGGTCGGTTCAAATGTTCACCTTATTTGTCGCGACGATCCCTATCCCTATCTCTAGCCCCATCTCCATCCCCATCCCTCCACTCCGTAGAGCTGGCAGCCAGGTGGCCGCCAAAAATGGTTAAGTGGCCGACACTTAAGTGCACCATAAAAATCGAAACGCATAAATCATCGAACGAAATCCACCAATAATCGGTTGAATCGAAGTTTCGAACACGAGTCTGCGTTACTTATGGGACTCTCTCGTTTTGGGTAGGGTTTAGATTGACACAAAAATCAAATAAATATTTATGGCCACAGTTATGAACTAGTATTGGTCGTCGTTAACTTTGAGGAGTATCGATTTGGGCTTTAACACCGATCCAAACGCCCCATTGAGTATGCGATAACTATCAATAAAGTTGGCTGGGGATCTCCGATTCAACTATGATCCACAGCTGTTTGCTTCCATATTTGTCCATTGTTTCCGCTGTATTGACGGATACTTGATGGGAATTGCCGCTTGTTACTTTTATAGAGCTGAAGAATAACACTCTTTGTCTCGATTGATCTGCTAAGATACCCACAACTCCGTCTGGGACTCTATTAATCTTTACTTTTGTAATTCTGTGATCACATTAAACTTTAATTATTAGGTAGACCATTAAATGGCTGATCCACTTTATGTAAATTCGATTTCTTAGCATGAGATCTAACTAAATCTATAGTTGCAGTACCCAAGATATCATTTTGGCCGCAATATACGGACTTTAGATACGCGTTAAGTGTATATCCACCATATATACATTGTTGTATCGTAAGGTCTAACCCCTCGCGAGTCCCTCGTCAGAACTTGTTCACTTCCTTGACCCAGTTAAAGTCGCAGGGGAACAGAATTAGTTGAGCAATCCGAATCCGAGTCGTACGTATTTTGCATCATGTTTGCCTTCGACTGGGCCCACTGCCCCACCTTCGGGCATCTTCGGCCGTGGCCTCCTCGGCCCTCCCACCTGAGTGGGGCACATAAATTGGCTCTCAATATCCACAAAACGACAGTAAACGGTCATTTTTATCGAAATAATTGCTTTTTTTGGTTCAGTTCGAATCGGTTTGGCTTTGGCTTTGGCTTTGGCTTGGGTCGGGCTCTGCAATGGTAGCGAAAGTTTTGATTGCGTTTCGCTGGCGTTAGCAGGCCAGGCGCACTGGGGTAGTGGCAGTGGTAATCCACTTCAGCGGACAACATTTCATTACGGGCTCGGAGTCGAGGGTCGGGGCTGCCAGTGGTCGAGAGTGGAGCGCCGGAGGCCCGGGCCAAACGAGCCTCCTGACGATTGTTGTAACCCATGGATTGAATGGAATGGAATGGAATGAAATGGGGCTCGGTATGAGTGTGTATCTGCTGATTGTGCATACGCACGAAATCAATAAATAAAAGCAGCCAGAAATTGCCCAGTCGGAGTCCCAGTCCCAGTCGCAGTCCCAGTCGCAGTCCCAGTCGCAGTCGCTGTACCAATCCATGTCCGAGTCGGAGGGCGATTGGGAGCCGATGCCCACGCCGCCCTGCCTCAATCTGAGTCTCAGATTCAGCTCGAGCTTCGGTCTGCTGCTGATGCGCGCTCATAATTCATTTCATTATTGTTTTGACATTTTATTTATTGAATGCGAACAGGCGTGCGTGCCCTCCCCCGTGCGCTGGAGCGGTGTGCTCCTCGGTGCCTCCGCGAGTCTTCCACCTCGTTTGTTCGGGGGAGAGCAATGTTTTGTGCAAATTGTTAACGGGCTTGTTAAATTGTTTCATTCCAGCCCCAGCCCCAGCCCAGCCCCAGCCCCAAATAAGTGAAATCAATGCCTCTCAGATACCAAAACAACAAGCTGCCCCTCCCGTGCGTGTGTGCGTGTGTGAGTGTGTGAGTGTGTGCGTGTGCATCTGTGAGAGTTCGAGTGTCAGCGCGAGTGCGTGTGTGTGGTCTGGCGAGCCAAACAAAAGACTTAGGCCACAAACTTGGGGATGACCAACACCAACACCAACACAGACAATGGAGAGGCGAAAAAGTATTTCGAGCAAACAATCGAAATACTTATGGAAATGTTACAAGGCAACGAAAAATTAACATAAATTTATTTGAAATCCAATTTAGTTAAGCGAGTGAACCGGTTCGGCAGACGGCTTTTACGGCCAATTCTCTTAACCTTTATCGGGAAAACGGCCGCGACGGAAAAGAGCCCATCGATTAATGGCACTGAGCGGGAATTTTCAATTAGACAAACCATTAAAATGGCATTCCAATTGGCATGGCAGTACCCACATGCCGTCACCACGCCCACGCCCACACAACGCCCCCACCAAGTGCGGGAATCGATGCGATTCCCAAATGGATAACAATTAATACACACCTTGCTGGAGCGCTCTAGTGTCTCTTTGATGGATGATGCTCCGAGCTCCGAGCTCCGAACTCCGTCCGTACTTTGCCCAGCTTCGATTCAGAATAAGTTATGGAAATTAGCTTGCCGTAGAGAGAGAGAGAGAGAGAGTTAATGGAATCAAAACGCCTGCAAAACCTATACACCGCGCCTTTCCCTTCCTGCCGCAACGGCGTGCAACGTGCAACGTGCAGCCACAGCACGCAGAAGCAGAATATGACAATATGACTGGAAATTAATCTTGCATAAAGCCAAACACCCCATTCCCTTCCATTCCATTCCACAGAGCCCAAGTGCCAGCTAGAGAGGGCGTTGGAGCAGACAGACGACAGACATACGGCCATGTCTAGGCAGGATGTGGCCTGCCATTGTCGCCCGATCCCTGAGACTCTCTGAATGTGAACTTGATTATGTTTTATGAGGCTCTGTGAGGCTGATGCAGTTGCTGCAGTTGCATGCTGCAGTCTGCAATCCTCCAACTCTGTTGCATCTGTATGCCATTAGATGTCGCCCATAAATTGTGGTATCATTTTTTATATGCTCTTTGGACTGGCTATCCAAATGACCCAAGAAACGGGATCCCCCTCGGCCCACCCTCCGCCAAAGGCCCCTGCCACCCGACCCGTTCAATCTGTTCAGTCTGTCGGGTGTCGGGTGTCGGGGGTCGGGTGGGCGTTAATCTGTTTGCAACTTTTTGATTCGATTGTTCAGTTTCCATCACTTAAGCCTTTGTGACCTTCATTACATTTCATGGACGATGATTTGTCCATTCCTCGAAACATGTATGGCTATCCATAGGGAGAGTATTTTAGTTGCGCCCCATCGATGTCTATGCCCCAAAGAACTCACATTTGATGCTTGTTTGAATTTTAAATGGGCTCGAAGCAATCCAGCCATAGGTACATATGTTGTTTTAAGGATAATGGCCATTTTTTCCTGCACATATGTGGTACTGGGACTTCAGGAAGACAAATTCTCGCAATCCGATTCCACTGTGCAGCGACGCCTACCCATTTTCCTACCTCCTTCCCCGTCCCCGTCCCCGTCCCCTTCCCCATCCCCATCCCCTTTCTGTGGCTAGCCACCTTTCGTATCATTGTTGATGACATTTATGTCTTAATATTTGCGCAGACCCAGATGAAAATGCAGTGGCACTCAGCCGGTACCGTTAGCCAGCGCCATTAGCCAGCCCGAGAGACTCAGCACACACACACACTCGCGCACAGGGATACACACACACATGCTCCAGCCATTAATTTCCATTTATGGATTAAGCCAGAGAGAGAGAGAGAGAGAGAGAGAGAGAGAGAGAGAGCTGAGCAGCAGGAAGCGGGATGGGAGCCCGCACGCACAAAAGCCTTTAATAAATGCAACGCCATTACGGCCAGCACATGCTTAGGAGGAGCCAGGAGCAGCCTCATCAGCAGTGGTAGCTCCTTTCAGCCCCAGCCAGAATCGGAGTCGTCGCTGGAGCTGGAACTGCAGCTGGAGCTGGAGCTGAAGCTGGAGTCGGGGCAGAGCCGAACTGCAAACAACTCAATTGCCATTTTAGTTTTCCGAGCTGCTTATCGTCAGTCCCCTTGGTCGGCCCCTCTCAGCTGCAGCTCGCCCCAAATCTTTAAATGCTCCCCGTGTGATTTTTCTTGGCCGCAGCGCAATGGAGGCGAATGGAGTCTCTGGGATTAGTGCGCGTGAGTAATGATTTTGGCCTGGGTCGGAGACGGAGACGCAGACGCAGACGGAGATGAAGTTGGAGACTGGAGACTGGAGACAGAACGTAGGCTGCCGGAGAATACCGCAGAAGTAGACGAGTATTCATGTGAGCTGAATTGGAACTGGAAATAGACACAGATGGTTTCTGTTCCATGCAACTGTACTGAAAGGCAAGTCTTTGTAGTCTTACGAGCCTCTCCTAGGGATTGATCGTATCTTAAGTTCGAATTACCAAAATAATGTACTACTGAATATGTATTTTATGGAGATAATAAGACAGGATAAACCTGAAGAGACAAGAGAGACCTGGAGTAGACAAGTCACACCAAGAAACCAACAAATTGAGCGTGGCTCAGAACGATTAGGCATTCAATTGTGGCCCATAGCCAGTCCTAAGGGAAAGTGGATGCAGGAATTGTGCTGGGGCATCGACGATGGAAATCTGTGCAAACACTCAGCCAGGCAATAGACAGAACCTTGACATTCCTTGGACATTCCCCCATCATGCAACTGTAACGCCCCGAAACCAGCAAGCAGTGGAGGAGTGGTCGTGGTCAGAGAAGGATGGCGATGATGATGACGACGCGACGTCGAGGTTGGGCAGGGAAAAGGGTAAGGGGTAAGTGGTACAGAAGAAGGACGCAGACGCAGACGCGGACGAGGTGCTGCCGCTGTTGATATTAATGTTGCCCTGTCCGAATGGCAAATGAATGCCATCAATCAGCGGGAAGAGCGCGCGCTCGCTCCGAGGACAAGTAGAAATACACAAATACCAATGCCAGCCCAGGCATGGGGCATGAGGCATGTGGCATAAGGCCAGAGTGCGCGGAGAGTTGTTGTGTCTTCAAGTTGTGTTCAGTAGAAGGTGCGTCTTGGTCTTGGCCACCCTCACTCTCTGCCACTCTGCTCCCTGCCAAAGTGTACGTGTGTTTACCTCCTGTTTAGTATGCCTTGGCCCTGGCTTGAAGGGTAAGCAAAGCAAACAAACACAAACACTCAGGCACCTGGCCCTGGGCCAAGGGCGCATCCGCTGCTTCTTTTGTCTCCACTTGACAAATGTGAGAGTGCGAAAAGTCTCCAGAGCGGGCGCCATTAATTGTTTCGCAGGGGCCGCGAGGGGTGAAGGGGTGGGGCGATTACATTACCGAACGCCATATTGACCGAGCTCACTCACCCTCCTCCCTCCCATTGGGTGACGTCTTAATTGTCGTCTCGGTGCGGCGGGGCGTTAAATATTAAATTTATGTTTCTATGCAATTTATTATACCAAACAGAAACATTTATATAAAGTTTATTGCATAAAGCCTCAATTGGAGGCCTGATCGTGCTGACAAGGCAGCGCCACGCCCCTTTCGGCTGAGCTTTTGATGATGTTGGCCAGAACGGTGCCAGGCCAAGGCAGCCCGCGTTGATTTTGCTTTTATTAGGTTTCATTTATATGATCTAGCCGGACCATGTGCGCAGCTCCCCACAGTCTGGGCCTCCGTCCGATTCCTGGTGCCTGCTCTGGTCTGGTCGGGTCTGCCCTGGCCTCTTGTCTTGTCTTGTCTTGTCTTGTTTACCCACCCAAGTTCGATGCGGCCTGCGATAAGCTCCGGTGTGGCTGGGCGCCGGGCGGCGGGCGGCAGCCTTCCTCTTTTGCTGGCTTCCTTCTTTCGCCACAGATCCGGCCTTCGACTAATGCGGAGTGGAGTGGAGTGGCTGCAACAAATTCGAGCTGCAGCTGCGGCTGAGATTTAATTTGGGTCTGCTTTTGCAGCTTTTTCCTAAGCAGGTCAACACGGAGGTTCAATAAATGTCCCAAATTTGTTTGGCTCTCTCTGTGGCTGGCAATTCGTTAACTGATCTGCTGTTGTCAATATACAATATTTTATGTTGCTTTCGATAATTTTGCGGGCATCAGGAGCGGAGGACGCCGTTTACATTGCAAGTTTCGCCAAGTTGTGTGAAATCTTGAAAGGTTTTACCCGATGTTACCCATCAGCCGTTACCCGTTAATGGCACATACTGTCCTTCGATCTGCAAGGCCATCAAATGCTCCAGTCCTGAAGGTAGTCTTAATACTTGGTATTTTGTGGGTCAACGTCCATGATGCGAATCAAAATCGATTCTGCGCCACCAAGTTCATAGCTTTTTAGAGCATCTCGGCGTCGTTCAAGGCCCGAATAGCTTTGATTTACCCTTTTTGTTTCATTTATCGGCTTTTGTGCATCTTGCTACTCTCGTTTTTTCGTGCCCAGCAACATGACAGTAGAAACAATAACCATGAAACCGAGCTGCAAAAAACCCATGGCCCGGCACAACCGCAGCAAAAACGGAATCATAAAGCATTTTGACATTGTTACAAGTCAGCGGGAGATATTTCACTTTTAACCTTTCGCTTGACTTTTCCGCAGTCTTCGAGAAGACAAAGGAAACAGCGCCGGAGTGTGGCTCCCGAGGAGGAGTGGGCGGTGCTATGTTTGGGAGCCCGGAGTTTACGAGTATCTAAGTACCGAAAATCGTTGCTAATTTGTTTCGTCATTCCACCATTGATCAGAATTCGAATCTACGAGTGCGACTGTGACTGCAACTGCATTTGCCACATTCTGTGGATGCGTCTCTGTCTGTGAGCCTCTGCCGTGGGCAGCGTCCATCGGTTGGGGTCGGGAGCACACATGGATGATGTGATTTATAGGGACCACGCGTGGCTGGAGCTGGAGCCGGAGCTGAAGCTGGAGAATGTGAAAAATGAATACGAGATTTATAACATCTGCCTAATTGAATGTTTGATCCTGTGCATAAATAACCAAATTAATGAAAATGATTTTTAATAAATTTCTCAATTGCATGTTTACCCCGACTGCATCCCGTCCCGTCGGACATGCCCTGTCCGGCTAGACGCTCTGCGGGCCCAGCGGTGTCCTGCTGTGCATGAGTAATGTTTCTCTATTAGTCGCTGCACCAATCCGGCTAATGGAGGAGCCATGCTGTAGGACAGGAGTGCCACCAGTGCCACCGAGAGCAGCAACAGCAACAGGAGCAGGAGCAGCTGCCTTCGCTGTGTCATTCACCCGCTTAATTATGAAGAAATGCATCCCTTTTGCAGTAATTAATGGCGCCATTCGCAGAGAAGAACATTTTCGTTGGTTTTAGCTCAATTCACAGATAATTGGGGCGGCAACATTGTCGCCCAGTCCCCGTCCCCATCCCCGTCCCCATCCCCGTTCGTATACGTGTCTGTGTCTGTGTCTCGATGTCGCCATTTCCCTTGCGCTTTTGATTTCCCGCGAATCCCAACCCCAACCCCATCCCCATCTCATCTGAGGCGAACCGCAATGAACCGATCTGATCGCATGGCAATGCCGCGCATAACTTGTGGCATGCCCCGCTTGACAACTTCAATTAACGATTGCCGAGTGCGTGTAATTAGCGCATTTCTGTCCTTATATTTATGCGTGTACTCGTGTACCTTCCAGCCGCTCTCCTTGCGACGTTTTGTCGAAAATGAAACGAAATACACGAATTTTGCAGTTTTGGCATACTTCTTCTACAGACAAGAGCCACAGAAACAGAAGTACGTCCGCGCCGATTCCCCCGGCCATTTTCGGCAGCCGAGTACATCGAGAGATATCAATCGAAAAGAGGAAATGGAAGCCGTTTCTCATCGCCATCAGTATCAGTTCGGACAGAGTTATGCACCTCTGGGCCCGGGCGTGCGTGCGTCGGCGGGGCACTTCCCTTGACAGGAAAACACCAATAAATGTCACCGACTCCTCTGCGACTGTGCCTAGGCCAGGGTGTCTGCCTGGAATTTCTAATGTCTCATTGGGCCATGGGCCGACTCTCGCTGGGACTACCCTGTAGCATTGGCCGGACAAACGGCGTATGGGAAAAGTAGGGAGACTATCTCTCAATCATTTCCTTCTCTGTGACTATCTTCATATCGGTTATTAGTGGCACAAGTATTGAAATGATCCTTGTATTCGACACCAGGTATCCACAAGTCGGTTTATGTAAATGGATTCAATCACTGCAACATTCCCACATATTGTCCAGTCAGTCAATGGATTGTTGAGTTTCATAAATCAATGAAACGTAGCAGCAATTCTAAAAATGCAGAGCTGCAAGTGCGGCCCCTGCCCCTGACCCTGCCACTGCCACATGCCACATGTCTTTGGGGTCATTGCTTTCCGTAGATAACCAAAATCAGGAATTGAAATGCAGCCCGCGATGGCCAGACATGACGACAATTTGTCTGCGATAACCCGTGTGGGGGGTAGACACTAATGTACGGCACTCGAATTTATAGTTCCGGCTGTGGCGGAGAATCTCCCGGCGAATGGGAGAATGCGAAAGTAAAAGTGTGCAAATGGCGGTCTGGTCTCGGTCTGGCCGTGGCGCGAGAATGAAAAAAAAAAACGTGCAACAATAGCAGCAGTTTGTGGCAGAGACGCGGAGGCGCGGGTATGGTTGCCTGGGTGGGAGCTCAGGGAAGCTGGGGGCAATCAAAGCCACGGCACGACTAGGAGGATGAAATTGAAGCCGCCCCTCCATGACTTTATCTCCGTCCTGCTCTGCCGCCAGACGATCATCTGTCCCGAAATCTGGGAGCTGGTCAGGCGCCCGCCTGGCATTCATTGGACGCTTGCGACACCGTCATGCGCGTTGTTTAATTGAATATAGCTTTGTAGAAGCCTTGTAATGGCCTGCGCAGATTTCGCAATTTGCGAAACGAACTCAGATAGCTCTGAACTCGCAGAGCTCCCCACTGATACGCCTGGGAGGGGGCTGGTTCGGTTTCATGTCTGGTCGGGGGCCATAATTGAGATGCTTTTGGGGCGATAATAAATTATGAAGGCAAAAACTGAAACAAAAATAAATGGACGATAAACGGGGGGCGAGCTCCCAAGAAAGTGAAATGCGGACCCTCGTCTCTCCCGTGTTCGTGTTCGTATTCGTTTCGTGTTCGTGTTGGTATGGAGAAGCCAAGGCAGAGACGATTAGGCCAGGGATTAGGCCAAGTCTCCAAGCCATAAATTATACATTGTTTTTCTCCTCAGACCGAAAGCTAACGGGACTGCGCCGCCACATCACAAAAAGGGAAATCGAAAGTGCACTGAACCCGCTTAAGGATTAGGTTCGAAAAAGTTCGGATCGTGTCTCCGTCAGTCCGACTGTCGAAGGTGTTGTGTTCCTTGATCGGCAACAACACGGTACAGTTTTTTAGGGGCAATATCGCGCGATAAGATTGCGCTACAAACAAAGCGAGAAGGGGAGCCACTTCTGCTCAGACTCTGCTGGCCAATTGTGCAATGATATGGTGTTAGGGCTGTCCAACAGATAACCGACAGATATCTCAGTTACGTTCCTAAGCGCACGCGACGTATACTTAATGTATCACAAACCTTATCAGACGGGGAACTCTAAGTAGCCCCAGCTGGCCAACCCTATAAAAGCGTGGGGGGCCAGCTGCTGGTCAGTTATCAAAAATGCTGTGGCCAAAAATAGTTTCCTTCGCGCTGGTCAGCCTGTGCCTGGCAAGAGTCCACCAGGCCGCGAACCAGGACTCCTCTGCGAGCTGCCCCACGGGCTTCAGCCGAGTGGCCGACAAGTGTCTGTTGGTGGGAGCTGGCTGGAAGAATTGGTTCGAGGGCGACCGCTACTGCCGCACCCTCAACGCCAGCCTCCTCAGTATTCGGAACCAAACGGAGTTCAACCTAATCAACAGCTACCTGCCGGAATTCGCCGCCTACGAGCTGGAGCTCTGGACATCTGGAAATAGTCTGGGGGACTCTCAGGCGAACTACTTCTGGCAGAGCACAGGCAAGGAGGCCACCTACCTTCCCTGGGCCACGGGAGAGCCCAAAAGGGCCAGCGGTGACTGCCTCAGTCTGACCGCCAACTACACCATGGAAGCGGGGGGGGAGGTGGTGCTGGGCGAGCACCGCCTGACCGTCAGGAACTGCACTCTCTGGGGTACCGTCATCTGTGAGACGCAGTTGACGCGGTACAGAACAGAGCTATGCCTCAATCCGAATGCTTTTTATGAGGCCCAAATACCCGTTTAGAGTAAAATATAGAAATTCGCTGGAAGGCGAGCTAAAAATATGTATAAATCGGTATTATTTTGGCTTATAGGGTTAAGTTCTTGGCAGAATCATGGTGACCCTGTCAAACCAACGTCGCGGCGTTGATATTCATGGCTGTCAAATGATAACTGCAAGGTAGCTCGGTTGAGTCTTTAAGTGCCCCCAACTTATACTTAATATTCTACGAACCTTATCGGACGAAGCACTTCATAGTCCCCTGCTTTTGTTTATTGAAGATATCGTTCCCATCGGATCAATCTATCTCGCCGAGAAATTGTCTTTTTCCGTGCCCCGAACAATACGAAAACGAGTAACTTGATCTTGAACTTTCCCTTGATAATAGATAGGTAATACTTGTTGATTGGAGGAATCTTGGGGCCACTGGAAGCCCCTGGAATTAATACTGTGAAGCATCGAAGTCAACCTCGAATCTTTTTGTTCACATAACTTCTTGCCCAATTCGTGGCTGGTTTCGTAACTATTTTCATATTTCGTCGGTTTCCCAATTGAAAGCGTTTTCCTCGGGAAAATGTAATTGAGAACTGTCATGCAATCAGATATGATTGCAAATGCAGACTGTACGGCTGTACTGGCGAGTAGATTTGTTGGCACTGTCTTGGGTTTCTGTTTCTGTTTCAGTTTCAGTTTCGGCGGGGGCCTCAGCTCTGAGTGCTTCAGTCAGGCCTGGCATTTAGTGGACAATTAGCAGCATTGCGTGTCCCGCCGTCCGTCAGGGGAAGTGGGAGGGTACGAGCACTCCTAAAACCCGAGACTCGTGAGTAAGTCTCGTCCTAATGGTCAGTCGCTGCAGGGTAACAGTTAGGGCCCGACTTCCTGGTTACAGTGGGACAGGGCCAGTGCCAGTGCCAGTGCCAGTCCCGTCCGCACTCAACTAGCCCATAGATGGATGGTTGTGTGTGTGTGTGTGTGTGTGTTTGGATCCCAGCCAGCAGCGTGACTCATAAAACTACGACGATCCGAGACGATCCGAGAAGATTGGAGAAGAGAGCGGGAACAAGACAAAAGAGAACATCGATTTGTGGCAGCGCCTGCGCAAAGCGTGAAATTTATGCGACCCACACGCAGCGCCACTCACGACCGCACCGCTAAAAACCTTCACTGCGATGGGGCAGACGCAGACACAGAAGCAGACGGAGACGGAGACGGATTCGAGGCAGACGGGGATGGGGAGCAGCTGGCGCAGTCGGAGCAGTCGGAGCAGCCGGCAAATTTCATTTCTCGCAATAAATCCATGACTGATTTATGTACTGCACAATCGTTACAAATCACAAACGTTTACGTTTGCTGAATGAACGTCCGTCGGTGTCTGGCCGCCGCAAACGTGTGCTTGTCTTTGTCTGCTGCTTCGTTGTGCATCTGCCTCCTGCCTCTCGAGAGGAGGGAGACGGCGATGCAACGTGAGTGGCTCCTCCACTCACGTGCTGCTGGCCTTCAGCTTCAATCAGCACAACATCACTCGCAGAGCAGTTGGAATTGCATTTGAATTAATTAAAGCTCAAGATGTGCTCCGTCGAAGACACGAATCCGCAGATCCGACTCCATTCAGATTTGTCAAATAAATGAGTCGAACTCTGCAGACGGATACGGATCTGAACCACCTCCACCACCGACTCCGACTCCTACTCCTACTCCTACAGTACTCCCTTCTGTCTGGTAGTTTTCAGACCCTTCATCGATCCCAGAACGATTCGCATAGTTCGCATATGGTAAGCCGAAACGCAAGCTGCAAACAACAAGTGACGTGAACAAAATCGATCACCTCCAGCGGGGCGAGTGCAATGGCAACTCTGGAATGGCAATGGAGCGGGAGATTTACATACTCGGCACTCGCGGAGTCAGGACAGGGGCAGAAGCAGATGCACATACAGATGCACATGCAGAGTGGATGGCCGGCCTATGGTTGCTCTTGGTGTCCACGGTTGACCACTTAAGTTGACGTCGTCGCGGCGCGACTTCCCGATGCGCTGCTTGATTCTCGGTGCCTGCCCAGAGGCGCATGCCTGGCAAGTGGACGCAAGATCGAGGCAGTCGAAAGCGGAGTGGTTCGGAGAAGGCGAATGGTAATGAAGGAGGGTGAATGCCAGGAGGGGCCGGAGGAGATTGGCACCAAGTTGGGACAAAAAGTATGACTAAATGCATGCAAGGTATTTAAATGAGACATTTTCAGACTCCATGGCCTGGCTGCGGCATGTGGACAGCTCTGGAGACAGCGATAGCTTTTGGCAGTCACAAATGGCCCAAGAGACAGAAAAGACACAGGCTGTGGACACTGATTGGTGAAGTTTGAAACTTTCCCAAATATTACTTAATATTTTGTAAAGAAATTCAGTCTCAGAGTATTTATGATGCGGCCTCGTTCTGCTGAACACTCTGCTTATCTGCAGAAATGCGAACTATTTATGTACATTTTGCTGTGGCGGCTGTCACTTTTGGGTGGCTGCATCCACAGTCATAGTCCGGTCGCAGCCATGAGTGGAAGGAGGAGAGAAGGGGAGACGGGGAGAAGCATGGGGGCAAATGTGTGGCCGCAGGCCGTGCTAATTGTGTCGCTAGTGTCAGATTTATGTGGCGCGATCAATCGGTAATATATGCCAGAGAGATCGAGACCCCAAGTCAGAGAGTCGGGTATCAAATTATAATTCAATTTACGAATAGACAAGCCATAGACCACCGGGGTGGCCGCTAAACACATTCCGAGGCGGTTGTCGGTCGTCGAGATTGGCTCGTAAATTGTCCAAATTAATTCATAGTGGCACCGATGGCGACACCTACTCGTTGTCACCGTTACACCTCGCCCATCTCATCCCCACCGCACCGCTGCTTACCTCTGCCGCAGCAGCGCGTCTTCATCAGCGGCGCAACCGGAATGGAAATGGGCAATCGGCATGGGAGAATGGTCGCTTGGTTCGTTAGTCATAAATTTATAGGCTTTATTGAAACATCAATTTGGACACCATAGCGGACGACACCGACACCAACACGGACACGGACACCGACACCCCAACCCCGGCCCCAACCGATGCGACGACCAGTTCAAAGTTACCCAATCCAATTGTGTGCCCCGGAAAGAGCTGCAAGACTCGCGACTCCACGCGTGTGGAGCTGAAGTTGGAGCCAGGGCTGGTGCTGGTGATGGTGCTGGAGTCGGACCGTCAAGGTGGTCCAATGATGCGACCAACAGCAGCGCCGCTCGGTTGGTTCCTTTTTGTTTGTGTCTTTTTGTGGCTCTTCCACCGCCTAGAACAGGTTTCTGCTCGCCCAAACAGAGTCCGTCTCTATTCTGTCTGATCATTCGCTTTGCGGATTCCGATTCGAACTCGGATCCAGCCAATCGCCCGCCGCCTGCCCTGTTAATTTTGAACAATTTTACAGCTAGTTATGCAAATGCTTAGCTTTTTTTGGAAAGTCTTGCTCCAGGTTCGGGGCAGGGCGGGCATTATTCCGCGATGATCTCATAGCGGCAGAGTAGAACCAGAAGAGGCGGGACCACAAAAAAACAACTGCGACTCGATGTCTAAATATAGCATTCTTTAATGTTGGATCTCTGGATATCTGATAATAATGATAATATCATTTACAGGTGCCGATCTATACAGATGTTCTTGGAAAAGTAAAATGGACAAAGGACTCTACATAGTATTGGACATCATCCGATATCAGGGACTATCTACCAAATTGAAGGTAGTGAAATATTCGGAAGATTCGTGAAAATCAAAAACTCCGAATCGTAGAGTATGACTATATCAAACAGATTGAGTACCGGATATAAAAGTTGAGCCATTTCAAAATGAGCAGCGGCAACGGCAGCAACGTTACGTTACGCACCGTAATTACTCTACATGATAACTACATGTTCACAGTGGCGCTTCTCAAAATGTTGTACACTTTGTTGCGCAGAATATATGTTGCGAATCTTGTAAATTCATACATGTTGTGAGACGTAACAGATGGATTTTACCTCTCTGTCAGCTGTCTCTGTTAATAATCTGTTGATAACAGTATTATTTTCCGCGGCTTAACTCGGCTTGTTCCCCTGTTTAAATCGATTTTTTAATAGTTTTTAATGGTAAGCTAGAGTGACCTGTATACCGGATTCGTGTAGATGTATCGTCTGCCCATACGCCGATCCGTTTCAATCTCCCGAGGAGGAGGAGGTGGCCAAGGCGCAGCAGGATCAGCGGCAACAGGTGGCACAGGGACAGGCCCAAGCTCAGGTTCAGGCTCTGCAACAACAGCAGCAGCAAGCATTAGCGCAGCAGAAACTGCAGGTGACGCGCAACCTCTTTATCACCTCCCACCAACAGCAGCACCTGCCCTGTCGACCAGAACGACACCTTCAGGAGAACATGTCAGTATCAGCCGACATCAGCATAATTTTGCCCACTTGCAGATCGACGTACACTTGGCCGCTTAACGGTGTGAATATGCACGCACCCACTGCTGGAGAAAATCATTGAAATGCAGGTAACATTTGACTAGAAAACATTCATTCATTCCGACTACCGCATCGGCAGAAGAACACCATTTTGGATGTTCTCCTGTTCGGGGGCAGAAATGCATAGGGATTATCAATGTGAAACTGTTTCAGGCTCACAATGATGGACTCCCGCTTCAGAAAGCTCCCTCAGCTCAGCTTTCAGCTGTAGTGTGCGCGAGGACATGTGCGCAGTCCTGTGTGGTGGCAGTGGGTGGCTCACTGTTGGCCCAAAAGGACATCTACTATAAACAGGCGAAACTCAACAGGTTTAAGCTCACTTGGCTCTGGGCGCTCCTCGAGTTCAATCGCGAAAATCCGAGACAATCACGCCTACCGAGAGTAGAATTGCGGGCTCTAGACCCACGGTACATTCCAAGCACTTTCCGCTAATAGATAATTGAATTTTTTGTCATTGTTGTGTGAGAAATTTAATGCGGGAATACGAGGCCGGGGACGAGGCCGTGCAATAAACATTAAAGGAACTTTTTATGTGCGTGCTGTGCGATTGATTGGAAATGCGCTGGGATATGCGATTCGTGTGAATAACAGAACGGGAAGGAGTCTGCAAATATGTACATACTTATATGTGCACACATGCATACTCAAATGAGTTTGGCACGAGTGACTGGCTGCAGCGCAGCCTGCGATATAGTGGGAAATATTCTTGATTATCCGATTAAGCCATATACCTATATTTACACCTATCATGACTTAATGACAATTTGTCAAGGCAATTAAAACTTTAATCAATAAATGTGCTCTTGTGAAGTGTGAAAAGTAAACTGAACTGTCGGAGATACAACAAAGAGGGAAGGATGAAGGATGTGTGTCCACATAGATACGATACACTCGAACTCACGGAGGGAGAGCGCAAGAATAGGATAGTCGGACAGAGGACAGTGCGACCATCGCGTAAAATGTTTACTCAGTCGCTACACTGAGCGAAAAGGGTCGACGATTGCCGCCAGCCAGGGCCTGGGGGGAGCAATCAAATGTGCTTTCAATTAAACTCAAAGTCCCAACCCCTTTTCACCAGCTCCCATCCCCGCACAGCGAGAGCTTCGTTGCCTGGTGGCTCATCCATCAAATTTGTTGTCCTGACGCTTGGACGCTTGTGTGTGGGCCAGTGCTGGAGCTGGGGCTGGGGCTGGGGCTGGGCCGGGGACGGGCAAGGGGAGAGGGGAAAGAGCGGGGGCGTGGTCCGGCTACCCATATGTGTTTATCTGCCATTCTTTGCAATCATTCTACGCGCCCTCCTCGTTACGGCCCCATTGAAACTCAACAAGTGTCGCGCAGTCAAACTATCAGATACAAATTGAACACACACCAATTATGAAAGGCTAACATTCACAGATACATTTGCAGTTCCAGCTCCAGCTCCATCTCCATCTCCAGCTCCATCTCGAGCTATCATCATTTGTGTTTATGAGGACGTCTGCATCTCATATATGTAGACCCTCGTGCCATACATGCTCGCCCGAACAATCAGCAATATGCTAAATGGAAAAGCGCACAAATTGAATACGGACAGCGCCATGCAGCCGGACGTGGAAAAGACGGACCCGCTCGCAGCAGGCGCCAGCGGCAGCAGCACCACCACCGCCCCCACCACCCGCGTTAAGATCGACATTAGTAGCTGCCCCTCGACTAATCCGACAACTGCTGGCGACCCGTCGGGGGGCGGAAGCTCCCACCTCCTGATGGTGCCCGTGCCCACACACCACAATCTGCAGCTAGATAAAATTTCCGTACGCTCGATTAGTTCCGAGGATATATCGAATGGCGGCCCCGGTAGATGCTGCAACGCCGCAGCTCGTAATCCGGCCATAAAAACGGGGCGACGGCTGCAGCTGATGCAGGTGAGTTCAAAGAGGGGCAGATGCCGATGCAGATTCAGGTGGCAGAGGGACACACACATGTGCGAGTATATATGTGTGCTCATATCTGGATCTGGAGCAGCATTAATTAGCGAATACGCATGCATCTTAATTAGCCGGAGTGGTCAGAGTCACGTGCCGCTGAGCGCCACAGACCAGACCCTCTAATGAAGTGTCGCGATTAGCTTGCCACGATAAACACAAATCACGATTCCTTACCCACTTTGCCTTTGCCCCAGTCAGCGATGCGACTGCGGATGGTGAGGCTTGGTCTGGACCAGCTTTGACGGCAAATGAAAATAGATGTAGTATCGACGGCACAGTGGGCCCCCGCATAAAGATCAAGAGCTAGCGTAACTAGAAAAATCCAATGAAACTTCAGAAAGCTCTTTCTTGATCCTTGCAATT
Organism: Drosophila persimilis; assembly: GCF_003286085.1. Classification (NCBI taxonomy): domain Eukaryota; kingdom Metazoa; phylum Arthropoda; class Insecta; order Diptera; family Drosophilidae; genus Drosophila; species Drosophila persimilis. The sequence goes on from NW_020825289.1 coordinate 12,957,517, forward strand.
ATAGAATTGATTCGTGAACACTACATTTGATAGCTTTTATTATGTAAAAGATATGTTTACAGCTATAATTAAAACGTGGAATTTGTTAAGAGTCTTAGACCAGTCCGCACAGTTTTGACCCCCTCCCCTGGCTCCTTGTACTCGTACCACATGCAACACTGCGCTCTCATTGACATGCGAATCCTCTTGCAGATGATAATTCTGCCATTTATACCAATATTGGCATTGATTGTGCAAACTTCGGTGACACTACAAGAGATCCTGGAGTACCGAGCCGCCGTGGCTGACATCGAGACGCAGGTGAGTCCCAGCCGATGCAAAGAAGCAAACAAATCGAAGAGAAGGCAGCCGCCCTGGCCGCACTGAGCACAGGTCCTGCCTGAGTTCTCAAAGGCGTAATTAAAATTTATTGCTGAAATTCAATCATCCGCCAAGTACTATATGTTAGACTGGGGTGGAAAGAGGCGGTGCTCTGGTCTGGTCTCTGGTCTGTGTTCAATGGTCTTTTGGTGGTCACATCAGTGCGCACCAGAAGAAAGCATAGAATCCTCTGCAAATATTTGTTTGTTCAGGTAAGCGCCACGAGGACCCGGTCACAGAGCCCGAGCACTCAGCGTTCGTCCTCCACCCCTACGTGCTCTACACCCACTCCACCCCTTTGTCCACGCGTCCATCTATAATGCAAATGCGTCTTCCGTGGAAAATGTGAAGGAGAGAATGAAAAATTCTGTGTGTGAGGTCGGGCAGGCAGAGCCTGGGACCAAAGTGAATTGATAAGGACGCAATGCGAATATTCCACAGCAACAGTTGCATAGAGAGAGGGAGAGAGAGATAGAGAGAGAGAGAGCGAAAGAGAGGAGTACGGGTAGAGGTTGTGGCACAGGAGTAGGGCTTATGACAAGTGGCTGGGCATGGAGGGTGGGCCCCTTTGAATGGGGTCACGTAGTTAGAATGCAAAATAGACGATAAACAAATCAAGAGAGGGGTTGCTGGTGGAACTTTCCAATTCGAAGCTAAGAGCCAGTGATAGCGCTGGAGCGAAAAGTTCAATCGATGAATCGGTCCTGTCCTCTACCCTCGCAGGTGACCATTGCAACAGACCTGGGAAAGGTGGTCACGCGACTGCAGCTGGAGCGCTCCGAGGTGGCCTTCTACATCTTCACCAACGGCAGCAAGCAGCGGTGAGTGCCCAGCCAACTAAACGCCATTCTGTTCCTGTTCCTGTTCTGAGAGTCCATTCTGGTTCAGGGCCAATCTGACGCAGCGTTTCGCCATCACGGACCATGCTCTGAACAACCTGACCACCTGGAGTGAGATCAGCGTTCCAACGGCGCCAGACGAGGATGAGGACGATCGCGAGATGATGTTGAACAGAAATGACTTCCAGAGTCGGTTGAATGAGTTCCGCGACCGTGTGCGCTTCGAGCCCGAGGAAAGCTCCATCACGGAGGTCATGAACTGGTACACATCCATAAACCGCGGACTGCTGCACCACCTAAACGAACAGATCAAGGAGACGGACAACAGTGGAGTGTGGCGGTGAGTCCTCATTAAAGGCCCTCGTCTATCCTAATACCAACTCTGAGTATCCGATCTCCGATTCTGACTCCCTTGCAGGTATCTCGTCGGATTCAAGAACCTGCTGAAGAGCATCGAGTGCCAGAACATCGCGACCTCTTTCGGCATACGCTACTACGGACGGGGCTCGCTGACAGCCGAGAATTTTGTCTCCTACGTGCGCTACGAGTTCATGGCCCGCGAAATGATCAACTCCACGCTGAACTACGCGCCCATGTTGAAGAGCATGTACACCAACATAACCAGCACCAAGAAGTTCCATCGCGCCAAGAAAATGTTCGTATCAGCGAGTCTCACCTGACCGTTTAACCTGATCCAAGCTCTCTTCTGCAGGAGCAACACTCTTCTGAAGAACAATCCAAATGTTTCGAACGAACGCAGCGCCATCGAGTACTACGAGCTGATGAATAACTACACGGACGATCTGAGAATACTGCAGAAGGCTCTCCGACGTCAGATCAAGTGAGCGATTCCACCAATCGCCAAAACATTCCATTCCCTTGATGACTTTTGGTTTTCTTTGCTTTCTTTTCTACATATTCAGGGAGTATGTAGACAAGACCCTGGTGGAGGCTGACCGAAAGGAGGCCATCGGAATCGCCATCCTCGTCGTCGTCCTGCTTGTGTCACCCGTCATCATCATTTTGGTGCGGAATGCAGCTGCCACCATACAGGTGAGGTGTATCTGAACATGACCAAACAGAGGCCCCTGACCCTGACTGACTTTAATTGTCACTTGCAGCACTACGCCCTGAATCTGTCCCAGAAGGCAAAGGAGCTGAAGCGGGAGAAGCGCAAGAGTGACTCACTGCTCTTCCAGATGCTGCCCCCTAGCGTGGCCATGCAGCTGAAGCAGACGCAACAGGTGGGTAGAAGCTGGCATCCACCCCCTTGAGCAGACCTAATCAAATACTTGGCAGGTTCCCGCCGAGCTCTACGAGGCTGTTACCATTTACTTCAGCGACATTGTGGGCTTCACCGAAATCGCCGCGGAATGCACCCCGCTGGAGGTGACTACCGAGCACGGCGGCACCTAAAAGGTCCATTTAAAGATTTACTATCGTTCGCAGGTAGTGACCTTTCTCAACTCGATCTACCGCGTGTTTGACGAACGCATCGAATGCTACGACGTCTATAAAGTGGAGACCATCGGCGACTCCTACATGGTGGCATCCGGTCTGCCCGTGAAGAACGGTAATTTATGCAAATGTCGCTGTCAGTCAGCCAGCCGTTGACAAGCACCGACCCTTGCTCCCAACTCCCTACCCCGATAAGGATTTGCGCTAATTTAACTTTTATTTGTGCCCATGCGCCATAATTTATGCCATGGAATTTTTTACTCTTCTCACATCCCAACCGCCCAACCCCCGTATCAGGGAACAAGCACATCACCGAAATAGCAACAATGGCGCTTGATTTAATGGACGCATCGTCAGTGTTTCGGATCCCCAGGGCCGGCGACGAGTTCGTTCAGATACGGTGCGGCATGCATACGGGACCAGTGGTGGCCGGCATAGTGGGCACAAAGATGCCTCGCTACTGCCTCTTTGGGGATACGGTGAACACGGCTTCGCGCATGGAGAGCACCGGCGAGGCCCATAAAATACATATCACAGAGGAGATGCATGACTCGCTACAGCAGGTGGGTGGGTTTAAGACAGAGCATCGCGGCCTCATCGATGTGAAGGTGGGTTTCTCCTACTCTGCTGAAGAGAATTGAGTTCCCATGTGGCTTCATTCTATTTCAGGGCAAGGGGCTGATGAGCACCTACTGGCTGACGTGCAAGGATGGGCCTGTACGGGTGCGTGAGGAGATCTCTTGGCGGGCGGACATGCAACCGGTATTCCTGGATCATCTCAAACTGCATCCCCCAATCGACTACAAGCTGCCCAAGCGAAAATAAGCCGCAAGTGGTACATACAAGTGTACGTGGCGTATGTCTAGCCTAGGCCAAATTACTGTTATCTATTCACGTATCCGTGTGCAGGAGTGCGTGTATGTAGTTGCTGCTTTCTCCGTTTCTGTTGCTGTTGCTGTCGCTCTCTGTCTCAGTGTGTATGTGCCATGTCCTAGAATCTATCTGTGTGTTCCACTTTTCTTCTGTTTTGACGCTTTGACGCCCATGCGTCTCCATATAATCTGCAATGTGAACAACGAGAATGAAAAGATAAAATACATACAATTTATAAACCAAACATCTTTCCAACTGATTGGCGGCGGCCGCGTCTAACTTATCGAGCTTAACTTAAAGAGACATGGAATATACTGATATCTACAGAGACCAAGCACTGGTACACGGATCAGGATATATATACAAGAAACTAATCAAATGCATGAATAGGCCAAACAAATGCAATCTAAGACAAGGTCTTTATTAATTACGTTTGAAAGCAGCTTTACATAATATTATCGAAATAGGGTATACAAATGCCCATACACTGGTTGACAAGAAATGAATCTGCAAATACCAACAACATTGACGTCACAGGACTGAGCCTGTTTTTGTTGTTGAACATTTTTGTGGAAACCGGGTTTTTGTCAAAATACAATACATGCAAGTACTTAAAAGTATTTAATCTTGAACAAAATTGATTCAGCAATCATATAAAATTACGTGGCAAAGATGGAAGATGTATATAGCTAGTAATATTCGACGGAAGGTCAAAAACCAGGAATTCGTCGTAATAACCGGTTGACAACAGTGATCCCCGGCAACACTAATTTGTATACCCTAGGGAAAAGGATATTATAGAATTGAGAAAATGTTTGTCATCCCAAGGCTCCGTAGGTATCACGATCGAGACATACATATCTTCATAACAATTAACAAAATAGGGTATACAAAGGCTTATACACGCATCATGTCTTCAAACACAAGCAACATTGCGACTGTGTTTTTGTTGAAACTATTTTGTTTAAACCTTGTTTTAGTCAAAATACAATAAAAGCAAGTATTTAGACTATATCAGTCAATTAGAAAATAGGTTCGTTAAAAAGATAAAATTATGTGGGCATGGCTAAATGTTCTATATAGCAAGTAATATTTGACGGAATATCAAATATCACGGAATATTGGTGGAACTTGAATAATTCGTCAGTATATTTACGGTATATTTTTTAAATAAGACGGTATACTTCTGAGGGTCAGACCGTATATTTTATCGCACTAGACAAAATTGAAGTTACCTGCTCTTGCAGCTGTTGACTCAGCCAAACTTTTTGAGACAAAAAGGTAAAGAAAGTACACAAAGCTGTCATGGCCAAGATAATTTCCCAAGACACCTTCGATGGTGTGGTCCAGGAGAATGTGCTGGAGTTCTCCATGAGCCCGGCCGAGGCAAAAGAGGAGACAATCAAACAGTTCGAGGCACAGGTGCGTAGGATGGGATATTACTAGAGACAGCGTGACCCGAAAAGACTATTTTCAGGGAATAAATCTGGCCAACATTATTAAAGATTTGGCTGTCAATCCGCAATCCGGCAAACCCTTAATCAACGAGATGGTGGACAAAATTAAAACGCATATAGGCCAGAAGGAGGCGGACACTCCCCAGCTGCTGGATCAACTGGCAATCTTGGACGAGGAGTGCCAGAAGTCGCTGGCGCACCGGGTACTTGCGGGAAAGAATGGAGCTCACGATGCATTGATCACTTTGCTAGAACAGACCCTGGCCGCGGCAGAGACGGAGCCAGAGAGAGACCAACATGATGCTGTGCTGAAAAAATGCCTGCAGGCCGTCAACAGTTTGACAAACAAGCAACCGGACTTGTTCGATGCGGAGGCAATGGCTGTGGTCCTGAAGCTGCTGGCACTCAAGCAGGAGAATCGACTGGAGATTACCATCCTGACGTTGCAGTGGTTGCAGAAAGCCTGCATCATGCATGAAGTTAACCGCCAGAACATAATGAACACACCTGCTCTGAAGCTGCTGAAGCCGCTGCTGACCAAGGACAATGCTCGCCTGATGAGCGAGCTGACTGCCGTGTTCCGCTTCCTTGTGCTAGACGACGACATACGCATGGAGTTTGGCTGCGCCCACGAGCACGCCCGGCAAATAGCCAACGAGTTTCTCCTGCCACTTGTGGAGCTGCTGCCGGCATACCAGGAAGTGGATGTGCTGGGTGACTTACTGCTCACCATTGGCACACTGGCAGTGCGCCAGGAACTGTGCACTGCTATCGATGAGGCGGGCGGCCTGAAGACTATCTTTGAGATCATGAGCAATAACCTAGAAGAGGTGCGTTTGAACCGCGAAGCCTTGAAGCTATTGCGAGCCATGGCCGGTCACGACGCAGTTAAGGCTCACATTGTGAATCAGGGGGTGGCGCCCATCATCAAACAGCTCCTAGAGACACACCAGTCAAACGAGAATATTGTAGCCGCTGCCTTGGCCTGCATTACAACGCTGACGTTGCGCGTCAAGGAGCACAGTACGGCCTTCTTCGAAACAGGAATCGCCGAGGTACTTGTAGAGGCTATGCGTACTCATTCCAGCAACAAGATTGTCCAGCGAAACGGGGCCTGGGCCATACGAAACATGGTATCGCGTTCGCGCAGCCAATGCGAGACTTGGATCTCGTTTGGTGTCGAGGATCTACTCAACACGGCAATGACAGAGCACCCAAGCGTGGCGCAGGACATTAAGGCCGCTCTGCGGGATCTAGGCTGCACTGTCCAGCTGCGCGAGGAATGGACTGGCACAGCTGAGAAGAAGATTGCTGCCTAGCACAAGCACTCATTAATAACAGCGACAATTGATTATGTATTTTGTATTTTTATAACCTAGGTATAACTTCATTATTCTGCATGCCAGCACGAGCTACACACTCACTCCTACTACTGATAAATCGTGCATTTGCTAACCTAAAATATCATCCTCAATAGCTATCGCAATCTATTCACAACTGAGGCAGTCTTGGTTAATTTATTTCCCTAATAATCAGACTATCCGCGGCGCCTATTTGCCGATCTTAAAATTGCGCAGCGTTCCGGCCTTCAGGCGCTGGTTGACATTCCTGGCCAAAGGTGCCTGCACGCCATTAGCTTGACTCTCCTCCTCGGCGCGCTGCGCAAAGGGATCTATCTTTTCGGAACCGCCCATTCCATTGTACACAAAGTTTGAGCCCATGGTTGCCGCCACCCCAGAACTGCCTGAGCCCAACAGCAGACGCGGTTTCTTGAATATCGAGTACTGCAAGAGACGCATAGGATTATTATTATCATTTTCGATTTGCTGGGCCATCTGCTATCCATCGTTAATTTACCTTTGAACTAAGATCACTGCTAGTTTTGCGCACGGTGCCGCTGGCCATACTCACACCGGAGGCACCACTCATTATAGGAGATATGCTGCTGAGTCCTGTGCTGCACTTGGTATTCAGAAGGTGACTCAGCCCCACGCTGCTGGACTTGATGTTGAGGTATGGGGAATTCGACTCTTCAATGCGCTTGATGTTTTCCTTCTGCAATTGGTTCCGATGCGTGACAGCGATCTTTCAAGTCTTTGTATCCGAGTACTTACAATTGTGGGCGAAATGGTGATACGCTTCTCATCACGCTTCAGCGCCATAATGTTGCTGTTCAGACCGGTCGAGCTGTTGGGCGAATCCACATTGATCGGTTGATCCCGTTCCAAAGCAAGAAGCTGAAAGAGATTCGCGTGAATCAAGGGCAACTATAGAGAACTTAGCTACCTTCTCCTGGTTCTGGTAAAGATCGCTCTCCAGATGCGAAATCCGCTCTTCCATCGTACTGCAACACAGAGAAGCCAGATTAGATCAACCAACTCCCTCAGGCATGCATGCTCACCGCTTCAGGTCGATTTCCTTGCGCAAATCATTCTGCACCAGCTTAATTATGTTTCGAAGCTCCGTCTTCTTGTTCTCGCACTGCCGCAGCTCCCGCTTTAGTGTGGATACCCAGCTTGCCAGGACATAGGGATTGGCCTCATTCTTGAGCAGAAGCTCGGCATCCGCAGAGCTAGCAGCCAGAATGGCCGAAACACCTTCCATTGATTGGACTTGGAGTTTAAGAGACTTGTTCTCCCTGCGCAAGCCATCCAGCAGTTGGGCTTCGCTCTTAAGGAGGCTAATCTGTTCCACGTAGCTGCTAACCAGGAACTCCTTCTTCTGCACCTTCTGTTCGAGACCAGCGATGGTCTTGCTGTAAAAAGAGGGCAAGACTGCAAGATTGTGGTCTTTCCTTTGTCACTTGCAAAACGTTACTCACAGGCACTTCTTTTGCGTATCCTTCAGCTCCTTTAGTTGCTGCTCCACCTTTTTGAACTCCTTCTCCTTCATTTTCACGGCTAGATTTGCGTTGTCCAGCTGCTCCTGCAGTGAGCCAACATCGATCCGACTAACGTCCAGGTTAGCCAGGTTGAAGTAGACGCGCCAAATGTGCCGGGTGGTGCATTTGTTGCGGCACTGGGGGCATGTCTTGGAGCTGCAAATGGAACCTCTTAAGTTGCATTAACAACGCACAAGTCCCGACGGCTTTACCGATCCAGCCATTGGTTGAGGCAGTTGTGATGGAACAAGTGGCCACAGATGGTGACGTACACCTCATCAGATTGTGCGAAGAGTTCGGCGCAAATAACGCAATTCAAATTCAACATTATTTAACTCGATGCACTACATAAAACAGTTATTACGGTAACAAAAATTCACACACGCCGTCCAGTTTGGCGCGTATCAAAACAGCTGGGCCACAAATAATATATATCGATTGTACTTCGCAGTTTCGATAGTAACATACTATTCTTTAAAAAAATCATCTTTAAGATGATTTATACTAGATTTATACTAGACAGTGATTATCTACAGCAGTAATTTAGCACCATGCTTTTTGAGCGTCTTCAATGTGTTTTAGAACATTTCAGACGGAACAATCGGTAGTATCGATATAAATAGTAGGGGTATCATTAAAAGAAATGTATATTATTTAAGGTAAAGATCAAAGGGTTATTCGTATGGAAACGAAAAAAAATGCAGTAAGTATAAAGTATTTATCTGTTGGAAAGTTTTCCGTATACGAAGTGGTATTAAACTTAAGTTGTGGAAAACTCCGCCAAATAATGTACAAATAAATCATACATCGACACACCGATAACATTTCATACCATCGCACTATCGAGTGTTTTGCAGCTGAAAAACGCGTTCAATATTAGCATAATATATATAATGTAATTATATATATTTAATTATACTATTTTATTTCGTATTATTCATAATCATCCGTCGGTCCGGTCAGCTATATTTAAAAATTGCTGAAGCCAGAGGAAAGGTGGAAGTTTTGCATGCGCACTAGACACCTTGTCAACGCTAATTCGTTTTTGTTGGACCCACACCAACGAAGCAGTCAGTGGCGAAGGAACGAAGAAAGCAGAAGAAATCCAGACAGGACCAGAGAAGAAGGAAGAAAACGCCAAATTAACAGCAGTGCGGACAACGAGAAGAAATCCATCGCATCGCCTCGTCGATTACAATGGCTAATATGATTAGCAACAGCCAAAACTCCAGCGCCAACAACAGCAGCTGCAACCAGAGCAATAGCGCCAACTACACTTACAAAAACCACAATAGTGTGAGTGTGGACAGCGGAAACAGCAGTGGCGAGGCGCGACTTCGCGATGTCTGCAACATGCTCAACCCCGGGCCCAGCAGCCACTACATGATACCAACAGGTGGCTGCTCGTACGATCACATCATTGCGCTGATGCGGGACCTCGACCTGCAGGACGACGGAATTGTCCTGAACGCCAAAATCAAGACCATCGAAACGGACTTCTGCAACATTGTGCACGACGAATCGATGCTGTGGTATGTGTCTTATTTGCCTAGTCTGCTTGTGTGTGTGAATTGGTGTCCCATTGATGATTAATAATATTATAAGTAGTATGTATGGTTTTGTTGTTGTTGGTGCTTTTTTTTCCCGCATATACGTAAATGTACATATGTATGTATGCTTGTATCACATGTATATACAGTGAGTCGCAAAAGAATACGGCTAGTGTAAGACAAGCGACCAGAAAAGCTGTTAGGATGGAGATGATTGCATGCATGAGTGTAGGTCATACGTGAGCCGCCAAAGCTTATCACAAAATTCGTATTTTTGTATGCCCCAAGATTCCGCTATTTGGGGAGGCACTTGATTCAGTGTGGTTTCACAGGAGTCGGCGCCCAGAATGAGGTTACACCAGCTCTACTAGACGGCCGTACAGACAGACAGTCAGGCTGACATGGCTATATCGACTCGGTTGTTGATGCCCACCAATAATAATATTATATACGTTATGAAGTCGGAAACGTTCCTTCTTGCTCTTAATAGATCCCTATTTGAAACACACATATTTTTATATCTGTTGTGATCGAAAATAGGATCAATATTAGAATACCATACACTTCTGAGATGCACTGTATATACTACTGATATGTGAGCGCGCGAGTCGTTGTTTGTTTGCAGCGTGTCTTAAAAATTTACAACTTTTCATATAATTAATCGATGTGCGAGAAGCCTCTTACCATTGAAATAGTTCAAATTGAACATTTTCTCCGCTGTTTGCTTATCAAATAATGTTGTCTTTCACGAGAAACTAAAGTTATGATACATATATATATATATATATACATATGTATATGTATTATAAGCATATGTTCATGATTTTGCATTTGTATTACTCATACACAGCGAATCCATGGAGTACATGAACAGCAAGGCACTCGCGGATGGCGATACAGCGCTGAAGTTTGCTTTGCTATTCTCGTCGCGGACCTTCGATGCCCTGGCCATGAATTCGACCAAGGTGCGCAGCTCCATGCTCAAGATCCTAGAGACAAACTTCATTAATGCGGATGCGTATCGGCTACGCGACAAGAATCGTCTGTACAACTCGATCACGCTGCTGGGCGAGTACTACCATCGGGTCCGGCTGGCGGACAACGCTCCCATTACCATACTGGGCGAGTCGCTGCTGAATCTGCTGACGCGCGAGCTGAACGACACCTCGGTGGTGATCAATACACGCCTGGCCCGTCTCGTTCTCTCACAGATCACGCTCAACGGGGAGATGATGCGCAAGCGCCACACGGCGGATATCAACCAGCTGCTGTTCCACATCAGACGACACCTGATCATGCAGCCCGCGCTGACGGCCAAGGTTAAGGCCATGCTCCTCATGGTCCTGGACCTGTTCTATAGTCACTTCAAGAACGTGGGACACGACCTGGAGGCCATGTATACCAACTATTTGGTTGTGGAGGAGGGCGAAGAAGATGGCGCCAATAACAATGGCTCCAGTGCACAAAATTCCGCTGAAGAGAACGGCTCCAGTGCCAATACCTCCGTCCAGGACCAGGAAACGTACGAGGGTAAAGCCACGACTAAAAAATGGAGCGAGCAGGTCTGCGAGGACTCCTTCTGCGACATTGGCTACGGCGAGGCAGATCCGGGTGAACAAAAGTATCAAGAAAATGTAACAAATTCCTATCCTTCCAACACCGCCTCTGAGCCTGGCCCACGCCATGTACGCCGAGGCTATCAGCCGCGACAAGCACCAAGACCACTGAAGCTGCAGCAGCATCATCAGCAACCTTCAGCTAACGTAGAGTACGTATATCGCACTGGAATCGCTTCCACTGTAATGCAATCATCTGTTTCGATTCCTCCGACAGCCCCCAGTCCGACCAATATCCCTCCATGGCCAGCAGCGAAGACCGTGACGAGAGCAAGCCCCTGCCCAGCTGGCGAAAGACACGCTTCAATCGCAACCACGAGGGCAACCAGAGTAACGGTCGCTCGCGCGACCAACAGAGGCGCTACAGCGTAAGCTGCGACGACGACCAGCACAGCGTGCGCAGCGAAAGCGGAGGAAACTTACGCCTCTATACCATTCAAGACCGCAGGAAGCACTCTCAGGAGAGGCACGAGCGCAACATGAGCGGCGGTGCCAACTACAACAGCATTGTGAACTCCAACTGGGACCAACGCGACCGAGACGATCGCAGTGAGCGCTCCTACATGAGCAACTACGAGCGTGGCAATAACTACAAGCGGGGCGGACGCTTCAATAATCGCAACACCTACGACAAACCGCCGCGTTTCCAAAAGCAGCAACAACAGCTCCAGCAGCATCCAGGCGGTCACCAGAAGATACACAGCGATACTTGGCGCCGCTCGAACACGGCCATTAACAGCTCCTATCAGGATGAGAACTGTGCGTTCAACTCCAACGGTCCGGAGTCAAACAGTCGCAGCTCGTCCAGGGCCCGCACCCTGCCCCGACCAGCCAAGTCACAAATGGACAAACCCAATACGTATCGTTACAACCAGAGTCCTACTCGTGGAGGAGGAGCTGGGGGACCACGTAGCTTCCCCCGCTACAGCAGTCAGAGTAGTTTGGCCAGCGAGGCGTCCAGCACATTCGATCGACGCCAGCAAAATTCGCCGCATAATCCGCAGCACCAGCACCAACGCCATCGCAACTTCACACGCCGCTCACAGCCGGACATCCATCAGCCGCAGAACGAGGAAAACTGGGACCGCCGTGGGCAGGAACAGCCGCCGCCGGCACCCTCAGGCAAGGAGGAAAACGAGCTGGTGCGCAATGCACAACAAACCACCAAGTACATGAACTATCTGTCCGCGCAGAAATGAGACAGGCCGCCGGGATGGCGATCAACCCGGCGTCGGCGTCGGCGTCAAAAGCTGAAGGAAAAGCTGGCGAGCATGGAGGGATTATCATAAGTAAAATACATTTTATAAACTAATTATTTTAGTTTGTAAGTCTAAAGCAGGTTTTTGTCCACCACTTCCAAAACTACTTCGAAAGCTATTAACCCTATTTAGAATATTTTCAATTGTTCATTGAATTTGCTGTTATGTTTTCCAAATTAACTTGTGCAACTAGCTACGAGTAGACTGTTTTGTTTCCCGTCTAAACCTGAGCTCAAATGTCAAATTGTACCATACCCCCAATCCCTAGCCACCCTATTTTCGTCTCCAATCTGATCCGATCACAAGCAATTCTCAAATCCAAACAAAGGCTCAAGCAACACAAAACAACACACACGCATGCATGCATCATTACATTACACATCGGATCCAATCAACTTGTAAATATCAATATAGTATATACGAATGTCTTATCTATGACTATAGTCACACACCATACACACGCACACCCACACCCACAAACAGTCACACTCATTTTTAAATATATAAATATACAATTTGTTTAGAAACTAAGTACAAAAAGTCAAGGAATCAAGATAAATCCTATTTCTATTGAAAGCGAAGCCCTGTTGGATAAATGTTACACACACGTTGAGCATATAAAATCGTATTTTAGCTAAATATATACTTATACATATATATACTAAATGTCATGTTACTGTGCAGATTCAGCAAATTTATTAAACAAAATATACACATCATGCATACAACTAAAGCTATTTTTAAAGAACATTTTGTAAGGCCCTTTGTTGAAACAACAATGTCAGCCAGAAAGTAGAGGATAGTGAGGAATACGAATATGATTGTATAGTAACAACGTAGTCATATCTATAGCTAAAACCATGTTCGGGGATAACACAAAACAGTTCTCAGCATGCGTATATGACACAAACACTAATCGGAATACACATACATACGCTATGTTTAACAAATTTGAATATAATAAACTATTACATAAAGATGCAGTACGAATCGGGGTAGCAGGTTATCCAGCAACTGTATTTGATTTTTATTTGGGTTGTCTATCCATGCACAGTCAACACTGATTCACTTTACATATACGACACTGTACGAGAGGTTATCGATACATCTCACGATGGCGATGGAGATTCCACTTCTACGCGAGGTGTAACCACCAAGACTTCATAGCTAGATGTGTTCACCTCCTGACCGCGGTGCGGAATGTACATGACCTTGTGGGAGGGATGCACTTTTCCCAGTCTCTTGATACCTTCGTAAACGCCGAGACCGGTGTACGTCACCTCGCCAATCTCGGAATAACCTGTCGGTAGTGCGTTTGGGGGGTAACTGCCACTGGAACCAGGTACCCACTCGTGATCGCAGTCGGTCAACACCAGGACCTCCACCCCTTCGATAAGCCTATAGGAGCGGCAGCTCCAAGAGCCAAACGCTGCCTTCTTCTGGGGCGCATAGCTCGCTGGCAGCAGATCGTCGTTGAAGTAGCCACGGGCTACATATGTGGGCAGACCATCCTCATCTGTGCCACACTGAATGGCACCTTCCGGTGCGTTGGATGCGTCCCGGGAACTGTTAATGTCGAGGTCCATAGGCACCCATTGAACAGGCTGCTTTGGTGGCTCTTGGTCATCGAGCTCCGTGCGCTCTGCGAAATTTAGATAAATTCGATGAATGCGGTTCCGATGGCAAGTGGCCCGACACTGGGGACACGTCGGGGATCGTCCGAGCCAGCGCGTCAGGCACTCCCTGTGAAATACATGGCCGCAACTGGCAGTGGAAAAAATAATGTCGTTTGCCCGGTAGAATTCGTTACAGATGCCACACAGAACGTTCAGAGACGGAGAAGATTCATTCGGAGCTGTTTCGCCCTCCATGTCTCACAGAACAGTAACAAGTAACAGTCGGATCGGATCGGAAAGAGGGGTTCCTTAAATTTCACAATATTATGATACTTTAATTATTGCTGATGAGAGCTTAGGGAAGCACCATACCGGTACGATGAAATCATGGCATGCAATACTATCGTCACTATACCATCAATGTATACTGTATGCTGATGAGCTTTCGTGCGGTGGAAAACAGCTGAAGGAAGAGAGAAGAAGAAATAAGCTGATTCAATGGGCGCTAGATTCAAACCTGTTTCAAAATTCTTTACAACACAGCATCTTTTTGATTGATATAACGGTAAATTTTCAAAACTACAGGAACAAAATACAATCGGTCGATGTAATCCGATCTTTAGGAGGAATATATAAATCAACCTTATTTTTTGTACATACTTTTCTAAGATATACTGTATACAAAAGAAACGATTCACACGATTCAGTGACATCTATAAGTAGGCGGTCTGATTGAGAAAAGAACAGGGCTTTTAGAGCTTTCTAGCTTTCAGAGAAATACAGAACCAGAGCCGTAATTTATTGTAGGCACTATCACAATCCACTTGAGAGTTATACAACCCAAATCAAAAGGAGTATTTTCTGCCGCGTTTTCCTAATTTAATTTAATTCCCCGGAATATTCTGTACTTTTAAAACTTGTGCTGGCAGCTGGCTTATGAAACTAGCCTACGGATAAGACGTCCTAAAGAATGTTCTTTCGGTATAGAATAAACAGTTAATGCCACTTAACATTCAAGACACTAAAACATATTTATTTAAATTTGGTATAACGTAAAGCACAAGTTAACTAGTTCTTATACATGTCACAGAGCACCTTTTCCATTGGCGTATTGCCGATTGTGCGCTGAAAGTAGATAGATTCAATCTTGTGGGAGCTAATCATGCGCAGAAGAGGCAGCATCAGGAGGAGTCTTCCGAACCGTGCAATTTGAGCTGTGAACTGCGTTTTGGTGTGCTGCGACAACATAACCTGTTTAAAGTAGAGATACATATTTAGATAGTCCGAATTTAGATACCAAACGGCTCTGGCTGGTCTCTTACATGGGCCTGATCCTGAAGATTCTCTATTTGTGCTGGGTCCTTAAGGCCACGGGTCTCGGGTCGGAATAGCACAATTGCCTTCAGGCAAGCGAATTCAGCTGGATCCACCAGTACAGCTTTGTATTTGCAGAAGATTTCGTGTAGAGTTCGAACATCGGCTGCCAGCTGACCAACGACAATATCGTTACGAACTACCAACACTCGTAGGCCAATTGTGCTCAAACTTACCTCCTCTTTTGTTGTGCAAGTATCACCGTTTGCGTTGTTCTCCAAGTTATTGCAATGCTCGGCCACAGAGAAGAGCGCGCACCCAGTGGGGTCCAAGGGGATGCACCACTGAATGGCGTTCAAGAGGAACAGCTCTGACCAGGACTCCTCCAGCAGGATGACCTGAAAGAGCAATCAAAGTTGCAACTTACTTACTTACATTGCTATGGGCTACGCTACCTGATCCCGGAACGAGAGACGGGCAAAGCTTGGAAGGTTCTTGGCCCACTTCACGGCCATGAAAAGAAGTCTAGCACTCGTTTCGTAGACCGTTTCATGCTGGTGAGCATATAGGTTAGGCGACATGAACTGGGGCATGATGAAATTGGAGTCGGATCTGCTGCCTGTGTGCGGCTCCTCATCGTTGGTCACATCAATAGAATCGTCTGAAAGACCAAACAAAATTGATGGTATATGGGCTGGAACTCGTAAAAAATGTGTATGGGGGCTTTCTACCCACCATCATTGTCGTTCTCTAGTGTGGGACTGGAAGAGCTGACGGAGGAGACGCTGCCACCGGCGTTGTTCTTTTCGTTGGTTGCTTCCGGCGCTGGGGAACTGGGATCAATCGAATGATTACTGCTCGAGTTGGTCGAATGGGAGACATTGCCGCGGCTGGTCAGCTCCATGGCCATTCCATACACAGCCTTCTCCTTCGGCGAGTGGTGCACTCCGGCGGCATTGAACATGGGAAAACTGGCGCTGCTCATGTGATTCGCCGCCAGCTGCATGGAGGAGGTGAGGTGGTTGTGGTGCAGTAAACGTCCTGGGGGCAGGCTGCCTAGCGCTGTTCAAGTTGTAAGAGAATCAAATGAGTTTTTACTGAGAACTAAGAATCGAATGGAAAGGCGACTACTCACAGGGCGGTGGCAGCAGTCCGGAACCGTAGCAGGGAGGCGATAGTAGCACGGGTGGTCTGCAAATTGGAGTTACCCAGAGATTTGGGCGGTTAGACAGTGAGTTATGCAAATGACAGCACAGCCACAAATACACACAAACACACACGTTGAGACTTACCCAAAAACACCGACGGCAACGGCCGCCTCGCGCAAAGCCCGGCCGTGTTCCATCTCCCTCAGCGTCTCCGGGCGTATAGTGGCCGTGTTTCGTGGCTGTCGCTCATTTTGCACCGCTGTAATTGGAAAACAAATGCAACTAACATGAGTACTCCAGATCTAAATCGTCCTCGAATATCTCGCAGGTCGCCACGCAGCAGGAAGGCAAAACACGCCCAATCGAGGTGTGCGGACGCTTCGGACGACAAGACGTGTCCATAATGAGGAAATGTCACACTGATAAAATTGCTTCATGCCTCACAGGTACGGCCCACATCAGCTCTTGCTGAGCCGTGTTTTCCCGCCGCTTCTCATCAGCATATACACACAGCTTCGCCAGAGCAGCGGCCGCCCCGTCAGGCCTCAGCCATTCATAGTAAATTGGTTTTGTGGTCACGTGCCGCTCACGCCTACAAATTGTTTTCCCATTTGTTGATGCAATTTTACCGCACAATGAGGCTGCCACAGAGCTACTACTTCGCTAATAATGGCGGATCGGCAGGGGCTACGAGTATTTTGCATATCCCACGCATAATTTATGGCTACATTACGAAAGGAGCAACAATAGAGTTTGAATAGTGGGGTGCCAAATAAGATGTTTGAAATAATGAAGTCCGATTGAGTCAATCTCAAAGAAGAAGCCGCGGAACTCGAAGATACGAGAACACAGATAACGCAGAATCATAGAGCACAACCAATATATACTATACCTTATCATGTGCTACTCAGTCTCTCTCTCGCTCTCTCTCTCACACACACTCTTCATCGTGCAGTGTGCGCGATGCTGCTGGTACTGCCGTAGCATTAACGAACACATCATTTCTCCCTTTTTGACAGAGAGATAAATACATATATACGAATTACGAGAATTTCGTATAAATAGATTGTATAAGTGACATCAATTACTTTTTTAACTGACTGAGTGCAAGGTATAAAAGTAGAGTCGCTGCCCTTGCCTGCTTATGACTGCAGCAGAAACCAGATATATATTGGTTATACCTTATGGAACTATGTAGAGGGGAACCCAACCGACTTTAGTTTGGTTATCGAAGTTTGGAAAATATAATTTTTAAAGATATCGAGCTGTGTACAAAGAGTTATGTTACTGCAGTATACGATTCTACCCTATTGAGAGAAATGTTATTGAATTTCTGGCGAACCTCCGACTTGGGTGGTTACGAGGAGCGCGTTGTAAAAGACAGCAGACCCTGCACCCGTGTCTGCCTCGCAACAAAGCGACAAAACTTTCATTCGACATAATCAATGAGGGTTCACTCAAGTGGCAGCTCTAAAGCTGCGCAAAATCTGTCAAAGACAACAAGCAGCAGGTAACAAATCAATTGGGTGAGCAATATGTAAATAAGGCCCACCCGCACTGGAGGGGACGGGGACCCGCGGGGACCCATGGGTACCCACCCCAAGGAAGCGTGCTCCGAAGTTGCTCTTCCCGCTGGCAGAGCGTGTGAAAGGGGTATGGAAGTGGAAGACCAGAAGACCAGAGATGTGTATATTTACTTAGAGTGGAACCGGGCACGTGTGCACAGGCTTTTGCGGTTCTGCTCTGTTCTGTTGAAGACCAATTAAACGTGCTTCACTTCATTAGAGCGATGGGTGATGAGTGCTGCTGATAGATGTTAATAGAATAGTGAAGTAGTGACAGCAACCTACCGTCCTTGTTCATTCCCATTTGAAGGCACTTCTTGAGCCTGCAGGCCTGGCATTGATTCCGATGCGCCTTGTCGACGATGCAGCGTCCCGTGCCCGCCTGGCAGCTGCAATCAAAATATAGTAAGTACGTGAGGGTGAGAGAGGCATTCATCGATTAGACAGTAGAGTACCGAGGAAAGCACCAGTTGCCGGGCATAATTAAGTTATTCGCCTCCTATCCTCCCGCAGATAACGAGATTTGTCGTGTCAAAAATTGCAACATTTGTCAAATCCGACCGGAGCAGAACACAAAGGAGCAGACTAACACTAACGTCAACGGACCGGAATGCCAGCCGCCAATAGACGGAGGACAAAAGCACTTCAGAGTCTGTGCTTTAGTTCGTCAGCAGGCAGCAAAAGGATCCATCCACTACCCACAATCCGCAACCTTCTCTTCCATCGACCTTTCGGTCTTTGTTCGCCGCCTCTCCTACTGGTCCTCTGCCCTTTGCACTTGCGGAACATAATCAAATCAAGCCCGAGAGGCCATGTGCTGTGCCCGTTAGCCACTATGTATGACTCCGTGACGCAGAGAGACCCAACCATCCAACCAGTCGCCAGTCGGACCACTTTAGCTTAGTGTCTAGTCATCACTGCCTCTCCTCGCTCTCTAAGCCCGTGCCAAAACTCAAAGATGGACAATTTCCTACCGAATTCCAACTGTTATCCCATTTTATGTATGTTTTGGCGCCTCTGCTAATATCAGCTAACTCACAAAGCACTTAAGTAAATGTATCCAGGAAATACCATTCGTATGCTTACGAGTCTATCCACTTAAAATGGTCACACTTTTATGCAAATTAGCTGGTCTTCGTAAACAAATTATGAAGATTGAATCAATTTGTATGGTCTATAAAAAAGTACAATAATATTTTATAGCCAACTCACTTCCAACTATCAGAAAATTCCGTAAGAGTGAGAAAAACACGTCATGTTTGCCAAGAGATTTGTACATATATCCTATATTTTGAGCATCAGATCAACTTTCGGGTCTTGATGGGAAAAATCATTTTGTTTCTAAGGACAATTGAAATGAAAACGGTACAGATTGCAATTTAATCAAACAATTTTTGTCACTAGCCTCCCAAAAGAAATTCCTTCAGCTAAGCTCGAAAGTTCTGATTGGAAACAATTGATTATAATTGAAAACGACTTAATGGGACCAGACCACCAGAGACGACGACATAGAAGCGACCACCCCCTTGGTCTCCTTGGCCTGGCTCCGATTGACTATAACGAATATCGAAAAACATGTCACGTCGGAGAGAATATACACTAGCCCAGAGTCAGTGTATCGAGTCATCCCTTCGGTCTCTCACAGGGGAGAACAAGAACATTGCTCTATTTTGCTTAAAGCCGGGCAGAACCCGCCCCCTTTTTGACTTTGTTGCGATTCGGCTTAGGCCGATGGCAGACTGTGGGCAAAGATTTTGGGATCTGTGAGGGTTCTGGGGACTGGGTTCTGGTCGGGCGGGTCACATTTGGCCAAGTGTTTTGCGCTTAAGCCCCGCATATCAATCTCAGGGGACCGCCAGGATACAGAGATTTCGACGTTTGTGATTTACCGTGCATTCTGGGAGCCGCAAAGCAAATATACATTACTGTATCATAATTTTTGGTAGGCAGGGCCTAGCATTGATTGTCTTATCTCAGGGTATGGCATGTCGGGTTTTATGATTCGCGGGACAGAAAAACGAAAGAAAAAACAGCGAAAAAACCAAATCTTTTAACGAAATCAGCACTTTAAATTCAATTACATTTTAAGCTTCAGTGCGGAGAACATACCAGCCGCTTCGCACATGATGCCCCGCACTGTGCCCACGAAACCCACGATATCTGCGAGGGCGCATTCAAAAGTTGACTCTCAAATCCTAAAGATTTGAATAATTGTAATGAATTTGGAAGCGTTTTGTAATCCGCCAGACGGTCCTCATGGCACAGAGGCCCACAGCCCACAGTCCACCCCAATCCAAGAGTCTCCCACTTTTAACAAATGTTGCAACGTTTTTATGCGAATGGGCGGATTTCGGACTTTAGTGCTTGCTACCTACCGATAAATGAGCTTCCTCCTCACGCTGCGCTTGAAAAACCCGGAGCAGCCGTTGCAGGCGAGGATCCCGTAGTGCTTGCCCGAGCTGGTGTCGCCGCAGACCACACAGATGAGTCCCAGGTTCTGGCCTTTGATTCGGGACATCGTTGACTGTTCCGCCGAAGACGCCGACTGGTTGGAGGTGGCCGCCGCAGCCGCCGCCGCCGCTGCTGCTGCTGCTGCTGCAGCTGCACTGTGGTTCCAGCTGAGGAGACGCCCCGCAGAAACGGGAGGAGCTGGAGGGGCTCCAGAAGAGGCTGCCACTGTCGGTGGGGTTGGTTGTCCGTGCATCGGGGCTGGCGGTGGTGTGTAGCAGTTGCGCTGCGGACTGTGCAGCTCTGCAAAGGTCGAGTAATAAAAAATCACTTATGTAGTTTATTTGAATTAAATTTCAATTTGTCAACTTCTCTCGGATGTGGTTAGGTGATGGTAGGGGTAGGGGTAGGGGTAGGGGTAGGGGGTAAATGGGTGCCCGGGACCTGCTGATCTTATCCCTGCGTAGCGACATTGACGCCCTGTAATCCGCAAATATATTTACACATTCAATTAGGGTGCCATTAAGCCAAACGGCTCTCGACTCGGCCTCGTCTCGGATCGACTCGACTCGTGCCGAGCAATCTGTGCGCAAAATTTGCCTCAGGGGACGATTGTTTTGCCATCACACCCTAATTTGATTGTAGTTTCCTTACTGATTTTTTGATGCACTTAACCCTCGACGAGGCGATGCCAGGCCACATTTGTTACTCTCGCCACTTGGCTGTGCGCCCGACCGTTTGGGTTTCTTGGCTTCAAGTCCCTGGCCCTGGCCCTGGCCCTGCCCTGGGTCGCCGCTGGACCTGCCCATGGACCGGCATCCACCAACTGGCACGCCACTGCTGCGGTCTAATGCCCGGGGATTAGCGTCATATGCTTGCATTTTCCGACGTTCCATCTTTGTTAATTTTATGGGCTCGTTGAAATTCACTTTGGCGTGCTCCTGACAAAAGTGTTAAGAGTGCTCCCAGGCTGTGGTATGAATTTGGAAATTTTAGCGCCCTGACTTGAGTCTAATTCAATTTCGTGATTATCATAAATTGAATTTGCAAGACCATTCGTGCATTCCATCGGAAGGTTGTGGACTCGATTTGATTTGATTAGTTTTCTTCGATTGTTCTATACAAAATATGCATAATATAATGTAGCACATAAATATTTCTGAACGGAATGAGTAGTCCGATCGGACAGATCATTGGCGGGGGTTGGAGTTGGAGGGATCGGGTTACTACATAAAGCTGCCAATAGAATGATCGGACTGAAACGGTGCTCTGTCTTGGAGCCCGGTATCACATCCACCGTCCACCCCACGCACACCCTCAAAACCGCAAAAATTAACAACCTAATTGATCTGCAGAGGCGGCACAAAGTAGGAATTAGGAAGTAGACATGCCAAGTGCTACTTGTTTGTAGGTAAGAAAAAAACAACAATCAAATGCAAAAAAAAAAAATACGTAAAGGGCATTATCACGTTCTTTAGTAAATGGCTTGTGAAAACATAATTACTCCGTTTCCTTTTTGTGTTCTCCCACGATTTAATTAAATTATGTTAAAAAAGGTTCCACATTTAACAAGTACAATGTTTATATGCTTTCACTGAGAAGCAGTCAAAAGGGAAGTAGCTTAAACAAAAAAGATATAATGTATCTCCTCGAACGGGGTCAAGGTTTATATTAAAAACGGCCAGAAGCCGTCCGTCCGTGTGCCACTTTCTATGATTATTGTTATATTTCATTATATTACTTTTGCAGTTACATTACTACATATTTTCAAGTCACGCAGTAAGATTGCGACAAAATCGGACCACTTTATGAGGAGGGTCATGATAGCAGCTTAAAATACCGATTTATTGGTCGTCTAATATATAATATTGATCAAAATGTCGCTGTGATCCGACCTTTGCATTACATCCGAAAAGGCAATCAAATAATATTTTAAAGATACGGGTTTCCGATATGAGAAACCTAAACGTCTATGCGTCTCAATAGGATAGTAATTACAGTCAGAGCTGGTTCAATATGGGCCACAGCTTATACTGATTCGTAAGCTATATCCAGAGGGCGTCCCGTTCCCAACCGTTGTTTTAGCCTTTATCAAGCTTTGGCCAAAACAGTTTGACGACCCGTAATTCACTAGAAACCTGTACTTTTCATTGGTTCGTCCGATATTGTAGTAACTCTCTATCTCTATTGCAACAAAGTCTTATTGGATTCTATTGAAAAATAATTTTGTAAAATCAACAGGGACTCTGATCCCAATAGGTCCCTTATAGGCCAATCTTCATTGCATCATGGCAGAATATGCAATGGTTTTATGCTCCTTCTCGGGATTGTGATTCCATTCTACCATTCCGTATACCCTGAAATATCCGTTAAAACAATAGCAAGTAATATTTAAAATCATCGCGAATCATCAAATTTGTAAAACTGTTTTCTGTTTTCTTATCCCCTTCTACATTTCTCTTTATTGTTAATATGTTAATCTTCAGCAACAACAAAATATCCAAATCGGAAAATGTATCCAGACTAAAGATCACTAATTGATTTATTGATATATAAATAAAGATATAGACAATCGGAATGAACTGGAGCAGATTCTCGGCCGTCTCCGGTTCTAGGAAGTGTTTTCTGAACTGGACGATTACAAGTACAAGAGGAACCTGGAGATAACCTTCCCCTCCTCGAAGATTGCCTCTTTTTGTCGGTCCAGGATCTAGGAGAACCTTGGAGAGTCCACTTGAGTTCCGAGTTCCGAATACAGAAAATTAATATGCTCAATAATAGTCATAATAATGCAATAAAAATAAACAATAATCCCATCATCTCAAAAATAAGAATGTAGTGTTAAGTCTTTATCTAATGACCAAAATCGGAGGAAATACAATAACAATTTTACAGAAAACTTTTTGTTAGCAAAATGCACACTAATAAAGTTTAATCGATCTTCAAAAAGAGGTTTACGAGCGGATTTAAATGGGTGAAGAGGGACATGGCACTGTGTATATATTGTATTTATATAAAGAAGAATACTCTACTATTGATGGCGAGCAAGAGTATAAGTTTTTATACTATTGGTTTATCGGGACTTTTCATAAACCTTTTGTTTGCTTTATTTGAATTTAAAAAGGAACTTCCAATCACAAAAATCGAAACAGAACCAATTTGGTTTCTTCGTGGATATTGAAAAAGTAACCATTCGGTGGGATTTGATTGCTTGTTCACGGTACACAGGAAAGTTGGAATTACCTTGGGATTCGGGGCGCGTTTCCGATAGACTTTCGTCCTTATTCATATCGAGATGTTACGGGAGATATTTTTTTATATATAAGCACGACGTTGAATTGAATAGAACACTAGTTAATATTTTAGCACGTCAATCGATTAAACGTTAAAGAAGTGTACTCGTATTTTGACTTTCGACGTAGTAGGCTCCATCCTACACTTCTAACGACGGCAAACGCATTTCCGGCCACGAAACTGAAACGGAAACTGGAACTGGGCTCCTGATTCTGAGGCGGATAGAAACCGTACCGCGCTGATCCGACGGCACTGACAACGGAGCGGAGCGGAGCGGAGACGGCTACGAGAGCGACGATGATGTTAACGTCTCGATGTACGATTTCAGATTTATCATAAAACCATGACAGGAGCTAAACAGTGATGTGTCCACTCCAGCAGTCAAGCAGCCAACCAGCCATCCAGCCAACCCCGAAATAGGAAAAAATCTGTAGATATAATCCGTGGTCGGTGAGTGGGCACAGGGCGGGCGTTCGTTCATATGAATGTCTCTCTGTGTGTGTGAGTGTGAGTGCAGTGAGAACAAAAAGCACACCACCACCAGCAAGGACCATACCATACATACCCCTGCTAAGAGCAGAGAGCATCGAGCAGCGAGCATCGAGCATCGAGCAGCGAGCGTAGCAGCAAGCAGCAAAAGCAACAAGAATGGCAAGGATAACCGCACCCGCAACCCAACCCCCAACTGTCGCCCACTCCGAGGGCCGAGGAGGAAGACTTTTAGTGGCAACTCTGGTGGCGCATTTGCTTGCTGGCTTGCTGGCTTGCTTTGATTCGTTCCTTCTTGATACTGTGGCATCCGACGCTCTGTTGTTGTATGTAAGCCAAGCCACAATCGCAATCTCCAATAAACACCCGGCTCTGCGCTCTCTGCGCACACACACACACACACGCACGCACGCTCACACTGAAACAGAGAACGCCGCCATCATGACTAAGCGATTAGAGGAAGAAGGAAGGAGAGCAATGGAGCCATGGCAGGCCCCACTCACAGTCACCCTCGCACTCGCAGAATCACTCCTACAGTGAGAGTCAGTGCTGCCAGGCCTTGTCCATTAAAGCTCACTAGATTTGGCTTAAGAAACAATTAAAAACTAACGAAATAGATCCCAGAGTTTGTTTGAATATGTGCTCAAATGAAGGGCGACTTTGCATGTGTAGGCATAGTCATTTAGTCAGTTAGTGCAACAACTTAATTCCCTTCAAAAATATTTCGAATCATGATCAAAGCGATCCGTTAACTTCCTTTAAAGCTAGACAGTTTTTGGTCAAATGAAGAAACCGAATGAACAAATTTATTCGGATCCTTTGGGATCGATTCTCAATAGATATCTGCAATGGAATGCTCTACATTTTTGTAAAAATTCAGTAGCCAATATATCTAGTGGGAAAACCACTAGACAGGCAACACTGTTGGTGTGACGCAGCTGCGCGGCTTGCGCTCGTATAATCGTCTTGGGCTTTGACATTTTGTTTTTGTTTTATAATACCTGGGTGATGCTGGTGCCTTTGGATTTGCCATGCCTTCTGCCCTCTTCCAACGGGCCACAGCGGACGACGCCTTCCCGCCGAACTTTCCCCCCTCACTGTTGCCCCCACTGTCGAGGGTCTTCCCACTCAACTGTAATTGCATTTGAGGGTAAACTGTTCCTTCTTATGGCTATTGCTTGTGATCGGGATGTGTGGCTGTCTACGAACCCAAAAGTATGAGAATTTGCACACATATTGGTGTTTAAACTTATGAACATATGTGTGTATCTGTGTGTTACAAAGGAGGAACTAATTACCTCCTAAGTATTGAGTGAAGTGAATACCATTCGAACCATTCGGTTCGAGATAAAGGGTATTAGTACGTCGATATGCATTTATCCGATAGATAAATGTGCATACATCTAAGTTTACATATGTGCGGATATCATATATGTATGCATACGAACAAAGGAAACTCTCGAAATCCAAAGTACTGAATAGAATTTCGCATTACCCCAAAGGTTCGAAACGAAAAGGCTAAACAAAAAAAAGTCCGAAAATCCACTGATCCAATAATCAATAAAGGTTGCTGCTACTGGGTGGCTGCCCCCAGTTTTTGAGGGGGTTTGTGGGGATCTGGAAGGGAGAGTTTTGAACTCCCGACTTCACTGAGGAGCTTTTGGTATGCTTAATGCGCCGACATTAACTTTGTAACAAATGAGATGTCGGAATACAACGTTCAGCTGGCAGAAGTTTATACTCTGAAAAGTCAAAGCGCTTTGCCGCGATGGCCACGCCCACCACACTGCAGGAGGGAGGAGCGTGCGAGCGAGAGAGAGAGTCAAGAGAAGAGAGAAAGAGAGAAAGGAGAAAGCAGAAAGAGAGAGACATAGTCGGAGGGTTGGTTCTTGACATTTGATACATACACAACACACACATACACATGCGAGCATGGACATACAAATATAGATACGTATGTATGTATGTGTACATATTCGTGCCTTGGGTCGGTCTCCATCAAGTCAAGGGCGAGCAGTGCAGGCTGGCTGGCTGTGCACTTTATTTAATCAATCAAAACTCGCAATTCAATTATTCACAGGAAAATTTTGAGCTTCTGGATGGAGTCATTGAAGGTGCGGACTCAGAGCTGATACTAGATCATGAGAAGTACGCCCAGGACCAGGAGTAGCATAGTCCCAGGTTCCCGTCTGCTGTCGCAATACTTTCTCGGAATCCTCTGTAATCGCTAGATTAGAGCATGAACATGGTAGTGCTGGAGATTACAGCACACGTGGAGTAGTTCTTTGAATTTGTCCACTTTGAATTGGGGCTGTGAAGTTAGAGAGTACTTGATAAGTCTTCACAAAGTGTTGTAGTATACAGATATTTAAAACTTATGTAGAGGTCAGTAGCTTCTCTGTAGAATAAGATACCCGGTACTCAGTATCTATATAGCTATGTAAATATATAAATTTCTTATCTATATCTACGCTTTTTAGCAATGAAAAGTCCAGGTGTGATGGCAGGTGACAAACAAGGCGGGACTAACACTAAAAAATACACTACATATGGACATTTCCAATCTGACCTTAAAAATGTTTAACAAAAAAGCCTAATTCCGCGATAAAAAAAGTTTAAAATTATTGTCGTCCTCGAGATTGGGCCAATTTTCTAGGATTTTTTTAGATAGTTCAATACGTTAGAGAGACTTTGAGGTTTTACGACTTGGACAATAGGACGAAGGTCTTAGCCTGGTTACACTCGAAGAAGTGTAATACCGACCTTAAAACTTTTTTTCTAGGACTGGTTAACCCTTATCATCCCAGTTGTATCATCTATAACTTATCGTAGGTTTAAGTTCAATTAGTATTTAATATTCAAGATCCATTTTCATACTTTATTTTCGCAAAATTAGAACTAACTAAATGCACTTTGATATTCCACTAGAAATTCACACAGAATTATACATAGCATTAAAATAATATATTTAAAATTCATAAAAGCTAACATTTTTATGCGCCGAATTTAAACTTATTGACATCTAAATAGGCGTCAGGGCATACTTGTCACCAAGGAACTACCAGTGCCGTTTCCAACGATTCGGGGAAGTTTTCTGTTTCCGTATCTTTTTTTCCGAAATCCCCCAAACATTCTCAATTGGGCTTAATCCCAGCTTTTCAGCTGCTTGCAGTGGTGGAATGGGGTGTGGCAAATATTTGAAACACACCAGTCTAAACACAAAATCCGGTTACTCCTCCACTATAATCTCGATAATCGAGGCGTCAATGAAGAGGTACAAACGGATGGCTAATCAGTCAGCCGGTTCTGATTAAGAATATATACACATACATACGAGCACATACATATGCTTTCGTTTGGCTTTTATACACCTGTACTTGTCGAGTACCGTGTATAATAGATGGAAACTCTTTTCGCAGTTGCTACGTATAAACCATTAAAATTCAATTGAAAAACGCAATGAATATTTGGAAATTAAATTTAAATATTATATTAATTATTTTAAGTTAAATCATTAACATTGCAGCTAGATCTTCAGCTATGGACTATCTGGACCCTAATATTTATTTCTTTAATGCGTATCTGAAATGCATCTTTTACTTTTATTTTATTTTTTTAAGTAAACATTTTTCTTCTAAAATAGTAACATTTCTGTCGAAGACTATAAGAACTTAAGATAGTGGAATTTCTACAGACTTTTCCGCGCAAGCATTGATTTTATTCTCATTTAACCCAACTATTATTTTGCTGACCGACTTCTCATCTCAATTAATAAAAAGAAAGATCTCTAATTTCGTTTCAGAAATTCACAAAATGCCCTTCTTCTTGTATTATGAAACTTGAGTTTGAGTAGGAGTAGGAATACCCGACTACCAAGGCTTGGTTTAATTCTAATCGTCATCTATTAACCAAATAAAAGTATAATATTTCCAAGTAAACATGCACTGCTATCAATTAAAAAGTCACAAAGCAGCCAAAGGGCTTTAAAGGATTTTTAAAAGGCGTGTGTACATACACATACATAAATGTAATATCAGGTAAATTTCAATAAATACATCAACTTTGAGAGGTAGTCATGGGAAACAAAGAGCAATTATTGAACGCCTTGTTTGACCCTTCAGGCTCAGATACTAGTACGCTTTCCTCCCCTTGCTGGCAATTGTGGGCCTGGACTTGGACATGGCATGTTTGCATTTCCAAATGGATAAACAATACAAACCCACTGCATCTGACACTGAACCGTTGACTCGTGGAAGTTAGTCTAGAAAATAGGATACATTTCCCATACTGCACATCGTTCTGTAATTGAGGAACGGAACGGAAACGGTAAGGATCGAGGAGTGACACACTTAGACAATTGAGGAAGGCACCGTGACTATTTTTTTATATTTCCATTAACGTAGAAATCTATGGGTTTGTTCAATTGATCGGTGTTTTGTTTTATTTGTTGTTTGATGCTTGTATGGGCTTTAATTTGAATATTTATTTACAATTTTTATTTAAGACTCGTTCCCCTCGTTCAAGTCATATAGTAACAGTTGCAATAAACAGCTTTCAACTTATTGCTTACATGTCTCAATATAATTTACAAGAAAAACTTACTTAACTCTAGTTTCTGTTGTTCTGCTTTTGTCTCTGTACTTTACGCATTTAATTTACGCATATTTATGATTTGCCTTTTTATTTTTTGATGCTTCGTTTATTCGTATGTGTATTTTACTAGTGAGAATATTGGGTGGTTAATTGAGAGTATGTATATATAATCACTATATATATATATATATATCTATCTGACTTCTGAGTACCAGCTTCAACATTTCTTTAATTTATGTACGTTCATTATTGGGCTTTTAACTATGCGCTTGCGTTATGTTTTTCTTTTGTTTTGTTGTATAAATAAAATAGAATATTTTTGCTTTTGCTTCGCTTCGAATAATACATGCCATTATACATATACAAAATCTGGATTATGATTCTCATAACTTATGGTTAGACGTTAACCACGTGAGGCCCTCAGATAGGCCATCGCCGGTTGTGGCACATGATGGTTGGACATACCAATTGCGATCTCTTATTCTAGTTAAGCCTAGTTTTTCCTGGATTTCATGGGGTTTCATTGCTGAAAGACACAATACAGGATGGGATGTGAATGTTGAATTTTGAATCCCTGTGGACTTGTCCGATAATAATTACCATCAGGAAGATCCTGTTTGTTAGCAAATATCAGTATGATGGCGTCCCGCATCTCTCTATCGTTAATTATCCTATGCAGTTCCGTGCGGGCTTCGTCTATTCGATCTCGATCCGCACAGTCCACTACGAAAATAAGACCCTGTGTACCTGCAGACCAACAGTTTGTTAATTTTGTACAATTCAGAACTTTGTCAGCTTTTTTGCCCCGGAATAAATGATTACCTGTGTAGTAGTGCCTCCAGAGCGGTCGAATTTTATCCTGCCCACCAACGTCCCACACATTGAACTTGACATTCCGATACGTCACAGTTTCGACATTGAAGCCCACAGTGGGTATCGTTGTAACCGATTGCCCTAGTTTGAGTCTGTACAGGATCGCTGCGAGAATTGGATAGTAAATTAGTTCTTGCACCTTGTAATGTCGATCGCCGGCTAGCGGCCTGCTTACTTGTTTTGCCCGCCGCGTCCAGCCCGAGCATGAGAATTCGCATCTCTTTGTTGCCGAAAATTTTTGATAGTAGCTTTCCCATGGTGATGTGTCATCCATCAAACCCTAGCCAATCTGTAAATTGAATAAATGTAAAGTGATATACATATACATAAGTAGATAAGTGTCTATTGGAATAGAGCCAGAGCCAGGGTCAGTTGGTTTGCAGATAGTGCTGGATGGGAGTTCACGTATCAAAAATAAATACGTTGCCACGAGGAGGCGCAATCCATACACGTACATACGATACGACACGAGTATGTACCACAATGCGTCAACGGAAGTAGGAGCATTATTTTGCATAATAATTCAACTTACATTGTGTTGTGTGCTTAACTGCCAGCGACAACACCATAGCCAGCGTTAAACTCGAACTCAGAGAGAGAGCGAGAGAGAAAGGGGCAGGGGCAAAAGCAGAATTTATCAGTTCTGTTCAGCGAAGAGCTTCATTCAATTGGCCGCTTGGGCGCACAAACAGCAAAGCAGAGCAGAGCAGATAAAGTGAGCATAAATTAAACAAAAAAAGTTATCTCGATTGCAGAACTCAAGGCGTGTGCAGGGGTCTGACTGGATGCATTTAACAGAGATCAGAATGTCGAAGGTACAGCTAAAGCCGGCTTGGGTTTGGGTTCAGGTTTGGGCTTGGGTCAATATCATAGAAGCGTTTTGAGGAATTTCAGTGCTTCTTGCCTAACACGTCACATACACGCCCGAAATACACCAATACATATACACACCCAATGTCTTGATGATTATGATTACGCACCAATTCGATCGACGCGCGCCTAATATAGTTAAGCATAAAGTGCCAACGTGTAGTGGGCAGACACCAAATGCATTTGCAAAAATAAAACTGCTAAAAAACTAAGCTAACAACAACAATTTCGCACTAAATCTTTATTTGTATTTTACATACACGAAGCAATGTGACCGTAAGCGAAAGCGATGTCAAGAATATGGGCTAAAAAATACCAACTGCCAACTGGGAACATACTGAATTAATACATACATGGTACTCTGAAAATTGTTCATTCGCCGCATTGCTTATGGTGCTATGACACTAGAATTTGCTAATGCGGCGAATGAGGCCATAAAGACATATCAAGGGGGGTCCATGAAAGAACTTCAACAAGCTATGCAAAGAAATGGCTGAATATGATAAATCATCAAGTCTCTTTTGTTCATTTTATTGTCGTTTCCCATAATTTTGTTGATCGTGATCAAACACTCAAAGCAGCTATTCGCAAGACGCAACACCCTGCGTCTGCGCATGTAAGCGCAGTGTAAACGGCTATTAGTGTGCTAACGATGTTTCAGAAAAAACATCGCTTTCTTATCGATGTTGCAATCGATGTTTCTCCAGATTTAATAATTATTCTTATTGGGATTTACCATCTAATTTTTGTTTGTTTTAGTCAAAAAAAATGGGAGTACTTAAAAGTAGTTAGTCTTGTAGAAAATGTATTTATCAATAGAATAAAACTATGTGGGCAGGGCTGAGGAAATTAGTTATAACTTATAACTTCCTCAGTATATTTTCGGGATATTTTTTAAATGAGACGGTATATTTTGATATATTTCTGAAGGTCGGGCGGTATAAATTTTATCAACTAAAACAACATTAGCGTACTTTGTTGGAAATTTCCGCAAAAACGAAATAAAGACAGCCACGAAAACGTCTGCACACAATGCGCCACGGTGGAGGCCAATAACAGAGAAGCAGACACAGCAGTAGCAGAAGGAGGAAGAAGCAATTCGTCAGTATATTTACGGTATATTTATATATTACGGTCACACTCAACGTGTGTCAAAAATTGTTGTTGCTGCACGCATATACGCGAATTTTTCGCTGCACAAAATTCAGCATTTTAACATAAAAATAACTGCAATTAAAACAAACAGCTAAGTGCACAATAAGCTTACAAGTGCCGGTCACAATTTTGAATAAGAGATTGTTGTCAATCCACGCGCGATAGTGCGGAAATCACGTGATGAAAATACGCCTGAAAATTGCCCTCGTCCGTGAAATGTGATATAGTTTTTCTTCCAATTGGGTGGAAATTGGCTTAATATTAGACTGCATCGAGTGCCGCAGTGTTTTGATCAGTGGAACACCCCAAGCCATGCAGCGGCAAAATGTGAACCTGTTTGGACGTACTCAGTGCGAGTCCTACGCGATAAATGCGCAGTACAGGGGAAATTAGAGGCCGTCTGCAGAGGACTTCTTCCTCCGGCCCTCCCCACTCGCACGGGCACGGCCCAATCGGTCCCGCTCTCGCTCCACGTATTCCTGGCATACGAGGAATAAGAAGCAAATAAATTGCATCCAATCCAGTCCAGACTTTGAACTTGCACTTGTGTGCGTGTGTGTGTGCCCGCCCGCTTCTTTATGTGCATGTGTGTGTGTACGGAAAACAAAAGAAAAGCCCCCAGCGTGATAGGCGCAGGGGAAGCAGCGACAAAAGAAGCGAAAACCAGCCCCTGCCCCGTCTATAATCAATACAAAGACACGATGTTCTCCCTGCCCTGGCTGCTCCTCATGGGCGCTCTGCTGCTCCTCAGCTCCAGCAGCGGTAAGTCGTGTTTCCGGTGGGGATGGGAGGATGGAGCTCGGGGCGGCCCTCGTGCGCTTGCCTCAGGTGCGAAACTAACCTAATTTCCGACACACTTTGCAGCCACCCCAATTGAATTGGTCATGAATACCAGTTCCTCGATCGGGGCCACCACCCCCGAAGCAGGCAAGTGGCAGCCACCACCAGAAGCAGCAGCAGTAGCAGCAACGACGACGACAAGGGCGCCAACGGTGAAAGCAGACGAAACAGCTGGCCAGGCTTATCTAACAAAATCGACGTCGCCATCGCCGACGACGTTGTCCGCTGATAACAGGAGCCATGACAGCAACATCAACAGCAATAACAAAAGCAGCCTCAACAATAGCAATAGCCACGGCTACAGCAACAACAGTGCAGTGGCTATGCTGCTGCCGCAAGACGGCGATGGATCAGCCGCTGCCCCACAGCCGCACGTCACGCAGTTGCCACCCTACGTGCCGCAACAGCAACAGAGCAGCAAGAAGCACGACAGTAAGTCCAAAGGCAGTAGGGGATCAGATCAGATATGGCCAGGCCAGACGAAAGCGCTTAATGAATGGAGAGCAGCAGTTGAAGAGGCAGCAGCCATGCCTTCGCGTGACTGTAACACCTCAAAGACTTTGAATGGAGCTGAAAAGCCCGCCGGCCGTCTGGGTCGTCTACATTACCATTACGAACTCCAACTCCAACTCCAGCTCCGTCCCTGTCTCTGTCTCCAGCTCCGTCTGGCCTCGTGACGTCAGCGCTCGGTGTCAATGAGCTGCAGTCGCTAGCCAGACAACTCTCGTGCCCCACTCTCACTCCCACGGCATTCCGCAACCAGACACCCCCATCTACTGCATTCACTGGGTGCATTGCCGCCTGCATTGCATGCAGTTGCACTTGCAACGGCCTGCACTCGACTCGGAACCGGCAGAAAAAAAACCCCGGCCCGGGTAGCAAGCAGGGAGGAGTGGCAAAAAACTGGTCGCTTCTGTCTGGCCCTCCACTTTACACTTGTCTTCCTTTCATCGTCTGCTTTTGTTAATGCTAAATGCTAAATGCTTTTGTTTTTGTTTTATCGCGCTTTACCTCTGCCTCTGCCTCTGCGGTGCGTTAGCGTGTGCTTCGCCAGCCGTCCTCTGGGCATGGTTATTGGCAGTACGCCCTGCGGTTATCATCAGTCAAGAAGTTTCGATTGAACAGCATTTGATTTATGATGTGCTAAGCATTAATTTTCCCATTAGTTTATATTTCCCAGAGAGTATATGTATATTCTTTCTCGCTTATTTGTAGCTAATTCCGTTCTCTGTCGCTCTTTCTCCCGCTAGAAACCGTAAAATGTCACTGCGACATCTGCAAGGAGACGAACCAGATCTGCGAGACGGACGGCTACTGCTTCACGTCGGTGGAGAAGAATGCGGACAACAAGATCATCTTCAGTTTCCGGTAAGTCTCAGCCAGCCCCAGTCCGGCTCGGCCTGGCCCGGCCCCACTTGTTAGATCATATGTAGGTCTTGCACTACCCGAGAATCGAATATGTATAATCGAGCGGCATCGCTGCCACACACCCTTACTCGGTCCAGATGCCTGAATATGTCGCAGAGCTTTCCGCCAGGCCGCTTCATCTGGTGCAACGAGGGTCGCCATGGCGGACCCACGGCTCGGCCGGCTGCCCGCAGGGGCGGACACGCCTGTTGCAACGATCGGGACTTCTGCAACCGGCAGCTGCGGCCCGTCATCAAGTACTATGCGGTGGCCACGCCCACATGGGAGGATGGTGACAACGATGCCGTGCGGCAGCAGCCATCGGCCACCTTCGAAGGTGCGTGCGCGTCTGCACGTGTTTCTCTCCCGCCCAACTCCCTCTCCCCCCGCCCGACTCCTACTCTCCCTCTCTCTCTCACTGTCTCTCTTTCTGTCTGACTCGCACGCCGCTCAAGAGTTCCATCGTTCGTTCTTTCGTTCGTTCTTTGGACTGTATTTTCTTGCCTCGAATGCTCGTTGAGTTCAAGTTCCTGAAATGATCATAACCCGAAATGCAGAGCACTACTAATATACAAAAAAGCCCACTATAAAAAAAGCAACTAGAGAAACAGAAGCCGATGGGAGAACAGCCTGCAATTAGAGTTTCATATATTGTTTTTTTTGCTTATAATTATAATGTTTTTATTGCTACTAACCAGACTGAAATTTCCATTAGCAACAAGCGACGTAATACAGAAGCAGCAGTAGCAGCAACGCAACAAAAAAAAGAAGCTGCGGGCTACGTCATCATCGGCAAAAACAAAACAGAAAACAGAAAACAACAACAACGACAACGACAACAAATTGCCAAGCAATACTAATTTGTTTTAATTGTTATATTTTCTCTCTCTCTCTTCTCTTTATCCGTTCTCTCTGTTGTCGAATGTGTTTGCCCCTCGCCTCCTCGCTCGCCTCTCGTTTTCGCTCCTTCTATGATAACTGTACCTGTAACTGTGTACCTGTGCCTCTGCCTGTGCCTGTGCCTGTACCTGTACTCCACGGCACTCGACTGGCACACTTTAGTTGCCTCGAATTGAAATACGAACTGCACCGGGAGCCGCTGGAGTGCCTCACCAGCCGCATCAAATATGATTCGTTTAGGATAAAATGTTGTAGGGAAGACTTCTGCAATAAGAATGAGATTATGAAGAGGATATTTGAAACAGGTACAGCCACAACAACATCAAAGTAACCACAAAAACAAAACAAAACAAAAACCAATCAATCAAAAACAAACAATAAATACAATACAATTTCTCTCTTTAGTTTTTGCACAGCCACCGCACACACTCCCTCTCTCTCTCTCTGTCTCTCTCTCCCTTGCTCTTGCTCTCGCTCTCGCTCTGTTATTTACTCCTTGCCTAATTATGCACTGCAACAAATAGACAAGCAACAGCAACACACTAGCAACCAAAAACAAATATCCAACATGTAATCCAATCCAATAATCCGAAAAACTAATTATTTTAGTTTTGGTCTAGTATAATTATGATTATGATTTTGGTTTTGTTATAATTTCCTTTAGGGTTTGCACAGAAATTTGGTTTATTAATATTTTCCATTTCCATTTGCACCTTGTTTGCTTTCCGGGCCTTCTGGTCCCATATTGTTTTTACCGCCTCCCTCTCTCTCCCCCTCCCCCTCCATCTCCTTACTTCTATCTTTGTCTAAACACACACACAATATACATACAATACGTATACGGAATCGAGCTTACACCCTATCTTAATAAATTACACTTAACTTTTGCATGCAAATTCGAATCTTGTTTGTAGTTTGTAGATATTTCACTTTCCAGCTATTCCAGGGGATTCTTCTTTGTTTGCTATTTGCAAAGGAAGGGATTTTATAAGGTTCTGTATTAAATACACTGGTTAGCGGGCGTTTCGAGTGGAGCTCCGTTTGCCCATGGAAGTTTAAGTTTCGGCTGGTGCTAGATGGACGGAACTTTTTTTTAGAACTTTATCTTTACTGCTTAGAGCTTGTTGTACTCTAGAAACTATTGAAGTTGATTTGCTTATGGTCCTAGTTCTTAAATTTCGTATATTCTTCTGCACAATCAATTGAGAATCGATTTGATAGCAGGTCTTCTACCAAATGTTAATTAAATGATTTTGCTGAATATTCAAAGAATCTGAATCAGTTCTCAGAGTGTGTATTTTGTACACTGTTTGGCCACAGTGGAGGTTCTTTTTATGGAGCTGATTGGGTAGACCCCGGCGTGTGATTTTCGATTGGTCCCCCGCTGTTTGGTTATAGATTAAACACCCCTCCCCTTAGCTTTTCCCCCCTTTCTTTCCTTGGCGTTTTGAGAACCGAAAACGATATTGCTTTTTGCCAGTGCACCCTCCAAACAGTGCACACACAGCCCCCTGCCTGACGCTGACGCTGCCGCTGAGTATCCCCACACCTAACCCGAACCCTCTCCTACCCTTGGCGTATATAACAATAACCCCCTCCCTTCCGCCTTTAGATGCACACAACGATGCTCTGCAATTAAACAAAACAAACAAAACAGGTGCTACAAAAATTTAGTTAGTATGTAAGTGGTAAAAAAACGCAACAAAAACTACAACAAAAGCTGCTTCGCAACTGCACAAAGCAACATCTACAGCCGCAACAAGAAAAACTTACTATTCTAATCTATAACTATCCAAAGCTAACCCCTAAAAGCCCTACTAGTATTAGTTTAAGTACTAACGCAACAACTTGAAGCAGAACCACACACTAAAGCCTATGACTACAAGAATACTAAATATTATGTATGTAGATGCCTGCCCTCAGACCAATTACCACCCCAAGATCCGTCCACCTGTAAATTCCGAACATCGAATGTCTCCTCACAATGTTGTCCCGATGATTATTGCAATACGCGTGCGAATTACACTGGGCCGATACCAGGTGAGAGTTGCACAGCCACCACACACCCACCAGTCCACCGAATTACCAAACACCCAAACAGCCACCAACAGCCCATGCCCATGTCCATGCCCATGCAGTCTTGAATCCTCCATCAATGCAGTCCCACCCAACCACGCTCTTTTCCATTGCACCACATCATTGCGTTGTTTTGTTTCCATATCAAAAAGAAGTATCGCACTTACATACAAGAAAGCTTCCAGGAACACACACACACACACCTACATATATATCTATATGTATCTATATACGCGTAAATATGTATGGAGGCCGTAGTGGTTAAAATAATGGGAGTTTATTCAAAAATATGTACATTAAAACAGAGAATAAATAAGTGCTACAGCACTCCTATTTTTGTGACCACAACTATACGCTCGCTCACGCATTTGTATACCTGACTAACACGTACGCACACGCACACACACGCTCCAAGAGCCCACTGCTGCTTGTACCCCAGCCAGCCCAGTTCCCACCCCCCCACCAATCAATCACACATGCACATGCCCCCAGTGTTGTTCGTCTTTTGAGGGAAGATGGTTCGTCCTTGTTCATTCGTAGACTTTCCTCGCCTCCACACATATGCATACACATAAATACATACTCGTATATGTAAATGTAAATCACTTTGTTGTCCTGTTTTGTGGCCTCGGCTACTGCACCACCCCGCCATCATTTTCCTCAACAGCGACCTCTCAACTGTCAAACTGTGTCTGCGCGATGTTTTGCTACGTTTTGTTCTGCTGTCTGCTGACCTTTTGAATCACCATCGTGCATATGGACTTATTAAAAACGCATTCAACAAAAAGTGAAGCCGTTAGCCGAAGCTTTCCATACCCTTGCAGAACCGTCGATCCTATAAGATACGTGTGTATGTTCATATGTATTTATGTATATTTGCGGTAATAGTGGCATAGTGTTTCAATCTCGTGGAATTAACTATTTTTTTCAATCGTTGAGCCTCTCTTCGGTGCTTTGCCAAAACGCATTAAAAAAGGAAGCAAGCAAAAGCAGACTGCAACAAGAACAAACATGTCTCAAGGGCTGTACTCCAACAGCAAAAGCAAGTACAGAGAATCAGAAGTTAAAGCAGGAGAAGAAGAATTTAAAGAAGTCGTCGCAGTTGCGAGCTTTATCTACCCGTCTCTTTCTCGTCCACCCACCTACTGTCTGTGCCTGTGTCGGTGTTTACGTGTGTGTGTGTGAGTGTGTCGACCGCCTGTCTAGGTGTTCTCTTTTCGTTTATGCAGTTTGCTCATTCATTCATTCATGTGCATTGCAGCTCCGACAAAGCTGCAGTTGCAGTCGGCGTCGTCGTTGCCGTCGCCGTCGCAGTCGCAGTCAAAGCTCGCTCATTTCATTCATTAATGACCGCATTTTTGTCTCGTCTGCAGTTTTTTGTCTGTCTTTATATTCATACCCTTAAAGAAGTTGTTCCTTAGTTGTGACTTTTGTAATGGTACAAATATTAATTAATGTAATAAACGATAAATCCAACAAAAGTGGCTCAACACAAATGTATTAATATTAGTTTTCTTAATAATTTCATGTACAATTAATGTAGTACCATCTTGATCAACTTCTCGAAGGGTATTTAAATTTCAGTACGGCGAATATGTACTTCCATTGCCTTATTTTTCTCGTTCATCATATCGTTCCGTTCTTCGTTGTTTATTTTGCTCATTTACATCGCACTTTTGTGAATGTTCGGTGGGGCTTGTGTGCTCGTTTTTGTCTGTAGAGTTCACATCTCGATTTGGGTTCAGCTTCGGGTTCGGCTTTAGACTGATTCTCTTTTGTATTCATTTCTGTGGAAAGCCGGAAAATTCGAAGCGTTATCTTCGCTATTTTACTTGTGTAATTTTTGTGTTTGGAGTAGATATTAAAACTGCGCCGAAAAGAGTACGGTGTTTGTACATAACCCGTGAAATTCATGTGCAGGTATTTATGTATGTATATCGTATGACTAATATTAGTTCTACTACTAATCACTAACAAATTTACGCTAATCAATGCCCGCACTTCGACTTGCCGCTTGGTTTCTTTCGTTCTGTTTCGTTTCGTTTTGCACCCCGTTTTGCTGTTACGTTTATCATGCACATCTAACGGTCAATGGCTTTTTGCATGCCCCCCCTTTAATCTGCATTCTATCCGTATCCGTATTTAATTTTTCATTGATTTCACACACCTATCGCTCTGTACTTTCGTCTGATTCCCCTAACACTCAACTGCATTTGATTCCGATTAGATTTTATGCCGGAACGCACTCTCAACAGCTGGGAACTGGTCGGGATCATTGTGGGTGCGACCCTCATCATTTGTGTGACGGGAACGACCTTCTGGTACTACTGCCAGCGCCGCAAGCGCTTGGCCAGCGGCAGACCCTTCGCCAAGGAGGACTCCGTCTACGATCCCATACTGAATGGCAACACCACCATACACGACATCATTGAGATGACCACATCTGGTTCCGGTTCGGGTGAGTTCCGAGAGTATAGCAATCTATACTCTATAGCGCTGCATACTAATTTCTTGAATCTTGAACCTTCCATCAGCTGGTCTGCCGCTTTTGGTACAACGCTCCATCGCACGCCAGGTGCAGCTGTGTCACGTGATTGGCAAGGGACGCTTCGGAGAGGTCTGGCGTGGTCGCTGGCGCGGTGAGAATGTGGCCGTAAAGATCTTTTCCAGTCGCGAGGAGTGCTCTTGGTTCCGCGAGGCCGAAATCTATCAGACGGTAATGCTCCGACACGAGAACATTCTGGGCTTCATTGCAGCGGACAACAAGGGTGAGCCTTTGAGCAAGAGTCATGGGAAATGCTAATCCTCCTTCCACATTTACCCCCACAGACAACGGCACTTGGACCCAGCTGTGGCTAGTCACGGACTACCATGAGAACGGATCGCTATTCGACTATCTGACTACGCACACGGTGGACACCAACACAATGCTGAACATGTCGCTAAGTATCGCCACTGGCTTGGCGCATCTGCACATGGACATTGTGGGCACCCGCGGCAAGCCCGCAATCGCCCATCGCGATCTCAAGTCCAAGAACATACTGGTCAAATCGAATCTAAGCTGCGCCATAGGTGACCTGGGACTTGCGGTGCGCCATGTGGAGAAGGACGATTCGGTGGATATACCTTCTACACATCGGGTTGGAACGAAGCGCTACATGGCCCCGGAGGTGCTGGACGAAAGCATGAATGCCCAGCACTTTGACTCGTACAAGCGGGCGGACGTGTATGCCTTTGGCCTGATCCTCTGGGAGATTGCACGGCGCTGCAACATGGGTATGATCTACGATGAGTACCAGTTGCCGTACTATGATGCCGTGCAGCCGGATCCCAGCATTGAGGAGATGAAGAAGGTGACCTCGCCATTTCTTTTTAACATATTTGAATTAAAGATTAATCGAATATGTTTACCCCCATGCAGGTCGTTTGCATTGAGAAGAGTCGCCCCAATATACCGAATCGTTGGCACGCCTCCGATGTGCTCCACAACATGGCCAAGGTCATGAAGGAGTGCTGGTATCCGAATCCTGTGGCGCGTCTCACTGCGCTGCGAATCAAGAAGACCCTCGCCAGCATCAGTGTGGAGGACAAGGTCAAGAACTGATTGTGGCTCTAGTTCCAGCAGCTTCAGTGCCCGCCCAGTGGAAAGAGAGTGTCTGTACATACGAGTGTGTGTGTGTGTGTGTGCATGTGTGTGTGTACGTGTGTCTACTCCATGCAGCAGTAACCTGTAACCTGGCCCCGCGTGACCTTAAATGTCGTGACAGCGCCTGCGAAGCAGATCCAGCAACCCGTTAAGAGAACAGAAATACAAAGAAAGCTGTAAATATTAAGTGCTAATTGATCCTGCGGGATTTCATTGCTTTGCTTTGCTTTGTTTTTTGCCGTTTTGAGTTTTCCCACCCACCATCCCCGACCGACCCGACAATTGTACATAGCTTTCGTTGACATTTCCGCTGAGATTTACTTATATTGGGGCTGCGTGAGCAAAGCGGCGCTCCAGAGGAAACTGCCGCACTGCCATTAGTGCCACCAATTAGGGCCTAGATATACATACATACCCACTATACCCACAAAAGATACCAACATCGTAAATATATTTTTTATAAACCTTGTTTCAAAAACGAGACGATACAACAAACGAACGAAAAAATACAGTAAAAGACTTTGCCAAGACTGAACAGCAGAGGAAATCAGTGAGAGATACATAATTACGTATATTATCAAAGTAAATTGAATACAGAAAATACAGTAGATCCGAACTGCATGCACTTTTCGACTTCACATTATGAAATATATATGGAATCGACAACGATAACAGGAACAGCGATGGGGGGGCGGGGGAATCAACCAATTTAGGCGTAGACCAACAGAATCGTTGACCAAACTCAGGAAATCTTCAAGTAAAAGTAAAATTTAAACATACAAATCGTAAAGGTGCGCCGCCTGCTCACGCTTAGCCTGCCGCGCCCCAAAGCTATTGCTTTGCTGTGTGCGCCTCCCAAGCTAAATGTATCACACAAACATACATATGCATAAATAGCTTGGTGTATCCAAAATCCTGGATCAGAGCAATCCACTTCAATGGTTTGCTTCTTCATTCACGCCTCATGGTCATTAGTTTTGTTACATCACCTCTACATCCCAGTTGCATCAGATCCATTAACGTAGCCGTTTTACTATAATCTATTTGATTTCTTTTTCTGTTATAACCAAAGCTTGTTCTTCCTATTTTTTGTAGTCATAAAAAGAGAAAGCAAAGTAAACGAAACTAATTGAACATTACAAAAGTATATAATCATACGTATTTGTATATTAAATGTGAACTATTTTTGCTTCAATTGCAAATTGTAAGGAACTCGATGTTTCATGGAATCACCTAAGCCCATAGTCTAAGTCTGTGAACAGAGTTTTTCGTGTTCTAGAATATGTTTAACATAGCCGAGCGTTTTATTTCCCCGATCAAATGCCATAAAGCTGAAAGAGTCCATAACCAAATCCTCTACGAGAATGCAATAGTAGTTTCTATATACGAAATGATTCCTGAAACCCCCGCACACAATCCACACAGACACCAACACAAGCTGAGAGATTAACGTAATCATTAATTTAAACATTAAATAATTTCGATGTAAGCTATGTACCACTAAGCATTTGTACGGATCTTGCATGCAAGATTGTAACTAGAATTATGATTCTATTTTAGAAACTACTCGTATATATTAAACTATTGTTACATTTTTGGCCTGCGAAATTTCATTTCCTACATACATATATTAATTTCCTGTACGAACCAACCAGTCCGGTCTAAACAAAACCACATATTTCTAGCTTTTATACAAAACACGTGCATACATTATAAAATACAATGCATACATATATTTAGTTTTTAAAACTGTAATTC
This sequence comes from Drosophila persimilis, assembly GCF_003286085.1. NCBI lineage: Eukaryota > Metazoa > Arthropoda > Insecta > Diptera > Drosophilidae > Drosophila > Drosophila persimilis. The sequence continues at coordinate 12,999,802 of NW_020825289.1, forward strand.
CTGTAATTGTAAAATCTGTAAATAGTCCGTGGAGTCTGTGCGTGCGAGTCAAACACATAAAACGAGAAACAATTTAATGGATCGTGTTAAATGCTAAATGTTTAACTGTGTTCTAAGCTAAGTTTAGGCCGAGAGTTGTTTTCAAGAGACAAATCCATAAGATAGACAACCTCCGAAGGGTGTTCTTCCTACCGTTCCACCCCAACTTTGATCCAAACCAAAAACAATTTCCATTGAAAACGAAAACGAAAAGAAACCTACACAAAAGACTTGAACCATGCGCAAAAATGTGAAACGAAAAGGAGAAATAAAACTAACAAAAAAATCCTATTTTTCTTGCAAAAAGAACATTAATTTTTGGTAAAAACGGAGAACCTTGACGTTATACGACTTTATATTAGGCTCAAGTAATCGAAAATTGTCTCAGCCATAAGTGAATGAGCGGAAGCGTTTGTAATGTGTATTTATCGTATTTGAACTGGATCGTGAGAGATATAGAAAGAGAGGAGAGAGGAGGATGGATTTACTTGGGTGTAATGTTAAAAACAAAAACGCGTTGAAAGTGTAAACAGAGTCTAACTTTTAGCTTTAAGCTGCGTTTTTACTGGCACTTTAAATAAAATACAAAAATAAAACAATCTGAAAATATTTGTAAAAGAACGCCAAACGTTTTTCACTCATTCGCAATTTTTCCCCAAAGTACTTTTACTTAATTAATTGTATTATTATTATTTGTGTTTTGCCATGTGCGCTCCCCAGTATGGTCTTTGGGCCCCTCGGTTTCTGTGAGTGATTTGCATATGAAAACATCTGAACGAAAAGGAGAGAATTTCGTGGAGGGCTGCCTGCATTATTCATACTTTGCCACTCGGGTGGAAACATTTTATTTAAATTTCAGCCTGGATTGTCGCCCTGCAGCGATTCCATGGAACCTGAATTAATGGTGGCTCCGCGTTGAGTCGAGTCGGGTCGATGGGTCGAGCTTCCAAGTTAAGGTTATACCATAGTCTTAACTATTGGCAGGAGCCCTGTTTAGTATTGACAATCCCAATTTGGGAGGAGCTCAATGAACGGCGGGAATAAGACATGCTTCATTTGATAGAATAAATGGACAATTTGTTCATAAATATTATTTAAAACAATTCCAATTCCATATATATTCCACGTACATATGTACGTATGTTTCTTACCTGTGGATATTAATTTGGTCTTCAGTTCAGTTCTGGAATCCTTAAATATCATGCCAGAATTGGAAACAAAATTATCACGTCTTTGCTTATGGACTTTGCGGTTATTCATTTATTGTGTTCAATTTACATTTAGACTTGAAACGATTTAATAATTAATTGCTGGTTAAATATTGTAAACTTGTATTGCAATAATTTTGCGGTTAATAACATTGAATGCCTCAGTCAGTATATTTTGGAGAGTCTACGAAAAACACATTTAGATTTCTAAAATCATTTCGAGTAACTGGATTATGGTTCCCGAGTTTCAAAGTGACCGAAGGAAATAAGTATTCATTATTATATGTATACATATACGCAGAAATTTTGCTCTAAACTACGCAAACTTGCAGAATTATAGTATATGTATTTGTTTAAAAATTTGATATGTTTCAGTAATGTATATATATAGGTACTTCTTTGTGTATTGTATATCCATCATATACTCGTGCCGGTAGTTGTGTTTTCCGTCATTTAGCTGGGTCTTCTTCGTCATTTGAATTCATATTTCCATGCCGTGCCTGTGCGCCTGCACCTTCACTTCCAGCTGCCGGATATCTTTAATAGCGACGATGCTGCGGGTGCTGTTGGTTGGCAAATATTTAAGGGGATTAATCTTAACGCGATCTCCGCCGACCCCTCACCTCTGCTCCAACCATGTCCACACAGTCGAAGGCGTCGCGGAAGTAGCCGCAGATCCGCTTGATGCTAGCCCGATGATTCAGTCGCTGCTGCTGGCAGCACATCCCGCTGAAAGATGGACAGAAGACAGATGATACCCAGCCCTGAGGCAATTTCTCCTGGACTTACTTGACCATCTGGCAATCGCTGCTGCTATTGCAATCACTGCCTAGCGGCTGCTTCCGCCTCACCCCGATCATCTCCTCCAGAAGCGACGGAGCAGCGCTGGACTCCGACTCGATCTCGCACCGCCAGACGCCCTCTTCGGCGACCAGCATACAGACGCTGCCCGCGACACAGTCCCCGTGGCGCTGGCATATGTCGCGCTGGTGGCCAAACACATAGACACATTTGCCCTCTGCAAGACAAAGCAAAAGGGACATGAAAGGCGAGGACAAGCGGACATGCTTCCGCTTACCGCCATTGGTGTTGACGCAGACCCCGGTGGGGCAGCAGTCCTCGCTGACCAGGCAGGGGCGGTCGGCGCAGGGTGTGTCCTCAATCAGCGGCTCCACAATCCCATAGACCTCGGTCTGCTGGCGTAGCTTTGGGATTCGGAGGGGGAAGGCAATTAGCGGGGCACTTGTCTGCCCTGTCACACGTTGCGTGTGCGTAATATTTCCCCCATTCACGCCCGGCCCTACCCTTCGCCTGGTATCAATAAAATTGTCACTTGTTCTGGCGCACTAGATGGCCGCGCTACCCGTTGATTTATTTGAGTATCGGCCTGAACTTTGAACTTTCCCCTTGATTGCGGTCAACATAACAGAACACTTGCCACCAGTTTCAATTACGTATACATGCTGCAGTTTTTCATTGTTAAATCTGATAGCACAGTGCTGAGTTATTTTTAAAGGTTCTCCAAACATATGAACTCTGATGCTGTGGCCAACAAAATTCGCGAATAAGAACAAAAATAATCTATCTATGCACCCATACAAAAATGTCCCAGATATTCCGACTTTAATTAAATTTACTTTATATTTAGTTCGATATAGTTCCTCCAAATTGAATAGATTATTTTATTTATTTTAAAGCGTTCTACATTTTGATTAAATATGCGCCGTTTGAAAGGTTGAAATCAGAGGGAATTGTATATATTTTCGCCATGTTTGTATTTCAAAAACCGAATATTTAATCAAAATATGGGTGTGCATTTTTGCTCTGCCAGTTTACTCTGAGTGTGTGGGTATATATACATATGGAAATGTATATTCCAGACGACTTAACTCGAGAGGTTCAAGGGAAGGTCAATACAAATAAGCAATTCAAACACAAATAACGAATTTTAGCAGGAAGTTTCGACTGAAAGTTGAATGGAACGCAAAAAGTTGAACCACAAATTCGATGGTCAATTACACATATAAAACATTTAAATGTTTTACAAACATTTTACAATCCATCCATAGCAAGCGCTTCAATTGTCTGCAATCTGCGGCATCCGCCCACACTCACCTGTTGGGGATGCGCCTCCCGCGGCTCCTGCTCGTTGGGATAGGGGCCATAGATGTGCTTGTATTCCTTGTAACCTCCCATGGGGCCTCCATCGTAGGCGGTACTGCCATCTCCTGCCCCCAGCACGGAGGGGGGGCTGCGCCGCATCAAATTGCGAGTCGAATCGCGACCGAAGAGGGTGCGCTGCCAGGCCGTGCCGGAAGCGAACGCGGACGAGGCGACCGAGGGGTGTAGATGCATGGCCATGCCGAGGAGCAGCAGAAGGGCTGCCCTCAGCGGAATGTTTCTCATTTTGGCCATTTTGGCCACGTTAGTACATCATTGTCCAAGTCAGAATTGCTGTTGCTGCTGACCTGTGGAGATATACAATTTGATTTAAATTTACGCTATGCACGCACATTTGCTACCGAAATTGGCTTCAATCAGGCTTGTCGCATATATACGTAAGGCCACCATCGGGACCTGGATTCAACATGCGCCGCCTGCCACAGGCAATATCTGTGCCACCTCCTGTCATGCAGCTCATTAAAATTGTCGGCTCGCTTTTAGTGTTATTACCGGCTGTGACTTAATTTATGTGTAACGCATTCCCAGAGACCCATTCCCGCCCTGAGCTCCGTTTTTATTGCCGGATGAAAGGTGCACATAAATCGTAATATACCCGACTCTATATTCTCGTATGTATACATTCGTTTGTGTGTATGAATGCGTAGGTGTGGCAAATCGCTTGTTGCTCGGTTAACACCCGTTCATTCATCAACTCCCGACAATGCCGCCCACTTCGAAATTCTGAGCGGCAATTGAAAGAGTTCCAATTAAGCCCCAAACTCCCCCAGGACATCTTGTTATTTATTAATCATGCATAGGCTCTGTGGCCTGCAACCTAAAATCTCAAAATAAGCTTCAACTCGAATAACATTTTTGTGAAGAGTCCTTGAGAGCCTCAAGAGCTTCTCAAGACCGTTCAGCGTAACATCAAAGTTCTTACTACCTTTGATTCAAATGACTGAAATTGGGACAGGTCTAATAATTTGGCCATTTTCTCATTTCGCTGCTTGGAAATAAAGGCAAAGCCGAGGTGGGTGGAAACTCGCCAGAAAGCAACAAAATCTTTGGGATGGCCAGTGACGGCCCGAGGAAATTAAAAATCTCAAATAATAATAATTTTCTTGTGCGTCATGAGTTTATTAGAATGTTATAGAATCGAGTCCCCCAGGTGGGGGTAATTAAACAAAAATATGAAATATTTTATGCGTAAAATTTGTATGAATTTAAAGGTTGCCTACTTTTTGGGGTCATTTGGAGTGTACGAATTCAATGTGGCCTTGACTAGGCCTTGAGCCGTCTGAATGTGGCCAAGGGACAACAGTTGTAGCCGCTCTTTCATAAATAAATAAGCCAAAAAGCAGACCTTAAATATAGGTCTCTTAACATACTATTCCACGTCACCTTTAATGCCCGAGTCCAAGGCAAATGCAAACATTTCCCAGCTTGTCGTTGGGGAAATAATATGGACAGATGTTCGTGGGAGTGCAATTTCATAAATGGGTACGCCCCCATTCCCTGGCCCTGACCAGGAAGAGGGACAGAAGGGCAAATCCTTTCTGGTCTGCTTTTAGCATTTCATTAATTACTTTTTTCCACTTTTGTCGACCTGGGCTTGTCAAACTTCCTGTCAAACTTTGCGGGACTGTTCTTTGGATACTGGGCTCGAGTTCTGTCCTTCCTTCGGTCCGTCTTTCAGTGGGTCACTCAGCGGGCCTGCTAATTACAATCAACCATCCATGACTGGTTATCAAATCTCAGCTAATTGCCTTTCACCTTTGAAAGGTGCGAGCTGTTGGTTGCCTGGCGAGCAATTGTAATCGATCTATTGCGCCATTAGCCTGCTAGAAGATAAGCCTTAATTGTGGTCATTATTCAGGTATCCCGTTCCTTAATTAACCAAAGTGTTGCCTGACGCATCTGACGGTCTTTATCGCAAACTGCCATTACAACGTCACCACCCTTTTGTAGCGAGCTCCCCTTTCCGGTTGCTTGGAAACGGAAGATGGCTAATTGCTCTGGGGCTGCCTTAAAGTTGTGCAATTATCAAGTTTCCTATGACATACTTTAAAGAATCGAAACAAGTTTGCCAATAAAGATGGGTTATGGGTCAAGTTCTGATGTGCTTGGAAGGTGTCAAAAGTTGTTCCATTCTACTACAGGTGTGGAAAACTCTTGGTCGGCAACGAGAACTTCATATGAACTTTTGCGAAAGAATGAAGTTTGAATCGAATCGAATCATGGGGAATCATGGAAAGAAGAGAGCCAGTGCTAAGAAAAGTTTCTTTTCAGCTAAATAAAATACCAAGATTCCATTTCAATTTTCCGTTTCATGAATCGTGCTACGGGCTATCCTTCGTCTCGCTACCTATATGGCTTCCTCTGTTCGTCAATGGAGAAAATATTCCTCGTCATGCCCAAGACATGTAATTAATTATTGTATTATTGGGCATACCCTTTAGAGCAAGGGAATGGGGCACAAATTTACTGTGTCATGTCTCAGCAACATGTTTTGTTTTTGCTTTCTTGGTACCGACTTCTGCGCGTCGCCAGACTGTATTTACTGTTCTTGGATTTTGGGACCGACTCAGCTGCACAAGGCATTGACAAACAGACGACGCATAGGTGAAAAGACCACGTCCGCTCTCAGTCTACGGGGGTCCCACGACCACGACCAATAGTTTCCAATCCCATAAGCTATGTAAAAAACATGCATATATGAATGCACACCAATAATTGTCAGTTGAAAAATTACAAAACAACTTTGCTACTCTACTTATTCACATTTCAAAAGGTACGGTACAATGCGTATAAGTTGTCTGATCAGGTTACACAAGTACGAGCCTTTCATGAATGATTATTTCAGCCACAATCTGTTCTCCGTTTCCTGGTGAAATGTGATCCAATTGGGTCGTGTAATGGACATAATTTCAACAGTTCTGTAGCCCAATCTCCCGTCCCTAATTACATATCCGAAACAGTTCAGCTATCTACTTTCACACTGTCAAAGGTCACTGTTAATTTTAACACCCAACACTCACACACACACACATACCCTGAAACACTGGGAAGAGGGTATTTTGGATTTAAATGTATTTCCATTTCTATTATTTGCATCAACAGCCGCACCTTTCACCTATTGAAATATTAAATTTGTAGAACACCGACCTTACACACGTGTCGAGGAGGCGCTTCACTTGGAACACTCGCAGCCGGGATTAGAGGAAAATGCACATACCTGCTGGCTGCTCGTCCTTTCGGCGACTAACTGAATGCCTGCGAACGGCAACGGCGAAGGCAACACCTGTCGGCTGGCTGCCGCGGAAAAGCTTTCTATCCGACAAGCTTTCCTTGGAATTTATGAATTAAATGTGTTTGTTTTTTGTGGCAGATCCAAAGCTCTGACGCCGTATGTGTGTGTGTGGGTGTGTGTGTGTGTGTGTGTGGATAAGTCCTAGGAATCAATATCAATGGAGACGATGAATGCATCTTTTGTGGGGAATACAGGCTGAATGTATCTGTGAATGGGTGTATTTTTTGAAACTGATTTACCAGCAATCCCTGACCGGCGTCACTGAACCAATTTTGGCAACTGCTATCCTTGCATCCTTGTAAATTTAACGAGCATGTAAATGTTGCCACACAAGGACCTTTCCTGCCTTTCCTGCAGCAAAAATTGTTCACCGAAGAAAACCCACATTTTTGCGGTTAAATCAGATGAAAAGTGCCTGCCGGGGCCGTACGACCTTCCGCACATTGTGTGCATTAGAATAATGATTATGTTCGTCCTCTCCACCATCCTCCTGTTGGTGGTGCCCTTCGAAGAAAAACATTTTTAAATGAGAAGTAACAGCCCAATCACTTAGCGCATTTCTGACTATCCACAAAGATGCGGCAGGGGAACGATAATTTATTCAGAGACAGAATAAATATTTTTTCATACTAAAAGCTTCAAGATATTACTGGATAGTTTTATTTCAGATCTGCCTGGTTGGACTTTGATTTGACTGATTTTTTTCTACTTATATTTCGAGCTTTTCTTTTTTTGGTGGGCACACGTGCCGCGACGCTAAGATATCTGGTACTCAGTCTCTATATATCGAAACTTTTTGGTTAGTTCTGGTTATAATGATGTTCCAATCGCGAGGGATTTGCGAGGGGGATTTATTTACAAAATCTATTTAAATATTTAGTTTCCCGAAGTATGCTTGTGACAGTTGGTGAGTTCCTTCTTAGCTGGCTTTGGACAACAAATGGCACTGCACGCGTGGGAGTCCAAGCTGACAGGCGAGCGGTTGCAGGTGGCACTTCCAATGGATGCTGTGCTGCCTTGGACGGTATGAAAATGAGTTTCCAGGGGCTTCGGACTGACATAAATTGCAGCAGACTCAGGCATCCGGCCATCCGGCCATCCACCCTCTGCCCCCCCCTTTCTATTGACAGTGGATGCTTTTGGATTTGCTGCTGGATTTTTATTGGAACCGAGGGGGAGTGCAAAGTAGAAAAGAAGATTACTTGGGGATTTCGAGGACACGTAACTTCAACTGCAGAAATATTTCTACTAATAATTATTTGTTGTTTATTGGGTTTTGTGGGTGTTCTTTTCGCATCGCTTTGTTCGTTCGCTTAACAATTAACATAAAACGTAAAAAAATAAAATGTTAATCGTATAATTAGATAAATTAGTAAATTCAATTGAACTAAAAACATTTGCTCTTTCGCTCTCTCTTCGCTTTCGTTTTCGCTTTCGCTGGAACATAACAACAATTTGCCTATGAAAATTAACAATTTTTTTTAGTTGAATCAAACTGCAGCGATAATAGGTTTACAAATAAATAAATAAATAGGCTTAGAACTAGAATAAATATTTCTTAGCGTACTTCTTAGCGTGCAACTACTAAAATATACGAGTAATTCTCATTCAGACTCTACAAGTGTTAGGCACGCGTATTCGAACAGGCACAGAACCGGCAACACGCTCCTCAAAGTATCTGAATCTTTGAATCTACATATCTGTCGAGTATTTCGTTAAACGTTTCGCTTTCGTTAAACTAATGGAATGAGGATAGATGCTTGGGCGGGCGGGGGGGCTTGGAGGGACACGGAGAAGGAGGAGAGAATGGGAAATGCGACGTGGATGCTTAACAGTCTGGGTCACGCCTTTATCCGCAACTCTTTAAACTCTACTTTCTATTTACACTTGCTGATGCTTTCCCTTAATGTTGCTGCTGCTGCTGCTGCTACTGCTGCTCCCCTGGCAACACCTTATTTGACTCCTGTTATGCTGCGCAACCAGGGCTTGTAGAAGGTGGTGCGCATGTAGACACCGGGCAGGTATGGCGCCGCACACTTGATGCCATGCGAAACGGTTCCGGCCAGCTCGTAGCGCCCGTCGGGACGCTGCAACACCAACGGACCACCACTGTCACCCTGTCAGCAAAAGTAGAAAAAGGTTTTAGCACACGCTCTTGATGGTCCTCCCCCTCTCAAATCTCCTGATATCTCACCTCGCACGAGTCCTTCTGGCCGTTGGCATAGCCAGCGCACAGGAACGAGTTGAGAATCTTCTTGTTGTGGCCAGCGGTGTGGAACATCTCCTGGCACACGCTATTCTCGATAACCGGCACCTGTTGTCGTGTCATTAAAAGATGCATTCAAAGGACGGTTTATTGGCTGGTTTGGTAAAAAGCACTCACCTGCACTTCCTGCAGGACGGAGGGCACACCGCCGCCATACTTGAGACGCCCCCAGCCGGTCACGGTGGCCATGCGTCCAGTGAAGTCCGCCGCATCATTGGGCATACAAATGGGAACTGGAAAATGATACATAGGTGTTGAAAACGTTCAAAGGGCTGGAAGGGATGGAAATGCGTGTGCTGTGATCCACTCACCTATATGGGTATCGAACTGCACAGGACTGTCCATCTCCAGGAGAGCCAAATCGTTCTCGAACGTGGCCGGATCGTATTGACGGTGGACGATGACGCGCTTCACGTTCTTGGTAACAGAACGTTTGCTCTCCAAATCGCCGGAGATATCGAACTCGCCCATGACGGCCACCAAAGAGGCCAGAAAGCTGCAGAGATCAAGTAAGGCAATGAGATGGTGGTGGATGGATGGTGGATGGACGGGGGGCCTGGAGATTTTGGGAGGAAACTTACCCAGGCTGACAATGGGCAGCGGTGACGACATAGCGACTGTTGATCAGGACACCGCCGCACTTGTTCTTTGTGAACAGGCCCAGCCAGGTGGACTCGCGGACCAGCACCTGCCAGGGGAAGGCGCCAAAGGATGAGCCCTTGCCGCCCACAATGCGCCCGGACTTGACGTGGGGTCGGACGCCGCATTCTGTAGATGGGGAGTGAAATGCGAGGTTAGGAGTGGGGAGTGTTCAGAGCAAGACAGACAGCGAGAGAGAGAGAGAGCGATCGATCGAGAGATGGATTGTGATTCAGATTGAGAGATGGAGTGTTAAAGAGAAAGCATAGAACGACGTGTATTGCTATATAGGACGATTACATGGATCGGGAACGGATGGGGGCATAGAACTAGGTGGGGTTTGGGTTTTGGTTTTTGGGATCTAAGCGGGTTTTGGGTTTCTTCTTTTGTTCTTGCGACGCGCTAAAATTGGGAAGAATTGTAAATGCCATGGGGGAGGAGGATCGGGAATATCGTGTATGGGTTCGGATTGGAAGCGATTGGTTATAGGCATGAGCGAGAGAAAACAAGAAAGAGAGAGAGAAAGAGACAGTTGTTTCGGGTCCATGCTTCATTCACTCAACACTTACGGATCTTGCGGCCATTTGTTCCGCCGTAGGAGCTGAGCGTCGATCCCTGATCGATTTCGTTGTCGCTGGGATTCGGATTGACATCCTCCTCGTCCTCCTCGTCCACGATCTCATCGTCGGCGGGCCGGGCCGAGCTCACGGTCGTCGTCTTCACGGTGCTGCTCACGCGTCGTGTGGGCTTCTTCGAGGCGCCCGGTTTCCGGGTGCTGACGGTCGTCTTGGGGGCCAGGGTGGTGCGCCGAGTGCCGCCTGGCTTGCGGGTGGTGCTGCTAGCCGATGCCTTCTTGTTGGGGGCTTTGGTGGAGACTCGAGTCACGGGCTTCTTGGTGGTGGCCTTGGGCTTGGCAGTGGAGGCCACTCTTACGGGCTTTCGAGTGGGCTTGCGGGTGGCAGTGGTTGCTCCTCCAGCCCCAGCTCCCGCCTGATACGTGGCGGCAGAGTTGTTGCCCGTGGGCTCGTCAATCATGTCGGCCAGAGCCTCAAAGTTGCCCTGGAGCGAGGCCACCAGCTTGTGGACCAGCGTGTGCATCTTGTCCTTCAGCACCACATCCTCGACGAAGGCGGGCGTGGAGAGATCCAGGTCACTGGTCACGGCGCTGGAGGCGGCGGACATGTTCAGATTCGGATTGCGCACCGGCGGGAAGTTGACAAAGTCGTTCGGCGAGGTGTAGGTCTCCTCCATCACATTCTGGCCCACCTTCTCTCCGGGCACCGAGAAGGCCGGATACGAAGGCGTTGGCCCGAAGTATCCGGGGAAAGCGGGCTTGTCGTCGGAGGGCACGGCGTAGGACGATTCCGTTGAGGACTGCGTGAAGGACACGTGCGCGGGGCTGCCGCCAAAGTAGCCAGGATCCTCGAAGTCGTTGGAGCTAACCGGTGCACCTCCTGGTCGTCGAGTCACTATCTGGTTGTACACAAACGAGCCCCCCGTGGTGGAGGCCAGGTTGTTGATAGCCGTGGGCTTGGGCGTGATCAGCACCGTCGGACGGGGCGGTCTCGGTGAGCCATTGATCTGGACGAAACCAGGCTTCTTGTGGCCTCCGTAGGTGCCACTGCTGCTTGTGGGTCGGTGTGCGTAGGCTGGCGTCGATGCAGTTGCCACCAGCGGCGGCTGATAGTTGCCCGGTGTGGAACCCACAATATTCTCCGCCGTGCTCTGGATGAACGCGTCCAACTTGTCGTCGGCCATGAACAGCGGCGGAACGTTGTCGTAGTGGTAGTCCACGGTGGCAGGCGGACGGGGAGTGCTGGGTCCGGTCACATAGCTGGTGGCAATCGGCTTCGATGTGGAGGGCTGGCGACCCGGAGAACTGGCCAACGACTGCTCATTGTAGCTCAGGGATGGCTGCAGCTCCGGCTGAGGCTGTGGCGGTGGTTGATCATATTGTGCGAGTGGAGCCGCTGGTTGGCCCTGCCCGTAGCTGGAGGTTGGAGCCTCTGGCTGATCGTAGCCGGAGCCGGAGGCTGGAGCCGAGGGTGGATCTGGCTGATCATAGCTGATGCCCGGACGTGCCGGCTCATCGTAGCTGGTCACTGTCGTCGAGGCGGTGGTCTGATCGTAGACCGCTCCGACTGCCGGTCTGGGATAGCCAGACTGTTGCGTCTCCTGATCCTTGTTGTAGCTGGACGAGGGTTTCTTGATCTGGATGTGTGTTATGGGTGACTCTCCAGCATCGTAGCTGCTGCTGGCCTGGGGATGTGGCTTCTTTTTGGTGTTCTCCTGGCTGATGGGTCGCTTCACGCCCGGCCGCTTTGTGCTAGGCTTGGGCCGGGGTCTGGGACTGGCCGTGATCAGCACGGGACGCTCCGAGGATGCAGTATCTTCCTGGACACTGTCGTACTGCGGACGCTGCGGCAGGGAGGCCAGCTGGGCTGCCAGTTGGGTGGTGGAGGCATAACCAGGCGTGGTCGTCTGCGGCTGATAGCCGTGCGAGGTCTCGTCGTACTGCTCCTGCACTTTTGTGGTGTGCGAGGACACAGACACTTCCGCGGGCAGCTGGGATTGGTATTGTTCGCCTCCCGATGGCTGTTGGTGATGGTGCTGCTGCTGCTGCTGCTGGTTGTAGTTCTGCATCGTCACCATGCCGATGTACGAGGCAACGGGACGATTGGGCTTGTTGGCATTGGTCGTGGGGCGCACGTAGGTGGGGACGGGCTGGGGCTGCTCCGTTTGGACAGTGGACAGCTTCTGGTAGTTGGACTCGGTGTTCGCCTCGTAGGAGCCGCTGCTCAGCTGTCCGTATCCGCCTGCTGCCGCTGCCTCGTTCTCCTCTTCCTCCATGTAGGACATGTCCACGGGATAGGCAACGCCCATGACCGGCACGGGCATTTTGTTGAACTCTGAGGTCTGGGGAGCAGCCTCAGCCAAGGCATCGTGGTAGCCATTGGCGGGCATGGTGTGATCCTCGAACACGGCGGAGGTGTCCTCCCCGTAGCCGGGACGCGCTGTTTGCGACTCAGCCGACTGGCTGGCTGCTGCGGATGCATCCTGCTCTTCGGACACCTTGTCGTAGATGGCATCGTAGTTGATTGTGGTCGTGTAGCCGTAGTCCTGGACCTTCTCCGCCTCACTGGCTGCGCTCTCCTGGTAGTAGCTGGGAGGCGGTGGTTGGGCAGTGATCGCCTCTGCTGGAGCCTCGCTCTGAGCCGCAGTCTGGCCTCCATAGACATACGAGGGCGTCTGCTGGCTGACGACATTGTAGCTGGGTCCATGGCTGGTGTTGTTCAGTTGCAGGATTATCGACTCGATGGAGTCCACGTGGGTGGTGATCGAGGAAACTGTGGTGCCTGCTGCTGGATGCTTGGAGATGTAGCTCTGTTCTGCCGGCTGCTGCTGTTGCACCTGCTGTGGCGGATCCGCGTATACAGGCTGAGGTCCGTAGCCGGTGGAGAACTGCAGATCCTCGACGAGATCGGCATCGGCTCCCGGATGGGTGATGTCGCTGTGGGTGAACTCTCCTCCGTCCAGTATCAGATGATTGTGATGGTGGACATTCGTAGGCTTCGGCTGAGGTTGAGGTTTCGCTGTCTGCTGCTGCTGTTGTTGCTGCTGCTGTTGTTGCTGCTGCTGTTGTTGCTGCTGCTGCTGTTGCTGCTGCTGTTGTTGCTGTTGATGTTTATGTTGCTGCTGCTGTTGTTGCTGTTGCTGCTTCTGCTGCAGCTGCTGTTGCTGCTGCTGATGCTGCTGCTGCAGTTGATGTTGCTGCTGTTGTTGCTGCTGCTGCAGCTGATGTTGTTGCTGCTGGTGGATGGGTCGCTTCATGGTCTCCGCCAACTGAGGCACGGGCTTCGGCTTGGGCTTTGACTTTGGCTTCTCTGTGGGTTTTTTCGTGGCTGGCGTAGGGGCCGGGGCCTCCTCGAAGGAACTGGACTCGGAGCTGGTCTGCTCCTGCAAGCCGCTGGCTATCTTCATGGGCACTTCAGTGGTGAAGAAGATGCGATGATCGTCGGCATGCTCCGGGGGCAAGGTGCTGAGTACCTGCATCACAAAGTCATCGTTTTGCGGCGGCGACGAGGGGGAGTTGATGGTCACCGAGTTCTTGTGCACATGGACAGTGGGTGGCAGAATGGTCTGCTGCTGCTGCTGTTGTTGCTGAACCTTCTGCACATTGAGATCAGTTTGAATGATCACCTCGTTGGCCGACTGCTGAGCAGGTGGCTCCTGCTCGAACTCAATGCTAGAGGACGATGACTGCGACTGTGTGGATACCTCTGTGGAGGTGCTGCTGCCATACACAAGCTCGTTCTTGGGATGCTCTGGCTCTGGCTGGGGCTGGGGCTGTGGCTCCGGCTCCTGCTCCTGCTCCACGCTGTAGTTGTTGCTGGGAGGGCTGCTGCTGCTGCTGCTGCTGCTGGGACTGGCGCTGCTGCTGCTCAACTGCTGGTAGACCTTGTTCAGGTTCTGTTGATCGTAGATATTCTGAGGGGGCTGCGGCGCCGTCTGCTCAGCGCTGTTCAGCGTCTGCTGGTGCTGCTCGTAGGAGGACTCCGCCGCCTGCTGCAACTTCTGGTGCTGGTGCTGCTGCTGCTGTTGGTGCTGCTGGAAGTAGGCGTTCTGGGCCTCATTGATCAGAGTGCTGGCCAGCTCGTGAGTGGGTGGGATCTGGCAGCAGGCCCCGAACAGGAAGCCATCCATGCAGGCACCCACCACCTCGCCGCCCCGTTGGGCGCACTCGTGATTGAACATGCAGATTGTGGGGCCATTCGCGCGGGGATCGGAGCTGGGCAGCGTCTTCGTGGCCCGGCAGTGCTTGGGGGTGATGCGGTAGCCGCCAAACAGTTTGCGTCCAGCTGCAAAGAGCCACCAAAGGGTTAGGATTAGTTAAGTTAAGGAATCCAGAAATACAGAGAAATGTTATCAGTTTCATGGAATGATATCAAGATTTCGTGTTTTGCCAATAATCTTCAAGCCGAATTTCATTCGCCCCCGGCCAAAGCTTAATTAAGATGTCACTCAGCTCAGGTCTGGCCAGTCAACTGTAGTTGATTGGATTATAACTGGCGGCCATAGTGAAAATGCTGCGAATGTGCAGTTGCCTCAATGAAAGTGACAATCTTAAGTATTTTCTATTGGTTTATAGCATGCATATTTCTAGGTATATAACTGCTTCTTTCGGTGCTAATTAAGACGAAGCGGCAACAGCCGCCTCGGGTAGCAAAAACTAATAAACTCAATTAACAGCAAGACAGCGAGGCAGCGTTTTCCCTGTTCTGTGGACTGCAGAAGCAACCCGAAATCCAGCAATCACCACAGAAAGCTCCACTCGGAACGGGCCGCAGCCAAGTGAAAGTGGCTGGCACTCCAGTGGCTGGCAGCAAGTGGCGAGTACGAGTGCCAACTGGTAGCCAAACCGCGAGAGCCAACCACTTGCCAGTCAAAGTTCATTCCAGGCCCAGGTGCTAGGTGTGGGCCGGTGCAATGCACTTCAGAGTTTTTCCAACTCATTTGGCAAATGACGAGAGGTCCGCCAGTGCTGGAGAGTGCAGGAGAATGCAGGTCGAAGCTTCGAATACCCTTTAAGCAGCGCTTTGGGTTGTTCGATAATCATCCTTTCCATAAACTATATGGTGTAGTATTTCCCTGACAAAGTAAAGGGTATTTGCCGTAGCTGGCCATTCTCTTGGCTCTTGACATTTGGGCCGAAATTGATTTTGACAGCAATTAAACGCAGAAGTGGGAAAGCAGCCGAGCCGTGCTCCACTTGTGACGGGTTTATGCTGACAAATTAACACCTCGCGGACGCTCCACTTGCGGCTGTTGTGGCCCCAATCGCAATGCGCGTCGCGGACTGTGTCAATGTTTGGTCGTTAAACTGGAGCAAAGTCCTCAATAGCGGGATAGGTTCTGGGGCTTTAGCATCAATTAGTTCTGTGCTAATTAAAAGAAAATCACCAGGTAACGAAAACGAAATCGCAGGAAGCAGCCCTACTCGTACACTATGAGGCATTCGAAGGTCTCGAAGCCGGTGAGGTCCGACTCATGGATGCCGAATATGCGGGGCACGTAACGCCATCGTAGCATCGTGTCGTGTTGTACCGAACTCGAGTGAAAGTAAAGACAAGTGGAGGTACTATCTGGCAAAAAGTAGTGCAAAAACCTCCATTAGAATAACAGTCAAAATATGTACATGCATAATTGAGAAAAAGTGATAGTGTTTCTGTTTCTGTTCCGTTTCTTTCTTTTTTGGCTTTTTCTTTTCTTTTCCTCTGCTGTTCATTCATCTCTCAAAACGATTTCGTTTTTGTGGGTTTTTGTTTGCTCCACGGCGCGCGCGGCGTCTACTAATAAAATAATAATCATCTTTCTTGCAGCTTTATTATTTGCAGACATTTCGCATTTTTATGATTAGACACTCAAGTGCTCTTAAGTATTCTTCCGCAAATCGTTAAGGCCGAGCGAGAGGGCCTGGCAGAAGAGAAGAGACGTGGGAAACAGCCACAGGCGGGGACGGAGTCCACAAACAAATGCTCTCCGAGCTAGACCCATTAACAGAGAGATCTGTAACTAACAGAGATAACAGAGAGAGAGAGAGAGCGAGTACGACATAAGAGAGCCACCGTTAGAGCTAACAGAGCCGCAGCCGCAGCCGCAGAGCAGACTTAATTATAGCGCTGATTTAATGAAGGATGGGATGGATAGATGTGAACACAGCCACGATAAAAGAGCGATAATTATGCAGTTTAGCATAGTTTATTTGATCTACTCGCAAAAGAAAAAAATTGAAAAGTACACTCAGAGAAAAATGCAATGAAATTTTAATAGATTTAAGTGGAAGTGGAAATTGTAAAAAGCAAATGTTTTCACTTACATTTTAACATTAATATGAAAATATTAAAAAATAAAATAAAAATAAAATAAAATATATATATTTTATATATTTATATTAAATATATTTCCTACCAATTTAATGTAGTATATTTTAAAGTATTTTTATTAATTATCAAGTGGCACCAAAAGACTTTTTAATGCCTTTATCTTGAAATGAAAGTGAATTTTATTTAATTTCACTATTTTTCTATTTATTCTCTGAGTGTATAAATAAGAAAGAACATCACTTACTGGGAATATAGGGGCAAACACTCAGCTCTACTCAAATATGCAAAGAATGCTAATGGGTATCCCGGCACGATGCCCGAAAACCATAGAGGGCGGGGCCCACGCACCTGGCTACACCGTGGATACGGAATGTACGTGCCAGCCGGGAACCACAGACTACTTAACGCCTTCTTATGCTGAGCAATCGATCCCTGGGATGCTGCCTCTGACCCTAATTGGTGCATCATGAAATGCAATAATGTAATAACCGCGAACGATGCATGCAAAATAGGTTACAGCATCGATGGCATGCCTCGTTTGCCACACCTGAGAGCCGGTCACACACACACACACACACACACATTGCTCTTGGCCGGGAGAACGAAAGTGTGTCAAACGCCTGAATAATTTTGCGCCGCTTAAAGACATTTTTTCGGTGCTTAAAAGCGAATGAAGGAAGCAGCTGCAAAATGAGATAACAAGTTTGTCTTCCCATCGCCAACGCCGGGCAACAAGAGAAGAGAGGAGAGTGGAGAGGGGAGAGGAGAGCGACCCGACTTGGTGGCAATGTCATTAATCATGCAAGGAAATTGGCCCAATAGCCGAAATTTGTTGCATGCATCAGGCGAGCAAGAGACACTTGCTCAGTGTGTCACAACCGGCGGTGCCCTGAGGCATGACCAACGGAGCAGTCCGTCGTCCGTTCCCTGTTCGGGTGCACTAAAAATTTATGCACAGAGCCGAATGGAAATTAATTAAATCATGAATATGTTGCTGCACAACCACACACACACACACACACACACACACACACACACACACCGGAGACAAGGCAAGAGAAGAAAAGACCGAAGCCTGGACCACAAAAGAAGAAAAGAGAGCTCCGATCCGATCCGATCCGATCTGCTCTGCTCTGAGATTTCGTAGAACTCGTTTTCTTGGCGAAGCATTCGACGTGCCGAAGCACTTCAAGAATGTAAACGAACGAGGCGCTTCAACGGTAAAATGGAAAATTATTATCGATCAATTAGCCCAAGACTGGCAAAAAAAAGAGACTGAAAGAGAGAAAGAAAAAACAGAACAGCCTAAACTTTCGGACCACAGGAAGCAGGCAGCACAGTACCACGTGTTGTTGTTGTTACTGTTGTTGTTGCTGTTGTTGTTGTGTATTTACTGAGATCTGATCTTGGTCAATTTGGCATTTAACGTATGAATCTTGGTCTAATTGCGTTGAGAAAGTGTTAAATGTTATCGGGCAACGTTTACACGAATTATTAACCGGTGCAGGATCGTGGCACAGAACTGGGTCAAGTGAAATCGAATAGTTCGATGTGGGGGTGGGGTGTTCCCATCCAATAATTCATCAGAGAAACTTACTGTCTTACTGTCTGATGGGTAAAAAATGCCTTAACGACTTATTGACCATAGAAATATGCCACTTAATGGCCAAAGAAAAAACTAACCAAATGTCACTTTTCAATGGAATTAACATAAAACACCTCTCTGCATTCAGCCCGGGCTAATTTCACTTTTCCTAGACAAAAGCCATGAAAAACTGTTTACTTTTCATGAATCGCTTGATTTGGGCTACTAATTATCGTCGGATCGGATGGCGAGAGTGCAGTTTCTCGGACAAAATAGATTTTGTTTTTTTTTGTGTTTATTTTAATGGGCTTTACGTGCGAATAAATGTGTACATGCGTTTGTATGGGGCCATTTTGCGGTGTCATCACGCAAGAAGTTTTCCCATTTTGCGTGAGAGAAATGGAAAGTTTCTCGCTCTTTGCTGACCTTTGAAGGCTTAGATAAGTTTTTGCTTTTTTGATGTCTCCGATGGCGTTGGCATATTCACTCCACATGACAGCTGATCCGCAACAAAACATTTCTATTAATCACATTGTAATTGAATTGTTCAACAACAACAACAACAGATGTGGAAGCTCGAGGCATCATCAGCATAAACATAACCCGCTGCATGCTCTACTAGGCTCACTGCGAATTGGACTGTGGCATGCACTATATAACCAACTCCAACCGATTTGCACGCGAGCTTGGGAAGGAGCTTTGGGATGGGACCGCGATGGGTAACTGGGGAACTGGGGATGTGAGCCCACCTTGAATTACAATTACATAAAATTGGAACGTCTATGGTTGCCATTGATTTGCTCTGATCTGCTCTGCTCTGCTCTGCTCCGACTTGTGGGTCGTCGGCATCGGGTGTCGCTCTCGAATTTGGCACAGCCTCCCAGCGTGAGCGTCTTCCAACTGGTCATCGCATCTACACCACACCTGGCTTCCCCTCTCCGTCCCCGACCATCGGTGTAAATTGTAACAGTGACCCAAATAAAATGCGGCAACGACAACGACGACAACGACTGGTGCGACCGAAAAGACCGGTAAGCTAACAGTGAATGGTGCAAGTGCCCCCAGCGTACAGACTATATACAGACAGACATACACACTCGTATTTACCTGAATTTAGAGGTGGTAAACCGTATACGTAAGTATGTATTCTACGCATCCATTTCTAATAGCAACTACAATTTACCAGCCGCCCGTGGCTAAACCAGAACTCAACACAAGCCGACGGATATCAGAGATGAGCAAGGGATAAGATATCATCGAACCAATCGGTAACGATTTTAGGATAGGTGCAATTCATAGTAGGCCAAAATAAACCAATTGATCAAAGACTCTAAGCGTTTTCCACACTCCCACATATTGATTGATTGAAACATTAGTAAATCTCTTTATTATCTAGCGAGTGAGCCGGGGGTTGGCTTGCAGGAGGCCTGCCCCGTAGAAGTCTTCCATTCTTTCAATGTTTCGTAGGTAGCCGTACGTAAACATTAATCAGCACATGATTAAGTTCCACTTTGTTGAATCTTGAGTCCGACTGCGGTTTGGCTCAAGTTACAAGTTGCTCACTTTGTTTGTTAAACCAAGTGCTCAATTGTGGTCGAGATGGACATGGACTCGTGCAAAAGCATCAGAAGAATACCGTTTAAGGCTAAGTGAAGCAATGATCGACCATTTCTCACGTGGGCATCTCTACGGCTCTGTGGCTGTAATCACACGGTGTCGGCCACCAACAGGTTGTCTGCGGCGGGCCGTCCTCTGGCATTAGGAAACAGAACAGAGACCGCGCTCTACGACGGGGTATGGGATACTCAAAACTTGTACAATGTTGGATGTCGCACCGAGGCAGGTTTCATTTGTTGGCCGTCTCCGTCTCTGTGGTCCCCACTCTCTAGTGTTATGAACAAAACGATTTCGTTTTGTTTTCATTACCATTACCATCATCATTATTATTCTTCCGTGGTCACTTTTTGCCAGGTCATGCTCCGGGCATCCGTTTCCATAGACACACACACACAGACAACAATGCAATGCAACAATGTGGGAAGAGAAGTAAAATTCCATTTGTGGAAAATTCGGCACAATATGAAATCTATCTATGTATCTCCCCAATTCCCCACAATCGATTGTGATGATAAATCAAATTGGGTTCCCATAAAATGGAAATGTTTTGGCAATCAATTTGTTGAATATCATATCAAATGCGATGAAAGGGGCATATAAAACGGTGTGAATGAACAGTGAAAGTTGTGCTTGGCCGCAATAAGTGACATCATTTGGATTTTTTTTTTTGGCAAAAGCACTTAGATCGATACCCAAGCAGGGTCTGGGAAAATCCCTGCAGAAACTGCAATGACAGTAACGAATGTATGGACCAGTAGTACAGTAATGCCTTTTCTTGATTTCCATCCTAGGAATTTGTGCTGTCATGCGGCGGAAGCACACACAGAGGCAATCGTCTGTGGAACTCAGAGAGAGAGACAGAGAGAGAGAATTTCACTTTCACCGCCAAACATGTCAAAACAAATTTGAAGTCTGCTCTGCCCGAGTATTTCCTGTTAGACAACGCATCCATAACACGGCACTCGAAGTCTATCCGACTGTCCGACTGTCCGACTGTCTGTCTTTCCGTAGCTCTGCCAACGGACCCGATAATTTGTAACTGCTCTGTGTCGATAGCCAAACGGTGGCCAAAGCATCAGCCATGGGCATGGGCCCCCCTCCGCAATAATACGAGTACGAGTACGAGTAGTAGCACTTGAAACAATGCTGATGAGCTTAAAAGATAAACCAGAAGACAACAAATGAGTGAGTGTGTGAGTATAAAGAGCGCCCCCCCGCCTCTGCCTCTGCCTCTGCCTCTACCTCTATTTCCACTTCTGTTTCTGTTTTGTTCACATGCACTAATAGTTTCGTTGGGGGCCGGGACTGGGGCTGCGGCTGGGGGTGTAGGAAGCGCAATCCATACATCCATCCGTACATATGTAAGGTGAAATGCGCTCTTGGCACTCGATGCTCATGATCTGTGATCTGTCACAGTTTTAATGCGATTGTCTTAAGTTTTATGATGTGTAAAATGGCTGTGGGAAAAACATTTCCACGACGGGAGGGGACAGAGCCCTCTCGAAAGCACGGAAGAAAGTCCAAATGTCGCTTTCACATTAATTGCATGTGGGAGAGAGAGAGAGAAATAGAGAGATGTGGAAAATGTGAAATTATGGAATCCGTAATTTGCATAAACACAGAATTCCAGTGTGTGTGTTGGGTTCCACAATTAAATATGAATTGATTTTTAAGCAGAGATCGTCTATGTGGAACAACAATTGGCCAACTCGATGATCGGACAGCGGTAAAAACGTGCTCCTGAAATTATCTGAACACTGTCCAACCATCGCACTGATCTCCGAGCACTGACTGCCACTGCCACTGCAACATCAACTCTTCCATTCACAGCAGCTTCCTTCCCCCAGGCCTGATCGCTTTGGCTTGCTTTGGGCCGATCCGGTCCGGGCCAGGCCAAGTCTCAAACTACCGCAAAGTCAACTCCAGGCAGTGCCGACAAGTGCGGCAGAAACCGCAGCACCAGCCACAAACTGGCACACGCTTCAATCAGAATCTGTGACTGTTGCTGCGGCTTTGGCTGTCGGCTGTCGGCTGCTGGCTGCTGGCCAAGACATTTTCATTTCGCACGCGTTTTCTTTTATCGATCCAACTGCTTTCCAGCCTGGCTTCAAATAGAAATTGAAAATTGTTTTGCGATTGTTGTGCACCGTGCGATCTACGCGATGTATCTGCACATCTGTATCTCTGATGATTGCCATTCGCCTCACTTCCTCACCAAACTGACGCAGCAGAGTTCTGGGATGTGGATGTGGCAAACGGAAGCATTGATTTTCTTTTCTTGACTTTTTTTTTTGCAGAGAGATAATGAACTACAGTCATGGATCGGAAAATGCTTGGATCATTCTATACAGAAGTTCCCATGTCCATAGAAGGAACAGAACTACGAGTAGAGTCTGGTCAAAGAATCGGGATTGGAGTGCAGCTATTTCATATGAATAATCATTATTTACTTTATCTACTTTTGGAAAGAGCAATTCAGCGAAAGCCAAATCCAAACTGGGAGACACTCCTCAACTCCTTTCCTATTTGCCACCTGTATCATACAAGTTCCATTGGATGGCATAATGACTGCAGGCATACTGCTTTGATTTCACTTCGTAAAGATTCTCTTATGGGCCATCATTTCTTGATCTTACAAAACATTATATGATGTACAAAAAATGGTATTGCTGTGTGAAATTTTACGTACAAGACAGCCAGAGTGCTCAAAGATTTCATTTGTTTCTGGTTGAGTGTAAGAGAAGTGCTTCTTGTGTTTGCAAAGTCTTTGAGCTCAATCCACTTCTGTTTGGGTTGGGTCTGTGCCAGTGGCTTCGATTTAAGCTAATAGCCTGACACTCTAGAAATTTGTTTCACTTTTTAAATCGACAAAATGACTTGAGCAATTAACACGAAGAGCAGCTGAAGAGCAAACAAACAAACACTAAAAACTGTCATAAGGAAAGTCGATGTCTCTGTCTGTCCGCCGGCCTGTCCGCCAGTCTGTCCGCCAGTCTGTCTATATGAGCAGAGGGCGGTGTGGGGCTCATCTGTAGGTCTTTTGTGCCTCGGTTGGGGCTGCTTTGTGGCCGTAATGTAGCATAAAACGAACCAAATAATTGTGGAACCAAGTGCGTGGAGTGTGGAAAGCGCACTTCCACTGAGCAAAAGAGTTTTCTGTGCCAAAGTTTTTCTGATTCATTTATTGGCACAAAGGCATACTATAGTTTATGTTGTTGGGCGCATTGTCAACTCGACCAGGCCGAGACCGGGGCCAAGACCGGGGCCAGGCTTTCACTCAATGGAGTGATGTGGAAGCCACTGACACGATTCGATTTGTCAGTGGCAACCAGTGGCACAGCGGCGACATGAGCTTGCAATTTGGCAAATTGATTTTCTTTTGCCATAATTCTACATTTTTATTGTGTGCTTAACTTTCTTTCTTTCGATGACAGTCGATTCGATTCGATTCCATTCCATTCAATAAACTAAATTGTCTGTCACTTACCGCCGCCATTCGTTTCAATTGATCTAAATCCACTTGTTGTCGGCACAGATGATGCGACTATTATTATTAAACTTGTTAAAGCGATGGAAAGTAGTTGTGGTCTTGTTGTTCTTGTAGTTGCGGTTGACGCTGTTCTGGTTGACGCTGCTGCTGTTGTTGTGCGGGACAATGTCGCCGCTGAGGCCGGCGTAACCCACTTAAACATGTTTGTTGGTGGCTCACTGGTTGCTGGCTCGCTGGCTGGACACTGGCGGGGAGTTCTGGCCCAGACCGTTTCTGGCTTATTCTTATTATAGTATTCGCTCGGATTCGGACTCTGATTTCGAAATGGGAGTGCGAAAAACACACACACGCACACACACAAGGGTGTCGTGTCGTAACAGCGCGCCCTCAATGAACCGCTAAGCCAAGCCAAACGACTTAGGCAACGAACGCGTTTTCCGAACCGATTCGCGATTCGGGAATCGAGAACTTTACGAATATGTGATTTGACCGCACTTTGCTAGAACAAATAAAGCTTTCGTTGGCGAATTTACAGTTGCTCGAGCCGAAACGAAAACCCAGAGCTGAAGCACACACACAACGCGACGGTATAGTCTCTTCTTTTGGGGGGGAGTGTCGTATCTCTTTCACAGCAGTTTCTCGACCATGGCCAGCCGTGTGCGTCCGGTCAACTGAACGCTCCGCGTGTGTCTGATTGGGAGTTAGTGCGGCCGTCGCCGTGCAGCGGCCAAGATAACGGACCTTCGCCACTTTTGTGTGGAAAACTTTCACTTTAACTCAGCCGCAGAGCAGAGCAGAGCAGAGCAGAGAGAAAGAGCGAACGATCGCGAGAGACTGGGTAAGACTGAGAGAGCGGCTCGTACGTGAGAGTATTTCTATTAAGCGACGCTTAAATGGTAAACATTTCTAATTCGGCGTCTGCTTCTTTAACGGCTGATGGTGCTGCTGCTGGTGCTACCGATTCCTGTTTTCATCGCTTGCTTGCTTGCTTTCTTTCTTTGCCCAGGTCTCGCTCTCTCGTCTGCACGCGTGCGCGTTTCGAACTCAACTGAAACGGTTTACAGCGCGGCCTTGCGGTTAAGAGCGCTCCGCTTACAGAGCGCTAACAGTGTCGCTCGCTGTTATCGCACCTCGGAAGAGATGGCCAGAGCTTTCGCCTGACCGATATGTGAATCTGCAGCAGGGTTATCGGCCCCCGAGCCTGAGCGTGAGCCTGAGCGGGAGCCTGAGAATGCCAATTATCGCTTCGCAAAATTACCGGCAAAACTTAACTGCTAATAACGGTGATCTGCCCATGTGGCAGGAGGCCCAACCTGTCGTTTGGCATTTCCTTGACCCAAATTTCACTCGGCGCGGCCTTTGTCAACACATGTACTCGTACAACACAGCTGGAAAATCCGGCGCTGGTCGTGGCTGGTCGTGGCTGGGCCTGGCTATAGGCCCGGGCTATTATAATGGTCGGTCCACCACTCGAGCAAAGGCTGGCACTTGGCTGGCCAAGCGTGGACACGGCTCCACCATCACGATCTTTTTTTTTCTGTCTGTAGAATTTCACTTTCGTTATTGTTGTCGCTCTTAGTAGTTTTTTTTTTTCTTTTTTGTTTTTAATGTTTTTTCTGTACACTTTTCTGTACTTTTTTTTCAGTTTTTTGTATGCAAACTTTTTTGTTTATTTTCTTGTGGTCAGGCCATTGAAATGGAAAACGTTTCGAGAGCTACGATCGGGCATTCCGGGCACGTGGGCGTGGGTGGCGGCGTCTTGTCGAGAACCAGTTGGGGTTGAATGCGATGGCTTTCTCATGGGGAAGAAGAGAATGTCTTGGCCATGATTAATTCAAATGGATATTACGACACTCTCTGGAATATCGGACTCACGAATGCCGTGTATTATGAACGATTTTAAATGATTTTAGCATAATCAACGGTAAGATATCTAAAACAAAGGCCCTCCTAGGCGACGATGACGACCATCGTCCAACACTTTCACTCCATTCGTCGGGGCACAGCAGACCCCAGTCCAAGTCCTAGCCCCAGCTCCAAGCAATAAATATCGCAAAAGAAGGTGCCAAAACAAAGAATAACAAAGACTCGAGTCGAACTTTAAACAAACGGCCAGAGCTCTGCAAACGATCCGCGCAAATGATGAAATATTCAAAACCATTCATTCTCCGACGATATCTGTTTACGATGCCGCCGCCGACAATCTGGTTAGCTTCAGGGGACGGGGGGCGGGGTTATATAACACAGTCCGACAGTCCCGAGGGTCTAACCATGCGAAAAAATATCCAATCAACAAAAACTTCTCCATCTAATTGCCCTGGCACTTGATTTCGGTTTTTGCATATCTTCCGATGATAACCTATTAAAATATCTACCAGCAGGAGGGCGGCTGGCGCTGAACCAATCGATTATCGGATTGATCGGCAAAGTGTGAGAAATCGAGTTCCCAAGAGCTGCCAAGAAACGATCAAAATGTGAAGGCTTCAGCGGACGTATGGATCTGGGGGGGCGGCCTAGGGCCAGACCCAAACGCTTGTCAACGCCTACCGTATTGCCAATTTGCTTTTGGTTTACAGCTTATTAGCTGCCATTAATTTGTTTTCAGCGCCGGCGATTGAAAGCGAAAGCCATCAGGTCTATAAAGGCGGCCTGTTGTGAGGTGCTCGATGGTCAATGGTCTTCGGTCTTCAGTCTTCAGTCTCCGGTCTGTCTGTGATCGTTGGGCATCGCTGTTGGATTAAGACCTAATTAATCAAAATGAGGCGTCGACCCGAATCGATGATTTATTGAGCCCAGCACAAGCACAGGCCGCCTTGACAGGGTCCAATCATCGGTTGGGGCTGGGTTGAAGGTACTTTCCTTTTTCGGGCCTCCCAGCGTCGGATGTTGCACTGATCGTTGGGTATTTCGGGATCTGTGACTAATTGAAAAGGCAATAATTTCACTTTTAGCAAGTCGCCGGCCATGTTTGCCCACTAACAGCCACAAGACCCCGGCGAACACAGCAAAGAAAAGAAATTTCAGCATAACAAATGAAAGTGAGCAGCGGCGAACAGCAGCAAGTACAAATGACACTCACACACTCACACACTACCAGGCATTGAGTGTGTTGGGCAAATGTAAGACACGTTAGCGATCAGCAGGAGCGGCTCCCCCAGTGGACCCCGAAAAACGGTCAACAAATCGCTGGATGACAACTTGCGCTTTCAATTAGCGCGTGTCAACGGCCCCTAAAGAAGGGTCGGCGTCGTCGTCGCCGGCTCCTCCACTCACCGCTCGAAGGCAAGCCCAGGGTACACCTATGATTTAATTTCGGTTTCTTTTCGCACACATTTAATTACGCAAATGTTATTCAATAAAGTCGCAGACAAGTCAGCGATTAGAGAAATGGGCGAAACTTTTTGGCACGCTGTTGTTTGCGGGTCAGGCGAAGTGCCTTCGTTATGATAGGGGGCTTGCTAGATACGATAGTTGCAAAAGAGGAGGAGAAACCCGAACATCTAACACTCTAGTCTCTGTGATGGAGAGACCTTTTATCTGTGATTCTTCTGGAATTGAATCACAATCTATCCCAACCTCCTTCGGAACTGCATGATTTCCGAGTCTGATACCTCTAAAAGGCCGTATACTTATTTTTGGTTACTCATTGGTTCCATTTATGATTTCTTTCCGACTGCCAGAAGCCTGTGCATAAATCTCCCTTCATGTATTGGAATATTCTGCCACTCTCCTTCACATCGAGAGAGCATTCGCAGAGCGGCCAATGAAATACGTCTCCCTTTTGGCATTTCTTTGGCGATGGCTTTGTTGGTGGTCGATGGTCTTTGGCCAGCCTGTGCTTCGGGCTAATTGCACTATTATTTCATTTTGATGCCATTTTAATTTAATTCCATTTGCGCAACGACTTTCGTCTTCATTAGGTGGGCTTTTTTCCCATTTTTACTGTTTGCTAGGCCCCGCACTCCATCAAAGTTTTGCACCTTTCACAGAATTTTTACCCCGTGGTATTACCGCTTGAGTTCCGTCATCATTGATTATTTATTTTATTTTCTTTTATGGCCTTTTTATATATATTTTGTTGTATTTTTTCGCTGGTAATCAAGGTTTGATTGTGGGGCGTCCGTTTAATTGGCGAAAATTAAAAAGGGAAAACGCTCTTGCATCGAAAACGCTTTGTGTAGGCGTCGCGCCGGGGCTAATGCAATTAATTAGAAAGCGAAACTAAACACCTCATTTAGAAGATGAAAGATGCGGAGAGAGACGCGCAAAAAAAGGGGGAAAATTCATAATATTTTTTGTTGATAAATGCTGGCCTGGAAATTAAAATATGACTTCTCTCTTTTTTTTCAATCCACAAATACCTTCGCTTTTCTTGTGGTGGCGGCGAGTCCCACCGCTTGCCAATGGAGTCCGAAAGGCCAAAGACCATAAATTGTTGAATCTTTGGAAAGGGACTGGGATGATGGGAAAGGGAGAATGTTGGGGCTTTCGTAGGGCTTAGAGAGGATTGCGGGTTCAAGTTAGGGCCAGGGGCTAGCACCCTGCTGGATCATCAACCAACTGAATCATCATTTTGACGCCCATATACAATAGGCATTCGTCAGGGGGAAGCCGGCACAGAGCAATTTGGGACCGGGAGCCGTCTGAAGACGCTGGCTACATCCGAAAAACATTGAAGAGCCGAAGATCTGTCTATCGATCGATCTATCAAGACTTGAAGCAGTTAGACAGACAGACAGACAGACATACCCAAAACCAATAATTACCGGATGAGGAGTAATTTCCTAGGGGTTACGTTTCAAATGGGCTCGCACAGCCATCAAATTAATGATCATCTCGAGAAGAGTTTTGTTTGTAGTGCGATTCCATTGGGCGATATCGGGAGAGGTGAGAGAGTTGTGGCTGTGTCTTCTGGGAGCCAAAGCTTTCCTGTGCCAGACCGCCAGAACGCGGGCTCCCCCACCCCGCCCCGTTACTGAAAAGGAAAACACTGTCCAAAAGTACTTTTCAATTGTTTCCATGGATCTGTATTTGGAGAAAGATTTTTTATGATCATTGTTGCCGTTGATCTTGGGCAGCACTTGGACTTTCGTTTTTTGTTTGCTTCTCAAGTGGCTGCTGACTGCTGGCAGGGGCGATGCGGCTGTTCCTATAAATCTTTTGGCCAGAAAAATAAGAAATTTCCATTGTACTTCTGGTGCGTTGGGAAAGTCTGAAAATCGTCATTGTGCATTCGGCACAGGTACAGGTACAGTGGTTGGTGGTCATCTTTCATGCCCCCATGCTGATCTCTGACTGACACCCGCCCCCACATTCGCTGGTGGTGTGTGCGGCTTTTGATGATGCTTCAAGCGTTTTAATTGTGCAACGTTTCTATAGAAATCAAATGCAAGACACTTCACCTGGAGACACCTGGGGCAGCCGTTACTTCATCGCTTTCGTTTTCCATGGGAATGCTCTAGATTTGGCTGTGGCCATTTGGCCATCATTTGCAAAAGCCCGCAACAGGGTGCCCAAATGTGCTACATCTGTAACAATATCGTATAATTTAGCAAATGTCTATTATGTCAGTCCATCAAAAATTTCACTTTGATTTCGGTAGGCGTCTTGCATAAAGCGTAAAGCGGTGTCCCTCTATAAATAAAGACATCGAGCGTCATCAATCGCCAATTTGTTGACGAATTAATTCAAATTGTCAAGCTAAATCACGCCTGCCCAAAAGCAGATCAAATCGGCACCACAAATTTTCACTTTCTCTCGAGTGGGTCATATTTATGGCTTATAAGTCTATTAAACTCAGTTAGCTAATCGCAGCAGAGGATCATCGCCTGACGAATCCCCCTAATCTCGAAGACCATTACGAGCACGAATCGCATGTGAAAGTTCATGCAACATATTATCCAAAAGTGACTAAGGACCGAATGGTCGTGCCGCAGCCGATCATAATCTGGACGCATGACCCCTTCGTGGTACGCGAGGTCTGTACAAATTATAATATGCCTGCCGCAAGGGATCCCGCGGCATGTACTTGCAACGCACTGGGGCTCCCACACGCCATAAAATATGTCCGCGGGAGGGTAACGGGTGTCCGAGGGGGTCATATTCAAATGACCAACAACTATAAGCCATCAGCCATCAACCGAGAGCGAAAGTACCACGACAAAAGTCAGTAATTGCAGGCCACGATCAGCGACACAGCAGATACGTGTAATATAAGGGCACGATCAACTAGCACTAGGAAATATTTTAATTTATTTATTATTGGGTACCCCCCCAAAAATCCAGCTCCACAATCCCATACAATTGGGATCCATTGAACACATTGAATTGGGATGTGATGCCGGTCTGCTGGGAATAGCTAGTCTTCGCTGAAAGTTGTTCAATAAGCATAAGCAATTATGACCAATATGCTTATAAGAAAAACTGCGAAAAGGGATACAATTTCAAAGGCCGCAATATTTTATTTGATTTCCTTTGCATTGTCTTTACTTTACCTTCGTTTGCTGATCGTTGGATACATGTTTGGCATACTTAATCATTTTCGTTTTCTGGCCTTACATATGCAAAACAAAATGTTGAACATTTTTCTATTTACTCTTTATCGTTGCTGGCTGGCCAGCAAAGAAAGTTTTCAGTTTGGCCGCAGTGGCAGTGGCACCTGCCCAAATAATGTGTGAATCGTCTCATGCATTCGGAATTCCAATAGCGGCTAAGTGTGTAACGAGGGGCTTCTACGCGGATGTATCCCCAAAAGTAAGACTTTTTGAATTTTAGCAGAGTTTTGGATTAGGACAGAAAGGGGAGAACACACGAGAATCAGCTTAAGATATAACGGCTGGTGCTGGTGTGAGAAGCGCGAGAAAGAGAGACAGATGTAGATGTATAACAAATGAATCGGACAGAAATGCGTTTTGCTGAAGAAGTTTTTTACATGACATCTACAACTTAACTACATGTCTTTAAGCGACACCTAGCGTTCATTTTACGTATCGTAATTATACGTATACGTATACTGAATAGAGTTGCCAGCTATTTAATTTGGCGCGCATGTAAATAAAAACAAACAAAAATTTCGAATGTGTGGTAAAATAAAATTAAAATTTTCTTCACTGCGTATGTGTGTATGTGTACGTCGTGGCTGCAGACTCCTCTGCTATGGCTGACTTCCGTTACTTAGATGATAGACAAAGATAGCTCTGGATTCCAGTTCATACAATTTCGTGCAAGTAGCAGACAGTTTGAGCGATAAGTATACATTCATATGTACAAGCTGTTGTTGATTTCGATTTGAATCGACATGTTTCCGCAATAATATATCCTTTGTAAAACGGCGAAACTATTATGATCATTCTACTTTATGTATATAGCGATTTGGTATTCATATATGTATTCCTGATTTTCTTCGAAACTCCGATCGTCTGAAAATATGATTCTTCAATTCGCATTCGTAATAAAGATTGCTGTCACTACACAGAGACATTGGTTTGTTTTAAACATTTTAATTGAATTAATTTTGTCGAGCATGATCTGCTATAAATAAATAATTACAGTACGTTATAAGATAAAATTACAATAGCTTCTTCCGCATGGTTCGATTCGAGGAGAAGCGACTTATGTGATAATGCCCTACCGAAGGATCGAAAAGGTTTCGAGTTTCTATATAATAATGCAGTACGCGTACGGGACTAAAGCTAAGTGTAAATGTTATGCAATAATTTAGAAAATTATTTACAGCAAATGGGAATAAATTAGGGTCAAATCGATTAATACGTTACATGAGCTGTGACTGTGACTGCGACTGCGACAGCAACAGCGACACTGATAGTCGTCGCTCTCTCGTTTAGTGTGCTTGTTAATCACATTCACTAACTAGTTTAGGGTTAGGCTAGGCAACGCTAAGATTATGATTATGACAATGGAAGCGGTCTCGGCAGAGTGGTAGTGGTGTCGCTTGAGCTGCGGGCAGGTGGAGGTAAATGGTGGCAACTGAAATCGTTGCTCGGGTTATGGGCTATGGGCCATCTCCGAGCGAGTGCCATAACCGGAGCACGAGTCCGAGTTTGAGTTGGGTTCCAGGGCCGAGAGTCCGATCTCGCTGGGGAGTCGGTGCGGAGTCGTGGGTGGAAGACGTGCTAGGCATTCACTAAGTATTAAGCATAATACACAGGCGAGGTCGACTGAACTAGAACTGCAGAATCTGGTTGATCCAGTCCCGGAACTCGGAGATGCGCGTGTAGACGCCCGGCTGGTTGGCCTCCGCGCACCCGATGCCCCAAGAGATGACGCCGCCGAGCTGGAAACGCTTGTCGGCCTCCCGCTGCAGCACCATGGGGCCACCGGAATCGCCTGAGAGGTGCGAAATGGGGATTATTGAGTGGATCCTGCAGTGCCATAATCGACGGCCATTACTCACCTTCGCAGGAGTCGTAGCCGCCCTTCTTCCAGCCGGCACAGATGAATATGTGTGGTATGTGCTCGATGTAGCCCGCGGTGCGGTACATGGACTCGCAGATGGTGTTGTTGATGACCGGCACGGCCACCTCCTGCAGGACGCTGGGCAGTGGTCCGTCCTCGTAGAGGCGTCCCCAGCCGGTGACGAAGGCCGTTTGGCCAATGAAGTTCTCGTCGTTTTCGGGCACGCAAACGGGAATGATGTTGGGTTGAAAGACCACCGGCTCATAGAACCTGATCGGATGGAAGAACAGGAAACGGAAATCGATATAAATTACCAAGCCAAGAGATGCAGACTCACCTGAGCAGGGCCAGATCGTACTCAAAGGTCCGCGGATCGAACTGCGGATGAGAGGCGACGATTTGCACACGTCGCTCCTGGTAGCCGTAGGGCTCCTCTTCCTCGGCCAGATCGTACTCGCCCAGGCGCAGCAGCAGATCGGAGGGCGGCACACTGAAAGCACCCAAGCAAATCACTCGTGAATTTCTCCCGCTGGGAGGAGGGCATCGGAAATCGCATCTACTCACTTGTCCACACAATGGGCGGCGGTGATTGCCCAGTTCTCGTTGAGTAGAGCCGCTCCGCACTTGTGCAGGTAGGTGGAGGTGCGCCACTGGCGCAGCGATATCTGCCAGGGCCAGCGTCCGAAGGCGGCGTTGGCTCCACCAACAATGCGCGGTTCGGGGAACATGCGACGTCCACACACTGAGAGGGGGCGAGTGGGAGAGAGGGAGAGAGGGGGGGAGGCCCAGGATGAGTAAGGAGATCTCTGCTAATAGGCACTGTGCCAGGTCACAATTAAAATAATGGGCCCCAAAAGGCCCTAAACATTTTAATCACTTCGCCAGGCACTCAGTCATTCCAGCCCCAGTCCGGCCCGGGCCGGGCCAATGTAACATGCTTTGGACAAGAAGAGGCGAGGCGGCCAGCAGTCCTTGACTTTGGCCGGCCACAAGGCAAGCAGTCAACGGCCTACTTTATGGTCCGCAACTTGTCCCGACTCGGACCGACTCGTTTCGTGCATCAAGATTGTTTCTGCAGCCGCAAATCGGTCAGGGGGCTGCTGTGGCAAGGGTCCAGGAGTTGGTTTGGATTCTGTTTGGTTTGTTGTGGCTCCGCAGACGGAAGAACGCAACGTGACCCAAGCGGCACAATGACCGACGAAGCGAGGCGGTGGGGCAGGGGGCAGGGGGCAGGGCGAGGATCATTATTGTAAATGATTGCTGTAAAAATTGTTGCGGACATCGGGTATGGATTCGGTGTGTCTAGCAGCAGCGGCCAGGCTTAGGAGATTTCTTGGGCATTTATGAGCTGGCGGTCAGATCTGCCAAGACAGCATCCAACTTCATCTCTTCGTGGTCTTACTCTGGGCTCAAGGCCAACGTTTAGCCTTCAAATTGAATTTAATGGCCACGCATGCTTGGCTTTGTCTTATGACCAAAGTCTGGTATATTAATAGATTTCTCCTCGAAGGAAACAAGTTTTTCTGACTGACGCGTACCTCGAAGATACAGATACAACGACAATACGACACCATGGACCCATGTGCTCGTTCTTGTGGACTCACCTTCTTTGTAATCGACGCCCTCCAAAGCATTTGCAGGCGCTAGCGTTGTGCTCCCAGCTGCTGGCTCCATGGTCGTCGTCAGGCTCACTTCCTCGCCGCTGTAATCAGTGGTAGCCGCTGCGACTTCTGTCGTTGCTGGCTCTGCGGTGGTGCTGCTGCCTGATCCCGTCTCCGAGCTGAGCTCAATGGAAGATGATGTAGATGAGGAGGCCAAAGGAACGCTGCTGCTGCTGCTGCTGGTGCTGCTCTCTGGTCCCTCTGTGGTTTTGACAGTCGTCGTGGTTGCTGGCCTGGCGGTGCTTGTGGCTTTCGGTGGTTTCGTGGTCCTGTGAGGCTTTTCTGTGGGACTGTGGGTCTCTACCGAACCAGGCTTCGACTCGCTGGTGCTGACACTAGTGGCCACAGAGATGACCACTTTGTCGGTGGCCGTGGGTGGTGCTGCTGCCGATTGGCGGTTGGAAAGCGAAAACCTGCATTAGAAAAGAACAAAACTTGTGGCAAGAAAAAGACACACTCACCTGTGCTCGCCGATGTTTTGTTCAGCGCCTGCAACTCGGTCTGCTGGTTGGGTGGGGGTGGTGCCGGCTGCCAGTCGTTGGAAATGCTTGCGTTCGTCTGTGGCTCAGCCTCCACGTCCGTCCAGGTGATCAGGCCGGGCTTCTTGGTCGTTGTTGTTTCTGTTTTGGGAGTGCTCGTGCTCAACAATGGTCTCTCTGTGGCTGCCGTCGTTGTGGGAGGTTTAGTGGCAGTTGTTGTTGTTGCTGTTGTCCTTGTCGTTGTTTTGGGGGTGGTTGTTGTTGTCGTTGTTGTTGTTGCTTTAGTGGTGATTGGTGTTGTGATTGGGGCTTTGGTTGTGTGACGACGCGTGGGCTTTGGCGTAGTTGTTGTGGTCGTTGTTGTTGTTGTTGTTGTTGTAGAGGAGCTGCTAGGCTTCGTTTTAGGTGGGGCAGTGGTTGTAACAGTGGTTGTTGTTGAAGGTGCTTTTGAGGCGGTACTGCTGGTGCTTGCTGTTGCCATGGGGGTGTCTGGCTCCGCCAGCATGACGGGCACCTTTACGTACTCCCCAGTTGGTTTCGGCCTTGGCCTGGGCGCCTGAGTGGTGCGCTCTGGCAGCTTTGTGGCTGTTGTCCGATTGCCGTGCAACTCGTCCTTGAAAGATGTGCTCGTGGTTGTTGTCGTAGAGGTAATGGAGCTGGTGGTTTGAATCACAGGCCTGCGGCCTGGTGCAGTCGTTACTGTGGTTCCATTCGCGGTGCTGGTGGTGCTGCTCAGGCTCTCCACTGGTTTCCTTGTGGCTTGCGTGCCACTAGCGGTGGTTGTTGTCGACCCAATCGGCTTCTTTGGGGGCGTTGGCCGTCTACTCGAATGTGTTTTGTGTGGCTTGGGGGTGGTGGTGCGTAGAGGCGGTGTCGGACGCTGAGTGCTGGACTGTGCCGTGGTTTCTGGTGCCTTTGTCGTCGTGCTTGCGATGGGTGCAGTTGTGGTTGTTGTTTTGAAAGATGCCGAGCTGCTGCTGCCACTGCTGCTGCTCGTGGTGGGCCTTGTATGCCTCCTGGTTGTTGTCGTTGTCGTCTCCACCCTGTGGCCGGGCTCTGTGGACGGCGGCGTTGTCGTCTCCACAATTTGGAAGGTAACAAACTTGATGGGGACCGTGGTGGTTTCAATGCGCTGCTCAACCGCCACGGGGCCAGTGGTCAGCACTGGCCTGGCGCTGGTGGTGCGCCGACGCGGCGGCTTAGCCGTGGTGGATGGCAGTGGACCTGCTGGTGGCTTGGCCGTTGTCCGTACCACAAAGTGCGAGTTCTTGTGAGTCGTGTGGTCCTGCACTGGGCGCCGCGTGGTGGTGGTCGAGAGTGTGGTGCGCACGGGCTTGGCGGTGCTCAGATACGATTGGGTGACGTTCTTGAGCAGCTCGTTGCTCGTGTGCTGCGTCGACTGTTGGTGGTTCTTGTGGGTGGTGCCCCCGCTGCTGCTGCTGCTGCTGATGCCACTTTCGGTGGTAAGCTTGAAGAGGGAGCTCGTGGGCAGCGTGGTGGACTCATGGGCAAAGTGCGAGATGGTATTCTGGTCGATGCTGTTGTCGTTGAGCTCCGGGGCGAACAGGGAAGCCTCCTCCTGGAAGGAAAAAGGAGTATTAGTTGGTTGGGTGGCCAGGGGGCTGGGGGCTGGGGATGAACTCACCTTCATCGCACAGCAGGAGCCAAAGTAGAAGCGATCGATGCAGGTGCCCAGGTGCGTGCCGTTCTGCTTGATGCAGTCGATGGCGAACATGCAGACTCCGGAGCGGCCGGACTTCCGCACGATGCAGGGCAGATGTCGAATATTGCGGCCCGATTGGACTGTCCAGAACCCAGATAATGATAATCACAATCAGTATAGTGTAATGAGTACTAATAATAGCTATAATAATGATGATAATGATGATGACTGGCCGATGCCTTTTCTGGTTCTATCAATACTCCACACCAATGCTCCACACCATTTCCGTTTGCCGGGGCCGATTAACGCCTTCGAATTTGTACGCCAATTTGAGAGGTCTGGCCTTTCGCCGTTAGGCAAACAACAGTTAACACAAGTGAAAATGAAGTGGCAACAGGCCGAAAACGAAGACCAAGACGGGCCACGAACCACCAAGCACCAAGCAGCGGCCCATAAAAGCCGCAAACGGCTGAAGGGCGTCATCGTATCATGGGGGCCCAGACCGCCCGATGAGGCAACAGTAGCCCCATCCGCATTATTGTTATTTATTTATGATTTCTGTTTTTGTGCTGCTTCTGCGAGAACCGAGAACCACCATCATCATCATCATCATCAGCAGCAGCAGAAGCAGCAGCATGATCATTGTGTAATCGAGCCGGGCATTATCCAAGCGAGAGCTTTGAACTTACATAAGATGAGGCCAAAAGTTTTGCGTGCCTCGGGGGGTTGGGGGGGGGTTCTCGGAAAAATTGCTAAACGAACGCGGCCAGGGACGAGCACGAGCTGGCCGGCCCAGTTCGCGATCCTGTTCTGCTTTTGACCATAAATAAACATAACAAGCCTGGCCAAGACAGGCTCCCCAAAAATACTCGCAAATAAATAACGTACTTTGTTAGCCGCCTTTGCTCTTGTCTTATATTCAGGTTAAATCAAAGGCAAATAAAACGGGGGAACACTCTGCATTAAATGCTCTTTTCAAACAGAAACTTCTTCTTCAACTTGAAGACCAATAAAAGCCACTAGATTTATCAGATACAGCCGTTAGGCCCCCTAGGCATTCCTTTTATAAATGCCACAAAATACGCCGCTAGTCGGTGTGGCCTCAGCAAAGCCCTTTCAATAGGGTATCAAAGGCTGTGAAATATTGCCAGCTGTCTTTTTGGTGTTTTGCGTTTATTGAACTTAAGCCGTAAAGTGTCGCGCATTTCTTATGCAATTAGCACGAAATTCTGACATCAGTGGTCTTTCGCGATGGTTTGCAGGCGGCAGAGGCCCAAGCGAATGACTCAAGACACGAACTGGCGGCCTGCATATGGGATT
Organism: Drosophila persimilis; assembly: GCF_003286085.1. NCBI lineage: Eukaryota > Metazoa > Arthropoda > Insecta > Diptera > Drosophilidae > Drosophila > Drosophila persimilis. The sequence goes on from NW_020825289.1 coordinate 13,036,541, forward strand.
CAGTCCACAAAAATTTGTACCCAAGGCGATGGTCAGGGCGATGGCGATGGCGATGGTCACGTTTCCTAGACGCCGGCTGAGCAGTCGCCGTCGACGCTGGCTGAGCAGCCAGCAGTGGCAGCGTGTTCTCTGTTCGAGTATCTCTGTGTTTCTCGATTTCTGTTTGCATTTCGTTTTGTGGCTTTTTGGGTCAACGGCTTAGCATATGTTTCGCCAGCCACTCGGCCAGCCTACCAAGTAGCCCGCCCCACGACAGACGACAGAGTCTCGGCCACGGCCTGGCAGCAGACCTGGCCCGCATTGCAATGTAGGAAATTCGTTTTTGGCATGCGAATGCGGCAACATTTTCGTGGCACGATTGTGGGTGAGTGGCGCAGTGGCTAAGTGGGTCAGCTACCAGGAGAACCCAACAGCCGAAGAACCAAAGAACCAAAGAACCGAACACCCGAAGGTTCGGTTCGATCTGGGCCCCACTTTGCGTCTGTTTGTTTTATTTCCCTTTCACTTGCCATCAAATTTACTTTCCGCTTTCTGTGGCCGCCTCTTCCCGTCTTGGCCATGTACGGGTATATATTGTTTCTCTTATATTTTTCTTTGTGGCTGCTGGACCAGTCATAAACATGAAATGCGCGCCGGCTTTCTTACGGAGAGGAGAATCACAGTCAGAGCCAGAGTGTGCCACACCAATCCGAATCCGATTCCGATTCAGATTCCCGGCTTGCGTCCGAGTCGGACTTGCTGCCTGACTGGCGACGGCCATGGTAGTGGTAGTGGTGGAAGCGGTGGCTCATTTTATGGCAACATTCTTTGATGGTTGACCTCAATTGCTTTTGCTCGCTGACGTTTGCCCGTTTGGCCGTTTGGCTGCTTGGCTCGTTGCCTGGCTCTGGCTCTTACGAGTATATGAAAGTTGTGTAGTTTTATTTTCATCTCTCACCTGCTCTCACACTGAATGAATGGCTGCTCTTTGTTGTCTCTCGCAGACAAATTGGCAGCCGTGTGGGGCCCCGAGAGGAAGTGCTAATAGCGTATAAATTTGGCTCTTAATGGCTATGACCCAATTAATCTCCTTGCCCGGGAGACGCCTGTCTCTATCGTCATTAAATTTGATTACTTTCATTAGAAATGCTCTCTGGCTCTACCTCTACCTCTGTTCTCAATCCGAACTAGTTTGTCGCTTCAGTCTTTTGTATTTTCTTATTTTTGGCATTAAATATTTTGCAGTGTCTGCTACCGTCGCCATATGCTTGTAGTGCCAAAGGAACCTGATCTCTCAGAGCTTTGGAGAGCCATGAAATCCCCAAGAGATGACCCAGAACTATGGCAAACTTCTATCCGTACTTCAGGTTTTACATGAAAAGAAAACTGATTGATAGTTTCTCATAGATTGGGATTCCAATCTGGAGCTAACCTAATCGAATAACCTAATCTGATCTTTTATCAAAAATATACTAGTTTATTTGTTTTTCTGTTAAAAGTTTCCTTTTTTTCGAGTCTCTGTTTCCTCGGCTTTTTGTAAATATTAAAATTGCGGTGTTAATGGCAGCCCAAAGATATCGAGAATCGAGTTCTCCTCTAAATTATTTACTTTTATTCACTGAACGTATGTGTTTGTTTTCTGCATGACTTCATCTTTGAAAAAAAAAACCCCTAACACCTGACAAAAAACACTTCACCTTTCACTGCCATGTGTTTACAAAACTCGTATTTAAAAATGTTCCTTTGCATTCCAAGAAATTGTTAGGTTTTGGTTAAAACAGGATTCCTTTATTTGTCTCATCCCCACACTTGTACCCATATATTTTATTTTGAAACGTGCTCATTACGGATTTCCCCCATTATTACGCGGGATTATCTCTCTGGACCCCTATACAAAAGAAACTTTTAATGGGGCTACGTGAGAGAAAGTGCTGGAGTTCTTGGGAAACAATGTATGTACATATGTAGACCAGGCATAAGCTGTGGCTGTATCTGTATCTGTATCTGCTGAGTAATTCCAGCTAAATAAGATCGTCAATGATTTGACAACAGCTTTGCTGATGGCTGGGATGATTCCATATCAGGTGGCCAAGGGCTGGATGGGGGGGGGGGGGGGGGGGGGGCGGATACTTACACTGTGCTAAGCTGGGATTATCCACAAAGACGGGACTGGCGTTCGTTGTCGGCAGCACCAGACTCAGGCTGGCCAGTGACACGAGGAGGAGGGGGAGGAGGCTGAGGACGAGGCCTGGCAGCGGCAGTGGCAGTGGCAGTGGCATCTTCTGTTTGGTTGACGTTGCTCTACTTTTGGGTGCTAGATCTGTGGCTCTCCTTGTGGCTCTGTATGTGTAGGCGTCTTTATCTGTATCTGTATCTGTGGATGTGTATTGTGCACCCATCTGCAAAATGAAACATAAATTGGTTATTGTGTGAGTCATGTGGAAATGTGAAACGTTTTGACGGCATTATTCAAATTAATCGCTGTGGCATTTCTACAGCAAGTTATGGGCACGGCCCAGGCAGGCGACACGACGAGGCGGCACCGTCGAGCAAGTGCGTAGAAGCAATATGCCGCTGACTCAAGTAGGTGAAAGTCTCTCTCCAGTGACTTGCATATGCAAAAACGAAGAAAAAAACCAGATAGAAAGGCAATGCTCGCAGGCCGAAGCTCTGGATACCCTCGCCGATCCGCTGAACCCATGACAGCTGTAGTACTTGGTTGGATTATCCCATGGAAATATGGCCATTCCACTCCACTGGCTCGTAGATTCTTCATTCTCAAACCCACAATACCCCGCTCTAAGGGTAACAGAAAACGAATGTTTTATGTTCGGCAACCAGGGCGTATGTGTAATATGGCGCGTACGAGTGTGGGTTTAGTCATGCCCAAAATGGCCCAAATGGAAAGCAAAAGTGAGCGAGTGTGTGTGTGTGTGTGTGTGTGTGTGCGATAACAAAGAAAGCGTTCCAAACGGTAACCGACTTAGAGATTGTATAATCAATGGATTAGTCTTGAGCTTCGTTTATATAACTGTTCGGAAATGCATTTTCCCATTCCCATGCCCATCTTGAAGTCCATTCCCATGCCCATAACTAGTTCTCAGCCCATAGCTCGGAACAGAGTTCAACAGACGGCTAATTGATCCAGAGTTCGATCGAGCAAAGAAAGTTCAGTTACAGAAACGATGACATAAACTGTGGCAATCAAAGAAAGCGTAACCGAGCAAACGAGCAGCAGCCGGCGATGATGATGAGTTGGCTAAAGTTAACTGGACCTGCTCCGGGAACGAATGACAATGCGTGTCTACATATATGTAACTATCCCATACCCATACCCATACCCATACCCATACAGAAACAGCCCAGAGGCATCTTGCGGTGACAACATACCAGTACTACACTCGCACATACCACTATTCATTGATCGAGCCTTCTTCTCGGATCGTTTCTGTTCTGTTCTGTTCTGTTTGGTTTGTTCTTTCTTTGAGTCACGATTCTGCAGCATTGAGAAATTAGCTGCGTTTAGAGCGGGGCTCAGGCCGGGCTAACGGTTAGCGGGGAGAGTAACTCTCATTGTTGGCTGCTGCTGCTGCTGTTCTACGAGTGTGTGTTGCGTAATACGGTCATTGAACCCCCCCACCGGAAGGCAGCATCAGCGGCTGCGGCTCTGTTTGTCTTAGAGGTGTCTATAGCCATTAACTAATCAGATCTGTACCAGCCTCTCAGGGAAAGACTCTGGGGAATGGAGAGAACGGAAGCCATAAAACATACATCTGTACGGATGTACTCGTGCATAAGCCCATGGCAGATTATCGAACTAATTGCTGGCACACCTCGACAGCCACTCGCCTCGATGATTGTTTTGCTTTTTTTTCACAGCCGCCTCGAATGCCTCAAAAATGCTGGCCAGCTATTTGTGTATTTGGGTCACGTTCACGTTCACAGCACCAGAAATATCTGTAGCTGGATCTGTATCTGTATCTGAATCTGTATAATTGTGTGTTGGCGTTGCCCGGTGTGTTGTGTGCAAATTAACATGAATTTCGGATCGGCTACTGCGAGAGAGAGAAGCGATAACCAGAATCGGGGCACGTGAATGCCTGGGAAGATGGCGATGGAGATTTGGCCGGATCTGGGTCAGAGCCAGAAAATGATTTGCATGATTCTCGTCAGAAGAAATCATCATCAGCACTGCCTTTATGGGCAATTAAGTAATTTCCACTCGAACCCCATACAAGTGACAGTTTCGTTGGCTCGTTAAAAGTGAAATTACAATTGTTGCCGCCGTTGTTTGTTATTAAAAATACATTTTGCCAGCTGTGGTGTGTGCCCTCGGTAAAAAGCGAAAGCCAGCAAATTTCTTTACTTAAAAGAAAAGTGAAATGGCGGCTTGTGGCTTGTAACTTGCAGCTTCAAATGGCGAACAAAAGAATGATGCCATTTACAGCGGAACGGGGCAGTCCATCAAAAGGCATGTATATCATCTACAGGTATGTGTACATATCTGGTATAATCAAATAAGAAGTAAGTCTTGCTTTCCGCTTCCCGCTTTCCGCTGCTTCTGCTTTCATTTCTGCTTACCAAAAACGGCAAAGAGCTGGGAGAAATTTGTGTTTGTTTTATTTTTGTGTTTCTGTTGCTGGTCTGTACTGCTGCGGGTTGCCTTGGATCAGGTACTTCTACCTGCTGCCGTCATTAGTTCACGAAAACCAAAGACTGCAAGGCACGAACTCGACGTGGATCCCCCCTGAGGGCCAACTAATTGCAATGGGAATTGAAATCGGATCAGTGGCAATCTCTCAATTGCAAATGCCAAATGCAAATTACAATAATTATTGTGAGGCATTCTGTGCTACCGCCCGGGCCGCAGCATCTCGGGAGTGGCTCCTCTGCCTCTGCGCCAAAAAACCTGTATAAACCAGAGCGCGACCCAGGAACATGAAATGCAAATAACACCGAGGCACGGGTGCGGGTATGGGTATGGGGCACGGCTCCAGCTCATCTGTGCCGCAAGCCAAACGTGCTGCAGCTCCACCTCCAGCCCGCTCCTCCGCTGCTGCTGCTGACTGCAGTTTAGACCAAAGCCAGTTGGAGGGGCGGCAGGCCTCCAACAATAAGGAAGAACCGTGTGTGTGGACGGGGAATGGAGTCGATCGATGGATACCCAGCGTTGTTGGGGAAGTGTTTCTTTGGAAAACAGGAAATTGATTATAGATCAATAGAAATTGAGGCAACGAAAGGCCTATAATAATTCCATTCACGGCAGCAGGATCATGATCAAGATAGGACATTCTCCTTCACTTGGTAGTAAAGTATCTTTTATGTGTCCTTTCTGTTGGACCTTTTATTGAATGAATGCACTGCCCCATACTTTTGTTAGTATTCCCTCTAACCCTTCATACCCGAGGCCATAGGCATACCCAGTCTTATGCATCGTCTCCCTGAAACGACTATCAGACCAGTTCTTTAAACCGAAAAGCAAAAATCTTTTGGTGCAGCCAGCAGCCAGCAGCACAGCTCTGGTCTGCTCTGCTCTTGTCTCTGGTCTTGGCTGCCGCAAGAGCCGCAAGAGCCGCAAGAGCCGTGCCACAGCAGCAGCAGAAGCAGCCGCAATTGAAACACTTGTACTAAGCTGCTGCCACTCTTGTGGCTCGGCTCTGTACTTTGCAGGAATTTCAATAAATTTGCAGCAGGGGCAGATAAGTTGCAGAGCAGAACAGAACAGAACAGAACAGAACAGATCAGATTGGAGCGAGCCAACTGCAACTTTTGCTTTGGACTTGTTTTTGAGCTTTGGCCGTGTTTGCGGGGCGCTTGAACTTGCTGCTCTTGTTTTGCGGTTGCTGCTGTTGCTGCCCCTGATCCCCCTGCCACCGATGGTGCAGTTAGTTGCAGTTATGCGCATCTATCGTGTGCGCTTGTATCTGTTGCTGCTGCTGCTTCTGCTGCTGCATCTGTGTGGGCTGCTGGTCTGGTCTCTGTATATGTATCCGAAGAGTGCTCCGAGTTGGCGCTTAATTGACTTGTACGCGGTAGAAAGTACACTCACACAAACGCACACAGAGATGGAGAGATTACTAGGGCCGGCGTATCTGACAGATGCGTATCTCGTATCTCAGACTCGCATCGTTTGCATTTGCTTGCGTTGGGCTTTCGGCTGGCGGCTCTCGTGCCGTGCCGTGCCGTGCCGTGGCGTGGCGTGGCGTTTCGGTCTAACTTCTTCCCCACTGCTGCCGACTATTTTTGGGTCATTTCTTTTAATTTGCTGTTACTGTATTATTGTTATTATATTCTCTGGTTTTTTTTTTCTTCCATTTCCATTTTTTTTTTGGTGTTTTTTGTTACTTTGATGTTTGCTTAACTTCTTCGTCTGTCCGTTTTATGAGTTTCTTCACATTTGGCTTTTGTTTGACACTCGCTTTTTCTCTCTCTCTCTCTCTTTCGTTGCCTTTCTTTTATTCCCAGCGACTGCCCTTTGTTTCAGGCCAGAGCCGAAAGAAAAAATCACACAAAACACTGTTAGTCGCGGGATAATTGCTGGTTATTGTTGGCCGGAGCGGAGGAAGCTCTGCCGAAAATCTCGCAGATCCTCCTGCCGCACGGGTGTACATATATATATCGTATCTGCACTTGAACTTGCCTCGGACTTGGGTCAGGCCAATTATTTAACTGCACAAACACGCACGAACGCAGCAGCTCTCGTCGGAGAGCGGAGTGGAGCACTTTAGTGCGGAGTGCTCTGTGGCTGTGCTGTGTGGCGGTGGCGGTGTGGTGTGGAAGAAGATCCCGCGACAAAGACCAGACCAAAGCGAAACGAAACGAAACGCGGACGTGGACGTGGACGTGGTCAGACCGCGACAAGTTGCGCACGTCTGAGGAGGAGCGCGCTCACAAAAGATCCACACACCAGCAGGCCAGGCCAAGACGAGGCAGAGACGCTGCTGCGGCCGACGCTGGCGTTGACGTTGACTGAGATTTGTGACTGAGACGGTGGCAGAGCTGAAGAACGACAAAGCGAAATTGGTAGAAGTTCGCTCTCTCTCTGTCTCTCTAGCGCTCGCTCGCTCGCTCGTTTGCTGGGGCTCGGATCCAACATGTGCGCGCATGCGTGCCGCTGCTAGAGCTTGGCAGCGACGCCGACTGCTACGCGCATAACGGTTTCCATTAAGGCCAGCAGCGAGAACAGCCAAATGCTAGGCGCTATTTCTTATTCAAATGAACTTCACACACACACACACACACACACACACACACGCACATGGGCTCTCTTGTGCTGACTCTCACGCTCTCGCTCTCTCTCTCTCGGCACAGCTGATTGGCGGCAAATGCTGTTCGGCAGGGGTGGGGTGGGGGCAAGTCATGGGCAGGGGTACTACGGCGCTTCTTCTCCAGTTTTGGGGCTAACAGCGCTTTCACATTAAAATAGCAAGAAGCAGCACACAACAGAGAAGCAAACAAACAAACACACACACACACACACACACACTTTTAGAGATCTGGATGCTTTCTACACTCTATGAGTACCCTTTCTTAAGGTATTATCCATGCAAGATGTGTAAATCGATCCCCTTCGGCGAGGGTATGCGATGCTTCGGCCCCCCCGAAAGCTGGCCTTTCTTTCTGGTTCTTTTCATATTTTGTGGTGCTTCTGGCCATTCTTTATGTCACCATCCATCCAGGTGTTAGTGTGTTATAATTTATGCACGTCCTCAGGTTAAGAAAGTCCATCTTTGCGAACGTTTGAGTGTGGTTGAACATATCTACATATGTACGAGCTATTTGCTGATAAGAATTGCATTTGATCAGGCACTTCATTAGGCAGAGACCATTAGATCATTAGGCTTCAAGCAACAAAAAAAAGCAACAACCATTTGTGGTCGAAAGCAAGCAAGTTATCAAACAAGATTTAGGCACAGTTCCGTCCAAACAAATGGAATAATGGGGGAAGGCGAAGACGCGGATCATAATATCATTTATTTGCCATGTTTTTTCTTTATTTAATGAACAAAACGCACAATTAACTCAACTTGGCCAAAGCAACGGCGATGGCGATGGCGATGGGGGCAGACGCAAACGATGGCGGAGAGGATTCCGATTCGGACTCGGATTCGGATTCGGCCGTTTCTTGAACTTGTGAGACCTTGACAGCTGCTCCACAGCAACTGAAAGGCAAATCGACAAGCAGTGCCTGTTGGTGGCCAGTTCTTTGGCCAAAAGAAGTGGATGCCAATGTGGATCCTAAGAGCGAGTCCGTCCCAGAGAGAGAGAGAGAGAGAGAGTTTAGAGAGAGAGTGTGCGTTGGCTGATAAGCTCCATCATTAGCTACTGTGCTCGCCCCCCGCTCCACCTTGGTCTCCCCTTGCTCTGCGTTTCTCCTACAGATATTTGAGCATCTCGGAATCCACACGATACCCGCTGATAAGAAGCCACAAAGTGGCAGAGTCTTAATCACCTCTGAATGTCTTGGCGGAAGTTGAACTCATTAGGAATTCAGACCACGCGCTGTCTGTGGCACCTGTTGCACTGTCGCAACTCCACTCCGGGTCGGGAATATATGTGTTTGGGACATCGACTTAATCTCAACACTTCTTTCCCCTTACGACTGTTTATTGTTTACTTTTCATTCTTTAATGTTTTTCTTCTTGTTGTTTGTCTTTTGTTTTCTTAAGCCACAAAATTCGCTTTGGGCCTGGCTGTACCCAAAGGTTCGGAACTTGGCTATCAGCTGGGGACAACTCCACATTTTGTTGGGGCCAATGTGTAAAGTAAATGTAAACCAAGACTGTCAAGTGAGGGCAGAGTTGGAATTTGGCGGAGAAACAAGCCCCAAAACTATACAGTGTATCCCACAAGTCTCTTCCTTCCGAACGAAGCGGAAAAAGTCTTTCTGACAAGAACTTTATTTTATTATGTATATTATTAATATTATAATGCAATAATATAATATTAGTAATATTATGAATTATTTTAAATTGTAGATGTAGAAACTCTGTTTTAAAAACGAGCGGGAATGTTGGGAGCGCGGCAAGAGCCGCGGCTCTACTTTGCAACCGATCCTCATTCAGTACATAGATGACCGTATGATTTATGCCACTTATACAATATATTTAATAAGAAATTATAAGTAAGCGTCGGCATTGTTATCCCTCTCTCTTTATAATGTTTACACTTATCATGAGAGATGGAAAAAACATAGAGAGGAGCCCGAATGCTAGTCATATTATGCTGTTAATTCTTGCACTTCGTTTCCCACCTTCTAGCCACTGCAAATGGGGGCTATAATCACTCTTATCAGCCAGAAACCAACCCAAAAGTATACAACTAATTTTTTGAAAATTTCTGAAGAAGTCAAAGATTTTTTTACATTTTAAATTTAATTTTAAAGAATATAAAGAGATAAATATGCTTTAGCACAAGGCTCTGTTTTATATTAAATATAAATAAACTTAGGAAATGGATATTAAAGTCTGCAAGAAGCCAGATCCCTAGACATTCTTGAGTTCCAAGAGAAAGGAACTCCAGGGATTCCAAATGATCGATAAAAATGGGTCTTGAATCAGGCAAATGAAAGCCAATTTCACATACACCTTGTACACATTTTAATACTTGTTTTTATTTTATAATTGTTTAAATAACTAACACTATAAATATGATGGTTTTGTAAGTGAATGTCTATCGTAGGAATCGTTCGTCGAACAGTGTAATAAATATGGAAAGTTTAACCCAAACAACAAATGAATGCAGGGGTGAATGGGGGGCAGGGTTCGGATTGGGATAGGGGGTCCCTGGAAACTGGAGTTAGATTAAAATAAATACAAGGCTCGCGATGGCGACGACCTTCGTCTTACACACTAGCAACCCCGAGTCGTAGAGGAATCACATGGCCTGGCTCCCGAGATGCGGACGCTGGGGGCGCTCCATCACCATCACCATCACCATCCCCGCAACGCGACGGAGACACGCAACCGCACAACCGCTCAACCGCACAACTTCTCCGCGGACAGGTGCAGTCTTCCAATTCAGTTTGCTCCCCTGGTCCAGGGGCGGGCCGCGTCCCGCACTACGCATTGTCGTTGGCCATCACCTTGTTGATCCAGGGCACGAAGCGCTGGATGTTCGTGTAGACGCCCGGCAGGTGCTCCCGGCCGCAGCCGATTCCCCAGGAGACCAGGCCGATCAGCGTCTTGCGGCCGTCCATTGTGAGGGTGAGAGGACCACCGGAGTCGCCCTGGCAGGAGTCCCGGCCACCCTCCTTGTAGCCGGCGCAGAGAAACACCTGCAAGTGGGGCTAAAACTAGAATAGTTCCCATTGGAATGGCGGAATCAATACTCACATCGTGGATGGCCTCCCGTCGTCCCGCAGCGCGGAACCATCGCTGGCAGCGATCGTTGGAGATGACCTCCACATCCACCTCCTGCAGCACCGACGGCACCGTACTCTGGCCGTGCCGCGTCCGCCCCCACCCCGCCACGGTGGCCATTTTGCCCGTCAGCTTGGTCGACGCCGGCGGCAGGCAGACGGGTATGATGTGCTGCTTGTAGACCACGTTGTGGTCCAGGCGTATCAGAGCCACGTCGTTCTTAAAGTCCGCCGGATTGTAGTGCGGATGCACCTCCTTACGCTCAATGCCATACTCCTCGTGGTTCAGGCGCTCCTCCTGCGCCCGCACATCCCACTCGCCCAGGCGTATCTTCATGTTCGAGTTGGTGGTGCTGTATATCGGAAGAGGAGAGGGATTCAACGTCAATTAGGTGAAGGTGTAGGGTGCAAACTGTACTCACGTAGCCACACAGTGGGCGGCCGTGACCACCCAACGGTTTGAGATCAGGGCACCGCCGCAGCTCAGCTTTCGGGTGAGGAAACCGCTCTTGATCAAGGCCACCTGCCAGGGATGCGAGCCGAATCCTGTGGAGTGGCCGCCCACAATGCGATTGGAGCGGGTGTACACCTCTCCACAGCCTGCGAGAGAGAGAGAGGGAAAGAGACAAGTTGATGGAGATCCAAAAGAACGTACTTCAAAGTGAGAGAAAGATACAAATAGAACACAACAGAATCTACAACAGTGCGTGGTGCGAGAGTGTAGAGTGGTTGGTGTGTGGTGGTGCTACTTAAAGGAAAATCGTTTGCAATTGTGCTACGTGTGTGTGTGTGTGTAAGAGAGAGAGACAGAGAGAGGTACGTGATGGATTGGTACCCGGCACTGGTCGATAACTGGACTCGTGATATCCTCCACCACTCTGATACTCGTCGGCCGCCTCGCCCGCATTCAGGTCGAGGACATTGCCCACCGCAAAGGCCTGGGCGTTGGGCAGCAGCTCGTGGGGTGGCGGCGGCTGCTGCGGTCCTCCCGCTGGATCCAAGGGCGCTGGGCCATCGGCATCGAAGAAGCTGTCCAGGTGATTGGTGATGCCACTGACGGACCCCGTCTCGTGCTCCCAGTTATTCAGAGTGGACGAGGGACGTCCCGGCTTGTACGGATTGGAGCCGCTGTACAGCGTGGGACGCTTGGTGCTGTAGTAATTGTTGTTGTTGTTGCTGCTGCTGCTGGTGTAGGATGGCCGGCCCGCTGATGCGGAGGCGGATGAGGATGAGGTGGATGATGTGGATGAGGCCGCCGACAGGCCGTTGCCACTGCTGCTGTGGTGGTGCTGGTGATGTTGGTGGTGCTGCTGCTGCTGCTGGTGCTGTGGCTTGTTCGCGTTCGGCGACAGATCGGGGTAAATGTCATGCAAGTGTATTATGTCACCTGTGTGAGAATCATGATTCAGGACGATGATGAGGCTGTCTTTTTCTCGGTTTGTGCAAGTGTCGTGTGGGTCAGACTTTCCCCCAATTGCCGGACGAGGCCAGGCCCATCATAAAGCCACGACACCGATTATGTCACCGACAAGTAGATGGCCAATAGGCGACTCTGACCAACGGCTGACACAAAGACAAAGTCGGACACTTAGTGACTGTGGCTTCGCACGTAATTCAAACAAATCCAAAAGTCATTTCGGCCCAGAGACAGAACGTCGTCATGACTTGATTAACACTTTCTTGGGGCTGGGGCTGGTTTTGGACTGTGCCCCACTATGCCGTAACTTTTGCGCTGTGATTTTTCCCACATTTGAAAGCAAACAAATAATAAAACTGAACTCCAAAAGCTGCTTTTTGGGGGATGCCTGAGCCCAGTTGAAACAAAGAAAGAAAACACACCAAATTTCACTTTTAAATGCGAAAACGTTCACCTTCGTTTATTTCCGCAAGTGACTTTTGCCTATTTCGGGTTTGGCTTTTTACCTTTTTATTTTGGTTTTTCTGTTTTTGGCTTTATCATTGTCGCCTGGCGTCTTGGGAAAACTTTACACTTGGCCAACGACCAACCACAAAGCCGCCCAGACGTTAAAGAAAGTCAATGAGAACCCGCTTCTTTATGGGCTTCAAGGGAGGGAAAGAAAAAAACACTAAAAAAATTAGGTTTAAATTGCGGTAAAAGGAAAAGGTGGAACAAGAGATTGATGTGGGCCCCCAAAAAGGGAGGAAAACATAACAAAAATTTTCCACTAAGAATTATTTATAACCATGTTGTAATGTTGTGTTGCTGGAAAATTAACGAAAGCTTGCCTATGCAAGCCGAATTTTGAATACCCTGGGACCATCGATGAGCAGCCCTTTGGATGGACTCTCTTCAGACTGGAGAGACTGAGTGAGTTCTTAAGTGGTGTGCCTAAAAAAGGAAATAGTAGATGTATAGACTCGATTCTGATCAATTTTATTGCGCAGCAATCTGCCCAAAATAATAGAGACCTCCTCAAAGAGTATAAACACCAAAAAAAACACCAAAAAGAAGAAGTTACTACTCTAGAAAATTAAACAGAGCACAACAAAATGGTAGAAGCCACGAGTTTTGTTGCATATAGTATGCGTGTGTGGCATAATATCGTATACATAAAGTAACTCTTATTCTTTTTACTTTTGTGGCTGTGGCTGTTGCTGTTGCTGCATTGGTAATTGGTTTCTCTGCGATTACGATACAAGTAACCAATGCACTTGACGATGGATGCACCAACTGATCCATAAAGCAGCGATTATTCACCAAAATTCGGTTTGAGGAATGTGAATGTGATTGTTATTGGAGCTAGGATCAGAATCTAGCGGTTCCAAAAAGTACTCTTAATATTTGTATACGATATATATTTTTTGGATATAACTGGTTTATTGGATTTATCTTGATTTTAATGTGTGATATGTGCTTCGTTTATTTAATTATCGTTTCTTATATCAGTTAATTTTTGGCACTAATCTGTTAATCGCAAAAATCGCTGCTTTTTGTATTAATTTTCTTATAAAAAGGATTTTCTTCTATATAAATTTGTTTTCATAAGTATTTCCGTTCCATATCTTAATATATCCCAACCCCAAGAAATGTATGTAATTTCCCGAAATTCCCATCTTAATGGAGGCTTTTCTGAGATGATCTAACTTTAACACCTTCCACTTAGAGATCACTTCTTCGGCTTTTGTGTGTGTGCCTGCCCATGGGCGAATACTTGGAGTATCTGTGTGATCTGTTTGCCTTGCTTCTTGTGTGTCTGTGTGTGCGCGGAGAGCAATTTGTTGTCATTTTCGAAATGCAAGCTAATTTATAGCGCTATTATACGAATCCGAATTGCATAACTCGAAGCGCAGCAATTTGCAATCGGCCAATGGCGGCGCGGGTGGGGAAAGCAGGAGGCGGAATGTCTTCCAGAATAAACTGTTTGCCCTGCTTGGGAAGGAAGCCTGCGGGGAAGGGTATGGGGGAGGGGGAGGGGGAGTTGGTGTAGCAGTACTTACTCGTATTGTTTACTGGAGCGGCATGCGGACTCTCCTCGGCATCGAGATCTTTGTCGACGCAACATGACCAGATCATGCCGCCAGAGCACAGATCCAGGGGCTTGCCGCCGCCCAAGACACATGAGATGGACAGGCCGCACTCGAACTTGTGGCCACGAAAGCGGCACGATTGCGGTATCACTACAGAGACGTTGGGAGGTTGGGAGGAAAGAGAGAAGAAAATTAGTCTCTGGACAGGAGGAAGTCTCAGGCGAGGCTCTACTCGTATGTCAAGTCAAATCAAATCAAATCAAGTTGTCTTTGGCTAAGTACTTCGGGATAGCATCTCCATTACGCTGTTCTCGCCATAGTATCCGGTGCCGCTGCGGCGGGAGAGGGCGTCCAGGATGAGCATGTCGTGCTCCTGCTGGGCACTCGGATAGCCGAGGCCGGAGACCCCGGCCAGGGCACAGCCCGCGCAGACCACGCCGACCACGAGGAGCCGCAGCCAGGTGTCCTTCGAGTGTCTGGGCAGTGACATGGCAGTGGAATGGAATGGATGGAGGATCGACGCGGACTTTCTCTCTCTCTCGGCCAACACTTGTACTCTTGCTCTTGCACTTTCGCTTTTTCTTGATCTGGAGCTGTCACTGGAGCGGTGGTCCTGCCACTAGGCTGCTATTACGGTGGCTAAGGATTTCACTTTTGTTTTCATTTAGCTGGCGCTTTCTTGCGGCCCACGCATGCGCAACGACGGCGCACGAAAAAAGAAAACTCTCGGTGCGCCGCAGACTTTGCTTTTCCACCGAAACCGTCTTGCTCTGGGCTTTACGCATGCGCACACACACACACACACACACACAGTCCGCTCCGCTCCACTCTGTTAATCCAGCAAACAAAAGGCGACCGCGCGTCGGGAAAATCAACTCAGAACTAAGCCAAGCTTTTGCGGCTGTTAAAGCACGAGGCTGCTGCCAGATGCCAGCTGCCAGCTGCTGCCGAGCCGAAGTCCAACCAGAAGCCGAACAGAGCCACCAACATTTCGGCATTTCACTCGTCAATCGGGGCTCTGGCAGTGCAAGTGGGAAAGAGAGAGTGGATCAGCGGTGCAACATTTTTATTTCTTTTTGGAGCTAACAACATGTTGCTTGGCTTTTGGCTGTGGCCAAGGTTTTCGCTTACATAAAAGTCAGCCAAAATAATCTATAATCTTTGGTCTTTGGGAAACTGGCCGACTCATGCTGGGCAACACTTTCGAATGCCGCGAATGCGACGAGTGTGCAATTGAAGTTAATTGCAGTTGATTTTCCTGTCTCTGTGGTACGAGTACATACATACACACATACACATATCTGGAAACACTTTTGCTTTTGCTCATATTACATATCCGAGTCGATCCGATCCGATCTGCTCCGATCTGCTTCAGCTGCCATTGAACTTGTGCAGCATTCAGGTATCTTTTATCTGTCTTTGTATATATATGTATGTATCTTTATATATGTATTTTATATGGTGCTCTGTGCGCAATTGTTATTTATAATATTTTACCGTGATGGCCATTCACAATTTTCCGAAAAAGCGGGGCTTTCTTGCTTTCTTTCTTTGGCTCGGCTCGGATGTGTCTCAAAGTGTGTGTTTTATGTTTTGTACATACATATGTTAATGTGTAATCATTTCCAGCTCTGTGGCGGCTAATTGGTTGTCGGGTCTGTCTTTTGGAAAGTCCAATTAAGCGCGATGAATAATGGCCAATGGGGTGCCCCACCGCCAAGAACGTGGAATGTGGACTTTCGCTGGGACGGGACCCTTGGTCCATCGCTGAGTCAGCGTCCGAACTTGACATGGTATCGATAGCGGAGGTGGATGTGGTAAGCGGAGCAGCCGAAGATCAAGGTTACCCCGGGCCAGGCCCCATCGCGTCGCGTGTTAACCAATATGCAAATTGTGCAAGACGAAAGACTTAGGCAACGAACCCGATTTGAGTTGACGGTGACGATGGGGGAACTACTTACGATCCAGCTCATCGAAGAACTTGGCCTGCTTTGGCAGCTCCTTGTCGATGGCCTGCTTCAGCTCCGGCGGAATCACTTCATTGTAGACGGAGTTGTAGCTGCTTTGGGCGGCCGCCACACTCTCGAGCACCAGCAGCAGAAGGGGCAACAGGGGCAGCCAGGGGGACTGGGGCAGGGGCAGGGGCAGGCGGAGGCGCATTTTGCAATGTGTACTTTCGTTGTTGGTTTTGTTTTGGTTTTTGGTTGTTTTTGCTGTCACCGATTTCTGCAATTGTGTTTCACTTAATTCACGTAGCGGCGCGAGTTTTTGATTGAATAATCGCGTCTCGTTTGCATAGCCCGGGCCTGCCCTGAAGTGGATCGGAGTGGCACAGTAAATTGAATTACCCGTAAGTTTACAATTTTCACCACCTGTACGCATACATGCCGCTGCTCTCACTCTCTCAGTGAGTGTCTTTTTTTTTATATATATGTACGTATATATTTTTACACCTTTGGTGATTTTTTGGTGCAGCCAGCAGCCAGCCGTTTGCGAACAGTTTGCCTTCGAGTCAAAACACTTAATAAACAGTTGGCTGACAAATTCAAAATCAAAATGCCATCAACACTGGGGCTGGGGCTCCGTCGAGCGGCTATTGAGTAATAGGCACCACCAAAGAGAGAAACAGAGAGGCAGAGAGACGAAGAGACGGCGACATAGAGCCACAGAGAGACAGAGACAGTGAGAGACGCGTATTGAAAACGAAAGTGAAAAGAAGAAGAGCCGAGCGCCAGGCAAAAGGCAACAAGTTTTTGTCGCTCCAGCTGCACAGAGAAAAAAGCTCTAAACATCATTCGACCAAAGGTTACAAGGCAAAAGTTTCGTATAATTTAACATAATTCCTTACGCTCATCCGAAAGTGCTGATTCTATGGTTTTTTGGACAAGGAATGTCCCCTTTTCAGGCGTTCAAATTCAAAGAAATTTTACTCTGACTGCTGCATTCCTGGCCTCGATCGAAGAAAACATGTACATATGTATCTATCTATGTATTTTTCTCTCAGTGTAGTAGTTGCATGTGGCTGTCCGTTGCTGCTGCTGCTGCTCTTACTCTGGCTAATCGCTAGTCGTTGACTAGTAAGCCGCACTGTCCTCCCTGGGCCCCCACACAAAACACACAAATTCAAAGAGGAAGTCATGTTTTCGCTCGCACTAATTCGAGTGCTT
Source organism: Drosophila persimilis (assembly GCF_003286085.1). Classification (NCBI taxonomy): domain Eukaryota; kingdom Metazoa; phylum Arthropoda; class Insecta; order Diptera; family Drosophilidae; genus Drosophila; species Drosophila persimilis. Next base: position 13,053,536 of record NW_020825289.1, read on the forward strand.
AGGGAAACCAACAATTTCCGAACAAATTGCTGCAGGAAAAACCCACATGCCACACACCACACACCACACACCCGCGTGCATCTCAAGCGTACATCTGTTTGGGGCGAAGAGATCTTGAGTTCATGGCAAGAGGCAAAGCGACAATCGATAATTACTGTCCAAAGTCACGGAATCAATGACACACATTCGCGTTTTCATTGTCAACGCCCCCCCACCGCCCCCATCCACTGTGATTCGATGGGATGTTGCATGCCGTGCAACGTGCCACAAATCGCTGGAGGCATTGGCCCATTCGAGTGGGCCATAGTTTAATGTGTTTAATGTACAAATTATGGGCTCCAGCGGGGATGCGGAATTGTGCCATTTGTGGCACTCCACCAAATAGGCCACAACAGTGACATAACCCCCTGGTTGGGGCTCGGGCTCGGGCTCACCCCCCCGCTCGGCACAATGCTAACGTTTGTTTTAGCCAAAGCAGTGGGTGTAAGCAGTTTTCTCTTTTGGCTATGGCTTCGGCTGTCCCAATGGGTGGCGGCGGCGTTCAAGGTCGGTTGTCGTGCCACTCGGGCCCAGAAACCCGTTCCCCCAAACGGAAAACGCTTGTAATTGCGCATAATAATATTTAATAAATCTAATAAATATTTGTCTCCCTTTTGGGAGTTTCGTGGCTTTGGATTGCGCATATCCATTTGTCCATTGCCCAATGCTACGAGACGCAAACTAATGCGATTTGTACTTGTTGCATGCTGTTTGCTGCATTGCCCCAGACTCCCAGCGGAGTTACCTCTGTAAAAGAGGACCACAAGACGACAGTAAGATAAATAAAGTGTCCTAAGCCTGGACTATGGCTCTATCCTCATAGCTTCCTCAAGAAATTGCTTCAAGAATGAGCGGAAGAGCGGCGGAAGAGGCAAAGGTAATGGAACCACTAGAGGCGATATCCTGCCCAACGGGATGTACAACATGGATGGCGCGCACAATCAAATAGTCCAAGCCATAAAATAGTGAATTGGGCACACTGCATCATTAGACATCATTAGTTACATGTAGTTAGTTGCCTTGTAATGTATAATACAAATGCGCCATGGTGGCGCCACTGTGCCACAGTTCAGAGGTTTTTGTTCTCTAGATGATATATGTATGGTGGATCAACTCAGTTCAGTAATCAGTTTGAGAAAAGCATGTAAATCGTTTCAATATGAATCTGAAGATACTGAAGACTTATACTAGTGTAGAGTGTATATAAACTAATTTTTCCTGTCAAGTACGATCTTTCCGCGGCTTAAAAATGCACCAAAAAAAACCTAATATATCGATATGTAAATATCGTAACAGATAAATCTATTTTTCATCGGTTTTATAAACCGCAAACGGAAACATTTACATGACTTCAGAAGAATAAGTTTGTATGTGCATTTTGGGAAATTTAAAAATTTTTCACTATTTGAAAAAATGCCCTCTTAAATTCCCTCTAAATATGTTTCACTGGCTTTAGAAAGGTATGGACCGTGTGGCAAATCAGTCCAGCAACATTCCGAGGCTCCTATAAACCTCACCTCACCGTGTTTGATCAACAATCGCAGTACGCTAAGTATTGGGGTGGGTTTTATCTGGCATGCGTTCGTTGTGTGTTCTGGTCCGTTTTGCCTTACCTTTCTTTAGATTGCCGGCAACATTGTTTCCAGCAACATGAATAGTAAAAATGGGCACATTGCAGCAAGAAAAATGCAAAAATGGTCTCACAAATTTTTCTGCCGCGATCAATGAAACAACAAAACTGTGCCGAATTTTCTTCTGAATTCCGAAAATTCCGCCAAAATTAAATAAATGTATTATCCATTGTTTATACATTTCGGGTTCTTAATTTTTTCGGACTTTCGGTACAACAAGTAAACTAAAAAGTGCTTCCACTGTGAACATGTTTAAACAAAGAATTAAATAAAGAGTGGCTTGTGTGTTGAACTGTGCTCGAAACAGCTTGGATAAAAAGTTACTCAATTGATTGTTTATGTAGTGTTTATAATATTATTTACAAGTAATTTAAAGCAACCCCCTTGATAGCGTCCCATGTCGCTGAATTTGTGTGTGTGTGTGTGTGTGTGTGTGTTTGTGTTTTTGTTTCCGCTCTCCGGCTTTTACTCTTCCAAAGAGTGCTGTGCTGCGTTTGCTTTTACCGTTACGGCTAGATATTTACGGGAAAAAAACACATGCAACATGTTGCAGGGCTCGCTAACAGCAAAATCAAAAGAAACTACAAAAACAATATTCGCTCTCTTCCTCTCTGTCTTGCAATGTTTTCTGCGTGTTTTGTTTTGGTTTTCACACACGCACACACAAACACTCTCTAACATGCATTGCTTGGCATAAGGTGTATAAAAGAAAGGTGAGGCATTCATCGAGTAGCCTATTGCATCTTTTGCTCTCATTGTGGCACATAAATTATGGCCTTAAATTAATCAAAAATAAGCGATTATCGTAGAGGGAGGCGCTTCCCTTCCTTGGAATGCCTCACGTTATAAATATACACCTTGGCGGAAGAGTGGGATAGAGAAAGAGTAAAGAGAGAACTGACTTGATCTCTCTCACTCTCTCTCTCGTGCTCGTTGTTTTTGCTTACCATGCTTACATTTGCTGCAGTTGCAAACATCAAATAAAAACAAAAACAAAAGTGAACAACCAATATATGTGGAAATACTACGAGTAATTGACTACTAAATGGAATACTATAATAAATAAACAAAATCAAATTGGATTATCGCCCAGCTGCTGGGGTAAGTTCGCACCTCTTATCTTAACCCCCCCCCCCCCCCCCCCCCCCCCCCCAAATAGGGTACATCTCTCCCATAGGGTATCAAATGGTGCCCGTCTGTATTTGCTGTGGGTGGTGGCGAAACCCGTTTCGTGGTTTATTTTCGATCAGACCTTGAGCCATTCGCGCTGCTAGAACTTCGTTTGATTGATGTTTTTTTTTATGTTTCGTGTACTTTGTACATATGTGTGTTGCTTAAAGCTCGAGCAAAAGCTTCCAAACCGAAGCTTGGACTTAAAAATAGATCAAGACCAGTTTTTGTGTGTGTTTGTCTATGGTTGTTGTTTTTTTCTTTGTATTGAGAAACCGAGGAATTGCCAAATAAATGTGGCTAAGACTGCATTCTTGTTGTTGCAATGACTACAAAAAAATGATGGATGTACAATGTACCACTGCTGCTTCTGCTGCTGCTGCGGGGAGAGCATTCCTGATCTCTCTCGCTCTCTCTATCTTCTGTTTCTCAGAAGTTGTCGGTTCGGTTTTTACTCTCTCTCTCTCTCTTTGCGTTTGTTTGGCTTTGCTGCTCTGTTGCTGCGCTGTTGACTTTGCCTTGTGTTTGGGTTTGCGTTTCCGTCCCTGTACCTTCCCTTCGCTTTCCCTGATCGCTCGTTGCAGAACCATTCTTGATCCCCAGATCCTTTGCGGTTCTGTAGGTAGCAGCGCGAAACAGTATGTGTGAGAAAGAGAGAGTCGAGTGGTGGAAAGTGCCACAGAGAGGGAGCGTTGAATGCCTCAGGAACCTGAAGGTCTCTCGAATCTTCTTTAAAACCAATTCGATTTGAGATAATATCGATTTAAATTTCTATAACCCGCTACTTTTAAAGCTACAGGAAATCCACATTAATATCAATAAAGCCATTTCCCTCTATAGACGGGAGATTTTTCAGTTTTCTTTGGAAAATTTTGAGCAGCAGATCGTTCCCAGTTACCAAAAAGCTTCCCTCAACGCTCATTTGTTTGCTTGCACACATTCCAGACATTTCGAACTGTTTTCTTTACGCTTTCCCATCAAAACTCATACTCGTGTTATTGCCACCAAATGTCACTTCTGTCTCTCTCTCTCTCTTTCCCTCTGTTTGTCTCCACTCCTCTTCTCCTTCTGCTTCTCCATCGTGTCTTCTGGTGTCTTGAGTGGTCTAACATCTAACGTGTACAAAATGTACAATAGTATCTTCGAGTGTGTAATGTATGCCCCAGCTACTTGCCACCGGAAGTGGCATGTATGGGTATGTGTGATGGATACCCTCTACAAGGGTACTGTTAGGGTATTACAGATGTACATAGATCTTAAACCTAAATCATTCATATAAAATATTAGCAGTAGATCCCTGCGTTATGCGGAATAAGTACCATCTCTCTCTCTCTCTCTCTCCCTGTTGCTCTCCATTCACGAGTATATCTCCCTCTCTCTGTCGTGAGCAAGTGGCGCGTGTGAATGACCCAATTAAGCCGAGATAACCCGAGCCTAAACCAAGGCTTACTCACACACACACACCACCACACACCGTCTTTGCCGCATTGTAGGTGGCAACGGCTTCCAACCTACGGGCCAGACAACGAAAAAAAAAGAGTTCATATCGAATATACTATCGAATGTGGAGTTTTTGAACTGTAAACAGGTTTGGGTCTCTGCCCCTGCCCCTGCCTCAGCCCCTGTCCCTGCCGCCGCTGCTGCTGCAGTAGTCTTCTTTTTGTCAGGCCAAACTTCTTTTCAACATTTTTGTATTAAATATTTCGCACCATGTTCTGCATTATTTCGATTCGAGAGATCCCTTCTGGAGAGCAGGCCCTGGGGCTCCAGCGGATCTGGCGCTGGCTCTGTCTCTGTCTCGGGCTCTGTCTCTGGCATATTTTGTCGTTGACTCAGTTGGGGTCAATGCTGCTCTTTGCTCACTCACTCACTCACTCACTCACTTACTGGCTAACTGGCTGGCTGGGCAAACAGGTTTCCAACCAGAAAGGCGAACTCCCCGATGCCCCGAATACCCTTGCTCAAATCTAAAGAGCAATCTAAAAATCTAAAAGAATTACACTTTAGATTATAAAGATGTGCCGCTTGAGACTTTCCCACAATCATCCTTAACAAATCGAAATTTTCTTCTTATAAATTTCAAAAACTCTCAATCGGTTTAAAAATATATGTATGCCATACCCCGTTGGGGCAGGGTATGGGGAAGCTTTTGGTGTTTCAGGTCGGTATTCGGATATTCGGGTTTTTTTTCTGTGCAGCGTTCGATGGTGACGAAGACATCGGCAACGCCACAGCCACAGCCTCACCCACAGTCCCACAGTCACTCCTCGTAAAGGCCAACCCTCTCCACGGAGACACGCGAAACATCCCTTCTGGAACAGAGACACACACCACACACAAACCGCCCCTAACACACGCCCTCTGCACTGGCCTCACCGCCACACAGCCACACCGCCTGCCCCATGGCCCATGCCATGCCCTCTGTGGAGTGTCGTGACTCCTTTGAATCGGGATGTGGCCTATCCCGAATATTTGTGCCCCATTCCAGGTGTTGAGCCGGCGCAAGGTAGCAGGCGTTCAGCTGTGGCCGCCAGGCTGCATCCGATTCGAGTGCAGTTTTCGTGTTGCAAGTGTTGCATGCTCTCACCAAACACACACACACACACACATACGCGAAAAAACAACAACAGACGCTGCTGCAACAGCGATTTCTGCACCGGTTTTCCAAGCCGTCGTGACGGGAGTCCAGTCTGCTTGCGCTTTCTTCCTTATCGCCTGTTTCGGTGCTGCCACATCTTGCTGCTGCCGCATTACTGTTGCTGTTTTGGTGGTGTTGAGGTTGCAGGCAGGGGGGGTTCCTTGCAGACACCCAACAGAGTGATTCCATTTGCAAATGAAAGCGAGGGCCGGACAGATCTAACAGCAGTCTGTTGGCCCCATCAAAACGTGGATCGAGTGTGAGTTTTGCTTTAATCAGCAAGAAATCGTTTATACAATACATACAGTGCTCTCTCTCTGCCTATGCATAAGGGTATTCGAATGGCACTTGGCCACATATCCGATGGACATACACCTCGTGCACATATGTACAAGCCTCATGGTGGCTATGTACAAGAAAATACGGAATATAAACAAATAATTAACTGACATATCCGTATGCTTATCGCGCAACAAACCGCAGCAGCAGTCACCGAGACACACACACACACACACAGAGGCGAGTACTACAGATACAGATACAGATACATAAGCAGCCACAGGGTACAGCGCGAGAGAGAGACTCTGAAATTTGTATCTGACAAAATGCCATAATGAACGTGCTGAGTGGCGTCGCTGTTGCTGTTGCTGTTGCTGCTGCTGTTGTCACGGAACCAGATATGCCCAGAGACCCGACCCCGAGATACTCTCGTACTTTTTTGGTCGTTTTTGTTGTTGTTGTTGTTGTACTTGCAACAACCACACAGAGCTACAACCGAATGTACGAGTATCTACAACATTAAACGTGCGTCTCGTAGTACAATTTTATTTGATTCTTTCGTGTTTGCTGGCTCCTCTTATATATAAATCAGTTTTGGGCGCACATAAAGAGCACAGCGAATATTTTGGCTACGTATAGCCAAAGATCTTGCCTCGGGGGTCTCAGCGATGTGTGTATCTTGGAGATTTGAAAAGCGATTTATGTGCCATCGCATCGCGGCTGATGCTCTTGCTGGCCGGCACGCGTACGCATCTGTGAGCTACAAAGTATCTGAATCTGTCTCTCGACACTTTGCATGGCCCGTTGGATGGGCAATCGTCCACAACATATTGGGGGGGGATTAATGGCCAACGGCTGGAGTTAATTGTCCCACGAATCGAAACGTTCTTCTCTCATTAATATTACGTATTATTTGCTGCTTGGCTCTGGCTGTCAAACTGGATTGCATTTTTAATCAAAGCCAAAGCCAAAGCGGGAACATGCCCCAAATGAAAGCCAGGTTGCCCGTTTGCTTGCCCCACCTATTCGATAGTGTCTGGTTTTTGCCTTTCGATTGGTGAGACGCGTGGGAATATATTTTTTTAGTACACATCTTTGGCATACACTGTGCGCAAAAGAGTCGTGCGAGATTGAGAATTTTTATGAATAAAATGTTCCTCATCTTCTAGAATATTTAAGGAAACCTTCCTCAATTTACTGAGTACCGAAAAATATATATAAATAAACGGTACGCACAAGCATATGCCTGAGAAGTGCAAAAAAAAAAGAAAAACAACTTACATGTCGTGTACATTGCTGCTCGAGTCGAGTTTCGACAATGAGGCTTGTTTGTAAGCTCTGTAAATATCATAAATACTAACTAAAGGATATGTTGCCATCCCTTCGCTTCAATCTTAGAAGAGTTCAGAGGCGCAATAAAATACTCTTCCCTGGCATTTTCCTATGAAAAGTAAGAGCATCCACAAGTCTTTCTGGCATTCTGTATATCGTGTTTTGTTTCCTATCAAATCAGATGAGCTGTGATTATCTGATTCTTATACAAAGTTTATTTAAATTCCCCTTTAAGCATATTCACGACTGTTGCCGCTCGACAACCAACTGAAACTGAACCTCACCGCAGATGAACTGAACGAATGTATCGCACGGATGTGCTGTTCATACATACATGTGTTTGTGTGTGTATTGTGCTTATATAAATAAACATTTTTATAGATTTCGAATTGACTTTGGCAAATAAACTGGTTTCAAACATCTGGAAACAATTGCAGAACCATAAAATGCTGAGATACTTTCGATTTTAATGGGGGGTGGGGTGGAGATTGGATGGGAAGGTGGTACGAAGCGTTGGCTGCATTCTACACTGCTGTTCGATCTGGTACCAAGATTTCCTATATCTGTATATATTAATTCATACATTCTACCTCTACCATCACTCCATCATCGTTTGTTTTGGTTGCTGCTATTTTAGAGGGGCCTCCCTGTACGCCGGAGTCTTAGACTTTCACTTTTTGTTCGTGCTTTTGTTTCAAAGATTCAAAGTTGTTGTCTTCTCATTGTTTGTTTGTTGTTGTTCCCCTCCCTACCGTAACGTCCCTTCACCCAGCTTCTCTCTGATATTAAAATTACGTAAAGATGAATGGCCGCCCCATTGTATGGCGCCTTGTGGAATGGCGCGGGGGTGTAAGAGGTCGTTGAACGAGGGGTTGGCGGGGGCGCAAACTGTTGCAATAGCCCCCCCCCCCCCTCCCCCAAAAAACAAAAACTGGTAGTCATCTTGATGAATATGCAATGCGAGCAGTTGAATAAATGAATGGAATCCGTATTTGGGCTCGCAACTGTTGCGCGATTAGAGACCCAAAATGGATGGGGGGTTTCGAAGAGAGCTGCTAGAAGATCATTGTATGGAAACTGTTTCAGTTCCAGTTCCACTTTTCAGTACTACATCTAAGGCAAAGTCTCGCAAGTGGCAGCTCGAGTGAAGTCTGGCATTAAATGGAATCCATAACTGCCTTAAAAACAACTCCCCTTAGCGGCACACGCGGCAAGGCACGTGATTGGGGATTTTCCATACGGTTCAAGCAAAAGGAATAGCAGATTTTTGTTTTTGTTGTTGTTCAAGCTTTGAAATATTAATTTTCCCCAAAAAAAATATTGCAATATATCGGATCTATAAAAGTTTTTAAAAATCTCAACGAATTTGGTGATTTTTATGCACCATAAATAAAAGTATCTTGTTGGTTTTCATCGTTTGATGGTCCCTGTAGCTGTAGCTTGGAAATAAATGTATCCTTTCGCTTATGGGAAATCAACAATCATTCGAAACAATCGTCAAATGAGCTTTACTGCCTTTCTCTCCACTCTTAATACTCAGAATCCTTAGCTGTCCTGAAACATTTTATTAAAGATCACAATCTATAGAGAATCTATATAATATCATATTCATTTGCATGTCTTTTAGCCAGCTCTAAGGCCATTTACCATCTTAAAGTCTTAAAATGACTTGGCGATTGTCAGAAACGATTAATATACGATGATTGACTGCTGATAACATTTCAATTGATGTTCAGTTGTCAACATAATTAATTGCGTGTACACCTCTGAAAAGAGACACGCTCAGAAAGAGCGAGAAGCGAGATGTAGAGAGAGAGAGAGAGAGAGAGAGAGAGAGAGAGAGGTGGAATGGCAGTAAACTGTAAAGGAAATCCATGCATATGTACATACGAATTCAGCTTCTACGGAGACTTGGACGAATCAATCACACGGCCAACCTGGGCACACACACACACACACACACAGACATCGTATCGTTTCAGATTTCATAGGAAATTGTTTTTGGGTGGCATGTGGGAAAAGATGTGGGAAGGGGATAAGACACACCGTAACGAAAATGGAAGGCAATTTATTAACAGAAAATGAAAAGCCGGACAACCGAGAGGAGGCCGAAGCCGAAGCCGGAGACGGCCTCTGTGCCTGCAAGGGTGTGCATGTGTCGGCTCTGTTTTTGCCTTTCCGTTCGGTTGTCAACGTTAATTAATCAATCATTGTGCGGGACCTCCGACTAAAGCATTAATCATTTAAAATCAAAAACTTAACAGAACGAGCGTTGGAGAGAGAGGGAGAACTTTAAAGCAGAACTGCAAATGGAGGGAAAGAGAGAGAGAGAGAGAGAGATTCTGATTGCAAAAAAAAAATTGCATGAAAAACGGCGGGCAGGAGGGTGACGGTGGAGAGTAACAAGAGACAGGGGGGATTGGCCAAGCGAAAGAATATGAAATTGTTAGACAGAGATGGTACCTATCGGTACCCTATGATACACGTCGACGACTGGCGAAGGGTGTATTGGGGTCTGAAAACATAAATCCAAGAAGACCTTTATAGGGTTTTGATACTATATTTATATCCACAACTAGCAAGGGGTATCCCATAGTCGGTAGAGCGGCTACGTTCTTTCCTGTGCGGTGGGGCTGCCGGCACTCAACACGTTTTCTGGTTCCTTCTACAATGTGTGCGTCGCTCTGTGTCTGTGTGTGTGTGTGTGTGTGCTTGAGCATGCGGCCGCACTTGTGCCACGTACAACAACAACAACAACAGGAACAGGAACACTAGCGTGGAAAGTTCATTTGAATGCTTTTCTTTTATGCTCGACGAGATACACAAAAAATAATAATGTAAACGAAAAAAAAAACATGTTCTGACTTTCCGTTCGTTCAGGCTCCACTTGAGCATATTTTTTCGCCTGTTGTACTTCCCGTTACTCCTGGCTTGGCCAAAAACAACGAACAAATTTGAATTAATAAAGCGTACCCCCCAACCCCACATCCCCAACAAATACTAGCTCCTTGATCCGCAACTGAGATTTCCACTCGGTTTTAATTGGGCTTTTTTGTTGGGGCTTCGCTGGGAAGGGGCGATGGAGGAGTGGCGGGCTGTAACCACTTGAATCATTATATATTTATGGAAAATTTCTTTTGAGCTTTTTTTGGGGCACCTTCGAATTTCCTTACATTTATAAATTCGAGTAAAAGATTCACAGAAAAAAACACTGAAATTCCATGGGGAAGATTGATGAGATTCGCAAAAAAACAAAAACAAAGAGATGAGAAGTTGAAAGTTCCTATTCCTAGGAAATTGATTCGCGTTAAAAATCATTTTGTAGCCCCTCCCATATAGCGTATCACGTAGTCGAATCCAACCATAAAATTAGTTCATTCCAACATGCTTAGTAGATGGAGATAAAACCAAAGAATCAAGTACAGTAAGCTCAGCCTATAAGCGATTACAAGCAATTACAGTTTCTAGAACAAGAGAGATCATCTGAGTACATTTCCTTGGGTCCATGTCATTGAGGGCAAGGGTATATTCAGCACGAGGTAGCCCCAGCTCCTCTCGTGCTCTCCTCGCTCTCTTTATGTCAACCAAAAAGCAAGCCATAACAATTGTCCCTACCTTCCTTTGAACATACCTTTCATGGAGCGAATATCTGCATAGATCTGCAAATATACACACACACACACACACACACAGGGACAGATGAACACATTTGCATCCTACATGCTTGCGGGGGAGGGGAAGGGCACGTATGGGAGCTGGTCAGAGGTTTTTGCTGTTGTTGCCGTTGCTGCTGCTGCTGCAGCAGTCGACGACAGTCCAGCAGCACTCGTCGTCGGCAGGCAGAGTCGTGGCCTGCATGTGTCACTGTACATAAACCGAACATCATTCGTGTCTCTCTTTCTATGCATGTGTGTGTGTGTGTGTGTGTGCCTCTGTAGTGCAACGACCTGTGACAAAAAGGCAGCAACAGCAACAGCAGCAGCAGCAGCAGCGACAGCGGCAGCGGCAGAGAATACGAACACCGTGTGACGCATCCGCAGGGATGTTGTTACGTGCTCAACAGCCAGAGACAGAGCGTGTGCAGGGGAGAGGGGAGGGCAGGAGAGCGATATAGAGAGAGCGCGAGCCCACAACAGTGCCAAAGAGAGCATTTTTCGGGTACGGTACAGCTGTTAACGAAACTCCCACGCTGCTGCTATCTATCGGCTGCCTCTGCCTCTGCTGCTGCTGCTCTCAGAATGCGTCGCTGCTGACGCTGACGTTGACGTTCTTTTGCCTCGTTTGCCATCCATGGCCGTTTCATTTGTCTGATATTTTTTTTTTTTTGTGCGGCTTCGTCTCAATTTCTGTTGTTGTTGGTGGCTGCTGTTCTTCTCCTACTTCTTGTTTGCCTCTGGCTCTGCCTGTCTGCTCCTTCCTTTCCTTCTTCTTCTTTTTGTTCTTCTTCTTGTTCGCCCTGTGCCTCATTTGCGGCCGCTTTGGGTTACGTTTAATTTTCTGCTCGCTTCGAGCGTTTTAGCTGCATTCTACCGAATAAAAGCAGCAACCACAAATCCAAGAGATGCGAGCTCCACAAAAGATACGACTACAAGATACCCATTACACGGAATCCTATACAAAGAGAAGAGAATGCTGCCAATACAGGAATTATATCTAGATTCCTTAGATCGTAGAGCCAGGGTATTCTTCCATCTGTGGCTGTGTTACATTTCATCTGCTCGAACACCATATACCCCTTGTGGTACTTAGGTACATTACCCGGGGTATACAAATAGTTTTCCATGAAATTGCTTGTGTTGTGCACACAAGACGGAGCCAAACAGGTTGCCCCAAAACAACTAGAAGAGAGCCACAGAGGGAGATGGATATGGGAGGAGGAGGAGTAACAAGAGATATAGTTAGATAGATAGATAGATACTCTATAGAGGGAACTTCATTAATTAGCTTTATTAGATGTGCTTGCTAAACTCTTGCCTTAATTACTGGGTCAAATATTGTATCTGCGTATCTTTCTCTAACCATAGTACACATCTGTTTATCTACGGGTGTGTGTGTGTGTGTGTGTGTGTGTATCTGTATCTTTAGTTATCTGTTGTCGTGTGTGCATTTCCGGAGCACACTCAAACATCTCGTTTAGTTCAATTTGTTCTGTTCCAACAGCAGGAATTAATTAATGTTAATCAACTTTCAGGCCCATAAAAACCAATACAAAAACACGAAACAAGAAATCGTTTCCCCACGAGTACACGACTATTCGATATTATTGCGGCACGAGTCTCTCTGGCTAGGCAGGGGCTTCAGCTTCAACGATCTGATAATTTGATAACAATCCACATCGGATGAAAGAGAACCCACCTCAGGGATTCCATAAGTCGGGATTTCATTATAGACCGAAGACATTTTTGATCTTGAGATACCATCGAGAGGGAGCACCCCTTAGAATGCATATTTGATCCTTTTGAAGGCTTAACTCCTTTCCCTAAAACACTAGCCCCTTTTCCGCTCTCTTGTGCTCTCCATTTTGGGGCTCTGTCGTTTAACGTTTCTCCCCATCAGCGTCACGTGTAGGTCATAAATATTTTATTTAAAAGCAGTGGATTAGGGTAGAGGCGGTAGAGGGGTACAGCGTTGGGGGTACCATAGACCGGACCCCGTTTTTCGTTTTATTCGGTGTTTTTTTATAGTTTTTCGCGAGCTGTTTTTTAATTTAGCAAAAAGCATGCCGAAATGGCGGACAATTCGGGACTTTATTAGCGGCCAAAGCGAGAATGGTTGGTTGAATGAAGAGTGGAAATATATACTGGCGAGGATATGATAGGATATACTTATGCGAGGGGTTCTCCCCCTATCTCTCTCTCTCAAAAGGATAACTCGCACCTGCTCAGGCACCAGAACATTTAAAAAAATATCGCATATCCTTCGGCCGATGACCGCGGCAACCGGAATCGCAATAACACTGAAAGAAAATACCAAATTTTTATTTTTTCTCCAAACAAATTCCGATGAAGTAACACCGAATACGAATGCCGTGGTGAATGGCAAAATATACCGATTTGAGAATCGCTTTCGGTGGCCCTATCTTTGCATTTCACTTCGTATTGGATTTCCGTTTTCGAGAATTGCGACTCCCACCCCCCCCCCCCCCCGCCGCCTGCAGTCGATCTGCTGTTGCTTTGCCTTTGTTGCATGCCACTTCTTGGGCTTCCACAAACGTTGGACATCAGCGACTGTCCTCCGCACAGCTGCGCCCATTTAACCCATGTTGTACAACACATTCAAACGTCCAACCACTCGTTGAGGGCGCGCAGTGGCATGACGCCGCCGTCGCCTGCTCTGCCTGCCTCACGCAGGGGTGACTTTCCACAAAGGAATGGATGGAACAAAAAAACCCCCGTAAAGGGATAGGATAATGAATAAATGGCCGACTGCCTGCCCGTCGCTCAGTTAACTTTAATTAATTTTCTATTTCTGTTTCTGTTTTGTTATATCCCCGACGATTGGCGATTGGCGATTGTCGATTGAGGATGAACGAGGCACTTTTCCAAATGCCAAATTGTTCACACCGCTTCGGGGTTGAACGAATGACTTACAATGTTATACATATGTATCTTTGTATTATCCGGGAACCACTTGATTGCCTAGAACTGAACCGGTTCTCGTTTGCATATCGTTTTCCAACACTTGGACTAGGCTCTTGGCGTTGATAGCACTGTCGTTTCATCAATAACTGAATGTCTCCCCCATTCCCAATCATCAATCAACCTTCTTGCAAGATTGCATATTCAGTAGAGCATACTTTCAGCGAGTGCTCCGTGCTGATAACCCCGTAATCGATCTATAAGTAATATATGGAACAAAACAGATAATGGTCTATCTACTTGGGGTATATAACAAGGGTCTGGAGTTCTTTTGGAGCCAGTTGTTAAAGAATCAATTTTACAAAAACATCCAAAATGCTCCTCCTACGGATCCTCGGACTGGTCCTTCTGCTGTGGCTATCTGCAGTGAGCGGAGAGGAAATACCAATTGAGATGCAGGCTGATATTCGCTATAACTGGCATCCGAATCCTCATTCTTACAAGAAGCTCAATGGAACGCTTGTGCCTCTACGACTGGGACAGAATTGAGTTCGCCTTTGATCTGGGTTCACAGCAATACTCTGTCCGCCATTCAGGACAACCAAGGAACAACTGTTCTACCCTTAAGGGGAACCATTAATAAATTTTAAGATTTACTTCTTCTTCCATCTTTCTTCTTCTGTTTCCAGCTTAGTCCAAGTCGGGAGCTCAGCAACGAGGAGCCACGGCAGAGGCCGAGCGCGAAACAAAGACCGAAGACCGTAGTGCAATTCATCCAGTGGTGGGCCTTCTTTTACTTTGCCTACTTTTTGTGATAGTTTCGTTGGAGCTTGAACCGGTTCCATGGCCTCTTGCTGCGGCTGCGGCTGCTTCTGTTGTGGGGATACCCTTTGCTCAGGGTATGATCATTGAAAACCAGCTTTTGCTCCTCCTTTCAGGAGTGACGAATCATCCGTCACAAATGCCAAATCATTTGTGTCCTTTCGCTTATGAGAAATTTGTACAGCGAATCAATGGCCTCTAGTACAGTGTCCCGTGAGATTGGAAGATCTTTCCATAACTGTCTGGAAAGCTGGCCAAGAAACGATCTCCATCGGCCCCCATCTCTGCGTAAAGGGTATTCGAGGCTTCGGCCTACCGCCCAGGCAGCGTTTTCCCTGTTTCTGTTTCTTGTTTAGTTGCGTTTTTGTTGCTTTTGCGAGTTTTCCTTATTCGTCTGCAAACACACACACACACACACAAATGGGAGAACACTTATACATGTGCATCCCCCTGATGGGGCAAAACGGCGACCACTTGCCACTTGGAGAGTCCACTGACGTTTGCTGTGCGCCGCATCGCCGGTGGCACGAAACAACAACAGTGGCGCCCTCTGCCAATGTTGCAGCAGCAGCAGCAACAGCAGCATTGGGGCCCCCAGGTTGCACGATATTGTTGCATGTTGCAGCTGTTGGTCGCTTGCCACATGTGCAAGATCCCACCCTGAGCTCGCCTCGCCTCAGCTCCACTCCGCTCCCCCCAGAGCCAAATGCAGACGACATCTGTTTCGGGACCTGTTGTAGTTGCTGCTTGATGTTGCAGGCAGCTGTGCAACAACAACAACAACAGTTGGGATCCGGGACAGTCTGGCAATTTGCATTCAACTTGTGGGCTTTCCTCGAGTCTTATTTAAAATCTGGTATCTGGGTCCGTCTTGCGGTTTCTGCGCCGCGTGTGAACCAAACTGAAATCTCTGAAAGAAACGGCCAGGAAGGAGTCCTGGAATGGAATAGAATTACAATTTATTATTATAAATACTCAAAGAGCAAGGAAATGCTTTCAAGTGTTTTGATTGAGAGCAGCATTCCATTGAGAAATCAAAAATTGTCAGTGGAATTGCCCATCAGGAAAATCAGTCCTTACGTCGCAAGTAGCGACACACCTGCCGCGTCACTCCACTGTCCAGTACCCGTAATGGTCCTTGCCGTGCCGGAACTCTGTTCAGTTCTTGTAGGGTGAGACTTCTCTAATTGTACAATCGTATTCAGAAGATAAGAGGGAAGGAGGGAAGGACATTGAGAAAATTTCACTCAAAGTTGGCGTCCAAGGCGCATGTGCTGGGCCATGGCCAAAAAGGAAGCAACGACAGGGCTAGAGACCCTCCCGGTTCTTGAGTTTCCTATCTCTGGAAGGCCTCACCTCTTTTAAATACACTTTGCACATGGAGATACTGGTGCACCTCCTTCACCCAACCCCCCCACCAGGGCACCCACTCTCTTTTTCTTTGAGGCTCCACTTCCACTCGCTGCGAAGGAGGACTTTGCGGCTATTCGCTCGCAACGGACTTCAGTCGGGCGCCTGCCTTTGGCGCCGCCGGATGGATGCTGCGCTCCATGTGGGCTCCTCCTGTGGCGTGTGGCGTTCGGCCGGCGAGTTCTGCTTTTGGGGGATTTTATGCGTAGTCCGGAGTGCGACAACTCCTTGGGCTTTTGGTGGCTTTTTGGCTCGAAAAGCGGATCTTTCTCGCAATTTGGAATAGGCGCTCAGCGCGCCAAAAAGGGGGATGGAAAACAGAGGTTTTCCAGTCCGTCACACACACACACACACACACACAAACACTGGGGAAACTGGGGAAAAGGCAGGCAACATTGTTTCTCTCTTTGTATCTCCACCTTTCTCTCATTCGCTCTCTTTCTGCCTCGTTGTGGGTCCCTGGCTGTGTTTGCTTGTTGCCTGTTATTTCCGATAAAATTGACTTTTTGTCGCCCTCGTCGTTTGTCGTTTGTCGCTTGTCGTTTACCGTTTGTCGTGTGTCGCTTTCGTCAGTTGGCTCGCCGCGGCACCATTTTGTTTGGCGTCGGTTTCTAATGGGCCCACAGCCGTGGCAGCGCATCGATTGCTGTTTGTTGGTGCAGGGGGCTGTGGGCATTGGCACTGGAAGGCAGCGTCTCTACGAACGCGCGCTTAAAACCGCTGGACTGGCACTGGCGCAGCCTTGAGACGCTGCTGGAAACGCGCGCGTTTTGTGCCGCACGCTCTCTCTCTCGGTTTTTTTCTTTTCTAATTTTTGTTAATTTATTAAATAAATAGTACATTAGAACCAGTAGGTTATAAAACACTATATATTTGAGTTTAATATCTATGTATTCTTATGTACATATGTATTTGTATATGCAGAGTGTCTTCATAAAATTATAATCAGATGCAAATGCCATAAAAACAAAATCAATTCTTGCCGACGCTTTTCTGCTTCTTTGTTGTTGGTTCACAGCATTAACAGACAAACGCACACACACACACACACACAGAGACACTCAGCCACACGCTCTGTCAGACAGATAGACCCTCATTCGCTCACTCTCTCACTCACTCTCTCTCTCTCTGTCTCTGTGTTGTTCCATTTTGCGTCTACCACTCTCTCAATACCGTTTAACAGTAACAGAGCTCGTTGCTGAGTAAAAATGCGCCACAATCGTGCTACTAATGCCTGCTGATCGCCTGTTCGTTTTTGCGATAGACGGGCGACGTAAGTCGCCGCCGTTTTGCCTGAAAAGTCGCCGTCGTGCATTTGATGCTTTGGCGCGTTTGGTGTTTTCTTTGAATTTTTCGTCTGTCGACTGAGTGGGGGCCGACGGCGGTTAGAATCGCGCGACGGCTCCAACGATATGCCGCGGTTTTGTCGTCGCCGGCGATTTTTTAATTCGCGCCGATTTTGCAATGTTTTGTGCCGCCGGCAGTACATTTAAATGTTAACAGAATAGTTAACATTGCGCTCTCTCTGTTACTCTCCCTCTGCTGTGGCTGTATTTTTTTTTTGTGTGCTCTCAGTTGCGTTGCTGCTTGGAGGGGGGAAACAAAAAAAGATCATTAGGAAGTTTATTTTGCAAAAACATATTTTTAAGATGAGAAAATACATGTTCGGGTCTCGATTCTCTTTGGTAAGTGTTGTGCATGTTTAGTTATTCGTAAAAAGAATGAAATGCTAAGCAAATCAAGTCATATTATTGTATATATTGCAGTATCAATTCAAATTAACATTATCCATAATACTAACATGTATGTATAATATGTACACGCTCTGGCCTGATTTGTTCCACTGTATCGTACAGATGCACGTAGACATTTCTGGCCTGGGCTCTCTTTCCGCTCTCGCATGCTGTTTGCCGTTGTTCCGGTCTATCTCTCTTCCTTTTGTTCTCTCAACGCTGATGAATATGTAGAGGCATTGATAATAATGACGTTTACAATGTTGCTACTGATTGCAAAATTCTGCGCGCGTGTGTGTGTGCAGCCTCCACATCTGCTGTTACCCCTTTTCTTAGGTTCACTTTTACAGTTACTGTACAAATCTCTTTACGCTGAAGTTTTCTTGCTTTTCCCCATTGAGAAGGATTTATATTGCCTGAACTTTTACGAGTCCCATCGATTTCTTTCTGCCCGTTTGCTCTTTGTGCGGAAGAATCTTCTCAAGAGCCATGGCCAAAATTAATGATACCGAAACGCAAGACAGTCGAAGAATTTAATTAAAAATTCTAAGACCCTGAAATATGTTCGGTTCTCTCTGCCTCCCTCTCTCGCTGTCTCTCTCACACATTAGAAAATGCTATCAATGATTTCTATGACGTCACACATGTCATTTTATTGCATTGTAAATGCTTATCAATGACTACCTCAATGGGTGGAATTCCTATCTGGGCTCTCTTTTCTAATTAAATGCAAACGCTAGAGGTAGCAAGAATAGCAATAACAGTATTAGTCGAGAGCAGCAAACAAATCCAGGCAAAGAGTTTGACCTTTTTTCTCGTTTCTGGCTCTCGGCTCTCTCTGCGAACACACACGCACACACCAGCTCACTCACTCCCACCTGTGGGGGGAGAGAGCAACAGCAGCAGAAGACAAATGTAAACAATGCTCTCGCTCTCAATTTTGCTTTTCTGTCCTCTCGTTCAATCACACTCGCCGCTCGCTCACTGTCTTTCTCTCTCTCGCCTACACCTGCTGCGGCTGCTGGTCGCCTGTTCAAACGTTCGGCCGAACCGCCGTTCGTTTGTATGGGGAATCGAACGCGAGTAAAGTCGCGATGTTTTCGAATGCTCGATTTTGTTGAAAACCAGTTTTTCTTCGTGTGTCTGATGTCTGTCTTTTCGTGAAAGGGTGAAAGACGGCGGCGGGGCTTTGCTTTGGGTTAGGTTAGCCATAGCCTGTTGTTTACAGCTTAATTTGCTTGCCCCGCCGCGGACAAGTCGCAGCAGTCCTTTTCCATCCAGCTTCCCACCTCTCCCTGCTGTCCACGTGCCATATTGCATAGGCATAAGGTTGCAAAAGGTTTGTTGTTTTTTTTTTGCCGTTTCTCCTCCCTTTTGCGCCTCTGCAATATCTACAGTTGTTCGTCTTCGCCGTCATTCGTCGTCGGGCTCGTATTCGTTCGGTTCGGGCTCCAACGACCGTTGACTCCCCCACTCAAAGCTCCGTCGTCCGTCATTCAGTCATTCATTCAAGCGCCAGACGCTGCTCAGGGCAGTTGTTCAGTTTGTCAATTTCTTGCCGCTGCCGGCCGACGCCGCGCTTTGGACACGCGATTTTCTGTGTGTGTGTGTGTGAGAGTGTGTAAGAAACGCGCGACAGCCGCCTGCGTTTCGCTAGCGATTAATGTTTTAATCAGTTTTTGTCGCTTTTGTTGTTATTCGGAGTATTTTCGGATGCATTCTTATCAGTTCTTCGATCTATTCTGTTTATAATTTGTTGGGGGTTTTTTTTTTTGCTATGATCTCTCTCTCCTTTCGCTCTCTTTCACTCTATGGTTGTGGGGGTCGTCGCTTCTTATCAGCGAATTTCGGGTTCCGTTTCCACATAATCTATTTATTTCCGAAAGATGATCATTACTTGAAGCAACTTTAAAACTAATAAACATTTTTACCCTTTGTCTCTTTCGCTTTTCAGAGCTTGCCCCAAGATGATGACCTTGCCGCCGTTCGGCTGGTTCCACTTTCTCCAGCTTCCTTTGCACCGCTCGACGTAGAACCCCACGGACTTCCACAGAGGGGAAACCCTCACCAGCTCCAATCAAAGCGTCAGCCACTGCCACTAGTAGCCATACATCAGATACAATATATATATAGTTTATATATATATATAGATTTGGCCCAGCGTCTTGTTCTTCGTGATTTCGTCGCTGTCAGCGCTCGACGCCGACTGAGACGAGAGCAGCGAAGCAACGAGAGCACAGCGAAAGCCTCACCACGGACGCATTTATGGATGCGGGCGGCCTGCCAGTCTTCCAAGCCAGCCAAGCAGCCGCAGCCGTCGCCCAGCAGCAGCAGCAGCAGCAACAACAGCAGCAACATCAGCATCTGAATCTCCAACTGCATCCGCAGCACTTGGGCCTACACCTGCAACAGCAACAGCAACTGCAACTGCAACACAATGCACAGGCGCAACAGCAGCAGCAGATACAAGTGCAACAGCAGCAACAGCAACAACAGCAGCAGCAGCAGCACTCTCCCTACAATGCCAACCTGGGAGCAACAGCCGGAATCGTCGGCGGCCTTGTTGCTGGCGGCAACGGAGCTGGCGGCCCTTCAAATCCAGGAGTCAGCCTCGGACCCAACAGTGGGGGCGGCGGACCATCGCCTAGCGATGCCCTGCCACCCAAGCGACAGCCCAATGTGGACCGACTGCGACGCCGCATGGAGAACTACCGACGACGGCAGACGGACTGCGTGCCGCGATACGAGCAGACCTTCAGCACCGTCTGCGAGCAGCAGAACCAGGAGACCACGGCCCTCCAGAAGCGCTTCCTCGAGAGCAAGAACAAGCGGGCGGCCAAGAAGACCGACAAGAAGCTGCCCGATCCCCAGCAGCAGCAGCACCAGCAGCAGCAGCACCAGCAACATCAGCAGCAGCAACATCAGCAACAGCAGCATCAACAGGCGGCACAGACGATGTTAGCCGGACAACTGCAGAGCAGTGTTCATGTGGTGAGTGCCCCAATTATCCGTATGACATTATTTGGGATAGAGTTTGATCTGTGGCTTCAATCGTTAAGATCCCAAGCTGAAATGCAAGAAGACCGTCGGTTAACTATCACGTAGAATATCCTATGACAGTGCATCGTAACAATGGTTGAGTCATACACACGCAATGTATGTTGTTTCGCCAGAATGCCTGGAAAGGGGATGAAATAACAGAAGGATAACAAAGGTAGCAGCAGTAAAGTAAAACTCTAGACATTCCATGGACATGATCCTATTTGCTTGAAGTGCCATACGATCTCCATTGAAGACTGCTGCAGAGGCTCCCCCCCCAACCAGTAGCGGCTCCTCTCTTCGAATTGGAATTGTGAAATGATTGTGAATTCGTATTGGGTAAGAGTCTGAGCATTTTCTCGTCAAATGCAAATCGCATCAATGCATAGTTGCTTCATATTGGTGCATGGTGCATGGTGCAGCTCCAGCGTGAAGCTCCAAAGACTGGCCAGTGTACTGCAGCGGAGACGAGGGGAACAGCTCACACACACACACACACGGGAAATAATAATGAGGTCAGCGATTTTTGTGTTGTTTTTCTTTCAGTTTTCGGTTCAGTTTCACCCAGAGTTCGCATTCGAACTGCCTGAGCCGCCAACTTGTAGCCACAAGATACTGTATCTGCTGTTGCCTTTGGTGTTTTTTCTTTGCTTTTGCTCGTACTCGTCTTATAGGTACTACTTAGTGGACTGCATTTGAAAATATGTGCCTTGAAACCACAGCAAACAAACCAAAAAACAAAAACAAAAAAACACAGCCCGTGTATACTTTTTGATTTGTTTCCATGCGGTGAGGCATGATGCAAGTCGCTGCTGCTGCAGACATACATATGTACATAATTGTTAGTTCTCTTGACAATCCGTCAAAAGCGACTTTATCTCCGTGGCTGTTGTTTCTGTAATTACCAGAAAGAGACCCCGAGCTCGAGTCGAGCTTCTACGAGTACATACATATGTACATATATATCTTTTATCTGTCGCACACACAGAACGTGAGTTATTCTGAGATCAGTTTTGAGTGGAAAAGTTTTTCCGCATCCGCATCCGCCTGCCAATGTCAGGTCTTCGTCTTCGTCTCCCTACCCCTCTCCCTCTCCGTCACCGCCTCACCTTATAATTATTCATTGCTGGGGTTTTTGTTGTTTGCTTGGGTTCCGTTCTCCTCTTAATTCAAGTTCTTTTCATATGCAAAAACTTTGCTTAGTCAGAGGTCTATGGAACTCCAAGGGGCAACAAGAAAAGGAGACAGGTAGATAGACAGAGAGACAGAGTGAGAGAGAGAAAGAGATAATCTTCCATATTGATTCGCTGTAAAAATAGCCCATAAACGAAAGGACTCTAGCAAAGACTATACGTTCGAGTATTTCTTTTCTTTAAGGATGTTCTCAAAATGAATATACAAATATTTAATTCGATTATCAGTTGAGATTTGAAGGCAGCTTCCTCTCAAATCAAAATAAATCAAATTGCCGCAGCATCCGGCAGCAGTAGCTCGAAGATGCCACATTTCTAGCTGCCGCGTGGCATCTCTCGAATGAATTAATCATCAATGAGATGGATGGATGGATGGCTGGATGGACGGGGGGTGCCTAATCTTACAGTGCTTTTCACTTTTCTTTTCATTTATTTGCGCGTCTTTTAATGTTTTTGGAAAACTTTTACTGCCGCCAGCGGCTGGTGGCAGTGAAAATCGCTGCAAATTGCGGCCATTGTGGCCGGGGTGCAACATGCAAAACAAGAAAGCAACAGCAGCGGCAACAAAAAAATTATTGTTTATAATGTGTGTGTTTGTATTTGTTGTTGTTTTTTGGGAAAGTCGCGTGTTGCAATTTCTTCTTGTTGTTGTTGTTGTTTTCGTTGCACTTTTTTTCTGATTTTTATTGGCTTCGTCTTCGCGGTGAGGGGGGGAGGGAGGGGTAGGCTTTGTTTTTCTCCTTTCCATTCATTGTTGCCAATTTTCACTTCAGTTCGGGGTCGTGTGGCATTTTCTGACAGCCGTCAGTCTGTCAGTCTGTCAGTCAGTCAGTCAGTCATTCATTCAACGAAACAAAAGTTGTTGCATGTGGCAACCGGCGCACAACCCACCGCTGTGCCTCTTTCCCCTGCTCCTCCTCCTATCTATGGCTGCAGCTCTGAGTGCGAGTAGATTGTTGTTTTTTTTCAAGTGCCACCTTTTGCTCCGGCTCCTGCTTCTGTTGTTGCATCTTGATTGACAAGTGACAACATATTATTGGCGTATCGTTGCAAGCTTTGATTAGTTGGTTGTTGCTTCATTGTTGTTGTTGTTGTTGTTGTAACATTGTTTACAGTGCCTCAGGCCTTAGGGGTCTGTGGAGTGATTGCAATTTACAGGGAATGGCGGCCATATATATGGTTAAGGGGCTACCAGGTTTTTGGAATGCTTTCAGACATCTGATCTTATTTCCAATTAAGCGAAGGGCTGTACGTTGATTCGGCTTAAAAATTTCCCATAAACGAATGGACACGATAGGTAGGAGCTTCCCATTAGCTAACGTCCTACACAAGGGATGGGCTTAGAGCTTCAACCCCCCCTTCAACCTGTCGACAATTTACGTATTTTAAGAGTTTTAACAAATTTCTATTGAATGCATCATTTATCTTCGATTCGCAATCGATGGCCAGGGCAGACATCCCCCTACCAGCGCAGAGGCGACTCCACCTTAACAGTGTGTAACACCCGTGCACCCCTGTACCCCTGCACCCGTGCACCCCTGTACCCCTGCACCCGTGCACCCCTGCACCCCTGCACCCCTTGCGTTGCTCTGCTGTCTTTGTGTGCCCCCAAATGGAAAGATGTGTGGAGCTGACGAAGGGGTTGGAGCCACGGAAGAGTTCTGGTTGGTTTTCGACAAAATCGATTCCATTTCGACAAATGGCCAAAAAGGAATGAGACCCGAAAAAAAAGAAGGGACAGGAAACGAAGGCACTCTGAAATGCAGACGTAAAACCAAAGGCGGTCCTGCTGCCACCGCGTTGATATATTCCGTGTATATTTATAGGAAATTACATGGTATATGCAATTTCTGTGATTTTTCCATTAGTACTTTCAAGAGTTCCATACGGAATGATCTATTCTTTATGGCAGAGACAGCTGGTTAGAAGTTCGGATACAAACAGAGTAATAATTTTGAGTAGAAAGAACTTCCATTTTGTTGCCCTTCCAGTGGCACAGTGGGGCCAAAGTTGGGGCTGCCTCTGCCTCTATTTCCACACACATTTCTGCCCCGTTTTTCTGAGGGTATACACATCCTTTACCCGTGGCACTTCAAAGGCTTCCCTTTTCGGTGCATGATATCCTTGTGGTGCAGTGGGGTCCTGTGCCAAGGGTTGAGGGGCTGTGTGTGTGTGTGTGTGTGTGGGTTGCTCAAACACCAAAAATTGTGCATATTTTATTTATTATGTTTGGCAAATTTCATTGCATATTAAAGATGCAATTTTCCGCAAGAGGAAGAACGGTTTTTCCTCCCCATTATACTGGCCGCACACCACCCCCCCGCCTCTATTTCCGCCGCCTTCCGCCTGTCCTTTCAAAGCTTCGCTTCCTTCTGCCGAGAGCTTTAAGTTCCTTGGGGCTGGCTTTTTGTCAATTGTCTCGAAACATTTTAATTGCTTTACGTTTTGTTGTTTGTATTTGTTGTTGTTGCCAGGACAGAAATAATAAACAAGACAAAAGCGTAACACATCCCAAAAGCAGGAGGGGGCTAGGCTTGTGATTGAAAGGCAGACTTTTAACCCTTAAATACTCGTAATAATCGTTTGATAAACGTTCTCTTTTTTGTCCGCTTTTATTTGCGGACAAAATTGAGAGGATGCTGGTTAAAGGCGGGGACTATGTATAAGGTGGGACGTGAAGACTGTTCTCCTGTCGCTACTTTATTTACTTTACTTTTTTCGTGGCCTTTTCATCCATCCATCCATCCATCCACACATCATCAACAAGGTCTCCCCCTCCTTGCCGCACCTGAACGCTCTGAAGACAAGCCAGGCGAACATCCCCCCCTCCTCCCCGTGGACCCCTTTGTGATACCTTGGCTCCTTGGTTCTTGCCCCCCCCCCCCCCCCCCCCCCCCCCCCCCCTGTTGCTGGCGTTGCTCTTTCGGTTTTGCCTTTAAAAATCGATAAACTCATTTTGAAGTTGTACCCACAGACACACACCAGTAAGGAAAGCACATAGACACACACACACACTTGAATAGACTGTACCTACTTTTATTTTGTATGCGCCTACTAACCTCCCTTGCGAAAACCAATCCTAAGATTGCTCTCTTTAGCGCTTTAAAAGGCAGCGAGAGATTTATTCTTCGGCAAACGACGCTGCCCAAGTGGGCAAAGAGAATGCTGGAGAATCCAAAGACCAAATAATTTAATAAATAAATAATTTAATAAAAATACATGTCGTGTGCATGACGTTTGCTAGCCTCGTGGACTCTGCTGTGTATCCTCTTGACTGTTTTGGATAGCCTCCCCAATTAGAGACAAGTCTGAGAGTCACAAATGGCAGATCTAACCTTATCCTATCCTAGAGAATGAATGTGGGTACAGTTTCTGTCGTATTTTAAGGATTTAATGATTATCATTACGAACAATTGCCCGTTTGTCAATCACTTTCCACCTGCCTGCCGTTCAATCCAGAGCATGTCGCATCGATGCTTAAACGTTTACCGAAATTTCAATCAGCGCTTCTCGCCGTCAGATTCCCTCACATTGCTGGCCCATTACTCGACGTTGATGAGAATAGTGGTTAACCCTTGGATAAGGTGGTGGGGGAGGGGGGTTCCACCCTGCTCCGTTTTCCATTTGCATCCCGAACAGAACGACTCGGCCATGTCCGAGGCCACGACCCCAGGCTTGCATTCAATTTGTGTATCGATTACACGGCATGAGGCTCTTGTCACAGGCTGTGTGTGTGGGAGGGGGGGACCACAGAGCATTGGAGTATTGCACTCATATGCAAAATGAACACAAGTGCGGTTATTGTGTCAAAAGCCAAAGGCAAATACTCGATTGATTTGGCCGTTAATGAGAAATTCGAGTCACCAATAGAAGAAAATACTAATTAAGTGAACTTTCAGCGATGCCCATCAATGTGGATTGCTCTAACGAGAGATATCGATGATTAAGCGTCATATTTGTCGGGAAATTCCTTGGTTTTTTGTTACAAAACTGGTGTCTAGGATACGGGGGGCTTTCCTCTCACCTCTTCCTGTTCTGCCCATCATTTTGTTCAATTATAAAACTAAATAAAACTGTTGAAAGTCCTCATTAGATGCTGTTTGCACTGTACCATCCATCCAGCTGTAGTCGTAGGGGTTCAGGGGGGGGAGGGAGGACTCTTAATGAGCTTCTTCATGCATTGTGGAGCCCAAAATGGAGCTGATCCGTTTTGCCTGGCATACGCGACGTATGCGTAATATTTGCCATGATTTTTAATCAGCTTAGCGTTGAGATCCTGGAACACAATGGAACACAATTCTTGACCATTGGGTGCCCAGGCAGCAACGGACGAAAGAGATTAACAGAGAGAGAGAGAGAGAGCGAGAGCGAAAAAACAAACACTTTTCATTACTGAACTGGAGCGGAAATGGCAAATTAACTGCACAAATACACGGAAACAGTGTGCGTGTGCGTCGGTGTAAGTGCGAGCATATATGCTCATTTATTCATTTCCCTGCACACCCTCTGGCCCCATCAATACCATCCAAATCCCCTTTGGCCAGACCGCCCATCGCGAGTCGAGAGTCAGAAAAGCGGATTTCGGTTACCACATGGTCCTAGCGAGAGATAAGGACATACTGATAAATGGGATTGAGTGACTAGGATCTATAAACCAGAAAACCCAAAGCGAACGATAGTTCTTAAAGATTACACAAATTATGATTTAAATTACGGACGAATTCGACTGTAATGTTCTCCTTTCGAATCATAGAAATCTTCAGCTCAGGTAATGGATATTTTGTACTCCTTCTCTTCGAACGATCCCCGACGGGAGGCCCACCTTTTGTGAAAAAAAACTGTACGTTTTCAACACTTGACACAACAAAACAAAAGTCAACAAGAGGAGGTGGGTATCGGTCGCTGGAGGGGCAACGTCATCGTCATCAATGTCAGTCGCTGACGAAATGTTTGCGAATACGTATATAAATGTTAAATGAATCGTGTGGCATGGTGCGGGGGGGAGGGGTCTGTGGATGTGGGGGGTCTGAGACAATGAAGTCCATCCCGACATGTGGACAACAAATTTACGTTTGAGTGAACTTTTTTCTTGTTGCTAAACCGGACAGGGTGATACATACACTCGAAAGCGAGCGACTCGTCGCTGTCGATGCCGCCGCCGCCGCCGCCGGAAGTTCAAAAGGTGACAATGGAGACAGTCAGAGAAGGCTGGCCGGGGGATACCCGGGTGGGGGGCAGAGCTGGACAATTGGCGGCAGAATTCGCTTTAAGCAATTAAATTTATGAGATTGTTTACTGTACTACAGGGTACTCGCAGAACACGAAAGAGATTAGTGTACGAAACGGAAGGGAAATACAACCATAAATTCAGCGTATTCCTTCTTTATGAATCGAAAATGATGCACAGATGAAGTTTGTATTATATTTAAAGGGTATGTGCTTCTTTTTTGTTAAAAGTCTAGCCATCGTATCATAGCAACCATTAACCATAATTGAGTCAAGTATCCCCTAAACGAAAGGGCAATCCAACAGGATTTCTCCAGAAGTGCTGATGAGAGTCGGAGAATCTTGAGCCTTTTGGAGACCCAAATGTCGAAAGGTTACGTATCTGCCGTAATAAGCCCCATAAAGAAGTATATATCAAGCACACACACACACACGCACAAGTGCCCTGAGAGCCGTAAAATGTATCTTTGGTTCACATTTAAATCCGTAATTTCAATTCAACTTGTCGTGTTTACACACACAATGCATAATTTATAGAAATTTGTCTGCAAAGCGCAGCAGCAGCAGCAGCACAGGCAGTGGCAGAGGCAGCGGCTGCGGCAGCGGCTGCGGCAGAGATAGCCGGAGAGGGAGATATAGGCAGCGAAAGGCAGTGAGAGCAAGAGCGGGCGAGAGCTCATGTAACGTTAAGTATTGGGACGCTTGGCGTGCGTACAGTGCAATAGAAAAGTCACTGGACAGCCGTGGGATTTGAGAGGAATAATTCAATAGGAATTCAAAACTTAAATAAAAGCAATTTTTCGTTCGAGACATCAAAAGAAGGAATTTTTACCAAAAATGGTTTCAATTGTAAAACATTACCATAAATAATCCAACAAATTTCTGCTGCAAAAAGAAAAGCAAAGACAACAACAAATGCAATCAAATTTTAATGAAACATAACACTCTATAGGCAGGCAATATTTTCTTTATTTATTGGGAAATTGAAAATCGTGTATACAAACTTTCTGCACGCAGTGTGTGGGGGAGACGAGCCCGAGCCCGAGAGCCGCCCTGGCACGCTTTGTGTCTTTCCCCTCTCAAGTGTCGTCGCATATGGCCAGCAACTGACTGTCCCTCGTGTTCTGTGTGTATTGTGCTCTTTCTCTCTCTCCCACTCGCTCGCTCGCCCGCTCTCTCACTCTCCTCTGGTCCTTCTATTCTGCACCTTTCTGCTGATTCGCTGCTGCTGTTGTTGTTGGTTGCTTTTGAAGCGTCTGTAATGGGGCGCCGGTGTCGCTTCGCCGTTTGTCGAAAGGGGGCGGCGTGGGTGTGAGCAGGGACGCTACACATAACAGTGAGTGCCTATACATGTGTGATGGCATGTCCGTGCCCGTTCCCGTGCCCGTGCCCGTGCCCGTCTCCATATCTGTGCCCCTGTATTTCTTTGTGTGTAAACTCAACGAAGCTTAAAAGCTTTGTTTGCACCATGGAACGGACGACTTGAATATTTGTAGTGTCTGTGCGACTGATTTCCCTCCATTCCAATTTGTAAATAAACTGAAAGTATTCTGTTTCAAAAAAATAAAAAATAAGTTGATAAGAACCTTAAGGTACAAATAAGAATTCCCTGCATTTTGTGTTTATTTAAACATCCGTTCGATTGGAAATCGGGGGAATTCCCCGCTGCACAAGGGGGGGGGAGGGGCGGCGCGTTGCACCCTCCTTTCCCACTGAAAAACTGTGCCATTCTATTGAGTGCCGCCGCGCCCACCCCTCCACCCCTCCACCAAGATGTGCAACGAAAGCTAAAACGACGCAACATCAACAAAAAAAAAAGAGGAAAATTCAGTTTGAGGCAGCCGCATAATCCACTTTTGGATCAACCCCACAGCTAGCCCCACTCCCCCTGCGTGGCATGCTGCACAGTGCCTTTTGTTGTTGCGAAGAAATATAAAAAATAATTGGAAGTCGCCCGCAACGTTCCTGCTGCTGCTGCTGCTGCTGCTGTGTTGTCGCTCTCGTCGGCAACGTCAGAGTCAGCGTCAGCGCCGCCGTTGACGTTTTTCTTGTTAGCTGCACTGCACTCTCTCTTTCGGCCAAGCAGCCACCGAAAGCCCTCCCTTCGCCTGGCTGCAGCCAAGCAGCCCTGGTCTCTCCCTTTGGTCGATGGGTGGCGGCCCAATCTCTTGTTCTTGCTCCCCCTGTCGCTGGATCCTTTCGGTTTCTCTTTTGATTTGGCTTTTGTTTGCTGTTGATTAGGGAGGAGAAGCAGAAGAGAAGGCATGCAGAGGGCGGAGCTGGTAGAGGGCGCAGGGATGCCCTATTTGTTTCAACAATTTGTGGGAAAAATTTACCACAGATTTTGAAGATTCTATGAATTCTAAAACTCCTTTAGAGTCCGATATCAATCTTTCGGAAAAGGATATACAGACTCCCTGCAAATCCTATGGATACTATGATTTCTCATATGCATTGCTCCATAAAAGCCCCATCATCCAAGCCCGTGTTTGCCCTGTCATCAGCAGCTCTGTTAAATTACTATTTTTTGATTGAGAATCCCATTGGAGTCGCCAGCAGTCGTCGCTCCTTCCTGTAATCGCGTTGTTATCCCCCGTGTTTTATCAACACTTTCTCCATCAGCCCTTACCGTCATCATCAACGTCATCGTCATTGTCATCGTCATCAGCATCATCATAATCATAACTATTATTATTAACGACAGTGAAACGAGCCTATTTAGCTTCAAGCTTCTTTGGCCAAGACACACCCGCTCCCTCTCCCTCTCTCTCCCTCTCTCGCTGTCAACCCAAGGGATGAACCAACCCCTACTCTAGCAACACAAAACTTTGGCAGGCGATAAAAATTTGTCTACATTAGCTGGTGGAGAGGGAGTAGCCCCCGAAATGTTGCACACTTTTGGTGTGGCATATGCCGCACAAACATATCCCCACCCCCAACCGCTTGACAACTATCTCTGGACTATCTGGTGTTTTCTGTTTTGGGTTACCATCTTAACGGTATTTACGGCCATCGAGGCCATCCTCTCGTCCACCTACGGAGCACCGTGTGCAGACCCTTCTGCAGCCACCAGCTTTCAACGATTTGTGGCATGGCTTAAAGTTCTTGACTAGAGTGCGCATGCCCTGCCATCTGCCTGGGTTTTTAAGTTATTCCTGCCTGTCTCTGTTAATTGCCCCCATTCTTGGCCCGCACTGCCACACCGTCAGTGGCACCCTTCTGCCGCCCTGCCACCGAATTAGGCTTCCTCTCCGCAGATTGAATTAACTGATTTTACTGGTGCCGCTGCTGCTGTGGCTGTTGCTGGTGCGTTGACATAAACAAACAAAAGTTCACACTAAACAAAATAAATAAATAGAGTGCAAATTTCATTTGATTAAATGCCACCAAAGTGACGATGGCGACGATGTTGCTTAATTGAATATCGGGCAACAGCAAAAACAGCAACAGAGCCGACTTTTCGAAGATCGAAGCTTGGGATACCCTCGCAGATCTAGTGTTCCTAGGGGAGCTCCCATGGCTATCTTCGAAAAAAGGATTGATCTGGAGAATATAAACCTATGTACATACATAATACTATAATGGAGTAGTGGGAAAAGTAAATTTCATATTCACATCATTCCTCTGGCTTACCAAAGGGTATCGTTGGGCTCGTTGCACAGCTACAGTTCTCGGATATAAAATCCACTTGACGACAAGGCAGCTAAGACAATTGCAAGGCGTGACAGCCCTCCTTCCCGTTCCCGTTCTCTCCATGTCTTTGTCGTTGCATTCAAACAGAATTCAATTAAGTTGATTGCAAATCGTTGCCGTCAAAATGAAAGATACAACAACAACAAAACCAATAAAAAAAACCCGAACCAGACGGAACCAGAAATGGCATATTAAAGTGAGCGGCTATAGTCAATGTTTTAGTAGGCGTGGCTAAAATATTTAAAAAAAAAATATGTACAAGTTTTGATTTGCCATAAAATGAATTTACTTTTTCTGTTTTTCCATTCGAAATGGGCAAACAATAAAATTAAAAGCCAATAAAAACGGATTATAATAGATATTATTTTCTAAATTTATTGAAAATTCACTAATTTAATTTCATCAACTTTGATCTGAAAACCCTGTTAAAATAAGCAATAAGCTCCCTTTTTTTTTTGTGTTATTTGTCTAGTCATGTTTTCCTTTACCAATATCTCCCATAAGAATGATGATTCTTGATCAAAGTTGTGCCTAAAAGTCTCTCTAACATTTTAAACTACCCAAAGAAAAGCCCAGAAAATTAAGCCAATCTCGGCCATTGGTAGATTTTTGAACTTTTATTAGCAGGGAATTTGGTAATGTAAAGCCAGAAAACAGGAAATGTTTTAACATTTAATAGCTTGGAAAATTAGTGGTCAATATTTGCTATATTTTAAGTTAATTATAGCTTGCATTTGCTGTCCCTTTCTCCAATTTCTATTCCGTACTACTCTTCTTCCGCATTTTGGAGGCTGTCATGTTTTGGTCGACACTTTTGGCTAATTGGTGTTGTCGGCATCACTGGCCCACTGTCATTCAGCCATAATGATATGAATATTTTTCTGCAGCACTTGAAAAATGAAAAAAAATAGAGATGATAATATACTGTCAATGTTTGTAAATTATTTGCATGAAAAAATTAACATTTTTTCCGTCACTGTTAATGATTTATCTGGCACTTTTTGTTGTGTTGCACTTTATGGGGTGTAAGATATATTAATTAATTTACAAAACATATGCGACACTTTTAGTGCCGCTTGACAACAGATCCGTGGCCGCAGGAATGTTTGGTTTGCAGCTGCAACACGCTGCGTATGGGTAATGTGGCAGTAGATTTATGAAGAGACGTCGAGCGGGGTTCCGTCTCTGCAGTTCTCCCTAAAAATGCTTCGTTCCACCTCTTTTCTTTTCACACACACAATTTGCTCCAACTTTTTGGTAATTGTACTTCTAATTGCTTGATTACAGCTTTAATTGCTTGTTCCAAAAACACTCACTGTTAATTTTCAGCTGTTATTTAACAGTCCACATAGACTGACAGAGTGAGTGAGTGAGAGTGAGAGAGAGGGAGAGAGAGAACGAGTCACTTAGTCAGTCCGTTAGGCAGAGGGTTTTTTTTTGTTTTGCCTGCATTTGTGATTGTTTTCTTTCTGTTGTTTTGATTTGCTTTTTCTTTCCTCTACTTCGCCTCCTACTCTCTCTCTCTCTCTCTGACTCTCTGGAGTTGGGTCTGTCTGCGTATCCTAGCCTCCCCCCTCAAAAGTATATTGAAGCAAAGGTAAGGTCCCAGGCTTAATCTCCACTCTCGCTCGCTCGAACATTAAAACATTTGGTCACTCCTGTTGCACTGCCCTACCATCGGCCTTATATACCTTGTGCCCCAACGCGTTGGCGCTCTCTCTCTCTCTCTGCCTTAACGATGAGAGCGAGAACCTTTGTAAATTTTAATGGCAAATCTGCTGCCATTTGCGGCACATTTCGCGTACAATTTTCATTTTTGTTGTGCCCACATATTTATTTTCATGGCTTGCCCTAGGTTGTGGGTCGAGGGGGGGTGTGTGGTGGGGTGATTGGGCGGTCTGGTGGCTGTACCAAGCATTTCCAGACGGCGAGGCAGAGGCGGAGGCGCACTTTACATTTGTTTTGTTTATTTTGGCGTGAGAGAGCTTGAAGAAAGACACACACGGCCTGAGAGAGAGAGAGAGAGAGAGTGAGAGAAAGAGAGTGTGTGTGAGTGTGAGAGAGGGTCCACGTACCGGCACGAGAGTGAGGTGAGGCTCTCCTTATTGTGGCTGCTGTTGCTGGCATTGCATGCCATTTCCCGTTATCAGTGGCAGACTTTCTGCCAACCTGCTGTCGCTCGGCATCGGCGTTGGCGCTGGCGTTGGCGTCGCTGCTTACGGCTCTGTCCACGCTCAACGGTGACGCCAGCTACAGTGGGTGCGCGAAAAAAGTCAAATCTTTTATATGCTGTAAATAAACAAAACAAATTTAAGATATTTTTCATACCAAGCGAGGTCTCTCTTCTAAACTGTACTTTGGAAATGCTCTCGACTTTGGTTGGATTTCTCTCTGCTTTTGATGTGAACTCCGACCACTGTGCAACTCGGCCGCGGCTAATTTTGGATTTTCTAAGCGAACAGCGTGAATTATTTTTAGCTTTGCTGTGCGTCGTCGTCGTCTACTGCGACGTCAGAGTCGACTGCGGGCATCGGGGGCAGGCAGCCATCCACATGCAGATTTTTGCAATTGTTTGCCTTATTTGGCCGCTGACGCTGTTTTTGTTGTTGCTGGCTGTATTTTTAGATCGTTGATTTATCATTCGAATTGCATTTACGCTGCATTTGCTGCTAATCATCATTCCCTCTCACTCTATGTCTTCCTCTCTCTCTCTCTCTCTCTCGTTGCAGGTGAGTTCTGGCATTATTTGGTCGTGTAAAAATGCATTAGATGCAGATGGAACCGTAAGTAAACATGAGAGTGATTCGTTGGGGATTAAAGATAAGCTAGAGCCCAGAGAGCGCGTCACCAACGGACAGCGTCAGAGTACAGCAGATTGGATTTTTCTATGATCCGAAATTCGAATCGTAATGAAATCGTAATACTCGAGAGCGTATATTTGACACGGTTATTCCATAGCACACACACACACATGCAGGCCCTACAGACAGTTTCCGTCATTTTAATAGATTTTAATCATTAAAAGTGGCATTCTTAATTTAACGAACATGCAATTTCTTTATCAGATGGAACCTAGAATATTATTCTACCTATGTAGCTTTAAAGTAAAAGTTTTCAAGTAGGTAGACTCCTGAAGAAATGAAAACAAATCAAATTATTAAGGAGAACAATAGTATGAAACAAAATGCATTCCGAAATAGGTAGAGGACAGAGTTTTTTTATAGAAGTAAACTTGATCTGTATGCTAGAAATCATAGTTTTTAGTGTACATATATTATTTTGACCACAGCTGTACGTACATATGTAAGTACATACATATGTATGAATGCACAGGCACGGATTTAGAATTGTGTCACCGCGTAAGCAAATCCGATCTGAGTGAGTATGTAAGTATGTACGTACATATGTATATGTATGTATGAGTGTGGCGATATTTAGAGCCAAGCCGAGCCGAGACCGCTGTCCCAGTTGCACTCCTCCCTGCTCTCTTTCCAGCCTGCAGTTGGTGTTCCGTTCGGTCAGCTGCAGTCTACATACACACACTCTATACTCTCCCCCTACTCTACACTACACTCCACTCCACTTCACTCCACTTCATTCATTTCCACTACTTCTTGCATTTGCTTCTGCTTGTGCTTCTTCTTCGTCTCATTATTCCCATTTCATTTGCATTTGTGGATGTACATGTGTATTCTCTCAGCTTTCTCGCTGGGTGAAGTGTTTACATTTTGCGTTTGAATTATCGTTGTTTTTTCTGTGCTACTCTTTGATTTCTGTATTCCCTGGTTCATGCTGCTGCTGTTGTTGCTTATTTAAAGCTAATTTTAGTATTTAGTTTGCATTTCAATTCCATTTTCAAATTGGGAATGGGAGAAATGCTTTTATTGGGCCTGAGAGGGAACTGTACTGTGCTATACTTTTCATTTTGATTTCCCATCGTTCTGTTGGCATTTTTGGGAAGAGGTTCATTTAAGGAAAATATACGGAGCTTTAATTGTGTAATTGTAGATCTAAACAGAAGCTGAAGCACCTAAAACTGAACGCCAGGATGGTACTGCTAAAGCTTTTGCCAACGACAAAGCTTTTATATAATCGGTTCAGGCTGAATATCAATTAGAAAACCACTTTAGTTCTTCCATCTATTTTATCCAGCTGCAAAGCAATTTTTGTTCTTTTTTGAGTACTGATGCAAATAGTGTGAATAACAAAAGTTTACCGACAGTAAAAAAGCATCGGAAAAGCTTAAGCGGTAATCAGAAAGATCTGTCTCACCGGCAAAAGTTTCATTCAAACGGTTAAAGCCAGCCGCCTTTGCTCTGCTAAGCTGCCCGATCTCTCCTCTCTATCGGCTTTCGCTCTCTTTCTTTCTCTCTCTGCACTGCACTGCACTGCCTTGGAGCGTGTTGTTGTCACAATTGAAGCGCAGTTTCGGGCCAGCCACCACCACAACAACAGCAAAAAGAGAAGAAAAAAAACCAGCAACAAAAATACTGAGCCGTGCGAAATCCCTTGAAGCGTTTCAACGTTGTTTTTTTTTCATTTGTGTGTGTGCTCGTGTGTTGGTTTCGGTTTGTTTGATTTGGTTTGCTCAAGGTGTATTTTTACTAAGGTGAGGCATTTTACAGTGCACTCTCACGATTTTTAAGACTTAACTATCTACGAAGATACAAGGAAGCTAGCAACGTGTATACAATCTTTGACACTAGGATAGAGCGGGAATGGAATCCCCACCTTACAGATTAGTACACCTTGGAGCTGCTCACCTTCGGCTCAACAGCGACAGCGAAGCGAACCGACAACGGGCTGAGGCTGAAGCTGAGACTGTGACTGAGGCTCGTGCTGTTACATTTGAATGAGCAACGTTGACGTCGACGTCGACGTCGGAGTTGGAATTGGACTTGGAATTGGAGTTTGAGCTTCTGCTGTTGCTAGAGTAGGGGGAGGAGCAGCTGGAGTGGTGGTCCGTAGATGTAGCTGTAGTCATTTATCACTCGCCTTTAACTCTCTCTCCCTCTCTCTCTCTCTCTCTCGCTCTGCTGGCCTTCTGCTCCTTCGCCTTGGCCCATAAATATCATATTAAAGATTTGCCTTAGAATCGTCCCTTGCGCTGACGTCGACGCTGACGCTGCGCGTTTGCATTAGCGCCAAATGTTGTCTGTTTATCTCTCGCTAGTTATTGCCGGCTGTCCATAGGTGGTGCTGCTGTGCTGGTATGAGTGTGGGTGCGGGGCAGAATGGGTGTGTGTGTGTGTGTGTGTGTGTGTGTGTGTGTGTGTGTGTGTACTGCCCCTGTTTCGGTGGTTGCAAAACTTTTGTGGCATTGCCAGTTGATTGGATTGCCATGAGATGAACTGTGCAGAGTGTGTGTGTGTGCGTGTGTGTGGCATGTGATTTATGGGTCCCCCGTGTTGATACGGGATATGCGATAGATACGAGTATACAATAGATACAATGTCATTAGCGAGACTCCTCCACCGCCATTTCAGCAGAGGGTATGCCAAGACAGGACTGCCTTCACTCGGCAATGGTGTTTACGGATAGTCCAAGAAAAGTATCGATTTAAATGGATTAATTTCGATTAATAGTTAACCTTTTCAAAAAACTGTTCAAAAAATAATCCATTCTGTACAGGGTGCCTCGCTCCAGTACTCATCGTCCCCGACAAACTCCAAAACTAATCGAAAATTGTTCAGTTCAAACAACAACAAAACTACGAGTACTCCCAAAATCCTTTATTGTTATTTTCGATAATGCTGAGATCATCGGACCAGATCTTCGCCTGCGGCTTTGAGATCTTCGGCAAAGTGCAGGGCGTCCGCTTGCGCAAACAAACGCGCGATCTGGCCACAATGAACCATGTGCGCGGCTGGGTGATGAACACCGACGAGGGCACGGTCAAGGGCCAGCTGGAGGGCACCCTGCCCAAGGTCAACGAGCTTAAGTTCTGGCTCCTCAACTTTGGCAGTCCGCGGTCCATCATCGAGCGGGCCGAGTTTACGCCCACCAAGGAGATACCGGCCCACACTTTTAACGGCTTTACCATACGCTACCACCCCAATCAGATCGGGCAGCTTGATCTGTAGAAAAGGATGAAAGGAAACGGGACCAACTATCTCATATATACATATTGTTCGTGTTTTTTGTGTCTTTTGGGCTTTGTGTGGTGGTGTGGAAAATACATGTACTTTGTTAGCTATAGTTCTGTAGGCTTCTGCCCCGCCGAACGTCATTTTGTAAACCTCAAAAGTGGAAAACAGGCTGCCAGCTGCTAATTAAGCATCACAAAGAAATGCTCAACGCAATTACATACGGGTATACATCTCATGTACACTCATGTACATACCTATACATAGGCTACAAGCGTATGTATATACTAGATGATGACTAGTAGACTTGGTTAGAGACAGACACCTGCAGCAGCCGCTGGCTCTCCGGGCCCGGCCACATTTCCAGTTGAGCGACGCCCCAAACTGGCAATGAGTTTTTACGACACGGCCAAACAGCGTCGAAGCAACAGCAGAACAACGGCAACAAATATATATAGAGGATACACTAACCCGTACAAAGATTACGGCTAAAGTCTTCCAAAGAGATCGATTATACGATCGAATTTGTTTGTAATTGAATCCATAGCAAATAAAAAGGCATCTAAGACCTGTTTATAGGCAACATTTGAGAGGCCTTAAGTACGAAAGATTACAATTTGTTGTAAAAGTTAACCAATTCCGAGGACTGTTGGAAAATGAATCGTAGGTTCTTCGTTATAAGTTATAAGATATGAAAATGAGGAACCCCTTCCTTTACAATCTCCGAGAATCACATTCCACATGCACATTCCTATCAAGTGTATCAGAACTTCGGATTTGCTATTCGGGGGCCCTGCTCTGCCGGTGCCGTTGCCGTTGCGAGTGCCGAATGCCCTCCATGGGTCGCTGATTACGCTGACGCTGGCGTTGGCGCTGGCTTTGGCGTCGCCATCGCGCATAATCACAACAAAATCAAACAAATGTACGATGTACGCCACTGACAGAGACGATAGCGCAGCAGCAGCAGCAGCAACAGCAATGGCAACAGCAACAGCTTCGCTTCGTAACAGAACCACTCTAACAGTGTGTGTGTGTGCGTGTTGCTTGCGTGTGCATGTGTGTTGGGAACTTCTTTGCGTGTGTAACAGGAGCCCAGACTTTGCAAAAGAGAAAAGAGAGAAAGAGCGACGTGAGCAAAGCAGGCATACTATTCTCATCCGAAGTGTTGTTCCTATTTGTTGCTTTTGCTGCTGTTGCTGTTGTTGTTGTTGCGGAATTTTTATAGGTTAAGCTGCAAAGTGTGTGGCAGGATGGGAGGAGGGCAGAGCCGAGCCGAGCATAGATGTGGCCAGAATTGAGGGTTGTTGGCGGTGGGCTCTAACTAGTTTCAGCCGGCCGGTGTCGTTGCCTTTGTAACCGAGTGAGAGCCAGGCCAGCGCAACACAAAGAGAACGATGCCAGAGAGGAAGGATGGACGGATGGATGGATGGTGCTACTCGCTCTCTCTTTCTCTTCCTCTTGTTCGACTCAATTTTGAGTGATATTCCTTGCCCGTGGGCTGCTGCTGTTAACGCCTTCTCCTTCAAACAACTTTATCCTGTTCTGCAAGCCCAAAGCTTCTCGCTCGTGCTGCCGCCGCCGTCGCCTTCTTCTCCTTTCCTCGCATTCCGTTGCGCATTCCGCCACGCGTCGCTGCCGACGCTGACGTTGCTGCCTGTTTCCGGTGTCACTTCCTTATTTAGTTGTTATACCTGGTACTCTCGTATTACACAAAGGGTATTTTCAGTTCGTGCTGAGTATAAACGCGAGCTAGATTCAGTTGTAAATACGTTCATAATCCAAAAGGATTCGAGCTGTTATTGATTGATTTTCTCACTGATTTCTAGTGGGATAGGGCCTAGGATATAGTGTAGGGTATCTTGTAGTCGGCTGTTTTCTACTTAATTATTTATTTTGTTGTTTGTGCTTGTTGAGGAGCTGGATGGAAGGAGTCCAATTTTGGTAAGGGTTTGCGATTTTTTTATTGAGCATGGAGAGAGTAAAGTGTCCTTGTTGGCTCAACCTAATTCAACAGCCCTCCAAATCGAAGGCAATTCAATTTGCCTGAAAGGCCGCCACATCCACATCCACATACAAAAGCAGAGAACAACAACTAGCGCTCTTCAGTCGTATTATGATCATTAGTATTACTATTTGGATTATTATTAGTCTATTAGTGGCAATCAAATTGATGGCTCGAGTTTTTTCTGTTTTTGTGGCGGTGGGGGTAAACTTTCATGACGCCGCCAAGAAAATGGAAATTGAAAATGCCGCCAAGGAGCCGGGAATGGCGTAGGGGCCGGGGCTGCCGTACAGGTTGGCATCCATCGCTTGGGTCGTGGCATACATAAATGCAAACACTTTGTACAAATATTTGTGTCATTAAACAAATGACAAACGAATTGGTTTTAACATGAAAGCCGAAACGAGCGAGCAAGCGAGCGAGAGCACCGAGAGAGGCGGCTGACATGCAACATGGTTACAGCACAGCAGCAGCAGCAGCAGAATCGCAGGCTTATCAACAGTCCGCTGTTAAAGCTAACATACACATGCCTGACAGCCACCCCCACACACGCACACGCACACGCACACATATACAGACAGAGACACAGGCAGGGCGTCCGTCAGCGTCGCTGCAACAATGCAAAAAGCAAACTTTCTCGCTGCTGGCGTCGCCGTCGCTGTCGCTGTCGACGGTGCCGTCGCTCGTTGGGGTCGTACGAGCCGTTTGGGGCTTCGCTGACAGTGGCTCGTGCCAGTACTCAACCGACTGCCAAACGGCGCACGACACCCAAGCAGCCCCAAGCAGCAGCAGCACTAGCACTAGCACTAGCAGCAGCACCAGTGGCAAGTGGCAGTTGAAGCAGTAATAGCCCCAGTAGCAGCACCACCAGCAAAAGCAAAAGCAAAAGAAAAGCTGTGTGGGTTTTTTGTTGTGCGCGTGTAGTTTTCATTGCGGTTCGTTTCCTCAGCGATAAAAAGCAGCAGCAACAATAGCAGCAGCCCCAACAGCAACATCAGCAGCAGCAGCAACATAAAGTGGCATTTGGCGCAGGGAAAATCCTAAAAAGTGTTAACAAAAAAAAACAATTAAAACAACAACAACACTAAAGAATATTAAAATTAAATATAAACAAGGTTTCGTTTTTAATTAAAACAAATTAATAAAAATAAAAAAAAATTACACCGAGAATAAAAACAAACAAAATAAACTCAAACATTTTCAAAACTAGTCTTATTATGTTATCAAAATGTTTATTTATCAAAAAAACAAAGTGAAAACAAAACAAAATTAAAAAAATTAATACCATACCATACCATTAAATACATTCAAAAATCGTTGAATAAATATAAAACCAAGAAAAAACATAAAATATAAAACATTATCGAGGAGAAATGATCACTTTCATGGTAAAGCAATGACGTGAAATTACCGATAATAATTATTGATTAAATTATTCCACTGAAAGTCTACAAACGATTTGCCACTGTAGTCTATTGTATTCGGGTGAAGTAATTAATGCATTATATTCCATATAAAATTTTGTGAGATAAGCTTAATATTTCTTGGAAATTCATCTTCTTCGGGGCACAGATCTATTCTGCGGCTGTTTCTCTACGAATACATCAATTTATTCAGAATTCCTTCTTTTTGGATTATTTCTGTGACATTTCTTTCTTCATTATTCTGCTGGCTCGTGTGCTTGGCAAATGCAAATTTATTAGGTGCAGACTGTATAAGATTCAACCAAACGACGTAAAAAGACCAGAATTAAGATACATAAATCAAATTTTCTAAATAAATCAACAGGAAAATTGACCAAAAAGTGACTGCAGTCTCTCTGTAGTGGTCGCTTTATTAAAATCATTAATTACATTAAAGTAAAACAACTCGGGGGAATGCATACATATGTATCTATGAGTATTCGGTTTTGCTGCCGAATTTCGTTTTCCATAAAATTGTGAATAAATTAAAATGTATATATTCAGTGGCCTGCCTGCCTGCCTGCTAGAATATCAAAGCAAAACAGTTTTTGTTTAATCCGAAAGTGTGCAGAGAAAATCATTTAAATTTCTGTTTGATTTCCCTGCGAGTGTGTGAGTAAGTGTACTACATATTAGTGTGTGAGTGTGTGTGTGTGTGTGTGTGTGTGATTGGTGACTGCTTTTGGGGCTGGCCAAGAAGTGAGCAGGAGGCCACAGATCCGAGCGAGAAATTGGTCGTTTGCTATGCCCTCACCAAATGTGGGGCATGCTCACAGTGCCATGAAGTAGAGCGCACAGTTTTGCAATTATCCATACATATATCCATAATTTATACACCTACTACTCGTTTATTCATTAATTCTTGTGCGTTTGTGGGGAACAATTGGACTGACTACGGGCTGATCTTTTCTTAAAGAATAACTCTTTCGAGGTGAACATTTTCAGATGGATATCCCTGATCTTTGCATAAAGCTATCTTCTTTCTACTCGGTTTTTCCTATAGAGCATTCGAGTGTGTTCCATCTTTCGACTCTGTTGCAAGGTTGGCAAGGGACAACGACAACAGTAGGTATAGGAAATTCCCAGGCCCAAGAGCGACAATAACAATAAACATTAACAATTGGCTAGAACCGAGCAACAAGCCGCAGAGAGAAACTCAATTGGAAACTCAAATCTGGCTTATACCAACAGAGTAGCGGGACTCTCTCTCGGACTGCCTTACCGCCTATTTAATATACCCTGCGGTAAGCCTTTTGGCAATGCTGAAATTGTTGCTGCCCGCCTGATACTCTGCCACTCTCCACCGCTGCTGCTTTGGTTTTGGTTTACATTAATCTTACTTTTATTGCCATTTCTGCTGGAACTGGGGTGGGGGCGGGGGCTGTTGCTACTGTTGCTATTAATTAATTTTCGGCCAACATAATTTGCCATTAAATGAGTTGAATACTGATTTATAATTTTCTTTCATATTTCTCCCCCCGCTCTTTTTAATAATGTGCAAAAAATTAATAGTATGGAAAATGTAATGCGAGCTAACGATGTGGGGCGGCATAGGGAGGGGCCGGACCGAACAGAATGCTACGAGTAATAGCCAAGGAGTGTTTGAGGGGTGCACGCAGCGAGTAGAGCGCTAAACAAGGCCAAAAACATTACGCATACGCCATGTGTGTGCCCCAATAGGTAGAGTGGGTCCAGGGGAACGGGTTAGGAAATGGCCAGGAATTAATTGATGGCAGGGGAACTGAAACAGGAGCAGGATTTGGATGGAGTGGAGGTGGGTCTGTGTGTTATGGCTGACACTCGAGCGCTCGTTCAAATTTGTATTCTTCATTAATTATCGCGAGTAAATGACAAGGTAATGGCGCGAGGAGCAGCACGAAAAGATAGAGAGAGATATAGAGTTGAGAGTTTTTCATGGAAATATAATACTGTTATCGATTTGTGCAGTCGTCGAAGCGATCTGTATCTGTATCCAAACAGATTCTCTTTGTTTCTCAATATGCAGATCTTCAATGATATTTATTCACGGCTTACGCAGTTCCTGACCGCCAGCAGCACTCCACCCCGCCTCCATAGTAGTCAACAAGCCATCATCACGAACCCGATTCGAAGGCTTTCCACGAATCGCTTGCTGTTTTTCTTTCGTTGTTGCTGCTGCTGCTGCTGGGGAGACGGAACGGAACGGAACGAGACGATTTCCGTTTTGGGTGGTGTTCTTTTTTGTTCTGGCGAGTGTTCGTCCGTCGGTGGAGTGTTCGAGAGACTGTTGAGTGTTGCGACTCTCGCTTTGGCCACTAATTCGCATTAATCATACGACGCGTTGGACGCTCGCTTTTGTTTGTG
Source organism: Drosophila persimilis (assembly GCF_003286085.1). NCBI lineage: Eukaryota > Metazoa > Arthropoda > Insecta > Diptera > Drosophilidae > Drosophila > Drosophila persimilis. The sequence goes on from NW_020825289.1 coordinate 13,096,213, forward strand.
CATTGGAATCATGAAAAAAACACACACAAAAAACCCAAAAAAAAAAAAAAAACAGAAACTGAACGGAGCGGCGTCGTCAACGTGGAAAGAAGCTTTTCCACATTTTATTTTTACACGCAAACAAATGTACTGACTGTCTGAGGGAAACAGAGATAGAAAGAGAGAGAGAGAGAGAGGGAGGGAGGGAGAGAGAGGGATGGGTGATGGTTTAGGGGAGCAGAGGAAGCAGCAGCGACGTCTTCTTGCTTACGCGCTTTGCCTTTTGTTGTTGCTTTATTTTTAATGTGTCAAGGTTCGCGGCATAATTTCTGTTGCTTTATTTCATTTGCGCTTAAAGCAAACAGAATATATGTACACAAATACATATATATTAAAGAAAGAGGCAGAAAGAGAGACAGAGAGAGATACAATGACAACAACTGAAAGATAGAGAAACGAGTCATAAGCTGTGAAATATTTGACTTTCTTTTTGACTAAACGAACAAAATAGAACATGAATTTATCTGGGAAGAATAAGAAGATGATCTAAAAGCAACTGATTGATCGATATATGCAATCGATGGATGTAATGTATCGAAAACAATCGATCAGCGTAGATGCACATCTCCCCAAACCGAATGATTGCCACAGAAACTCCTACTCCTACTCCGCCCCCCATCGTTGCCCGCTCGTTTTCGGTTAGACATACCCTAGACATGAGACGAGACCCCCGAACAAAGTCATCAGACCTGCCCCCTAGCCCCATCGGAAGGCACTGAAAAAGAAGAGCTCGACGAAGGAGTCGGGGACATCGATAAATGTAAATGTGCAGTGTGAATGGAGAGGGGGGAGTGAGGGGTGGCGGTGTGTGGGGTAAAGGGTACAGCTATGTTATAGTTATAGGTGAAAGAGATGGCAATAGATTGGGTAGGTGGAGGGAGGAGCAGGGCAGGGGGGGGGCAAAGCATTTTTATTACCGCAGTGGAGTCGTAAAAAACTAAATTACTTTTAAGTTTGTAAATTGTGCGAGCACTGCTTGAGCGAACATTCTCTCGGAGATGTTGCGTCTCTCTCTCTCTATCTTTTACTGTATCTATCTCTTTCATAGTTTGCCACTAGCTTACTCCCCCACCCAGTGCCACCCTCCCCCTTAAGCGCTTTGGTCAACTCAGGTTTGCATTCTTTGTGTCACGTTTCCATCGCTAGATGGCAGAACAGAGAGCAGCAAAAAAGACAACAAGAAAGAGATGGTGAGCGTATGAGAGAGAGAGAGAGAAAGAGAGCGCAAGATAGATTGTCGGCGGAGAAGATGCAGAGGCGGAGGCAGGGCAGAGAAACAAATTTATGAAACGTCATTTATTCATAATGAGCTTTGGCGAATGGGAAAAACTGTTGGCTCGTGTATCGAAGGAAAGGGTATACGAGAGTCTGATGGACGATGGGAGAGAGCGAATGTGTGTGTGCGTGTGCATTGCATTTCGAGTGTTGTAAAGCGTCATAAACTTATCACAGCCGAATGCGGCGGCGGTGAGTGTGTTCCTGCATGTGAATGCATAATGAGTGGCATTTTCGCTTTTGTTATTCATATGGCAGAGATCCCCTTCAATTGCTGCTGTTCGATTATATGTATTTCTGGGATATTCATTTCACACGGGGTTTGTTTTGTTTATATATTTATTTAAATCTGTGAGTGCAATCCTGAGCTCCTGAGTTCTTTCCACTCTACGGTAGTCCACGGCTTCTGTGGCAGGCATAACATTCCCCCCAGAGAGGACGTGTGAATGATTTTATTATTCAATGCATTTCGAAACTTTCCTTGCACTTACATCAGAGTAGTTCTCCTCAGCTTTGGCTCTTTCTGGTGCTTCTTTTTTGTTGAGGATTCTCCTCCTCACTCTCACGCACACCTTGCGACCTCACTCACATGTTGATGTTGATGTTTGCTGTTGCTGTTGCTGTTGCTGTGGCAGGGCGCAGCGCCTATTCGCGGCTATTTTGTATACATTTTGCATTAATTAAAAGCAGAATAAACAGCAAAAGCGGCGCGCGCGCGCTCTCTGTCGTGGAAAAGAAAATAAAACTGAAAAGAAAACACATTCTGATTTAAATGTGATTGTTTTTTGGTGTTGCTTTTCATCGCCTCCTTCTGCTGCCTCCGCCACTTATCTCGTTCCGCTCGGGGCTTATGACATGGAAGGGTAAGGCTTTGTGTTCTCCATTGTCACGCTTTAGTCATAGGCATTAAGTGCGATGTACTCCGGCTTACCTTATGTTCAATATACTCTGGATATATCTGAAGGCAGCAGCAGGCAACAAGCGAACGGCGCACAAGTAAAATAAAAACAAAAACACAACAGAACAGAACGCAACAACGAATGTGGCGACGTTGGCGTCGTCGTCGTCGTCGTCGTCGGCGTCGGCGCCTGCTTCGGCGGCAAGACACAGCTGCACACGTATACACATGCAAACGTATGCCTGTGCGTGCTCTTGTTCTCTTTTGCTCGCTGAGAGCTTTGCAGTCGACGCCAGAGCTCTGCTGCGCTGCGCTGCGCTGGCCCCCCTCTGCCACGCCACTGATTAGAAGTGTCTTTGGCTTTTATGTTATTGCCGCCTGCCCGCCCTGCCTCTCGCCTCCCGCGCTCGTCCACTCTGTTATGCTTATACCCTGTACTTGTGGGGGGAAAAGGGAGATGCTCTCATTGCAAGATTGTTTCAGGAGCAGTTTGATACACAGCCAGTATTGCGGAACAGTGGGTACCTCTTAGTCGGAATGGTGGACTTACGTCGATCTACAGCGTAGCTTTCGGCGCGGGCTCGCTCTGCACTTGCGATTTTCAACGAAATGTCGCTGTTGCTGTCGCTGTCGCCTTTGTTGTAGACTTTCAATAATTTGTGCACGTCTCTGGAAGTGAATTTCTTTTGATTACTTTTGCCAAGTCAGCGAAGAGCCGCACTGCTGCTGCTGCGGCGCGGTGCTGTTGTTTTTGTTGTCGAGCTTTTGTCCAGAGTGTTAATCGAATTGTGGCTCTCAAAGATACACACATACATACATGCCTATGAACGTATGTATGTATGTATGTATATGCAAACGAGCGAATCTGAATATTTTCTTTATTGTGTGTGTGTGCTGCAGCTAAGAAAATCAAATTGCAATCAAAAGAACAAAGAACTTGCAGCAAACGGTATCTGTTAACAGTAAAACAGTAAAAACAAAAATTAAAAACCAAAAAGAAACATAATAAAAGGAAACAAACAAATCAAAAGCCAAATGCGCCCACGAAGCAAACGCAACAAAATGCAAAACAGTCGACATTGCTATCCAACACTGTCGACGCCCTTGCCCAACACCAGCGCTGTACGACATTGCACTCCCTGTCGTCAGGCTGTGGCCTAAAATCTCTCCACGAACCGATCGGATTGAATCTTTAATTTAAACGCGTCTCCAAACTCGAACTCCAATCTTGTCTGCTATATGTACATATATCGCGTATACGTACTGACTGTGAATGTCTAAATTATTCAATACTTAACTGAACTTTGCCCAAATCCAACAAGAAAATCTATAAACAAACTATCTATGAATATTTGGGTAAGAATTGTGCTACTAAAAGGATATCATTTTTATAAGTAATTAGATTTATTTTTAATTAAACCTTTCTGCTAAAAAGGAAGATCCCAAGACACCCTTTCATATCGTTCCAGTCTTCAAAAATATTCCGAAATTCTTAAAGCCTTTTTAATTATCATTAAATTGTAAATGATTACATTTTTAATTTATGTATTTATTATATATTTTTTGGACCGTTACTCATGCATTTTTTGTGCCTCTTTCGATCCGTTTTTAGCAACAAAAATTCCTTAAACGACCAGCGGAGGATGTTGACAATGGCGCCGAGAACTTTGAGCCGCCGCATAAGTTGCCCAACAACAACAACAACAATAGCAACAGCAACAACAACAACGGCTCGAATGCCAACAACAATGGGAACAACAACGGCAACAGCGGCAGCAACAACTCCGGCAACAGCGGCAACAGCAACAACAACGGCTCTGAGAATCTAACCAAATTCTCGGTGGAAATCGTCCAGCAGCTGGAGTTCACGACCTCTGCGGCCAATTCACAGCCGCAGCAGATCAGCACGAATGTCACAGTGAAGGCCCTGACCAACACCTCGGTGAAGAGCGAACCAGGAGTGGGCGTCGGCGGCGGTGGTGGTGGTGGAAACGGAGGAGGTGGAAACAGCGGCGGTGGTGGCAACAGCGGAGGCGATCAGCAGCAGCAGCAGCAGCACCAACAACAGCAACATCATCCACAGCAGCATCAGCACCAGCAACAGCAGCACCAGCACCAGAACCAGAACCAGAACCAGCACCAACAAGGCGGCGGACTGGGTGGCCTCGGCAATAATGGGCGTGGCGGGGGTCCTGGCGGAATGGCCCAGGGACCCGGCGGTGGCGGACTCGGTGGCCTCGGAGTCGGCGTCGGAATGGGCATGGGACCCAACATGATGTCCGCCCAACAGAAGTCGGCCCTCGGCAATATGGCCAATTTGGTCGAGTGCAAACGGGAGCCCGACCACGACTTTCCCGATCTGGGCTCGTTGGACAAGGACGGGGGCAACGGGCAGTTTCCCGGGTTTCCCGATCTACTGGGCGATGACAACTCGGAGAACAACGACACCTTCAAGGATCTCATCAACAATTTGCAGGACTTCAATCCCAGCTTCCTCGACGGCTTCGATGAGAAGCCGCTGCTGGACATCAAGACGGAGGACGGCATCAAGGTGGAGCCCCCGAATGCCCAGGACCTCATCAACAGCCTGAATGTAAAGTCGGAGGGCGGTCTGGGACATGGCTTTGGGGGCTTTGGCGTCGGAATGGGCATGGATAATCAGGCCATGAAGATGCGTGGCGCCGGCGGTGGTGGTGGCTTCCCCAACGGCCCCAACGGTGGCGGGGTTGGTGCCGGTGGCGTGGGAGGAGGAGGAGGCGGAGGACAAGCCTCCGGTGGCGGGAATCTCATGTCGGAGCATCCGCTGGCCGCCCAGACCCTCAAGCAGATGGCCGAGCAGCACCAGCACAAGAGTGCGATGGGCGGCATGGGTGGCTTCCCCCGCCCCCCGCATGGCATGCAACCGCAGCAACAGCAGCAGCAGCAGCAACAACAGCAGCAGCAGCAGGCCCAGCAGCAGCAACATGGCCAGATGATGGGTGGCCCTGGTCAGGGCCAGCCCGGACGCTACAACGACTATGGGGGCGGCTTTCCGAACGACTTTGGCCTGGGTCCCAATGGCCCGCAGCAGCAACAGCAGCCCCAGCAGCAGCATCTGCCGCCGCAGTTCCACCAGAAGGGTCCTGGCCCAGGTGCCGGTCCCGGGCCTGGCATGAATGTCCAGCAGAATTTCCTGGACATCAAGCAGGAGCTCTTCTATTCCTCTCAAAACGATTTCGATCTCAAGCGCCTGCAGCAGCAGCAGGCCATGCAGCAGCAACAGCAGCAGCAGCAGCAACAACAACAGCAACATCACCAGCAGCAGCATCCGAACCCGAATGGTCCCAAAATGGGTGGCGTGCCCAGCTTCAACAAGCAGCAGCAGCAGCAACAGGTGCCCCAGCAGCAGCAGCAGCAATTGCAACAGCAACAGCAGTACTCGCCCTTCAGCAACCAAAACGCAAATGCGGCAGCCGCCGCTGCCAACTTCCTCAACTGTCCGCCCCGTGGCGGTCCCAACGGCAGCCAGCAGCAGCAGCAGCAGCCCGGTAATCTGCCCCAGCAGCAACAGCAGCAGCAGCCGGGCGGCGGGCCACAGGGTGGTCCCCAGCAGCAGCAGCGTGGAGGCAATGGGCAGCAGAACAATCCAAATGCCGGGCCCGGTGGCAATGCGGCGCAGCAGCAGCAGCAAGCGACTACAACAACGCTGCAGATGAAGCAGACGCAACAGCTGCACATCAGCCAGCAGGGGGGAGGCGCGCACGGCATTCAGGTGAGTCAAGATGCCCGACATCCGGTGTTCCCAGTACTACTCGTTGGCTAAGGGGTATCCCAGGGTATCTTCAGGCCCTGCCACAGGGCCCAGAACTAGCCCGTGCCATACCATGCCATCCCATACCGTAATATAACGCCACTTAATACCATTGACACGTATGTAAATTTCCATGAATATTTGAATTATCAGCGTAACGAAGTCAACGGCTTTTCCGCAAAGTCCCGAAGCGAAGCACCGAAACACACACACACCACAGACACCGCACACAGGGAGAGAGAGAGAAAGAGAGAATTGCTTGTCCGGGGGGTTGGTGGCTCTCCGAGCTTTGAGTGAACAGTGAATAACACTCACTCAACTCACCCTCCCCTCTCTTTGTGGGGAGTTTTCCACTCAGTTGTCACTGTGGCTGGATCATAAATCATGTTGGGCAAACAAGCCTCGCAAACGAACCTTTGACTTTCTCCCTCCCTTCCACTCACTCGCTCACTCGTTCTCTTTTGCGCTCTCTTTTGGCCGTGCTCTCACGCTGCCATTGGACATTTAACCCTCCTTAGCCCCTTGCTCCAAGCACAACTTTATCTCTGTCCATTAATTTTACCACACATCTGTTCAGAAAATTGCCCGGCATTGCTCGGCGTTCGGCTTCAGTTCGTCCTCGGCAACGAGTGGCGTGTGGTGTCGGCGTTCTCGTCATTGTCAACGCTCTCTCGCTCGTTCCCCCCTCAGTGTCCCGTTATGTGCACCATTTTCATTACGTGAGCCACGAGCAGAGCCGTAAAAGATGAAGCGAGAAAGAACGAAAATTGGGAAGAATGAAAATGAATCGCTGGTTGTGTGGCTGTGGCTGCTTTTTCCGTACGGCAGAAAGAATGGATAGCAGCTGCAAGTCCTGTCTAGTACTCTCGCATTCTCTGCTTGTGCAAAGATCCTCTTTTTGGAAAACTGCATGGGAAAGAAGGAGTCAGGACTTTGGAGGGAAGTAGTCAAAAGATATATTGCTATAAGAATCCTACTTTTTAAGGGATTTCAATACTTCAAATGACTCTTGGAAGAGCTACAAATATTGCAAATTTCTAACAGAACTATTGCGTTTCAATTCAACGATCGATAATAAAAGAATTATCAATATTATAAATTACAAATCAAACTAAATTGCCACCCAAAGAAGCAACAAAAAAACCAAATAAAAATGCCAAATTTTTTGGGACTTTTGTGAAATTTACGATTTTTGAACCCATTATTGCATTTACGCTCGTTTGGCTGTGTTGCCAAGTACTTTCATGTGTATATTCGGACTTTTATAATTGTTCATTCATTCATTCACTCATTCAGTGTCTCTCCTCCGGGGGCTGGCATCGCTGTCATGTCGAGGAGTCGCAGCCTAAGGGAGTGCTCTCACAAAAGCAATACTCCCTAGCCACATGAGCTCACACACACACACACACACACACACAGCACACTGAGTCAGGCACAACCTAACCCATATTCATTATCCGCTTCAAATTGTTTTCCTGCTATTTCAACAGCAACAACAACTACATTTCATTTACAAAATGAAAGTGCAAAACTTTTTAAGTTAAGTTCCATGTCGCTGAGTAGTTTTCATCAGAGAAACCAGCCAAAAAGTACGAAAATAGAGAAGAAGGGAGAGAGACAGAGAGAGAGAGAGAGAGACCGTTGCTTGGCTTTGGCGAAAACGGACACGGCTCTGGAAACAGGGTTCGGTTTTTCGGTTTTTTTCGGCCACGGCAACGGTCCAAGCCAAGCCCATTCCGAGCACAATTCAGCTCAAGTTTTGCCATGAATTTCGTTCATGCATTAACCCTCAGCAGTGCCACCCCCGCCGCCTCTCCCCCTCCCACCTCTGTGCATATAAAACTAGTTGAAGCAAGTTGAGAGTGGCCAAAAGAAGAGGCACTAGATGGTGGGAGGAAGAGAGGTACAGACAGGAGAAACTTGTTGACGATTGAGATTGAAATTCTCTCGGAGGTGGGTGGGTTTATTATAATTTTTTTTCTGTTTTACTGTTACTGCCCATCGGATATGGCTTGGGGGAGCCCGAGGACATTTGCATCTAGTTTCAGTTGAACCTTTCAGGAGTTGGCTGCCATAATCAAAGAGAATTGAATCCTTAGCCACATCTTTAGCTGCTTATCAGGTCCCAGACACAACGCAACACAACGCAACACAACACGTATACACACTCAGGTCTAACGATATATTTGCATAGGACTCATTAAAAATGCCCCCAAAAGTGGCGTAGCGAAAGGGGTTGCAAAAAGCCAAAAACATCATCGGATTCAACGAGTTTCTCCCATCGCCCAAAATAATAATACAAATAATAAAGGAGGAGGAGCAGGCAACGTGTAAAATGTACCCTAAAATATGGCAAGAATAAGGGGAAGCGAAGGAAGAAAAGGATTTTCAAGAAAAGCGGAGCACAGCTCAGAGATATTAAAAATGGTAAAGGAATTTCGACCAGAAAGGGGGAGAATGCTCTCCGAGAATGCCTTGTTCTGGCAGCAGTTGCATAATGAAACGCAGTCGAAGCGAACCCCGAACAGAACAGAGCGAAAGTTCAATGAATTCAAAAATGTTGGCCATTCTGCATGTCCTGCATTAACTCGTTAAAATGCCACCAGCAACAAACTGCAATCGACAACAGCAACAACAGCGAGAACTGTAGTTCTAGCAACCAACAACAAATTTGTTTAAAATATTGTGCTATAAAAATGGGTAGAGGAGGGTAGTGGATGAGGGATGTGGGATGAGGGAGAAGATCCCCGGCCAAAAGCGTCATCAAAATGCCAGGGCGCACAAAAGTATGCAACGGAAATGTGCAAAACGTGAAAATGTGCGGAAATTATACTTGCCAGGATGGTTTTCTGGGTGGCAGGGTATCAGCAGAGTGGGGGGGATAGCAGAGAGCGAGAGCGAGAGAGGCAGTGAAAGAGATAGGGTCATAGTCATATCAGATTTTATGACCTGGCCTGGCCTGGCCTGGGCGACTTAATGAAGTAGCACGAAAGCGAGTAACACATGCGACCCCACAGGCATCTCCAGGCCCCAGTCGCAGGGCCAACTCCATGCCCAATTCGAAATCATGTTGTATCCAAACAAAAAAAAAAAAAACAATAAATAATTTATAACCTCCAAAACGCAAACAAAGAGAAAGCCAGAGGAGAGAGTGGGGGAGTGGGGGAGATCTAGGCGTAACAGGACAATGCGCAGGCGTCAAGGCAATAAAAGCAAATCCTGGAAAGTCACTTTTGGTGAGGGGGGGATAGAGGGGCGCCAGCAAAGATGCTCGCGAACTCTTCGCATAACTCGCTTCTCCTCGTTGATTATTGCTTGCCCCGATGCGAGGGATTAACCTCTATAAATTTTGCCCCCCCCCTGCAGCCCAAAGAAGAGAGTGAGGGAGAGAGGGAACCTATTTACGAGCCTCAACTTTTATGGCCAACTAATAGTAGAATGAACACTGAGAGAAAAGGTACCCATCAAATGGTGCAATGCTCATGCATGGAGTTGTAATTGCCCAGTACTTTCCCCCTTATATCCCCTTCATGCATTCATAATTCAACGAAATTGTTGCTGTTGTAGCCATGTATCCCCCCTCTTTGGATACACACAGCCCCATCAAACGCTTGCCGCTCTCTGCCTCTCTGCCTCTCTTCGTTTCTGATTCAGTTTCTGGTTTCGTTTTACGTTTTAGGCCCTGCCATTACCTAACGCATTTGATGCTCTCAAAGGTCACATTATTTACCTTTTATATTCCCATTCGTGTCAGTTACCAGCGGGGAGGGGAGGCGGAGAGGCAGGGCGGCAGGGAGGGGAGATATGTTAAAGCCGCTGATGCTTTTTGGCGCATCGAAATGTTTCCCTCTCTTTCTTCTCTCTGGCTCTCTCGCCTGCTCGCTAGCTCGTTGCTTTTTTTGGCCTCTGGTGGTGAAGGATATTTCGTAATATTTTCCCTTTTAGATTCTTTCGTTGTTTTTTCGACATTTTCAGGTGTTTTGGAAAATGGGAAATGCAAAAGGCGAGGATTGGGCTGAAGTATGGACCAAAGTTGATGAACTTTGACCGCTTTTTTGGGGTTACGTCTTTCTCTTTCTCTATCAAGTTTTTCCTTTCTTGTTGGTTTTTCGCTGTCCAATAAAGAAAACTTTTGATCGTTCATTCCTTTACTCTCCGGCAACGATCCTCGCTCTTTCTCTCGCGTAAAGCTTTTCACACGAGCTTTCCATGTACGTATGTACACACATACGGGTGTGTGTGTGTGTTTTTGGGGATTATCTGGCAGCTTATGGCAGCAATGTCCTTCAGTTTATTCACACTTTGCCAGCATTTAACTCTTGTATTTCTGTTTCCTGAGCTTTTCTCACTCCTTTCCTGTTTCCTGTTTCCATGTCCATTTCCATTTCCACTCCCTTTGCCTCCTGGCTCCACTTTTCCGTAGTGATTGCTGCTCGCTTTTTGTGTCCATTCACCATTTTCCCAGAACTGCTTCGTTCATTTTCTGTATTTTCTGCAAAACATTTAATATTTGCGCGTGTTCTTGCCCCACCCTCCCCACTATCCACTACCCCATCTACAGATGTGTGCGTGTGTGTGAGTTTCCCCATCTTCAAGCTGATTATTATGCCGGTGTAATCTGCTACATATAACACGAGGAGGAGTCGCGGCAGGACTGCGTGAGCGTGGGCATGGGCATGGGCGTGTGGCAAGTACTTTTAATACTTTCACCTTCTCGGAGGCAACGCCTGGGGGTATCACAGGAAGAAGGGTGCGTATTTTGTGGGGTAGACACACACACACACAGATAGACATTTAAATATTTCAGCTTTTAATCTATTTTAATGGAAATTATTCGCGAACAACTAAGTTTAGCTTCTCCTTTTGCTGTTTGTACTATGTACTATGTTTTTTGCATTTTATCTTCTATAATTTGCTCTCTCTCCCTCTCTTTTAGTTTAATTTTTCTAATCTCGACTTGGCCAAAGAGCGAAAAGAAAGAAAACAAATCCTTGCGGACGCGAAAAAGTATGCTACACTTTTCGTAGCACTCTTTTGCTTCTGCTCTATCTCCATGAGACGGTGGAGGGTAAGAGGGGTGTGTGTGCTCTGTAAACATCTCACGTCCCATATTTATAGGCTGCCATGGCATAAAAAGCGATTCCAACCAGGAGGCTCAGGGCTTGCCAAAAAGATTTACAAAATGTTTTACCACGAGCCTCCAGTAAACATTCCTCTCCTCCTTTTGGAGTATCTGGAGATAGTCTGGACCTGCCCCGTTTTTAGGGGCGGTTGAGGATTAGCCAATTCCCTTTGCATTTGCTTAGGAGAAAAGCTCGAAGTTTTTTGGTATCACCGACTGCAGTCCGACAGAGACTCGTATCACAAGCGAGTAAAAACCCAAGTACTATTTGCACAATTTGTTGAAATTTCATGCCCCTCCCACTCGCCCATGTATAAGTCTCCAACTGAAAAATCTCCCCGTCAGAGTCCTGGCCGGCATCGGTCAAGTGTAAATTGTTGCCAACGAGGAAGGAAGGGCCTGCGATGGAGATGGGCTAACGGCACTAACAGCATTTCAAATTCCATTAAATTGTGTTGCTCTGGTCACACACAAAATAATTTCAAGTGGCATTTTCCTGGGTTTCCCTCGTTCCGCGTTGACAACAAAACTCATTTCATTAACTGCCCCCAAACAGGACGCACAATCTGTTGCCCCTATACGCACGCACACACACACACATTCACAGAGTGACACTTATGTACATACACATGTACGCGAGTGTGTGTAGTCATAAATATGTCTGCTATTCCAAACAAGTCCCTCACTCTCGCTCCCTCATAACGACACCTTGGGCATCCCCATCCTCGTGCCCCGTGCCACAAACGTTTTGCCCGGCCACTTTATCAAATTAATTACTTTTCCAGCAGCAGCAGCAGTAGGAATGAATCGAGTGGGAGGGGGGGGGGGGGCCAGTTGCAGGGCGAGAGGTCAACAGCACAACAACAGCCAAGTGGTCGGAAAAGTTGTTGTACATTTGCCACATTTTTATGGCCCCAAACACGAAATCAGACTGCGGAAAATGCTGAAGGGATTAGCCAGGGTGCGGGAATTGTTGGGCTGGGAAATCTCCGATTTTTATGGCTTCAAGCGGTTTTCAGATATGATTGTGGCGATCTTTGATCGTCCTGATACTATTTTAGGCATACATATGTATGTATCCCGGCATTAGATTTCATGACGCTTTTCCACCTTGGAAAAGCTGTTGACGTCAACGAATAAATTCTTTGGAATACTGCTTAAAAATAGAACATGCAGAAAAAGTTGGCTCCCAAGAAAAATCAATAAAATCGAGACGAGAATTCAGTAACTCTATGCCCCATGCCCCATGCCCCATGCCCCACGCTCTAGGAGCACCCACTGTCACGCTAAATAATTAAGTCATTTTTGTGCCTATTTGTTGTGCCCTTTTTGGAATACGAGTACACGTACATATGACAACAGTTTTGGTTGTCATTGAACAGAAATGTGAAGCTCCTCCTCCTTGCGAATTTTCATTTCCATTTTTACAAGAGTGAACCAAAGCCGGTGTTTAGAAATGAATTGAAAGTGATGATAGTGGCATTTATCGATACAGCATGATCGCTTACGCAGCGTTTGTGATTTTTTAGTTCATTTTATAAAACGCACTAAAAAATCACAGAAACAGGCACAACCGATAACACTTGACGATTAGTTTTTTCGTCGTTCGTCGTGTTTTTTCGTGCCGATTATTTACTTAACGAACACTTCATCGGCAAACAGCTGTCCCTTAACATATGCCAGCAATAAGTGCGAGTGAAAGGCACATAGTATGAATGAATGAAAGTGTGAATGAAACGACTTAGAGTAACAGGTCCGTGGGGCTTAAGATGTCCTGTTATAATGCGAAAAGGCGAAGAAAGTGACTTATTTCATCATGGTTTAGCCCTACAGATGATGCAGACCATTCCATTGGAAGTTAGTTATTTTATTAATTATCGTCTAATGCCCTCACTTTTCTATCGTTCTTCCAAGTCTTGAAAGAGCCTCAACCCAACTCCTGACGAACTTAAAAGCACCTGGCGGATGCGTTCATCTGATCTTTGCTGTGGCGGCCCCATAGAATGGGCGGAAGGGTCGTGGGGGCGTGGTTGCGGTGCGTGTCTAATGCCAGTCACTTGAAAGCTCGTCGAGCCAAAGTAATTGGAAATGTAAATGGTTGAGGTTAGTGTGTGGGCGGATGAGGAATGAAGGGATGATGTTGGCAGTGAAAAAAAAAGTATAGTTTTCGGAAGCACAGAAGAGTGGCAGATGAAGGGATGAGATACTCATACAGCGGAGATGAGGAGGGTGGCCTGCCCTGGATAAGTTAATTCCCTTTCAGTGGTTGAGGCCCTATCTTGTGGCTGCGGCTGCTTTTATTATTAATAATTGTTGATTATTCTAATGGAAGTTTATTGCGGCTTTACTTCCATGATTCACAAATTTAACTTGAACGATTTCCCCTGCTTTTTTACTCAGTTCAAAACTGGTTCTTTCTGCTCTAAACAGTCCGTTTCTGGCTTGGAACAAAATGAATGCGAAAATTTTCAAAAGGAAGTTGAATTTTCATGCAGGTGATTTTCTGATCCTGTGGGAGGGGGAGACGGCGGCACACCTCGATAATTTTGCCAAATTTGCAGCTTTGCTCTGCCAGTCGGTTCTTTCGACCAAATTTTTGTTTGTTTGCATTCTGTTTTGTCGTCTGTTTGCCAAAATGTCTGTGTGTGCATGTCGATGGGTGTGTGAGTGTGTGTGTGTGTGTGATGAGTAAATAAAATTAACGAATGTTGATCCTTGTGCCGACAAAAGTTTGGGCAAAATCCAGTAGCAAAATTTCAAAGAGGAAAACTGATTTTCCCATTTTCCGAAATTTACACGAATCCGAAAAATGTTTCACAAAGGTATTCCTGTGGCGTCTACTGAAGTCTCAAAGCAAGCATAGGTCTAGCTTTGGCATTTTCGATAAGGCTTCTGTTGAATATTTCGCTTAATTACTGGTGGGTGGACGGACGCCCATGCTTCCCACATGTCCCATTGCTCAGAGGTTTTTTCTTTTGCAATCGGTCTTTCCATCCGAAATGCAAAACGCCATAAAAATATACAGCGTGCGGGGATGCAGTTGTGTAATTGCTACTCGGTGCCGAGTATGCAAAAACAAAATACGCGCAATATTGTAGTTCCCCCCCCAAAAAATCTGATAAAATTAGAAAAGGTTTTATATCTCATTTGGAATACTGTGGATCGAATGCTACCAAGTTACCCCTTGATAAAACTATCATTAATCGAATTTCGGCATTTTAATGGGCCTTTCTTGGTGCTTTTTGTGTAGCATTCATTCACTGATTTCTTTTGTTTCCAACCCCCCCATACCTTTCTCGATCATCTCTCTGTCGTCACGTTCCGCTTTGTCGTCAAGTCGCGCGCTGAGTCAATGGCGCGAGTCGCGCGCGTTTCTGTGGCGTTTTTATCTGCTTAGCGCAGCATAGATGCACTCAGAGAAGAGCCAGCGACAGAGAGAGACAGAGAGAGAAAGGGAAAGGGAGATGGAAGAATTCTTCTCATTGCTATTTCGATGTAGCATCCGACATTGTCATCGCTCTTTTGTTTGTTGTAGTTGCCATGCAGCTGTTTTATCTATCAGATGCCAGCCCTGTGACTCATTCGACGACTCTGCTGCTTTCCGCCTTCTTATCGGCCAGCAATAATGGTGTGACGATAAGCATCCCATCAGCACTCTGCTCTGATCTCATCTGATCCGATCTGATGGATTATTTCTCCAGTTGCTCGTTAGTGGATAAAAGTATGATCATCCAATTATGATTGGGATTGGATCAGATCGCTTAATGATGCCAATTAGCTGCCGCTGCCGCTGCCGCTGCCGCTGACGGTGCCGGTGCACCGGCAATTGCTGAAGCATTATCCACGGCAATTACCGTGCAAATCAAATATTGAACCGGGCACGCCACGCAAAATATTTCTACTAAATCGATGCCGTTTTCTCCACTCTCCAAATGACTTGCGAATGAGTTTCTTGTTTCGAGGCTTTGAGGCGCTTGCGGGCCATTAAAGCAAACCACATCTACAACTGCCACTGCCACTGCCACTACCACTGCAACAGATGAAAAATGCAATTGCAAATTAAATTTAATTTAAAAATCCATCAAGACAAATAAGCAAACGAATGCGAATGTGAATGGAATGGGAATAACGAACTGCGAAATGCCTTTTTATATTAATTTTTATTTTTATGCTCTCCCTTCTTCCGCCTTCGCCTCCTCCTCCACCTTGTATTCGTAATTGATGCCAAGACATGAATCTAAGTAATAAAATCACTGTTCAGATTTCCAGAGCAGCGTTCTATATCTGTCGATTGGTGGGCATTCCTGGGCTCTGACTCAGGGGGAACTATTTGGGAACTGTATATATAATCTGTATATAAGCAAATTACAAGTGATTCCCTTTCGATATATATTCCTTATTGTATTTGATGTTTAATTTAGTTTACGAGTAAATTTAATTGCTTCTCTGATGGCCATAGAATTTGTGTAATGCCCAAGCGAATAGTAGGGTAGTCCGATGCTCCGGCTCTGGCAGAGAGGAAAAGTAGAGGGGGAGGAATGAAGAGAGGCTGGCCAGGTTTACTTTCCGACAGGCGATCAATTAAAACGTTTTCATAAATTTCACACAGGTGTGTCTGAGTTGCAACTGCCGTCACAGGCTGTGTATCTGTATCTGTATCTGACTCTGACTCTGTCTCTGTATGGAGACCCCGAACGAACAAACAAACCGAATCGAGTCGAATCGAGTCGAATCGAATCGATCCATCGCCGCCCAAACCCCAGTAATTTAAGCGAGCTCCTCTGCGGGAGGACCCTTCCGCAGACCGAATGACATATGCATATAGTGCAGTTCATTTTGGCCAACAAATGCAACACCCACCCAGGCAGGGGCTGGTTCGTCCTTCTACCCTGGTGTATGTGTATTCAAAGTGGGGTCAGGGGGGAGGGTAGGGATGGGTATGGTGAGCGGCTCTCAGGGCCATTTATGCCAAAATTTAATTTATAATTATAGCAAGTTTAATTTATGATCATTGACATGCTGCAGCAGACCAAACACACACACACACACACACACAGAGAATTGGACACGGACACCGATGTTGCAGCAACCGCATTCAAACAGGGGAGGGGGGCGAAGTGGAATGAGGAGGATTCAGCTATTGTGTCCATCCATCCTTTTTCCCTCCCCGTCTCTCTGTGTTCCCTCGATAGTTGGGGGTTCGCTGGTTGCAGATTGTCTGGCATTGTGTGCAAACTGCAACTGTTTCAAAAGTTCCCACACACCCATCCACATGCGGACGGACTCTTTGCCTCACTCTCCACCTTTCTCCATTTCCCTCTGGGGTCCCCATGTCCTTGGGGAGGAGAGGTAGAGTAGAGCCCACCGCTTGCCGCGCTGAAAGTTAGCTGATATGCCAGCATCAACAACAAGGACGATGATGATGATGGTTCTGTGGATGAGAATGGAAATGGATATATGGCCTCTCTTGTTGTTGTCGAATGTCTGTGAAAGTTATAGCCACTCCGCTGGCATCCTGGCATCCTGTCGACGATTGCAGATTGCACTTTCAGGCCAGCCAGGAATGCGTTTGGATTGAGTGTGCTAAGGAGCAATCGTTCAGTCAGTCAGTGCAGGGAATTCGACACCCAATTGGATCATAATTAAAGGAATGCCAACAACGATGGATTCCTGAGATCAACCTTGGAAGTCCTTTCAGGCTTCCTCCATGCTCTCTAGTTTAGGTTTGCCCGTTCGATGCTCGCTAATGAATGGATCACTCCCGATAGTACTCTAATGCATTTCCGTACGATTTTCACTTGTTTTCCGTTCATTACTTTGCCTTTTAGTCCAGCTTCAGGCTCTGTCTTTGGCAATTAAAAAACGAATTCGCTCCGCTTTAACGCTTTGCCAAATTAGGTTTTCTTCAGCTCCATTTCCCTCTCTCTCCTTGTCATAATTTTGTTACGGAACACAGAGAGTGCAGGGCAGGGCAGAGGCAGAGGCAGCAGCTAGTTTCTGTCGCACAAATATCAAATGACAGCACACCCAACAGGGTGCCCACCGCCCACCCTGTACGCCTGCCGTACATTCTCTTGGCTTCATTTTGGACTTTCTGGCTTCAGTTGCCAAAAAAAAAAAAGAATAGTAGGGGAGAAATATGGAAAATGGGAGCGAAGAGCGAAAGCAAAGCGCAGACTAAATCATGTTTTGGGTAGTTGTTAGTGGGCGTCAGTAGGCGTGGCCCTCTTTGCTAATTTCATTGACTCTTCAATTTTTGGACCGCTGCCAGACACGGCACAAAGTGTGGATTATGTATTGGTTGTTGGATGTTTAAGTAACTTCAATTAAGCTAGTAGTTTAGCATAGAAAAGAGGCTCCTTCTGCCTCCTCTAGTGGGCTGTGGGTGTGGTCTAGAGTCTAGACTGCAGGAGGATGGTTTTTGTCTGTAAAATAATTAATCAAAAGTGTACCTTTTTGTTGGGGATTTTTCGCACCTGCTTTCGGAATGGAGACTGGGGGATTTTCGATTATCCTAAGTGCAAGTGTACCCGGGCTGTAGTACAGTTGTGCCTGGTCATCCTTAGCCTGATGCCTAAAGCCTGAAGCCTGAAGTACCACATACAGTGTTACCAGCTTTGTCGCTCTGTTGCTCCTCGAACCCTTAAAAGGGGACCGAACTTCTTTTGGAGTTTTATTTCATTCGGTTTGTTCCGTTTTCTTTTTTTTTCTTTGCGCTCTCAGGCTTACATATGTCACACACACACACACACACACACGTACAGGATAGTCACATATATCATTGTCAAGTCTATATGCAAGGCATACCCAAACCAACCAAATACCCACCCACCCCCAGAGGCAGCCGCCCCCTGACTTCCCTCGAAGCACCCAGTAGGATATCATTCCCTTGACGGCGCGTGGGGCGTGCGGCAATCTTTTTGGCTTGTCAAATGCGCATTTCCTGCTTAGAAGAAGAGTCCTTGCTGCCGCTCTTTCACTCTCTTGTGTGTGTTTCAGTGTGTGTGTGTGTGTGTGTGTGTGACTGTGCGGCTGTCTCCAGCGCAATCAATATGGCGGCGCTGGGGTAATAGCTGCAGGATTTACGCGCTCGTGCGGCGTCTCCGGCTTGCCCCAGAAGCCTCAACACCCCTCTAAAGCTGTACAGTCCCTGCTTCTGCCCCTGCTTCAGCTCCTGCTCCTGGTGTGGTTACATGGCCGCCAAGCCGTCGTCCTCGTCCTCGCCCGTTACCTTTAAACTTTTTTTTTATTGATATTTTATGTATTAGTGGGTGTTGGGTGGCGGGTGTTGGGTGGTGGGTGGTGTGTGGGCGTATGTCTGTTTGCTCTTTTATGAAAGCTGCAGTAATGATTTGTTTTATGAACTTGTTTCCTTCGGTACCGTTCTGTACATCGATCTTTCCTGCCTCCCCCATCGAGCCAATCGAAACCCATCGACTCCACTTGATGGGGGGAATTTGTGTGGCAACACTGATCCCAAAATGTATGCTACGGCAGTGACAGCACACACTCGCAGGGTACAACATGTACCAAACCAAGCGATTGTTGCCCTCTGTGGCTCTCTGTTTCGCACACGAAGAGGAGGGCGACTCGGTTCTTTCACACCTCAGGCCTCGAAGGCGAAATGATTTATGGGAAGCAGTCGAAAACGGCCAGGGCAGGAGCAGGAGCAGGAGCAACAAGAGCAGTCCAATGCCAAAGCCAAGGCACTAAACTTCAATTAGGCCCCCGACGAGAGTCCATGACTTTTAATCAGTGTACTTTGCGCCAGTGTTCGCCGGGCCACTCACTCTCTACCGCTTACACGCGAGCGTGGATGAAATGAAAATGCGTGCAGCTGCAGAAAACACACACACACACACACACACATGCAGACCAATAGCGGCAGCAAAAGAAACATGCATCAACAAAAAAAAGTACGCTTTGGTAGGGCCGAAGCTCTTGATACCCTCGAACGGCCAAGTAGTGCCAGGCAAAGGGCTAATGCAGCCTTTGCAGCCTTGAAAGCTGGTGTTGTCTCTCTGCCTCTCTGGTGGGTCACGGCATGACATGGCCACAAAGAGGGAGCAATGGAAACGCACAGTGGATTACTTCAAATCCAGGGTGTTCGGTGCTTCCATAGTGGTCCTTGCCCAAGCGACGCTGCGGCCTCAAGATTTCTTTTTGCTGCCTCTGCTGATGCGTGAGAGAGAGAGAGAGGAGTCGACTGGCACGAGGACGATACCCGAGACGAGGACAGCAGCGAGGACGACAGGTTGGAGAGGGATGGCATTGAAATGCCAGCAGAGCGGAGGTCGATCGCTCCCGCCTCTGTCCTCCGTTTATTTTGCATTTCGGCTGCGCCATTCTCGGGCCCATTACAATAACAAATGAATGGCAAATTTGTTGCTTGCCCGACCGTGCGTGCGTGCGAGCGAGCGAAACAGCAGCAGACAGAAAGAGACGCACGTAGTGGACTAGGAAAAAGTGCCGAAAGATTTATGCTTTGCTGTTGTCATCGTCCCTTCTCTCGCTCTCTATATCTCTCTCTCTCTTTGCATTTGCCTCTGAGGGGGTGTGTGAGTGTTTGGCAGTCAATGAGGATTCGAAAGCCATCGTGGCGATAATAAGCTTGAAAGCCTCTCTCTCCCTCTCTCTCTCTTTCTCTTTCTGTCTTTTTCACTCTGTCTGCGAGTGCGTGTGACACATGGAGCTGACAGCCAAAGTGGGGACAGCTTCGAATGGAGTAGGTGTTGGGCGCCCAGGGGTGGGGTGGCTGCTGCAGATCTGTCTCTGGCTGCGGCTTTGCCTGTGGATGCCAAGCAATGTGTCAGGTCTTGGCCTGGGCCAAAATGTGTCGTCTGAGTGGCAATGGGATGGCAAATTAGCAGAGTGGCAGAGCGGCTGGGACACAGACTCACCGCAAAATTCCATATGAATAACATCCTTAACCGCAACGCAATGCATCGTTTCCTTTCCTTTCCATCCCATCCCAACAGGTGTCGGCTGGTCAGCATCTGCATCTGAGTGGCGATATGAAGAGCAATGTCTCCGTGGCCGCCCAACAGGGCGTCTTCTTCAGCCAGCAGCAGGCCCAGCAGCAGCAACAGCAGCAGCAGCAGCAGCAGCAGCCTGGCAACGGCGGAAACAATCCCCAGCAACAGCAGCAGCAACCGCATGGCGGAAATGCTGGAGCTGGAGTGGGCGTCGGAGTGGGCGTGGGCCAGGGCGGACCCAATCCCGGACAGCAGCAGCAGCAACCAAATCAAAATATGAGCAACGCAAACGGTAAGTGTCCCAACCTCTCTCCCTCCCTCCGCAAAAGCTAATCAATATCGAAAATCGCCTTCCCCTTGCAGTAACCTCCGATGGCTTCTCGCTCTCCCAAAGCCAAAGCATGAGCTTCAGCCAACAGCAGCAGCAGCAGCAGCAACAACAGGCGGCGGCTGCGGCGGCGGCAGCAGCGGCTGCCCAGCAGCAACAGGCAGCCGCCCAACAACAACAGCAGCAGCAGCAGCAGGTGCCGCCCAACATGCGGCAGCGTCAGACGCAGGCGCAAGCGGCAGCTGCAGCAGCGGCGGCAGCAGCGGCGCAGGCGCAGGCAGCGGCAAATGCAAACGGACCCAACGTCCCGCTCATGCAGCAGGGACCACAGGGTCCGGGCGTTGGAGTGGGTGTGGGCGTTGGGGTAGGCGTCGGCAACGGGGGCGGCGGAGGCATGCCCAGCAATGGGCCCGCCGGTGGACCCAGCAACGGTGCAATGAATCAGATGGGAGGACCCATGGGCGGCATGCCGGGCATGCAGATGGGCGGACCCATGAACCCAATGCAGATGAACCCGAACGCGGCTGGCCCCAATGCCCAGATGATGATGGGCGGCGGGGGAGGCGGGGTTGGGTCAGGTCCCGGCCAGGTTCCAGGCCCTGGGCCTAACCAGGCCAAGTTCCTGCAGCAACAGCAGATGATGCGCGCCCAGGCCATGCAGCAGCAGCAGCAGCACATGTCCGGCGCGCGTCCCCCTCCGCCGGAGTACAATGCCACCAAAGCGCAGCTGATGCAGGCCCAGATGATGCAGCAGACGGTGGGTGGGGGCGGTGTTGGTGTGGGCGGAGTCGGAGGAGTGGGCGTGGGCGGCGGTGGAGGCGGAAACGGCGGAGGGCGCTTCCCCAACAGCGCTGCCCAGGCGGCAGCCATGCGCCGCATGACCCAGCAGCCGATCCCTCCCTCCGGACCGATGATGCGACCCCAGCACGCGGCCATGTACATGCAGCAGCACGGCGTAGCTGGCGGCGGTCCACGTGGCGGAATGGGAGGTCCGTACGGCGGCGGCGGAGCGGGCGGACCCATGGGTGGGCCCCAGCAGCGTCCACCCAATGTCCAAGTGACTCCCGACGGCATGCCCATGGGATCGCAGCAGGAATGGCGGCACATGATGATGTCCCAGCAGCAGTCACAGATGGGCTTCGGCGGCCCCGGACCCGGGGGCCCCATGCGGCAGGGCCCAGGCGGTTTCAATAGTGGTGAGTGGAATGAAGATGGCCTCCGTGTCGCTGCATTTATTAACTTGATTGGTTTCCCCTACACCTCTCCCTCCCTTAACAGGAAACTTCATGCCCAACGGAGCCCCTAATGCGCCTGGCAATGGACCAAATGGCGGCGGCGCTGGCATGATGTCCGGTCCGAATGTACCGCAAATGCAACTGACTCCAGCCCAGATGCAGCAGCAACTGATGCGCCAGCAACAGCAACAGCAGCAGCAACAGCACATGGGACCCGGAGCAGGCGGTAATATGCAGATGCAACAGCTCCTGCAGCAGCAGCAGTCGGCGGCCGGCGGCAACATGATGGCCAGCCAGATGCAGATGTCCAGCATGCACATGACGCAGACCCAGCAGCAGATCACTATGCAGCAGCAGCAGCAGTTTGTCCAAAGCACCACCACGACCACGCACCAGCAGCAGCAGCTGTTGCAGATGCAGGGTCAGGGCCAGGGAGGCGGTCCGGGATCGGCCAGCAACAACAACGGAGGTGGCGGTGGCGGCGGCGTCGGTGCCGGTGGGGTGGGAGCGGGTGGTGGCAACGCATCCAACACGATTGCCAGTGCCAGCTCGATAAGCCAGACGATCAACTCGGTGGTGGCCAACTCGAATGACTTGTGTCTCGAATTCCTGGACAACCTGCCCGTGGACAGCAATTTCTCCACGCAGGATCTGATCAACTCCCTCGACAACGACAACTTCAATCTGCAGGACTTTAATATACCGTAGATTCGTTGAAGTAGTCTCCACCATACACCAGCACCACCACACACACCACCAGCACCACCAGCACCACCACATTGTTGCCTCAGTTTTGTTCACAATTTTTGTTTTGTTGCCTATTGTTGTTATTGGTCTTGGCCAACCCCATCCCGAAACGAAACGAGCCCGACCCAGGCCCCTGCCCCTGCACCTGCCCCTGCCCATGCCCATGCCCCGTCCCTGCCAATGAAGTTACTTTGTTTGTTAATTGTGTGTGTGTATTTATACCTACTCGTGCGGGTGTACGAGTATACCTAAGCTAAGTTCGTTCGTCTATGTACTATAATTTCTAGTTTTGCCGGCTCCACTGTAGCGCAACGTATCTTGTCGTTACGTATCGTATCGTATCGTAGCGAATGTATTATCCGACCTTAGACAGGGTCCAAGGTGCAGGGCGTGCGGCCGCTGGGCGTGGTAGCGGCTAGAGTTCGCAAGACATTCCATACAACCATTTAACCATATGCCAGGCCATCAATCAACTGAGGAAAATCAAAAAGTATTCACAAGTACTTTAAAATCAACCAAAATACACTGTCGCTAATGCGTACGTAGTCAGAGTCGCAGCAGAAGCGACCTGCCACGCCACGCCTCGCCACGGCACCAGAACACTTAAGCACTTGTACTTAATGCAAATTTTGTGCCACGCCCAGTGCGTTGTGCGCCGCCCCCCACTTCGTTTGATTACTTAAGCAAAAGCCGCAAGAAAAAAGAACAAAGATTTTACAACAAGAAAAAAAAAACCATAAGCAATGGAGAGCAAAAGCAAAAAAGAACCAACAACAAAAGGAAGAGACAACAACAAAACAAAACAAAAACACAAAATAGTTGTACATTTTATATTGTATGTATTTAATTTTATTTAGTTTTTATAAAACAAAAAATCGACAGACAAGCAAAAAACTAAAAAAAAAAAAAAAAAAAATGAACAAAAAAATGGGGGGAAAACGAAATCGAGAATCAATCGGAAGAATGAGCAAAAATATTGGTGATATTTTAAATGCTTAAACAAAAATTGAAAAATAAAAGAGAAATAACGAATCAAATTAGAAATCAACAAAAAGCAAAAACACAAACACAGACACACAAAGGAGGAACCGTGGAAGCGAGAGGAGAGGGGAGAACTTTTAAAAACAAAACAAAATCCATTCGTGAATGAGAAACAGTTATTATTATTATAATTATAATTATTATTGTACATTGATTTTTTAATTGAATTCATTTTTAAATGGAATTTTTAAAAGCGGAGCAACAGTGCGACAAAAGCGCAAACAAAACATATTTAACAAATATACACTATATATACGGAAATATTATATATACATACAACTATGCGTAGTTTTTGGTAGTGAAACGTAATTTTTAGTAGTTTGTTAAATAAATTGATATAAAAACACAAACACACACATAATATTCAAACATACATACATACACATCCGCATATACGCGTATACACGCGACTCGATATATATATATATATATATTTGACTATTGTAAAAGCAGCGCTAACGATTCGATTTACGAGTATAGTGTATGTGTAATTAGTCCTAAGGAGCCACAAAATGTTTTGAGAAAGTAAGGAGAGATCGAAATTTATATTTAATGCATGCGCCTGGCCGCATTACCAAGTGATGCCATGCCACGCCCACACAGAAAACTATAGTGAGGAATAGGAGAAACGGGACACTATTCAGCAGAAAATAAGCTAAAGAAAACGCCAGAGATTCCAGCAATGAAATTATTGTACGACAACTAATTAGAGCAATTCCATAAGTCCATAAGTTAGACGTTCCGTTGAGGCCATAGAAATTTTGAACCAGGCACTCGGATGCCACTTCCACAGATCTTCTACTTACAATATATAGTTACAGAAACAGACATACATACAGACAGCTCACAGCCATTTTTGCAGTGTTTACCGTGATTCGGAAGGGTCAGCAGGAATACGAGTATGTAGGAACAAGAGCTCGACTCCACAGCACACGCCTAGCAAAAGATATACACATATACATAATACATACATCTAAAAACTAACAGAGAAAAAGAACAAGTATTTAAGCCGCAAACAAACAAAAACGAAGGAAATCTAACAAAATTTACTATTACAATTATAAATGAATAAAAATACGCGAATTGTAGTTTGTAACTAATGCTAAATGATATGGATACGAGATGATGATTTGTTTATAATTATTATACGAAAACCGCAAATTATATATACACTATTATTAAATACAAATTATATATTATATATATACACGCATATTATTACTATATACAATACGGCATATTATTATTACATATATATTTCAACGCGAAAGCAAACTAGCGAGCTAGACCGTACGGTGATCTGATCGTTGAGATGCCACCTCGATACGCAGATCCATTGATCAGTTGCCCTGCGAAGCTTGGGCCAGAAAGAAACGAGAAAATCATAACTTAATATCAATTAACAAGAAGGCCAACCAAAACTTTAATTATTTGAAATACGAAAACAGCGAGATATTTTCTGTAAGCCTACGTCTCTGAATTCGAAGAAAGTCAAATTTTGCTCGAGCAAGCCTTTTTGGATTAGTGTTTGTTTGGCCAACATTGATTGGTGCACGGGTCTTCTGATTGCCGTTTGTTGTCCTCCGAGAAACAAAAT
This sequence comes from Drosophila persimilis, assembly GCF_003286085.1. Lineage (NCBI taxonomy): Eukaryota > Metazoa > Arthropoda > Insecta > Diptera > Drosophilidae > Drosophila > Drosophila persimilis. The sequence goes on from NW_020825289.1 coordinate 13,121,260, forward strand.
AAAATGTTGGGAAGCAAATCAAACATTTATAGATGTTCTTTTAATATTAAAGAAAACAGAACGAAAGTAACAAAATAAAATAGAAAAATATTACTTTTGTAAATAAATTTTAACTTGTTTTTATACCAATCTGTACTATGCTGAGAGAGTGAAATGGCATTCCATTAAAGAAGCACGCGCAACTCAGACGAGGGAGGAGATGAGGAGAAGCCTCAGGAGGGAGTATAGGTTGAGCCTCCCGACCTGGGAATGGAGCAGTTCAATTTTAATTTTTTTTAAAAACATCCCTAAGAATGTTCTTCTTAACAGTTGAGCACATAAGGGCTCCCCGGTGGCAGAACAACCGAAGACATTTAGTTCGGTTTAAGTAGAGCAATTTTGAACAAATGTGGCACACACCTCATGTTGCCTACATTTTATATACCGTGAAGTACGTGAAATTGAAGCACCGCAGGACAAGAACTTTATGTGATCAAGGATGTTAACAGGAACGAAAACCACTCTCAATTTTGGCACTACCGAGATAGATAAATCTAATCAGATAAGATAAAGAAATGTAAGTTACATGAAAAAAAGCTTGCAGTGGCGCCGTCTGTATATATTCTTATGGACTAAAATCATTACGTCATATAAATACCAACAGATGTCGTATTGGTGATGATATATTTTGGTGGTATATTTTTATGAGAAAATGTTTGTCATCCCAGGCTCCGTAGGTATCAGGATCGAGATAAATATATACAAGACTCTAATAATACACTTGAATATGTCTAAAACGTATCAATTTTAGAAAAGGTCATAATAAATTACATTTGATCTTCATATAAAATTAACGAAATAGGGTGTACAAAGGCCTATACACGCATCATGTCTTCAAATACCAGCAACATTGCGACTCGAAAGTATCGATGGGATTTGCTCTCTATTTTTTTATGGGATATCCTCTCTTCGTGGAGGGATTTTTTCTCTCCACAATGTCCCTTTTCAGCTCAACAATGTCCCATTCCCTACTCACTTACGTTTTCTTACGTGTTATGCTGCTGGCAACAATCAATTTGTATGGGAAAGACTCATGTGCCGTGAAATCGAGCAGCATTGTTCCACAACATTGCGCGGATAAGCAACATTTTGCATACCCTGGGAAATGGATGTTATGGAACTGAGAAAATGTTGGTCATATAATGCACCAATAAGGGCCAAAACTATTCAGTCTCTGGTTTAACGATATTTTGAAGTTTGTGGTCTTCTCACTGAAACCAAATATGGGTATCGGGATCGAGATATATTTACAAAACCCTCATCATATGCATATGTCTAGAACATAACAATCTGAGATAATTTCTATATTAATTGCGTTTCTAAGCAGCTTCGAAAAACAGTTTCTTCAAATAGGGTATAGCTGAGCACATACTCCGGTGGGCGTGACATTTCATACTCACTTGCGTTGCCACTGTTTTTTTGTTGACCTTTTTTGCTTAAGCCTTGCTTTAGCCAAAATACAATAATAGCAAGGACTAGAAACTAGCCAATCTTGAAGAAAATTTATTCATCAACGGCCTAAAAATATGTGGGCTGGGCTGGATGTTCTATCTAGCTAGTAATATTCGACGGAATATCAAAATTTTGCAATTAGGTTTCCAATTATCGATGGGGAACGATTAACCCATTGTAGGCCAACGGGGTATTTTAATATTCCACCGAAAATAATTCAAATTTAATAGTTTTAGCGCAGTTCAGGAGAGAGATGTCGTTGTTTTGATTTAAGTTCAGAGGAAACATGGCATGGATCCACAAGAATAACGTACAATCGTTAATATTTTCCGCCATTTATCCCCAGCAGTCGAACTATTTAAACAGAGGGGGCTTGGGTGGGCCAAGTTCGATTTCCTATCGATATACGAGACGCTATATATAAATAGCGGTGCACTGCACACAATTTTCAGACAGTATTTTTTTCGCCGACGAAGTGATTTCCGTGCTCGACAAGGCTTTAAGCAAAGAGATAATTTAAGTTAAAAGTTCAAAGATCCATACAAAGACAACATGAGGGAAATCGTACACATTCAAGCTGGTCAGTGCGGCAACCAGATCGGAGCCAAGGTATGTTACTGCCACAGATTCTGTGCATGCTATACTCTTAGAAGATCGGCCAATTAAGTACAGTTGCCAAAATGGCGTCGTTTTTTGCACTGCCCATGTGGCAAAAATGATTGAGACCGCCGCTGGCATTTGCCTACAAAAAACACACATACAGGCGGAGAATTATGTATACATGAAGACGTATGTTTGCGTGCGTACCGGCATCTGTTTGCCTGCTCCCCGCGAGATGCTCTTTCTTCGCTTGCAATTGCCTCTAAAAAACTCGGACACGCCCAAAATTTCTGGGAGCCTGTCTTTTATGTGCCTGTAATTATAGTTTTGGGTGTGTCTGCCTGCAGTTACATTCATCTGTACATACACAGAAAAATGAACGCCAGCCCATGCATGAGTCATTTTCCCTCAAACAAATACTTTCTCAATTTTCCTCTTGAATGTGAAAGCAACTCGGGCTCACAGATGGTGAAGGGTTTGCACAGACATATCACACATACTTCCAAACAGCTCTCATATACATACATATGTATACATTTTCTACTAGTTTGGCTGCCGGTTTTTGCCGCTATGCTTCTAAAGAGAAAACATGACGTCATTTTAACCTAAAATGGCTGAACCGGTTGTCGGTGACCGGTCGTATAAGAGAGAACTATACATATTTTTGTGTATAAGTATGTACTCATTCTATCGATTGTATGTTCATACAAATCGCTATTTTTGCACTCTTGGAGCGGCTTGGCTTCTATCTTATCTACCATGAAAACATTTTCTATTTTTTATTCATGACGGTCCATACAAACACAGTCGCACCTTCCATGCATAAGTGTATGTAGGGGGAAAATCTGCATTTGCTTGTGTGGAGAGGCAGAAATGCAACTTTGGTTTATTTTTATGAGCGAGAAATTTTTCTGCTGCAGAGGCGGCCAAAATGGGGGTAACCATATAGAGGAATTTGCCGCATACTTCGCGAACTCTCGGTCTCTCCTTCCCACTCCATATTTTCTTCTGCACACACACATAGAAAGAAGGGCGGTGCTGCACATGCGTGCGAAAAGGACTGGGACGGTGAAAATTGATGACGAATCCTCTGTATCATCGTCTCCTTCGAGTCCTTTCCGGGAAAATCAATAGCCGTGTCCTGAAAACAACCCCTGAAAAAGCCTAAAACTTCTGGCAGCTGCAACATAACATTTGTTGTGCTCAATGTAAGACTTTATGTGTGTGTATCACCGATGCGGCTTAAAGAGGGTCGGAGAACTGTATACGTGTGTATGTATGTATATGTAGAAGAGCTACCACACAATACAACTTCTTTTTATGAATGTCAACCACGCAGTTTTCTCTGTATGTTTGTATGCATGTACATCGTGTCCTCGCCTTTCTATCGACTTATTTTAGTTAATTATTTTATTTGTTTACTCGACATAAACAACGAAGCAAACTTTTTTTGTCGCGCGCGGTGACGCAATGCCCTGAAAATAGTCGATCTATGCGCCATATGGTCGGTACGCTGAGCCAGAGTTGCAGCTTAACCTCAACCACCGCCAACGCCATTGCCGCTCGCCGTCGCCGTCTGGCCTAAATGTGTGTGTGGGCTGTTTGTGTGTTTGTGGTTGCCTCGCGCCGGTGATGTAAGCGCACTGGGGAAATGTATGAGTGGGAGGAAGGGGGAAGAAGGAAAGCCAAGCCAAGCCTGAGGTCGCCCTGAAAGGTGCGTGGGGTGTCAGGGAAACGGAGAATGGGCGGGGCTGATATTTCCGTCGCCGGCCCACACTGACAATTGCAGAGTCCAATGCCAGACACGACAGATGTGCTCCGCGCTGGGCCCACGCCAGATGACGTTATCGTTGTCGACGCCGGTGTCTGTGTCGGCGGAGTCTCATGAGCCAAGCAACGCACCAAAAATGGCATCGCCTGAGATATGTTAATCAGAGCTCAGGCCATACATAGGTACACAGGCAGACATAGTACATACACATTGTACATTGAATATAGCGCAGAGATCTCGAATGATTAATCAGACCATCAATCAATACTCATACATTTATTGAACTAAATTGTTAATTATGTATTTTCTTTGGTTTCTTTTCTTTATAGTTCTGGGAAATTATCTCCGACGAACATGGCATTGATGCCACCGGTGCCTACCACGGCGACAGCGACTTGCAGCTGGAGCGCATCAACGTGTACTACAATGAGGCGTCCGGAGGCAAATACGTGCCCCGCGCCGTCCTTGTCGACTTGGAGCCCGGCACCATGGACTCTGTTCGGTCCGGCCCCTTCGGCCAGATCTTCAGGCCCGACAACTTTGTGTTCGGACAGTCCGGCGCCGGCAATAACTGGGCCAAGGGTCATTACACAGAGGGCGCCGAGCTGGTCGATTCCGTGCTCGATGTCGTGCGCAAGGAGGCTGAATCCTGCGACTGCCTGCAAGGCTTCCAGCTCACACACTCCCTTGGCGGCGGCACTGGCTCCGGCATGGGTACCCTGCTGATTTCCAAGATCCGCGAGGAATACCCCGACAGAATCATGAACACATACTCGGTTGTGCCCTCGCCCAAGGTGTCGGACACCGTTGTGGAGCCCTACAATGCCACTCTGTCGGTGCACCAGCTGGTCGAGAACACAGACGAGACCTACTGCATCGATAACGAGGCTCTCTACGATATCTGCTTCCGCACCCTCAAACTGACGACCCCCACATACGGCGACTTGAACCATCTGGTCTCGTTGACCATGTCCGGCGTTACTACCTGCCTTCGCTTCCCCGGCCAACTGAATGCTGATCTCCGCAAACTCGCCGTGAACATGGTTCCATTCCCACGTCTCCACTTCTTCATGCCCGGCTTTGCCCCACTCACATCCCGCGGCTCCCAGCAGTACCGCGCCCTCACCGTGCCTGAGCTGACCCAACAGATGTTCGACGCCAAGAACATGATGGCTGCCTGCGATCCCCGTCATGGTCGTTACCTGACTGTCGCCGCCATCTTCCGTGGACGCATGTCCATGAAGGAGGTCGACGAGCAGATGCTGAACATCCAGAACAAGAACAGCTCCTACTTCGTCGAATGGATCCCCAACAACGTGAAGACTGCCGTGTGTGACATCCCGCCCCGTGGCCTGAAAATGTCCGCCACCTTCATTGGCAACTCCACCGCCATCCAGGAGCTCTTCAAGCGCATCTCCGAACAGTTCACTGCTATGTTCCGTCGCAAGGCTTTCTTGCATTGGTACACCGGCGAGGGCATGGACGAGATGGAGTTCACTGAGGCCGAGAGCAACATGAACGATCTGGTCTCTGAGTACCAGCAGTACCAGGAAGCCACTGCCGACGAGGATGCCGAATTCGAGGAGGAGCAAGAGGCTGAGGTTGATGAGAACTAACTTCTCAATTCGATGTTTTGCGAAAAATAAAACCAGGACAAAAGTTCAGTTGTAAAATGTTTCTTTTAACAACGTAATCAATAAAGTCAGATCCATTTTGTTCACATGTCTAATTGCTATTCTCAATATTTTTGTGGTCCTTGAGTCATTACATTGGGGTTAATTAATTAAAATGATCTGATTACGTTGAGCTACATAAGAGTTAAACCGAGTTTTACGAACTGTTGAAGGATGGGTTTGTGACTAGACTAAACGGCTACATATGTATGTACAAATTTGCCAAAATAGGGCGTGCAGAGAACGCGGCCATTGATTTGGGCATTAATCAACATCCATTAGCAAATTTTAACCTGCCCCAACGTTATATAAGTTAGACCCAGAAAATGCCCATTATTCAGGAATCGGACTGGATTGGAGGTGATTCTATTCAGTTTTCTTTCTAAAATCGGCCAACCTTCATCATAAATCAGATAAGTTGATTTATTAAAATATTATCGCCAAGTATGACGTCACAGATATTTTGTAAGAAGTTGTTTGGCTTTCCAGCACTGCACTATTGATTCCAGGGATACCATGCGATTTAATTGGGATAGAAATCGTTGTCAAAACGACTTACTTAAACGACTTTTCTCGACTTGCGACTTAATTTCTGTATATTTTTGACGTCGAAATTGGGTTTATATTTACGGTATATAAAGGTATACTTAATCAACCAATCTATTAAAGATAAATTTCAGAACATAGGGAATAGAAAATTCCAAACGCACCTTTTTTAAACTTCACTCTCTCAAATCGTACTTCTCTGCATAATTTATTCCAATGGATTGCACTCATGTTTTTATATGGTAGGTACTTTATCTCCTTGTCACTCATTTACTTTTAAAAAATTCCACCTTGGCGCGCAGCTCTATCTAGAATTTCCCTACATGTACTTTACATGTAGCAAAAGTGTACCTAACATATAAAAATAGGAAATTTGTGTTGACCTTTGTTGTTTAACCCTTATTTTAAACAAAATCAAATAAAAGAGACTACTCTTGTAGAAAATTGTTTTATCAATCGTATAAAATTATCTGTTCAGGGCTGAAAGTTCTAACTAGTTAGTAATCTTAAGCCGAACATAAAAATCGAGGATATGATTCTCTATCATGTACAGCGAACGATTAGACCTTTGTGTAACTCCACGAAAATTATAAATTTTGACTAGCTTTAACGCAGCTCAGGTGAAAGACATCATGGAAATTTTTTTTTAGGAAATTAACTCAAGTCATTCACCTGTTCAAATAAAGGAGGGTTAAGTGGGTTAAGCTGGATTTTTATCGGTACATTTGCGGTATATTTGAGTGTCAGACCGTATATCAGGGTGAACGTTTCTGGAATTTGTAATACTTTTCGATATTTTTTGAGGTAAACATTAAACCGACGGTATATTTACGGTATATCGGTAATTTTTTATCAATCTTTAAATTTCATTTTCAACGGTATATAGAAATCCAATAATAGCAAGTATTTCGAATAGACCAATCATGTATAGAATTGATTCATCAATCGAATTTGAGTTCCCGCAGTTCGCTTTAGCAACAATGAGTCCCATTCCATACACAAACATGTTGCTAATTCCATGCACACATACCCTGGGGGAAATGGATGTTATAGAATTGTGAAAATGTTTGTCTTCCAAGGCTCAGTAGGTATCAGGATCGAGATAAATATATGCAAGATACTAATAATGTACTTGAATGTGTCTAAAGAATATCAATTTGAGAAAAGGTCCTAACAAATTACGTTTCATCTTCACATAAAATTGACAAAATAGGGTGTACAAAGGTTATACACGCAGCATGTCATCAAATACCAGTTGTTGAACTATTTTGTTTAAACCTTGTTTTAATCAAAATACAATAAAAGCCAGGACTAAAAACTAACCAATTGTGTAGAAAATTGATTCATTAATGGGCTAAAATTATGTGGGCACGGCTAAATGTTCTATATAGCCAATAATATTCAACGGAATATCAATAACGAGGAATATTAAAATAGAACTTGAATTCGTTAGTATATTTACGGTATATTTTTAAAATGAGATGGTATATTTTGGTATACTTCTGAGGTATATTTTTCCGATAAGTCAGTATATTCGATTGACACAAGTAAGTTGAAAAAATAAATAAAATAGGGCAAATTTTTGCAAATAAATGCTTTTTACCGAAATCTGTTCCAACAAAGATGATAGCAATGGATGAGCAGCGCAGCGACAAAATCTATGGCGGATGCGAGGGCCCGGACGCCATGTATGTCAAGCTAATTTCGTCGGACGGCCATGAATTTATTGTAAAACGGGAACACGCTCTCACCTCTGGAACCATCAAGGCGATGTTATCCGGCCCAGGACAATTTGCCGAGAACGAGGCTAATGAAGTGCACTTTCGGGAGATTCCGTAAGTTCAATCCAAACTGCAGTCCCGCTGGGGGCTATCTTAGGCCGCATAATCCATTCTGACCTATTGACCGGCGGCGACTTTGCACAATACATACACACATCATTCCATAGAGGCATGCATGAATGTGTGGATGCACATTAGTGCTGAAACACACTAAACTTAAAGAAAATGCCCAGTTTCTTTAAATGATAATCAAATCGTACATTCTGCATACGTTTTGAGGACACTCGTGCTTTTGGGATTACCAACCACCGACTGAGCTGATATTCGTGTTGTTTATTTTCAGGTCGCACGTCTTACAAAAGGTCTGCATGTACTTCACTTACAAAGTACGCTACACCAATAGTTCCACTGAAATACCCGAGTTTCCAATTGCACCAGAGATCGCATTAGAACTTTTAATGGCGGCTAACTTCCTAGACTGCTAAATTATTGGTTAACTTTATATACTTTATTATCAATTAAACAAGGGGAAAGCAAACTTGAATAAAGCCTAATTTTTGCCTGTGTTAATTTTTAATGAATCAAGATGATTGTCTCTGTAGGCGAGAAAAAAAATAAAATTCTGTTAATTTCTTAAACGACAATAATTCCTTGTTTAAAAATAACCCTTTTATTTAACTGAAGAAACATTCGCAGGCTTTGAGCATCATTTGCTATGCTTGGACTTGGCTTTGGAGGCGTCCTTGTTGCTTAGCATGGCGAAGCGCATTTGCTGGACCAGCCACTGGACACCTTCGCCGAGGCCCTCGCCGGATATGGCATTGCTGGAGCAGATGTGCCAGGGTTTCTCCTTGATGTTTTCCAAACTGAGTGCTAAAAAGTTATGGTCGATATGTATTTACTGACACACATAGTTATGAGGAGAACTGGGAGCACCTGCTGCTATTTTGACGCTGGATAGGGAATCCTCTGCGTCCGATTTGTTTCCATAAAAAAGAATTGGCACAGTTCGATTGCACAAATGGGGATGCTGTAGCACCAGATCCAACTCATCTTTCACCACAACTGAAATGTAAAGGATAGCTGAGCAATTGGATGTGGAATCAATGTGAATTCATGTTAAGATACCGAATCTCATGCGATCACTGGAGTCAATGACGTATATAATCCCCTGGCAGTTCTTGAACTGATGCTCCCAAAGGTTCCTGTAGCGTGTGGCGCCCGACATATCGATCGCCTTTATGCTAACTCCTGCCATGCCTGTGCAAGAATGATAGATATTCATCAATGGAAGAGGTAGGCATAGCATTCGTCCTGGCGGAACTTACTGTAAAACTGCTCCACCATAAAGCCCACTGTGGGAACCATAATGGCTGACTGGTCACCCGGTTTCTTGAAGTGGTTGACTATCGTGGATTTGCCGCTGTTGTTCAGGCCCAGTACTAGAATCGTCATTTTGTCCTTTTTGATTTTAATCAAATCGGCCAAATTGTGCAACATTCCCATTTTACTGTTTAACTGGCATCCGCCGCAATTGTTTATAAGCTTCACTACGATGTTTCTGACATGTTTGGCCCCGCAAAGGACTTTGGATTGCCATGGCAACAATATCCTCAGTGTGAAGGCATCGATTTATTGAAAGTTTCGACTGCCTTCAACTTTAGCACCTGCTACTACCACTCCCGCTGTGGCCGCAGAAATTTCAAGTTCACCTTCTGGCTGACTTTGGCCAACTCGCCCTCGCCCACACCTGAACAACAACTGGGGCATGGAAACATTAACACTGCTCGAGTATAGTATGTACATGTAGCATATCGAGCTATTTCTTCGTGGATTATTTCCTAATCTCAATCTAAATCAAAACTTATATAAAACATGAATAACGTTTCGACAGAATCCAAGGTTTATTGTAGAATTCATCTTAAAAAAACATTGTTACGATAGGAGCTTCTACTGTTTCTTGCTGTTCAGAATGATGCCATCGTACTTCTGCTGGAACCATTTCATGGCATCCTCCTTTGTCAGGCGGTGAGGGAAGCCCACAGTTCCGGACTTGCGCTTCCTGTGGTTCACATTGTAGCCTGAAACGGTGTAAAAAGAATAGGTAAGAAATATGCCAACAAGGTTTTGGAAAAATTCAGATAATGTGGAAATTGTACCGTATGGATTCGCATTAGTGCAAATCCCTTTGAGCACATCTTCATTTCTTTGCGCACATTTACTGAGTATCAATGCCTAGTCTGGTAGAGATACCTAATTAAGTGCACATTCGCTTAACGGCGAAGTTTTTCTCTTGCTTACCTGGACGGCCCAGGACGACGTAGAAGTCCAGACCATAGATACCGATCGAGGGATCGTACTTAATACCCAAATCGATATGTTCCTGGATGCCGAAACCGAAGTTGCCGGTGGAGGAGAAGTTGTCGCGTCTCAGCTCGTACTCGCGCACCTTCAGACCACGCTCCAAAATCTCTTCAGCCTTGGCGCCGCGCACGGTGCAGTGGACAGCGATCTTCTCATTACGACGAATGCCGAAGGAACGCACTGTGTAGCGGGCCTTGGAGAACACTGGCTGCTGGCCAGTCAGCTGCTCCAGCACCTGTGTTTGAAGACAGTTTTTAGTTTACTTGAACAGACAACAGTCGTGTGTACACAAAAGAATAGTTACCTTAGCGGCACGGGTCAGCCTATCACCGGATTCACCAACGCAGATGTTCAAGCACAGCTTCCTGATGTGCAGGTCGCGCATCGGGTTCTTCGCCGGGTCGCGCTTAATTTTGGGTTCCTTCTTAGCAACGGCCTGAAACAATCAATGAATTTCGTTACTTGGGAGCCGTATTCGCGTTAAATATAGCTTCGGGTGGCATATTGCGAACGTCCACATAGTTTTGACGATTTCACTTTTCACAAATATAGGTAAATAATAGCCGATGCGGGGCAATTTATACGCCACTCAAAATTTCGTATAAACCTACCGCCATTATGGTATGTGGGAAAGAAAGGAAAGAAGCGTGTTACAGTTCAGTGTCATCTAGAGACAGTAGAGCCTGCAAAACCATCGATATTTCAATGTTACAATATTTGTGGACTATCGATGTTTTTCCTCTGAAATACGAACGGTGCAATGTGATTGACTTTGTAGGTAATTTAGGGAAATTTTAAGAATTTTAATTGCTTCTGTATTATTCCGTATTATGCAGTCTGTGGAAATGGAAATATTTTCATAATATTTTCGGAAGATGTACGTAGGACCTGAGTACCCCTCTTATTTTTATGAGTACCACAACTGTCACTATTGAATGATATCGATGTTTCCCTCTACAATTTTGAATGGCCTAGTTAATAGTTGCCATGAAAAAGAAAAAATAGAAAAAAAAGAAAATTATAGCCTAGATTGACTAACTCAGACGAAATATTTGGTCGACCAAATCAGGGATGATAGTCGTATGGAAGCGATATAAAATCTGAGATCGAAAGTGCAGAGATCTGTGCGATATTAACTGCCGTACCGTACTAGAATATGTCGGCATATCCCGGAAAATACCAAACTTTTTAGTGCCAATGACCATTGCATTCTTGTAAAACTGGAGCCGTTCAAAATATCCGTTGACCCCATATATTCACTTTCATTAGCTTAATTTGGTCGTAAATGAATTAAAATGAATTCAGAAATTCGAAGCACCATTTCAACAATTAAAGATATTAGAATGAGTAATTAGCACCCGGAGCAATAGCCGTATGCCACTGCATTTCAATTTAAGAGGGGGGCGCAGCATTAAAACTCTTTTAGAGACAATTCTCTAGAATTTATGATTTGTTGATGGAATTGGTGGATTCGCAACTTAAGAGAAACGGTAATGAAAAAACTGGGCCTAAAAACTTACGCCATTGGAAATAATAGTGTAGTGTCATATGTATGTAATATTAGGCTTATTTACCAACAGGTTGACTATCTTGAAATGAATGCATTACAAAGACTTTTTGTAATAAATACTAAATATTTAATTGGACACTCACAGACATCAATATAAGTACAATTAAAGCAGCGCATTGAAAGGCATGTAAACAGTAGACAAATTAAGACATAAATAATACCCCCATACCCATTAGTTAGTAGTTCGCAATTTGAGACTAAATATATTTGTAGGAATCTACGCCTCGCTCTTTTGCCGATTCTGCATGACCTGGCGCAGTTGCGGGAACGTGCTTTTTGTCTGTGCTGGATGAACACGAGCGCACAGAGACGTGAACGGCTCGTACAATGAAGGGCGTTCCATGGCATTGACTGTGTAGTGCTTTATACGCTCCCGCTGGCACCAGATGTTTGCCCGGTCCATAATCTTTTCGACGGGGTTAGGCGTTGTTGGTGGTGTGTCCCTCTTAGCCCGGGCTCGCACATTGGCCAGTACAATGACAGGGATTTCCTTCTTTTCCTTATGCTTGTCAATGTCTGACTTAATGTCTGCCAGCATATCTAAGCTTCGTGGATCAATGGGGTCATAGACCAATACAAAAGCATCAGGGAATTGTAAGTAGTGCCGCGGCAATTGAGCCGCCTGCTCGCCCTGCAGTCCAGCTGTGTCGTAGATGCGTAATGTTTCACGAGCCCCTCCACGGCCCGTGTCGCAGCTGGCAACATAGATGTCCTCAATGGTAGGATGGAGTTCCTGAAGCAAACAAATTTTGTTTTAAATGCACGCTTTCACATTTATGAATTCAGTTTATGTAGGTCTTTAGCGGGGCAGGAGGTGTATCGCAGTACTCGTGATACTCTTAGTGCACTCTTACAATGTCTACGTTTCATTAAATGAATCAAAATCAATTTCAATTCGAAAATAGTTTTTGTTTGTATGCAGCACACTGCACACACACTGCCCCACTTAGGCCGTGCTAAATCTTGTTTTGTCTACTCACTGTGTCTGGATTTAGGTTTCCATAAACCAACTGCTCAATTACTGTTGTCTTACCAACGCCTTTCATGCCACATACCAACACCTTGCCAACTTTACCAACTTTTGCGTTGAGCATTTTAGTTTTTACGTTTTTAAGTCTTGTAGGGGTGTCATATATTTAATTATCGGTGCACAAAAATATCGGTAGTTAAAAACGAATAGGCGTTTTGTTTTGAAAATACAAATTGCAATACACACATGTGCTTGTCCACCGGTTGTCACTATGATTATAGATGTAAAAAATATCAAAAACGAGGAATATGTGTAATAAAACTTGAAATCGTCAGTAAATCCACGGCATAGTTTTTAAATGAGACGGTATGTTTTGGTATATTTCTTGGGTCGGACGGTATATTTTATCGAAAATCAGCGGTCACACTGCTAATCATGGACAATGCTGCAAAAGTTTTTTCCGACGCATAATTCCGCACTTTCGACGTGAAAAACCTAAAAACCTATTAAAAAACTGTAAAAAGACAGCTCAAAACAATTCTGTGCCTTTCGACGTCATAACTTGTAGGAAAACGTGTTTCGTGGCTGGAAAATAAACGCTTAAACATTGCTAGCGGCATCTTAGAAAATTCGCTTAATTGGTTATTGAATTTTCAACCCCGACGAAGAGAAAAAAATCAAGATTCCCTTAACTACAAGCTAACGATAGTGGGAACGAAGTTGAGTTGGTAAATTGAATTGAAATGAGTGAATTTCAACCGCAACAAGGACAGAGTATCAGTCAATCCCAGGCGTTGGCTCAGGCGATACAGCGTGCCAAGCAGGTAAGAAGAAGAATACATACGCGAAAACGAGGGAAAATTCATTTATTTCTGTACACACGTTTTGTGTGTATCTGCCATTCGTTTGCAGATAGCGGCTAAGATCCAACCCAGCCAGCAGGCAGGCGGTCCAGGAGGACCTGGAGCAGGACCATCACCACCTTCTGGTGGCGGCGGGCCGGGACCCGGTGCGGGCAACAACTTCAAGAGGCACAACGACGACGGTGATAGCGGACCAGACTGCAAGCGCTCTTTTGGCAGTCCGGACTACGGCCACAACAACAACTCCAACATGAGCAGTAGCAGCGGTGGCGGTGGAGGTGGCGGAGGGGGATCAGGTCCGGGCGGTGCAAACATTACGCAAGCCATTGCCCAGGCAGCTGCAGTGGCTGCTCGCCTGGCGGCATCGGCCGGAACAACGTGCGAGGAGCAAATCCGCATACCCGAATCCATAGCGAATGCCTTTATGGGACGTGGCAGCAACGACACCATCACTCATATCCAGGCCGAGTCGGGGGCTAAGGTACAGTTGATGCCGGAACAGGAGCGAGTCATTACATTGCGTGGCCAACGGGACACCGTGTCCAAGGGGCGAGATATGATCCAGCAGATGGCCAGCCGCGGTGGTGGCGGAACCGTGGAGGTACTACTAACCATCAACATGCCGCCTCCGGGACCCAGTGGCTATTCGCCCTACCAAGAAATCATGATACCCGGAGCCAAGGTGGGCCTGGTCATTGGCAAGGGTGGCGACACCATAAAACAGCTGCAGGAGAAGACGGGAGCCAAGATGATTATCATCCAAGACGGACCCAATCAGGAGGTTATCAAACCTCTGCGCATTTCCGGCGATCCGCAGAAGATCGAGCATGCTAAGCAGATGGTCTTGGATCTCATCGCCCAGAAAGACGCACTGGCTCAGCAGCAGGGTGGACGCGGGGGCGGTAGTGGAGGAGGAGGCGGTGGTGGCGGAGGCGGTGGCCCTGGCCTCGGCTACAACAACTTCAACAATGGCAATGGCGGCGAGAGCGTAGAGGTCTTTGTGCCAAAAATCGCCGTCGGCGTTGTCATTGGCAAGGGGGGAGACATGATCCGAAAGATTCAAACCGAATGCGGCTGCAAGCTGCAGTTCATCCAGGGCAAGAACGATGAGATGGGCGATAGACGCTGTGTGATCCAGGGCACACGCCAACAAGTCGAGGACGCCAAGCGGACCATCGATGGACTGATCGAGAACGTGATGGTATGTCGCACTAGGGAGTAGGAGGCAATAATCTAAACGAACTTTGGTTCATTGACCTCTTTCCATTCTATTCCACAGCAACGAAATGGCCTGAACCGCAATGGGAATGGCGGCGGCTCCCAAAGTGGCGGCGAAGGAAACTCCAACTACGGCTATGGCTATGGCGTAAACCATGCCCAGGGCGGACGTGAGGAGATCACATTCATGGTGCCAGCATCCAAATGCGGTGTAGGTTGAGGGCGAACCTCCTCTGGCCCTCCACCACCTATCCTAACTGAAATTTGTACCTTGCAGATTGTAATTGGACGTGGCGGAGAGACGATTAAGCTGATCAATCAGCAATCCGGCGCCCATACCGAAATGGATCGCAATGCCAGCAATCCGCCCAACGAGAAGCTGTTCAAGTCCAAGGGCACCACCGACCAGGTGGAGGCGGCCCGTCAAATGATTTCTGAGAAGATCAACATGGAGCTCACTGTTATTGCCCGCAAGCCCATTGGTGGTGGTGGCGGTGGAGGCGGCGGTGGCGGTGGTAATGGCTCTGGAGGTGGACCCAGCAATTCCCATCACAGTCAGCAGCAGGGCGGCTATGGTGGACCCAATCCAATGCAAGGCGGCGATCCGAATGCCGCCGCTGCAGCAGCGTACCAGCAGCAGCAACAGCCCTGGGGTCCCTATGGCCAACAGGGATGGGATCCGTCTGCGGCCCAGCAACAGCAGCAAATGGCAATGGCCGGTGGAAATCAGGGCGGTGGACCTGGTGGCTCGGGTGCGAACGCTGGGCAGGACTACTCGGCCCAGTGGATCGAGTACTACAAGTAAGAATTTTAAGCTGGTCTCCTCCATACATATCCGTCTAACAAATCAATCAACTCACAGGCAAATGGGCTGCCATCGCGAGGCTGAATTGATCGAGCAACAGATGAAGGCCAAGCAAGGGGGCGGAGCACCTGGTCCCGGTCAGCAGGTGCCGCAGCAGCCACAACAGCAACAGCAAGTGCCGCAGCAGGCACAGCAGCAGCAGGCATCCGGCGGCAACAGCGCTGACTATAGCGCCCAGTGGGCGGAATACTACCGCAGTGTGGGCAAGCACGAGGAGGCAGAGGCGATTGAGAAGACGTTGAAGAATAAGGTGAGTCGAAAAAGTGGTTGAGCTCTGGTTAAACAATCGCTAAATTCTGTCGTTGGGGCACTTTTGATGCCTTGCAGCAATCACAGAACGGTGGACCTGCTGTTGGCCAAAGCAATGCGCAAAACCCCAACCAAGGCGGCCCCAATCCCGGCCAGCAGCAGCAGCCCAATCCAGCGGCGGCAGCAGCGGCCGCTGCTGCAGCAGCCGGTGGCTATGCACAAGGTATGACTCCTAGCCAATATGCACAATATTCACAGTATTACGCTGCTGCGGCTGCGGGTCAGCCCCAAGCACCACCGCAGCCCGGCGGTGGTCCGCCCGCTGGTTATCCCGGTGGATATCCGGGTGGTGGCTATGGCGGCTACCCGGGTGCGCCGGGACAACAGCAGCAACAGAAGCCGCACAAAAATGACAAGCATTGATGTGGCGAGAAGATCGAAGTAGGAGTCGGAGTCGGAGTAGAGATGGTAGCTGTAGCTGGAGTGGAAATTACTCCACTTAACGGATGTGGCAGGTGCCTTGAATTGGGTGAGTGACAACCAAGTGACAAACCGTAGTCCCAGTAGTTGATAGACGGAACATTTCTTTCGTGTTGAACTGAAAATAGCTGCCATTAAATGATTGCTTTACGTATATTTGCTTTACCTTTCTGCTTTAATTGCCTGCTTCATTTTAGTGATCAGCCCTTCCCTCAACTTTTTATGTATACATACGTACTAGTACTATATATATGCTTACACTATGTGATATCCTAACCAAATCTCGTTTACCATGCGTACAACTCTTTGCAGTGATCTATTGTTCCACTATGTCCTATGTCTTTTATCCCCCACAAGCTAGCAAAAAATAAAAGCAAAACATAAGATTAAAAGTTTTTAACCGCAACAACAGCAATACGAAGAATCACAGAGAAGGGATGAGACGAGAAGTGCACAGAAGGGAAGGGAAGCGAAGTCAGAGAGAACGAGAGGATCCATCAGTCAAACAAGTCAAATCATTCTAGCTTGTGGCGTCGCACTTTTGCATAATTGTAAATTAATATATTAACACTATGATTTCTCCATTAGTACATAAGTAAGCCCCCCTGAAAGCCGAACTCTACTTTTATATTTGTATTTATATTTATCTATAAACCTAACTGAAAAGAAAAGAAATTGCCTCTGCTGTCCACGTTCAATAGCACAGAGCCATTCAAACACACAGTAGACTCAAACCAAATCAAGCCAAGCCAATCCAATCCGTTTTTGGTGACATATAGTACATCTATCTGCATATGTATATCTGAATATAATTTCTTTCCTCGTCAAGCGAAATGAATGAGCGAACGGCAGTGGAGAGTGGAGAGTGCTGAGCGTTTTTTACACTTGAAAGACAACATTTTTGAGAGTTCTCAAATTGCAATAACTGAAATATATAGAATTATATTAATATACATCCATATACTTACATACATATATATTACCTATATATCGAATGTAGCCCATAAATGATGACCGTTTTTGATATATGAACATATTTCTCTCGTACTTAGCTTAGTGTTATTACAAAAACCGATTCAAGCAATACACGAAGTTCGATATCTGGTGATCTGGTAAGACTTTGCAACTTGTTAAACGTACTCTTCATAAGATTCTGAAAGTCCAGGGCCTTGTCTGAAATTTTTGTTAAGTGGAGTGCAGTGGAGTGGAGTGGAGTGGATATTGAAACCAACCCGAATTGTTTTGATTTGATGATAATAATTAAACACATGCTCGTTCAATATATAACTTTCACCTTTCAGTTTGTGGAGAAGATATACCTTACTTAATAGCCTTACGATCAACCCAAGATTCAATATAATTAGACTTGATTTCGTACTGTACTCTATTTTCTGTACTATATATAGGACTATATCGTATCTTAACTGGTGAAACTATTTTCAATATATATTTTCTTTAAAACAAAAACTCATTTCCCAAGGTACAAGGAATAGAATAATATCACGCCACATTTCCACCATATATTTCAATATCTACATATATTACCATATGCCACCCTATATTATACATACATATGCCAACATATATGTACTTTCAGAGGGGCCATTCGTCAAGCCAGTTCATAACAGAAATCCGAAAGCAAAACTCCAGAACAGAACTCCTTCACACTCTCTAATTGAACATGAACAGATACGAAATATTAAATTGTAAAAGTGTCAAGCTTGGTAAGATCGTGTGTTCTTGTTACTGTCTATATAAAACATATTGATATACAAACGTACATATATGAAAATCTAACAATGATATGATAAAACTTACCCATATGAAAAGTTGGTCTACCATAATATTTAAATATTAATTTGAATAATCTAAACTAAGTTTTACGTCTCACCAATACATCTGAATGTTGCAACAGCAGATGAACAACAACAATTTGTAAACGCTGGCCGGCAGGGCAGGCTCAGAGCTCAATGCGGATCTGATCTGCCCGCAGCCGTCGAGACATTGAATAAACATTTAATATAATACCATATATAATATATATCCCACATATATATATACTTATTATAAATCTATTCTCAGCATATGGCACTCAACAGTGCTCTATGCCCCATTGCGTTTCTATTGACTTTAATGTTTTTTTGTCTTTTTTTCCTATTGACTATTGTCTATTGCCATAATTGAAAATCGTTTCTCGAGCGTATTTTCAGGGGCGCTGTTGTGGTCTTGGCGTTGGAGAATATCTGGGGGAACAGGCAAAGGACAGGCTTTAACTTTTCCTAGTCGATTGATTGGTTGATTGATTAATTGCTTGCTTCAGTGCCACGATCGGTATGCCTTGAAAAATATTGGAAAACGATTTTTACATATACAATTGCCTTATCTTATCGAAATGCACTTTTATAATATTGATATTTGATTGATATGATTACGCTGACATATGATATACATGAACATCTATTTTTGTGTGCAAACTTTACATATATATATATATATATATTTCTATATATTTTCATAGCAACTGCGACGATATCCGATATACCAAACAGTGCAGTGCAGTGCAGTGCTCCCTCCCCAGAGTAGACTTCAGTCGATCATGAACATAAACAGATAATTATGTGTATAGTTTCAAGGTATCATTTGTTTGCTATATATTCGGATAACATTGCCTCCAAAGCCCATCTATATCTACATATGTATATCTATATTGATCCACCATTTGTATACTGTATATTGTCTAACAACTCCTCTCAAAGTGTGGCATAGGTCTGGGTCTAGGAAGGGTTTGAATAGTATCGGTACAAGGCATATCTCAAAAAGTTTGATGTACATATGGAATTCTGCTAGTTTAGATTGGCCTAGACCTGTTTTATATAAGATCGGGAAGTCGTTTGTCCTCCTTTAGTTTCAGCAAAGGTTTCGTATCCCCTGATGACCTCCTGTTCGATCTGCAGAGAGGTAAGTATGGTCCATCTACCCTTAGAAGTCCATTTTAAAACCCAATTCCGTTCAGCATTTTTTTGGATCCAATGTCAAGCCGTTTATTTTGCAATCAAATGATATTTTTGAAATTGATACATAGATGTATTTCTTTATATTTGATTTAAATTACGTGCTTTGATCTATTTGCAGGGCCAATTGAATATACCAAAATCCTTTTCTCCCTTTCAATAACTCATATTAACATATGCATAGATACATAGATATTATATCGTATTTTTTTAACCAGAAATTGGAACATATATATATTTTTTGTTGTTGTTTTAATAACATTTGTTGATATATCCATATCTTTTGAAAACATATATATAACTGAACCATGAAATATCTGCAATTTACAGCCCTATCTGCGTGATCTTCGTATATTCGGCTGGTCAGAGTCTGATCGATATTAGTTTAACCTTTCAACTTGCAATAGATCGTAAATCGTATATACCCAATAAAATGTCATCAATATTGAATATTCCAATTTTCTCAAATAAATTTCCCCATCTTAAAACCACAAAACGATACCGTTTATTGTATGGAGTTCATGTAGGGTGCCAGGGGCAAAAAAAAAACAATAATAATTTCTTACCACATGCACACCCCATCCCCTCCCCTTCCCTACCATTAGTTATTTCAGCACACAGATTTGCTTTTACTTAACTTCTCGTATTTTATTACTGATATATATATCATTTCTTGTTCATCTCATCCCTTAAGCATTTCGCAACGAAACATTTAAAGTTAGAACAACAGAATATGTTTATATATTTATAGAGCTTAGTGCCTGCTAGATCGATCCAACCATCCATTTCAGCTGGATTCGTCAGGCATTCAATTACATACTCCTCTGACTACCTCATATTGTAAACTCTTAAACTAGACGACATACATACATAGTACAGTGCGTATCAGTAGGTATAATAGTTTGGGCAATTCAACATACATCAATTTGTTTTTATTTGTATAATTTTGGATTTTTGATCTGCTATTTATGAACGAGTTTACTACAAGAAAACTTACATTGAGAATGCTGATGTTCTAGATATATATTGTGAATTTGTTCTGTACGATTCCTTTCGTCGATAATTCAACATTTTGCTTGATATCCATTTTGTGTTATGTACTGCCTTTTTTCTTTTTAAAATTAACATACATCTATTTCCGCCTTTGTTTACATTTATAAATATTTATAATATTTAACTCTTTCATTCATTTATTTGATGCACTCATCCGTGGCGTGTGAGCGTGTTCCCATTTGCGTTATGTTGCCGAGAAACCTATGTATCTCTTCTCTTCCTTTCAATCCTCAACTACTAGGGGTGATGGTGAAGCACTTGATCTGAATAGGATTATGGGGGTGCGGCGGGAGGGGATACTGGAAACTTCCGTTGGGGATCATCAATTAATTATCATTCAATTCACTCGCTCCTCTCTGCCGTGCGTGTGTGTGTGTCTGCGCCTTAAAACTACAGTTACTCGCCCAAAGTTGAATTTTTTTACATTGCCAAAAAGTGTTGCAATAATTTAAATTTTAAGTCTTCTTCCATTTACTTGCAAAGTGGCTTAATTCCTTCATTCATTATTATGTTTTTGTACTGCTGCCAGTGTGTGAATTTTGGATATTTATTTTTCCTTTTTCTTCTTTCGATTTTTACTTTTACTTTCTTCTTTTTTTGTTTTATTTATCTTGCCTTAACTTTAAATACATAATTTTTTGTTTTGAATGTCAATCAAAGTAGCTACATGTTAGTACGTTTTTTAAGCTGATTTTTACAAATTTCTCCTTGGCTTAATTTACACACATTTTGCAGAGCTGTCAAGAGCACATTTAGCCATTAAATAAATGAAAGTTAAAGCGCGGGGGCGTCGCTTTCTGGGATCAAAAAGAAGTTATATATACATGTGAATATATATAAGAGTGGACAGGAGACGACATTGTATTTTGCGAATGACTCTGTCGTTGAGTTAACTTGAGTTAAGATTAACTGCAGATAGCTTTACGAGCACAAATCATCATATACTTATAGGAGAGCTAGAGTTACTTTTCTTGAACTACGCCGAACGTCGGATGGTGTTGAAACAGCTCTCAAAGTGTGGCAAAGGTTACTTTTCTGCCGCTGTTTGTTTTATTTTGCTTGGTTTGTTTACAGGACCTGGCCCTTCCTCCGGCTTGAAGATGCCCCCCGTCTTCGTTTTATGTCGCAATTAACTGTAGAATAGGGATTGCGATTAGACCGATCATTAGGCAAAGATACCAATTCACTGATGTTTGCTTACCGCTTTTACTGTGGCCTTAATGAAGTCTTTCTTTTCTGTTAGATCAAATTCTGGATATTTCGCATAGACTTGCTTGCAAACTGTTTTCATGGTAATCTCCTCCAAATTTGCCTTATCCAATATTTCTTTGACATAGCCGCGTATTTGCTCATCCTGCAATCAAAAGGTATACCATTCCACACGATTTAAGATCGAACTAGCAATAGCCAGAGCTCGCGGCTACTCACCGTTGGGAATGCCATTTTGCCCTTTTTGGTTAGTGGCTCATCCTCGTCAGACTCATCTTTGTCATCGACATCATCATCCTCCTCCTCGGACGATTCTTTCTTTGATTTTTTTGATCGACCATCGGCTGGATGCATCGAGCAGAGAGAGGCAGGAGGTTAAAAAATAATTAATGGTTCAAAGGTGCTGGTAAGCTTACCCTTTCCAGCTGGTTTTGACTTGTTATTAGCTTTGCTATTTCTCGCAGGCGTTGTGGGCTTCCTACTCTTCTTGGGGCGTACATCCTGCAAGATGGAGATGTTACTACCTTTCCCCTCTTTGCCCTCCATGTCTGTTATTTCGCTTACCTCACTTTGGTCGCTGCCAAACTCCGACAGTTCCTCCTCCTCCTCATCTTCGGAAATGTCATCCTCTTCGCTGTCGGAATCTTTGCGTTTTCGCGCAGGTGCCCCCCGTCCACGTCCCCGTCGTCCAGCCGCGGCAGTGACCGCCGGTCTCCCACGCTTACCAGTTACGGCTGGGCGCTTGCGCTTCGGAACCTTTTAGAAGTGTAGAAAGATCGTTGTTGGTTAGAAGGTGACTTGGAAGGGCACAGGGGTAGACATACATCGCTATCGGCATCGGATAGTTCGGACTCCTCTTCTTCCTCAGAATCCGAATTTCTTCGCCGACTCTTGCGCGCTGGACGACCCCGACTGCCTCGTGCAGACACGTTGCGACCAGCTTTAGCGGCACCACCACCGCCACCGCCGCCGCCACGACCGGCATCAGAGTCTGAATTGGCCGAAGGATTGTACTGTAAATGATGGTGTAAATTAGAGAATCTCGTTTTTGCATTATCCGCTGCAATACTTACGTCTGAACCCGACTCTGAGTCATCGTTGCGTCTCCGCTTGGTCACCGGAACTTTCTGCTCGCTCTCCTCTGAGCTGGAGAAGTCCACGTACGCAGACATTTCTGAAAGCAGACGACACAAAGGTCAGGGTTAAGGATCTTCTCGAACTAATGATTATATTTGACTTACTTTTGCCAGCCGTCGTGCGCCGGGGACGTCCACTGGAGTTGCGAGCCGAGCCTCTGCCGCCGGCACCCGACTTGCTGCTCTTGCGTTTCTTGTCATCCTCGCTGACTTCTTCCTCTTCTTCGTCCAGGTCGTCCTCGTCTGGCTCCTCCTCGTCTTCGTCGCCCTGCTCCAAGCACAGCGATTCGTCCGGCTCCATTAGAAATTTGAGCACTCTCATTACAATTTCATTCTTGCTGCCTTTCCGATCCAATGTGAGAATCTCGCAAATGCTCCGAAGTCCTTTGTTGTCCACCTTCTTGATGGCATCGAGTTTCTTGTTGTATTCCGTCGAGTCCTTGGCGAATTCGAATCCAGCAAAGGAGCGCAGATTCTTCTTCACAACATTGTTCTTGCCTTGGGCCCCAAAACAGAGCTAAAACAGATTTGTATATTCGATGTTAAGTCAATTGTTCTCCGAATGATAATCTCATTTCGTCCGCTCACCGCATGTAGGGTCTGTAGCCCGTCGACACGAGTCTTGTTGATGTTCTCATTGATGCGATCAATCTCCGCCAAAGCCACTACATTCTCATCGTCCTCTGCCACCTCATTGTTCTCATCCAAGCCATCGTCCTCGTCAGCATCTCCGGCTTCCTCGTCGTCGTCGTCGTCCTCAGCCTTCTCCACCTTACCATTTTTGGGCTTGGACAATGGTTTCTTGGCTGGGGCCGATTTGTCAGCTCCCGTAACTGTCTTTCCCTTGGCCCCATCCTTGGCATCACTACCTTTGTGTTTTTCGTCTGCAGCGGTTTTAGTGGTCCTGTCGCTCTCCTCATCGCTAGCCTTGTCCTCGTCATCGTCCTCCTCATTCCCTTGAGTATCGGCATCGTCTTCGTTTTCATCTTCATCCTCCTGTTTTGCATCCTCCTTCTTTGAATCCTTGCTGTTGTTAATGCTAACCTTCTTCACAGGATCAGGCGATACCTCCGTTTTGTCCGATGCGCCTGCGCAAACACAGAAAAAAAAGGATTAAAACTGATTAGAAATTTCTGTACATCAAAGAAAGGTTAATTGCTGGAAAAAGGAATTGTCTTCAGCCTTGGGAAGTCCAGAGCTAACTTCACTTAGGAGCGCAAGGAACTATGAATACTGAAAATGTTGCTATACCTCGGCCTTTACTACGCAAAACCCCATTGGTAAGGATTAGCATGAACAATAGCCAAGGAAAAACGAAAATTATCTTTTACTCCGATGGGAGATAGGAGGATTTTCGCTCTTGTGGGGTTCGAACCATGGATCATATACATTGATAGTCAGGAGAGAGTATACCGAACAGCTTAGACGACAGCGCCACACGGAAACTCTTAAAATAAGCAGCAGAGAGCCAATAGGAACACGCACACACATATGCATGTGGGCCGGCGACCGCATGTCCCCCCTACCACTACACTCTCTGCTGGGGACAGATGAAAATGAACCCATTTCGCCGCGTTGCGAAACGCGCGCAAAATTCATTTTATGATTTTTGTTTTTCTCGCTCTTTCTTCACCAACACCAACGAGCACGATTAATACGACATTGCTACATAGGCAGGCTGTCGTTGTGTGCGCGTGGCTTTTATTTACCTGCATCCGAGTCGGGGGTGGGGGCTTCCACTGTGTCTCCTTTGGGCTTTTTATCAGCGACGTCATCAGCGGTGGTGGCGGAGGCCCCGTCGTCGTCGGGGGGTGTCGTTGCATCGGATCCCTGCTCGGCTCCTTTGGACTCTTCATCATGGTCCTCGGCGGCCGCTGCTGCATTCTCCACTGCCTTCGCCTCGTTTACCTTGTCGGCGGCATTCTCTTTGGTTGCCGTTTCTGCCGCTTTGTTAGCATCCTGGTAATAGAGTGGAAAGAGATACAAAATCACAATTTTATTTCACTTGCTAATTTTTGGCGGCGACCACCATCTACCATTCGATTTTGTGCGTTTTATTCGGGAATGAGTTCGAGAGCTTCTGTATGCGTGTCTTCCACACGACGAGCGAGAGGGAGAGGAGATAGAAATTGAAAAACAACATTGCAAATCTATGAGGCGCGCACGCACTCGTTGTCTCACTCCCACGCACTGAAACCTAGCTATGGGCCGCTACGACGCCATGTTTATACACATAAAATGAGCGGGGAGAGAACGATAGTCGGGCAATCCGCATCCTCTCTGGAGCCAATATTTGTTGCGCTCTATTTACACTACAAAAGCATTTGCCAACTAGCCGTTTTCAATGCGCGTCCTTGGCACACACTCGGAACTTTGTTTTAAAACCATTTTCAGAATTCTACGTACCATATTTTTAATGGTTTTTATATTTTTCCGTCAGCCGACACACATTCACACATTCACACATTTACTAGTGGTGTCACTATCGATGGTACCGCATCAGCACGGAACAGTGCCTAAAAAATATCAAATGTGAATCAGGGTTCCGTTTTGTCGCGATATATTTCTTTCTGATAAATATTGCTTTAAAATACTAATGGTAAAAGGCACCCGACAAGTGCTTTTAAAGTGCTGGTATTAATAGTTAATAATTTATGTTACAAAGCATCGTTTTTTTCTTTAAATTATACAGATCTGATTTTCTAAAATTTACTCTACACTATCGAAGACACCGATGGCCGGCCGGCAAGGAATTCATCGGTACTATCGAAAGTGGTTGGTCGCAAAAAAAGCGCGCGACGTTTTTCAGGAAAAAATAATTTGGAAACGCCGGCGTGACCTTTAAATAAACCATATATTTATTTGCGTACACGAAATTCAGTGATCACACACTTACCATGGGAATTTTGGGCTTATCAAAGCTCATAGCGGACCTGGCGCCCCAGGCCATACGTGAGAGTGAAATGAAGCATTTCTTTGGTGAGTCTGAATTTGGTTGAACAAAAGAACTCCTCTTAAACCTTATCCGATCCTATTCTTTGTAGGACGTAAGGTGGCTATCGATGCCAGTATGTGCTTGTACCAGTTCCTCATAGCAGTGCGGTCGGAGGGAGCTCAGCTGGCGACAGTCAACGGAGATCCCACGTCCCATTTGATGGGCATGTTTTATCGCACCATCCGACTACTGGACAACGGAATAAAGCCTGTGTATGTGTTTGATGGTAAGCCTCCAGATTTGAAGTCCGGGGAATTGGCCAAGCGTGCCGAGCGCCGTGAGGAGGCGGAGAAGGCCCTAAAGGCTGCCACGGACGCCGGCGATGACGCGGAGATCGAGAAATTCAATCGTCGCCTGGTTCGAGTGACCAAAGAGCATGCTCGCGAAGCCAAGGAACTGCTGTCCCTGATGGGAGTTCCCTATGTAGACGCCCCCTGTGAGGCAGAGGCACAGTGTGCAGCGCTCGTCAAGGCTGGAAAGGTGTATGCCACGGCGACGGAGGATATGGATGCGCTGACATTTGGGTCAACAAAGCTGCTTAGGTATCTCACATACAGCGAGGCGCGCAAGATGCCCGTCAAGGAGTTTAGCTACGACAAGCTGCTCGAGGGTCTAGAGGTCAACAACCGCGAGTTTATCGATCTATGCATCCTCCTGGGCTGCGACTACTGCGAGAGCATCAAGGGCATCGGCCCGAAACGTGCAATAGAGTTGATCAACAACTATAGGGATATTGAGACCATACTGGATAACCTGGACACTAGCAAGTACACGGTGCCTGAGAACTGGAACTACAAGGTGGCGCGCGAGCTTTTCATTGAGCCGGAGGTGGCCGATGCCTCTGCCATTGATCTCAAATGGACGGAACCCGACGAAGAGGGACTGGTCAAGTTCCTCTGCGGGGACAGGCAGTTCAGTGAGGAGCGTGTTCGCAACGGTGCCAAAAAACTTTTGAAGTCCAAGCATGCTCAGACCCAAGTGCGACTGGATAGCTTCTTTAAAACATTGCCCAGCACACCGAATGCCGTGCATGCAGCCAAGCGCAAAGCCGAGGAGGCAAAAAAGAGTGCCAACAACAAGAAGGCCAAAACCAGCGGCGGTGCCGCACGTGGCAGAAGACCCAAATAGTTTTTCTCTACAAAAACGTACAATTTCTTTAATCTTAACTTAAACATATTTAAAGCCTACAATTAATATTATAACTACATCGATTTGAGCTTATTTCTAGTTGGTCTTCTTTTGGATTTGTGTGGATGTGGATGTTAACCTGCGTCTGCGTCTGCGACTACAGCAAATACTGCTTGGCCAGGGCGCGAATGAAGCGAGACTTGCGCACCATGGCGCTTTCTCGTTTGATTTCCTCGTTGTTATTGGCATTCAGCTCCAAAGTGCCCATCATGGAGATCTGTGTGAAGGGCGAAAGTGAGAGAGTGAGTGAGTGCTTCTCAGGGATTGGGGGATTGGCTTACCGCCTCCAGTTTTCGACTGTGCTCGCCTCGTTTCGCATGCAGATTGACAATGAACTCCAGGAGCGTGGTGTCCCATATGCAGCTGTAGTACGAATCCATGGCATCTGTGAAATTTGACGACTTCTCGCTGAGATTTTTAAACACAATCCCATAGTCGATTTCCTCGAGAAACTGACACAGGACGGTGGCCTGCATATGACAACCCAAATTGGCGGCACAGCGAATCATCTTGCGAATGACATAGTCATCCGCCACATTGCGCTGCAGCGGCATCGTGCAGTAGTCCGTTCCGGTCACCAGGGCATTTACATAGCACCGCATCGCGGATTCGTTGTTCCCGATGGCCAGGTCCAGGTCGCCCTTCATTTTAAGCCAGGAAATGGTCTGCGGATAGTATGACAGAGCCTCGGACAGCAGCCACTGAAGAGTCTCGCAAACACTACGCAGGCTAAAGCTAATGGGGCTAAGAGGATGGGAACGAAATTCGCTTAGAGAATATATATAAATAGGGGACAATGTATGGGACTCACTTGTTAACGCTGGTGGGCCAGAGGTGCATGTATTCACAGCTCAGATCGTGATTCGGATCATCCTTGAGTATGTTGTGCAGCTTTCCCAGCATGGAGATGGCCAGACCAAATATATTCTGATGGCGAACACGTTGCAAGAATGTTTGGAGAGAGCTACTGCCGCCACTCGATGGCGTTGAACGCTTGGGCACATTGAGGAACATGCTCACCATCAGCTCCCACGCATCGCGAGACACCTTCTTGGTGGTCTTCATCTTCTCCATTTCAATGAAGGTGGCTGCAAAGGCCAGAGGTAGTTCGAGAGGACCCGTCCGCTTTTCCAGGTAGAGGAGTGGCGGGAAATCTGTCAGATTGAGCAGCATAATGGCACAGCTTTCAAGTATGTCCGGCCTAGGCAATATGGAGTCGCCCGCCTGGAGTACACTTAGACACTGCTTGCATCGCGTTCCCAGCGACTGCAGGTCGAGCGGTTTCTGGTGCCACTCCTCCAGGCTCTGCGTTATCTGGATGTTCAGAATCTCCCACGTGAGCAGTTTGCACATCAACTGAGTATTACCGGCTATCTCCTGGCGCTGCGTCTCCGACTTTAACACACTCAGCATGGACACGGCCTCAATGTAGTCGCCCCTCGTCGCCAGTTCTCGCGCCTTTCCGAGCAGCACGTAGCTGAAATCCTGCAGGAAACTCACTGGCATCGCCATGACCATTGCCTTTAGTGGCTGAGGCACATCCCAGCTGGGATTTATGGACCACAGGGGTTTTTCCGGCGCCGTTCCACACAGCTTCACTAGCAGAATCCTTACGGTGTTCGCATTCGTACAGCTGATCAGTTGCCGCTCTAGGGCAGCGACGTCCACACGGGCACCTGCATAGAAAACACAAAGGGGTTAGAAATGGGAAAACCGCATCGATTGCCACTTACTTTTGGAGTGGCACATCCAGTCGGTGAGCGAGGCCAGAGAACTGTTGGGCACGGGAGGGGCTGCCTGCAGCATCTGATCATCCAAATCGTCCAGCTCCTCGACCGTAAAGATACCCAAATCCCGCACGATCTGCAGCAACTGCTTCGACTGCTGTGGCTGAGCCTGGTGGAGCATACAGTCGATGAGGAAATGCTTGAGGGCTGACTGTTGCGTCTTGTTACAGTTTGGCAGCACCTCTGTCAAGGCCTCCACAAGAGGCGGTAGATAGTCCAGCTCGCGATACTTCTCAAAGTACTCCACGCTGCCAAATATGCTGCCCCATTCGAAGATGTTACGCACCATATTGAGGGCCGCCACCTGCAGCTGCAGTTGCATCGTATCCTTGAGCTGTCCCGTAGAGATGGCGCCCTCAAGGTCCAGCTCCAGATTGCGTCTACTGACCAGCGGAATTTCGCGTGCTTGGTTATCCAGCCGCAGAATCGTCACAATCTCTGCATAGTTGTTCAGCAACGATTGATGGAAACGCTCCATCAGAGTATGCTTCTGGGCGCTGATTCCGCAGGCCAGCAGCAGCCCCTCCAGCTCCACGGGCCGAATGTGACAGAAGTATAGGGTGGTCTGCGGTGATATCGCCTGCAGGTTGTTGTTACAGGCGGCAGCCGCCTCCCTCGCCAGCACATACTGTTTGGTGTACAGGTAATAGTGGGCCAGCTCGTAGTTGATTTGGGCCCGCAGCTCCTGGGGGGTGATCAGATGCATTATGTCGTAGTTCTGGCCAGTGCTGACATCATCACAATGCAGGGTCACAAAGCTGTCGTAGTGGAACACGTAGAACGGCTTGCTGGATGCGCAAAGCTGCTGCAGATACTCAATCGAAGGCTGCGTTGGCGACTCCAGGAACTGTTGCAACTGATCGATCGGCTGGAATCTGAAAGGAGAACTCTCCTTGACGAGCTGCAGCCGTAACAGTAGGCGGTGATAGATGGTGAGGGCAAACCTCGCAGCTCGCTCGTTCCCAAATGCGGCTAAGGAAAATACAAAGATAAAGATTATCCAGTTCTTTCGTTTCAGCCGTCGCTTGGACTTACATATTTTCAAATCGAAGTCACTGGCAAGGGGTATGCTCAGATTGCGGCCATAGCTAATGGTGCAGAGATCACGCAGCAAGGCAAGCTGCATTAGCACGGGCATGTTCTTCTCCAGCATGTCTAGGTCCCATCGCAGCCATGTGGCAACCTTCAACTCGAGAATTTTCAGTGCCAACTGCTTTCTGGTGAGATCCAGCCCATTCTCCTCTGGCCACTGCTGTTGCTGTGCGAGGGAGGAGACATTGAGAGGTGCTGAAGCCGCGGGCGTGGGTGAATTCACTGCTCCTCCCACAGTGGCGCCCGGCAGGTTTTGCAGGTCACTTCCAGGCGTCACCACGGACGCTACCGCCGTGTCCGGCGTCACGCTGATGAACTGCATGATCAACTCGAGGGCGCTGGGTTCTGTAAATAACCGTAGTTGTGTCACCAGAGCTCTACAAGTGGGAACTTTGCCTCTTACCGGGATGTGCGCGCTGCAGGTGCTGCGTTATCTTGTGCGGATCGAGCAGGAATTCAAACCACAAGACCGTCTCGGCCGCCAGTGGCACCGGCTTGGGTTTGAGCGGATCATCCATTCTGTTTTTCGACAAATTGCAATAGTCAAAACAAAATTAAACTCTGTGGGCAGCGGACCGATAAAATATAAAACGAACTTGGCCCACTTAAGCCCCTCTATTTAAACAGTTCAACGACTTGAGGTAAGTGGCGGAAAATATTACTGATTGTAAGTTCTTCTTGTAGATCCATGCCAATCTTTAATCTGAACTTAAAAAAAAACACGATATCTTTCACCCGAACTGCTCAAAAAATAAGAAATTTTCATTATTTTCGGTTAAATATTAAAATATTCCCTTGGTCTACAATGGGTTAATCATTCTCCGTCAAGGGCTGGAAACCATATTGCTTGATTTTGATATTCGATTTGCTGTTACTAGCTAGATGGGACTTCGATACCTGAACACATAATTTTATATGATTGATAGATCAATTTCTTAAAAGATATGTTGATTTTAATTACTCTGTTTTATTGAATTGTGTCTAGAATTAGGTTTAAAAAAATAGGTCAACAAAAAATTAGAGCAAAAAACGTAAGTGTGTTCGGAATAAAGCGTAAGTGTTTATGGAATGTTACGTGATTGTTGCTGGTCAACAGGTATCCGCTATGACTATATCCCCTTTATACCATATATAAATTAATTAATATGACAATTCTATTTTTTAAGCTGATTTGAAACATTACTAATTACTTTTCTCAGATTGACATGTTTTAGACAAATTTTGGAATACGATTAGTGTCCTGTATACATATAGCGATCATATTATATTTCGTTGAAATAGCTTTAAAACAGAAACTGACTATTTTCTGCCATCATTGGAACTTCAGGTGACAAACATTTCCTTAGTTCTATCCTTTTCCCTAGGGCATGTGTTGCTGGCATCTTTTCGACACTATTGACTGAATATGAGTTTTGCGCGCCAAACAGAAATTGTTTGAAAGTGAATGAATTAAACGCAATCCTTGGGATACATTTTGAAGTGAAGCAGTGATTGGAGAGATCGAAAACTCAAAAAAGATTCTATACATTTTGTTCTTAAATATACCTTTTAAATTTTATAGATTAAATAATCAAAGCAAAAATACTTTTCAGGGCTTCAGAATGGTAGATAGTATCGATAGGCGGAAAGTATTTCGTTTTGCAGCACTGCAGTTTGTATCGATAAGTGTCCATGCGATATGTATCGTCTGGCTGTTTTTGTTGTAGCGGAAACGGAAGTATTGCGGTCTCTTTTTAACAAAAGTTATCTGGGAATAAAAACCGTAAGACATGTAAATAAAACAGCTTCCTCCCATTTAAATCTCTCCCATTTAACCCTGCGCTTTCAGCTGCAGCAAAAATAAATTAACTCGAAATTCTTTTATTTATGCTCATATGACTGACACATTTTCGTGCCATCTTCCACCTATGGATGTCATAAAATTCTAATTTATAATACCTTTGCACATAAATCGATAAAGAAATAGAATACAGAATCAACAAACGTTAAGCGACCAAGGGGGAGTACCCAGTACCCAATCATTTCATTCTGCATAAGAAATTTTCTGTGGTTCATTAAAAATGTAAAATAGCTTGGTATTTGGTTAATTTATGCAAATATGTTTGCTGGACTTTAGGCAAGGTGCTCCATAAGTTGGGCTCACAGTCCTCTCTCTCTTTCTCCCTCATTCACCAGATCCCCCTCTGCACTGCAAGAAATTGTACAGATATAGAGGGAGACTTTCTTGGTTCTCCTTCGACGGCTCACACCGATTTCTTTCAGTGTTGTACTCCCAATTTTATTGTTGTCTCTTTTTAGTGCCGCCCGATCGTGAACTTTATGAGCATTTCATCTCTCTGCATTATAATCTGAATCTTAAAAATATTTAACGTTCAATCAGGTGATTTTATGCAAATTATATGTTTCCGATTTCCAATCGCATATGCGCTAGTGTGGTGTGTGTGTGTGTATATGGCTTTTTTCATCTGCTTACGATCATTATTTCTGAGGAGTGGTAAAATGTTTCTTAAAAACAGATTCCACCGAATTAAATTTCGAAATACAGGCATATAAGTGCTATATTATTTTATTATTCTTGGGGTCAGGACGTGCGATAATCTTTTTACTTTGTTGTCTCGGCATTTTCCTATGATTATGCAATAAATTAGGCACAATCGGGGCAGCGGCGAGGAGACTTGAGACTTAATTTAAAATGTCTTCTTCGCATCGGAATTGGTACAAATCTTCTTTATCTGTTTCGCTGTTCTTGCGGCAGTCAGTGTCAGTCCCGTCCCTCCTTCGACGGAGGGGTGGCGGTGGGCCGGGTTATGGGGGTGGCCAATAAAAATGTCAAATGCGTAAAAGTGTTATTTCAATTTTCGTGTTTAAATATCGCCATAAATTTGAATAATAAATTGCCCTCGAAAAAGAAAAACCTTTCGCCTGGCCCTGGCTAAAATTAACTTTCTCCTTGAAGAGCTTCACAAACATAGTTCGGGGAATTTTCTATACATACATATGAACAAACATATTCTCGGTATTGTTGGAATTGAAGAATATGAGAAATCTCATTCATGGTTTCCCGAGCACTGGGAGGGGACCTTCAAGCATACATATGTACACAAAGGGGACGTTCTCATCTACACTTTCAATAGTTTGGAATCAGCACAAAATGTTTAATCTCGGTGGGGTTCAAAGTTGCCGCCAAGGAATGCGTCCAGCACAAAGCGAGCTGTTTTGACGATGTCGATTGCGACATGGACTGAGAACTGGGGACTATTAAATTCCAAGTCAATGCTAAATAGCATTAATTAAGTGCCTGATCTAGCTAGAGAGTCATCCAGGTTATCGGTATCTCCGCCACAAAGCCTCACGCTTCACTCGGACAGTTTCGGGTCAGTTGTGTCTCAATCTGAGCTTACCATTCCGCCCCACGCTGGGTACGACGGGTATACACGACCAATCCCAGCAGATAGCCATTGATTTTTTGGTAGTTTCCAGGCGAACAATTGGCTGGAGAGCACGGAACAGTTTTATAACCATTGCTGAGTATGCCACCGTCGGGCACTGGGGGCTGCACTTTGAATAGATCTCGTTTGGTTGCTAGGGGAGCCGACGGACTTGAATCTGTCAAATATTTGCATAATATGCCATACTTTGTTCACAAATTAATGTAAATATGGAACTCTAGAAAACCAGAAACCACTCGAGACCAATCCAAACAAACCCAAAAACAAAAGCCAAAAGCCAAACTACAAACGCCAAAATGAAATCCAAAGAAACAGCTTTGAAGCTCTATTGATTGGGTCGTAAATTGGTTTTGGGCCGCGGCTGGCTGGCATCTCCATTGTGGGGCTTATTTGCATTTCATGCAGGTTGATAGCTCGTGCCATTCACAAGACAAGCATCGGAACTCAATCCGAAAGTATTTATGGCTTTGGCCCAGCTATCATTCAATAATCTCTGCATAACTAAGCTGACCCAGTGAGATTCCCCATTGTCCGAACCAGCTACAAGACTCAGCCCTTGAAGGGCTATCGATGTTCTACGAGGTAGTCTGACATTGCTATGACTTTTGGGGTTTCTCACAACTTAAATGGAATGCAATGGATACCCTTCTTAAAGAACCTCAAATAACTCAAATTAGGGGATATTATTTGTCCCAAGTTATCTGCATAAATATATATAGGAAGGCTCTTTCTTCTTCTATTGAGAGAACGTGGATGTGTTGTTCAGTGGGCACTCATTTTTGAACAGTTTCGCTTTTCTCCTATTGATGTTATTAATAATGCCATAAATTAACTAAATTCATTGCTATTGCTAAATCTTTTTACGTTTTGTATGAGCTGCGTCGAGCAAGCGACAAAAAACCACGAGGAAAATATCTTGAGAAATGTTAAAGGAATGAGAAAGATTTTCAAAATGTATTCGTTTTTCTTTGGATTTTTTTTGTTTCGTTGCGGGAAAATTCATGTCTGTCGTCTGGTGGCAGGCGGCATGGAAACAACGACACGAAAATCTTTCAACAACAGTTGACAGTGCCCGCACATACGGACTGGACGGACAGAGGGACGGACAACCCCGAACACCTACGCAGCTACTCCGCAGGGGGATGGTAAGGGGGCAACATCTCTTCAGCTAAAAAGAAAATTTTGTGGCGAGCTTTTCTGCCGCCGTGTCGCCGTTGATGGCTTCTGAAATGATGCAAAATGTTGAGAAATGTTGAGAAATTCTCTTCTCACTTTCCCAGTCAGACAGGGGAACGCCGAAGACGGAATGCTCTCGAAGACACTTCTCCAACTGATCTTAACCTCAGAACTTTCACTTTGTATATCCTTCCTTGCGATCGCTGATTGGATTCTCTGTTCTAGTATGCTTTCGTTGGGTTTTCTTGGAATATTAAGATCTCTGAAACCAGAGAAATTCTACCATTTATGCTACCGTTCCGTTCCTCCATAAGACTCTTTTATATGGCAGTGTATAATGAAAATATCTTTGTCGCCGTCCAGAGTTCAGTGCGTGCGTGTTTGTGTGTGTGTCGGGGTCTTTTTTGGAAAACTATTTCAAAATCGTGATGGCATTTTTTTTTAGATATTCCTCGCTGTCGCCACAATGAAAGTTGTTAAACATCCACACATACGAGTATACATACATACATTTAGTGCTTGTTGGCTGTCGCATTCTGTTCTCATTTTCAGACCCCGGAGACAAGAGTTGTTCCACAAATGTCATCCCAGGTCCTAAACTGTCTCAGTGGTATCATTTTCAGTGTAATACCTTTAATTGAGAGTGTTCTATTTTGGAGATCTCTTCAGAAACTAGGCCCAAAAAGATCTATGGAATGAGAAAACGGAAGATCAATTGGATCAGCCAGAGTAGTCCCGGATGATCGTCTAAAATGATATCACGTCGATATTCAATCAGTTCCAAAGATCCCGCACAAAGAGTGACCGTCAATAAGCGATTGAATGAACTGCCAGTGAATTCCCATTCATTGAAAGTTGTTTCAGCAGCCAATAGCTGACGATGAGGATGATCATAATGATGATCATCTTCAGATTTCCAGTCACTTGATTTGGTCTTACTGTTTTTGCGTCTCTCTGTAGCCATCAAGCAGCATTAATAGCCGAAAAAATACACCTTGCCATACAAAATCAAATTCAAAAATCGAAAAACTGAACAACTGAATCGATCGTGTCTTTTGATGGCCCAGCAATGACACACATTTGTCAAAACGGGCTCACTTCAAAAGGCCCGGCGGAGTCAGAGAGACGTAAAAGAGAGAGTCAAACAATAAAGAGAGAGAGAGAAAGAGCGAGAGATGGTTGAATAAGGTGCAAGACAACAACGGAAAAACGGCAACAAGTGAAAGATAAATGTGCGGGCCATCAATTGTCAACTGACAAACAGGAGGAGATCGACTCAAAGAGGATGGAGGATCATCAGGGCTGATGGATTTCCACTTGTGGTGTGGAAATGGTTGCACAATGGCCTGCCGTTTCCATCCATCTTGATCACGATCAGCATCATGCCAGCGCCTCCCCTCGATGCCAGCATCCACCGTCTACTCGCACTACTTTTGGCCTTGTTAAGTCACGAGTTCTTTTTCGGGGTATGGTATGGTACGTATACCTTCAAGCATTCAATTTTGACTGTTCTGTTCGGTTCGGTTCTGTCAATACACGTGTATGCTGAGCAAATATTACGCTAGACCCTGAGTGGAGCTACCTTCTATTATCCCCAAAGCCCCCACTCCTCCACAGTTCCGCCAGAAAACAGCTGGAAAAGAACAAACGAAGGAGCCAACACATTTGTTCATCTCGTTATTGAAACAGTTGGCACTCGACTCGACTTGACTCGACTTGACTCGATTCTGTTCCGTTTCGACTAAACCCGTTCGTTCACGGACTACACTCAGGTGTATTTCTTTACTTGTGGAGTGCGAGTATGTGCCAAACACCTTGGACCCTCGAAGAAGAACTGTTTGATTGAGAGAGATCGTCTGAAGAGACTTGAGCGTTTTTCTTCTGGCAATGCCTGTGAACTTCAATACAGTCTGCTCTCTGGCCTGGCAATGCCTGGTTACTCTTTCATCTTTTACCTTAGCCCTGCCAGACGGAACTCGTTCGGATCCCTTACCTATATCAATCCCTCTAGAAGCTATATATATATATAGAACTATAGCCACTTGACTCTCCGCTTTGTCCGTTAAGAATTCAAATACAAATTTGAATGGGTATTCCAGGTAGAGACAGGTAGCTGCAGCTCCATTTGTATACACTCTTGGTGTATGTACATATATCTGTGGAGAGGGGACCGCACTTATTAGTCTGTTAGTCTGTCTGCACTTGAATAAATCCTTCAGCAGGCTCGTCAAAATGTGTTTACCATGAAGAGCGTAAGTGGATTTGACAACTGTCAACCGATCGCAGTGGTCGCTTCCCTCTGGCTGGCTTTGTGGATTGCTGCCTGCATGCTAATGACGTCTCTGGCAGGTGCAGGGGCAGGGGCAGGGGCAGGCAGGTTCTGTTGCAGTTGCACAGGCTTGTCTGTGTCCGCTTGGCAATTCCATCATAATTTGTACATACGAACTTATATATTCCTCATTAAAATCCAATAGCAAATAGTTGAAAAGAGCTGTAAAAGAGAATAGACAGGATTTATAATAACGCTCAAAAGAGTCCTTCTGAAGAGAGAGAGCATCGTTTACTTAAACCTAAATTCCCAATGGTTTTCTTTACTTTAGTCAACTTTGACCCTTCTCAACATACTTTATAGTTTGGGGAATTAGTCACAGATACACACAAACACACACTCACACGCTCAACCTCTCATGGCCTCATAGACCATGATCAACAGGTGGCTGGGGCTGAAAATTTATGAAACTTTTTAATTAGGCCGCGTCTAGAAGGCGACTAATGAATTGGCTCGAAGCGCATTGGCCATAAATTTTAATTATGCCTCTAGCAACAAAATAGCGTGGAGTCGGGGAGTATTGTATCTTATGGTTCAGAGTTTTCGGGACCGATGTACCGAGTCGAGTCAGTGTCACAAAATTAAATATTCAAAATAGCCATGGGACTAACTCGTAAATAAGAAACCATAGACCCCAAGCGGTTCGGTCCGACCCCGACGCGGACCATTGACCTTCTTCGGGATCCCGGTCCCATTCCACTCCCAGATTCTTGCAAGACAAGCGTGTCCTCTCCCTCTCAAGCATAATCTTCTGGGTAGACACTTGTCCTAGTCCATGTATCGACGGTGTCCAATTTCTTAGCCTATAGCATATTCCTTCCTTTCTTATCGACAATCGCCATATGAGGACTTCACTGGGGATACAGCGTGAGAAGCACTTGACGTTGTTGAGGGCCTGAAGGAAGATAACTGGGAATATGCCAAAAACTCAATGTTTCTAAGCTATGGTGATTTAGATATGATCTTTCTGCTAATTTGAGATGGCTAAATTTTAAGTTTTAGCTAGAATTAAACGACAACACTGCCGTAGAAGTATGCAGAATCCAATGACAAATTCCTTCTTTATTATATTAATCCATCTATTATTCCTCTGCTCTGTCCTTTCTCGAATAGTTCATTGAGTGCTCACAATGCAAGGAATTCCTTCCACTTCCTCTTCAGACTCCTATCCCACTCCATCCGTTCTCTTTCCCACTTATTCTGCTCCCATTATTGTTTTTATTGCGAAACGTAAATCTCACAATTTGTCCTAAATAAGTCACGTCTGCATATTTGAGCTCTGCCTCGGATGGAGTGCAGTTCCCGGGTTTAAAGGGTTTTGTTTTCAATTCAAAGGCCGGGGACGCGTACCATTGTTTTGCCCTTTCTCGAGTCTGGTTTTTGCCATCTTTTATTTATGAACTTGGACTTGGGCCGGGGACTGCGACTGCGACTGCGATTCCGACTGCTCCTTGTGGATCCTTTTTTGGACATGTGTCCCGCTCCCCTTTTGGGTCCATGTTGCGCGCTCCCCCTTTGTGTCCATGTGTGTGTGTGATCCCTTTTGTTATCGGACGTGTTGTATCTTGGGCTTGTAGCTCTTAACCAATTGCCTGGCACTTTGCGGCAGACGTTTTAACAGGCCATAAATCTGAGATGCTCTGAGCATGCGGCTAGCCACCAGACGTCTGACAGCACTTAAGCAGTTTGATGACTCAAGCCGATCCAACCATCCATCCATCGATCCACGCGGTTGGAGCCACAAATCGAAAGTTCACAAAGATCCGATCCACTTGTTGCTGCGTGGCGGAGTTCCCTTCCGGCCGGCCTGCCGCTTGGGGATTAAGCATACTTATAAACATTTATTTGTATATTCATTATGCTGTCAGGGTCGGTGCGGCAGTGCGGTTCCTGCGCTCTGTTGTGCGCGTGCGCACCGAGAAGACGGCGTTCATAAATTTTTCACACCCCATGATTATCGTGCAGAGTGGCCATCGTCTGGCAGTGGTTGTGGCTGTGGCGTCGGTGGCGGCGTAAACCACTTGGGCGAGCCGCCGCAATTGCACTCGGACTCTTTTAATAATAAATACTTAAGCCTCTGCCCTGCCAGAGTCGTCCCGAACCCGAACCCGAATCCAAAGTTGAACCTGTTCCAAGAGCTGCGGCTTGGGCTTTTTTTTATGCTTATGAATAAATTCCTTGGCCATTCCACACCGCGTTCCTCCGATAAGCTTCTCATGCGCTCTCTCTCTCTCTCTCTCTCTCTCTCTCTCTTTCTCTGGTAGCGCCGCTCGGTTTTTTCGCTTCTTTTCTCATTGCCTGCGTTCTTTCGATAAGCTTCTGCTTACTCTCTTTCGCGCCCTCTCTCTCCCTCTCCCACAGCTAGCGCCGTTTGGTTTCTTCATTTATTTTATCGACGTTGCGCTTGGCAGCCTTTGGGCATTTATCAGAAGCCCCTCTCCCCCCCTCCCTCCACGCACTGCAATTGATTGCCTCTCCAGCTCCTTCCATACTGCTCTCTGCTATCCATGCATTTTAAATGGATTTCCGACCAAAGTTTTGGGGCCACCGCTGTGGGTCCTCGGTGTCCCAGAAGGCCTTCCTCCTCCTACTGCTCCTCCTCTTCCGCCAATTGATTTTCGATTTCTGAGGCAACTCCTAATCAGTTTTCAGCATTCCTGGGAACGCAGCCTGGCTGCTGAGCCCAAGCGTCGCCGCACATCAAGAGTCAAGTGCAGGCAGGGAGGCAGGCAGGCAGGCAGGCAGGCAGTCAGAATAATGATGGGAGGAAAAGCCAAAGCTGAAACCTACACGCACTTAATTAAAAACTATGACCAGGATGCGGAGGCCTAG
Source organism: Drosophila persimilis (assembly GCF_003286085.1). NCBI lineage: Eukaryota > Metazoa > Arthropoda > Insecta > Diptera > Drosophilidae > Drosophila > Drosophila persimilis. Next base: position 13,160,958 of record NW_020825289.1, read on the forward strand.
ATGATGTTGCGGTTGGACAGAGGATGACATGGACTGTCCGTGGGCCAGTCAAAAAATACGGCAGCTGTCGTCCGACGTCATAAGCGGACAACGTGCACTTGTCACTGATCCTCATCCTCCTGCTCCACTGCACTCTATCCCCTGCTGCTGCAGCTCTTCAATTCATTATCTCTGGCTGTCTGTCCGCCGGTGGAGTCGAGCCATTGAAACCCTTTATTTGTTCGCTGCTTTTAAGCAAATTACACCTTTTGCCATCGTTCTGCAGCGTCGAGCAGGTTGGCATTGGCAATGGCAATGGCAATGGCAATGGGGATGGGGCTACCTACCTGCTGCCCGGCAAGGCAATCCCATTGCCATGGGCAATGAGCTTTTTCGGACCGGCACCGACCTGTTGCAGCATGCATGTTGCGTGAGTGAAAGCCGACGCGAAGCGACGCCATGGAAGGAACGCGATTATTAAGAATTTGCATAAGCAGAGAGCGACGATCTCGTTTTTGACGATATGTAACGATAATAATCGATTTGCCTATCGGCTTTCCTGTTCCCTCCTCCCAATTGGTATCGCATTCTGCCAGCCTGCCATATCGGAATGCAGCCCCGCGATTAAACTTGGCATCAGGCGAAATATCCTGAAAAGCAATCGCAGCATTGCAAGTTCAACCAAATTAGCGATCGGATCATAAGTGTTTTTCTTTCGTCCTCTGTATACGAGTATACTCGTACCCAGGTGCAGGTCTGACAGTATACAAAGTCCAGCCATGGAGCACTCGGGCCAATTGGTTGGACACTCTCCACTCCCCGCCAGCAACCTCTGCACCAGCCACGTACAGTTAAACGCTTCACCTGTTCGCGCAAGGCGTGTGCTTGTCTTGCCATTGCCATAACTCTGCTCACTCTCTCTCTCTCGCTCTTCCTCTTTATTCAGCTTAACCCATGCTTGGCTTTTGCCCAGAGAGCGATAGAGAGAGAGTCAGGGTCTGGTCTGGTCTCCGTCTCCGTCTCTGCATGGACAAGACGCGCGTGCTTCCTTGCCTGACTGCCTCTGCCTCTGCCTCTGCCGGTTGGAAACGGAAACCCGTTTCGATTATGAAAATTCCAAGCATTAATAACTCTGTTGCTCTCTGCAAACTGCCTGGCACTCTTCCCCCTTGCCCCAGAATGGTGCGCTATAAATAACAAGCGGAAAATAAAATAAAATAAAAACAGTTCGCATCTGATGGCCAAATGCAAGCGAGTACACTGGCTGGCCAACAGTAGCTGCTGGCCAAGTAAATGAACAAATTTTTGCTTTCGCCCCCTCCCACTCCACTAACCATTTAATTTGCACTTGTGGGCCGGCAACAGTCAGCTGCGCGGGTTCAAAAGTCTGCCACCACTTGCTAAGGCAACAACAGTCATGCTAATAATATGTGTACAAGTACGAGTACAGCAACAGCAACAGCAACGCTAAGTGTGGCCATTACACTGTGCAACAGCAAAATGGAGCAGCAATGAAACGGTGAGTTTAAAGCTAAACTATTGAAACAGCTATCAAAATATTGTAAATATTATTAGAAATAATCCTTGGATTCAGAATACTTCAATGTTCGTTACAATCGATCCTTTTTGCTCTGTGTATGAGGACGAGAATATTTCAGATACATTTGGATATTATCCATGTCATATGGTGGTTATTCCAAGCCAAAATATAATCCCATCGCTGTATTATGAATAGTAAATCGTAATGTGTGTGTGTGTAGAAGGCCTTCCTATCTGGTTTTCCCCTTCTGCCTTCTACCAGCTCGCTTGTTGGCCAGTGCTGCCATTAACCTGTTGCTTTGCTGTTCTTCCACTTGCGAGCTAAGGTTCATTGCAATTTCTATGCAAATTTATATTATTTTTTACGTGTTAAGTTTATATGTACATATAGTTATAGTTGATGGCTGTTAGGCGTCTGTAGTCCCAGCTATGACGGGGCGTAGAGTTCACTTATAAATCAGCTGTTCATGCATATTCATGACGGCTTGAACAGCCTCCATATGTTGATTCTTGTCTTGGCTAATTGTTCACTGAGTAACCACTCCTCCAACAGTGTGCCGAGGGAGGCATGGACAGGAGCATCCAGCTAATACAGTATATATCCAAATTTCCTTGGACTCGGCGTCCATGTGGCGGCGACCAATAGTCGTGCCACAGCTGAAATTTGTTCAGCAACATTTACGCTAATTATTCCATTAGTTCAACTTAACGAAATAACGAAAAAAAGAGAGCTAAAATAGAATAACCAGGCTGAAAACGTTAACGTTTTTTAATTACCAAGCCCGAACGGACGGGGCCGATTAGCCACACACGCGTGGCCCCGCCAGGTGGCGCTTTTGTGGCCCCAATTCATAAATATGTACATATGTATGTATGTATGTTTGTAGGTACGGGCGCCATGTGTTTCGGATAACGAATGCAAATTGCAGGCCAAGTTATTAATGCTTGCCTGCTCGTACTCGTAGCTCCACGAAATATGCTTTTATGATAATGAAATTTCAAAAGTCTATAGTCTATAGTCCACACAATACGAGTGCGAGTATGTTATGTCAATATGTAATTGGGTAATTTATTTAATTGAATGTTGGTCTTTTTTCCCCCACATGGGATTATCTATGCTGGCGCGTAGCGAGAATACAAGATAAACAGAATGCGACGAGTGTTTCATGAATGACAAACATTTTATATTTATTTCAAATTCTTCAATCCAATTAAAGGTTATTCTTGCCTCGAAGTACAGTCTCGGAGTGCCCAGGCAAAAAGCTCACTGACTCTGGGAACAATGCTAATTTGATGCACCCCAGCGACGATGCTGAATCAGCGGAGCGATGCCATGCGATACGATGCGATACGATGCGATGCGATGCGACGCGATGCACATTGCCCAGTCCTAGGCCCCTCCCATGGCCATCGCTAAAGAGCAGGCGTGTCATGGAGCCACGGTTGCACACAGTAGCTGCGCTGAATGGGAGAATGGGGAGAACGTTCAATTACCTGTGGCCAAGAGAGTGAGTGAGAGCAGTGTTAGTTTCGCTAGGCCGGTAACTCCATGTGCATTCTTTTGGGGTAGTGGCTCCGGCACGAGTCAGAATCGGACAGGCGGTCGGGCGGACGGACTCCTTCCCCGTTTGGTCCAATTTCCATTCCAGTTTGGGGGGCAATCAATGCAATCAGCTTGGGCAGGAAACAGCTTTCATGGCCCTTGATTATGAGCCATGAGCTTGCATTTCTTTCCCATCCAGTTTTTGTATCAGTCTAGTCTCCCCTTCACTCTCTGCACCACTTAGCTATTCCTGTACCTCTACAAGTGTTTGATCAATTTAAGATAATAGTTATTTTATAGTTACTGCTCTAAATTGAACCGAAATACAGTTAATTGAATTTTCTATAAAAGCGGTTTAAAATCCTCTGACAGCGTTCAAAGAAGTACTTAGGTTCATAGAATATCATTAGAGGGGAAGCTAATATATCTTTGAGCCCCCATTTCTTGGAAATTTTAAAATTGAATTGTTCCATTTGCTCCTTTAACCGCTGTGAACTTTTGTTGGTTGGCCCAAAAGAACATTTTGGAATACTGTCTCAGCTAGAACCGTACAATATTCTCATCTTGAGTCTGCTGGGTGTACACATACATATTTACATATGTATATACTGCATGGAAGTAGATGCTGGATAAATGAGCTAGCAGAAAAGATCATTAACGGACAGTTAGAGCCTGAAGCTCAGAGGGACCGGACCGGACCGGGCTGCCACTATGCTCTCAGATTTCCCACATGCTCGCATCGTCAGCGCACAGCTCTGTTCTGAAAGGTGACTACTTATAGTCGTATGAATGCCTCTGTATGTGTATTGGTAGGTGTGTGCGTGTGCATATCTTTTAAGAGTCTCCGACTTGGCTAGTTAAGGTTTGTGAACCTGTTATTTTGCTTACAGTTTGTCGGCGTTCGCTCAACCTTCTGCTCCTGCTTGCCCTATCGTTTTTTTACCTTCAGAGAGATCGCTCGGTATTATTAACGATCATTATGAAGTTTTAACTTAAGTGGTCAATTAACATTTGCATGCCTGAAATCGGAATTGGAAATTAGTGTATAACTAATTAATGCACAACGAGAGAAAAAGAGTCAAACCAAGACAAGAGTGGAGTCTTCTCGGAATCGTCTTACAAGTTTGGTTCATTAGGGGGACACAACCAATGCGCTGCTGGTGATGAAGTGTTGAAGTCCGGCTGGGCCTATCGAATGCATTTTGGGGCAATTTAACTCTTGCTGTGACACACAATCCGTTCAAGGAGTGACGGAGCATGACTCGCTACAAGCCCCCGCTCCAGCTCCCGCTCCCGCACCCACTCCCGCCACCTCACCCGTTCCATATGAATCTGGAGCTTGATTGCTTTGTTAGCCTTTAATTGATTTACGCCCATTCACATTCACTGCCCCTTTCCGCCTTTGCCACTTTCCCCTGCGGCAGTTCATCGTGTTTTCTTTTCTTTTCCTTCGTTTTCCTTTTGGGTCCGCTCTATTAACACGTCAGGGCATATTATATTACACCCCGTCCGTCATTTATAAATCATGCTCAATATTTTGATTGGGGCTCATTTCAGTGGCAGCGCCCCTGTACTCGTAGTATCTTTCTCTGTTGCCTGGCGAGATACGGTAGTGGAGATTTTTCGTTTGGGTGACTGTCAGATACGATACAGACGAGAGTTATTGTGCCATAAGACAGTTATAAGTGTGTCAGTTATCGAATTTAGTTACTTTATTTCCGTATTCCAGCCATTAGATCTGCTCTTATTTCGCACAATCTTTTTTCTCGGGAATCGCTGGATCTAATCACCGAGAAATATAGTACAGGTTCCGCATTCGCCTGGTCTTAGAAAGAAAAACACACACACACACACATGATTAGATACTCTCTACACGCACTTGCGGTCCGTCGTCCATGATTAGATACTCTAGCCCCAACCCCCGATTAGATACTGGTCCTCTGCATATATTCGTACAATATGTACTCGTACTCGGACTAGACTTCTCAACTCTGACGACGCTTCACCTGCTCGAAGATAGTGGAATTGCCTTGAACCGATCGATGGATTTCCAAGATTGACCATTGGTCATAGACATAGGGTTCGTTCTCAAGAAATTACAAAAGCCTGTTCTATACAGACTGTTCAAGTGCCTGTGTCTATGGAGCCACATGCTGCTGCTGCAGAATCAGATGTCAGATTTGAGATATGCAGCGATATGAAATTCATTTCAACGTTTTCCCCTCGAGCCATCGATGGAATTGACTGTCAATGGGTTTGCCGGTTGGTATTGTTTGGCTTTGTTTGCATTTGAATCGATCGTTATTGGTTTTTCAGCTGGAGAGTGGTTTGGGATGTGGTGTGTGAATGTGGCATTATCATGCGGCCATGTGTGTGGATACCACAAGTGTTCTGGTCACAATTTCGATTAGCACTCGGCCTTAGTGCTCGGGCTTGAAGTGCGGCCCTATCGAGTATTGCCTGATTTAATTTTTTAGATTGGCCGATGAATGTTGCTTGTGAAATTGTCGCACGATTGCGCTGACTTGGCACCTTTTTCTGCCGCTGGTTTGACCGTTAGACCGCTTGGAATATTCTCAACCGAATTATGAAATACCAAGAGTCTTTTAGGGCTTGGCCAGCGGCTCTGTCTGGTGACAACAACGGTAGATTGATTATTTGTAGATGTTGTCTGCATTGCCGGTCACCTTGCGCAAGGTTAAAGTAAATTCTTTGTAAATGCTTCAATCTTAGAAATCTTAGGGGATCTAAGCAACCAAAGTCGGAGATGATCAGCAATGAATCGAATGCATTATCAGGGGGATACCTGCGGCGGTAGATTTATAGAATCTTTAATTAGAAGACTCCAAAAGGGTTTTTTGTAGCACAGAGGGGCAGACCTTGGTATACATGTGTGTATGTGTATTTCATTAGAGTCGCTCCTAAGTTCATTAACAGGTGTTATATTCGTTCTGGTTACGTTGGTCGTTTCGTCTCGTTCGGTTCCGCCATTGGGGATCTTTTCCACCAGACGACCGCAGCTAACGCATTTTTTGTTTTCCTGATTAGATTAACCCCTTTTACCACAGCGGCCCCACCGTCGCCAACCAGCCAAGCACCCAAGGAACACTAAGTACATTAAACATGAGTACCACTGTGCCAAGAAACTGTAAAATTTAAAAGCCTCTAAACGCTTTTACGAGCCCTGTTCCTTGGTGTGCATTACGAGTGTGTTTGTGGGTCATATATCTCCCCTACGAAATTTCGCCCCCCCTCCTTGAGAGACCCCATAGCCACATTACTCTGGTCACTCTTGACAATAGCCCCGGTTGTGTTTGCCGGCACCGGTATTTGTTTTCGCCTTTACAGCGCACACTCAAACACACACAGTGAAATGTGTAGGATAGGCAGCCGACTAGAAGAGAAGCGAAGAGATAGTGCAGGTCTCGGGGCGAGATCAGCCTCCAATGCTGTAGCTTATCAGCAAAGGCGTGAATCGAATGCAGAGAATTGCAACGAACGGAAGAATGCCAGCACAAAAGGGAAATCGATCAGCACTTGCTAAACGAGGCAGCTGCTTTGCAGTGATTGCTCTGCGCTACTTGCAGCTGCTATATTTATGGTACACATAATGCCATCTGCACGGTGCTCTGAACAGGTACGACCGATTGGCACATCATATATATTGGGCGACCATAGCCCAATGAAATATCCCTAAAAGCCGTGCTTTTCTCTTTCGATTTGATCACGCTTCTGCAATTTGTAAGCATTTAATTTGTTTCTTTTTTGATTATGGACGAGCATGTCCGTTCAGTTTCTGGTTTCACATTTCTATAATTTCGGATTATGAACATTTAACATAGACAGGAAAAAAATGAAACCCAACCTGATGCTTCGGATAGTTAGCTATAATCGTAAATCGCGGAGTAGGTAGGGAGGGGTAAAAGAGGGAAATGGCATCATAAAAAGTGAATTTTTGTCACTAAAATGCTGAAAAGAAGAAATTAAGAAACGAAACGCAAAACGAAAAAAGAAGCGGAACCATAAAATATATTTTTTATTGGTCCCTCTTCTGCCCGCTCCTCCGACCACGTTGTCTTCTTTCTATAAGGTTTACCTGCACACACACTCTCCTCTCCCCACCACTCTCCCATGGGCGGCGCCGGTCGACCGTCGAACAGAAGAGGGGCCGAGTACAGATATGTATTTCTCCCTCTCTTTTTTCTGTCTCTTACTGATGTCATCCCAAAACGCGTCGCGTCGCGTCTTGTCGTTGCTGATGCTGCAAAAAAAAAAATTATGACCATTTCTCTGCTGCCTGTTCATTTATCCACATCGACATCCAGCAGCTCTCTCTCTCTCTCTCTCTTTCTGGTCCGTCGTGTTCTCCTTCCTTCCTTCCGCTGTGATGTGATCTCTTTTTCGGGCTTCTACACGCACAATTGAAAAACTAGTTTTTTACGCCTTGTTTGCTCTTCTTGGGATTTATGATGGATAAGGACACGGACGACATCTTTACCTGACAGTATTAGAGGTATCTAAAGGATCTAATGCTGCCCGGTAAGATGTGAACAGATGTCCTTGCGAATAGCAAAACGTGTTTTCGTCACCGCACTGTGTTTCCCTCTTTTGTTATTTTTAGTATTTTCTTCTTTTATGTACATATTTATTGCCGAGAATTCTAGTTAATTATTATCGAGTGTGCGCCGGCTCAAAGTTCTCAGTTTTCGAAAACCTTGGAACATTGTCCCCAGCTCCCCGATAAGAAGAAATGTATTTCATTCTCTTCGAACGTTTATTTTTTAAATCGGTTTAAGTTTTTGGCTGGGTTGGGATTATCTTCGGTGGTGTCTGGGTCTCCGCCAAAGCAAGGGGCCTCGAAATGTATTGATTTTTCCCTTGGCTCAAAAGTGGGTTGACAAACGGGATCCGTTAAGTACTACGAAGGTTGTTCTCGCGTGTGTGTAAGTAAACTTTAACTTTGTACCGGCGCGCGTGATTCTCCCTGAGAGACGAGACCAGACGATACGGTAGGAGGCTGAACGCGAAGAGGGACGAGGTTTGCCTCAACGCCTACTTGGACTCTTTCAAGCAAAAACGTTGGAAAGTATACAGAACTATGTATACACACACATGTTCACACGTGCATGTGAGTGTGTTGTACATCTGGTATTGCCGACTGGAACTGATCTCGAAAGAGCGTGGAAGCGATGGCGCTATTTAGTTTAGTTGATGTTATTTATAATTAAATTGAAGCTGGCGCCGGTCGGACACCCGATAAATGCAATTATTATTATTTTTACGAGTGGATCACCTATACACACACACACACAACGAACACACAGAACATGGGAGATGCGAGTGCTTGTGAGCGATTTGTTGGAAATGTATAGCTTTATCGTATAGCTGTTATTCCTCTCATTTTTCGGCCACCGGAAATATGCACAATAACGCCCGCGCGGCAAACACACAATATCTACACATGTAGGTACAGGCCGTCCACGATGTGCAAGAGCACTTATGAAGAACCCCAAGCCCCAAGAACCGTTGGGATCGGGCGTCAAAAACGAAGTGAAAAGCGCCAAAAACGAATTGAAAAATTGTAAAAACGAAGTGAAAGCTGGCAGCGACGGCATGGTTCGGCATGGCTGCGATCTTCGAGCCGATCGCGCAGATTGGTTGCATGCAACATGTTTGAAGCAGCGCTGCCTGCTGCCCGCTGCTCGCCGTTACGTTTACGTGTGTCTTTGATTGCAATTGTGACCACATTTTTGTCGCCATCGTAACGGTTCTCTCTGCTTCTTCGGTTCGGGCTTGGAAATAATGAAGAAAAGAAATACTCAGTTATTATGCCTCTCGCTCACTCCTCTTTGGCGGGTATTTCAGCTGGAATCGTTCTTGAAACCCGCTTTCCTATGCCTGTTCCTGTTGAGATGTTTCGGTGATTATAAAATCGTGACACGAAGCTTTATTTCCGTCGACTATTGCTTTCATTAACACATTGGGGGGAATGGCTTGTGGATTTGTGGTATTTTTTGTCTTTATCAATTTTGGAAAATTTGACAATTAGCTGGTGCTGGTAATGCTCTGAGTCATGGCCTTCTACGTCCACGTGTTGCCACTGTCTAATTCCGGACTCGCGCGAATTCACGGGAAAAGGTCGGCTGAAATGTGTGAAACACGCGTGGGCACGGCCTGGCCGAGGTGTTAAATGTTAAATTCCTCGATAGCTTTAGCTTCTTCACTCGCACACGGACGCATACAAATTAGAATTCGTTAGGTGTTGTGTTGATGTGAGCGTACCGAGTCTTCTTGGTTTCTGGAGCTTCATCGGGATTAATTTGGGCACTTCGAGGCGGCACGCGGGAGCTTGCAACGGACCGAGAATGTGGACGCGCACTTGTCCGTTTCGCCCTGCTGTGGTTTCTTTTTTTAAGGCGAGTGACGGCGGACGAGGAGGTGACGTCCGTCAGAGCGCGCGATCAAAACATTTTTACTTTTACGTTTTTGCGTCTAGTCATTCAACGGTAGTCAGCGGTTGGGATTGCGTTTGGTATGAGTATGAGTGTGATACCATACCCAACGCAACTCGAATCCAACTCCGACTTGAGCGATCAAAACTGTAACGGAAAACGGCTGGGCGGAAAAAATCATGACTGAATTAAAGCGCGAACGACCTCAAACATGTTGACTCTCAGACAGCTGTTCTATTCGTTCTCGCTCTCTCTCTCTCTGGCGCCGCTTCTGGGTATATATTTTGTCGCATTTCTATTAGCTTACCGTTTGGTGTGTTTTTGTTGCTGTTGCTGGGTGTGCGCATTCTAGCCATCTCGCTTTGGCACGCTGTTTTTCTTTCGCGCCTGTTGTTGCGTTTCGTTTGCTAGCCATCTCCCTCGGAGCGAACATGTTGCACCGCATGGTTTTCTGCGGTTGAGACGACACGGTACGTTAAGGTTGCTCGTTTTCGCCGTCGCTACGCACCCTTCTGGAAAAACTTAATTGGTCATAATTAAAGTAGTGAATCTCTGCCATTTCTAGTTACATATGCGATAACTTCTAAGAGGACCGAAAGTGTTTATGCTATGCTCACCGAATTAAATAATTGTATTTTTTCAGGGTTCTAAAACGGGTCCTTAACAAATAAAGCGTAAGAGAAAAATAGCTACTTTTTTCTACCTTGGTCGGATACACCTTGATTCTGAACCCCTTGAACCCCGACACACAATCGTGTTTATTTCTTACTCTGCGCGTGCCTGGAATGTCTAGATTCTCCTGGAAATCATTCGCCCATTAGAAGGATCATGCGAGAGTGCATAACATATGTGCATATGTATGTGTATCGCTTTTCAGGTAGGGTATCATTGTCAGCAGCAGCCGCAGCTTACAAATTGTGTGCCCAAACAGCTTTCTGGATTTCGTTTTGGTTGCTCTTTGTTGTTATACTTGTCTTTCCCGTTCAATGTGCATACGTCATCCGAATTTCTTTTGCACGAACTGAAGCCAAGTCCAAACCGCTCATCATATTCCTAAGTGGCCCTCCTCCTTACCCGACACCCAGATCTGGTTTATAATTGTTCTTTTATTGCGTGCATCACCTTTTCCATTTGTATTTTTCGTTCCCGATGGGCACATTTTTCGGCTAGAGAGTGGGAACCCTTTTGGAAAGATAGCTGAATAAAATGATTGGCAAAGCACCCGCTGCTCATGTGGTCCGTTAATCAGCAGTTCTTGTAGGTGGTGCAGATCCAACAACAGTCGGGAAACTCGATTTCTGTGGTCACGCCTCTTCCAGGGCACAGTGCGAATGGAACTGGTATTTGACAACTATAAAATTATTGAGTTATTCACAACAGAGTTGAGATAGGCAGATGATTTGGCTGATACTTGCTAGTGGACGAAGGCGTCGCCAGCATCGTTCGTACAGTGGATGGAGCCGCACACAAGGGGGTCCTTCTCCGAATCGCCCACTTTCAAGTCCCCGCTTGTGCCCTTGCAGCCACCGTCTGGAATAATCACAAAGATGACCTCTCGAATATAGAGAATATGAAAGAAGGGGAGTGGGCTACCTGCGCCTGGTTCCAGCTTCATATAGTGCACCAGGGAATTTCCAAATGGGATGAGCATGAGCCCCATTACAATTACAGTAAACTTCATTTTCGCCTCTAGAACTGTTGCTGTAACGAGTGAAAAGCCCTCGATGGCTGGCCGCGTGGTTTGTTGGTCCCTTTATAGTACTCTATACTACGCTATCACGGCCCCCGATATTCGATGTACTGCCACATGCAAGCCATCGCATTTCGCAGAAATGTTCAATAATCCTACATGAGAATACGATCCAAGCGGCAATTGGACACTCGTTGCAAGTGCAAATGCAACTGGGAACACCCTGCTGCCTATCGTTTTCCTTTTACACTGAAAAGTATCTCACTGTTTTAGATGAAGGAAAGTCTAGTCGGCGAGGTCTAATGTACGAAAACTGATCATTTACGAGCATTTGGAGATCTGGCACATTTTGAATCTGAAAGATATATGTACATATATAGGTTTATTTCATAAAGTTTTCCTACGACTGGGTGTGGAGCCTTTGCAGAGACGTTATTCTCATGGAGAGTCCAGGTGCGCTGCCAGATTCTGGTGAGAAAATAAATATTTACTATAAAAGGTATAAAAGGAAGTATCAGCCACAGTCCCGTTCAGTGAGCTAGAGACTTGAGGTAACTGTCTGGCTTGTTTACAATGATGGCTATCTTGAAGAGCATTATCATTCTGGCCGTGGCCGTGTCCTGTAGTCATTCGTTGGCAGCGTGGGTAAAGTATCCAGCCAAAGGCACCGCGGATGAAGCATGCGCTTTGCCAGATGGCCGCATACTTAGCACTAATATGCGTGATAATCACTTCGAAATGTGTGGTGAATATTTATGCTATGACACGTCCGGAACCACCGTTATAGTATAGTAAGTGACACAATTTGGTATCAGATTTATCGAATAATCAAAATTGATCCTGACCATGCAGTTGCCAGACCACACTCCCGTTCCAGGAGTGCAACGAAACTGGCGTTGACACGTATAAATTATTTCCCGAATGCTGTTTTGAATGCGTCTACTACACTGATTGTTAAGTTAAACATATGTATGAGCAAAACAACAACGAATTGAGAACTGTACTCGTATAGGATTGTTTATTTAAGAAAACCATCACAAGTAACAAGTGTTTTAAGAGATTTCGATCTGGACTTTTGTTGAACTGATTGAAGAGTGCTCGTTAAGGTGGGGGCTTCTCTGTGGCCACTCCTGCTCCTTCTGCTCCTCCTGCTCCTCCTGCTTCTGCTCCACCTTCCTTATCGCACTTCTTATCCTTGACGCACAACCAACAGCAATCGGGAAAGTCCACCGTTGTCGACACGGTAGTTCCACTGCACTCTGCGAATGTTGCTGTTAGTTGGCAGCTACATTAGAAGTAAAGCGATCGGGTATTAAAAGGGCCGCCGATCAGTGAAGAGTGTCAAATGCTATATTGAAAACGGGTGGATACTTGCTAGTGGATGAAGCCGTCCCCCTTGTCGGTCGCGCAATAAAAGACGCCGCAAACCTTTTCGTCTTGCACCATTTCTCCCGGCAAAATGTCACCCTTTGGTCCCTTGCAGCCCTTGCCATCTGAAATAAGTGGAATACTAGTATCATCCCGTTGAAAGAGCATGCATGGGGAAACAGAGGCGTTAGTTACCTCCACTCTTGCCCAAATTAGCAGGGTGCACCAGAGATTTAACCAAGGGCATGAGCCCAACCAGAACTATGAAGAAAATGTATTTCATTTTCGGAAACTGATCGTAAACTGAACGGAACAAAAACTGTGGAACACCCGACAAAACCAGTGGAAAGCGTTTGATTGGTGGTCCCTTCGCTGGTGGGCCCATTTATAGACCCCGCCGATTACTACGATTCAATACGATACGTAGGCAAGTCGCACCTGGGCATTTCGCAAATTAGTTCTACCCCCGAGACGTTCCCTCTGGCTGAAATCGACCCCCATGGAATGTTTACTGGGGGAATGTTTGGGGGGTAAGATGAGACTGAGGCCCGTTGCAAGGGCAGGTGCCCCAAAGTCTCCAGCTTGATTTATTCCGCCATGATCCATGATTTTGTATGGATAAACACATGAACTATTAGAGGGGCTCCGCCGTGGTTGTTGCTGCGTTTTGGGCACAGTTCACCTCCGTAACGCAAAGCCAGCAACAATCGGGCCAATCCGCGTCCGTCTTCACGGAATCTGCTTCACAGCCTGCAAAGACGGCTGGTATCTGGCAGCTACACATGTATATTCGAGGAGAATCATTGATTGCCGTCAGTGGAAAACATGTGAAAGATGGCGAATACTTGCTATTGAATGAGGGCGTCGCCTTGATTGTTCTGGCATGCTAGTACCCCGCACACATCTGGGTTCTTCGCCGTTTCATCTATTTTAAGGTCGCGGTCTTCGAATTTGCACCCTTCTTCTGAAATAGTTCAAATATAACCCAAAAACAAAAAACATTGAATAAAGAGCACTACTATATGGTAGAAATGGAGCAAGTCACCTGCGCCTGCTTCCAGTTTCCAATAGTGCACCAGAGAATCCGCCAGGGACAGGAGCATGAGCCCAATTAGGACCCGACTTAAGCTGCGAGTATAATTCATATTCATTTTCGCAACGAGTAACAAGCATTTAATGGTTAGTCCCCTGATTGATTGTGCCCTTTATAGTACTTCATTCTACGATATACATATGTACATATGTAGGTTTGTACTACTATCCCGCCCCACGATTAGAGGCACATTTTTCGTGGTCCGCCACATGGTAACCGGCATTCGCGAATTTCGCGGAAGTTCTGCACACTCCATTTTCTTCAAGGGAAATTGCAATGCATATGGCATGCTCGTTAGTAACGTGACACCTGGTTGCAAGTACACAGGCCTGCTGCAAGTGCTTCTAAAGTTTCCACTGCATCCACGGCCAATTCGGGGCCCAAAACTCCCCCGAGAGCTCAGTACACAGTTTTGAAAGGATCATTTTGATATGGAAGTGTGAAATCAGAACAGCATCTACAAAATATATGTACGATTGGGATTGTGTGTGTGTTGTTATCAAGCTTTCGCTTTCTCCTCGACTCCATTGTCATCGATCGATAAGGGGCGGTGGGGCGGCTGACGGCGTTTGCGTACAGCCGAAATGCCGTCAATATTCGAGGCGGCTTTCTGCTTGGCCTCGATGGCGGCACAGGCAGCCTTATAAGCTGCCTGTTTGGTCTTCTCGTAGTCCTCTTTGGAGATCTGGAGTTGCTGCCGGAGCATTGCAATCCGGCTTTGAGCGGCCTCGAGCAGCTGCGTCTTGGAGGCCATCTCCTGCTGGACGCCCATGGCCACAGTCTGGATGTTGGCCAGGTTCTCCTTGAAGGTCTTCTGCAACTCGGTGAAAGAGTGCAACTGTTCGGTAGCCAGACGGGACGCATCCATGGCCGCCTTCATGTTGATCTCCGTGCTATGCAGCGCGTTGGTCTCCTCCTCGATGACGGCGTTGGCCTGGCTCACCTCCTGCTCCAGCTGTTCGACCATCATCTGTTTGCCCATTAGAGCCGCCTCCGCCGCCTTGGCCGACTGGAACGCCTTCTCGGCCAGCTCCAGTTTGATGTGCTGAGCCGCTGCCAGGCCTGCTGCCGCCTGCGCCTCGTTGGCCGCCTTCGCGTCCTGCGCCGCCTGAAACGCTATGGAAAAGGACTTTTCCTTGGGATTGCCGGGCTTGAAGATCTCCTTTACATTGCACTGCGCCGAGGGTTCTTGGCAGTTATTGGCAGCTCCTCCAGCAACTCCTCCAGTAGCTCCTCCAGCAGCTCCTCCAGCAGCTCCTCCAGCAGCTTCACTCCCAGCGGTCTCCCCACCAGCCAGACCCGCATCTCCCCGATGGTTGTATCCGTAACCGCCTCCTGCATCAATGCTGAGGGGGGCAAAGTCCTCGAAGAGATTCTGCGGCCTGGCCATTCGCTTGCGTGGGGCCCGATGTCTCTGCGGGTGGGGGGGTCGATAGTGAGGTCGGGTCAATAGGTGGGTGAGGCCCATGGGTTGGACGCCCTTACCTTGGCCCGTCGATAGCCGGCAGCACTCGAGAGCAGCAGCGGCAGATAAAAGAAAATAAGCAAGCCTCGCGTTCGCATTTATTGATCAGGAATTCTCAGAATTCGATTCCTGAGGTATATTTTGAGCAGTTGATTAGTTGCTCAAAGTCGCCTAGTTCTAGATCTAGAGATCGAATGAACGAGTGGGGGATTACCCAACCCAATTATTACAAGTGAACGTGTGATGTATTTCCGAGAGAACCGTCTTTACGCAGAAGCCATCATTGGCTAAGCCACAGTTTTGCTGTGAATCGCAGGTTCTCTGCCACCTGCTGGAGCCAATTTGAATATGGCCTATAAAAGTGTCAGTGGCAGTGGCAGTGCATTCAGTTAGCAAGTGGAGTTAGCTGTCTGACTAGTCTGGTCTGTCATCATGGCTGTCGTGCAGAATATCCTCATCCTGCTGCTGGCCATATCCGGGGCGCATTCGTTGGTTCACTACCAGAAATATCCTGGCGATGAGAAATCACAGAGCTGCAAAACCCCAGGTTCTAATACTAAAGTGGGAGAATACTCGCAGCACAAAGACTATTGTGGTATCATATACTGCCATACCGCTGATGGTGATGCCCTGATTCACTAGTAAGTAATAGGGATCCGATCCCTCTGTTCTGTCCCGTTTTGTGTGTCTCGTCTGAGGTACCTCAGAGACCTTGAATAAAACTAATATGCAATTTTCCAATTCAGTTGCCAGATTCCAGCCACGTTCGAAAAGTGCGAAGATAGTGGCGTAAACACAGCCGAAGATTTTCCCCGCTGTTGTTGGAAATGTGTCAAATATATAACATGCTAGAGCTTCGGCTAACGTTACTTGGCGATCTATCTATCTATCTATCTATCTGTACAGTACATTATGAAAAAAGGGCAAAAACTGTTTACAATGACAATAAAGTAAAGTGGAACAAAAAGGATTAAAACCAATTGGGTATAATTTTATTCGATCTGATCCGGTCCGATCTGAGCCGCTTGAGCATTCGATTGTATCTTTCTACTGTCTACTCTCAGTGCGTTGTGTATCTCGCAGATGGAAGCTGCATTGCATTCTAAAGTGTCTGCAAGTGATGAGCACACGCGGCATTTACAGCCCTCGTACACCCATCCCCCATAACAAAAACGAGCACAGCACAGAGTACAATAAGAACATACATATACTTGTAGAATACGACTAAAAAAATAGACGAAAAACGAAATGAAACATGCCATATACATAGATAGATGGGTAGATAGATAGATAGATAGATACGAGTGGCTAGAAAAATGCAAACTATGCCAGAAGTAAATGCTAAAACTAAAAGCGAACCGCCGGCTAGAGCTGACGGCTAGACAGAGAGGTGGACAGCTACAAGGACGGACCGACGGACGGACGGACGGACCGAACAGTGAGAAAATAGCGACTAGTTCTTTGGGGGCGCCATTTAAGAGACGAGCGGTATGGGTGTGGAGCGGGAACGAAGCCAATTCTCAGTCACAGTCTTAGTCGGCCATCGCGAAGCTAAATGTCAAAATGCTAAAAGTTAAATGCAAAGGAATATAACTTAAGCAAATGTCCAGAAAAAGCCCCTCTAACATTGGAGTTATGGTTCGAAATGTACAAAATCTAGATAGAATGATGGAAAGCCGAGCAAACGAATCCCATCGGAAAGGCCAGAGTACTACCTAATAGATGTGAAATAACAGAGAGATCTTTCTATTCAGAATCCCTCTGGACTTTTCTTCATAGATTCCATTCACTAGAGCAATGCATTTTGTAGCTCAAAGTTCAGTGGGGGTTCAAGAATAGATTTCCCTCGATTCCCCTATCCTAGGGGATTCATGCGCTCGGAACCTGACCATCATACTCGTCGTACTGTCTGTGCTGGGAGGGCGAGCGCGAGGGCGAAGGCGAAGGCGAGGAGTACCAGATTAGAAGGTTCCACTGTATAGAACTGACCGACTGATAGCACTCCCGGGTGTGTAAATATGTGCGTACATATGTATGTATATAAGAGCCTCTGCAACTGTGTCAAATGGAACATAAACGTTTGGAAAAATAATATGAAATAACACACAGTTGCATTGCGAGTATTTAGGAGGCCGATAACCCCACGTGGCCCTACAAAGAAAATGTTCTCGCTGCACTGATTATCGGCTGACTGCCTCTCTCTCTGTCAGTCTTCGAGCAGCACCATCCAAACCAAAAATGTATTTTTAATGCCCTATTTAAATAGAACATCGATTTGTGATTACTGGTTTTGAAAATTAAATTCTCTTATCACTCCGGCACCAGAACCAAAACCAAAACCAGAACCAGCCCCAGGCCAAGACCAAGCTCCAGCTTACGTTAGACAGCGGCATCGGTGAGATAAGGGAACTGTTGCTGCGAGGATGGTAAACACATGTGAATGTCAAAGTTCAGATACATACTTATTCGAGCCCTTATCGGCTGTCAAAATAATAGATGATGACACGGACCTGATTAGCTTAAATCGGGAGCAAAGTTCAAATCTACATCTACACGGCTCCGATCATATCATACTCGTACGATTTGTGTCGACTGGGATTCATTTAAACGAAACAAATGGGATTAGTTGTAGTCGAACATGTCTATTTAGTCGAAACATCTGGAAGGGTAAATTTGAAGGAACATTTTAGACGTAGGTTTCAAGAGTTATAGATATGTATAGAGTTCAGCTTAAATACCAGTTGAGAACCAACAATCAACGTTCTTTGTTCAGTTTTCATCACTTGAACACTTGCCAAAGGAGACCCATAAGGTACTACATGTGGCTAAATGTGGCTAAATGTGGCTAATAGGTGGCAAAAGCTTGTTATGGCTAGGACAGTCGATTGATGCGATTTTTTAATTACCCTTAATCGCTATATGCATAAAGCAGAAGCCAATACCCGAAGGGAAGGGTGGGGTGGCCCGAACCTGAAGTACCTCCAGACCAAACCATCCAATAGGCCAATAGGCTGGAAAGGATTGTTTGGGGGGGTCGACGCTTTTAATACACTTGCATATCGATCGTTCCTTTGCCGGCCATCCGAACATACGAGTTTTTGTATTCTTTATGGGGTCGGAAGATGTTTCCTTCTGTGGTCAAAATGGTTATACCCTCTGAAATGCTTTAATAAGTGGCCGCAAAAGGACACACGCACAGCGGCCGAGAGCGAGAAATGCCGCTGGTTGGCCATAAATGAGTAATTGCTGGCAGTATGTATGGCCAGTAGCCTTGGCTTGGCGTTGCGCCCGCTGTGTTCTGGGCTCTGATGGGGTACCATTTTTAGACAGAACCAGAACCCAAACAAGAACAGTATTCAGAAGGAAAGATAGCCTTTGAGGGCCGATGGTTGGGATACCCTTTAATGTTCTGATAATCAAATAATAGTAGTAGTAGACATATGTATAAGTGATATAGGATATATGTATAGGATATATATATAGGAATTAAAAATGAGCGAACAAAATATTCGTCAAGTGGACATGAAGACGCTCTGGCGAGTGTTAGGGTATGTGCCGGGAAAATTGACTATGTCAGGTATTCAATTACATACATTGCAAAGGCATCCCCTTCCTCTCTCGCAGCCAAGCCAAACCAAAGAAAACTTCTGCAGAAAAATACTCGGAGTTATGGAGTTTTTGAAGCCGGCTTCCGGGTAAAGATGCCACCAACTCCAGCTCCGACTCTCAGCCCAAACTCGAATGTCTCTCTAACGGTTTGGGCATTGCGTTAATGATACTTGTTTGTATCTCCATCTCTATCCCTATCTCTATCTGTCTCTGTCTCTGTCTCGGTCTTTGCCTCTCTGGCCTCTGCGATGCGCACGCCTCATGTTGACAAACTCACTTAACAAACAGTAATTTTTCTCGCTTCATTGGGCGTCTTGTCTCGGGTAAAAAGAAGCCCGTAAAGCGAGCATGCTTGCGGTTTGTTGGCCGTCTCAAGTCTGGGCTGCCTGCTGACGGTTAAAAGCCGCAGCAGGGGCTCTACGACCACTCGTACAAGGCGTTTCTATTGTCGCTGGTCGATGGAATCGATGATGATCGTTGGACACGGTTAAAGCATTGAATTTGCTGTCCAAAATGTCGCATGGCAGCTTCGCCAGCTTCCTGACTCACCTGAAAAGGTGCGGAATTCCCAGAGAGCGCTTCGGGAGAGCGTACACCTCGTTCCAGTTCCAATATTCCGCTCTTTGCAGAGCGAAAGCGCTTGTGCTGCAGCTGCTGGTATGGGTGGGTTCTGATCTCCTAGACATTTCTTGTGTAGTGCACGGGAGGGCGAGTGTCGGCGGGGTGGGGTGGGTGACAAAAGAGAAAATTACATGCAAGCTGCGACACATTAGGCGCGACGCGACAATAATATTTCTATTGGGAGAAAACTTCACACTTAATGTACTTTGCGACGAGACGAGATGTGCAAGGCGGCGGGTAAACAAAAAAGAATGGAGGAATAAAAGTAAAAACCAAAGCCCACGCCAAAATGTACTAAACAGAGAAAACCTCTAAAGTTGTTGCACATTTTGCCAATGCACGCTGCACCATGCACCATGCACCATGCCCCCTTTCCCCCCACCCCCCACCAGTGACCAGGGAAGAGACCGACCGCCCCAGACCAGCAGACGGAGACGCCGCCGACTAGTCAACGCTTTAAGGAATATGGCAGCAAATAATTAAAACATTTTTAAAAATAGTTTTGCCATATGGATGACGACGACGCCGACGACGACGCCGACGCCGACGATGAGGACCGGCTGGGTGACGTGACGTGGTCAGGCCTCCACCTCCACCTCCGCCTCCACACCCACTTCCACCCATTTGCAGAGGCAACAAAAGCAAACAAATATTTGTCTGGTCGTCTCCGTCTGTGCATTGACCGTACCACACTTACTACAGACATGCACTCGGACTCATACTCGTATGTGTCGTACGAGTGCGAGTGCGAGTGCCAGTGTGTGCAGATGCAGATGCAGAACGCACTTGTAGACGCTGTTTCTGTGCTCTATGCTGCCCAACAGCCATCCATCCCAGCCATCTACATACTCGTACTCGCACATATCTCTAACCAGAGAACAATCCATTTAGACTTTGTCCCGTTCCTTTGCGCCTGCCATCCCATCCCTTGTGCCAAGTTCAAAACTGTATGCTTTGCAATTTTAGTGCTATCCCCCCCCTCCCAATACCATTCCCAAAACGATACTCAAATGTTTTTTCAGTTTTTTGAGCTTTTTGGTTTTACTCGTAGTTATAGTATTTCCTTTTTTTCTGTTTTTTCTTGCTTCTTGTTCTTTTGTAGGGTGCCAGAAATAGTTTTGTGGCAAAAACAGCGCCAGCCAAGTGCTAATGTTATTGCTTTAGTCAAAGTGGCTAAAAAGTATCTGCCAGTATGACTGCGGGCCCTCACAGATCTGTATCTGTATCTGTGTATCTTTCTCTGTGTGTGTGCATCTGTGCATCGGTAGTGTCCATGTTTCGGCGGCGATGCCGAGCCAATTTATTTTCATGTTTATTATATTTTTGGGATTTTGTTTGTGCGTGCGAAAAACTTACAAATGAAAATTGTAATATTTTCGACAGCAAACAAATTCCCGCTGTCTGCGATACGTTTGTTGGATCATTTTTTATATAGGCCCGCCATCTGGCAGGAGGGAGCACAAGAGTCGGATATAATCGACCATTTCCAGGCAAGAGATTTGTCTCCTTCCTGTTCCCTGAAGTGGTCGAGATCTGCCCAAGATCTGATCTACTTACTGCTGCCACAAATGTATGTAAGCTATTTTTTCCCACTCATAGTCAATCAATGCCATCAATCAATTATAAAATCAAATGGGTAAAAATGTAAAAGGGAAAACCGCACACGCTTCCCTTTGTCGCGAATTCGTTTCGAAATGATTTTCCGCCTCGACGACGACGATAGTTGGCGCCACTCGCCACCCGCCACCCGCCACCCTTCTACCAGACAACAGGGAGGTAGAATGAGAGAGCGACAGATGTAGAGAATGGGGGAGCAGGTGCTGGCTATGGGGTATGCGATGAGCGTAGCAAATTGTAATAGTTAATAAATTACTTGGACAACACAGAATTATAAATCGATTTGATTAGCAATTAAAATGGCACAAAAACAAATCGAGAAACGAAGACCTGCATCGGGATCCGAAGCTATTGATACCCTTGCACACCCATCGATCCTATGGCAGTTTACTTTTCATTATCGATATTCTCAATCAAACAAGATCCGATCTTGGCTGCTTTATCCTACAGATGGGGTGCACGAAAATCAAAGGCGTTGCTAAGATCCCCTCGAAATAGCAATACCCTCCTCTGCGAGGGTATAAGAAAGCAAAGCCACATCTGATACTGGAACTGAGTGCATCTGGGCCAATCCAATCCAATCGAACCGCTCAGAGGCTGGGCTCCAAGGAAATCTCTTAATTACTTGGCAGTTTGCTCTCGTCGTCGCTAGCGTGCTGGCAACAGGTGCTCTCGGGGATTGATTATTAGCTCATTATAAAAGCATTTCGGAGCGGTTCGCACACCTCCGACCCTCGCACATCTAGGAATGCGTTCCTCCCCGGCAGCGAGGAGCCATTAGGGGGCTCTAGGGGTCGCCTCAAGGCACGTGTTAGGTGGCGATTTTTGGCAAAATAACGAATCAAATTCCTAGGAAATCCATTAACCTTTTTAACTTTCAAAAATGTTCAATTTTCCCTTAAATTCCACCGCCTGAATGACCTTTGTGTAAATATGTAGGGGATTCCGCACACTGCTTATTCTAGCGCTTCTTTTTGCACTCGTAGAAAAACACTGTGAAATGCAAATTTAATTTGCTAAATGATTCGCCCAGGCAGACAGATCTGGGAAACTTGTTTTGCGTGTGTATGCGATTAATGCCCGTCATTTCTATATTCCATCTGTCATAAGTTTATTTAGTTAATGAGAATTTTGTCTACCACTTGCCCACTTGTTTGTCCGTGTTGGACAGTGACGGTCCCCCGATGTGCAATGGCCACGACTGTCCCACAAGGTGTCGGGTGCAACTGGCCTGAAGCTTATTCGCATATGCGAGTACATCCGTTTTGAAAATGCCAGCTAATATTTCTGCAATGATATAATAATAAAACTGCAAAGAATTCAAGTAATATTTCGAGGAAACTCATATTTTACTCGCAAAAGGTTCTCCAGTAACGGAATCGATACTTCCGCAGCCTGGCAACCCAGAAACAACAAAGTTTCCCACAAAACATTCTCAGACAAAAATATAATACCTAAGATAAATTCCATATACATATGTATGTATAAATAGTCGTATGTACAAGTGTTAATATCAGTGCACAATGAATGTCGTGTGGAGCTGGGAGTGATATATAATACATTTGTCACCATATATCGTAATATATATATGTACCCGAACGTACCCCATATCGTAAGCAGAGAAACTGCCGAGATCAGCTGATTTCTTGGGCTCTGAATGAATGGGGAGAACTTTATATGCTGTTTTTCGACTTTAATTCTTTCACTGGAAAGTTATTCATTGTCCGTCAATTGAGTCATCATCGTGGAAACGGACAGAACAGAACAGAACAGACCCCCGTCTCAGTACCAATAACAAAACCAACCCTGTGATAATAAATATTAAAGGCATTTGGGGGCCGCTCTACGGTTATTGGATATACAAGCGGATATATGTATGTAAGTATGCACAAGGGAGGAATAGTGGGGGGGCCATCCACTTTGCTACCCAGCAAATGCTTCTCATAATCCACATGATATGATATGTGAAATGGTGATATGTATCTACAACTTGAACTTGAATTTCAGCAAAGAAAAAGATGGAAAAATCAGTATCAGCTATTTGTGAAAAATGTTTAGAAGAAGAAGAAGAAGATTGGGTTGTGCTTTGTTAAACACTTTATTAGGTCAAGTTATAGCAGAGATCGAATCATTAACTGGGCGGTTTTGTAGCTATACTTATGACCTTACCATGCCTGCCAAGATATGCCCTGTCAGCCTGTATCTTCTGGATGCCGCTCCTTTTGGGATTTGCCCCCTAGCATACGGCAGAGGACGGAGAGTACTACACAGGTAATATCACGGCAGACAGCAACAATCGACAGATTGGAACACCCTGGGATTTGCTTTCCGATTTATATACCTAGTTTTTAGTCAGACCGATCCAAACTTTTGTTTGCGAGGGAACGGAAATATCTCTGGATTCTGGGTTGTTCCGAAATGTTTAAGGAGAATCCATCGCCAGAAGTAGCACATTTCCTGTGTTTGCCATTGATGCACTTTGGACAAGTGTCAAAAGGTGTCACCCGAACCACCCAGAGGTGTGACATTTTCTGTTGTTTCTTCTGTTTTTGACAGCTTTGGGGAATAATGTGACAGGGCATGTCGGCTACCAGACTTGTCTTTTTGTTTCTCTACCGCCTGACACCAACTACTACCATAGAGAGGTGCCCCCGATGACGACAACGACGACGACGACGACGACGTTGACAGCAGAAATAAGAGCCACCTACAAAGTGTACACAAATACTCGTAGTTGGGCAGACCAGTGTGTTGTAGGTACTTCTCCTACAGGCAACAAACAAACAAACAAACAAACAAATGAACAAATATTTGCCACAGTGCGAGGCGAAAGACAAGAATGTATGGGGAGGCTCGAGAGCGATAAAATGGCATTTATTGTATGATAAATATCGTAATACGTTGTACCCGATAAATAGGGTACAGACGTGCTGTCTACGGCATTCGGCACAGCAGCAGCGATGAAGCATGAAGACAGAATAGAACAGGCACACAGAAGACGGTGGATAAGAGAGTGAGAGTGCGAGTGGGAGTGGGAGAATGAAACAGAACATTCAAGTGTCAAAGTGACAGTTCTGAAATTGATTGCAGAGACCATTGGACCATTGTGTGTGTGCTCGGTCCGGGTGATAAATACTTCTCGGGCGAGACAGCTTTAGAAAGACTTACCCCAAGAGTCATTGGGTTATCTCTTGAAGTCGAAGTGCTCGTCAGAGATACACACCAAGATAGTAGCTGGCTCGGTTCTCTATATCAATATGTGTAAACATGTACGATGATCGACAGCCGCCACGTGGTGACAAAGCTGTTGATGATGTTCATGCGCAGTCGATTGTCATGATGTGTAGGTTCCCCGCATAACCATACCATACACCTCTGCTGGAGAACCCATCCCTGTTTTGGTTCGGTTTTTGGTATCCGTGTGGAATATAAATTGTATGTGGAAAATTGCATAAATTCTTGGCATTGCTACGCGTATTGGAATTGAATCGATACATAAACACTCAGGCCAGAGTTATTAGAGATACATACAGATGTACATATGTAAGGCCCCGTTGCCTGTCAAAAATCGCCAAACAAATTGAATACGATAGAGAGGACGGAACGGAACGGAACGAGACGGTACGGTACGGCAGGGGACTGAGGTTGAGCGAAAGAGATGGCAATTGCGTGCCTAACGAACGTAACAAATGCACAAAGCAGAAAATAAGGAAATTTATGGACGCGTCCCCAACAAGAGCAGAAGGTGACCAACACCTGGAGCCAGCCGCTGGCGCATTCACAGTCGAAGCCCCAGTCCAACGAAATAAATGAAGTGCCATGTGAAAATATTTCACACGTGCTAAGGTCCGCCGCTCTAAACATGAGTTCTGGCTACAATTTGTGATTGTATTGGGGGCTTGTTGTTGCCAGGCTGGCTTGGTCTGGTTGTTGTTTCGGTCTCCATTAGATACAAATCGGCGGTGCTGTTGCGGTTCATTAATTCCGCGGCGTTTGACAAATGCAGCGCCAGGAAACGACAGCCACAGAAACCAAGGCGACCCACCGACAACTCGACAACCCGGCAATGACGACCGACCCATGGACTGATTTGAATACATATGTATGTATGTATGTATGTATGTATGTATGTACTCGTACACACAATATCGCTTTCTGCCTTCTGCTTTCTGTCGATGTGCGGGCCATTTGCATTTTTAAACGATTTTCCCATTTGGGGTTCTTGGGGTATTTTGGCTCTTCTTCATTGTCGCTGGTACAATTATGTAAGAAACCGCTGATATATGTATGTATATTTTTTTTGGGACATTTCAGGTCGGACTGTCAGCATTTGAACCCACCGCAATCAGCGATAAGGAGAAGCCGGGACGAGGAGCTCGCTGAGAGACGGAGAGAGAGAGAGCGAGAGAGAGAGGGGGACGCTGTAAAGCATAACTGCACATGTTTCGATTGCCACGCCCCGTACATAATTTCAGCATACCAAGGCATCGGCATAACCGAAGAACTGCGGGCGGGGAGGGGCGGCTGGTGTGCTGTGTAGCGGTTCTTGCGAGGCCCCCCCACACTTGTGTGCCTGGCAATGCATGAAAATTAATGTTTGCAATCTGTAAAATCCTGTAAAGCGTAACTCAAATTTGCAACAAAAAAAACACTCACACACACACACACATGCACACGGACTGGAATCTGGAAGCTGGAAGACCGCTCTCCTGCTATTAGTGATGGAAGCTTAATCAATCGATACCGATACCGATGATTACTGATGGCTATCGCTGTCCTCAAGAACTCTCTCCCCCACGAGCAGATCATTTCTCGATAGGGACCGGCACGCGAAATGCCATCTCTAGACAGTCACCGCCAAAAGCGTTTTTGCATCGGTTTTTCTTTTCTCTTATTCGTTTATTTTTGTTTGCCGTCATCTTACATTAACACTGTTACATGGTTTTATTTTTATTTTGTCCAATTTATTCGCGCCGCGGAAAAGTCGGGCAGCGCCGAGGCGAAGCGGCAGCATACCCTCACAGCGCAGGGCGGACGCAAATGGAGCAAAGCAATGGGCAGGGTCCTAGCATTCGGTAAGAGTATGGCGGCATCGGTGCGACGATTGGTTTTGGGGATTTTTTAAATTTTAATTAAAATTGTGGCCAAGTGAAATTTTTGCGCTCTTCGGTGTGGAAGGAAGCCCCGTTCCACAGTTGCACCGTTCGGCTGGCCTGGCTCCACTCCCTCCCAGCACATTGCTGTGGCTGTTGCTGTGGCTGCTGCATGTTGCATGTGTTGCAGGTTTTACAAGACGGGCGACATGTACAACATGCTTGTTTCTTTTTCTCCATCTCGCACACACACACAGCCACAGCCACAGACACAGACACAGAGTCGCACTGGCATAAAGCGAAATGATCGACGACGTTGCAAAGTATTAAAGTCAGCGCGACACAATCTGCATATTAAAGAAAAACGCAAAAAAGAATAACTGCAACAGCAACAGCAACAGCAACTTGTTGCACAGACACATGCGCATATCCAGAAATTAATACACGCCTGACAGGCTCACAATCAGAGTTGCAACTGCAGCGGAGACTGCGACTGTGGCTCGAACCGGACTGGCACTGGCACTGGCACTGGCTTGGCCCAAACAAACCGTCCATGCAGGTGTTTGGCCTGGCCTAGAGAACCGGAAGAGACTGGACAGGACATTGCTCTGTATCACGCTCTCCCCATCTCTCTCTCTCTCTCTCTGTCTCTCGATGTGCCGCCACTACAGCTGATTGGATTAGCTGTGAATTGTGCCAATTCATGCTGCTGCTGCTGCCACAGGCAGCCTTTTGCATTTTGCACTTGGTTTTTTATTTTTTGTGTGCCCGAGTATACGAGTACTCGTATATATCGCCATATGCATTTTGGTTGAACTTTTGCCACAACATCCGCTGTGCTGTGCTGCGCTGCGAGTCGGGGAGACAAATTCAAATGAAATGTTGCATATGTAACATATGCAACCCGCTCCGCCCCCACCCCTTGTTCGGCAGACTTTGCCGCTCGACAACAAAAACTTATTGATAGACTTGGGCTTACTTGATTTTACTTACAAAACCAGAAAGGAAGCATGCAGATGAATCGATATAGCGGTCCGATTCGTACTCCATTTTTCGGCTTTTGATTGAGTTATCTTCAGAAGAAACTGGATTTTCCACGGATCGCTCCAATGGAAGCCGATGGAAACTATGTGGGGATTGCATATAGGGTCTATATTATCAAGGGTTTATCGTAAAACCGATTGCTCAGGTGATTTCCGAACTTTTGCAGACCCACTGGGTATCAAATTGCAGAGGGAAAACGCATGTACGACTATGAATAATTTCCGCGAAATGTTCAGTTTTAAATACTGGAAGCCAGAACAGTGCCAGGGCCAGTGGTTCGGGGTAGTAATATATAATATATATCGTAGTACTATAAAGGGGACCAACCATAAAAGGCTTTTCACTCGTTGCATCAACAGTAGGAGAGGCGAAAATGAAGCTTACCTTAATTCTAATGGAGTTCATGCTCCTGACAGTGGGAAACTCTTGGGTGCACTTCAAAACTCTTGAACCAGGCGCAGGTGACTCCCTCCTCCTCGTGCAAGCTCTCTTTTTTCGCCAGAGGTTATCTTTGCAATTATTTCAGATGGAGGCTGCAAGGGCCCCAACGGCGACATGATTGTCCTTGGAATGCAGGATGACCCGGATGTCTGCGGGGTTTTCCATTGCCAAAACGATGGCGGCGACGTACTCATCCACTAGCAAGTATCGCCCAAGTTCCAGTCTCTCAACTGACAAGCAAACGTTTTGAATCTCTGATTCTGATTTTGATTCTGATTCTCCTCTAATGCTTCTGTACAGCTGCCAGATCCCTGCTGCGTTCGCAGACTGCGCGGATACTGGCGTGTCGTCAGCCAGGCCCTGGCCCGAATGCTGTTGGACGTGCGTCGAACTAATAGACTGCGCAAAAGAAGAAACACAAGTAAAACCAGACGGTCCCATTACATAGATCCGCATTTTCAAGGTCCGCCAGATCTGATCGTCGCAACCGGAACGGGATCACTATTGAACCAGCCATAGGACAAAGCCAATAAATTTATAAGTCTGAAACGATAATCCAACATAATCATATCAGGCTTCCGTCTGCCTGTGAGGGTTGTTTGTCCTACGGTTGCCGCTTGAGGATCCCAGTTGCATCTTTATCGGAGTAGGTTGGAGTTGTGCTTAAAGCTGCTTATCGATGAAATGCGGAAGATTCAGCGATCGGAGGCCCATGAGTCACTGGCAGGCGACAGAGAGACATGGCCCAGAAGGCGGTCCAAGTATAGAGACAGGGGACAAGTATCTCAGAATAGTCATTGGCGAGATACAGATACAAGTCGGGGCAAGTGAGTGATTCAAGCCGAAAGGTATTTGCTCTGCTGTTGTACGGGAAGACGTTTGCAAATATGCGAGATCCGAGATGGGAGATGGGAGATGCGAGATGGGATTGGGAGGCAGCAGATACATTTCAGCGTTACAATTTCCGAAATACTTTTCAATAGAATGTCAACTGTTGAAATTGTTTGTGGGGCTGCCGCTGCTGCCTCTGCTGCCGTGTCCGTTGAGTACTTAGTCCGCTGCCAGTCAGCGCTGTTTTCAGTGATTTTCTTTAGTTTGCTTTGGTTTGCTTTAGTTTGATTTGGTCTTGTATCTTTTTATAAACGTATGTATCTGTATCTGTATCTGTGTCTGTGCTGCTTCTGCTGCCTTTTGTAATGCAATTGAACTAAATGTGGCGACTGCGTGTGACATTTATTCTCCTGCGACCGCTGCTCCTCCTCCTCCTCCTGCTGCTGCTGCTGGTCCTCCTCATCTTCCTCTCATGGCAAGCCATAGAAAAACGTCAAGCAGCTGAATGTGAAGCTGAAGCTGATGAGCATGTATCTGTATCTATCAGAGCGTCGCCTCAACGCCACTGTCGCTGTCGCTGTCGTCGCAGCCGCGGCCGCTGCCACTGCCACTGCCTTGTGGCCAATGTAGCGCAACCATTGATGAAAGCTGAAAGCGACCCAAGAGTTGGTCATTGAACTGGCTGCCTGCCCCTCCCCAGCCCCCTTTGGGGCTCCCATTGTGCCACCATCTTCCTCCACCTCTGCTCCTGCTTCTGCTTCTGCGTCTGCGTGTGCTGTGATTTGTCTCTGGTCGAGAAGCAGATGAAATGAAAACTAAAGCATTTAAGTAGTTCGATGGGGACAGACACCAGCAAATGGCTCTTATGCCGCGTTATCTGCGCGTTAATTGTTTTGCTTTTGGTCTTTTTCGGTTGCGGCAAAAGGCGGCAACGAAGCCAAAGAATCGAAGAGAGTGGCGCAGTGGATGTGGAGGGAGAAATTTAGAGGAAATTTCAGTATCTATGCAGTTGGCATAGCCGACATACCCCATACCCTAGACCAAAGGGAAAACTTGGCAGCGCCACGTCTGAAGTGTCAATTTTGAAATGTGACTCGTCTCCAACGACTTTCGGTGTCGCGAGGGTCTTGTCTTCCTTTCCAACCGTCCTTCGCCGCGCTCTCTTGGCTCTGCCTTGGCAAATGAACAAAAATGTTTCTTGGTTTCTTTTTCTGTTCTGTTCTGTTCTGTTCTGTTCTGTTGGGCTTTTGGCCGAATAACATTCCCGTTCCGAGAACGGAAATACATGCGACATCCAATCGAACGGGTGGGTTCCCTCCAGGGCGAGTCATTGGCAGAGCACCTTTGCACTCGCACTCGCACTCGCACTCGCCGTTTGCCTAATGCGATGCAACGACAGGCCTTAATGCACTGATCCCAGTGCGAAATCATTTAACATTTCATTGAACTATTCCCCATGCCTCTCACTCTATCCGAATCTCTCTCTCCCCCTCTCTCTCACTCTCTCTGCTGGCATATCAATTATTTGGTGACGAGTGCGCTTTAAAATACATTTCAAAACTCTGAATACTGAATCAGAGTGCTCTCTACCTTAGAGATGGAAGGGCATATGGGTTTTGAATAGTGTTTCGTGATCGATTGGCAGGAAGTTCAGTAAATAATGGAGTTCCTGGGTAGCAGGGACTTTGGTTCCTTCCGGATTGAGCAGGGTCCCCGCAGAGCGGAGGAAGAGGTGACCAGACCCTTGGCCTGATTGTTCCATTTTTGGGTATTTGGGTTCTGTAGCGATAGAGGAAGGGCCACTAGTCTGGGTGATCGCGGGGGTAGGGAGACGCAGACGGAGACGAAGACGAGACCCATTTCCATTCCACTCCATGCTCCCCACCTCGCCTCGTTATAAATTGCGTATGCAGGCCCCTTGGTCAGTTTCTGAATACAAATCTACGCGTTTTACATACGAAAAAGAGGCGACACGGACACCCTTCCCCAACTACTGATCCCCCCCCCGCCACACTACTGTATTTATGGTAAATGAATGGAATTTGTAATCAATTCTAAGCGAGTCACTGTCGTTGGCCAGGTTGCTGCTGGTTGGGGCTGGGGCTGGGGCTGGGGCTGGGGCTGGGGCTGGGGCTGGGGCTGGATTTTATAGTGTTATTTTTACCGCTTGCCTGCTCTCTGGCCTATGGGGCTCTGCTATTCTAGTGGCCAATAATTAAGATTCAATTCAATGCAATTGCATTGCCATAAAAGAAATGGAGCCCCAATTGCATTTTAGGCAAAATTGTGTATGCAGGGCTGCAGCGCTAGACATCCAATTACAGGGAGCTCCGGCAATAAAACTATACCGAAACCGAATTGAATTGCATTGCATTCGGTATTCGGTATTCGATATTCGGCTGGGAGCATAACCTGAGCTCCATTTCCAATTGAATTGGTTGCGGTCCGAGAGATTGGGACCACGAGAGGCAGGCGAAGAAGAAAGTGCCCCACCGTCTCCCGTGTCCCGTGTCCGTGTCCGTGTCCGAGGCAGTGTTTGTTGTGGGGCTAATTGTCTGTATTGATTAAGTCGCTTGTCACAAATTGTCATATGATCCAATTGGAATATGAAATGAATAGTTAATGCTTTAATGGGATCGTTATTATGTGTATTGATAGAGCTCGCGGCTCGCTCCGGCTTCAACTTTCGAAAACTGTGCGGCATTTGGCTAACTCAATTATGTCCCCCGACTCGTATTAACTATGCTTCTACCCGAGGGTTGGGGGGAGTCTGAGGTGGGGCACTTGTGGGGTTTCACTTTCACAATGCGGCAGACAGATATGAGTGAGAGACCCATGGCTGGTTGGAGATACAGAACAGCAATTGACAGTTATAGATACACATGTATCTGTATCTGTAGCTGTATCTGTATCTATAGATGTAGCTGCTAACTATAACTGCAGCTGTCAACCAGTTGTCGACAACGACAACAACGACGACGACGCCTCTCCTCTGCGGTTCATTGGCTTCTGGTTGCACTCATGAGAATAATGAAAATATTGAATAGCTGGCCGCCTTTTCGGGGCCGATATGCGAGTATCTGTGTGTGTCCGAGTATCTGCGGGTCTTTTGTGCGGCCATGAGGTAAAAGAATTATGACCGTGCAAGTTATTAATCATTTGTGTGTGACGTTGTAAATGCTCACGCCTCCTGCCCCCCCTCAGCGGGGGCCTTGGGGCGTGAAAGTCATAATAATTTATTCAGCATAGACACATAACTTTTAACTCTAACAAAACCACAAAAAAGGTTAGAAAGAGAGACTCTAGAGGGAGAGAGTAGGAGTGATACTGGGTGGGTCTGTTATTTCCCCCCTCTTTTAACTCCCCACACAGTCCATAAATAAATATAGTACCCAACAAGCACAAAACACTGCAAACAACAAACAAAAATGACCATAAATTTGACTTAACATCAATTAAAATACTCTCCATACCTGTGCGTACAGTCCGCTATTTAAATTGGAACCTAAGTTGTTGTCGTCGCCAGTAATTTGGAATTTATTCCTCGGGAATTATGAGCAGAATAATTAATCAATCGAAAAGACAGAGAATGGCACTATAATCACGAAAAGTCATGTATATTGTTCTGCCAGAAACAGCATCATTGGTTTCCATCCGAGTTTTACTTTCAATGCTGGTCCCCGGGGCCGTGGTTTGGCCAACAGAAATCTGATAAATTTGGATCAGGTTTTCCGCCAAACGATATTTAAACTACTCAAATATCTGTGGTGGTTCGAAACACTTGCATTTGGTATATGACAAATTGGCAATCGAGCCGCGGCCTGGTGCAGCAGCTGCTTTTGCCTCAGCCTCAGCTTCAGCTTCATTCGAGATCTGTTCGGGCCGAGAGTCAATTAGAATAAATTAAGGAAAGACAAAAAACGTTTGATACAGGTGAAATCCAGGTGCCGCCGACCACAAATTTAAATGAAAGAGACCCCGAACAAAGCCAAAAGCAACAAACACAGCGACACAACGACACAGATACAGATGCCAGATACATTGGGCACAAAATCTGAATTCGAACCGTTTGAATCCAAATTGAGGTTTAATTTTCATTGTCTCTGTGCCTGTTAGCAGAAGAATATCGAAAGCGAGAGAGAGGCAGGGGGAGAGGGACAAAACCCGTTCTGATTTTGAGATCGGCTGGATTTCCAAATCCCTACCCTCTCCCCCCACTTACTCCCTTCCTGGCACCCTCCGATAGTTTTATATCATTTATATAGCGGACCTCTTTCGTTGGTCACTTTTGTTGACTTAATTTATTGACATTAGTGTTTCTCCTTCTCCTTCTCTTTCGACTTCTATTTTGTATTTGGATTGGGATTTCGGTTTTCTTATTTTTCAGCTGCTGTTGTTGTTGGTATATTTTTGATTTCTGTTTTATTTTATTTGATTATAGCTCTTGATTTGCCTTTTATGTAAAAATATTTTGTGTGTTCATGCATTCTTGGACGACAGACAGACGGACAAGCACCTGACTTCGATACTGATACCAATCCGGTTCGATTTCGTTCGAGTTTCTGTTTCTCAACAGCTGTTGGGCCTCGGAGCTCGGAGCTCGGGGCAGGCAGGGCTGTGGATACGTGGATGCCACTGAGATAAGGCTAATGAGATTATGTCTCTGCGATATGCGTTTGATTTAGTCATGGACCAAGTCAGCCGCCGATAAATATAGATTCGATAGAGATATACAGAGGGAAGGGGACACTGGCTCGTATAATAAATTTATTTATTTCTCCCCGAGAGTAATTAATTTTATACGATTCATAAAATTGCACAATTCTTTGATGAAAGCCATCAAATGCTTGATGCCCACTCCTCTGCCGTCTCTGCCTCACCTGGTCGCATGTTGTACCGACCACAAACAGTTCGTTTCCCTGCCACGTTAGTGTGTGTCTTAACTGGGCTAAAAATACGCGCAGACATTAAACTTTTGGGACTTGATAATAAATGTTTTCGGTATTTATGAAATGGAAACAAGCGGGGAAGGAGCGACTGGCTGTATCCGAAGACTTGAATACCCTACCAGAATTATGGAGCGAAGCGAGTGGTCTGGTGGCTGGCCTCCTAGTTCATATAGCCTATAGCTCAATAACTGTGCTCTGTGATGTCCTTTAAGCTTTAGGGATCTCCTTTTTGGGCGCCTCAACCTTCTGTTCGAAATCGTTGTACCCCGAGGCAGAGTATTTAAAAATGCAACAAGAGAAAAGCCCCACGCCACGCCGCGCCACGCACAACGCCCACACGGAGGCTTTAATAGTTGAGGGAAATTAAAAGTGAAACAAGAAAATGTCAAATTTATGTCTATTAGAAAACTTACTCACCTCCTCCTCCTCGTACCCCCACACCCCATTGGTAGCTGGAATTCTGCGGCACCTCGTAGCAGGAAGCGGCACAGCACAGCCATTTAGATATATGCACTTCAAGAGACTTTTCCATCCCCATCGCCGACCGAATGTGTTCGTTCTCCGTAAGTTGTTTCTATTTAAAATGTTTTTTTGTTGTTGGACTTTTTCGAAATTATTTTTGTTGACAATTTATTAGCGGAGATTAGGCTTTGGTATTTGTTTCTTTTGAGCACCGAATACTTTGTTGTTTCTGGTTTATTTTCGTTTATTTGCAAGTGAGTTGGATCGCCTTGTCACATTGTTGGGGGGGGGGGAGGGGGCTTTGCACATTGTTTGTTGGAATGATCTCTTGAAAAATGCTACCGAGCATCCGTTCTAGCTGTTGGCATAATTTGGCAGCAATTTGCTGTGAATTTGTCAGCGTATTTATGGAGAGATTTGGCTCGAATCTAAGTGATTTCCGACTTAAACTAGTCTCCTCCCCCTCAAGTGTTCCCAATTCAAGCGGATGGCTTCGGTTCTCCGGTGTTTCCGCAAAGTTTTGTTCACTTCAGTTCAGTTCAGGCTGGCTACTGGCAGCCAGGCGGACGGACCGGCGGCAACTGAATGTCAGGCTGCCACATGTCCGGGCACGAAGTCTCACGCTCTCACAGCGCCAAGGGCCCAAGGACCCAGGACCCAGGACCCACGACCCACGACCCAACCCCACAGGCAGCAGTTGGGCCAGCAATATAATTTTTTTATTCGCAAAAAGTAAAAACGATGACGAGTGCTCGGACAGGCGCCGCTGCGGGTATGTGGCGGCTCTGGCGCCTGCGCAGGGCCCAAGTGGGTGGGGACGGGGGCACTGGGTGCCCACATTTACGTGTATTTGCATTTGCTTGTTGTTGTGTTGTTGCAATACAGAAAAATTTCCGCATATCATGTTAATCGCCCAGATACACGCAATTGTTTTGCCTGCCCGCCGTAGCGCCCAAAAGTATGTCGCATTTACGAGTATTTTTCTGTTTGCCGCGTCGCATTCATTGTTTCCTCCATTTTGGCAATACATTGTGTCTTTGCACCACCCCTCCCTCCCTGGCCATGGTCTGGTCCTGGCCTCTCGGCCACAAAAAGCACAGCCAGCCCTTGGCTGGAATTACGTTATTGCCTGTAATTAATTTTGGTGCTGGCATACATTTACGATCCACCGAAAACGCATTTGAATTTATTTCGTTTGTCGCGCGTTTTGTTTTGCATATTTGGGGGAGCCTCCTGCCCCTTCTCCTCCTCCTCCTCCTCCTCGTCCTGGAAAGGACCAAGACCAACAAAGAAGTGTTCGGTGGCGTAGCCTTGGATGAAGTTGTTGACCCTGTGCCTGTGCCAGCATGGAATTTGCAGATGTTGGAGTCCAGATTGGCGCTCCCCGATATTTACTTATGCTAATCCATCTGTAGACTGGGGTAGATCCATAATTGATTACACATTTTCGGTTTAATATTTGCTATGCCCCAAATGAATACAGGAAACGGTGCCAGCAGAAAGCGGAATTGTGTCTGGCAATGCTGTTTGATGTACAGTCTACACCGGAAGAGAAGTCAGTTATCAAAATGTAAATCCCATCTTCCATCATACTTATGTACGAGTATCCAGAGTTTGGCTTACATTCCCAAGGCCTTCAGTTGTTAAATGTTGTAATTAGTTTAATTAACAGCAGAGCAACAAAGAGAGAGAGAGAGAGAGAACTGCACAAGGAGCAGAAATAACAAATAACGGTCATTAAGAGGGACTTACCGCCGCTCGAATGGCTGCCGGGAGACCGCAGACCGGGAGAGATGATGCCAAGTGCCATGATTAGCATAATTTCGGTGTTTTACGTGCGGGCGTGCCAAATGAAAGTGAAATTGGGGTCAAACGTGAAAAGTCCCCCCACAGGGTGCGAGAGGGTGCACCGGAATCCATGGGGAAATTAAGGGGAGAGCCTGAAGAAATCGCTGCCTTTGTTTAGTCGATGACAGGTCTGTCCTCTGGTGGATGACATATCGGGTTTCCATATTCTTTTGGAACCTTCTGTGGCTTTCCCAAAAACGTGTGGGACTGTGGGGCTTCCTTTGGCTGGGTTCCAATTATCATCGTGACGGCGGCCACGGACTGCTGTGGCCGCAGGACTGTCAACTCCCAATTGAAACATTAAGTGGAGCTCGCACATGTGCAGGCGAGTGCAGGAGTACTCCAGTGTAATTCCATGTCCCGAATTAATTAACCAGAAGGATAAGATACACAGTACAGTGCCACAGGACATGGACACGGACACGGACACGGACATGGGTGCGGTGGTGGTGGTGGTGGTGGTGGTGTTGTGGGCCTTGCAGAGTACTACAAGTGCTGGTTGCTGGTAGCTCGACTCCGACTCCCTACGCATCATTTAATTACGTTAATTGGCAGCGGGTGCGGGTCCCACTCGCGGCAGGGACAGGGAAAGGGCGCTGCTTGGGGTGGTGGGCGTCTGGGAGCGATGACGTTGTACATTTGTCACTCGCCAGAGTTCGCCGAATGCGAAAGTAATGCCTTGAAGTTGGCCCACATGTTTAAGCCAATGTCCTGTTGCCGTTGTATTCGTTTTTGGTTTCCCGAAAAATGGCCACTTTACGGAACTCCATTTTGTGACGTTCCTCTGTAATTTAGCAACCCCTTGGCGGGGGTTCTTTTCTCTGCGCAGCATCCGTGAGTCAATCGCGAATTCATCCCTCTGCCCAGACTTTGGCCCACCCCCTCTGATCTGTCCTCTCAGCCTCCACACACCTCAGGGCAGCTGGAAGGGGGCGCTGGGCCAGAAGGCGGCCATTAAATGCCTCGAATTATGGCAACCGGCAACGCAGTGAGATACCCAGAAATTCCTCCGCCCAAGCGGCAGCACAACGCGCAGACAATAAGTTGTGGCCCCCGCTATGCTCCCACCCACCTTCACCCCTGCTGCTGATCATCGCCAGCGTCACCACCACACACCACCACCCACCAACCAATGTTGAGTTAAACATTTCTAATTTATTGATGTTTCCGTCGACGTGAAAGTTCTTGTCCAACTGCCAAAAGTTCTCTCTGTCTCTCTGTCTCTCGTTCTCGTATCTTTCTGGCCCTGTTTGGGGCTGAAACTAACTCAAATTTATGATGATTAAGAAAAATCACAAAATACTTAAGCAATCTCTATAGAGATGCCACGATATATGGCCCTGTCTATGGGAAACGTGTGCTCTCGGGCCCCCGTTCGTGTCGCCCATTTTCTCTCTCATTCTCATAATTTGTTTGTTGTTTCAAAAATAGAAACCATCGCAGATCAGACAAACATAAACAGCAACAGCAACATCATCATCCGCAGCAGTGGCAGCACCAAAAAAGTCTTTCCTTGGAGGCCATTGCGGATATACATACATTAGGTAGCATGGACTGGGATCGATCCTATTCCCCTCTCGAATGAGGTGAGGCAGCGCGGATCCATCAATCACATGGAGAACAGCTGTGAAGTGAGCTTGGTCCGTTTTTTATTTGACTCCACAGCACACAGAGGGGCCAACAGCCTGGTGGAGTGTGGAATCTCAGGTCAAGCAGGCTCCTTGGGCTGCTCTGAAGGGGTATGTTATATAGTTCTTCAGTTCCAATCAAGTGAATTCTGCAGAGAAAACTCTTGAGAATTTCTTATAAAACATTTCGCAATTCCATTTCCATTTCCCCTTGAGAAAAACTTGTCACCACAAAATAAAAAACAAAAAACAACAACAATTTGTCATTTGTCAGCTGATTTATGTGAGTTTTCTGGTGGGCATTTATTATTTCAATTTCCATTTATGCGTGTGTGGTTGTTGTGCTTTAAATATTTAGTATTTGTTTAATTCTGTTACTAATTTTTCCGTGTGTATTCTGTATGGCCTTTGCGTGCCATTCCACTTTTGTGGTAAGGAAACTATTAAAAGATTTTGGGAACAAAGAATACTTGAATGAATTGAAATAAAAGAATTGATGGCGCAAACAAAAGGCAGCGAGCTGTTTTTTAAGTTGATTCTGGTTTGTGGACCTTAAAGTAGGTTTATGGGTAGGAAAACAACACAGCCCCAGACAGAAATGTGGCACGAGCATTCACGAATTGAATCACCAGAAAACTGAAAGAAACATATGAAATATCGAACAGAAACCCTTGCTGAAAGGCTCCGAAATCCATATAATTTCAATGGGTTTATTTACACATTATCTTTATTGTCTCCAAAGTCCGTAGCCTCTTGAAATTGAGACAGTTTCCTTTCTTCTGTTGCCCCATTGTCAAGGAAATTAGTTATATAATCAGCAAGTAACGAACTTGATAACGATTTACATGCAGTCACAAGGAATTCCCATCTGAATTGCACAAAGTACAAAGGGTCTTTCTTCTCCCCTGTCCCCTATCCGTATACGTGCCAGAGTTTCACAGCAGACAGGTTCTGGCATGCCGGGGCATAAGCATAACTAGCTTAATAGGCAGATTGTATCTGTTATTCCGATTGATAAAGCTTTGAATGTCGATTTGCCCATGACATAACTACGCTACGGGCCTCGTTCGAGTTGCATGACAACAGAAGCAGCGCCAATCGTTGTATTTAAACGATCCGAGCAGGCTAGCTGCCCGTACTTCCCGCGCCCAATTTAGTCCAGGGGCCAAAACGGTGACATAGTTTCCCCTGCTCTCAAGAAAGCTAATTTCGAACACAGTTTTTCAGTTAGAGAAGGCTACACCACAGAGGAACCGCCCCTATTCGCAGCGGCTGCCTTTCCTTGCATGTCCAACGTGCATTCGCCCGGAGACTAGAGGAGGCGGACCAACAAGGATGGCTACAACTGCCAGTTGTCAACCCATATCCATTTTAGGACTGCAACCACTGGGCAGGACTGGCTGCTCCCCAGTCCCCAGTCCCCATTTCCCATTCCACATTCTACCCCACATCCAGTCGCCCCATCTCCGTTTGTTTGGCCTGGCCAAATAGCAACAAACGACGCCAGCGACGAAGCCTGTTAAGTGTCCCCGGGGTTCCAACTCCGACCCCTCTACCCACTCCACGCTGTATCCGGATCTGGGTCCGGGTTTGGGTCTCCGTGTCCGGGTCCGTGTTGCTGCTCTCTGCTTCTGCTGTACACAAATTTTCAACATTTTCGCTAATATTTCCGTTGCCGTTCATTTTAATGTGAGCCATTTGTTTGTTTTGCTGGTGTGTCCCCAGCGTCGGTCCTATGCGGGTCACTTGGCTTCCTGTCTGAACCCTCCAGCCACCCCCTCCCTATTCTCTCACCTCCCCCCCTTGGTTGTGCGGCGCTTATCGGTACTCTGCGGTTTTGTTTTTGTTGATTTAGTGGAGCAGCCTGTTGAACTTTTCGCTTCGCTGCGGCGACAGGACACACCCAATCCCCGATGGGTGTCCGCGCGGTCCCATTCAATTTCCATGCTCGCATTCTGTTTGCATTACCATTGGGTGGGTCAACAGTGGAACTGGCAGCACTAATAGTATTAATAATGAAAGAAAGCGCGAGATTATTTAATATTTTCCCATTTAATAATCTATATTTTCAAAGAACGAAATATTCAAATTTGAAATGAATCGGCGGGAAATGTGGCGACTCCTGTGTATTAAATTTACTTTTGGCGCCACCTATATCTGAATCGCTTGGTTCGCGATGGCCAGAGGCTGCCACTTAGTTTAATTATGTATGTCTGGATCGCAGCCCCTCAGCAACACTGCAACCACGAGTCGTTCGCTGGTGTGGCAATACCTGCGACTCCGATACGATGGTCTGGCATCTTCAGTTTCAACTACGCGCGCTCAAAAACACTTGTAAACGTAAATTAATAAAGAGTTATGGTAAAGTATCAAGCGTATATTGGCCAAGCCCCTAACCATACAATCTATAGATGTATCAGTCATACACCAAAAATGTCGCAAACGATTTCTTTAATCTTTTAATTTCTTTAATGTGACCTTTTAAGAGTAGATTCCATCATAAATTCATACAAATGCACGATTTGCCAATTGATCGCGGTGATGCCGTGAACGATTTGTGGACCGAAGACCAAGGGCGGACCGAAGGGAATCTGCGACGGAAGCTGAACGCCGATCGAATTGATACTGCATCCACGATCGCCATCCCTCCAGCCCTAAGGGCCGATACCCTCTCCGGCAACAACCTGCTATGCAGCGATCCTCTTCTCTTACCCCGCCAGGTGAGTTAAGTTATTAAGTTATTATTTATTCATATACTTTATTTAACTCGTTCTTTCATTTTAGCAGGTCGCTTCCTCCGGTCTCCGCCGTCGGTGCCTCCTACGCGGTGGATTCCACGTCGTCCTCTCGGGAGGTCCAAGGGATGACTCCTGGCTGGACTGTGTCAGCCAGACTGTCCTGCAGCGGGCCATAGGCATGATGCCACTGCTATGTCGCTGAGTCGACAAACTGGTCCTACCCAAGCATTACCGAGTCGAATTCGAGACAGACCGAGTCCTATCCCAGCCAGGCAGAATCGTATCACAGCAGGATAGAAGCGCAACCCTTGCAAGATCCGAGCCCAACAAGATATCGTCATCCCTCGATTGGGACATCGACAACAAGGACTTTGACTACGGCAACCAAAAGAGGAGCTACGCGGGCTAGACTCTAGATAGATCTCGTTGTTGTTAGGTTTAAGGATATACATATTAGATAGTCCATATACTTAGATAGTAGATAGAAATGTTTTCTACTTGTTTATTTATTTATCCTAGGCTAAGTTATGATGAATAAAGCTATTGAATAATAATCCTTGCTGTATCCTGTTTCGGAGAAACTATCCCGATTGAAAAAGGGCGTGGCACGCCTACAAATATCGGAGAAAACTAAATATTTTGTATTGGGGAAAATGTCCTTGATCCTTTAAAAGGACTCCATCAAATCAGGGACCTTTTTTATCACAGGAAGCCTTCGCACGCCCAGATCGGCCAACAAATAGCCGAGAAAACTAAATATGTATGGTTGGGGTTGTTAGAGTCCTTACCGAAGGATCAAGGAGACTTTTCTGATCACGGTGGGCCATGGCACGCTTTAATTGTGCCACAAGTAAAGTAGAAAAAAATATATATATGTCTGGAGATGATATCCTTGATCCTTGGTCCTTGAAAAGGAATGCATTAGATCATGAAAGCTATTTCGATCACAGGAAGCCATCGCACGTCCCGATCGGACAAGAAATGGCGAATATATGCCATAAACAACAAATTACAACAACAACATCCAGTTATTACAACAACAACTACTTTCCATTTTGGGGCACTCGAAACCGAGATTTTTCGATTTTCAGATCTGGGATACCAGGCGAACAGAAATCAGCAGAAGGTCGCTGGTTTTTTTAAATTCCTTTTAATTTTGTTTTTACGTTTTTTCATATTTTCTTTGGCCGCTATTCTCGTTGTTTGCCATTTGACCGGCCAAGAAAAATATGAAAAAACGTTAAAACAAAATTAAAAGGAATTAAAAAAAACCAGCGACCTTCTGCTGATTTCTGTTCGCCTGGTATCCCAGATCTAAAATCGAAAAATTTCGACTTCCCCAAAATGAAATGTAGTTGTTGTTGTAATAACAGGATGTTGTTGTTGTAATTTGTTGTTTATGGCATAAATCCGCCATTTCTTGTCCGATCGGGACGTGCGATGGCTTCCTGTGATCGAAATAGTTTTCTTGATCTAATGCATTCCTTTTCAAGGACCAAGGATCAAGGATATCATCTCCAGACATATATATATTTTTTTCTACTTTACTTGTGGCACAATTAAAGCGTTCCATGGCCCACCGTGATCAGAAAAGTCTCCTTGATCCTTCGGTAAGGACTCTAACAACCCCAACCATACATATTTAGTTTTCTCGGCTATTTGTGGGCCGATCTGGGCGTGCGACGGCTTCCTGTGATAAAAAAGGTCCCTGATTTGATGGTGTCCTTATAAAGGATCAAGGACATTTTTCCCAATAAAAAATGTTTAATTTTCTCCGATATTTGTGGGCGTGCCACGCCCTTTTGTAATCGGGATAGTTTCTCCGAAACAGGATACAGCAAGGATTATTTTTTAATAGCTTTATTCATCATAACTTAGTCTGGGATAAATAAATAAAGAAGTAGAAAACATTTGTATCTAATATCTAAATATATGGACTATCTAATATATATCCTTAAACCTAACAGCAACTAGATCTATCTGGAGTCTAGCCCGCGTAGCTCCTCTTTTGGTTGTCATAGTCAAAGTCCTTGTTGTCGATGGCCAGGTCGAAGGATGACGATGTCTTGTTGGGCCCAGCGTTATGTCCCGTGGGCGTAAACCAAAAATTTCCGGCGTCGATTACTGGTCCCTGTTGCAGCGGGGAGTGGAGTTCAGGAACGCCAGAGCCGAAGATCCTGGGAGTGAGCGCAGCAAGATCGTTTTTCGAAATTTTCGATGTATGAACTGAGTCAGTTCAACTGACACAAGTACGAGTATGGCCGCCAAAAACGAATG
Organism: Drosophila persimilis; assembly: GCF_003286085.1. NCBI lineage: Eukaryota > Metazoa > Arthropoda > Insecta > Diptera > Drosophilidae > Drosophila > Drosophila persimilis. Next base: position 13,203,245 of record NW_020825289.1, read on the forward strand.
CCAAGATACATGTACATAAAAGATAGTTCCGTAATTGGACACTAGTTGTTATTTCATAAAATGTATTAAATATTTATTGAGTTTTAATAAAAAATAACGGCAAAGAATACGCTTAATCTGTTTGTGTTGCTTTCGTTGGAAAAAACTTTTATTTTTTAAGCAGTAAAAGAAAATGAAAGGTCTTCCATAGCGAATATGCGGACTGACTCCTTGATGAACCTTTCCTTCGACTTTTGGGTGCAGTTTCATGCGAAAAACTGGAAAATTAATAAAACGGAAACGAAATTGATTGGCAAAAAGTGTGGAGTTGTGAGCCGGTGCGGCTGCTGATGTTGCAGTGGTGCAGACGCAGACGAAGGCGCAGACAGTTGTATAATTATGCAATCCGCGTTGCACTTCGTTTGCATGTCCCAGTCAATTGCCAGGCGTGACTGCAGTTGACCGACTGACTGAGGCAAGACCGCTGATGCCATCCCATCGCCCGTTCGCACTGGCTCACAGTTGCTGCAGACAGTTTAGCAGCTAATCGAACAGATATGCCCACTTAAGTGCAGCTTGTTTGAAGAGCCAAAGCCCGCCCCGAGTGACAGATTTCCTGGTTAAGCCCCCCAAGTCGCACCGAAGGGCTCTCTGGGTCAGCGAACTTGGAAGGTAACCAGTTTTCCCCCCGCTGCATTTCCGAGATAGTCAGCCATTGCCATAGACGCCATTGCGTCTCATTATACGATCGTTAAACTATTTGTATTCGCTGGTCAAATCAAATGAACGAGGTGCGATTGATGATTATTTGTTTGGGTCTACCGAAGAGTAATGTCTATGCAAATGACACTTGGTTGTGGCTTTATAGCAAAGACATAACTCATGCAGCTGTGGGCTTTGTTATGGACACGAATTGCATGAGAGGTTCGTGCCCAGAGTCTTTTGTTTTACCGCCGAATGAGGACAACCGTTGCGGACGACCTTCACAGGGAAATTGCTTGTGATGCGCGTGTAATGAAATCATAAATTTCGATCCACTTCAAATACCTGTATCTGCGGTTTCAGGGAAATTCGGAAACTGTAGCAAGCCTGGGGCAAGTGCCCGAACTGGCGCGCCACAGCCTTATATGGATATGCAACGGCACCAACAAAGTCTTGCCACATGGCATGGTGCGTGAGTTTTGTCAACGCAGCCCGTCCAGCCTCATCGACTGCATTTGCTTATTTTTTGGTGGACAAGCAGGAAGCAATGTCCATCGGAAGTAAAAGGCTGAAAACGACAGTACAGGCTAAGAAGGTGTCGTTTATTGCCATGTGCGAGTGTGTGAGTGTGTAAGTGTGTGGGCCATGTCACGCCCACCCCTGACGAGTTATGTGAGCACAGCCCACACAATCTGTCGATGGTACTGCCAATCTCTTGGCCATTCAAATCAGGCAACAACAGGGCAAAGCCAGGGGAGAGGGAGGTAGGAAGTGCATACCAAATGCTGCTCTAATTTTCATGCCGGAACCAATTGCACACGCGGCACACCACCATCACCACCACCATCAGCACTCCCTTATAGCTGGCGCTGGCTAAACGCTCCACATACATTGACCGATTACCGCCAGCGATAAGATGAATAATCATGAGCGATATAAATAAATAAATAAACACACAGGTCCCACCTCCCCCCTGCAGCAAATGGCTGAGCCACGAACGAAGTGGGGAAAAGTAAAAGTGGTCCAACATCGATATTGAGGCGAGTGTTAGAGCGGGCATGGGGCACGAGCCGCGTAGGACATGGAAACCAAACCGAAGAGCTGCAGCGGGGGAACGCATGGCCATGGGCAAGTGGTTACGCATTTCATTTCGTGCACTCAATGCACTGCAGTTTGGCGGCTCGGACAGCACTTCCTGGAGCGGGACACACGCATACACTGGCATAGCGTCGTACACTGTCGATTGGGGCAGCTTCATTTATCTGGATTTGATGAATATTAATATGATTGGAGGAGCGGAGCTCGGCTCCTGGTGTGAATCCCGTTTGGCACTTCCTTATGGCCCGGCTAGGGGGAGGGTGGAACAACTGCCTGTCAGAGGAAATGGGAATAGATGGCAGGCCATTAAGGGAGAGCCACGGAGAAAGTGGGGGAGCTTTCCTACTGCTTCATAGGAGTCCGAGTGTATTAACATGAATCCCCTTCCATGCCGTAGTACTAGACTGCCCGTTATGAAACTCCCCCCACTGGTTGTCGTGGACTTCCCACTAAGTGAAACGGAACCAGACCGCGCACGCACCTGGAACAGCTCCATAATCTGGCCAACAGGCGGACCTCGGCTAGCCCCTGCCATAGTTGATGAGAGGAGAGGGAATAAAAAACGGATAAAATCAAACTTAAATCAACATGCAATTAACTTGCTTTTGGCCAAATGAATCGAACCATTTAAAGAGGTATTCCGCATGTCTGCTGCTTTGGCTTTAGCTCTGGCTCTGGCTCTGGCTATATGGATCCGCTCCCATTGCAATGTCCCAGGAAATGAAACGGAAAGCAGACAGACAGACATGGGATATGAGAAATGCCCGCAATGTTCGGAGTCAAGTCTGTGTTTCTATTGTTTTTAATTGATTCGGCGGTATGGCCAAGTGTTGGCCAAGGGGCTTGCCACATTGCTGCACACGAAGAGATGCAATGGGCCGTAGGCATAGGCATAGGCATAGGCACGTCCCCGAGCATTGCCCTTAACCGAGTTTGGGTGCTATCGAAGCCAACGAATTACATTAAAAACCATCTAATTAATGCGACACCACCTGGCATATCAAAACATCTCCAGTCCCGAATCGGTATATAGATATAGGAATACAAAAACGTGACGACCTTCGGCTTTGGCTATTGAACAATAAGAATTCCCAAAAATCAAAATCCAAACCGGCCATCCGGCAATCGGTCCCAAGGAAGATGGTCAAAAAGGGCGTCGCGGGAAGGGGAGGTCTGCCACATTATTTTGTTTATTTGGTTTCTTTGATTTCCCATTGCGTGCTATTAATTTGCATTGCTTAAATGCGGCTGCCGCTCGGTCTTGCCTTTATTTTTCAATTTTTTCGGCATTAAGATTTATAACATTTATGGCCATAAGCTTTTTGTGGCGATTACAAAACTCGGAGCAGGCTGTAGACGAAGTCACGTCCAAGACCAAGCCATAAGAGCGGCTGCGAGAGCGCGCCAGAGAGCGCAGCTGTCGCCAAAGCTGGAGCTTTGGGAAGCAAAAGCTCTCTTCGCCTCGTCATTGTTTACACACGAAACCGTTATCAGAATTCAAGGTCTTTTACTCTCGTTTTCACGCAGAGAAACAGACTCAGAGAGAGGCAGATAGAGAGAGAGAGAGAGTGGAAGAGTGGGGAAGAAAGAGTGTACGTGCGTGTGTGGTGCTCTCATTTCGCCGGCTGCACCTGCGCAGTGTGTATTTGCGTATATAACCGTAGGCCCCCAGTCTTCAGCACTACAGTCGATTCCCGAAAGTGTCCAAGGCGGTGAGCTCCTCCGCCACCCATCCTAAAGTGGTATCCAGTGATCATAGTAACCCTCTTTTACACCGCGGTATAAGCCAGTGCAACAAATAGTGCTTTCGACCTTATCTCCAGCTGTATTCGGGAGCCATGAGGATCCAGTGGCATTTTGTGGTAATTACCAAAAACAACAGTGGAAAAGTGTCGTATGTCAAAATGGGGGTGCGGTTGATGTTGTGGAACTAATAATGGAGTCAGTAATTTTGCAAATTGTATTTGCATAGATTGCTCTTCCAGTGGAAATGGGAGATTCCGTGGTTCAGTGAATTTCTCTTGGAAAATTGCTCTAGTTTCGGTTTGCTTTGGATTAAGAGATTTTGAAAGGATTATGTAATCTTTTGGTGAATGAATATGCAAAAAATAGATCAAAGAAAGTGAAGAACAAAGAACGACTTAGGCATTTAACATTTTCGATTGCTTGAATGAATATGGGAAATAAAGGATACTTTTTCTGCTTCTAATGAACGTTTCCGCTGATGTACAACAGTGGAAAAGTGCATCAGATTTTTCAGGGGTGTTTTCCCTACCTTAATACAAGAAAAACCATTCTTTCTATGTAGCAACAATTATAGCAAACATTGTTTTTCGACTAGCATATCCATTAGAGAAATACACTTTCCTTCCTGTCAATATCACGATCCATACAAATTGAGATTTTCTTAGCCATGGCCGTCTCATTCCCACTTTGTCGCGCTTTGTCAACAATTTAAATCGCTTCGCGATCGTTTCATTAGCATCCATGGTATATCCATGGAGTGCACTGCCTGGTGGGACGGCAGCGAGCGAGAGAGCCGCCGACTCTTTTCCCTCACGACCGATGATCCAACTGCCGATCCAACGTCTTCGTAGTCTCCATCGTCACTTTCTCTGTCCAGCAGGGCGAGGAAGCTGACACGATCGATCCGCTTACAATTAGCACTATCAGAGCACGGCGATGAGATAATTTTTGCCGGCGTTAATTTTCATTTCATAATCGAATCTTGTTGACATTTGTGCGCCAATTGATTAGGATTAGTTTTGGGATATTTTGAAATGACATGAAACCGTCCAAACCGAGAAGGTGTTTGCGAAATCCCGGCTGCGATTGGTGTTGCTGACCTTGTTTGATTCTCCAAATACAGAGGGCTTGGCTTGCAACATTTGCCCTGCCCCAGCAGCGACGCCAACGCTAGCGCTGACTCATAAAATATCCAAATAGATGTTTATTTAAAAAAACCCAATTAAATTTGCATAATAAAACAAATTGACCAAATAAAGAGGGGCCATATGAGGCGCGCATCTATCATAAGCCAGGTCTTGACCCAGGTCAGGCTTTGTACGAACCCATTGAATGTGCCGCCGCGAGTGTTCACAGCGACGATTACGTAACGTTTATCTGCCGGTGACTGACCAGACTCAGACTCTGACCCACTTTAAACCCGTTTTGGGACAGTACACTCACATTTCATTTTGTCTGAAGAATATTGAATTAATTATCATAACTGTTGCGAATTCCGTTTGCTCTCCGAAGTGAAGTTTGCTTCCCAAGTCGTTTGATCATCTCTGCGCTTCTCTCTTTCTCTGTTTTAGCTTGGTCTTCTCGGTGCGCTCTCTGTGGCCATCGGTGGCAGCCAAGCCAAGGCTGTGGTGGATCAGCAGGCAGCCGACACTCAGGTGGACAGCAAGAGCGTTGCCCAGCAGCGCATCGACTTGGGGGGATTAAGTGATCATATCATCGACGATCCTGTCATCGACGAGCATCACATAGAGGAGCACCACGAGCACCACGAGCACCACGAACATCACGAGCACCACCATGACCCCGGTTATTGGAAGAAGAAGGTCACGTGGAAAGAGGGCTGGAAAAAGATATGGAATCCAGCCAAGAAACAAATCTGGAATCCCTCATGGAAAAAGGTTCGCCTCGAAACGGAATTAACTTTCACTTGGAACAGATTTTGATCGTGGTCCTTGTTCTGTAGATCTACAAGCCCCATTGGGTGAAGGTCCCTGGTTGGAAGGAGATTCAGGTGCCAGCCTGGAAGCAAATTTGGGTTCCTCACTGGAAAGAGATTTTAGTGCCTGCTTGGAAGGACATTCAAGTGCCCGACTACAAGCAGATCTGGACCCCTGAGCTCGTGAAGGTATACAGCCATTTCCCATGCCACAATTAATATTTGATCACAGCTCCGTTTCCCTCTTCAGGTTGGCATTCCCGGCGAGAAATTTCTGGGCAAGGACCACGATGGTTGGGAGTACACCAGCCACGATCTGTGGAAGAAGGTCAGTAGCAGCATCCCTAAAATCATTTTGCAACAGTTGATACTTTTCTCCTACAGAAAGTGGTTTGGAAATCCCACTGGAAAAAGATTTGGAAGCCAGCCAAAAAGCAAATCTGGGTGCCCGACAAGAAACTGGAATGGAAGGAGGGATGGAAACAGTACTGGAAACCAGCAAAGAAGGAAATTTGGACCGATAAATTGGTATGCAGATATCATATAAATATGAACGTAGTTTTGTGGCCAGGCTTCTCGCAAAAATAGCATAGCAATTCTTAGACAGCGAACAGACCATATATATACAAGCCATCCCCTTTTCTTACAGGAATGGAAAGAGGCATGGAAACAGATTTGGGTCCCTGGCTGGAAAGAGATCTGGGTGCCTGGGTGGAAGAAGATCTGGAAACCAGTGGTCATATCCGAGTGGTTCCCCTCGCCCGACCATCACCATGATCATCATCATCACGAATCTGGTTGGGATTGGGACCGCAAGGATACCGGTGCCGCACCCGCAGCCGCAGCCGTCGCCCCTGCAATAGCCACTGCCACCGGCAAGGATAAAGTAGTGTGGAAACGCGATGACACCAATGCTTCCGCCTCGGGCAAGCCAACGCTGCTGCAGCCAGTGGCCAGTGCCGATTTCCAGGCCAAAGCTCTGGAGGCAGCCAAGTCGCCAGCTGCTGCCGGACCCGCAGCCTCGGTGGCCGCCACCTCGCAATTCAAGTTTCCCGGTGCGTAGGCAGAGCAGCAGTGCAGCCATTCGCCATTGCATCACTGCATCGCCGCCTGCACCTGCACCTGCAACTGCATCTGCCCGTCCCAAGCTCCTTGTAAATAGTTACAAACCAGTCGCTAGCTCTTAAGGCATCCATCCACTTCCATTTGCTTTGGCGCCACTTTAAATTATCTCTAGACTTACATGTTTAATTAACAACAAAGTGAATACAACTACGAATAAAATAAATAAATACAATTAAAACTAGGTTCAGTCTCTCAGTGGGCATGGGCATGACCCTCCTCATGCTCCCACTCGGTGGGGGCATTGGGCAGCGGCACCCATTCATTGTGGACGGTCGGTGTCCAGACCTTCTTCCACACAGGCTCGTAGATTTTCTTGGTCCGCCAATACTTCACCCAGCGGGCATTCCAAGTAGTTTTGTTCGCCCAGAAGCCGTCCGCCTGCGGATCCAGGGTGTCTGTGTGTCTTACGCTGTAAACGTGTCGTGTGCGAGGGGAGAGGATAGGTGGGATAGGTTCGGTTGGTGAAAGTGGTCTAGTGGCTAGTGGTTACGCAATCGGCTCACATGGTAGTGGTCTTGCCGCCCAGGCAACAGCTGATGGCCAGGCACAAGAGCAGCAGTGCTGTCAGCAGTCGAAAGGGGAAAGCTCCTTCTGTGATGATTGGCCTAGGCATCCTGTCTCCGATAGTCTCCCCTTTCATGTTTCGCAGTCGAATGGGGGCTCTATTAACTCCACTCTTCATTTTATGGCTCCTACTGAGCGCTGGCCTGTCATGCTCTGTTCCCTAATTGAAATTCAGTGCGCCCGGGCCAAAGCCAAAGGCAGCCACCATTAACCATCAAACGAATGAATTGCAAATTCCCGCACTTGGCACGATCTGATTTGCGGGTGAAAATGGTTGTAAATCCCAAAGCGATAGACTTATATAAGAGCAATTTCTCGGTTCGTTTGCAGCTCTTGTTTTCACACATTGCCCCGTGCTGGTGGCAAGCCACACGATAGAGGAGACATTTATTATGTACCGATCCGATCTGATCCGATCCACCAGAAATGTTCGAGGCAACAGCGTTCTTAAATATTTTTTGTTGCATTTCTTTCTTAAGCCTAATGTAAAAACGTTGCAAATCAAAGTTCTGTATGTGTGGCAAAGCTTAGGAGTAACAAATTCATGAGCACATTTCCAACATTTTGCAGAAAACAAGTATTACATTATATTACACACATTCGTTTCGTACAATTCGCGCAGAGTATTGTCTATAGCATGCAATATACACACATTTTTATATAGAGTAATCGTAATCGTAGGTATATGGTGTGTCTATGTCTAGAGGGCATCAACTTAAGGCAGATGGTTGCAGTGATCGTACAGGCGATGGTGTGATAGTGACAGCGATAGATACTCGTATTAAAGCCTATAGTTTCATTTCGAAAGTTCGTTTGATTTTTGATTCTCTGTTATATTTATATTCAATGCTGCCGACATTCGCAGTGATTACACTAATTTAGAAATAATATGGCACAATTAGCGCAAAATAAAGTTCAGTAAATGTCCAAGTATTTGACCTAACATTAAGGATACACATACACATACACATACAAACAGCACAACACTAAAGACAGCACGGAAATGGGGTTCTTACAATTGATCTGTTTTTGATTATTTGTCTGTTTGTGTTGATTCGCTGCTTCAATTCCTTTCTCCTCTTCGTTCTCTGCCGGTGTCAGTCTTTTGAAATACCATTTGAATCGATTCATCTAGATGTAGTTTGCAGTTTGCAATTTGTTCGTTCATTGTGTTCTGGGAATGTTCAGTGGTTGGTTGTCTCGTGTGTGTGATTGAGTGAGTGAGTGGTTGAGTTGAGTTGGTGGGTGGTGTTGCGGCTGGTTGCTCGATTGTTTGCTTGCTTGGTTGTGCGGTGTGCACATATGTATACAATGGCTAAGCTAACTTAACTACGGTCTAAACAATGATGAGTACAATAGATTCGAGCTCTCAAGTACAATTCCCCCGAAAGGAGCAGGAGCAGGAGCTCACTCGAAGGACATCAGATTGGCTGGCAATGGCTTTGGCACACGCATTGTGGCCAGCTTGCAGATGGCGTTCGTCCAGAGATGCGTCATTTGCGGACTGTCGGTGCGAAACTTGTAGACGGTGCCCAGAGTGCGGTGGCACAGCTCGAAGGTGTTCTTGTGCTTCGTGTTGTCGCTGACGTGGGCGTACCAGCCATCCAGGGGGCACACCTTGCAGGGCTCGCGCTTGAAGTCGCTCCGCTCGCTGCCCTTGAAGGACTTGGGCGGAAAGTAGACCAGAGAGTTGGCCCAAATTTGCAGCCAGTATCGCTGCCAGGAGGCTACCGCCGGCTTGCGTCCTTCCTTTTGAACGGTCTTGCGACGAACGCAGCCCTGCATGGCGGCTGCCGCCTCCGGGGACATCAGATCGCATTCGCTGCCTGTGAAGTCGCACAAAATTCCCTCGGCGCTCTCCAGGGATGTGAGATCCGCATTGGACAGGGCATCGCTGTGCTCCAGCACCGAGTCGTCGAGCAGGTGGTGTCGTGGCAGCACGCCCTGGTCGTGCTCCAACTGCAGATGGTGCGGATGGCCGTCGCCGTGACTGTGCGTGGCAATCTTTCCAAAGATGCTAAGGTAAAGTGGATTGTTTTAGTTAAAGTCTTGGTCTGTTGGACTTCGAAAGTTTTTCATGCATCTCAGCTATGAGGTAATAAATGAATGTAAAGCAACAAAGGACGAACTGCGTATGTGTGTGTGGGGTGTGGGAAGAGTGTGGTTTTGTGGTGAAACAGAAACCAAATCAAAAGAGCAGTGTGTGGGGCGTAGATCAGAGGGTGTAGGGTGTCTTTCATATGAAGCATTTCCAACTTGGGTCCGTGCAAAAACTGAACGACAATAACTTAGGATGATAATATCGAAATGAAATAAGGTCTGCGGGTGGGTTCTGGTTCTGATCAGTATCGGCTACAGGCGTTCATACAAGTGTATATCCAAGCTACAGGACTCACCCGCGGCATCTGCACCGCTTGTTGGAGATGGTGCCAATGCCCGGCGCAATCATCACAATGCAGCATTGACACTTTTGTGCAAAGTTGCGCGGCAAGCTGCTGCTGCGAAATCTATGGCGCAGTGCATCATTTTAGGTTGCGGTTGCGGTTGCGGATGCGGTTACGGTTACGGTTGCCGTTGCAGTTACAGATTTTTCGAGAGTACATTAACAATTACACAAATTACACAAAACGAAAGCAGAAGCCAAAGCAAAACAATCAAGTGAGAGACAGAGTAAACGAGAGACAGATTAACGATTAATAAAGACCCGGTGTATACAATGTCCAATTGGCGCAGTGATTTGAGTTGGTGGAGAGATTAGGTAGGAGTTCGAGTGGTTAAGAACGGAATGAACCGAATGGGTATCGCTTGTCGTGGGTACAGGTATTGTCCTGGGCCGGTACTTACTTGGTGCCCAGACTGCGACACTTGCGATGGCCGGGTACAAACTTTGTGCCGCTGGCCATGCGCATGGAGCCAATGGTTTTGGCTGGCGAGAGATTCAAACAGCCCAGGGCTGGTGTGACGGTTTCCACATTGAACGACTCCTTGGAGCTGCAGGACGACGAGCTAGGGCCTGAGGGCGATGCCGGTTCCAGATTCAGTGAACGTCTAGGAGGAGATCACAAGAAGGTTCTTTAAATGCATATACATATTGTATGTAGATTGATTTACTTGTACTGATCCTCCTCGAATATATTCTGCAGCTCCTCGATGTATCGTATAGATGTGAGGTACTTCTGCGTGGACTCATGCGGCTGCAGCTGCTTGTAGTCCGACTGCTGATAGTTTGAAATGACACGGAGTATGTTGTTCATCTTGTTTCGTCGCTGCTCGGGCTCCAGCCCACCCTTGTGCGGGTGCGCCAGATCGATGTAGATTAAATCGGTGAGAAAGAGTCCCAGATAGGGTATGCAGGGCAGGCGTAGGCTCTCCAGGTAGGCCCGCAGATTGGCCCAATTGTCCTGATCGCTGAATATGTCACTGAGCCGATCAAACGACTGACGATCCTTCTTGGACAGACAGGCCCACGTCTTCTTCAGCCGATAAATGCTGGCGCTCTGCATGGCCGAGATTATGGCGAACAGCGAATGGAGGTTGTTCAGCTCGTGCAGCTTCTTGGCCACCTAGAGAGAGTCAAACGTGGGTGGGATTATTCAACTGAAGATTCGGTTGAAGGATCCTCTCCTATACCTTGATGAAATGCGTCAATATCTCCGCTCGCTGCTTGGGCTGTTCGCCGTTCAATATCTCTTGCACTGTCCAGAAGCTCGTGTGGTTGAAGCGCTTGGTGAAGGCCACAATGTTCGGCGTGACCACATGCTTGTCCTTCTTTGTCCAGGCACAGCTGCCCAGCTCATCCGGCTGAATCACTGCGAAGACAGGAAAGTCTAGCAGCGTGATCTGGTTGGCTAGAACATCGGCGGGCACTCGCAGGGCGCTCAAGATGACCGCATCCAGCTGCTTGATGGAGCCATGGGCCGGCAGGCTCTGCGACTTGGAGGACGGTGCTGCCGAGGCCCTGGAATCGAGAAGTTTCTGTAAGAAGTGAGTCAATGGTTGTGGGTGGTTCACTTACGCTATGCTGTAGTAGCATCCCGGCGAGTCTGGCGAGGAGGAGAAACTGTTGAGGCATCCGATGGAGTTCTTGCGTCGCGTGCTCTTGATGTTCAGCGTTTTGCTGGCCTGATGCTGCATCATCTGAGGCTCCACCTGGTGCTCCTTCGGGCTCTTCTCCTGCCGCAAGCAGGCCATTGTATGCGCATTCCCATTCGGACTCCGCTGCTTGGCCAGTCGAGGCGGCTGCTGCTGCGACTGCATGGATGGCGGCGTAGCAGGAGCGGGAGAGTTCTGTCTGAACTGCAACTGCGTAGAATACGCCTGCCCAGCGTATCCATTATAGTCGGTTGTTGGTTTTCTGCTCAACTGAGGGATTGGCAAACATTAGTTAAACCGTTTTCAATGGGTAATCGAGAAGTCTTACCTCCGAGTAGCGCAGATTATCCATGGACAGGTCGCGTGAGATTTCCGAGTATCGCATCATGGCAACCAGCGGACGTGAGACTTGGACAACACAAACAGACTGCAATAAACGACGGGACTTGTAAGTATAAACTTTCCGATTGAGTTCGCTCTGTGATAAAGTTTCGAATGGATCCGCTGTTATACCCTAGCGAAGGAGTGTTTAATGATTTACAAGACTTCTCGGACATCAACTACGATCGCTGTAGATCCAAATATCACCTGCGATAGGAAGGATCGATCTGCAAGGGTATGCACAGCTTCGGGCGACCGTTTTCCTTTCTTTCCACGCGCTTACTGAAACCGAAGTTTGTTTTGCTGTGGCACGGTGTTGTTCTGCATTGTGGCTTTTGTGTTGCACGAACAGCGGAAAGGCGGCAGCTTCTGGCACGCTTCGCTGCCCAATTTCCAATTGAATGGAATGGGCTATGTGAGTCACGAGCACGGAGCGCGCGGAAGCAATAGGAAGACCTGGCCCGGCCTGGTCCGCTCTGCGTTGCTCTTTTATGGTAGCAGTCGTGTGGTCGACTGGCTTTTTGGGGGTGCAACAATATGCTGCACACACAGACACACACTCGCACCACTGATAAAGGCTATGGCTGCAACGGCCAGCGGAAAGTTTTGTCTTGTTTTGAAAACGAGTCACCAAAGCCAAAGCCGAAATTGGTTTTCCGCTTGGTTCAATGAACTCGCTGAGCACGGGCCCTGGAAATGAACCCAAATTTAACTACGGGCCTACGAAGTACAAGTATGTATCTATCTCCCTTCTCTGAATGCCGGTCATTCTCTAGATTTCCACTGCAACGCTGAGAATGATAGATAGTTTGAGTTCTATCTTCCATGCCCTGCCCTGCCCGGCACCACACTGCACTGCACTGCAGTGTCTGTGTATCCACGCCATTTCTATGCACATTTCTCCAAGCAAAGTCTGACTGAGACGACCCCGGCTAATTAATTTCAATTAAGTTATAATCATTTCAAAGAAGAGCTGATCAAATGCAATGACGTCCACACATAGCCCCACTGGCATCGCCTTCGCCATGCTGTCGCGGCTGTCACTGGGGGTCTGTGTCTGTATCTGCGTCTGCGGTTCCTTCGATTATTTTGCGTTGCTCAGTGGACCAAATGGAATTACCCGATTCAGATATGGCCGAGAAAATATGATTAGAGATGAGTGTGTGGCGTTGTGGGGGTGCGATGAAGACAGCAAGCCACAGAGAGACGATAACCAAAGACGGAAGAGGAAAAGTCAGTATCCATATGGATACGGTAATGGCACTAAATTCTATTTCGCATTTCCTTCTATACTATTCGATTCGAACTGAGAGCAGATTCCATTCTAATCGTGCGGGATTCGCATCTTCTCAGGCATTTGCATATGCTTCTATCCCGAAAAAAGGAAATCCCATTCAATTGCAGCGTATTTACAAAAAAATACACAAGCAGATATACGGCTACTCGTACGGGGGCGAGTATGTGGAGGGATATATGTAGATAAAATGAAAACAAATGGGGGGGAACGAAACAAAAACAACCGACAAAAGCCCAGAAAAGACAAAAGGCGAACACAAATTATATATGTATGTACATATATTCCAAAATGCCAGACGACTGCCTCAAGTTTTTGAGCAAATGGACTTTATTGACTATTGAACTATTCGCTCAGCACACACAAATACTCGTATCTCATTCTGATGGGATGGGATGGGTCGAGTCCGTGTCCGAGTCCGATTCCGAATATACCACAAATTACGGATATGTGTATCTGCCAATCTGTGCGAATTTCGTTCAGAGTTCTTTTCGGTTATGGCTCGGAAAAGAGAACACATTTATAGTAGATATCAAATTATAGCAATTAAAGCCAAGCCAAACAATAAACGTTCCTCATGTGGCCTGCCCTGTCTATCTGTTAAGATTTCCCTCTTTTCTGTCTGGAAGACAGATCTCCTTTAATGCGAATTTCGTAAACTTTTCAGATCCAGCGGATTTATGTGATATAGATAAAAAAAAACACGGCAACAAATGGCTGTTTTCGTGGTCAGGGATATGGAAAAATGTGGATATGGAGGCACCTCTTTTTGCCTGTTTATCTGCCCAAAATGCCGCCCACTGCAATCTTCCCCCTGAACGGCACCATCTCTCCCTAGTCTTTCTCTGGCCAATATGTTTATTGTCTTTACATAAATTTCTTCAAAGAAAACAAACAAAACAGCTGCAGAGTTCGCGGAAATCACATTGCCTTCTCCGTTCTGTTCTCCGTTCTCATATTCATTTTAATTTCCATTCTGCTTTTCAGTTTTTTGTTTATCAGTGTAAGGCCTGCAATTGTATTTAAATAAAATACAATGCCATACATATTTCTATGCATATGTATGCTCATACATATGTTTGTGTGCGGGGGAGGGGGGTAATCATGTGTGCCTGAGGAAACTTAGCATTAATATTCTTGTTTCTCCTCTCTGGCTGCTGGCGTTTTCCATTGATAAATTCTTTTGGCCCCTTCGTGTGTGGGTGGGTGTTGCTCTGGAATTTGCGCCGGCGGCTACGACATGTGATTGCCCATCAAAAGAATCTGCAGTTCAGCTCTGCTTGACCCTCAGACTTCGCTGCGGGGCCAAAGATCTCTGGAGCCGCTTTCTTTATGCATAGTTCGAGCTGGCAGCACAGTTTTTACAAAATATTTTATGCATGTAATATCTCTCGTACTTATACAATATGGATAATGGCGGGCAAGGTCAGCGGTGAGTGGCTGTCGCCAGTGATCTTCGCTCGGCTCGTCGTTTCATTCTGCTGTCAAGTTCAACAACCGCCCGAAGAGATTTGCGATTAAAAATGAAATATTTGTGCATTAATTTCCATTTGACTCAATCAACCTTCGACACCGACTGCCAGAGAAGACATTGGAACATCAGAGGGTGGCGGGATGCTATTCAAGTGGGAAAACATTTAGCTAATCTTTCATTGAGAACTAGGGGCGTTATCATCCGACCATAATCCACTCGGCGGCACACTCGGGGCTCCACGGCAAGTGGCAGCCCGTAGAAAACTATTCACACACACGCTCGCGCACATGCACTCGACTGACGCACACTTCGATGGAGGAATACAGGTAATTACGGTCGGTCGCTGGTGGGTAACAACAAGAGAGAAACTACCAGTACAAATGAAAAGTGCAAAACTGAACAACAACCAGAAAGGAAGCCCACGCTTGGACGGACCGAAGCTAGAGATACCCTTGGGGCACCGATCGATTCTGAATTATGTGTGTTTGTGTGTACAATAATATCTTGGTTATCCGATCGTAGCAGTTCCGCATTTAATAAGGGTTTAATAACTGGTTTTCATAAGATCAGGCAGAACAGATCAAGAATACAGAGAATACATATACATATGTACATATGAGTACCCTTATTAATCGCAGGGTCGGACATGTGTCGGCTTGCAGAATTGCAAAGTTCTGGGAATAATCATGATACCCCCGCGTGAGAGTGCACAAAAACAAAGCTGGGGCCCACAAGGAAGGCCAAGCAATTGAGCTGAGGTTTCTTCTTTCTCGCATTTTGTTTTTGTTGGTTTTGCGGCTTATGTGATCCGCGCTTCCAAAGTGGGTCACTTGCAGGCACCCAGTGAGCGGCTCAGGTCCCATCCCGGACTAGAAATGAACCATTTACCCATTTCTTTCCGAGTGGCTGTACTTAAGCCAGAACAAGGGCAATTGGAAGCGAGAGGTAGGGAGACGGATGGAGAGGGCCTTGAAATGGCATGTCAGCATCTCACATCTTGCAACGATGCGAGGGCAGGCAGAAACATCTGTCGCTGCTTCTGCTGCTGCTGGGACTCACATCCTGTTGAACAAGTATCCGTGGACCAAAGAAACGCAGCAGCAACAACAGCTGGAAAACATTTAAATTCGAATTTCGAGAAGGGGCGTTGCTAAACGTGCTAGTGTGTGTGTATCTGTGACTGATAGTAGCATTTGCTTATCACATGATCTAACGCTAAAGGAAGTGTCAAGTCAAGCAATGCGGGTAATGCTAAACGATTTTTATTGATTGCGCTGCTCGACGACAAACCAAACGATGGATGATTCACATAGAAGACATACCCTGCTTTCCTACCGGAAGCGGGGGAACGGTGAACACCCCTAACCAAATCGATAGCGCATTGAACACGAAAGCAAACAGACACACACCTTCGCACGCAATTTACCTTCGTTAACGAAAGCCAAGCTCCATTGTATGCCAAGCGGGCGTCCACTCCCCATCCCCTGTCACTCGCGCCTTGCCCCGTTTCGTAATCAGCATGGACGCGCGGGACACCGAAAGAAAAGGAAAATTGCACTTGATTCTTGATGATTTCTGGGGCGACACGGACGCCGTCGCCTTTCCAAAATAGCATTGCACATTATTTATAGCTTCCCAACGCCTAGCACCCCCCGCCCACGGTACAAACCCAGCCCTTCGCGGTAGCCCCACAGCAGCGCAGACCAGAACTCACCTAAACAGCAGCTGAAGCTGTGGCACTGTGGCCGCATTATCCAACTTGGGGCACGGGCACCGCTTTAATTCGATTAATTGGTGTGTGACGATACGCGCGCAACGCACATTTAATTAATCTTCGCTACACTTATTGGCTTCTTCGCGTCTCTTTTAGCATTGGGGAAAAACAAATAAATGTTTGGTCGGCGCGCGATACCGACGCCGAGAACTTTCAACCACCACACATTTGCTACCTTATGTTATCTCCACGTATCAGACCGAACATCGAACAGGAAAAGCGCTCCGCCAGCAAAGTACTGTTGGATTCTTAAACACAAACACAAAAAAATTAGTAGTATCCAGAAATTTAAATGATAAAAATTACACAGAATTCACGCGACCAGTGTGACCGCGACCCTCAGAAATATACCAAAATATACCGTCTTGTTTTCGAAATATACCGTAAATATACTGACGAATTCAAGGTCTATTTTACATATTCCTCGTTTTTGATCTTCCGTCGAATATTACCAGCTATATAGAACATTTAGCCATGCCCACATAATTTTAGCCCATTGATGAATAAATTTTCTACACAATTGGTTAGTTTTTAGTCCTTGCTTTTGTTGTATTTTGACTAAAACAAGGCTTAAACAAAATAGTTCAACAAAAAAAACAGTCGCCAAAGACCTAGTATAGGTATTTGTATACCCTATTTTGTTAATTTTATATGAGAGGGTAAATATGATATGAAGATAAAACGTAACTAATAAAGACTTTTTCTCAAAACATATTCATGTTTATTATTTGTATATTGTATATATATCTCGATCCTGATACCTATTCTTGTTCCCTGCAAGAAAAAAATAAGCTTTAAATATCGTTGAAATATGTTTAAAACAGAGACTAAATTGTTTTTGCCTTCTTTGGACCCTGGGATGACAAACATATTCACAAATCTATAACATATATTTCCCCCAGGGTATGGGTGCATGGAATGGGACTCATTGCTGTGAGCCGGTTATTACCGATTCCACCCGATTCAAATAAATACCGAAATATACGGTCTCATCTTCAAAATATAGCGAATTATTCATATTCCTGACTAGCGCGTTGAGTACCCCAGAGTACTGACGCGTCAAAAATATGTGATTGTATGCTTTTTTCAGATTTTTTGAACTCTCTCAGGTCTGGTTCTGTTTTGCCAGCATGTTTTAGTGTATGGGTGCACATGCATTCTCACGTACTTTGCGTGTGTGTGTTTAGTATTGCTGGCCGCTAGAACTGAAATTTGATTTTGGTTCTTGTTTTGGGTCTTTTGATGGACAGGTGGTGGGGGTGTGGTACACTAGGGCGCGGGAAATAAAATAAAAGCTGTTATTTGTTTGATTTATACTACAAAATATAAAATATTACAAAATTATAATTGCACATTTATTATTATATATTAAATGGGGTGAAAAATTAATCTGAATTTTGAGTCGACTTGATATGACATAATTTCAAGACTATTAAGTAATTATGTCACATCCATGTTCCCCGCCTAAAATTAAATCTGTTAGATATATGTACATACATACATATAAATAAAAATAAAAACTTATACATACAATTTTACAAAATAAAATAAAAACTCCTACTACCGCAAAATTTTGAGCTTCTTATCGTATGATTTTGAATTTTGATTCCCTATCATCCTATCTGTTAACCATTTACAATTTTTCTAATCAAAATCAATACAAACTGATTGAGCAGATGATTTCGGTGTACAAAGCACGGATCGGAGAATTTAAACCAGTCTGCATATTTAACTATTTTTGACGTTAAAATTATACATTTTTGGACTATGCTTCTTTTTAAATTGAATTTGTGAGACTTTGTCTCGAAATGCCAATTAAAAATATCAAAATAAATTTTAATTTATGTAAAAAAATCTTCAGAAGGAGCTTTAAGTTTTAAACTACTGCTGACATAGCCAACATTTTTATTGAGTATTAAATACTCGGAAAAACATCGGACCTCATCGGACGATTTTAAAAGCTCAGAGCATTTATTGCAGTCATAATTTTTCAGCAGCTTATGCAATAATTACATTAAATTCATACATAGTTCGATTATTGTTGGTAACACCGCGTGATCTGATTAAATAAAATAAATTTTTTAAGAGGTCTTGGTTTCATTTGGACTTAGCAATATAAATAACTTCAAACATTTTGGGCCAATGAAAGTATGGAGTTGATTGTTAAAATCATACCCTTTATGCAGTAGACTTCCTGTGGATATTTAAATTCTTCAAAATATTTTTGCATATCCGACAGGGTCTCATTGCCAAGATTTTTGTCTTGCAGTGCACTCATAAATGGGTTTTTACCGTAGAGGACATGACTATTTAGACAGTCGAATAATCTATTAATTTTTTCAATAAATGTAGCCGTCGCTTCTGCATTTTCTTTGCACTTTAAGAAGCCTCCAGAACTAATCATTGTTCGAAGAGCAGCGGCCACACTTTGGCTAAACACTTGAGTGGCATATTTGACCTTCATTTTTTCAAAGCTATTTGGATATATATGCTTTGTTGTTAATTTCGTGTAGAGTCGCGTTGAATTTCTGGAATCGATTTCATACAGTTCTTCGACTATTTTCCATGAAACAACGCCATCAGGGGTATAATGATTTCTATTTCAGACAATGTTCCTTAGCGATTTAATCAAATGTGGAACATAGTAAATCGCAAATATTTCTTTATCTTGAACTTTAAAGCTGGGGTTCTTAATGTCGACTCCTTCAGAAAACAGCTCTATTATTTGAGCCCTGTTTGTTCTTTTTAAAGTATTGGTTATTTATTATTAGTTAATGCGATTTAATATAGCATCTCCGCCATTGACCTAAATCTGTGAACGCACCAACACTTTTCACGGAACGAAACAAAACCAACCTGCAATCAGCTGTTCAGTTGCAGAAGTCCCGCGGGGGTCCCGCCAGCCATCCTTAATTGGTGGAATATTTGGAAAAATTTCAATATTGTTTATTGCTTCTGTCCCGGGTACCCTGTGATTATCTATTTACGATTCAGTGGTACTTCGATAAGAAGCCACAAAAGCGAAATTAAAGCAAGAATGGATTGTGCAGAAGATCGGATATCTTTATAACTATAGTTTATTAGTGTTCAATCAGCGTTTAGAGTAATTAAAGCAATTTAACTCTACCATGCATAAATGAACACAGCATAAAATAACACGTTCGTGTCATTCAAATTTTATTGTGCCCTCAAGAGCAGGAACAATGCGTTGCCAGCTGATTATCTCTGCGCTTCTCGGATTATTCCTAACATTCCACATCAATATAAACGTAAATATATGGATAATACTAGTAAAGTGGACAATATTGAACCAAGTTTTTTAGGATGCCGTCGTCTTCAAGTTTACAAACGTCGTCTGCGAGAGTTACAACCAATCCTGGTTCGTGTTCCACAACTATCGTCTGAAGGCCGTCAGTCGAAACAAAGTGCTCCTCAATATAAATGGTACGATACTACATCCGGTCAACAATGCTTCAATGCATATCAGAATTTTCAAAAAGGCAAGCGGCTATAAGCCTTGGCTAGTCGATATTTACTTTGATGCCTGTCAGTATTTGAGAAAGCGGAATCAACCTATTGCTAATATAATCTATGGGCTCTTCAAAGATTTTAGTAACTTAAACCACTCATGCCCCTACGTGGTAAGATTATACATCGATGTCTAACCAATTGCACATCTGAAATTTATATTGCAGGGTCCACAGATTGTCAAGGACTTTTATCTAAGACCTGAGCTACTGCGTGTTCCCATGCCAACAGGGGATTATTTATTGGCGCTTCAGTGGTACTTCGATAAGAAGCTACAGTTTGATACGAACGTTAGTTTTACTTTCGTGGAGGATTTAATGAAGAGAAATTAGTGGGAATCACCTGAATACAGATTCAGTAGAATCCTGAAGATCCCTTAAAAAACAAAATGTACTGTACCGATTAATCAAATATATGTATGGGCTATTCCGTGATATTTGACTGAACACTGTATGAAACGAAAGGGAAATAGCAACGGAAATTGGGGTCTAGTTTCGGTAAAATAAAATCTGTTTAGCCGAGAACCATCTGTTATTTTTGAGCTATAATTATCAGCATTTATTGACTCATTCATGCGGCAATGCGACGCTACAGGCTGCATGCTATTCGAGGTGATAAATTCGAATTTGCATCACCAGCAGCTATTATTGGCCTTGGAGTGGCAAACGAAATCAACTGTTGGCTGAGGGACAGTTGGCATTTGCAGATCCTGCGGAGTTACCGTTTTGCGCTTAGGAGACTTATTCAGCAGTAACAAACAGGTTAATTGAGACCGTAAAACTAAGAGCCGATTCTATTGGATTTTGAAGCCAACGGTCAGCTCCTTAAAGCCCTACCGCGTCTTCCAAACACAAATGAATGCTTTACAACTGTGATGCAAGCCAATGTCCGAACGCGAAGTGACCAATACTTTAAAAAGGTGTTACGAACCTTTGTTTTTCTTTGGGGCAAGGCCGGCTAGCCAGTCATCCCAGGGCTGGATACTTCCCAAGCCCTCAGGTCGCACAACAACCAACTGATTGGACATCTCGAACAAAATGAAATAACAAAAATAACCGACAAAAAAAAACTGAAAAAAACGGACTCTACTCGACAAACAACATTACAGTCTTCCCTCAACACAGACTTGGACCAGGTCGAGGTGTCGATGTTTTACCCCCGACGCACCCACCCTACCTGAGATCTGAATCACACGTTCCGGATCTCCCTGCCATTGGCAAAAGCCTTACCCTCTCGTTGCTGTGGCTCCTCTTCCCCCCATACGAAACGCTTAACAATTCATTTCTTCGTTATAATCTTCACTTCATTTCCTATTTTCACACGATATCATTTCTAAACTAGGCCTGCCTATTCATCCCCCCCTCATCTTAGTACTACTGGCGGTTAATAAATAATTAGATTAATAGGAATAAATAATATAATAAATATAAATAAATAGGTTACATATATATAATAAATATGGACGGACTTAAATTACATATACTTATAACTAGAGACGTCTAACAAAAATAATTAATGGGAGTAAATAAGTTGATGTGCTTTTTTTCTTCTCCCTAAGTGGGCGAGGGTCCCGCACTACGTGGCCAGGTCTGATCCTTCGAGACCAGCAGGAAAAACAAGCCAGGGTGGCGGAGCTGTGACCTATTCCTCTTATGCTTCCTGGTCCTGGTTCCTGGTCTTTCCCTGATCTGGATCCCTTTTTCTTTCAGAACACAAAAAAATCGCTAAGTCACTGTGCCCGGCGCGCATGCTCCTCCGTTGCGGGAATTTTTCTTTCTGAACCCCCTCTTGGATGTTCTGTTTAATGCTCCCGGCTGCCGATCCCCATGGCTCTCTCTTCTATCGCCCTTGAACCAGGTTCAAGGGCATGGCCTGATTCGGGCTGCTGGCGGCTCTCTTTTCTTTTGGGTGTGGGTGAGTTGGCTTCGGGACTCCGTTATGGGCTGAGATCGGAAATCCTCTCACAACGGCTCCGGAGAGCGCGCGGAACTCTAACTCTCCAGGACCAGGTGGCCACTCTTCGCTAACCTTTCCCCTTAAATTTTGGCCCTGCCACTCTGTTCAAAAAAATACCTTCCTCTCAGCGCTTCTAGGGTCTCGCCTATCGATATCTTCGCATGCAACACCTAGCGAAAATTCGAGCGACCATGGCCGCGGAGAATTATTCGCAAACATCGAAGAGCTTCACCAAAAATGCTGGCATTCTCGGACATTACAGTGCCTAGGAGGATCTTGCAGCGCCCAACGTAGGCTTACACCCACGTATCTGATAATCCTTAAGTGAGTGTTTTTAACTCTGAAGTCCCCAGTCTGCAATTTTCGCTACAATTTTAGGTCTTTGGCGTGAAAAATCCCCACCGGCCTCCCCGACAGATCCTCCAGCTCGTAGGCGTTATTCCCTACTGGACGTACGACTCTGCATTTTAGAAATTTCCGGGCGAACTTGGCGTTGTAGCTTTTGCCAAAGTCGCTGAGGGTGAAGTTGCGCCTGTAGACTTCTTGGCCAGGTCTGGCGAAAAAGACTCGGGCCCGTTTGTTATAACGCTGGCTGCTCCGCTCATACGCTTGGTGTAGGCTGTGTTTAATTTGCTCGCGAATGAGGTGTCGCTTATCCGCGGGATCTAATGCGTGCACTTCGTGTTCCGTCAAAGACTGCAGCTTCCTCGCCAGCTTATAGCAGTTCCCATTCAGGAACATCTGCTGTCCAAATACAGCGAAGAACGGCGTGACGCCTGTGGCTTCGTGCACGGAGTCACGGATTGACACTTCGATCTCCGGTAGGTAGATGTCCCAGTCCCTGTGATCCTTCTCCAAATACGTCCTTATTGCAGCGAGTATCGTCCGATTTACTCTCTCGGCTGCATTGCTTTGCGGCGAGTATACTGCTGTGCGCATGTGTCGGATCCCGAAGCCGCTGACCATGTCCATGAAAGTCTTCGACAGGAACTGCTTTCCGTTGTCGGAGTGGATCACCTCTGGCACCCCGAATTTGTAAAAGACCTCTTGCACCAGGAATTGAATGACGTTCGCCGCGGTCGCCTCTCTCATCGCCTTCAAGAAGGTGAATTTCGAAAAGTGGTCTACGACGACGAAAATCCAGGCCTGTCCCCTTTTCGACCTGGGATACTTTCCAAGGAAGTCTATGTAGAGCTTTTGGAATGGCCTCTCCGTGGTTACTTCCTGACCGATCCCGACTTGGCTCCGGTAATTGGGTGCTTTGGATTCCTTGCATTCGGTGCAGCTTCGGACGTATTCCCGCACTTGTGCCGTCATCGCCGGCCAGTAGTAGTGCCTTTTTAATCTATGCAAGGTCTTCTTCATTCCACCGTGTCCAGCTGTGTGGTCTTCGTGGGCCTTTGCGATGAGGGTTTTCGTCAATGCCGCGGGAATCCATAATTTCCACATGGAACCTTCCACTTGGTCGTCGATTTGCGCGAAGGCCATTCGCTTGAATACTAGGTCCCCGTCTATTCGCAGGTCAGGCAATACTTCTTTGTTCCTGCAGATTTCTTCTTTCAGCTCCTGGTATTCCGTTGACTTGAATTCCGTCGTCTGGAATCCGAGGATTTCCGTTGGGTCTAGAACCACCTCCTCGATGCAGCGTGATAGTGTATCCGCCACTATATTTTCGACTCCCTTGCGGTGTTCGATCTCAAAATCGAACCTCTGCAGCCGCAATGACCATCTCGCTAGACGCCCATTCAGGTCCTTGAGTGACATTAGCCACTTGAGGCTGGCGTGATCAGTAATTACCGTGAACGGCATCAATTCCACATATGGCCTGAATCTCTCTATCGCCAATACCGCAGCTAAACATTCTTTCTCCGTTACAGAATAATTTATTTGGTGTTTGTTCAGCTTGGAAGAAAAGAATGCCACTGGACGCTCTGCTTTGTCGTCATCCAGCTGGAAAAGCACTGCTCCCACTCCAAAATTTGAGGCGTCGCACTGGATGTAAAAATGGCGTTTGAAGTCGGCATGGACTAATACAGGAGCCGTGGTGAGGGCCTTTTTCAGGGATTCTATGGCCGCCCTCGCTTCCGTTGGCAAGGAAAACTTCCCGCGCGCATGCTTCTTCAGAGCATCTGTTAACGGTACAGCGATGGTTGCGAAGTCCTTGATGAAGCGCCTATACCATCCTGCGGTTCCTATGAAGCTCCGTAGCTCCTTCACTGAACTCGGGTTCGGGATCTTTTGTATAGCCACAACCCTATCGGGATCCATTTGCAGCGTGCCACCTCCGATGATAAACCCTAGGTATTTTAGCGACTTAAAACAGAATTTGGATTTTTTTAAGCCTATCGTCAAATTCGCTCTTTTCAGGCACTGGGCCACCAATCGCAGATACCGCAGATGCGTCTGGAAATCCGGGGCTATCACCAAAAGATCGTCCAAATAAACGAAAACGTTTGATCGGAGCTGAGTTGGAATTACCTTATCCATCACTCTGCATAACCTCTGGGCAGCGTTACACAGACCGAAGGGCATCATCACGAATTGATACAGCGGACGGCCTGCGACGGTAAATGCGGTGCACTTCCGGCTTTCTGGGTCCAGTTTAATCTGCCAGAATGCGAATTTGAGGTCGACGCTAGAAATGTAGTATGTCTGGTCAATCCTGGATAGTATACCCTCGATACTAGGAAGAGGGTAAGCATCTTTTACGGTGAGTTGGTTCAGTTTCCGCGCGTCCAAACAGAATCTATTTTTGTTTGGCTTTCGCACCACCGTCGTCCGATTGCTCCATGGACTATCGCTAACTTCGATCACTCCTAGCTCCAGCATTTTATCCACCTCGGTCCAGATCACCTCCTGCATCGCTGGGGATTGAGGGTAATGCCGATCTTTAAATGGTTCTGCGCCCTCGATCAACTGGATCCGATGCTGCTCTACCGTCGTTGTTCCCAATCCGGCATCCTCATAGGTCAGAAACTCCTTCTTTACCTTCTCCAGCTCTTCGGTTTCCGTGTCTTCCAGGGCCCAAGCTTCCACTTCCACGTCCTCCGGGCAATGTTCGGCGTACTGGCTGATTTGTGACATTTGGATCTCGCCTACTTGGACCTCGCTGGATCTACTGGACTCTTCTCCGAGGACTGTGGGAGCCAGCGCGAAGGATCTCCAGAAATCAATGCCCAAGTACATGGCTTGCTCTAGGTACGGGCATACGTAAAACAAGATCTCTTTGTTCATTCCGTTATATCTTACGCAGAGTTTGGTTTTGCCGATTATGGACCTGTCTTCTCCAGAGGCTGTCTTGATGATCGAGACATAATTGTCCATTTCCACCTCAAGGTCGGCAAGGAGTTCACGGCTGCCCTTTCCTAAGACACTAACGGATGCCCCAGTATCTAGGAGTCCAGCAATCCGATGTCCTCTTATCTGCACTTCGGCAAACACTCTGGGATCGCGTCCTGCTCCTCGTCTGACTGCCTCGGCCACCTCTTTGCGAGTCTGTCGCCTTTCCTTAAATCTGGAACGGGCCTTTTGGAGTCTACGACTGACACCGCGCATCCCCTCCAGCTGCCTGTCATCAAAGATCTGGTTTCGAATTTGTATGTATCTCCTCATCCTCTCTTCGGCCGGTATAAACTTCAAACTATTTTTATTTAATTTATTCGGGCTATTATTCTTAAATTCTATATTAATTAGTGGACCATCGTTCATTTCTTCGCGGGCTTCTGTCCCGAGCGCTGATCTCCCGCTTTCATCATGCCCGCTCGTGCGTTTCCCGAGCAATTGGGACACGTTGGAGTAAACATTTCTGGTTTCCCGCAGCGGTAACAGAATATTTTGCGTTCCTTCGCCACGCAGTCTCGGAATCCGTGGTCGAACTGGCCGCAATTCCAGCAACACAGCCTGGGTTTGTTTGCCAGGTGAGTTTCTTCCACCATCCTTGCTTCGTCTTCATCCAGAAACTCCTTTTCCGGCTCTAGCTCCTCCACTCGCTTCCCGGCTGATTGGAATTTCGGCACAGGACGGAACGTCGACTTCTGCTCTCGTCCGCGAAAGTGGTACTCCACTTCCAGGCACTCTTCCCTCAGCTGCTCCACGTTCCGGACTCGGATCGCGTAAACGTAGCGGGCGATCTCATCATCGAGCCCCTTCTTCAAGACTCGCACCATTTCGGACTCAACCAAAGGTGTGGTGAGTCTAGCTGCCAGTCTGCGCATCGCTCTAAAATACTCTTCCACAAATTCGCCAGATTGTTGCCTTCGCTCATGCAAGGTGCGTAGCCGCTCGAACTCGCCACCCACTGCTCGGAACCGGGACACCAACTCGTCCTTCAAATCCTCCCATCCTTCCGGAGGCCGTTCTCGGACAAATTGCCAATACCACTCCGCCGCTTGTCCTTTGACGAGATGGTGAAAGTTGTCAAGGACCTCGTCCCACGACCGTCGGTTCTGCCTACGGAGGAACTCGACCCTGAACACGAAGTCCTGCACCGTCATCTTATTTGGATCTCCATCTCCGTCGAAGTGGATTTCCCATTTGTCGACGCGCCCCCCTCTCGCTCCTCTCCAATCATCTCTCCTTTCATATGGTGGCAGATCTGTTGGACCTCCGCCGTCTCCTGATGTCTCCCGTCTCTGCCTTCCAGCACCTGGATCCAGGTCCGCATCGGCTATTCCTCGGCGCCAGTTCTGGCTCAACCTCGCCGGCTTCCTTGGAGGCGACTGTGAATTCCATGCGTCATCGTCCTTGGGTCTTTTGGGCATGGTCCCTGTGATCGGCTTCTGCCTGAGGTGAGCTAGAGGCTGCTGATCGCCATTATTATTATCGTTGTTTTCACCCTGGTCTCTTTCCAATCTCAGATCTTGGATCAATTCCACGTTCTGGCGCAGAGGCGCCATCACCTCTGTTATGGCCCCCATCAGCTCCATAAAGCCGCGACGGATCTCCTCCTGCAACGTCCTACTCAGGGTATCTGCCATGCTGCCTCTCCACGTCTCCTGTGCTTGCGCTATGGCGACATTTACTCCTGAGAGAATCTCGGAGGGCAGTGCGTTCGATTGGCCTGGCAAATTCCAGCTGTCGTCTTCACGCCCCTCAGCGCCCTGTGTGTCCCCGCCTTGCATCTGTCCTTGGAGGTTACCTGGTGGAGGAGTCCTGCGAGTCATTTTCTGCTTAGACCGCAAGTTGTACGCGCTCATCAACCTAGCCCTGTATTTCCCTACCTCGAACTATCCTAATTATCTTTTTATTCAATACAATTAATTATCTACTCTTCTTTCAGAACAATCGCATAAACACTACCTATAACGCCAACTCACTGATCTTCAGCACAAAAACGTTTAATACGGCAAAAACACTAATAAGGGGGAAAGGAACCACAACTACTACTGGGGCCAACTCTGCACATGGTGTTCTACGTCTTTTCCTGTCCAACGTCTAGAATTTGGCGAGCGCTGTTGACTGATCTTATCTTCCTTGAAAGATTAAGAGTCAAGGGCGCTCACTTCCCTACAGTCGCTGTTTCCGCCTACTTCCCTACTGAATGTTCGTTGCGGGATGTTGTAGCTGCTCCGAGTGCAACGCGTGGCCGACATCTGTCCCCACGGGCCACTCAGAACAAAAAATCTCCTTGAGAATCTACTCTCCCGACTCCATCCAGCGGTAAGCAGGGGAAGCGAAAAACAGAAATCTTTCTGACCATTCCTAACTTCGGGTATTTCTTTTTCTTCAGGTTCTCCTTTTGCACACCAGGCACCGGGCCGGTTGCTAACTGGCTTTTGGATTCTCCTCTGCCAGTGCCAAACCAAATCCCCTCTTGAGATTGCCTGCTTCCCGTTGTCAGATAAGTGCCGAAACATCAAACATCAAAAAAAAACTATTTACTTTGTGGATTTTTTTCTTGCATCCTCAGGTCCCTCAGCGCCGTGCTTCTGTGAGCCAACTCGTCGCGTCCCTCACAGGCCACCGGAACACCGATGGACCCCAGATTGCAGAATACCACTCGAGATCTATCTTCTCTGCTGGATATTTATAATTTCTTCGACTTCCGTATGATTCGCATCCGTACTCTCCCTCTTTGATGGTCGAGCCAGGACTGCGAGTCCGCTTCCCTGTCTCAGATTGGGCGCCATTATTGTTACGAACCTTTGTTTTTCTTTGGGGCAAGGCCGGCTAGCCAGTCATCCCAGGGCTGGATACTTCCCAAGCCCTCAGGTCGCACAACAACCAACTGATTGGACATCTCGAACAAAATGAAATAACAAAAATAACCGACAAAAAAAACTGAAAAAAACGGACTCTACTCGACAAACAACATTACAGTCTTCCCTCAACACAGACTTGGACCAGGTCGAGGTGTCGATGTTTTACCCCCGACGCACCCACCCTACCTGAGATCTGAATCACACGTTCCGGATCTCCCTGCCATTGGCAAAAGCCTTACCCTCTCGTTGCTGTGGCTCCTCTTCCCCCCATACGAAACGCTTAACAATTCATTTCTTCGTTATAATCTTCACTTCATTTCCTATTTTCACACGATATCATTTCTAAACTAGGCCTGCCTATTCATCCCCCCCTCATCTTAGTACTACTGGCGGTTAATAAATAATTAGATTAATAGGAATAAATAATATAATAAATATAAATAAATAGGTTACATATATATAATAAATATGGACGGACTTAAATTACATATACTTATAACTAGAGACGTCTAACAAAAATAATTAATGGGAGTAAATAAGTTGATGTGCTTTTTTTCTTCTCCCTAAGTGGGCGAGGGTCCCGCACTACGTGGCCAGGTCTGATCCTTCGAGACCAGCAGGAAAAACAAGCCAGGGTGGCGGAGCTGTGACCTATTCCTCTTATGCTTCCTGGTCCTGGTTCCTGGTCTTTCCCTGATCTGGATCCCTTTTTCTTTCAGAACACAAAAAAATCGCTAAGTCACTGTGCCCGGCGCGCATGCTCCTCCGTTGCGGGAATTTTTCTTTCTGAACCCCCTCTTGGATGTTCTGTTTAATGCTCCCGGCTGCCGATCCCCATGGCTCTCTCTTCTATCGCCCTTGAACCAGGTTCAAGGGCATGGCCTGATTCGGGCTGCTGGCGGCTCTCTTTTCTTTTGGGTGTGGGTGAGTTGGCTTCGGGACTCCGTTATGGGCTGAGATCGGAAATCCTCTCACAACGGCTCCGGAGAGCGCGCGGAACTCTAACTCTCCAGGACCAGGTGGCCACTCTTCGCTAACCTTTCCCCTTAAATTTTGGCCCTGCCACTCTGTTCAAAAAAATACCTTCCTCTCAGCGCTTCTAGGGTCTCGCCTATCGATATCTTCGCATGCAACAAAGGACAACAGGGCTCAAATAATAGAGCTGTTTTCAGAAGACTGGGAATCGACATTAATGTCGAATGTTCAAGATAAAGATTTACCTTGCTCCACATTTGATTAAATCGCTAAGGAGCATTGTCCGAAATTGAAAAATATACCGTAAATATACTGACGAATTCAAGTTCTATTTAACATATTCCTCGTTTTTGATTTTCCGTCGAATATTAACAGCTATATAGAACATTTAGCCGTGCCCACACAATTTTATCCGATTAATTAATCTTTTTTCTACTTGATTGGCTTAATTTCAATAATTGCTTTTATTGGATTTCTATATACTATATGGATTAAATCAAAAATCGGTACTGACGAAACGTATGAGATTATTAGAGCTGGCTGCTATGAAACTAAAAATGGTGGTTGCTATGAAAATGTTATCGAATTCAAACAGAAGCTGCGAGGCTGCACCTTTTAAATATGCATTTATAGAACTCAAATTGAAGTTCTCTAAGCTCAGCCAATTTTTCAGCACAAAAAAAAAATATTATAAGACCCCCGGACTGGGGAAAGTATGATTTATTTGTAAAATTGGTTTACAGCTTATACTGAGAAACATCAAATGCGACAATATGAATCTACAATAAATGTGTAAAGTGTACTCTTTATCTGGTATAGTACATAGATTAGTTGTATTATCTGCTGAATACATACATTGGCTTATATCAAAATTCTACTATAGTACCAAAAAACTGGCTAATCATGTATGTATTGTAATGTACGATCAACTTCAGCTGAACACTTAAATTTTGATTATTTTTTGCCTGCGTTTGGTCGGTTCTGATTCGATCTGGTCGGGTACTTTCACTGTCTACCAAGTGGTAATGCGATTGCTTTGAGATTCCTAAACCTACAAATCTACTTAGGAGTTTAAACTGCCATTGGATGGGTGAGAAAAGTTTTTGATTTACGCAGTAGAGTAGTCTATGTATATGAAGGGAATTCAATTTGGCATATAAAACGTTATAACAGGTATGTCTAGAAAGAGTATGCAGAAGCGTGATCTGTTTGTGCTAAGCCTTTCAAAAGGACGACATTGGTTCAAAGCTCTGAATCCACAACGGAACCACAGATAATCCTTGGATACAATTTCCATTTGAGACGCTCTTCCTGCACTGGCTGTGGTTGGCGGGGCCAGCTGGGGAGCAGCCGACATCCTAAATGCGTTCGGTTACGTAGACTTTGGCCGAGGCGGGAGCGTTGGACCGTCGCACCGCAAAGGTGACGATGATGCCGATGAAGATCAGAGTGATGCCAATGGCACTGGTGATGTAATGCTCAATGAGCTTGTTTTCGGCGCTACAAGAAGATAAGATAAGATGTGATTGGGTATGTATTTTCCGAGGTGAAAGGACAAACAATCAATCAGACACTCACCTGACGTTCGTCTCGGCCACCGTCTCGCGCTCCTTCTCAATGAGACCCGTCACAGATGTGGCAATGGCCAGCCAGAAGTTGGCCAGACCCAGACTGGCGTGTATAGGCACCATGGCGGAGCGGCAGCTGTAGGTCTTGTTCTCACAGCAGAGCATCACCAGAAAGCTAATGCAAGCATCACCAATGTATGGGGTGATTAGTATGCTGGATTGGGACATTTGGGGAGTACGACACCACCTACCTGAAGAATCCGATCACAAACTGCAGCACAAACATGCCCATAGTCACGAAACCCAGCCAAGAGTGCAAGCTGTAGAAGTTCACCTTTTGCAACGCCTCGTGGGAGTCGAAGACGGAGAGGAAACCCAGGGCGATGCACGGAATGGCAATGGCGTGAAAGAACATGTGGATCAGCTTCACATAGATATGCTTCACGCACCGGCACAGGCGATAGATCAAGATGGCTGTGAGGAGACGAGAGTATGTAGATGCAATCGAGATGAGCTGAGATCGTGAACCAGCTGGAGGAAACAATGGCAGATAGCTTACAAAATCCAGAGAGAGTGACGAAACCGGCAATCATCAGGATGGGATGCAGATTGAACTGCTGCTTGGGGCTCTCCGACCAGGCGAAGCCATCGCGATAGAACATCACCCAGAAGAGGGTCAACACCAGGACTCCCACCAACAGAATGGTGGAAAGAATCACGATCAGCAAGTACTCGCACCAGGAGCAGCAGTTCCAGGCATTGTCTGGATCCTCCTCATAGCGCCTGCAAGGAGAGATTCGAGAGATCTGATGATAAAGCACTCGTCAGTTTTCAATTCCAATGTTAATTCAGTTACTCATTCTTCGGTAGCCTCCCAGTACGGGTTCGATTGAAGAGCATTCTGTTCAGCTCATCGATAAAGGGTTTGTCAATGGTTTTCATGTTGCTGGGGCTCCTTTTCGTGGAGGGGGGTTACATTATATATATCGTATATGATTAGATTTGGTTCCCTATTGAGAGTTGCCCAACACAGAGCTCTTCTAGCCCCAAAGACATGTAAATGGTTCTGTTTCTGTGCTGGGCTTGAAATTATGGAAATTCTACTTGACTCTCTCAATCTCTTGAGATTTAGTTGAACTAATTGCGGGTTGAATGTGCAGCTAATCGGTTTAATTGATGCACAACAGCCCAGTCAGACCCTCAAGTGGAATCACAGCACTGAGTTTAAGAAAGTTTGCAATTATCTAATTTGCTAAGTAAATTTCCCATTTCCTTTAGAAACTACCCCAGATTGTTTGTGGTCTTTCCTCCCTCGGACTGCAGACAGCTCTGTGTTGTGGCTACTCTAGAGAAAGAGAGAGAGATGATTGTATTTGTACTTGTTTTCTCACCTTTTCTTAAAAAGAGACCACAGTTTGTAAAATTTTTTTCCCATTGGGAGCTATATAAGTGAGAGAGTATAATTTCCTGATGAATTCTGTTTGACAGCTGGGGAAGTGTTTCCTATTCCCCCTCCCCAATGGAGGCACACAGTGGAGTGGAGTCAAAAGTTGATGGTTTCAATTCAATTGTGGCCGGGGGTGACACTGCATGGCGTACGAGTATTCATTTTATCACTTGTCGTGTGATCGTATGACATCCAATTTCGATGGAGCACTAATGCTGGGTAGAATGATATCATCACCGAAACATATCCATCATCAGCATTGTGCACTGGGACATTGCTCTGTGAGAAGTGTCTCCCCCCCCACAGCCAACGGATATTTACGAGTGTGTGAAGGAGCTGCCACAATGAATACCCAGGCCCAGCCAATCCGCGGGCCATCTGTTCAAAGTAAACAGCCAACAGACAAACTGGATTATGGGCTGGCAACCAGAGGCTGGGGTGACTGGGGTAATTAGGCGCATTGCTGGCTGCCAACGAGGCGCTTAATCATTCCATTCCCAAGTGCAGCTCTTGGCCAGGCCCAGTGCAATTGAAGTGGACAGACGGACGGACAGGCGTCAAGAGAAATGCATTGCAATGCCATGCGAAACGAAAGTAAACAAAATGATTATTTAAATTAATAATGCGTCGCGCCGCTGCAACTGTCCCTGCCCCTACCCCTACCCCTCACAGTACTGCGATAATGAAAGCAAAAGCGAAGCAAATGGGAAAACTATTATAAACCATTATCACTCGCAGTTGCAGTCACACTCCACTCTCACTTTCCCAGTCCAGTCTCGTGTCTAGAGTGCCACTTGCATCATTTGGTGATAGTGCTAATGAATGCTCTAATTTACATGCAACAATAGACCACTGACAGCGAGAGAGCTACAGATACAGATACAGGGGGAGAGAAAGATCTTCTATGTGGAAAGAGAGCCAGACACATTCGATGGCGATGGCGATGGCGATGTCAATGAACGATGCTTACAACTACTCGTGCTCGTACTCGTAGTCGTACTCCTACATGGCCTGCATGCAGCTCAGTGTCTGTGCCCCTCTGGCTGCGACTGCGACTGACTCTGTGGTTGGGGCAGGCATTTAGCTTTCAACACATTGGAGAAGGGGCCCAAAGGGGCAGCAGTTGCTCTGGCAGAGCAGTGTGTTTGCTTTAACACACATTTCACTTGCCGCAGAAAATAAGCAGACGGCAGACGGGCCCACAAATGGGTGTGCATCGGCGCGCCGGTGTCCATGTATCTGTATCTATGCATCTGCATGTGTGCATTTGCTGTACTTGCTGTATCTCTTTCACTTTTCAACTGGGAGCTAGTCTGAGAAATTTTCGCTAAAAGCTTTTCGCTTTATGGAAAACTTGTTTTTACTGCCACCTGTTTTGCTCCGGGGGAGTGAGGAGTCGAAGTCGATGCCGCAGCCGGGCCTGAACGTGAACGTGAACCTGAACCTCAGTCATGGCTCTGGATAATGGGTCATCCAGCGAAGCGGAGGCTGTTGACACTCACTGTGCACCCACAGTACAGGCACAGTGCCGCAGAGAAAGCGCACAAGTGGGCAGTTCTCAGTAACATGTGTCCTCCACACCTCAGGAAAGCCAAAGTATGGGATTACCCTATAAAGGCTGCAGGCCGAAGATGGCATCCAATCAACCTCTTGATAGATGCAAATTCAATTAAAGTCGTTCCATGCCGCTGATTGGTGGAAATGGCAGAAAGTGGAATGGGACTGTGATAGTTCCCCCAGTTCAGGGGCAAGCAGGGCATCCGTCATCATAAGCTTGGCAAACAACATCCGAAACTTGGATAAATGTTAAGGTTTTGTTATCACACGCGAAAAGATAAGATCATGTGATTGTGATTGTGATTGTGGCTGTGGCTGCAATTGTCATGGCCACAAGATGTCTCCATAAAAACATAGGCCCAAAGAAAAGGGGAACAGAGGAGAACAGATATACTCGGTTCTGTCCGTACCTGTACTTAAAAGAAGGCTAATTATGGCTATAACTGCTGTCGCAGCGCTAAAGATGTTGCCGGAGGCCACCTCCCCGAACGGCAATTGGAGCAACGTTAACTGTCCAATATGGAGTGCGGTGCGGGCAGAGTATTGTATGATGAGTAGGGAGGGAGTATTCGGATTCGTATTCAGAGTACTCCACTCCAGGAAGCCTGGGCACATTTCAATTACAGAAACCATAGGATGTAACAAATAACGAGCCGGCGCGGAATGCACAATTAAAAGTCTGCAACTGGAGTCAAATTAAAACATTTGTTGCCGCAGTCGCAGCCGCACGCATCACTGAAAATCAGACACACGCTGGATGGGTATACATATGTATATGTATATATATCCTGCGGGTTAATTATGACGATAGAGCAGAGTGAAGTGCGCTCCGCACACGCACACTATACTGCAAGTACATATATACTGGTCTGGTGTTATTTTACAATGCCCGACAATTGTTTGGAGACGACGTCTCGGAGGCTCAATTGCGGTTCGCCGGAGTGCGGGTGTCCGATCATATTAAGCGACATGATTGCATATACACTCGCATGGCATACGATCTGGCGGCAGCCGCATACACACACACATGTGCGTCTGAAATTGTATCTTGAAGATACAATCGAATTCGCGGTGCCATAACCAGAGACGACTCAAGTGCGAGAACAAATGCGATCCTCAGATAAACTACTCGCCGCCAGTGTTTTTCCAACATTAATCCGATCCGCAATTGTTTAATTTAAATAAATATGGTACAGTCGATTGGGGTTGGGGGGTTGCAAGATGGGGGAAGGAGGAGAACTTACGCTGTTGTTGTTCCTCCACGCGGCATTTTGGCCAAGTGACGATCACGCATTTAGCCAAGTGTTCGAAATTAGTTGAAATTAGTGGCTGGGTTTCGCTTCTTGTTTTTGTCACCGCCACCCACTAGACGCGATCTCAATGTGATGATGATGATGCGTCACTGTTGCTTTTACTATATATTAGCTATATGTATATCTGTGCGGTACGACTAAAGATCGTTCATGTGTAGAGCTTTCCGCAATTGAGGTTCGGCGTACGCGAATGCTGTAAAATGCCAATCTATAGGCAATCGAGACACCGAATAGGGGACGGACACAACCGAAACTGTGATCTGACTGTGGGATCGTTAATCGCTGGAACTATTGAAACAGAACCCTCAGCTATCGAACAGATACGAGTAGATACAGATGCTAATCAAAATGAATGCGTTAATTTGTCAATCACAGAGTGTTCGGGTCGGTTCAGTTCGATTCGAGGGTTCTCTGGGGGGCTATAAACGATCCCATACAGTGGCAGATTCGTTATCTATTCATGTGTTTATGCGGGGCCGAAAAGTTCACACGCAGCGTTTTCAATTAATGCGATTTCTTGAGTTGCAAATTTCGATTCTTTTCTGGTATAAAAAGCACCGAAAAACTCTCAATTTCACAGCACAGCCAAAGAAAGCTAGAGATCCGTGTAATACACAGTTGTAAGCATCTAAAGTTGGTAAAAGTGGCACACCACACACACAAAACACTCAGCATGAGTATAAACAAAACGATTTAATTATAATATTGTCCGTTTCGGTTCTTCTTTTGTTTATGCTGCTCCTTTTGTTAAGAGGGAGAAACACACCACAAGCACCAACACAAGCACACGATATTCAAATGCCGCCCGCTATCCTCAAACGTACCGAAAGGTGAATACCCACGATCTAGGGAAACAACAGATATAACGGCTGCGATCGAGTCAAGACCAGTGTGACCGCGGACTTATGGTTAAAATATACCGTCCGAACCTCAGAAATATACCAAAATATACCGTCCTGTATTCGAAATATACCGTAAATATACTGACGAATTCATATTCTATTTTACATATTCCTCGTTTTTGATCTTCCGTCGAATATTACCAGCTATATAGAACATTTAGCCATGCCCACAAATTTTTAGCCCATTGACGAATAAATTTTCTACACAATTGGTTAGTTTTTAAACCTTGCTTTTATTTTATTTTGACTAAAACAAGGTTAAAACAAAATAGTTCGACAAAAAAAAAAATACAGTCGCTATGTTGCGTGTAAGCCCTAGTATAGGCCTTTGTATACCCTATTTTGTTAATTTTATATGAAAGTGTATATGATACGAAGATACGAAGAAAACGTTACTAATAAAGACCTTTTCTCAAAATTACATTTTTTAGACATATTCATGTTTATTATTAGTATATTGTATATATATCTCGATCCTGATACCTATTCTTGGTCCCTGCAAGAAAAAAATAAGCTTCAAATGTCGTTGAAATATGTTTAAAACAGAGACTAAATTGTTTTTGCCTTCTTTGGAGCCTGGGATGACAAACATATTCACAATTCTATAACATCCATTTCCCCCAGGGTATGTCTGCATGGAATGGGACTCATTGTTGTGAACCGGTTATTACCGATTCTACCCGATTCAAATAAATACCGAGACATACCGTCTCATTTGAAAAATATACCGTAAATATACTGACGAATTCAAGTTCTATTTAACATATTCCTCGCTTTTGATCTTCCGTCGAATATTATTAGCTAGATAAAACATTTAGCCATGCCCACATAATTTTATCCGATTATTGAATCAATTTTCTACTTGACTGGCATATTCAAAATACCTACTTTTATTGGATCTCTATATACCGATGAAAATGAAATTTAATACGTGCTGCCAAATCGTTGAAGGCGACCCGCAGCAACGCGCTAGGATATTTCATACAAAGATCGGTCGCGTGTAGTGGGGACACGAACCACGCACGTATAATTCATGTAAAATGGCTCGAGAGATCGTTATTAGAAGGCTTATTTGGCCTTATTTGGATCAAATACTGGTTTGTTTTGAGTAAAACAAATTATTTAGAAAACAAAAGTAGCCATTGAGCACATGTAAAATTTAGGAAAACGGAAGATTTTCAATGAGAAAAAACTTTGAGTCTAGGTGTCGCCACAAAGAAATGTAGTTGTGGTGTAGATATAACGTAACAACGATTGATATATT
This sequence comes from Drosophila persimilis, assembly GCF_003286085.1. Classification (NCBI taxonomy): domain Eukaryota; kingdom Metazoa; phylum Arthropoda; class Insecta; order Diptera; family Drosophilidae; genus Drosophila; species Drosophila persimilis. The sequence goes on from NW_020825289.1 coordinate 13,240,120, forward strand.
TTGAATATTATTCGTAATGGCAAATATTTTGGGCGTTAAGACAATCTTTCAAGGTCTTCCCAGTCGGATATAACCGTCGGAAATGTACTTGAATGTTATCTACCTATCATACCTAAAGCACGGCCTTGCATTATACAATTTTGACTTTAAAGATTATTGCTGAAACAGCTTCTATTGCTAAGATAAATATTATAAAGATAAAAGATAGTCAAGAGACTCAGCAGACATATTCTAAGTCAAGAACAAAGCCATCAGATACAAAATACACAGATAATATGAATTAAAGTGGACAAACAGAAGTAGGTGCACACGCATCCATTGCTTGAATTTCCATTCGGAACCTAATTAATGGGACACCTGTATGTCAATATAACGGAGTGGAGTGCCTTTGGGTCTATAAATAAATGGGTGAATGTGGCTCAGTAAGCATGAATACTCGTATCAATCAAAACACCTGGCAGCAGTCTGCGAACCAATCAAATATTTATGGAAACAAGGCTTCCCCGAATTCGTGGCGAAGGAGCCAGCCGCACAAGAACAGTGCTTCAGTGGGTCAGTCAGCACTTAAGGGTGGGAGGGCCAAGGACCGACTGCAAACACTCCCTGCTTTGGAGCTCGGTCATTACTCGAGGTCGGTTAAGCGGAATGGCTATAACTCCTTGGAGCGAACGGCTAGTGGTTTTTCGTGTGGGAGCGCGCCCAAAAAATTACTTAAAATCAAATGAAAACCAAATGAAAACGGAATGAAAATGTGCCAGAAGAAGGAAGGCTGCGAAAAGGTTGAAGCCAACTCTAAGGACACGGGACAGATGTCCGTTCGTCTGGAAAATATGTCCGTAATTACTTGAGCTGGTGGAGGAGCACACTGGTGGTTGCTGCGTGCCCACAAATTGGACAAGGACACTGGAAGGGGCGGGATGGAAGGGGAGGATGGGTATGTTTACTACCAGAGGCAACTGTACGCGCACACGCGATCAACTGTTGAATGTGTGTGAGTGAGTATGGGCTGGGGCGCGTGTGTGTGTGTGCGTTTGTGTGTGGGAGAAAGGATGTGCCCGAGTTTTGTGTGATTTGCGAGCGAGGTCGCATTAAAATAAAATTTACGACTTTCAAAGATACGTGAATTAGGAAATTGGCGCGTAAAAATACCAACCAGCGGCGTACACCTTCCGACGTCAAAGCCCAAGGGTGTGTAGGCGTCGACAGTTGTTGTTGTTTTTGTTGTTGCTGTTGTTGTTAATTAGCCATAGTCTTTCTGGGCAGAGCGTAATGCTAACGTGCCCCGATCCTATTCAATGTAAATGTTACACATACGCCGCGTGGTGCCATTAGAATCGATTAACGGCCAGGCGGCTTTAACGAGGCCCGGTACGCATATAAGACTGGTACTGAGTTTGAGTCGAGTCTTAGTCAGTGGACAAATACAAACACATATACAAAACCCAGCTGCCAGCTGAGCGGCAGAGCCAATTGCCGGCTAGATTGCTCTGCTCTCTGGGGCCATTTGTGGGTTTTGTCCCTGTCTGTGTCTCTGTCTGTGTCTCTGTCTGTCTGAAAATGTGTGTTGTTCTATAAGTGACACAATTTGCTTAAATATTTATGCACAAATGTTTTGGGAAGCTGTGAATTATGTGTTGATTGCTTGATGATGCTCGAGACAATGTACAAGGGCCAAAGGGATTGATTGGGAATCTGAGAGACTTACTTCTCGTCTGGCGGTGGAGGCATATCGATGCCGTTCGGGGTTCCCGGCGGTGTCTTCTCGCTGTCCAACATGGCCAATGGTGCCTCCAGCGGTGGCAGGGGGCTCACCGAATTCGTGTCCATGTTAAAGCAATCAATTTTGATGGTTTCTGTTCCTGTTACAGTTCTGGCTGCGAGGAGTTGAGAGATATGTGTGTGGTTTTATACGAGTAAATATGTTTCATGTGCGGTATATTTATAGAGAGAACAACAAGCAAACTGCAGCACGGCTATATCCGCATCCTCCCACCCATCTGTGTCTGTGGCTGGGGCTGTGCCTGCCCGTGGAGCAAGGAGAACTCTTCCGCATCTCCCTACCGCCACAATCTGGCGATGAATTGCGGCGCCGCCAGATGCCAGTTTTCATTACGTATGAATGGGCTTTTGGTGCGAACTCTGCTCCCCACTCCCGGCCATTCCTTGGCCACAATTGGAATGGTGCATAATGAGCAGGCCCCTCCTCCCAGCCAGCCAGCCATGCACAACATTCATGCTGAGGCCGGGAATTGGTTTTTATTTTTGGCCACTCCACTCACGCCGCGTAAGGTGGCAAAAGTGCAGCGTCAACAGGAGCTGAGCCCCGGCCAGAGCAGCAGGGCAATGCACTTGACTTGGTTTCAGTTCTGGCTGTGCTTTGGCTGTTCTGGTGTTCTGCTGCTGTGTCTGAAATTGGCTCATCACACGTCCGATTGGGTTCTACGGAGAGCGCCAATTGCCGCTGGTCCTCATCGAGTGTGGCCCACTCCCTCTACTCCCCCAATCAATGATTACTGGACGATCTACTTCTTGGCAGTTCATTGAACCTAATGGGTAGACACTTGATGGACACATGAATGAATAGCAAATGTTGATGCCGAAGCCAACTTCCTTTTCCCACCGCCCTCCACTGGATTCCTTTGACTTGTTTGCATTACAATGTCCCCCGACATGTGTCCATTTCCCACGGATGGACTGATTGAATCGACTGACCCACTCCCTCCCCAACCCCAGCCCCAATCCCCACCCCATGCAAAGTTATTTGCATTCCTTGCCGATTTGTGTCTCGCACTATTATTAGCAGATATGGTCTGACAATTATTGTCAGGAGAATAAGTGCGGGGGTGCTGTATGAGTGCTCCATTTGGTTTGATTGGATCCCCGATTAGAGTGCGACTCTGTCTCCCTCTTTGTAAATGAGTTCAATTTTCAGAGACATGCACTTCTGGAGACCCAATTCCCATTCTCATTCCCATTTCGATGCTATCGCTTGAGCTGCGTTCTGAAGAGGAAACTGGACATTATGCAATTCCACAGCTGCCCGTATCTGCCCCTGCCTCTGCTTCTGCCTCGATGTGAGGGAAACAAACAAACAAGACGGGCGGCCAAAAATCCACTCACAAAAGAACAATCCCCGAATGTGGAATGCCCCGGATATGCACCAAAATGTGCCGAGTTTGTCAATTTTGGGGGCATTCTCTGACGAGAGAAATAGAGAGAGAGAGATAGAGGATAGAAAGTGGAAAATGCAGCCACAATAGACATCCTTTTTGTGGCAACAAAATGAATAATCCGATTTGGCTCTGTAGAATTCGGTGGCTTATTCACTTCCATTCGAAAACCCTTACACACACTCACACACACATAGTCATAGTAGACAGGCGGAACCGGAAGTGGAGCATCTATAGACGATGCTGCCACTGCCACTGCCACCAACCGCTGCTGCTGCTTTTGTTTTTGTTGCTGTTGTCACTATATGCCGGGCCAAGACACAACCTACCCCAAGATATAATGGCTTGTGGAGTGGAAATCCTTTTCTCTTTCTGGGATCTGTTTAACGCGATGCTCAATTAAGTAATTATACACAAAAACACTCCACGAATAACGAATATGAATATGAATATGGTTATGGTTAAGTGTAATTGGATTTGTGGTCGCTCCAATGAATATGCCTCTAAATATTTTCAGCAATTAATTCATCTGCACAAAGACGAGCGAACGAAACGCAGATGCACATTCCCGGACCGGCGGCTACGGCGGCGTTACTGATGAATCCGTGATGGAAACTCCAAAAACAAACAGAAACAAGCAGTCAAGACACACAAACAAACGCACGCACTCTCCCAGGTCCGTGCTCCACGAATGCTGTGAACGAACTGAATTCGAATCGAAAATTGGAATTGGCCGGCAGCTAGATGGAGCATGGTAGGGGAGCATGGGGAGGGCAGTACGCAAGGGTACTGAAAGAGAGACAGAGAGAGCTAACTAGTTAATGTTGCTGGAGCCCCATATGGAGCCCCCAACAGCCGAATGGCTCAGCTTCGTGTACTTTCGTATCTTTCGCTGCAAAGCAAACGAATGTAATGTAGAATATACATACATACTCGTACTCGCATGTACATAGATTGGATGTAGGATGTAAAGATTGATGTATGTATAAATCGAGTGACATGTGGAAAGAATAGAGAGTATATATTATATTAAGATGTATGTTTTGTGAACTATAACTATATGTTCAAATTGTATTTGTAAACTTGACTCATCAGAACAGAATAATACATAAATATGCAAACAACACACTTAGAAACATCAATTGACTATAGCATACGGTAATACAAGGTCGCAGACCCCGACATCGGTTAGTATATATATAAATATTTGTTATTGTCATTGTTTCAGATGGATATTCTGGAATAGATGTGTGGCTACCTAAGTACACTATGACTGTAAGTACAAATGCCGCTAAAGCACCCGATCCTGATCGAGGGAGCCAAAGTGGGTCTGCTAGGATGCATTGCATGGGGATCTCTAATGGGATGTTTGATTTATTAACAATTAAAGTAGGCGATCAGCGCTCCTCTTCGACTGGCGGGCGAGCTGATATGGGAACTCTAGGGCTCTAAACTAAGTCTTCGTTAAAACTAAATGGTTGTGCGAATAATTTAGACACAGGCGATCGAGAGCGAAGGAGAGATTCTACGGGTATCCGGTGGGCACCGGACGATCTCTGGCTGCCTAGAGACCCGGCTTGGTCTTGTCATCGCTGGCGATGCTTACTGTACTTCCCGCCTCCGAGGGCGCCGGGCTGGAGTGTCCCGATCCAGACTCAGTGGGAATTGGGCTGGTGTTGGGACTGCGATCGAGATCGCTAGTGCTGCACAGTTCCTGAAATGTTTGATTGCAATTGGTTATATCTTGAGTTGGCTTCGGGGGCATCGCTGCTGTCACTCTTTGAACTGAACTGACCTCATCCGCCTCGGTTTTTGTGGTCACCGCCTCCGGTGTGCACTCTGGGGCTGCAACGGTCTTCTCGGCCCAGGACTTGAGGTACTCGACAACGTCCGAGTGGCCAAAGTTCTCGGCCTCATCGACGGGCAGGTTGCCCCACCGATCCTTGGGGTTGTGCGGCACGTGGCACTGCTCCAGCAGGAACTTGACGCACTCCAGGTGGCCCTCCGAGGAGGCTAAGTGCAGGGCGGTGCGTCCGTCGTAGTCTGCCAGGGTGATGTCCATGCCGGACAGTCGGTGCCGGCGCAGAGCCGTTACATCGCCGCTGGCCGCCGAAAAGAGTAGGTTGACAATGGACAGGCCCTTGGTCTCGTAGCGGTGCTTGCGCGGATCCTTCTTGTTGGACAGATGCTTCAGGTTGTCGTAGCGATGGAAGTTGAACATGTTGACCAGCTCCTCGCAGAACTGCACGCCCCGCACTGTGTTTCCCAAGTCGTCGAGTGGCGGCGACCAGGCGAAGATGCCCATTACGTTGGGGATGACCAGCATCATGCCACCGCTGACGCCAGACTTGGCCGGCAGGCCCACCTTGAAGGCAAACTGGCCCGAGTAGTCGTACGTGCCGCAGGAGTGCATGATCGAGAGCACATCGCGGATGACCTCTGGCCGGAAAACCTTCTCCTCGGTGGTGGGGCAGATGCCGCCGTTGGCCATGCTGGCTGCAATCACGGACATCGCCTCGCAGTTGGTCTCCATGGCGCAGCACTGGAAATAGTAGTCCATCACCTCCTTCAGGTTGGTCCGCTTGGGGAAGCACTTGTTCTCCCGCATATAGAAGCCGAGGGCATAGTTGCGGTCAGCAGCCTCTCGCTCCGAGAGGAACACGGCATTGTTGAAGCCGATATACTCTCCGCCGGACAAGCGCTTGAACCAGGACATGGTGTAGTCGAAGATCTCGGCCGAGGTCATGTCAGGCTTGACCAGTGCGTTCATTAGGGAGCAGGTAAGGATGGCACCGGCATTGATCATGGGATTGTGTGGCTTCTCTGTAGATGGAAACAATTAGTTTTGCTTGAGAGCGTTCTCCACAAGGAGTGCCACTTACTGTTCTGGTCCAGGACCAACTCATTAAAGTTCCTGCCGCTGGGCTCCTGTCCCACGTAAGAGTGCACCACCTTTGGACCGAGCTTCTCCAGGGCGATGGCATAGGTAAGCGGTTTACTGCAACTTTGCAATGTGAACGGTTCCTCCACATCGCCGATGGAGAAGCGCTGTCCGTCGACGGTGCAGATGCTCACGCCCCACGATTCGGGACAGTAGCGAGTCAGCTGCGGAATGTAGTCGGCGATTTTGCCCAGGGTATTGGTCTTGCAGCGACAGTAGATCTCCTCGATGTCCTTGACGAAGCTCGAGAAGTCGGGGATGATGAATTGCTGTCGGAATGCCTTCGCAATCAGTACGATATTGGGAGCCACCACGCTGAGGACAACAAAGATTAGCCAGCGTATCAGTTCTCGAGAGCTCCTTCAAGGGCACTGTGAATCTACTTACGCCTTAAAGGTCTCCCGGTTGAGGTGCTGCGTCTCGGCCGAGGATCCCGTCTCGTAGTTGTTCAGCTTGTGTACCTTCTTGAGGTTGTCCATCAGCTCGCGCACCCGTGGATCATTCCGCCTGATGCCGGTGGTCTTCAGTCCGTTCAGGAACTTGCCCATCGAGATCAGGCCGGTCTCCTCGCTGGCAAACATATCGAACAGCACATCCTCGGCATTGCGCTGCTCCTGCTCCCGATGGCTGTGGGGATGGAGAGTCGGTTAACGGTTAGACAATTAGCGGAATGGTTTCCCCCACCAAGCTGTGCAAACCACAAAGCAATTGAATTTTAGGGCACCTGCTAATTGCGGTTCGAACCCTCCCCACACACGGGCGACCACGGATCTCCGACTTTTAGCATGCGTATGTCGAAAAGCAAAGTAAAATTCCAGCACAAAAAAAACCGAAAAGATGACTATAGTCGAGGAATCCGACTTTAAGATACCCAATACTTTGGATTGGATTGAAAATCATTAGGTTCTGGGGTATTTCTAGACCCAGACGAACCGATGCATATACCCTACGAGTACTGCGTTTAGGGACAACATCAGATTCAATCTGCTGTGGCGCTGGAAGCCAGGTGCTAATTTTCCCACAGACAGACATCCATTGCAGCAACTGGTCTGGTCGAAAACTGCACGAATCCAGTAGGGAGTATTTATAGATTTTTGCCAATGTTTTTTTCATGGGTAATTGCTTAATTTTTGGGACTGTCAATTCATGGAAATTAATATTTTCTGCAGACTTTCAATCAACTTCAATTTGGTCGAGTTGCGCTTTATTGAGCGATCGTCGGGGTCAGGGCTTTGACTGGGAGGATCGCACGGGATGGGATGGAGTCAAATCTAAGTCAAATACTACAGTGGAGGAGGAGGGGAAGGAGGAGGAGGAGCGCAATTAACTTGATTACTCACGGCCGCATCGAATAGTGGCGTCGCTGATTGCTAAAAGAGTGAAACAGGATGATCAGAGTGTAATCGTTATAGAGATACAGATAGAATAGATTTCCATATGTTTGTAATGAGCGTCAATCAACGAAATTTTCGATTGTTCGTGTCAGGGGGTGTGTTGGAGATTGGAGGGGGTGTGTGTTTTTGCTTGCACAATCTATTTTTATGATCCACTCGGCAACTATGTACATAAATTACAACCTTTCGCGTCCCTGCTCGTGCTCTTGTTCTGGCCCTGGCTCTGTCCTCGGGGCCGCCTCTATTTTTACCTTATTATGGCGGAAATTGTACGGACAATTGTGCCGCGACGATTCTGCAGGGAGATGCCCTCGATAATCTCTTCGATGATGGCCGCCGTCTCTGTGGTTTCCTGCTCTTTGCCACGCCTGTACGTCTCCTCGCGCTCCTTGCTGGCCTCCCCGTCCTCGCTCTGGCGCTTCAGCTCCTGGAGCACTTCAGCCACTTCCTTGCTCTTCACCATGCTGCCGTATACCTTTTATTACGTATCTGGAGAGTAGCTATCTTTTTGTGGATCTGTGGATCGCTGGAACCCGCTTCGCCTTGACTCGAGCGCTGAACTGTTGCAAGTTTAATGGGAACAACTGTAAGCGCGCCGGCATTTTATACATTATCGAAATGTGTGACTTTTGTTGGGTCTGTAGAGCACTTAGATGGAGAGGCGGTGCAAGGGAGCAGGAGGTTGGAACAGAGCAGGGGGCACACCACATAGAGTCGAGCGAGCAGCGAGGTGCTAATTTCTAAATCATGTTATTGCCAATAAAATAAATTTATTAACTCCTTTTTCTATATCTGTATATATATATAGATATAGACATTTTTGCCTACATATAGCTGTGTGTTTTATAGCATTTATGGCATTATAATGGCTCTAGGGTTTGTCTGCCCGACTCTGTGTGTACACACGCATGGTACGAGTCTATGGGCACGCCGGAACGATAAGAGGACATGACGCGGAGGAACCTTTGAGACGCCTCCGTCATGCTGATAAGGCCCAAAGATGACGGGGGCGATGGTGCTGGTGGTGGGCACGTCTCAGGTGAGTCACATTTACCTGATGTACTTCGTTATCACCTTGACAAAGGTCTCCTTTTGGCTCTTGGTGCACAGTCCGGCCACCATTTCGGCTATGATGCCCGCATCGATCAGATCCGCATCGTCCTGGATGCATTTCGCCCCATCATCGGGAGTCGGGGAAGCCGCCTGTGTCTCTGCCTTTTCCTCCACCACTTTGGCGGCGTTCTCCTTGACCAGTTCGATCAGCTCCTCGCCAGTCATCGACTTAAGATCATCCACTATTCTCTGACGGATGACGTCCTTGAACTGGGCCGCCTCCTCGGCGGTATAGCCGTCCATCGGGATTGGCGCCTGCTCCGTTGCATACTGCAACAGGCTCCAACTGCGATCGCCCATGCTCATCTGTGTGTCTGTGTTGTCCGTTCGGATACGACGATTCGATTCCTGCTCTCTGTACAAACTTGTGGCCCGTCACTCACGAAATGAGCGCGACCGGCGACCGGGCAATGGTTTTATAGTTCGGGCAACGCCAAAGTCTACACCAACATGATACATATGATACATACACATGGATGCCAAAGAGTTGAGCGAATTTCGATTTTTATCTTCGTTTAATAAACGTATGTTAATTTATTTTTATGCGCACGAGATTGCCGGCAATTAGCGCGCCAGATTCGGAGCTCTGCTCTCGTAACTATCCCCGAATATTCTACATTAAACAAAGGGCAGGGCACCTCCAAAAAAGTACGAGAATCTACGCGTGCCTGCAGAGATTCCCACAAAATAATTACGAAATGCAATCAAAACATATTATTGCACAACAGGGGGCATTTCTTTGGACTTTTGCGCTTGCTGCTAATTGAGTCTGTAAACTGTTTTGGCTGCAGTTTTCAAAACAATATTTGGCCATCTATGAATAGAAATGCCAATTGCAGTGTGTTCTATAAATGGCAACCAACTAGGGGGCTGTGGCATCCGGCCTGGTAGCCCAGAATCGCTAGCTCCGACTGTCTGTGGACGCAACTCATTTGAGCCACGTGGCATGGGCAGGAGTAGGAGAAGGAACAGCAGTCCAGAGCAGCCAGCAGCCAGCAGCCAGCAACCAGCAACCAGAGCAGAGCAAGTGCGAATGAGTGATGCAAATATTTTGCGATTCTAACCGTTACAGAGTGAATGCATTCGGCAGGGTGCTTTGGCGTGGAGTGTGTGGCAGGTGTAGCAGGTGTGGTGGTGTGATAAGTGGCAAGTGATGCACTCGAAGTGGCTGATTACTTACAGTTTCGCATTCTCCTCGTTGCGTCCGGAGCTGGTGTCGTAGAAGGATAGCTTGCGGTTGGCAAACACCAGATTCATAAGCGGCGGAGCGCGCAGTTTCTTCTGAAAACCAAAAAGAAAATATATTACTACACATTTCATTTGGGTTTAGGTGTGTTTCGGTTCGGTTCGGGGTAGGAAAAGGAATGTCCCCGAGTCACGTATTCCTAGCTGTTGCGGATTATACGACACGTACAAACATATTTAAGTAAGTCCAATTTTTAGTGTACTCCGCTACTAAGTCGAGCAGAGAATACGGGACAGACCTCATAAGCCAGAACCTTATATAGTCTCGGATTATATGCCTAGTACCTTAGCTTGTGTAATTGTAATAAAACTTCTTGCAAGGACACCTTTAGAGCATATCATACGCATATTTCCTTAATGTCCTCATAGATTTCATTAACTGCTTACTTCTTAGCTTTACATTTAATTTATTTGATAATTTGTTTAGTTAAAGTTCCAGGCCTACTAGTCAAGTGCTTTACCTACACTTTCATTATGTTGGTCAATATTTTATTCGCAACTAAATACTTCCCACTAATGCTATTGGCTTACCCAACCCAAAAGCCGTATGACATCAGCGAAACAGACGACGCTTCCGCTTCTTCGACTTCTTAGGGGCAATTCGTTGATTAAATTGATTCCAATATTTTTTCTTTTCGATATAAATATAAATTAAATCAACCCATTGCTACGCTTTCTATTCCCAATAGAAATGATTCTTTCAGATTCTGTCAAAATCCCAAAAGGGTATTTCCTGCATTATTCGTATGCCAAATCGTTTCTTGATGTTCAGATGTTTTCGCACTTGCTATGTGAATTTTATTAAATACATATTGATCGAAAAGAAAGTCATGTGAACACGAATCTCTGCCATAACAAAAAATACAGCAAATGCAGTATATAAATATAACAAATACGAGTATAATACAGAATTTCGCAAACAAGTTTTTGTCAAGTGCTTCAACCAGAACCAGAGAACCCAGAGACAGATGAGGAGGCCCGGCGGCACCTGACTGGGACGTACCTGACTGACACCTTTCCATATGAAATTCGTTGACGGTTGACGAAATACATATTTGACGCACAATTTGCACGGAAGTGCTCAGGCGCCAAAAGAGACACAAACAAGAGAGAGGAAATTTTGGAAAATTTGAGAAATTACTCGTCCAAAGCACTGCTCTCATTAAAAGAAACCACATGTGAGTGGTGAAGGGGCTTGGTTCTTTGTTGTTGTGTCAGCTGAATATTTAATATATACGCGAAAAATTCTAAATTATATGTGCGTTTCGATGTGTGTGTTCTTTTCTTCCATGGCAACGACACGTCGAAACAACCACAAAACCATTTCGGCGTCTGCTCGTGAGAGGCTAGCGATGGGACTGTGAGCGATCTTATGGTTTATAGTATACCCAGTAATCTTTATTATACATATATATTTTATACTTGTATCTCATTTGGCAGAGGTTTGGCTTTAGCTTTTATAAACCGATCTACCGGAAATTATCCCAATCGTATAGGTTTTACAGCCAGAAAACGTACATATAATATATCTCAGGTTTTATAGCCATTGATTTCACGTCTTATCCTGTCATTGTGAATGTAGTTGTTGCACCTGCTGCTTCTCAGTATCATTTTGCCCGAAGAGTACAACAGATAATTCCGACCAGCAGGTATTCTAAAGTCCGAATATCGTCTATACCGTTCCAAACTGTTTATTGTTCGGTTGCTATGCTACGCTCACGTTTATTTAAATTATTTTTGGGTGACACTTTCGCGTGATTTTGACATGCTCAGATTCTGTGGGGGAATGGAATATGTGATTCATGTGGCGTGTACCCAAGATTTCCGATTACGAGCGTGAAAGATTAATTTAGAGCAGATTTCCTGCGACCACGATTATTCCCAATCAGTTTCAATGTCTCGGTCAGCGGCTGGGGCCGGCCCGCCGTCTGGCGTCTGACATTTTAATTGCTCTGTTGACAACTCCAAACTGTTTGGTGCTCCACATGTGAGAGAGAACTGGTTGCTGAATGAATGAATGAATCGAGAAGGAAGGAAGGACCAGTAGTCTCTGTGTGTCACTTGATTTGCACCTGATTAGCGCCTAATCAAAAATCGTCACGATAATTTCACAATTTTTTTTGTCCAGACCGTCTGGTACTCAGGTGATAAGATACCAAGAGATACAAAAAGCTATCATTGTGGGAGTGCGGGTGAATGGGCTTGGCTTTTTATCTTGCGGAGGGATTGCGCCAATCACGGTGCGGTGTGTGGTTCACGGTTATCTAATTAAACTAAATCCCGGCGACAGGGCGCTATCTTTATTGCCGGCTACCAGGAATACGACGTTGTCAGAGTCAGAGCAGAGTCCATGGCATGCTCGTAATACATCTGGGCGATTTCTGGCGAACCATACCGTACTGTATTCTTGTTGAATTTCCAACAATCTATTTTCGGATGTGTGCAAATTATTTGCTTTTCTGCTGGGAAAGTGCGCACCTAGGGGATTCTTGGGATTTGATTGTGGTGCGGTGCAGATTCACTCGAGCTATCACATGTAAAAATCAATAGGAACGCGATTCATGGCCTGTCCCAAATGTGCGAGACGAGGCACTTGCATCATCCCCTAGATTTTCTGGTCAGCTGTGCCGTTCGCTCACACCTCGGACTCACCTCAGTAGTTATTTTCTGCTTCACTTGCTGGCCTGTATGGCCAAACTTGACGCGATTCAGCAGGTTCGACTCCCCAGGAGAGTGGACATCAGTCGGTTCTGCCGCGGCCAGTTCCACAGACGATGCCTTTGAGCGTTTCGCCAGGCCCAGGCCCAGGCCAGCGGTGGCTGCCTGCTCCGTGTGGCTCCTCAGGAAGCGAAGATTCTGGCTTGCTAGAGCGGGAACACCTTTGAACATTATCACAAGCACTTATTCCTCTGTTTTGTATGCACTTTCTCAATGCCAAGTCAATCAGCCTCAACGGTGGCGGGGCTGGAGTCTATAAACCTTTCGAACGCGTATTTCTTGCTAATCTGCTATGCTCTGTGCGTGTCCGCTTCTGCACATGCGTTCTTTCTCTTTGGGCGACTCGAAAGGTACTAAAAAGCCAAACAGCAACAGCGGCAGTTGGCAGAAAAAACTTATAATCAGCCTCAGTCTGCTGCTGCCACCGGCAACAGCAGAAGCAGCGACAGCGGCAGCAGAGGTAGCCACTTCTTTGGGCTGTGAGCAAGCGGAAAAGAGAGTACTCTAACCGGGAACAAGAGCCACCAACAAGAGAGATACACGGCATGGGTGGCATTTCCAGCGCGCTCTCTCTCTCTCTTTCTGGCTGATAGCACGTGCTCGTTCGTCGATGACGTTGCCTGGGGGCTCGTCTACGTTAGGCATTTGTCATGGCCATGACGTCATTCGCATACTAGTGTGAAATGTATGCATGTGTGGAAACTTTATTAAAATTATCTGCAAATGCTCGAGAAACAGGAGGAAAGATGGATCATTCACTGCTCGGTATCACAACGAAGAGCAGCGACATCAGCTTGAGGTAGTCCTCCTCAACCAGCTGCACCTGGGACTGCTCACAGAAGCCGGGCTCCATCGGAGGGGGAAAGTACTGCACTTCTATAGCGGCAAGATCATCCAACACGTAGTTGTCACCCGGATACAGGCGCTTTCTGCTGCCCAAGTCACCTGCCGGATCATTGGAGCGGGGTGTGGACGAGGTGGCCATGTGCTGGGCGACGGGCGGACCGTGCTCCGCTCCTATTGGGCTTAGGTCGCGCGTCATGTCAAAGTTATTCGTGCCAGCAGCCGGAGTGCGATGCTGCTGCTGTAGATGCAGCCGTCGCACTACATTCACCCGCAGCTCGTTGGTAGGGGCGGTGTTGGTGCGACGGACAACATCGGTGCTGCGGCTGCTGGGGGAGCTGGAGCTCCGAGTCGGATCCAGAAAATTCAGCTTGAATAGCCCGTGCTTGCGGCGCAGCCAGGGGGAACGCGAGTCGCGATTGTCTGCGATCACCTTGCGACGCACGAACTCATGGAAGCAGAGAAGGTCGCTATTGATGTCTCGCCGCACAATCTGTTTCCAGCGCGGCTCCAGATTTGTGGACCGAATTATGTAAATACCCTGCGACGCCACGAACATGAGCAAGTGCTCCAGTGCCAGCAGGCAGAGTTGGCTATCCATGTTCGAGAGCAGCTCGCTGGCGGGACAACTGACGGATACAATCGAGGTGCTCGAGATTGTCTTCGAGAAGGTTCGGTTGGTCTGGAGTAGTGATGCGCTTTCGTTGTCCGCAGCCTCCCCACCATCCCCATCCTGGCTGACATTGGGCAGGGTGTTGAGGGGCACCTCGCTGAAGCCATGATTTTGCTGTGGATTCAAAGAGATCATTGGTCTATTCGTAATAAGTACACGGGCAGCATACCATATTCAGGGCCTTCACGTAAATGCTGACCATATTCAGGATCATGGTAAAGGTTAGCGTTATATTTTGTTCGCTCATCTTAGGAGCTCCGAACTTCACGTCGAGTAGCGGTGACCATTTGCTCGGCTCGTAGACACTGGAGCAGATTAGTTCCATCAAATCGGGGCTAAATTCGAGCAGCGACTTTGTACAGTAGATGATGATGTCTGTAAGGCTATTCGTGTCCAAAAAAATATATATTTATTAGCCAAATCCGGGGCCACAACTACAAACAATCACAACTCACTCGTTACAGGCGGCAATGAGGTCATCATCAATTACAATAGCCGCGGTGCTGCGTAGGATCTCCAGTTGGCAGTGTCTCCCTGCCAGGAGACACTTCAGATTGCGCTGTTGGTGGAACAGCGTGGATACGTGGCACAGCAGGGTTTGCATCGCACGCTACGGACAGAGAAAATCGGTCAAATTATTTACTGAATGACTTTCAATGCGACTCTCTTACCATTATATTCATAAGGGACGTTTTGTTTTGCTGCGCCCATTCCATGTGGTGCTCCGTCAGGCTGGCCACCAGTGAAACGGCGGCCTTGATCAGCTGCATGGCAGCCGGCTCCAGCGACTGCTTGCTCAGCAGCATGGCGTCCACCAGATAGACCTCGTGTATGTCCACAAATTGAAGGGCATTTTTCAGGAAGCAACCCTTATGTTTTTCGTAGATGATGTTTACGAGCTCAATGCCCCGGGCATAAACGGGCCACCAATGCTCCGGGGTCCAGCAATCCGCATCAGCCTTGGGCTTGTTGAACTCGTATTTGGCCTGGACGAGTTCGGGCGGCGGCTGAAGGCTAAGCCACAAGTATTCGCCGATATCGCAGTGCAGAAACTCCACGGAGCAGTGGCTCTTGGCGAACACGATGAGGACGTCCAGCAGGTGGACGGTGAGCACTTGTTTGTTGTGCAGCGGCAGAGTGTGGGCGATGCAGCGCAGAAGGCGTTGAAATAGCCGGACGGACACAAAGGGCAGGTCCCAGTTTCCGGGTCCTTCGCTGTTGAATATAGTGGCCACGGTCTTGAGCAGATTGAGGCACAGAATCAAAGAGTTGGTGGTGCTGTCGGTGCTGTCCGTATTTTCCACCGACTGCCTCCTATCCAGATTGACCGAGTTCTCCATGCTCTGCAACTCGGTACAGATGATGCTGACCACAGAGTTGAGGAAACTCAGGGATATGGCCGAATCGTGGATGAGAAGACTCGTGTAGAGATGGGCGCTCTTAATGATGATGGCCAGACAGGCCTCCTTGGCACGCACGTGCAGGTCTTCATAGCAGGAGCAGATGCGGCTCATCAGCTGCAGCAAATGCTCCATCAGCTCCCGGTCCTCCTTGTCACTGTTCGTGTACGAGTGGTTCAGCTTCAGAAGAATGAAGACATACAGCTCTGCGAGCATTATAAACGGACGCATGTCCTCCAGATAGTGCGAACGATCGACCAACACGGCCAGGCACTTTTTGGCCATCAGCTTGAATTGTGGCTCCGGGATGCTCATGAGCTTTGGCTGCTTTTTCAGCATTATGATAATCAGATCCTTGAACGACTGCAGGCAGCAAATCCAATCAGGCAGCTCATCGGAGCTCGAGTTGGCAACGGCGGGAGCCTTGGGTATGTCGAATACATAGTTGAGCCACTTTCCGAAGTGTTTGATCTCAAAGAACTTGGTCAGCACGTCTTTGAGAGCGGCATTCTCTCCGTTGCACGTGTAGACTTCGATGGACACAATGTTGAGGATCTGGGTGTAGACGCGGATATTCGGCTCGAATTGGCAGAGCAGTGGCGAGCAGAGCCTTTGCCAGAATTTCGACTCCTTCAGCAAATCATTGACCAACATCTGGAGGTTGTGCTTCCACAGTGAGTGGAAGATGTTCATGATCTTTCTGGGGAGCGCCTGTTGTATGGTGAGCGGCTCCTGCTCGAGTGCATCGAGGAACTCCTTCATGTACGTGACAATGCTCTCGCCAATGGTCGGCTGACACTCCTTGCCGAAAAACGAGCGCGAGCACTTGTCCTGGCCGTAGTTGACTTTGAAAAATGCCTCGGTCACGCCCGGCTGCTTTGCAATGCAGGCATCCACCAGCTCCAGAATGGCTATTTTGATCGAATCGCTCTCCAGCTCGTCCGGCAGCTTCTGTATAAAGGTCAGCCTGATCTGGTCGGGCTCCATGTCGAGACAAGCCAGCAGCGACATGTTAAACTCCAAGGCAATGCGCTTCAGCAGACGACACGACAGGATGGGCAGCCATCTGTCGAAAATGTTACTCATATAACTACACACAGTCGGAATGATACGCAGCGTGTCCCTCTGCTTGGGCTGGGTGTATATCAAGGCTTCTAGCGGGGAGAGCGATTCGTGGCCGCCATACACCGAACCCTTCAGTCGCAACAACTGCATTAGAATGCGCATGGAGAGACGCACTAGCATCGTCAGGCCCTGCGGCTGCTGCTGCATCCAGTTCGTTTCCAGTTCCATGGAGTTCTGCAAATAGGAGTTGCCTACGCCCACAAACCTAAATGAAATCCGAATCAATAAAGTTGAATAAAGAGTCAAATCGAAGGAAACCCTTACCTGAGGAGAATCATGCCGTTCTCGAGATTCAGCAGTGAATAGATGCACACTTTGAGGAGTAGCTCGCGGTCATCGCTCCTCGGAGTACTGCCGGTGCTGATTAGGTCGAGAATGTCGCAGATGTAGCTGAAAATTTCGAAGTATATCTTGTTCTTGTCTTGATGCGACCGGAAGTGCCAGGCATGCACGTGGGGGAAGACATCGCGCAGCACGAAGATCAGGCCAGGGAGCTCCACCTGCATGTAGCGATTTCGCTTGAGCTTCGTATATGTGCGCAGAAAGGCCAGGTAGGAGAGCAGGAAGTCGTAGCGCTCGAGTTTCTTCTCCACATTGTCTATGATGCAGCCAAGAAAGCGCGCCTGGAAGCAGGCGGCACTGCCGGCAGCATAGAGCTTGTAGTCTTCCACAGATCTATCAGAAATGCTGGGCAGGATGCCCAGGTTGCTTACGCGCGTGAATATCTCTTCATCCACTAGCGGCAGCAGCGCTGTACAAACGTTGAGGCATGCGGACAATAGTCCCACTGGGGGGCACTGCACGGTCTTGAATTTGTTCAGAAGATCAATGCACATCTCGGTGGGATGCACCATCTCGGCACTGATGCCCTCAACCGATTGGGTGTGCTGCACTGCGCACTCCAGGAACTTCAGGCCGGCCTCCACGCGACGAATGCGGTCGTTGCTCTCAAAGTCGCCGTGCAGATGGCCCGTCTCTTTCAGCAGGCAGTTCATCTCGTGGTGCAGGGCATCGAAAAAGTTTACTTGAGTGCGGAAATGCATGTAGCAGCCGGACGGATGTTGTACGGCCGCGCAGCTGGTGCCCACGGGGATGTTAAAGTCTATGCCCGGATAAGGACTAACGCCGGCCGTCAATTCAAACTCATCCGTGTCCACTTCATTCAGTTTGTGCACCCTCTCGTCGTACATGAGCGCCAGTATGGGCAAGGACTCCAGCTGTTTCTTGATCTAATTATTACACATACAATTAGGAAACTAAAAAAAAAAATAAAATACTGCACGGATGGCTTACATAGTTCCGTTGTCCCCCTTTGGTTAGCGCCTGTCCCAGCTTGGCCAGATTCGTAAAGTCCAGGGGAAAGTTCTCCAACAGAGTTGTGTAGAGCGAGCGCGCCCCAGTATCTGCAAGCAAAAGGGTAATTTCAATAGTATCCAAAAACTCCAATGCGAATACGAACCTTCACGAGTGCAGAAATCCTTGGCCAGCTGCGGCCACGACAAGAGCTCGTATAGCAGCGTGTAAATTCCCTCGTAGCGGGCACAGCTGCCATCACCGTCGAAGAGGTCGCACAAGTACCCCACCTGGTTGTAGACGGTCTTGCGTACAATTCGTGACAGAAGACTGTCATCCGAGAACATCGGATGTGTGACAATCGAATGGAGCTCGACAAAACATTTAAGATCCACGGCGCGCTTGCCAAGGTGTCGGCATCGAAGCAAACTGGATGCATCATCGGCATCGTTGGTGCCTCGCAAACGCATTAACATCCAAGACAGAAGCAAGGGTCCATGCTCCTGGCGATGGTACACGCTGGTTATATCTACATCAAGGCAACCGACTAGTTTCTCAATGAGATCGCAGTTTTCGCGGGGCTCCTCGAAGTCCAAACACCTTAGAAGCAGCGCCATCTCCGAGTAGATGAGACTGCGCCTCAATTCCTGATGGAAGACATTACCCTCGTTCAGGCTTTTGAACGTGCGACCAAAAGAGTGCTGCTTGAAAACCGAAAAGAGCCTTTTGATCTGTTCCAACCCCATCGGCAAGTGCTCAGTCATCAGTAGGAGGATGTGCAGCACTTCTTTGGTCTCGCGAGAATTGCGCTCGGACCAGGCCTTCAGACTGTCGGTGGAGTAAAAGCATTCGCCTGCCGTCAGCTTTCGCGGTGGCTGCTCATCGATCAGACTCTCCAGCTGATCGAAGTACGAGTCCCGCAGGCGAGTCAGCGTTATCTTATCGACTACTTCGCGGTACTCCTTGTGGTAGGGGTGGTTGGGCACACTGTAGAAAACAAGCAGGTTCTTCACAATCTTCAGCACAATCATGCGTTCCAGCGAGTAGTAGTGTACTATATCCGCCAGCAGCTTGGCCATAGACGTCTCTGTGGAAATCAGCTGGGTCAGCAGACTGGCGGAGCCTCGGTACTCTTGCGTGAGATAGTAACACAATATCTCCCAGCATTGTGCCGACTCGATGTTGAGCAAGTCTTGTAGGCGCTCTGTGAACGACAGCAGTTTCTCCTGCTTCTTATCCCTCAAAAGTGCTTCCAGCTGGACATCTGATGCACTCTTCGGCTTAAACTGCAACACGCCGGCCTGCAGTTCACTGCACACACTCATCAGCTCCTCCCGCACTATGTCCCGGGGAGTTTCATGGTGGATGCCGGACACCATTTGCCAAAGGCGCTTCCAGTCTTTGCTGCAAGCGACAGTCTGGATTAATTGATTGTATCCGCCACTGAGGGTTATTAGAACTTACATGACATACTTTTCCACAATGGGCATTGTGTTTGATCTCGCTTAAAACTAAATTTTATAATTTAATAACAAAACACGCGCAATTTTGCACAGTGTGACCGCGGATTTAATATACGGTCTGACTCTCAGAAATATACCGAATATACCTTTCTAACTTCAAAATATACCGTTCATATACCGATGAAAAAAACGAACTTGGCCCCGCTTTATTTAAACGCTTGAATTAAACCGCCGAACAACATTTCCACGATATTCATATGAACTGGGCTAAAATTCGTGTGGAGTGTATTTCAATAACCACTTGTCGACAATCGGTCGTTCCATGAGCGTAAATCGTATTCCTAGATTTTGATATTCAGTTTAATGTTACTAGCTGAATAAGACGCTCAGCCCTGAACACATAAGTTTATTATACCCGATACTCAAAATGAGTATTGGGGTATATTAGATTTGTGGTAAAAGTGGATGTGTGCAACGTCCAGAAGGAATCCTTTCCGACCCCATAAAGTATATATATTCTTGATCAGCATCAATAGCCGATTCGATTGAGCCATGTCTGTCTGTCCGTCCCCTTCAGCGCCTAGTGCTCAAAGACTGTCACTGCTACAAGAATATTTCAAAACTTTGCCCCGCCCACTTCCGCCCCCACAAAGGGCGAAGAATCGTAGTAGATGCCTATATCTTCTAGAGTGCAAAATCTGAACCAGATCGTATAATTATTATAGCCAGAATCAAGAAAACAATTTCACTCTTTCTCGCTCTGTCTCTCTCTAACACACAGGTTTCATGGTCGGTTTTGCCTATTGCAAAATATGAGTTCAAGGATCTCAGAACCCATAAGAGCTAGAGCAACCAAATTTGGTATCCACACTCCTGTGATAGTGGACCTGACACCGTTTTGTGTCAAAATTTTGCCACACCCCCTTCCGCCCCCGCAAAGGACGAAAATCTGGGGCATCCACAAATCTGAGAGACTATTAACGCTAGAGTAACCAAATTTGGTATCCGCACTTCTGTAAGATCTCACTATAAAACGCTTATCTCAGAATTTCGCCCCACCACCTTCCGCCCCCACAAAGGACGAAAATCTGTTGGATCCACAATAGATTGCTATCAGATTGCTGAATCTGGATCAGATCAGATAATTTTTATAGCCAAAACCAACAAATCAATTTGCAGTGGCTACGGAGCGCCCGACGTCACGCACAGACTGATTTTCTGTCTCTCTCGCACGCACTGTTTGTCTTGTCGTTTAAACGAGTATACACTGTATGGTTAGTGGTTTAATATTAGCGGCGTCTGCCGGACGAGAGCCATACTGACTTAGTATCGGGTATAACCTTAGAGTTGCGGTGTCCGCAGCAACTCACAACGTTCCCCCTCGTTTTTTTTTCAAAATATATCCTTTTAGGTAAAGTATAAAAATGATTTTTTTATTTTTCTTTTGGTGCTTTAATTAATTAAGCGTCGTTTAAGTTGTATCATTTGTAAAAATATATGGATATACGGCTAGAATGTAGCCGTTTGACCAAACCTTCTGATGCGTCATTTTATCGTTTTACCGTCTACTTTAGTAGACTATTAGTATTATTATTCTTCCCTACATAAATTGAACACAAAAATCTCCCTGTAAAACCCGGTAGAATAATTACATTTACTGTTAATTGGAATTCAGTAGTTGTCATTTCAAACTCCCCTATGCCGCAGTAGATTTCAGGAACCAGTGATAAGCCTTTGCGCACATTCATAGATGAACTTAGGCACAATCCATTGTTCTGAGGAATACAATTTTTAGTTCAATGTTCAGTGATCATGTCACTTCTCACCCATAGTGGTTGCGTTAGATTAATATTGCAGGATAGCCTAAAAAAGGTATCTCCGGGATTCTTGTAAGCCACGGCAGTATAGTATAATCCGAACGGACCGCTATTGAGAGGATATTTAGGACTAAAAAGGTAGAATCGTTCTCCGAGAAAAATTCTTTGATGATACTCAAGAACTATCGGCCTTTGAGCTTTAATGTTCAGTGCTTGCTGAAGTATTAGAAGACCGCAAACGAATTGTTTAAGGCCACAAAACATTTTGTGCAGACTCGATATAACGACGCGAGAATTCAACTGAGGTGATGAGCCACTCACTCTCCCCATTTTATAGATGCATTTCAATTAGTATTTAAATACATCTATGCCAACATGAATTATTTTCATTTAAATAAAGAATGAGATTACATATGTATATGTATATGTATATGTATGCATAATTAACTCGCTTTATCACATGTTTGACTAAAACAAATACAAGAACATTTTAGTACTTATTAAGACTTAAAAAACATTCGAGTAAAGATTGTCTGCCTTTGTCAAAGCAAAGTTAAAACGAGCGGAAACGATGTGAGCTGCAGCCAGGGCCGCCCCTCTACATTTATACCCGGTACTCAGTCAGTATATCAGTGTGTCTGTATTCATTTTCTTTACATTTTTATACCCGATACTCAAAATGAGTACAGTTTGAAAACAGAAAGATATTAAAACGTAACGAAAAACGTTCTATATATGTACATATGTATTTAATATAGATTTATGGGAGAACAGACTTAACTGGTTTTTTAAGTTACTAAAAACAGAATAAAAGTTAACATGATGAAGGAACATTTTTCATTTCTCTGGATGACTGCAAAAGGGTAAGTTTCAGAAAATGTAGTACTTTTATACTTAACACATACATATAAACACATACATTTACATATATGTATATATGTATGTATGTATATGTATATAGCTTATTAAGAGCAAAGCAAAGAATCAAACTTCCCATGCAGCCGGACTAGAACAGAACTATTTACGTTAGACATTCCATCATAACAAAACAGGGAGGTGGCTGCAGCTTAAAGACCTGCCAAGGTGTGCAGAGTGCGCAGATGCTGAACCACCCACGACCCACCCACCCACAGCCCAGCGCTGGTCTAGATACTCGTGTGCCACACTATGCTGTTTCTCTAGCTGCAGCTTCCACACTCCACAGATCTGAGCTGGCGAGAGAGAGGACAAGCAGAAGCGAGAGAGAGACGGAGAGTAGGCGCAGGCGAATTTCCGAATTTTCTCCTGGAAGCTGCGGCCAGCAAAATGTCCTGTTAGTAACAGAAAACTATTGACAGGCATAAGGTCTAATCCGAAAGGCTGTCGTCTGAGAAAAAAGTCATATACCCACATGAGTGTACATTGAGTGTATCCGGGCATAGTGATACGGAAACCAAATCACCAATAAAATGGCTCAAATTCAATTGAATGGAGCCAATGTGCCAAGCAATGGAAATAGTAACATAGACGAAAATGAACGTAAGTCCTCAAACCATCCAGGTGCACCTGCAATCCATTGCAGATACGTATGTACATACAATACATATATGTACAATGTAAAACTATCATCTATGGCTCGAAACTTTCTTTCGAATTGTGTATGTGAAAGTGAAAAGGAGGAGAGGGACGGGTCTGTGCTGAGGCTGCGGCTGAGGCTGAGGCTATGATGTACTTAAGCCGCAGTACCATCAGCCAGAGCTAGAAGGCTATTCCCTTGCTAGGATGTGGGCTGGTGGTGGGTGGTAAGGTCGAAACGAGAAAGAGAGAAAGCAAACACTGGGAAGAAGAGAGAGAGCTCAGTGTGTGCGTGCTTGTGTGCCTGGAAGGTGAAGGATGCTGAGAGAGCGCCGGTGCTGCCATCTGGTTGCAAAAGCAACAAGTTTTTGTGGAGTCATTTGTTCATCTTTGGATTTCTGTTTCCGTTTCCGCTTTCAGCCTACCAAATCAGCGACACCGACTTGGATGAGCTGGACGATGAGTGCTTGCTGGAGGAGGCCGAGTTGCCGGGCAGCGCCAACAGCCTGGGACGTGGCCCGTACGAGCGTGCCTGGACCACAGATGCCACCCGCGCCCTGATCCACATACGCGGCCCCATGGAGGGAAACTTCACGGAGGGCAGGTATGTTTACACTCAGTCCAGCTATTGGCAATGTTCATTGTAATAATAGATTACGGGCATTACAGGCAGAAGCGAACAGCCCTCTGGCTGCACTGCACACGCCAATTGCAGCGACTAGGATTCCGCTACAGTGCCGCCAAAGTGCAGAAGAAGTGGCACAACATCCTTATCACGTACAACAAGAATCTGACCAAGAAGTATGTGTCTGGCTACGTCCACTGGGAGTTCTTTGAGGAGATGTTCAAGTACTTGCAAGGCAAGAAGGCCGACATGTCCCAGCAGTCCAATCCGGCAACACAGCCACAGCAGCCACAGGTCCAGCCACCAATCCAGCAGGAACAGCAGCAGCAACAGCAACAGCAGCAGACGTATCAGCAGCTGCAGCAGCAACCGCAACCGCAGTTACAAATGCAACTGCAACAGCCACCATCAGAGCTGGCAGCATTCCAGACAAAGCCCGGAACCCCAAAGATCACGTTGCAAATGCAGCCGCAGTTGAAGGAGGGACAGCCGTACATTACGCCGGTGGATCAGGTGCTGCTGCAGGACCAAATGAATATGGACAGCAAGTCCAACGACGAGTTCGACGAGGACAGCAGCAATAGTCTCTCCGAGGTCCGTCAACCGAAGCTCGAGTACGATGCGGATCAGGCTGCCGAGGCGGAGCGCACCAACGACAGCAGCCAGCAGCTGGAGACGACCAACGGAAAGATGTTCGAGATGACACAGCCGCATGTCCAGCCACTGACGGACGACGTCTGGTGGAGGGACTACTTCGAGCGCAAGCTCGACCTGGAGCGCGAGAAAATTGACCTGCAGCGGAGCCTGCAGCGGGAGCAGGTGCAGATCCAGAAGATGTCCATGGTGCAGCAGGAGCGTATCGAGCGGATGAAGATCGACGCCATAAACAGTCTGACGGGCACTCTGCAGAAGCTCGTGGAGGCCAAGTGCCGACGTGCTTAGATCTTTCTTCCTATCGTAGTTATATCTGTAATTTTGATGTGTAGCCTCCTTCTGAGTGTTTCAGGCGTTTCTGGTCATGTGTAAATACAATTTCGGCAAACTATCAAATTCGATCCATCTACTAGGTCATATTTCTGGGAAGAATAGTGATCGGTTCAGAATAGTGCTAGAGCTAACGATGGAAATAATTTAATTTGGCCATAAAAGCTGTAACATAACTCCAGTGCTATCTTATAGTTGTAGTAGTATTTGTATCTATAACTGCCAGTCCACCTCGAAAATACTGGCAATCGAACTCTGCTTTGGGTCGGGCTTCTGCAGACCATAGCTGAGGCGCCACAAGTCTGTGGAGAAGAGCAAACCCTCGCCTGCATCGAGGCGCATCATTAGACTGGGACACTGGCCGTCATCACAGGGCTCCTTGGGTCGGAGCTCCAGCTCAAAGTGTCCGCTTAACTGCTGAACAAAGACCAGGCCACGCACGTCGATCTCCGCCTGGGGGCGCCCCTGCTGGTGCGATATCAGCAGCCAGCTGGAGTAGTAGGGTTCCAGGTGCAAGGGATAGAAGTACGGTCGCTCTAGGAAGAGCCGCGACGCCTTCACCGCCCTCCACTGGCAGTTGCGCAGCTGGAGATGCCAGGCAGTCGATGGCTGGGCCTGGAGGGAGCGAATCTTCTGCAGAGCCGCATCTACGCTGAAGAGCTTTCGCAGCAGGAGATTACTGGACACGTCGCAGGCCTCGCTGGAGATCACCTCTGGCGCCTTGTCGTCCATGAGCCACAGCAGGCTATCCAGATCCGTTGTCAGATTGATATCGGTGACAATGACGGGTAGGCCGCGTTCCAGGAACTGCGACTCCAGCATTGAGTAGCTAACATTGGATGCGGTGGCTATGCCCTCTGCTTGGGAATTGGACAGATCAGACTTATATGGCATTTTCGATTCACCACTCACCCAGCGACTCGCATAGCACGCAGTTCTCCCACAGAGTCTCATGCCTTCCCAGAGCTGGAGCCTGCGTCACCACACGCTGCTCGCCACGCGGGATCAGGCACTTTCCATTGTAGTGTGGTGTCCAGTCCCAGAAGGGCAGCACATGCACCAGCAGTAGTCTCCCGAAAGCACTCGCCCACCAGGCGAAGGTGTCGCAGTACAACCAAAGCAAAAAAACCAAAAACAGTGGTAGCAAAAGGAGCAGCCATCGTTGGACTTTGGCCAAGCGTATCTGCCAGATCAGAGGTTGGCATATGGTGCGCATTTCCTTGGCACTAAACTCCTGTTTCCGGCAATCCCCAAAGAATTCGTGCAGCTCCTTCTCCATGTTCTTTACCCGCGCTCGGACGGAACTTGAATGAATCCGTCGCCCAGGAGCCCAACGGATAATGTGGTTCGCCTCGCACATGCGCGCGATAAGCAATTGCTTTGAGGAAATCTAATTTTCTAATTCAGTGCGCGCCCAGACGTGCAACATGGCGATAAGTGGCACAAAGGAAGGAGCAGAAGGTTGAGCTTTAAAATTTATTGGGTCGCGTGCCCTAACTCTGTTGGGGGAACATTAAGTGTCCTGCCTAATGATGCACTCCCTTAGGAGCTTTTAAATGGGTTCCTTGAGAGTCTAGGCCTTCTCGGATGAGAATGGTGGACCACCGCGAGGTGGCTTGCAGTTGATAAAGAATTCGCGCAAATCAGTGCACTCTTGGTCGTCGTTCCTGATGGAGTCGGGGCAGTTTTTCATCATATTCTTGAAGACACAGCCCATCAGGTGGCCGGCATCGTGGGCGCAGACGGGCATGCCCGGTGGCGGAGATGGGCGTGGACGCTCGGTACTCAACTTGGCCTCGAAATCGGCCACCTTTTCGGCACAGGTGACGAACGCCTGCGTGGCAACATTTTGGAGATCCGTGCTATCAGCGAACACCACATTGATGTAGCTCTCGAGCTTGGTCTCGTCCAAACGCCGGTTCTGATAGATGCCCGTCTCATTAAAGATGCACTCCATCAGGCACTAGAAGGTTAATGCGTTAATCAGTTCCATTACCCATGGATTACATTCGGTCCCAGAACCTTACCGGTGGGGGATGTGGATGGTGGTGACGACGTTTGCTCTCGAACGAACCGCTGGCATCAGTGGGCCTGGGTGGGGGTGTCGTGTCGAACGACTTGCACTTCTCCTTCAGCTCTGCAGTGATCAAGTCCGGCATGGGGCAGCATGTCTTCGGATCGACAAACTTGGGCCGCTTGCTGCAGTCCACATCTCCTAAAGCGGCTGCGTTCTGTTAATAGAGTTTGGAGCAGAGTAGAGCTGAGCACGTTAGCTGGTATTCATTCGCGTGTTAGCACTCGGCTGTGCAGTCATCATAGACATACCAGGCAGAACCCGACGACGACCAGTAAAAGCTGTGTTCTGGAGAGCATTTTGCGGTTTCGCAGCTTCAAACTACACTAAGCTTCAACCTAATGGAAGCCATGAATTTATAGAACATCCGGACGGACGATAGGAGAAAAAAACGATATGTTCATTTAATTCTGATTGATGGTTATAATTATGTGTGTATACCGCGATTCGTGTTCGTTGTGCAAGTCAATTAACCTTTTTATTTTTGCCAATTCTGAAATTGTTTTTTGTTGTCCGTAATTATTTCAATTGTCCAAAGTCAGCAAAGGGCTCTGTTTGTCCGATCGATCTCGCATTATTCACACTCCGCTATTAAATTCGACGGGAATTTCCTTGTAGACATTCCCGTGCCGTGCCGCATTGTGCCATCCGAAAGCTAAGATTATCGCTTGGTTTTGGCCATAGTTCGCGGGAACATGTCGGTCGTACATACGTTTCGATTAAAATAATTATCTTTGTTGTGAAATAAATTAAACCAATAATGAGATATAATGCGACAACAGCAAAAAATGGGTGCCAAAACCTAATGAGTAAACAAATTAAATGGGACTTTTTAGGCTCCATTATCTCGGTATGATTCATAGATCTGCACTGGCAGTAATCCGTTTTAATTTTCGCTTGCCACTTTTTATATAACATACAAGGACATGGTTCCTTTAACTAAACCACAACTGAGGACAATGGTATTCCATGTAATCTTCTGCTCATCCCCCCTCACTTTCCCACCAACTGCGCACAGGCAGCCTTGGCCGTGGGATATTTGAACTGGAAACCAGAGGCCAGAGCCTTCTTAGGCTGGATTTTCGCACCGCTCAATAGGAGGGCCGAACGTTCCTTGCCAAAGATCGCCTGGACCACAAACTCGGGCACATTGAAGATGCAGGGTCGGTTCAGTGCGCTGGCAAAGGCCTGAGAAGAGATCAGATAGGATTGCCATTAGTTATAGGTCAAATAGGATCCCAGAATAGTAAACGCTTACCTTGGAGAATTCCTTGCTAGTTACTATCTCTGGAGCAACGCCATTGAACACGCCCGACTCGCACTTCTCTATGATGTGCTGTATAAGACTGCAAAGGTCCAGCATGTGAATCCACGGCATGATCTGCTGGCCAGTGCCTAGGGGACCGCCAACGCCCAGCTTGAAGGGCAACCAGATTGACTCAATCATACCGCCGCCAAGTCCAACCACAGCTCCCGTACGCACTATGGCCTGGAAGAGAACAATATTGTATTAAAATGATTATAGAGTTCTCTGCTCACTCACAGTCCTACAGTTCTGCTCGCCTCCAGCATGTGCCGCCTCCTCCCAAGCCAGGCACAGTCTGGACATGTAGTCGAAGCCCTCGACCTTATCGTCCTCTGTGTAGATCTTCGTGGCGGATGGCGGGTAAGAGCTCACGCCGCAGAGATTCACAAAGGAGGTGACCTGAGGGGCAGCGGTCAGGGCATTGGCCAGAGCCTTGGACGAGTTGATGCGAGAGTTCCACACGTTCTGCTGGAAGCCGGGCGTCCAGCGGCGTGACGGATCTAATACATTCTGGCCAGTGACATTGACCACGGAGTTCACACTGTTCGGTATGCCGTTCTTCTCCAGCTCGTGCCAGGTGATGCGCTTGGGCCCGGGCATGCGGGAAATTACCGTCACATCATAGCCCTTAAGGGTCAAGTGCTTCGACAGGTTCTTGCCAATGAAGCCCGTGCCGCCACCTGACAGCAGGATAAGCGAGAACGGCGATTAATTCACCTGGCTCCAGTCCTGGGTACCACACTGAACGTACCTATCAACGTGTGCTTGGACATTTGCGGCTATTATTTAAATTCTTAAGAATTCTCCCAAGTTACGACACAAAAAACAGCTGATCTGACCACGGATTTATTTATATACCTATACCGTCTTATTTTGTAAATATACTGACGAATTCAAGATCTATTTTACATATTCCTCGTTTTTGATCTTCCGTCGAATATTACCAGCTATATAGAACATTTAGCCAAGCCCACATAATTTTAGCCCATTGATGAATCAATTTTCTACAAGATTGGATAGTTTTTAATCCTTGCTTTTATTGGATTTTGTGTAAAAAGAGGTTTAAACGGAAAAGTTCGACAAAAAAAGAGTCATTATGTTGCGTGTAGACCTTTGTATACCCTATTTTGTTAATTTTATATGAAGATGAAACGTAATTTATTAAGATCTTTTGTCAAATTGATACTCTTTAGACATATTCAAGTACCTTATTAGTATCTTGTATATATTTATGTCGATCCTGATGCCTACGGAGCCTGGGGTGACAAACATATTCACAATTCTATAACATCCATTTGCCCCAGGGTATGTGTGCATGGAGTTAGCAACATTTGTGCATGGAATCAGCAACATTTGTGTGTGGAATGGGACTCATTGTTGCAATAGCGAAACTGCGGCGAATCGGGTATTGCCTATATTTCAAGCTATATAGATTTGCCCACTTAGCTTTATCCCATAGATAAATGCATTTTCTACAAGATTGCTTCTTTTAATTACCTTAATGTATTTTATTTTGACCAAAAAACGTTTTTCAAGTAAAAGTTGCCGCAACATTTGTGTATGGAATGAGACTCATTGTTGCTAAAGCGAATTGGGGTGAAATGCGGCGAACTGCGGCGAATTGCGGCGAATTCAAATTTTCTCATATTCTTTGTTCCGTTGAATAGTACTATCTATATGGAACATTTAGCCATGCCCACTCAATTTTATTCGATTGATGAATCAATTCTATACATGATTGGCCTATTCAAAATACTTGCATTTATCGGATTTTTATATAAAATTGAAAATTTAATTAATATATTGATGAAATTTACAAAAATACCATGGGAGCGCGGCGAAAACCAGTATTTCTACAGTATGACCCTCAGAACATCACCGAAATATACGGTCTCATTTGAAAAATATACCGAGTGGTGCGCGCCAAATCGAACTTTTTTGAATGTGAGCTCCCGGTTATGGTTGCAGCTCGGATTCGTCCATCGTGGCGCGGCTTATGGAGTCCGAGGCGACTCTGTTCAAGTAATGCACCCGCGACGCGTCTCGAGGACGAGGGAACGCGGCTTCTCCACCCCCCTTCCACAAAGCACGACGGCTGCCATCCACGCGGGTGATCTCGATGAGATGAGCCTCCGCATCGGACCGACGCGAGAACATGCCCCATTCCCCACGTCTTTCCATCGCACCAGACGCCAGTTGCCGTTTTAGCCGAACAGCTGTTCACCCCCACCCCCAGTCCGCGGTCTGTTCTTCTTCTTCCTTTTGCTATGATTTTGCTATGATTTTGCTATGATTTTGCTGTGATTTTGCTGTGAATTCGTCTTCTTCTTCTTTTTTCCACGAAATTTTCATGTTTTAAAATACCACCGGAAAATACCGAATATTTCCCAAATTTTTTTTTTCAAAAAACGACCAATTCTTTGTTCCGTTGAATAATACTATCTATATAGAAGATTTAGCCATGCCCACTCAATTTTATACGATTGATGAATCAATTCTATACATGATTGGCCTATTCGAAATACTTGCATTTATTGGATTTCTATACCCTTTGAAAATGAAGTTTAATAGATTGTTGTTACCATTATATACCGATATACCGTAAATATACTGTCGGTTCATTTTTGTCCTAAAAAATATCGATACAAAGTATCGATTCAATTGTGCACTGTCCAGCACTGAGCTAATTCAAAAAATGAGGCGCGAAAACAATTTGTTGGCCGCCCCCCGGTAAGTGATCCAAAGTGCTCGCACTAGATCGTAAATTCGTATATGTGCCTCGATAATCTCTGTTCAGTCGCGTTCCCTGAGGCTTTTAGCGTCACACACCGTCGCCAAGTGACATTCAAAGTGCAACGATAAGCGAAATAAAGGGCATGCATTAAACTTAAATGGCCAGGCTCTTATCGCATGAGGCACTACGCTGAGCGTTTAAGGCACATGGTGGTGCAGCTGGAGGAGGTGGAGGAGCCCCAGCCTTAATAAAAGTGCAAATTTCGCATAAAATGCCTTTCACTCCATATGCACACAGAAACACACACAGAAGACTAGACGCATGTGGCTAAGTTAATGGTGGTCGACGGCGTCTAGCCACAGCAAGAGACGGCGATATAGATATGAGAAGAGAGAGGGAGAGAGAGAGAGGAGGAGACATGGCATTCGTTGCGAGGCAAGTTCAAGTGCAGCAGACAACATCCTTCCTTCCGTGGGTGTGCGGTGTTTTGTTTTCGGACCAAGTCATTGGAAACTCATTTGCATACACAGTGGCGGCATTAACCGACGCTTCGGGTCGGCGATACTGCAATAAAGGGGTTGACACTACTTTCTCCACCGCCCCACATCCACCCTGGATGTGGATGTGGGCGTGGCGCCTGGTGGCTGCCGGCTGGCGTTGCCTTTGAACCATTTTGGGAGAAAGAATTTGCATTAAGCGCAGCAATTATTGCGCTTCATTGAGTGCGAATGAAAAGGGACAACGGATGGGAAAAGGACCATAATTACAGGGTCCTGGGACCATTCTTATCTAGCCCTGCAATCAGGCCAGCAAGCACGTACTGCCAACTGAAAAACGTCCAAAGAGCGTGCATAGCTGACAGTCATCACCATCGAACGATTCCGGGGATCCATTTAATGAGTTTCATCTTCTATAGTGCTTTAATTTTCCGCTCTAACCAGAGATGTAGGAGCTGCTGACACTTGTCACTGACACTGATAACCAATGGAGGGAGAAAGGGGGGAAAACTTTCCAGACAAAAGAAAAATATGATTGCTTATGAAAAGGATCGGCACACGGAGACGAGACAACGAAAAAGTTGTCTTCTCTTCTGTGTTGCTGTTTGAGTTGCACTTCCGGTGGCGGTGGTGAAGTGTGCCCAATACCAATACCAGTGCCAGTGCCAGTGCCAGTGCCCATGCAGATGTGCTGCAGATACAGATACACGCGTGTATCTCTGCAAATATACATTCGCATCGCATCGACTGAGTGGGGGTGGGGGCTGGACAAACTTCTTTGTTTGTTTTATTGACAAACAGACAGCTTGTCTGCAGCATACTCCTTCCTCTTGGTGCTCCTGCTGCTGCTACTCCTCGTATCACTAACAAAGTTACAAAGTCAATGGCACAACATGGACAAATATCCGAATATGCATCCAATAAAGGCAGTGCACCCACACCCACAATGGGCCCTCATCGCTGGTAGCATGATTTGTGCAGCATGTGGGCGATGAAGGGGTCTGTCTCGCTTCCACTGCATCTCCATATTGACACTCTACTGACTCCGCACAGACTTTGACAGTTTTATGTGCGGTGGAGAGTGTTGAATGTTGGTGTCTCTTCGGCTTCTCTTCTTTTTTTTTGCGTCTTTTGCGGTTTGTCTGGCGAGGATTAGCCAGAGCTACATGACCTGACAGTTGGTCACTTCAGTTGCTGGATATTTCTGCTGCACATAACATAAAACTTAATTCTGTCATAATTACGATGTGGCTAACAAGTTTTGCATGTTTGTTGGCCCGAATGAAAGGCCAGGCCCCATCTCCTTGGGCTTATGCAACTTGAATGCAGCTGGCTTTCTGTATGTTTTAAATAATTGAAAAGCCCCAGCAGAATGGAAAAAAGTTCGTGTCAATGTCGGGCTGCTCACAAAGTTTTTCCCTGGTTGGAAAGTTTCGTTGATTGCTCTTGACTTTAATTGAAATTTGGCCAGGCCGGGCCGGCTAATTGGCAGAGCACCAATTCGTGTGGGGTTATCTCCCTATCAGTTTACACGGAGGACTCGTCTCACCCACCCTCTGAAAATTGGTCCAGCATAATTGAATTTCGCATTCCTTTCCACATTGACCTGGCCGAAGCAACTTTCTGACCCCGCCATGGGTTTTTTTTTTTTTTTTTTTTTTGCGACGCGGCCTGCAGTTCTTTTTGTTCAGAGTTTTTGCGACTTCTTTTTTTTGAGGAAAGTTCAAAAGCATCATAAACAATCTGTGGGGCAAACATATAGCGCAGACGATTTGTCTGCCACAAAGCCAAAACTGGGTCAGACGAAGCGGCGACGCCGCCAAAAGATTGCTGTCGTCGCAGACATCGTCGTCTTGGTGGTCTGGTCTGCCATCCTCAGCCTCAGCCCCGGTCTCCGTCTCCATCCCATACCCATTCATTCCGTTCCCATTGATGACGTGGCAGAGGTTGTGCGAGCTCCGCGAGTGTGCTCCCTGAGGTAAGGAAAACAAATAAAGTGACAATTCCAAGAGCAAGTCAGAAATGTGGGTCAAAAGTCGTCGTGCGCCCGTTAGGGCTATCAATTTTTACAGCTTTTGCAAAACAAAATTACACTTAATGTGTTTTCGGGAAGCTGTTTTCCGCTGACTTTTCCCCTCCCCCAACCCCCCACGCATCCTGTGTGTGAGTGTGTGCGCCGCCCTAATGATTCTCAGTCAAATGCAGAAGTTCCGCCTTAAATAAGATGTCCAAACAGCTTTATTTCCACTCTCAGCAGCACTTCAAAGGGCAGCACCCTGCCAAGCGGATGGGAGGAGAGTGCTGATGCTGATTAAAAGGATCTGGATCTGGGTCTGGCCAGCTCTGACAGTTGAGATCACCCGGAGAGCAGATCAAAGGCAGCTATAGTTGATGGCGATGGAGATTCTTGGCAGAGTTTTCCCCCTGTGGCATAGACTCGTAAATAATGCAGTCGCATAACAATTAATGGAAAATTGAATTACTATTCATGCCATTCAGATGCTCCTCACCTACTTTCCCAGAGCCAAACTTGTTAGCCATCAATATAGCCGATAGCCACAAACGGTGGCTCCGACTCCGACTGCGGCTGCACCTGCAATGCTGCAAGACTGGCTGTCGGCGATATCGATGTGTACATGGATTGCCATACAAATGGAGTTACTTTTACCGCCCCACACTCTCGCGCTCGCTCCTCCACTGAACCGCTCACAGAAGGAGACGTGTGCACTGCAGTGAGGGGTTGGGGTTGAGGCAGTCGAAGGTCCACCAGGGCGGCCTCCTAATTGAGCTGCACTTTCAATTGCAGCAAGCAGAACCCGGTCGTCATCAATCAAAAGCTGCCAGCCAAAAGGGAGCAGCAGCGGGCTCCTGGCCAAGCAAATTGCATGGCATCCTGGCAAATTGTCGCTAAACATGTCGCTGGCAGCTGAACAGCTGCTGCTCACAGAAATCCTTGTAAATTACTTTAATTATTTAACAATTTTTATATCATGTTTAAGTGACAAACCTTCTCTCTCTCTCCCTGCGATCCTGTCCTGGCGGCAGGTGAACAGCAACTATTCACACCTGCACTGACCCGGCCCCGGTTCCGACCTGGGTGGAGGGGGAGAACGGAATGCAGGAGACCTAAAATTAATTAGGCTTTTAATATTTATGCTTTTTATGTTTTGCATTTGGTGGCGACAGGCCGCCAAGGACACGGGACTCACTCCTTGGCAGGATTCAGGTTCGTGCATGCGGCCAATTAATAAGACAGAAATGTGACCGTAAATATCCCCTCAGCTCCAGCGTCGCTCGAGACATTGAGAAAAAGGGTGAAAGATTCATATCTGTGTTATAGGCGAACCCGCCTCGAATTTCCATACAAACCTGGAGGCCCATTGGGGGTGGCATTTTCC
Organism: Drosophila persimilis; assembly: GCF_003286085.1. Taxonomy (NCBI): domain Eukaryota; kingdom Metazoa; phylum Arthropoda; class Insecta; order Diptera; family Drosophilidae; genus Drosophila; species Drosophila persimilis. The sequence continues at coordinate 13,274,487 of NW_020825289.1, forward strand.
AATATCCTTTCGTTTGTGTGCGCCTACAACTCTCGTACAAAGAGTACTCTGAATGTAGAAATGTCAGCGGAAAGCACAGTCAAGTCGGACACGACGCTTCCACAAATTGAATGTCGGTCTCTGTATGGCAGCGGGGCTTCGCTTTCAACATCCATTCAACTTTCTGTCTCGTTGGGGCCTCCAGCGGCCTGCTGATGCTATTCTTCATCCCCATCATCCGACTGACAGCGTCAGAAATAAGTTATTCCTCCTATTGAAAGCAACCAACACAATTCCTAAAGCCATTGCACGCAGAATACAAAAAAAAATTGCACTGGAACGCCACCAATACTCTTTTTCCCACAAAAAAGCATCGATCGAGATCCGATAATTATAATAAGTAACTATTTCCTTGCACAGCAAGCTGCTTATACCGTTTGTAATACTTTTTCAGGCAGAGTATGATCATAAATAAGCAGAAAGAGACTTTCACTTCGGCTATCGATACACAACAATCGTTGCAATCGACTCTGCAGCACACTGAAAACCGAAATTAGCGAACCGCAAACAAGACTTCAAATTACCTGCACATTCATTCCAAATCAGATACAAGCCAATCCATTCGCACCAGCCTGTCAGTTTCTGGCGAGGATGGTGACGAAGGAGGAGGAGGAGCAATCACAGGCAGAGCTTGAGAAAGGGTATCGATTGCAATCGACAGTTGCATTGGACGTGAGGACCACAAAGACAGAGAGAGAGAGAGAGAGATTAACTGCAATCAAGGTATAATTATGGAGGGTAAGGCATTCCCGCCCTCTCTCTTGTTCGATCGCTTTCTGCGATCTGGCAGTAGCCGCACCTCGTATTTATAAACTTTGAATGCAACGAGCCGCACATCCGCATCTCCTGGTGGCGTGGCACACTTCCAATGGCACTCAGTCTGCCTCTGCTGGCGGGCCCTAATTAAAATGCAACATAAAGAAACATAAGCAATGATAAATTGGCAAAGTCGGGGGGGCGGGGGGACGGGGGTACGCAACGGAAATGTGCGTTAATCCAATTAAACGGGCGATTTGCATGGGGCCCAACTATACGAATGTTGTTCATTTAAATTGGAAGCACTTCTAAAGGAGCTGCAGCTGCTGCAGTTTCCCGGCCCGGAGTTGTAGCCAGTAGCCACTTGAGTTCCGGATTTGGGACAATGTCCTGGCGGACCGTCTGGGCTGTTTCGTTTGTTTTGGCCGCCCGTTTCTTTGTTCGTGTTGCTTAGACCCCGGGGCAGTGTTGTTCCGTACGGAACAGTGGAGCAGACTGTGCTGTGCCGTGCACCGCCATGTAAACATGTCCATTAAGCAGCAGCGATTTGAACAAATCAAAGTCAGCAGCAGGCAAATGGGGCTCCTTGTGGCACGTGCCGGGACGGATGATAACATGGAAACATCCAGATACGAGTACTTGCAAATAAACTGCAACGTAATGCGGCCCATTGTAGCAGCGCAAACAGTGTGTAGCCGCCACCCCGGGGAGCAATATCCATCCAACCAGAGCGACAGAGAGAGAGAGAGAGAGGGGGGGGGCAGATGGGGACTAGGACTCTACCCTCGTGAAAAGTTTAACTTGTTCAATTTGCATGAGTCGCGGCCAAAACGTATAAACGATACTTTGCTTAAAAACTTTGCCCATAAAGCAGCAGCAGCAACAACAACGACAAAAACAGAGCTGACAACAGGCGAAAGAGAAGACACATGGACAAAAGGAATAATGGGCACGCGTCCTTTATCCCCGGCACGACACACATTCGGTTTGGTCCACTCCACCCCGTCCGTTGGCTTTTAAGCCGCCACCAAAGCAAATAGACACGTGCGCCGCAGGCTAAGGGGCGAAAGACTGCTCGAGAGGGGGGGCCGGAGAGATGGGGTTGTCAGAAGGTGAGTTCTGGGGGGGAAAATGTTGTTGATGGATTGTTTACAGAAACTCGAGTCCTTTGAAAACGGTTTCTAATCGCCATTCGGTCGTCTTGCAGGGCTTCTCCGTTGACCTTGTGGACTGCAGGCCCCCTCGTTCAGGGATGGAATGGAACATTTGCATACCATAGAATCGAATCACTTGCTGTGGAGTCTCCGTGTACCGCCTGCGGTGATTTCGGTGTGACAATTAATTTTGTGCAGCTCATTAGGCTGGAGTACACTTCTCGGGGAGGAAGAAAATATGGATTTGAAAATACCCATTTTGGCTTTATGGCACTACAAATTGGGGTTAATGGCTTGGCTCTCTGGTCCTCAAATGGTGTTACATAGTTGGGGTGCATAAAAGGTAATGGTTCCGCCAGATAGCTAATATCTTCTCAAGTGGCGTGAGATGGGAACGGAACCCTTCTTATGACAAGGTGTGTGTGTGTGTGTGTGATGGGCTGGCAACCCTACCCACAGCTGATTTCCAGTGCAACTCTGGTTACGAAAAAGCAGCGTCACTATTTTTTTTTTCGCAATGGAGGCAGCTTCAACGTCGCACAAAAAGCTACCAAAGAAGAATGAATTGACCAAGAAGAGAGCTTCTAGGTGGAAAAAGCATTCGCTTTCTTTGGTGGAAATTCAAAGGGAAGAGGAGGAGGAGGAGGAGGAGGCCAAGGGCCGATCTGACGCTGAGACTGTGACTGCGGCCGAGGGTGACAGCGATGACGGCGAGTCGGGACAACAGGAGGCCAGTGGCGTCAGCTCCATCATTGCTGAAATGAAGGAGAAGGACGAGGAAGAAGCGGACGAGAACGCCAAGGCAGGATTTACTGAGGAGGACGTCAAGACCATGGAGGGTGAGCAGCACAAAGGTTAGCAAAGGTGATTAAAGCACTTATTGTGTGTGGTGTATATTTTCCCCAGAACTGAGTCGCATGCCCCTCGCCTCCATGGCCGCCCACATCCAGGCCATGGACTCGCAGCTGTACGAATTGAGTCAGCTCGAGACCCGTGAGCTGTCCCGCAGCAAGCACCTGCGCGTCTTCTCCAACTACCGCCGCCGCAGCAAGTGAACGGGACGGCAAATCATCTAAATCATCTACTTACACAGCTGTGCGGACTTTGATGGTATCGAATAAATGGTTGTCAGTGAAAGTATTCCTCTCGCATCCCGCATCCCGCACTGACTGCATAGCATAGCATAGCTCCTCGAGTCACGAGGAAGAGTCAAAGCCAAAGTCGCATGAAATCCGCTTATAGGGAGGGCTTAATTTCTCGAAATGGACATCCGCCCACGACTCCACCTCGTCTAGGTTTATTTGCTGGCCAAACACGCAAATGCACATCGAATGACGGCGCAACCCCATCCCCCAGGCCAAGGTCTGCCTCTGGGATTGGGCATTAATCGTGCATTAGAGTCTGGCTAGAGGCATGTGAGACCATGTCCATGCTGTGCCATCCGCTAGGGGGCCCAGAGACCCACAGACCCAGGGCTTCCTGTGCGCTTAGCGGACTCTCTCCTTTGTCTTCCGTAGTTTTGGGTTCGGAGTTCGGTTTCCGACTGCCCTGTGGGGCGGCTGGGATTCCCCGGGTAACTCTATTCAACGCAAATAGTCGCCAGTTTATCACATGGATTTGTGCTAATTTTTCCATTTCCTCGCTGGCTTGGGATCCCGCTCGGAGTTTGGACAGCACTCGGATTTCCCCCTTTGCAAGCCAGCACAGAGTGTTCTTAAGTTGATTAAATTTCAAGCGATTTGATTCGATTTTCAATTATACGAACACCGAATGCCTCAAATCCATTATGCTAAATAAATACCAACTCCATCTACGTCCTCCTCTGTTGCTTTTGCGTGTCAGTTATCAGAGTATCCCCCCCACCAAAAAAAAAGAACTCGGGGAAATCCCTCGGATGTTTTTGGGGGAGTCTGTCTGGCTGTCTGTCTGTCCTTCAGCTTTTTGATTCCCGTGCAAACAACTTCCTGCCTAACCCCTTGTGACTCCCTGTCCCTGTCTGTCTGTCTGTCTGTCTGGATGTCTGGATGTTTGCCATGTCGTCGGAGGAGTAGTATGATGATGCAGTCAGTGGCCTTCTCCACCTCATTGTTGTCGTCGTTGTCGCTTGGTGGTTGCGGGTGCAAATGTTCATCAGCTTCAAAGGGATTCCTCATCGTCGTCGTTTTTGGTGATTTGGGGTTTGTCAAAACACGGCATTACCCACACTCTCCGTCATCCCCATCCCCAACCCCATCCCACCCCCAACTACAGTTGAATGCAACATGTGTCCAGGATTTGCGTCTGTTAATTTCCACCCCCCACAAAGGCAGAAGATAGCTCAAGGGTGGAACACGCCGCTCCGCCTAATAGAATATGCTCATTACGGGATTCCGCGCTGAGTGTGTTTCGGTGTTTTCAGGCATAACTCAAACTAAATTATTATAAATGAATTCATAATCCTTCCGCCTAGCCAATGGCATAGTTACGTTATGTGTATGTGTGTCCAAGGGGGAGATTTTCTTCTGAATGAATGATAAATATGCAAATACAAGAAGTCCTCGAGAGCGTGAAAGGATTCGCCATTTGCCAGAGAGACAGAGGCGAACACTGATTGAATTTACTGCGTAGATTTTATGAATGGAGGCGGGGATATAAAAGGTCTATAAAAGGGTCTACAAACTATGTATAGAATCTTTGGATGTTTATAAGCCATAGAATGTGATTTGAATGGGGAATGTTATGATTGATGATTTAAGCTATTTAATGAATGAATTATCTCCTGAAAAGAGTCAAAGATTGGATAAAGTCAGTTGTATTTAATGGAAAATCTAATTAGTATATAGCATTCTTCCGTATGTACCCCTACTTCTTACATTTATTCAGATGTACAATGCACCCTGCCTTATAATATAGTCTCGTACCGCACTGTACTGTGTGTGGGCTGTGCGAAGAAAGATGTTTTGCCTGGGAGTGCATTTAATTACCTGCCCCAAAGCGACCGCAGCATACATCTAATTATAGTTAAGTGCCAGGGATAGGGACTGCCACATATTGTATGTTAATTTATGCAAATCTCATCACAAATCATATCAATTTCGCTGGCAGTTAATTGCAGCAGCAGGTGCCTCCCCCATTTGCCCACTCCACCACGCTGCCGCTCCCCGGCTATGTGTTGACTGTGGAAAAAGAGCATTAAATTGGCAAAAATGCAGCATAAATTTCACACAGAAACAGAGCGAGCGATGGGGCCAAAGTGCGTTCCCATAGCAAATGGCTGGGCGCCATTGTCTTCTGCCACTGGATGGGGCAGACACAAAGGAAGACCCAGCAATGTCTGCGCCACCAAGTTCGCTCAACTCTGCCACACACAGATGCACCCAGCAGCAGAAATGGCAACAGAAGGAGGAGGAGGAGGAGTACGGGTACGGGCAATCCTCCTAAGCAAGACAAAGGATAAAGGGATCCTATTTTGAACTGTTTATCAAAACACAAGTCGGAGTCATCTTTGGTGTTAATGTTTCTTAGTTGTTTGTCGTGTGGCAGGGAGTTGTCTCACCTGATATATCCTACCATCTACCATCTACCACCTACCATTTTCTCTTCCCTTGGAGGTCGTTTCTGTTCAAATATTCCATTGGAATGGCTCACTTGGGCCCAGTTTTTGACGAGCTCCATCTCTTTCCTCCTTTCCTCTTTCCTGGGGGTAGGTTAAAAAACTCATTAGGCGAATCCTTGGGCGACGGAAATTAAATAAAACCCCATTAGGCGCTCTATTTGCTTCCCTGTCGGGAATGGGGGATGGTGGGCCGACTGACTGGGGACCGCTCCACACTTAATTTATGGCCACGCATTTCGTTCTCGTTCCGACATTTCAGCACAGAACAAAATCTAATTATGATAGATAGTTCCAACCGAACTACGAGTGTACGTACCTACCCTCCCTCTTCAGGGCATGTGGGGCGGGATGGGGGCGCTGCAACGGAGAGGCAGGAGGCGACTGTGTCGTGCAGGTGCATTCTGTCACTATATGGCCGCTGCCGGGTGTCAACCGCAGATCTGCCTTAATAAAGATGGGAGATGTGTGCCGCCCCATGGTGTGGTGCACTGCCTCTCGGAAGGGGGCGTCGTCACATCTATATCTTAACACATTGCTGATCAAAAGAATCCGAAAATGCTTTGATTTCACAGCTCTCTTTTTGAGTCTTTTTCGACTTCCGCATATGGTCCACGCGCCACCTCCTGGAGGACTGGGTTGGAGAAACCGAAACGAAATTAAATTTTCTGCCAACAATTTGGTAAATGTTAACTTTGCTAATTTGCATAGACCGCAGTACACCAGGAAAACCCCAAAAAGCAACCCCAAAAAATGGTAACAGCAGCAGCTACGAGTATTCAAGGAAAACAGCGGGGGAATGCAACATTTTGGAGGGTTTGGTTTGGGGCATTCGGCGTTCGTTCGGTTCTGCCGGAACTCACTTTCACTGCCACAATGTCTGCCCCTTGTAATCCCCAACAAACGCCGCCAGACACGTGCAATTTGTGTGAGTATCTGTGTGTGTCGGTGTGTGTTTGTTGGAGTGCAGACAGGACGAAGAAAAGGACTTCCAAGACCAGACCGTGAACAGACCCGACCCCACGCCCGTTGCTTTGCCACAAATTGTAATGCAATGCCGGCAGGACTGTTGCTACTGCTACCCCGCAGTGGAAAAGGAAGTGTATGCGATAATGATGGATTGTTTACAACAATGCAAAGGTCCTGTGGCAGACGTCCTGCCACACACACACCGCCCCTGCCCCTCTGTTGCAGGGTGTGCATTTAAGCGTGTCTCCATTGTGAATTTTGAATAAGTTTTTGGCTAAATGATTTGATTACTATGCCTCAGCGAGAGGGGGTGAGGGAAGGGCTGCCGCCGCAGTTGCCCTCTAATGAGCGCTGGCCGGGGGGGTGGGAGGTTGGGTTTTGTCGCGTTTTTTCTACGATGAATAGCAAAAAGAAACGGTTCTCCACCAGCCAACGGCAGTTGGAGACTTTTCGAGCGCCGTATACACCCGTCTCGCTTTTCTACACACTATACATAAGTATGTATGTATGTCGCCCTCACGCAAACAGCTGTTGGCTTGCGGCGAAATTGAGTCTCATCCATTCTCCATTCACTCTCTTTCCAGCAGAACAGAGCCAATAGTGTATTGAAACTTCCATACTCAACAAAAGACACCCTCTCGGAACCGGTTTACAAGCAACAACAGAGACAGAGACAGAGACCCGAGAGCGCAATAGTCGCCAGCCGACGCTCACTCGTTTCGTTTCACGAACGACTTCATACGTCACAACGTCGCCGTTATTTGAACCGAGCAGTTGTTGCGCGCGCGAGATAAACAATTAAAAAAAAAACCCAAAAATTCGCTAAAATGCACGTATAGAGCGTACTTGGTGATGACCCGTTCTATGGTTTAACAATTACTGCCAGTGTCAGTGCAACGAAACGAAGAAATACAAAATATTTATCAAAATACAACTAAAAATCGAAAACTTGTATCAAATATTTTGTGTTTGAGTGGTGTTTTTGCGGCAGCGGCAGATAATTTAGCGCTTTTTGTGCACAAAAAAAAGTGCAGTATTCGAAACGTGGCCACAAGCGGCAGGCACAAAAACAAAGCGGCTAAAAAACGCACGCACACACACACAGAAACACCTGCTGCCGTTCGCCGGTTGTTCGCCAAAAGCAACGATAAATAAAAGAAAAAGGAAAAATAAAAGAAAAGTGTAAGCCAGAGAGAGAGAGAGAGAGAGATTTCTGTTGTGATTGTTTTCCCGTTCATTTGCCGCTGGATCCGTCGTTAGAAGAGTAAGTTGCTGTTATCTGCAGCTATTGGACAAGTTCAATGACTTAATGCCAGACTTAATGAGTTTTCACCCTTTAACCCCTGCCAATGGCCCTGCTACCACCGTTGGTGCTGCCGCTGCTCTGCTGATAACAATGGCCCAGCGCCAGGCGACAAAAACCCCATTTACATATAATTATCTCGCTCCCCTCCCCAACTAGTCTCGCCACCAATAATATGTTAATTTGAGCAGCTGTAGGCGCCTCTCCTAAAAGGTTCTTTCTGTTCGCGTTTTGTTCCCTAAATGATGAACTTGTCAAATGCTCGATGATTGCCGTCAATTATCGGTGTCATCGATGCCTATCACCAGATAGCGATAACAATAGCGATTGCTTGCTGAGAATGTGCCTTGCACAATCTTTCGTACAATACGCAATATTGCGTATACGCCACATGGCGCCCCCAAGCGATAGAAGGGGCGGCGGGTATTGTATTGAATTTCTGGTTTGGTTTGTCATTGATTCAATTAATAAACAACAATGGGGAAATGGGGGAATGGAAATGGTCTTTGGGGCTGCCACTGCCACTGCTTCCAATTCCAATTCCAATGCCCATTCGAATTCCATTTCGCAACCTTAATGGCCCTATGAGTAATGGTGCCTCTGTCCGCAAACGCATTTCTGATAAGATTAGGACCGCATTCGGTTCGCTTCATTGGAAATTATTAATGAATATTCCCCCTGGAAGTACAATCATTGCACAAACGATGTCAGAGAGAGTAAGAGTGAGAGTGAGAGGTAGAACTCTTTTTGTAGCCTTGTGGCATTATGCAACCTTAGTGCCAATGGCCATAAAGAAATGCCAAAACAACACCCAAGTACGTGGCTGTGGCCATAATTTCTAGCATTTTAATTATGGCTGTTGCCACAACAATCATAATGGGGCTAGGTTACCTATGCCCCGGCCCCAAGCCCCAAGCCAAAACCCCACCAATTGGCGTAATTTTCACGCACGTGCTGCTGCTGGCTCCTCCGGAAACCGGAAGCACAAAAGGTGCGCCTGCGTGCCATACACATGTACCATTATTCGATTTGCATAACGAATAAAGACACCAAACAAAGCGAAAACAACATCGGTCTATGCTGAAGGCACCAGGAAAAAACATACAACTCGCACTCCGGAGAGGAGTATACATATGTCTCTTTTGGGCTAAATTTCTCTTTCGAAAAGAGTTTACGTGTCGCTGGGAAATAAATAAGACCACAGCGCCACCTCCTCCCTCAGCTGGCGCTCCACATAAGCCAACATTTGCATACGCATATGGAGGAGGAGACGCAGGAGTCGCAGTGGCAGGGTAGGTGCTATCCCAGTCATATATCTAAACTACCGAAAGCTCTCTCTCTCTGCCCCTGCTTGGGAATATTTCTGTCTGTTTGGGTCGCAGTTTCGCCGTTGACGGCATAAACACATCCCCATCATAACCATATCTCATTTGGGTTCATATCATAAATTCCTAGAGGAGAGCAGAGGAGAGGAGTGGACGGGAGGGCATTATAGGAGGCTTCCTCTTAAGTTTGTTGCTGCTGTTTTTGTTGTTGATTCATTATTCCATGGGGCGCAATCGGCTGGAAAGGAAAACCTTTTGGAGACACGCACTAATTTTTTCGTGGTCTGCAGCTAAAAGCCAGAGTCAGAGCCACAAACAGAGCCCAGCAACAGAGTCCCGAGCCGAGAGTTTTGGCCAAGTTTTCAGTTTTGGGCACGTTTTGCATTTATGGTAATTCGTTTCATTTGATTTCTTTTGATTAAATTTAAATTTCAGACCAAAAGCCCAAGCAAGGTTGGCTTGACACCTTTTTGTTTTTTCTTGGCTGTGGCCCAACAATTTTACGGTCAACAATTGAAATCAACACTTTGATAGCTCCACCCCTTCCCTTCCCCACTCACTGTATCTCTGTCTCTCTGTCGCAGATATATTTTCGTTTAAACGAGTATCTCTAAGCTTTTGTTTGCTTTGGCTACGCAAACAACTTGTCGAACTGGTTCTGATTCAGCCAGACATTCAAAATTCATAATATAACCAATCGTATTGGGGCATCAGCAACATCCTACACACCTCCTCCTGTCTCTGCCCTGGCAATTCATTGACAGAAAGACAGGCATTCATTCTAAACATTGAATGGGAGGCCAAATTTCAGACAATAATCTACAAAGATGCTATAACGATTTATATTTTCCAATAATCCTGCCCGAGCAGCCAAGGAAACTATGAATCCTTAGGGTATCCAAAGTGTCGCTCTGTCAGAGTTCAGCTTTTGGCTTTCTTTCCCGATGTTTTGGCAACAAGAACATTGTCGCCTTCAAGTTGCCGAAACCGGTAACTGGTTTACTCCCCCTCCCCCTCATCCACCACTGTATTTGGTCAATGATATGGTCTTAGAAGACAACAATAACGATGACGATGATGACGATGGAGATCTAATACCGATGGTGTCATATGTTGTGTTTGCTTTGTGGTCTGCTGTTGCCACTTCCTGGGGTTGCCGCTTAATTGGTTGTTTCATTTCATTATTCAATTTGCTACTTAATGCAATTACTTTTTGGCCAACATTCGGCTGGCTTTTGAGCCAGTTTTCTTTAGTGCCCAAAATGTACGCTAATTATTCGAGCAAATAATGAGGCTAGAGGCTTGAGGCTTCCACTGATTCGACTACTGCCTTCCTCTGGCAGAAGCCCCCTCCCTTGCCACATCCGCAGTCGTCGGCAACATCGAATTTTTATGACTGCCACTGCCACTGCCACTAAGCCTCTTCAGAGACCCACTCGCGCCACTCGGCTGTTATCTCCGGCTAATCTCCGGCTAGAATCCACGAATATATGTATATATTTTTTGAAGAAGACGAAGAAGAAAACATACTCTGCGAATGGTGGAGCTTCCCCGGGGGTTCACTTGCCTTGGCATAGTTTTCTGCTGACTGCCGCATTTCCTCCGTTGCTCCAACGCTCCACAGCTCGAAGATAAAGCCAGCGACAGATTTACAACAAATTTTTGTTGTTGGGGGGCACTGGGAAATGCTTTCCCTCGGCATAAAAGTATTTACATTTCCACGCACAGTTTTCAGTTTGCAGTTGAGGGATTTTTCGGGGCTTAGTCGGTGGCAATTTCGCATCAATTGATTGGGTTCTGCCGTCAGCCGTTACGCAAACAAAAGAGCCAACAGTGCGGTTCATAAATGTAAGACATGAGGTGACTGAACTGTTTGTCGGTGCACTCATTTGGGGATCCCCGAAAACTACCCAAGCGATACTTTTGAAGCCCCTCTTTGATTATTTATCAGTCTTTTTGTTGGCTTTGCTAATAGTCGGCAACAATCAATAAAAACTCTATAAAATTTATTCGATTTTAAAGCTCGCTTGGCTATATTAAGCGAGAACTAAAGTGTTTAAATACTCGTAGCGTAATGGATAACACGATTACACATGTACATACTCGTACATAGCTGCTACCTGCCACACTGCCACACACACACCTGTCATCGAGAGGATTTCCGTAGTTTGTTTTTTGCTGGCACTCGAATAAAAGTTGAAATTGAGTTTCGGGGGAGGCAGGCCGAAGGGCTCCCCCGATGCTAGTTTTATGGGTTAAATGTGAAGTTTTATTGGCGTTTATTATGGACCCTGGCCAGGACTCCCACGATGGGGGGCAAACTTTATTCGAATGTGAATTTGATTGCATTTCATTTTCGATTAACCATTCGACTGGAAGCAGGGGAGCAGTCAGACACAGGATTTTTAATTGGAGGACTCCGCCATGAAGGCACTACAACTTGGACCCACTCCGAGTGGATCTATGGATCTATGGGATGTACATATGTATATGTAGCTAGATACATGTACATACGGCCATCTATGCTCGTATTTGTGGTGATATTTTGGGTGGTCGTTAAAGCCATAAAACATATTTTCCACAGATTTATGATTTGTTTATTTTTCGCTCTCATTTCTCGATACTCAGCGGAGATCGTGGCGGCTTGAGGCGGGGGGTGGGGAGAGGGTTATTCTGGGGAGGGAGCCAACTTGGCGACACATTCGCGCAGAGACTTTGCTGTCAGCAAAGCCCCAACGAACAGGGGGAGGCGGAGGCAGACGGCGCACTCGAAAGATTATTTTTATACCCAATATTTGCGAGGACAGGGGTGGAGAGGGTATGCTGCGTTTCTTGGAGAGCTCCAGAGTCTCCAGAACTCCCAGGGACAGGCTCTCCTCCTGGGACAGTATTGTCTTGAAATTCCAATAAATTTCAGTGCGTAAGGGGTGTCTCCTAGTCGAATATCCCTCAAATTGAGGCACGCTTTTATGTTTCATCTTTTGCTTATTGGCATAAATGGACTTTAGCTGCGAGACCGCGTGCGTGCCTCTGCTGTGAGTCTCGCGGAGTCTTGAGGAGTCTTGAGAGTCGGCGAGTCTGCTGCGTTTATGTTTAATTATAAATCCCGTTACCCGCTGGTGAGGGAACGGAGGGGCAGGGAGGGAGCTGGGTTCTGCGGTGCAGCTGCTGCTTCGTTTATGGGCAGCCATGCGACCCGCGAACTGCAGAACTGCAAAACTGCAGTCAGCCAGGCTAGCCATCCGGCATCATCAGCGGACTCTCATCATCATCAGAAGCAACAGTGGCAGCATCAGTGGTTTGTGCCTCCTCCCTCCTGCCTCCTGCCTCCTGCCACCCGCCCTTCTGTGTCCATCAACGTCGTGGCCAAATTGCATTTGCATTCAAGTTATTTGCGCTAATTTCACGTTATGAAATTTGTATTTCGCACATTTGCTGGTCGCAGTTTTCTTGGCTCGTTTTTCATTCCGCAAGCGGAAAATTTCATCAGGGGAACAGCATAAATCAGAGAACTATTCAAGACCCAAATGAAAATCAAAACTAATTCTATTAAGGAGCACATTCTTTGGCCACTTGAGCGGCTGGAATTGTACTCTAATCTGCCGGGGAGCGGCCAGCCGGCCATGTGGGTGACATGAAGATCGCTGGTCGGTGGTGGCATGCCTCTTTGTTGTTCAATCTATGGGGAATCTGTGTGGCACTTGGCACTGCTCTGCACTCTGCAGCAGAGTGCAATGTAATCAGTGCCTTTGGGGGCAGCGATGGGGCTTCTTCAGTTCTTCTCATTTTTGGTAAGAGCATTTTGTGTCTGTCAGATACAATGGGCCATAAATCAGAAAGAGTGTTCCCACTTTTGTATTTTGGGAGCGACTTTGGAGGCCCTGCCACGGAGAAATGGTACCGCGGCGGGTATCGGGTCGTATCGGGCGGGAGCAATGTTTTGCGGTGGTAATTGCACGCTCGCTGAAGCGTATCGTATGTTGCAGGTTTCCGCTGTGGCAGCCAGTAGCAGTGGCAGTGGCTGTAGGCAGGAGGGGAATGACCTAAAATAGCGGCACAACCAAATGCGGAACATGAACCATAACAAGGGCGTCCTCCGTACCCCGGACCCCGGACCCCGGACCACGGCAAGGGAACGGAACGGGGTAATATGCACGCGCTGTACGTGTTGCAATCTCCAATAGATACAGAGATACAAAGCGCGTCTGTACGCACAAACATTTCCCAGATACAGCAGAGACGAGTACACCAAATGCCGCAGCGGCGTGCGTGAGAAGTTCCGAGTTTCTGCCGCTTGTTGCCGCCTGCCCCCTGCCCCTGCCGCCTGCCCCCTGTCCCCCTGCTTCTTTCACGCTCTCGCTCACATGCAACAAAATACAGCAAATACAAAACAAAAACATGTTCTTTGTCATGCTTGGCCAGGCCTTCGAAGCAAGCTCCCTCGGAAAATGTATCTGTATCTGTATCTTTGTGGCTCTAGCAGTAGCTGCATCTGTGTGTGGGTATGTGAGCCAAGTGCACGGCCCGAAAACGTTTTTGCCCCCAAAAAACTGTAACCAAATACTTACGCCATTAGCACGGCCATTGGGGGGAATGGAAACAAAACAGAACACGGCCGAGACGAGAATGGGCCATAATTACATCTGCATCCGTTCTTCTCAACAAGGAATGGGGGGTCACACACACACACACACCCACACAGACACAGATTGAGGCCATGATTGATGTGGGGGCCCCAGAGATCGCCGCCGTTGCTCACCTTATCGCTCGGACCATCCCCAATGCCTGGGCTTCCCCTTCTACTCCACTCCCCCACAGCAGGCCGGCCGTCTCTTGTTTTTTTTTGCCAGATTCCATCAACTTTGCGGACCATAAATCTTGTGGTTCTGCGGGCGGGACAGTCGAGCGGTCTAGGAAATGACTCTGGCCACTTGAACGTAGGTCTAAAACTCGTTAAGAGATGCCTTCCAATTATGACTCTCGTTCTGAGGGACTGAGGGAACACCCTTCGTAGGGTAACAAATGGAATCTTTAAGTTTTACAACTAGACGAAAAAACTATTGCCTTAGATCGTTTCCCTCAAAAGTTTACTGCTTAAGAACTTCTTACTAAACAAAAGCACTGCTTGTGATCTGTTTCAAGCAGTTTAAACTGTGCAAAATGGAGCAAGTGGTGTATTTGTGACACTTGTTTTCCATTAGTTACTCTTATCTCTTATTGCCACTTGTCTGCCCTGTCAAGTCTTTTGACAGATCTTTGCCTGCAAATACGTGTCCATTAGTTTAAAATTACATGGGCTACTTAAGAGTAATCGAAATATCACTGCTTTGTAGCGTTTCCCGTGTCTCTGCAGGTCACAAAGCAGTTCAAACTGCTTGAGTTGGCTTGCAGGCAGTGCAACTGGTCACACTGGCCAGCCATTACTCTTACCACTAACCATACAGTATACAGTATTCTGTATGGTTAGTGCTCTTACTCTTATCGCCGCTTATCTGCCGCGATTTAATGAAGTTTAAACAAATGTTGTACGTGATATTTGGACCAGTCAGAATTATGAAATTTCCCCCCTGCGACTTGTTGGCATTAAATGTTTTGAATTTGTCACTCGACACGTCAATTATATAAATCGCTTATGCGGTCCACACAGAGGGCTCCCCCTCCCAAGCATTTCTTTGGCTTCTTTCGTTTTGTTGATACAAAAACGAACAGAAAATAAATTTGAAAATAATGTGTGAATTTCTCTTCTTGGCTCGTTTCAGCATCGCGTCGGCGCAGACCCAGACACAGACCCGATCATCGCCCACTGTGCCCCAAAGCCAAGAGATTGTCAACGGAGGAGTGGAAGTGGATGTGAAATGAGAAGAGAAGTGAATGAAGAAAAGCCAGTGTGAAAAGTGGAAACCAAAGTGCACACATGTGCACGTGCATGTGTTTGTGTGTGTGTGTGAGAGAATTGGGAAATGTGCGTTCGCGTACGCGATCCGTAGCTGAGGATTATTGATTTCTTCGAATTATAGATTGCACAATCCGAAGACACCAATCTGAGATACATCTCCCTGGCGTCCCCCAACCCCTCGAAACTACTTTGGCTAATTGATTTCGTTTTTTTGTGCTTCTTTTGGATACTTTTCCTCGGTGTTTTGTGTTTGTTTGTTTGTTTGTCCGTCTCCCACTGCAATGAGGCGTTCAAAAGCTGCCAATGACAACCCAACAAATGAACAGCAGCAGCAGCAGCAGAAAGAACAACAAAAAGTGCGGGTTTTTTGCTATTTTTTTAATTAATTTTAAGTGTCGCCGTATTTTGTTGTTGCCCTTCTCGACGGACGGAAGATAGAGAAGGAAAGTGAGTGAGGGAGAGAGACGGAAGCTACGGAAATCGGCAATTTAATTTACAATACAACATTAGTACCGACATAAAAGAGGATAAGGGCGCCGCGCGCAGGAGGACCCGAAAAATGTTTGCTGGAATACGAAAACGCCTGGCACGCAAGTAAGTCGAAATCCCCCCCTCACACCCACACACCCACACACACCCATCCACAACCCCCATCTATGGACTCCCCTTTGGAGACCTTGCAACGATTATGTCCAGCTTTATGTCTTTCCTTCCATTTTTATCAATGGTCTCCTTTTCCTTCCTTTTGCCCCATGCCATGCCCCAATTTATTCGTTAATGACTCTCGCGATAAAGTTCGGGGGTTGCGGCGGAGGAGGG
This sequence comes from Drosophila persimilis, assembly GCF_003286085.1. Taxonomy (NCBI): domain Eukaryota; kingdom Metazoa; phylum Arthropoda; class Insecta; order Diptera; family Drosophilidae; genus Drosophila; species Drosophila persimilis. The sequence continues at coordinate 13,290,340 of NW_020825289.1, forward strand.
ACCCTCCCGGAGAATCGCTGACAACGAGAGAGAAAAAAGCGTTGCAATGGCAAAATTCACTTTTGTATAATTAATTTTTTTTATTTTTTTGGTGTCTTACCCGCGCCCCCACTCTCCGGAGCCGAGTGAAGGCCATGATTTTGCGATGATCATCGGTCATCAGTCATCGTCATCATTATTATAATGCTGTTGTTTTTGTTTTAGTGCGGTAAATGAGCCAATTAGTTTAAAATCTTTATTATTAACCGATTGTCCGCTGCAGAGACCGGTTTCCATTTAACCATAAAGAAAAAACTTTGAAAAATTGAATTATGCTCCAATACGACTCGAAGTTCGAACCGAGACTCTGGCGGACGAACTCTTGGGGCTTGGGGGCACGCGGCATCTTCGAGTCATCCCCCAAAGAAAAAAAATTAGCCTTCGAAGCAATCAAAAAACCATCTGCCCAATGATTTTCGTGGGAAAAGCAATCACAGTGGAGAAGAAGAAAAACAAAAGAAAGTTCCCGCGAAACTATCCGAAAAGGCAAGACAATCGAATTTTCATGCCACAAGATGTTGGGAGCTTGTTTCGAAAGTAAATCCTAACGAAAATGTGCCATGCAAGGTGTGTAGCAGCCTCAGAGATGTCTAAAAGAGTCATTCAAAGTGTGTAACAGCCTCAGAGATGTTTAAAAGAGTGATTCAACGTGTGTAGCAGCCTCAAAGATGACTAAAAGTATCATGCAACGTGTGTAGGAGCCTCAGAGATGTCTAAAAGAGTCATTCAAAGTGTGTAGCAGCCTCAGAGATGTCTACAAGTGTCATGCAAGGTGTGCAGCAGCCTCAGAGATGTCGAAAAGAGTCATTCAAAGTGTGTAGCAGCCCCAGAGATGCCTAAAAGTGGCATTCAACGTGTGTAGCAGCCTCAGAGATGCCTAAAAGTGTCATTCAACGTGTGTAACAGCCTCAAAGTTGCCTAAAAGTGTCATTCAACGCCTGTTGCAGCCCCAGAGAGGCTTAAAAGAACATGCCACGTTTGTAACACCCTCAAGGGATGCCTAAAAGTATCATGCAACGTGTGTAACGCCCTCAAGAGATGCCTAAAAATTGTCATGCAGCGTGCATAACAGCCTCAGAATTGGGATATGCTCGTATTTCAGATGAAAGCCACCTTTCACGGCTATTGTTCGAGTCACGAAACGCGTATGGGGGGCATCACTGGTGGCCTTTATTTACAGTTCATGATGTGCTAATTATTACAGTAAAAGTGCAGCCAGTGCCAGTGCCTTTTAGCACTTTGACACGCCCCCGTCCAGCCCTACATTAATGATACACTCGCACCCAATGCCCCCTAAACACCCATCTGGAAGGCAGGTGCTAAAACACCTGTGCAAATAGAAACCCATAAAGCCCAAAGCAGCGCCTTGTAGGTGGCTCTGGCGGCACTCACATTTACATATACTCAGACTCAGACTCAGACTCGTACGATGTATGTATCTCTGATTTCGGTGCTTGGCTCAAGATCCGCTGGCCCACACACGGCATACATTTTTGGCTGGAATTAAAAACGCTTAGGAACGAACGACTGCCATGATGCTGGCTGATGTCGATGCAGAGGCCCCTCCTCTCCTCCGGCGCGGCACGGCACGGCAATCAGGCGCAACTAAAGCTGAAAATAATTACAAAAGACATAACACACTTTATTAAGCACTAAACATTTGATGTGCTACGCTGTGATGTGGGCTAGGCCGAGCCAAGTGCAAAGATGCAGACGTGGCCCCAAAAAAGCAGCCAGATAGAACGCTGTATTCCGACTATGGGATACCTCGGTACTCAGATCTATAGGCAATGAGTAACAATGAGATGTAATAATGAAATGAATGGGAGTTAAACGGGATCAGTATATCCATCTCTTATATAAAAAAGCTTTGGATCTTTCGCGAAGTAGGGAAGTATAGATAGTATTTAATAGCTTGAACTCTAAATATACCAAAGAAGAGTAGACTATCTTCAAATTGTGGATCATACATCCCTTGGCAGAGGTCTTTGGGCTCGACGCACTTATTATTCTATCTACCATCTACTTTATACCCTTGTGCTCCCCAAGAATGGGATCACAGCATTAATGATGGATTCTCACGATCGTAAAAGTTCCTCAGTCATGTCCGTAGATTGTAATTACGCATAGGGACAAACGTTAATGTATCTTCAAACCTCGCATTTACTGTATGCCTAATTATGATTGATACGATACGGGGGGGAGCGGCACTCAGAAGAGCACACTACGAGCCGCAAGAACCAGAGCGACAATGGCCGCAGGCGGTGCCCCCGCCATTGTTCTCCACCTCCACCGGCAGCTCCACTGGCAGGCAACTCGCATTTGCTATCAAAAATGTATCTCTTACATCTCTGTGACGCTGGGCATGTGTGCCACTTCCATCGTTTGCATGGCATAGCTCCACTTTTATGGGTTAAAGGAAATGTGATGCAACAAAGCGTGCGGCAGTTTACAGCGACAGGGGCACATTCGCCGCTTAGATTACACACACACAAACACACACATAGAAATGAAACCGAACCAAGGCGAGCCCCAGGGCTGCCACAGTTACAGCAATTAGCGGATGTACCCCACCCCCCCATCCACAACATTCCCATCCCCTAAAGAAAAACTTTACGAAATGCTAAAGTAATCTTAGACTAGAGAACCATTTATGCTGTCATTTTTCGCTCGGAATTGAAGTTTGTTTTCGTAAGTGATAAAAGTACAAATTGATGGACTGATAGGCCAGACAGCCGGCACCAGGGGTTGATGATATGTGAGCCTGCTTTTGTATCTGTTGCCGTTGCAATGCTAGTTTGCAACCCTGCGGCCTGTCATAAATGCGCCATTAGCGCTAACAAACGCAACTCCAACTCCATTCGGCCATAAACTCCAGCAACAACCAAGCTCCAACCCGCCCAACCACCCACCACCGACGGAGAGGCGAGCACCCACAAAGGAAAATGCCATTTGATGCATTTCAAGTGCGTCGTCGTCGTCGTCTGCCACACTATCTGCCATCTCCATCTCCACTTTGAGAGGCGTATTCCTCGTATACGTATATCAGTGCCGAGGGTCTGTTTGTGATGCCCCATGCCCCATGTCTGTCACAGAAACTGAAGTGTCAATTCCATCATATGCCAAAGTGGCGCACATATCGCATAACCCCGCGGCACACAAAAGGGGGGCCCCAGAAAAGAGAAAAATTATTGAACAATTTCTCAACAAAAAGTACAAAAAATGTTACACGACTGGAGAGGGATGTGAGATGTGAAAAGAAAGCAAGACACAAAATTACAATCGAAATTTCGAATGTACCGAATAATAATATACTCTTTGAGGAGTTTATAACTCCTACAAAATATTTACTACGCTTCTACAATCTGAAAATGGTCTCAACTCTAACCTAAAATCAACATATCGATAATTATCGATTACTTATTTCAAGGAAACCCTTTCTACCGATCAATCACAAAACCTCTCATACCCTATGGAAACTCCTCTAGTGAAATCCATAAAAATGAACCAGAAACAGTCTGAAAATTGTCTCAACTATTATCGATATGCAGCTAAAGCTTCTCTACCGATCAATCACGAAAACTCGCATACCTTATGGATATTCCTCTAGTAAAATCCATAAAAAAGAACGTCTTCAAAGCCATGTACCCAAGGCGCTGCTGTCATGGGCTTTGACAGCAAACATGCCGCCAGCTGTGGAAAATAAGATGCAGCGAGAGATCCGATTCGCAGCCCGGTCTATGGGTGCGACAATTGCAGCGTCGCATCGCGCCCCGTCGCATCGCGCCCCGTCGCATCGCCTCCCGCGGTAATGATGAATACCTTTTTAATGAGCAGCTGACACATGAATATAGGCACGAAGGGGGGGGGGGGATTGGAGACGTCGCGTCGATTTATCATCTGGGAGCGGGCTCCATTCATTCCCCGATGCCTGAAATGATCCTAACCTACCACAGTACTTCAATTCGTTTTCAGCCAAGAGGTCTCTTCTGTTCTGTTATTGTGACTTGACATGCAAAGTGCGAAGTGCGTTCACTGGGAAAGGTTCGTGGTATGCGAACACATGTCCGTAAATGAAATATTCCCGTATTTAGTTTCCGTAGTCCACTCCCTTACCATTCTATACCATACCATTTTCCGGCTGACCGTACTTGCTTTCTAATTAAAAGTTTGCCCTTAACGTTCGCTTTAAACGCAAACTTGTTTTGTTGTTTCGGGGTTGGGTCTCCATTTGGTGGATTGAGTGAGGCGGAGCGGAGCTCCCCATTCGTTTTGTTGGGGCGCTGGCTACGTTTTACAGCCGCTCAGAGGGCGCCCCAAAGCCAAAATGTTTGCTGATAAATAGAATTTATATGTGGCTGAGTATGTTTATGGCCCCCAGGTTGGGGCCGTTCTTGGTGGATGGCTGGTGGTGCCCCTAAGCCATTCAATGCTTCAGCGTTATCTGGCAACGACACGACGCGCGGATATGGCCTATTGGGCGAGTGTTTATGGGTCATTAGGGTGCGTACGAAGGCAAACATTTTTCGGCCATATTGCTGGGTCTCCTCCAATTAACATGGCATTGTCCTTGAACTCTGGGTGCTGCCGTTTCCGCCAGGCATTCGATGGAGGCCCCTGGCCGGGTGCCAATCAAAAATCTGCATGCAACACAGGCACTCACACAAACAGCGGCTCAAAGGCAAGGCGCGGCACCAGGCACCAGGCACCCGGCGGCTGGCGGCTGGCTGGCTCTCTGCGGCATGCAAATAACTTTCTAAAGTGATGGCTTGGCTGCACCTTGACGGCTTCCTTTCGCGGGTCGCAGTATGCAAATATGCAAATCTCGTGGCCTGTCAATCAGTGGACACATTTCCAAGTGTTTGCCCAGGTAAGCACCAAGCACCAAGTGTCCACTTGACTTCCGTTTTGCTGGCCTGCTCCTTGGACTCCCGGAATTGAAACCCACAGGTCGGGTCGCTGGCTAGCGATGGCTTTAATCTCTTGGAGGGGTTGGGGGAAAGGGGAGACCCTACTATTTACATATGTGCCCCCTGTTTGAGCGAATATTTGCATAAATATTTACACATGCCAGGCCCCAATGAATGAATTGGCTGCACTATCACTCCTGAACAAGGCGACTAGGTAGATCCCCAGAGCCACAGAGAGAGAGAGAGAGATCTCATTACGATTCGCACTCAATTATTTTGTCGTAATTTCCTGCTCAACGCAATCCCCACAACCGCAGCGACAGTACAATTATATGATGCTTATCCTCAGACAGAGACAACACAGATGGTTTTTAGCCATATTCGGGCCTGGGATCACATAACTCGTAATAAATCTCCGAGATTTTCCCCGACTTGTCGTCAAATTATGCAAATTTCCAGTGTGTGGGCTCCCATATGCGCGAGAGAGGCAGAGGGGCAGAGATTTGGGTCATCGATGGATGGGATGTATCGATAGCATCAGCAACAGCAACAGCATCACTCCACCCATGAAGAGAGTGTTGAAATGAGATGCATGCGGCAACTACTACTCACATTTCTCATTACATTAATCACACCCACATACGAAAAGCTGCAGCCAGGGCAACGAGGGCCCTGGGAAACAATGGAAGAGCTGGCGAGCTGGCAGATGCAGATTCAGATGCATCCGACAGCCAAGCTCTTGTTTGACTTTGCCCAACACTTTGGGGCACAAAGGCACAGGCATGGGCATATGCAAAGGCCCCCATTCTAACGCAAACAGAAAGACAGGAAGACGGCAAGACAGCAGGACGGCAAGAGAGAGACACGCCTATTTGGGTTATGTTGCCGGATTTGTTTCAACTCTCGCCAAATGGGTTGCTGCACAAACGAGGGCCCTTTGGCAAGCAAACACCAGCAGCAGGGAGCGGGGGCAACGTGTCCACCGAAGCGTGGAGTGCACTAAGCGCGGATCTATAACGGAAGCTTAGCTACCAGCCCCCCCAACCCCCCCGTTCTTACGCTCATGAATAAATTAACAAAAGCTGAAACTAGAACTTGCTTCGGGGGCCGAGGCCTCAAATACCCTTTTAAGCTACACTTTTTCCATTGAAGGCTATATGGTAGTAGTCTAATGTTGATTAAATCTTTGGACTAGATTTCCAACAGGTTTATTGGATTATCTTTAGCAGCACACGAGATATGGGACGATAGGTATTTGTATTTCCTTGGATTGTAGCCCAGGTTATGAAATCACACACCCAATAGCCTCTCGAAGAGTACTTGGACTGTTGTTGCATTGTTTTATCGTCTACCATAAAAGGCCTAGACACACACACGACACCACTCCAGCGATTAATCGATCTTTGGGCACATAAATTATGCAATTCACAAGCGAAAATTGGCCCTGCCCTGCCCTGCCCTGCCCTGAGCCGCAGACAGTAGCCCGATCCCCGGATGGGGGTCTAGCCCCCAGTTTTAAGAACTGAAACAACAACAAACACCCGCTGCAGCCCCGAGGAGGCTGCAACTCCATCTGCGTGTGGTCAAGCATAGTCCGAGTCCAAGTCCCAGTCCATGCCACACAGTCCACGCCTACGTCCATGTCATTGGAGCACCCACAAACAGAGCAGAGCGGAGCGGACTCTGACAGTTGGACATTTGGACAGTTTGGGCGTTTCAGCTCCAACTTCGATTTTCAATATTCATGACAGGAAGGGGGTGGAGGTGGCGGTCGCGCGGAGAACGGATGGTAACGGGTGGGAGGAGAAACCTTGTTCGAATGGCAGTCCGAAAATTATGGCAATTATTGCACAGACCTGTAAATTATTTGCACCGTCGCGACCTCATTGCTGGAAAATGTGTAACAGCTCCCACATGCCACATGCCACCATGTAATGCGATGTATTTTATGCAAATGGAGCTTTTCGTGGGGTTGTGATCCCCCCCTCCCACTCTTATCACTGGGAAAGCATCATCTTCTTGGACATCGGCTTATCGCCGAGACATTCCGAGACGAGACTGCAGTTATGCGTGGGTGCTTATCGGCCGGGCCAGCCCTCAATAATGCCAGAAGCCAGCGCAAAGCGTTCTCGTAATTATGCCTCACAAATCGCTCTTAAGAGGTTTAGTCTCTGCCTTTGCCTCCGCCTCTGCCCGGCAGCAGAGCTCCTTATGAGGGGGGCTTATTTGTAGGTCGTATAACACGAAATCCCCTCTCCGAGTGCCTGCCTTTTATTTTATTTACTTTTTATACGCATTTGTGCAATATTTATTTTTATGCCAACTGCAATGGCGATTGATAAGACTCTGGACAGCCGATGCTTGCTGGACAGTGGAGAGAGAGAGAATGGATGTGGTTGGGGAAGGGGATGTGGGGTAGAACGGAAAGAGCAGAGCAGAGCAGGAAGGAGACAGCGACACCGACAGCGGAAATTTATGGTCGTCGCATAAAAAAACATAATCAGTAAACGAATGAGCCACAAAGGCAGCAAAGTGGAAGCAAATCGAAGCTTAGGATACCCTACCAAAAGAATTCTGTTGAAGAAGTACTGCTAAAACTTTAAAGAGTGCTCTTAGAGAAGATTCTGTGCCATTTTTTAGTACCAATGGCAATATATAGGCTGGAAATGCCTTTTTTGGATAGTTAACTTCTGTCAGAAACGATATCATACCTCTCTTAAGGGTATAGTATAGAAAAAAGAAGTAGCAACAGTAGCGTACTGGGAAATGAGGGATTAACCGAATGACCGAGCGTTTGCCCACTGGAAAGGGGAATGGAATGGAGTGGAATCGTTATTGGAACGACTGTCCCACCATCCATCCATCCATCCACTCCGTTCGTCCATCTGTCCGCCTGACGAATGTGCAAGACTCAGCGCTGGCGCTATCAGTGTTTGTGTGTGCCACGGGGCATGCCACGGAAATCGAGTTGATAAAAATGCAAATCCAAATAAAACTTGTGCGTAAGCTATTCCGGCGTAACCCCAGCGAGTACGTACGGTTAGAGCGATGACTCAGGGACTCTGGGAACCGGGGACTAAATGTGTTTGTGCCTAAAGTGCAGCATTTGCACTCTGCACCTTGGCGTCGCCACCGCCTCAGAGCGCTGGTATATCGCTGCCAATTGATTGGAGGCGCGACGTGGCGTGGCGAAGGAGAGCAGGAAGAGGAGACTGTGTGGCATGCAATGGCGTGGCCGTTAATTAAAGCCCTGTAATGTCATTAGTTGGCCTTTTGACTTGCCAATGATGGCGACAGCGACGTCAGCAGCAGTGGCAGTGGCAGCGGCGATGTCTGGCTAATTAAGTTTGCATCTAACGAAATCGAAGGAGGAGGAGGAGCCCCATCTCTGCAGCTCTGAAGACCGGGAGTCTGTTTGCCTGATGTCTGATGTCTGATTCACATGCGATGCTATGTGGCGTCTCTCTTAATTACCAGATGCCATTTGCCGAGCTTGATAACAGTTAAATTGATTTTGATTGCTTTATTTGATGCCTATAAATCAAAGCGGAATGAGAATTTTATTTGCCTAGGAATAAGCCCGAAACGTGGGCCGTGTATCACAAAAAAGAACTCGGACTCGGACGCGGACTGTGACTGCGGCTCGCAAAGTGATACGCAATGATAGACACCGATATCGAAGTCGAATCCAATGCAATTCAAAGCTCTACCCACTTGTCCGATGTCAACGTCATACAGAGAGAGAGAGAGACTCGACTCGACTGGGGGGGCAGGGGTCTGTCTGCTGGTATCCACTTCAAACACGAAACGAAACATTTTGTGCGATTAGCTTGTAAGATTGTTTTTAGCTCTTTGTGTCCATTTATTCGACTCCAGTTTGTGCCGCACCGCACCACGGAGTCTAGGTCTAAGACACAACTCTACTCTGTGAAAAACTGGATTCAGCAGTGCCACACGGGGGCACGGGAGCGGGGCAGCTCCCGTCCCCGAGGTAGATGTGAACGTAGACAAGATGGCAAGTCGGAGCGCTTTGGGGCACTTCTCGCTGCCGGCGGTGCTTGTGTTTTGGCTGGCGTTTGCCCACTCGAATGCCTCCAAGTGGCAATTTTATCGAATTATTTGCACTTAGCTTGCAAATTCAATTGGAAATAACGAGCCGAATTTTCGTTTGTTTGTTAGCCCATGTGGTCCGATCCCATCCGACCCGATCCCCCCTGAACAGGCCAGGCCGCTCGAGGACACTGTTCCCCGCAGTTCCCTGGGGGGCAGCAGCCACCAACGAGCAGGTGATCCGAGCACCACTTACCCGTGCACCCATAAACAGTTCAAATTGATATCTCTTTTCCACTCTTGGGACTCTATTTGGGTCTCGGTGTCAGCCATTGCCGCGGGGTGTTTTCAGTGTTGTGCAATGTTGGGCAGTGTTGGTTCGTTCGATAAGCGATTGCCAGCTGCCTGACACTCCATTCAGCGGCCAGAGCGATATGGAAACCACTTTTGTAATTCCTTTGTCGCCCTGTTGTTGCAACATGAGAACCAAGGCTAGTGCGGCATTAATCTGAAACTCTTTTTCTCTTGCTCTTTTTTCCAGGCAGAACGAAAAGGACTGCGATGAGGATGACAAGGACGATGTACACGACATTATGCCGCCCCCCAACTTCATACAAATCTCGCAGGGCAGAATCCAATTGGTGCATCAGCCCCGCAACCCGGACCCCTCCGACACGGGCACGCTCTCCTTGGAGCGGATCAATGGCGGCGGCAGCCTCGGCTCTGGCGGCTGTGATAAGGTGAGTCCCAGACGCTTCTGGTGTTGGTAACTACCACTACTCCTCCAGTCCCCCCCGCCACAGTCCCACTCGCTTCGGTTTGGTCTCGGCCCTGGAGTGTAGCACGTAGCGCTTGGGAGTAGAAAAGGAAAAACCCACCCAATTATAGACAATCAGCTCGAATCAAATCATGGCCCATGCATAAACCCACTCCCATAGTATACCCATCATACTCGACTCGTACCATATACTCCGTGGGGATTGTTAACCCAAATTTCGTGGGGGAAAGCAAAGAGAGCAGAACAGAGCTGAGCAGCACTGGCAGTCGCTTTTCTTTGTTGATGGTTTTCCTGCTGTTCGGTGCTGTGTGCTGTTTGCTGTGTGGCGTGTGGAGAATTTTTCCAAGTGCCGGGCATGCAAACTGTTGGATGGAACAAACACCTTTGAACCCGTGGAGGGGCAGAGGGGCTGAGGGGCAGCGGGACAGAGCCTTGCCTTGGCGGCCACTTGAACTCGTTAGCGTGCCATTTAAGACACATCACAGAGATTGATGATGGAGTGCCAGGGGGCACCTCTTCAAGCCATCGAAATGCCCTCTAGACATGCACGGCACCCGGGGACCGGGCTCAACTTTGACTTTCCCGCGAAGGAGACCCAGAGTTGGAGGCATCCGGGGTTAATCCAGCTGCAACTCTAATTGATCCGCATATACTCGTATAAACGTTGACAATTATCGTCTTCCAGGCTGTTCTGTTCTGTTCTGCGGCAGGATAGAGCGTTTCCCAGACCTGGCCTGGCATCCCGTTCAGCCTCTGGTTCGCCGATCACGTTGCAACTTCCGTGACGTTTTAATAGCACTAAGTATGGCGCATGCGCGGCTTTGAGCACTTGATTTATGGTAGTTACAGCCATCCCCTGTGCCGTGGTCCATAAGCGACTGCAAATGAGGCCTCACTCTGGCCGTTTTAGCTCCGCTTCAGACTCTCAGACAGCGCTGCAAAGAGAGAGGTGGAGGTAGAGGTAGGGGCAGGGGCAGGGGCAGGGGTTGAGGCAGAACGTGGTAACTCCTCTATGTAAATGGTAGTTGACGTGGTAATGTTTCCCAGAATTCCACTCTACTGTATAAGGCCAGCCATGGCCAGATCAGACCAGAGCCGTGGTCCTGCTAATTGAAGTGGCTCGCTCTCCTCCTCCTCCTCCACGTTGCACGTTCCACGTTCCACGTACCACATGGTTCAGCACGAATCTCGGCGAGACATTGCGTGTATCGATTACCAAACACAATGAGAGGCAGGAGGCAGGATCCGAAGACACCCACTCACAGCTGGCGGCCGTCAGGGCACAAATTTGCCAAATGGCATCTCGATTATTGCTGCAAAAACACACAAACACACACACACACCAACACAATGGACCTGCCACAGCTGCTTCTGCTGCCGCTGCTGCTGCTGCTGCAGTGCATCATCAGAACCCAGTCACGTTCTTGCCATGCAATGCGTGGATGCCACACAGCTGAAGCTGCCACTCTGTTGCAATTGTGTGATTGAGGAGAGTTCAACGAACCTGTTGCTATTTATTTGCAGTGTTTGCTCCTGCGTCTGGTCCTCTAGCACACATCTCTGGCTGCCACTGGCACTGCCACTGTGACTGCTTCTGGTTCTGCCTCTGATTCCGTTTCTGTTGCACATGCGCAAAAGTTGCCGCCAGCTGGAGGCACCACAGCACAGTCTATGGCCTGCCATTGTTGTCGCCGCAGCCGCTGCCGACGCCGTCGCCGTCTCCATTTCAATGCCTGCCTGCATTAGCATATGGATATATAGTCGCTTATATATTATACCCATTCTGGACACTCGCTTTCGTAGTTTCGGTCCAACTTGAGACTGGGATTACATATTTCCTGCCACAAATCATGGCATTCATTCTCGGACCTGGCCAACACGCGCTCCGACCGCTAATCACGGATCGCCTATGGTTCCGAAATCTTTCAACATTTGTCCCTCTCGTTGCGACAACAAAAATCAATTTGTCTATTGCGCAAAATCCTAAAAAAAAAAACCATAAAACACAAACAAGACATTTTCTAAAAGCGATAAAAATTATTTTTACAACTTCCACAACTAATTTTTAGTGTTTACCAAAAAAGAACCCCCCACAAATCCAACAAAAAGAAACGCTCAAAGAAAATGCGTGTTTTACGAGCGAGTGGCGTCACAATTGCTGTTTCTTGAGTCTCTTTTTGGCCAAAGAGACACTTTTGTTGGCCATTTTTAAAAGGCACAACAGATGAAACTTGGTAATTGCCATTTCCATTTCCACTTCCTGCCTGAGGCCCCGCCATGTCCGGGGGATGCGCGACATATGCATATACCCGCAGGTACTCATGTACGAGTAAGTATCTCCATGAATCCATAGATTCCATTTGGAGCTTTGCCCGTCTGTCCATGCCACGGACCCAGTTCGGGTGTGCCGCACAGTTCTTTGTGGCAGCATGTCGGTGCCTCGGTCCCGGTGAATTATTGCCCAAGCACACCTGCAACAGACCGGCCTGTGTGTCTGCTGCTGCTGCCTCCTCCTCCTCCTCCTCCTCCTCCTCCTGCTGCAATCTGCACCTGCCCCAGACCTTCTCTGTGTATCGCGTGCGGATTAAAGCAGACTTATTGTGTTGTGACTCCTCGCTCCGATTCGCTCCATTCCATTCCTCCTCCTCTGCTGTTGCTGTTGCATTCACTGCAGTTCGAAATGGAGCTGATTTCTGTGCCCAAAAGAGTTCAATGAATTGCTTTTTACACCTCAAATCCGTTTTTCCCAGCCATGACAAGATCATAAATTCATTTCAATTGCTTTTCGTTTCGTAGTACTATAATTATTTTTCATTCTCTGCTCTTAACATTCATTCGCTTCAGCGATGCCAATTTTTCTCTGCAGAAAAACAAACAATATTGTGGGAAAAAAGAGCTATTATTTGGAAGTTCTGCTAGGGATAGAAGCCATGCTCTGGCTACATCTGTAGAATGTTGAAAAAAGGGTCAAAGGATCTGCCATCCAAGCTGGGCTTTGATTTACATACTGTAAAGAATGTATATCTTGTAGATATACAATCTATAAAATCGATTAATTATTAGAAGATTGGCAATCTTGCAATGATTTGGCTATCCTCTGGAGAGTCATCTTAGCTCCACTCAGAGGATTGTTTAAGCATATGAAGCAGATAAGGCAAATATCGATATTTGTCGATTAATTTAAATCTTTCTATATTCATTTGAAGAAACCTAATAATTTAAACGCCTAAAAATGGTTATAGTTGTATTAAAAGCTTTCGAAAACAATCCTAAAATAATAATAACAAACCATTTGGCAGCACTGTTTGGTTTACAAATACACTCACTCACTCACTCACACACATACCATTGGTTCATTGGACATCCACACAGAAATGATTCATATGTACACACACCCATATTCAAATATTCATTCATGGCACATTTAAAAGTTGGCTTTAGCTTTTATTTACTGGGCATTGCATTCCATCCACACATATAGCACATCGTACATATTGTATAGTACATAAGTATTTACGTAGAGCTCCGGTTGATCCCCTTCCCCGATTCCCTGATTCCCTGATTCCCTGTTCCAGTGCGTGTGCTTCAGTTTTCGGTTTTTTTCTGTTCTGTTGTTCTTTGCAGGATTTGTTGGAGAAGCGGATGATTGAAGTGGAAGGCGCTCTGCTGCGTTTGCAGAAGGAGTTCCATAAAGTGAGTATCAAATTGCAAATGTCCGAGGCATTCTATTCTATGATAGTTGGAGGAGGCCTTATTATGGGTCCGGACATTGCTCTCTGAAATCAACATTCAGTTTTATGTCTCCTGTTGTCGTCCAAGCTTGGAGTTCGGAGTTTGGGGCTTGGTGCTTGGTGTTTGGGGTCCGGCCGAAGCATTTTAATTTCCTGTGCGGTCAGAGTGTGAGAGATCTCCGCCCCAGAAGTGGACAGAGAGCACACATTGGTATTGGATGGACATGGGGGTCATTAATCGTGCTGTTGCCATTCCAGCGCTCTGTGCGGTTTATGTGGTTTCTCTGTGGCTGTGACTGTGGACCGGGTCGGAGCCCGAGTCGTAGGTCGCCTGCCCATTGGGCAATTAAAAGTTACAAGCTTGAATTACATGCATACGAGTACGAGTACGAGTACGAGCCCCATGTACCCAAATCAAATTGACATCAGAGGCAGCGCCGAAAGAACTCTAGTTTGGAGCTGGGCCCGGCTTGCCCTTGCCCTGGCCATTGCCCCCCTGCCTGTCGACACCTTTTTGCACACTAGATCAAAACTGGCGCAAATCTCTATCTAAACTGCCATCAAAATGGATCCAAGGGAGAGTTTAATGGCCGGAACTAGGGCGGGCAGCGGAAGGAGCTTCTAAGGAGCATACGCATTTCCGGCTTTAGGTAATTGAATTTGACAACAACAAAACGAAGGAAAAAACTCGCCAAAAACGAGTTGAAGGCCCAGGGTTTATGGTGTGAAAAGAAGCAGCGTGTGGCCTAAGCAGCTCCATCTATGCTTCAGCGTCAGCTTCACTTTCAGTTCCAGCTACTCCCACATCCCCATCTTCATCTTCTGGCCAATGATTTCCGCAACGAAATTGCCGCCCGCTGCCTGCCACAGGAAACGGCAGAGACAAAACCGTCGGCAAGAGGGCGTCGAGAGGAAGACTACATTCTGGCCAAGGCCCGGCCCTGGCTCGGCCCTGGCTCGGCCCTGGCCATTGCCTGATTTTCTATTCTTTTGGCAGGCGTCCCAACTTGGTTCCAGAATTTACGAGTACGGCAATGGCACTTCTCCGTGCCCCCCCATCGCACAGCGGACTCCTCCTTATCATCGTTCCAGACTCCCAGGCGGAGGTTTTCTCTGGTGTGGCAGTGGCAGGCGCGGAGGCGGAGGCGGAGACGGTGGCAGTGGCAGTGGCGGCCGGGCCCATGCATGGGAATCCGATTACTCGAGGCGTATGCGGATATTTTTTCCCTTTTTTTTCCGCAAGAGTGGAAGGAGGATGCGGCAGCTGATGGGGAAGTGGATACATGAGCTACCGTTGCCGCTGGCCCTGCCTCTTCTGCCTTCGCTGCCTCTCCTGCCTCCTTTGTGGCAATATTTCTGCACTTTATCTGTCTGTAAATAACGATTAACTATGCTATGCTGCCCCTGCCACGGCCACAGACGCTCCCACTGCTCCCCCACTCAGCTGTGGAGCCATTGCCACTGTCCTTTGGTTTCACTTAGTCAGATTCCCCTGCCACCGAGAGTGTATGTGTGTGTGTGTTCTTTATTGTTATTGGCGATAGAAAGATGGAGCGAGGGAGCCCAAGGGGAGTGGCATCCATTGACAAGTCGAGCCAGCAAAAGTGTGAATGCTGCAGAATTGGCCAAGTCGAACCAGAAGCCCGTGAAGTAGAAGTAGCATCAGGCAGCAGAAAGCAGAAAGCAGACGAAGCAGACGAGGCAGTGGCCATGTGGCAGGCAATAAATGGCACGATTCAATGAATATCCATCTCCTGATTCGGCATGCCTCTCCCTATTCTTATCATCATCATCATCATCTGTTTCTAATTTGAGGGATAGCCTCAGAGAGTGGGAGAGGAGAGCATTTACTTTAGTGAATTATTTGCGAATCGGAAATGTAATTGATTCGCCAAAGCCCAGCCCAGTCCAGTGCAAAGCAAAAGGAACAGAAAATGACTTGGATTATTGTCATCTAATTGATGGAAAAGCTCCACTCCACTCCCATTGCAGTTCCAGGGATTATCCGTATCGTTGCCTAGGTCTCTGGAGCTACGTTTTCAGGTTCCCTTTTTCTGTCGCTCTCAACCCTTTTCAAATTGCTGACAGTTGAAGAAACACTTCAGAAATAGGGTATTATTCTCATTCCTAGATGTTGGCAACGCGTGGAAGAAGTTTCAATCCAATGATGTATGATATATTGATCCCCTTCTTCTGCGTTTGTAATACTCGCTTAGGGTAAATTTGTACAGCTACATTGTATGTGCCCTACGGGAATCGGTGCATACAAATAAATCTATGAGGGAATGTATCTAAAGCTTCAACTACTGCAATCTACATACTCGTATATGGTACATATGTATGTACATACCTTGCTCTGTTGTTGGTCTTGTTATTTCTGCGTTGAACGAGTATTTGGTTACAACAGCAGGAAGGGCGTCGTGTCGAGTGCTGAAAGTACATGCCACGGGGAGACACGACACTTAATCCCTTCGGTCCTGTCCGGCCACACTTGCAGCTAGCCCTCAAATATTTATATTTGAAGTTTTGTATGAAATGTTGCCAAAACAGATGACGAAATGTAAACGAATGGCATTTCTGTTTGTCTCCGCTTGTTGTTTGTCTTTAATCAATGGCGATGGGGCCAACATTCATCCAAATCTGGCTTTTGCTAATGAAAGGCTGATTAATGGAACCAGGGTATCCCTGAAGTCCCCGAAAGTGGTATGCCCAGGCATGCCCCCTTTGTGAGGAGGCAGCTCGAAAAGGGTGGCTGGTGGTGGGGGTATTCATTGTCAGGTCAACAATGAAGAGCTTTCGCTGCGAAAGCACGTGCTCAATTTTTAATTCCAATGCCAGGCCTTCATCCATCTCGCTTGCTCGCTCGCTTGCTGTCCCTGTCACTCTGCCCTTCGAGAAATCTGCGCTTTAATAAGCTCCATTGCATTCATCTTCAGAAGAGTGGAAGGGAGGTACTGGGGGGAAGAAGAAGAAGTAGAGAGCAAGAGCATTGAATAGAATAGAATAAAGAGAACGAACAGGCAGAAAAACTGTCAACTGTCAACTGTCGGACAAGGGGGCGTGGACCTGGACGCTGTCTTGAGTGGCACTTGGTCGTTTACAAGAGCTTTTCGCAAGTACCAGGAGTACGAGTAGAGGGTGTGCGAAAGGAGTTCGAGTTAGAGGTGGAGGTGGAGCCGAAGGCGTGGCAAGAGTACCCAGCATGAGCACTTTTTATTATCAACATCAACATCAGCGTGTGGTGCCCCTCCTGCTACTCCTCCATCATCATCATCATCATCATCAGGAATATAGCCATGATTCGCGTTTGTCGTCCAACTTGAATTGCTAATAATTCTGTCGCAAACGTTTGATGGTTTACTCAGACGGAAATGAAGGCATTGGTGCGACGCTGCACCACCTCGAATCCCATCAAACCACCCGTGGAGCCGCTGCCTGCCACTATACTATACTCGTACATCTTCTGGCAAGCAGCCCACTGGAGAGATGGTTATATACCAGGACCTGTGTACAAGTATATGCATGGTACATAACAATCTTTAGGGTAGGTCAGCCCTAGTGTTGTGTTATATTGTTGCATATACTTATTAATGCCCATTAATTCTCTAAAAATCCACCCTTTCGCATACCACCCCAAAATGGGTTTGACCTGCAGGACCCTCGGTGTGTTTTTTAAACCCCACTTGGCTGATGATTCATATGTACTACGCCCCCTCAAACCGGCCGAAAAATACGAAATATGAATGTGTGGAAACTACCACCACTATGCAGAGCTCTATATACTCGAAGAAGGGGTCTCTTTCGCCACCTCTGCCCCCACCCTTCTCCCCACTCCGTCACGCTCTGCTGTGTACCAAAAACCCTTGACAAAAAAGTGCAATGCAATTAATTTTTCGCGAAACTTTTGTGGAAGGAGTGGAAAGTGGAAGCTTCACTCACACTCGCTCTCTCTCCCCCGCTCTCTCAAGTGACGTTTTAGTGTTTGCATTTGAATGGATCGCATCCCCCCTAGGAACAGAGCCGCCGAGTCCAGAGTCCCGGGGTTGGTCGGTCTGCCCCTCGCACATCTGCAGAATGTTTGTTTTCTTGCTTAGCCGTCCCATGGAAGAGCCAGCAGGGTCCCCCCAGACTGTCTGTCTGTCGCTATCCCCTCTTCCGTCGCGGTTCATTAAATTAAAAACGGCCAATTCGTAGTCGAATTCGGGGTAATACATCAAAAATGCTCCGCTTTTGTTTGCTGTGTTGTTCTGTGGCGCGGAGAAGGTAGTGGGTGAGAGGGTGATTGCGATAGAGGGGCAGGGGGAGGCAAGGTTAGTTTGAGAGTGAGAGAGCGCGCACTGTTGTTGCTGTTTGTGCCGGCTTTTGCCGCGGATCAGAGCAGAAGAGAGAGAGAGCAGCTAAGAACAGCTGGGTCCCGTTGCGGCGAATTCGTTCTCGCTTGCGCGCTCCTGCACATCCTCTTCGCCGCAGCCGGCGCCAGGGTTGTTTTCCTTTACCGTTATCAAATGGTTGCCATCCGCCGTCGCGACGTACGGTTTTTTCTTGAAAGTTTTTTTTTTGCTGTGTCGTTCCTGGAAATTATATCCTTTCTCCTAATTTGAGTTACGCTTTGTCGTTATTTTCGTTTTTTTAACCGAAAATTTATGCCGTGCCGCGGGGACAGGGGACACCCTATACCCGGGCAGACGCTGTCCGTGCCAGTGCTTGGCTTGTGTCTGGTTGGAGGACCTACAGTCACATTCCACTTTGCTGTTATTTTTACGCTTTTGTGGTCTCGAAAGTTTGTGCTTGAATTAAGCCAGCAGCAAGAACAACAATCATCGGAATAATCCCGTTTGGAATGGTATTTCCTGTATAATAGCAACAGATGCGACCAGGGACAAGAATGGTAAGAATCGATTCTTCGGATTGGGATGCTTTTGGGCTGACACTCTGGGATGGGAGGGAAGGATGCTCTTCGTCCACCCGCTGCTCAATCTGCATGTTAATTAATAATAAGCGTGTTCATATTTCTCTCCCCTGTCTGTGTCCCATCCATCTGAGGACACAGTCAAGCGAGGAATTTCACTTTGATAAACTCCCCCCACACGACAGGACAAAGGATGTTGTCCCGGGTGGGTGGATGGATGGATGGATGGATGGGACCAACGTTATGTCTTACGGAAGTGCGTTTGCGGGTGCAAATGGCCGTATGATGTGCAACCCTCTGTAGTCTGTTGGCTCGCTTTTTATCCCACGACTCCGGGTGCAACATGTTGCCGGGATTTGTTTGGTTAATTTCTGTTTTGGGTCCGGCGGATTACGCTGGGGGTTCACCCCGAATCACTCTTGGGCCACCCTCGTTGTGGGCCTTATGCTAATTGAAATTTATGCAGAGTTTCGTTTGAAACTCAAAGTATCGTATCCATGGTTTCTCCCTTTTCCCTTAATTAATAAAAAATTCATGCTTGATTTTATAACTTCATCAATAAGCACCGCTGTCGGCACCGTTTGTCCACTGTCCCTCCCCACTCAGGGCTCCTCCAGAGCCTACTCCTCCTCCTTCTTCCATCACTTTTATGAGCAAAATTCACAATGAATATTTATGCGCGTCGCCTCTTGAATGGGAAATGCGATGGTGCGGGGTGGGGACGTGGGGGGCGATGGGTGCAGTAGCCGACAGCTGCCGACAGGCGCACCAGTTGCCCAAAATAGCGTCTTGGGTGGGGAGAACAGAGAGAGAGAGAGAGAGAGAGAGTCGGAGAGGCTTAGAGAGTGGCCCAACCGTTTTGGCCCTCTAATTTTATTAACACGTTCATCATTCCCCTGCCATTTGGCTTTGGCTGGGACAAGTGGCGCCCGAGGACGGCAATCAGTCTGGCCGGGAGCTGGGAGCTGGGAGCCGACTGCCGCCTGCTGTTGCTCCAAATAATGTTTAAGGGGGGCGGGCCACATTTTCCTATTGGGACTCGTCGGCTCATGCATGAAAGCGAATTAATAAAAATTATTGCATATATTTGTAATTCTGGGCAGCAGAAGTCGGGGTGGGTGGGCGTCTGGTGCGTGCTGCTGCGTTTTATCGTCGATCTCCTGCCCCCTGGAGTGTTTTATTACAACTCCCCCCCACCCCGATCCAAAGCTGCAGATGAAAGCATTTTAGAAATATTTCCATAGATATTAGGGCGAACAACAAAAGACTTGCAGCCTGTCCAAGGAATGTGCGATTGGAGTTCTGTGTGCTTCTCGGGAATTGCAAGAATCTGGGAATTTCTTATGAATAATCAAATTGATTAATAGCCCTACCCTGCCCTGCCCTGCTCTGCTCTTCAGACCTTCTCACCTTTCCCTTTGGGAAGTCGTTGAGACAAATACACTCTCGGCTAAGCAAACATCAAAATCGAAGTGCTGCTTGTACAATCGTTATCCCATAGATAATGGCGATTGGAGATGGGCACGGGCTCATTTTCGTGTGGGCTTGATATATTGTACATGTAACACCCGTCTCGCGCTCATCTTCTAGGGTCTATCTTGTGCTCCAATCTCCGTCTTGCGTTTGCAATGACACTTCAATAATAAGTATTCCGCTTTGTTTACACTTGAAACTGTAATTGTTCTTGTTGTCATTCATTATGTTTGCACTAAGCCAGCGATTTATATCAAGCACACCACACCACCCCACCCCGCTCCCCTTCGACGAGTGGTGTGTGTCTGAGTAGTCGTCACGTCACACAGATGAGATCGTCGTGATGTAATTTTTTATCGATTACAGTTCACGCCAAAAGTGCCCCCAAACGAAGGCAGAGATGGAGCTGTGGCTGGGGCTACGGGGTGCAGACGGAGCCGGTTGTTGACTCTGGTGATTTATGGTGCTGCATGCATCAGAATGTGTTTCTAATGCCTGTCCATGGGCCATGGCCAGTCGCCGTCGCCGTCGCCGTGGCCAGGCCCTCCCCTGTTCCTTTGATCTGTTCCTTTGTCGCTTTCCAATTTAGCTTGTAAACGGGGCTGATTGACACTGTGATATGGACAATTAAATTGTCGCTCTTAATCGTCACAAAGTGCACTAATTTATTGTGTTTAATTTCTTTTGCTTTTCATTTAATGTTTTTTTCAACTTTTTCTCGTTTCATTTCATTTTGCCCCTGCCTCCCTCCACCTCAAATGTAATTTTTCCAGAGCCAATGCGGGTCGCCAACGTTCGAGAAGGAATTGCGCGAGCAAATTGAGAAGTAAGTGTCATACAAGCTAAATTGTTAATCACGATAAGGACCGTAACGTGTGTGTGTTTGTGTTTGGGTTAGTGTGAGAACCAGTACTAGGAGGAGACAGAGAGAGAGCGATAATAGTTCCGTTACTTAAACTCAATGCTGGAATGCTTTCTTATGCCTCCATTATACAATAAATTACTAGCAAAATATATATTTATTTAATTTGCCCGCCAGACACCCTTTTGCGGTCATTATGCAATTCGGGAATAGTTTTTGCACTGCTTTTGGCAAAAACTACGTAAATAATTCATACTCGTGACTAGCCACGCCTCCGCCTCCTGGCCAGGACAGCGCCATTACGCACAGCGAACGACCGGCCGGCCGGGCCGAGAGCTAACGGCACCTAAAATGCAATTTTCCAAATTGCCAGAGCAGAGGAGCCAAGGAGTGCAAGGAGAACACAAAGACGACGACGACGAAGAAGAAGAACAGCAAGGGAAGCAGCAGGAAACACTTACTGGCGGCGAACCCATCAATCACAGCGAACCCTCCACACCCACCTCCTCCTCCCATTTCGCGGGCCAAGTGTAATTACCGCTATTCAGATTTGAGCTTACATAGTTCTGGTTCTAGCCTGTGCGTCTCTCTCCTTGGTAGACAACATTAACTGTTAATTTACACACACAGACACACACACACCTACGAGTACACAGATTCCGCTGATTTTTAGCAATTCGCTTTCATTATTTCTATATTTGTATTTTTCTTATTCTTTTTCGTTTTCACTTGCTCTCGCATCTCTACACCACACCACACCACACTCGCCTGCTCTCTCTCTCTCGCTCATACCTGCAGCATGAATCGCATTATGAAATCCAAAGAGCGCAAACAAATGCAGACATGTCGGGATCACAAGGCACTGCAGGTATGTATGGTTCCCTAGTTCAGAGGGGGCGCAGCGGGGATAGCTGTCTACACAGCATGTGGAAAATCAATTTGCACAGCGAGAGTCGAGCCGAGTCGAGTCGAGTCTCCCTCTGCAGCGCGGAGAGGAGTTCCCGAGTCATAAATAAACGCATAAATTCATTTTTAAGAACAAAATCTCTCCCCTTGCTCCCATTCCGGCGCATACAAATTGTCTCTTATCCGTGGAGCAGGAAGATGGGAGCTGAAAATTGCTTCTGGCCCGGTCTGGTCGGACCTGGGCGCACTTTTTGCCGGAATTGATTGAACGCGCGCTGGCATTAGGGACGCTTCATTGAGCCAGGGGCAGGAGGCACGCAGAGGTAGTGGGGCAGATGGAGATTCCCTTCCCTTTCCCTTTGAGTCGTTAACTTCTGGCAATCTCATTTGCGTCTCGCTACAAAACAATCGGATCTGAGCCTAACCCAATTTTGTAAAGCCATCTAATGAATCCAAGGTTTCCCCTCCCCATTCGTTCATCTACGCGGTACGTACACAGATTGGGGCATTCAATGGCTGCACTGACCTTCGGGGGGCAGTTAACAAGTTGCCTTCGATCAATAGAGATTGGGTTGTGTGGGGGGATGGGGGTTTGTCTTGTAACTACTGCTCACTTAGCACTTTGGATCTGACACTCCACTCCGAAAACTTGATGGACGAGCGGTCGTCGCCGTCGCCGTCGTCTGTGACCCTCGTCAAGAGTGCGGGGCGCCCATGCAGCTGTCATTGGGTGGCACATGGCTGAAGGTCTCCACTGTTGCAGACACACACTTGATCCATTGTTTGCATTGATTCCTATTGCAGACGCGCTTCGCCCGCCAGGAGAGTCTGCTGCACTCCATGCAGCAGGAGAACCGGTCCCTGCTCACCCGTATCCGGCAGTACGAGCACTGTTTAGACGACGTGATGCGCAAGGTGGTGGACGCCATTGTGGCCGAGGACAATCTGCGCGAGGAGGTGAGCATGCTGAAGGGCCGTGTGCGGGATCTGGAGGCGCAGAACGCGGCGCTGTCCGCCAGTCCGGTGAAGGGGCGGGACGAGGGCTACTGCACGATGAGCAGTGGCCAGCCGCAGCCGTCGAACGGCCACCTGGAGGATCTGCCCGAGGAGCCCGAGCAGTGGTTACTACCGGCGGAGCCCTGCTCAACGGAAATGGAGGACTGGAGCATGTCGCAGGAAGAGCTGGCTGTGATGACATTCGACGACGAGCGGGAGCACCACCAGCAGCATCAACGGAGGAAGCGCGACCACGACTGGCTCTGGCCCTCGAGTGACTTCATCAACTCGACCACCGTCGAGACGGACTCCGTTGCCGACGGCATTGCACAGCTGCTGCAGCAAAAGGTGAGCGGAAGAGGCTTTCTTTCCTTAGACTGGGTTTCAGCAAGGATCTCTCTGTTTCAGATTGTCTACTCGGAGGATGAAGAGGTGGCCTGCACGGACTTCACGGACGACTTCTACAAGCTGGTCAACATCCGCTCCAATTCGTCGCGCAGCCTCTACTCCTACCTCGAGGGCGAGACGGACGACGAGGATGACGATGATGAGGCAGACTCGAGCATGTCCGAGAGCCAAGCGGCACACACGGCCCGGGCCGCCACCAGTCCCACGCCCAGCGAGGCGGGACGGGCTCAGCTGACGAGCTGCTCCTCCAGCGAAACGGACGAAAACTCGATCAGCCACCCGCCGCCGCCGACGGAGTCGCATCAGGAGAAGGAGGAAGAGCCTGACTACGCGGTCATTGACGAGTGCCGGCGCCGCGTCAGTGACATCGAGATCGAGGACGTGCCGCTGATCATGAGCGCCACGCCTTTGCAGCCCCTCAATGAGCAGCAATGCATAGCGCAGATCATCAAGAGCGAGCTGCGACGCCCGCCCCATGTGCTGGTAAAGTCCAAGTCCGTGCTGGAGGAGCAGGAGCCCAGCTGCATCCTGCGCCACAATCAGCGTCGCGAGCTGGAGTCCACGGTAGTGCGCAGCGACAGCATCAGCTGTGCCCTGATGGCGAAAATTGCCAAAGAGGCAGCGCCCCCGTCACCGGCGATCGTGTCCAAGCTGAAGGAGCGAATTCTGAACCGCCAATTTTCCGCGCCGGCGACATCGAGTCCGTGGCGCCGGAGCAATGGCTGGAAGCGGGTGACGTCCCCGGTGCAGATACCAGCGGCTGCATCCCCAAAGAAGGTGAGTACATCTGCAGACCCCAGAATGTGTATCCGTATCCTAATCTGCGACGTATTTCCAGAAGCAAGCCAAGTCAACGGAGCTGCCAAAGAGCTGCCTGCCCAAGGCGGTGCCCACCAGAATTCCAACGAGCATCAATTCATCGACGTCCTCCACCTCGTCGGTGTCGTCATCCTCGCCCTCGCCTTCGTCTTCATCTCCTTCGCCACAGTCGCCCCAACAACAACAAAAGCAGCAGCAGCAGCCAAGACCCTCAGGACAGCAGCAGCGCAAATCGAAAATTCCTCCGCCAGTTCCTGTGCGGCGATCCTATGCGAGCTAAGTGGCGGAGTGGCGTCGCCGTTAAATCTCAAATGAATAATAATCGTCAAGCAAACAAATATTCAAAGATTAAAAAGACTAAATTGTGATATATTCAAACAAACAAACAAAAAACAAAACACAGAGGGAGAGTGTAAGAGTGTGGATGAGAGCCAGCAGCGAGTTTTGTATGTAAGAATACGAGTATTTATGTATTGTATATTGTAGATTTTTGGAAAATGTTTTACTTTGTAAGCGGCAGCACTGCCAACTGTTTCCCCAATTAGAGGCCCCCCACACTAAAGATTCCCTGCCCTGATGGCTCGCCCTGCTCTATGTCCTGTATTTCGTAGAGCATCGCGGTTGCAGCCTCCGAATCGGGCTATAAGTTGTACTAACTATTATACATACTGCATATGGCATTCAGTACGATGAGTGTAGGATCTTTGTCGCTGGCAAGGAGCCATTCAAACTACTACCATACTATTAGATGAACTAAAACCGTAGTCTTCCGCACAAATCGAGTGTATTCGCAGTAGGCATTTGTAGACCTGGTTATCAACATTAACGACTAAGAGTAACACACACACACACACTCACACTACCAACAGTTGGACATTTGCATTTAAGGGTGAAATTGAAGTATATATGAAATTGCAGTATAAAATGCATTTAGGTACGATATATACATACTTATACTATCTATATACACGAGTATGGTTTCTAAGCGAACATAAAACGACAGCAGTAACAATAACCTGTACATAACAGACCCCAAAAGTCGATTCAAATCCCTCTTCTATATGTAAAGTAGTTAGCGTAGCACTGCTCTGCTCCTCAGGCTGCTGCCACCGACTAAATAATAATCGCAGCAGCCCGCATCCTAAGTATAAATACGTATCGTATAGATATATACACATACAATATAGAGAACAGAACGCACTACATATACTATGCTCGGCAGAGATCAGAGAAGGTATCACTTTAAGCTCGTATAAACATTATAAATGTATTTTCTTAGCGTAGCAAGTACAAAAATAAACAAAAAAGAAGTTACAAAATATAAATTATTGATAAACACCTGTGTTGCCCTTAACCTAGTGATCAATCGAATGATTGGTATGGTAAAAGCTTACAAAACATAGTACAATTAATCAGAAGCATAAAATTCAAACAAATTAGAAACGAACACGATATTAAACACGACTTAAGCCTAAAAGCTGGCCGGCGGTAGAGCTTCTGCTCAAGATAAGCTCCAGTTTATTCCTCAGAAGAATAGAGCTCGTACGGAATTCTGGAATGCTGACCCAGCAGCTTCTGTACAGATCCGAGTAAGAGCTTTCCAGGCACGTGCTGGTGCTTGCTGGTGGCGCCGGACTATCAAAATACAGCGCTAATCTGTTCTGTCTGCGCTTCTTCTTTAGCTCACGGCTACTGTTGCACGATGTTTCGAAATTTAGATTGCGGCACGCAAACATATTCGCCCTTCTACAAAGGTCGCCGCCCGACATCGCCTGAGAACTGCTTTCATTCACGTACGCATTCACGTTACACCCGACGAGAGGTGCTCTCCGGGGGTAGTCGATGGAGAGGGCTTTTAACTTTTCATAGTTATCCGGGCGCAGCTCATGCTTGACTACTTGGTAAGCGATGGACTCGTTGCAGCTAAGCGTGTGATAGGGCAATCGACGCGACTGCATTTGCCACATGCTGATGGCCAGGGAGTAGATGTCCGAGGCGTCTGATAGTGGATCCGAACGTAGGGCTTCCGGAGACATGTACCTCAAGGTACCCCTGGCATTTTTCTGGCTCTGGCGGGCACAAAATTCGCCAATTTTAATGGATGAGCCAAAGTCGCACAGCTTGCAAATGTAGCTGCGTTGGTAGTTGGATTGCGGCCTCATGCTGTAGGGTCGTGGTCCCAGAGCTACCAAAATATTGGCAGGCTTGACGTCCAGGTGCAGCACGCCGTGCCAATGGCAGTAGCGCAGAGCAGCCACAATGTCCAACGTGATTCTGTGAAGGACAATATAAAAAATGTAAGTCCGTAGAGGAAGATGCAGTATCACCTACAGTACTCTGTGGATGAGCGGCAACGCCAGCGTGTCCAGTATCTGCTGTAGGCATTTCCCATTTGGACACTCCATAATGACCATTCCAAAGGCAACGGCGGACTCGGTTTTTATTAGACGCACAATGTTCTTGTGATCCAAATTCAGCAAATGAGACTCATTGTGCAGCGTAGAGACAGCCTGTCCCTTGATGATCTTCACCGCCACGGAGTGATCTGTTCATAATTCAGAATCGATCGCTAAGATATGTATGTACATATGTATATCCATTTTGTTGTGTCAAACATACCGCGATAAATTGCCTTGAAAACAGTGCCATATGCACCGCGGCCCAGAATCTGACCGGGGAATCTGCGGACGGGGGGACCATCCTTAAGCAGTTCATTGCGCTTCGGCGTGGTAAGCACAAGCTCACTTTCTCGATTAGCTACTAAAAATGACCTGCATTTGTTTTGTAATGAGAGATTTTCAATTATTCTTATTATTTTCACGTTGCTTACATTTTGACAGTATAACGGTGCTTTCACTTCAGCAGCTGGGCATAAGCGCTGACAGACCGTCAGAAAAAAGAACAGAACCGGATGGCGCCACTGTTATCTACATTTGAATTACATCACAATAAACAGATATTTTTGAACTATTTTTTTTATTTTAGACTATTTATTTATAATGCACACTTTTTCACTTAAAGAGTTCTCTTCAGCCAATACTAATGGCCATAAAAAGCGAATCGTAATCGGTTGACGCATGCCAATGACTTTCGAGGCTTGGCTTTGTTTTAGGCTTAATACAATACCAATAAATAATATAAAATCTGAATGCCGCTTCATTCCCAAAATCACTGCTGACGCTCTCTGTGCAGTTTCTCCGTCTCCATCCGCAAGATCTGTAAGATTTTCTGGATTAATATCTATCTGTGGATGAAATAGTTTGCGCTTACCCGAAATTCTTCCTGGATTTTGTCTGTGATGAGCTTCCGTGCCGTTGGTTCGGGCACTTGTCTCTTCTTTAGATCGTCGACGAAGTCATTCAGATCCATGGGTTGGCCGATATTTATAGTGACTTTTTTCCGCCACTGCAGCACGTAAGGTTCAACATTTGGCAGTACATCGTCCATGCCCTCGTGCCACATTGGCAGAATAACGGGCATTTTAGGGGACTCGTAGATAATGCGACCCACGCCCCACTTCAGTCGAATCTCCTGCTTCTCCATGTTCACCTTGCCTTCGGGAAACACATGAACCCACTGGCCCGCCGCGCACTTTTCGATGCACAGGTTGATGGCCTCCTGGTAGACACCGGAGCCGCGCACAACAGGAATACACTTGCCTGCAGTGAAGATCGGATCGATTAGGATCATCAGTGGAAGATCATCAGTGAAGGGTTAGCCAGCTCACCGAACATGAAAAACATGGAGTGGTACTTGTTGGTAAAGCAGATATCGTGGGCTGCCATCGACCAACGAATGCGATTGGTGCTGCATGCTTGACGCATTGGAAGTATGCCCCATATGCCGGGATCATCGAAACAGGAGTAGTGATTGGAGACGGTCAACAGCGGCACACCCTGGGGTCGCTTTGATATCATGTCGACAAGTCGTTCCTTGTTGTATACGCGGGTTTTGTTCATGAGCACTGTGTTAGACAATTAAAGAGAGGACAATCAGTAGATATCACCATATTCAGAGTTATGTAAAGACAAACAATTAATTGGGCACACGCTTGACCTTAATTGAATGCGAACACAGCGAGAGAAACCAGCTGAAGGCTTGGCAATCGGGAGAATCACGGTCAGGGGCTCTTCCAAGCTGCCAAGTCGCCAAATAATAGCCCGGCATATAACGAAGAGCAGTCAGTCATTGCCTTTTCACCGCATGTTGTACGAGGTCGGGGTGTGCACGGGCATACTTACTCAGTAAAATCTTGCTGAAGATTCCGACTGCTGTGATCACAAACTGGCTGGCCAGCCACCAAACTCTCGACGGGCACCGCTGCTTTTGAAATATCCAATCGATGTTGTAGGGTATCTGCACGGCCGTGGGCATGTTCATCCGCGGATCCCTGTCGGACATCGTGGGTGGCTGTGGTGGTGGCTGCGCTGGCGGCTGTGATGGCGGCTGTGGCTGGATTTGCTGATTGCTGAACACGGTAGGACTTGAGTTGCGGGATAAGGCCGGACGTTGCTCCGTCTGCTCCTGCTTATGCAGTCCGGCCGTGGATCTCTCATCTGGCTCTGCACGGGTCTCTGGGGCTTGCTGGTATTGCTGAAAGGTAGGAAGAAGATTGAATACTTGAGCAATGTAATGGATATGACTATGGCTATGTCGAATGGTGTAACAAGCCAGCCTTGTGCTAACCATGGAAACCAATTTATCTTATCGGTGCTTACGGAGCTGAAAATACTGGAATGCTTTTGTTTTCGTTTAGCTCGCCTCACACTGCTACGCATTTTGAATACTATTTGTATTTCTATTTGATAATAATTTCAATGAGAACCAAGTCGACCCCGGACTGAACTTTTTCTGGACTGCTTTGTGCCACAGGTCCTCAGCATGCGCAGTGGACGGCAGCAGAACTGATAGGGGATTGAAAGAGCGCAATGAAACTGCTGCATCCTCATCTCGTGGCGGCACAAAGAGCGCGATAAAAGAATTCAAATCGCAAGGCGGAACACAGCACTCACATTGTGGAACGGCACACTCACGGCTCATTCGGTTCGCAATTAATTTGTGTAGCCTTCAGTTGATGCAAGACATTTGTGCGTCGTCTTAATATCGAGTTCGCGCACGTAAGAAGAATTCTGTATTTGTTCAAGTGTACGACCAGGCGGCGGGAACATTCAAGTTTAACTGATTTTCGTCTCTACGAAATATCTCAAGTTCAAATACGGAAAAAAGCACTGGTACGGGCTATGCAACAAGGGCGTGAGAGAGAGAGACCCATACACCTGGTCTATAGATAGATAGAGATAGAGAGAAAGAGCACAACAGAGCAACAGTCAAGAGGGCGATTGTGCTCCGGCATTATCAGTTAGTAGCCAAAGTGTTGAACTAAGCACGTTTCGTTTCCACAAAAGACGTTCACATTGCATATATGTATACATAGGTATGTTCATATACTCAGATAAGAAACGAAAGCTACGTAAGTCGGCATGAGGAGTGGATTTTGAATTGCGCGCCAAGTGTTGACATGAGCAGTGGTGGGGGTGAAATCAATCAATACCCTGTAAATCCAATAATAAATATTGCACCCTTCCCACTTACCCTCGCCGACAGAGCAAAGATGCTCCGATGTGGGCCATTTGCAGACGCCAGTGGCACGAGTTCCCAATAAAACCTCCGCGTGGCAGATGCCCCTGCACTCCTCACGTGCCTCAAGCCGCACAGTTTCGTACACACCGCCATCAACATGATGAATACTACTTAATACGAATATGATATATGTAGGCAGATTTTCAATTATTGCACCGTCTCGCTTTACATAACCGATTATTTATCCGAAAGATACACTTGCAAATTTTGGCAGTTCTTCTGTTCAGCCAGTTCCGCGTCTTCACCTGGCCATCGGCAGCGCATTCAGACCCCCATGTGCGTACTGATGGGGGAACGGCACAGAACTTTACATGTGCGCATGTCCGTAGGTATTTGTATTGACTAAAGGCCGGAAAAAACAACTGCCAAGGCCAAAAGAAGCCTAGACAAATTGAAATTTAAATAAAAATAAGGCCGAATTTCACGGTAACAGCTGTTCGATTTTGGCCATTCACATCGCATCTTCGGACATTTTACAGCACTAACAGGAGTACACAACACTGAAGCAAGTGTGTTCGCTGAAATATTAAGAAACTTGGTATGTAATACGTGAACCGCGGAAATCTGAATAAAAACTGATTTGAATCTACTATTTTAGAGCAAGGATGTCTCGCAGTGCTCGCCCACTTACTTCAGCACGCGTGCTCCACAAGATTAAGGCGCTGACCACCCCGCAGAGCAACGAAGGATTTGTGGTCAACCGGAATCCCAGGAATCTGGAGAGGCTACGCATTGCGTACAAGCCCAGCGGCTACCACTTGGAGAAGCCGGGTCGTTCCTACTGGCACACGCTCGAGATCAACACCAGCGGTCGTTATGTCAGCGCCGACGTGAAGCACTACGAAAACGGCGTCATTCTGAGCGCCAGCACCGCCGAATGGGCCATCAAACAACAGCTGTACAAGACCAACGACACCTCAGCGTTTGTGAATCTTGGCCGTGTTCTGGCGCACCGATGCCTTCAGTCGGGCATCACTGAAATGACATGCAATGTGGACGCTGTCGCCGGCAGCAAGCTTCAAAAATTGCTCCAAACCCTGCAGGACAATGGGGTGTCATTCAAGGAGCCCACACGATTGAAGAACAGCCAGCCCTGGGATGCGTACAGACAGGAGAAGCCTTGGGAGGTTTCGGAGCAATCAATTCCGGCCACCCCATTGCAAACAACCGCAACCAAATCAAAACAAAAGTAAAAATCGTTTGGTACTAGTTTTCGACTCGTTTAGAATAAACGTTCATTTTTATGCTAATTAAAACAAAACATTGTTTTATTTAAGACTGCGCCTATTCGTATTTGCTCTTGATGTCCTTCCAGAGTTTCTGCAAGCGAAAAAAGAGTAATTCGTTTATTCCCAACTCGTCTTACATAAGAGGAGTGCAACTTACGCCTTTGTTGATGGACTCGAACAGGGCAGTGGACGAGACATCGATGGCACGCTCGAAAAAGAATGTCGCCCCGATGATGGCCACGGCGTAGGTGGACGTGCGCTTAAACAGAGTATTGTAGATCACCTTCATTTTGCAAATAGGTTTTTATAATTCCTGCCAAATTATTACGCCTCGCACGCCAAATACACAGCTGATGATACTATCGATAGCATCGATTTTGTAAACCTGCCCATTGAAAACTATCGAGGGGCGCCACTATCGATATCGATGGTTTGACACGCTGGGTCGGAAATATTTGAGATAAACAAGAAAAAGAAAGACCAGCTCAGACTTCTCCTCGTAGTGCCCAATTCCGTATTAAAAGTGTATACAATGGTTGACCTCACAGACGCCGGCTCTCCGTTCCAGCAATCCATTCCGAATCTCGCCTTCTATGTGCCGGCTGTTGTTGTGTTTACTCTAGCAGGTAAGAGCTTCTATTTAATACCCCACCCCCACTAAACCCCAACTTCCAAGCTCTCCACTCCACTGAAAAGCGGGTCAAAAGACTTTCACCAAGCAAGAAACTAGAATGCCCGCACGCCCATCTGCCAACCACAGTCCTCGCCCAAGTTGTATGTTAGTTTGTTGTGTTGTTTTAGATTTACCCCCTGAGCTATCTTTTGTTGTGTTCGTATCAGTTGTATTTATGGTTTAGCATGATTTCTCCTGCATTTGGTAAGGTCTTACGTGTTCCCAAACTCTTCCTATCTAGACATTTATTCCGGTTTTCTTGCGTACGTAGTCAAATTTGTGTTCTTTTATTGGCTGTGGGTTCGAAAGCGATAAGAGGGTCTGGTCTCTGGAGAGATAAGAGCCAGCCATTCACCATTCCCATAATTGTACATGCGTACAGACCAAGGGGGGCCACAGCATGCTCGGGAAGAACGCATGTTAGAGACTTAATTAAATCCCAGTTTTATTTAGTAGTTGCACTGTTTTATCCCAGTTTGGAATCCACTAGTTTTCGGTGCATGCTTTTTGGCCTATATGTACATCAGTTTGTACAGTTGTACCTGTGTCCGGGGGGACTGATAAGCGCCTCCTCGGGTTCGGAGGAGGAGACTCTTATCGCACACCTAACTTATTTTTACCGACTTCTTTGCGACTACCTTTTGAAAAATATGCTGACGAAGGCGCGAAAACAAAACGAAAAGCGCAGCGAAACTGAACCATATCTCCCTCCTCAATAAGAATGAATTATAAGCGACTGATTACACACGAGTGTCAATTTCTTTATATTACTTTTAATATGATTTTTAGTGATCGCTCAGTTCTCCTGAACACCAGGAAGCCGCAGCACGTAAGCAAGTGGCGGTCAAGCTTCAAAATTATTACCAAAATTTCGTGTTTACTGGGCGGAATAGGCCAATAAATCGGAAGGGGATTATAAATTAGAGACGCGGGGGATAGCTGAATATAATATTGACCAAATAGGTTTGGATATCCGAATATACGACGAACCGAACTATCAAGCTCGAACTGTTTTTGAATACCCGTGGGTTTGCCACGTTGAACCATCATTCTATTGGTTTGCTGTTGTGTGTTTTTGTTTGCCCTAACACCTCTCCCAAAGCGTCGTAAATTTGCGCGTTATTCCCCCCAGTAATTACACACGAGGAAACACAATTTTTTTAAGACATTGTAACCCTTCACCCCTTCAGACGCGAACCGTTAAGGCAAGCCCCCAGCTCCACCCACAGCCACAGCAAAGAGTGTAGTGAAGCGAGCCCATTAGCCGCCACAAGTGACTTTAAGCAAAGAATGGCAGAGGATCCACTGAATCAGCAGGCATTCGCCCAGGATGTGGAGGCCGCGGCGGCAGCCGGTGGCCCCAACGGCTTTGCCGGCGCAGAACCAGGCCATCCCGACTTCAAAATGCCCAGTGCCGATGAGATCTGGAAGCTCGTCGAGAGCATGGACGGCATATCGGATGCAGAGCGCGAAGAGCTGCGCGAGAGCATATTCAACCCAAAGCCGCCATCGCCGGAGGACTTTATGCGCCAGTACGGACAGCCGGGCCACAGCTCTAGGGAATATATGATATTCTTCGTGATGTTGACCCTGATTCTGCTCGTCTTTGGTAAGCAAGCGGACGACACTGAGCCGAACTGAAACTGAACAAATCGAACACTCATCGGATATTCTTTTGGTCTACGGTATCCACGTCTCCAGCTCTATAGCCGGGGAGTAGTGATAGGTGATAGGCGAGCGGTGATAGCGCAGGGGAATCGGGGAGAAGGGTGCCCTGCCAGAGCACTCACTCAAACACGCACACACACGTGAGCGATTTGGCTAGCATGTTTGCTTCGCTTTATAGGCGTTCGATTTTCGATAAGATAACTCCAAATCCACCACGGAACAAAAATTGACAGTAGGCCCACGCGTTGATAGAGACAGTGTTGGATCGGGACCCATGCCGACCAGAGGGCAGAAGTTGACTCGAAATTCGGACTTCCTTGGCCTGTAGTTCCCCCACCATGAGCTCGATTGTCGGCGCCGAGGCGGCGGGCATTGTCGAGCAGCTGAAGCAATCTGTGGAGGCGATTGTGGCCAAGACAGGACCCAGCAGCAAATTCGCACAGGATCTGGTTAAGAAGATCGGCGATATGCAAAACAAATTGGAGTCGCTCACCGAGGCCGATCGGCACCTGTTCCTCGTGGAAATGAAGGGCAAATTCGAGAAGACCATTGAACGAATCGAGGATAGACTGACTCAGCACGCACACATCGCTCAGACATACTCTAGTTCCATTGTGGCAGCAGTGATATTTCTCCTCGTCTCGATATTTGGTCTCGACTCATCCTCGATCATCCCCACTAGAACGATCATTAACCGCTTGCCTTTTCTCCCTTCCATTGCAGCTCTCTTTGGCTACAAGCTGTACAAGTCGCTGACGGAAAAGGAGCTAAAGAAGCAGGAGAAGTTGAAGAGCAAGCAGCAGAAGAAGGCAAAGAAGTCAAACTAACCCCCTGGCCGCCCGGAAATGCTGACAAACATATAGATTCTCCCGGAAATGTATCCTTTTCCAACTGTTAATCAATACAAAGGCCTAAAGGCCCAACGGCCCTGTAAATGACAAAAATTATCGCGTACCAGTAAACGTAATAAATTAATTATACCACACAATTTATATGTAGAGAAGTTTTAAAATTTCATGACAAATTCCATTATGGGCATGGATCTCTGCATTAATTACCATTATAAACGCCATTAAACCACGGGATTGGAATTCATGTCGTGACCGTGTTTACCTTCCACCCCAAACTTGTTGCTGGCAGATTTTATAGCCAGGCTATTTTGGTCGGGCTTTCCGAATTCCGTCTTCGGTTGCCATGGAAAGTAAACAAATCATTTTGTCGAGTCCCTTTCCGTCAAACAAATAAGTAGTAATATCCAGTCGCCTCAGTACTCAGTCTCTCCGTTCAGTAGTCTGATTCAGACGTGTCGGCAAACACTTAAAACAGAAGTACATAATGTCGTACTCCAGCCGTAAGTATCCTATTGATGGGCAATTGTCGTTTTATGGCTGACTATGGTGTGATTGCTTAGGCTTTGGCTTTGATTTCCATCTGCCCGATGAGGGTTGGTGCTATCCCAAGGACGACATGTTCTTTCGCCGGAGTGCCGAGTGGGTGCCATTGGAGAAAGCTGGCGTGGGCCGTTCTTTTGCTAACACGAACAGCGTGATATATCCCCGAATCACTGGCATGATTCCGCGCTATGGAGGACATGTTCCGGGCGAGATTTTCAAAGTTGGAACCACTTACGGACGCGCCACAGTCGACGCCAAG
Organism: Drosophila persimilis; assembly: GCF_003286085.1. Classification (NCBI taxonomy): domain Eukaryota; kingdom Metazoa; phylum Arthropoda; class Insecta; order Diptera; family Drosophilidae; genus Drosophila; species Drosophila persimilis. The sequence continues at coordinate 13,325,084 of NW_020825289.1, forward strand.
CGTTGGCTGGCCCTGCACCGCGAATAAATCTTGTTACATTTCTTCTAGAATTGAAAAATTAGCTGTGTTAAGCTTTGTAAAGCACCCAATAAATATTGTTCTGCCTTCATTTCAAATTGTCCGCGCCTGCCATCAGGGTTGCTCTGATATCGAAATTACCTGCCTGCACCGAAAGCATTCGATAGGCAGAATTTGCCCATTCACGATTACAAAGCGAAAACGTAAACAAACCAAGACAAAATTAGACATGACCTCTAATTTACTGAATATCTGTAGGCGTGGTTTTCACACGAGTTCTGTAAGACAGCAAATAATCCAAAGTGAGACGCCCACCAAACGGATATGCATTGTGGGCGCCGGACCCGCCGGTTTCTATGCGGCCCAGTATCTGCTGAAGAACCTGGGCGACTGCGTTGTGGATATTGTTGAGAAGCTGCCGGTTCCCTTCGGTCTGGTGCGGTAAGAGGACCCATAGGCTAAAGAAAGGTGGTGGTGTTGTACATGTTGTTTCCAAACCCGAAAAGGGGCCCGAGGACGGAGCGCAAAATGCCATTCAAGTAGCCTGTAAGTACGAGTAGAAGGATATTATTGGTGTCGTGGCTTGTCGAAAAACGCAACGCAGAGATGACTCACCGCCGACTTGGTCAAAGCTCCATGCGGGGCTGGCCGCCACAGAGGAAAGACATACAAGCACAAAGAAGCAGGCGAGCAGCGGAGCGCAACGGATCGTCCACATCTTAGTGGCAACCAACGACTGTTGGTCGTCGGCTGGGCCTCTGAAGTTTTTATCTAAGCGTGGTCGCGTGTGTCTGGCAAGCACTTTAACACTTATCGACTAATGACATGTCCCATTATGCAAATCGACATTCCAGGTTTGGCGTTGCGCCTGATCATCCGGAGGTCAAGAACGTCATCAACACCTTCACGAAGACGGCCGAGCATCCGCGTCTTCGCTTCTTTGGCAATGTCAGCCTGGGAACGGATGTGAGCCTTCATGACCTGAGGAACCAATACCACGCCGTTCTCCTCACCTATGGCTCCGACCAGGATCGGGAGTTGCAGCTGGACAACGAGCAGCAGAGCCATGTGATATCTGCCCGCAAGTTTGTGGCCTGGTACAATGGGCTGCCGGGCGCAGAGCATCTGGAGCCAGACTTGAGCGGACGCGATGTGACGATTGTGGGTCAAGGCAATGTAGCAGTGGACGTGGCACGCATGCTCCTCGGTCCCCTAGATGCACTCAAAGTAAGACATAAGATGACTGTAGGCATTCATTATGCTCACTCTGATTTGGGGTAGTCCACAGACACGACGGAGTACGCCCTGGAGGCACTCTCTCGCAGCCAGGTGGAGCGGGTTCATCTGGTTGGACGGCGCGGTCCTCTGCAGGCTGCCTTCACCATTAAGGAGTTGCGCGAAATGCTCAAGTTGCCCAATGTTCAAACACGCTGGCGCTCGGACGATTTCTCGGGTAAGAAATCTGGCTATCATTTCAAGCTATGCACGACTGACACATTTGTTTCCAGGAATTGCCACACAGGTGGAGCAGCTGCAGCGTCCACGCAAGCGACTTACCGAACTGATGCTAAAGAGTCTAAACGACCAGGGAAAGAATTCATCTCCGGGCACAAAGCAGTTTCTGCCAATTTTCCTGCGTGCCCCAAAAGCCATCACTGAGGGCGAAATGGAATTCTCTGTAACAGAACTTCAGCAGGACGCCGCTGTTCCCACACATGCTACCGAACGTCTGCCAGCGAATTTGATTTTACGCAGCATTGGCTACAAGTCGAGTTGCGCTGACGCCGACATTAGTTTTGACTCCCGGCAAGGATATGTTCGCAATCGAGAGGGTCGCGTCCTGAAGGTAGACGCCACAGACAACGTCGATGCTGGTTTGTATGTGGCAGGATGGTTGGGTACAGGACCAACTGGCGTTATATTAACCACAATGAGTGGCGCGTTTGCTGTGGCCAAAAATATCTGTGACGACATTGCATCCAATGCCTTAGACACGAGCTCATCAAAGCCTGGCTTCGAGGCGGACGACAAACGAGTGGTCACGTGGGACGGCTGGCGACGTATCGATGATTTCGAGATGGAAACGGGCAAGGCAAAGGGAAAGCCACGTGAGAAGATAGTCAGCATAGCCGAAATGCTGCGAATTGCCGGTGTATAAGAATTCCTGTTACTGTTTTTCAATACAACCTTTGTTATTCTTTACAAAACTATTTAACTTTTAAGGATCTGTCATGAGAGACCTTTGTAAAGTATTGTTAATTCCATACCCATGATTAAAGATTTGTAAATTGCTCTAAGTGAACATTCAGAAACCAAAATTTGTTGTGTAAGAAAAATTGGCTTGTCATCATGATGAATGATACCATAACGCCGGAGCCGCATTTGGTGCCAGGGTAAGAAAGCAAACGCGCACACCCATCCAGACTGATGTCTAACCACTATCCATTGTTGTGGCGCTCAGGTACACCGGCCACTGCACCGAGAACCGAGATCGCGTGGGCAAAACATATGGCAAACAGACGCACAAGTTGCTCATCGACCCGTGCATCTACCATGCCCCGGAGCTGATCGTATTACCCATACACGCCAAGCAAGGGCTCAAGGATTATCCCACGGAGCATGAGCTGAAGGTGTTGCGTCGTCGTGAGGATCTGGTGGATGCTGTGTACCGGCATCCCATACTTCCAGGATATGCAGGCTTCGTCCCAAATATGGCCAGTCAAACTGGCAAGCGCTATGTGGCCGCTGCCTCGGCGGGTGTCGCCCAGCATGAGACGCTGATGGAGCTATATCGCTGCGAAAATCGAACACTTCGTCATCGCGATCTGTTGGAAAGCGGAAAAGGACTCTTCGAACGCAAGCTGAATGAGCGTCTGGTGCGTACTCCATCCCCATAATATAATATCTTCCACTAAATATTTCTTCCCTCAGCTCCCGCAAGCGAGATACCGTTCGCCCCTCATTCCCGTCACCGGTCGCTCAAAGGGCGTCAAGGATGAAGAGTGTCCGCCCAGAGTGGAGAAGCTCCGCTACAGCAAGTTCACATCCCCTCACTTCCTGGAGGATGACGACGACGATAAGTTTATAATCAATGGATATGCCGCCCATATACCCATGGCCGTTACCCGATTTGGCGAATCGAACCAGGTGCTCACCCACCGAGCCCTGTGCAGCTTCTCCGATTACATGTACAAGAGGAAGCGCGACGCTTGGTGCTGCGGCCAGGACTTGACCAGACCGGCAGTAACCTGTCCACCGGTGGGACACTTTGTGATTTATCACGACGACATCGGCATGGTTCCCAGCTACGCGGGTCATGTGCCGGGAGAGCTCTACAAGTTTGGACGTACCTATGGCAAGACAACAATCAATGCCAAGCGCTGGCTAGACATTCACAGGGGTCTTACCGGTCTGCCAGAGGTGTCGAATCTCGACTATACTTATTAGTGAGTACACTTAAACTCATATATTATGTTACAAAATTGTAACGTCCAATAAACAATTGCTCTGCCTTGCGTATTTGTACGCTACTCGAACGCGGTCACACTCCCGATTGTTTTGCTTATCGATACGACAACAACATCCCTAGCTTTCTGCTTCTACGTCGTTTTGGTGGAAATAAGTTTTAATTGATTGTGTGTGTTAATAATAAACCAATTGCTCTCCATGCCGTGATCAATTGGTATCCAGTGCCTCAAGCGCCTGGCAACAATGTAAAAGCCACAGTCTCGGCATCGCAAACGGGGAAAATTTCCAAAAACGCTACAGGAAAAAATCTTAAGAATCGAAATCGAACAATTCAAACACACACACATAGTGCCGTTCTGTTCACACACTACAGTTGCAGTACAGTACCGCAGTGTGTGCGAGCGAGTCGAATAGTCGGTCGGAAGATAACATACATTTGTGTACCTACCTCTCTTTCAAGTGGTGAGTTGAATGAATGCCGATTATGCACCCTGCACGCAAACAGGCCCCGAGCAGCATATGAGTGCGACGATCAAGTGTAGTTTTCCCACTGCAGAGAAACGTGAAACCCCAAGAGATAGGTCAGAGATTATGGCAATGTCTCAGAATCTCTTAGCGCCCATTGAGATAGGGTGTTTGTGTTTGATTTTTGGTGGCGGGAAATTAGCTCGAGTGTGCGCACAGGTCACGAAAAAGTCGTTGCGACCCGACCAACGGCTCTCAACTTGTTTATTAAAAGCGAACAAACGAATGAAAATAAAAACAAAAAAATATATGTATGTGTAATTTGTTGTAGCAGGTGAGATTTACGAGTGCATATTGAGTTCGGAGAGAGCTTTTCGAATGAGAACGAAAATAAGAATGGGAACGCATAGGAAGCAGTGAAAAGCCGCCAAAATGGGTTGAGCATATTTTGCATCGATTTTCCCGGCCGAAATATGGAAATTTTTATTTACTTTGAATATTTAATTGCAGAAGATTTTAGTGATGAGTGAAGAGGTGGCACCAAGCGTTGAGGACACGAAAATGTCCGACGAGGATGGCCCAAAGGATAAAGCTGATGAGTGCACGAGTGCGCCTTCTGCCAAGGACTCGGAAGACATGGAACCGGCTGGGGATACGAAAAGTGTGCAGGTGGAGAATGAACAAAGTCCAACAGATAAGGAGAAACCGACCACGGTGGATATCAACACGCTGACTCCATCAACGCCCTCACACACGCCGCCACAGCTGCTGGCTACCGAAACGGCAGTAACAGCACCCGTCATACCAGAGAATATACTGTCTCCACCAAAGTCAGAAACACAAACTGATGAGACCAACACGGCCACATCGACGTCGTGCTCACCAGCATCCGATGGCCAGCATTCACCTGTGGGCGAACAGCCTCCGCCGGCACCGAAGCAGGAACAGCAAGAGGAGCCGTCGGCGGTAAATGGCTCTATACCAAAGTCGGGAAAACCGCTGGCCACAGCGTTAAGCAACAAAAAGCCCAATAAGTCGGCATCCACGTCACCGCGCGCCTCCCGATCACGCAAACCGAAGGCACTGCCTATGTACGAGAGCGAGATCAGCGACAACAAAGTCGGCATTAAGCTGTGCATTAAAAAATCTGATGGTGTGGCTGGGGGAGACAGCACGCCGACAGTAACATCACCTCCCGTCCCCGTCCCTGCTGCTACCAAGCCGGCACGCAAGCGCGTTCGCAAACCAAAGCAGCCGGACAGCGACGAGAGTGAATGTGAGCCACGAAAGAAGAAGGTCTCGACGAGCAGTGCAGCAGAGGCGGTAGAAGGAGAAGCAGTCGAACAGAGTGCCTGGGCTGAGAGGCTTCCTGCGGAAGTCCTCTTCCAAGTAAGTCAATGGCGCTGAAGACTGAACTAGCAGAAGGACTCAATGAGGTTGCTCTTTACTTTTAGATTTTCGAACACGTTATTGAGAAGGAGGGCTGCCTGCCCACTCTCTTTCGCCTGGGACGTGTTTGCTCCCTGTGGCGGCAGGTTTCTCTTACCCCCTCACTGTGGCACACAATGGATCTGACCACATGGATCAAGGAGAAGTATCGCACTGAACTCAAACTCAAGTGGTTTGTGGATAACCGCTGCAGTGCCTGCACCGAGCTGAATGTTTGTAAGTGAACAAGAACGTCAAGCCTGAACATTTGTCTTCAATCGAGAGTTTTTATCTGTTTGCAGCCAACTGGAAAATATCGGACATATCCATCAATTGCTTCCTCACCAAGTTGGCTGTCGGTTGTCCGAACTTAACTGGTATCACGCTGTCCGGCTGGAAAGGATTCACCTCAGACAATTTAACCTATTTGGTGGACAACATGAAGAAACTAGAACGATTAGACTTGAGCTCCATTAACGTAAGTTGCAGGTCAGCGCCGCGGAGGAAGCCAGCTAACTATGTTTTTTAAATCTACATACAGCTTGAGATGAATGCCAGCAAGACCGCTGTTGGCATGGTCTCTCTCTGCAACGCGCTTCAGACCATTGGCAGTCGTCTAACTCATCTCCACTTGGCGCACAATCGTCTGGCGGGTATACCCCAGATAGTCGGCGTATTGTCGGTGTGTATGCAGTCTTCAGTAATAATAGGCTCTGGTAATCAATGATTTCCTTCCAGGCTCACTGTCCGAATCTGACGCTATTGGATCTCTCGAATGTAACCACGCAGGCCACATCTCACGGCGTGCTTCACATTGAGAAACTGCAGCATGGCTGCCAAAAGTTGAAGGTTCTGCGTGTGACAAACTCGCACATTACGCCGAGCATAGCTGGAATGCAGGAAATTGTAATCTTGGAAATTAGGGCTTGTCACAAAGAAGTTACTCTAGGCTTTGAATATTTTTAGATGGACTCACCTGGCTTTCCAAATCTCGAAGAGCTCTCCGTGGCTGCAACGACAGATGAATCTCGCATCATTTGCGATGATCACCTACAGCGCTTACTGAAGAGCAGCTCCAAGCTGAAGCTGCTAGATGTGCGCAACTGCACTCGGCTGACGCACGAGAGCCTCATCCGGTTACCAGCCTGGGATATCAAGCATTTATACCTTTCAGGCTGCTCAGTTACGCGCGATGTGGGGTAAGTCCAATCCTCCTCGTTCCCACAGTTTGAGGTTTACTATGCCTTCTTCTGATTGTGTCTCGTAGGTCGGGTCTGGAACTCATTGCCTCCAAGTGGGCGCATAGTCTCATTGAACTGGATCTGGCCTGGGCAAATGTGCAGCAGCCGATAGACAATGCATTGCGCGCCCTTGCCGAAAAGGGGAGCGAGTGCCCATTGGCGTAAGTATTTAGGAATCCGAAAAATAACAGAAAAATCTCATTATTTTATCCCGTGCAGGCATTTGAATCTGTGTGGCTCGTCCGTTTCGGATGAGGCAGTCAAGGAAATACTCAAAAACTGCGCCAACATGAGCTCAATCAACCTGGCTTCATGCCGTGGACTGCCGCGCGGGGTCAAGCGTCTTATGCAAGGAGCGCAGCAGTTGCGCGAACTCCGCGAAGTTCTTGGGGTGCAGCTAAAAGACAGTCGCAGCAGTGGGAGCAACTAATCCAGTCAGTGTGCCAGTCACTCACTCATCGGTTTTATTGTTGAGCAAGCGGGCCACATTTAAATGTAATTTAAATTGTTGCTTCCACGCAGAAGAGTCGTTCGTCGATCTTTTTTGATGTAATGGTAGTCCGCGAAAATATTTCAATATGAATATTTCAATTGCAATGGCTTGCATCTTCCAATTATGCTTATCTTGTTTATAGGCGGTAGTGTGTAATAATTGTACTAGCTTAGTATACTAGGCGTTCCGTTCTCTTTCTCCATCCGAAACAAAAAAGGAGCCGTTGAGAGATCACGCTGCAATCTTTTGTAAATGCAATATGTATTCATAATATAGTTGATTCGAATTTTTTGTAGAACGGCGAGTACCAACCACTTGCGAGGACGATTTAATGATTTTTTTTGTGTATGCATATACGATTCATTATTAGTAAGTCCAACCATTGTGTGTTTGTAAAGTATGTACGTATACAAGAATCTAGACTAAGTAAAAATTGTATTTCTCGAAATACATATTGATTTATTAACCATAAAGATAGTAGTCGTCAATTGAAAAGTCGATAAATAAGACAATTTGTAGAATGTTTTAACCCGATTGAAATGTACATATTGGCGATTGAGAACGTTCTGATTGAATGTTTTCAATATTAACCATTAATAAATACTATACCACACATAAATATTAATTAAATAACACAATTCAATTGTTAGGCATTATTTGTAGTTAAGAGAAGGCAATTAAAGGTACATTACATTTAATTTATAATAAACGCAAACACTTTCAATCCCTATTGTTTGTACTTATCTAAAAAATCCAATCCCTATCTCTCTTTCCGCACAAAAACCAAAGATTCTTCGAGTTTAATACATAATTTTATTCAAATATGCGGCTCACATCTACTCTTCACATATCCGGAGTCATCTCTTAGTTTTTCTTCAGATTATCAATGTCTTTAATGTATTCGGTGCCGACCTTCACAATGACGGCGCCGGTTCCCAGTCCAACCAAAGTGGCGAGAAGAGCATTATTTTCAGCTAGAGATGATTTTAGTAGGGCCCAGGCCAGCACTGACCCCATACTGAACAGAACGCCGCCGAGGGCTGCATACGCCAGGCGCTTGTTCGACTTGACGTCCTTCAGGTGGGGACGACCGTAAATGTAGAAACCCGTGCCTACCGCAGACGAAATCAAGAACACATTAGTAAGGTCCTTTTTCGGCAACAGCTTGGGCACAATCTGAGGGTTCATAACATTGACCGATAGAGCTCCATAGCTGACCAGCCCATGCAGTGGTATGTAGTAGTTGAACACGTTTTCTTTGGTGAGCGGCTTCAAGCCTATTTTCTCGCACAAGCTGCACCCGTCGTTATTTTGTCCGCTGGCCATAATTTTTAGTCCAAATGCAAATTCAACGTAATATTATTATTCCGGCGTGTCAGTCTTCTTTTTTTTTGTTATGTAAAGATTTATCGTTAAAATATACTAAAATATACCGTAAATATACTGACGGATCCAAGTTCTTTTTTACATATTCCTCGTTTTTGATCTTCCGTGGAATATTACCAGTTACATAGAACATTTAGCCATGCCCACATAATTTTAACCCATTGATGAATCAATTTTCTACAAGATTGGATAGTTTTTAGTCCTTGCTTTTATTGTATTTTGGCTAAAAAGAGGTTTAAACGGAAAAGTTCGACAAAAAAAGAGTCATTATGTTGCGTGTAGACCTTTGTATACCCTATTTTGTTAATTTTATATGAAGATGAAACGTAATTTATTAAGACCTTTTCTCAAATTGATATTCTTTAGACATATTCAAGTACCTTATTAGTATCTTGTATATATTTATGTCGATCCTGATGCCTACGGAGCCTGGGGTGACAAACATATTCACAATTCTATAACATCCATTTCCCCCAGGGTATGCGTGCATGGACATTGTTGTGAACCGGTTATTACCGATTCTGTCCGATTCAAATAAATACCCAAATATACGGTCTCATTTTCAAAATATTCCAACGAATTATTCATATTCCTCGATTTTGATCTTTCGTGGAATATTACTAGCTATTTAGATCTCTCAGCCTTGCCCACATAATTTTATATGATTGCTCAATCAATTTTATTCAAGACTAACTTCTTTTAAGTACTCCCATTTGTTGTATTTTGACTAAAACAAAGTTTGTTGCCTAGCGGTTAAACGAGAGCCTCACCCGATTCAGTGAGAGAGCGAAAACGAGAGCCTTAACCGGTTTGAAGAGAGTCGAGCAATGCGCGCCAAGGATTTAAATTGCAATAAATGATGCATGGAAGTTTCTATATCATTTATTATTAAATAAAACTTTGTCAATTGAATTTAATAAATGAAGTAGCCCTGGAGATTTTATCGAGAAAACTCAACCCTGAACCACAGCTGTTTTCAAAACACATACAAAAACTGAGTGGCATCACTAGCCGGCGCTGGAGAAGGAGGCAACCAAGAGAAAGAGAGAAGGAGGAAAGAATTTAGAGAGAAAGAGAGGGAAATAGGTGCGAAAAATTTCGGACTTGGTTGGAAATTCCTAGATTTCGATTTGTAGAGGGCCAATAATTATTGAATAGACCGCAGCATCACTAAATGTGCGTGCCTCATATGCAGCAGCCATCGATTACAGTCGCAACCGCATCCTCCTCGTGAAGGAACTTCAAACATAACACAAAAACACAGCCCAGCTCCGCGGAAGACATGTTGACGCACAAGACTTGTCAGGCACGGAAAAAGATGCAGGTGAGTGGGGAAACAGAATGGCCTTATCAGAACGTGGAAGGCGAGGAGAAAATTGAGTTTACAAAGCGCCCTATTCTCTAGGTTTCCTTCGTGATACGAGACGCCGAGGAGAAACAGCATCGGAATGGTGTCAATTCGTTGCAGCTAGATCCGAACAATGGCAAATTGTATTCGGCCGGACGTGATGCGATCATCCGGGTTTGGAACACGCGCTCGGAGTCCAGCGAGAAGTACATACAGTCGATGGAACATCACAATGATTGGGTCAACGACATAGTGCTGTGCTGCAACGGAAGGAACCGTAAGTCGGATAATGGATAATGAGCCATTATAGTGAATATAATGTCTAACCATTTGGCCATTCAGTTATCAGCGCCAGTTGTGATACCACGGTGAAGGTGTGGAATGCACAGAAAGGCTTCTGCATGTCGACCCTCAGAACACATCGCGACTATGTCCAGGCTCTGGCCTATGCGAAGGATCGAGAACAAGTAGCCAGCGCTGGGCTAGACAAAGCGATATTCCTGTGGGATGTCAACACACTAACAGCGCTAACTGCCAGCAACAACACCGTTACAACCTCTAGTCTGACTGGGTCAAAGGATTCGATCTATAGCCTGGCCATGAATCCCTCTGGCACCGTAATTGTGAGCGGATCCACCGAGAATATACTGCGAATATGGGATCCAAGAACTTGTATGCGAAGCATGAAGCTCCGAGGACACACGGAAAACGTTCGCTGCCTTGTAGTCTCCCCAGACGGCAACCAGGTTGTATCCGGAAGCTCTGATGGCACCATCAAGGTCTGGAATTTGGGCCAACAACGCTGCGTTCAGACTATACACGTACACAAGGAGGGCGTGTGGTCGTTGCTAATGAGCGAGAACTTTCAATACATAATATCGGGGAGCAGGGATCAAAATATTATTGTGACAGAGATGCGTAATCCCAGCAACAAGACGCTCGTATGCGAGGAGAAGGCGCCTGTGCTCAGTCTGGGCTACAACATGGACAAGACTGGCGTGTGGGCCACCACCTGGAATTCGGACATTCGCTGTTGGAAGCTGCCCATGTACGATAGAGGCACCCTGAACTCGTCGGGCGGTTTGGATGCACAGTGGACGCAAGGTGGCACGGAGCTGGCTTGCATCAAGGGCGGGGCCGCCATCAAGGAGTGTACTGTGCTGAACGACAAGCGTTATATATTAACGAAAGACTCCCAGGATCAAGTCGTGCTCTACGACGTTCTAAGAGTGGTCAAGAAGGACACTCTGGGCCCAATCGACTACGAGGCGGAGGTGAAAAAGCGCAACAAGCAAGTCTACATTCCAAATTGGTTCACAGTGGATCTCAAAACTGGGGTGAGTACTTTACTTTACCTTGTAATACCAACATTATAACCTCTCTATATGATATCTCTCATTGCAGATGCCAACGATTGTTTTGGGTCAGGAGGAGGTCGATTGCTTCTCGGCTTGGGTGTCTATTGAGGCCGGACTGCCGGAGTGCGTCGATCCCACAACAGAGATAAAGGTATGAAAGGTATACATTTCTGATAGAATGTCTTGATTTTAACTCAATTGTGCAGATAAACTATGGGAAATTACTCTTGGAGGCACTGCTCGAGTACTGGACACCACCGCATAGCATACCGCAAAACGAATTGGAGCCGGACATGCACGGCAACGGCTACTTTCAAGTGCCCAAACATACACCAGTCATATTCAGGTGAGTCGCATAGTATTTCATTCGCTACAAGTATTCTCATATTGTGACTATCCAATAGCGAGGTGGGCGGGCGGACTGTCTGCCGTCTGTTGGTCCGCGACGCAGCGGGCGACAGCGAATGCACTCTGCTACATGAGACAGCACCGCAGTGGGTTACCGATGTGGTGATTGAGAAGAACATTCCCAAGTTCCTCAAAATACCGTTCTTCCTGCAGCCCCATCCACAGATGACCAAGCCAGAGCGCACCAAGAAGGTAGAGTCAAATGGTGGCACAATGGCACTCATATTATTATTATGCTTTACCTTTCATTTGTGCAGGATCGCCTGGTGGCCAACGAGTTCATTCAGTGCCGCAAGGTGTGCGAGCATGTGCTCGAGAAGGTCCTCAATGCAGAGACAACCCCAAGCGGGGCCAACGCAAACAATTCATTGCAGAACAGCCAAAGCGACGGCAACTCGGAAGGCTCACAGCTGCCAGCGGAGGAACGCATCGAACTGTCGTGCAACGATGTGGTAAGATGACCGCGATCCCTTTATCGCTTCTGAGTATATTCTATTGCCATTCCATTGTTAACTTAGGTCGTGGACCCCAACATGGACCTGCGTACGGTGCGTCACTTCATCTGGAAGCAATCAACAGATCTTACATTTCAATACAAAACAAAGCAGAACTTCAATTACGACGGTAAGACCACTCAAATGCGATCTGATTAGGTCCATCTGTAAGTCCAGTCCGTTCACTCAACAGGTTCGATCGGAGATAGTCTGGAGCGCGTCACGCGAAAGTATTGAGCGACGGCATGGAATCTCTCTCTCTCCTAGCCGATTCCCGCTAAATTGAAAGATTTAAGCTGTAGTTTGTTCGATTAACCATTTGTATGTATTTTGCAATGTATTTGTAATTACTTTGTCCTGTGGACTAACCATTTAAGAAGGAATCTGTTTAAACATTTATTTTATGTAAATGCACCAGGGTGCTATTTGTTTGCTCTGTTTAGGAATTATTATATACTTCAGATTCAGACTTAAAAGAGATTAAGTTTGCGACACAACACACAAGTAGATAATCCGCAGACATACCATTTACATTATCTGGCATCGCATCTGAAAACATTTAGATCTAGAGAATTGCGCATATATGTATGTAATATTCACATTTGTTTTACACTAGGTTTATATATATATATATATATATATATATATATAAATATATATAAATACATATATACATAGAACATATATTATATATTTAATTATAAGTAAACTGTTAAAAAATACAAAAATCAATGCAATCGTAGAAAACCAACCTATAAAACGCTCTATGCAAGCCAATTTGTACATAAGTAACAAACAAACAAATCAAAGGAAAGATGATACAATTGAAAATCAATTAAAGTTATTATTAAAACTATTTGGAAATCAAGCTTGGCTTTCTTCCCTTATGCCACTTTAAATATTATTTATCATCTCTCGGACGCGACGCCGTCTGATGCGAGCCGTCCTCGAGTAGGACTCCATGGTGGTCAGAATAACGAACAACTGTTGCTTCAGCGTCGAAGGTATCATATAGTTGCTGACCAGCCTTCGAGGTGAATTGCTCGTGCGATTTAGATAGCGCGCAAGCAGCCAAAGACAGGTGTCCTTGAGTTTGCGCATCGGGAAATGGATGTTCACCTGGCTGCGTACATCGCACAGCTCCTCGGGATGTTGAGGGTTCTTTGGAACGCGCATGGGAACGGGCACAAATATGCGCCTGGACTTAACGTGCATCCGCTCGCCTGTGTAGTAGTCGCGGAAGAGCCAAGTGTGCGTGTTGTACGTGTTGACGCGCACCTCCTCGAACGGCTTCAAGCTGAGATACATGTTCTCCGTATCGCGGTCGCACACCCAATAGAGATCAACAGTGCGATTTGTTGTGTTGACAAATAGCACAAAGACCTCTACAAGCTCGGCGGCTGGTGGAGGATGCAGCGCGTGCGGATTGCCACGATTATTATGTGCAATCTGCAGCGCCATCTCCAGCAGGGTGCTAAGCCGATCAGTAATAGCTATGATATCAATTTTTAATGTTTTTTTCTCCAACTACCACAATGAGAGTATAGATAAAAATGTCTGGTCTTATCAATTTGTGGCAAAATTTTTGGCGTAATACGGTCTTGTTAAATTCACCAGTGTGGCAGCACTTGACTTTTTCCCCACAATCGATACTTGGAATCGATTTTAATTCCGATACTTTGTTGCCGAAATACGCCGATACTATCGGTGCCTCTGTCGTCAGCTGTTGCGCTGAAAGTAAATAAACAAGTAAAATGTCATTTGTTGCAGTTATTGGCAAAGATGTGAGTAATATTCGTACAAATGGATGCATGTACTTACATTTTTAATATTTGAAGAATGCCCCGATGTACCTGACTACATCGGATATGGAGCAGGAGCTGGACCTGCAGTACCATGTACACGCCGCTCTGGACGTGGTAGAGGAGAAGTGTTTGATTGGCAAGGGAGTTCCCGAGTCAAAGGAGCTCTACCTGGGACTTTTATATTCCACAGAGAATCATAAAATGTATGGCCACCCATTTGCTCAGCGTGGCGCTAAGGCTAACCGGTATTTTTTTTCTGCTTTCAGCTATGGCTTCGTCACCAATTCCCGGGTGAAATTCATAGTGGTCATTGATTCCAGCAACGTTGCTCTGCGGGAGAACGAGGTGCGAGCGGTAAGTACTAGTCCCACAGCTGGCAGACATGCCAATGCCACTTTCAATGCCTTCCAGATCTTTCGAAACCTGCATATCCTCTACACAGATGCCGTCTGCAATCCCTTTTACATTCCGGGCGAGTCCCTGACTTCCAAGTAAGTCTTCCCATGGGATAATTTTTATACTCGCACTCACATTCCATTTCTTTTTGCAGAAAATTCGATCGTGCCGTACAAAAATTGATGAGCGGCAACGCATAGCTTTAGATAACAGCTAAATGGGCAATAAAGTAAAATTATTTATAATCGAAAAAGAGAGGTTGATTGATTCAGATTGATGTTTTGCGGGGGTGACTACCAGGAGAAGAGCAAAGCTGTCGGCAGCGTGGGACAGCGTGTGCTGTCAAGGTGGCCTTGTCCACGCCGGAGCCAACAGACATCTATATTTACACAAAATGCGAACAATATTGAAACCAGTTTAAAACAAGACGAACAAACTTATTAAAATGCTGTTTTTTTCGATTTTTTTTGACGAAAATAGAGAATTAATTATATCTTTACAATGTTTCTAGTATTCGACACATAGTTAATGTCTCCGTCGCAGACACATCTTCCGCCTGTTTGGGTCTTGATATGAATTTCGGTTGGATCTTTGGATAATCAGAAAACGTGTATTTTTGATTATCATATGCATAATTAGTGGAATTTAAAATCCTCTACGTCAGACGACCTGAACTTGGGCGTCTTATCGCAGCGCGGCAAAAGCAGCATATAAAAAGATGACAGAAGTTCCATTTCGATATCAGTAAGTCTCTTCAAGTCTTCAAGAAAACAACATGAAGTTCATCGTAAGTGGCTTTAAATCCCGAAAGATTCCTAACAGGATAATGGCTAACTTGTTCTCCGATTCCCCACAATAGATTGCTTTCGCCTGCCTGCTGGCTGTGGCCTACGCCAACGAGGATGCCAATGTGCTCCGTAGTGAAGCGGAAGTCAACGTTGACAGCTTCAAGTATGCTCTGGAGCTCGACAACTCCGTGAACGTCCACCAGCAAGGTGAGCAGCAAGGCGAGCAGTGGGTGGTTAAGGGAGACCAGGCCTGGACATCCCCCGAGGGAGTGCCAGTCTCCATCCAGTATCTTGCCGACGAGAACGGATACCAGGTGCTGGCTGCCAACCCCCCTCTGCCAACCCCTCCCCCAATCCCAGAGGCCATCCAGCGTGCCCTGGAATGGATCGCAGCCCACCCCTCTAAGGAATAAGCATTGTTTACCAAAAATAAAAGCAGTTAAAAGTTAACTTCTGTTTCGAATTTATTCCTACCCAAAGGATCAATCATGCATCTCTGCTGATGGCCCATGGCTGATGGGAGAAACTGAAATATGTGAAATATTCAATCGCAACTAATTAGCGGACACTAAAACGAGTTCCCCTAAATTTATGCGTCCCCCAAAAAATGACAAGGTCTACGAGATAGTCAAGGGGAAAAAACGCAGGAGGAGACATACATACATACATATTTGCATATTTATGCTACTTAAATAGTTGACTTTTTGGCCCTGAACTTGAATTTATAGATACTCGGACCTACGGGGCAAGTGGAATGTAAATCACTTTCGATTTCGTTTTTCAGCAATGCAGAGATATACCAAACTTTTGGGCGAACCTCACTAGTAGAAGATCTCAGACTCAGAGCTCGGAACCATCAGTGCTTGCCCATGAAACGCAGTAGCGAAAACAATATTGCGAGTAAACCTCTTTCCCACCCACGAGAAACACGCCCATAGGGTTACTTCCCATATGACGAATGAATAATTTGGATTTGTATTCAAACGTGTAATGCACGAGTATGTATTATTCGCATTCACCCAGATTGGCAATCCGACCCGACCTGAGACTTGATCCGCATGGGAGATGCAATGCTGGGAGAGACATTTCCATTTACATTTACCAGCGATATCGAATCACGTGATCACGATGGGATGGATCAGTGGATCAGTGGAGCAGCCTTATTGTTGTCATAACTTCAGATGCAAATGTTAAGTTTTATCGCGTTTGACAGCGATCCGATGAGAAGTGGGATGGCTGAGAGGAGGGCCTCTAGGAGCGTTTAGTGTACTCGTTGATGCAGATGCCACTGCAATTATGACGACGGGGCAAAGTGAATGCCTCCATCAATTATCCGGCTGCCTGAGACTCTGGGCAAAAGTGGTCTTGGCGACGATCAAGGCTAGACCTCGCCGCCACACAAATGTCAAAATAACATTGAAACTCTGGCGCTCCGGTTACCGATTCGACTAAAAAGAAACCCGTTGATTCTCTGGCTCTCTGAGGCTAATCGTTTGGAAAACGCAACATGAAAACACTGACACACTGTTACTGAAAACAAATTTCCATCGATTGACGAATCGATGTCGGCGCCTGTCCATCAAGAGAAGAGATCATCAGGGAATCTCTTTGAATCTCTCATGCACATCTCCCCAGCTGTTGGCAATTAGTAATCTGAGGCATTTTGAGTTATTGGCATCATATTTTATCTGCTAATTAATTAATAGCTATACCACATACTTATAAACAAATGGTCAATGTGTCAAAGTGACGTCAAGTTTTGGCGCCTGCTTTGGCTGCCGCTGTCATAATTGGTAAACAACTTTTCTTTGGCTTTCCTCAATATTCCAAATACTCGTACCCATGCGTATTCGTATATTTCTGGAAATGTGTGCCATATGAACACAGCAACACATTGTAGCAGAGTTTAGTATAAATCAATTTGCATATTATTCGGTCACTTAACAAGTTTAAATTTAAATTTAAATAGGAAGCAGAACCGCAAGAGACAATAAAATTCGAATGGCTTATAAAAATGTCTGTTGGCACTCTGTTCGCCTGATCTGTGCTCCCCTCCTCCCCCTCCTCCATGAGTTCCATATACTATATGGAATACTCGTATTTCCCTCCATCTAATTTATAGACTTTATTTAATTTCTTGTTAATTTTTCTGGGCTATAAAATCAATTCATGGCACGGCAGGGATTGATTCAATAAGCGTGGACCACCTTATACTGGAGAATGTGATAATATTTGTCTCGATTATGATGGTTTGTATGGATATATATTGAACTGATTGTCACTTGGCTATACACTGGGAGAAATGCAAGGGTTGCGGGTCCAATGTGTGGTATTTGAGTAGTACTCCTTGAGAGAAACATATGAATTTAGTTTATTAATGCGATTACTGGAACACTGAAGATTCAGATGAAACCATTTATAGCCATTGGAATTCCAGTTAGCTCGGAAATTTCCTTTCAGTGTCGGTTAAAAATAACCATCGATGTCCACGTTAAGCCTTAGCAAACCACTACAAAATGGAATTGCTCTGGTGGTGGTGTTGATGTGGGTGAGGGTGTGGGTGATGGTGCTGGTGCTGGCCAACAGGGGCATAGTCAGTGCTCGATGGTTTTACAGTGCTTTTCGTATTCGTTTTTCGTTTCACAAAGCAACAAATTAAACAAAATTTTTAAGTTTTCCATTGGTTTTCCCGTTTCCATGTGTGCGTGTGCGATGGTGGGGTGGCCTTTGCTTTTGTTTGTTTGTTTCCCTGGTTTTATTTTTGAGATGCTGTTGAAAACCATAAATTAGCCTGTTACTTTTGGAATGTCTCTGTACTCTGGTAGTGGATGTGTGGGTGTGCCTCCGTATACATACTCTCCGGACGAAAGCATGGGTATAGTGGATCTGGGCATCCGATTCAGTCGTTAGCGGTGATCTATCTGGTGAACAACGAGTATCAGCAGCAGAAGAGTTCAGCATGGATAACATTGTGAGTGGAGCAAGACGAGGATTATAGCTATCCGGATATTTCTAATTCGGCTTTAATTGCTTTGCAGGATGAAGACCTGACCCCCGAGCAGATTGCCGTTCTGCAGAAGGCATTCAACAGCTTTGACCACCAAAAGACCGGCAGCATCCCCACCGAAATGGTGGCCGACATCCTGCGCCTCATGGGCCAGCCCTTCGACAGGCAGATTCTCGACGAGCTGATCAATGAGGTCGACGAGGACAGTGAGTACTCCCCTTGCCTTCTCCATGGGTATCTACTAAACTAAATCTTTGAACAGAATCCGGCCGCTTGGAGTTCGAGGAGTTCGTGCAGCTGGCCGCCAAATTCATCGTCGAGGAGGATGACGAGGCCATGCAGAAGGAACTGCGTGAGGCCTTCCGTCTATACGACAAGCAGGGCAATGGCTACATTCCCACCTCCTGTCTGAAGGAGATCCTGAAGGAGCTCGACGATCAGCTGACCGACACGGAACTGAACATGATGATTGAGGAAATCGATTCTGATGGCTCCGGCACCGTGGACTTTGATGGTTAGTAGAGCGGCTGACGCTAACACCGACCAATTAGCAGAGCATGCCTCATGAATCCCGAATTCTTTGGCCCCGTGCCAGCGTTGAGGAAGAAGCAAATTATATCAATTTGTAGGCTCTACAGGCCCGCTGTTCTCCGTTCAGGCTGGCCGAGAAGACAATGTCGTTCTGCCTGCCCTTGTGGCTGACTATTTTTAGGCTTCCGGCTCTGTACCCGATCTCCGTATCCGAATGCCACTAATTGCTCCACTTTCCCACCATTTGATCCACAGAATTCATGGAGATGATGACTGGCGAATAAGTCTCCACTCTTGGACACACACACATCTGATGGCATTGATGGCAGAATTCAATTCCCTCCCCGCACGAACTCTGAGGCTTGAATAAACATTTTCTATTTTCTATTTTTTATTTTCTATGTCTACGATTGAGTAATCATAATTACGCTATAAATAATGTGATAGAAGGTAGAGGCAGCGCACAGCTTCATCAACAGGAACTACTACTCGATGGAATAGAAAAACCCAAAACGCGGCAAACATTCTCGACTGCTGGCAACTGCAACTGCAACCGCATCCGAGTTGAATGAATCATCGTAATTGCCGCCCCCCAAGCATTGGTTAATATTTTCGATAATATCTACTTTTGCAATAGCCCGGGCAGGCGACTACGATGGGGGTGTGCCACACTCATTTGTGTGTTAATTTGGCAAGGCCAATGCAAAGCAGTGCTGTTCCGTGCCGTGCAGCGCGCCGTATGCTGAATGTTGCGCATACGCAGGGTGGCCCGCGTCTGTCCCATTTTTTTTGTCTCATTCCTCGCTGCTCGTGTGGCCACATGCGTGCACATTCCTTTTGCCACTTGGCTGCCGTTCTGGTGCGCGCAGCTGTGCCGCCTCGATCACCCAAGGCGACCATCCCATGCCACCAAGAATGAGACCGCTGCGATGACAACCTGCCGAGGCCCGTGTCCGTCCGTGTGTGTCTCTTTCGGTGGAGCTGCCTTTCTAAACACCGCGCGACGACAACAGTGCAAACGGGCAAATGTCAATGAGCATTCTCCTACTGATGCTACTGCTGTTGCTGTTGCTGCTGCTGCCAGAAATCGTCAAGCATTTTGGCCTAAACTTGGCCCCATACAACGGGGCAACGAATTTTCACATTCAAACAAAAAAATCCGAAAAAAAACAAAAAAGAAAAAGAGAAGCAACTGCCCTTTCTGCTGGATGTGGCCCGGGCAGATGGATGTTGCCACCAAATGGAGCAACTTGTTTTGCGAAACTTGTGTTGTTTTTTTGTGGTCTCCCGCCAGGCCCCAGGGTGTCGATGGTGATATTAGCGGTATTTATTACCATTTCGATTCCAGTTTTCCTAGGGTGCAAAAGGTCAAAGACTGGACTCAACCTGGCCCAGGTTATTTGACATCCGTGTCGGATCAGACATGATTAGAAGACACCGCTACATGCGGTTCTTGACGCCAATTCCGATTGCATTCGAAGCGCATTAAAATTGTTTCCCAAACGTGCCATTCAATGGAGATGAGATGAGATGAGTCGTTTGGCATGATGATGATGCTGATGATGATGCACTCAACCGTTGAGGGTTTCGATTGGATTTCGATTTACGAGCACCAGAGCGCCATCATCGCCAGAAACTTGCTAATTTTACCGACCCAGGGAGAGTTGATGTGGCTGAGAGCGTACTTGCGAGTATGTTTAACAAGACAAGGTACATTGGGTAAACGAGATGCCGTCGCTGAGACAATAGTCTCCGCAGCACCAGCACCAGCCCCCTGCCCATCCCATCATCGACCATAGGTCTCCCTTCGGCATGCAATTGTTTCTGCCAGCCAACCAACACAGCTGCACACGATTGCAATAAATGCCATAAAGTATCAAAATCTCAGCCAGCACTCGGTCTGCTCTCTGTCTCCATCGGCACATCGTCTCCATCTCCGGCTTCAGCTGCAGCTTCAGCCTCGGCTTCGGCAGCGTTTTCGTTCATTCCATTCCATTTGATTGCATTTGGCGCCAAACAAAGTATAAAAGCTGGAGAACCTGGGCTGCGATCGGCACACTAGTACCGTGACAATAGAGGAGCCACGACACGCGGAGGCGGCTGCTGCAAAACCCAAAAGGACCATAGGATTCGCATGGATTTGTGACTTATTTCAGAGAGAGTGCATAGAGTTTGTTTGTGCGTGTGCGTGTGTGTGTGTCTGTGATTAGTGATTGGTGTTTGGGAAAAGGACATCCAAGGATACATCTCCTAGCTCCTGTTGAGACTTGGAATATACTCGCTCAATCAAAAGAAATCAGAGATGGCTCTGAAATGGGTAAGTCCCTGCCCATCTCCACATAACGTATCCCAAGTGCATTCATCCAGTCCGACCCCCTCCATTGTATTGGCGCAAAAAAACGCATAAATTAAAAGGCCATTTAAAATCAGAGATAGCTGATGATGAGGAAACCCCCGCCCGGCACGCAAAGTTGCCCAAGAAGAATCCATCTGCATCGTGGCTCTGTTTCTGTGGTCGTGTCAGCCCCCGCCTCGAGCGGCAGATCATCAGCGATTGGCCGGACCCGAAATTGATGCAGTGGCGACCCAATTGGCAGCCCATTTGGAATTACCACAATTATACTTCGAGTACTTTGGGTTTGGGTGGCTTCCAATTCTGGTTGCGCAACTCTTTGGGACAACTGCTCTGGTCACGAACTGCCTGAGAATGCTGTTGCCACGGGGGCAGGCGTTGAGTGCAGCATGCAACATGGATGATTCAGTGCGGCAAATGTCAGAATTTCCATTATTCGGAGGGGGGGACAGGTGCGAGGGGGACAGTGAGCTCATCAACGATGCAGCAGTCGATAAAGCTGTTACGTTTATGGCCAGTACGTGGAGAAGTAACTCGTAAACGGTTTAAACTTCAACTTGACACCCGGCCAGGCTACGTTTACTTAACCTTCCCATCAGTAGCATCAGTCCCAGCAGCTCCCATCGGAGACCCGCATCCCCCAGAGTCTCCTTAGCTGCCTCTGTGATTGTTCACACGCCGAGGCATGCAACTCTATGTAGCTGCTGCAAGTCGCAAGTAGCAGACATCTTCTGTCGTACAAGAAGTCCATAAATATCAGAGTTCGTCGCAGCGCTCGATGACGACGATGATGGCGCACAGCCTTAATGGGTTATCCGCTGGCAACAATGGAAAACGTGAGTGGAGAGCGGTCCCTCAATGAGTGAATATTTCATTAATAAAATGGCAGTTACCACTCGGTCTTACGCCTGTCTACTCTTGACCCCAATGCAATGGGGGGACTCCATCAGGAATTCAGCCTCTCCCTGGGATCGTGAGTGCTTTGTGCATCGCGATGGCAATTGGGATTCTGATGAACTTTACATATGCCAGACATCAATTTGTAATCCAATCCGGTCCTCTGTCTCATGCTTTTCCTTTCTCTGGACTAGGCTCTTCTGATCACGATGCTGACGCTGGCGCGGAGTGCAAAGTTGGACAACAAATACCTGCCGCCGCCGGCGAGTGCGGCTAGTGCGGGCGGCAGTCCGGGAGCAGGTCTCCAGGGACCAGGAGGTGGCTTCGGCGGTGGCGGAAGGCCAGGAGGTGGCAATAACGGATTGGGTGGAATCAACAATGGCCTGGGCGGATTTTCAGGCGCTGGCGGTGCAAGTCGACCCATTGGACCGGCCCCTGCTCAACGTCCCAGTGCTCCAGCGGCTTCTCCTCCAGCTGGTCCGCCCATCCCAATATTGTCGTTCGTGAACGAAAACGATGGCGACGGCAACTACCGTTTCAGTTACGAGACGGGCAACGGCATCAAGGCCCAGGAGGAGGGCACCGTGAAGAACAAGGGCTCCGACAGTGAGATCCCTTCCGTTATGGGCTCCTACTCGTACACCAATCCCGAGGGCGAGCTGGTCGAGATCTCGTACACGGCCGATGAGAACGGATTCGTTCCCTCCGGAGCAGCATTACCAACACCGCCGCCCGTTCCGGAGGCCATTGCCAAAGCATTAGCCGCCCAGGGTATTTCTGTACTTCCGGGTGGTGGCTTCAGTGGAGGAGCCGGTGGCCAGGGTAAGTACCAGCTGATCATTGACGGCGTGTCCTTGCTTACAATAATCCTGTTCTTAGGAGGCGCCGGTGGCCCAGGAGGATATGGAGGCGCCGGTGGACAGGGTAAGTAGAAGATAAATATGGGGGTTTCTTTTCAAGTTATATACCCGATTTGTAAAAAAACAAATATATATATAAAATATATATAGGTTGAAAGGCGGTAAACGAAGTGCAAAGATTAACATTAGAAAGTAACTAGCGATCGCGGCATTTTGTGTTTGTTCTGTCTATTATGAGAATTATGGGACTTATTGAGAGGACCAGCGGTCCGCGCTGGTTGTCCTACTTAAAATCCAGCCTCCCCGCTGTAAGCGACGAAGCCACTCGTGATATCAATTCGACCCCGTCGCGAACAGTGATAGAGTTTGTATATACTGACTGATTATCGGGTATATAAGTTGAGCTGCGGGCCTTGCCACGGCTAACAACGTTCCCGCACGTTACATGCAATTTTCATGATCTTAGGAGGTGGCGGCGGATCAGGATATGGCGGTGGAGCAGGTCGAGGGGGTGCTCCAGGAGCCGGCGGCCAAGGAGGATTTGGAGGTGGGCCTGGTGCTCCAGGAGGCGGCGGTGGGCAAGGTAAGTAGAGGATTTATAAAATCATATCTATGCGATTTTAACATAAAACTTTCTCGATCTTAGGAGGCGGTGGTGGAGCAGGTTACGGCGGAGGAGCAGGTCGAGGTGGTGCTCCAGGTGCCGGAGGCCAAGGAGGATTTGGAGGTGGAGCAGGAGCTCCAGGAGGCGGCGGTGGGCAAGGTAAGTTGAGGATTTATAAAATCATATCTTTGCGATTATTCGATAAAACTTTCTTGATCTTAGGAGGCGGCGGAGGAGCAGGATATGGTGGTGGAGCAGGTCGAGGTGGTGCTCCAGGAGCCGGCGGCCAAGGAGGATTTGGAGGTGGGCCTGGTGCTCCAGGAGGCGGCGGTGGGCAAGGTAAGTAGAGGATTTATAAAATCATAACTATGCGATATTTACATACAACTTTCTCGATCTTAGGAGGCGGCGGTGGAGCAGGATATGGCGGAGGAGCAGGTCGAGGTGGTGCTCCAGGAGCCGGCGGCCAAGGAGGATTTGGAGGTGGGCCTGGTGCTCCAGGAGGCGGCGGTGGGCAAGGTAAGTTGAGGATTTATAAAATCATATCTTTGCGATTATTCGATAAAACTTTCTTGATCTTAGGAGGCGGCGGAGGAGCAGGATATGGTGGTGGAGCAGGTCGAGGTGGTGCTCCAGGAGCCGGCGGCCAAGGAGGATTTGGAGGTGGGCCTGGTGCTCCAGGAGGCGGCGGTGGGCAAGGTAAGTAGAGGATTTATAAAATCATATCTATGCGATATTTACATACAACTTTCTCGATCTTAGGAGGCGGCGGTGGAGCAGGATATGGCGGAGGAGCAGGTCGAGGTGGTGCTCCAGGAGCCGGCGGCCAAGGAGGATTTGGAGGTGGGCCTGGTGCTCCAGGAGGCGGCGGTGGGCAAGGTAAGTTGAGGATTTATAAAATCATATCTTTGCGATTATTCGATAAAACTTTCTTGATCTTAGGAGGTGGCGGAGGAGCAGGATATGGTGGTGGAGCAGGTCGAGGTGGTGCTCCAGGAGCCGGCGGCCAAGGAGGATTTGGAGGTGGGCCTGGTGCTCCAGGAGGCGGCGGTGGGCAAGGTAAGTAGAGGATTTATAAAATCATATCTATGCGATTTTTACATAAAACTTTCTCGATCTTAGGAGGCGGCGGTGGAGCAGGTTACGGCGGAGGAGCAGGTCGAGGGGGTGCTCCAGGTGCCGGCGGCCAAGGAGGATTTGGAGGTGGAGCAGGAGCTCCAGGAGGCGGCGGTGGGCAAGGTAAGTTGAGGATTTATAAAATCATATCTTTGCGATTATTCGATAAAACTTTCTTGATCTTAGGAGGCGGTGGAGGAGCAGGATATGGTGGTGGAGCAGGTCGAGGTGGTGCTCCAGGAGCCGGCGGCCAAGGAGGATTTGGAGGCGGGCCTGGTGCTCCAGGAGGCGGCGGTGGGCAAGGTAAGTTGAGGATTTATAAAATCATATCTTTGCGATTATTCGATAAAACTTTCTTGATCTTAGGAGGCGGCGGAGGAGCAGGATATGGTGGTGGAGCAGGTCGAGGGGGTGCTCCAGGTGCCGGCGGCCAAGGAGGATTTGGAGGTGGAGCAGGAGCTCCAGGAGGCGGCGGTGGGCAAGGTAAGTTGAGGATTTATAAAGGCATATCTTCGCAATTTTCACAAACCCCTTCTTTGATCTTAGGAGGCGGCGGGGGAGCCGGACGCGGTGGTGCTCCAGGAGCGGGCTCTCAGTACATCCCCCCACCGCCTGGACTCCCAGGAGGTGGACGGGGCAGCGGCGACTTCAATCCCCAGACTGGCTACAGCTATTGATCCCGGCGGGATCCCCTTCCAGCCAAAACCCCATCACTCCGATCGAAGAAACCTCAGTGCAACGCTAATGCA
Organism: Drosophila persimilis; assembly: GCF_003286085.1. Taxonomy (NCBI): domain Eukaryota; kingdom Metazoa; phylum Arthropoda; class Insecta; order Diptera; family Drosophilidae; genus Drosophila; species Drosophila persimilis. The sequence continues at coordinate 13,350,297 of NW_020825289.1, forward strand.
ATTACAATCTGCCTTAAATACTCGTGCTACCGAGTGTGGCGCTTAAATTATTTCTTATTTTTGTAAGCTTTCCCGATCCGATCCCCTCTGACAAGGCAATAAATGAATTTTAGTGAACCCTTGAGTCCATGATTTGATGGATGTGCCATAGAGGGCACTTCGTGGGGAGTAACAACAGCAGTTTGACTTTTCTGGTGCATGTATTTCATGCCTTTGAACGCGACTACGTACATAGATGGACTAAGTGTAAGAATCGATGCAGCACAATTTGGTCAACGTGGGCAAATTAATCACTTCCTCGGTGACTTCTTGAAGCGTCTGCCATACTGATTGTAACCATACGGATCCACCAATTGGTTAGGTCTGCCTCTCAATTGTTGGGTTATCAGCCCCTGCTGTTGCTGCTGCTCGTTTTGCTGATCCTTCTGCTGTTGCTGTTGCTGCTGCTGCTGCTGTTGCTGTTGTTGCTGCTGCTGCTGGTTGGCATTCTGCTGGGCCTGCTGGGTTGTGAGATTGCTACCGAATTGCTGACCAAATTGTTGACCAAATTGCTGACCGAATTGCCCGGCATATTGGCCTTGCTGGCGTCCGGAGTTTAGCTGATTGAACGGCTGCTCCGGCTGATACTGTCCAGAGTTCGGCTGCTGCTGTTGCAAATTTCGTTGCTGTTGCTGTTGCTGCTGCTGTTGCAACGGGTTTAATGGCTGTTGTCCTGGTCCCTGTGGTCGAAAGGGTGCCGTAGCCAGCGGTGGTGGCAGCTGGCGGAATGGCGTCTGGTATGGATTAAGATTGGGATTGAGGACGCCCTGCTGGTACGGCTGTTGTCCAGCTCCCACAACGTACGGGGGCGGAGTGGCAGGAATGCCCGTGCCCTCGGCTCGGAATCCGTTCTCATCGGCAATGTAGCGTACCGTAATGGGCGTGCCCTCGGGCGAGGTGTACGAATAAGACCCCTGAATGACCTGCGAACAAGAACCGAGATGTGAGGTTCTCCTAGACTTTTCGAGCGCAAAAGAGGGGGTCATGGAGATCAATATCAACACTCACCTGAGCCTCGACGCCTTCGCCATATCCCAGATTCTTGACATAGCCCTGGGCCTGAGCCGTGGTTCCATCGGCTGAGGAGTATCCATAGGAGAAGCTGCCGTCCAGATTGAGCTCGTTCTGGTAGGCTGTGATGGGGACATAGTTCTGCTGCTGGTACTGGTTGTATCGATAGGGATTCTGGAGAGCGGCTCCCGTCAGAGGCGAGGCCAAGGGGTTGACCAGCGGATTCAGCGGATTCAGCGGACTGCGTTGCGCTGGAAAAAGTCCCTGGTTCTGGCCCAAAGTGGGTTGGCGCAATCCAAATGGTGACTGCTGCTGCAACTGGACTCCTTGCTGGCGCTGCGCGAAGGACCCTCCTGGGAGCTGCGCCCGGCAGGTGGTGAGACACAGGCCGGCCAGGAGGCAGGCCACCCAACGGAGCTGCCTCATGTGGGTGGGAGCGGGCATTTAACCTGTCGTCAGCTGGTGGATGCAGTGGCTCGTAAATCCCGCGAACGTCCCACAAATTACACGCTCGATTAACCTGACGTCTCACTTTCGTTGTGCCCTGAGTTGTGGTGGGAAAACGGAGTCCCCTATGAAGATGGAGATTCCGATCTGTGCCGAACCGAGTCGAGTTGAGATCTGAGATGCGACGCTGCCACTGGAAGTCACTAAATGAAAGCCGTGCCCCGACTGCAACTGCGCCACCGACTGCGGCCCGTATTTATACGAATCTCGATTGTCGATTCTCGACTCAGCGGTGGCTGGTGGGCCCTAAAGCGCGGCCTAATCATAAGAACAATCGACGCAGCGACGCCGCTTCCTGCCACCGTGCTCTTGGTATCTCTGCCCCAGCTCTGCTCCAACCAGGGGGGGATCTATCTCGATGGTTATCTTGCGCTTGGCCCAGTGGCGTGTAATTTATCTGCGGCTTGCGAGTCGTGTTAACAAGCTGATCGCAGATGCCGCAGATGCCGCAGATGCCGCAGATGGCAGCTTTATTGGTTTTTTATCGGCCATTGACAGAAGGACAAACGAATTTCGCTGCCTGATTGATATCTTCATGTTGGCCAGGCCGACCGTTGGCCTCTTCCGGCGTTTTCTCGATGCGCGCACTTATTTATGATGCATCCATCCATCCATCGGTTGCATCTTCAGCGTGGCTTCTGGTTCTGCTGCTGCTGCCGCCGCATCTACTGGCGACCCTCATATGCAAATGACGCGTTTTTGCTCTAGCTCGTGTCTCCGCTGCTGCTGCTGCAGCTGCTCTGGGGCACTCCTAAGGTGTTTATGTGAGTTATGTGCTGACAGACAGTACGGCACCTCCCTCCGTCGGTCCGCTCTTCTGGGCAGGGGTCAAGGTGGTTGTCGGACCTCAACCTGATCTCCAAGTGCCATGAATATCATTTATCAGTCGGTATCTATCCCCAGGAACCTCTAACCATCCCTGCCTGAGAGAGTTTACCCAGAGGTGGTCCATTGTTTCATATTTCATGCCACAATCATTCATCATGATGCGATTGCTCATGCCGCGGCGCGTCATGATCGCCATCAGTCATTTGTAAATGCCTAGCCCCCGCTCTCTCGGTCTCTGGCTCGGTCTCGGTCTCGTTTGTCATCTGTTCGAGCTGCCATTAAAATTCGAACATACATATCTTGTTCCATGTTCCATGTTCTGCTTTAATTGCATATGCAAATGTGGATGAGATGAGGTTTTCCACTCCGAGCCAAGGTCGAAAAAGGCGATCCCAAAAGTGATCTCAAAACAAAAGTCATTCTGGAAGTGTCTAAAATTAAAAGGCACTAAATCTAATTAACTTCCTGTGTGGAAAAATTTCGAGCGCCAGATATTTTATCAATTTGAAACAACCTAAAAGAGTACATGTAAAATTTTGCTGCCTGGCTGTAGGCTAGTTAACAACTAGTTAGCTCATAGCTTAGTATAGCTGCCTAAAAGTATTCTACATAAAAGTATAGATGGAAGAAATACCATCCACATTAGGCATACGCAACTTCTATATGCACTGCCTTCAGTGCTGCCAACTATTCAATAGCAAACGAGGGGGATCGTTGTGAGTCGCAGCTGCGGCCGTGACTCTACATTTATGTACACCCGACACTCAGTCACTATGGCTCCCCTCCGCCGGAAGGAGCACACTGCACGATGAGAGTGTGTGTGTGAGTGAGAGAGAAAGGAAGAATGAGTAAGCGCGTGTACGCCGTTGTGTAGCCACTTCATTTGTTCCCTCTGGCTATAATAATAGTCTGATCTCATCTATATTCGGCAAGCTGGTAGACATGGCTATTTTCTATAAATCTGCGTTTTTAGTTATCTCATATACTTCTGGTATTGTAGCCTCCCCTCTGGTGGAAGGGAGTCCAACTGACTAAGTATCGGGTGTAAGTGTAAAGTCGAGGGCCTAGCAAAGACGAGATTAAATGGGATGCATCCAAACTTTTCCCATCACGATGGTCTGGATATTGAAAGGAATCGAGGTGTGGAGTGACTTGCTAGATGTTCCAAATGGGGTGATCAATATTAATTATAAACATGCTGCCCCACATTTCACAACATTGGCGAGATGGATCTGCCATTTGAATAATTCACGAAACTGGAAGAGCCCCAGAGCCCCAGAGAGACACATAAAAGTTGCTCCCCCCGCCTGAAATTTATGCAAAATGTGGCTCGATGAGCAAACTACATTCAAGACGGGACGGACACGACACTCCTCCCACGACTCTTCATTCGAGTGTAACTCCAATTTGGACAGCGACTGCGAGGATTATTAATGGTCCACAGGCACCGAAAATTGTGGTGTTTTAGCGGTATGATGGGGTTGAAGAGAAGAGAACGCGCTTGACATTTGTGTAATTGCATTAGGCCAGGTTAGTCAGAAATTATGGCTGCCAGCGCAGCTAATTGATTCTCTTTGACGCTGAAGCTGAGGCTGAGGCTGGGGCCCGGGGCTGTGCGTAATGCGACTGCAGATCTCGTTGGCTGGTTGGCTTCTGGTTCCGGCTCGAGTAGCTGCGACTGCGACTCTCTAAAGGTTAATGTGTCGCCGCTCTAAATTACGACCTCGTTGGCATCGTTGCATCTTTGCATTAATGGGTTTCTATTTGTGCAACAGTGTAATGCCAGAAAGTTATTGGATTTCCATGCTGAATGGGCGAGACTGCAGCTGAGAATCAATTTATTAACACGTTGGGCCCGAGAGCCAAGAGCCGCAAACTGAATATCCAACTGAAACTGAAACTGAATCTGAATCTGGAACTGGGCGGGCCAAGGCAAATGCCAAAAATCCAACTTCTGGCGTTGCGAAATTGCTGGAAATTATTATTGAATTCTTTTTGTCTTGCCGTTTTGGCATAAATGTTAGTCGCTTCTCAGTGGCGGTGCCACAGTGCCACAGTGCCACACTGCCACAGTGCCAGGTGCCCACCCACTGTAACAGCTGTAATGGAGAGCCAACAGCTCCATCTCTGAGTCCGACTTTTGGTTCGGAATTTGCATGGAAGTCAGTTGGTGGAAGAACGGAACGATTTGCAGTCACTCAGCCGTTACCATTTCTGCACCTTTCGCTTGCGGGGGCATGCCACAGCGCAGTCGCAGCCAAATTTGACAAATTTTATTAGCTGCCTGCAAGTGCTGCTGCTGCTGCTGCACCTCTCGACTCCGATCCAAGCAGCCCCCACACGATCGTATCTGCATTGTAAACATGACAGTTTACTGGTGGGGGGGCCACACTTCTCTTCTGATCGGATCTGAATCATTTGAATTGCAAATCTGCAGCCAGTCTACGGTTCAACAAACTCTCTTTCTCCTGCTGCTACTTTCTACTGACCTCAAAAAGCCATCATTATCAGCAGCGATTGCATAACCAAAGAAATGGTCGGCTGCTGATGGCTGGCTGGCTGGCTGCTATAAAATGCGCAGAATCTTTTGTCCGCGCCCAGTATTAGCATAAATCATGTTCGCATTGGTAAGCAGAACCAGCAGCTCATGAATAGACATTTTCCTCTACCAAATAAGCAAATAAACATCTCTTCTAGTGGCTGATTTTCGCCTGCTGCTGCTGCTGCTGGCCAGCGGAGAGTGTCTCGATTGGAATCGTTAAATCTATAGCTGAACAGCAGAGCGATGGGTCCTACTTCTTTGCGTATGAGGCGGCCAACGGCAACTACCGGGAGGAGGTGGGCATCGTCAAGGAGGATGATCTGGAGGTCTCTGGTGTGTATCGTTACCTCGACGACAGCGGCCAGAAAGTGGAGGTCAGCTATATGGCCGACAAGAACGGCTTTGTGCCGCGGGGCTTCCATATAGAAGCTCGAAAAACGAAGAGAGAAGCTACATATAAATAAACCTTTATAGAGCCATGTGTTGGAGCATAACCATTAGCTTTGACGGGGCACACATTCCTCCAAATGCTAGCCACACAATTACAGAAGCAGCGCAAGATCGACAAGGAGTGCCTGTCATCCATTCGGGTCCGCTCCAGCAGCTGTGGAGCTGGAAATGTTGCCCATCGAGATCGAGGGGATATTTAATTTGCACAGCGCCGATCGGGAGATTTTCGAAATTAGTTAAGCTGTCAGATTTATAAATTGTGGCAATTGCCGGGGCCAGCAGCAGAGTCTCCTACTGCAGGCCATGGTTGCCCTTTCGTCGAACCAAATGTCGGTGTCGTCGTTGGGCAAATGAATCTGTATTTATCACCCTATCAAATTAATGACGAAACCAACACGATCGTTTATAATGGGCCCCGGAACTCCTGATGATTCTACAATTCTGCTTATTGAATTAATAGCGCAATGCAAATGGAAGTGCTTTATGCGCCGCATCAAAATTCTAATTCAAACCATTTGTTAGCTGGAAGATGATCGTCGCAGGGAGAGTTATGATGATCATGATCTGTGGTTGCTCGATAAGATTGCCCTCGGCTAGGGGACTACACCCTAGACACATGCCTTGCACACACTGTGGGAAAAACCATATCTAGAAACGAATTGCACAAGCAGGCCTTAGGAATTTGGCAATCTTTAAATATAGATCTTGAAATACGATTAAAATTAATTAAAAATATATTTTTAATTCAAGACCAGGCCAGACCTTTCATCTGGAATCTGCGATTTCGCAAGTACGAGTATATTCCCGTTCATTTCGTCTCAGTGCACAGATCATAATATAAATTGCAACAATGCTGACATTTTACATGGCAAATGAAAACATTTCTAGGCTTGGTACTGTGTGCTCCCGCCGCGGATCGAGGCGAGGTGCGATTGATTAATCGCGACACCTCGCGAGTGGGTGAAGCCGTGTAAGTTATGCAGTCAGCTGCAGAGGCCGCTAATGGAGCCCCTGATCGGTGTCATCAATCGCCGGCGTCATCACCCAGATCTGACTCAGACTCAGAGAGCAGAGCAGAGCAGAGCAGATCTGATTGACACATTTCTGGTGAATACTGACCCAGTGCCGACCCTGACATTTGAAGCCACAGACAATTGGAAGTTTTCGGACGTAGCGGCGTCCACATAAAACGGGATGCGATGCAAACATGTTTGGCATGTTTAAGTGAAAAGAGCCCCGGCTGGATGATAACCGAAATATGTGTTGTAGTATTCGATTGTGTATCTATGTCGGGATTTGGGTAGTCGGGAGTATATAAGCGAACTGGCTGATCCATTTCGTGCTCACACGCGCTCAAACTCTCGCTTTCTGCTCCACTCTTGTGTCTGCTCCGTCATAATGTACAAATTCGTAAGTGGATTACCCGAATCGAGGATGGGATGAAGAGGTGATCATTTCTTTCATCCCCCCATAGCTCCCTCTGCTCGTCCTAGCTGTGGTGGTGGCCTGCGGCCATGCCCTGCCCGTGGAGCGCGAAGTGATTGAGATCCTCAGCGCGGAGACCAACAAGTTCGCCGATGGGTCCTACAATTCCCAGTACTCGACGGCGGACGGAACCAGCCGCCAGGAGGAGGCCAGCGTCGTGGACAAGGACACCGAAGATGAGGCGCTGGAGGTGAAGGGCTCCTACAAGTACATCAATGAAGATGGCCAGGAGGTGGAGGTCCACTACACAGCGGGCAAGAATGGTTTCGTGCCCTACGGCTCCATCATCAATCCGGAGATCACAGCTGTGGCCGAGGCGGCCAAGGATCTGCCCAAAGAGCCCGAACTGAAACCAAAGGCATTGCAGGAGGCGTAGTTTTGAATCGTATGTATCTACGAGTATAAATAAAACTCCAAATAAATTACCAAAAAGAAGAAATTATGAAATTGATCGAAGAAATACACTCACGAGACTCTGTTTGTGTCTTCATAATCTCCTCCTGCTTTGCATATCATCGTGGTGTTTGCTTAGGCTTCAGTTTTGGCTGATGAGAAATTCCCCGCATCGCCCCGCCCCGCCTCGAGGGACCTTGAAAACAGACCCAGTCGCAACCACACTGATTCCGTATGATTAAGCACACGTTTGTCCACTTTTGGGGGGTACAGTGCGGCTTGCTCTGGACAGCCCCGGGGCACAGATGAAGCAGCTGTTTTGGGTACCGTACCTCATTACATAGCATACTCGTAGAGTCCATTAGACAAAAGACAAGAGGAAATTAAGCCCCAAAAGAATCGTATCTGCCATTTAATGAGGCATAAATCATCTGGGGGAGAATTTGCATATTTGATGGATCTATGGGAAGTCTCTCGCCGCCTCTCTCTAATCATCCACGCCATACGCATGGATCACATCGGTCTCGAGCAGCAGCAGATATGCCAGGAAGAACAGATAGTAGGCCACGAGGAGCATGCCGCAGGCGCGTCGCATCTGGAAGTTGGTGGTCAGAGCGGACATCAGAGTGAAGACCAGGCCCACCTCCACGAAGATGCAGGCAGTCTCCCCATAGCTGCCCTCTTCCGCCTGCCATAAAAGTTACTGTAAATAATCATTTTGCATTGAGATGGGCTCAAGATCGTACTGTAAATGTATTTCCCACGGAGCGTACGGTCGTCTCCAGGGCCAGGGGCAGAGCCAGATTGACAAAGGTTCCTACGAGTAAAGATTTTGGGAACTTTTCAATAAAAATAAACAGATATAGACCCACCAAACACTGGCGAGGAGAAGGTGGCCGCATATGCCATGCGAGGAAATCCCTGACGTGCTAGCGTTATGCTGGCCACAAGATCGCCAGCGTTGATTGCCCAGCAGATCGCGGTGGCCATGACAAAGGACTGGCTCAAGTGCCAGATGGTGCCGATGGTGAAGAACATCGCCATCACCTCCGAGGTGAGGAAAAATATCAGAAAGATGACGGCAATTAAGCCCAGGATGGCCGTGAACTATGGTTCAAGAAGATTACGGATTACACGAGGATCTCATTCAGATATCTTACCCTGAAGAATTTTGGAGTGGTGTCAGTGCGAGTGCGCCAGAAGATGATGCAGCCCAAGGGTAGCATTATGTAGAAGGTCATTATGTAGGCGGCCGTGCCCAAAAGGGAGACATCTTTCACTGCAAGAGGAGGGATGGGATCGTTTGAGCCGGATCGATCGGATGGCAGGAGAAGCCTCACTCACGCAATATAAAGAAGATGTAGGTGGGGGCGATGATGAACTGCAGGCAGCAGAGCAGCTTGGACCAGCCGTGATTGGGCCTCTCCACGTCCACTACTGGGACCAGCAGACGGAGCAGCATTTCCATGGGCTCCTTGACGAGCAGGTAGAATCGGACTCCAAAGGACCCGCGCCGGAATTTGTCCTTGTCGAACCTGAAGAGCGATTCCCAGAACTGCTGGAAGAGATGCCTGTTTGCACTTCCACGGGAAGCACTGCGATCGATCCTCTCGCGGTGGACACCCAGCTCCGTTTGCCTCTTGAGCTCCTCCAGTTGCTCCGCCTGCTGTTCGCTGTCCTCAATTTTCTGCAGATCTGGAGGATATACAAAATATGTAATGAGAATCAGAAATCTTATGGGAGCTCAAGGATGCCTACGATGAACGCGAGCCGTCAGCAGTCTCTGATCTATGACGGCCACAAAAACATGGACCAAGTAGATGAGGGCCCCGGGAATGGCTCCCAGTTTTGTGATGCCCGACTCCCGCTTGTGGATGAAGTCCATGAAGGCTGTGTTTAGGAAGAGAAAGCCAAAGTCCCTCAGAAAGTAGCACGGCTCCACGTAAAAGGGGCGCGTGAGTATCACCATGCCAGCCACGAATGTGTGCTGGAACAGGGACTGCGTCATGGACACGAGGAAGCCCCACTTCGAGAAGACCAGCATCCCGGCCACAGCCGTAAACAGATCTGACGACCCATTGGCTATTGTCAGCAGCGTCACCCCAGCCACGTTCTCGTTCATTCTAAAGGTGTCCGCCAGTACCTTGAGGGTGGGACAGAAGCTGGCGGAGAATCATTAGCTGCTGCTCAAAATCGCTTCTTTGAAGGGCGCTTACTATGCCCCCACGGATATCTGCATCATCCAGAAGATGTAGCTGGCAAAGACGGTCATGGCCAGCATACTCCAAAAGGCGTTGAACTTGTTCCGCGAGTCCACGTGACAGTAGTGCCACGTGAGGTAGTTGATCAGGTACATATTATCCCTGCAGTCCGCAGTGTCCCTTACGAATCTGCAGCGCTGCGGCTCTGGCAGATGGTTGACCTTGTTGCATGCTTCGTGATGGTGCAAACTGCGTGTCCAAACACCAATGACCATCTTTGATTTGATGATAGATATTTGGGGAGAAAATGTACAGGCAATCGGCAGCGCCTACTATCTGATATCATACTGAATAAAATATCATCTAACAGGGTGTTCTCCCTCAAAGATCGACCTACATGATACAGTAATGGAATCTTGCACCCTCTCTACTCATAGGAAGCACAAATCCATTGCCACATGCTCTAACTTTCCCACATATCAGATTCCATTGTTCGTGTTGCGTATTCCCTGTTATCCGAAAGATCGCTTGCCTCTTTTTGATTACTGCTTAAATTAGCACTAAGCATAGCCACATTTAAGCATAGCATTTATATGCGGAATATAAAATCTTCTTTCGAGTACATTCCAATCCTCAATTGGCATGCAGCTGTTGCTTCTTCTTAATAGTTTCGAGTTCGGTTTCGTTGAGATTGGGAATCATTTTATTGCTAGACAGTTAAATTAAAGCGCTCACATTTCACGATTAAATGTAACAATACTTAAAGTCAGTATAATCTAGGAGGACTAATCCTAATGACCTCTATGAGGTCTTAGGCAGTCTTGGTCTCAGCCTTCTTGGGCTCCGCCTCTGGCTTGGACTTGGGCTGGGCGTCGAGAACGACCTGCACGGGCACAACTTGGGAATCAGCGGGCAATTGATCCTTCTTTTCAGCTACAGCCTCTTTCTCCACCACAGACTTCTTCTCCGACACAGCCTCCTTCTCTACCACTACGGGCACAATCTTAGATTCAGCTGGCACTTGATCCTTCTCCACCACAGCCTTCTTCTCAACAGCAGACTCCTTCTCCAGAACAGACTCCTTCTCAACAACAGCCTCCTGGGAGCGGGCCTTGCGATGCTTCAGCCTGAGCTCCTCCTCTTCGGAGATGTTTGGAAGATCGGCGGCAGCCTGGGCCACGGCTGTGATCTCCTTGGGAATGATGGTGCCAATGGGCACGAAGCCGTTCCTGCCCGCCGTGTAGTGAACCTCCACAGTGTTGCCCTCGGCATCAATGTAGCGATACGAGCCAGAGACCTCCAAGGCCTCATCCTCGGTGCCGGCATTCTGGAGTTGTCCCTGCTCCTGGCGGTACGACTGGTCGCCGCCCTCGTATTCGAAGTGGAAGGAGCCGTCCGGGTTCTTCTCCGTCTCGAACCTCAGCAGTGGCACTATTTCGCGCTTCTCGGTGGTGCTGCTCACCACCTGGCCACCAATGCTGGCGCCCCACGCTCCGGCGGCCAAGGCCAACAAACAGATGGTGATCTTCAGCATTTTTGGAGTGAGAGTTCTGGGTGTTTGTGGTGCGTGTGTTCCTGGCGGGGACTGGCTTTCGACTTGGCCTACTACATCGCCAGGTGAGGCTTTTATATCGGAGTTAAATGTGCGCAGCAGCCCCGAATTAGCATCTTCCACTCCATTACGCCATCCAGTCACCATCGCCAAAATCCAAAAAAAAAACAAAACGAATCATGTTGGAAAAAACACCAAAGAAATTCTATGGAAGCGGCCAGAATGTGATTTAATAAAACACTCACAGCCACAGCGATGGGATTTGCATATTTATGATTCAACAACAAGACAAGAGAAAGAGCTCGAGGAGAGCTAAAGGTCACAACGGAACAGATGAGAGCCCTGTAATGAGTGCGATTTCTGCGATCGAATAATCCACTTAACATCGAATGATGTGTGTGAGTGAGTGCGCCAATATTCCGGGCCGAAATTGCTGCTTGGGCAGGTTCATTTCTCATCGTCTTCAGAAGCAGCGCCTGAACACGTCACAAACAAGTTTGCTCGGAGCTTAAAAACCACCTAAGTGTTGCTGGAAGGCAATCCATCAGCTGGAATGCCCGAATATCTCACTAGTTGAACAACTCAGTCGCGTCTCACAGTATCTGAGTACCTGAGTATCTTTGTATCTCTGATTGATTGCGAATGTTTAGGAAACTGCACTCGATTAGCATAGAGGGTAGAATCGGATAGCATTGTGATCCGACAAGACAAAGGGGCATAAATTAAGATGCACTTTAGGTGCACTTAAAATGCGCTCAGATTGGATCGGCATGAAGCGCCCGCATGCGATGCAGATGCATCAGTCGTCAGTCATCACACGGGAAACTGGCGAGTGTGATGAAAAACATAAACGATGAGTAATCCCATCTACCATTTGGCATAGACACATTGGCAGGGGATTGTCAATGATGTATGTCAAATGTACAAAAATCCACTAAACCAAAGACACTCACCTCTCGGCCAGACCCTGCCTCAGACTCCGACTGTGGCTTCGACTTGGAATCCGGCATCCACTGCAGTTTCAACGTAGCGAAGGCCACAGCAAAACGCGGGCAACCGCGAAATTGGCCAAGTAACATGGAAAACGTACGAAAAGGAAAATCCACACCGACGCCAACAGCAGCCGGTATGTGGGGTGGTGTGGTGCGGAGGTGAGTGGCGGGCAAGGGGCGTAGAGTGTAATCTCGGGCGATGTTCATCAAGTTTCGTGATCATCTTTGTTGCAGTGGCTCAGCTCCGGAGCTGTAGCTGAAGCTGGAGCTGTTTCAGTTTGCAGTTTGCAGCAGTTATTGCTGTAATTTTTATGAATTGCAACTGACATTTCCTACACGCTGCAAAAGTTTAAAGTTTAAGCCGAAAATTGCATTTTTCCAAGCCACTAGACTACCAGCCGGCCGGCAAAACGGGAATCGAATGGAAAGAGGCTCGAAAAGGGGGCTCAGAAAAGGGGAATCAGAAAAGGGGCCTCAGAAAAGGGGCCAAGTGGTAACTGGTGCAAGGGAGTGGCGGCCTGACCTGGTCAGCGAAATTGAGATAGCATATTGGGCAAAGGGCAGACACATCAGACATATCCAGATCCTAGAGCCGCAAACAAAGCCACATAATGCTCTTTAACGATGCATTCAAATGGACAAGTTGGCCACGCCCCACCACGCCCCACCGACCTACTCAAATGTCAATAGAAATGCCGCAAAATGTTTTACCGATCTGCATTGCAATCGCAGTGCTCAAGTGCCCGAGTGCCCAAGTGGCCAAATGGGCAATTCATCAAAACGAATCCAATTGCAACATCGGTAATCTTTTAATTAATATTTGAGCTGGAGAATTATTGCGGCGAACGGAGCATCCAGCAGCCGACGGAGGGGCCTTAATCAAATGAAGTTCGCATTGCTAATTCACATAAATTAATGCCCGGGTAGATGTGGAGAACCAATCTCGGCATACACCGCGTATGCGCAACGAGTTTCAAATGCAAATGGGCGTTGCGCATACGCCGAGTGGTACATTGAAGGCAGCAGCAGTACCAGCAGCAACAGCAGCACCTCTTCCGATTCTGCCGCTGTCAGGCAAACAAACACAGTTTGTTGCTCCCCCAACCTGCTCGCTCCTCTTTCTACTGCATGTCGCTGCGGATGCCGTCGCGGCATCTGGCTCTGCCACTGCCTCCGCTTGGCCTGCAGCGACTGCGGGCCCAGAGAGTGCACTTTTTTGGTATAAAAACGTTTGTGGCAACTGCATTCAAGTCAAAACACTTTTGACGAGCCTCCCCAGCGCAGTAATCGAAATCAAGTCGCGAATTCGAAGTGAGTTTTCCATCGTTCCATTCCATTCTTGGTGTTGTGCGAAGATCCTCCGGATCCTCTGATTACGAAAAAGTACTCTCAAAGTGAAACAGATCCTAGCCAGATCCCCAGAGCATCCTTGGACACTCGTATCCGAGAGAGAAGGGGAATGTGCGCCTTTTATGGATAATTTTCCCACGACCTTCATCGGCATCATCATCTTTGAAGAACTTTCAAAATCCGCTAAAGTCAATCGATGCATCATATACTAATTGCATAGCAACGAGTTTGACATTCAAAGCGGGCACAGACCGCCGCCGGCAACTCCATCGATGCTGAACCATCAGTTATGACTCTATTTAACCGACGCCCGTTTCATTCTCCCTCTCGGCCCAAAAGGTCATGCAGACACTCACCCACGCCTCCTGCCTTGCCCTGGCCCTGGTCCTCTGCTGCCTGGGCGCCGTCCACGCCCAGCCCCAGCGCGGTCTGCCTCCGCCGCGATCCAACTCGTTCGATGCCAACGCTGTGATACTGAAGCAGAACTTTGACCTCAATCCGGATGGATCGTATCAGTACAAGTGAGTGGAATCGTTCACAGATCTCCGGTGGTAGCTAAAACTCTACTGATACTCGACAGCTACGAGACGAGCAATGGAATCCGAGCTGACGAGGCGGGTTACCTGAAGAATCCGGGCACCCAAGTGGAGGCTCAGGTGAGTCTACTTTTGGGTGGAGGCTCCATTCCTCCGCAGCATACTTTGAGGAGCAATTTAAACTCTTTGTGTGGCTACAGGTGATGCAGGGCTCGTACTCCTACACCGGACCCGATGGCGTGGTCTACACCATCACATACATTGCTGATGAGAACGGATACCGTGCCGAGGGCGCCCACATACCCACACCACCTCCCGTCCGCGCAGCCGCCGCTCCCGGCAGATTCTTCAAATAATCAAGCAACCTTCAATCTTCTTTCTTCAAGTTCTGAATCAGAGATGAAAGATAATATATTGGACAGATAAGGAGATCGAGAGAGTGAGAGAGAGAGAGCAGCTGCTCATCAGAGGTACATGCATCCATTTCCACCGCCCCCGTCATTCCATTCCAGCTGAGACACCATCCTCCCTTCGTGCTTCATTCGTGCATTTCTACAGTCTTCCAATCCAATCCCCAACTCTAATCTATTCTACTTAGTGCTCTACGAACTGTGTGAGATACGTAATGTTTTGTAAGATATGTAAAATCGATTGTTAATCGCAAGCTAAGCAATAAAACGAATATTGCGCCAATAATCGCATCCAGTGATCCGATCCTCTCTAGGAGAAGGAGCGTAGCATGGTAATATATGACATGGCGGTGCGGACAATCTGCAGGGGATAATCAATCAGGACAATCAATAAACGGAAATCTGTGGAAGAGAAAAGCGCCTAGCTCACCGATGAGAACGCCTCCATGTTGGCCTCAAAGAAGTAGCCTGTGATGCGGAATCCGTGAGATGCCCGCATCATGCTGATCAGTAGAGAACGACAGATGGAGGAGGATTCCAAACCGGAGCCCAGGCTCTCGTGCCAGGGACTATCGTAGATGGCCCACTCGAAGAGTGCGCTCTCCGTCTTCACGTTCTCGCCGCAATAGCAGTAAATGTACGCCTGGATGATGATGGTGGCAATGAAGGAGGCATAGTAGACGCCCTCCGTCTGGCTGAAGGTGATCGAGAAGAGGTAGCCGAGCATGCAGAGCTGCAGCGAGGAAATGAAAAACTGGGCGCAGATGATCGGCTCGTAGCAGTGGTTCAGCTCCGTGCACATGTCAAGGCTCTTCTGGTACAGCGCAAAGATCTTGTTGAGCTTCGCCTGCGACTCCTCGGGGGTTTCGCTCTTGAAGCGCAGCACCTTGTACTGGGCGATCTTGAAGAAGGCGCACAGGTTGCTCGTGAAGGAGCAGAAGATGGTGTCCAGGCTGACGGCTGGCAGGACCACACCCGTGGAGGCAAATGCACACCACAAGAAGGTCAGCGCGTAGTTGCGTTTGTTGTGGATGTCCCAGGGAAAGCTGCAGGAAAGGCAATGAATGAATGTCCTCACATGTTCCAAGGGATACATACAGACAGGGAAAGGGTAGCTCTGGCTCGACATGTCCCGACAGCCAGTAGCTCAGACCCATTCGCACAAAGGGGAGGACACTGTTCAGGGCCCAGGCCAGGAAGAAGCAAGTCCGGAATATGCCGCACACCCGCTGATCCTGCTTGTTGGCCGTGATTATGATCTGGGCGTACTCATCGCCCTGTTCCCCCTCTAATCAGACAGATTGGTATCAGTGGGGGCCAACACAACCACATCCTGTCCTCCACTCACCATGGGTCATCAGGTGGCGAAACGTGTCAATCATCCGCCAAAAGTCTTTTCGCAGATAGATGATCATGCTGAACTTGAAGAGGCCCAATATGGTGATGAGCAGGGCCACCATAGCGTCCGCCAGCAGCATTACGTTCTTTAAGTTATGAATCACGGCTGCCAGGATGAACGGAAAGATGGTCGCAATGGAGTACACGTTGATGCACCTGTGCCGATATTTCCACATCTCACCAGAGCCGCTGAACAGATCAAAGCCAAGCATGGCGATGGTGGCCTTCTGCACCAGAAGAAAGTTTTCCGTTGTCGACATGTTGCAACTCCAAACTGTTCTCTCTCCAGGGTCCTCCGATGGGGTCCTTTTATGGATGTGCACGCACCGCCCAGTGCATTGGACATAGCTGATTATACGATATCTGAGTACTTTGACACCTCTTTGAGCATAGTAAATGAGAAGCAGGTTGGTGATTTGCTTTGCTAAATGTTCTTTATTGGCGCACTAACATCTGGAGGTGTCATCCTGATGTGGCGATGGGAGAGGCGTGGTCGGTTGTCAATCCATTTGTATGACAGTGCCGGCCTATCGACCCCAGCCACCCCAGCCGCCTCCGCGGCCACCCCAGCCGCCACCACGGCCACCCCAGCCGCCACCCCATCCGCGCCCTCCCCAGCCGCCTCCACGGCCACCCCAGCCGCCACCCCATCCGCGCCCTCCCCAGCCGCCTCCCCGAGCCTCTCGGTCGCCTTCGTTGGCATGGGCAGATCCCTGATCGGCCACGTCCAGCAGGCCAATCACTTGCTCGTTATTTTGGTTGTCATCCTGCTGGTTGTCCAGGGCGTAGGCGCAAGCAAGGCACAGGACGCCAATGAGGGCGAGCAGTGTTAGACGCATCTTCTTCGAGTTATTGGATATTGTCTCGATTCAATTGAGGAGTTTGAAGTCTGGAGTGCAACTGATGATCGGCCTTCTCGGCCAGGCGCCTTTTATCTGCTGTTTCGAACGATGGGATGAGCTGTCGTTCCTGTTCTCTTACCCAATACGCATCAATACGTTCTCAACTCTGGTAGAGGTACTCGCACTCGCACTCGCACTCGCACTCATATAATGCCTAACCCAAACCAAGGTGCATTCGTATATTTGTGAGAGAATATTTGGTATAGACATCACACAGATCAGGGGCTTTTTTTTGGACCGGGTTCTGTTTGTGTGTACCTATATTTCACCACAAGATTATTACACCCGTCGTTATTGTCGTTGACTGAATCATTTCCAATGCTAATGTCTCATTTTTGGATCTTTTGTGCGGCTCCTAAGTGGTCAGGTTGATGCATTGATCACTTGATCGGTGCTCAAATACGCTCTAATTTTTTGTGTAAGACCCGTTTGGATTAATGGCTTTTCCCAGGGATCTATCATCTGACACATGGCAAATGTTAAGGTAATCGCCCTCCCCTCCATTTTATCAATACTGGTTCCTTTGCAAACTGAATTCCCAATTCACAAGGACTCTTATGGAAATGATCTTCTAATTGTTAAATGAATGCCACGATCGAATCGTTTTGTAAGGAAGCGATCCTGGCTGGGGTGGGGTACACATCTCAGTCTACTCCAGGCTTGCGGTTCCGCTGCTGCGTCGTTATTGTTGGGTTTCGTTTTCCTCTCTTTCGATTAGGGTCACTCCAGTGGGAAAGAAAACGAGAGTTAAATGGTGGGCGGAAAAAATGTGGGTGGAGCGCACGCTCCCTCACAGTTTGATCTAGAGTTAAGAAAAGAAAACAGTTATGAACGTATAAGCCATTGAACCTATGCATTTGGAACAGGTTCTCTTGAAAGTGTTTTTTGTTGTATATTGTCCAAAATACAAACAATAATTTAACAACTTTCAGCAACTCGTGCGAGATACGATAATACGCAAACAGGCCCCTCGGTTCGCCGTCACAGAGCTTAGAGTTGATCTTTAGCAGATCTGTTCTGCGTAGAACTCAATTGAACAGCCCTCGTACATGGGTGTACCCCTAATAGCCCTAATATTTCTCTGGGTTCGATACACACCTACAGCTCTGCAACATAATATTGTGAAGTTTGTTTTTAGTTAAATATTTTTGGAATAGGAGCACAACTCTTCCAAATTTGTAACAATATTGTTAACAATATTTGCATTTCTTTTGCTGAATCATATTTAAGTGTTCAAATGGCTATGTATTTCTATGTTTGGCCGGTGGGGTAGGGTGGGACATTCCAATCAGGCCCGTTGCCGTTGCTTTTATCAACGGCTTGGGTTTATTTCTTTTGCAATACATCGTTTCATTTTATATCAGCAACTGTCGAAGACTATCTTCGAATTTTCAATGCGGGCATCGCGATCCCGACGACATCCAACGCATTGCAAACTTTTTGTACATTCAGCGCGAAACTATGGAAGGAGACCACTCCCTAATGGTCCTAATATGTGTATAACGGTAGTGGAAAATCCTGGTGATTGCTGCCCAAAGCATCGACGGCAGAATTTATAAGACAATTTACGTCAAGTCCTAGTATTCATCATTTCATATATTGTATTTCACTACAGCTGTGGAACATATGACCACGGAGAATATATGTAGGTGTCTCAGAAGTGTCCTAGGGCAAGTTCGGGACACAATTGCGGGCGGTCTAGACTGGGTTATGGCTATCAAGGAAATGACAAGGCCGTGCAATGTGCGATGAACCCCTAGCTGCTAATTGTTATACTTTCATTAGCTCCTACTTGAATGTGAATCTTTCGTCAGGGTTACTATCTTTTGGAATCTCAGTGGCATATCTCTAAATATACCCCCTAAAAGTGGCACGTATACTCTTAAAAGAACATTTAGCTGTGAGTTGATATTATCTGGAGGAATTCCATCCATGGTTAGCGAAACTTATGTCAATTTTCCATGTACATTGTCAGTACAAGATATTATTTATACTCTGTTTAAATTTCATTTAAAAATATAATTTTATTTATGGGTATATACAAAATTGCAATTTGTGGAGTCGATGCGTGATTTAACGTCCGTAGTGACCTCCGCGCCCTCCACCGTA
Source organism: Drosophila persimilis (assembly GCF_003286085.1). NCBI lineage: Eukaryota > Metazoa > Arthropoda > Insecta > Diptera > Drosophilidae > Drosophila > Drosophila persimilis. The sequence goes on from NW_020825289.1 coordinate 13,369,002, forward strand.
GTGACCTCCGCGTCCTCCACCGTAGTGACCGCCACCACCGTAGTGACCTCCACCATAGCCGCGGGCCTCGCGATCACCGTTGACGGCATGGGCGGCTCCCTGATCAGCCACGTCCAAGAGATTCACCCGTTCGTCGCCGTCCACGAAATCTTGGCCATGGACGAAGGCCAGGCAGAGGAAGCCGATGAGTGCGAGAAGAATCAGACGCATCCTGAGTCGTTGTTGTTTTGAGGATTGTTCTTGGAGAATCACTGGATGATTGAGTGCGTTGTGCTGCGAGCAACTGTTGATCGTTGAGCCCAGGCACCGGCCTTTTATTTGGCCAGCAGTCCCTGGAGCACACACATCTGTTATTCCAGTTCTTGTTGACTATTTTCGCATTTGTGGTAGATGGAAGTTAATGTTTTCATTAAAATCCTGACGGCACAAACAAATGACGACTTTCGATGGCCGTTCGAACTTATTTAATTCGCAGTAGAAAACTTCGCGAAGCTCTGATGCTTTTTATTGGACATGAACACGAATAGCTTTGTTATTGAGAGAATTGCTTTATTTGCGTTGTGGGTCGATTATACACCCAAATTCAAATACGCTGTGGCGCTTGCTACCACCAATAGCTACGATAGCCATAGCCCCAGGGGCGATACGAAACGCGCCATCCACCGCCCCAACCTCCATTCCATCCGCCGCCCCATCCTCCTCCCCAGCCGCCCCAGAGCCAACGGGCCGGACGTTCCCCCTCCTCTGCATGCTGGCCACCCACATCGGCCACATCCGATAAGGCCACAGCGGGAACGGCATCCGACATGGGTTCTTGATTGTCCGGCCGAGCCATTGCCGCTCCCAGAAGGGCAGCGAGAGCAAAGACTAAGATGAGCTGCATTCGGACCATCCTCGCCAGTGGAACTGTGCCCCAGCCGGAGGCCACAGACACCTTTTATACTCGCCTGCACTTCGCGCACTTCTAATTGAAGTGTAAGTATTTGCAGTACATTTGCGGTCTCAGCCCTGACCCATACACCATATTATTCTTAATAAAAATGTTTATTAACACTAATTTGCATGGACCTGAAGAGGCAGAAAACCAAGACTTACACTAAGTTTTAACAAAGCGATCTTTATGGAAAGACCCGTCATACTCGTATCTGTCCATCGGGCATCGTTAATACTGAATAACTTATGGCCTAGCCGAGCAGGCCCAACAGACCGCCTAGTGCTTGTGAATTTCCACCACCGCCCGCTGCCGCTGCCGCTGCTCCGCCCGCTCCTCCTCCGTTGGCCAGATACGGGCGCAGACTACTGCCCAGGGCCTGGCCCAGGAGTCCGGCCAGCTGTGCCGTCTGTTCAGTGGATAGCTGTGGACTCCCGACTCCGGCTCCGGCTCCCACTCCCACTCCCGATCCAGCAGCCACTCCCAATGCTGATCCCGAAGGCGTGTAGGCGGGCGTGGCAGAAACTCCAGCTGCACTGCTTCCATACGACGGATAACCAGCGGCCACTGCTCCTCCTCCGCTGTAGTTTGGCCTGTAGCCGTAGTAGTTTCCGGTATATTGCTGGGGTCGCTGATATCCACCGAAGTTGTAGCTGGGCCGGTAGTAATTGGAGCCGTATCCCAGACCCAATCCGGGATAGCCATAGCCGTAGCCTGGATAGCTACTCGTATATGCGTACGGATTGTAGCTGGGCCTATAGTTGTAGCTGGGATAACTGCTGCCGTAGTACTGATCCGACTGGGCTCCAGCTGCTGCTGCAGCACCACCCACGGGCCGCTGTGGCGGCACTGGCTCTACGGGAACGTCAAAGAGGGATCCGCCCCCGATGCCTAGGAGGAGGGGCGTCAACAGACCCAAGGTACGTCCCTGGGGACGATCCGATCTCGATTTTCCGCTCCTCTGCGCCAAGACGGCAGTGAGAAGGAGACTCATCAGAGCCAAGCGCGCGGGAAGATTCATTCCGTATCCAAAAGGTGCAACTAATCTGAGGCCCAGTCCACAGCCAACTGAAGACTGGCCAGAAGAGCAAAATAAGTTATATAGCGGAAAAGTTCTTGGGCAAAATTTCCAAATTGGTTTGCCGCAAAACTTGCAGACCTTCACGAGCCCCAAATGACAATCCGTAGGCCGCGCGAGCGAGCGGAACTTTGCACGCACTTGGCCGAAACGTCATCAACTGGTTGCCCCAGATGGCTTCCACGCTCCGCTCAAACGATCTTCTGCAGACGGATTCGTTTTGCTTTGGGCATCGTCATCGGCACACCCGCCATTGACCTTGCCAAATAAGTCAGAAATCTGTTTCACACCGTTAACTCGATGGCTTACTTCCGCGGGTTTTTCGGTTTTTTTCGGCTTTTGTTTTTGTTACCAGTTTTGGGGGCGTTTTCGCAGAGCCAATTTAGTTTTGTGTTTGCTTTGCAATTAAAATTGTCAATAGCAAAAGCTAATAAGTAACTATTCATTGGAAGCAATCTCCCATTAAAGGTGCATCCCACCATCAGATCTATGAACTATGAGTTACTCGTATGAATGACAGTTGTGAATCATCTTATATACCTGGTAAATGGCTTGATCTCCCGTCCCCCATATACACATGTGTTGCCATGCACCCGCAGACTGCCGTGAATTATAACACATCCACTAATTGTGGAGACTTTGCGAGACATGGAAATCTCTGGCTCTTAATTTGATTGTCTGGCCCGACGTCTGACGAAATGTCTATCAAAACAATCAATTAATCAACTCGCATATAAACGGGAAACTACAACATACATTCTCATACACACACGCATATACACGTGGAATTACAATCACAGGAAAGATGCTGTAATTTGCCTAAGATGACGGCAGCTTGTCATGATTCCCTTCGCAGTACTCCTCCCCTCCTCCTCCTCCGATTAACCTGTTTACTTTTATCCAAGTGATGTACGATTTGTTTTGATCAAAACTTTTTCTCTTATGTGTTTATAACCCCATAAAGCTTTGAGTTTATACTCTTTAATTCGCAAACTAAATGAAATGCCACTTTTGATCATGTCATAAGTATTTTCTAGGGGAATCTGCATCTCAGAACTATGTTACATTGATCGGCTATCCCGTACTTTAATAAGAAAATCCTACGAGACTTTAAACGATCGGCCTGCAAGGGTATTTGAGGCTTCGGTTAGTCTTTTCTTCCAGATTTTTTAATGACAATCCACTGGATTGTGTCCCGGAGAAGAAACGAGTTCCACTTGCGTCAATTTTAAAAACTTTTTAAACAGAACCACCTCGTTTCGGCATGTAATTAATGTGCTTTACCTTATTAGCGAAACAAAAGCGGCCAATTCTGATTCCGATATGTATAAATGGCTATAAAGTAAACCCGCTCCAGTAGTAGATTGCCGCTGAATTGCTGCGCATATTTTGACTTTCTTCAGGTCAGTGATCACATGGAGGACTTCGACACGTTTGGTTTTTTTAAGCGGGAGAAGTAAACCCCCATTCTGGAGGCCTGTTCGGTGAATGAAGCTGTGAAGTGGCGATGTTTTTTGATTGTCTCTCTATTTGGTGGGAGATTCGTTCTGGAAGCAGCAATCGACGGGCATGGGAATTCCACTGACCTCGGGCACTTTTGCTGAAATCATCGAAAACCAGATAATTGCCGAGTGGCGGTAACTAATGATACTTGGGCCCGAATTCGCAGGATGATGATGTCGTTCTGCTTGCGGGACATCCCCGCTGTTGTTTACTATAAAAGACCCCGTGCCCATCCGATATGGCAATAGAAGCATTTCAAGACTCAAATATGAAACAATTCCTGCTGATAGCACTGGTCGGCGCTCTGGCCCTGGCACTGGTCCATAGTCATCCGTTGGAAGAGCAGCGCCTTACACTGGAGGACGCCGATGCCCAGCCCGTGAACGATGAGGGAGCCGGCATTCGAGCGGCCCGTCACTTTGGCGGCGGCTTTGGCGGATTCGGGGGCAGAGGAGGTGGCGGTTTCTGTTGCGGCGGAGGAGGCGGTGGATATCGCAGAGGCGGCTTTGGCGGCGGTGGCTTTGGAGGTGGTTATCCAGGTGGTGGCTTTGGAGGTGGCTATCCAGGTGGTGGCTTTGGAGGTGGTTATCCAGGTGGCTATGGAGGTGGCTACCCAGGCGGCGGTGGTGGTTATGGCAGTGCATCTGCCTCGGCTTCAGCCTCTGCATCCAGCTCCGGAGGATACTATGGCAAGTAATGGCCAAATGATCTGAACTGTGCTAAAAATAGATTAAAGTCGAAATTAAACCAACAAAAAATAACAGTTTTTCTGGGTGGGAAAGGGATCTATTTGGATGAGGAGTCGGAGGGACTCATCTCTTACGCACTTGACTAGGGAACTACGACGCGAACACTACGTTGGGTGCTGGAACCGGTTGCCGCTCGCTAATCCATCGGTATCATATTATTCCTGTTCGAAAATCTTCCACAGTACGGAAGATCGATTCGAATGCCAGATAAATCCCATTTGTTTCGATTGGAACCCAAGTATCGGCTGTTAATCGCTTGAGCCGTGAATTGGCAGTCGCTTGTGAAATGTTATGGTAAGAAGTGGACTTTTCTGGAACCATGTAACTTGTTTTCGAGCCAATCACTAATTGATACGTCAATAAAATAACTATTTTCAATCGTTTCCATTCACCCGGAGACCCGTAAATAGACCTTGGGATTCCTATTTTTGTTAGTACCAGACACAGACTTTCACCAGAAGCGTACTCGAACCGCCTTGGGGTAGGGCCACAGAGATAGGGCCCAAAGAAAAGGGAAGATCTTATGAATCACGGACTTCTAATTAGCAAAGGCAAATATTTTCCACTCTCGATTGTTGAATTCATTTCCGTGGAAACAGGCGCGCGCTGTCCCCATGATTCATATTTGTTCAAAACTTTCCTGTAATTGCACTCAATTAACGCCTCGCCCAGACAGATTTATAGAGCCTGAAAGGTCTCAAAAAATAAGTAGAACTTAGGTCTTAGTTGGGGGGTGGTAAAAGATTACAAAATAGTTTCGTCGCTTCTTAGCGAATTTCGCCGAATGATGGGGAAACTGTGTTCGGAAGAGTCCAACTCCAGGGGAAATGATTCATTTCATCAGCGGTGCCTACCACAACAAAACCGCAGAACGCAACATCACATCTGAAACGCCGCCCCCTCGTTGATCAGCCCCTAGTGCTGTCGTCACTGTCGCCAAAAACCGGCCAAAAAGGCTGGACTCTGACGGAAATGTTGTGCGACCTGGCGATGCTAATTGAATGGAAAGATGCACGGCAAATTAAATTAGTGTCCCACTACTGTCATCAAAAATGGGTACTGGGTGCCGAGTGCTGCCTGAGTCTGTCATAATAATTAGCGCGTAGTGGATAATGCTCGGCCAGATCGCACGTATAAAAGGAAAGCCAGCCCCAGTCCAGACACAGAACCCAAAGGAACTCCACGACCAGCGGACCATTCAAATATAAACCAAATCCAAAACAAAGTGATAATCCAATCTAACAAAAACCAACACACATACACATCCAATATGCAGTGCACGCTCTCCCTCTCCGTGATCGCAGTGATTGCCCTAATCTTCAGTCTGAACATGACCCAAGGGGCACCCATCAGCAGCAGCAGCAATACAGCGGCCATCCTCTCAGCAACAGATCTCACCGGGGAGGCGGTGCGTCAGAAGCGAGCCAGTGCGGATTACTACAGAGGCGACTACTTCATCTGCTATCCCAAGAGCGAGGTCTACGGCTATGCCTACGGTGGCTCCCAACGGCGTTCGGATGATTCCGTGGCCAGGCCACCACACCGCCTGGCCGATGACTCCTTTGAGGTCCGCAAGGATCGAGCCGATGCCAGACGCGCCGCCTACACTGATAGCTACGGCAAATAGGCGACTTGTCGGCACAGAACGACTGTAATACTTAGAGTGTAGAGGAGTTGCACAGGTCTAGCTTTATGAGTTGTACAAAATATAATTTATTAATTTATTAAAACCGTTTTGAAAAAATACTAAGCCTTGCCTTGTATTGTTAACAACAACAAGTCTCTGTCGAGTCCCCTGATGACGTATTGGATTTAGTATCATACGTATTCTCATGTATACAGATTTCGATTCAGCTCAAGAATATAGTATGTGTCTATATAGTACACGGGCTTGAAACGAAGTGGCGATGCTTCATGAATGCTACATAAATGGTACGCAATGCCAAATATACAAAAAGTAAAGCATACTTTTGAGCGGAACAAGAAAAATTTGTACTCCTACCCACAGCTTCTCAAGCTCCACATCCTTAAGCCCCAACCCGCCCATTTTCCTTAATTTGATGCGGAAATGTACCTTCTTCTCTATTTCTATAATGGAAAACTTCCAACTTGAGACTTGGAGCGCCGTTCTCGTTTGAGAAGTGTCCGCCCAGGGGAAGATGACTATTCCACCGTTACTATACTGAGTGGAGTGGATTGGGATGTACACAATGAATGTACTCACCACATGGCGAGTCGTCGCCACCGAAGCAAGCGCAATTTTCTGCAAGGCGATCTTTCGCTGGAGCGCTGAGACATTTCGCACCTTATTTGCTTTCGGTATTAGGCTAAAAGTGTGAATTGTTTATAAAGAGATTACAAAACGAAGACAAAATGATCTGTGGGCCGCAGTGTTCGACTTTTGCTGCCATAAAAACATAAAAAAAGCATCACTTTAAAAGAAAACCAACGCAGCGCTGCGGATAATTGCCAAAAGAAAGTTTCCCTAGGTCTCACGACTCACGGCCTCGGCATAAAAGGCCGTACCGGGGAGCCGGAAGCAAACAGTCAGCCAACGAGATCGCTACCAAAATGACCAACTTTATCGCGAAGAAATCCCTCCTGGTGCTCTCCCTGCTCTTGCTGGGCACCGTTCAGGCTCAACCTTTAGAGGATCACCACGGACGCGAGCAGCGCCAACTGAAGGGCGGCCCAGGAGCCAACACGGATGCGGATGTGAAGATGGTGGCCAATGTTACGCCGGCGGAAGCCACCTCCATGCAGATGGGTATGGGCATGTCCCTGCCGATGAATCAGATGGCCCTGAATGCAGTCGGTACTCAGCTGGTGCGGTATCCCAACTATCCGGGACTGATCTACGCCCCGGGCATCGCTCAGGGATCTCTGAATGGATTGAGTGGCCTGCAGACGAACATAGCCAACAATTATCCAGCCTATCCAGACCCGAATATGGTTGGAGCATCTCCTGGTTTCGGCGCGGCTTCTAGCTTCGGTGGAGCACCTGGTTTTGGTGGAACTCCTAGCTTTGGAGCAGCTCCGGGCTTTGGAACAGGTCCTGGCTTCAGTGCAGCCCCTGGCTTTGGCCCAGCTCCTGGATTCGGTACAGCTCCTGGCTTCGGCTTTGGAAGCTATCCAGGCGCTTCAAGCCCTGCCGCGCTCATGTACGGCAATCCCATGTCGTATCCAAATCCCCAGCTGCCCAACGGATTCGTGCCCCAGCCATCGGTGGACAACTTCTCGGCTCTGAACAACATCGTGAACATGGCCAATGTCCAAGGACTGGGAGGATCTAACCAAGGATTCTATCAAAATCCCCAGCTGCCCGGTCTCTATGCACCCGCCGGAGGCTACATGGAGCGCATGAACATGCAGGGATATGCACCCGCCTTCTAAGGGATTGCAAATACTCCACTATATACTTAAGTGCTTATTTATTTTATTTATTTAGCCAATTAAAAGAGCATTTAACCAGAAGGCCCTGCCTCGTCACTTGTACTTCTTTCTAGTTATCCAGCGGGGCGGGTGCTGGGGTTGTGGTCTATGATTCATTTGGGATCGACTGGCGATAAACTGACCCTTGCCAACGATCTGCGGAGGAAGTCCTCCCAGGCGCAGGCGGTAGCCATCCGCGAATCGCAGGTTCATCCTTTGTCCAGCTGAAACGAGGACGAGCATCAGCGGCAGGAAGAGCAGCAGCGAGAGCAGTGGGTTCCTCATCTTAGACAGAACTTTGGCCAGCAACTGGAGGCGCCTCGCTGCCAGCTGCAGCTTTTATGCCATGTTCTGTCCCACTTTTCATCAGTCCATCCTCTGGATGAGCGTCAGAGTCTGGGACTCCAACTCGAAAGTAGGCAAACAGCGAGTAAGAAAACGGGTTTGTTGGCCATATGACTCCTCATATATCACCGCGAACCCCGAACAGAGTTACCTCTTTGCGTGCCCCATTTAAGCAGCAGGTGTCAAGTGCAAGGCTCTCCTCTCCCCCAGTGGGAAACCAGTACTCGCGTAGGACCGAGTGCGTCTTATGCGACATCGGGCCCAAACGGTCATGCATTCTGGCTGAAAGTGAAATGGAACACGCTGATTCGCACCCGCTGCGCCTGTGACAGTATGCCGTTCCGTTCTCGATTTGCCAGGCAGATAAAGTGCGTAAAGAGTGTGTAATGCGAGTGTATTTATAAGGAATGAGAGCCTTTTCCAGCTCTGATTTACGATCTACCACATGGCGACATGGAGGACAGAAGTGATTTGTGCACCTACCTGCAGACCCGAACCCAAGCCCAAACCCAAACCATTGATAAGTTCCCTCTCCAAGAGTGTGCGTGTGTGATTTGTGTTGAGTGCACTGCAGGTAGGAGTACTCGAATGGGATTGGGATAATCCGATAATGGACGCGACTCCCCCGCTCTCGGGCACTCTCGACAGAAGCGTATATATAGAGCCTTGCGGAGGGGTCAGAGGGCAACAGTCTTCTATCAGCAAGGGCACCATGCACATGTACTACTCCTCAGTGCTGCTCCTTCTGCTTCCTTTTGTGATACTGGATCTCTGTGCAGCCAAGCCTTGGTGGCCCTCAAACGATGTCGGCTACGATGCCAGTCTCGATCCGGTGGCCTGGTCCCGGGCCTTTGTCCAGGAAAAAGTGCGCACATCCCGCAGGAACAAGAACCGGCACCAGCAGTCCACCGACTGGTGGTACCATACACCCTCTGCTCCCGAGCCGACGGCAGCTCCTCTCAACTTTGTGAACAAAAATAGCTACAGGAGATTCCTGAAGAGGCGCCGCAAGCTGGTAGCACGTGAGCATTACCTACAGAGGCATCCACACTCATATTCACATTCATATCGACATCGACATTAGGTGCTAAGCGTACATTAATTTCTAGTAATTAGCGCATTAAACAAAAGACCAAGAAGAAGGCCCAAACAAGCTTGCTGTTTTATTTTTAGGCCGGATGGGAAGTCGCGCGCGTCAGCAAAAACCTGACTCGCTTCGATTAGCAGGAGTCTGAAGATAAATCCCAGATACGAGTATATCCCAAACAAGTTCTTGAATGGGGGATCGAACTGGGGCACGTTATAGCTGCTGCTTGTCCGAAGCAAACAGAGATCAGAGACGCTGGCTAAGGTCAATCCGTTGACGTTTCAAGAGCATAGACCATTGGTAATATGGTAACATGGTAAAGATATTAGCAAACATGATGTAACTTTTGGCAGATACAGCTAAAGACATGAGCAAACCAATCGACTGTCGCGGACTCTGTTTGCCCACACACTCCACCAGGCCCAGACCAGACCGACCCCTCCCAAAAGTCTAACACAATTTGGATGAATGAAAGTACGAGTATATTTGGCCAAGATAGAGACCAGCGACAGAGGCAGAGGCAACGACAGCGATGGGCCCATAATGTTGACACCAGAAATTAGCAGCTCTCCGCACGAGTCCAAGACCAAGACCAGACCACCAGGCCAGCAGACCACCAGGCCAGAAGCATGTATAAAAACCTAGTTGTCATGGCACTTGGAATTAAGTACCAGCCCAACATCTATCACATCAGCAGCAATCTACTCGCACCATCCCAGCCAAAAGATGAATTTCCTCAGCCTCGCCCTCATCGTTGTCGTCTGTGCCGTGAGCAGCAGTTGGAGCCTTCCCGTGGAGTTGGATACCGGCGCCATCAGCCTGCTGGATCTGGAGGCAGAACAACAACCGCTTGTAGATGGGACAGAGGCCGAACGTGTGGCACGTGGACTGGGCGGCTTTGGCGGGCTCGGTGGCAAGTTTGGCGGCCTGGGAGGAGGACTGGGTGGGCTCAAGGGAGGATTTGGCGGAGGACTGGGACACGGCTTTGGCGGCGGCTTCGGCGGACATGGCTTTGGCGGCGGCTTCGGTAGCTTCAAAGGACTGTTTGACAAGAAATTCCGATAACTCCGATGATCGCGATATCCTAGCTGTAGATCATGTTTATTTTGTAATAAATTTTGTTTAAGTGAAATTTAAAAGTTGCCCATTTGGTAAACAGGATTCAGTGCTCCATAGAACTGTTGATCAGGCTGAGAAGTGGTGCTCCTAGTTCTGGTCTTAACTGTGGGACTGGTCAAGGGCTCTGCCAGCGGTTTGGTCTTCGTTTTCGGCTTGGGCTGCCAGCGGCTGAAGGCGAGGCGCACTTGATTGGCAAAGCTGCGCCACCATCTATTACCAGTGGTGGTAAGCGGGGCCACCTGGGGATCGTACTCCCGCTCATCCAGAGCCAAGACCTGGCCGAGAATGATCCACACCAACAGCAAGCGAAGCAGAGACAACATTTTAACAAGTGGCCCCCCGATGAGTCCACTTATAAACACTTTCTGGCCGTTGCTTTCTTCGACTCTACACAACTTATTCGATTGATTGTAGGCCATAAAGTCCCGACTCGATTGGTTTGCATAACGTTAACATTTATTGAAGTATCACAAAATCACAAAATCAGCATCCGACTCGGACGATCTCTCTTAGCCATAGAAGCCGCCGCCGTAGTAGCCTCCTCGGCCGCGGTAGCGGGTGCGTGTTATGACGCGAGTGCGCTGGAATCCGCCACCAAAGCCGCCGCCGTATCCACCATAGCCTCCGTAGTAGGGTGGTGGGGGTGGTCCAAAAAAGGGCGGAGGCGGTGGCGGGCCAAAGAACTGACGAACCTTGCGAACGTTCTCATCTCCCGCCTCACTCTGGGCAGTTTCTCCAGCCTCCGAGAGCTGAACGGGGCTCGGCTTCGGATCCGTTCCTGTTTCCGTTTCCGCTTCTGTGGCTGCAATCGAAGCACCGAGCAGCATCAACGCACTGAGGCAGAACAGTAAGAATACTTTGGTGTAATCCATTGGGAGCCGCATTCGCATTAAGACTTGATCAAACACTGAAACTGAGCTCCGACCTGAGCTTTAATTTATAGCCAAACATTTGCTTTGTCCCTCCAAGAACCCTACCAGAGCCGCAAAACAAAGGAGGTTCATTGGCATTGTTGATTGCCATTTGGAGGTGTTTTATTTTTTCTTCTTTTCTTTTTCGTCTAATTTCAATTTTGAGCCGAGCAAAAAGCGGGCGAGCATAATTATTGGAATAAAAAACCCAACAAACGAACTACAGAAATAGATGAAGTTGACCCAATCTTAATGTGATGATGGAACGAGATGTGAGGCGGAAGTGTGTGCGATACAGTGGGCCGAGAAGTGTGTAATTGTGATCGTCTGATATCGATGCGGAATGTAATCTGATTGTATGGCACTAGCTGAGCTCTTTATAGCTATACCTGTGTACTCTATGGGTTCGAACTTTAATCTTTGAAGGTATCTTGAAGTTCATCTCTATGGGAGTTCACACATTCTGAGCTCTAATAGTGTCCAAGATCTCTATAAGAATATACACCCCAGCACCATATAATATCAGATCAAACAAGTCTAGTGTCTTCTCTAGTGATTACCCAATCTTAACCACTGTTACTATTTGATGGATTGCTCGTTGTTTACCACTTAGATCCCATCCGGCTCGCTTCGCGAGAAATTCAGTGAGCAAACACACACGGCAGAAAGACCATTCCAGAAATATCACCGCAACAAAAACAACCCGTTCAAGTGAAATATGCAATCTCATCAGATCTGTTGATTCCAAACACTCAGAAAATGAAGCTCGTTTGTCGTTTATTTATTGTTTACACTCAAGACCTATTCAACCAATGAAACCGCCTTTAAATTTGGCAAATCCCACGGCGCCGCCAACAAAGCCACCGCCAAAGCCCCCACCACCGCCGCCCAGTCCGAGCCCACTCAAGCCTCCTCCTGGAGCGAGTCCCAGGCCATTGTATCCATAGCCGTAGCCATAACTGGGGATCGTCTGGACCGTGGAAATAGTCGAGATAACCGGCACTGTGGTGATAACGGGCACTGTTTGAACCAGGGGAACCGTTTGAATAGCAGGAGCAGCCACCACACCACCGCCCCCAATGAAGCCTCCGCCCACAATGCCGCCGCCTCCCAGGCCGCCAATGTGCCGTGTCCTTCTCACAAGGTCCGTGTTGCTGTTGCCGTCTCCGCCTCCGCTGCTGGCAGTGATGGGGCTGGACGTGACCGAGGCAAGCGCCAAGACGAGCGCCAGGTAAACCGTCCTCAACAGCATGGTGCGATGGAGTGTTTTGCCTGCCTCGGCACTTGGCCGGGTATTTATGCAAATTAATTAGTGTCCACTCCCACTCCGGCCACACGGCTCGGAACTGTTTGTGCAACCAATTCACAGATCGGGAGCCGAAAATCCCCAACATGACAGCGCAGAGCACTGTTGCTGATTCTAGTGATACTCATGGGTTTGCCCTATGGGCGGTTCGCACCTCATCATCTTCGTCATCATTGCCACATCGTGAAGGTCTTGGTATACACAATATGTACCTTCGTGTGCATAAAAAACCAGGTTAAGTCTTGTCTCGCGTCTCACAACGTATCTGACCACGCGACAACGATGAGGTTCGATCTGCAATTACTGCTTTTGAGCATCTGCTCCTGGACGATCAGTGCCCACTCCCTGGTTGGTGCCGGAGTTGGAGGAGTCGCTGGAGTGGCTGGAGTTGGCGGTGGATTTGTCCAGCAATCGCCATACATCCAACAAGTGCCCGTCGTGCAACAAGTGCCCATTGTGCAACAGATTCCCATTGTGCAGCAGCCGCAGCCGCAGGCCTTGGGACTAGCCGGGGGTGGGCTGATAGGAGGCGGAATCGGCGGCGGCGTTGGCGCAGCAGCTGGCTTTGGACGCTATCGGGAGAGCTACCGGGTGAGAGGGCGTGGCCTTGGTGGCGGATTCCGTGCTCGCTACGACAAGAAGATTGGCGGTGGCTTTGCGGGCTTTGGAGCAGCAGCGGGAGCCGGGGCAATAGGTGGAGCAGGCGGCGGTCTGCTAGGCTAAGTGTTAGTGTGTTTTAGAATAAATAAATCAATAATAGCAAATAATTATAATTAAAATCAACACGACAATCTTAAAAACGTAGGTTTCGTATTTGCGGATAAGTCCTTCGGGGCAGGTCTTCAGGGGCATCATCTTCGGGGAGATATTTTCCGCGTAGAAACTCCACGTTGGCTGATGTAATTTGGAAGAGATTTTAGCACTTCGCCCTTCACCACCAAATGAACCTCAGAAAGAGTGTGAACAACAGAAAGAAGGCGAAAGCGAAGCGGTGGAATTTTCCCTTCCAGCCACACAATCTCCCAATTCTCTGGGTCCACGAAGGGTGCATATGTGGAAACTGCGGCTCCGTCGGGTATACGATGGGATCCGACTCCTGGGGATCCCCCAGAATAGGCTTCACGACAACATGAAAGCCGGAGATGCGCTTGCCATCGAGCTGCATGGCCCGATAGAGGCCCATTCGGTCGAGGTACCGTAGACGGATGGCGTCGGGCGTCTCGCGTATCTTCAGGATTGTGCCCACGGCGTGGAACGATTTCAGGATCTTCTCGGTGGCTCTCCGTGGGAAGCCTCTCAGTTCCACCCATTTGACGGGAATTCCAGCCGAACCCCAAGCTTCAGTCTCAGTCGGTGTATCATGCTCGCGTTCCGGCCAGACGGGACGTGGGGACTTTGGTCCATTCTGGGCTGGAGCAGGACGATACTCAACGTTCCGGGTATTCCGTATCAGGGATCGTGAAGGGGGGAGCCATTCACTGTAGCGCTGCGGAGTCTCAGTCGATGTCTTATGCTCGCGTTCCGGACAGAAGGGACGTGGGGACTTTGGTACATTCTGGGCTGGAGCCGGACGATACTCAAGGTTCCAGGTATTCCGTATCGGGGATCGTGAAGGGGGGAGCCAATCACTGTGGCGCTGCTGCGTAAACTCCCCCGCCTCGGGGGTGCCGGAATTCACTCGAGTCCACTCAACCGGCCATCCTGGAACGCAGCCCGCTTGCTCCTGTCGGCAGTCCTCGGCGACCGAGCGTTTTTTTTCATTGCTGCCATGGTCAGTTGTTTCATAGATGGAAGCCATGGAGTTATTTCAAATTAAATTTGTGAAAATTAAAGAACCGAATCGTTGTTCTCCGAACGAGACTCAATTTGAAACTGAATAATCCAATGACAATACAACAGAATGTCAAATTTCTAATGGCAGTTGGGGAAAAGTAGTCGCCACATTTCAAGGACTACTAAATCTATGTCTTCTACTATGTGAGCTCGACATGCAATAAATGCATTGGTCTATGCTTTAAATAAAACTTTATTTAGCTTTTGACGTACTCGTATGTGTATAAAGTATAGTACAGCATATGTATAATGTTTTCGATTAGTTAACAAATTCCGGTACCGAAACGAATGTCTTTTTGCGGCAGCTCTTTCCGGATCCGTTTCACATGCGTCTTTCACAAACTAATCTTACCTAGGGCCCTCCCTTTACTGTGGGATCGTGGGACTGTTATATATATATGTATTTTGTTATAGTATAATAATCTTTCTAGGCGTAAGACGTTCACAATACCGAAACTATTCCCCTACGTACACACACACACATTTTAAATAACTTGGCTAGCTACTCATAATCGTACTCGCACATTGAAACAAAAAGCCCTGCAGTAGCCCAATATTTTCTCTTATAAATAAATACACTTGTAAAATAATATTTCTGTTCTGTTTCGTTTCATTTTGGGCAATAAATACTATTGAAAACAGCAAAAGCATAACAACAACGTGTGCTGTTTGGGACTGAGTTTTTGTTTGCAGAATGTTTGGAAGCAGCTCGAAAATGAGCAAAGAAAAATTGCATTTAATAAATTATAATTTACAATAGCGGGCGCGGGTGTGTGTGGATTCTGTTTATTGTATAACATATCTATAATAAATAACATTGCATGTCCGCTTGCGGGAGGGTCTACTGACTGGTTAGCCTGACTTGTGTTCGATCTAGTTTCAATTGTGACAAGATACACATAACTCTCTTTTACCTTTTCTCTTTTCTGTTGCAATTTTTTTTTAGTGATTTTAGTGCAATAAATCAACAAATAAATAAATACATGCACTTAAAAGTTACACCTAAGTTACGCGATTGAGGGGAGGGTGAGGATGTGAGGGTAGTGGATCAGACTACTGGTCCTTGTAATTGCATCTCGTCTGCCTATATCCCATATAATGTTCTCCACTCGTATTTCCTGCCATTAGACACCAGAGTCGTAGACTCGTATTTCTGCTGTATGCAATTATAGTAGGATTCTCTGCTTATATACTATTTAACCTGAGCCCGAATGTGTTGCAAGAATTCATAGTACGATAAACTCGATTCACTGCGATCGTCGGTTAATCTCTCAATAAACTGACCCTTGGCCGTGCTCGTGTCTCTGTTTTTCGGACAGAAGAGAAATCGATTAGAAATTGGCCCTCTTTACGCTGGATTTGAAGCACTCACCTGATTATCTGTACCAGTGCCGAATAGGGTTTGTCGTAGTTGAGGCGCAACAAAAAGCGCTGCAGTATATCGTACTCGGCACTCACAATATGAGGCAATCCATACACGTAGTCGCCCAGCTCCGCAGTTGAGCTGATGCCTAAAACCGAGAAGGACAGCATTAAAGCCAGGAAGTTTACCCTGGGGCGACAGATATCTTACCCAGCACTGCCTCCAGGACATCGGGTGGCACATTGAGGCCGACATAGAGCATTATCAGTTGGCCACAGTCCATCAGGAATATGGAACGAGAGTCCAGGCTTTAAATTGTAAATTTAATTTGTTAAATTTATCTGTCTGTACGAGGATATACGGTTTTCGAACTTACTGCTCCGCAGATAATTGCAGGCGTGGCACTTCCGGTAGCGGCTCCTCCTCGTCGTCTTCTTCAGTCGTGCTCGCATTGGAGTTGCGGGCATGGTAGATGAGCACATCGATCTTGTACAGCTCCGGATAGACAAACTTCATCAGCTGATCCAGCGGCAAGGTCTTCATGCAGTCCATGGCATACACACGATCATCCAGGCGTGTGCTAGTTCCCACACGGAAAGCAGGCTAAAACGAAGAGTTTAGGGAAACGATATTGACTGCGAATTGAAGGATATACATAAATACATACATGCTTGAGCAGCCCTAAGATGTAGAGGGGCATCAGAGCCAGACTACGGGGAGCAATCAGTTGGCCCGACTGTCCGGAGGGCAGATTTTGTGCAATCTTAAATGCATTGAACACGTCGATGGTTGCATTGATGAAGGCGTCGCGAGCATCGGACAGATTCGAGGCTATTGACCGGTCCACGGCCATCTTGGACAGCAGCCCGATAATCGCCTCCGTGTCGGCGGAGTGCATAACCTCGGGCAGCGACGACGTCACCGGCAGGCACACCGTATGCACCCGAATGCGTCGCTCGCCCTCGCTGTTCGTGTAGAGAAGCGCTGCCTGGAAGCAGATCGTCTTGACGTCGGTGAGGCTCTCCTCGTACGAAATTTGCATTCCGTAGCCCGCATCCGGGTTAACGTTGGGCAGCGACAGCAGATCCGTGGAGCGCACAAAGAAGTTGCCGTGGAATGTGTGAACCTGCAGGCCGCGAGTGCAACGGATGCGCATCACCGCCTCGAAGCCGATTTTGCGTGTCAGATAGCGCTTGAAGCACATCCTGAACGAGTCCACCATATGCTGCTTGGTCTTCTGGTACAGCGGGAAATGGTGGACACAGCCGCCGCTGTGTTTGCTGATGCCAGCTGCAAGTGGGGGAATATATTAGTGAACGGATGGAGTAGGGGTCATCCTGGGTAGACTCACAAATGGTCGCCATGTCGCTGTACTGCTGGTTCATCAGGAAGAGGTCGCAGGCAATCTGGTAGCCCGAGCACTCTAGCGCAAAGCGCTTGTAGAAGTCCGTGGCCGGATTTAGGTGTGCCACATCCTTGGCCGAGCGATTGTTGGGATCCTCGCGCGGCTCCAGAGAGCCGGGACCCTTGTTGGGAAGGCACGCTTGAAAGACGGTGATGCGTCCACCAGACGACTGCTGCGATTACAATACAAAGGAATGTCATCGTTTCTAAATATCCCCGAGTTTTACGAGTAGTTACCATCAGCTTGAAGGCCACCTGCAAGGCGGAACCCAGAGCGGAGCCGGGATCATGTGTGTGGGCGAATCGTTTGGGCAGAAGCTTGAGGAGATCACGCACCAGCTCTTTGCACTCCTTGAGGTTCACCAGGAGGCTGTCGGGACGCGGCAGGAAGGGCTCGTCAATGTCCAGCAGCGTCATCTCGTGCGGCTGATTCAGACCCTCAGCCATGCTGTAGAAGTGCACGAAGCTGTCGTAGCAGATGAAGCCCACCTGAGTCCGTGCATCGCCTGGCATCTCGTCCAAATGCCGGTTGAGCACCGAACAGGCCGCCTCCAGGTAGCCGCTCTGCTGGGCAATGATCGACACGTCGAAGAGGAACAGATACATGGCCGGCTGCGGTGGACGTAGCATGTACTCCGACGGCGCAATGAACTCAATGGTGCTGGAGCGCACTTCTGGCCGTCGGGTCACATCGCCGTAGGTCTTGGTGGCCGGATCGAACTGGAAATCTTCGGGCACTGAAAGAGGCAGAATTTGCATATCGTTTCTTGTCATTGATAAGGGATTCGATTCAACTGTAACTCACACTCGTTCACGCGATAGCAGAGGTTGCACTTCCACATCTTGCTGTCCACAAAATAGACAAAGGGATTGATGTACGTGCGGCACAACCGGCAGCGCACAATGTTGATGCACTGTATCACGGGCAGATTCTGTGAAATACAATACTTTAGTTGTAGCATTCAGATTGAGATTCAAGGATTCTCCATCTTACGTTCACATCGCGAAACGGATGAATCACTATGCCAAGAGGCAGCCGCGACTTCTGCAGCAGCGAATTGGTCTCGGGGATTTTCGTAACGGTGCAGCGCATAATGCTGGGGCTGCAGTTGATCGACTCGTGGAACTGATTGTGCAACACCACCTTGGGCGCCGGCAATGTGGCCGGCGAGAGGATGTGTCTGTTCTGCATCAGGTCGATGGTGTCCTGGCCCCAGAGCCGACTAAATCCCTGCTGGGCAACATTCAACGGAACCGGTGCGCCAAGCTGCGGCGGACCGGATGTTGGCTGTGGCTGGGCGTAAGGATGCTGTCCTTGCGGTTGCATCGACGGAGGCGGCGGCTGCGCCTGGTACTGCAAAGGCGCGCTGCTGGTCTGAGCTCCGAACATGCCAGGGGGCGGTGCTGGCTGCTGCTGCTGTGGTAGCGGCGGTTGATGCAGCGGCTGCTGGTAGGCCTGGCCATACTGATACTGCTGCGGCGGAGCGAACGGAGCGGACTGTGCCTGAGGTTGCGGCTGCGGCGGAGCGAACGACGCTAACTGTGCCTGAGGCTGCGTCTGCATTGGGGGCGGAATTCCAGGCACTGCTGCCTTTGGGAGACTTGGCGGCCAGGCGGTTCCTGCTCCAGGCGGCGGTGCAGCCCTTTGCAGATTGTTGTTCTGCTGATCATTGCTCGCAGGCGTGCCACCGTACATGATTCGTTGGCCTGACGCTGGCACGGGCACTGGCTGGGCACCACCCGTCGGTGGACTGCCGATCACTCTCGACGCACTAGGATTCAGATTGGGGGGCTTGTTCCCCATAAACGGCCCAGTCATGGGGTTCGCTAGCGGATGCTGATGCTGCTGCTGCTGTTGTGGTGGTACCTGCTGCAACTGCTGCGGCGTCGGCGCAGTATTAGCGGATGGTTGTCCATTGGTCCGATTCATATTCATTTGGTGCATATTGCTCGTCAGACTGGCCACAGATTGGGGCTGTATTGGTCGAGCTGCTGGTGGGGGAGCTCCGTGCGCATATTGGGTATTCTGGGGCATCGGCGGCGCCCCTCCTTGTTGAGGAACACTCATCAGTCCTGGCGAGGCGGTACGCGACGAGTTGGCGCTGTTCGCTCCGTTGCTGCCATTCGTTAGTGTCGTCGGTCCGTTGGCGGTGGGCGGACGCAAATGAGACGGCAGAGTGCTGGGCGGTGGCGCCCCATTGTTGGCACTCGTCGAGGAAGGCGGCAGAAACTTGTTCACAATATTGCTGTTGAACTGCAACGGCGGCGGCTGACTGCTGTTGTTGCTGCTCCCTGGATACGGGACTGGTGGCTGCTGGAATTGCTGTTGCTGTTGCTGTAGCTGTGGCTGTGCCTTCTGCTGGAGATATTGCTGTGCTGCTGCCGCTTGCGGAGGCTGCTGTTGATGCGGGACTGCTCCGGGCAGACCGTTGACCAGACTGCTGCCCTGGTTGCCGTTCGCAGGGGCGGCGGCGGGTGGCACAAAGTTCTGATTGTAGGCGGACATTCTGCTAATGCATACGATCTGAAAGCAGAGGGAGATGCGATCTGTGAGTTGTGATCTTCAGCCAGTCATTGTGCCAGTATCTTATCTCCCTGAAGGTTAGTTAGTGTCGAAACAAATTGGCCCTAATAGCAGGGCTGCTCTCTTGACTGTCACACGTTGACTACTTTGCTATCTTATCGTTCAATGCCAGAATACGAGTTACATGGACTGGGAAAGCTCTAGGGCCGAACGTGCGGCTGATAACTCATTCCAGATCAGAATACCAATTGGAATCAATGGAATGGGGTAGAGGAAACCCTTGTCTGTGGCCTCTAATTGCATGCAATGCCAGCGGCCATATCAGACTGCAATATGGAATGCGTAACGAGCTTCTTCTTCGTCTTCAATTGCTATCATTATTGCTTTTATGGGCCCATTGTACACTCTCTATTTACGAGTATGTATGTATATGCCGAATACATGGCTGTTATTGCTGTGTGTATGCTTTATAGTGTCTGCGTCAACATTTATTTGGATATAAGTTGGAAATTTGTATCAAATTCGTTTATTTAAACAGCTTCGACGAGACGGCCGGAGACGTGAAAAAAAGCTCCGATTAAGCGTGTTATATGCTGTGTGTGTGCTTGACCTCGTAGCAAGCGATGATCGACGACGACGCTCGCTAATAAGCAGGTGGGCCAAAGGCCACTGGCACAGACTCCACTCAGTGTTTGCACAGCAGTCTGATAGCGGAAGCAGGAAGGAACTGCTACTGGGAGCTGGTAACTCCAACTGGGGGCCCCCCGTAAAAATCACTTTCGCTCAGACGGCAGGGACTAAAACAGATAACAAAGCAACATTTTTGATGACGTGCCTAACTACCGCCCTGCCCTGCCCTTCCCCGTCTTTCTGTCTCTGGGTAGTCATTCGCTCTTCCCCCCGCCGCCCATCACCCACTCATTCGGGCTGTTGCTGCCGTCTAGAAATTATAGAACTATCACCAGAACCCATCACCTTTCTGCATAACCCAAGAGGTATGCAACGCCACAAGCAACAGCACAGACACACACACTAACAATTGGGCGCAGACCCAAGAAAATCGCGTTTTTCACTTAGTACTTGACCAGCAGAGGCGCAGCACTTGCACTTTGTAGTTGTCTCTTCTTCTTCCGCCCTTTATGTGCGATTTTTCGCTCTTTTCACGCACGCACCGAACGCAGCAGAACTGCGCTTTGGCCGTCTTTTTCGTAATTATTTGTCGAATGGAGCTTTTGTTGCTGTTTTTATTTATAAAGGGGTGGGGTCCCTGCACTGGAGTGCTGGTTACTTATTAATTGGCAATTATTTCCGAAAACGCGAATGATTGAAATTTTCCTGGCTGGGGCTTTCAATGATTTTGCGCTCTCTCTTTATTTTACTCACTGGCGTCTTTCGCGTTTGTGGGGAGGTTTATGGACGCCAACGTCTATGGGCTGTTAAACTAACTTGCTGTGCAACGCTAATCACAAATTATAAATTTTAAGACTTTTTGCGAGCCCGAAAAGGAACAAAAAATTTTGAGGCCACGTCAATCAGTGTGACCGTCTGTTTGAAAACATCATCGGGGTTGAAGAGAATAGTGTGGCAGACAGTGCTACCATTTTAGCTTATTTAAGGCTAGATTAAGCTTTTTTTATTACAGGTACATATATAAATTGCGATTTAAATGCTCTCTTCCCTGGTCTTCCTTTCATGTAAATGCGCAGAACACGACAATGTTTCCCCAACTACGATTTCCATTGATGTATTTCAATTTAATTTCAGGGAGTGAAGATATATTAGCCATTTGTTGAATCTAGCTAACTTTGACTCGGAAATTCTGGCAGCACTGGTTGCAGTCTTGCCAGACAACCGTCCATCAGCTGTTCGAGAGCCATATGTTCTGTGTGTGTGCACAGTGGAATATTGCAAACTATATTTGGGTAAAACCTGCATTTCAGAGGTCTACAATGTTCTATGAAACAATATCTAAAGAACATCGTAGGTGACTTAAAGAATAAATTGTTTTATTTGCAGTAATCGTATCTAGGCTCCATTACAATAAATTTGTTAGAGTATTGGCTCTATTACATGTTTAACATTTCGGTTTCAAAAGAAATTCGAAAAAATATATACAAGTTCTGTAAGTAACGGTTGGACAGGCTATCAATTGATCCAAATCCGAATTTGTTGTTGGGCTATTCTTCTAGGAGAACTACATTTTGTTATCCTACAGTTTCGTCTTTTATCTTTTAATATTATTTTAAATATCGAAGCGTATATTTTGTATTCGATTCACTTTTCGTTAACTTTGCGTGGAGTATTCGGTAGCTTTGCAGTGGGTGTGGTATTGTAGGTCTTAGGAGTTTTTAAAATTGAAGGCTAGCTAGGATAGTTCATTTCAAAAATGTAGTTTTAATTTAATCGCATTACTGTATTATGGTAGTGGTGTATGTATTTCGTTGGAGTGTTAGCAGCGGGCTGTTAGTAAAGCTTTATTCATCATTGTGACAATTGGAATTCGAAACATAATACTAGTAGAGGTGTGTATATATATAATATAATCGTATTGGATATAAAAACTATGCAAGGACAAATCATTATCGTTGTGCACGGTGTGTGTGTTGGGTTCGGTTTTAGAAACAAGCGTTAGATGCTGTATCGATGGAGATACATACATACATACATTCCTATCAGTATTGTATTTCGTCTATAGCAGAGTCTTTTATTTCAAAAATAGAATTTCTATCCTTAAATCTCTATTCTTCATATTCTACAACTTTTGATATATCCCACTATTGGTATTGGTATTGGTTTCCATTTCTGTTACTTTTAGTTAGTTTGTTAGTAATGTAAAAGGTATTGAATTGGTGTTCTTTGTTTTGCAGTTTACTGCGATTGCCTTTGAAACACACTAGTACTTAGGAAATAATAATTGTGTTAATTGTGTGTAGATAGTTTCTAGTGAGTGTCCGCCGCTCTCAAGTATCACTCATGTATTGCAACCCGTTTCAGAAGAGCTTAGCTTTCCTCTTCAATCCATCGTTCCGTCGTTTGTCCTGCCTTGGATTATGCTTTTCTTATTTCTGCATCTGGGTATATTATTTACACTTAATAGACAGACTCTAGAGGTAAAATCATCTCCTGCGAATTCTGTCCCGACATTCTGTTGCTCCATCGTTTCCTGCATATGTTACGTTGTATCGTCAGTGTTCAGGGGTTTGCGCACTTGTGGAAATTTTACATATAGTTGAGGCTCGTTCTTGATATGAATCATATATATATATAAACATTTTTGGTGTTTCTCTTGATGTCTTCTCTGCCGCCTTCAGTTGTATGCATTATCTTCTGGCCTCCTTCTCCTGCAAATAGATGCGCTGACTCAGCGACTTGGCGTAGATCCAGTTTTCGCCCACGGGCTTGAAGTGCTGATCGTTAGGGGTACACATACACTCTGTCAGATATTGGCCAGGTATTGAATGGGGGTTTAATTTGATTACCTTGTGCTCCCAGGCCAGGTCGTATTCTTTGCGCATCTTGACTTGATCCCTCTGCTGTTGTTCCACAACAAATTTGGCATTGGTGGCACGTTCAATGTCGTTAAATCTGTGGGAAGAGCATAAAACGCAAACAGAGAGAGAGAGAGAGAGAGTGGTGATTATTTGGTGTCCGTATTGCGGGGTTAATTGATTGATTGGGATATTGGTGATCTGATTACTTGAGTCCCGCTGTCACTTCCTTCCAAACGCGTCGCGATTCGTATTCATCCTGCTCAACGATTGGTCGAACTTGTTTCTTAAATATTGGTATGCGATTTACGTCAACGAATACTTCGGTTTTCTAGAAAATTCAAGAGGCACACATACACGGGTCACTAGGCGATCAACAGCAATACTCAGAGCAGCTCTGATACTCAACACACAACATATATGTATAATATGTTATACAGGTACACATAAACAGTTTGAAAAGTTCAACAATTTGGACAGACAGGCAGAGGAGTAGTAGCTAAACGAGCACATGGTTAAGTTTATATTGTGGTTGGATTGGATAGTTGGTAGTATTAATTTTCTAGATAAACAAAGTAAATACACAGGAAATGCACCCAAACTATTTAAGAGAAAAGCAGAAGAACCGTGAAAAGTAAGTAGAGGTACAGGGTGGTAGAGGTTAATGTAGAGGGTGTAGAGGATTTGGCTGCCAACTCGTGTGGTTGTTTCTTGCAGCGTTTTGGGCGCAGTGTAGGCATAAAGGGGGGATAAGTATATAAATAGGTTTCAACATTTACAAAAACAGTATGAGATAGTACAGTAAATACACGACTACATACACGACAACACAGGCAACAAGAGGCAACGGACAACTTACATTCTTATCATGCCATTTGGCCTCCATCAGGCCGCTCCACTCGCCGGCTATGGACACAAAAGGTTTCTTATCGTTGGGCGCGTAGACCTGCGAATAATCTCAATCAATAAGTGTCCAACTTAAGCCACAGGCAGTCAGCAAACCTCTGCGGAGACCTTGTTGCGCTTGCCGCCATAGAAGGGCTTCGTGAGGAACTCCACGTTGGCATGGTAGCCCGTCTGTGGACATTTGATTTCCACCGAGCCGCCCAGCTCAATCCAAGGCACCGTTAATATAGATCTACGGGAGCAAAATACTTCATTGAAGAACAGGAAGGCAGGGAGAAGTCTGATCTAAACACTTGCCTCCCGTAGCCATTGGGGAAGGTTACAATATACTCCTCGCTGCGGTCCACCAGGGTGACGACGCCCTCGCCGATGTTGTGCACGCCGATGGAGAGGCCCAAGAACTTTGACTTTGTCCAGACGTGGGCCGCAAAAGTGATTTTCTTATTATAATGCTCAGCATAGAAGGCCGAAACTGCAAAGGACAGAAGGAGACGGTGCATTCGGTTAACGGCATTCATTTGTGGTGCATTTGGTTTTCTTACTTGGCGGATGATGGGACACCTGCTCCGCTAAGAAGGTTAGCTGATCCCGCCGGCACCAGGGCACTGGGCCGTCGTGCACCTCGTTAGTGTCCTGAACTTCGTCTAAAAAATATGTCCCCAGTCCATTAGAGAGTATTGATTGTGGCTTCTGGCTACTTACCAGGAAGATCCCAGTGACATTGAAAGACTTCACCCAGTATGGGATTGTAGGGCTTCTTGGCCACCGCACTCTTGCGTCCGGCGTGGTAGGCACTCAGATACCAGCGGCAGACCTGGACAATTCGATCGCGTGGGTCGTCCAGCTCCGAGATTCTGTGGGTTAAGCGCATCACTCAGTTGCTGATTTTTTTGGAAAGACATCCGCACACTCACTTTATAAACAAATCGGGATGGGCAAAGTAGTCGGCATACATCTCCAACAGAGAGCGACGCTCCAAGATGAAGGTGGGCAGGACCACCTTGGTGAGGTCCATGCCAATCTTTACCTGCGACAACAGATGGGTGATCATCGAGCCATGCGCCTCCATGCTGAGGTCATTCTCCTCCTCCTCTTCGTACAGTGCGTCATAGTCAATGCCATTGTCGTAGCTGTCGCTGCGAGAGCTCATCGAGTTCTTGGCCGACTTGGTTGCCCTGCTCGCCACCGCATCCCCATCCGCAGCGCTCTCCTCTATTTCCGGCAGTGTCCTGGTAACCGTCTCAGTCGGCGGCCCAGTGGCCTCCCCGTCGTGGGTGGGTGATGTGGGCTCTGCGAAGCCCCGCGTGGCGCTGCAAAGTGAAGTCGAATCAGAACTTGTTGATTAAGATTCGTGCGGCGCTTGGGCATAAATTATGCGCTGACATAAATCCTCCAGCATGATGTCAGGGCTGGCGTCACTTGGGAGATGACAGCCTCCTGCCGCTCCTCCTCCACTGTTGCTTGCTTCATTTATAATTTATAAAACGGAACACTTACAGCGACCTAGCACACACAAACATTACCAACCATCCACACAGATACGCACACACACATACACAGCTGTAATTGGTGGCACATGCAGGTGGGATGGCTCTTTGCTCACCTCAGACTCACGCGTCGGACCCACTTCTTAAACATGGCGTGGGAGGGAGGGACACTCCTGCTGCTGCTGTTCAAGCTTTAGTGCACCAGACGGCGTACAGCTTCGCAGTGCATCCTCCTGCGGAGGCAACGAATCGAATGGAAAACAAACGGAAACAAAAGGAAGGAAAGCCGCTGCTATTTTGTGCGTTGCCTAGGCCATTTCGGCCATTGCTGAAAAATCTATTGAAAATTCCAGTCGTCGAGAGGGTTTAAGAGTATGAACGGTGGTGCACTTCACCACGCGCTGCGAGTCGATGACGAACGCAACTACAACTGACAGGACGATACACGGACACAGATACAGCTACAGTCACAGTCACAGTCACGGACACAAACAGAAGACGACGAAGGCAACGTCGCGCGACAAGCCACCACGAAAACGAAGACGAAAGCTTGGACGCGTCAGCTGTGTCGCCACGAAGGGGTCTACTGTCGTGGAGCAGGAGGGCAAGCAGGGTCGGTGGGGAAATTGTATTTATTATTTACACGCGACATGGCCAAAATTACAGACCTCCGGAACTGCTGCAACTGCGACGAACTTTCAAAGGGTACGTCAGGCATTGCATTCGGCAGGGGCTCCCCAGGCGCATGCGTCCAACTGGAACAGCAGGAGGAGGAGGTGGCTCGTGACGCTTGAGGGGGGCAAGAGGAGTATCGGCATATGTACGTATATTGCGGTGGGGGAAGAGGAGGCGAGGCAATGGTTCAATGGCAGCCCAATGAATGCGTAATTTGCGTACGCATCATGCTAACCGGCTGCCGCATCACCTCACATCCTGACCGCTGATGGATGGCATTTCTAGAGGCTGTCGTCAGCAGTTTCATCCTGCTGTAGGAGGGACTCTTCTACTCACCAGCCAATCGGAGAGCTGCCTAGGCTGGTATAGGGATCATCGTGGGCATCGTAAAAGTCCTCTTCACCTTCGCTGCTCGAGTAGGAGGTCTCGGGCACAACCAGACCCAGGGGCGCTGTGGTGGCTGCAAAGCGGAATACAAATCGGAATTAGCAATAGACTGGCAATATTAGCTTAAATAGAACTCGAGGAGCAATCGACCAGAGGCCCACTTGACCCTGAGCTAATTGCCCACCGAGATATTTACAATGCTAAACAAATTTGTGGCATTCTAGCACTTGACCACTCACCATTTTCCGTGATTGAATCATCCTCGTCGTCCCCTGGTTCGCCCTTGCCGGCTAACATATCCTTTGACATCCCTATGCCACCGCCGATGATGACACCGCCGCTGGCCGAGGAGGTTGTTGATGCGGCTGCCTGGGGACCGTTGTATATGCCATTGATGGGATGGGCCATGTTTTTGGCAATCTGTAGGCTAACAATCGAGTGCTTGATGTGATCCAGCATGGCCTGCAAAGAGAAGGGGTATTTTGGTTTTCTTTATTTTTTTTTCAATGGACAGGCCAGGCCAATCGATTCGCCTTCGCCAAAGTTTGGCAAGGAAATGAAGAGCGACTGTTGGCCAGCAGACCCCTCTGCCAGCTGCTGGGCGGGTGTTATTCTCCCAAGCTCGTGCATCTGGCCATAGGGCTAACCCTGAACTTGCATTTTAAATCGATGGGGATGGCGGGGGGAAGAGAGGCCTAAATAGTGTGCCTTGGAAAACGTGTGTCGTTAAAGTTACTTTAGATAGACTAGACTACTAGTATATCGTAAATTCGTAATTCCAGTAATAAATACTATATATATATATTTTGTTAGATTTTGTGTCCGAGAGTTCAGCGAAATGGAGAATAAAATGGAGGGTGATTCGGACACCGAGCTGCTTGATCCGTTCAAGCACAGCATGGCTGAGGTCAGCTCCCGGGTCGATGCCTACAAGAGACGCCTGGAGGAGAAGGATATGCAACTCAAGATGGCAAGCCTCAGTCTGCAGTCGAGTTTCTGCGCGCTGAGCTTCGACTTGATTGGTATTCGACAGGATATAGAAAAGTTGGAGCGACAGAAGGAGCAGCACCAGCAGCTGCAACGGGAGCTCATGGCGCGCCTGGAGCCCGATACCATTGAAGTGTCTACTGCAGAGAATGGCTCTCCGAAGGTGGAGATAAATAACTGCAACGCGCCGGAATGCAAAGACGAAATGGTTTTCATTCGATTCGGCCCAAGTAAGTGCCCATATCAGAACTGTCGGCGCCAAATGGACAGCCAGTTGCTTCTGCTGCACTATCTCTTCGACCACGAGCAGGAGAATTCTGGCGTCCAGCAGTGCCACCGGCTGATGGAGGGCCAACGCACGGTGTTGTCCTTTCAGGCCATGAACTATCCCTTTGGGGTGAACCAGGTGCTGGGGCTGCTTGCCTACTGCGGCACGGTGGAACAGCAGTTTGTTCAACAGAAGAGCCCAATGCGCCGGAAGGTCTACAACAGCTTCCTGCCGCAGCAGCACGTGCACATGGAGAGCGACATACCCGTTGTTGTTTTAATGTGCAGGACGAAGCCCAGTGCTATGCTCTCGGAAAAGTTGCAGGCGCGCCAAAGCCACCTGCTGGACCAATACACGGATCACATTTTCGTGATCTGGCTGGTCACGCCCAACATCAGGCGTAAACTGAATGCCACACTTTATTTATGCGGCCGCGATGCCGCTGTCATGGGATGTAGTGTGGTGCGTGTGCGGGAAGTCAACCGGAGCCAGGAAACGCACCGCTTCATGCCCGTGGATTCTAACTACTGGCGACTGACTTATGCCGAGATGCAGAAGCTCTCAAACGGCTTCCGCGACGAGCTACACCTGGAAATCGGCCTCACAGAGGTACCGCCCACGTAACTTCCGTTAAATTGACATTCACCGACTGCCCGCCCCTCCGTTCGACCCTTCGCGTACTTACACTGGCGTTGTCCTGTAGCGCTTTACATTTGGCCTGCTCGTCGGGGTCGCTCAGCTCCGCGATGCGCTTTTCCAGCAACTGTTTTGAGTGGAAGAAAAAAATACGTTAAATTACATAATTCGTTTGCATTCCGTGGGAAGGGACACAAGGTTGCGAGAACAACTCACGTTTGTCTGCTCTATCATCAGCTGGAGGTAGGCATCCGCTTCGGAAACGCGGCGTGCTAGCAGCTCCAGGTGATTGGGCCGTTTGCCGCCATAGCTGGACTCCTTGGTATACCCGCCAGCGATGTAGAAGGCGCTCTGACTGTCCCACAGACGCGAGCGGTTCGCGTGGCGTCGTATTGTGTCCTCCAAACGTCTCACCCACTGCTCCCGCTCCTCGCTATGTCGCGCCTGCATACACCGACACCAGTGAGAGAGAAAAAAGTTTTATCGTTACAAAGCGCCAACCACCAAAAGGAAGAACGGAAGAGGGACAAGCCGAGCCGAAGAGTACATACTCTTCCATGGTTGTAATAGGTTGAACACAAAGTGTTGTTATTCTGACTGAGGAAGGGTTAAGGGTCAAAGAGGGAAAGGTGGCTGCTTGTACGTCAACACATACGTCGTATTTTAATTTTTAAATCAACGAGTAGTTTTATTCAATTGATGCACACACGTGCCGGGCACTTGCCTGAAAATGAAAAGTCTTGTGATCGACGGTTATTGTGAAGGTGTTATCCTCCTGATCATCGATGCCGATCAGGGCGTCCTTGAGTCGCACACATCCGCGTCGCACGCCCTTCATCATCTTCTCCTTGGACTGGAAGCAGAGAAATGCGTTGAAATTTGGGTAAGCTCATTAAACAGAGTCCCTCCGTCCAGTACTTTGGACGGGAATGCGTCAAAGGTGATTGCGGTGGTTCCGAAATCAATGAATTCAAATCAATGCTACTGTGGAATTAAAAATAATGTGCTGCGGAATGCAGCCGCTTAGATGTACGCCAGCAGTTGGAGGCAATAGAACGCGCAATCGGTGCTATCTCTCTATCTCAAGGAACGCATATCTCAAGGAGTAGCTGTGAAGGATACTCCTATAAACGGTCAACCATGGAAGCGGCAACAAGTGAGCACCAAGGACTATGGATATTATCCCATCTACACTCCAGCTCCCATCTAATCTGTCGAATTTTAGGTGCGAGTGCCAAAGTGATGGTGGATTTGAAACATCCTTGGATGATGGCGGATCCGTGGTTCATGGTTGCCACGCTAGGCATATATCTGTACTTCGTGACGTCGGTGGGTCCACTGTAAGTCTGATATGATAATGAAGCTCGTTTGCATTTCATGCCACTGAACCAAGTTGAACCTTTGTACAGAAAATATTTTAAGCAATTCAGGGCCTTCGACAAAATTATGCAAGAACTAGTCGGAAACGAGCTTTCAATCCGTTGTCCACTTTCAGATTTATGCAGTTCCGCAAGCCCTACGAGCTCAAAAAGCTGATTATAGCCCACAACGTGATCCAGGTCGTCTCCTGCATATACATCATTAGAGAGGTGAGTGAGTAGGAGCGGGAGCGATGCAAGATCTGTGATCTCGGATGTTTGTTTGAATCTTTCACAGATTTTCTATCTGTCGGACAATTCCATATATATTTTCTGGAAATGCCGAGACCTCGGCAGCAGTCCCGAGATGGTGAGGCGCTACTTTGAGCTGGCATACTTCCTCTTTTTTCTGAAGGCGTCGGAGCTTTTGGAGACGGTGATCTTTGTGCTGCGCAAGAAGCAGAATCAAGTGTCAAATCTGCACCTTTTCCATCACTTGTCCACCCTGACGCTAGTATATATTCTTATACACTACAACCAGAATGGTAATGTTCTTTGATCTGCCATCCAATGATTCAAAGTGTAATGCTATCCATTCCCCTTCACTTCGTCAACAGGTCTTGCTGCTTACTACGTCGTCTTCCTCAACTCCGTTGTGCACATCTTCATGTACTCGTATTACTTAGTGGCAGCGGTGGCCGATAAGAGCACTATCCGCGCTCTGACGCCCGTCAAGAAGTTCATTACAGTGATTCAAATGGTGCAGTTCTGCCTCATATTGACCCAGGTGGCGTTCCAGACTGCATTTTGCGGCATTCCGAAAGTAGTTTTTGGCTACTTCACGTTTGTTATAACGGTCATGTTGTATGGCTTTTATGACTTTTTTACGAGAGCCTACAGTAGCCCAAAGCATGGCAAGAGCGAATCTTCTGTGGAGTAAATATATGAATAAGAACAATACATTCGTCCGGACCAACAAATCTGCCTTTATCTCTATACAATTTATCCAAATGCACAATGCAGATAAGATAATAGTTCTGGGCAATTGCTGTGATTCTGGTTGGAGGCGTCGGTATCGGAGTCTCGGCGTGATACGTGGAGAAATGTTATTGGCATGCTATTATTCATATTCCAGCTGACATACAGCGCTCACTATCTGTCGCACACACACTCACCGTGTAGTAGGAGAGCAGGCCCGCATTCTCGTCCAGCACGAAGAAGCGGTACTGCCAGCCCTTCATCACGTTCGTCCATTTGCTCAGGGTTCCTTCCAGTGTGCTGGCGCCGGCACCAGCCCCAGCTCCAGCTCCAAATCCAGCACCAGAACTGGGCGCACTTGAAGGAGTACTGGCCATTTTTCCAGCGGCTGCAGTATCAGTATCTGCAGCCTGAGCCTGAGCTCGCCCCTCCTCCACGACTGCCTTGCCTGGATCTTTCCGTGCCGCTGGCGCTCGCGCCAACCAATTGGAGAAACTTGGCTAAACGATGCTGATGACGCAATATGATCCCTCCTTGCTCTTCTCGGTCAAAAAATCTCGCTCACGGGCTTCCCGGACTCGAGTCCGTTTTGCAAAACAAAGGTACAGAGTGACCGCGGGTGCTCCGATATACGGTCCGACCCTCAGAAATATACAGAAATATACCGTGTCATTTTAAAAATATACCGTAAATATACTGACGAATTTAAGTTCTGTTTTACATGTTCCTCGTTTTTGATCTTCCGTGGAATATTACCAGTTACATAGAACATTTAGCCATGCCCACATAATTTTAACCCATTGATGAATCAATTTTCTACACAATTGGTTAGTTTTTAGTCCTTGCTTTTATTGTATTTTGACTAAAACAAGGTTTGAACAAAATAGTTCAACAAAAAATCAGTCGCAATGTGGCTGGTATTTAAAGACATGATGCGCGTATAGGCCTTTGTGCACCCTATTTTGTTAATTTTATATGAAGATCAAACGTAATTTACAAAGACCTTTAATCAAATTGATATTCTTTAGACATATTCAAGTACATTATAAGTATCTTGTATATATTTATGTAGATCCTGATACCCACTGAGCCTTGGAAGACAAACATTTTCTCAATTCTATAACATCCATTTCCCCCAGGGTATGTGTGCATGGAATCAGCAACATGTTTGTGTATGGAATGGGACTCATTGTTGCTAAAGCAAAACTGCGGCGAATCGGGTATTGCCTATATTGCTTTATCCCATAGATAAATGTATTTTCTACAAGATTGCTTCTTTTAATTACCTTAATGTATTTTATTTTGACCAAAAAACGGCTTTCAAGTAAATGTTGCAGCAACTTTTGTGTATGGAATGCGCAACATTTGTGTATGGAATGAGACTCATTGTTGCTAAAGCGAATTGGGGTGAAATGCGGCGAACTGCGGCGAATTGCGGCGAATTCAAATTTTCTCATATTCTTTGTTCCGTTGAATAATACTATCTATATGGAACATTTAGCCATGCCCACTCAATTTTATTCGATTGATGAATCAATTCTATACATGATTGGCCTATTCGTAATACTTGCATTTTTTGGATTTTTATATAAAATCTAAAATTAAATTAATAGATGACAAAAATACTAAAAAACACCACATGGGAGCGCGGCGAAAACCAGTTTCTACAGTATATACGGTCTCACTTGAAAAATATACCGAGTGGTGCGCGCCAAATCGAACTTTTTTGAATGTGAGCGACAAGGATTTAAATGTTGTCAACCGGGCCTTTATCTATGCCCACATAATTTTATACGATTAATGAAGCAATTTTCTACAAAATTGGTTAGTTTGTAGTCCTTGCTTTTATTGTATTTTGACTAAAACACGGTTTTCAAGTAAATGTTGCCGCAACATTGTGTTGAATGGGACTCATTGTTGCTAAAGCGAAACTGCGGCGAATCGGGTATTGCCTATATTTCAAGCTATATAGATTTGCCCACTTAGCTTTATCCCATAGATAAATGCATTTTCTACAAGATTGCTTCTTTTAATTACCTTAATGTATTTTATTTTGACCAAAAAACGGCTTTCAAGTAAATGTTGCAGCAACTTTTGTGTATGGAATGCGCAACATTTGTGTATGGAATGAGACTCATTGTTGCTAAAGCGAATTGGGGTGAAATGCGGCGAACTGCGGCGAATTCAAATTTTCTCATATTCTTTGTTCCGTTGAATAATACTATTTATATAGAACATTTAGCCATGCCCACTCAATTTTATTCGATTGATGAATCAATTCTATACATGATTGGCCTATTCAAAATACTTGCATTTATCGGATTTTTATATAAAATTGAAAATTTAATTAATATATTGATGAAATTTACAAAAATACCATGGGAGCGCGGCGAAAACCAGTATTTCTACAGTATGACCCTCAGAACATCACCGAAATATACGGTCTCATTTGAAAAATATACCGAGTGGTGCGCGCCAAATCGAACTTTTTTGAATGTGAGCGACAAGGATTTAAATGTTGTCAACCGGGCCTTTATCTATGCCCACATAATTTTATACGATTAATGAATCAATTTTATATTTAACCGGCGTATTCCTAATACTTGCTTTTATTGTATTTTGACTAAACAAGGTTTTCAAGTAAATGTTGCCGCAACATTGTGTATGGAATGAGACTCATTGTTGCTAAAGCGAATTGGGGTGAAATGCGGCGAACTGCGGCGAATTGCGGCGAATTCAAATTTTCTCATATTCTTTGTTCCGTTGAATAATACTATCTATATGGAACATTTAGCCATGCCCACTCAATTTTATTCGATTGATGAATCAATTCTATACATGATTGGCCTATTCGTAATACTTGCATTTATTGGATTTTTATATAAAATCTAAAATTAAATTAATAGATGACAAAAATACCATTTAGCACTAAAAAAACACCACATGGGAGCGCGGCGAAAACCAGTTTCTACAGTATATACGGTCTCACTTGAAAAATATACCGAGTGGTGCGCGCCAAATCGAACTTTTTTGAATGTGAGCTCCCGGTTATGGTTGCAGCTCGGATTCGTCCATCGTGGCGCGGCTTATGGAGTCCGAGGCGACTCTGTTCAAGTAATGCACCCGCGACGCGTCTCGAGGACGAGGGAACGCGGCTTCTCCACCCCCCTTCCACAAAGCACGACGGCTGCCATCCACGCGGGTGATCTCGATGAGATGAGCCTCCGCATCGGACCGACGCGAGAACATGCCCCATTCCCCACGTCTTTCCATCGCACCAGACGCCAGTTGCCGTTTTAGCCTTGTCACTTGTAAAGACAAGACTTTTTTTCATAACTTTATTCAAAAGTACATAAACCAACGATTTATTTGCTTAATTTCAAATCAATTACATTTCCGCTCAACAGCACCAACTAAAACTAAAACACTTAGGACCTTAAGAAGAAAGCATATCAACTACGGCTTGGTTGGGCAGGGCACGAATTTTGGTCTCAAGCACTTAACTAAGCTAAAAACAAATCCCATCCGGGTGGAGCTGTCGCTTAACTGGCGAAGAAACACCTGTAGAGCATGTATAGGATGCCAAAGAGCCAGATACCCTTGTAGACCTTGTCCACCACCCACATACTGAAAGGCAGATTGAGATAAGTGCATGTTTCTTGTCAGGATTCCAAAGTACTTACACTTTCATGTGTCTCCGGGCCGCTGGAATGGATTCGTCCGACTCCTTCAGGATCAGACGACGGGCGCAGAGCACACAGTTGGTGAAGTAATCGATCAGATCGAGCTCGATCTTTTCTATCACATATGTCTTCCGCTCTTTGTTGTTCATTAGCTTCCGTAGCTTCACAGCCTCCGAATTGTCAAAGTTCCAGACGTTGTTTGCATAATACTCGAATACCTCGAAGCCCTTAAAGATGCGATTCTGGACGCGGCACAGTACTGGGGGGTAGCGAAGCAGCCAAAGCAGGGCATCCACGAACAGGGCCGGCATCCATTGGAAGAGGATCATGCAGATGCAGTGCACCCAGTAGTTGGATTTCATGGATCCGCCCGGGTACCAGGCTACGCCGTTCAGAGGCACCTTGTTCTCGATGACCCAGCGGCCGAGCTCGATGATCTCTGCCCAGGATACCTTGATGTCGTTCGAGGACGTCATGTGGGCCACACGGTTCGTGTTGTCTGTGCCGGCCGTGATGTTCCTCCAGCTGGCCACCAGTATGCCATTCACAGCCACGTCGACGGGCAGGAAGTCACCGTATCCGGACGATTTGCAGTACATGGTGCGGATGACTCCCTTGCCGGCGCCGATGAGCAGGCCCGTCGGTCCATTGATGTTGTCTGTCCAGCCGGGAATGGGCTCCTTCCAAATGGGAATAACTATCGAGGGCCGCAGAATGACGGCTGGCAGCTCCTTGAACTTCTCCACCACCAGGGCTTCGGCCAAGGACTTGGTGTAGGCATAGGTGTTAGGTATATCGCCCAGGATCTTCTTCTCAATGGTGGCCACCTCGTCGTCCGACAGCCACTCGCAGGCCTGCATCACCTTGTGCGGGTCTGCGGGAGGATCATAGGGCTTCTCGTACAGCGTCTTCACGTGTAGGTGGCAGTAGGCCGTCGAGCAGTAGGCGAAGAACTCTAGATGCTTCAGACTGCCAGCCAACTCAAGCATATACTTGGTGCCGCGCGTGTTCATGAAGACGGCGCTGCGCAGCGGCTCATCGAAGCTAATGCAGAAGGAAGTTTACGAGTATTAATAGAATAGATACAAATGTATCGCACAGAGGTGTTACGTACCGCACTGTGGCCGCACAGTGGTATACGATGGACACTTCCTCGCGCAACGTAGCCAGGTCCTGCTCGGAGATGCCGAGGCCAGGTAGGAGGACATCGCCGGCTATGGCCACCACCTGCTGCAGGATGCGCTCCTCTCCGCGCTGCTGCTTCACCTGGTCAAAGAGCTAAAAACACACACGCATATCGGAGGTTTATTATTAAACTAAATGAGGCCATGAATTTTCATAATTCGCATTAATTTCCAAGGCTGCCACTGCTTACCACGTTCTGGAATATATCCTTGATGCGCTCCTGTGGATCCTTGCCCTTCTTGGGGCGAATGAGCAGATAAATGTGTTTCAGTTCGCCACACGAGCTGCGGTAATTAATAATATTGCAACATGAGCACAGATTGAGATTAATTGATGTGCGCCGTGCGAGGCCAGCTAACCTTCGACCCAAGCACACATCCGCCCAACCACCCACTCACCGCAAAAGCTTCTCGACCAGGACCTTTCCCAGGAATCCAGTGCCTCCTGTGATGAACAGACTGCGCCCCTTGAAGCACTCTGCAATGCGATCCACCTCGTTTTCGTCCACATTGCCTATGGTCGCCAGGTCATTCTTCTCGTACACAAACTTCGGTTTGGCGGTCATCTCTGGCTGATGATGTCTTTGACGATGGCGATGAGGATGATGTATGTGTTGATTCTCTGTCAGATATGGAAATGGAAGCCTCGTCACGTAATTGTCACATCATAGCCAAGTGCACTTTTAATTTCATTTGATCTTGGTCGTAAAGTTGTCCGGGCCTGTTATGTGGCAACAACCAGTCCGAGACTCGGCCAGGCGACAAACGCAGATCACAGCCGCTTTCAGCCACACTCCGCTGGCGCTGTCCCCAATCCATGCAGTGTCAACGCAGTGACCATCGAGTGGGCAAGCGAACCGACACCAATTTTGAATTACGGCACTTTGGCGATTGCCACATCTGTGCCTCATGCCGCATGCCGCCCCGATACTGATATGAGCCATGAGCTTGCCTGCCAGTGCGCTCGGGCATGTCCACTTCACTGCAGCGGACATAAGAAAACCTGTGTCCTTCAAGTTGTTGACTTACATCCGATCGAAAGCCGTCCACTGACACAGTGACCCACAACACCACATGGCGATTGGAATAAACGGACTTGGACCCCAGAGTATAGAGCGGACCCACCCAGCAATGGAAAGCAATGAGATATGGGATGTGATACCTAATAATCCGAACCGCCTACCGCTCCAACTGCTACTGAAACTTGACACTGAAGCCAGGTCCGACTCGGACTTGGCCATAAAAACAAACAACGAAGCTTGGGTATAGTTTCAGATCTACTTTTTTATGGCCGCCAAGTTTTGATGCAATTTTGTAAACGGCCTGAATGTCTTGGGCCTAAATAAAAGGCGTTAATGACTACAGCATTGGCAGATCAACAGCGACAGTGGCAAAAGAATGGAAAAGCCCCGGGGCCAGGCCAAGATCAAAATAATTAAGCTGCAGACCATACGTATAATTCCGTTTGATACCAAAGACTTGAGAAGCGAACGTGATTTTTGAAAGTGAAATTCCCTTGGGCAGAGGGCAGACCAGGCCTACTGTTAGCCTGGTTAACCACTAAACGCGACTGCCAGACTGACTGTTGACCCGCTTGTCTCGTGTTAGTACATGTACCAATTATTGTAGTTTCAGATCTACAATCTTGTTGCCATCGGCGGAACTTTCCTAAGGCAGAGTCCA
The DNA here is from genome assembly GCF_003286085.1 of Drosophila persimilis. Lineage (NCBI taxonomy): Eukaryota > Metazoa > Arthropoda > Insecta > Diptera > Drosophilidae > Drosophila > Drosophila persimilis. The sequence continues at coordinate 13,406,307 of NW_020825289.1, forward strand.
TAAACGTTTCCATCTTTGCATCTCTGTCAGGTCTTTCTGCCAGTCATGACTCCGAGTCTAAGGGGAATCAATGGGGATCTATCTACAATTCACAGCAGTGGTTATTGTTGATGCAGGCATTGCATGGACGGATCAACAGCTGCAACCGCTCGAGAAGAATGTAAGCAACATGAGGTGGCACTCGAATTGGCACTGGCACTGGGATTACAGATTGGAGTGGAGGCAGGAGTTTGGGGCCAGGAGTCTGGTGTCTGGGTGGGGGGTTTACTCGAAGCCAAGACACAATTTCGTAATAGCCGAAAAATGCTTTCTGCTCTGTGTGTTTCTTTTCTTTTGGCCACGGTTGGGCAACCAGTTTTGGCCTGAACAGAGATGTCAACGATGCGATTAATAATCAGGGAAACCAAGGAGTGGAAAACTAACGTTATTGGCTAATTGAATATAAAGTTTACTGGCATTTGTTTTATATCATGAGACCAGAAAATAAGGACACGGACATTCCACTTAAATTGTATTTCTTACAATAAACTTTGCACTTCGACTCGCACGCCTTGAACTGGACTTAAATGCCGCTTAAATCTATTGTAAGTAGTCCAATACAAAGTCCCCTTTTGAATGGAAATCACATTAATTATTTAATTTTTTCATCAATAAGCCGATCAATTGATTGCTGTTTTATATGCAGAATTATCCAAGCAAGCAGTTGGCACCTTCAGTTGACAATGGTGGAGAAAAACCCTTTGGCCGGACGAAAATACACACAGATACTCAGATATTCAGCTACTCAGTACTCAGTACACGGATGCCGATATTTCTTCCGGGTGTTGACCTGCACACACCAAATGCTAAACACAAACTGATCAGACCTGGCTGCGGCATCCACAGAAAGAGTCGTGCACTCGAAACAAACTTAATAGAAAATAAAACGAAAACAACTTTAGGCTAAACTATGTATCAAGCTAGTTAAGGCACACACAGATGCACAGACGTACAGATACACAGTCAGAGGGGCCACAGATCTACAGAGGCTAGCGGAACACACAGACACACCAAAACCCAGAGGAGAGCCAGAGAGAAGTGACATACCATACGAACATACGAGCATATGCAAAGAGCGTGCAACGAGAGAGCGGGCTTCCCCCAGTCCCGCTCCACCATTCAGCAGCGCCGGCAGCAGCAGTCAACGGTCAGAGGTTTCTACTACTGTGCGGCGCTTTCTCACCTGGCTCTGGGTTCGACTCTGAGACGGTCGACGTTTACCTGCTCAGCGGCTACATTTGCTTTGGATACTCACATCCGCCATGCACTCAGAACATGATGAAACTGTGCATCTGGTGGTGGTGCTGTTGCTGCTGTTGCTGCTGGTCAAGCCATCAATTTGTGGGCCAAGCGATGATGGCCAGACGTTGCGCATACGCAGTGTGTGTCCTCCCCCGAATAGGGAAAACTACTGCGGCCGCTTTAGCTACTGAATCCGAACCAATCTGGCACGGCCCGGCCCCGGCCCGCCTTTATGGCCTGCATAAATCTCCATTGCGCTGGCCATTAATTAGACAGAGTTTGTTAGTTACAGTTGTTAGGCAAATGCGCGCGGATTCGGCACACAATCATAAATTTCGTTGGACTGCAGCTCGGCGATAAAGACGGCCATTGGAAGCGTGACAGATAGAAGAGCAGACAAAAATTTGACAATGGCATTGACATCGAAATATCGTCGTGGTGTGGTTTTGGCTCTATTTTTAGCCAGGGCTATGGCTAATCAAATATTAACGAAAGGCTCTCCGAAGCATTAGATACCGTTAAAGATCGACTATTACAATGGTAGCATAAAGATACACTTTTAGTGGCACTACAGCGAGCAGTTTATGTGTTAGCTGCATTACAAAGCAGTTAGTCACGCTAGTCATAGCCAGATTGTTGAAATGGCTATTGATAATTGAAAAAGCTATTGCCCTCTGTATGAATGTTAAAAAAGCCAAACGGAGAGAGTGTGTCCAAAGAAGCCTTCCAATCCTTAACTGTTGCTATGCTTACGATTGATTTAAAGCGACCTCAAGTGCACACCTCATCTCGGGGCAAAGGCAACCCATCGAAGAATCATTTTGGCCAGTAACTGGGGGACTGGCACACGTCGAAGATCGTGGCTTGGTCAACAAACCGCTTTGAACTTGAGTTGGTCATTTCGATTGTCATTTCTGTTTCGTTTCCCAGTGACTTTGGTTTCGTTTTCCGCAGCGATTTATGCAAATGAAGCCATCAGCATGTTTAAGTATCCAAACTGGTTTCTATTGATTTCGGACGATCGTAAAGTGAGCATCCAACACATTAAGCCAGACGACAAGCAGATACATGACAATGGACCTGACACATTTCTGCCTCATCATGCCCAGTGGACAAAGTCATTGATAAAACGGGCATAGTACGTACGTACAAGAAACAACACGCACAGATACAGAGACAGAATTGGGCTAACTGGCAGACTTGTCTTCAAAACTTTGGCCTTTCAAAGTGTGGCCCTAATTATAGACTTCCGCCTTTGAACAGTTTCGCAGCCCCACCCAAGAGGAGGGGCCTGAGACAAAGACAGGGACTGGGACAGAGGGACAGAGACAGGCCTGAAAAATGCTTGCCACAGGCGCCACAACGTATCCCGTTACATGGCCATAAAGCTCTATAAACGATGCGACCGAGGGCAAATTATAGCGTATACGAACACGTAGACGATCCACTCGCCGATGGCTAATTGGACGTGCCAGGCGAGGCTACTCCTTCCCCTGCTGATGCCACTGCTGATGCCACTGCTGCTGCCCCGGCTGCTGCCCCGGCTACTGCTCCGGCTGCTGCTGTTCCTTCTGGAACTTAAAAGCGGGCGTAACATAACAATTGTGGGCGATTTGCATACAATTTGGAGCTCCAGTAACCAGCAAACTGGCGTCAAAATGTTGCTACGTCATTGCTGGTACTGTTTTTGTTGGTTGAATGTTGATGTTGAATGAAGTGCACACAATGAATCTGGCCTGGCCTTTGTCTGGCTGACAGTCATGACAAACATATCTGGGCAAGGGCAGACCGCAGTCCATGGACCAGAGATGGACATTGTCAAGGTCTCCTTCCGGTCTGTTGTTGCAGGTAATCTGCATTTAGCCATTCAAAAAACTGTATTCATCCCACGGCAAACAGATATCCGAGAGGCCATGCAATTCCCGTTCTAACAGCCCCCAAGAGTTGGGGGGTGGGATCTCTGTTCGTGAAACATGTTGCTGCAACACTTGTTGCTTGTACCCACACGCACCTCCTGACGGAGGCAGCAACAGTAGCAGCAAGAGAAGTTTCGCACCACTCGCCCACGGTCCCTCGCAAAGGACCCCATATAAAACAGGATGTTTCGCCAAACATTTGCACAGAACAGTTTCACATTCGCCCGGACAACAAGTGTGTGTGTGTGTATGTGTGGCATCCAGAGATACGCACGAGCGGCATAATCTAGTCCTCCAGAGCCAGCCTTTTGTGGCCCCAGAAGACAGGTGGGTAGCCTAATTACTGTGAAATGTGGCATCCCCTGACTGGTGTGATTGGTTAATTGCACAAAATCTATTGAAATTGTGCCTTGCACCAGAGCCAAATATTATATCAGTGCGTCATTAATTAGTCCATTAACCGACGTCTCTTCGGAAGAACACTACACCGGCCAAAACACTAGCTTTTTGACTCTTCTTTGCCAGAAATATTATAAAGATTAAATCAATATATTATTGTGTAATTGCATTGAGATATACAGTCTCATCATTTTGCACTATTTCTGGAATATATATTTTAAGTGGGTGTCATTTTGTATATTTTGTAGTTTTACAAATTCATTTTGAGATTACAATTTTATGCTGGTGCCTACGAAACCTTTCACTCGTATTAAAAACAGCTTATTAACAATTATTTAATCAATTAACAATGTTTTTCCTGAAAACTGTGTATTTTTTAAATGTATCATGCAACTCATGCATTGAAGCCTTAGCTTAACTTTTTCTCATATACATATTTTATTCGCTTAAAATAGATGTTTTTCCCTCAAAAGCCGAGTATTTGAATACATATTAAATATACACTTCAAACTAATTTAATGTAACTCCCCATCTAAGTAGAAAAGCTGCAGATTATACATTATTCCATTTCGGGAACTTTGTGGGGATTGTGTTGGTAGGTAGACGTGTGCATCACCCACCTTATAATGAGAGGTATACATAGGTCCTCTGCATCCGAACACCCGCACACATCCAACGATACCCGATACACGAGGGAAACAAATAGTCACCGTCCTCAACAGTCATTTTGGTTAATGAAAGCAAATTGAAATATTTATGACTGCACTTTGGTGGCGCGGTAAGGAGAGACGACAAGACAGTAGAGGCAGCCAGCCGCAGAGCGTCACTAGATTTTCATTTGCATTCACACTTTTTCCATGGAAAATACATATGACATTTAAGAGTCTTAGTGCAACGTTTTTGATTTACGAGTATCTGTGGCACTGGCTCATCTCATCGCATCGCATCGCATCTCACATCTACCCTGACAACCGGAATGGCCCGCGACAATCATTTGTCTTGGCACTTGTCCCCAGTAGCAGGACCCACCTGACAAATGATTTTTAAATGCTCCCAACAACAGAACGACTGGGCGGAGCAGTCGGAGGAGCCACTTCAAAGGTATCTCATGCCGCATATCTCTCATATACCATGTAAATCAGGTTACATCTGTCTCAAACTACAAAGTCCCATCCGACATATCGATGGCTAAGCAAATTAACGAGTGTGTTATTGATACGCCAGCACCCAGCACCCAGCTTCACTGTTTCACTGTTTCACTGTTCCGCGGAAGGAATGAGGAGATTACACAGAACAGAAGGCACGCACAAGGCACACACTCGTATACTATACTCGTATACTCGTATACACGTAGCAGCTTACATTTATGAATTTTAAATGCACATTTCGGCATCGCAAATCAATCAGACGTTTGGCAATTGCCGTCTACCCACTTCACAATCGTTGATTCCTGGCTTTTGGAGTGGTCGTCTGTCGCTCCGTCCAGAAGTGCCTCATGTCATTGCTTGCATCATATTTGCCCGCTGTTCATAAATGAAATGATGTCTGGTTTTTGGTGTTTTATTGCAGCTGGACCCTTGAGTACCCCATGTGGCAATATCTAGCCGCAACCAGAAACCGCTGCACTTGCAGTGGCTATTGTAGAGGTGTGAACAGCGATTAATTGGTCAAATTTTTATTCAAATTTTTCGCTGCTTGCCCAGCCAGAATGACTGAATACCAGTCCTGATTGTTCGGGAGACTCAAAATTAAGCAAGTACAAAGTACGGAGACAGACAAAATGTGTGTTAATGCTAATGCTCAGGTTGCGAAGTCCGCTCATCAGCCAAGTTGGAGGTCAAGTTTTTTCTGTTTTTTGTCTGTCCCGAGTTGTCTGAGCAGGTTTTCTACATTATTTCTTTTTGGAGCAATCAAAATCACACAGTCACAGAGAAGTCTTTGGGCTGAGTGTTAATTTGGACCCCTGCTGGCAAAGGTTTAACGCTGGCGTGGCTAAGAGCGACTGCGAGAATATGGCAGTCTGTTCATCTTCATCTGAAAGGGGTCTTTGTCTTTGCCATGCAGATGCATCAACACAGCACCTTCTCGTTCAGTTGAATGCCACCCAACGGATCAGTTTGCCATAAGCAGGAGGGCAGGCCGAGGCAGAGCACCATCGTAATAACACCAGAACTGAGCACCGTCACCATATCCAAAAGCCATAATCATTTGCATCTCTAATGGCCCTACTGTGGCATCCTCCGGACGTCATACATCAACACCCCCATACACATCCACAGCCACATCCACAGCCACTCGCACTCCCTTTGGTTAGCGACTTGTGCCGTGGCCAACAAGTGTTAATGCCTGTAAACTCTCATCCGCCTGTTGTTTGGGCTAGGTGCCAATGTGGAGGGAGGGCCTGGGGCTCCTGTTGCTGTGGCTTTAATGCGGTTGGTTAACTTTTAACAGCCATATCTCCGGCCATAAATATTATGATGCTTAATTAGCGGGACACTTTTTCTGCAGTTGAGTAAGGAATGGGGGAAGGGAAGGGTTTGCAAGATGTAGGCATCTTCTGGCTAAGCTACAGTTGCCCGCTAAGTAAAATGGACGTTCGGCCGCCAGCGTTAATGTGATTAAAAGTTGCAATAGATAATCTGCGGTGGCATCTTGGGCCAACTGGTAATTAATTCCCACTCTCTCTTGGTTCATCTTTCAGACAAGATGGGCATTGCCTTGATGTTCCTGCTGGCGCTCTACCAGATGCAGTCGGCCATCCACAGCGAGATCATTGAGTCGCCCAATTTCGGTTCGAATGCCCTGCTGGAGTCAGACACGGATGCGGATCAGGGCTCCAGTTTTCAGACGGGCCATAGGGAAATCCTTCAAGATGCCGAAGAGAAGCCGGATCAAACAGAACAGGAGTTTCGGTATCCCATCTCGGCCATAGGCATCGACTATGCCAGGAATTCGGTGATTCTGCGTTTCCAGAAGCACGGCCGAAGGCAGCGCCTCAAGTACGATCCGGAGCTGGAGGCCAAGCGTAGGTCCCTGCAGGATAACTTCATGCACTTTGGCAAGCGGCAGGAGGAGCAGATGCCTCCAGACGAAAGCTATGGCTCTGATGGGGAAGAGGGTATGGTGAAGCGGTCTGACATGGATCGCTATAGTCGCGATCCCAAGCAGGATTTTATGCGATTCGGTAGGGATCCGAAGCAGGACTTTATGCGCTTCGGCCGGGATCCGAAACAGGACTTTATGCGTTTCGGCCGGGATCCCTCTGATTTTATGCGGTTTGGAAGGGCTCCATCTGATTTTATGCGGTTTGGCCGGACCCCCTCGGACTTTATGCGATTCGGCAGGACTCCATCGGACTTCATGCGCTTTGGACGGTCGGACAACTTCATGAGACTCGGACGCAGTCCTCACGAGGAGCTGCGAAGTCCCAAGCAGGACTTCATGCGGTTCGGCCGGCCAGACAACTTTATGCGATTCGGACGCTCTGCTCCCCCAGAGTTTGAGCGCTATGGCAAGATGGACTCGAACTTCATGCGCTTTGGAAAGAGCGCCAATCCGGCTGCCCCACCCGCTTCAGGAGCTCCCGAGTCGAACCAGACAAAGTCGCAGCCAGCCAGCAACCAGCCCGGCGAACGGAGTCCCGTGGACAAGGCCATGACTATTCTGTTCAGGAAACAGGAACAACAGCGGCAGTCCAAGAGCGGCGAACAGACCGAACACACAGCTGAGGGTGGGAGCGTGGAACAAGAACAGTTCTACGGTCAGTAGAGAAACACCCCTACCATAGTTCTCATCCATGTAAATATTATCTGACAAGACCACGCTCGGAATGTAATGATTATGATATGAAATGTATTGAAATATAGAACTCTTAAAATACGTATTGCCCTCTTCCCTCGTCAAACTCTTGATAAACGCCTAGGGTGTGAATTTTTAATGGGGCTGGATTAAAAATTCACCACGCTTTGATCTGATCAAATTAAAAGTTGACACTCCACAAATACTACATATAAATACACACTTAATCGAATATATATGTATAGTTTCATTTGAAATGCATTGAAATGTTGTGAACAAGTCCTTTCGAATTAAAATAAAGAATGGTCAAAACACTATCCATATTTTCAAAATTCAAATTAATCCAGAAGATCTGGCAGAGCTGTGCCACTTGTTTATAGAGATGTGAGTCACGTATAGACGTGAAATATACCCACGAACATTATAAACTTTCAAGATTTTAGTATAGTTCAGGTGAAAGATATCGTGGTCATTTTTTTATATGTAAAAATCATTTATTCCAATGGTTTGCATTCAAACCCTTATCGCTCATTCACTTTCAAACAATTTCTATTTGGCGGTCAAGTTGGGTGGGACTTGCTCTCTTTTTTGTGATGGGATATCCTCTCTTCGTTGAGGGACTTTTTCTCGCCACAATGCCACTGCCACTGTTTTTTTTGTTGACCTTTTTCGCTAAAACCTTTTTTTGGGCGATATCCAATAAAAGCAAGTATGTAGAATAAACCAGTTAAGTAAAAAATTCATTCACCAATCGTATAAATTTATGTGGGCATGGCTAAATGTTCTACATAGCTTGTAATATGCCACGGAATATTAAAATCGAGGAATATGTTAAAAAGAACTTGAATTCGTCAGTATATTTACGGTATATTTTTCAAATGAGACCGTATATTTCGGTGATGTTCTGAGGGTCATACTGTAGAAATACTGGTTTTCGCCGCGCTCCCATGGTATTTTTGTAAATTTCATCAATATATTAATTAAATTTTCAATTTTATATAAAAATCCGATAAATGCAAGTATTTCGAATAGGCCAATCATGTATAGAATTGATTCATCAATCGAATAAAATTGAGTGGGCATGGCTAAATGTTCTATATAAATAGTATTATTCAACGGAACAAAGAATATGAGAAATTTGAATTCGCCGCAGTTCGCCCCAGTTCGCTTTAGCAACAATGAGTCTCATTCCATACACAAATGTTGCGCATTCCATACACAAAAGTTGCGGCAACATTTACTTGAAAACCGTTTTTTGGTCAAAATAAAATACATTAAGGTAATTAAAAGAAGCAATCTTGTAGAAAATACATTTATCTATGGGATAAAGCTAAGTGGGCAAATCTATATAGCTTGAAATATAGGCAATACCCGATTCGCCGCAGTTTCGCTTTTGCAACAATGAGTCCCATTCCATACACAAATGTTGCTAATTCCATGCACAAATGTTGCTAATTCCATGCACACATACCCTGGGGGTAATGGATGTTATAGAATTGTGAATATGTTTGTCACCCCAGGCTCCGTAGGCATCAGGATCGACATAAATATATACAAGATACTAATAAGGTACTTGAATATGTCTAAAGAATATCAATTTGAGAAAAGGTCTTAACAAATTACGTTTGATCTTCATATAAAATTAACAAAATAGGGTGCACAAAGGCCTATACGCGCATCATGTCTTTAAATACCAGCCACATTGCGACTGATTTTTTGTTGAACTATTTTGTTTAAGCCTTGTTTTAGTCAAAATACAATAAAAGCAAGGACTAGAAACGAACCAATTGTGTAGAAAATGTATTCATTAATGGGCTAAAATTATGTGGGCTTGGCTAAATGTTCTATATAGCTGGTAATATTCTACGGAAGATCAAAAACGAGGAATATGTAAAATAGACCTTGAATTCGTCGGTATATTTAAGGTATATTTTGGTATATTCCTGAGAGCCAGGCGGTATGTCTTATCAGCTGTCCACAGTTTCCACCTGATAGCGTTCGATCCATTGCTGTTTTTTTGATTGGATTGGCAAATTCTATCAATAGATTCCAAATTAGATCTTGCTATCTGAAGTGGATTGGCGCATTAGTCAACGGTAAACATATTGCATGTGAACTTTAGCACCGGCGCCTACGTCAGTCTCCCTATAGAGGGGTCTAAAGTCCAACCTGTTGCATCGCTCTGATCTTGTTCTTGTTCTTCTTTTGTGTATGTTTTGGAAAAGTGTAAATACAGATATATATATAAATTTATATCCGGGAACCGCACAGCGCAGTGACCGCCTTTTCCAAGCTCTAGAAACCATTGCAAGTGGCCGCCAGGAGGAAAAAATATGTCTGCGCTGCTGAAAATTAACAGAGGTGAGTGGATCTTTGCCAGGGCAGTCTCTTTCTCCCGACAACAAATTTGGTGGATTACATAACCGAAATGACGATCAAGCAATGTGCAACAATAAAAACAGACTGGTCAGCGGAAGACACGAGACAGAGACAAAGATACAGTCTGTGGTCAGTTCTTATCAGGCCATGGAATTTTCCCCTCATCCAGTGATAGATTCTTGTCTGTCTCTCTGTCTCCTCCTAAAAAGTTCAAAGGCTCTTCACGCCCGCCCTAGTGCGCAGCGTGTCAGAGGCCGCCAAATACCCGAGGATTACCACACACTACACGTTGAATCCCCGGGAGAAGGATGGACGGTGGAAGGAGGTCGACATGGAGCGCTGCATCGAGGAGGTAGACATTGTCATTGTTGGAGGGGGACCGGCGGGCATGTCGGCAGCCATCCGGGCCAAGCAGCTGGCCGCTGAGAAAGATCAGGTGAGTGGGCAACCACATACGGCGATGGATGTGATGTGCTGACCAGCGTGCATACATTTCTTATCCCCGCAGGAGATTCGAGTCTGCGTTGTGGAGAAGGCAGCGGAGGTGGGTGGACACATACTCTCCGGAGCTGTTGTGGATCCCATCTCGCTGAACGAACTGATACCTGACTGGCAGGAGCAGGGCGCCCCGCTGAACACGCCCGTGAGCAAGGACACCTTCTCCTTCCTCACCTCCTCGGGTCGCATCTCCATACCCATCTTCAAGGGATGGCCCATGGACAACCATGGAAACTATGTGGTGCGTCTCGGCCACCTCGTCAAATGGCTTGGTGATCAGGCCGAGGCGATGGGTGTAGAGATCTATCCCGGCTGTGCCGCGTCCGAAGTGCTCTTCCACGAGGACGGCAGCGTCAAGGGCATTGCCACCAACGATGTGGGCATTGCCAAGACTGGGGCGCCCAAGGACACCTTTGCCCGCGGCATGGAGCTGCATGCGAAGACCACCATCTTCGCCGAGGGATGTCGTGGCCACCTCACCAAGCAGGTCATGCAAAAGTTCAACTTGAATGAAGGCAGCGAGCCACAGGCCTACGGAATCGGTCTGAAAGAGGTCTGGGAGATTGCCCCCGAAAAGCATCAGTGAGTGGCTGCCTTATAAGTGTGAAAATATACCATTTCTTATAATAATGGAATGCGTTTCAGGCCCGGTTTGGTGGAACACACCATTGGCTGGCCCTTGGATCGATTCACCTATGGTGGATCCTTCCTGTATCACCTGAACGAGCCCACCCCTACGATAGCTGTCGGCTTTGTGGTCGGCCTGAACTACAAGAATCCCTGGCTAAGTCCGTTCCAGGAGTTCCAGCGATTCAAGACGCATGCCAAGGTTCGCGATATATTCGACGGTGCCACCCGCATTGCATATGGAGCCCGGGCCATCAACGAGGGCGGCTACCAGAGCATACCCCAGAAGTTGTCCTTCCCCGGCGGCTGCCTAGTGGGCTGCAGTGCCGGTTTTCTAAATGTTCCCCGCATCAAGGGCTCCCACTATGCCATGAAGAGTGGCATGCTGGCGGCGGAGAGCGCGTTAGAGGCCATCAATGCCGACTCCCAGTCCACCGCTGGCGTGGAGCCGACAAGCTACGCGGATAAGTGAGTGGAATGGATTAACTTAAAATGGAAATGTATGTAATGAAACTCACTCAATGCAGAATCAAGGATTCATTTGTGTGGAAGGATCTGTACAAGGTGCGTAATGTCCATCCCTCGTTCCACAATCCGTTGGGCCTGTACGGCGGTCTCGTCCTGAGTGGCTTCTCCATTTTCATGGGCGGCCGGGAGCCCTGGACCCTGAAGCACGGTCCCCAGGATCACGAATCGCTGCAGCTGGCCAGCGCCAGTGAGCCCATTGTCTACCCCAAACCCGATGGCAAGGTATCCTTCGACCTGCTTTCATCGGTGGCCCTCACCGGCACCAATCATGAGGGCGACCAGCCAGCACATCTCACGTTGAAGGACGACCGCATTCCCGTCGATCACAACCTGGCTCTGTACGAGGGTCCCGAGCAGCGTTTCTGCCCCGCCGGCGTGTACGAGTACGTGCCCAACGAGGAGGGCGGCAACATGAAGCTGCAGATCAACGCTCAAAACTGCATCCACTGCAAAACATGTGATATCAAGGATCCCAAGCAGAATATCAACTGGGTGGTACCCGAGGGAGGTGGCGGCCCCGCCTACAATGGCATGTGAATGGCATCATGGAAATCATCTCCTGTACCGCAATTGCATTTGATTAGTTTGTAAAATTGAGAATTTGATAACACTATTTGGAATTTAAGCTATAAAGTTGCAATAAAATTGTAGATAAAGTGAAAAGTCAGTTGCCAAAAAGGTTTTATTTAAAATGTTCTACCATCGTTTTTTCGGTTTCTGTTGTTCTTGTTTCTTGTTTAAAACACCAACTTAATAGGTAAATACAATAAATTTTCAATTTCAAAACCTTTCATATATATTCAGTGCACGGATAAAACTTGTTCTCTTTTTATATAGCTTCACATATATGTATATATAAGTATGTATTGTATAATATACTATCTTGTTTTTCACCAAAATGGTTTGCAATGGTTTGCTTAGCCGACAATTACGATTTAGTTGTATAATTTGTATTACTTTATTTGTTATTTGAACAGACGATACATCGATGGATACATGGCCTATCCTAACATTTGTGCGACTTCGCATATCCTTTTCCTTAGACCTATCTATAGATTTACCATATCTGCTCAATGGGCTGGGGTCACGGCTGCCACTGGAACATTTATTGGACCACAATCACGGCAATTCAGAAAGAACTAGGGGATCTTTAATACTAACATTCCATAACAGGGAGGTTGCTTTCTGGCATTTCGTTGCCAAGGGACAAGTTTTGCTATCTTCTGGGTGCCATCTGTGGCAGCCGTGGCGCTGGAGCTGCAGACCCATGCTGATGGCCATGTGTTACAAGTCTTTGTTTAATTCTTATATGATGCTGTTCAGGTGCCAAATTAATCCCATTACAACAGTGCAACATGCAACAGGTTCAACATTTTATCTATTACACTAAAGGTACAACGAGTACAATACAATTTACATTCTGAACATTACAATTAGTACCATACGAACGCAGTTAGTGTAGTCTGTCTGTGCTGTGAGTGGTCCCTGTGACCGTAGATCGTCTTGTAGACTGTCATCTGTACAGTGCATCGTTATTCATACACACATTTGCGTACATATGTATGTACATATAACTTATCTATGTAAACTATCATCAATATATTGTTTTCCTAAACTATGTAGTTTTATAGTTCTCTGGATAAGCGGTCTCCACTTCCCTCTCTCAATGCCAATTGAAATTTGTCTTTTTGTACATTACGTGCTGCTTTTAGTTTGAGTTTTTCTCTCGGGACGGGGACTTTATAGAGGGGGGCCCTTACACTCTAAACATGGTTTTGGATAATTCAGTAATCAGTTTTCAGATTTATCTACTCGTACTCGTACGTTTAATTAAATAGCACAGTTAACACACCTGTATTGAAATGTTTCACCATCGAGTTGTCCGTTTATCATTATCATTTGCAATCCAACATAGTACGACATTTATATTTATATTTTTATTTATATTATTTTCCTTTTGTTTTGGTTTTTTTGGTTTTTATTTTATATCGTTTTCGCTTGTTTATTAAAAAGAGGCACTGTTTTTAAGGCAACACTACACAGTGAAGTTATATACCAGGATTTCTATGTACATTCAAACCAAAGAAAAAGTTTTGGGAAATTCCGAAAAGTCTTTTGCAAATCATATGAAAACTCAATGCTACAACATTCTCTCGTACAACATTCAAGGAGAGTGCAATCTATGTACTCTGTGTACTAACATACACATACATGTGTATATATATATATATATACATTTTCATAATCTATGATCAATCAGAGATCATTTCATAGCAAAAGATACCATTCGCCTATTGATGAGATACGATACTTTCGCTGGTAAAAGTTTGCTTCAGTTTCGCTTCAGATCAGGGCATTTTTGTTTACGTTCACCTTTGTTTTGCTTATGCATATAGTATTTGTTATATATTGCTAGAAAATATCATCTATAGTGTTTTGGTTTTCTTTCTATATGGTAGACATATAATTTCGTACTCCTCTTCGGCTCTCATCCATAAATATACGTGTAAAGCTACTCAAATGGGGAAACCTGTAGAGTGTGTGTATGTTTGCTTATTTTTTAATGCTCATCATCTCTCATCTCATCTGGCGCTCCAACTGCCACTGTTTTTCGCATGTGCCTGCATGTGGACACAGTTGCACAGCACAGCGTGCGGACACGGAGGCGGGCCGAGTAATATCGTCTCAAATACAAATATACATAAATATTCTTTCTCTTTACGAGTACTGTTCGGTTCTGTTCTGTTCTGTTCAGTTCACTTTTCGTTTGCTGCTGTATAAAGTGCAACAGGTCATACAATATTTGCCGAGCGCGTTTACCTCTTGGTCAAATATTGGGGGAAACATCGAATCGAATCGAAATGGGGAATTGACATTGCAACAGACCCGGAGACACACCCACACCCACACTCGCATCCTCACTGGGGCCTGTGCAAACAGGGCCGCATCGCGTAAGAAAATATACAGAATGTAAATAAACATTGTCAACAGAAAGTGCAAAAAATAAACGATAATTTCTTGAATAATTTTATTTAAATTATATATTTTGTTGAGTTGTTTGTTGATGCTGTTGTAGTTGTTGTTGTAATTGTTGTTGTTTTACAAACTGCTTGTAAATGTAAAAAATACAAAACTTAGGCACGAAAACTTGAATAGAAATCCACTTTAAACGTAAATTACAAAATATGACTTCGTTTTGCTTAAGAGATGAAGAGAAAAAGAGGTCTAGCAAATAGATCAAGCTTAAATCAAAACTAAAACATAATCATCAAGTGTTTAAATCTATGTTTTATGTATGTATGTGTATTATCCTTTTTCAAAATCAATCAAATCTCTAGAAGAACGAACACTCCGCTTACACGAACAGAACTGATAATAAAACAATATAATCAAAAGAACATAATTGATAAATTGCACGAAATTCCAAGTATTAATTGAACATTGAGTACATCTCTTTCTGTGTCTATGGTTTTTTGTGGGTGTGTGTGTGTGTGTGTGTATCCATTCTCAATAATTAATCTGATAGTGCGACTTGCATGCTTACGTATCTTGTAATGGGTTTACAAACTATGTTTAAAACTTATGCTAAATCAAGTATTTACAGCAAATATTTCCTCCGCTTCTCGTCTCATCTCGCTTTCGCTTTGTTTTTTGTATGCAGCATTTGTCCTAAGATTAGATTTAACATTAACTTTAACCATAGTTGTAACTGTAGTTGTAATTGTAACTAAACTAAATCAGCTCCAACACTCCAAACAACTTATTTCCGAGGCTCTGGGCCTACGCTGGGCTCCAACCAACATCATAAATCCATTCCACCATGGGATACGGATTGGCATTGGGATCGAGCCCTAATTTCACATTTATAATTTAAAATTATAACTATTACCGTAGGTGTGTGTGTGTGTGTGTGTGGGTGTATTTAACTTACAATAATTATAGATATGACACTGTCACTGTTCGCTTAAACCGAAAACAAAACAAAGCTCCTATCTCTTCCACAATTTCCAGTTTAATTTTCTCTGAACTATTGCACTGTTGTTGCAACTATTGTTGCTGCTGCTGCTGCTGCTGCTGCTCCTTCTCCTTCCCCTCCTCCTGCTATTGGTGTTGCTGCGTTCCATAGGCCACCGCCAGCTGCTGTTGGCCATAGCAGTCATAGCCAGAACCAGCCATGCTGAACGAACTCCGGACGGTAGCCACATCCTTACGCGGCGGCGGCGGCATCATGGCCAGATCGTCGATGTCGCTGATGTTGGGGTGGACCTCTTGCTTCTTGTGGCTTCCTCCGCCGCCGCCGCCGCCGGTTCCGTTACTGTTGTGTTGCTGCTTGTAGTGGCTGCTGCTATCGCCTGCACGTGCCGGCTATGTACCCCATCCACCCGATATTCTGGGACGTTTGTGGTTGGGTGCATCGTAGTCCCCCAGCTGCTGCTGTTGTTGCTGGTGTTGCTGGTGCTGTTGTTGCTGTTGCTGTTGGTGCTGCTGCTGCTGCTGCACTGCGACGGCGGCCAGACGCACATCCTGCTCGCTGCTGGGCGCACCTGCGTTTAAGATGATAAAGTCTGTTAAACTATTAGTTCGATTTGCTCAAAGGTCGTGTGTGTATGACAAAGGCAGAGGGCAGGCCATCAGGCGTTCAGGCGTTTAGGCGTTTAGGCGTTTAGGCGGGCAGGTTTTCAGGCAGATCTGGGTCGGGTCCGGGGATGGGGCCGGGGATGGGGCCGGGCCCCCGTAATGAGTGTGGTGTGTGACTGTGTGTGACAGTGTGCGTGTTTTGAGTGAGTGTTTTCTGGTTAGCAGGAAATCGCATCAGTTGTTAATAAAAAGTAAAATTAAAACAAAAGCCAGGCAAAAGATGTTTTTAATTTCTTTAGAATATCGCTTAATCCCCCCTTAGGACAAAAGTCAAAAACTGAAGGAAGGAAATAAACTCAAGATGAAAACTCTCCCGTCCCCGAAGAAACAGAAATCCCTTTTTTGTTTTTGTACAACAATTTTGCTAGATATTTGTTTTTCTGTATGTATATGTAGAATTATGTACATATGTATGTGTGTGTGTTGCATGTATTCGATATTGTGTATGTATGTATGTATGTATTTTGTGTGTATGTGTGCGTGTGTGTGTTTCTTTATTTTTTAGGCCAATTTACCGGCAGAATTCCATCTAGGATTGTGGCCCATTAGCAGGCGGTACTGATATCCTTCATACTTATCATGCCCTAAAAATATTATCACACAATTGTTGTTGTTGTTGTGGTTAATGCGAATATAAAAAACAAACAAAGGTATTATGTAGATATTATAACAATAACAATAACAATATTAAGATAAACGCACTCAATACGATTCTTCAGAATTTCTTAATAGAGAACCCAATGCGTATGCGTAACACAGATATCTGGTATGAATATTAAGTATACGCACTGCACCGTCTGGTGTGTCAGTAAAAAGAGTTACATTTTAGCATTTAGCATTAGAAAACATGCCGCGAACAAAACAATTTCGAGCACACTTTTTTCAAGTCTAAAGAATTTGTTTAACAAAACTGCAGAAACGTTCAAGCGAAAATACTTTTCAGTACAAGTGGCCAAAAGGGAGACAGCGCGCGGGGGTCAGGATGGGGTTTCGGGGGCCTCAGAAACGTACCTGGTGTGGGCGTTAGGTGACCGGTCGACGACGGCCTCGAGTTGGGC
Organism: Drosophila persimilis; assembly: GCF_003286085.1. NCBI lineage: Eukaryota > Metazoa > Arthropoda > Insecta > Diptera > Drosophilidae > Drosophila > Drosophila persimilis. The sequence goes on from NW_020825289.1 coordinate 13,423,429, forward strand.
ATGACCAGGTGCTGCTGCGAGTGGCCCAGGACGCTCAGATTGGTGGCCTGCTCCGCGTTCCCGTTGCTACCGCCACCGCCTCCTCCTGGGGGACCACCGCCTCCCAGGATACTGGCGTTGTTCAAGTGCGTGATGACATTGCCGGCATTGGCGGCAGAGGAGCCTGCTCCCCCGCCGCCGGCCGAGGCATTGCTGCTCGTGCTGCTGCTGGAGCCGCCGCTGCCCGTCGATCCGTTGCTGTTCTGCTGATGGCCGCTGGCGGAGAGATCACGCGGCGGCGACTGCGGCTCGGCCTTGACCTTAATGGAGACGGGTGAGGTGGCGGGCGGCGGTGTGCTATTCGAGACTGCCAGGTGCGAGAGACTGCTCGAGAGAGATAGATCGAGAGAGAGAGGGATTACGGAGAGAAATTGAGCATGCTATCCGGGAATTCCTTGAGTGGTTAAGCGGCTCTCACCTAGAGTGCTGCACCAGACCCTGGTGCCATGTGGGCAGGCTCATGATATCCGCACTGCCGATGACGCCGGAGGAAGAGAAGTCCTGCGCCCCGAAGGAGTAGCTCGTGAGGGCGGGTATCGGAGTCTGCAGCGTCACCACGGGCGTGTTTAGTGATGTTTGGCTCTGTCGTTGCTGGAAAGGAGAGCACGGAGGGATCTTAATTGAGGGGCTCCTGGTGCTATCTCGATCGTGTTCGTCCTCTACTCACATCTGTATAGGCCACATCCTCGGGCGCAGACATGTTGGGCGGTATGGTGGCTATGGTGGGCGGTATGACCACCCGTAGGTTGGCAGCCCGTCCATTCTGGCTGCCCGGCGACTGCTGTTTGATGGGCAAGTGATGGGCTGTAAGGGATGCATTGGAAGGGTTAATCTTACGCCGCACAGAATGGAGTCGGGGGACTGGGCGATCTTTGGGCAGATGGGCAGATGGGTAGTAGGGGAGTAGGGGCGTTATGGAGGGGCTCGTAATGATCGTAATGCGCACCTATGCCAGGACTGGGGCCTGGACTGGGCGATCCCACAAGCGGCGAATGGGAATGCGGATAGCCGTTCGACATCTCCAGCATGGAACCCGATGGATATACTGATGGCACCAATCGATAAGAAGATAAGAAAATGCACAGATACGTTTAGACCTTAGATCGAAGCACTATATATGTATGTATATTGGAATTGTTGAACTCTGGTGTTAGATTCATGGCGGGTGAGTCGAGGGAAATCAAAAACAAACAAAAATAAGCACAAAACACATTCTCTGTTAGAAGTTTTTTAGGGTGGGGGCGGGGGGCAGTGGGAAATCATGCAAAAGAATAAAATAAAACGAAAAATCGAACGAGAACGATAACGATAACGATAACAATAACAACTGATAGATAGAAAAATGTGTGTGCACCCTTCTGCCAGAGACACTGTACTAACTTATCAAGGACATCCCACCTGAATCCGTCTCCGAGCTGGATGGACGGGGGCTGATGTTGGTGTGGGACATTTGTGGGCTGGCCTGCAGCAGGTTCTCACCGTAGGAGCCCGGCACTGGCACCGACACGGGCAACGTGTAGCTGCTGTTCGGGAGCTGCCGCGGCGCCCCGGTCACTCCGATGGCCATCTGGTTGCGCTGCATCATGTTCTGGAACTCCTCGTCGATCTTGTTGTACTTGGCCTCTGTTCGTGGTGTTAGCGTGTAGTCTGTCTCGGCCTCGGGCGAGTCCGGGGACATGACGCCGTTCTTGTTCTCCTTCTGTTTTCAGAAAGAGACGGCGAGAGAATGTGTAAAGAGAGTGATTAAGTGCAAGGAAAATGGATGTCTGGTAGGGCCTTTTCTGTTTGGCTGAGAGGCTGAGGGCACCTAGCTTTCATAAGCCTTGCCAGCAGTGTTCCATTTGAACCCTGCTCTGCCTCTGGCTCTGCTTCCTTTCCTTGAGCTGCTCTTTTGGGGTCTCAAGTGGAAGCACTCGTGTCGCTCTCTCTCTCTCTCAATTAGCTAAGCTCCACTCTGCGAGCCCTTACCTCAATGATGTTCTTGTTGGTCAGCGACTCGTGCGGCTCGTTGTATTCCGTGTACTTGAGGAGCACCCTGTCCATGTCCGTGCTGGCGTATTGGTAGAGCTTGTTGCTGGACGAGAAGATGATCAGCGCTATCTCGCAGTCGCAGAGCACCGACAGCTCGTAGGCCTTCTTCATGACGCCGAACTTCCGCTTGTTGAAGGTCACCTGGAAACGCAGGAGGAATCGTGTGTCAATTACCGTTGCTCTGCTCAAATATTTATGCGCCTCGAATGTAATTAGACGCACAAGTGGCCGCGGCCCCAGGCCTTCTAGGCCCCAGCTCTCTCCCTCTAGCCCCTTTTTTGTGAGGCGTGGCGAGGCCGAGGGCTTGTGAATGAATCGATTATGGCGCCGAGTCAAGGTTACACTGATGGCCCGTACAATAAACAAGTTGTTGGGGTTTTACCGTAACCCCACCCCGCCGCACGTCCAACTGTTGTTCCGATGACGCGTTTAGGGCCTGGCTGAGACGGCGACATCAGCTGGACTGAAAGCAGCACGGAAAACCCTCTCACTCGCTCGACACACGCAGCAGTCGCGGTTGTGCGAGGGAGATGGCCTAGTATGAACTAGTTCCAAATGGATTTCAGTGCCAAGGACATGCCACTATTGCTATTACTGAAATCATTAATCCTGATGGAGTTCCAACCTCAGATTGAATATATTTTTAGTTGTGGCCGCAACTAGTTCTCTTAAAATGAACCGAATAATATGAAAAACTTGTCAAAAGCGAATAATAATTGATATTTAAGGAGGAAAGTTTGTAAGTTTGTAAGGAAAAAACTCGCAGGCAACATGGTTTAAGTTGTAAATCCCTCTTACATCTCAATTTATATGGAATTATATTACTCAAAACGGAAATTGCCACCTAATAAGAGCCACGGAGCATCTCGAAAGGTGTACGATTTCCGTTTAATTGCCGTAAATCGATTCGATTCTCTCCTGTCTCTCCATTCTTGGCCATTAATTAATAAAGTTTTCTATTACATTTGATGGGCGGGCGGGCTTGCCATGGATTGCCATGGCAAAGAACCAATTGGCAATCTGTCTGGCTGCAGTGCCAAATGAGCAGGCAGCACACAATTGTTGCTCACTGTGGAATTATTAGTAGGGGGAGTAATGGGGGACTCACCTGCCGATTGCGTTCATCGGTGATGCGTGATATCTGGATTTTTTTGCGACCCATGGCAACGGTTTTCCTATCCTATCCTCTTGTCGCTCCTCCGATTATTAGGATAATGATGATGGCGGATGGTGGCTGGTGGCTGGTGTCTCCCCAGTGTGTTCCGTTAGGCGAATCCTTGGTTTCGTTCCCCTCTTTTCTGGTGTCAGGTAAATTCTCGTTAATTATTCTTTAGGTTCCACTTCTTTGCGTAGCTGTTGCTGTTGCTGTTGTTGCTGTTGCTGTTGTGGCAGACTTGGGGCATATTTAACATGTATTGTATCCACACATATGTATATTATCCTGCATATGTATAGGGGGGTTCCCTACTTGTTTTCCTTGTTATTGTTGTATAAGTGGACGGTTTGTCAAAACGGCACAATCTTCTTGTATATATATATATATATTTATGTGGTCTATATATTTTTATATAATTACGTTTCCCTATAAATTGTTTTCAGGTAGCTGCAAAGAGAGAGAGAGAGAAAAGACACAATGAATGACCGAAGACTGAAAGAGTGATGGGTGGCAGGGGTCGTAGGGGTCGTAGGGAGGTCTGATTGTGTAATTAACCCATGGCTGACCCGTTTAACCCATTTACACTTAGATGGCGACTTCAAAAAGGTTTCCAGCTGGTCTACAGCCAGCGGACATCGAGGAGGGGGCACAGATGGGATCCTCGCTCCACTGGCGTTGAAAGTTCAATGCACTGCTCTAATGGGAGGGGAAGATGTGCTCCCTTCTCATTCCCTCCTGCACTCCCCCCCTGCCACTCAACCTCAAGGTTGACCTATTTCATCAGCTGGGCTTCAGTTAATTGACTGGCCGCATCCACATCCACATCCCACGCATGATTAGATTCGCGATTGCTCCTGCTCCCCACTCGCTGGGAGGGCGTACCACTTTGATGTCCTTCGAGCGCACAGGACACAGCACATTAGGTGAAGCAGCACTAGGGAAGCTTCAGTTTCACTTTTCAACTGTTTTTTAAAGCGCCAACGGATGCGTCGCCTCAAATCGTGTCTGCCTTTGGGGGCACTCGAAACACCAAACACTCCTCCAGCAAGAGCCGGAAGTGGAAGGAAGTGGAAGGAAGCTGGGGCCACCATCAACAACACTCGACCCCTGTCTCTGCTTTTGGGGGCCTGTAGCTATGACAGTGGCACGTGGCTGCCAAGCGCAAGGCGATGCCTCCCCGCTTGAGGCACTTCTTCGGGGCAACAACGGAGCCAGAGACGGCGAGAGAGCACACGGAAATCGAGGCGGATAAATTTCACTTGCCTCCGTCGTTGCTGTTGCTGTTGCTGTTTGCTGCTGTCCTGCCCTGGCAACCGAAAGGAAAACGGGGAGGGGAAAGGGACTGGCACCACTTTGCTTTGGTTTGGGGTCCTCGCAGCGAGCCTGGAAAAGCAACAGCAACAGCAACAGCACCAACGATGGCTACGACCTACGCAATATGTTTCGGAGAGAACTCCAGAATGGGAATGGGAATGGGAATGGGAATGGGAATGCGAATGGCATTGGGAAGGCGAGTTGGGGTGGGAGCTGGTGGGGAGCTCTGAGCTTTTAGCCTTGACGAACACAGAGACCGAAAAGAGGGGTGCAGGAGGCAGGACACACTCAACAAATTCGATACACAGTCCTTGTCCTTGTCCCCCCGCTCCTGATTATGCGTGAGTTTTGTGTTTCTGGTGGCTCGAACATTCATTATTGATATGGAAAGTGGAAAAAAGGAACGACAAAACGCCAAGAAAAACCTGAATCAAATCGAGAGTGTAACGAAGAGCGAGAGACGGCATATATATTGGGAAATGTGAATCGATAATGATAGTGATGACGCGACAAGTTTGATGCCCGATGCCCAAAAGGTCCCAGGAAAATGGCTACGGATCCAATAATAATCCACTCTTTTTCGATTTTGGAAAATCCCAATTTGTCGCCTTGTTTATCTTTGGGCCAAGCGTTTTGGCCCATAATTAAGGGACACCCAATCCGCTTAGGCTTACTCACTCTTCGAGTGACACACAGTCCCAGTCGAGAGTTCCTTTCGCTAAATCATATTTTATTTACTGTTGTTCGTTGAATGCTAACCTCAAACAGCGCCGATAAGCGGTACGAATCGGTTGGGTAGGGTAGGAAGTGCGTCAGTTCGTGGGGGAATCATGAATAATTCAAGGAATATCCCCAAGGAGAAAGGCAAAGGAAAGGCAAAGAAAGGGTATGGTATGGTAGGCATGGAGTGGGGAATATCTGTGTCATGTGTCGCTTATGTGGCTTATCACCTCTCCCCTGCACTCCACTCCACTCCACTTCGTTCCACTCTACTCTACTCAAGTGAGTCAATTAGTTGAAAGCGAAAACACTAATCCCAGGGCATATGTCAGTCCCAGTCTCAGTCTCAGCATCTGTGCATCGAATGCACATCATCCAAGGAGGGGCAGGAGGCACAGACAGCGCCGCCAACCAACAGGATATCAATTGCTGGTATTGCACATGCCACAAATTTGTAGCATACTTATCAGCGCCGGCAATTGAGTCAAGAATTGAGTTCCCCGCAGAAAAGATTGTGGCCTGTAGATTCTCGATTGCAGGCACTGCAAACCCAACTAAACAAAGGTCTCCGAACAAAGTTGAGCTGTAGGTTAAATAAAAGTTGAAACTCAAGCAGAGTTAGGGGAAAACTCTTTTCCAGTTATGCAACCCACTGGCATGCATTCCCCTGTGTGTACGTAAAGTAACGAAAGGGTCAAAGGGTCAGTTACGTACTTGTGACATGTGCCACAGCGAAAGAAAAAGGAAAGTTCTGCCGAAGACCCAGAAAGTACATAAGAAGGAACATATATATGCCTGATCTTTGGCTACAGCTTCAGATCTGAATCTCAACCACTCCGTGCAGCATTCTCCATTCTCCAGAAGGAGCCTAAAGACCCTCAAGGCCTTTGTTTTTTCTTTGTGTGTTTTCTGCATTCAGAAAGAGCGGGGAAAACCCCCCAGAACCACCAATATCTAATCACATTGAAGAATTGTTGCTCTTTTTCGCCATAAATTATTAGAAAATGTTCACGTCACGCTGCACTCACGAGCATAGGGGCGGTGGGGGGTGGGGGGGATACATATTATATGTGTGGATAAGCGACTCGTCAAGTGGTGGCAGGTGCCGCTGCTGCTGCCACAGCAAAATATTTGACTAATTGCAAGCAAAGAACGAGAGAGGGCTAATCAGAGCGCAATGGAATGGAATGGAATGGAAACAAAAGGGAAATGGAAATGGAAATGGTTGTGCCCCAGAGGCTGAAAGAACTTAACACGGTTTTCATTGCAACAATTAACCAAAGGAATCGCCTCTCCCTCCCCCGCTCTCTCTCCCTTTCTCTCTGTGTGGGTCAGCACTTGAGTGGTAGGAAGGAAGGAAGGATGTGCTCCTCTATGTGTGTTTCATTGGATGCAGATGTGTGTCAAGACATTTGTCTTCTTGCGGCATGGGGCAATTAAGCAACGTAGCAACGACTGCCGACTGCCACACATTTCTCCATTTAATTGGCCGCAGCACCCCCAACCCCCCCAAAAGTGTGAGGTGGCAACGACGACATCATTAGGCAAATGGCCAAAATACACACACACACAAACAAGCACATAGTACTTCAAAAGCACCTTCGTTATTCTCAATAAGTGAAATATCAGAGGGAGAACAGGGAAACAGAGCTGAGATCTCTCCTCAATCGGGAGGGGGAGGGCACCCTGTAGCACCTATAACACCTCTGGTGCTGCTCTCCGTTGGAACAAACGATTTTGGCAGCAAGGCATCCCCGTTTCGTGATTTGATTTCGCCAAATGAATCACTTTCTGTGGCTTTTCCTTTGATGAAATGAACGCATTAACGCCGCCAAAACTTGTTGCCAGCTTTGATTGCTCCCTCAATTAGCATTTGTTGTAAATAAATTTATGCAAATGTTAAACTTTTTCCGTATTTTGGATGAATGAACTCCCGCCGAAAAACCAGTCGCGGGACTGCAATGAGATCAGATCACCCGCGGGTGGAATGCAACGCCTGGGAGTCTGGCAGAGAGAGAGAGAGAGAGAGAGAGTGAGTGAGAGACCTTTCATAAATTTGATTTTTATGGCAGCGGCTGCGACCAAATTTCAAGTTTAAAAAACTCCACACGAGAGCCAAAGTATTTATCACTCACGTTAATAATTATATAAATTATGAAGCTTTATATGTTGGATTTTCATTGGAATATATCCCATTTGTTGTTTCGATTGTACGGGATAGAACTTTTGCTTTTTCTGAAGCTCTTTTTGGATACTTTCACTTATCGGACGGGGGCTCTCCTCGTGGGGGATTCTCTGGTGCGGCTATAAATCTTGACTTAATTAAAGACACGCGCGCGCGCTTTAAAACGCGACGAAAACGCGTCATTTGAGGCGGCCACTGAGGCGGAACTGTGGCCAAACTGGGGGGAAAAACAGTTTGGTAAACTATAAATTACTGTGTGAACATCGCTATAATGAAGAATTGAGTGCCCTTTATTACCAGGGGAATGCTGGATGGCCACAAAACGCTGGAAATTGAAAGGATGTGGCGTTCCATGGATACATTCTACATTCTACTACCTGTAATACCCATAATAGACTGCTGGAATCGTTAAAGAAAGGAGTAAAACAGATTCTCTTGTGTTTGCACAATTTTCGCACACGATTTTTGATTTCCGATGTTGCAGACGCAACATGGAGAAGCATGTCAAAATTTCAAGGTTCTTTTCTGGACAAAAACCAAAAACAAAAGAAAAACACACACACACACGAGCACACGCCTCGCTGGGCGTCTCAATCTACCATGTTAAGGTAGTCGACGGGCGGGGAGCACACGTTTGAGTCGGCTCTCTCTATCTTATCGCCGAACGCACACTTAAACTGGTGGTAGGGGGGAGGGGGAGGGTAGAGAGGGGTGCTAGAGGAGTGTGCAAGGCAGAGAGCAAAACAAAAAACACTAATAATAATAATAATAATTATTATTATATAAAACCAGCAATAAAATCATAATTACCACAGACAACACACTCCACAGATAGAGAAAGAGAGAGAGGGAGAGTATAGAATAGATGGAGACACACTCACACGCGCCAAAAGTAATATTTATATTTTTAATAACTACACTAACACACACACACACGCACCGAAGCACACCTACACCTAAAAGTGATAAGAAACACTTTCGCTTTTGTTTTTCTTTTTTTTTTTTGGTTTTTCGCTCCCAGATAGTACGAATTTTGATTGCGAACTTTTGTTGTTATTCTCTTATCAACAAACAACAAAAATTTCACTCCACTATTCTCAAAGCCTGAACAAGATTTGCCAAAAAAGAAAAAAAGAAAGAACACAGAAGAAAGAAGACAGTAGAAGAAATAATTCAACTAAATTGTTGATAAGAATTATTATTATTCCTTTTGTGTGCTCTTCTTGTGGCTTGTTCGGATTTTGTTCTTTTGGCCATAAATGAGATGCGGCCCAGAATGTGGTTGAGTGTGTGTTTTGGGCTATAATGCACATCGCCACCGAAATGTGTGTGTGTGTTATCGTTAATCAATTATCGCCGTGGCTAAGTCCAAAACTAAGTCCAAAATCGAGCGATAGATTATCGCCTTTCAATGGCTTTGTTTGTTTAGCTGTTTGTTTGTTTGTTTGTTTGGTAGGTGGTAGGAATGCCAATCCTCTGGAATCCTCTCCAGCTTCTGCTTCTCCGCCTGCGTGCGGTAGGTGTCAAAGTGCATTGCACGCATGTCCCGCTGGCAAAAGGAGACGGAGGCCAAGTGCCAGAGAGAGAGAGAGAGAAGGGTAGGGGGGGGGGGGGCAAAGAAAGACCTATAGCGATAAGAGAAATCCATATTTCTTTTCATTTTGCATTGGCGAGGGAGAGACAGAGAGGGGGGGGCGGGTCGAGAACTGAAACAAAGTGCAGACAATTATCAGTAAATTTGCCAATCAGTCGGGCAGTTCGTCATTCCGTCAAACCGTCCGACAGTCAGTCAGTCCGTCAGTCATACCATAAAAACTAAATGCAAAAAAAAAAGAACTCGAACTCGAATGATGATAATGCGGAATGTCTGGAGGGAGAAACAGTGGAAACGGATTTGAACTTCGCTGGAAACGCGATCAGTGTTTCGCTCCATCTCTCCCTCTCCCTCTCCCTCACTCTCCCTCGCTCTCTCTCTCCTTCGATCCCCCTGCGATTGATACTGTTATCAGCTTCCAATTGTACATATTGTATGCTTTTAAACAAATGTTTGCCTGTCTGTGTGTCGAAAATCGAACTTTTGGCAAAAGATATCGAACGGGGAAACATTGGAATCGAAGCATTGGCCAGCTTTCTGGGAAGGGAACTCCATAGCTGAGGCGAAACAAAGTGGAAGTAGAACCGCGTACAAAACGCCCGAACAACTATATTATCTAGCTGCTGGAATCGCTCGAATCGAATGACGTCAGTTCTGGCGGTAGGCGGTAGTCGGTAGTCGGTGGTCGGCTTCTTTCGGTTCCCCCCGCCCGGTGCCCGTGCCACTACTCTATGGGTAATTTTAAATTATTGATAATCCAAATATGTAGGACCCCTTCAGAGTTCTTTAGCGTCCGCCCACAAGTTCTTATTAAAGAACATATGTAAATTATTGACAAATCCTTACGTATGGGAAAGTTCTAAAGTGTGAGACATGGAAATTCCCAACAAAATGATATCGTACGATCCATTTTTCTGCGCACATAAACTTACATGTTTGCCACCCGGAAAACGTTCTCTCCACAATCCAAAAATCAGCTGAGACGAAGCGCCTTTTGGGTGTGGGGGGGGAAATCTCAGAGGTTGCCTCTCGGAAAAAAGGTTTGCACACTCGAAGGCTCCGCGGGAAGTTCAAATGCAAATGCTTTTGTTGTTGAAATTACTGCCGGACAATTGTTGGGGCGCTTTGTTTGGGGGGCGCTCGGGGGCCTTGTTTGATAAACATCGGCGGCACAGAATGCGCGTAATGTCTGCTGATATGTTTGGTGTTTATTTTTTGAAACTTTGTTGCTTTTTTTTTGTATTTATGTTTGACCGAGAAATCAAATTGATATTTGTAAATATAAACAAAAGGTGACTCCGATTGTTGGACGGCGGAGGGAGGACGCGTTGCGGCAAATAAAAGTTATAAATAAAATTTTATAATTGTCCGACGGTTGGCGTTGTGGTTGTGTTTGTGTTTGTGTTTGTATTTCTATTTGTATTGTTTGTTTGCAATTTATTTATGGAAATAGACGTTTAAATTTGTTTATAGATTTGGAGTATAAATAAATTATTGCGCGTAGAGCGAGAGCAGAGGCGGCGGCGGCGGCGGCAACATATTTTCCGTATAGCACATTTCCGCGTGAAGAAAGTATCCGAAAGATCCGATCGAGATCGTATTTGGCTCGAAGCGAAACGAATTTCAAGAATATGGTCGGTATCTGAATCTGAATCTAAATCAGAATCAAGAAGGCAGTCTCCACTGAAGAAGCGCGCACGGCAGATCCCCGAAAAAAACTGAAGAAGCGGCGCTGCGGACGCGTACAAACGTACTGACGGATACGGCTGTCGGCTGACGTCGTAATGCGAGGCGGCGCGCGAATACCGCACTGAAAATGCCCCAATACAAAGGCAGAACACACTCAGGCACCGATACAGAGGGAGAGAGAGAGAGGGAGAGGGAGAGCGCGAGCGCAAGCAAGAAAGAGTGAGGAGGATACACAAACACACTCTCGGCGAGTGCTTGTGCTTGTTCCTAACGGTATGTGCGATGGTATTTGTGCGTTGCTTCTGCTGCAGATTCCATTCGATTTCATTTCGTTTCATTTTTTTTGTGTAACAAAATATCACACACACACACGCACACAGAGAGAGCGAGAGACTGAGTGTGAGAGAGAGAGAGTGGGCTCGCGCAGGCGCTGCTTTCTGAGTTTGTGCTCAAAACGAAAGCAAACTTGAGTGACTTTTCAAAGAGAGAGAGGGAGAGAGAGGGTCGGGGGATGGAGTGAAAGAGTGAGTGCCTGCCTGCGGGAGTCAAACATGAAACATATGGTTTTTGTTTGTGCTCCCGAGGTCCCAGACGCTCTGACACCCACACAGGGACGCACACACACACCCGTACAGTGGATCTATCAGCCGTTTTCCATGCCACAGCCATGCCACAGCAACAGTTGCAACAGTTTTTCCTTTTTGGCGCTGCCTCGTCGCTCCTCCCAGGAATACCCTTTTGCAGAGAGCGAGAGAGAGAGAGAGGGGGGGAAGGATAGCAGAAGGAAGGGCATCTGTCTGCCTGTTTCCATGGACACTGTTGCGAGTATTCCCTCTGTTTGAGGACTGAAACCTTCCTGCTTAGGAGCTCATTATGGAATAAGAGCAATATTTCTGCCTGGGTATCAAAATTCGGTTCGGTCTTGGTTTTCGGTAAAACAACAAAAAAAAAGAAGCTCCTTGACTCGCTCTGGCGTCGACTCATGAATGTTAATTATCCTTGTAGCCTCCCCTTACCCTCACCCTCTGCAGCTACCCCTACCCCTGCGCCTCCTACCAAAACTAATGCGTTGCTTTGCTTTGCTTTCTCCCACTGCCACTGCCACTCTCCCCCTCTCCCCACACCATTTAGTGGGTTCTCGTGCGACAACACATTGTCCTTGTTTCGGGGTCCTCTCCCCCGCACTTTCCCTCCACCATCCCCAAAACACCCCAGGCCCACCCCCAGGCCACCCCCAGCCATCCCCCACCCCACCTTAAGCACAAGCACACGCCATGCTGCTTCCTCCTTGCCGCACTATTAGTTGCTTCCTGACGAGGCTTAATAAAAACTCCGTTGACCTGTGACCTGTGTATGGCAGCAGCATAAAAAGGCATTAAAAGCCGCCAAAGAGGAGCACAACAGAAGAGAACAGAAAGTGGATAGAAGGAAAACGAAAGTAAGAACAGCAGGAGAGAGAGAAGGGGCCTCCAGAGAGGGGCTCCATAGAGTACCCAGCACGGGTAGTCCTTTCGAGTATATTCATACGAGTATATGGCATTCCCATTCATTGTTTCTGCTTCGATTGATGACAGCAGACAGAAGCAGGGAAAAGGAGAGAGCGAACAGAGAGCGAGGGGAACAGGGAGTGGGAGTGGGAGTGGGAGTGGGAGAGGGAGAGAGGATGGAAGACAGGCTGCGGTGGGGGCGGGTTTATTTTGCAAATTGAATTCAATTTGTAAATGCGACTCATGACTCAGTTGATTCCATCCCATCTCTTCCCCTCCCATGCCCCTCCGTCCCCTCCTTTCCAGGCGACTCTTCAGCCTTTGTCGATGGCCCCGCTAAATGGAATATTATTTATGTTGGGGAATGGAAGGCTCTCCATTCTAATGCCAGGACAGTGCCCCCCTTTTCGATCCTGGAATCATATATAATACGATTGTTTCCACAACCTTTGGAGGGAGCTGTGGAGCGATGGTTAGCTGGGAACAAGAAAGGAAAGGATTTTCTGTTCTAGAATGGATACAGAGGATAGAATAGTTTTTGACATACACTTCTGATACGCACCGTCTCCGGGCCCCCCCACAGGATCTCCCAGAGAGGCGTGGAATGTGGCTCAATGGAGCCCCGGCTGTGGCTGCCCGTTAAACGGTTGGCAAATCTTTAACGTGACTTTTTACAGCAATATGCAAATGCCAGATGCTGGTGCACCCCTCCCCACCCCCTCCCCTTGGACGGTTTTCTGTAAAAATCACGCATTACCGATCCCAAGTGCGGCGGAACCATGTTACCCGTTTTATGGCTCTCGAGAGATCTCTCTTTGCAGCCTCTCAGCGGCGCCACACAATGTTGCACGGAAGGGCCGTTTCGTTTGGTTTCGTTCAGCATGTGGCACATTGGCACTGGCAATGCACATTCGTGGTTCGGTCCATGTCCTTGTGAGTTTTAACGCCTCCGGTACCTCCGGCCTCGCCAGAGTCTGCCCCTGGAGGCTGTTGCAAGCCGAGGGTGCGACAACTGCCAACTGCAAACAGTCGTCGACAGTCTTAATTCAATAAACGCCGCACAGCGATTCGCCCATGTGCCCGTGTCCATGACCATGTCCCTGCCTGCCTCACGCTGCATGTGGACACACATGTGCAACATGCGGCAGCCGCAGCAGCAGCAGCAGCAGCAGCAGCAGCAGCAGCCTCAATGTGTTGTTGAGTCTGACTTAACTGCCGCTGCCGCTTGCCGTTGCAGGGGTTTACTTCAGCGATCTTCACCCCAAGCCAAGCCAGAAACCAACTCCAAACGATCCATGGACCACGTGGAAACTTCACTGCACTTCACTTTGGTGTTTTCTTTTCGTGTATATACCGACTGCCCATCGAATGAGAGTGTTCCAAGGGGTATGATGTGTATGTGAGAGAGAAAGAACCCCACAGACAGAACAGTAAGAACTTTCTGATTATGCGCGTCGTGCGGCAACGCCTCTCGGTTGGAAGTTCAATTAAAGAAATGCACTCCAAAGGGTATTCCCTTGGTCTATACATCGCTGCCTCTTGTCTTATGCTGCTGCAAACGCTGCGTAGGTAATTTTCATAAATTTCATTCATTCCCCCCACAAACAAAGGGCGGAAGGAATCTTGTGGATGCAGCAGCACACAGAGTATCTTGTATCTTGTATCTTGTACCCCCATAAGCGTACGGGAATTACAGGGAAAACCATATTTTTAATTGCTTAACGAGAGAGAGAGAGACAGAGTCGAAATTTGAAATTGAAAAATGTCTTTGCGGGAACATCAATTATGCAAATATCCTGAAAAGAAGGAGCTCAAGTAATTATGTGTGTTTCAGAAAAGAAAGGGAGAGTGTCCTCCCCCCCCCCCCCCCTCCCCCCTTCCTGTGTCTAAAGAGTGGCATTAGCATTGCCTAATTACATTTCAATTGCTTGGCTTAAACAGGGCTTTAACCCTCTCCACCTCTCCACCTCTCCCATTTCGTTTCCTTTCGTTTCATAATAATAAAAAAAGGGAATCTCGAATCAATTTTGGGATCGAGCATTGAGTGCAATTTAAATGTGATTAAATGTTGGCTTAGGGACACTCGAATCGGGGGGAGGGAGGGGTAAAGGAGACCCTAATTTCCCACTCTGCCTCCCCTCCTCTCTGATGAATAATCTAATCAATTTTGCCCACGCTTTCGGAGAAAAGTCAAAGCCTGATGCCTCCAGGAGGCATCCTCTCGGCTGCCTGTCATCCTGAATAAATTCCACCTTAACACGTGTGCCACACGGCCAGGGGGCACGGGGACTGGGGACAGGAGACAGGGGCTCTGCTGTGAAAGCATTTCACTGTTTGCATGAATGATAAGTTTTCCCAAACAGAGAGAGAGAGAGAGAGACCAGGACCTCGGGGGAGGAGCAAGATGAGGGTATGGTTAGAAAGACTTTCTCTATTGCTGCCATAGAATTTCACTGGTGAAAACTCTCTCTCTCTCGTGTCTCTCTAATTGCCCCTGACAGTTGGCTGACTTTTCAGCAGAACCCTGATTGTTCCCCCCAAAATAGTCGCCATAACAACATAGTTGCCGCCTGCCGCCTGCCCCCAAAAAACTTATCTGGGAATCTGTCAACCGTTTTTTCACTTTTTTTCCTCACAAAGTTTTCATTTCAATTCTCCCAGTGAAACGATGAAGGATTGCACATATTTAATGCACTTATTCGAGGCCAAGGACAATGGCTAAATGGACTGTCCAGGTAGCCGCGATAATTGAGTAGAACTTTTTCCTTATTCATGACTTTATATATTCCACTCTTCACTCGACTGGACTCGACTTCATTCAATCAGAGACTGACGGATTGGCACAAGGCAGAGCCGCAAAATAGGGAATTCCCCGGGAATAGTACAGAATCAACATACATTACGTGTGCATGACGCTGTTCTGTTCTGTTCTGTTCCCAGATCCCAAAAAAGCGTGCGTGCAGAAATAACACTCGAAAGAGTGGGCCATATGGCATTCAAGCCAAGACATTGATTGAGGTAATCTTTTCTCATCAATCAAATAAATATAGTATCTATGTGAGTGGCTCTGGATCTCTGTATCTGACAGATACACAGACACACTCCTACGCACACAAAAAGTATGAAGTGTGGAGGCGGATTTAATGATTTGCAAATGGAATTTACATGAAGCTCAAAGCTTGGCCTTAACCCCACCCCACCACACCGCCCACTGCACTTGCAGCCAGAAAACATCAAGGAAAAGCCTTTCCTTCCTGGAAAATCCTTCAATTCTTTCAGTCGAATTGTATGTGTTCTGCTTTTTCTTCGAATACGTTTTCTGAATAACCAGAAATGCATGCAAAGGCCACTGCTATTAAGGGAGCTCTTATGGAGAACCTGTAGGAGGATTGCCAGAGGATTCCTCCAAGAAAATATTAATTTTTTCAAGTTTAAGTTTATTTGATAGCTTAAAACTTGTTGAATTTCCCTTTTCAGCGTTTTATACACCCGTGAGACAAATCTTTGGTGGGAAAGGACAACCGGAACCAGGAGGTATCAACAGCAAAAGGCCGGAGACAGGCATCCAGGATAGGAGAGGTTAGCAACAAACGACGGAGATGGCTAAAAGATACACGGAAATTGACGGAAGCTCGCAGAGCAATAAAGAAAAGTGTCCCGCACCCACCCAGAGAGAGAGAGAGAGAGAGAGAGACAGCCATCCACTGGGAGGGGGGGAGAGGGGTGGGGGGGGAGGGTTGGTACAAGTTTTATATAATTTCTTCCCCGCCAAAGGACTTGAGTTATTGCACCACCCCTGCCCGCCCACACGCCCACACACACAATATTTCCGCCTAATGTCTTTATTATGTTCCATTGAGTGTAAATATTTGCCTTGCACACACACACACACACACACACGCACACTCCACTAGCAGTCTGCCGGTCTGCCACAGTTTGGGGCAAGCTTCGTAAAGCGTGGCACGTGCTGGAAGGTTGGATATTGGGGGTGGGGGTGGGGGTGGCTGTGGCTGGCGACTCACCTTAGCGGAAGAAGTATCTGCCTTCAGGCTTTGGCGACAGCCGAGGACCAACAACAGGTACAAAAGATATTTTCACTGCAATGAGAAGAGAAAAGCGGAAAAGCCAAATGAAAATGTAGTCAATTTTTAGCCTGGGGGGGCGTTTTTAAACGCCCAAAGAAGAACAACAAGAAACGCTTGAGTGTCGCACGCGATTTATGACGCGCGCGGTTCAATGCACACGCGTTTTAACACGCGTTAACCTCCTGCAACGCACTGCGTCGCACAGTAAAGCCCCCCTGAAGCCCGGACCCGGACTACTACTGTTCGAACAACTCTTTCAACATATGCGGCATGTGTGTGTGGCATGCCCCCGCCAGCTTGGCAGCAGAGAGAGAGAGGCCGAGCTGTGCTGGAGACAAGTGCTCAAAGCGAGTTTAAAGTTGAAAGGATACCATAAATCTTGTAAGCTGATGCAAAGCGACAGTTGAGGCGAGGCAGGCACCGGATTGAAGCAGCCAGAGGATGGATGGGGCTGCCACAACATCGTCACTCTAAACGGGGCCTGAATGCTCGGCTCTTGGGAGGCCCGTAGAGGCCCCTCTGTAGAGAGAACTGCGTACATATATCTAGTTGATCTATTATTTGTATCACCAAGAAGTTTCTACGTTCGAAAGAACATCGATGAACTTGGTTCCTTATTTATTTTTAGCAAAAGGTTACAGTCAATACAAGAGGCTGCCTTCTTTGCCAGTTCCTTCGGTCTTTGAACTTTCTAAAAACTCACAAAAAACACAAAAAGAAATCATTTCGAAACACTTGAGTGTTTGGATGCTCTTGAACTTTAACCTTAAGTGTGCTTCTATATCTACCGATTACCGAATAAACTCTTTTACCTTTTCCTTTCCAATCTTTTATCTATTCAGACGCACCTCTTTCTGCCTCCTTCTTCTCCTTCAGAAAAGATTCCTTTTTCCTACAGCTGTTTCTGGTTTCCGATTCGCTGTTCCTGCCACTCGGATGTCGCTCAATCGATTGCTTGTTGCATAAATGGTTTTTGAGGAAATCCCCAAACTCCATGAGGCACATTTCCCGACCCACCCCCCACCCCTCACCCTGGACTGGACTCCGAGTCGCGTTTCTGCCTCAAGTGGTTGCATCCTCTGGAGGTTGAGGCAGCTTCCTGGGCAGCAGGAGATCTGGGACCAGCATTCGAGTTTCGAGTGCGGCCAATAGAAGATTATTGAAGGGGGGTGGGGAGGGGGAGGGGGAGGGATATTCACTTGAGCATTACCTCAAATGTATCTCCATCTCTGTATTGCTTTGTAGCTGTATCTTTTTGTGCGTGTGTGTTTGAGCGGAGGGCCTGCAGCCACATTTCACTTTGCTCTCTTTTTCACCTCAAAGGCCCAACAGAAACAGCGGCAGCAGACATCGGCCATAAGGCGGTTCTACGCTCATTCGATGTTGAAACATTCCTCGATCTTTTCTGTGTGCATGTGTGTGTGTGTGTGTGTGTGTGTGTCCCTGTGTGTGATGTGAATATCTGTATATTTGTGCAATGCTTCGTTTGATTTTGGTTTTTTGTTGTTTTTTCTACAATAAAACCAAAAGTCAGAGGCAGTGGCAGTGGCAGTGGCGTTGGTGGTGCCTTAAAAGGGGGGAAAACCCTATGTCAAGGGGGTACTAGATTCCCATATTCCAGCGAGCTCGTAGCGGTGGCGGCAATCCTTAAAGTGTGACCCCCGTTTGCGACACCCCTGGTTCCTGAAGACGCCCAAGAAAGATATTTCCCGTGTACGCAAATGTTATTGACATGGCAGGCAGGAACAGGGCCGGAGGTGGGGCAGTGGCAGTGGCAGTGGCAGGCGTAGGGGCAGGGGCATCGTCAGACCGACGCCCAGACTGACAGGCAGCCAAAGACAGAAGGAAATGGGCAAGAGGCAGGAGGCAGAAGGCAGGAGGCCGAAGGCAAGACATGGCTTGGGCTTGGGGCATGCCACTTCTTCCACTGATGTTACCGTTAAAAGAAATGCAATTAAAATGAATCTCTAGAACCCCTGAAAACGGAAGCAATTAGTAAAACTGAAAGCAGAGAAGGGGCCCGGCCGGGCACGGCCCCGTAGAGATCTTCCATCTCCTTGTAATCCGTGGCAGCACACACACACACTCACGCAGAGGCAAAGGCAGAGAACAGACACAGACACAACGCGTGCTCTATGTGGCATTTGCATTCGGTGGAGATCGTGCCACACTGAAGGAAGGAAGGCAGGAAGGGAGGGAGTGGAGTGGAGGAAGGGAATGCACTGGGGAAGGAGGGGTAGAGCCAATCCTTTGGCCATGGTTGCATCCCGCTGCCCCACTCCCAACATTTGTTATTCTTTGTCACGCCTTTGGGGAGACGACAGCCCCTCTGGAAATCATAATTTCTCAATAATTCCTTTTGTCATTCATGTTTTTGGTTTGGGGTTACACACGGTCGCCGTGGCCCCCTCCCTCTCTCTCTCTCTCTGCACGCAAAAGGTAGAAAGACACAGAAGAGGGGGGTCCCGGGAGAGATGTCTAGAGGTGGACTCCTCTTCCGAGTGCTGCCTTGATTAGTGTCTAAAATCAGGAAAAGGGATCCCGAAAGAATCCCCCAAACAAAGTAGACGTGGACGGGCCTCCTTTTTTTGTCGATGGTCCACCCACCAGAATCTTTGCTGAATCACCAGATGATTGGGGAATGCAATGGCCTCCGAAACCCCCAGAAATTATCCAATATCCAATGTGTGGAAAACCAATAAAGAAAGCAAACATAAAATCTGTATAAACATGGGAATAAACACAGCAGACAGACTTGCAGAAAGAAAACTATGGCTATATCTATATCTCTATCTATCTCTCTCTCTCTCTCTCTCTCGATGTGACTCTGCGGCTACGGCTATATCTGTTCTTGTGTCCGATTTTAGCTGCGGCACGTGCCACTGCCACGCCGCAGAGGATCTATCTTTGCTGCTGGCTGTAAAAATAAATGGCGGGGCCAATAACATTACTCGTATGCGCATATCTTTTCAGCATGAATCGATTTTTGTTGTTTACTTGCACAAAATTGATAATATTTCAAAATAGATCTTCGCCAAGGGGGGGGGGGGGGGGGGGGGCGATGGTTCTGCCTTCAGGTGTTCGTTCTTCATTCACAAAAGTTTAATTTTAAAACCAACACCAAAACAAAAAATGTTAAATTTAGTTAAAAAATCTATCTATAAAAATGTTCAACTTTCATTTTGCCTCGATCTTTAGCTTGTTCCTCGTGACGGCATCGCAACGCATCGTCGCGTCCACAAAATGGCGTCTGTTGACGATCGTTTCCGTTTCAAGCGCATGCGCGAAAATCCGCCAAAAACTCACCTCAGTGATCGCTTTTTCACCTCACTGCTGGCCTGTACTTCTCTCTCTCTCCCGCTCTCTCTCTCTCTCTGTGGATACGTATATCTGTCTCTTTTCTTCGCTCTCTGCCTGTGCCTGCGATCGTGTGTGCTCTGCTGCTGTACGCCATTTGCATTTTCGGTCTAAATATAGACAAAAGTGCTCGCCTCGATCGCCAGAGCATCCTCTGCTGCCCCTCCACACCCCCCCTCCCCTATGATTTACCCTCTTCTTAGCCAGCTACCCTGCTGCCCCCTCCCCCCCGTCCCCCTCTTGCATTCCCATTCCCCCCATTCGTGGCTGTTGTTTTTGTGCTCACGTTACGTGCGGCGCTGCTTGGGTCCCTCTTCCACCTTTCCCCTTCTGCTGCTCTCTCTCTCTCTCTCTCTCTTTCTCGCTCTCAGCAGGAGGGAGGCTGTGTGTTCTGTCCGTGTATTGGTTCGCTGATTAAATTTCAATTTTCATTCTACGAAAAATGCTCTCTTTCTTTTTTTTTTGAAATTGTTCAATCTTTCTACACAAGATTTTGCAATCATCAAAGAGGGGGCATAAAGAGATGGGAGGCTGGTGAAAAGAAGGGGGAAGAATGAGAAAAGGGAGGTGAAGGGGGTGGGGGTAGGACAGGTGCTGCCAAAATGCGTTACGAAAGCGCCTCCCGAAAGTAGAATTGCAAAGGCAACAGAAGACCAGCAGAGCAGAGGGGAAGGCTGGAGGAGGCCGGTAACGGGAAAGTGACACATGCGGCATGCCCCCATCCCCCATCCCCCCCTGCTCTCCTGGCTCCTAGCACGACCTGTGGCGGCTCACCACGCCTCGACTCTACCAGTTGCTGCTGTCCATGTCAGCGTCTGATGTCTGTCGTCGCCAATTGCGCAGCTGCAGATACCGATACAACGGATACAGATACACATATGGACAGATACAACAGATACAGATGTAATCCACAGAGACAGGAGACATAGAGAGAGAGAGCGAGGGAGAGGGAGAGGTAGAGAGTGTCTCGATAGAGCAAGAGGATGTGTTTGTTACACTGACATTTCATATAAACAAAATATATCTCGTGTGTATATCGTATATATCGTGTGCCCACATCTTCCACTCATTCGTTATATATCTTTCGTGTGTGTGTGTAGAATCCGTAATCCCCGTCATAAGAATCACAGAGCACATGGAAATCGTTATACTAGTACATATATGTATATGATCGATATATGATCTATACAGGGTTATGCGATACATATTTTCAATAGCGGATCAGTGGGGATATGCCTGAAATGTCTGAAGAAGAACAAAGATCGGGGGGGGAGAATCATCAATCTTAACTCAAGGAAAAATCGGAATATTGGTAGAATCGTTGGCATATCTTTAACTTCACGATTATCGCAGGGGTAACAGGGTACTATATCTTCTTTACTGATGGATATTCTACAGAACTCGAGTGTTTCGAGATCTCCCTTTTAACCCGTGTTACGACTTTTCCTGACCGAACGAACAGATACAAATTGTATCTTTAGCTTATGTACATATGTATATTCGAAACCCTTGGCTAATTGCAAATATCGGCTTCTGTTTGGGCTTCTTTTGCTTTTACGAATTCTCAGAATACCAAATCGAACAAGACCTACAACAACAGCAGCCCATGCTCTATAAACGCACACATACGCACACAGACACACACACACACACACACACACACACACACATGTATGTATCGGTATCTATATGTTGTATCCCGTGTGGCATAAGCATCTCTCGTCGGATAGCATTCCCTCGCATTGGCTTTCAATTAACGTAGAACATTTTGCGCCAAGGAATTTTCCCCCACAACAATCAGGGGAGGGGGGGGCTGCAAAGCTTTAGGGGAAGGGGGAGATGGGTGCACTGACCAAAAGCATTCATTGTACAGCATAGTAAGACTTCAGGTATTGATTCCTGCCTGCTAATTGCAATGTTTTACTAATAATAAGGAGGAAAAGTACCCGCTGCAGCCGAGGAAAATGCGGGGGAGAGGGTGTGGAAATTTCTGGGAACTTGTACTCCGCGGAATATTCAGGGAATTTCTAATTAAACGAAATTCAAAGCCTTGGGCACCTGCCTGGAAAATATGCATTGTCCCTTGCATTTCCATTTCCATTTCCATGACGATTTCGCTTTCGCTTTACGCTCTATTATTGTACTCGACAGCCGCAATAAAGGAGAATTTAGAGAAGTTTTCCCCTCTCCGGGCACTCTCCCGTCCCTCTTGCTTTCCCCCTTTGGCATTTCTGCAGCAGTTTTCTTTCTTTCTTTTTTGTTTTTTGGCTCCGACGCCGTCTTGGTCCGTCCGTTTTCTGTCATTTCATTTGCGGCTTTAAGTATTTTTGGCTTTGGGCCAAAATGTTTTTTTCATGTCTTGTTGTCGCCATGCCACAGGCACACACACACACAGACACACACACAGACACTCGACGTACTGTTAGTGATTAAGCGTGAAAATATCAGAGATCCCCATCCAAAGCATACCCCCATTCCCCCAGGCACCAGCCATGAGGTACAGAAACCGCAGCAGCCGCAACAAAGCTACAAATTTTCTAGTTTTCTGCAACATTGTCTTTGGATTTTTGTCCTGTAAACTTCAGTTACAGATACAGATACAGATACAGAGATACATGTCAATCTTTAAAAAAAAAAATAAGGTTTAAAATGTGGAAAAGATTTAGAGTGCTGGTCACACAGCGGGGGGGATCGGGGGTCTGGTGGCATGCATTTGACAGCCTCTTTTCCACCCATGTGGAACCCCACCCTGTCTCCCTTTGCCGCCTTTCTCCTCCGCTCTGCCAATTCTGTGGAAAGATTCAAAAGTTTACAGCTTTATAGACTAATCACCTGGATGGGAGGATGAGCAGGATGCGGATTGCACGGCAGTCAACTGTGCCTGCAGTTTTCCTTCGCTTTCGATCGCAGATTACACATTACACAGATGGGCCATTCCAGGGCCTTGCATCCACGAGATAGACGGCTCGTTGCGCTCCTCCGTTTTTCCCCCCTTTTATTGTACGCACATTATGACAATTGACGCGTCTCGTCTGTCGTTTCCACCTGAGGTTTTCCCGTGTCGCTGGCGCTGTCGCTGTCTGTGTCCCGTGACTGTGGCACGATTGTATAACTGAAAATAAATGCAGTCGATGAGTGGAAGATGCGGATAGATGGGAATCACTCATTGCACAATCATTTGCGTATCTATTTATTTGTGTACCTGTGGCATGTGTCGCATGCCCCGCTGCTTAGAGCCTAGGCTTTCGCCAACAGATGTATGCAACAAGTCATCAGAAAGGTGGGGATGGGGGACGGAGACGGGGATGGAAAGACGACAGTCACTTGCAGGATTCTGCACTTACTGACGTTGTGCGGGGGAAAATGTGGATGTATCTCTGTATCTGTATCTCTCTTTTTCTTTCTCTGTGTGCTGGGGTGTAGAAATGCGTGGGTGGCTAATGAAATGCTTCAACGAACAACAAGCAACATCCACAACCAAACCATCCCCCCATCCCATCCCATCCCATCCCATCCCATAGACTTGATCAGCTTTCCTACGTATTGGTGTATTGTCTGTGTGTTGCCTGTGCCTGTGGTGCTGCCTTTTGTTGTGTTGTTGCCATGGCAGTGGGGTTGCCTCCAAATGAAATGAATGGCTGCCTCGTGTGTATCCAGATTAAACAAGAGGAGAGCGTGTGTGTGCCCCCTAGAAAATCCACCTCTTTTGTACCCTGCTCCACCACAAAACACAAGACTCTACAAAAATGCGGTAACTTTTGCAGAGATTTCTCAGACATTCTCAGAGTTATTCTCTTAGGGGATGAGCCGGAAGGTATAAAACTTTTCTTGCTTTTGGTTAATTTCTAGGTAGATCTCCTGTAGGGCATTGCCCATTCCTCAATGCTCAAGTCGCAGAAGAAAAGCGCCCTGCAGTTGTCTCTCATAAATTTCCATCGCCCCCAAACAAAATCACGTTCTTTGCCTCCTCTCCTCTCTTCTCCTCTCTTTCTGCTGCTGCTACCTCTGTGGCTGCTCTCTTCCTCTGCCCCTCTCTATCGATGACATACATCTTTGTCTCTATATCTCAGAACATTCCCTATATCTAAACGCCCACGCGTCATGTGCCTCAATGTGCCTCATAACTGATGTATTTATTATTTTTTGGTTTTTGTTTTTTTGCTTGTTTTGTGTCCGAATTTCCTATTTAATTATTAATGTAAATATTTCCAAAAACATAATCGTAATTGGGGCTCGTAATCCTGTTATTGTTATTGTTATTTTGTTGTTGAAAATTTTCTTAATTTTTCGTGCAGTTTTCAACTTGTTCGCGTTTTAGCAACACTCGTGTATTGGCTATTGTTGGCTTTTGGCCAACGTCTACAATTTTGGCGTAAATAAACAACATTTTGTTGCAATTGAAAAACAAAACAAATGTGAATATATGTAGGATATATATGCCCATGTATATGATTAGGGGAAAACCGAATCTTTGGACACCCTGGAAACTCAAAAAGGGGGAAAATCCGTTTGATAGCAAAAAGTTACGAAAATTGTAATTACAAAACCAAAGGAAAATGGCCGATTTGTGTATACTTTTTGCGTAGAACGTGATCTCTGCTGATTAGAATTTTGAGGCATACCCCAATGGGAGGCATGAAGTCAGAGAATATGGGAAAAAAAGAGACGTTTATGCACAAAAAAGCAAAAGGAAAAAAGGGGGACACGAGAAATATTTTTAGATCGGAATGGAAAGTGGGAGCCAGAGGCAGAGTTAGAGCCAGACCCAGACGGCATATTAAATTTCCGAACAGAAACGTAAATTTTTCGAGAGCTCCGACATACCCCACCCTCTACACACTCCTCTATCCACACTGGAGAGCTTCCTCTGGTGCTTAAACTTAATCCTACCCCTAGGGCAAATGCTTTCACCGTTTTTCTAGGCCCCTAGGCCGATAAGGTGATAAGCTGATAAGTGATAAACTTTTCCAATGCCAAGGCGGGAAAATCGTTTTCTTTTGTCTTACATTCTCTTGGTGGCTCCCTCTGTGGGCTGTATGGGCAAGCTGGTGATCGTGAACGCGCCATCTGTTGCACATGTCCACATCTGGCGGCCAAGCTTTCCTTAGCCACATGTTGCTAACGATAGCTGTTGTTTTTGTTGCTGGGATGATGTTTTTGATGTTTTTTTTTTATTTCGTTTAAAATCTCACATAAAAACAGATGTTTTTTCTGTTTATTTTTGGAAATTCAAATGACTTTTGATAGAGAAAACTGCACTTTTCTGCACTGCACTTCAACAGGGACACTTTATGGATTTTGTGGGATTTTAGGGATATTTTCTGCACAGCACTTGCACTTTTTTCACTTTCTGATGGATCGATCGATTCCCGAAAGCCACCGTTTGAGTGGCAGAAGCGTGGCGATTGAATTGAATTAAAATGAATTGAATTGAGGATTGAACGAGAATGAAAAATATTGTGTACCAGAAACGTGTGGTGTGTGTATATAGCCTTTCCTACACTTCACTTTTACTGGCAGAAGAAGCGGCAGATGAACAAAATCGCATATACAAAAACAACGAGGAGGAGAATGTATAATTATAAATAAATGTTCTATAAAAAACGCTTTTTGTTTCTTCTGCCTCTGTTCCGTTTCGCTCGGATCTTTTCAGATCTGTTCGGTGTTTTGAGATCTGTTTCTGTTTCTGTTTCAGTTTCGGTTTCCGTTTTCTTTTCTATCTAGTTCGCGTTTTGTTTGTTTGTTCAATTTCATTTTTGGTTTTGAGCCATTTTTATATTTTGAGGTAACGCCAAAATAGAAATCATCCCATCCCGAAACCCTGAAAGGAAAGGCCACAGAAATCAGCTTCTGGGGTATTCCCCGCCACTCAAATTCCCAATCTCTGAATCTCTTTTTGATGAGCATTCGAGAGTTAGGCGTCCCCTCCCCCCCGCCCCAAAAGAGCTCTTCCAAAGCACTTTAATGCCATTTTCATAGAATCCGGTGAGTGGCGGTGTATCTATGTGTCTGTGGGCTGTTTGTGTGTGTGCACAAAGGATTTCTTGCGGCTTTTTGCACTTTGCGAGGCAGAGAGCCAGAGAAGTTGGCCATTTAATGTTGTTTTTTGCCAGAAGAAGAGGACCAAGGCTAAGGGAAGCTAATCAGATTATACGGGGATCATATGAAGCGCACCCGAGCATAAGGCGTGGCGTTTAAATGGTAAAATCCAGACTAAAGCAATTTTAATATGATATGAATTCACAAAATCCACACAGAATCAATCATCTTTGATTGTGTACCATTCCAATCGATTTCCATTCATCGATTGGTTATGTTATCAATCGATATATTTGTTAACATTTTTATCTCTCCAATCACTTCAATCACAATCTCACACACACACACACGAACACTGATCGGAGCATCGATAGGCATACTTAGAGGTGGGTCGATGTGCCAATAGTGATGGCAATAATTAACGCGGGGACTCCTCGATGGACATGCGATGCGTCGCATGTGATTGCCCGACGACTGAGGCGAAGCGATGCGATCCGCTAATAAACCTCTTAATTCTTAATTCTTAATTCTGACCGATCGCTCGAAAATAAATCGAAACACAGATGCACACACACACACAGGGATGGGGAAAATAAACAGAGATACAGATACAGATACAGATACACGACAGTCCATCCCGCACACTGAGAAATATATTTTAAAATTGTATTATTTTTGGGTTTGTGGTTTTCGCTTTTGTTATTGTACAAGTATTTTCGGTCGCCTTTTCTGATATATACTTCTCCGATTCCGAATCCGCTTTTGCCTTTGCCTTTGCCTTTGCCATTGCCTTTGCTCTGTATATCCGCATCTCTGCATCTTTTGTGCTGTATCTTTTGCGTTGTTGCTTTGACTAGCGATCTCCTTCGACTAAAAGAAAGGAAACTTCTGAGCATCTGTTTTTGGGGCAGCCGCTGGCTGCTGGGCTGTATTGGAAATGTAAGTGCGATGATTTTTAAATAAATTCTCACTTATTTTTATAAACTCGCGGCCAAGGGCCGCACACCCCACACAACCCCCACGGCCCATGCCACACCCCTGCCAGATCGAAGAACATATTTATACATGCATTCACATACGATACACATTTATGCTTATGATCCCTCACTATTATCGCTAATTTCACGCGCCTCAAGGGAGGGCAAGGAGCGGAGGGGACAGGGGACAGGGGAAGTTCAGTTAAAATTAGCACTGAAACTGAAAACATCAATATTTGTACATTTCATTCCACCAAAGTGCATTCCATTCCATGGAAATTCCACACAAAACAAGGAGTTATTTTTAAACAGCAATGCTCTCTCCCACGCGGTGAAATGCGTTTCGTTTCTTGCCAAAATGTCTCGATATTGCGGAAATCCTTAGACCGTTCGGCATTCGAGAAGAACGAAAAGATTGCAACCTCCACGGGTCTCCCGTTTTGCTGGTAACCTTTTCCAAATCACATATCCCAAGGAGGGTGGCCAAAAATCTATTTCCATCATCCATTTGCGTACATTCGCATAATTGTTCTTGGAATTTTACGCAATTTAGGCCTGCCGGAAGAAAGAACCCGCTTTTTTTCTTCTTATATAAACCACATTGTATTTATATTATTTGTGTCACGTGTCGAAGCCAGCCGCAGTCACTCTGTGTTCGCCCTCAAGTAGGCCACACTTTTTGATGGGAGACCTTTGAAGGGATTCAAAGGTGGAGATTACCCGTTTAGTGGAATAACCAAAGCAATTGGAGAGGATCGAAAACATGCCTCAGACGAAGCCTCTTCTATTCCTGGCAACGCTCTTACTCAGGGAAATGCGCTTCTAATCGTGGGAACACTTTTGCCATTCAGGAAAATACTCTTCTATTCGTGGGAACACTCGTTTATTCAGAGAACACTTTTATTACTCGGAACCATCTCCTCTGGCCAGGAAAATCGGGAATGCCAGGAAGCGGCTGGCTGCCATTACTGTGGCCAATGAAGCGAGTTCCTAGTCAGCGAGGTGGTACCCCAATACCTTGACACACTACTTCCACAGAGATACACACACACACACACACCTGGGCCTGTGTGGCCTGCGTTTACTGTCGGGAGGGGGCTGCGGCTGCAGAATGTGTAAGGAGCTCGTATAAGCGTAAAATTTGATTGAAAATGATGAATTAATGAGGCGTTAAATGATTAAATACGAACAGAATGGCTCTCGGTGCGCCCTATTGAACTGGAAGGCATTGTTGCGAGAGCATTAACAATATCAGACATGACCTAAAAGGTCCTTACCTGCGCACTCTATCCATCCGCCACCCTCCCCACCCCCCATTATCGCACCCATCAGTGGATACACGCTCCTTGACTACCGTCAAGTGTCCTTATCAAATCGATGAATTAGCAAATAGCCACCAATACAAGACCATAATTATTTTCCAATTGGATTACGACGAATTTTCGATTAAATATGAGTTTAAATTAATATTAAGGGGTTACAGATAGCTCAACAGGAGATGGAAATAAAGGGAACAGAATAAATAGTGCCAGTAGTGAGTAATTTTGTATCCTGCCATTTTAGAGAGTGTTCTTCTGTTTTTCCAGCAGTTTCGAATTGCTGAAAAGCGAGTAGAGGGTTCCCTTAAATAGAAAAGTGTTCCCTGGAACAGAAAAGGGGTCTCCACATGCCACAAATCGCTATCTGCCATCCATTGCAAAATAACTTTAATTTTTGGCTACTTTTCATTTTATTTGAAATTAGAGAATACATAATTCAATCAATATTTCATTTTATTCACGTGTAATTTGCATATTTGCATAATCGACAGACATTTGATGGCTTATTCGGCACACACAACACTCCCAGAGAACCAGGCAGCACTCTCCGTATCATTGTTATTGATGAGCCGCCTATCGCCAGCTCATCCCCAGCCCCTATTCGATAGCATAGCATAGCACGAGAGTCGCATTAAAAACCAATAACTTACATTGCCTGTCAAAACGGAGCACACAAAAAACACACAGAAAAACGTAAATATATATGCAGATAATACACCTTCTATATATATGCTATACATATTTTTGAATAGGCAACCCGATTCCGCTTCCGCTTCCGATTCCGATTCGGATTCCTATGCTGTGTGCCATCAGGTGCTTGGCACCCATCGAATTTGTGTTTGTTTGCCTTCCTTTTCCCTGCATTTTGCCTACATTTTCCAGTCTGTGTTCTTCTTTTATTTTTTTGCCCATTTATGAAGATTGAAGATTGAAAATTGAAGCGTGAAAATCGCACACAATGGAACCAATGAATTTTTTGTAATTTAGTTTTATGGCTATATATATGAGATAAAAGAAGTGCAAGTCAAGTCCATCGACATTTGAATACCCTAATCCTAATGGATGATGCGAAAGACGTTCCCATAAGCGAATGGAGACCAATCGATAACTGTCGATGAAATACTATCGTATCACATGTTTCATCACTAAAAATATATTACAAATGAGCGAAATTTTCACAATAATCCACTAATGTGAATGTACAGCCTTTTCTACAGAGACAGAGAGAGTATCGAAAGTCAGGGAATGAGACATTAGTAGAAATGTTTTTGTGGTGTGTGTTTTGGTTAGATAAAACCAATTTATTTGCCGTTTCCAGGACATCAAATATTCAAACTGCGTGCGGCGTCAATCAATCCACAGAAATAGAGAGGGAGGGAGAGGGACAGAGAGAGAGAGAGAGAGAGAGAGAAGGAGAACGAGAACGAGCATTGGCATTTCCGCTGCGACAGTCAGACGAAGAAGGGAACCTGCAACTGCCACTGCCACTGCCACTGCGACTGTCTGAAAACAGCAATAACTTTGTATGCAAATGCAGTTATTGCCCAGCCCTCCCCGCACAGTGTTCTGCCCCCAAGGAGAGAGCCACATAGACCACAATAGACCATAGTCCACAGATCGAATCAGAAACGTGACTGGAAGCCGAACGTCACTTTCGTTTTGGCCAGTTTTTGCCCAGCCAAAGATTGGACGGAAGGTGGAAGGCGGATGGCTCGATGGTGGCTACACCATTTGACACATACCAAATGTCCTTGAGTGGCAATCGGTATGGGAACGGTGCACGGATATGAGAAAATGTGGTAAGGGCCTCGCCTTTGCCTTCAACCACTGCTGGCCCTGACAATTGCCTTGCAAAACACTGACTTTGACTTTGGTTTTCTTTGTGGTTTGCATTTTCCATTTGCCTTTTGCCTTTTGCCACTTTCGGTTCCAGTTGCAGTTGCAGTTGCGGTTTGCAAATTAATTGTTAAATCAAGTGGACGGGCGAGGAACAGGCCGCAGAAACTCCTCCGCAAAACTCCTCGGCAAAAACTCCTCCGCAAAAACTAAAAAGAACGAGGGGGAACGTTGTGAGTTGCTGCGGACACCGCAACTCTACATTTATACCCGATACTAAGTCAGTATGGCTCTCCTCCGATAGTCGACGCGAATATTAAACGACACGACAAAGAGAGCGTGCGAGAGAGACAGAAAATCAGTCTGAGCATGACGTCGGGCGCGAAATTTTGAGATATACGTTTTATAGTGAGATCTAACAGGAGTGTGGACACCAAATTTGGTTACTCTAGCCTTAATAGTCTGTGAGATTTGTGGATGCTCCAGGTTTTCGTCCTTTGCGGGGACGGAAGGGGGTGTGGCGAAATTTTGACACAAAACGGTCAAGGTCCGATATCACAGGAGTGTGGTTACCAAATTTGGTTACGCTAGCTCTTATAGGTTCTGAGATCCTTGAACTCATATTTTGCAAGAGAAAGAGCGAGAAAGAATGAGATTGTTTTCTTGATTCTGGCTATAATAATTATGCGATCTGGGTTAGATTTTACACTCTAAAACATATAGTCATCCTCTACGATTCTGCGTTTTCAGTTTTCTCGTATCTTTGAATTTGTGGATGCCACAGATTTTCGCCCTTTGTGGGGGCGGAAGGAGGCGGGGCAAAGTTTTAAAATATACTTGTAGCAGTGACATATCACAGAAGTCTGGATCCAAAACATCGTTGCTCTAGCTCTTATAGTCTTTGAGCACTAGGCGCTGATAGGGACGGACAGACGGAAGGACGGACGGACGGACAGACGGACAGACGGAAGGACGGACGGACGGACAGACGGACAGACAGACAAGGCTCAATCGACTCGGCTATTTATGCTGATCAAGAATATGTATACTTTATGGGGTCGAAAACGATTCCTTCTGGACGTTACACACATCCATTTTCACCACAAATCTAATATACCCCAATACTCATTTTGAGTATCGGGTATACAAAAACGAGTCTAAAGCTGGAGATACTCTTTTGATGGAATACATTTTTATTCAATGTAGCGTATATTGATATTAATAAGTTTACATAGGTATTGATTGATTGATTAACTTCATATTGATTAGAATTATTTGAGTAGTGTGTATTTTTCGATTAGGTTTAAAGACGCTGGATGGAGGACGATAGGACGATGGTTGTAGTATTGAAGGATTTGAAGTCCGGTGTTTTGGGTAGCCGTGAAATGTATATCCTTTAGGGCAGAAGCTCCACCACTGCTTCACCACTGATCCACCTCTGCAGCGATTGAGGGGCCTGCGTCTGCCGCCAAACTCTGACAGGACGTGAGTTTCCAAACAGATTCAAGGCACCAAGACGTGCCACTGGCCAATACCCAGCTAGCCGAGTCGAATCAAAGGCCTAGCCCAAAAATAAGACAGAAAACATGGCATATACCAGAATAATCAAAAGGAGTACCAATGGCACCTTTTAATGTACATCCAAAGCGCAAGTTAAACGAATAACGGCTACCCTTTGCAGTGGAAGAGTCAACAAGTGTGGAGAAATACGCAAGTTTCAGTAAGCTGTCCGCTCGTCTATGTATGTCTTGCCCGGTTCGATCCAACATTATCCTGTCACCCACTTTTCTACGCATTTTGCCTTCCCCGAAGTAAAAATGCGTTGAATAATGAGTGATATGATACTTTTGCCCAAAACCGGCAGTACCTATCAGACAAGGAGGCAGCCTACTGACACTCACGTAGTTTTCCACACTTATTCACTCGTCCAGTGCAAAAGGTGTCCCCTTCCGTTTAACCTGCTCTCTAAACGTTCATTAAAAGGCTCATCGGCACTACTGTTAATTACAATGATTTATACCAAATGTCTGGACATATTTTTGGGTTTGGCGATTAATTGGACTTGGCCAGGTTTTGGTATTGGCCAGTTGCACATCTTGTCACTTCGAGCTCCGGTGGGAAACTGATTTTCGGTCAGATTTTTTGCCAACGACAGGCCTATCCATCCTTGCTGATGGATGTATCACCCTATTGGCTGAAGGAGCCATGGACCTGTGTACATAGCACTAAGCCTGTGGCAATCTGCTCAAAAGTGTGGTCTTAACGCACCCCAAGATCCCAATCGTCGCAGGCACATTAACCAGTGTGTGGGGGGGGGGGAGTAGTGGGGCTCCTCCCCCGTAGTTCCTGTTGTCAGAGACCAGGCTGATAAGTGGGTCGCCCCATTGGCTGAAGGAGCGATGGGCATGCATTTTATGCCTTTTGCATATTGCATTTAGGGCTGCCCAATCGCATCACTCCAATACAAATACAAGCGGCAGAAAAGGGGGGCACAAATGTTTAAATATTCGAAATAAAAGAAACACCAAGTAAAACAAAGGCGAAAATCGAATAGGAAAGTCTTGCGAATCCATTGCCCAGTCTTCCGATATCAGCTATCGATATTAGATATCGACTATACGATTTTCGATCGGCTCCTTAGAGGCCACCTAGTTTTTCCCACAAAAAACTTTTCTTTTATGAGGTATTCGTACCTTTTTACAATGGGGGATAAATCATTTCTCCATTTCTCATTTTCTTTCTTTCTTCTTCTTTCTATCCTTTACACTACAAAATCCACCATAAATTCCAAGAAGGTTTTTCTTCCCTTTTCAAGGCTACCATAAAACAGCACAAGCAATAGAAAGAGAGACAATTATAGAAGGGGGTTCGGTGGGGGGAGGAAATGCAGTCAAAGTGCCCTCCTGCATTCGTAATGAGTTTACAAGCTGCGATTTCGAGTTTCACTTGTGGTTTCAGTGCAAAATGTCACAGGAAATGGGTCTGTGCGGTGTCTCTTTTTCTTGATAAGTGGCCCCTCTACCCCACACTTTTCGACACCCACCACTCCGCTCTTGTGCTCTCTTCAAAGCGGGCGCCACAAAGTATGCAGCACTTTTTTGTTGAATAAAAATCGACTTTTTAATAAAATCTCATTTCTTCCATTTGCTCGGATTCTTTTTTTAGCAGTGTGCTAAATATAGCAGAAAAGTTTAAAGTTGAAAGTGGCCTCCACATATACCCACACGCGCACACACCTCCTACTGCAGACGCCTACTCCTCTGCTGCTCCTCGGTCCTCGTGACGTCAGCCGCCATTTGGCAGGAGCTAAAGGGGAAAACAGCCAAACAAGTGC
Organism: Drosophila persimilis; assembly: GCF_003286085.1. NCBI lineage: Eukaryota > Metazoa > Arthropoda > Insecta > Diptera > Drosophilidae > Drosophila > Drosophila persimilis. The sequence goes on from NW_020825289.1 coordinate 13,456,591, forward strand.
AATATTTGAATATTGAATTAATTTGTACATTACACACACACCCCACACACCAACAGAAACAGAAACAGAAACAACACCTCCAATGCAGCATTGCAGTGGGAGAGGGAGAGGGAGGGGAAGGGGGAGGAGGAGAGGGAGAGGGGGAGATGGTGTGTGAGCGAAATGCAAATCAGATTGCATACCCCAAAGGCGGCTCGAGGCTGTCGAGTGCTCTGATTGTGCTCAAAATTCCACTGCACTGCTGGCACGCATCTGAGTGAAAGCACTGCACCGTGAGTGAAAGTGTTAATTAGAATGAGCGTGAGAGTGCACGCACAGGCAAAGTCACGTCCAGAGAACACGCCCCCCAAATGCTCAGCCAGTGAGCGAAGCGACTTTCAACCCCCGTTCAAGTTCAATGCAATGTCTGCCACCGCCGGTTGTCCTTGAATCTACAACACAACAACAAAAAACATTTACCATTTACCACCTCTTGCATGCGAATAACGAGAGACGAAGAGGTAAAAAGCAAACACTTTGGACGTCACAAACTGTTTAATTTCGAACCATTAGGAACTATTTAGGAAATAGTCCTCCCCAGCAGAAGGAGGTAAAGGAAAAAAGAGAAGAAAACTAAGAGCCAATTATGGCACCAAAGAGAAAACTCAACTAATTCGGTGACACAATTGTTTTGACCGCTTTTCTGTTTGACCGCCGCTGTTTTTTTGGTTTGTTTAATTTGTTTATGCATTTTACAACCTCAAGAAGATTGCACAATGAAGAGGGGGCTAGAGGAGGGTGTAAATTATGTAAGGACAACTAGAATAGGGGGACAACAGTTAGAACTATGTGTGTGTGTATGTTTGTAGGTTTATTGGTTGCTTAACAGCAAGATATTGCATTGGGAACAGAACCCATTGCCGTCTGTTTGCCTGCCCCTGTTGTGTGTGCGTCATGCAACACGAAAACCCTCTAGCCTCTAGCTTCCATCAGGCTGGGGAGTTTCCTTTTTCCACCACCCCACCAGCCCACCGCCCCAAGTAATTATGAAACTCTCTTACTCAATCCACGAGTGTATCAAACAGATGTAGATTATTCCTATTAGGATTGTAGGAGCCCCACTACTATTTGCATTACAAAACTTCACGATTGTTGTTTTGTCATCAGGCACGTCGCATGCGTAATATGAAAAGTCAATAGGAGAATGCGAAGGAGAAAGCAAACAACGACTAGAAGCAAAACAGTACACACATGTACATAGGCATATATTTATGTATTTACATATACATACATAAGTGTGGTGTGGGGGTGTAGGGGGGGTGTAAGTCACGTGTAAACTCTGAATGCAGTAAATTAGTATTTATTGAAAGAGATTAAGTGGTACTCAGCCAAACACAGTAATCACTCGTTAAATGCAATTTCATACTTAAAGTTCTGCCATGTGTGCTTTTTACTGAGGCTCCACAGTGCCGCCTTCAAAGCAGAACAAACAAATTGTATCCAGCTTTGAACCGCAAAGAATCCAATTGGAATTAAGCCGCAGAGAGGCAGAGCGCAAGAGTGAGCATGAGAGAGATCCAAAGAGAGCAGAGTCTACAGCGCTGCATAATGACATCACATTCCGACAACAGCAACAATCGATAAGAGCCGAGGGAGAGCAGCAGTCAAAGCACATAGAGAGAGAGAGAGAGGGAGAGATAAAGCTTCCACCATATGACATCAGCGTGTGCACGATTTGTTAACAGTTAATTTGTTAGCAGCGATCGGTGAGGGGCAGAGAGGAGAGCGCGGGTGAGCATGCGCAGATTTGTTGAGGGGTCGGGGAGGGGAACCATCTTTTTCACGTGCGCCGCCGCGCACTCCAAGCTCTTGGCGGTGGCATACACTGTGGGTGGCGGGAGGGAGGGCAGGGATGAGCCGGAAAACATTTGGGAGATCTTTTTGCGGACAACACAACGCATTTAACATTAATTGACGTTTAACGATTCACGCGTGAAATCTCTTGAGAACCGGTTAACCGTCCGCTCGCTCGTGTCCGCTCTTGTTCGTTCTTGTTTTGCTTCTTAGACAGCGAAGGAGAGAGGGAGAAAGAGAGCGAGAGAGAGAGATATGTAGTTGGGCCACAAATCATATGAAACATACATACATTTTTTTTGTGAACCTGTCGCCTCTAATATTTTCATTATTGATTTATTTGCTTAGCTGCTTTATCATTCTCCGCTCTCTATCTTTTCACACTTCTTTTGGCGGGAGGAGGGGTTGTGTGGTGGCGGGGACTTGTGCGTAACCATTTTTTTTTTTGTGTGCTTTGTTTTATTTCATTTTATTGCCATTTTTTTGTACTGCTTGCCTGGGCGCTACTGCTGTGTGCCTGTTGTTTAAAAACTCATTTCTTATGTGATTTTGATGTCAGCTTAACTGTGTTTACCGCTCTTCTGCTTGTGTCTCTTCCTCCGCACTCGCTCTCTCTCCCTCTCTCTCTGTCTCTATCGCACAATTGACACCTTAATCATGAGCAGAAATTGTCAGAGCTTGAAAGCGCTGTCAAAGCAAAGAATTTTGTTTGTTTCCCTTCCCATCTTCTTGTCTTTAAATAATGCCTTCTGATTGGAATTGAAATTGGGATGCTGTCAATAGGAAGAAATTCATCAAATGATGTACGCATTAAATACCCTGTGGCATTGAAATTTAAGGGTTGCAGGGGGAATTTTCCTGTCTAAATTCCCAATAAGCGAATGGCCACATTTCGAATGAAACGAAAAGAGACCATTCGCCACTAACGATTGCGTATGGTGCTGAGGAAATTGTGATATTATGTATCTACGTATCTTTATCCATATTTTACAACAGGTTACCGTTGAGCAGGATGATATTTCGCCCACAGGGTATCACCATTACCTAGACCTTACGCTGCCACTCTTCAAATAGAAGTGTTTGCTTTGTTCACTGGAGCCACCACTCATCGCTCACCTCATCGGCTGTTTCTGCGTGGAGAATAAAAGAAGTTTGCTGAAATGTACGAACTCCAACAATGACGTCAAGACAGTGAAGATCACTCGGCATGAAAAATATACAAGATAGATATGGAAAACATAATGAGTGCGGATTCAGATGAACAAAAATAACCACAACAGAGTGAAATGAACTAAAAATAGTGTTATCTTTTTAGGAAGTTTGCTATCTTTAATATTATCTGGTAGACAATTAGGGCAAAAAACGAGCAGACTCAGAGCTAGAGCATTCCTCGCATTCATTTATAATGGTTAACCCAATGAAAGCAATTAAATCAAGTCGCGCGGGTCTCTGGGTTTCGTTGAGAGTTTTGGTGATTTGCCAAACGATTTGAAAAGACAACCAGACGGTGACGTGGCATGCCCCTTCCCTTCCCTTACCTTCCCTTCTCTCTTTGGCAAGCAACCTCATCGAATCGCTAATGATCTCAAGGTAATACTCCGCACAGCTTCATTGTTATTTATTTATTTATATTTATTAATATTTGATTATAAATTCATAGCAAAGGAGAGAAAAAAAAATCCATCATTATAGAGGAGAACCAAGATAAATATTTATTTATTTAATTTTTTTTTTTTTTTTTGCTAGACAAACACCTGAACAAAAATGAGAAGAGAATCGTGTACAAAGCGTACTAGAAACTAACCAAAAACATATGAGGAAAAAAAACAAAAACACTTTTCCAAGTACAAAGATGAATTGTAAATTTGTGTGATTTTGATCGAGTGGCTCCTCCAATCGATCGATCGGTCGGTCGGTTCCTTAAAAGGCAACTCTCGCCTCAACACAGAATGTTTTCGCTTTCTACGCATCAGCTCTACCCCCAATTATTCCATTGTTCATTTGCATTTTACCTAAAACTAAATACTTAAGATGATTCAAAGTTTGTTAGGCTTTGTTTTTAATTTAATCGAAGGGTACAAAGCCATTTCACAGATGTTTTTGCTCAATGCCAAAGGAAAAAAGTTGAAGAAAAGGTTGAAAAAAGCCAAGGAAATCACAAGAAATTGGCCTCATCATCGAGAACAAAGCGTAAAAGCCATTAAAAGGAAGTCCATTGGTTTCAATCACTCAGGAAGTTTTTTCGAAAATTAATTCTGATCAAATTTGGAAACTACATATATTGGAGCCAGCACCTAAAAGGTCCCTAAAAACCACCCAGAACTGTCCCGTCCCTGAAATGGGGAAACACTAAGGTTCATAAAAACAAAAAGAAGGTCAATTCCCACGTCAATTAAACGGCTAACGGTCTAAGGGTCATTGTCATTAAATGTCATTAAAAGCGCTAGCTCCAACCCTTAAACCCTCCCTATCACTCCTCTTTGTACCTTTGTATCCTTCCACAGAAAAAATACTTTTTGTCAGTTCCATTCGTTCATTCGTTCATATCCATCCATATGCTGGGGCTCTCAAGCACTTATGGATGACCTATCATTTAGATAATCTTTGACTCCGTGCCCGTGCCAACAACCCAGTAGCTCTCTATATTTTATTTTGGTCCCTAACTATTCCGCTATATTAATTCCATCTATTTTAAGGCACGAAGGTTGAGCACCAGTTATTATTCGATGGTCAAATGCGGTGGCACTTCCATCGATAGAGATACCGATACAAGACACACTTTACTTATGTATTTCAATGGTAATTTTCGGTGTAAAATGTGCGGTTCATCCTGCAATCATTAACTAAATGAATGTATACCTTTGCGTTTAAGTTTCAACCATTTCCCGTTGCTCAAATTCTAATGATTTGGCCAGAAAGAGGGTTAACGCACACACCTCCACTCCGAGCACACACGGACGGGACAGGCACATTTAAGCGGCTTAATGAACCATTTGGACATTTGGAAACTTTCACAGTCATCAAACATTATGATGTTGGCGATTTTTGGCACTCAACAGCAGTGCCACAAGTGGAACAAATGAAGTATTTTTTGTGTGTTTTTCGAGTTTTAAAATTTAGAGGAAATTTTGCAATGAATTGTAGAATAGCAAATGCTCTAACATGGAACACAAGGGAGTGGAGGGATGGGCATGCAAAATACTATAAATCATACATAAAATGGAGTTTGGTTCTTCTTCTAAAAGGTTCTTCCCTAAAAGGCAAGGCACAAGATTATTTCTTAATAAACCATTAACCAAACGCGAATAGATATCCCAGAGATATCCCACATCTTAGTTCCTAACCTATCTTCTCGTCTTCTAGCCATACCCTACCCTAATCAAGCCTCAAGTCTGACAGTCGCTTAATAAAAACCCGTTCAACTAGACCCTGTCTGTCTGAAGTGATCAATGCCATCAAAAGACAATTACCAGACGATGGCCAAAAACAGTTCCACAGTCCAGTCCCCCTTTTTTTGCATTACGCCAGGTTCCACTCCCTATCCCCCTCCCCCTGCCACTGCCCCTGCCCCGTCCACACTCAAAACGAAACTGCAATGCCCAACGATGATAATGATCTTGCAAAAAGAAGACAAACAAAGAAGAAGAAAAAAAAAAGAATAAGCTGAAGTAGAGAAAAAACTGTAGACAAGCCATAGAGGCCCCATCATCGAGGCAGAGACCAAAGCTTAAAGATCGGCAATCGAGTGGCCACCGCTTTGGACAGGTCTCTCCGCGCTCCCACTCTCCAGCGGATCGTCCGTCCGTCCTCCCGTCCGTCTATCCACTGGACAGAGGCCGTCCTCTGCGGCGATGAAAAACGAAACCAAAACGAGGCGAAAGCCGCAACACCAACACGACCAGCAAAAATTGTGGTCCAAAAATAGACACCGCTCATTAGAAATGGCTAAAAATAGGCAAAAGGCAGGCCAGGTAGCATTAAAGCGCTCAGGTACAGTGCGGGGAAGGGGGGCATTGGAGTGCATTAAGTGGAGTGCGGAATCAAGAGAGGCAGAGGCAGAGAGAAAGAGGGATATACATACGTACATATGTATGTATGTATATAGAGGCGGTGGCAGCTCTCAAGATATGACGTATACGACACTGTGGACCAAATAATCTGTTGGAATCTAGTTATCAGAGGATGCCACTGCCACTGCCACTGCCACTGCCACAGCCACAGCCACTGCTACTGGTGCACTAGTTATGCGGCTGTAGAACAGGTATTGCAGGTACTCCTTGGTATGCCAGGAACTCTGTTCGTGGAACTTGTTGGGGGATCCGCAAGACAGAAGCGATCGTAATTGCACGTGTATAAGATGACGATGGAGATACGATACGGAACCGTGTTCTCCAACACACCTATACAAAGATCTAGCTAGTAAAAAAAGTAACCAAAAAAAAATGCAAAAATGGGTAACAAAATTCATAGATCAAATTCTACTTCTTTGCCATTTTGCACCGTTCAAAGTAATTTCCTCCTCATAACTTCCCATAAAATCTACAAGGAATTCCCTCCCCCAGGAAATCCCCGCGGCATCTTTTGCGAGAGTGAGCTCAGAGAGCGAGCATAATTTCAAACAATTTAGTTGGGTTCCAGTGGCATTTCAAGCTGTTTACATTGGGCAAATACTAGTGGGTGTGGGTTGTGGGGCTCGGGGGCGAAAAGTTGGAGGGAAAACCCAAGGATCAGGGGCACGCGCAATATAAACGTTTGGGACAAGGTAAACGAAGTAAATTAAGCACCAACAACAACAAATGGGAAAAAAATTTACCCTCCGAAGAGAGGGCGACACTTGAAACACAAGAAGGAAACGCAGGCCACGAGAGCCGAAGCTATTGACACCCTTTCCCTTTGAATATTAAGGCAGAGTTAAATATTTCTATAACCATTGAAAATGCATGATATAGGGGTTTGAACCTGTTTCCGATAAACTATGAACTGGAGGGATTATTTCAAGATCAATCATTACAAATATCTGCTCAAAGTCCTATTGCCCCCAAAAAGAGTATAAACACAGGCAGCAGACGGAGGGAGAAAATACAACAAGGCAGCACCAGGAGCCGAAGAAGGAGGAAAAGCCGGACGGGCGGCCGAATAGCAACAACAGGGCAAAGGCATGCGAAACAGCAGAGAGCATGGAGAAACCCAATAACATAAAAGCAAAAGAATTTTTGTTCTCTTCCCTACTTGGAGCCAAAAAGGATGATGATGATGATGGGCAGGCGGCCAGGCGGCCTGGCCCTGCTGCTGAGAGCGATGGTTGGGGGCAGAAAAACCCGCTTACAACAGCGAAAAAAAAAAAGCAAACAGCAAAAACGCCAAGGCAAGCAACGACCTTGATAAGTTTTACAACAGGGCAGGCAGCGACAATGGGCAAGGGGAGGGGGGGGTGTCGAGGGAAGAGCGCACGTCAAAGGAAGAGCCAAACGAAGGAGCTTCACCTCTCCCTCTCTGTCTCGCACAGCACAACACAATCGATGCCCCCACCAGTGTGGTGAGTTCCATTCTCTCTTAGCTTTATTTGCCGCTCTCCCTCTCTCTCTGTTTCTCTCTCATCAACAAGTGTCCAGCTGTGTTGGAGGATGGAAGTGGTGGCGGGGGGGGGTTGACCTGTTCCTAACTCAATTCAATTTTTTGTGTCTGTGTGTCACATAAGTGTACTATCCCGCTCACCAGCTCTCCCGCTCTCCCGCTCTCCGGCTCTCTTTTTCTCTCTTTGATAAACAGTGTGATGAGGTGGATTTTTTTCTTCCTCTTTCAAAGCTTGATTATCATATTCTGCTTTTTATTATTGAATTTCTTGCTCTCCACCCATGTGTGTGTGTGTGTGCGTGTGTGTGTGACGCATGTGTAAAGTGCGGCGCAGATATTGATATAACCCGTACCCCTATCCTTATCTCTTCCCCCCCTCCACCGTACGGAATGCTCGCCTTAAATGCCGTTCCGACAGTTAGTCTAACAAATTTGTTTGTTTGTTCTCCTATCCTCATCTACTCTCTCTCTCTCTTTCTCTTTATGTCAGCTGCCAGATCAGCTGGCATTCATTCGCAGAGGCAGAAGTAAATATAATTAATTTTATTAAATAATTTCAACACACAATATTGACCAAAACCAAACAGAAAATGAAAAAAAGGAAGCCCGAAAGCATGTGCTCAAAAGCACAAGATGGAAAAGTTTTTTATTTCACAAATTAATTCAAAACTAAGAGAGAACAACAAAAGCAACACAAACAAAAAACAAAATATGTACTGTAGACAACCTGCAACGTGCCTGCAATTTTAACAAAAAAATTGCAATATCAAAATCAACGCGGAACAACCGCCACACCGCGCTGCTAGGCGCGCTGCACTTGCAACGGCCAGGCCCAAACCGGACTGCAAGGCGGCCCCGCCCTCCTTACAGCACACACACACACACAGACACACACTATATAGTATATATTAAAGACCAGAGACGACGCCTAGTTGAGCATTTTGAACGACAACTGCAGCAGGGCAAGCAGCAGGCAGCAGGCAGCAGTGGACATGCCATAATTAATCAGGCCTGGCCGACAATATTTTACTACACAAAAAAGAAATGAAAATTCCTTAACAGCAGTCGCCGGCACAGGAGATCCTTAACGTGCAACAACAACATGTTGTAGGGGAAAAAAATCAAATCAAAATCAATCAAAACAAAACGAAGCCTACATACGCTTTCGACTGAATCAAGAATGAAATCAAATTCCTGAAGAATATGTACTGTAAATGCTATAGGATAACAGCAGAAACAACAACGATAATTTTTATATTTTTCTTTCATTTTAATCAATATTTTCGACCGCTGAAAGAGTTTATGGCAATCAGTTTATGGTTATCATAAAAATGTCATTTCTTTGCCACTTTCTGCATTCCATTTTGTTGTTACCTAATCTTTAAAAAAATATACGTATTCCAAGGAATTTTAAATACAAATCGAACAAGTGAGAAACTCGTTTCCCTCTCAACATTAATTCGCATATTTTTACAAATTATATTAGAACTTATGTACATATGTATGTATATATGTATGTACCATTCATGAGATAATAGAACCAGAAACAGCAACAACAATTCCGAATATTTCGTGTACTGCGAAAACTTGTTTTATTTATGTTTGTTTTTGTTGTTGCTGCTGTCGTTTGTAAGCTTATTGAACAATTATTTTGTGGCGAAAAAAACTATGGAAATGGGAAATTTTCAGTTAAGCGAAGCTTGGTTACCCTATAATTAGGCCCGATTTATGGGCTTCACTGCAACCAAATGAACGACAATTTCAAGAACGGCAGTTCAGACACTTGGGATGTTCCCGCGAACTGCTTGCTCACGTCATGGATCAAAAGCCTCAAAAACACTGCTTGAATGCTTATATATACTATAGAATATACAGCCGATTTCGGTGCAGGACAGTTGTGTTCCGTTCCCCACATTTCCTTACTGATCTTAGATCTTTCACTTTGAAGGCTTACTCCGTTCTTTGAACACATATACCCCTAAAGAATAGACCTGAACTTCTAGGAAATATTTCCAGGCATGATTACATGATTAGCACCGCAGAACTTGAAGTCAATTGGAAAACTTGATTGGGTAAAAGATTTTCCGCATGCATAATGGAAATTTTACGCTGAACCTTTTGCATGGAAATAATTCAATTGAAATAAATTAACGAAATCGAAAAATCCCCAGATTTATTGCACGATATTTTGCGGGGGTTTTTTTACTCCCATTGAGAGGATTGCATTTTAATGATTTAATATTATATATTATCCAATTCTGGTTTCTCTCAGTGTGCAAGGGCTGGAGTGGGAGGAAAAGAAATGCGAATGGGAGGCAATGCCCGGGACTTTAGTGTAAGCTCCCGCTATCAATTGCTGTCGCCTCTTCGCTCATTGAGACTCATCAAGAGAGAGCGCAATAGCAGAGGAAAGAATGGAGAAGGGGGGACAAAGACAACGACAACCACAGCGGTTACAGGTTAAACCAACAACAAATCTATTAAGCTCAAAAGAGAAGTTTAAGCAGAACAACAATAAAAGAGGGCAGGAGAAAGTCAGCGGCAAGCGGGGGGGAAACTGGAAAGCCCACTTTTACAAATGCACTGCATCGTGGTGTATAGCTCTCCCCCCCTGTCGCACACAACTTACAAGAAATGCAACGAAAAAGAAGACGAAGAAGACGAGGCAAAAAAACTGAATTCAACTTACCGTCCGCACAAGTTCAAGGCCAAGTGTTCAAGTCCCCTCCCTCTCTGGCGCTCTCTGGTTTCCGTGCTCTTTCCGTTTTCCTCTCTCTTGGCGTACTCAGAGAGACTGTTTACTTTGTACATGAAAAATAACTTTACTTTCGTTTTCTAAGCCAGAAGCTTGGGGAGGAGAGGTCGGGTGGTTGGGCGGCTGCCCCGAATGCAATCCAACTGCAACGGTAGTTATGTTGTTATTGTTGTAAGGTCACACTTTCGATTGGGGTGCCCTTCGTTTCTCAACGTTTTATCTGTTATTGGACCAACAACACATATATAGTAGATACGGGGGATATTGCACTGAGGGGAGCAGCAGGACCGACTTTTGTAAATTAATTAACAACATTCCCTCGCACACACACATAAACACACACTCATACTCATGATGCGAGCGCGCGCGCCTCGAGATAAGAGCAAAGCAATTTATTTGCAGTGAAATTTACGTTTTGCGCGCTGACCGAACCGAGAGTGGTGGGCGGTTGCAGGGGGGTATGTGGGAGAATTCACCACACACACTCTCTCACACGCAAACCGACGTAAGCGCACGTTTTCGCAAGTTATGAAAATTGTGGTTCAAATTTTGGGCTATTTTCCCCACTTAACGGAAGTTCACTTTGCTACAGCTGTCTGTAGAATATTTATACGCTTTTAAACTTAATCAATTTAATTAAATGGAATTTTCCGATAACAGCCAGAGAGACAACAAGACGACGGAACGCTGTATTGTCAACAACAAATGCGGGAGCGGAATTGTAGCGAGCTTTGATGGTATTTTTGGTAAAGTTTGTGCTGAAATATGTGGTCACACTTAGTGATGGGAGCTATATCGCATATATTTATCTCGGCAGAATGTGACTAGGTGCACATGCTTTACGGTCACACTGTTATGAGTTTGCTTAAAATAAAATCAGTTAAAAATTTAAGTTTTGTTTGAAAGCAAGTCAATTGCAGGCTATTAAGACTTTGAAAATTTAGCAGCAGTTATCTTTCAGCCGGCTAGAAAATGCAATAATGCAGACAAATGGAATCTCATTATGGCAGTCTAATGAAAGCCAATTATATGGATATCATATTTTTTAATTTTAATCCTGAAACTCATTGTATTAGTTTATGAGAAGATAAAAAGCATGTTGATTGCGAATGGTTTATCCAAAATTCCGAAGCTATCTTTCTGTTAATGGAACAATTTTTTTGATTCAGATCAGGTGCTAGGTTTTTTGGTCAAACAAATCTCAAATTAAAAGAATATAATGAGCTCTGCTCTTTCGACAAAATCGATTTTGGTTTTTTTGGTTTGGTCTTGTTTTTTCTCTCAGTGCTAAACACACTTTAAAATGTTTCTATCTGTACCTAATTTATTTCTTAAAATTACAAGTGAAGATTCGCTTTCAGAGCATTAAATTCATGTCGGTCCAGTGCCTTGATATTGGTGCCCGAAAATGGCGACTTGAACTCCAGGTCTCGATGCTTGTTTACCAGAACCTTTTGCTCCGAGTAAATCAGATTTATCTCCTTTTCGATCTGCTGCTGGTCTGCGGAATCATTGCATTAGATACATAACCAAAGGAATGTCTCTCTTACATACCCTTCTTGAGCAGCTCCACTGCCTTGTCCTTCGGCATTTTCACCAGCATGCTGCCAATGGTGATCCAGGCCTTCTTTTCCTCCGACTTCTCCACGAGGCGCAGTGCCTCACGTGTCTCTTGGCGCCGTTTGTCCATAACCGTCAGCTCGTGCTTGTTGGCCAATATCTTGTCGGCCAGCTCCTCCGTCTTGGAGATCAACTCGATGCTTTTATCCACTTCTGTATTTGACATATTATTTATTTGTGTTTTTTACAAACAAAAATCTGCGAAAACACGAGAGTGTGACCAAAGCAGACGCACTAATAATACCCTAACGCCTGCCGAACAGCTGAATCTCATTCAACAGAAAAATAATGTCTGCGTTGTAATTATTTTATTTGCATATTTGTTTCTGAGAGCGAACCCCTTCTCACCAGACGAGATCTGATCTCTGGCACACAAGTCACTTAGTTGGTTAATACGCAATGCATTCCACCAACCCTCACAGACGCTGGAGCGTCATATTCCTGCTGGCAACATCCTTCCTACAACATACGCTTTCCGAGGTAATTAGTTCTTTGTGTATTCCGTAAATCTGTGAAAAGCTGGGTCGCCTGTTGGTCAGAGAGCGGAAAATAGGGTAACATATGGTTACAATGGCTTGTGCGATGTGTGAGTGTGCGTATCTGTTGTCTGTGTGTGGGTGCTGTGCAAGTGCTCCCGTGGCATATATGTACATACATATATACTGATTGTTTGCATACCTGGCCTAATCTCAAACCCCTTCCGCAGAGTCAAAGTTCGCCGCGTTATCTGCAAAACATTGACATCAGCAACAATGCCAGCATCAACAACAACGAGAGACTGCAGCAGATCCTCAAAGGAGCCGGAGCCGGCTCCACGCAAATTAATTGGCCACAACGCTCCAAGCAGGCCACACCCGACGTTAAGACTGAGTTAGCCAAACTAAATACCAGTAAGTGGCACACCATTCTCCACTCAGAAAGAGTATTCCATGCTAATCCTCCGACAGCCTATATCTACCAGAATGCCTGGCCAGCGAACAATGTGAAGCTGGGCGCTGTGACAGCCGTGAGCTTCGACAAGGCCGGCAATGTGGTCATCTTCCATCGAGTGGACCGCATCTGGAGCCAGGACACCTTCGACAATGACAATCAGTATCGGGAGAAGTACCGCGGACCTATTCGAGAGAGCACTGTTCTGGCACTGGAGCCTGCAACCGGCCGCGTCCAATACGATTGGGGCAAAAACTTGTAAGCTCTGAATAACTGTCATCAACAAATCTGCAACAAATATTCTGTTTCGTGCAGCTTTTACATGCCACACGGCCTGACTGTGGATCCCGAGGACAATGTCTGGCTGACGGATGTGGCCATGCACCAGGTGTTCAAATTTGCAGCACGCGGCGCTGGCAACAAGCCACTGCTGACGCTTGGTGTGGCCTTCCAGCCGGGCTCCGGCAAGAAGTTCTGCAAACCCACGTCAGTGGCCATCCTGGACAACGGGGACTTCTTTGTGGCGGATGGCTACTGCAATGCCCGCATCCTCAAGTACTCCAAGGCGGGCGAGCTAATACTGACATGGGGCCAGAACTCCTTTGCCGGCGTCTCCTATGATGTGGCTCCACAGAACTACTTCGCCATTCCGCATGCCCTGACTTTGGTTCCAGAGTTGGAGCTGCTTTGTGCCGCCGACCGGGAGAACGGACGGGTGCAGTGTTTCTACTCGAGCAACGGCACCTTCCACTCCCAGTACCACAATCAACTGATTGGCGATCGACTGTTCAGCATGGCTTATACCCCGGCAGCAGGTTAGTCTACGTGGCCCGTCTTGATAATGGTTGCGAGAAAAGCAGTTTACAAACCTTTCTTTCCCTTCCAGGTGGAGAACTGGTCATTGTCAATGGTCCCAACGCTGAGTTGGGCTTCCATCCGGATCATTACAACGAAGTGCATGGCTTTGTGATGAGCATGCGGAACAGGCAATTGGTCTCCAAATTCGGGCCAAACAATTTGGAATTCAAGAATCCCCACGATGTGGCCGTAACAGCCGATGGTAATGAGATCTATGTGGCCGAATTGAATCCCATGCGCATCCACAAGTTCTTGCACAAATCCCTGGCCAAGCCCATGTCACTGTCGGCCACAAAGGATGTCCAAAGTATTAGTGGTGTGCCCGCCGAAGCACCGGCAGCAGGAGCGGACGCTAGCCAGACGACGAGACACCATCCCAGTGGCAAGGCCGTACTGGTAGCCTCGTTAATGCTGATATTTGCCGGCTCCACCTTTGCGCTGGCCCTGCTCATGGCCAGGCGGCGAAAACGAGGTAATCAAGCCATCAGCAGCGCTGCCCCGCCGAGCGATCTGGTGTACCGCAAGCTCACTGCGTCCAACCAGAGTCTGTGCTAACAATCTCAGTATCCTAATCCAACGTGTTAATCACACTCACTCAATGTCCTATATGTAGTTGTGTCCTATTTTATACTGGTGTTAATTCGTAACCGAATTGTGCATATCCATTTGCATATTTGTATTTGTGTTACTACTATCATATATTAGTTGATAATTATAATTTGTAATACACATAATTTTAAGTTGATTTCCGGCCACATTCCCTTCCGCCCAATTATTTGAATGCTAATCATCGGTTGCCTTTTTTGGTGCTTTTTTTGCATACACAACAGACAAACCCCTTTATGCAATATACAACAATACATTTTCTAAATTTAAGTGTGTTCTGTTTTCGTTTATGGTTTGTTTCAGTGCAAAATTCACACAACTACTCGTAAGAGAGCATGTAAGAGCGTGTCGCGTGTCGCGCGTCTAATGCATGGTCTGTTAAGTGCACCTCTCCTTTTTATGTCCAGAAACTCATCCAAAATCATTGACTTTAACATTCACAGGTTGCCTGCCTTTTGGCGCCCGCAGTCGGCGTCATGCCTGGGAGAAGGCCGAGGGCTTCAAGCTGGGTGGACTGCTGGACAGGGACCGCAACGGCTTCGAGAAGCTCGACCAGCAGGCCAGCGATGAGGAGCAAGAGACTCTGGCGAGTGGGGCCCCATACGCCTAGACAGGACCAAGACTTATGTACATCTAACTCAAAAATCATTCCTAGCCTAGTTCTAGTTCTAACTACCTGTACCTCAAAGATTCCACTTAGTTGTACACACTCTTTTTATATGTTCTTCGATTTTAGTTGTGTTCTCCCTGTCATCATTTGATATATTTGAATGCATTTTCCTATTGCGATTGCGCTCAATCCTTTTGATTTGCCAAACGGGAATATAGTCTTATGAAACATCATCGAATCGTCTGTGTTTGTTTGGTTTTTATTGTAAGTCTACGATGGTTAGACTAAGAAAACTTAACTAAAATTCGTTATAAATACGTGTTTGTATCGTATATTGCAGTTTATCCACTAATAAGGCCCCTTAGCGGCAAATTCTTTGCTTCTGTTTGGAAAGATTCTATCAAGATTCATGTTGTGGTTGGAGGTCAGACAACTTCGGCTAGAAAGCCCTCATTTTCCTCCGTCACAATAGCGTCGATATTGTAGAATATCGCGTGAAAGGCTATGACAAAAAAGGAGGCCCCCAGTGTCCAGAATAGTAGTGCGCCTGCACCCACCAGAAAGAGCAAGGGCGTCGCCCCTAGGTTAACGGCAATGAGCTGTTGACGCGGCGTCATTTGAGTGCCCATCACGGTGATGTTTACATTGCGAGAACGCACCCTGTGGCATAGGAGGGCGGCACCTGCCAACACCAGCAATATGAGCGGCGATGTAATGCTGTAACAATGGGACACAGTTAGTGTTTACACAACAGTTGTTTATACGATCACGAGATGATACTCACAGGCAGTAGATCATCAGCACAATAAATACGAATATGTAATTGCTTTGGAAATAGGAGAGATTGCGCTTCACGCGGCTGGTCAAACGCGGCATGCTGACGGCCGTCTTGAAGTTGTGAACGTTGAAGAAGACTGACCAGGGGCGCATCGCGCTGCGGATCAACTGTATTAGCTCCAGTGGAGAGGGCAAGCTTTGGAGTTTGGGCAGGCTTCGTAAAAGGGTACAAAATTATAATCTACTATAAGATATGCAAAGGATGGGTCTTACCTATTCAGATCGAAAGCGAACCTGCCACCACCTTCTTGCGGCACCTGCATGTGTCCGCCCATATTAACGTTTGTTTGGGCCATTTCGAATTCGGTTTCGTTTTGTTTCTAAATTGCTGCCACGTTCCTGCGGCTTCGAATCGTTGGATATTGTTGTATCGTTCTGGGTCGAAAGATATTCCACTTATCTCACCGTTTGTGTGTGTATGTATATTCTTCACAGAATTCTTTTATCGGCGGCGGATCGAATGCTGCGGCAAAGAGGAAACGAAGATGTCGGGTGCTGACGTGTTGCGGTCAAGGGAGGCGAGGCCCACTACATTGAAATGAAGAGAAACACACACAGCCGCTTCTCCTATTGTTTATTTCAATTCACTATTAATTTGTTGACATTTTTCGTATTTAGGCAAACACGAGAATCTGATGTGGCAGCCAGTTTAGGTGTTGAAAAACCGCCTACTTTCAACGATTTCTAGCTGTTTTGCTGTCAGGACAACTGATTTTTTCAAGTTTGAACCTGCTAATATCGTTCTAATACCCTATTTATTTGGTGTTAGTTTTGGGCAAAACTCAGTTTCATAGTGGTGGCAAAAAGTTGAGTTATGGTTTCAGTCGGGTTTTATTTTCAGAATATTTCAGCCCTGTTCTGCCTATCGTGGAACTATCACGAGTAGTAACTACACAAACTAGCAGATCAGAAAACAAGCCAAATAGCCTATTATTATTATTATATTTAATATAAAGGGCCTATAACAATTCGTGATCAGCATCGAAGCTGATCTTGTGCCATTAAAACCCTTAAGTTTTTCAAAAATGTCGGAAAAAGGCAAGAAAGAGACTGTATATTTGATTGGTATTTGCTCTCTATTTCGTGGAGGTATTTTTCATCGCAATAATTTTCCGCAGCATAAGTCCCCTTTCCATTTCACGTACGTTTTATTTACACACAATCAAATAAAAATGAGTATTTATACCTAACCAATATTGCAGAAAATTGATTCATGGGCTGAGGGTCCTATTAAAGGAATAATATTAAACTGAATATCAAAATCGAGGAATATGATGGAACTTGAATACAAATAATTCGTCAGTATATTTACGGTATATTTTAAAAATGCAATGATATACCGTAATCGGTATATTTCTGAGGGTCAGACCGTATATCTTACCGATAAATCTGCGGTCACACTGATCTTTGCTGATTTCGATTTTGGATTTATTTGTTAAATTCCCGTAATTGCAGCGCTGCTGGAACAGTGACGTAGTTAGTGGAACACATATTGAACCATCAAAAGCACAAAAGCCAGTTGGACACACATCAAACATACAGCCATGGCCGACGACTGGGGTGAGTGGGGCGGCACGCGGGGGCGTCGCTGGTGGACAATAAACGTGGTCGCTGCCATGCAACCAACCTTGGATGCGTATTTTTAGCCAATCTACGTCTACGCGCAACGCTAACCGTCCATATTTCTCTTTTATTTCCTTTCCCTCATGATGTGGCACCACAGAATCTGCAGCCGACAGTGAAATCATACTTCAAAATGCAGCAAGCACCGTAAACAAGTGGGAGGGGGAGGACGACGACGACGATGTGAAGGTGCGCATACCAAGTAAATCATTTGACAAGCAAATCTTCCAGCATATGCTGCATAACAACAACAAAAACGCCAACGAAAGCAACAACTTAAACTTGTTTTCGTGCACTCTGGCTTTTGTTAATCAGTTTTCACTTTCATTGTGGCCTGAACACGTGTACAGTTTTTGATTACTCACCATTTGACTGTTTCTCTCTGCGGCTGTAGGAGAGCTGGGAAGATGAGGAGGAGAAGAAGGACGAGGAGAACGAGAAGCCCACAATAACAGATGTGCCAGTCAAAACCAAGCCAAGCAAAGCGCTGAAAGCCAAACTAGAAGAACAAGCGGTAAGCAAGATTCGGTTTATCTTAGATTTTCAACAAGATAATAAAATTCTTCCCCTGGCAACAGCGGCTTGAAGAGGAGAAGGAAGCGAAACGGCTGGCCAGCCTCACACCCGAGGAGAAATTGGCCGAGAAGCTGCGGTTGCAAAAGATCCAGGAAGACTCCGATTTGAACCACGCCCTGGACACATTCGGAGTGACGCGTGCAGAAACAAACGGCAACGGCCTAGACTCCTTCAACCCGGAGACCAAGGAGCAGTTCAAGGAGTTCGGTTCTGCGCTCAGCTGGAAGGTCGGCCAGTATCGCGAGTCTGCGGAATTCCCACAATTCGTCGAAGACCTAGTGCGCGGTCTATGCATACACCGTGAGTGATCTGATTTTCTGAGACTTCAGATCGACGAAATGATAACACGAATTCCATTCCCCCATATCAAGTGAGCGCCGCTGACATTAAGAAGGTCAAGATGAGCGTGGAAATCTTGCACTCAGAAAAACTCAAAATGGAAAAGGCCATTGCCAAGAAAGCCGCCGGCAAGAACAAGGGAAAGGCCACGCTTCGCACAGAGAGCGATGTAGGTCCACGCCCAATCGACAACACAGAAAACGTCATTAATTTGATTACCCTTTTTGCTTGCAGGATATTGATGATTACAAAAAGTATGGCAATGATTTTTCCGAAGATTACGATGACTTCATGTGAATAGGCGATATTCGAGTATATATATAGTTACCCCCTCCTGCATATATCTAATTATTCAATACATAGTTGCTTGTTGAAGAGTTCTTGGTGTTATAGAAAGTGCGCAGGAATTAAAAAAAAACTTTGTTGGTTATTTATATGACCCCACAAAACATATAGACCGTCGGTAGACACAGCGAGAGAGATATACATATAGATATACTAGCATACGGTCGAGTCAAGTCAAGTCAAGAAAAGCAATCAGGAAACCTCAGCGAAAAAGAAACGACAGATATTTAGGAACATTTACTACAAAAATTACTTATGGCAACCACCTACTTGGAATGGCTTCTTGTAAAATTCACCTTTGTATAAATAAAACTTCATTGCGATATTAAACGGTATTTACTGGGTGCTTAAATTACATTTTAAAGAAATAATTTCGACACCACCACAATTGTATCCGCTCAGTGGATACATTGTCTCCAATGACTCCAATGTGGAGGCGGTGCATGGCACTGTTGCCATGATCTTTTTCAAATTGTTGACTTTATCCGCCCTTTGGTGTTGCTTGGTCGTGGTGAATGGCAAATGTTTGCGGTGGAAGAAGAGGTGAGCATAGGTAGTGCTGACGGTTTCTGATTTGGCTCTAAACTAGCTAACGAACTTAACAAAAAACTATTCAAAAATGTTCAGTTTCAGTATCTGAAGATAATGAAATCCCATAAATCTGAGAAAAAATATTTATATACTAGGGACAAGCCCCTGCCTTACTATTTACATAATAGAGAGCTATATTTTCCAGCCAACAGTAGTTTGCGAAAAAGCTAGTTTGCCAACTCTGAAGCCAGCCAGCACGTGTGAACAACAAAAATGACTGATTTTGACAAATATTTGGAAGGTGAGCGATAATGAACTAATCAACTGACTATTAACTATCCTGGTGTTACAGAAGCAGTCACCAAGGACCTGCCCAGCTCCGAGGACGAAGCAGACATCAAAGACGAGGACACCTGTAGCGTTCAAGAGCTTGCCGCCAAATTCCGGCTGCAGTACAGGCCGCAAGATGAATCGGTGGTTTCGCTGAAGCGGGACTATGTACTGAGTCTAGGTGCAGACCACAGATTCACCCGGATAGCTGCCGGTCTGTCCAGCACAGCCGTTCACATCTACGATCTGGAGACGGCCGGAGGACTGAAAACCTTGCAAGATGTACCCGCCAAAGAAAATACCGAAACGAGCGCTACCATCTGTGGAGTGCAGTTTCTCGATGAGGGCTCCGATGCCCTACTTGTGGGCACCACTGATGGAATGGTGCGTCTCTTTGACCTACGCACCTCAGGCGAGCAGGCCAGATTCGAGTACAAAAGCGATCCAGAGGCACAATTCCCACAGGTGCCCAAATCCCTAACATGCTTTGATCGGAATGCCAATAGCAGAATTATTTGCTGCGGCACGGAGCAATACATCGGCAGTGTCCATCTACTGTTCTTCGATGTGAGAGAGCGCAAGCAACTGGGTGGCTTCTACGAGAGCCACCAAGATGATGTGACCTCAGTGCGCTTCCACGATCGAAATCCAGATATGCTCTGCACCGGAGGCACCGATGGCCTCATCAATTTGTTTGACATCAAACAGACCGACGAGGACGAGGCCCTGCAGAACACCATCAACACGGAGAGTAGTGTGCACCGACTGAACTGGCATCGTAACGTCTACGACAAGGACATCATCTCGTGTATTACCCATACCAATGATTTTAAGAGCTACGAGTGCGAGGAGGGCGACGAGGTGGCTTCGTTTGAACGGTCCGATATCACTGAGGCTATTCGACGCAAGAATGCGGGTAATTTCAACCTGGTAAATGCCCATAATCTGGAGGACAATGGCGTGTTCCTTTTGGCAGGCACTAACTACAATCGCGGGTGAGTCTTAATGCTTCAATTTGTGTTCCCTCTTCTGATAACTGTCCTTGCAGAGAGATCCTGCGCTCTGTGAGCGTCCTATCCAAAGAAAAGCTCGAACCATTGGCCAATTTCGCAGGTAATAAGCAAATCGTTCGGGACAGTCTATTCGATGCCAAGCGCCAGCTGCTGGTGACGGGCGGCGAGAGCGGCATTGTTAGCGTTTGGACGCAGGATGCCACTGGAAACGTGAGCAACAGTGGCAAGCTGAAAACCAAGATAAAATCCCACAAAAAGACGCCGTATTAAATATACCAGTACACATTATATGTTTTTAAATAATGGAGAGTTCCAACAGATGTTCTTTCGAGATGTATCGAATTCTTTTCCCTTCAAAAGATTTATTTAAAGGGGGAAGATGTAGATGTAGCAAGGTCGGGGAGTTATTCGTTTTAAGTAAATCCGACCTTATTGCATCGGGCAGCAACATTCGTCATCATGTGGTAGCGACGGGGGCAATGCACACTGCTAATATGATTAGTCAATTTTCTCCAACATTGGCTATTTTTAAGGATTCGCTTTATTGATTGCGTCCAAAATAAGGTTTAAACAAAAAAGGACAACAATAATTTGCTACTACTATATGTTTTTAGGGTGGCGGATAACGGGAGCTGGCCGTGTGGATCGTGCCAAATTGTAGGGGTTCTTGGTGGGCTCCCTACAAGTGAGTAAGAATCCGCTCCAGAAACTCCATAAAATATACTCCAAACGTCGTTGTATTGTATTTATTTTAATTTCGGGTGGTTACAAATAAGACATTGAAGACATGATGCGTGTATAGGCCTTTGTACACACTATTTCGTTAATATAATATCAAGATCAAACGTAATTTATTATGACCTTTTCTCAAATTGATACGTTTTAGACATATTCATGTGTATTATTAGTATTTTGTATGTATTTATCTCGATCCTGATACCTACGGAGCCTGGGATGACAAACATTCTCTCAACTCTATAACATCCTTCCCTAGGGTATGAAAATTAGTGTTGCCGGTATTCATTGTTGTCAACCGGTTATTCACCAATAAATACTCGTTTCTGATCTTCCGTGGAATATTCTCAGCTATATAGAACATTTAGCCATGCCCACATAGTTTTATACGATTGATGAATCTATTTTCTAATTGACTGGCCTATTCTAAATACTTGCTTTTATTGGATTTTGCTTTCAAAAAAGGTTTTTGCGAAAAAGGTCAAACAAATGAAACGTAATAAAACGTAAGAGAAAAATCGTTAAAATTTTTCAATTTCTTTATTCCGTTGAATAATGCTGCCTAACTAAAACCCTTAGTTCTCCCCACATCATTTAAGGCCATTGATGAATACATATTCTACCTGATTGAAAACTTTTAAGTACTCTCTTTTATTGTATAGTGTAGAAAACAAGTTTTAAGCAAAAAAGGTCAACAAAAAACAGTGGCAACGTAAGCGAGTGTGAAATGTCATGTGAACCGGAGTTTGGGCACAGGTATACCCTATTTCGTTTATATATATGAAGAAACTGTTTTTCCAAGCTGTTTTAAAACGTATTTAATAAAGAAATGATCTCAGATTGTTATGTTTTGGATATAAAATTAGGGTCTTCTAAATATATCTCGATCCCGATACCCATTCTGGTTTCTGCAAGAATACCAAAACCTTCAAAATATCGTTGAAATACCTTTAAAGCAGAAACTGACTAGTTTTGGCCTGTATTGGTGCATGAGATGACAAACATTTTCTCAGTTCTATAACATCCATTTCCCAGGGTATGCAAAATGTTGCTCAATCCGCGCAATGTTGTGGAACAATGCTGCTCGATTTCACGGCACATGAGTCTGGCCCATACAAATTAGTGTTGCCAGCAACATAAAACGTAAGAAAACGTAATTGAGTATGGAATGTAAGGGACATTGTTGAGGAAAAAAAGGACATTGTGGCGGGGGAAAATCCCTCCCATCACTAAATAGAGAGCAAGTCCCAATAAAATATACGGTCTCACTCTAAAAAATACCGAAAATGTATCATATTCCTCGTTTTTTATCTTCCGTCGAATATTTTCAGCCAAATAGAATACTCATCTATGCCCATATAACAATTTTCTACTTGACTGGCTTATTCTAAATACTTGCTTTTATTGGAATAACGTTGAAAATGAAATTTAATATAAATGAAATGAAAACAAAATATGCCGTTATACTGACCTCAAAAAATACCGAAAAGGTGTGATTGCTGTCGCAGGGTCACTGGTGGGAAATCGTTGGCCTAACAACGCTAGAATATTACGTTACGTTATTGAGTGAGGAAAAGTGTTGCATACCTTCGAGGCGTGTAAAATAGAGTGGACAAGGACATGGAATGTAGCAAATACATTGGATGTTACATTATTATTTGAATTTAATATTTATTTTAAATTTTAATATTTCGTGCAATTTTTTTTGTTAGGGGTTCATGTATGTTAATTGATGTAAAACAATTCAAAATCCTATCCCAATGAATTGAATTGTATTGTATATATGTATGTAATTAAAGTAATTCTACTCGTAATACGGTGCCCTCCTCATGGTACTGATTATTTCGATCCTATCTCATTTATGCGATCTGTTGAGTAAAAAATTAGCACATCCTCAGCGCAGATAAACGCATCCTTAAAACTGCCTTTTGCCT
Source organism: Drosophila persimilis (assembly GCF_003286085.1). Taxonomy (NCBI): domain Eukaryota; kingdom Metazoa; phylum Arthropoda; class Insecta; order Diptera; family Drosophilidae; genus Drosophila; species Drosophila persimilis. The sequence continues at coordinate 13,479,640 of NW_020825289.1, forward strand.
CTCCCACTCCTCTGTTTCCCTAACTATCGACCATGCAGAGTGAAGCCCAATTAGTGCTGCAGTAGGCATTTCAAATCCGTGCCCACAATTCGTCTAATCCACTGCCACCGACCTGCCTGTACCGCCCATGTCCGTTCCACTCCGTTCTGGTCTGTGAAGGATCGGATCTGGGCCTAGTCCTGGCTAAATGTTGACAAATACAACACCTACGATACAAATAAAATTGCTACAGAAGTACCTCCCAAAAACGGGCACTGTCCCGACCGGAACGACTCAATTTTCACAAATTTACGCCAAAACCAGGAAACAGCAAAAGAAACAGAAACAGACTCTAAAAGATTGCTCGACGTCGCCACTGAAGCTGTGGGTTTGCTCCTGCAGAGCAGAGTCCAAATTCGAATCGGAGTCCCAGTCGCAGAGTCCTGCGAGTAGCCAGAGTCCTGTAGCTCACTCGAAAACCGCCACTCACCGTGGCTAATTGCTCATCAATAAAGATGCTAGCTGTGCAGGGCTCGGATTCCATTGAAAATGTTTGCATTGCCCAGATTCTCCTCAACGCTCCTCCGAGTCCAAGTCCATGTCCGTTGCAACCAAAATATTATGGTGTTCCCCGCTGTTCTCGCACAGCCAGCGCGAATTTGCTGCGGTAAGTCAATGCTGCTTTTGGGTCTCGTTCTCGGCACGGCATCTCCTTGTCCTTTTGCATCTATGGGTATCTTCTGGCAGCGCTCCTTTGGCGGCACTGTGTCCTGTCGTCGTTGTTTTCCCGTGATTTGACATGTCTGTTAGCAGGATGCCGTTGCCTGACCCTGAGCTAGAGGACCCTACGTGTTCCACTTTGATGTGATTCGTCAATGCGGTGGACTACTGCTACCGACTCTTGGCACTCTTGGCACTCTTGGCACTGTGTGTATGTGTCCTCTGGTTTCTATTTTCTGCAGTCTGCGGCTTTCCAGCAGTGTTTGTTGGCGAATCTCTCCGTTGGCTGGTACTCTCCTGCTCTCCTCCTGCCAAAAGATGCATTCGTCACAGTTGAAACTGGATTGGTCGCCCACCGTAGTGCTCTGTACTCATAGTAAACGAGTCCGATTGATTGGCCACCCCAATGGGGAGGCCAGCCTCAGCCCCATCTTCATTTTCAATCCCCACTCTACAGGCTTTCCTTCGATGTCTGGCAATCCATTGATGATTGTACTCCAGTTTCCAATTCCCTAAAACCAGAGACATGCCATAAGATCCTAAAAAAGAAACCGCTAATCATTTCGCCCACACAAAGAGGGAACAATCCTCTGGCCAAACCTAATTATTTGACTCAATTGTGAGCCCCGGGCTCGTGGACACTTTTTGTGGCCTCTTTTTGTTCCCTACACGACACTCGACAAAAAGCGAGCCAATTTTTTTTTTGTAGACCACTTTGTTGCTCTTTTTATGAGTTTTTTCCATTGTCCATTGTCACTTTTTTCCACGGCCTGTGCTCCGACCTGGCAGCGATCCTCGCTGCTGCCCTACAAACATCCTAATTACGGCAGTTAGTCGTTGTTCCAGAAGGGACCTGGACTACAGTTTATTACGCGCTCGAATTTCCACTAAAAATTGGACCGAAAAAACTAGGTAGAGTCCCGGGACGCGCCTTTTTATTGGTGCACCTTCGCCGGAACTGAGAGCGCGACGACCGCAGAACAACGGCGACCGGCGATGAGGATGCTGCTCCCGAGGATGCATCCTGGCCATGGCAGGACGACGATGACGACGACCTCGCTGCATTAGAAAACTAGATCAGTTTTTTGTTCTAATTTTTGTGCCCTGCTCTGCTCTCCTTATGCTTTATTGTTTATGGTCCATTTCCATTTCCATTTTCATTTCCACTCCCATTGTTTGGCCGCAAAACAAACTCCGGACGGGAATTATGGTATGGTATATGCAGATTTTTATGGGCACTCGGGTGATCTAGTTCGCGGAATGGGCGCGTATCCTGTAGCGCTGGGACCTCGACCGGCCCTCGGAGGATGTCTGTATGTCTATATTAGGAAAGTAGATCAAGTTTTTTGTTCCCTTTGTGCGCTTTTTTCGCTGCGCTAGTTTTTTTCCCCGAACGCAGCAAACTGCTCTAATTTTTTAATTCTTCACGGGTTTTTATTGTGCTCCTGGAAAAACTACGGTCTTCCACAAGGTTAGAGCGTTCTAGTTACCTGTTAATTGTGGCCATAACTCACATTCACGTCCGCATTCAGTGCTCTCATTTTTAAGATATGTTCTTTTCTCTCTGTGTTTTCTGTTCTGTTCTTTTCCGCTACGGCATTCATATTTTTATGAGGCTGTTCCTTCGGCCGGGCCTGGCATAAATTATTTGAATTTGTTTTTCCATTTGCTCTGAAATTGTCCATTATTGGAAAACTGTGTGTGTTTTCATGGTATTGGATTGTACATAGTATAGTTCGCCTTGGGGTTGGAACTGACTGTCTTACTCTCTGTCCCCCGGGGGATGGCATGCATGGCACTGTCCAGGGTGGAGTCTTGTCTTAAATTGGGGGAAAGTCTGCAACTTGGTCTCACCTGAATTACTGATGGAATTCATACAAAAACAATAATCTTAACCAATTTAGCAGCATTCCATTTACCAAATGTTCGAGGATCTTACAGGCTTAAACATACTACGAAGTATCATACATATGATAGAAGATCTAAGAAGGTAAAACAGTACATTTATCTTCCGATTAAGATTGAAATCAAATCGGAAACAATCTTAAGCAGGTGCTTTTCGGCCATTATTAAGATTCGCACAGCTTTGTTTGCGAATGCTTTCCGTATTGTATAAAAAATAATAATGATAATAATTATTATTTTATGGCGGATATCATGGCAGTACAATTTGCTCGGCATTTTTATGGCATGGCCAATTTTTGCACAGTGTCTAGGCCTTTCCTTTGCCAATTCTGTTACCCGTCTTGTCTCGTCTCCCACTTTCTGTAAGGGAAGGGAATAAAGATAGAGGCCCAGCCCTCCGTCCAGTATTCGCCATTTACTTCCCATGATGACGGACATAATCAGCGAGATCGGATCGGCGCTTTGTGCGTGCAAAATGTGCAATAAAGCAGCAACAACGGGAGGATCGCTAGAGGCTTCGTCTTCGTCTTCGGCTTCGGCTTCCCGGTATTGATTCCGCAGCGAAAGGCCAGAAAGTGTTCTTGGATGGAGTGTTGAGGCCGGACAATGGCCAGGGGCAGGTACTGATCCTCGACAGTGCAACAGCTCGACACTTTCGCCTGGTGAAAGGTCTGCCATAAAGGGTATTTACTGTCGCTGCCGCACTGTCGCCCTGAAGCCATGGCTGGGCCGGTTGAAGTTGCAACTCAACTCAACTCAACCCAATCCAAAAAGGGACACTCTCGCGGACACACAGAGTCAAAGACAATGGTGGCACAATAGGCAAGGTTGTGGGTAGGGTTCTGTTCTGTTCTGGACGGGTCGGGTCGGGTCGGGAAGGCTTGCACTGGGCCTTTTCCAGTGCGGCCAAGAGAGGAGATCGCTCCAGGTAGAGCCTCTGGCGAGTTAATGCTAATGCAAATTGCGGCGCAATATAACCCAATAATTTTAACTAACTCGCAATGGACAGGGCAGTAGAGCAGTAGAGCATTGCAGGAAGGATGCATTACTCGGGAATGGAATGCATAACAATGGGCAAGGACCAGGGTTCCGTTTCGCGAGATGAGGTTCTTTGACGGTTCCTTGACGGTTCCCTGTGTGCTCTCTGCTCTGTGTTAATCCGTTTGCCATCAGCAAGATTATTAGTCAATTTTCATATTTCCAGTCGAGTCGCAGTTTTGGTTTCACTTTCCTCCTTTGCCACTTCTTGCCTTGCCTCATGTGGATGCCGATGCCGATGCCGTTGCCGTTGCCGTTGCCGACCGACGAGTTAGATTTTATTGCAGCATCTTGAACAATCAACTGGAATTTGGTAACATGCTGCGCGGCCTAACCCTGGAGATTGCTCTACTTTCGCCTCAATTGAATCGGAGTTAGGCGGAAGACGGCGGACCCTTGCAACCAAGGGTTGTCTCCTGGCCTCAGGAGTTTCCACAGTCAACGCTTTCGCTGGTTTGTTTATTTGTTTGTTTGTTTTAGCCAGGATTAGCCCGAGGGCTTGACTTGGAACCCGACCAAAGCCAAGGGCTTTAGGGCATGCTCAAGAGATCCCTATATCCCTATCCCTGTCGCGATCCCTAAACCGATCCCATTTAGCAATTTCATTAGAAAGTCATAAAACACACATAATAATGAGATGTCGAAGGGATTAAGATTAAGGGACGCACACACAGGCAGCAGGATCATTAACGGACTAACGGAATCGGGTTATTTTTTGCGCTCAACCGGACGGAGCTTAACGCTAAGCCACAAGCTTAACCCCTTGTGGGCCGCGGCAGGTAAATCGATGACCGATGTCGCTTGCGCAAGGCCCCTACTACTCCCCTTCCCTCCCATATGACACCCCACTAACCCTGCCCCCGCCCTCTCCACCACCACTGTACTGTATGTACAGTTGCCTCCTCTCTGGATGATTATATCATCATAATAAATGTTTTTCCCATCGAAACTGAAACCGAGAAACTTTTCAAATTAAGTTCCGACCCGCCGCCCCCGCCGCCCCCGCCCCCCCGAAATTGTGCTCCATTATCGTAGATATACTGCCTGGAAAATGGTAATGCGAATCCCCCTCCACCCGTGCCCCCCCCAACGCTGGTGGGTGGTGTGGTGTGGTGTGGTGTGGCAAGTGTGAGGCCGTTAAACGTGCTGCATTATATTAAGACTTCATAAAAGAGCAAATAATTCGCTGGGCAAGCATCGATCGATAAATGCTACTCTATGTACCCCCGTGGACATGTATGTACATGGCTATGGCTATGGCATCCATGTACATATGTATATACATAATGGGAGTTGGTGAAAGCAACCAACCACCCTACCATCCTGTACTCTCTTCCTTACTCCTTACTCCTTGGTCCGTCCGTACTGCTGGGCAGCATTATACCATATCATACTTGATGAAGCCGATAAAGTCGCATTATTAAGGGGGCACATCACGTCTCGCTCGCTCTGGGGCGTCCGCCTGCTTGCGGACAAGCGAAACAAAAGATTCGCTCATCCGCTATGAATACCAAATTCCTCTCTCTCTTGCCGTGCACACAAAGAGAGAGAGATGGAGAGAGAGAGAGAGCGAGAGCGAGCTCCATGATAACTTGATTATGTTCTCCGCCTGTCCGCCCCCCGCTTGGCATCCTATTTTTTGTGTGCCCTCCCTTTTGTTCCGGCATCGTAATTGCCTTCATCGTCGCATAATTGTCAGCCAGCAGCAGCAGCACCAGAGACTCTCTCAGCAGCAGCGACTCTCTCAAAGCACCGCAAGATTAGCACCCTCATCTGCTGTCCCGCTCGAACGCCTGGCTGCCTGCTTTGATTGGCTGCAGGGCAGTGCCTGGGCGACGGCGGCCATTGCAGGCACGGGCGCAGAGGTATATAAGGGCCGCGGGGTGGCCGAGAGAGGCACATTCGAACTGTAACCGTCGCACAGTCCAGACACACTCGATCCGCTCCGAAAAGAGAACCGCAGTTTCCAGTTCTTCTTAGAGACAACGCCCTCACCAGCCCATCAACATCCAAAGAACACATCAGCCATGCACGGATACCGAACATACAACATGGAGAATCACCATCACGACTCCAATGCCGTGGACCAGAAGCCCCTCGTGGTCGACCTCATGGCCACGCAATACGGCAAACCCCAGACGCCGCCGCCTTCTCCAAATGGTAGGTTTCCGCAAAGCCCAATGGACACATTCGACAGATTACTAACCCAGTCTTTTCCCTATTCTTGCAGAGTGCCTCTCCAGTCCGGACAACTCGCTGAACGGCAGCCGCAACTCCGAGATTCCCGCTGATCCGTCGGTTCGACGCTACCGAACCGCCTTCACCCGCGATCAGCTTGGACGTCTCGAGAAGGAGTTCTACAAGGAAAACTACGTGTCCCGCCCGCGTCGCTGCGAGCTTGCCGCCCAGCTCAACCTGCCGGAATCCACCATCAAGGTGTGGTTCCAGAACCGTCGCATGAAGGACAAGCGCCAGCGCATCGCCGTCGCCTGGCCCTACGCCGCCGTTTACTCCGACCCCGCTTTCGCCGCTTCCATCCTGCAAGCGGCTGCCAATAGCGTGGGCATGCCCTATCCCCCATACGCCGCTGCCGCCGCAGCTGCCGCCTCCAATCCGATGCTTCCCACGATGACAGCGATGCCCTCGATGCAGTCCATGCAGTCGATGCAGCAGATGCAGTCCATGCAGTCCATGCAGTCGATGCAGGTCCCCGTCGGAGGGCACGCACCCTCGCCGTACGGACAATACCGCTACAGTCCGTACCACATTCCCGAACGCCCGCACCACGCGCCGCACATGCACCCACACGGGATGATGGGAGCTGCCGCCGCCTCCTCTGCAATGGGATATCCTGGAGCAGCCATTGCCGCCGCCATGCCCTCTGCCTCCTGCTATGCGGCCCTCACGGTACCCAAGACACAGACACCGCCGCTGGATCTGCAGTCCTCCTCGTCGCCGCACTCCTCCACCCTCTCGCTCAGCCCCGTCGGCTCGGACCACACCAAGGTGTTCGACCGAAGCCCCGTTCCGGCGACTGCGACCACCACCACCACCACCAGCCCACTGCCAGCTCCTGGTCTCCTGATGACCAGCGCCAAGCGTCCTGCCTCTGAGATGTCGCCACCGACGACGGTGCTGGCGGAGCCCAAGCCTAAGCTCTTCAAACCCTACAAGACTGAGGCGTAGGCATGTCCTCCTGTCCTCCTCCCCCGCTCCCTCAAAGGATTGTACAAATTAGTCTTAGATTGTCCATCCACCCTCCACCCCCCTCCCAAGTCCTATTTATTGAATGCCCCTCTGGATGGATGATATGATATTGTAATCTATAGTTGAATATTAGTGCTTAAGTTCCAACACGAAATCAAAAATAAATCTACAAAACATTCGAAATTATATCTAAAGTGTTTTTGCCATATGTATTTTACCTGAATCCGAATCCGAATCCGAATCCGAACCACCATCCGTTGGGTTACCTGGCGATTTACGATCCAACTGAGAGTTGGATTTGTCAGCGCTTTTATGGACCTGGCTGTTGGATTAGCTGTGGAGAAACCTGGCCTGAAATAGACTCATCGACACATCGACACATAGCCACATCGAGCCATCGAAGGCAGCTGCTCTCCTCTCCGCCCCTCAACTGCTGGCCTGACCTTCGCCCCGGCTCTCTGTAGGGAGGAAACACTGTGTGCAAATTGAGAGGCGGAACGGGGACAAGCGTGCCTTCGGAGTGGCCTTCGGAGCACTGTCAGTGTTTGGCCACCCACAAGCAGGAGACATCAAGACAGGACAGCACGGGGGCATCCACGGGGGTTTGGCACAAGCCAGGAATCAGCACAGAATCAAAACAGAGCCTGGGCTCCGTCGGAGTTCGAGGCGTATTAATGCGATTCCAGCAGAATCGATGCGGAGTGAGAGGGTACCCCGCAGGGCAGCAGCCTTGTGGATGTGGATGTGGGCCTCCTCCCTGCCACGCGTCAGGTTGCATTGCGAGTCAAAATAAATTTCAGTGTCCTCGAATTGTCCTCGGCTAATTAATTGTCACCTCACCCGTTGTGTACTCATTCTGGTCCTATCTCTGGCCCCTGGTCCCTGGTCCCTGGCCTTCTGTCCTCCGACAATTGTCATAATTGAGAAATCATTGGCAAAATAGCAAGCAAACAGAGAGAAATGGGATGGAGAGAAAGCGTGCGTGTCCAGGCAGGAATCAAATTTGGATTTAATTGCCAGACAAAACATGTGTTTCAATTGCAGCAGCAGCAGCAGCCCTTAAAGGGGTGTGGTGTCAATTGCTCATAATCCCGCCTAGCATAGCAAAAAAAAAAAGAGGCAACAACAACAGAGTCAGCAGAAGGCAGGAAGGCAGGAAGGCAGGAAGGCAGGATATCTACAACCCCTGATCCTGGTACTATATCTAATTGAGCGTTCGCATCAAAACATGTTTTGACACTTGCCAGCGAGCCGTAAAAAATGGTCTGTGAAGTGCTCGACCCGGAATCGGAGTCAGATGGTTCCCCCCCCTTGCCACTGCCATGCCACTGACTATGCCCCTTCTGGTATGACACCCCTTTCGTGGTGGCTGCGGCCTGGCTGCTCTTCCTTTGGGGGATGCAACACAAGTGGCAACATTTTATGATTTGATAATAAAGATACACGGCGAGGAGGATGAGGATGAGGATGGTTCTGTTCTGTTCCGTGCTGCCCTGGGGAATGCCTCGCCAGGATTCGGATACAGTAAATTAAAAAATAGCAAAACAGGAAAATCTCTGCAGAATTGGGAGTGGGAGTGGCAGTGGCAGTGGCTGTGGGAGTGGCAATGGGTGGGGTGAGTGGATAGCAATTCGTTTCCCCACGGGCGGAACAGGGCGGGCGGTGTTGACTTTCCGGGCAGGTTGATAATTAATCATGTGGGGATTAGGGATTAGGCTTGTTTGAAATGTAGCAATCATCAAGTTGTTTATTGAAAAATTATGCGACTATGCGGCTCAAGGCGGGCGGATTAGGACACCAGCTGGGCGACACCCACCCTCATATCTGTATCTGTGAGAAGCATCTGCTCTTTTCATAAAAGAGTTAACCGATTTTCGGGTCTGTTGAGGGAATAAATGCGATATTATTATCAATTAGGCATTTGTATCTAATTCGGCATTGTCTCTGTGTTCGACTGAGACTCAGACTCAGACTCCGACTCCGACATCGACTCATACTCATATTTCAACTCGAGAGATCTTGTGTTTTATGGGGGGGCAATCAATGGTTGGATGGATGGATGGATAGAAAGATACATAGATACACAGCAATGAATGGCAGCCACTTCATGCGAAGTTCTCCCACGTCTCCACCTCCACGAGAGGGAAACAATGCATTATTCAATAGCATTATCCAAGCCAAGACAAGACAGGCCAAGCCAAGGCTCTCCTCCTCTGCGAGTATTCGATGTGCAAACAAAATTAAGTTTTATTGGGGCGTGATGAGTGGCCGTCGGGACTTACTTCAGTTTCGGTTTTGGTTTCGGTTTCTGTTTCTGATTTCTTTTAATAGTGAATTAGCACCTCTGTCTCGTCTCTCCACCCGACCGGGGTTTATGGCACGGGTGCTCCCTGGCCGCTTTCCCAGCATTTCGGAGCCGACAAAAGGCAGCTTTTGTCCGTGGCTGGCTGGAGGCGACCGCAATCCGGGGATCTGTAAGGAGTCTCTCTCTCTCTCTGTCTCTGTCTCTCTCTGTCTTTATGAGGTACGAATTTCACACTAACGGTCAATGAATATAAAGTGATCATCAGACGGGGAGTGCAGCCACCGAAGGGTCCATGGTCCACGGCGAGATCTAAAGATGGGCACATACTCGTAGCATAGATCCCCTGGTCCCCTGGGCCTCTGATTCCCATTCACTTCCAGCATAATTGCAAGCCCAAGTTTGAGCGCTAAACGAAGTCGAAAATGTTTTATGAGTGTGCCAATAGATGTACAGACATAGATACATATGTATGTATCTTAAGGTGGCACCTAGAGGGTTTTGCAATCAGCTCGCCAATGAATAAACATCTTTGTAAAATGATGATGCCAGCAAGCATCGGAATAATTTCACACGTTTCAGGCACACACAGCCTCAGAGAGTAGAACCCGTTTGTCGCCACAAATATGCGAGACTCTGACTCGACACAGATACTGTTGTACAAATGTATCTTCCGCTACACATGTACATATGTATTGTATCCATGGGATGTGCTGTGGCAATTTGCACGCTGTCCATTAACGGGGACCATGGAGACCATGCGCCATTCCGTTTATCGGATCTCATTGGATTCATTCTGCCAGCCTCATCATTTTCATGGATATTAACAAACTGATAATCGCAACAATCAAATTACGAATGCGAGGACGGTTGACCGGGGGGGTGGAGACGGAGTGAATGCCTTGTTTAGCCAACATTTCCATATCTATCAGGGGCGGAGCAGGGGAGGGGGCGACAGTAGGCCGCATTCGACTGCAATTGGTCAGGGTTCATGGTAAATGGTGAATGCTCAATGGAAATCGACAATAAAATGCCCGGGAAATCAAATCAATTGCCCTTGATGGATGCTGCGGCTGTCCGAAAAGTTGCAAGATTTTTAGGGTCAACCAAGGAGGGGGGACAGGGGCCAGGGAGAGAGTCCTGTGGCAGCGTAGAAGGACAGGCCATAAATCTGCAGCTGAGATAATGAAACTAGAATGATTGCGGCAATCACTGGTGTGGCTAAAAGGAGTCCATGTCCATGCCGCCAGAGGTGGAGCATATATTGCTCTGCGCATGTCCCTGCCGCATACATAGTGATAGATACAGGATACAGGATACAGATACAGGACCATGGCCAGTACATAGAATACATTATGTAGAGAAGGACCCTCTCTTTTGGTCTGTTCTGTTCTGTTCTGTTCTGTTCTGTTCTGCCGATTACCGATTCTAGAGTTTCAGGACTTTCAGATCCTGCGCACGACGGTGTCAACTTTATTGCGGTTTGACTTTGCCCCTCGAGGAGTCAGAGTCAGAGCCAGAGCCAGAGCCAGATACTAAAACCAGGACCATGCAAGGTCCCAGGTTCTGCTTCGACCATGATTTACAATTCTCATTTTTTTCGCGTTATTTTTTTAGGGGCTTTAATGGCCATCGTAAAGCCGCAGGACTCGAGACCTCTACTCTCTCCTCTCCCTCTCTCTCTTGCCCTCAGATGTGAGAGTGCGAGCAGGAGGTGTGGCATAGGTGGTTCCCATTTCGCGAACTGATTCTAAAAAATGAAATCATTTTTTCTCGAATTTCGCAGAGACGACTGTGTAAAGGCTCTTTGTCCTGGACCAGTGCTCGTCCTTTTTTGCACACTCGGCATCGTTTTTTTTCCCCCCGCTTCGAGTGCTACCTAGGCCTCCGGGGTTTTTATGACGGAGATGATATTCTGTGAGGCTCGGCTAGGCTCGGCTCTCGGTGCTGTTCCGTTTTTTAGGCCATAAAAATTAGGCGGCATAAAAAAACTGCATTGGAATTCTAGTTCTAGTTTCAGATTTTTAGGTTTCCAGAGTTTTTCGGACTTTGGGCAGATTTTTATGAAATTCGCGGAATTCGGAAGCAAAATGCGGAATGCGGAACGGAACAGAATGGCAAATATCCGATATTCCGGGGCTGACCTTGCCGTCTTCTCCGCCTCTGAGGGCCGTAAAAAAATTGACTCGCTGCGGTGCGGTGGATATTTTTTAGAAATGACTTTTTCTGCAGCCTCCTAGCCTCCTTGCCGATCCCGATCCCGACTCTGATCCTGGCCTGAATCGTAAAAAAAGAAGAGCGTACAAAGGCGGAAATGGCACTCAACAAAAAATATGATCTTTTTATGGGCCCATCGCTAAAAAAGTAAGTCACAAAGTCGCTTTCCCTTCTCTGTCTCTGACTTCGAAGGAAGCCGCTTCTCTCTCGCTCCCTCGCTGGCATCGGGAAGAGCAGAGATCTGTGGACACTCCAAGGTCGTGCTGGACTCCGCTACGGGGAAAGCCGCAGGACTCTATTCCACATCAAAGCTCTCTGCGCCGCCGCAGCTTCAGCTTCCACGGAAGATTCACACGATTAGCGGCATTTTCACGTTTGAAACGGACATGCCATGCAAATTATCCGAATTAATTCCGGCCAGTGGTCATGCCCATTAGGGAGTCGAGTCCCCCCTCCCCTCCGCCCACCAGCAGCAGCAGCAACCACTGCTGCAGCCACAGGCACTGCCACTGCCACTGCCATCAGTCACTGCCGCATGACCTTCAGATCGTTTATTGTCCCTGATTTTGCTTATTTTTTCACAGGCAATTTGCGCCTGCTTCTGATGTCCCTCTCGCTCTCCGTTTGTGTGCCTGTTGTCGGTCGTGTCCTTTTTAGCATTTGGCATGCTAAAAATCTGCGCGATCTTAGCCGGAATCCGAGTGGGATTAGAGCGTTTATGGCCTTTAGAGCACGCCCTCGTCCCGGCCTCAATCCTCCATAAAACACTAAGCGCTTTCCCCTAATGCATCTTTTAGATGCTGTATCTGTAAACAACTTTTTAATAGAGCATTCCACAAGATGGCGGATGGATAAGAGAGGGGAGGCTCCCATCCCCCTATTGGCAGTTGGCAGTTGGCAGCTGGGAAATGCATCCGGATCCAGAAATATCCCATCCCATGGAAGCAGCCATCAATTAGCATACAATTAAAGAATGCTTAAACAGGGAAATCAACTTGAACTGCAGCCCCCAGATGCGGCAGATACATATGTATCTGTATCTGTATCTGTGACTGTAAGTGGCCAACGGCTGCGGCTGGGATCAGATCAAAGCGACGACAACATAATTGCTGCTTCACTTCACAGTTTTCGGAGCACACTTAAGGCAGATACACACATACATACCGCATATTACATATTGTATCTGCATCTTCCCTTATCGATCTTGTTGGAGTATCTTTTTTATGTCGCAGCGACAGCGACAGCCACTGCCACTGCCACTGCGGTGGCCCTTGAGGGCTCTGACTGCTGGCGCCTGCTAATTGAGATCTGAGTAGATCGCAGCGATCCCAGCGGCATCCACTTGAGGACATGTCCACTGCGGAAGTGACTTCCTGATGTCCTTGAGAGGGATCCGTGCATCCGACTCTACCGATCCGGTAATGATAATTCGGTGGAGGAGAGGCCTGATATGCCTATGTATGTACCTGATGCCGGGAGCCAGTCCGAGACTAATCCACAAATATTGTCAACTCTTTGGCTCTAATCTGCGCGACCTAATCACTTCCATGAAATGCATAATTGTGCCGTGGCTTTTGATACGCTCCTGACGGAGAGACAAGAGAGAGAGAGGGAACCGCAGCACGGAGATCGGCAAATCCCGGTCCGGACAATGGCCAGAGAATGGACAACAAGTAGCGGCGAATTAGCAATCCTATCATGCTTTTATGGCCATCCCAACTCTTGCCTTTGCTCTAGCTCTGGCTCTGGCTGCTGGCCACCTTCTCCCGGCCTTCTCCCGAATCGTAGGCACCGCCAACCCCTTTAGGGCGATAATCCTTCTAAATGTTTGTATTAATTTCGGGGCGTGGACGGATTAGGGCGTTCGCCCTGGGCGTTACCCGCAGCAGAAACCGCCGTCCAGGAGGACACTGCACCGACTGCGAGTCCTCTCTGACCTGCCGTCTAATCCTTTCGCATTTGCGACTGACTTCTGTGCCAAGTCCGCCCCTAATCCCCTACCCTGCCTGCGCCTCCGCGAAGGAGTTGAGTCCTGTTCGGGGTCCGGGGACTTCGACAGCGACTGTAACCGGATTATCGCCGATTACCCCAGATGATCCGCAGAAAGTCAATCTGGTTCGGGCCTAATGGCCAGCAGTCAAGTCAATCCTTTCGGCCCCGTTCCACTCCCACTCTCCAGAGATCCCCTGATCACAGATCTCCATAGAGACAGATCTCTGTTTATTTGTTTGTTTTCGTTTGTTTTGAGAATTTTTGGCAATTAAGTTTCGCGATTTGATGCGGGATCGGGGCCACGGGGGCGAGCGCATCAAATCCGTGTTAGCCATACCTGTACCTCATGCATCCTGCATCCTCTGGGCCTTTACACAGGCTCTACTCTCTCACTCTATCTCTCTGTCTGTCTGTCTGTCTGTCTCCAAGGCCGCAAAGTCAACAAGTCGGCAGCGAATTTTCCCTTTATTTTCCTGCATTTTTTATGCCGAACTTTGTCTTCCGCTCATTGCGGAGATGATGCGGGGATTATGCGTTGATTGCGTGCAATTACGACTCCCGATCCTGCGAAAAGTGTCCGAAAGTGTCCGAGACTGTTGAAACTTCCTGCTAAATCCTTTGAGAGACCTAAGAACCCCTTTTGTCCTGCCCAAGGACCTTGACTGGTCCTCTGGCGTTGCAGCAGCTTGCGTAAAATTTCATAACCCTACGCGGTATGCGGATGCGTTTCGTGGAACGAGCATCCGAATCCGCATCCTTGCGATTATCCTTTTTACCTCTTGCCAATCCGTTGGCTAAAAAACAGCTCCGACACTTCCGCGAAAGGGCCACAAAAAACAAACACACTGAGAGAAAAGAATCGCTCTCAGCAGTTACCTGGCAGATCCTTTCGCAATAACCCACGCAAGATGAGGTCCGGTTATATAACGGGTTTATATGACGATATGACGACTGGCAGGCCATGAGGAAGGTTTAGAGAATTTAGGATTGCATTGGCAGGGACTTCAGCGTCAGTTAATTGCTCAGGCAGTCAGCAATTGCCGGCAATTATAAAACAACGCAGATGCGGCGCATCTTTATCGTACTCCCCCTCAATCTGCAGGATGTGGATGTGGTGGGGGATGGGGCGAACGGGTGATAAATGTGCGTGATTTGGAATGAATGCGCATCGATTAAAACCGCAGGGCAATCAATTTAGCGCCTTTTACACCAAAATTGGCTTGAACACATCCAATTAATGTCAGCGGGTGAACATACACACCAACCCCATCCTCCGTATAGGGCCCCGGGGCCACCCCGAGAAACAATTACAACAAAGCAACAAACCACCCACACCAGCGACCGAGAGACAGAGACTGAGGGATAGAGAGGGTGGGGGTTACAGAGGGAAGCATTCCGGACAATAAACCTCCAATAAAGCGAATCCAGCGTGAGGCGTCGACGTCTAATTGCTGTTAACTCGTCAACGAGGAGCGCTCCCTCAGGATCCTTGTGCTCCTTGTGCTCCCTTTTGATTAAGTATAGGGTGGGATGTCAGATTAGGTGGAAAGGCAGTCAGAGAGGGAGCGGCAGTGTGGATGTTGGGGCGCGGCAAAGTACACTCTTTGCATCATACACCGCAATGAATGAGTGCCCCATAATTGTGACTCTGAGGCAAGCGACGGCCATCTTTATGTAGCCACCCACCCCCCACCCCCCACTCCACTCTTCGTACTCTCTCCTTTGCATAAAAACTTCTTCCCTCGCTCTCGCTCTCGCTATTACACTTCAACACTCTCTCTCTCTCTTGTTGGGCCGCTCTCTGGCGCATGCGTCTTGGCGCACAGGGAGACTGCGCGCTCATTGGCTGTCAAGGGGGGCGTTGCTTGGAGCCATTGCTCCAGCAGATACATTTGTATCTGTTTGCTCAGCCTCTGCTGCGTTCGCTGCTGTGCTGTCGTTGCTGTCGCTGCTCTGCTTATGGCTAATAAAGTAAAGCAAAATAAAACGCTGCCATAATTGGCATTAATGCCGCAACAACCATGAATACTAAAAAGTTTTTACGAGTAAAAGCTGCTGCAGTTGAGTCGAGCGCGAGTCCGCCATTAGCAGCATCAATGCCGGGACAGGTTGATGGCCCAAAAGAGCGGATAGAAAATTCTGATTCATCTGTAGGTGTGTGTTCTAGTTTAACAAATAAAAGGAAATAATATATGCATAATAAAAAATTAATTTATATTTACATTAATTTTACATACATTCTATCTCCAGTCATCAAAAGTATGCAACACTTTTACTCAATAACGTAAGACGCTACGTTACACAGCTATTTGAATATCGCAGCATCGAGAGTTTGTCAGTCAGCAGACAGATAGATCGGTATTTTTACGGCATTTCTGAGGGTTAGACGGTCACACTGCTGCTCCCTCCTGCAGCTAAAAAATGAGTCGTAGTCTTGAATGGGCAATAAATACGGGTATGGTTTCTGGACCGTTTTGCCTGTTGTCCATACCCTCTTTTTCCTTTCATGATGTAGCAACTGTGTAGTTACCATGTAGTTACGAAGGATTAACCCATTGTAGACCAAGGGTGTATTTTAATATTCCACCAATGATAATGAGGATCTACATGAAGAATTTACAATCAGTAATATCATAATATTTTCCGCCACTTACCTCAAGTCGTTCAACTGTTTAAACAGGGGGGGTTAAGTGGGCTAAGCCCATTTTTTCATCGGTATGGTCACACTGTCTGAAACGCGAAAAGGTGCGGGGGCGCGGAATCTGCGCTCGCAAAGTTAATATTTTTATTACTAAGCTAAAACCGTGCAATGTGATACAGTTTCGCCTGCGTGCGGCCAAAATACAAACGCGAAAAGCGCTCAATAATAAATGCCAGTTGCAAAAGTAGCGCCACCAAAAGTGAAAGTATTTGCATACCGAACGGAGTGGGTCACTAAGGAAGAAGAGGAAGGGGAAGCATAGGCAGACAAACAGCGAAACGAAGCGGAAGCGAGGAGAAAATCGGAAATAAAGTGCATTAGAAATAGGTTAAAAATCACTGCTCAACGGTCAATTTGAATTAGTTAATAACTCCCGCCAGTGCAATTTATATATGTGACGAAAATTAGTGTTTTGCCGAGCTGAGAGTGGGCGAGTGAGAGCGAGAAAGAGCGAGAATGGGCACAACTAAAGAGCAACAAAATGAAGGCGACGCCGCAGCAGAGGCGGCCGTGGGCGCCACCCACACAACACCAACTCAACATCAGAGGAAGGAGACAGAAGAAGAAGAAGAGAAGACGCTTCCCACACCGCCAGTGGTAGCCTCAACCATGGCCACAAATGCCGCCAAAAAGATACGCCGAGCCTTCTCCATGCCACGCAATCCGTTTCGCTGGTCGCGTAAATTCAAGACAGCAGCCGCAGCGGCAGCAATAGCAAGCGACGCAGAGTCTGGAGCCGGCAAGGATAATGCAGGGGAGCGTCGAGGCAGCCATACGGCTATTTCGTCCTGCGTAAGCGGCGGACGGGGACGCAGCGGCAGCATTATTTCTCTGAGCAGCTACGAGGCGGCGCCTGGAGACGCCGCAGCCACCACCACCACCAATACATATGCCAATAGTAACAGCAACCACACCAATAACAGTACCAGTAACAGCAATAAGCGGGCACGTGTTCTGCGCCGTTCGTCCTTCAAGAAATTTCTGAATCGCATTGCTCAGCATCTGAGCGCAACGGTGAATGTTGGAGTAAGTACTCAATTTGTATTTGTAATCACTCTCCACAGTATGGGGGTGGGGTGGGACATGCTCGAACATGAAACTTTGCCCCTCTTTCACCTTTCTTTCTTTCGTTCATTCTTTGTTCTGCTTAGGCGGCTGCAGCTTCTAGCTGCGTGCTCGCTGCCGCCTGCGGCTTCTCTTATCAAGAGCAATATATTTATAAAACGGCATCCATCGCTTAGTGCGTTATCGTTGACTTTGTTTTGGTCGTGTCTGGTTTCTGTGTCTTCTTTCCTCTTTCTTTGTGCCTCCCCCATACTCCACACTCCACACTACTGCTGCACTCTACTCCACTTTGGTTCGGCATTTTCTTTTGTGCAATTCTCTTGTAAATAATGGAATATTTTGAACAGAAAACAAACAACCCAAGAAGTGCCCTTGTTCCTCCCCTCCCACCACCCACAGGGTAGGCCTGCCACAAATCGCACTTTGCCACGTAGGTTTTTTTTTGTCTCTAGTACCCCTTCCACTGCTGAGTCACATTTTGCGTGCTCGATGATAACAGAAAGGTACAGCGGCACGAAATGCGGCTTATTGGGACTTTGGATCGGGCTTTCTTTCTCAATGCAAATCTGAAGGTGCGTCAGGGCAGCAGAGTATCCAGAGAATTCCTTAATCTATATGGTCTCGGGACTCTCTTTGTTTTGCTGGGGGTGTGCTGGGTGGCAGTACTCCCGTACTTTGCCCATAAACGATCAATGTACAGTTGCATTCCATTCGATATAAATCCTTTGTTTACACAACTATAAATACATTGTTGTTCCTCCTCTTTTTTTCCCGAAGTGTATCCCAAATGTTCTCCGCTCTTGATCGTTCTCAGACAGAATTTAATCTACAATTACCATACCCCATACCCGGGGACGGCGCATGGAAATTAATTTTATTTTTGAACAATTGCTGTCTCATTATTATCATAATTTTTGTGTTTCTTTTTTGCGGGTGGTGTGAGGAGAGGAGCGGAGCAGAGCGGAGGGTAGCTGTGTGGGGCTGGAGCGTGAAGGTGAGGAGAAAAGTAGGGCTGGTGCTGAAGCTGAAGCTGTAACTAGCTGTAGGTGGGGGGCTTTTGCCTTTTGTTTCGCAGACAACAATTGTTCAAACAATTTTTGTGTAAATGTTGCCAGCATTTGTTGCTCTGCTCTGTTCGTGCTATAATGAAACAAAAAATTCAGAAACAAAACAGTCCCTGACTCCAACAAGAGCAACAATGCTTTTCAGGTCGAAAGCTGTTGGAGCCAAGCGAAAGAGTGGGACACAGAGGGACTCCCTGCTCCGACAAGGCGCTGGATGACAAATGTGTGCCACGCTTCTGTCAGGAAGACAAAACAACAACAAAAGGGAGCGAAGACAAGTGCCGGGCTCCATGACACACACAGAATCCCCTACCCTAGAGACCCAATGGAATTCAATTTGATCTAATAATATCAGATCATACATACATGTACATACACACATTTGTACAACTGTTGTTGTGCTTGTAATGGGTTGATTAATTGTGGGGGGCAAGACCTTAGTATTGCAGTTGACCTTTTTTTGCGCTTTGAATTCCAGAACAGAACGATAACCGCATACGAAATCAGACAGAATTTCATTCAAAGCGCAGCGCAGAGCAAAAGGGTAGGAAAGGGGGGGAGTGGAATAACACGTAATTCTCAATGAAAACAACCGTATATCTGCCTGCCAGAAGCCGATATCGAGTACAGTGGAAGCTGCAGTAAGCCAAAGCTCAGCTCGCAGATCGAGCTTTAACTGTACTTGTTGTGCAGTTGTTGTTGTTGTTTCCTCCGTCGTTTTCGGGCACGGCACCTTTCGCCACCAGCAGCAGAAGAAACAGTAGCAAAAGCCAATTGGAAAACAACTACAACGTATTATTGTTGTTTTTCTCTGTTCCTTTTTTTAATGACATTATGAGGCAATTGCCCATTGTTGCTGCTTTTATGCTTCGCACTACTGCTGCGAGATTACCTCATGGAAAACAATTGCTGACTCTGATTTATGATTCATGCCTCTGGCATTCCTCATCTCCCATTGATTTTATTCAAAAGCTCAGCTCAAAAGCGAGAACAGCGGAGAGCAGCAGAGCACCAACAACAATAATCTCCCATATTAATGAAAAATATTGCAAATAGCAACAACTGAATGGCAATGAAGCGAGCAGGAGTGGGAGGGAGAATAGGTGCAGAGAGAGAGAGAGAGAAAGTGTGTGTAAAAGTAAAAAGTGACACTGTGAAGACGATCTCTTAACACGTGATGGAGGAGGCACACTTACATCATACATACACAGCATGTACATGCATATGTAATGTACAGTTTGGTCCAAGGTGTATTGAATGTAAGGTGAGGGAATATACCTATCTCGAGGTTCTTTTTGATGTTTGCTGAACCCAAACAGGCAAGCGGTCTCTAGAAATTCCTCACCCAACATTCAATACACCTTGGATTTGTCTATTTCCGTATGCTTTGCAGCCACCCACGAAATCGTGGCTCACGTTGCTGTTGCTGTTGCTGCCGCTGCACTTGTTGATGGGAAGATTAGTACGTAACAGCCGTGTATACGCTTAGTCCTCTTCCCTCCTCATTCCTGCCACACCCACACCCCTGCGTGTGAGGGAATGTGTGTTTGTTCCGCTACTGTTTGCTGATTTTCTATGATATTCAAGTGCACGATATACTACTACTACTACAGAGTGTTACCGGCCGGGGGGGAAAGTGGGGGCGGAAGGCCTTTCGCGTATTTCGTATTTCCGCTGTTTCTGGCTCTCACACGTAACTGTTTGTTGTTGCCACAGTACAGCACTGCGAATCGCTGTCTGTTGTTGCTTTTGCTTGCTTTTTTTTTACGGGAGGGGGTTGCCTCGCACGTTTTGCACTCTCACGCTCTAGCACTCTCTCTCCCTCGTTCTACCTCTCTTTACGTATCTGCCTGTCCCGCTCTTTATCTGAATTCTTTTTCAAGGTAAAATCAATTGAGATCAAACTAATTGAAAAAATGTTTTTAGAATTTTTAGCCTCTGCATTTATTTTCGTATCTCTGCCGTTCGCAACATGTTTATTTTCATAAACAATCATATCATTTTTTTCGGATGGGTCTGTGGTACACTCCCTCCATTAGGAGGAGCTTGGGATGATACATAATGTTTTCAGTGCTGCTTAGGCTGTCTAATTAGCCGTTGCTTCCATCACGCTTTGCTTTTGTTGTTTGTCCGTTCGTCCGTCCGTCCGTCCGGCCAGCAACAAAAATTATTCACGTCACTCCGCGGTAATTACTCTCTGCCTTTGTCTCCTCTTTTGATAGCCCCCAACTCCAACCCACTCTGTGATATATGGTGGATATACTGGAGCCATATAAAGATTGTTGGAGCTGCCATCAAAAGGTCTACACTCTCGCTTGGGGCCACCTCCTCGTAACCCTAAAACAGGGGCTAAGTGAAAAGGTGCAAAATTTATGCCACATCTGCAGGCCAGTCACCGCTTTGCCCTTGCCCAAGACTTGGGGCGCCTGGCAATACTTCAGTCCAAAATAATTTAGATATCAGTTGGGTAGACAGAAGTCAGAGATGTACTTTGCGTTTCATAGCTGTAAGACACTTTGAATTTCCACAAATAATTATTTATAAATATGGCTTAAAATCGATACAGAGTATATAGAGTTTCAATGAATAACTTGATATTTGAATAAATGCGATGATAATTTGTTCAAATATCCCTTCAGTTGCGATACGCACTGTACATATGTAGATATGGCGCCCATAGTCGTGTCTGATAAGCACTCTATGTATTTCCAAGGTGGCCTGATTAGAGCTCTCCCCACCCCGACACACCGGTAGACCGACAGACACACCAAAGACAACCTTGACAAAGCTTTTCCGTTCTCCTCCACGTCGTAATCGAGCCAACCAAAGGGGCGTGGCACTTGCAGTACACATCGTAAGGTGGCTAGGCAGCCACGTGCGACAGTTTACATATTGACGTAAGTAGATCTCAACAACAAGATCTAATTAGTACACCTCTGGAGGAGGGTGCTGTGGGGAGCGGAAAACAATGGAAACAATGGAAAAGGCAGAGTATCAGAGACTTGATTAAGCGTATAACGATGCCATAATCTTAAATGATTGCCTGATGTCTTTTATCTGAGAATTTCTCCGAATCACGGGCATAGAAACGCTTCAACATGTAGCGAAGTAAAAGCTCGTAAATGCATTGGGAGTCGTATTCCGAAATCCATGCATATAATGACGCGATCGATAATAATATGTGTGTCACGTGATCGATCGTCGCAGCCCAACTTTGCCTTAGAATACATAGAACGCCCCGCCTGACTAGTGGGAATATCAAATGCGATTTTATGATTAGACACATGACAAACGACTATCGATAGTACAGATAGATAGGGAGAGAGAGAGAGAGAGAGGGAGAGTCTAATAATAGTTTGTGTTCGAGAGCCTCCATTAATAAAATGCCGTCTAACCGGTAGGAGAACCTAGTCACAAACTCGGTCTTCACTCGGATTCAAGCTTACGATCTCTGGGGGCGGTGGAGGGATGCAGGGAAAGCCCAACCCAAAAGCCAATTTCATTCATGTTCCGAGCCAAGATCTTGGAAATAATAATAGCGTAATGGCAGCAACTGTAACAACAACAACAACAACAACCACATGAACATGCAATTATCTTCAATTATTTACAATTATTTAATAAAAACGTAAACGTAACTACAACAAAATTAACAAGAAATCTACTTGCTGTTGCCTTTTTGTTTTTATTTTTGTTTTAGTCTCTCCTTCTTTTGTGGGTTACGTAAAATGTACAACAAATACTTGAGAATATAGCGCAGTGCAATATCTATAGCAAATAATCATAAGTTATCGCGATCTCTCTCGGGGGGGCTCTCGGGCTTATCACAAATCACACAGCTCCCCAAACGAGAATGGAATTTTCTGCTGGCGCAAGGGAAGCGAGAAAACCAACAAAACGAAAAGAATTCGAGACTTAGCATAATAAGTCGATAAATCGAGTTTCGGGGAATTTTCCAAATGCAACGTAATTGTAAACAAAGTGAAACCAAAGCCAAAGGACGGTGAATTGCTGGCCGAATCTTCTAATACCCTGGAATAGAAGATTTAATTGATATTCTAACGAACTATGGGATGGTCTCTTTCGATAGTATCCTTTGAGAAGCCAATAAATCGCAGCGAATGCGTCCGTTTGATTATGGGAAGAGTAGGGCTAGAGTAGGGTCAATCCCAAATCGAACCACGCAAAACAATAGCCTGACACCGACACCACCCTGTGGATATACCACTTGTTGGCGACTCCAAATGCAAACAAAACGAACCAGAAATGTGCTTAAATTTATAAATAATAATGACGATAACGATGACGCTGACGATGTATGTAGATGATGATAAAATTGCTGCCAGGGTAAATTGAGACAAGTGGCCGATGGCTACTTCTATGCCCCGCTTGCGGCTCAATTAACAGAGGCCGCGAGACGGGGTGGACACGGCAAGAGGTACGGAAAGAAAGGAGAAATTGGAATTGGAATAGCGGCATAGCGGCATACAGCAGACGGCATACGCGTCGTATGCGCAACATCCAGGTCTCGAAGTCTGGATCTCCAGCTGTGTGAGAAATGCTTCACATGGCAGCCTGACCAACAACGCGATTAGGTCAGCAGCAGCCACAGACATGCATACTCGTACGTATTGTACATATAATATGTATACGTATACGTATACGTAAAAAGAATGAGTGCTACATACAGAGAGGAGATCTGGACATGCGTTTGTGGCAACTTAAAAATTCCATTCAATTTATTTTCCACAGCCACAGCCGGAGATCCCCCTTTGCCGTGGGACTGCTGTGGCTTCTCGGTTTACATCACCGTGGAATGGGACTTAATGGGGTTTGTCCTAATGAGCAGAGCTTCTGCTTAAATGCAAAACCCTTTCAGCTTAACGCCGCGTAGGAGGCGGAGGAGGAGTGCCGAGCTCTGGCGCCACTCATATTCCGAAAGAAAATCCGCTTATCGAACGGAACGGTTTGAAGGTCAGTCCTGGGGCTGGGGTCGGGTCGGGTCTTAAAGTTTGCTACAGATGTTCGAAGCGCTTTAAAGTTGCCACAAGTTCATGCCCCTTTGTCAGGCGGCACTCTCTAGAGCAGTCACTTGGCTGCCATTCAATATGGGCGTCTGCTTCAGAGATGTACCATCCGCAGATAGCAAATGTCCGATGCAGCTGGCAAATGTCAATTTTTGCAACAATTTCTGGCTTCTATGTGCTATGGGAAGAAGGGTGGAGGAGGTAGTGAGAACGGTGTCCCAGGGCTAACTTTCTTCCAGGGAACTCCAGAAATACCTGTGCTAACCATATATGTATATTTAAGTAAATGCTTTACCGATCTTCTAACTAACATTTCGATTCCCTCTCTTGCCTGCTGCATCTTCAAGTCGGAGGAGCAGAGCTCTGCTGCCGCCAGTCGGGTAAACTTGATAGACATCGTTCCCTTCTACACCGGATGCTGGCGGAGAAAAGAGGTACAAAGTGGTACAGTGCATCGCATGCTGGTAATGTCATGATCTTCTTCGGTGTAGCGCAACAAAAACCTCACACGGCAGAGATCTATATGCCACACGCCCACCCATCAACAGTCAACCAAAAGCGATTTATTTCTTTCTTTATTTGTGGTTTTTTGTTGGACAATTTTCTATTAGCCGTTGGATTTCTTTATTTTCCTTTTCTTGGGATCTCTGATGCGTGGGTTTTCGCTTTCTGGTAAAATAAAACCAAACCGGCTTTTGTATCCGATTTGTGCGCTTTTTTTGTGGGTCCCCACTGTCTTCATCTACGATTTTGTTTCTCTATTGATTCCATTATTCGTTGAATGTTTTTTTCTTTCGTTTTCTTTGTTGTTGTTGGTTTTTGTATCGTTTGAGCTTTGGCATCGATTTGCTAGACACAAAGATGACGCTGTCATCTATGGCCCTGTCTCTGGGTCTCGGTCTGTGTCTGTCTCCGTCTCCGTCTCTTGCTTACACATCGTTGGCTTGCCTGTTTCTGTTTTTTTTGTCCGACTTCGTCATTCTTTCTTTCACTTCCTCCTACTAGTGCATATAGGCAATGTGGATACACGAAATAAACCCACTTAGCATTGACCGCAGACCACCATTGCAGTTGCATCTTCGTGCAACCCATACGACCGCCTGCCGCCTGCCGCCTGACGCCGCATGCAACAGACCCCAGTGACCTTTAACCACTGGCTGCCCCGTAGTTTTCCGCTTTTCGCTTCGCACTGGCGGCTGCCAATTTCATAATCCACAAAATTTCAGTGCCGTTAAAGGCACTCAGCCCCCCAGATATACATATGTATATACATATGTATGTTTGTATGTAGTTTCCACAGCCACTAGCCACTTGCCACTTGCCACTGGCCACAGCCTCAGTTATAGCCCCACATTTCATTTGATTTCGTTGCGATTCGTTTCCAAAAAAAGCGTGTTTATAATATCGTAAATTCATATTTGACTGAATAGCCCACAGCCCCTTCTCGTCCCCCCAAGCTTCCTCTCTTAAAAGGTTGCATTTAATACGAGTGCAGTGAACACTCTTAGATAGCGGACAGCCTATCGAAACTTGGGAGATTCCCTTTGTAAAATGTTCTGAGCTCTGATTTCTGTGCATATATTTTAAAGAAAGTTTTCTTATATGAGAATACTCTTTTGTTCTCGTCTGTGGAAGTCCTCTTTTAAAGTATCTTCTGTCTTTCTTCTCGATTAAAAGAATTTACCGTATAAGACTTAAGCTCTTTGGTTCTTTTGTTGATTTGGTTTTAAGTTTCTTCATTTTTCTGATGGAAAATTTTCAATTTTTCATCGCGTGTGATTCAGTGCAAAATAATATTTCTTTGATCATTTGAGCACATATTTTGTAGTAAATTGATCTTCATAGTCCCACACAGACACACATCGATGATCCTCCACGTTTACGCAGCTCGTTAGCTATCGTTAAATATATTGTATTCGAAAATGGAGATATGTACATATGTATGTATGTATGTGCATTGCCAATTGATTCGCCAAATATTATAATAAGATATAGGACTGTCCATTCGATAGAGTCTGCCGTCTATCTTTTGAATACTAGGAATACCTTTTGAGAGTACTCAAATATTCGGTCTTTGGCTTGAGTTGGCTTTCTTTCTTGTTTTTATTTGTGTGTGTGTCTGTTTATTTTCTTATTTTCCAACAAAATATTTCTTCATTTATCGCAAATTGATGTCCGAGAGCTGCGCTAAACAATTTTTAATTGGCAACGAAATTGAAACCCATTTGCCCACCCCAGAATGCCCCACAACTCCCAATCGGAGGCTGGGGCTGGAAACGGGTTTCTTTCGGATCAGCCATCAATTTGTTGTACTCCCCAGCGACTAACACTTGCCACCTCTTTCTCTTTCTCTCCCTCTCTCTCTCTCTCTTTCTCTGTCTGTCTAGGCGAATAAACACCGGCAAACGAATGGATTGGGATCGGCGAGCAGCGGCGGAGGAGGAGATCGAGTGCCTCCCATTGGGGGCTATCAGTGGCCGCCGGATCAGACGCCCGGAGTGATGGGGCTGAAGAATCATGGCAACACCTGCTTCATGAACGCCGTGCTGCAGTGCCTCAGCCACACGGACATTCTAGCCGAGTATTTCGTTTTGGACCAGTACAAGGTAAGTGAAAGGATGATTCCATTGAAATCATGTGAAATAATCACTTCTAATCCACTTGCCCACTCTCCTCGCTGCAGGCTGACCTTAAGCGCCGCAACAAGATCAATTCGCGAAAGTTCGGCACCAAGGGAGAGCTCACCGAGCAGCTGGCCAATGTGCTGAAGGCCCTATGGACATGCCGCAACGAGAGCGACCACAGCACGGGCTTCAAGGCGGTGGTGGATCGTTACGGGACGCAGTTTCGCAGCTCCACGCAGCACGATGCACAGGAGTTCCTTTTCTGGCTGCTGGACAAGGTGCACGAGGACCTCAATACGGCCAGTAAGCGACGCTACAAAAGCATCAAGGTACGGGAAATAAGACCAGAGTGCAGGACATTATAATCCCTACTTTCTACCACACACAGAACTCCTATGGCCGGTCGGATGAGATCATTGCCGCCGAGACACTGGCGAATCACATACGGTGCAACAATAGCTTTGTGCAGGCCGTGTTCCAGGCCCAGTTCCGATCCTCGCTGACGTGTCCGCGCTGCAAGAAGCAGTCAAACACCTTCGATCCCTTCCATTGCATTTCCGTGCAGCTGCCGCAGCTCACACAGCAGACGATCTTCGTTACGGTGGTGTACATGAAGCAGCAGCCGCGACAGATCAAAATGGGGCTGAGAGTGCCGGCCGGATCGCCGATTGTGGCCCTGCGGGAGCAGCTGCAGACGGACACGGGCATTGCGGGGTCGCGCATGGTGCTGGTGGACCTCAATGCCGAGGGATTCACGCGCGTCTTCTACGACACTCAGCCCGTGGAGACGCTCAGCAGCATCGAGAGCATCTACTGCATCGAGGTGCCGGAAGCCCAGGCAAAGATCGGCGCCACCCCAAAGGCCGCTCCCTCCCCATCGGCTCCCGAAGCGGCAGAAAAGATCGCCTCTGCCCCAGCACCTGCGGCCGCCCCACAGGCAGATCTGCTCCTCCTAGTGGCCAACGTGTACAGAGCAAAGGACGGGAAAGACATGACCCGCTTCGGAGCCCCGTTTAGTATGAAAGCTCCGCGCGACTGCTCCTACCAGGATCTACAGAAGCGGATGCTGCGCGAGATGTCGCCGCTGCTCAAGCCGGAGGTCTTCTCCTACACAACGCCCCTGGCGGACATGTTCCGCATCCGGCTGCAGGATCCCTCCGCCGACCCCGACACCTACCTGGAACAGGTGGAGCATCCGCTGCTCACCGAAATGATCGACATGGCCCTCTCAGTGCTCGCCTCGGAGGCGGGGCCACCGCACATCAAGCTCCTGCTGGAATGGAACTCGCCCGAGGATCACTTTCTCGCCCGCCAGCAGGAGACCGACGATGAGGCCGTCGTTGAGCACGAGAGCGTGGCACGGCTAAGCGCCAGCAAGGCCAAAGATACCGCCGCCCTAACGCTGGAACAGTGCCTGGAGCACTACACCAAGGCGGAGACGCTCAGTGCTGAGGACGCCTGGCGCTGCCCCCACTGCCAGCAGTATCTGCCCGTGGTGAAGACCCTGGGCCTGTGGTCACTGCCCGACATCCTGGTGGTCCACTTCAAGCGCTTCCGCCAGCACCAGTCGAAGGGTCCGCAAGCGGCAAAGCTCACCACGATGGTCAAGTTTCCGCTGACCGCCTTCGACATGTCCCCCCACCTTGCCAAGGGTGTCCACGAGAGCGCCACCAGCAGCTCTCTGGGAACCCTAGATGGCGGCGGTCGCGGCTCAAATCTGTGGAAGCGGGCCCGGTCCGGCGACTCGCGCTCTTCCACCCTCAACTCTCGCTGCGACCCCAAGGACACGCGGTACGATCTGTACGCCGTTTGCTACCACCAGGGCGATACTTTGGAGACGGGCCACTATACGGCAGCCTGCAAGAACCCATACGACCGGCAGTGGTACAAGTTTGATGACCAGCGCGTGAGCAAGGTGCCCGAAGATGATATCGAACAGGACATCATCAACAACGAGGCGTATATGCTTTTCTACCAGCGACGCAGCGTAGATGCCGGAGAGTGCTCCGGCTCCAGTTCTAACTCTGGGGATCACTGGGTCTCCCGCATTGCTCCAGCCCCAGCTTCGGCAACCTCTTCATCGGCCGACTCAACATCTGGCAAGGAGAACGACGGAGCTATTAAGGCGGAGGCGGGCTCCAGCGAAGTGGCCGAAAGTGGACCAGCCGCGGAGAAGGCCCAGTCCAAGCCCGTGAATATTCCACTCGTGAATGAAGAAGGTAAGAGAATGAGCCGCATAAGCGTCACTTACATGAATATTAATCTGTATGTAATCCCTCTCTTTCAGTTGCTCCAGAAACCACAGAAGCTGTGGCCCCAGAAGAACCCAAAGT
Organism: Drosophila persimilis; assembly: GCF_003286085.1. Classification (NCBI taxonomy): domain Eukaryota; kingdom Metazoa; phylum Arthropoda; class Insecta; order Diptera; family Drosophilidae; genus Drosophila; species Drosophila persimilis. The sequence goes on from NW_020825289.1 coordinate 13,507,814, forward strand.
CGCCGCCAACGAACTCCCAGCCCTCCCACTGAACATTGAGGAGCTGGACTTCGCCGATGCCGATGCGGATGTCAGTTTGAGTGAAGATGCCAAAAATGAGGGGATAGAAGCTCCAGCAGAGCAAAGCCAAACAACTGCAGCTGCAGCAGCAGCTGCAGCACCCAAAGCTGCAGCGGCTATTGAGGAAGTCACGCACATTTTTGCCATGGACGAGGAGCAGAAAGAAGAACCCGTGGAATTGACAAAGGTCATCAGCAGGAGCGAAATACTACCCGAGAGTCTGCCCACCGCTGATGTGGTTCGGACCAATGGCCATGTGAGCCCCTCCTCTAGCTCGGCTTCGTCGGAGAGCTCGCTCTCGTCGCGTTCCTCGCCACGTTCGCTTACCACCTCCGTGGCAGCGGCATCCACGCTGCAAAACAAACTCAATGGCCACATGAATACCGCATGCTCGAGCATGTTCAATGGGAATGCGAATGCCACACACCCGCAGCTATCCTCTAGCCTGCAGCTTACGCGGCAGGTGCTGAGCAACCACAACTGGCATGGATCCCGGAGCAGTGTCTCGGCTGTGGAGAATGCCACACACCAGCAGCAAAAGCAGCAGGCGGCGGCGGCAGCTAGCCTCAGTCTGCGGCACTCCTTCTCCACCAGCTCCAACTACAAGCTGCGCGAGTGCACCGAGACGCTGTCCTCGCTGCTGCGCAATTCAACCAACACCTGCAGCAAGGACACATTGCTGTTTATTGATCAGCAGAGCCATCACCACACAGCGGGCCTCATCGAGGACGACGATGATTCGTATATGGGACGGTCCTTGTGGGTGAGTTATGCTCTGATGAGAGATACGACCTATTGCTTTTAGAAATCTTGCTAAATGTCTCATTAAATATCTCTTCTGCAGATATCCCCAGTGACGCCACACAAACTTATTACTGTTTCGCCCAAGAATTAAGTGGCGATATCGGGCTATCTACAACACAGAACACACACAACACACAAGCAGGAAACAGGACGCAGAACACGGACACACACACAAAAACGCACTATAGATTTAAGCCTAAAGTTTACTTTATATTGATATTTTTACCGTTTAAGAACGATCGATAAGCATTACGAGGACGTTATACAACACGGTTTACTTTAGTAGGATATACATAATACGATTGCTGCAATATGGCATTAAGTGGAAAAGTTGAGATGAAAACTTCTCTACGAATTCATTAAGTTTAAGGTTATTTATTCTGATTTGATGGCACTTTCTAAAGCCAACGACGAGAAGGACTCTTGTTCACATTTTACCAATTGACATTGCATTATATTCTGTATAACTATAATATTAGTGACTAGGCCAAACAAACAGTGAAGTACAATTTCGTTTCGATTCGGTTTAGTTCTCCCCACACCTCCCCCCGCTTATAAGTACTAGCTTCTCTGTATAGATAGTTCTCCTCCATCCCCTTCCGGATATGTATCGAGGAAGTGCTTGGCATTTCCAATTAGGTTTAGTTCTTTTTTTCACGCGAAACCAAGTTTCAAACTACAATTCTGTATACATAGATACTATATAGATCTAGCTGTAAAAATATACCTTTACCTTGGGGGGGGACTACCTTGCACACTTTGATTTGCCATTTACCAAACGATTTGCCTAAAACTTGTAAGATTTGAGCACACATAAAAGCAAACCGCTCTGGCACAGCGGTCTAAATATATGTATGTACTTTTTTCGATTCACATTGGTTCTATATACCCGATATTAATATAGATATATCTATAAAGATTGTATACTGAAACATATTACTTTATAAATAGGTGTATTGTAAATGTAGAAAGCTACACCAAAACATTATATTGATAACAGTTTAAAGACTCTATGGCATTGTTTTTGCAAAATGTTTATTACATATACGTACTCTATATATACATTATATATAAATTATACATACACCACACATCCATGTATACACGGAATGGAGGAAAAGGATCGGGTCGGAGACTATGGAGAGATGGAAGGAAATAGAAAAGAGGAAGGAACTTTATTACGATGTGTAATGTTCATTGAATTCATAAATAAACGTGAAATTGTTGGAAATAATGGAAACTCATATTTGGATGTTATTTAGAAACAACCTTTCACTTATATGAAATGTGCAAACATATAAACAGGATATCAGGTGAACCAAAATAGGATTGAGAGAAAAACCACTACATACTCGGTTTGTCCACTTATTCGAGACCAACTCAGAAGCTTCGCGCTTGCGTAGAGTTCTCTCGAAGACAACACCCACCATATGTTATCTGAAGAATGCCGAACAGAAGAAGGTTCGTCCCTCTCTCCAGCTACAGCCTTAACCTAGCCTAACCTAAGTGGTTGGAGCTGCTTCTTTCAGTGTTGTGGAAAATTGGGAAGCGGCATATTATACTCGTACCGTATTTTTAATTCTACACTGTAATGTAATGTACGAGTATGTATTTTATCTCCAGCAAAGTCAGCCGGAAAGACCGCTACGAAAAGTGGTTGCGGGCGCCAGACTCGGGGCTCTCTCACCGTCTCTCTGTAGCTCTCTTGTATGCTAAATTCATGGCAAAGCTTTCTTTCAATCCACTTTCTTGCGGCACGCTCTTGCCCGTTGACCGGGCCTCAAGAAGCAACAGCAGGCGACAAAGCCAGAGTCCCACTGGAGGTTCAACGTCTGCTGGCTGCCACACTCTTGGCTCAGTTTCAGTTCAGTTGCTGCACTTGACGCGTCTTGTTCTGTTCTGTGTTCGCGCTGCGGATCAAAGAAAACCGAGACCCGACTCTCAAGAAGGCCAAGACCGAGACCGAGACCGAGAAACCATTATTGTGTGCGTGTCGGAAAGAAGTTGATCGCCAGAAGAAAAGATTGTCCCATTGAGCATGGATTATCGTTTACTGTTGGTATGTGTCATTATGGGAAAGGGAATGGGATGGCATGGCATAGGAATGGGCGCCTTATAGCTGGTGCTAACTGTTTTTGCCATGTCTGAAGTTCGTTGGCCAAGTCATTTGTTTTGCAACATTTGCTTGCTGTGTGGCTGGGAAAATGGCCCGATTCTGGAGCATGCTAATGAATTAAACTAACTGTCGAGTGGTAGGATAGGGAGTGGGGCTTTGGCTCTGTTCTAGTCGGTTCCGTTCCGTTGGTGCGTTCTTCTAGCCTGGGTGCCGCAGCAACTTTCCCGTTAGCCATAGCATGCACACATTTGGAGCACAGCACACACACGCCACCCCAACGAGTTATCTGGCTGGAGGAGCCACCTCTGGAGTTGTTGCTGGCCATCACCCATCACCCATGGACCGAAATGCGGTCAATTCTCAAATCTGCAATTAGGCTACAAATATTTACCATGCAAATTCTTTCCTGTTGTTTCTCCGTTTCATTTTTGTTGGGTTTTTTTTTTTTTTTTTGGTAACAAACGAGTTTTAGCCTCATTAGAATGGGCCAAAGAAGTGGAAAACAGAAGAATGAAACGAGACCTGAGTCTTTGACCCAATTTCCCTTTAGACGGAATTCAAATTTGTGCTGTGAATCATGTCACGAAGTCAAGAGATGCCACAGCTTGGTTTTGGGGATCATCGCATCGTACCCCAAAACAGGCAGAATCACTTGGGCATAAAACATCACAGACAGAAGGGGGGAGGAGATTGGGGAAGAGCAGTAGTGGCAATGACAGAGAAATTCCAAAGTGTCTAAGACTGCAGCCAGGCCAGTCGCCCTCACCAGCACAAAAGAGATGTTACTGACTTGACCTGAATCTCTTTGTTGAACTTTTGATTTCATTGAAGTGGCCAGAATTTCAGGGAAAGTTCCCAGTCGCCTGTCCCCTAGCCCCTAGCCCCTGGACCACAGCACTTAATGGTCAAGTGAGCAGCAGGCCCACAGAGATGCAAAGATCACAGTCTCTGTCTCAGTCTCAGTCTCGGATCTCAGTTTCAGTTTGGTTTCAGTTCAATTTTCAGTTGTCGGGTTTGTTTATTTTCAAGCCCGCAACTTTCGCGCTTTCGCCAAACAACAAAAAATGTCTCAGACGGAGAGAGAGGGAGAGAGAGGGAGAGAGAGCATTTCTTTCCACACAATGCGGGACCATTCATGCTGACTCTGACTTCGACTTCAACTCGACAATTAATTTGATTTGTTTCTCCATGCCCCATCTGTGACTGTCTTTTTATTTTTAGAAAATTCTCAGCTTTCTGCTGCTGGCCCACTTGGGTCTTGGCCAGTCGCAGCAATCGCCCGCAACGGACTACGGTGAGGAGCAGCCGCCCGAAGGCTACTACGCCTTTGTGGAGTCCCCGAACGCCGTGCCACCAAGGGTCAGGCCGCCACCGTATACCTTCGTGAATGCGGACTGTAAGGATGTGGCGGCGGGCAAGAAGTCGGCCGTCTCCGTGCACAACATCTGCGGCGATCTGAACAAGGGACAGATACCCAAGAATCCTCTCGGACAAAACGTGCTTGGCGAGCCCTATCCCTTGTAAGTCTTTCACCTGATCTGAGAACCGAGTCGCATTCCTAAGGAAATCCACAACCATTCGTTTCCCCTCCAGCGAGCTAATACGCAACCAGACGCTGAAGTTCCTCTCGAAGACTCTGCCCGTGCTGAAGGCCGACGACACCTTGCCCAAGGTCACCCAGATCATACGCGATGAGCCCGTGGAGCAGCTGGACAACAACAACATCGACAGGCCGTATCCCGGCTCCGGATCCACACGCATTCGTCGCAGCGTCCCCGATGGCATACAGTCCAATGAGTACAGCTACTTCGATCCTGCTTTGGACGAGGAGGACGGACACCACCAGCAGCAGCAGCAGCAGCAGCAGCGGGAGCAGCAACAGAAAAGAGCCGCCGAAGAGCGTAAACCCCGAAAGTTCTGCGATGGCGGTGGCGTGTAAGTAAATCCTATAATCTTCATCGGAATCATCAGCATCCCTCACGAACTGCAACAGGTCCTTTGAGCTAATCCCTAATAATCTCTCTCCCTTAGATTCTGCACATTATATCGGGCCATTCAGGGAGACACTGGCAGTGCCGCCGCTGCCACGCCCACAGCAGAGAGACGGGAGGAAGTGGGACCCATTAGATATGAGGGTCCGCCCACACCCTGCCCCGCCAAGGTGGAGTATGCCACGCCAGTGTTCGCAAAGAACTACCAGGGCGCCTGGCGCTATGTGGTCCAGATCCCCTACGAGGGCTACTTCACCCAGACGGTGGAGGTGACGCGCTGCATCCAGGCCAGGTGCCACTATCTCGACGGTGGATGTCTCTCCTCGCCCCGCTGGGTTAGCCTGCTGGTTGCAGAGATCTTCTACCCCAATGCGGAGGACACCGTGCCCACCAGCTCAACGACCACCCAGGCGCCCTCGGTGCAGGACTTCCAGGCCTATCAGCAGTACCTGCAGAAGCGTGCCGGTGTGGCCACCGCCTCCGATGGTACCTCCTCCACGGGTCCAAATGGAGCCGGAGCGGGCGTGGCGCCAGCGGATGCCCACTGCGATGGGCACGATGAGCTGGGCTGCTTCCAGGTGCGTCTCTACTACGACTGGTTCTTGATCCCCGGCTCCTGCAAGTGCTGGCGTCCGGACTACTTTGCCAAATACGTGCGCCGGAAGTCAGTGGCCGATTTGTGAGAGCCCATGAGATCTTTAGATCCTTAGCATAAGTGTACTCTTTAGCAGTTAAGAGAGAAGGATCGAGATGAAGTGCTCATTCTAGTGACCCAGGCGAAGGATCCATCGACTTGGATTGCGTAGAGTCTGCAGTTCGTGACAGATACCAGATACAATTTTAACTTAGGCGATTAGCTCCCTCTTTGACTGATTAAGCCAGGCGCATTGAATTTCTACTAATAAATAAATATATTTCTTCTAAAATGCCCCCCCACCTCTATCTCTCGCTCTTCTCTGCTCGCCGATTCGCTTGCGGGGATTTAGGCTAGGCCAAACCGCTTCGATGGTAGTGTGCTCTGTTTGTGTGTGTGTGTGTGTGTGTGTGTGTGTGTGTGTGTGTGTGTATGGGGGCCTGTGCCTCCTTATGCTCTTCGTGAGTATCTGTGTGTGTGTTGTGTTTGAAAGATCCACCGAAAAAAGCAACAACAGAAACGAAACCAGTCCCGCCGCCAGTCAACCAGTTGAGCATGCGTGCCCGCCACAGTCTCGAGACCCATAGTCGAGTGTGCAGTCAACAGCACAACCAGTCAGTTGGGTTTGGGTGTTTTGGCCGGGAGCTGGACCGAACTGAAGCGACGCAGAGCGCCGACGCGACGCCGCACTGGAAGTGCATTACATACACATTGGAGCCACCACTGCCGCCACTCGAAAATAGGTGCAAAACTTGTGCAAAGCCTTGACGAACGGCCTCAAAAGGCTGCCACACAGAATCGCACTCTGAATTGGTGGATACATTTCCGCATAGCTTAAGGTAAGTACTCGTACAATAATGCCGAAAAGTATTGGTTTCTTAAGAGACTGGGCTTGGGGGAAATTTAAATCCAATTTGTAGGTGGAAACTTGTGCCAAGTCTTGACGAAAAGTTACAAGATGTTCGCAAAAGCATTTGGATTCTGAGTGAAGTTTTTGTTTATAAACAATCCCATACAATGGGAAAAAATATGAAACAAAGCAGGAAAAGGAGGCCGTAGCTTTAGATACCATTGCAGAATGGTACTGTGACAGTTTTATGATTTTACAGTGCAAACTTTTGAAAGGCGAATAACCTTCCTTGTGTGCCCTATAAGTCCGTCAAGAAACACTAGTGCCTTTAGCAACGGTATAAAACAGTTCAGGGCGTGAGTCTTTCCTTTTGGAAGATGATGTGAGCCATGGGTTAGGCAATTCTCTTTGGTTTTCCCATCATACATTCCATCAACATCTCCACCTCTGTCTACGTCTTAGACTCCGTTCGTTGACTGAATCATGAAAGATCCAAATGGGCTCACATGAATATTCAAGTTATGCATTGAGTCCACTGCGTGGGACCATCCATAATCCGAGTACACACTTTCCATTTTGGGTCTCTCTTTCAGAGGAAGATGCTGCGGCAGAAAACCAGCACCAGCATGCTGGCCCTCAACACCAGCGATGCTCTCAATGGAAACAGTCCCAGCCAAGGACAGTCCCTGGACATGGATGCACTGCCTAAGCAATTCGTGCTGTCCATGAAGAAGCTCTTCGATATCCTGGACGACAAGCAGAGCGGCTACGTGAGGTATGTGGACATCGAAAAGGGTTGGCAGGACGATGGGTCGAAGGGACTGCCGCGCGGGGTCCTGGACTCTCTGCGCCGGGTCACACCCAGCTGTGGCCTTCTCTCCTTCGAACGTTTCTGTGCCGGCCTGAAGCTATGCCTGCTGCGCAATCAGCAACAGATGAGCGAAGCAAAGATTCGGCCTCGATCACAGCCCCAAAGCCTGGGCGCTGATCTGGAGTACGGATCGCCAGCACCACCGCCCAAGCCTCCGCGTCAGGCAGCAACCGTGGCCACATCTCCTCCGGCTTTGGGCAAGGCGGACATTCGCCACGCCCTCCAGAATTGGCAGCTGAATCTTATGCACAGCGAGCGGGATGCGAATGCGAGTACAGTCAAGCATAAGTCGCTAACGCTAAAGACCGCCCGCGAACAATTCGAGCATCGCGGATCCGCGGATGGTGGATCATCCTCCACCTCGGCCTCGGCCACCGACTGGAACCTGGCCCTGCCACCGAAGAAGTCGAGCAGCAAGCGGCGCGAGTCCCGCAGACACACGCTCCAGCACGGCATCGACTACAATATGCTGAAGCGGCTCAAGCAGCTGGAGGAGCAGCGGGAGCTGCTGCTGTTTGGCCTAGACGGTGTGGAGAAGGCGCGGGACTGGTACATGCAGCAGGTGCTCAACGTGCAGGAGCAGATCAAGTATTTCGGACGACTCGGCACCAGATTCGTGAGTAAAACAAGGCTCTTGTATTCTTCCAAATTTGATTTTCCATTCTATCCACTGCAGGATCAATGGTCGGAGCTGCAGCAAGAGCGCCTCAACTTCCAGCGGGCACGCGTTCTGGAGGCGAATCGCAGCCTGGCCATTCTGGCCGACACATGGGAGCATGGCGGCTATCCGCTGCACATCAATCTAGCAATGCCGTCGAAGCTCTCCGATCTGCTAGAACGCGGCAATCTCTACGATCAGCAGCAGCAGCATCCACACCAGCTCCAGCAGCTCCACAATATGCGTGCCATGTCCAATTTCGTCCTCAGCCAGCCCTCCCCCGAGAGCCAGTCCTCTGCGGGCCTGGGCGACGCCGATGTGGTCTACTAGGGAAGAACTAGAATAAGAATGGAAATAAGTCTTTGACTACTTTGTAAATAGTGTATGTATTATTAAAAGGCTCAACAGTCGGATCTACTCTAGACGGGATTAGGGAAGCGACGCATGTACTTGTTCAGTTGCTTATAGTTAAGGTTGTTGCCCGGCTGCACGACTCCTTGGTTGACGGTTTTCTTGGCCTCGAACTTGCGGTCCATGTAGCACTTGAAGCAGTTCTGGAACTGCTGTATCTCTTTGTGGCAGTACTTTTCCACGAACTCGTTGTCCTTCATGCAGGCGAACAGCATGCCCATCTCCTGCAGACAGGCCACATCCGATCCAGAGTCTGCCTTACCGCTCACCGTGTTCTTCAGGCGCAGCGGCAGAATCTCCTGGAATGGTACATCCTTCTCGCTCTGGGGAGCGCGGCCACGTGCTGCATAGAGGGCTCCGGGAATGCGCATTTCTACGGAAAACACCAAGTCACTCAATTCCCTCCTTTTTAGTCAAATAAATACAAGTTTTACCAATAATATTCCTTTTCTCCGTTATTCAGATCAGCTGTTCCGGTTACGTCAAGCAATGCGATTCTATGCGATGATTTTCCCTCCTCTTTTCGATAAGTATCGCGACATGGATGTTTTTAGATTAAAACAAATTAAATCAAAAATTAAAAACCAACCTCTTTGAATGATAATACCAATACCAAAATAATCTTTTTGGAAACAATTTAACTTTTTTTTAACAAACAATTTTTAATAATAACCTAACCAACACTATCAGATTTTGTCGTAGCTCGCAGCACTGCTTCCGCGTCAAACAACATTTCAGCGACAAAACAACAAAAAACAGTCGGAGTATATAGATATATACGAAAAAGGGTAAATAATAGCACGGAAAGGAAGGTCAAGAATTACAGGGCATAAATTGACCGCCAGTTATTAACGCCCACGCGTCATGGAAGCCGCCCAGAACCAGGACCAGGCGGCCCAGCTCGATGGGCCAACAGACGCGGAGCCGCCGCACCAGCATCCGCTGTCGAACAGTGTGGGCAGTCTGAAGCGCCAGATCAGCCGTTTCCATCCCTATCATGGGTCAAACATCCAGCTCGATGACGATGCTACCGTCGCGTATCGCAGGGCGAGCTTCGCTGATGCATTGGCTTTCTCGGAGCGTCCGCTGGCGCCGGGCGACATATTCCTAATTGAGATTGAGCAGATAGAGCGCGGATGGTCGGGCCACATGCGCCTGGGCCTCACCGAGCTGACTCCCAATGTGATTGAGGCAAGCCCCGACGGCCTTCCGCACTTTGCTCTGCCCGACCTGGCCAATATGGGCAACAGCTGGATTTATCCGATCTCCAAGTTCGATATGAATCAGCGGCAGGAGCCCGTCGACATAATCGAGCCAGAGACCTATAGTCAGTCACACAGTGAGTAGACGGCCATTGATGCAGTGAAGCTTTTGGTAACGCCTGCTCTCTTAGGAAACCTACTGGGCGATGCCCCGCATATAAAGACACCGCGTGGCCTGCTGCCAAAAAGACTGCTGCGTCCGGCCATGGGCAAAGGAAACTCGGACATTCTGCTCACCGACACAGGTTCGCGCATCGGCATCATTTACGTGCCCACAACCAACAGCCCGTCCAGGGGCGAGCTTCATTTCATCATTAATGGAGTGTCCCGTGGACCAGTCGCCAGGGAAATTCCCTTGAATATGGCACCCCTATTTGTTGTTATCGATGTGTACGGTACCACCAAGCAGATCCGCATTATCCAGCTCGATGGCAGTAAGTGCAGTGAATCGAGCCATGTTTTTCCGTATATTTATAACCGTCTACTTGTTCGATTCCGCAGTTTTGTCCCTGCAAAGCGCCTGCCGCAATGTAATCCTGGAGCACGTCCCAGAGGATGCGGTTGACGACCTGCCACTGCCGGAAAGCATTAAAAGATTCTTGCTGCGCCGAGATTAGGGTCACACATAGACGGCTTTATGTAATAGAGCCTTGTGTAACAGTGTGAATGTCTGAGAGAGTGTGTATGCATGAACATGGATCGTGATAGTCTGTTTACCCATATTTTTATAAGCATGTAACACAACCAGTACCAGCAGTAGCAGCAGCAGCCACAACTGAAGTGCTCGTACATTGACTCTTGATTCCAGACAGCAGGCCTTGGGTGCTTAATGTAATGGATTGATGACGATGCACTCCCCTACCTTCCAGTTGAAAACCATACAACAATCCCATTCCCAGGCCAGCCTTTGCTATTGCAGGTGTATAATTGTAAAATGTTCTAGTTATATTTTATATCTGGTTTCGTTCATTATAAATTTAAAAAAGAAAAAAAAACCGCATACGAGACTATGTTTGTAAACATAACCATCGTTAGCATCGTGTAGGTGTATATTTTACAGACTCAATAGGAGGGTTACCATACACATACCCCTATCCAAGAGGATATCTGCGAGCAGCAGAATATTGACCAGACCCAACACCGCCCTGCCTTTTAGCGTTTCGGTTCCGATCCATTCAAGACGTTTTCCATTTGCTTTACCTCTAAGTAATTGTTGCTATATGTAAGCTAAGAATGTAATAAAATACCGATCAAAGTTGCTGTAATTTGTCGTATTCCATATGCCCCATGGGGTTGCAAAACTAAAGCCGTTTATTCAAGCATAGATAAATGTATGTGTAGACATAAAAGATTGGATAAGTAGTCGCTAGGGGAACTACTTGCCGCGATTCTCGGCCAACTTGGCTTTGAAAATGGCCTTCAGCTCTTCGGCCCCATCTCCGTTCAGTTCCTGATAGTAGGGCAGCTCCGCAAGACGTTTCAGCCAGGCGTTGACTTTGGGGAACTTGAACTCATCAATTGGAGCGGTATCGTTCCCCGAAGCGACTGTGGCCACGGCACAGAAGTCGGCAATGGTTAGATCAGTGCCGCACAAGTAGGGCTGCTCCTTGAGGAAACCCTCCAGAATCTCGTAGCACTTTTGAACGTAGGCAATCTTGTCAATGGAACAGTCCGTCGAACCGAAGTACAGGATCGGCTCGTATAGGAAACGCAGGCGGGCGAACAGATGACCCGAATCCAGATGCAGACGTGCATCGACATTGGCGCGCTGCACCAAGTCCTTTGGATAGAGCTGCTGCTGCTCCTTTCCGTATTTCTCCACCAGATAGGCGCAGATGGCGTGCGAGTCGATTATCGTTGCATCCCCATCTATCAAGGTCGGAATGGTATGTTGGGGGTTCAATTTGACGAATTCCGGCGTCAGATGTTCACCTTTCTGCAGGTTAATTGGCCTGTACGGGCGGGGAGGCTCCGGTTAATTGGTTTATATATGGGGTATTATGGTTGTGGGAACTTACCGCAGTTCAAGATCAAGACCGATCGCCTTGGCCGTGAGCAGAACGGCGCGTGAGGGAGGACTCAGTGTGGCATAGTAGAGAGCTGGCTTCGACATGGTGTACTGTGGATAACTGCAGCAAAATGATGAAATTAGTTTGACGAACTCTTCGAGCCACCCACGCGATTAACTTCATTAAACAGCGGTCCAAACCCCCCCCCCCCACACACACCACACCACATATTTAACCTCATACACCAACACTCTTACCCTCGGGAATATCAGATAACCATGCAACTACATAAACATTTGAACATACATACGTACATATGTACATATATGTAAGATAAGTCACTATCAGACGACACTCCTGAAGGAATTGTACTGACAGTCCAGTTATCGCTGGTCTCCACACACATACATACCTATGTACCCCCCACAATATCCCCTTCGCTGGGAAATTAAATTTACAAAACAAATGTAATTAGCGGCCCAAGCACACACACACGCACACGCAATCAAATAGACACGGGCAAAAGTACAGATGTTGGAACAGCGCAGATCGTGCCTTTTTTATGTGTGTCTCTCTTGTTGGCTCTCTCTCTTTCGCTTCGTACATATCTAAGTTTGTTTGCCGGCAGGTTGTAATACCCTTGAAGAGGATACTATCTTGGGCAGACGTTTGCGGTTGCACATAACATTCTTACCCTAAAAACCTATATGCATTTTATTGATCAGCTTTTGTAGCCGTGTTTCAATGAATCGCTGCACAAAACCTTGTTATTCCAGCTACATTTATACAGCGCGCAGTGCTGTTGGATCTGTCAGGGTATCAAATGTTCGGCGGACCGAAGTCTGTCTTCCCCTCTTGTTTTTGTAGCGCTAATGCAGCAGAATACATGTTACATATGTGTGTGTATGTAGGGGGGACTTGGTTGTTAGCGTTTGATCACCCTCATCCCTCCACTTTGAAGATTATTATTATTTCACATTTGTTTAAGCGCACAACACTCACAAAATTTCTATGACCGCTCGCTGCAAACTCGGAAAAGTAAATGTGATGTGGAAGAGAACCTGGAGCAGCGTAACGAAACGAATCGCAAAAGGCAGACCGCAGATTGAGCGCGGCTACGGCTACGCAAGCATTTGCATTGGTATTGGTGAGAGTGGCAGCACCAAAACTGCGGCTGCAGATGATGATGATGATGTCGTTTCATTCGTTTATTATTCATAGACTTTTGGTACAGGTTAAATCATAATGTTTTTAGGGTCTAGGAGTATATGATTACTGGTAATTTTATAAATTTATGTAGACGAATATGTGAACGTACTTAAAGAGCTTATAGATATGCAGTAATACCAACGTTTCTCATCCTACACGGCAGACGTGCGATTCAAAAATCAAATCAAGCAAATCCTTGAGCCCAGAAGAGGTACAGAAAAAGTGCTTGAAGCTCGAAGGTTCGAAGCCTAAATCAAACGATCATAAATAGTAGTTATTAAATGGTGTCGTATAGAACATTATATGCACTTAATTGGAGATTTCAAATTGTTCGATCACACACGTCTGTTTCGTTTCGCGCTCGCCTTCTCAGTTGTTAATTGTCCAGCATACTGCGCTTGAGCGCCTCTTCCAGGTCAGCGTCAAAGCTCTCCGGCTTTGAGTAGTCCGCCGCGTACCTATCCTTAGTTTGTTCCTTCTTGGCCCCGCCATTCTGCTTGCCCTCCGGGAAGCCCTTGCCAAAGTCACTCGAGAAGTTATGGACATCGAAGGCCTCGAATTTGGCAAAATTGTTGTCCAGTTGGGTGGAATTGGTCGGCTTGCTTCCACCAAAGCTGTCCTCGAAGTTGTCATTGAAGGCGTCACTACTAACGGCAAAGGCATCGAATGACGTCCTGCTCGTACTGATTTGTTCGCTGGCCAAAGCTTTTGTTACCGATGTCGGCATTGTTCCTGTGGCTGTGGTTGTGGTGTCGTTAAGCTTAAAGTTGTCATTAAATGCATCGAAGAAGGAATCGTTGAGTTTCTTAGCGGTTGTCGTCGTTGTTGTTGTTGTTGTGGCTGTAGTTCCAGCTGTGTCCGATCCAAAGTCATCAAAGTCCGCAAACGCATCCAGCGCCGTCTGGGACTTTTTGTGGTTCTGTGAGGCATTCGAGTGGTGCGAGGATGGGGCCGGACTCGCGTTCAGATTGAATGCATCGAACTGCTGCATGATATCGTTGTTCAAGGGTGTTACGGCTCTCGGTTTCGTGTTGTTATTGATGCTCATGCCTTTCATGTTGTTGAGGGTCTTGACGGCGCCGGTTCCCATATCATCTGAAATATGAAAATTCTATCATGATGAGATTATCCTGAGCTGAAAAAACCAATTTGCGTACGCACCCTCTGAGCTAAAGTCCTCCGCAAAGTTCTTTTTATGGGCCTCGCCCTTGGTACCAACATCCTCCTCCTGATCATCGTCGGCAAAGGGATCTTTGATGCTGAACGGATCTTCATAGCGGTAGTCCTTGAACGGATCATCCTTAAAGTCTGTGGGCCCCGTGATGAGGCCTGGCGTTGGTGTTTTCGCATTGACGTTTCCTTTGCCGCCGCCAAAGGCATCAAAAAGACTCGCTTCCAGGCCCAAGCTTCCTGTCGTTGCTAATGCTCCGATTCCCAATCCCGTTGTGACTTGCGTCTGCAGCGGTGTGTTGGAACGCGACAAGTGTTGGTTATTTGAGGTGGTGGACATGGTGCTGGTGCTGCTGACGGTGGGAATTGTGGACGCTGTTGACGTGGATGAGGATGACGCTAGCAAGGGGTGCAGAGGTGTGCTGGCAGCCTTGGAGCCTGAGGCTGCATCATCGAACAGGGAGAAGCTGTCCAGCAGCGAGGCATTGATCGTTGGAATAGGGGTGGCCGTGGCCATGGGCGTGGGCGTGCTGGGAATGTTCTGGAGCTGTACGTTTGTTTGCGGGGATGTGGTATGAGTGTGTGAGGGGTAAAAATCAAATAAATTAAAAGTAAATCAAATTAAAATCAATTCAAATCGAGTCTAACTTATAAGCAAAGAGATTATACAGTAAAAAAAAGGGGGAAACCATAAGCACAAAAGTCAAACGAAAGCATTGAAGCACACATCGCAAAGGTGGATGAGGACCACGACCATTAGCATTACCATAATCAGAAACCGGGGAGCCGGTCATGTCCTTCCCAATAGAACTCTCTCTCTGACGTACGTGGAATGATGTCGAACATAGATATTTCTCTTTATTTATAATGCAAAACGTTTTGTCTGTTACATTGTGTGTATTTTGGGTTAGGTTTGCCGCTCCTCTTTATAAGTACGCATGTGTATATGGATATATGTATGTATATTCTATGTACGGAGCCGTGTGATGCACAGAAAAATCAATGCACGGGAAGCTTACGGGAAGTGTATGTGTGTGGGGGCTTTATTATAATCAAAATCTGACAAATATATAGTTGAATATTTGGAGGCTAAGCTAAACCGCATTGATTTCTATGTATAGCATGTATGTTTAAATTTGTATCTGATGCAGTATCAGTTAATAGTAGTGGGGCGGGCAGCCAACTCCGGAGTCTGATGGCCCCTCCCCCATAAAATTCAAACTATCATATTCTGCGGCAGTTACATCCATAATCCATAATACTTATATATTGTATTTTATATGAGTTTACGATGTAAAATGTTGTCAATATATGCTATATGTGGTATGGCTATAAACGTTAGTATTCTCATATGCAGAAACAACAAACAACTTGCATTTAAATTCCCTTTAGAGAGATCCTTCTCTTGACTAGCAAAAAAAACAAACCATCCAAGAAAATATGATTAGATGTTCTCCAGTTAAGATTCGGTATTTAAAAAATTCGAGGGAAATCTCCATAACATAATCGTAATATTAAGTTAAATACAATATATTGCACAACGTTTCGGAATCGAACTTTGAATAGAGCTACGTTTATCCATTTCATTTCATTTCGTTTCTTTCTTTTGTTTTTGTTTTTTTTTCTTGTGACTACATTTATAACACAACGAGACGTAACGCTTGGAATTTGCTTGAGTTTTTGAATTGATTTAGTACATTTAGCTAATTATAGGCATGATTGATAAGTCTGTACTCGCGTACTGATGCAGGAGTACGAGTATGTTTAGGTTAGGTGTAAATATTATATGTATGTGGTTCGCCATTAGCTTTTGTACGCTTCAAATCGATTTGCAATGCTGCTAGAGGAGGAGGCCCTCCCATTAACTGAGTATGTGTGTGTGTGTGTGTGTTAGTACTGGTATATATGTATATCAGATATATGCATTATAGAAATGTGATTATTTTTAAGATGTTCACTGAAAGTAAAGAATTGCAAGAGATGAGAGAGAGAGAGAGACCAGACGGTTAGTTTTATACGAGCAGCACTTGGGAACGGAACCAAACCAAAGGCAAGCCAAAGCCATCGACTACTGGGGGACGTGGGTTCACGGGGTGTACGATGTGGAGGGGCTGGCAATTACCGTTAAGCAACAAATCAAGTGTACAATAAACAAAGTAAAACCAATACAAATAATCAAAGTTCTACTTTTTGTGAGTGCGTGCTTCCAAACAAAAATTTATTTCTAAACTACACAAAAAAACATAAGAAATGTTAGTAAATAATCGTAATTGGAAACCAAATCGGATTAGCCATACTATAAATACAAGTGGTAGTGAACGGTGTGCATGCATTACCACCGATCCCAGCGAACACTGAATTGGGTACCAACCTTATTGTCAAAGTCTTCAAAGTCAGCGAAGCCTCCTCCCCCGCCGCCTCCGCCAAAACCACTCGTTGGCTGTGGGGAAAAAAGGAACAGGAATTAGTAATCCTCTTAGACACTCATGTCCTGTGCCTTACCTGGGATGCTCGTGGCGGGGCTGGTCTGGGTGGCGGCATCTTGGATTTCTTTGGCGGCAATGCTGGACTAGGCGACTCCGGTCGTGGTGGTGGGCCTGACCTCTGTGCGTTCGGGCTGAGCACCTGACCCTGGCCAGTGGGTGCATGCAGAGAGGCAAACGGATCGCTTCCAAAGTCGTCCTTCCCAGGCTGTAATGCATGATCGGGGGGTGAGTCGTCGGGCTTCCCTCTAAACCCATTGCCCGGCCTTACCTCCGGTGTTATGGCGCTGCTTTTGCTGCCCCCGAAAGCGTCGGCACCGAAGGGATCGCGTTGCGTTTGACCAAAACCAGTTGCTGATCCTGTTACGCTCTGGCCAAAGCCCATAGAAGAGCCAGTTCCGCTCTGTCCAAACGCATCGAAGCCACTGTCAAAGCCGGAGCTCATCGTGAAGCTGTCATCGAAGCCGGCATTGATGGCTGGCTTGCTGACCTGGCCGCTAAAGGGATCGTTGCCAAAGCCGTTGGTCGACTGCTTGGCTTGATTGGCCGCTCCGCTGTTGTTCTCGTCGAAGGGATCGTCCTTGGGCATCTCGATCTCCTTGTAGAGTGTCTTGCGAGCGTCATCAAAGTCCGGCTCGATCTTAAGCTGGTACTCGGAGACTAGCTCCGCGTTCTGGGTCTCCATGGCGGCGCGACAGATGAGCAGCGCATCGGTCATCTGGCGCTGGGTCTCCATTAATTGAGTGACCATAGAACGCACCTTTCGATGAGGAAAGCGTAAGCCCAAGGCAACCCCAAGGAATGTACCCCACTTACCGAGCTAATTTGGAGCTGCGTATTCTGCAGATGCTTGGTCAGCTTGGAGAGCTCGCGATTATTGTCGTCGTACTCCTTCTGCAAAGACGATTCCTCATCCTTGAGCTTCTGCAGCTCGGAGCGCTTGGCATTGAGCTCGCCCTCCTGTTCGTTGATGGTCTCCTCCTGCTTCTGGCACTGATCCCGTATCTTGTTCACCTACAAAAAGACATTTGGAAATGCGACTTCGATGAGCGACGGATGCTTGCGGCTGTAGCCAAAATTGTGCATAACATTCAGGCCAACAAATATTCATATACATATGTATAATAAACATGAACACCATAAAAAAAATAACATAAAAAAGTGGAGAAACTGAAACAAACCTGGCTGTTGGTGGAGGATATATCAAGACTTACGTTGGCCAACACGGCCGTAATTTGGTTAACCTTATGAAATCGAATCGAATAAGTTTTGTGGATAAGTTTTTAAGTGCATTCACCGATTTAGTAGGGGTTTCGTTATGCGTTTAGCCAATTTGTTAGCAGGGTGTGGAGTGTAGAGTTTGGAGTTCGTAGGAACCATGACAAAGAAAGGGAAATCAGAGTTCAAATTAAAAATTAAAAGGTTAACCCAAAAGAGCAAGCAAAGTGAAGCAGCGGCCTTAAGGCAAAGATGCATGCAAAATAACTACTTGAGCCTGCAGATCGTCCAGACGCTTCTGGGCCTCTCCCCGCTGATTCTCCAGCTGCTTCAGTGTGGCCGTCAAGGTGTCCAGTTCGCTCTGCAATTGCAAATGCAGTTGATTGTGGAATCGAATCTGCAGGATTCACTTACCTGCAGGCTGCGGACTTCCCCGTTCTTGATGCGCACGTCAGCTTCCTTTTGGGCGATCTCCGTCTCGAGCACACGTCTTTCGCGAGCCAGCTCCTCGATCTCCTTGGAGATCATCTCCAGCTCGGGATTGGAGTATGTGGGCTTCGTCTCCTGCAGCTGCATGTCCACGCCCGATACAGTCGAGCGCATTGATGGCGGCACCATGTTGGCGGTCAGTACATGCGGCGGATCCACGCCACGCTGCTTCCGCTCGACGAACCACATGGCCAGGGCGAACTGCTCCACAGTCAACTTACCCGATTGATTGGTGTCGCACAGCGCCCTGAATGCGAACCGAAATGAAAGGTTAAGTCTAGCTTCCATCGGAAACGGTTAACAGCTGAAATCCAATCCTCACCAGATGTCTGCCAGACTGCGTTGTGGTATACCCGACTTTATGAAAATGTCCTTCACCTCGAGGCCAGAGACCAGGCCGTCCTTGTCCAGATCCGACTGTCGGAATATCTCCTCGAATCGGTTCAGCTCGGAGGCAGTCACCACCCAGTCTGCATTGGCCGTCACCGGGGCGCCGATTGGTATGAGCGGATCGGTCTGGATCAGAGGCTGGGAACTGACCGCGCCCACGGGCGGAATGCGAGTCATGGGCGGCACGGCTATGGGCATAGGAATTGCCGCCGGCGGGGCAATGTCCTTGGGGAAGTTGGCGACGAAGCCACTATCGCCGAACCCCTCACCGCTGGGGGCACGCGGCATGGGAGCGCCAGCTGGTGGTGGAGGCATGGCAGGTTTGGGTGGCGGCCCAGTGCCACCGGGCTTCCGTAGCTCGGGTGGTAGGACACTGGGCACGGTGCGCTTCTGGAGCGTCTGATAGACGAGATGCATGGCCACGATAAATTCGTGCTTGTCCAAATTGCCGTCCTTGTCCTGATCAGCCAGGTCCCAGATGGTGCCGAGGATGTTCATCGGTAGCTTGGACTCCATAAGCACGCCTTTCACCTTGTCGCCGGGCAGCATGCCATCGTGGGGACGGAGCGACTGGAAAAGCTGCTCGTACTTAAGCCGATCGATGACACTGATTGTCCAGTCGCCGGTGGCCGCGCCTCCGCTCGCGACGGGACCTGTTTGAATGCGAGCGGGCACCGTTTTTGGTAATTCACCCTGAGAAAAAGGTCATATTGTATGACACACATAAGTTCGTGGCTATTGTGTAACTGGTGCAAGGTGTATGCCGATTTACTCACCACTTTCGGAGGGTTGACGGTGTCCACATAGATGTTGTTCATGTTGGCCACCTGTCCCGCCTGAGAGAGCGAGACTAGCTTCAGGGCCACAAAGAAACCGGGCTTGTCAAGGAAGCCCTTCCCATTTGGATCGGACAGATCCCAGATCCGACTGAGCACCACATCGCTGAGGCCGGACCTCTTGAGAAACTTGGCCGCAGTCATGGCCTCGATGGCTCCAGTGCCTTTCGGGTCAATCTGCAAAAATCAATAGGGGGTTGCAAAAAAAAAACGACCCAAGCCACATTCTCGCTCTGCTTCACCACGCCTGGGCGTCCTTACCTGTTTGTAGTAAGCTTCGTAGATGCCGATGTGCTTACTGCACACCTTGGCAAAATCCAAATTCATTTTGACCAAATTTTCTTACTGTTATTCAAGAGTTAAGCTGCAGAACGAGAGCAGGGCACGAGAACGCGTAAGCGTAAAGTCTGTTATCACAAAATCGATTTTTCTCCTATTGACGAGGGCGGAACGGAAACGAACTCTCGAAGAGCGAGTGTTCAAACGCTTGTATTTTGTCAACCACGGGTTGCATACGCGTGGGCAGATGCTCTAGCCACCTACAGTATTTCTTCGCGCATTTCAGGCCTACATTTAACATTTAATTGCAATTGAAAACGAATACACTTCTTAAATTTAGTTTTTTTTTTGTCTTTTACAAGCGCAGCAACACCCCGCACCCTTTTGGTGGCAGTGTGACCGTTTACTTATCTATAAGAAATATACCGAAAATACGTCAGAGTTCAACAATATACCGTAAATATACTGACTAATTATTTGTGTTCGTATTCCATCATATTCCTCGACTTTGATATTCGGTTGAAAATAACTAGTTAGCTACGTCCATCAGCCTTGAAGAAATAATTTTATTCGGTTAATATATCAGTTTCCTAAGAGACTGACTGTTTTTAAGTTCTCATATTTTTTGGATTGCTTATTAAATAAGGTTTAAGCGAAACGGTCAGCCACAATTTCACCAAAATTAATTTGTTGTACATGGTTGCTACACGCTATCTACACGCCTTTTACTATATTTGTATGTAAATATAGCGACACCTGAAGGGCAAATGTGTACGTTTTAAACATTTTTTGTAAAATAAAAAAGGCGCGAAAGACGAAAAGCTAAATTCTGTTTTTCCAGCTTCTTTGAAACTTGATTGGTAATGATTTTTTCTCGTATTGACATGTTTTTTTACCTATTGATGCGGTTGATGCATACTTATACTCGGTATTTCTAAGCAGACCATAGAAAACAATATTTCGGTGAAATAGCTTTAAAACAGCATTCATTGGAGCCTAAGAGGACAAAAATTTCTCCAATTCTATAATATTCATTTCGCTAGACCTTCGCCAAAGTGAAATTTGAACTCGATACAGAGGAACAAATGTAGGAAAGTGATGCAGTGAAGCGGTATTTAAGAGAGAGAATAATAAAAAAAATCTTTTAAATTGTTTATTTTATATTATGTTGGAGCTTGAAACTAAACTAGAGCAGACGCACTCGACAGTTCTGGGCACCGCACTGGCAATAGAGAACCTTGTTGGGGACCACGCCTACCTCGTAGTTGTAGTTCCAGGTCAGCTCTGTGCCAGAGCGAATGTGCGAGGACGCGAAGAAGCCGACCCAGGGGAAACGCAGATCGTGGGTATCCACAAAGACATTCTGAACAAACAGATTGGGGCTGCACGAATGCTGCAAGAGCAGGGGAACAAGCATTAATTGAAGATAATTACATGTAACTCGGCTCAACAAAACTCACATTGAAGTAGCGTCCCAAATTGCCAGTTGTCTTCGCGTCCATGATGAAGGGGGTCTGGTCTTTGCCAAAGAAGCGGCGCACAGAGTTTTCACGCACTGTTTCATCCAGATCAGTGTTTGGATTGAAGCTAATTACTGTCCGTTCTTGCGAGTCCAATTCGGTGTTCTGCGTGCTGCTGCTGTTGCTGCGTGAGGAGCGCAGCTTTTCCTTCTTCTTCTGATAATAGTTGTTGGGTCGAAAGTCATCGTCGTCCTCTGCATCGGGGCCGTAGTTGTCATCTTCGTGGTCCAGATCCGCGCGCTCCACGTCCGACTCATAGCCCTCCTTCAGCTGCTCGGCCACCTCAATGTAGTCGAGATCGGCAAAGTATTCGTCCCCCGCATCCTGACCGCCCTCATTGGCCTTCGCCTCCGTCAGCAAGTGACCGGCATAGATGCACACGAAGGCGCCTTTGGGAATGTCGTTGACACAGCGTAGTCCCCAGCCACGGTTGGAGGTTTTGAATACCTGCAGCTTCATCTCCAGCGAGTGCTGGACCACGCGGTTCAAGCAATTCTTCTTACATTTACAGCGTGAGTTGCACTCGTAGATGCCCGTCAGTACGCCCTCGTGCAGACGCTTGTACTGGTAACCGATCTCTTCAATGGGCTTCTTGGGATTGCAGTACCTGACGCCGGTCACGGTCAGCTGCCAGCAGGCGCACGACTCTTTGTCCTGCAAAGTAAACATCTCAATTATGATTGCCTCTCACTCAAACTGAATTTGATTTGAACTTACCGAACAATCATCCTCACAATCGCAGCACACAAGGAACTCCTCGTCGAGATTCAGGTTCACGCCCTCGGTTGGAATGCGCTGTTTGGCATATTCGCAGGGCGGCGGCAGTGTGTTGTCGTAGTAGTTGACTAGAGGAATCGCCATCTTCTCCTGCCCCTTGGAGATGTCCGCCTCCTTGACGATGGTCGATTCTATGTAGTATTCGGCCAGGCAGCGCAGATCGGGAGTGAAATCAAAGTTGTCTACATTCAGGACATTATTGGTTAGCCGCAGATAGGTGTGCACTTCGGCCATGTTGCGCAGATTCCGGCCACACGGACCGCGATAGACGACAGTCCGCTTGGTCTTCTGCTTCATAAACATGCGCTCCCATCCTGACAGCAGTGGCTTGGACAGCGGACTGTAGCTGTCCAAACGGTGCATCATCGGGAAGGGACAGCCCGGATTGCATTTGTGGCTCTTGAATATCTTCGGCGGCATATTACGCTTTGCCGTGAAGTGCACCACCTGACCCTTGGGACGGGTGTCATCGTCCACGTAAATGGTGGAGTTGTTCAGGTGACGGACAGCGGAGGATGAGGATGATCCAGTTGGAGGTGCTGCAGTTGATGCAGGCGAACCTGACTTCGAAGTGCTTTTGCGGGCTATGGCACGTATCTGTTGATCCACCTGCATGTTGCTGGACTCCATCTCCTTGGTGTAACGTATGAACGGTTCCGTGCGCTGGAATTTCCCGAATTTTGTGAGATACACACCAATTAGTAATAAAAGTCAAACTTACCCTTGGGACCCTCATCTGGTGGATGGCACAGTCGGCATTCAGAGAATTCTGGGTCTCCTTGAAGACGGGAGCCAGGCGCAGCGAGCCGCGATAGATCCATTCCGTGTGGTTCTTGTCAGCCTCGAACTGCATCAGCACCAGGCTGCAGTCGACTTCAATGACTCGGGCGTACAGCCAGGTGCCGTTCGACTCGGTGTTCATGCTTTGTCCTTTGGTGCATTGCACCATGGGCCTATCCACCGCATATCTCTCCACGTACTTCTGGATAAAATCGCGCGAGGCGGGATGTACATCCTCCCACACCTTTTCGGATGCCTGGCACACCAGACGTACATCGCTGTGATGCACATACTGGGTGTAGCCGTCGTCGTAAAATATCAGGTAGCGAAAGCGATTGTTTTGCTTCAGGGGCTCGGCGATGATGCCCGGATAGAAAGCACTCTGCACCACGCCCTTCTCTTTGCCACCTACCAATGTGCCATCAAAGAATGCGATCACGCGTGTACCTAGCCGAAAGAGAAAACAGTTAATTTATCTGCTAGAACTGAAGATTATCAGCTGCACCCACTTACCGATGGGCAGACGCACTGTCGGCGGATCAAAATAGGCCAAGTGCTTGGCCGCCACCGTCTTCATCATCGGATATGGCATGTGCTGATACTTGATCTTATAGGCCTTCACGGTGACACCTCCGCCGGTGGTGGTGTCGCAGATCTCCATCACACTTACAGATACCCAGCTAGCAATGGCCTTGTTCTTGACGGCGTAGTAGGTCTCCCCAATTTTGATCGGGGGCCGTACGATATCACCAGCAGCTGGCAGTTGCTGCAGGCGCTAAAATATCCAATAAAAAAATCCAATCTATCAAATTCTTCTTATTCCGGAATTAACTTACTTTATAATCACTAGGGCAGATATTTTGATGGAGATCCAGAGGAGGCAATTGTTTGTGAACCACCTGACATGAGTTGTACACGGAGCAGTGCATTTTGTCAGCCAAGCCTTGGACCTGGGCCAGCTGTAAATCCACCTCCTCGAACTGCTTTGCCAATCGCTCAATTTTGGCTTGAAGGATAGTTTTGGACCAGTTGAATTGATTTGAAAATTCCACCTTATTCAGCGTCTTCTTAATGGCATCTTCCAGTTCGTTCTCGATCAGATCCAAAACATTTTTGGAAAACTCGGGTTTTTCTGCAATAAATTAATATTAAAATCTGGGCTTCTGGAAGTCGTTGGATGGCTTCACCTGGTGTCTTTTCGTCCTCCTCCTCGTCGCTGCTGTCCAGGGTCACAAAATCAGCCTGCTCCTGCTTAAATTCCCTCAGCAGCAGCGGTTGCTTTGCCAACAGCAGTCCAGCATATTCCTGAAAAAATAAATATTCTATAAAAACTATGATCCACCAGCAGAACTAGCAGCTGCCTCACCTCGTACATTTCCACGGCCGTGTCGTAGCAGTCCAGGCAAACGTACTGCGACCTTTTCAACTTCCTCGGGACCTTGTAGAAGTTCAGAATAGCCACGCACGCCAGCACATACTGCTTCTTTAGCCGCTTGCAGTTGCAGTTGATGCAATCTTTGTTGTAAGAGATCCTCCCATCCCAGGCAAAGTCGCTTTTAGACTTTTCCTCAGCTTCTTTTGGAGGGCTACCTATTTCTAGATCTACCGCGAGAATTTCGTTGTCGGATTTTTTGGCGGATTCAATGTGTGATTCATCGATTTCCATTGAATCTACATTATTATTTCGTTTATCTTTTGGCTCACCTTCTATTGCATCCTTGATGGAATCGACAAGCGGCTCCAGCTTAGTTGTAGTTTTTTGGGTTTCCTTGGATTCTTGCATTGCTTTCGATCTTGGAACTGGTACATCTTCTTCCATAGCTATATCATCCTGCAGTTTGAAACTGTCGTCAGCTTTCCGTGGAATCTCTTGCAGCACCTGAGCTTCAGCTTGCTGTCCGTGTTCCTCCTTCACCTCCACCTCCTTCTCCTTTGCAAGCGAATCATCCGAAGTGGGACTGCTTATTAGTTCAATGCTGCTGTCAGCCAACGCTTCACTTTTGCTGCTTTCCTTGCTGTCGGGTTCACTTTCTTTTGGCTCCAACTCCTTTGCGGGGCCTGGTTTTTCCTTCTCTTCAAGTGGCAACAACTCTTCATCGTTAACATCGTTTGAGGAAGGCGATTTGAGGGGGCTTTCGAGGAGCTCCACGCTGTTGTCCGATTCGGTTTTTGAGGCCATTGCATCTACATCTGTAGCCTCTGCGGGAGTAGGGCTACACAGCAACTCAATGCTACTGTCAGCTTCGGGATCCTTGGCGTCCTCAAGTGCCTCTGGATCCTTTTCTTGAGACTTTCTTGAATTGGGACTGTCATTAGTCAAGTCCTTCATTTCCGCATCTATTTCCATTTTTGCTTTTTTCTCCAGTGTTGTCTCGTCGCTTGCCGGCTGCACCTTTCTTTCCTTCTTCACCAAAGCGGTCGGAGCCACATTCAAAGATGCTTCTGCGCTGTCCAAAATGTCCATGGCAGCGGACTCCGAAGCCATGACTTAATTTTTTCAAATTGTTTGGAATAGTTTTAGCACAAAAACGCGAAAACGCATTTGATTTCTGCTCCGGAGAGAATTTGAATGAAATTTGGTAACACTGAAAACTGAAGAAGAAGATTGCCATTCGCATTGAACATTTCAAAAGGGAATTGCAACGAACTATTTTCTGCTATACGTTTGACTTTATTTTAGGAATGAATTGTTTAGGAGCTTATGCCTCGACGACCTTTGGGTGATAGCCGGTTTCATCAGCAGTGTAGACAACCTTGACCAGCTGGCCATTGGGAGCCACATATTCGTATTCGCCAGAGACAACCCAGTTGTCATGTTCCTTCAGCACACCTGACTGGATAGCCTTAATATGGTTGGAGAGTTCATACGCATATTTGAAGTCCTCAACGTTTACTTCGGAATCGCTCTTCAGGACATCAGCCTCTTCGTTGGCATAGGCGAGGGCCAGAAGGCAGGCGAGAACAATCTGGAAAAGAACACTGTAATAAAGGATATTCCTTTTAAATCTTTCGAGATCCTCACTTACCACGAACTTCATGTTGGATAAGGATATGTATGCTGACAGAGTGCGAAACAAATCTAACTAATGCCATCCAAAATAGTCGTTTATATACTGATTTCTTGACATTTCGCGACTGACCTGACGACTACGGCGGCGCAGCAGCCGGCAGGGCAGCCTAACGAAGCGTATAAATTTCCTCATAACTGGATTTAAATAGACTTTTGTCTTAATTTAACAAAACATTGATGCAGTCATTTTGCACAAGGCGTGTGACAGGCATTAATTATTGGTCAAGTCCCAGGAACTAATCTATGGTAATCTGCGGAATATTCTCGTTTTACCTGGATGCTCATCATACGCTAGATTGATTTGGGTACACGAGCAACTTGAAAAACTTTGATAAGTGCAAACCGGTACGGTACACAGCATAACGCAAATAAATTGCTATTTATTTGTTATCAAAAATATATTTGCATAATTAGTAGATAACTCCGCTATCTGTCCGTTTTGGCTCCCGCAAAATTGAACCGGTTCTTATTATACAAAACTTAGCTTTGCCGCTGCAGCCAGTTGACCTCCAAAATACAAGATTAGATCAAACAGTTGAATTGAATTAAATTGTGCCGCCAATAAGTCCAGTGCTGCAAAATCCATATTTTTATATTAAGATAAATTTCGAAGCACTTGACCATTAATTGCCATTCACATTGAAACCACACGTGTTGGTATAAATAATTTTAAACATTTGGAACGATGGCCAGCGATTCTGGCAGTGATTATGAGGTGGAAGCGTTTATAAAGCCTAAACGTGTGCGTCGGGCGGTCAACGATGACAGTGCCGATCTGCTGGGAAACTTTGACGACGAGAAACGAAAGGAAATACTCGATGGAACGTACGTGCACAAGGAGGATGGCAGAAATCCAAGTGATCCCGAGGACAGTGAGGCTGATGAACAAGAGCTCTCCGATGTCGAGGGCGCAGCACCCTCTGGCAGTGCGGCCTCCGAGTCCGAGTCGGAACCAGAAACTCCTTCGGATGGTCGGCTAACCAAGGATCAGTTGGAGTCTTTGCTCAGGGGAGCATCGAAAACAAACAGACATGTTTTGTACGTCACAAATCTCAACTTTGAGACGACAAAAGACGATTTAGAGAGACACTTTGAAGCAATTGGTTTGGTGAAGTCCATTAGAATCCCGAAGAAACGTCGCGGTGGCTTTGCCTTTGTAGAGATGATGGACTTGGCCAGCTTCCAGCGCGGCTTTGAGCTGCACAATACAGAGCTCCAGGGTCGTCGCATCAAGGTCCAGATATCCGAGGCTGGCAAGAAGAAGTCGGCCAACAAGAAGAACATAATCAAACAGAAGAACCGCAAGCTGGCCGAGATGCGTAACGAGCAGAAGACGTTCACGAAGAGCGGCAAGTTCTACGACAAGGACCTGAAGAAGGAGAAGGCCAAGGAGTTTCTGGCGCGCAAGCGCTGGCGCAAGCCCGCTCCCAGACCCACCTAACTAATGTACACACTCCCCTTGTATAAGACTACCTAAATATAGATAAACCCTATGATTATTTAACACAAAACAGCGGACAAATCGAATGAACTATTGCCAGCGCACTATGTAGAAGTTCCGCTTTCCAACCCGCAGCAGGGAAACGCCATTTCGGAGTATGTGTATGCCCGCAGTTATCACTTCGGCAATGTTCTGTACTCGCTTCTGGTTGACATAGAAGCCTCCAGCGTTTATAATACGAACTGCATCGGCTATGAAATGGGGTTCACTTAATAAGCAGTCTGTCTTTTTCTTCTGTTTGTTGGCGAATACTCACTCTCTGTAGGGAAACACTTCGCCTTCATGGCCAGCTGCAGTATGGACATTCCCGGCTCTGTCAGTAGATCCACTACAGCGGCTCCCTGGAACGTCTGCTTTATCTCGGCATAATTCAGTTCGGCCAAGCCATCCACCTTCCCTTTGTACAGTGCATTGGTAACACGCTCAGCCTGCTTTAGTCCATTTTCTGAAAAATTGAAACGAATCAGTCATAAAAAATCGATTGGAAGAATCGAAATTTCAATCGTCTAAGGGGAACGAACCGCCATGCACAAGCAATGTCACATCCTCCGCCAGCAGCGTCTGGGCCTTTCTCTTCTCCGGCTCCTTTTCGTGCTCCTGCATCAGCTGCTCTATTTCGGGTAGGGGAATGAAGGTGAACAGTTTCAGCAGCTTCTCTGCTTCGGAGTCTGGCATTCGCAGAAAGAACTGATACAGGGCAAAGGGCGATGTCTTGTTCTCGTCCAGCCACACAGCATTGCCCGCCGACTTTCCAAATTTGTCCCCCTCCTCGTTGGTCACTATGGGCAGGGTCATCCCAAACACCTCTCGTTTGCGCTCCACACGGCTGATTAGCTCGTGGCCGGTCATCAGATTGCCCGTCTGGTCGGAGCCGCCCATTTGGAAACAACAGTTGTGCTTGCGCAGCAAATGGAGCCAGTCGTAGGCCTGGAATATCTGGTAGGTGAACTCCGTGAAGCTCATGCCATCCTCCGACTCTAGGCGCGATTGGACCGACGACCGAGACAGCATTGAACCCATGCGAAAGTGTCGGCCCATGTTGGCAATGAAGTCTATCAGGTGGAGATTGGCGTACCATTCAGCATTGTTGACTATCCTGTTAGGAATAAAAAGGCCGTTATGATCGTTTTGACTTTTGTCTCTTCTCTTACGTTAATGGCTGCAGAGGAGTGCTGTTTTTACGGTTGTCCCAGAGGCACTTTTCATGGTTCTCAAACACTCTCGTCAGCTGCTGCTCGATGGCTTTCAGGTTGCTCTCGATTATAGACTCTCCCAATTGATTGCGTTCCGTTTTGCGTCCACTTGGATCACCGATTAGCCCAGTGGCTCCACCCACTAGAGCAATGGGCCTGTGACCGGCTCGCTGGCAGTGAAGCAGGCCCATGATAACCAAGAGATTTCCCACGTGTAGGCTATCCGCAGTAGGATCGAAACCGGCATATATGCTCTGCTGGCCGCTGGTGAATAGCTGCTTTATCTTGGGCCTGACGGAAAAAAATTTTCATACATTAAAAGGCGATTATAAGCGCGACTCCAAGGGGTGATACAACTTACGCAGCCGTATCGGGGAAAATGCCTTGAAAGAACCCTCGATCCGTCAGCTCCAGGAGGTTCTTGTGCGCGAAGTACCGCCGAGGGTTGCGGCAGACGCCTTGGAGAGGCCTTAGCAAACTCCATCTTAATTGCAACATTATGCAAAAGTGCACAAAATTCAAATTTTTGCTCGCAATAAAAGTTGATTGAGGTTAGATTGAGCTGTTTGGCAGCGAACAGCTGTCGGCAAACATCTGTTGCAACGTGTTGCTGTGAATGGCAAGTCTCAACTGCACAACAAAGCGCCTTTGTTTTGGTTGATTTAATTGGGTTCTGTTTTCGATTGAACATGTCGAGTGACATGATTCTCTGCATGCAAAAGTTCCTCCTCGCTTATATCGGTAACGAAGGCTAATAGCAATTCGTGAAACATGTTGCTTCAGTAAATTGCTGAAAAGAACTGGTAAGAATTCGACCTCTTGTAAAACTATATTACGGGGATCGGCTAAAGAGCCTCTAAACCGCCAGATAATGTTGCTCAAAATACGCCACGCCCTGCTCGAGATAACTAATCCACCAGCCACAAAGCAGTCTGCCATCATAATCAACAATGAGATTATTATCAGCTCGGCGAGTGTTCTACAGCCCCACTGCCGTGTGGGGACCGATGGAGACACAGACCAGGCGTACAATGGAATCATCAATGGTCTCCAGCAGTGCCAGCTTATCAATGCCCAGGATGAAGAGAGCCGGGCAGGAAAATTTATACGTTCGCTCAATTTCCTGGTGACCTTTGACCGCCAAAGTCAACGGCCACAGCGAAATGTTGCCGCCAGCTCGAGGCGCCACATCCTCACTCGCTACACGCTACATCCTCTGTATGTCTTCTGCGCCTCAGAAGTGTCTCGAAATCTACATAAGATCCTTCTATCTGCGGATTCGGGGGATCATAACTGGGTGCTCCGTTCAAGCTTCGTGGTCCTGAGCATGCGGCCGTCGTCGGAAAGAGAATATTTTGAGCGCTTCCTTGTGCTCATTGGGAACTATTTGCGTCATTTGCAGCCCATTCACACTCTGGACGATGTTTTGGTCATGTGCTCGCCCTTTGGCCTTGAAAACTTCTACAAGACCATCAGCATAGGAAAGGTATCGAACGTGATGGGGCGCAGCGGTTGCTTGTTTGCCATCTCGAATGCCCTGCCGCTGGGCTGCGAGGGATCGGCCGTGTTTAACAACAAGTTGTATGATATGATTGAGTCGGTGCAGAATATTTTGGAAGTATTTGACAGATTTTCCATTTATTCTAGGCGTCTGATTGGCATTGTGATATGTACTTCTTTCCAGCGGCAGCAGGAAAACGTCAACCTAACTCTGGCCGCTAATTTTGGGTACCTCTTGAGGAATTTTATGGAGCAGCTGGGCATTCCAACGACAACATTCAACTTGACACGGGAGCCCTCGAGTTTTGCCTGTAAGAAATGCATTAAGCTGGTGTTTAGCTTCGGATGTGATAATTGCATATATTTACATTGAAGGGGAGCGCACTATTGTAGTAATTGATTCGTCGGGTCAACAAGGTACAGGCACCTTTATTAAGGTCCACAACAAGCACTTCATCTTGACCTGTGCGCACGTTGTGGGACAGGTAAACTCTTGGTTCATAGTCCGCTTATAGATCTAAAATGCGTCTCACTTAGCCCAATGCCAAGGTCCACTGTCGCGCAGCCGATCGCGAGTTCCAGTCGGATGTGATCTGGTGCAATCCGGACTCTACTCGTCCCTACGACCTGGCCCTGCTGACGGCGCCTGACGATGTGCCCGAACGCCATTGCGTGCGCCTGGCGAAGACTCCGGCCACACTCGGCCAGACCGTTTACAACGCGGGTTTTCCCTACTATGTGAACTTTAACTTCAAGTACGACTTCAATCCCTCGATATTCCAAGGTCGGATCATCAATTGTGACAAGGGAGCAATCATGTCCGATGGTAGCGTGCAGGCCGGCCAAAGCGGTGGTCCAATGTTCGACCACAACGGCTACATTCTGGGTGTTTGCGTCTCGAACATAAAGATGGACGATGTCATCTATCCGAACATCAATACAGCCATTCCCATTTGTGATATACGCAACACCCTGCAGCAATTCGCCCGAACCAACGGTGAGCGCAATGACGCAATAATTAATCAATGAATAATATAATGTATGTATGCCTTTTGCAGATGTGAAAGTCCTCAACAATTTGGTTGCCAGCCAGGAAGTGCATCGGGTGTGGTCTTTGGAAATGCCGCCCATACAAAGCAAACTCTGAAGGAAGTTCTATTGCAATTATAGATTTCTACTATAATTGATAAAATAATGTGCTATTTTATAAAGTGTGCCGTTTGAAGCGTAAGAATAAGTGATACCATAAATAAACGATTAGTTAAAGGGCTTAGTTCTTGTCCAGACAATCATTTACATGACTCTGCAATACGCTCAAGGAATTGAAGGACTTTGAGCAGATGGGACAGCGCAGGGTACTGTCCGAAGGCCTAGCGGCGGCGCCTGTTGGATCTAGTACCTAATAGAAGAAATAATCATATGAGTATAAAGGTTTTAATGGCATGACTGTAGCTGCATACTCTTACTGGTCTCTGGTCCTCGCGTAAACTACTTATGCCCGAGCTCGATCGGGAGGGGGAGCCGGATTTGGGGGACTTGTGGGACTCGGCAAGAGCCTCAATCAACTCCTGGTTCCGCCTCTGTAATGCCCGCAGATCCAAAAGATACTGTTCCTTTTCGCCAGCATTCTTCTCGCGATCCGCTCGCTCCATTTCAAAGTCTCTCCGGTAGATTTCGTTTTGTGTCTGCAGATGCTCAATCTGTTCCTGTTTTTTGATATCCCTGTCCATTAGCTGATTGATATCGCGCTGCATTTTGTCCATAAGTTCTTGGGCGCTTGTCAAGTTCACCTTTAAGCAATCGATCTCCTGAATGTATGCTTTTTTCTAAAAATATAAGTCGCATTAAGTATGTACAAAAAAGTTCTCATCATGAGATCATGCATTTGGGAATACAAACCATATCGTTCACTTCCAGATTATCGGCCAATATTTTGGACAGCTCTCGCTGCAGTTCCCGGATCTGACGATCATGTTCTTCTCGCTGCACATAGTTCAGCGGATTGCTCACTTCAATCTCCGCCGCCTTTTCGCTATCTTTCAGTACAAACTCGAAGGAATTCTGCAATTTACAAGAGCAGGGTGAAACCCCAAAGATAAATGAATTTCATTGTGGGTGAATTCTTACTACGAATACAGATAGTTTCGCAAGTACTCATATGATATGTATGTATATACATATATGTGCATATATACGCTAATATCTGGAGCTGTGGACTCTGCACAAAGTCCAATATTGCTTGGGACAACATACCAGCTTGATCTGCTGAAGCTTGTCAATTTCCACACGCATATTGTTGATCAGTGACGTCTTCTCTGAAACACTTTGTCTGAGCTCATCCTGCTCCTTCTGCCGTATATCCTGCACTAACTCGATCTGCTCCAGCTTCGTCTCCAGTTCGGCCTTGAGCGTTTGATTTTCTGCACGTAGTTTTTCCACCTGCTCCTGGCACTCCTTTAGCTGCTGTTTATATTGCTGCTCTTGGTGGTCTGCCTCCTGGCGCCATTGCTGAGTCAGCTTGTAGTAGTCCTGCATTGTGCGATTGACCATATCCAGAGTTTCTATTGAAGTGGTTTGGAAATTATTAAATTTGTGCTCTTAAAAATATTCTTGCTTTACATACTCTTCAACGAAACGTACTCCGCCATCATGTGTTGCAGCTTGACCACATCCTCGGCAGACGCCTGTAGCGAACAGAGGCTGGGAAACTGGGAATATACGCTGTTCTGTAATTAAAAGACAAGAGTTAGGTGTCCGTTATCTTGCAGAAGGGACTACAGAGATTCTTACCTTGAGAACATCCGATTTCACTTCACCCATGATGAAACTTGCGGCCAGAGACTTGTGCCTGTCACTATCAACAGATGTGGACATTGGCCCCGAGCTCGATACAGCAGCAGGTTCGTCAGATACATCGATCTCCTGTGCCACTGTCACTCGTCCATCTCCAGTATTCATTGCATCAGCAATAAGAACAGAGCCGTCGGTGCAGAGCGATGGGTAGGGAGAGCTCCCGAGAATTACAAATGACTCTTCTTCGGACATTGCACCTACGTCGCTGGCACTAGTCATATGTATACAAGCAGAGTGAGCAGCAGTCCGAGATTACCTGGGGATCCCCGAAATCAATTTATTTGATTATACGACTAAGCCAGATGCTATCGGCACAAAGACGTTGATAAATATTATTTTTTTTGTTTATACATACATATGTATATATAAATGTATGATTAATTGTTTTCTGTTCTACGTCGTTAGGTGAAACAGCATAAATTCAGCGAATCCGTTGAAGTACAACCTTATCTCGCTCCCGTATCTATTGATTCAGGGAAACGTTTTTATTTTATTTATTATAATTTTTCAGTAGCTTCGATCAGCTGTCTCGACATATTGGATTTATCGACGATTTATCGGTCTGACCCTTAGAAATAAACCAAAATATACCGTCTCATTTTAAAAATATCTCGTAAATATACTGACTAATTCAAGTTATACTATTATATGTTACATATTCCTCGTTTTTGATATTTCGTCGAATATTACTAGCCAGATAGATCTTTCAGCCGTGCCTACATAATTTTATCCAATTAATTAACCTATTTTCTACTTGACTGGTTTATTATAAATCTTGCTTTGGATTTGCACCAAAAAAGGTTTAGCGAAAAAGTCCGTTGAATAATTCTGGCTAACTTAGCTCTAACCACACAATTTAACTACATTTATGTACTTCAGATTATTGTACTTTGACTAAAACTTATCCATTTCCCAGGGTATGAGTCTGTTGGTTATTTTCAAAAAGGCCAGATCTAACGGTAAGTAGAGGATTCGCTGTCATGTCAATCGATACTTTTATCGATTTCCGTTAGAACTGAAGTCGTCTGTCGGAATTCAAAACGTGTCGTCGGTCCCTTATCTGACGATTTGTTATTTCTCTTTTGAACAAATAAGTTAATGCCAGTTAATGGGAGTATGCTTATTGCCTTTTTGGAAATTCCCGCCAATCATTCATTCAGCTGTGGTGACGTACGTTCCCAATTAAGGCGGCATTGTCGGATATCCGAGATTGATGTGCCCATCACGGGAAGGCGGCCCAACCAGTTACATCGCATTGTAATTGCCAAACTCGGCGGGTTCTAATTGTTCGGGGGATTAGGAGAGTGTCAAACCGGATCTGCCCTCCCATCGAACGGGCTGCACATCTCCATTGTTCGGCTTTAAGTAGGTTTCCAGGCACGAAGTGGGTTAATAAGGCTTTCGCGTGCAGCTTATGGGCATGCGATGGGTGTGTGCGACAAGGAACTGGATTGCCAAAGATGCGACTTTCATCATTAACATGTCCAACCGGTTCCCAGAGCTCCCAGATCTCCGTCTTTGTTGGGATCGTCAAGTGCAGACGACGATCTCCAACCATTCAGAATTAACAAGCAAATAATAATGATAATAATTATGCTGTTTATTATTCAAGAATCTCTACTTGTATTTGATCTTACGGCTAATGCACGCGAATAAATAAAATTAAAGAAAACTTAAACGTTGTACGAATACGGTCGAAATTCCATTAAAGCTCAAAGTGCATCCAAGAAGTGTCTCCTCCTGCTCCTCCTCCTCAACTAAAACGAGGGAAGGCTCTCAGGCACACTCCACCATACGCACTCATCCATGCACGCAGATATATATTGTATCACATTCAATCCTCACACAAAAGACTTATATCTAGGGCCACGCCACCAGGCGTGTGGGTCTTACGCCAGCTGCTGGCGGAACAGTCGCCTCTGTATCTGGTGGGGGGGCTGCAGGTCACGCTGGAGCATGGAGGCGAAGTGCTGCTGCTTCAGGGCACTGATCGTGGCAATCTTGCGGTGCCTGTTGGGGATGGTGGCGCGCGGCCGACCTCCGGCTCCAGCTGCGGCCAGGCCCAGGCGGAAGATGTCCAGGTCGTCGTCGTGGGGCAGCGGCCGGTTCTGGTCCTCCTCCACGGGCGAGCCATCGGGTCGGAGCCGGAAAACCAGTGGCCCGCTCAGGTAGGTCTTTGGCGGCTCTCCAGTAAGGGCAAGGGCCATCGGCAGTTCGCTGCTCGCCTGCTGCTGCTGTTGGGGATGCATTGGAGAGGAAGACCCAAAGCCGTAGGCCATGTCCATGTCCATGGCATACTGGTGCTTCTGCTCGTTATTGCTGTCGAAGAGCGGGTTCGCGTTGGACTCCGCCGCCTGCTGCTGCGGCAGTTGTTGGTGGGTGAGGATGATCAGCGAGGAGGCTGGCGGCGTGGGCAACGGCGGCAGCGGCTTCCGCGTGGTGATCAGTGTGGCACTCGGATGCTCCCGCATGATCGATGACCAGACTGCGGAGAAGAAGCGGACGGGAAGAGAAACAGAAATCAGATCACGTACTACTTGGACCACACGTTGATTCTGCAGTGCGGAAGTTCTGATGCGGAAGCCAGCGTCTGGCCAGACCAGGTCTGCTCTGGCCTGGTCTGGCTTCCCACGCGACACGAGTACTTACTCAGCTCATTGGCATCGCGCTGATAGGGATCGAGTGCCTCCAGCTGCGCGTCTGAGAGTGTCTGCAGCTTCTCGTAGCCGTAGCCGAGTAGATTATGCTTGCACTGGTTCACCGGGAGTCCGCCGCCCACCGTCGATTTGCAGTGCACGCTTACCAGCTGGGCAAAGGTGGAGTACAGGTAAGACATCTGCAAAGCAAAAAAAAGAGGCCAGAGGGTGGATTAGATTAGGCAATGACAGTAGCAGCAGTGCGTGTGTGTGAGTCAGCGGTGGCAGGGGAGTAGCGAAGCGCTGGGATGGTTGCACTTTCGTTGCACAAACGAAATGCATTTCGAAAGCCTCTCGCATGTTGTCTCGCAATCCCCTACCGAAGGCAAGCATCTGCTGCCATGGGGCGTGGGTGTGCTCCACTTTGGGGCTGCCGCTGGAGCTGGCGCTGTCGCTGCTGTGGATGGGTTTACGGTTCAGTAGCCAAACTGAGCGGCCCCCCTCATTGTCTATTCTTCGTGGCTAGCGGAGCGTTGAATGGACTTTTAATTAGCACCGAATGTTCTACATAGATGACACATTCTGCGTCTCTGACTGCGGTGGAATTTCACAGATATCCCCATCTTCTCATAGGTGACGTCAAGCGGTTGAGCTGTGTGTCGTTCGATGCTAATCCAATGATAATAAATTTACAGAAACTCCCCAAATACTGTATCCAAATCCGGATCTTCCCTCACGCCCATTAGCACCGATCACCGGCCGAAAAAAACAGATCAACAAATGAACGGGAAAAACAGAATCGCACGCAATGAAAGTAAGAAGATCTGGGAATCAATTCTGGGTCATTGTTTATTTTGGTATGCTATTGGGGAGGTGTCTAGTGTCCAGTGTCTAGCGTCCCGGGGGCACCCTTGATCCCCTTCCATCGAGCATACAGCCATACATCGGCGCGCACGAAAGAGCTTCATTTGCATTGGATTCGTTTCGGCGTTTTACAATTTTACGCCGTTTGCATAATGGAGGAGACGACCATCATCAGCAGCAGCAGCAGCAGTAGTGGGGAGGGGGCAAAGGTGTGCGGTTGGATGAAGCTCAACTTACGAATTACCGTTACCAAGAGCCAAGAGCCAAGAGCCAAAAGCCAGGCCAAGACGAACAGCAGTGTGCACAGAAACGTGTGCAAAATGTAAAATGCAATTGATACGAATATGCATCACCATCCCTCTATCTCTTTCCCACACGCTCTTCAGCTCTCCATCTCCATCTCTGTCTGTCTCTATCGCTTTGTGTTTTGAGTGTTTTTTTAAAGCTAAACATTTCATGCACTTGTGGCAACAACAAATTACTCAATTCCATTCCGACAAGTGCAAAAGTACAGCACGTCGCAAAAGATTGAGGCTAGGCCGAATACCATGTACCGTTTTGAAGCTCCAACCTATTCAATAATAAATCGGTCTAACGCAGAACAAAGATAAGAAAACCTATCGTGAGGAGACAGATTATAGAATGGACCCTCGAGCTAATCATCATCTATGATTGGACCTATCAGAAATAGTTCGAAATATAATCCAACCGCTTTCACAGTGCTTTCAGGTCTATACTTATCTTTTTTAGTCTATCTGTAACTATGAAACGCACTGTTTAGTATGTATTTATATGTAAAATAAAGTACGTCATGCAGCACGTTATCTGATTCGAATAACTCTGTCAAAATTTTATGGTCCAGGCCCTGACACAATTAAATAATTAGCCAGAACTCCAAAAAAAAAAAAAAAAACTAAACATTAAAGAAACAAATGTGAACAAAAACAAAATATTATCTAAATAATTTATGGCATATAAACGGTGTAAAAATATAAGGTAAAAATTCCAATCAGCCTTTTGCGGGAGTTGTCAAAGTCACGTACAGAATACACCTCAATAATGTATGCACATTTCATACACACATACTATATATTTTTATATATAGATATGTAGATTTAAGATCGTCGCGGAGGCTGTAGTTTATTAGCCTTCCAGCTAAGTGATCAAGCTGACATCGAATGCAATTACGGGAACGTCTAGAGAATGAATTGATCTTGGCCTAAAACCATCTCTCTTGGCCCGCAACTAATTAGATCTCTGACTCGGCTTCCCCATATAAATATAAATAAAGAGGAATATTCAATTAAAACTGAAAAAGCCAAAGATGAGAGAAGATTCAAATTAGGCTGTCGCTGTTCTGGTATCTGGTAGCTTCCCGAACTACAAATAAATGGGCGTAGGCCCAACAAAGCTATCAAAGATCTTCCTCCTCAACCGCCTTGGCGGAGGCGGTTCAACGGATCAGTTCAATAACCTGTTGATATGCGCAGGTTACATTATGAAACATCGAAATGGCCAACAAAAGAAATAAACAAAAAACTGAATCATTTCATAACATACAAAAAACAACGGCAGAGAGCAGCTTGAAGAAATCGTAATGAGACTCCGAAGCGGAGTTGTCTCCTCTGGAATGCTATGGACCTGGTCCCGTTCGATTAGCCACTTTGGAAAAAGGGTTCGTTCCCATTACGAGTTGTATCTGCGGCGATATCTTAACATATTTTACGTAAATACCCGAAAAAAACGTAATGCGAACATAATTTATTTATTGAAGTTCGAACCGCAAACCGGCTAAACGCGTTTGCATCCCATAAAAAACATAAAGGCCCCAAAAAGCCGAATGTTGAATGGATGTTTTTTATTTTTTTATTTTTGCAATCGAAAAATCGAAAGCTTTGCAAACGGTAAAAAGTAGCATCGTCGAAAGAAACTACAGCATCAAAAACAGGAAGAAGAAACCCCCATCTATTAATGGATCCCGCTGGGGCTAGCAGCATTGGAAAGTGAATTTTAATTGCAATTAGAGATTTACATAAGCAATACCCGTCATCATCAATAACCCAACAAATGTTTTGTTCTCTTCCCGCCTTTAGAATCGAGAATTGCGTTGCTATTTTTTTTTGGCATATAATGGGCTTTTTTCCGAGATTATTTTCTCATTTGCGGGGGTGCCGGATATGGCATACAATCAGTTCTAGCTGGATCAGCTTACACTGTGTTCTGTTCAGTTCTGTTCTCTGGGGTTCTATTGTTCGGAGCTTTGATTTTTAAGGCGCAGTTCGCGTGCTTAGCGGTCAGCACCAGCACAAAAAAAAGAGGTTTTCAGATTGATGCGCTGCCAAAAAAGAAAACGCAAAAAAGTCTAATGACTGGGCAAATCGCTATATATACACCTCGTACATTGAAATCCAACAATTAATTAATAAACACATGCAAAAAAAAAGATCCCAGCAAATGTATTTATATTTCTCTTGAAACAAACTCCGCCTTGGAGTTCATTAACCAAAAAACAACAGCTAAAAAATGAACAAACAGAAGAGAAAATTGCTGCAGTGTTGTCACGCTTTGTTGCACAAACATTTGTGCAGAAAAGTGAAAAGCTTTTAGTTGTTTTTCATCCTTTCAAAACGGAGGGGGCGGGTGGGGGTGGAAAGGGGGTTTCGGCCAATTTACAGCAATTGCAAATGTAAATTGAAACCGTTGTTTGCCATAAATGGAAATTAATGTTTGGGCCATGCTCTGGTGACTCCGCTCGTAGCTCATTTGCGTCCCACCTGTTTTTGGCTAATTCGGAAGGCTGCTGGGGATTGGCTAGCTCGCCCCGATAACCTTTCTATGGGGGAACAGCAGAGCGGTGCTCATCGCTTGAGAAAACGAGATATGCATATATGTATATTGTATATATTGGCAATAGTTGGGAGCTGAAACAGAGTCTCAGCCTCGAACCTGCTCGAAGCAGGGGGAATGAAAGTGGGAATCGCGTGAAGTCTTGAAGTCTATTTCCACGAAACAAACTCAGACCGAACGAAACAAGTAGACCGGCTCAGCCGGTATTTCTAACGATGGTCATTATCATGGGCAATTGGCGCGAAGTATTTGCCGCATTTTTGATAACGCACAATGTCAAGATCACACTCACAGTCTGCTTGGGGCATATTTATGCCAAGGACTGTGTCCGTGTTCTTCTGATCTGAAGTATATATTGTATATTGTGTTTTCTTTGTCAGCGCCCCCAAAGGGGGGCACCGAATACGGTAAAGTTATGCAAATGAGCGACCAAATACCGCTCACTGCCAACTGACTTTGAAGATACCATCGAGCAGAGTCTTGTTATCCATTCATATTCCATATTAATTTCTTTTGTTTTGATTGCTTTTATTTCAGCATGGGCACTGCTAGATCGCCGATCCAACGATCCAACGATACGAGTATCTATGCATATTGCGACCAACATGCGTTAACAAGAAAAGACAAGAAGCAGAAGCAGAAAGCCCCGTTAATATGCAAAAATTAGTATGTTTACGATGCTCATTGAAGTTATCACAATATCAATATCAATACTCATATTTATATCGATTATGTTCCACTTAGGCATTCAGTGTCGTGCTAGATTCAACAGATGCACAATGCCAAGGACAATCCGGTGATTCCGATCATAACTAAAGCAGCTGTTCTCTCTGAATACGAGGTGTTATTGAAGTCTCCATACATTTGTGAATACTGAAAGCATCTAGAGATCTGAAAGCTTTCTTTTTTTCAATTAGCACTTCTTTTGAGACTTTCGAAAATATAGCGTTGACAGGAAGAGAGGAAGCTATAAACCCATTTTTTAGTTTTTCAAAATTGTGGATGTGGATTTTAGGAACTCTGATTCATAGCTTTTGAAATCGCATGGTCATACAATATATGCTAATATTGAATATATCTCCGATTGAGTGTTCCGTCTGGCTCTTACCTTTTCGTTGCGCGTCAAAAACTCCCAAATTGGTATGGCTGATGTCGATCCCATTTGCATGGCGAATGCGCTCACCAGACACCAGGCCAAGATTACTTTCACCGCAGTCGTCATAGTTGCGTTGTGGAATAACTGTTGTTTTTGCTGGGGGCAGGGAGGGAGGTTGCGTATTGCGTACTGCACACTAAGCAATAGGTTGACGCTGACAGCCTTTGATCCGTGCTCTGCACCGTATGCTCCGTGGCCTGGGTCAATTGCACGCTCTTGTTGTGTAATGCCTGTGTCCAGCGTAGACTTTCTTTTTCGGGGCTAATTTTTTTTATTGGGTTTTCGTGTTTAATTAGGAAACGCTTTTGTGGTCCATTTGATAGATTATCACTTGGTCCCCGGACTGGGCTTGGACTTTCTTTTGTTCGCACTTAATTGAATTGGCCGAAACAACAAGCGTGGCTAATTTTGTGTTATCTATTGATTTTGTTGTTGCTTCTTTTGTTCGTCGCAGCTTGAAACGCAAAAAGCTCGTTTCACATATCAGGGGGGCGCGTGCGGTGGAGTGGGAGGCGCCTTTAACACGATCACGTATACCCGTATATCCGTCGAAATTCCACTAAAACACCACAACAGCGTTGATGACAAAACCGGCAACGACAATGTCTGTTAGTCTTCTTCAATCGAAGCCGCAAGCGCACACGTATTTATGCTCCAAGCTTGGGTGGGGAGAGAGCGAGCGCCAATGCTGGGGAGCACAGCGCAGGAGAGTGTACGCGAGTGGGAGCGGGAGAGTAAGCTGCGCTTGAAGAGTGTGTGTTGTGTTGGCTTTGTCAAAGGTATATGCAAATAAAGGTACGGCAGCCTCGGTCCCCGGTACTCCAGTTTTTTGCGGCATATTTAAAGAGAAACTTTAAGAGGGCTTTTTGAAAGTTCCTCACCTTGCATTAATATATGCAGCTGTGTAAGCTTTCTGCTGCTCTCTCGCGCTCGCTCTTTCTTTCTCTCTCGCTCTCATAGCAAACTTGTTTGTTCTACGCTTGCACTAAAAATAAAAATTAAAAAAAAAAACAATTCGAAAAATCAAAAACAAAACACAGCAATGCCGGGCATTGCAAAAATTTCAAAGTCAAGTTTGTGGAGTCGTCATGGAGTCTGTCCCGATATACAGAGTTCGAGCCCGGATTGTAATTTCCAATTGTTTATGGACTTTTAATTGCCAGGCTGGGCTGGTGAATTCTGGTCAACAGCAACAATAGCATGTCAAATATTTAACAACGGATCGCTAATTAAACAAAATAAATACATCAAATCCTAAAATGTTTCGGCGCCAGACGGACACGATCCTGTTTGCGAATTCAATTTGCGTGAACTTCATTTAATTGAATTATAAAGCAAAATGCGGTGAGCCAGTTGACCAGTCCCGAAACGATCCCCAACTCCCCGTAGGAATGCGATTGTATTTAAAAACGGCTGGAATTTCCTAATATATATAATGTCACATAAATTTGATAAGCAGAAATCGTTCCATTGAGTCGTTTCAAAAGAAAAAGAGAGGAGGAAGAAAGCCGTTAGGTTGTTGACACATCCCCAGGGCGATTATATGGTGCCACAGAAGAAGAACCGTACCGTTAATGGACTGCAATCAGTCAGAGACTGGGGGACTGGACTGCCTTCCGGGACCCGATAAAGAAAGGCTCTCCAGAGCAATGGTCTTTGGTATTCTCGACTTTATTTCAAGATTTGCGCACATAAAAATAAATTAGCAATGCACAAACACACACGCATATGGTATAAGCAGTGAAAGATTTCACCCACGGACACCTAAAGTTCCAGAGATGCCTATAGAGAGCTCTCACTGTTGAATCATATGTCACTTCTTCCTCACAAATGATTGTACTTTAAGAAGTTGCGATCGTAGCGATTGCCTCCGCCATACAGATCCCGGTCCTCGTTGTTGTTGTACATCATGAAGGGGGCGTTCTGGTCGCCGTTGCCGTCAAAGATGGGCACGTAGCTGTTGAAGTTGAGATCCTCCTTCAGACGATGGTCAGGGCGGCGGCCCAGTTGAATGACCTTGGCGTACAGATCTGTGTCCGATTGGAGGGCGCGATCAAAGTCCTTCCAATGCACAAACTTCACGTGCTCGCTGGGAATGGCGTTGTTGTCGAGGAGCTCCATCAGGGTATTGGCATTTACCGGCTGAACCACGGTAAGTTCTCGCTCCTGGCCAGCTGCCTCACCTGTGGCCAGGCGCCGCTTGCTGGGCTGCGACACGTCCACATCCCAGAGCCAGGTCAGCAGAGGTGTCACAGCGGTCTAAAGGATAAAAAATAGTTTTGAGAGCAATGTTGTGAAAAGGTTTATTGGGTCGTCACTCACCTGCTGTTCGCTTCGTCCTATGCGCGGAATGGTCTTCAGGTTCTTCATTCCAAAGCTTTCGCTTCGCTTACCCAGGCGGGGGACATTCTTGGTGATCTTCAGAAAGAATCCTGGGCTGTCATCTGCCTGGCTGGTGGCCACGAGCACCAGCAGGAGGATAACTCCTAGGACAGTTAAGGATCTCATGCTGATGACACTCCAAGTTAGCGTGACTGCTGTGACCACCGCAACGTCTTTTATATTGGAAAGTCACCCACATTTCGAGATATTTCGGATGGGTCTGAATAAACCACATGCGGGTGGCTCCAGGAATTAACATTATCGATCCGCTTCGACTCGGACCAGATAAGAGCTCAGCCTGACCTGAATACATACATATATAGAAATTCGTTATATACAGAACAAGAACAAGCACAAGTTGAATATAAAAACCTAATTTATTATAAATATTACAAAAATAAATAAGATAAAAGATTAAGGAATTGGTGGGATCAAGAAAGATCCTTACTAGATGAGCGAGCTTTGCGCCCATTGAGCCACCTCCGTGGGCAAGGCCTGGTACCGCTGAACCGCCTGCTGAATCTGGCCGTAAGTCAAGGCCATTTTGTGCATTTCAAACTCCTTCTGCACCTTACCCACGCCGCTGTTTGAGAGCGGCATGATCAGCTCCCCGATTCGCAAATGTTCGAACGCCTTCAGGACAATCGAACGCTCCACGCTCTGCATTGTGGTTGAGATCTTGGCAAACTTGGAGAAGCGCGCGAATACAATCTCAAAGTTGAAAGGATCCCGATCGTAGA
This sequence comes from Drosophila persimilis, assembly GCF_003286085.1. Classification (NCBI taxonomy): domain Eukaryota; kingdom Metazoa; phylum Arthropoda; class Insecta; order Diptera; family Drosophilidae; genus Drosophila; species Drosophila persimilis. Next base: position 13,551,373 of record NW_020825289.1, read on the forward strand.
TCTCCGAATGATGCTTGATGGCTATAATGAGGCACAGCTCCAGCACAGAGAGGCCGCAGAGCAGGTCAATCTTGTCATCCCCCTCGTATTGGGCAGACAGGGCCGTGAGCTGGTCGACAGTGATGTGGGGAGCATCTGGCTTTAGTTGCGCTACCAGACGAAATATGAAGTTCTTCAGGAATGCTTCGCTGATGTCGAAATCGTAGAGCATCTGAAATGTTTTTTGGGCCTGTGAGGATTTGAGCATTTTGGCATGGTGCTTGTTCCAATTTTCAACGAATTTGTTGTCGAACTCATACTCCACGCCATCGAAGTGGTTCCGATTAAAGTTGAGAGCTTCCGATTTGAGCAGATACAGGCTGTCGATGCGGTCGGCACTCGCCTTTAGCTCACTGTTACTGGGTATCAAAAGGAGCTCTTGGCAGAGCTTTGTGTACGCCTCAAACTGGTCGGCACTGGGGAACAGAAACACTTGTCTGTGGGAGAACCGCGACTTGACGCGCTTCTCCAGCAGCTCGATCACATCCAGGCGGCAGGTCACTCCCAGCACACAGATCGGTGCCTGGGCCGACTGCGAGACATCAAAGAGGTTGTACAGCAGCGTTTGGTTGTGATGTGTACAGAACAGATCGAATTCCTCCAGAATAAAGACAACGCTCTTGGATTTCTTGTCTCCCGCCTTGAGGCACTGCAAAAGGAAAGCCAAATTCTCGGCGAACGAGCCAAAGACCTTGCCGTCGGCTGCATTCTCCAGCCGCATCTGCACCGTAATTGACTTCAGTGCAATGCGGTCGTCTGTATGCAGATTCCCGTCGAGATGCACTATCAGCGTGTTCTCCACGAACGATCTGTTGACTAGTAGATCTGTCAGCACTGCATTTATGAGCTGCAAGGACTTTGGTTAGCTTCAGATACAAATATATTAAAGTTCATTTTATCATACCGTCGTTTTTCCAGCGCCTCGCGGCCCAATCAACAGCAAGGAGTTAGATTCGCCCATTTCCGCGGTACGCTGCAGCAATTGGCGCACATTGGAGCGCTCCTCTTTGTAGCCTCGCAGAGTGGTATAGTCCCGCTGAAGGCGCTCTTTGAGGAACCGCCTAGCTTTTCTCAATTCCTGGGCATCCTCCGGCATTATTTTATTTATTTTTATTTTGAACGCGACGCTAAAAACAACAATCAGAAATATACTGAAACTTCGTCAAAAATATCAAAATATACCATAAATATACCTCATTGTTGTTATTACCAACTCAAATAAATACCGAAATATACCGTCTCATTTTCAAAATATACCGATAATTATTCATATTCCTCGTTTTTGATATTCCGTGGAATATTACCATCTATATAGAACATTTGGCTATGCCCACATAATTTTATACGATTTATGAACCTATTTTCTACTTAACTGGTTTATTGTTAATACATGCTTTTATTGGATCTTGTCTAAAAAAAGGTTTTAGCGAAAAGGGTCAAACAAAACAAACTAAAGAGGATAGTCGTTCATATTGCTCAATTTTGATATTCCGTCGAATAATGCCGGCCAACTAAAACCCTTTGCTCTGCCCACATAATTTAAGGCCATTGATGAATACATTTTCTACCTGATTGACTACTTTTAAGTTCTCTCTTTTATTGTATAGTGTAGAAAACAAGGTTTAAGAAAAAAAAATGTCACGTCAACCGGAGCTTAGGCACAGGTATACCCTATTTCGTTGATATATGTACATATATGAAGAAACTGTTTTTCCCAGCTGTTTTAAAACGTAATTAATATATAAATGATCTCAGATTGTTATGTTTAAGACATATTAATGCATATGATTAGGGTCTTCTAAATATATCTCGATCCCGATACCCATTCTTGGTTTCTGTAAGAAGACCAAAGCCTTCAAAATATCGTTGAAATACATTTAAAACAGAAACTGACTAGTTTTGGCCTATATTGGTGTATTAGATGACAAACATTTTCTTAGTTCTATAATATCCATTTCCCAGGGTATGCAAAATGTTGCTCAATCCGCGCAATGTTGTGGAACAATGCTGCTCGATTTCACGGCACATGAGTCTGGCCCATACAAATTGAATGTTGCCAGCAGCATACACGTAGGAAAACGTGAGTGGTATGGAATGCGCCGTAAGGGACATTGTTGAGGGGAAAAAGGACATTGTGGCGAGGAAAAATCCCAGAGAAAATCCCAAAAAAGTCCCACCAAACTTGAGCGCCAAATAGAAATTGTTTGAATGTGAATCATCGATGTTTTTAGATTTCATTAGATTTAAAATTGAAATCGATGCTGTTATTGATTATAAAATTGAAATCGATTCTGTTATTGATTATAAAATTGTTATCGATGCTGCTATTGATTATCGATTATTTTAAAATATACCAAATAAATGTCCCAGGGCTGCAAAGCAACAAATAGTACTATCGTTAATAACTATCGATAGCAGTTTTCAAAATCAACAAAAATCTAACGGCGAAAAACGACGAATTCGCGAAATTCAGTTGGTACTTCCAATTTTCTATTGATACATAACACAAAAATGCGGGAACTTTTAAGTAATTATTGCAGTTCAATGGATCTTGATTCATTGCTGCCATTTTATTTGACCTAAACAAAATCGTTTGTGAACGCGTGAAAGGCAGATATGAGGTAGGGAAATAAACCTCTGCATTAAGGGCGTCACTTTTAAATAAGTCCAAACCTTTCCTTTTATTTTTAAATTTAGTTCGGTTTATCAAATGCTCTCACATTCTCACATGTTTGGCGGTGGAAGGGCAATTGTGCAACTGCTGCCTCCTATCCGGGGCCTGTCCCTGGGTCCGGCAATGAAATTATCAGACACCTGGAGGAATACACTCGGTTTCCTCGCGAACAGCCTTGACTGGCGTATTAGCTCCAAGTTGAGGGGCTTTGTATCGAACATGTTTGGACCGATGTGGATCTGGCTGGTACAGATGTAATTAGACTGCGTGTCCTGGTCCACCGTCGGTACGTCCGGCAATCTGGGGGTACCACGTATCGAGCAGACGTCATTCTTTTGATTCCACAGTTCGTTGATGGGGACGTCATTGCTGCAGTGATTACTGCATGAACTGCTACTGGGCAGTTGGTGGACCTCCGAGCAGCCACTGTCACATTTCTGTACCTCTAAAGAGCTACGGCCACTGTGGGACTGAAGCTCCAGGGTGCCCATGGTCTGTAGCTCCAAATCAACACTGGGCTGGTGCTGCTTCAGCAGTTCACTCATCATCTGAAATTCGGCCTTCAAGCTGTTAAGTCGCTCCATCAGTTGCTCTTTCACCTGCCTGTCCTCCTCCTCCGGCTTCATGGCCTGCCAAAACTGACCTGTCCGCTCGACCAAGAACGTCGAAAGCTTGACCCAGGTATATGTCAGGCATAAGACAATGAAAGAGCTGCATATTAATTCAACGGTAGGAAAAGTTTGTGGAACAGCTTTCGGGATGTTTTTGCAAGGCAATTGACTATATTTCAAGCCAGGGTGTTCTGTAATGTAATATATATAGATATACGGAAGGATATGTACTCGTGATGCGCTCCTTCTCACCTGAGTACAGCTCCACATCGAATCCCTGGGTGCCCAGCTGTTCCTCGATTTCATGAAAATAACAGCAAACAGTCCAGGCGATGAAGGCCAAGGCCAACAGGAACAGACAATTTATGTATTTAAACATATTTGTTCTAAAATATGTTGTTGTGTAATAGAACTGTGAGTCGTGTCGATGTCATAATGGAGAATGAAACAAAAATCAAATTAAACGTGAATTTCAAATTCGAACAAACAGGAACTTGCAGTTTTTCACAAAGGCGCGGACTATCCTTTTTTGTTAAAACACTAATCTTATAGGAAACTGACTAGCTTATAATATCTGTTTCTAACGTTGCCAATTTTTTGTACTATCGGGCTTGTATTAATTGTTCTGACTAGGTGGATCAACTGTCTTGCACTGATCGATGCTATTGTTATTATAAAGCCAAAAAACCTGAGCTAATGGGCCTCCACATTTCGGAAATCGATATTTGGGTATACTGATTAGGAGGGTTAATGGAGCGATTAATTATAATTATAGTATATTCGGAGTATAGTACAATATTTGTTTTATTCGAGTTTCATTCTCAGTTTTGTTCCAGAATGAATACCCTGCGGTTTTTTATACTAATTGTCATAGGACCGATCGCAGTAAGGAATCGAAATATATATTAGAATGAGAACTGAGGAGTTGTATACGAGCAGATCTGCGGAAACTTTGAGTTCAACAATGTTCGCTGCTTGGTGCGGGATCGGGTATTTTTGGACTTTGATTACTGCTATCTGAGATCTGTGAATCGAACATATAAGTACTTGTCGCTGAAAACCAAACTTCACAAGCTGCCGATTACTAACACCGTGGTAAGGGGGATTTTTCATACAAGCCGGGCCACGTAACTTTCGATCTTTGCAGACCAATGCCCAGATAAGGATGCGCGAGAATAAGAGAATCCTGTACAACTTCGATGTCCGCTTCGATGCCTGTAAGTTCCTACGCGATCGAAGCAACGTCATTGTCAACTGGATTTTTCAAACATTCGCCGACTTCTCGAATATCAACCACACCTGCCCCTATCACGTGAGTGCAATTCTTAAATTCTCAAGCAAAAATTGTCTTATGGTCTCCCCCGTTTCTAGCATGATATTATCTTGGATAAGATTCCCGTTCAGCATATAAACAATATCATCCAGACAGTTGTGCCGGATGGCCGATACTATCTCAATACCACCTGGTTTGTCGATGGCATTCCGCGGGCCGATGTAATGATCTACTTTACCAAAAGCTAAATAAACGGATCGGTTCTGAAAGCGGAATGTGGTTAAAATTTAAATAGTCTTTAAAGTCGTGTCTCCACAAAGCATCTCGATTTTCAAAGGGATCTTTGTTTTTAAACCTAAAACTCGAGGAGTTTAGGGATACATTGTATTGGTTTTGAGGTGGATGTTGACATGTGTCCCATAAAGTATATATGTACATATATTCTTGATCAGAATCAATAGCCGAGTCGATATAGCTTTATTTTCTGTTCGTTCACCTTTTTTCATATAGAGTTCTGACAAAAAAAGAGGGAGTTTTCTTCGCACAGCTGTCGGTGGCAGCTTAGGAGCGACTGGACCTGGACCGAAGGCACCTGTCGCTTGTCAAGTGGTTTCTGGCCAGCTCTGCTAATGCGATTAGGGAAACGGAACGCTCGACTCAGCTGCCAATCACATGTGCCCTGGACGAGGGCTCATCCAAAAGTTGCCATATTCCCAGATACTGACACTCGTACTGGAACCTCTAAGGCCAGTTCTACAACTACAACTACAACTACAACGACATTGTCCGATCATGCCAGCAGATCTGGTCGCAAAGGAGCGCTACCAGCGCGACTTAAACACTCAAATAAAGGCCATCGATGAACAGTGGAAGGAGCAGTTATCGTGGTATCCGCAAATGCAGGCCTTCCTCTACGGTCGGGTTCCCCAGATCTACTTGGAGAGCCGTCAGATGTATGGGGACGAGCACTTTCTGCGCTACGCCCGTCGCCATCGCCTGCACCAGAAGCACACGGTGACCAAGCAGGATGCGGAGCGGATTCTGTTGGAGCGCCAGGAGAAGCTCGACTCAGATGCTCTCAATTGCAAGGCCTCACCCACTGAGAACGGAGAGTACGGCCGCGTCAAGCCCACACGCCAGCACTTTTGCTAGGCTCCAGTTAGTTGCCATTGAAGTTCCGCCAGTTGAGGTCCCCCATATCTATATTTGTACAAGACATACGATTAAAATATCATCGCCTGCTGACAATGCAACTCTCAATGGCCGTCACTTCATTACGAGATTTGCATGACCGTGCGCATAATTAACAAGGTGAAAATGTCAGCCCAACTGGCAACCGGTTCTCCTTTTTGTCGGCTGATTGAAAGTAGAAGTAGAAGCCCTCTCCGGGGATCTCGGGTCTCGGGTCTGGGGTCTGGGGGTTTTTCTACATACGGGCAGTTCGGTTGAATAGTTCGCACAGGTAATTAAGTGATCACGTCTGTTCGGAATGACTCGTCTCGTTTGTTCAGTATGGAAACGGTTTATAATATGGCCCATAAACTGGGAAATATTCCACAAAAGCCTGATATGATATACATATCCATATGTTGGATTATTGAACTGCAGATCAAATGGGTACTTTGAACAACATACGAGTACATATGCATATATATGGGCTGGCATAATGGAAGCCTAAAGGCTGGATTATGATTGGAATAAGTGATCCAATCAAAGCGACAGACGACTAGGAAAAAATTAACTAATTTTTAGCGGAGAGTAAATCATAAAAATATATCTATTGGTAATAATACAGAGATCCAGTGACCAAACAGTCATTAGTGAACAGTCGATTAGTAATTCAGAATAATTCGGAATCCTGGAATCTATTTACATAGCAATGTATATTTATGAATGTGTCTACCGCGACAGCTGCTCTTCTTCGCCAAGGCTGCCCCTCAAAGCCACGTCCACTGAGGTGTCATGGGGGGTGAATTTTCAATCCGTATGATTTAAAAGTTCCCTATGCAAATTACTGCCAAAGTTGGCAGACCCACAATACCTTCACATGGCCAGAACCCTCTTGCACATACAAAGTGTGCGAATTACACAAAGAGACGGAAAACTTTAAGCCCATGCCTCGGAATTGGGCCAGAAGGCGATGGAGCCTGGAAGTAGAGCGGGAAGAGCGCAGGTATTTGCGACTCATTAGACACATGACAGCATTCACAGGGGGCTGGACGAAATGGGGCTCAGGGGTCTGGAACTCTGCTCTCGAGTGGGCATTGGCATGGGCGATGACTGTGGGCGGAGGTGGAGCGGCAGAGGAGAACGCGAACTCGTGTGAAATATCAGGCAACAGCGGCCCACAAAATCGCTCGTCGCGCAATTAAACGGTAGCAAATAATTGCTATCGAAAGGCATAATGATGGCCAGATCCATATATACAGGGAATACTCCTATACATACAATGTATACAATGTATCTTCCTCTATACGGACACTTGAGTATGTGTTTGTGCCATATCTTGATTCTGAGTCGAGAGCTTTGCGCTTCTTATTGTTTGCACAATTTTCCCATCAACATCGATGCGAACTTTTTCAAAAATGATTCTTCTTTTTGTTGAATCATCTCAGCCCAAGATCAGGCTGATTCTGTCTGTTTTTGGGAAGTTGGGAAGTGCTGAGAACGAATATTCTGTAAAAACAAAAGAAAGAAACGGCAGAAAAAGTTACGGCCTTAGACAAAACAAATAAACATAGAGACACCTACCACGAGGAGTGGGCTGTGAGTGGAATTGGGCATCGCAGTGCAGTGCCAACCCCTTTTCGGGTCCTTGGGCCAAAGGTAAACATACATTTGCGGATTTCACGCCGGGGCTCAGACAGCATTGCTGATCCTATTAGAGGGACAATGACATGACAATGGTCACTGACTGACTGACTGGCGCCATGTCTCTGTCTAGGGCAGGATTCGCCTGCTCTCTCTCTCGCTATCCGGCCTACTCGTGCTACCACTCTGTATCTCTTTCTCACTCTTTTAGCCATTACACGATGACCCGAGTCCAGGGCCAGAGCCTGGGCCAGTGCGGATTAGGGCGTAAAAGGGACTTAATCCAGTTTTGCATCGATCTTCCACTCGGTGCTGTTTTTGCAGGTAGCCAGGTCGGGAACAGGTTCGTACTCTGCTCTGTCCAAGGCAGGAAAAGCCAAATAAAATTATAAAAAACAAAAAAACAAAACACTAAAGCCGAAACATTAAATAAATAAAAGTCAACAGCAGTCGGCAGCTCATAAACGATACCCAGTCTGTGGCGGCAGCTGACGCCGGCATAAACTTCAGCTTCGAATTAAAACGCCATTGGCACTTTGGCACGCATAGACAGAGGACTCCATCGCCATCCCCAGCTCCATCTTCATCTGCGACTTGGACTTGGACTTAGATAGAGCCAAAGTTGGAGCCACACAAAAGGCAACTCTTTTTGGTTTCGCCGACAACTGGCCGTCAGCCAATTTGCCAATTTCTTTAGCTCGGTTTGATTTGCCGCCAAAAAGACGCCTGAAAACGTAAAACAAAACCAAAACTCAGCTCAGATCTGAACAAAAATAAGGAAAAAAACCCAAAAACGCCCCCAGGCTGGGCAGACACAATCTGAACTTCAAACTTCCATTTGAATCTCTTGTTTAGGAGAGGAAAGCAGCAACAAATATGATAGGTGGCCTAGGCCTAGAAATTTGTTAGTGAATCAGTGCCTACTGGGAGTCAGGGGTGTAGCTAGGCAGGGGGTTAGCTATAACTCCATACCATAACTACTCCAGGCCGAAACATTATAAGAAATAGGTCATCAAGGGATGTTTATGTAGAAAAGCTTCTGGCCAAAACATTATTAATCCGACGAGGACAATTGTGAGGCCTGCAGGCTTGTCTGGTGACCCCTGTTTTTGGGGCCTTGCCACCACTGCCACTGGCCAAATTACACTTATGGCCATAATTCAATCAGCGCATTATCAATCACTGCGGCTACTTGTCTTGCCCAGTGAGTCAAGTCAATCAGCCATCGCCTATCTCCCTCACCTCGCCATCAGCCTCCCATTGTATGTCTCTCTCGCACTTGAGTGTGAAACACGTTTGAAAGTCATTAACTTAAATGATTCACTTTCTGAGCCATAAATTTCGCCACTAACTGGCTCGCCGCCTGCAAGAGTCTCTGTCTCTGTGTGCGAAAATAAAGCCAGCTACCAGGGAAGAAATATCTTTAAAAATTGCTAAATAATCGCCTTAAATGAGTCTATAAAAATGAACACCCTGAGCCCCGACCTGGGCTCGGGACTCAGCTCGGGATCGGACTCTGGCTAGAGCGCTCAATCGGCGATCACAACGGACCCATGGACAGAAGTAGCTCAAAAGTGCTTTCAAAGCCTCAAAGTGAATTTTCATTGCCAGCGGAAGTCGTAAATCAATTTTTTCCTCTACCAAAAAAAAAAAAACCCCAGAAAACATGAAAAAACGAAAAAAAAAAATGGGGAAAAAATGTTGAATCTTTCAACTCAAATATATTTAGGCCTAGAAATCAGGGATAGACGAGGGAGAGAGGGAGATGGAGAGGAACCCATTCTGGAAGAGCATCCGCAATGAAAGAAACTTTTGTTGTTTGTGGCTGCTTCGTCGACCAATTTCGGCTAAGACGACAGGCATAATGATAGGGGCCACTTTTGCCGCCACCACTGCCGCCACCGCCACCGCCACTGCCACTGCCACTGCCACGCACGCTATCGCTATGGCCAACAGCCGTGGGGCAGGCGAGGCTACGACTACGGCCAGAACGGAAAGGGGCAACTTGTCAGACAATGTATTTGTATTTCATCTACGTTTCCGTTTCAACGTTTTCAAGACGCCATCATGACATTGTCAGTGGCGTCGACGACGACGACTGGAGACATCTCACGCAGCCTTAGAATACCCTACGCAGGCGGGGAGTTGGGGAGCATCATCTGGGACTGACTGGCTGGGACACTTGGGCCGAATGGAAAGTATGGTTGTAAAAGTAGGTGAGTGGGAACAAAAAATGCCAAAATGGAACTGAGGATATCTACAGAAGGTCTAACCAATATCTCCACGACTGAAAACGTCCCAGCAGAATCAAATGATATACATAGACGCATCTAAAAGGGTCTAAGTGTAAGAGAAACACAAAGTTAAACAGATCAGAATGTTATCAGATAAAAGATAACCGTCTTAGGCAGGAACAAGTAAGTTAAAGATGTACAGAATTGGTTGAATAGTTTACTGAGAGCAGAAAGGAAGATTCAACCTCATTCTGAGAGTATGAAAATCCTCTTTAAAATATCTTAAAGTATCTGGAAATTTTGGATGAGGAAAATCTTAACGGGGAGCCCTTGATGTTGGGAGCCAACGCCTCTGTCTGGCAGAAACAATAGATCGTCCAGCCGCAATCCCATTCCCATTCCGATTCCCATTCAAATGCCAATGGGATTATCTATGAGCTGTGAAATCCTTTTAGGCGGAAATTATGGAAACCCACACACAAAGCGCAGGACAATGCAACAAGTGTTGCAGCAGATTGAGCAACAAAAGGTTCATAATTATGGAAGCCACACAATGCGACACATTCGATGCGAGACCGGGGCGAGGACGAGGATGTGGACGAGGGACGAGGGACTGTAGCAACCCTCGCTGGCAGAGGTTTGTTCGGGGTTAGGGCCAAGGCAGTTGGCCAGGCTAATGAGTGGCCGCAAAACAAACCATAAACCATTGGAAATCTTGCACATTGATTTCATGCCCTCCGACTTTGGCGGCATCTTGTTCCTTCTCTACCACTTGACACCCTGCTTTTGGGTCAGATTTTCCCATTTTCCCCGTCGCCTCTGAATTTATGTTCGAAAATATTTGGGAAATTAAATCATTGCCGCCGACAGTTTTATAGTCCAGGGCGTGACGGAGGGAATCGAGGAGTTCGTGTGTTGGGGGTAAAACTATCTAACAATGACCTCTCCCTCTCTGGGCTCTCTTCCCCTCCCCCCCCCCCCCCCCGCACTTCCAGCACGAATGAGCAAATTGGAAAAATGTCAATTATGCGCAATTTTGCCTAAGCAATTGACATTTGTTGCCGCTGTGGCTGTGGCTCTGACTGTTCGCTTTGTTGTTTGCTGCTTGTTGCGATTGCACGCATACTTGCTCAAATAAATTGACAAATAGGATTTGCGTTTCTCCACATTGATATAACCTTTCCCAGGGTATTATGATTTTCAGCAATGCTTTGAGAACCAAAGAATGTGACATTTCCAAGCCCATTAGGTATATCAGCATCAACATCTGTATTTGGATTTGGTAGACAACAAGGAGTCTTTTTTCCAGTACTACTTATTGGAGAAAGGTTTTGTTCGAAAAATTTGTGTGTTTTTAAGGAGATTGTAACTAAATAAATGTGGCTTTTTTGAGCTAGAACGAGGCATATGCAAGGGTATATAAAACTTCGGAAGTCTTCCTTGTTTGTTTTTATTGTTTTACACTGTCTGGCTTTTTCTCCTACTGGCCATTTTGAATTAATAAATTGCCGCCAATTTGCCGCTAGCCTTGCCAGCGTGGAAAACTCGAAAAAAATCTAAAAACAAAACTGTACTGATAAACCAATTGCGTTGTTTGATATTTTCCATATTTTCCACATCTCTTATCTGAAAGTCATATCCCTAAATATTGACAGCTCAGCGTGGATATGCTGCCTTGTTATCATCCGATTGTTCTGCTAGCGAGAAAAATAAAAATCATGTGTAATTAATGTAATTGGCTTTGTTTCGGAGTGAGACATTCGATTGCATAAACACCACCGAAGCCGGCTGATTGATTCCGCTTTGATCTTTGTGTGTGTTTTTGCTTTTTTTTCTATTGAATAAAATCCAGAACAGCTTGAAACTTGTTTTCGTGTGGAATTGTTAGTCAATATTTGCACTCATAACTCGATCGATGCGGATCTGTAAATGTGAATCACGTCAATCTTTAGACTTGCGAAACTCTATCAGAAATATAGTATGGTGCCTTGTTTTTTTCTATAATTATCTATTGGTTTTATTAGTTTGAATACATTGTGTTTATAACAATATTTCTCTCCCTCAAAATTTCCATAATTCAAGTAATCGATTGTATTGCCTACTTTTAGGGGAATTACTTTGGAATTCCTTAAAAAATATATAAAAATGTTAAACAAATATAATCTTTAATTTTTTAATCTATATACGCTTTATGCTCCCTGTATTATATTTGAATGCAGTTTAAAATGTTTAAAAATGTTCAAATTGTTTCCGACTTCTCTAAATTTCATTGAACCATTCCATTCACTCTCTTTTGTGGATTTTCCTCCAGCTCCACCCTTTTCCGACGACCAATTGAACTGAAACCGATCAAAGATTAAGCGGATCGACTCCACCCTTCACTCTAGTTACCATTCAATCCCGAACCATTCATGAATGACCTCGGCTAAATCAAACCCGAAAACAGAACACGAACCGAGTGGAAAACCTTTATCGCGGACACGCAATCGAAACGGAAGTTGGGCTCAATTTATGGGTGAAATTATCCACTAGCGGTCAGGTCCACACATGGCAAACGAGAGCCGCTCCAGTCGACCAAGATTTGCTGCGTTGTGGAAATAAATGGCCGCTGGCCAGGCTGGATGGGAGATGAGAGATCCGAGAGACTTCTGGGCCCGATCATCATTGGTTGGCATCAGTTGGGCATCGACAATCGAATTAGAAGAGTTGCGGGCAGTGGCAGGGGGCAGGGGGCAGGGGCAGAGCAGGACTCATGAATGAGCAACTCCAGTGGAGTCAACGCATGACATGAGGCATGAGATCAGCATGTTCCAGCCAGAGCAACGGAGGCAGCCGCAGTGAACCCATTTTCTCACCTGTTAAAGTTGTAAAGACTCGAAAACAACAATTTATCGCTGTTGAGATCGCCGCCTGCCGCTCCTCGAGAGGTCTTCACCTCTAGCTTCACCGGCTCTTGCTCTTCGATTGACTCTGAAGTCGGACTGGGACTGGGACTGGGACTTGGATTCGGACTCGGACTCGGGAGTCGGACTTCGATTGCATTTGGTTTTTCGAGTTTGGGTTTCGGGCAGCGTCATACGATTTAATTGCTTCGATTGTGTCAGCATTTTTATACACACACATCTATATTTATATCTATATCTATATAGTACATGTCTTCATCAGGCCAACATTTCGCTGCGGAAGGGGGCGTTTTGTGGCACAGACAGGGAACCCAACCGGACCGGACTCAACTCCGGGTCTCCGCGGATAGGCGCTCAATAATTTGATGATCATAATCAATGCCCCTTGACTGACATTTGCTGCTGTTGCCAAGTCTCCATCTCCAACTCCAACTCAGGCTCTGGCTTTGGTTTCTTTTCGGCATTTCCCTCAAAAACATAACAAAAGGCGAAAAAAAGTTGTTGAAAGCCGATTTATCCTTTTGATGAGGCGCTCGTCGATCCACCTATCGATGAGGATGATGACGTTGATCATTTTGGTTGAAAGTCAAGTGTTTTTGTTGCACACTAAAAAGGATGCCGCCAATTTGTCCTGAACAAAGCGATCAGGATAACAAGGCTACAGAGAAAAGGGAGCGTGGGAGTGGCAGTCAGTCGTAGGACTCAAACCCCCCCCACCCCTGCCTATCAACCAAATGAGGCTTTGGTTCTGTTCTTCGTTTTCTGATTTCTGGTTTCTCAAACTTTTAATGCTCGAATCGCATGCGTAGGTTTTCTATGACGATTAAAACCCTCATATGTCAACTGGGCCCATTCATCATCATCTGCCAGAGACAGAGGTACGGTACAGACGACTCTGAGACAGAGGTAGCAAAACAGTCGCCAGACACTCTGCCTGATGAGCTCAAATCTCATCAAGAAGTGTCTGGCTCGGGGTTCATATACATATATCTCTGTCCCGGCCGTATTTCGGGTAACCTACAGCACCTACTTCACCTAGCCGAGACTCTGAGACTCTGGGACTGTGCCTCTGACTGCGGAGCTTGATGACTTAATTTTCATTTCAGTCTGCACTGTCAGAAATCTGGATATATGTAGTTGAGGTTAGCCTCTGGCCAGTCCGTCATCATGTTGGGAACAATTCTCTCAGTGTAGCAGGGCACCTTTAACCCAACATGATCAGGTGCCTCCGAGTGAGACTCTTCTTGAGGATTGAGGCTGTTGTTGGTGCTGGAGCCAGTCGACTACTTGAGCGTCACCACAGTGACACACGCAAGTGTTTGGCCTGTCTCTGGTCTGGAGTCTCGGCCTCCTCCTCCAGCAGGCAGGAACCCTCATCACTCTGGCCATGATGCAGCGGTTTCTGTTCTGGGGCTCCTCTCCCGGGCTCATGTTGAAGATGTTGACTATGTTGACTACGAGTATTTGCTGTAATGATTATGGTAGCGCCTTCTGGCTTGCATCGGATGATAAATCTATCTTTTATTAGCATTTCAAACACACTCCAGTGAGTTGCACGTGTCCAGGCCGCAGTGAGTGAGTTGTTTTGGGCTTGTTTACAGCTGTTAGCTTGGCCTAATCCCAATTAAAACAACATTTTTCATCGATCTGGTTTCGGCTTCTAGATGCCTCCTAAAATTCAAGTGAAATCATTAATAAGGGAATAATAATAAAAGTTTTCAGAGATTTATAGAGAGTGGTTTGTCCCGTACCCTCCTCCCCCTTCCCCCTTCCCCCTTCCGCCTTCCCCGTCAAATATGGTCTCTGCCTGTGCCATTTCCTTTGGGTCCATATCTGGGTGTCGTATATAAATCGCGTGCTGCTCTGGAGGTCTTCAAAAACGCTTACGAGTTGATGCCCCCAAGGCACTGGGCGCAACAACAGCCAGAGCCACATCATCAGCCTTCTTCTTCGAGTTGGACTTGGACTGGGACTCTGTTTCTGTTTCTGTCTCTGTCTCTGTTTCGGCCTCTCATTCATTTTGTTTGGGTGTTAACCAACCACGGAAGAAGTCCAACTCCAGGTCCAACTCCAGAGCTGAAGCCTTGCCTGGGGTCATGGGCCAGCTCCTGTCTGTCCCGAGCCAAGAGCCCCGGCCCCGGTCCCGGCCCCGGCTAATGATGATCCCCCGAGTAGCATCTTTTTTTCGGTATTTTTCCCGCTTCGCAATATACCGAGTTGGTATTTTTTGTAGAGTGGAGAACACGAAATGCCAAAACAAGATTGATTTCCTGAAATCGAAACCTTGAGACGAGTTCCGAGAGAGACACGCAAAGGGTGTCTGTCCGCCGCTGTCCGTTGCCCAGATCGCCCATGTGATAATGATGTTGAGAGCAAGTTTCCGTCTCGTGTTTTTCTTGGGGTGGCGGCTATCATGGTACCCGCCAGCGAAATGCAAAAACAAATTGTTTGTGGGTCAGCGCTGGAGATAGGGCGAGGGCGAGGGCGCGGTCGAGCCAGGAGACCCTAACAAGGGCAGGACGAAGACAACGTCGAGGATGCGGCTAAGGATGATGATGAGGATCCAGCTACAGCTAGGGTTGGGGCTGTGGCTGGGTATGGTGATGGTGATGGCCAGGAGGGCGTTTCGTTATTTCAGGGAATTCAAGGGAAACAGAAACAGAAAAAGGAACAGAGCGGCAGCGCGGCAGAATCGGGAATGGGGATAAGAGGCCTGCCCGTAGGCGGAGAACGACCTCGTCTGGGGCCCTCTCTCTGTCTCTGGATCTGGCTCTACGAATATCTCCGACTCGGACTTAGCACACGGAAGCCTAATGCTTGCAATATGATTTGTGATTCGTGCTTTTGGGCATGGCTCTGTTTCGTTCGTTTTGGTTTCCCTGGAAAAGGCTGCGGCATTCTAGGCCTAAGCTATGGCAATGACAAACCGCCTGAGCGCTGAATGGAGCAGCAACATTGAAGCAGAAGAGGCAACATCAGAGCAGAGACGGAGGTAACATCCAAAGCAACAACAACAACAACAGCAACAGCAGCAGCAACTGCCACAGCAGCAGCATGCTAATTTATGAAGTAGCAACTTGCAGCGACATGGATGCAGTAATTATAGCTTGGCAACTTGCTGCCAGCCAGGCCCAACTGCATGAATGGAAAGAAAGCCAGTTTGTCTTGCCGCTGCTGTTGCTGCTGTTCCTCCTGCTCCTCCTGCTGCTGCTGCTGCTGCATCTCCTGCCCTCCATGCTAAACAGAAGCTGTTCTACTGCAGCGTGGCATCAGGTGAACGTGAACGTGGACGTGGACGTGGACGGGAACGCGCCCACTCTGTTAGGCCGCCAAACTACAGGGAGACACCGGGCACACTGAAAAGATATGAACATGAAAGGAGAGCTTGCTGACGAACCGAAGTCCACACTACCCTTTCTTTTCGATGCCAGTTTTAAGCTATTGATGTCTGACCAAACCAATATAACCCATTACCTATAGCCAATATAGATTTTGTATCCATCTTCCTTCCAGGAGTTGGCCTAAAAGGGCTGTTACTTCGTTTTTGACCCAAGCATTTGTTTCTTAGATGGCAAGCTGCCCGGAAAAACCAAAGCACCCTCTGCTGAAAAGTATGCGAAGAAAAAAGTTAAGAAAAAGGTCCTACCCCGTGGCGTTTTGGCTGTTGATGGGTTGGCTCTCTGCTGACTGCTCAGCCAGAGATGGAGCAGCAGGCAGCAGGCAGCAGCAACATAGTTTACACACCTACCGAGGCCGGGCTGTGGCCGGGGCTGGGCTGGGCTGGGCCGGGCCGGGACCGTGCTCCGTCTCTGGTACCCTCTGGCCAGCAACATGCACTTAACTGGTAGCCACAATGCACTTTATAATACCTCAAGAACATGGCTCTCGCTCTCTCCTTCTCTCTCTCTCTCTCTCTCTCTCTCTCTCTCCCTCTCTCTCTATCTTCCAGTCGCTGTTTGATAGATGCTGCCTTGGACTACCCGGAGCGATCTACCAGGGGGCGTTGCTGCTGTGTTGCAGCAACCAGAGCAGCATCAGTAGGCGCAACATCAGCAGTAGATGAAGTAGAAGCAACATCACCGACTGGCACCGTTAGCTGACTTGTGAGCTTAGGCCTCATTTGCATTTGCACTCAAAATTGGGCCATAAACTGGGCCACGGCGCTGCGAGAAATTCGCATCCGAATCCAATTGAGGGCGAACTTTTGCCCGGCGCTAGGCCACGGCCTTGGATTAGCTAAATCCGTAAAATCCGTTCAGTTCCGTCTCGTCTCGTCTCGTCTCGGGGTTAATCCTTCCTTCCTGCAGTGCCGCAGGACCACGGGCAGGTCCGCTCATTAGCCCTTCCACCACCCACTCAGGTAGGGGTAAAGGCAGGGTGAAGAGAAATGCAAAGGGAAAGGTGTGTGGCAGAGTACGAAATTATAATTAGCAAACTCTTGGCAAATCTCTTTTTAATGCAGAGCAGAGCAGATCAGCGGGGGAAGAGTCGAACTCCGATTGAAATTGGAGCGTAGCGGCAGCAGCAGCGGGAGAGGTGTGAAAAGTCAGCGAAATTCGTTGCAGAATTTCTTGAAAACTGAGCAATAAGTCGGAGAGCATCGTAGAAGGGGTAGAGGCAACAGCTTCAGCAGCAGCAGCAGAAAAGAATTAAAAGCGCAGCCGCCTCTCATCATCATCAGCATCATCCTCCAGAGCCTCATCCTCTTCCACATCCACATTCACATCCACATCCACCAGAACTCACGCACACACATCAAACCGGGGTTCTGAGACATTAAAGATGCCGACCCGCAGAGGATTTAGTCTGTGGCGCCGGCCAGGGAGACAATATAAATCATATCACTCACACACACACAAAGCGAGTGGCCTCAGAGAGAGAGAGAGAGAGAGAGAGAGGGGGAGTGCCATATCCCCTCTGTGGCATCCTTTGTTAATTAATTGTACATCGCCGATATGGACACCTTTTCGTGCCCTTACCTTTCCATTGAGAGTCTACACCTCAAAGCAAAGTCTTTAGTTCTGGGATAGTGTAGGAAGTTCTGTATGTTTCAGAGTTCTATCTATTCTTGAGAATAGATCCTACCACTGCGGTTCTAAAATCTCGAGAAGACTTCTCCCATTCATTAGTGGTCATGAGAAGACTCTTAGGATGCACTTAAAGAAATACCCCCGATATGGATATAGTTTCTGATGATCCACCCTTAACATTTTTCCTGAGATTCTTTTCTTCTCTGCTGTATCGCTCAAAGTAAACCTTAATTCTCAATATTTATTTGAAGCTCAACGGAAAACTATTCAAAGGAAACGAATCAAAGTTTTTGAATAGGTCCATGTTCCCCCGAATACTCGAGATTGCGGATTTTATTCTGGTGGCGTTGAAAAGGAATGGAGGAGGCGAACATCACTGGCGTGGACTGCCAGTGCCCGCATAAGCGGGCGAATTCCTTGCAGAGTTTCACCGCCAATCGGCTGCAGATGCCTTGGTGGTGTCCGCTCCTGGAGAACCTCTTTATGCTGCTGCTGATGAAGCTGCTCCAGATGTAGGATGACCCGCTGTCAACTGTGTCCCCGTACTTTTTCGGTAATTGCCGGTGATGTAAGCCAACAATGGAGCTGGCCCCAGACGGGGCGACAAATGTCACACATGCTGCGCGTAAATCACACTGGAAACTGTTTTTCTTGCCACACACGATAATTTGTCAAGGGGCTGGGGCGGATGGGGCATGGTGGATGGGGGGTCGGGCGGAGGCGATTCTAATTAAATTGTTCAAATGTTTTCCAGCGCGTTTTTAGCTTTTGGGTCTGGTGCTGGAAAATCGCTGACAAATGTTTCCGTCAAAACACACACACAAAAAAAAAGGAAAAATCATTTTGTTTTTGTTTCAATGCAGCACCCATAGAGCACCCACCTACACACATGGTGGGAGCACAGTGGTGCGAGGTATATGGTTATAGAATGAGAAGTATAATGCAAAAAATGGCTTGAATCGCAGGAGCGGCCTAGGGATGTTCGATTCTCAATAGTATCACCTTCGAAGCTAAAAACTTCCCCTATCCCCTAGAAGTGTAATTCTTCTTGGAGAAAGTGCATTCATTCTGATACACCGACCTTATAAAACCTTGACATTGGAGTGCTGGTAATGCTTTTACTCTGTCTAGAAGACTTCTCTCAGTATGCTAAACGTAGATTTCTATGTGATATGAAAATAGTCTCTGCCAAAAGTTCTTACATCTAGTTTCCTTTTCTTTCAGATTTTGCACCACTGTGCCGTACCTCTACCCAAATGCGATTCTCTGGTAAATTAAACTTTAACCCAAGGAGTGTTACGTTACTCTTCCCCCTTTAGAGAAAAGCCTCAAAATTCCAGCTAGGAAATAATTTAAAACGAATTAAAAACGCAACCGTTTGAAACCTCCCAAACCCAAACAAAATCGTACCCAGCCGAAGCCAACCGAACCGAACCGAACCGAACGCATCCAATTGAGAATAGCAACAAGTTAATTTGAGCCAAGACCCACGTGCGCCCACCTCCCCACTTAAAAGGTACCTGCCCCTGCCCCTGCCCCCGCCACTGAGAGGGGCAAGCAGCTATACCCCACTCGGGGCCATCGCCATCGCCATCCCCTCCACTGTCACCTGTTTTTGTGGCTCCTTTTGAAAAGTCATTAGATAAAATTTCGAGTCGAGCAATTTGAATATTTCGATGGATGGCAATGTACGCGACTCCCGCAACTCCGAGTGCGGACTACGGACTACGGGGGGCTCCGGGGATCCGCTGGTTAATTTAAGGTGATAATTGCTTTTTAATGTGACACAACTAAATTTTTTTTGTCCCTATTCAAATATTGTTGTGGCTGCGGTGCCGGAAGTTTTTTGGGCCTGCGCATGTGCAGCCAAGAGGTGCACACAGAGTGGCAGGGAAAGGGGAGGGGGAATGGGAATGGGAATGGGATGTGGATGGGGCGCACACACTTGTTACGTGGCAGCAACAACAATAATAAAGTGTCAACAATTATTTTCAAATTTCCAAAACATTTCATTTGGTTTTCGGTTTTTTGTTTCTGTGTCTTTTTGGGTGTACAGTTTTTGTTGATGGTTTTTTTTGTGTGGCATTTTATTATTGTTCCTTTCGAGTGACGCTGCTTAAAATGTTTCCCAAAGTGTGAAATTGTTGAGACAGACCCTTGGGGTGAACGGTGGGGGGAGGTGATCGAGAAGAGGGGTACAAAAAAAGAGGCAGTTGATAAAAGTTTAACGTCGTAAAGATTCGTTCATAATCGTATGTATCTATTATTTATTATATTTTGAAATTTGTTTACTTTCTTTTAAATAAATTGTAGTTTTGTTCATTTCATTCATTAGTTAATCTATTAATCTCTTGCCTTTTTCCCAGTCCAACGAAGCCATCATATCAGCGTTCAGCGGCTTAAAACTCAATTGAATTTCTGGCCAAGTGCTTGTCACTACGGCCATTTCCATTGTGTGTTTCGGTGGCTAATTGGCCCAGTTGGCCCCCCACCAAATCACGCCTTGTCCTCACCTCGTTCAATGCGGAGATCCGATCCACAAATCCTAGGACTCAATGAATACATCAACAGTCAGTCGTGGAGCTGGGGCCGTTCGGCTGGAAATTTATTGGCCCGGGCAGTGTCGGTGCTGCCAATTAACGCCAGGATGAAAGCCAACGGGCCAACGGCTAACAACGGCCAACCGTCGAGTTATAGCCACCAGCGTTGATCTTTGAAGGAAGCCGCCTGGCAATGGCACTGGCACTGGCCTGGCACTGGCACTGGCACTGGCTCGGGCGGGAGCGGGTGGCTGCAATGAAGTCGTTGGCTCTTCTGGAGTCGTAAACCCTGATTTATTTCGAATTGAATGTCAATACACGCACACACGGCAGCTGGGGCCCGTCTCCATGCGGCTCCATGTGAGTCCATGGAGGGCCCATCGGCAGAATGCCCGAAAAGCGGAGCTCCGCCACAGGCGGTCCTGACCCAATTTGGCGCCTGCTGTGGCGCTTTCATTAGCCTCCTCGTACATCATAAACAAATTCATAAAAGTCTCTTCCTCCGCGGCTGCGGCTGCGGCTGCCCCATTCGCGTTGCACTTCAAAACTCCACAGTTTATGGCGTTGAAAGGCGCATCGAATGGGCCCTCTCTCCTCTCCCTCTCTCTCTTTCTCTCTATGCCATTCTGCTCCAAAGGTGAAGTTAGCCTGCAGTTTGATTTTCGCTAGTAGAACAGAGCCCGCACCCCGCTAACCACTGGCCGATCTCCAGCCCCTGGACTTGGACTCATTAAAATGTAATTTGAACGCGTTGCCTCGCATTTCATTTGAATGGAGAGTCGGAGACGGGCCTGGAGTCGTGGTAAGAGACGGACAAGTGAGCAAATGCCACTTGGAGTCAGTTTCCATTTCATTGAGCCCGAAACAACCCTCGGAAGCTAGACTTCTGACCAACTCTATTCCTGGCTGGCTCTCGCTCTTGCGCTCTCTCTCTTTTGCTGTCCTTTTCTGGCCTGCAGTTTGATTGATTTATGTCCCGGCTGTTGCCTTCTCTTTCTCGAGTTCGGGTTCACTCATTTGTGGCACATTATTATTTGAATGATAAATTGTATTTGGTCGGGAACTTTGTTCATTGCTTTGCATTTCCCCTTGTAGGAGGGTCCTCCATCCCCGTCCATCCCCGTCCCTGCCAGACCCCTCTCTGCCTTTAGTTTCGTGGGTGTTTCCATGTTGCGCTTTCCCCTCTTCCCGTCGTTCCCAGGCCCATCCTCCATTGGTGGGCGTTTGTGCTGTTCATTTCGAATTTTCCGTTCGATTTTCCTTCATTGTGGTTCTCCTTCGGTTTTTCTTGGCCCAAAATTAATCGTCTCATTTGTTCAAATGCCTGGCTCTTGGCTTTAATTCGGGAATTAATGTTATTCGGTAACAAAATCGATTTGGCTTCCGTATTTACTCAGTCGCTCTCTTTTTCTGTTCTCTCTGAAGTGATTTCTTTGCCAAGTGAGATATCAAAGTAAAGCTTCGGGGTTACATGTATTTTGGTGGTACTTTCAATATAATAAAATGGAATTAGGGTAACCTCCGTAATACATGCATAATGGCAGAGGCTAATGGCTGAACCGGACAAGAAGTGATGGAAGGAACAGGGTCAATGGCAAGCGGCCGGAATGGGTCAAGGGGAGGAAAAATTAGGCAAGATGATCCATAAATATAGAAAGGTTGAGTAATATTTGGTATAGATCCTAAGAAAACCTGGTAATTGGGAGATTACTAAACCCGCGCTACTCAATCTGTTTACAGATATCGATTGTTCTCTATATGTGCCCTATATCTGCCTGATATGTGATGCCCTTGACTTGATCTATGACTATTTTATACAGTAGTCTACTGTGACAATTTGATCAATTTATTCGCTGGTCTGATTGACTTGCAAACGTGTTGGTTTGACATATTTGCACGTGTCTCGTGTGGCGGTAATTTGATTTTGATTTATGGGCAATTAATCGCGGCCCAACAGAAGCACTTACACACTCTCATACTCGCGAACGGACACAGATGCTCACACACACAAACACGGACGCACACACGGACACCCACCCGGACGCACACACGGACACTGGGTTGGCAGTAGCCAAAGCAAACTTGGCCTAATCATAATTTGCATTTAATAAATATTTCATTGAGTAATTGCAACAATTACGTGCATTTGAACTGTTCCCCTAAAATTAGTGCAGCGTAGCCGACCTACAGAGAAGAACAGGGACTCAGAATAGAGCTGTATGCCCTACAGAATACAACACAACCCATAAATAACAGATTCTGTATTAAAGGGTCTGAAACAGAACAGAAACGGTGTGAACTGTGAAAGGTATGAAGGCGTCTAATAATATCTTATCATTACACAAATGCACAAATAATATCGACATTGATGTAAGAACAGAACTGAACAGAATCGTACCGCACCGAACCGGACCGTAAGGGGATTAACATTTCAATCGGATCAAACTTGCCTGCTCAGCGCACAATTTGTACTACATATATTGCTCTCGGGCCCATTATCTTGATGTTCAATCTGGATCTATTTACTTTATACATATAAATAAACTTTTTGTTGGCTTTTATCCCTCCCTATAGCTGGTTAATTGCTGCGGCGCTGATGCTGACGCTGGGCTGTGTCTGTCTCTGTCTCTGTCTATGGCTTATGAATATGCATTTTCAACTTTTAGCGGAAATCCTTCTCAGGTGACAACTGCCTGTCTCTTGGGCTGAGAGAGGGGTTGAGAGGGAAGCTCGCTCCGCCGTCGCTTTTTGATTTCTTTTAAAGAAAAAATTGACTGTCTGATTCTCTGGCTTTTGGACTCTGTGTCTCTGTGTCTTTTTCTCTGGTTCCGTCTCCGGGCGACCGACTTTGTGAATGAAAAATGCCGCTCGAAATGCGGCTCGCTGTCGCCGGACCTGGCTACAAAGCGACACAAAGTCCAACAACAACTTTTTGGTAAGGACGCCATTTTGAATTGGACTACGCGTGCGCGCTCTCTCTCTTTCTCTCTCCCTCTCTCTCTCTCTTACTACTACCTCTCTCTCGTTCGCTCTTTGGAGTAACAGTCGCAGTGGTAGGCGTGGCATGCGGCTCTCTTTGCGCCCCAGCGGGGGCGTTCTGGTATGCGTGCGCTCGTGTGTGTGTGTGTGTTGGAGCAGGTGAGCAGATTGTCGGCCTGTTAGACAGGTTTGCAGACGCTAAATGCAGCCACTGGATGGCGCCAGGTATGCCAAAATGAAAGAAAACATAACAAATTTTGATTTTTCAAAGAAAATTTCCACCTCTTACAAAAATGTTTAAATATGAAAACCATACAGTATTTAAGTATATTTTCTTTTCATATCATCCCACTTGGAGAGTGCTCGCAGTATCTAAACAAATCATTGAATTAAATTATATTTGATTTCCCCACATCTTTTGGCGGCCCCCACAATCCGTTGGATGTGCCACAGTTTCGATTTGAACCGAAAAACCCGCAAACAGCAGAAGAAACAGACAAAATTACAGGTTCAACAATCAATTTAATAATTGAGACCTTTGCATTTAATCAACATTATTTAAAACGTCAAAATATTTGCACTTTCCATGGGTAGCCAGGCCCTGCCCCCTCTGCCACCTCTGTCCGGCATATTTGCATATAAATGTCACAGAGAGGAGAGAAGTCTCCGCACCGAAAATCCCGAAACCCGAATATGGGGGGCGACAGGCCACGCCTCAATACGGGGCCCTAGACCTAGACAAAAGGCAGAAATGACAGTAAAAACGGCGAGTAAGCAACCCTCCCCAACCCCCGGAGCGACGGGCTTAGTGGGAAAATTGATGGTATTGGTTTGGCTTCAACACCACCAAACGCACACCGACACCAGGAACCGGTAACGCAACAGACGATTGGCGGCTACGAGCATCAGAACAGCAGCCGTCCCGCTCCGGCGCACGTCTAAGCCGAGCCGCTGTGTTGTTTCGCTCGCACACTACAACCACAGGGCGACAAAGCGACAGCGCAAACAAGTCGGGCTCGGCTCGAACAGCGCGCAATCGCGCCGCGGAGGCCTTACTTTGTTCGGAACTTTGTTGGAGGGCAGTTCGTCGTCGGTCGTCGTCCGTTGCTGCAACCTGCTGCTGTCGTTGCTGTCGTTGCTGTCGTTTCCGTCGTCGTCGTAGTCTTTAGCGTCGGATCTAAAAACCGTCTGCACCGAGCCGATCTGAGAAGTGTTCCGATCCGATTCGTCGCGCTGCCGTCGATTGTGATTTGATTTGAGTTGATTTGCTTTGCTTTGCTTTGGATTTGAGTTTGAATTCGAAATGCGGCCGTCGCTGTAATCGGGAATACTGAGTGTTAAATCAAAAGCCAGTGCTGAATGAATGCACAGCCCGAAATGATACACAAGCTTCCTCCCCCCATTCATGACCAGTGTGAAAAGTAATCAAAGATATATATAGAGAGAGAGATCAAGAAAAAGAGAGTGCAAAATAGAGTTAAAGTGCTAAAGAAAAGCGGATTGCTACCTCGCAGCTGGAAAAGGATTTACGCGCTCAAAAGTTTAAGAAACAACAACGAACTGAACAGCAATTAAAACTTTGTTTACGTGTAATTAAATTAATCAATCAATCACACACACACACACACACACATATATATCAACCAATACACACCCATTATCGAGTGTCTAAGATTTCGATTGAAGCCTTGATCGTTCTCAGATTGTATCGAATTTCCTTACCGCGGGTCCAGCCACCAGAAAAGCCTTCAAAATTCTTGATAAAGTGGCCTCAATAGGCGCCAACACGCTCAATTTTACGGACCTAGGGAGCCCCTACGAGGGGCCTCCCAGCACCCCCCAGTCGGGCATGGACGCCCCCGATGCCCCCCACACGCCCAAATACATGGACGGTGGCAACACCGCGGCCAGCGTCACGCCCGGCGTCAACATACCCGGAAAGTCAGCCTTCGTCGAGCTCCAGCAACATGCCGCCGCCGGGTGAGTTTTCAAGGATCGGACTCCATTTGGGGGCTACGCCATTGTCAGGGAGCTTATCGGAAGCCGAAAGATCTCTTGGGCTTATGTCAAAGAATTGCCCAAAACTCAGTGCAGCATCGAGCCTTTGACTGACTGCCACTCAAAAGACTTGCAACAGACTCTTGCCACATTTCAGTTATCCGAATTCGATCTAATTTGTGTATCATGCACCAACCACACCCTGAAAGGAAACAGCAAAGTTGGGAGTTAGGGCGTTCCCTGGTTAGGCAAATTTACTTCAGATAAAACCTATAATTTTAATTGCTAGAAGTGGAGGTATGATAAAGATAAAGGTGTTTTAGAATGGAAATGACATGCATTTTGATGGGAATAAAGTATTTACTATTTTGCATTTTCCTATCAGACTTTTTCTGTATATTTGAGAGCATATACTGGAAATGCCTAGGAAGGGTAAGAAATAAACTAGCTATGTATTTTGAGTACAAGAACCATTAACAGAAGAAGATTTATTGGAAGAGACGAGAAGGGTTCTTTATAGATATGGTATTTATGCTATCATTCTAAATTCCTTTGAAGTTTGTTTAAAAACATTTGAAGAGAATCATTAAATAGCTAAATGCTGCCATATTCCATAATTTATAAATATTTTCTGCCTTCCGCCTTGACTATATTATTTGTGGAGTCTATGAAAGCTTTGCAGTTTAATGAATAGGATGTTGAGGGATCGATCCCTTTTAGAGGTCTCGGCATTATTAGTTTTGATTAAGAAAATCTCTTCAGTTGCACTTTCCGGCGTGCAGTCCATGCTGGTGCCTCGCGACTCGAACGGAAGCCAAAAATAAATTCAATTAAGTTCAGTTGAATCTACTCCCGGCTCTGGCAGTCCATGTGCTAAATAAAGCATGTTTCCCGTAGGGTTCCCAACGCCATCATCATCGTCATAATCGAGGAGGGTAGATACATACATATGTATGTAGATACATATATGCAAGTTCAGTAATACTTTTTGGAGTACTGCCGCCAATTGTTTTTCCAACGCACGATTCGATTTTTCATTATACATATTTCATTGCATTCCCGGGTTTTTGCGGTTTCTTCCCTCCATGTTCTTCTGTCATTTCTCTGGCTCTGTGCGTGTTTAACTTCTGGGGTTTGGAATGCTTCGCTGGGCTTGGTCTCGGTCTCGGTCCCGGTACCGGTCCCGGTCCCCAGGAGCTCTATCTTCCAAGTAGCTGCCATGTTGTCCGTTGTTCCTGGTGCGTTGCGGTTTCAGTTGCGTTTCATTTGGCTTTTTGACCGGCTTCCGCTTCCGTGTTCCGCCGTCCGTGTTCCCGGGCCAAGAGAGCATTGAATATTTGATGCAATTCGTTAGGAACCCGAGCATAATGCATGGGAACTCGCTCAACTGTTCCAACCGCCGAGTGTTAACAAAATATTTACGACCAGTATAGGGAAAACTCCAACCGAAACTACAACCAAAACCCAAAACTCTGACACTTGTATTGATTTTTCTTTGATATATTTAACCGCATCAAGTTGGGGCTTTAGTTTTGTTTCGGTGTCGTTTTCCGTTTCTGTTTAAATGAAGTCATGGCAAAAGTTTGTGGTCTCCCTGTTCGGGCCTAATTTTTTGTTGTGAGAGAAAAAGTTTTCGTTTCGACGCTTTTTGCATTAAACATGAAACATTTTAGGCTACTGTTTTTCTGTTTAAGTTTTCGTGTGGTTCGTTGTCTGCGACGTTTGAATTTAATAGTGAAAAGTGTAGACAAAACACGCAAACTACATGGAAAAAATAGGGAAAATGGGAAACGTTGATGTGTCCCCGTACACGATTCATTCATCGAGAATATCCTCTGTAGTCGCCGTGTACTCTATTTTTACTCAACCATTTATTGATTTTCTTTTTCGACATTTTACTGGTCTTTCAGGTACGGCGGCATACGGAGCACCTACCAACACTTCGGTCCACAAGGAGGCCAGGACTCAGGATTCCCGAGTCCGCGCAGCGCCCTCGGCTACCCGTTCCCGCCCATGCATCAGAACTCCTACTCCGGCTATCACCTGGGCAGCTATGCCCCGCCCTGCTCCAGTCCGCCCAAGGATGGTAAGTGACCTCCTATCCTTCCATCCATCCATCCTCCCATCTCTTCTCTCCCTTAGCGCGTAATTTGAGGCCGCCTGCTGGGGCTCTTCTGTTGAGATCTTTGAGAGATCTCTTGGCAGCTTCCTCTTCTATTTTTTGGCGACACTTCAGCTCGAGAGCGCGACGCCTCTCGAGTGCCATTGTTGTCTTCTTTAGCGGGGTTTTTGTTTGCCCGTTGATCTCAAGATTGACTTGTCTCCATTCAGTCTCCCAAACTCACAAACTCTTTAGCGATTTCATTATTTTTACTTCTGTCCAGTTTCAATTGCTTGTTGGAAAACAGTCTAAAGATAGTTTTGGCAATCTTTGTTTTGGAGTCTCCAAAGATAAAAACAAGTGGTATATCCCAAAGGTTTATCATTTAATTGAATGTTTCATTAAATTTTTCTTGCTCGCGTTGCACGTTTCCTCTTTTATTTTATTTCAGCTTTTTCTTGCTTTATTTTTAGACCTTTTTCTGTTCGACTTTTTTTTTTTGGCAAATGTTGTTCCCAGTCTCAGTCTCTGGCATAATTGCGCGCTTGACTGTGACAATTTGTTGCTGTTTTCATTGTCATTTTGTTGAACAACTTTGTTGCTATTTCGATGCGTTTTGGTTGAGCAGTTTCCATTTTGTGAGTAAAAAGCAATTCACTTTTGTGGCTGCTGGGTGGCTGGCTGGCTGGCCATTGTGGCTGGAGACAAACAGCAACGCCAACGCCAACGCCAACGCCACAGTGGGTCCCAGCCTCAGTTCTAGCCTCAGGCCCAGACATTGTCACTCATACGCAACGTGGGCCCAATTAACCTTGAGGCTTCTCTGCTTGCACTTGAAGTTAGCTTCTGGCCTGGTCTGCCATAAGATCTGGGAAAGCAGCTGATCGTTATCTACGTGTCTATATGGCTATAACTATATTCTCCCTGGTGTTCCCTCTGATGATTCAGGAAAGTCCTACTACTCTCTGTCTCTCTCTCTCTCTCTCTCGCCTGCCAAACAGTTGTTTGTAATTATAATTGCAGTAATTAGGCTTTCGTTTGGCGTAATTAATTACACCATTCTTTGGCGTAGTTGCCTGATGGATGAATGTGTGGCAGAGAACCGTTGGCCAGGAGCCGGAGCCCGTGCCCGTGCCCGAGCCCGTCACTCACACAGATAGAGACACTACACGCACACTAGGGAGCCTGGGCCGGCGCTGAGTAATGGGCCATTGGGTGGTCGACAATGACAATGATTGCTGCCATCTCTGTTGCTCTGTTGCTCTGTTGCTCTGTTCCATTTTGTCATTAAGAGTGTGCAGCACGTGCTGGCTGCTCGGGCGCCAAATAAATTCGGCCTACACCAGCGCACAGATACACGGATAAACGTACAGAGGCCTGGCACACACCTGTAACCATATTTGGCATTTAATAATAGTTCGGCGGCACCGTGTGTGTTAGTTTTGAACAATTAGCAACGTCAACAGTTGGTGCAGCCGCCGCTCATTGAACTTGAGCTCTACGTATCGCCATCGCCATCACCATCATCATCGTATCATCGTAGAGCTGATGAGGCTGATGATGATGATTTATTCGTACCACAGCACTGCGGAGTGCTTTGAACTTTCAATTCTGCAATTAACTATAATTCGTTGACATTTACAAGTTACTTAACAAATCGATATAGGATTCAGAGCTACAGACATGAGTCTTTTGTATTGTTTTTTTTGTGATTTCTATGGGTTGCTGGCTGCAGGGGCAATTAATTCAGGTCCATAAATGTAACAGTTTCATGCATTCCATTCGACGGGGGAATTTCCTCATAAATATGCATATGGCGCACACAATATACACAAAAAAGGGTTAAGTGTTCTACTCCCCCCAGCATTCTGCAGCATTCTCCCGCTCCACCCAAGCCGGCAAGCCGCCCAGCCGCCAAGCCGCCCAGCCGCCAAGCCGCCGCTCCATTCTGGCCATAATTTCATAGCCTAATTATAAATTCATCATTGCAAAGTCGCTTGCCATTTACAGAGCCAGCCGACTGACGGTTTCCATTCCTTTGTTCGGTTCTTGCAGACTTTTCCATCTCGGACAAGTGCGAGGAGTCCGGCCTCCGGGTCAACGGCAAGGGGAAGAAGATGCGCAAGCCCCGCACCATCTACAGCTCGCTGCAGCTGCAGCAGCTCAACCGACGGTTCCAGCGCACCCAATACCTGGCCCTGCCCGAGCGGGCCGAGCTGGCGGCGAGTCTGGGCCTCACGCAAACGCAGGTGAGTCCAAATTTATAATCACATTAAGTTTCCGATAATCAATATTCAATCAGTTATTAGTATCGGCGTCATTCTGCTGAATAATATCCCCTTTCTTAGTCAAAGAAAACTTATTGAAGTGCACTTTGAGTTGATTCTCGGCACAACAAATTAATTAAGTTGTAAATCATTTTGTTGAAGGATACATACATATGTATGTCCCCCCTGGGTCATTCTATTCTGTAAATGAGTTGATTCTTTATTACAAGTTTCCCCAAATCGGCCACAAACTTTAAATGCTGTTCTGAATCGAAATTGAAAGAGCATAGAACGGCAGTAGAATTTCACTTTATTCACCATTTAGTAATACCTATCATATTATTTTGAAAAGAGCTTATATTTTGCCCATCCTACAATCCTTCGATAATGGATCTACATATTGTAGATACCTCGCACAATTCCCCTGGCTGTGGCAGCAATCCTTTTAGCCACTATCTCCGCAGGGCTCGCAGTTGGTTAGCATTTTTCAAATTGAATTGTTGACGTGCCTCTAATGTTGACTGACAAACGAGCAAAGACACCAGCCGCAGAGACAACGGTGCAACAATAGCAACAGCGCTTGCCTCCTACGCCTGTGACCCTCTCACTTGACAGCAGACACACACGCACACACACACACACACACACACACACAGATACTCACACAGATACACTCATCCAACATGCAATGTGATGTGCATATTGTACGTGGATGCATTTGTAATACTTACGAGTATTATGCTATTTCCATTTTGCTGCTCCTCCACGTGTGTCAATGTCAATTCTATGAAAAGTTGTTCTGTGGCTGCTTCTGCTGCTGCTGCTGCCCCTTGTTCTCCAGCATTGTCACAGACAACACCCACCCAAGTCCAATCCCCAGCCCCAATGTACTCCCCCGGGCCCCACTTTTCATTGCTTTTGTTTAATAGTTTTTTCCCATTCGAGCAAGAACAATTCGCACATAAAAACTATGCTAAAGAAGAAGCTAAGGGGAACAAAAAGCTGTGAATGGGTCTCGTTTTTAGAGAAATTTATTGATAGTGGGCGTGGGCTTCCTAATTGAATTAGTGTGCCACAAAAGTTCATGTGCCCAGCCACAGACCGGAGCAGTGGCAGTGCCACAGAGAGAGAGAGAGATAGAGAGAGGGAGAGCGCGCTATGTGGCACCAGAGGGAGAGCCAGAATAATGTTGTAAAGAAAAACTTGTAAAACAAGTTGAAGACGAAGACCCTGTGCCATATCTATGTATGTGTGTGTGTGCTGGGGTGTATCTGTGTTGGTTGCGTGGGTGTTGCTCCAGCCGCAAGTTGTTTATCAAGATACATATTTGAATATCTGACAAGAGGCAGAGGCAGGGGCAGTGGCAGTGGCAGGGGCAGGGGCACGAGCAGGGACAGAAGTAGGGGCAGTCAGTCAGTCTAGAACGGGCGTGCCACACGGCGGCTGTGTAATAAATTCTGCTCCAGAGCCCCCCTTCTACAGCTTGAGTCACCCCCAGAAATGGTCTATAGATACTATATATGTACGTGTATAGCGAGAGGAAAGACGCTGATTTCCCCGAAAGCTGAGACTGTGGCAGCTGTCAATCGAGGCAACTAAACAAATAGCCACGCCCCTAGCGCCTGCAGCGACACAATCAATTTCGGTCTATCTTGGCCTGGCCTTTAAGGGGTTAAGCAGTTGGCCAAAAGCATAAATTTATGACTGCACTTTAGGGTGCTACCAACTTGAGCTACACAGTGCGAAAGATAAGGGGTACATTGGAGCTAAAATATTCCTTTGATATTTGGAAAGTTGTCACACTTACACCGGCCATTAGCCACTTGGAATGGATCTCATTTTCTCTCAGTGTGGCCGTAGGACCCTCTCGGCCGGGTTTTGGCTGCTTTCGCTTTCCGCAAGGAACACAACTTTTGGGCCGCGTGTTAATTAAAACCGCCCTCGCCATTTGAAGTGGCGGAAGTTTTTTATTGATTTGCCCGGGACCAAGAGCCAGGCCAGGCCAAGCCAAAGACCAGCAGCAGGACCTGGAGTAGGAGGCAGGAGCGGCAGCCGAAGCCGGACCCGGCCACGTGGAGTCGGACAGAGGCTAGTCGCACTCGCCGGGCCCACCACGCCAATGTTTGAGACGTGCAAACAGACCATTGTGCTTGGCCCAAAAGATTTATGCGTTACACAAACAGCAAACAGTTAGCGGACTGCAGCCTTAGCTTAATGGCCTTCAGCCACACGGCCAGAGGGGGGTGCAGCGGCTCAGGGGCGGGGGGGGGGGGGGGGGGGGGGGGGGGGGGGGGGGGAAGTTTTTGTTTTCGCGGGGCGTGTTATACAATTCGGTTTTTGTGGCCCGACAGCAGCTTGTCCGGCCTGGAGCCCGGCTCAAGAGACACGTTCTAACACCTGCCAACAACCAGCAACAGCCAGAAGCAACAAAAGCTGGTCTATATAAATATATACTACATATATAGCATATATGTATGTAGAATATTATTATAGTATGTTAATATTACCGCTAAAAAAACTGTGGCACATTGCTTGCTGTTTTACAGCTTTTTTTATAATTATGGTAATTTTATTATGATTTTTTGCTGTTTCTGCTGCTGCTGCTGTATCTTCAGCCACAAAAAACTCGTTTCCAGTTGCATCTTTCACTCGGCCACTTGCTGTTCGTTTGATTTGAAAGTGCATCCGGTGACTGTTAATGAGCGGCGGACCCCCAGACCCCCAGACCACCAGACCCCTGAATATCTCCTCTATGCTCGTGAATAGGTACCCAACTATAAAAAAAAACACACACACAGATTGAGCAAATTATTAAGTTTCAATTAGAGCAATATCTTGGCTACTGTTTGCTTCCAGCTCTCCCTCCCCCTCTCCTGCCTGTTGCCACTTCGCCTAATTGAATAATTACATAGAACGGCTCAAAAACGATTGCCAAAAAGTTTTCAATACCCCCCAAAAAAAATAAAAATAAACAAACTGCAAGCTCAAATCTGACAGCGCGAGACAAAAGTGTATGTACAGATACAGATCCCCTTCGACAGGCACCGCTCCTCTGATCTCCATTCCCCCAAAAAGCACAAACAGAAAAAAAAGAAAACCAAAAAATATAAAGAATATAAAGAGGGGTTAACTGAAATAAAAAGAATACAAAAATACTTTTAAACTGCGTGTTTATGAGCTCATATCGGCACATTTTGATCTGGTTCCCCGGCTGCAGCTCCGATCCTCTCGAGGAGGGCGCAACAGCCAGAGAAACAGCCACGAAATATTTGTAGGAGGCCACGGCCACGCTGGCTGAAAACAAAGGATTTGGCAGACGAACTGCCAAAACGGCGCTTGTGGGAGCAAAAGGGAACACCATCCCAGCCCAGCAACAAAATGTTGGTAGTGCAATTGCTGAAAGATAGCTGGTGATATAGCAGCTATAATCTGGCATATTTCCAAAGATCTGGCCATTCTTAAGCTTGAAGATATCCAAGTACACCCCTAGCTAACTTCTACTTGTACCAACTTTTTGCGTTGGGCGCCAGCCTCTGCCGTGGTCTGTCTTCAAAAATCAACAACGCCTGCTTTATGCGCTCGTCTGCAGCTGTCTGTGTGTGTGTGTGTGTGTGTGTGTGGGGGGTTGCCGTTGCGATAGCAGTTTTGCGAATCTTTGGGCTTTCGCTGCTGCACGCAGACGCAGACGTCGCCCCAGCCGCAGCCACAGACGCATCGCCCACGGTGCACACCTTCGGTTTGTTGCTTGCCCCGGCTGCTGCGATAAGTCTGCTCCACCCCTAACGTGCAACGTCGTGGCCCATGCTCTGGAACCTCTCAAAGGTCATGGACTCCAAAATAAGAAAGAGAAACCCACAAACAAAAAAATATACAAAAAAAAATGATATTTCGCTGGAATTTCAGGCCAAATAAAATACTTGTAACGAAATTAAAATTAATTTCCACATCAGCAACAGCAACAAAGAGCAGAGTCAGCGGGAGAGGGGGCGGGAAAAAATAGAGAGAAAAAAAAACTAGCACAACTTGATTTAAATAATACAAGTGTCTAGTTAGTATCAACGACTAAGCGAGAAAAAATGAAAAACTGGCTGACCGCATTTAAATGCTCAGCCACAGAGCCGCAGCCGCTGCCCCCGACCGTGCCCGTGCCCCAGCCCCTGCCCATATCCCAAGCGTCGCTGCTCACGTTCGTTTATGCTGGGGCAGGGGGCTGAAGCAGAGGCAGAGGCACATCGTATATCAGTGATTGCCTGATTTACGCGAGCAATGTCAATTAAATTATGGCACATAATACAATGTAACTTAGTGGAGGCAGCAGCCACACTCACGTCTTAATCGCACGCACATTGCAGCAGCAACAACAGCAACAACGAAACCAGCAACATCGGTGCCCCACCAGCAGCAGCAGCAGCAGCAGCAACAGCAACAGCAGCGGCAACATCGCGCCGCTTCCTTGCCTCCCTATGTCGAAATTTTTGCACCGCCAGCTCTCGTAACAGGAACTTTGAATTAAGTTTGATCAATGCTGATGCTGGTACTACAACAGCGGCAGTGGCAGAGGCAGAGGCAGCTCGGTGGCAGCAGCAGCAGCAGCAGCGACAGCGACGCGACAACAAACAAGTTGCCATTAACAATGATGCATGGCTCGAGAGACAGGCATGGGGCTCGTTTCTCAATTTCTCACCAGGCCTTCTCTCTTCCTCTCTTTCTTTCTCTGTTTCTCTGACCGCATTTGCATTTTGAGGAGAGCTCAATCTAATGCCTGTCAAAAAATACAAGTATTGGGGGATACATGAGAGACAAAAATATATATATATTCATGTGGTATATGTGGGGACTCATAACTAAATATATAGATATCTGGAAACTGGCATAGACTTATATACAGATACATAGATATGGGAATACAGTAGTTGGAGATACTCATAGACTTACAGATGCGCTTAGAAATGGGCATAGATAGATAGACGTTTGAGTGCTTACGTGCTGTCTGCACCATCTTGATTAGAGTTGACATAATTCGCTGTCACAGGTAGAGATCAAACACACACAGAGACAGAAATTGACCCACAAAGCGTGCCAAAATGCACAGAAATGAAAGAGAAAACCCAAATGGAAATGGCTGGGGGATACGAGAATAACATCTCCGGGCCAGACCCCATCCGATGACCGTTTATAGCTTCCTCTAGCCATTAGCATTTGACCATCAACTCCATTCTCCACAGAGCCCATCAAGTTGCCACACAACTTGTGGATCGGATCGGATCCCTGCTGCTGTAAGCAAGTTTTGCGTTTCATTCACAATATTTTTGCAGCTTTCAAAACGTCCAAACTGGTCGCAGTCACAGCATCAGCACAGCCAGCCCCATCCGTCAGCGATTCGATCAAAATCATTGCGTACAGAAATGCTCAGGAAATTACAAAATTGGTATTGGGGTACGGGTAGCGAGGCGGAGTAGGAGCCAGCAGGCTAGTGAGTGTTATTAGCCTGGTCAAGTGAGAGTATTCAAATAAATAACATTTTATGATTATTGCGCATAGCTGGAGTGCCAGTGGCCCAGTGGCCACGGCGACACGGCGGCTCTATTGGCCAACAATACTTGGGGCTTGAGTGGGCCAAGACCCGGCCAGGCTGGGTTAATTACGGTCTCATTTCGTTGACACACCGCGGAAAGGTAGATGTAGACCCAACCCGACCACACTACACACCAGCCCCAAGGATGCCCCTCTGGTCTGAAGATTTCTCCGATGCGATAATAATAATAATTATTATTTTATTACCGAGACTGCGACTCCGTCATCAGGCTGAACCTCAACTGGTTTCTGGTGCGGTTTCTGAACAGATACATCCGATGACGACGATGATTATGACGATGATAGGATAGCCCCGCTCTAGTGGGTGGTTGGTACCCGGTACCCGTCTCATATTATAAGTGGTTCTCAAATTTGCAAATATCGAACGGGCCGAGAGCCACCCCGTTCGCTGCACTTGCTGGCCTTGTAACGGCGCTGCCAATTAGCCGGGCTCGAATATCCTTTCGGGCACCCGGCAACCAGGGCCTTGTACTCTGACACCAATTAATGCGGGATTTGTCTGGAGATAGTTTCGCAGGGGGAGGGCGGGTGCAAAGGGCAGATCGGTCCGGAGTTTCCTTGGAGGTTTTCCCCCCCACAACGACAGCAACAATAGCAGACAACCAACTTTTAACGCTTGGTTAACTCTCGGGTCTGTCGCTGTTTTTTTCCACTCTTTTGTTGTTTTCCAGCATTATCATGATCTCGGCTGTGAAAATGCATAGGAAAATGCTGTGTGTAAGCGACAAATAATAGTCAGTTGACCATGATTTCATTTTGCTGACTCGAACCGAGACTGGCTACAGAAAAAAGACAAATAATATTTAAATTACAATCCCCGAACCCCAACAAAAACCAAAACCAAAACGAAACGAAACGAAGCCCCTTGAAAAGAATGCGCTTATATAAATTGCACAATTAACCGCCACACTTTTTTGTTAGCGTTTTTCCTCCTAGTTTTGTTTTGTCATTATCTGAACGATGGGATCTGACCACAAAAATTATTTTTACATAGTCGAGAGGGTCGGTGGTCGGCGGTCGGCGGTCGCTTGGGTCTTCACTTAATTTCACCTACATCAGATGGATCGGGATCTGGTCGATGGGGGCCCAGGCCCAGGCCCAGGCCCAGCCATGTGGAAAATGTGTTCCTTCAATTGCCCTTTGATGGGACCTCTTCATGGGCAATGGTCATAATTGGGAGCATCTAATGGAGGTCGGGTAATTGAAAGTGCAGCGAGTTCCAGGGGAGTTCCTGGAGTCGTAGTTCCAGCGGCTAGGGCTGGCTACCTTTCCCAAGCTCTGATCCGCGACCGGTACTTCCCATACAACACGTGATATCGACTCTCAGGCATTTGATATTCTTTTTTCTGCTTTAAGCAGAATCGCATAAATATTAAACAAGTTTCGGGGTTTTCCCCTGGCTGCCCCTGCCACCGGGCCGCAGCTGCAGCTAGCGGAAATCTTTTACGGCTTGGCCAAAAAAAGTTAGTCGATCTCTGCCCCTCCCTGCGGCCATCAAAACCCAATGACATAACTAGACAAAGTGCACAACCGATTTTTACTGTCACTTGCTACAAAGCCAAAAAACTAAATTAAAATATGACTAATATTTTGCAGTGACTGTGAAAAGCGCTTAAGACATACACTGAAAGTACAGCAGCCACAGCAGCGCTGACTAACCCAAGTCTTGCCTCAAAAACAGTCCAGCTTTTTGGGGGAATGAGGCTTGGGATACTCTCGGAAATGTGTGATGGCTGT
Source organism: Drosophila persimilis (assembly GCF_003286085.1). Classification (NCBI taxonomy): domain Eukaryota; kingdom Metazoa; phylum Arthropoda; class Insecta; order Diptera; family Drosophilidae; genus Drosophila; species Drosophila persimilis. The sequence continues at coordinate 13,588,165 of NW_020825289.1, forward strand.
GGTACTCGATATACTAATCATTCTGTGGCTGTTCTGACAGCTTGGAAGCCCTTCATTGTCTGCCGTGCAACGTTCTGGTGAAAGCGGTAGTACCCTCTACAAGGGTATATTCAGCTGTACGAGGAGTACACGTATATACATAGTATGTTTATACTTATTTTCGTACACGCCCCTCCGTGCGCCCCTTGGGCAACTACTACATACTTGAAATTGCACTTGTTGTTGCCGTTGCCGTTGTCGTTGTCGTTGTCGTCATGAGTCGCCGTTGTTGTGTTGTATCTGTATCTGCTAGAATCTCACCTTGACAACGTCTGATCAAATGCTGCCGCCGATTTATTGTTGAACAATTTTCGTACGTCAGCTGCTGCTGCTGCTGCTGCTGCTGTTGTATCACTTATTTTGTTTTTGTTTTTGTTTTCATCATAACTTTTCTGCCGCTGCAGTGGCTGATGGATTACAAAACTTGAACTGAGTCAGTGTTTCAGCCGCGGAGCAGCACCGAATTAGAATTACAAAATTTCAAGGCTTTGCAGGTGAATCAAAAATGCGAAAATCTCTGTCTCAGCCCGAGTCGCATTCGCATTCGCATTCGCAGTCGAAGTCTCAGCCCGAGTCGCATTCACAATCGCATTCACATTGCATGCCAGTCAGTCAGAAAACAAAAAAAAAAACTTTAAACGCTGCTTTGGGGCGTTTTTTCAGTTTTTATACCCTCGGTACTCGAAGGGTAGAAGGGGTATACTGTATTCGGAGACCACCTAGTGTCTATCTGTATATAAATACAGATAATCCTGGTAGTCAACGAATTGACATTCACCAGCTCCCCGGATAGTTCGCTTCTATTGGATCTCCTTCCGCAGTGTGGACCTTATGATTAGCGGGTATCTTTTAGTCGGAATACCAATTGCTAGTTTCAGTTTTCAGCCTGTCCGCTGGCTGCCGTTGTTCGGGTTTGTTTCAATAGTTCACAGCGCGCTGTGTTAGCTGAACATGGGAACAGTTTCCGGATTTGACAACGACAATTTGTTGCACAATTGCTGGCCGAGAACAAGCAAAAACAAACGCTTTAAGAAGTCCGAGTCCGAATCCGATGCCGATGCCGATGCCGGGATCGAGGCTTGTCAATAGCTTCAGGCCGGATGAGCGTCATCTCAGCCCATTCTCATAGGTTCCCTCCTCCCTTCTACCTCCTGTCAGCCCGAACCACCTCGACCAGGCCTCTTTAATTGTTTCTGTGAATACGCATGCTGGAAATGGCAAATCGAGGCATTTCTCTCTGGCCTGCTAAGCACTAATTGAGTTAGTATAATGCTCGATTTGTCCTTGGCTGTGGCTAACTTTGGCAGTTGGCATGCGGCTGCACTTGTCGCTTGTTTTAGCCAGAATCTCAGCTGAGTTGAGGTCTGCCCAGGCCCCAGTCTCCCTCTCTCTCCCTCTCTGCCTCAGGATCCGTTACCAATCTCAACCGGCTAACAACATAATTAATATGATTTTAATTTGAGCTCATCTCAAAAACTTGACTGAAAGCTGGTGAAATGCGGCGCTCAGCGATTGAGCAATCATCGCACAGAACTGGCTCTACAGACAATGTCTATATAGAAATTAGATCAATATCTTTATTTATATACCTATAGTATATATCGATGGCTGCAGAAATCGCTTGGCTCCTCGTTGGCGTTTCTCATTAACAGCAACGCTGGCCAGCGATCGCATCGCGATGCCTTCTTTCCAGTCCAGTCCAGTCCAGTCCAATCCAAGAGCAAGACCAAGACCAAGTCTGAGCATCCAGCGCTACGTTAATTGCTATTAGAGTGGCTATAGAATGGGAAGGGGGATATGGTGGGGACGTGGATCTTCTTATATAAACATCAGCTGCTATTCCAGTGGCAGTGGCAGTGGCAGTGGCAGTGGCTGTTGCCGGTTGCCTTTTAGCCATCGTCTGGCCTTGCTTAATTGCATATTTATTGTTTATTAAGCAGAGTTTTTCCACCGCCGGCGGAGCATCATAACTGGCCAACTCTTCAGTACACCCTCCCGACTCTGTTGCCAATCTACCATCTACCATCTCCTGCTTTTCCCTCATCCCATTCACTTTTTTACGCACTGCCTATATATGCATAAATTAATGAATCTAGCCAAGATCTCTGCCAGCTTCATTCATGGCATTGGCGACTCTATCTATGTACTCCGCTTGCCCCTTTCCCCTTTCCCCTTTCCGCTTGCCGCTTTCCACTGACTTCATTGATAAAGATCAATGGCATAGCTGGGACATGGCTGCATGCTGCCCCCGGGGGAATAGCTCGCAGAGAGCACTGGCTGTGACCCAAAAATGGTCATCAGAATCAGACGGCATACTTTGGCTCTCCAATGAGCACCACTGAGCCCCACTGAGCCCCAGTGAACTTTCGCTATGCAGGAATCCATATAAACCCATACAAATGAGCCATTAATTTGTTTGAGCAGCTAGGGCTGGGATGGTGTACGGTAGCTGCCCCACGTGCGTGCCGCCACAAACGAGCGCCTGCCACAAGTCCCGCGGGGTCAAAGCTGCAGCCTATCCACGTGTTTCAACTTTGAACGAAGCTGCTGCTGCTGCTGATGATGATGCTGCCGCATCGATTTGCTTTCAATTTGTTTGGCGGCGACTCGGTCCAAGCCAGCCCGGGCCTGAAGTGGAGTCGACCGGACCGGATCGGACTGCACTCGGGGCTCGGGCAGTGTTAACGTGCGTTCATTTCGAGCTGGAGTTGGAGTCGGGGCTCTAGCTCAAGCTGTAGCTGGAGCTTGGAGCTTGGAGCTGGGTAGCAGATTCAAGGCGTTGTTGCGTTGTTGGCCTTGAAGCCTTTGAGCGTTTTTTGTCGAAACTCTGTTGCGGCTGCCGCTGCCTGCCGCTTTCCTTTCTACCGTTTTTTCTTAAGGTTTTTTTTGTTTTGGGAAGGCGTTGCCCAAAACAGCCCGCAACGATTTTATTTGGAAATCACTTTGGTTGCACCTCTCTGGACGTGGCCAGGGCCCGGGCGAAGGTTTCTGTTTGCTCAGTTTGCTCTCCCTCATGCTGTCTCTTACTCCACTGATGTATCTCCCTCCCTCATTCGGCTCAGGCTGCTAACAAGAACGAAAGACTTAAGCAGCGAACTTGAGCTGACTTTTTAGCATGTGGCTTTGTCTTTAATGAGCTGAAAGTCGACGCTGAAGCTGAAGCTGACGCTAAAGTTGAGGCTGAGGCTGGAGCTTAGGTTGGGGCAGAGTGTGCGTGACACTTGACTCTAGGGCAGGTCCGAGCTGGGACAGGGACAGGGGCAGGGGCACACGGGAAACACAAAAACCTTTTCAAAAGAAAAGTTGTTTTTTTTTGTATTTTGTTCCTTTTTTTTAGTTTTTGCCACGACATGGCATTGTTGTATGTGTTTCGAAGTCATTGCCTGCCTCGAGGCGATTGTTGTTGCTGCTACTCGCTGCATTCAAAATTATAAACAAATTTCTGTTGTTGCTGCTGTTGCCGTACGCTCCACGTATAACAACAAACAATCGCATGCAATGAACAAATTTTCCAAGCACAATGAAAAACGCCACCGACAGCAGCCAACAGCCAGCAGCAGCCAGCAGCAGCAAAAGCAGCTACAATGAGGAGAGTTTATAATAACAATAATAAAATGAAAATGCTACGGCCGGCAAGTTGCGTAATCCGTCAACCATGGCAGTCAAAAGAGCATAGAGAGGGGGGGCCGGGCGGGGGAGGAAGCGAGACACAGACAGAGGCAAGTAGAAGAGGCAGCAACAGATACTGAGGAAGACACAGCTTGTTTATATGGCATGGAGGATGAAAGGGGTGGCAGCTGGGCTGAGATCTACTTGGGTCCCATTTTGGGGGCCTTTCAGCACACGCAACAATTGCTGTTGTTGCAGCAGCAACAGCAACAGCACCGGTACCGGCAATCTAAAATTTGCAATCGTTTTGCTCCAAAGATATATATACTTTAAATGCGTTTTTTTCTGTTTATTTGGTTGGCTTTTACTTTTTTTCGGTGCCTGTTGAGCGATAAAAATCAGGCATAAACATGAGTTAACCAAAAATCAAAAGTGCCACGCGGCTGCTGCTGCTTTTATGAATGACTGACTGAGTGACTGACCGACTGACGGACCGCGGATCGCGGACGACGGACGGCAGACGACGAGTGAGTTATACTGCCCGAAAGCACTTGTTGCGCCAACAAACTTGTATGGGCAGCTTCAACAACTACCAAACAAAATTCAACAACTACAATAACAGCAGTTTAAACACGAACAAAGACTGTAGTTTCAACAACAAATGCCAGAAAAGAGCAGTTTCAACAACAGAAAAAAATTACAACAATAGCTACAACTAGATTTGAAACAACAGAAACAAGAACAAAAGTTTCAACAACAAGAAATGCAACTCCAAAGGCACCAACAACAATAAAAACAACTACAACAGCACTTGCACCAGCAACAACAACGCTACCTGCCATCACCGGCTATTGACGAACAACTTCAGCGACAAGATCATAAATCAAAATTTGTATTTTATTTTCGCGCAGACCCAACTCCCTCACTCTCTCCCTCTCCCCCTCACTTCCTCTCGCACACACGCTCTATCTGTTTTTTTTTTAATTTTTATGAATTTCGTGATTTTTTCATAGCTTTTTTTCTGCATAAATTAAAAATTGCCGCGCGAGTTGCGCGCGTTTTGCTGGCGATTGCAGTGCGATTACAACCGTTTGGCCAGCTGGCGCGTGCTGGAAGCGTCTCAGAGGAAAGTTGTTGGCCATTAAAGTTAATAGAGAGGCAGGTGGAGAGCAGGTAGAGCCAGAAGTTAAACGAAAGTGATCGCGGGCTGTGATCATCTAACACATCAAACGTGGGGCGTGAGCGGGATGCAACTTTCAGGTCCGGAAAGAAGTTAAATCTGCTACAATTGGCGCCTGCTGATCGGGCATCGATAATCGGTGAATCGGAGCTTCCACTAATCCACCTGCGGCCCATTAATCAACGGCTAAGACAATGCCCATGGCTCTGGCCGGGCCGTAATTCAAAGCTGCCGCTGAAAGAAGCCGCCGAAAATTGTTTTTCATGTTAACCGCTTTGGCCAGCAAATTGAAATTTCTCGCACCAAAAATGTGCAGCAAAAATGCTAAAATCTTGTTGCACGGAATTTATGAATGAAAACCAAGGCAGCAGCAGGGCCAGTAGCAACAGCAGCAACAACAGCAACAGCAACAGCAACAGCGGGGGCAACATCAGCAAACATAACAAGCAACAAGCTGAGAACAATGAGGGGAAAACTCTGTTTGGTGGCCATAAATTTGTGGCAACAAAACTGAGACCATTTCATGCCTCGCCATTTGCTCTTGCCACTGCTGTGTTTGTTGCCTTTGTTGTTGCTGCCGCAGCTGCTGTGTTGTCGCTCGCCAGGAAAAGCTATAAACATTTTTGTTGCTTTTTAGCCAGACATCCACCGCGGGTCGCAGTGGAAATGCATTTGCTTGAGCAAGCCATCAAGAAGGAACCACAGATACTCTAGAATGTCGGAAAATACTAAAGGAAGATGGACTCTTACGTGGATATTCAAATCTCAGCTTGGGTCAAAGGTGTGCAGAGATCCGCAACACTCGTATCTGAAGACCATCCAGTGGCTTCACCATCCGAAGCTACCCTTTTCCTGCCAGAGAGTATCGGACATTATCCCATGGCTTATTTTTGGGGCGTTGAGGCTGTCATTAAGCCCAGGCATCCGTGTCCAAGGCCCTGTCCAGGGCTTTCTTCGCCGTTTGCTTAGTGCAAATAAAGCCGTACGTTTTTCGGCAGTGGGAGGAGTTCCCCCATATTTATGGTTTGGCAAGGGGCGTGCAGCTCGTTGGGCGGTGATTTATCAGGGAAAAGCTGTGAAATGTTTCCTAGGAATATGAAAACCTTTTCGCCCGGCTCTCCCACACAAATCAATCGATGGCCGAATGGAGGCCAGATGAAGTTATTAGAGTTTTCTGGGCAATTGGCTTATCGGTTTCCCACGTTTTAAATGCTCAACTGTCAAATGAATTAGAGTCGGTCTCGAGAGGGGCGGAGTGCCTGGGGTTGGGGACACATTTGGCAATGCCCGACGAAACCAGTTAACAGCCACGCAGGTGTCTCCCTCTCGCTCTCCCTCCCCCCTCTCTCTCTCTGTTTCTATCTGTATCTTTTGTGAGTAAGTTTTATCGCTCGAACGGCAAGTGTTCACAATTAGAAAGCCCACAACAGTCAGCGGCAGTGGCAGCAGCCCCAAGTGGTGTCCACTCTTCGCCTTGCCCCAGCATCATCTGTGCTCCATCATCATCATCATCATTATCATCATCATCGTCGTCGTCGTCATTGTGATCGTCATCGTATTTTACAGTCCACTTCCACTTGGCTGGAACTGTGGCTGAAACACTGGCTGAAGGAGAAGCGCGTTCCCGTCGTCATAAAACTCATCTGTAATCTGCCTCCAATTCGAGGTCCGACTCTGTCTCGGGCTGGAGCTCCGAGTCGGACTCTTGGCTAGCCAGCCATCAATTCTGCGTTTGACTGCATAAATTATATGGCAAGTGACATATTGCGGAAGTGATCAAGCAAGTGTCTGACCATCTGACCAGCCGCTCGAAGTGGGTTAAAAGGATAATGCCACAGAGACGACTTCGATCTGTTGTCTGCTGCTGCTGCTGCTGCTGCTGCTGCTGCTGCTGCTGTTGCTGCTGCTGCTGCTGTTGTGGCTGCCTCAAGTTGACACAGTGACATGCTAATTTCTTGCTGCTTTTTGCCATATTTGTTCATATGAAAGTGGTACAAATTCAGAGAGAGAGAGAGAGAGAGACACAAGTACCCAGACGGTGGGACACCATAAGGCTGATTGACATTTGACAGACTGTCTGAGATCCCAAAGACACTTTTACTCTCATGCGAACTCTTCTTTCCCCCTCTCTATATTTTGCACTGCTTCGTTTTTCGCAGGGGAACTTGTTGAGTTGATATTTCATGTACGATTTCGTGTATATCTCGTTTATCTATCCATTTGTATTTATATAGATGTATTTTTTTGAGAGTTTGCTTAAGCTGACAATTGAGAGGCTGTTGGCCATTAGTTTTGACATTTGCTTAACTTCATTTTAGCGCAAAACGATGAACAGCAAACCAGAAATACATCATAAATAGACAGAAGTTGGTTTAATATGGAAACATTTGTGGGGATACTACAGTTTATTGTGCCCACAAGTACAAGCAGGTACAGTTTTTTGGGGACTGTTGCTGTAAGGAGAACCTCGACAATATTTGATCATTGAGCGCAGATTTTTCGCTTGGCCTCCCTTGCGTAACAGCTATAAAATATATCGTACGAGTTTCTGTGCAAAGGTACACACAGAAAGGTAACTTTTTTTTGTTTGTAGGCATAGTCTATTACCAAGTTTATGCCTTTATCTAAAACCAGCAGCGATCAAGGCTCTTCTTTGGCTTTCTTGTGGCATGTCTAGATCTGACTGTAGTTCAAGTGTTTTTCCAGTAATTGAAAATATCTCTAAATTTGTTTAACCCCCAGCCGAGACTCACAAAATGCTTCTCGCTTGATTGACCATTTAAATGAAATGGAAATGAAAATTTTACTTGTGGATTTCGGCTACCGTTCGACGTCAAGGCTGGCTACGGGAACGGGGCCGGGGCTGGGGTTGGGGTTGGGGCTGGGGCTGGGGATGCCAATGTCAATGATCCGACAATTGATTACCTCAGCCCCATCAGGCATCAGACAACAGCCAATTCTGGTAGCTATCGGCTAATTGAAATCGATGGCCCAGGCACAGATACAAATACAAGCACACGCTCATAGTGGAATGCACATAAAAGCCGAGTCTCCTCAAACTGTTTTTATGGGCAAAAAACCTAAAAAAAAAAAAACATGAGCCAAGTCAGTGAAATTTGCCAAACGCTGAAAAAAAGCTGAGCTTGGAGCGGCGCTACAAAAATCCAACCAACCGCGAAGAACGACCTTGAGCAAGTCTGGCCTGGCAAGTTTATATAGCATAGATATAGATAGAGTAGATACGGATACGAGTACATGTGTATGGGGTATGGCACAGTGTGGACGGACGCCATGCAAGATTGCAGGCTGCAGATACAGTTAAGAGTGCGCATAAATAGCATTAGATACGCGTCGTTTTGGCCTGATGCCTGCATCTATATTTAAACACGCTCACTCGCAGATACTTCTACTTGAGTCACAGTCAGCTACAGATTCCGACTCAGGCAGAGCTTCACTGTGGGATATCTTGGGGCTGGCTTTCAAAAAAGTGAAGTGCTCCGGCAGCGACTCACAGCTCAGCGCACAATTAGTTCTACGAGCAGCTGGAGCTGAAGCTGAAGCTCGAAAATGAAAACTGAAAGTATCTGCGAGATACATTTTGGCTGCTGGCTCAAGTGCCTGCTTTGCATTTGCCCAACAAAGATACAAGTTTCTCAAATGATGAAATACACTCGATTAAGACATGTGTTAGACTCTCGTATCTCGTAGATACTTTTATGTGTGTCGCACGCTGCCAAAAACTATAGTTTATAGAGCCATTTTCCTGCCAGCTGCTTTTCACGACCATTCACTCTTAATTTTATATGAAAAGCTGTTTGAAAAGCAGCCATAAGCCACCTTCCCACATATGTATCTATCTATAGTTGTAGCTGTATCTTTGCCTGCATCTCTGTATGTCTCTGTATCTATTACTCCGGTTCTGCTCTGGCTAAGGATGCTGTCGATCCGCATTAGCTCAAACTACTAGGCATAGACAATTTCATTTGCATTTGCATTTATCGCTATTCACACGCCGATCAAATAAAGTGCGACTCATGCTGACTTCGACACTCACCATTCGGCGCCTAATTAGCGATGACTCTCTGGCCGTGCCTCATAATGATCAAGTGTTTTTCCCTGTTGCAGGTGAAAATCTGGTTCCAGAACCGCCGCTCCAAGTACAAAAAGATGATGAAGGCGGCCCAGGGTCCGGGCACCAACAGCGGCATGCCTCTGGGCGGAGGTGGACCCAATCCTGGTCAGCATAGTCCCAATCAAATGCACAGTGGTGAGTCGCCAGAACCCCCGAACACCTATCCCCATATCCAAAGGGAACCAGGAACTAAAGGATCTCCCATTGCATCTGTTCTTTCAGGCGGTAATAACGGCGGCGGCTCGAACAGCGGCTCCCCCTCACATTATCTACCTCCCGGACACAGTCCAACGCCATCGAGTACGCCCGTGTCCGAGCTATCACCTGGTAAGTGGGATCTGCTTGATGCCTCTACTCGGCTTCCACTTGGCTATATCCCTGTGTTTTTTCCTCCTTTCCCTCCCCTTAGAATTCCCCCCAACGGGTCTCAGTCCGCCAACGCAAGCACCGTGGGACCAGAAACCCCACTGGATCGACCACAAGCCGCCACCGCAAATGACGCCGCAGCCACCTCATCCAGCGGCGGCAGCGCCACATCCGCAGTCGCACCACCACAACCCGCCACCCCAAATGGGTGGCTACGTGCCCCAGTATTGGTATCAGCCCGAGACGAATCCATCATTACTAACGTGAGTTTAAGTCTTTAAAGTCACCCCTGACATCATCCTGGCATCCTGAAGAGACACTCTAGAACGAACCTAACCAACTCCTCTGTTACCTTTTCTGCTCTCTGCAATCCACAGCGTTTGGCCGGCGGTCTAACAGCATCCGAGCACGCTGCCCTCGGCTGCCTGGATGCAGCATCATCACCACCACCACCAGCAGCAGCAGCAGCACCAGTCGCATCTCCACCAATCCTGCCCAGACCTGGATATGCAGCAGCACCAGCTGCAACTAGGCCTCCAGCAGCATCGGCAGGACTATGCCAGCGGGCCGCTGGGTGGTGGCGTGGGCGGGGCAGTGCATCACACAATATCTTAGCCAATAACAAAACCATGATAGCAACCTGTAAAATATCCATGAAACTATTGACAAAACCCAACAAACGAAGAGAGGAAAACTTAAGAGCTAAAGCAAGAATTTTGTACATTTTAAAAATACTATAAATATGTTTACCAACGTGAATAAAGTCGTTCTAAACTTTAGTCTAGCTACTATCTAAAACACACAAACACAAAATCTATAAAAAAAAGAAACACAACTTAAAAAACATTCCTCAAGAGAAACACAAACAAAAACACAGAAGCAAGTATGAAACGTGTCCTTTAATTTTGTTTAATTTAGCAAATTAACTTATGTATAAACCTATCTATATATGAAACAAACAACAAAACATAAACTACATACTATATATAGTGAGCAAAAGCAACAAAATACAAAAGCATAAAAAAGTAAATCGTAAATAAAAATCAAATGAAATGAAAAAATCAGCTGTTGATCTTAAGAGTTTCTTTCGAAATATTTTGTTCTTGTGTAGAAAATTCGAAATAACGAGCAACAAAAATCAGTAAAATCAGATCTCAAATGCAAGAAGAATTCCCCTCGATTCTCTTAATAATTTTTGTTCGTAGTTTCGCAATCTTGTTTCTTTGACCCCACACAGCACTTGGAAGAGGACCCATGCCCATCCTTAGAGAAAAGAGTCGATTTCGTTCACTTAATGTGCAATAATAATATTACTTACCAAGTCTTGCCCCCTTTTCTCTTTTTTTCTGGTAATCTCGCACCCAAAAACTTATTGAATTGTATTTATTGTATTGTACATTTTTGTATAGACCCCAATTGAATCGCCAATCTAATCTTTTGGCAGATGAAAGATCTGCCATCTCTCCATCTCAATCGGAATGAAAATAAAAAAAATGGAAATGGGAATATGAATGCTCTTTCTTAAATGCGATTCGATTCGATTTTGAGCTTGCTGTAGCTGTAATTATGGATTAGTTTTAGTTTTAGTTGTAGTTTATGAACGGTAATTAGTACGTGTGTTTCACTCTAGTTTATTTAATTTATACCAACAGCAAAAACCAGAATTAATTCATAAATAATTGATAGTTTAACATTTAAAGTGCGTGCGTGTGTGTAGATAATGTATGCGTATGTGTGTATGTGTGCTTGTGAGTGTGTGTGATTGAATTGTAAACTATTAAATGATAAAGAAACAATAATTAAACAGTGAAATAAAACAAAACTACGTTTCAGAAAATACACAAAAAAAAAAACCCAAATTCATAGAAAAACTGAAAGGAACAAAAATATAAAAATCATGTGCTAGCATTTAATTAATTAGTTTTAATCTAGAAAATGGCAAAAAATAATGGTAAAGCCTAGCGATTCGTTTGCCCCTCCCGACCTCTATCCCCACTCCTTCCCTCTTAGTTTTAAGTAATTAAAGTAATTCTAAAATCCAATCAAACAAATGAAAATAAACCAGAAAAATCCAATAAAAAAATAAAGAAAATTTTAATAATCTGAAAATTATTGTTGAAAACGTGGGCAGGGGGAAGAAGGCCACTTTCAGGGACATTGGCTGCCGTTTAAGAGGACAGAGGACAGAGGAGCAGGGGAAGATGCCGCACATTAATGCATTACACTTGAAAAAGTTAAGTGGCATTCAACGGACGAGCGAGTATCTGTGTGCTCGGTGTGAGAGCACGTGTAGTGAGGGTGTGTGTGAGTGCGGAAGGAAGCGTGAAAATCTGTTCCATTAATCATAAAAGAGCGCAACAGGATATGCTTGAGGCTGGCAGGCTTTTACAGGCTCGATGAATGGTTCCATTATGTCCTCGAGGCAGCATCGTTTTGCACCCGACCAAAATAGAACAGAGGGAGTGAGAGATGCAGATACAGATACAGATACAGATACAGTGCGATCTTCTTATAGAGTGAGGCAGTCCCATCTCTCACCCTGATTCGTTCACTTGCTGTTGTGCAATTAGCTAGGAAACACACATTTTAGCAAGAGAATCAACTCTCGCAGAAGTATCTTACAGTCCCTGAGAGTATCTCAAGCTGAGACTGTCAATCACACATATTGTTGGTTTAGTTAAAGGCTGACTTCCAGATTCACTCGGCTCTCGGCATTCGAATGGCACATAAAAAACAGAGCCCAATGGCTGGACAGACAGGCTTCAACTGTCGCCTTCTGTTGGTTCTGTTGGAGACCCTGCTCGGTCCCGGTCCCGGTACTGGTCCTTGCCCTCAGCCTCATTAAATCAACACCTTTTCGACCCGGACCCTCAAAGACAATGGCCACGAAGAGGAATTTCAGCTCGAAAGAGGATTTTTGCATTTCTGAACGCTTTTTGCGATTTCAATTTAAAATTTCCGACAAGAATTCACGAATTCTCTCAGCTCAGGAGTACTCAATGGTTTCTAATTGAGAGAGAGACAGACCCAGGGCACAATAGCAGTAGGGACCTGGCTTTCGGTAGCTAGGAGTGCCCTGGCTGTACTTACCGTGTTTACATAAATTAGCAGCAATATTGGGCCTTGGAGGAGGAGTTGCTGTGGCACCAGGAGGTGGATGAAACGACTGAAACAGTAGAAGGACAAAGAGTCAGAGTCAGAGTCAGCGTCAGAGTCCCAGTCCGAGTCAAAGGCAAAGGAATTTCCTTGTAAAAATGACGCATACCAAACTTAGACACAACGGGGACATCCAACGTTGTCGTTGCTGTCATTCGAGCGGTTGCGTTCCGAAACTCAACAAGGTTTTGTGTCAACGCCAAGTCCAGCTTCAGCATCAGCTCCGAGTCCAGCTCGTCTCTGACTTCCAGTCTATACGAGTACCAAATTGGTATTGGTGTGTCCGTGGGTCCAGGCCAAATACTCGTACAATAAAGGAAGGAACTACAAAACTAAACAAACAACAAAAAGAGCAGAGCCCAAGAGCTGCTGCAGTTGAAGTTATTTGTGAAATTCATCCGTCAAAGTCGCGACCGGCCCTGGGAGCCTTTGCCTCAGCTTCAGTCCAACCAAAACCGAAAACCCAAACCCAAACCCAAGCCCGAACCCAGCCCAGACATTGGGTCTTTGGCGTAAAACTTGAAAAGCGTTCCTTTCATGGCTTTTGCCCATTGTCTTGAACCTGGCTACTGGTCATGCATAGCTCCTGCTCCTGCTGCCGCTTCTGATTCTGCTGCTACTTCTGTCCCTGCTGCATTCCTGCGCACCGTCCGCTTGGAATGATGAACGATGTGTCGCTGATGACCTGATCAAAGTGGAGCATCTGCACGCATATCGATTGCAGAGCACTGGACCAAAGCTCAGTTCGGTTCAGCTTTGGGGACGGGACGATCGGAGTAGAACGTCCGAGTAGTATAGCGTCCTCCTCTGGTCTGTTGCAATGTTTAAGGACATGACATTTTTTGTCGTACCGTTTGCTAAAATAACTTTGTTAAGATTTTTGCAACTCGCTTTGGGGCCTGGCCCCCAGCCCCCAGCCACCAGCCGCTGGCCGCTAGCCTCCGGCTCTGCCTGTACCGCTTCGCACAAAACGAAACGAAAATCCCGAAAAAAAAGCAAGGGACAAATTTGATGTGGCAGGGAGTCGGAATCGAAATCGGACTCGGACACTGGCTTTTGTAGTCTCTCTTTTCCTGAATTGCATTTTCAATGAGGCACCATAAATCTTGGCCAGGCTAAGAGCCGAACAGAGGGCAGGCAGCCACAGCCCCGCAGTGGCAGTAGTCGCTGTCTCTGACCGATATGACAAATGTATTTTATGAACTGTCAAAATAGGTGTTGAAAATGAATTAATTTGCTCTCTCTCACTCAGCGGCTCAGCTCAGACTTCGACTGTGACTCTGACTCTGACTGACATTTGGCGGCAAACATCAGACCCGTAATGCGTAAGGTCGTCTGACATTTGTAACAGAGTTGGCTTGTGCAATCCATGGCGAGAGGGTGTGAGAGCCGTGGAAGAGGTCGCTGCAGTGGCAGACAGACGGGGGCATGTCTCACACATTTCAGCTGCTGCGCCTGCGCCTGCGCCTGTGTCAAGCTTCCGAGTCCAAAATCTGAAATGAGAAATCCGAAACGGGCAATTACGCGAAACTGGGTTTTATTTCCCTACCTCATAGCTCTGACTGTCGATAGTGGCTGTGCTGCAGTCGTAAACTCTGCTAATTTAATCAGGCTGGGGGCGTGCCACGTGAGGCACGTGACAAGCGAGCGTTTGATCTACCCAAAACGAAGTGCAGCTGCCTTTGAGGCGTGCTTGGCAGCTCTGCAAAAAGCAGATCCAATCGGGAGGGAACCATTTCCCGAAAAGGTTCTTCAACTGTGGAGGAGGGTTTGCTGCTTTTGCAGTAAGCTTTATTTGTGTGAGTGTTCTACCTATATAAACATAATTTTCAATCCTAGAAACATCCCTACATCCATTTGTGAACCTAGAAGTTCCCAAGCATCGGCATCCCCAACACACTTCCTGCTTTGTTCAACCCATCTGAATTCCCCCCCAATATAATCTATTGTGCAATAATTTAGAATTTTATTGCGACACATTCGAGGCGACTGACAGAGAGAACTACGAGTACTCAAACGCGTATGAAAGCAAGTGCATACTCGCCAAATGTTTATTCTATGAAAACTAATGTTTTATGTATTTGTGGGCTGACATTAGAGGGGGAGAGCGAGATAGATATGCTGACCAGGGCAGCATATGATTATCGGTGAATCGACATCGACTGGCCTCTTGACGTTTTCATAAATACATAAATAAATGTTAAGAAGCTCCGGACTCAAGTGCAACCAGTCGAGGCTTTCCCAAGCCCCTGGCCCGGGGCGTGAAACGCGTTTTCTGCTTCTTTTCTGCCAGTCCGCCGTTGGAGTCGCCTCATGTTTAATGCGAAAGTGGTGAGCGGATCAAGAGCAGAGCAGAGCAGGGCAGAGCAGTGCGAATGTGTTGGCCGCGACACCTAACACAAGTCGAATGCTGGACTCCACTTGCAGCTCCAGCTCCATCTCCGGCACCATCTCCTGCCTGGGTCTTATGCAACACTCTGGGGACATTGTAGCATAAGCAATAAACACATTAACGTGTTATTTAGTTGTCAACATGGCCAGGAAGCTGCCTTTGGCTGGCTTTGATTCGAACCGCGCGATAGCCGCCATAGAAGGCAAAACCGCGACCAACTTCGCAGAGGACTCCCATCAGATCAGATCCGAACCGAACCGAACCGAACCGATGCTATGCTATGCTAAATTAACTAAATCTCTTGTGCGGATGCTCGAACCAGCATATGAAGTGCACATGAAATTTTCTCTCGCCAATTGTGGGTGATTCTCGCCCCCCCACATCACTCAGACAAAGGAACCGAAGAACCCCAAACAAAACGGAGGGTTGTACCCACAAAACAATGCCCCAAGTCGAGGCATCGTCGGGCCAGAGTTCCCAGGCGAACTGTGAAAGTGCCGCATCATCCGCCTGGCTTGAGATCTGTTGAGTTGGGCTTCGCTGCGGTGCGTTTCAGTTCAGTTCAGTTCAGCTCAGCTCTGGTCGGTTCGGTTCTGGACCCTGAGCTGGGGGATATGTCATAAATTGATTGACCCAAGTGCTGGCTGCCCCTGCCCCCAGTCCGGGGTGGAGAATTGTCTCCGGCTGCTGCTGCTTTCGTTGTCGTTCACAAAACTGATTTATGATTATTTCGCAGACAATTAAGACAAATAAAACGCAGCAACAAGCCAAAATTCAATTAAATCCATTAACAGAGAAGAAGCTCACTCTGGGTGTCTCTCGCTCTGTTTTGCTGCCTTTGGATTCTGTTGTGGATCCCACAATCTTTATAAAGACAAGCCGCCACTGGACTCTGGGGATCAAAAGAAAGAAAGCGTTTCCATGAGGGTCTCTACTTCTATACCCTCTCTTTCTCTTAATCTCGCTCTCTCTGTCTCTATCTTGAACGCACCACAACAACAATAACTAAAGAGAACAGCTTGACCTCTGGAGGTCAATTAAATTGACTCGATTTGCGGACAACTGCCGAGCGGCGCTGAAACAATTCGATTACCACAAAAGGGGGTAGCAACAACAACAACAACAACAACAACAACAAACCACAATACAACCAGGCAACAACTTTTGCTGTTTGCTGACGACATTCATTTTGGAAAGTGTTTGGACTAATCAAGATGTGGCTCATGCAAACGAGTTGAACCTAAGGTCACACACTCGGAGTCGTTCTCGGGCACAGACAGCAGTCGACGGCAGTGCTCCACGTCCAGTGGGCCCCAAATGGTTGACAAATCAAAGTGTTTGGCTGAACGTGAATGGATATCGTCGCGGTCTGATGGGGGCTTGTGGTTAGGGGTAGTAGCTGGAGGCCCAGGGGTTGACATCTCAAACAATCAAAGCACTTTAACCACTTTATTAGCCCAATGGCATTGGGTGAGAGACTGGGACGTGGAAATTTATGGATATACTTGGATTAAATGTAGTTCAGAACTGGACTTGTGGACTGATGCCAGTTCTTGACTGAAGAACTTGTGAAAACTAATCAAACTCCCACAAATACGAGCATTCAAAGTTTTCAATGCCATTGGATCAGAGCTGCGGTGCTGCAAACCGCAAACGCTATCAATGACAGTTTATATATATTAATGCCGGAACCCAAATGACCTCCGACCCCAAAACCACAAAAGTTTGCGCAAACAATAATGAGCAAATCCAGTGCATGCCATTATTCCCTGCCCTCTCCTCAAACGATCCAACTATAAAGGACAGGAAGGAAATAACGTTTGCCATGCGATGAAATGAATGTGTGTTTGGATTGAAAAACTTTTTGCATTTCGCTTCAAAAAAAAAAAGGAAAACCAAAATAAAACAGACCAAAGTGAGCAGCGGCGAGAGCAAATTAAACTACGTGATATCATTAAAAATGCAGCCGCAACAACGGGCTGGGGCACGGGCACGGGATCGGGCACGGGCACTACTCGTAAATAAAAAGGTGTCGCCAACTGTCAATCAACGGAGAACACTCCAACGGCGATGAGGTGTGAGCCGGGGGCCCCCTGCCGAGGCAAACACTAAACACAGATCGGATAATACGAGTACGAGTACGAGTACAAATGGATAGAATGGATTCCATTGGGTTTCCATTGGGTTCTTTTGGGCTTAGAGTAGTGCGACCACGCCCACGGACGGATCTTCCTTCTGTCGCTCTATTGTTCGGAGCATGTGCACTTTTTCGCTTACGGATTATCGATGTCGCACTTCGGAGCCTCTTAATAGATCAATTTTCAATCAATATTCGTTGGCCCAGCGGGTATTCGAGGTCGAGTCGAGTGCCTGCTCTCTAATGCACTCAGGGGCTAAAGGGACGGGACCGACCTCTCCCTGCAAGCTGCAAGTCTCCCACAGAGAGGAAAAGATAGTGAGAATCCAATGCTCTATCTAATTGCAGTTGGCAGAAGCCGAGGCAGAGTTTGCTCAAGAAATCGATTAGGAAACCCACTGGGTCTGGTCAGCCACCAAGATAGATCGAGAGAGCGAGAGCGAGAGCGAGAGAGAGGGATACTCGTAGAGCAGAACCAGTCCCAGTCAAATCCATTCAACATTGGTTGTTGCTGTTGCTCTTTTGTTTTTATTATTATTACTACAATCTATCGATGGGGATCGGGCGATCGGGTGATCGAGTGATCGCAGCGGCAACCTGTTGCGCCGATCGCATTTTGTAATTTAATGCTCGGCTTCTGGTTAATTGCCACTTTCATTGTTCAGCGGACGTTTGAGTTGGCCGAGCCACACAGAGCACCAGCATCGATCCAGCAAAGATTAACCCATGAGTGTGGCCCCCAGATGTGTGAATGAGTGAGTGTGCGTGCCTTTGAGCTTTTGCTTTGCTTCGCTCTGCTCTGCTTTGGTTTAGTTTTGATTAATTTCCCCCGAACTCGCCCCCCGCTGTGAGCGCTCAGCTTTAGCCACGCATCTCCATCGGGGTAGCTCCTGGAGATACCTCGGCGTACGGGTATGACATGGTGGGAGATCAGAAATCAGAAATCAGAGATCAAGTGCGGTTCGCTAATCGCATTCACAACGCTCTCCGAACTTCCAGGAAACACTACTACTAATAGGATTTCTAGCAAGCTTTTGTTTGCTTGAACGTTTTGGAACCCATGTACCCCCAATCTTTCAGATGGTAACAGTTGTGTATCGTCTACTCCTGCAGCTGGCCGGGTTCCGTTGGGAACAGATGCAGGAGGTCGATAGAGAGAGAGAGCGAGAGCGAGAGCGAGAGAGAGTTGACAAATCCGAACAGTTGATCGAGTTGTGGTTGGGGCGGGTGAGGCAGCGTTGGCGGCAGGGTTCCGTTACAACGGGGTAAGGACCCTTGATCTCGGCCAGCAACAAAGGCCGCACTCGAGGGCGCAACAAATGTCGCTGCGGCAGTGGCAGTGGCAGTGGCAGTGGCAGTGGCAGTGGCAAGGGCGCGTCCACCAGTTCCAGGGCATTGTTTCAGCTGGCTTCCGGGTGAAGCAGCACCAGCGTGCTACTGGCGGCAATTCAAATTGGATTCTTAAGACGGCGACACAGGAATCGTGCACCGTCGAGCTGGGCGGAACTTGCCACTCTCTTGCCTGCCTGGTTGCCTGGCTGCCTGGGCTACTCCTCTCCAGCGTCCGTTGCTGGAGAAATCCGCTCACCTTTCGCTCGCCGTTTGTGCCGCATTGTGTAATCCAAAACGCGCCGGAAATCAGCTCAAAAAAATAAAACTCGAGAAGAAAGCAGCGGCAGCAGCAGCAGCAGCAGCAACAACAGGAATTGTATTTTTGGTTCACGCCCATTCGAACGTTTTTTAACAAAACCAGGCACAAAAAACCAAAGAGAGTGAGGGGGGGGGGGGGGGGGGGGGGGGGGCAGGAGGGAGGGGAGAAATAAAACAATTGCATAAAAACAGCGAAGGTGCAGCTATGGAGAGGCAGTATTTGAATGAGTGTGTGTGTGTATCTGCAAGATACATGCGCAGCAGCGGCTGCGTAACTCTAGAAGGGAGCCGACGACGAGCCTTTTGTCCTGTACCCGCCACCCCTAGATGAATTTCAATCTTCGGGCGATGCCCAGATACAGATACAGATTGTCGCAGGCCTAAGCATATATTTATCTCAAAATATGTATCTCAATGTGCGAGCGAATGTCTGTCAATTGTTTGCTTTCGGCTCACTAGCGTGTCGGATCAGTCAATTACGCAATTAGAGCGGGCATTATGGTCACAGAGTAACTAATTTCTGGGCAGGCACCTTCTCCCGACCCAGACCCAGAGCCAGAGCCAGACCCAGAGCCAGACCCAGAGCCAGACCCAGAGCCAGACCCAGAGCCAGACCCAGAGCCAGACACACGATGATCTACCTCTCTGCACTCTCTTTCCCCCTTCCCGGGGATTGGAGCATTTCACTTTCAAGGTCACCAGACAGTCTATAATTTACTTTTTTTTTCCTCTGTGGCCTGGTGTTGTGTGTGTGTGTGTGTGGTGTGTGTGTGTGTGTGTGGTGTGTGTCCCGTTCCGTTCGCCCATTTGGCAAACATTAAATTATCATGTTGCTGTTGTTGTGGCTCACTTTTTGTTGTTTTATTTTCGGGCCAATTTGCAATTATGTTGTTGCTGCTTCTCTATATTATTATTATTATTATTTTCAACAGACTGAAGTCAGGCTTGTTGTCGGAAATTTCGTATACTCATATAATCGTGCAATGTCGAAAAGCCCAAAGATCGAAGTCTGAACCGAACCGAACCGAACCGAACCCCGAAGAACCCCGCACACAAAGTGATTGACTTCTGATTGACTTGCTGAAATGCGGAACAGGTTGGACCTGGAGATGGCGATGGAGTGGCCTGGCATGGTCTGGCTCTGGCTCTGGCCCTGGCATCCATTGGCTCATACATATTTCTGTGAAGAAAGAAGAATCGGAGACCTTAACCTTGTAATTAGCTCAACACTTGTCCGACAATTTCTATTGCAATTAAGCCCATGCATAGGTATATTCATCAGTTGGAAAACTCTATAATTATTCAGTGCTGTTGAAATATGCCAGAGCAGAAAAATATCCGTATCAATGTGTTAGAAGAATATCAATAAACCATATTATAGGCTACACTGACAGAGAAAATGGCATACTAAAAATAAACATACAAACATACTGAAATACAAAGGAATTCGTTTTGAATTAAGTATAATTGTAATAAAAATACGGGCCATATTTAATTGAAATATAAAACACTTTAAAATAAATTTATTATATTTATTGTATATATATTATATTGTGGGTAACATATTTAATTTATTATGAAAATATATATGGAAACACATCCATTTAATATTTCCACTCTCAGAGAAAATATAGCGTTTATTTTCGAAATGGGCTATCTTTAGTATGTTTAATTAAGGCCTAACTAACAGTTGGAAATCCTGGATTGTGGATTAGTACAGTATATCCAATGTGTGACCATATCCTTCGAGTATGATAAAGCTTAGCTGTTCTAATTGTTTCTCCATTTTAGATGGGCTTCAAGCTTTACATATGATTGGTCTCTATATCACTGAAATTTGCACATCTAATTGTAATTGTAAAGAGTTGCCCGAATAACAATGTAAGCAAATCGCACTAGATACGCACAGGAGTCGCATCTGTCGGATGCTCTTGAAGTCTTAAATGTAAAAAGCTGTTGCTGAATTGCTGTGAAACTGTGGGGCTGCCGCCCAAATTGAAATCAAGTCACGTATTTGATTAAACATGGCGACCGGCCATGTTAGACGCTGAAAATTTGCTACCCGGCTAACGAGGCGAGGCGACAGTTGCAGGAGCTGCAGAGTTTGGCCTGGCGTTGGGGCTGGCGTTGAGGCTGGGGCTGGGAGACACAACTCCATTCGAGTCCACCCAACTCACCTTCACATCCGCTTCGAGAGCGGAGACGAGGTGAGCTGACGAGACCATCAATGGCCTAATTGCACTTATTATAGCCATGGACTCCGACTCCAACTGGGAGTGCGACTCGGTCCCGGAGTGTGCCTCGAACGGGGGCTAAGAAGTCATTATGAAATTTCCCATCACACTTTCAGAGGTGGCTGGCAATGGCTGCAGCCCCTTTCAGCATTGTTCGCTCGATTTTTAAATTGAAATTTGAAAATTAATTGAAAATTTCATGGCAACTAATTTGAAATAGTTGAAAAGCTTGGTAGAGCCACAAGATTAGCTCCTGGGAGTTTTCTGTAGGTCCCAGCTCCCAGACCCAGTTCCAGTCGCAGTTCCATCAGAGCAGACCTTATCCAGTCCCCCTCTTCTTATCTTTCCCTCCCCTTCTTTTTTTTTTTGGTTTCTCCTTTGCCTGACTTTTTCATCTTGGCTTTCCACCTCCCTGCGTCTGCTGCTGCATTTCAACCGCACCGCACAGCACAGCAACGGAGTAACAAAATAAGTTGTATGCGGTTTTACCCGCTGTCTCTCTCTCTCTCTCCCCCCTGCGTCTCCCTCTCTGTTGCTCTTGGACTATTTTGGGCCTTTGGCTTGGGTGGTGGTGGTGGTGGTGGCGGTGGCACGCAAAACAACACCAACTACAATGACGGCTTCTTGCCACAAAAGCCATAGCCATTCGGCATCGGCCATAATGCGAAATGTTGCGATACGTGCCTACACATATAGGCATATACATACAGACAGTACATGCTGAACATTGATGCCATGCACACAGCCACGTCCATACATACATACATATGATGTGTACATATATTCATACTTTTAGTGTTTTCTTACTTTCATGCATACATGCATACTTATGTATGTCTTTGCTGCACGCGTACTACACGCAACTCAATATCAGCAACATGGCGTCGCCGTCACATACTGCTCCGTGTACACACACACACACGCACACGCACACAGAGCTGCCACATACATATAAGAGAGATGAAGAAGGAAAGCAACAGCGGCAGCTTTAAGAGAAAAAAAGAAAGAAAGAAGCTGCAGGCAGCCACGGGCATAAGGCAGAAGAAGATGGCTAGCACCAGCGACACACGCAGTATATGGCGGTGGAGGGCGAAGAGGAGGGGGAAGAGGAAGAGGAGAAGATGCAGCAATGCTTTCGTTGGAATTTCGTGGCTTGCATTTTTTTTTGTTTTTTTGTTATTTCTGTTGCGGTGCCCTGCACTTTTTCATCTTCATCTCTTTATTCTTCTCTTTGTTGCAGTTTTTTTTTGCGGTTTAACGTTTTGTAAGCATTCTGCATTGTTTTTTTTGTTTGTTTGCTTTTCTTACATTTTCTTCTACTTCTTCTCGGGCATTTTGTTGTTTGCATATTATATGTAAATTCTTTGCCAAGAAAATATGTACATAGTAGGTGGGGATGTTGGGGCTGTAAGAGGTTCTCAAATATTAAGTATACGCAACAGGGTACGAGCGCAAGGAATCGTCAAGTATACGCCAACAGTTGGACTTGAGGAACATTTGGGGATACATTTAAAAAAATTAAGAGTCTTAGATGACACGTAAAAATCTAGATCTGAATAACAAGAATATTTAGTTTCTGATAAGTTTGCCTGAAAAAATGACTAAATTTCGATTCATTAAATCGAATAGAACTGCAAATTAACAATCAATATTATTATCATGCAGTAAACTGTATAGACTTGTCGATATTTATACTGCAACACCACTAGTGTCTATTTCAGGCAATGGATTATGAACATTTCAATCCCTTAAACTATATAATCAACGCCGGCTGTCTTAGAGCTCGTACACCGTCTCTAATCGACCATGTCATGCCATGCCATGCCCGATGCCGCATACAGCACACACCCCACTCACACATGACCCAACTATTAAGCCAATCGCATGCTGGCCATCAACGTGTCACTCCCACTCCCACTTCCATGGCCATGGCCAGCCTAGTCCCCGTCCCCGTCCCTGTCCCTGTCCCTGTCCCTGTCCCAGTCCCAGTTCTATTCCTTTTGCCAACATTGGGAAGTTTGCGACGATGAGCGTATTGATGGTGCTGACTGACTGCCGCTCTCTGATTCGGATTCAGATACAGATTCCGACTCTGACTCTGACTGTGAGTGTGATTCTGATTCCGATTCCGTTTGCTGATGGAATGCCATGTTAGATGACGGCAAACATGCCGCTCCATGGCAAGAGTCGGGGCCAGGCTGACTTAATTGCATATTTGCATAGGCGCACAGCAGAAAAACACAGAAACTGCACACACAGATGCACATCTATATACACACTAGTGCACATATCCACACACAGATACGCACATAGATACATACACACTCTGTAAGTAGAACACGATTGGAAAAAAGGCCATGCAACCATCAACAGCGCCACAGCAGCGACGTCGAGGCGCCTGCCTCTTGCAGAATGGGAGATTTTGAGGGTGTGGCCGCGCCATGGAGCAAGGGGGGAGGAGCTGCCAGAGAGCCAGCAGGGGATACCAATTTGCATGCAAAGGTAGAAACTGCAGCGAATGCAACAGCCAAAGAAATATGCCACCTATTTTTTCCTTTTTCTTTTCTCTCTCGCTTTGTGTTGCTCTCTCCTCTCCTTTGGCTGTCTTGTTGCCGCAGCGGTAAAGGCAGAGGCAGCAGAAAACCAATACGAATCCAATTTATCCAACCAGCCATATATCCATCAATCCCGCCGTGCATCTATCAATACATCAAGCAAAGCATTCCACCAATCCATTCATTTCCATAGAAATGTGCGAAGATTATATGTTTCGTCAAACGCGAAATTGCTCACGAATATTCCGGGGCGACTGTGCCCCAATCCCCAATCCTCCCCAAGACCCCACCCCCAACTGTTCTCCGGTTGCAACCCCCCCCCCCCCCCACTCCCCCTTCATGCAAGTGGTTTGGTGCCAGAGTTTGCACTGTTTCTCTTGTTGTTTCCCTCATCTTTTTAGCTTGGCCCGAAAGAGTTGAAGCTGCTTTTGAGGCTGCACACTGTGCCCGACGCTCCCCGCCCGACTCCCGACTCCCGACTCTTTGGGCTGCCATTGTTGTTGCTGCAACTAAAACGGGGCGTATGAGTATTTCCCTGCCCTGCCCCCCGAAGGGTGTTTAGGGCTTGGTCTTAGGTTTGGTGTTGGGTTTGGCTCTTGCGGCTTTTCTCCCCATACTATTTAAAGGTGTCTGCCTTTAGAGTCGCACAGTCAATGTGCGAAAGCTTCTGATAGTACATCATTTGCATTGTCTTCCCGTGAAACCGAATAAAAACGTAAAAACGGGGAACTTTAGGATACTTTTGGCATGTGGGCTGGAATGGAAACATCCTTTGCCCCTAACCTGATCAATTCTTTCCAATTCATGTGAATACTCTCCTTGTTTGCGTTTATAACCATATTTAAGACATCAAGCGTTCAATCCAGATTTGCTGTATACCATCAATTAGAGTTAAATATTAAAGAGAAGCAAGTCTAACTTAGATGTTATCAGAAGAGCACTAGAAGGCAAGGAGCAGGAGTCGAGTCACAAAAGCTTTTTTAATATTTTTTTCCACATTGACGACACATTGCGTAGAAGCTCTCATATTGCAGGGGAGTGAAGGTGTCTCTCTAGAGACTATCTGAGGGTAGGGTACTTTGCATACCTTCGTGGCTATTGTTGTGCCCTCCTTGATATCCGCTTCCGCTTCTTTGGCACCTCGTCTCTGGCAATCCAATGTGCGATGATTGCTCCCTTTGGATGTTACGACCTTTCTCGTCACTTTGTTTTCAAATGCTCTTCTCTCTCCAAGCAGTTAGTTTTTTCCTCCGATTCCTACTCCCACTCCTACTCCGGCTTTCCCTCATTGTGTGGTCCCACCCATTGTGTGGGTTTTCTCCACTTTTTTACCACATTTTTGTTGCAGTTGCAACTTCTACGAGTATTTCTCTCTTTCCCTGGGCTCTTAGTTATGGGTTTCGTTGTTGTTTTCAGCACAACAATTATTCCTTAACTGCACTTTAGCAGCACAAAATGTCCAAAGGCCCACTGAATGTTCATTATAAAATTCCATCAACATTTTCTGCTTCGACTTCTACTTCTCCATTTTTCTCCGTTTTTCCATATGAAGAAAATCGTTCAATACAGATGAAAACAGATAGGGAGAGTAGGAGGGAAAGAGCCAGAGAGAGAGAGAGAGAGAGAGAGAGAGAGTATGCAAAGAATAGAAAAAATTATGACTGTGGCGTTGGGCATTACGTGTCTGTCAAACATTTCCGCCAGAGGTTCCATGTTCCATGACGTTCGCCATCACGGAATACGAAAGCGAACTAAACAACACAAAAAAATGAAAACTAAAAGAAATGCGAATAAGAATCTCGTATTCCGACTACAGGATACCCGCTATTCGTATCTACTTAAATAGGAGAAAATAAGAGCTGGTGTGGGGCCCAACTCCCATCGATTTCACGATGGTGCCATAGTCTCCATAGTTTATACTCGTATAGCCAGGCCTACATAGCCTACAATATACCCTAAAACACGTGGATTGCCAGGTATTATTATGAAAAAAATAAAAGTTTCTTATCTCGGGCGCGCGCACACAAGAAAAAGGAGTGCAAAACCGGGGCCCCAAAACGTGGCCAACAGATGATGGCCAGCGGAGGGGTGCAGGGGTGCTGGTGTGCAGGGGTGCAGGGCTGCAGAGGTGCTGACTTGCAGAGGGGTTAAGCCACCATGGCCGCCATCATCGCCCCGCACGAAGCGAAGCATTCGCGACTCACGTCCAATGCGCGCCGCGGCGCGTTCTGATTCGTTTCGCTTTTTGCATGACTTGAGATCATAAAAAAAGAATTCATATTTTTTTCCTCATTTTTTCCTTTCTGTTTTGTCGGTTGCGTATGGGGCAAGAGTGAGCGAGAGTGTTCGAACCGAAGTTTTACGGGCGTTTTTCAGAGTAGAGCTGGTCATAATATTTAACATACGGTCTCTGCTGCTCCCTCTTGGGGTTGCTTTTCATTAGGCTTCTCCTCCATATTCCATATTCGCCTCGAAGTGCTGATGGCTATGCGCCATATTGGCCCGGTCGAAGGGGGACTCCTGAAATGGTGGCAGGGGGCTAGTGCGGTCAAGAACATCCACCATCTTGCTTTGCCTCATTTGGTTCGTTATTGCTCATTTCTTTCCCTGAGCTGCCAGATTAATGGGTGCGATAAGGTCGCACTGGCTGGTAGGTGTAACCCAAGCCAAAGTCCCGGCCAAGACCCTAACCCAAGCCCAGACGCCAGGGGGGATCCAAACTCAAGCTCCAGTCATCCTCCAATATGGTAGCAGCCTTCCGCACATCAGTTGGGTTTCCTTTGCCTGCCTTGGAATGCCGTTTTTGGCCAAAATGAAGCCAAAGGGCACCCCCGCCCCGACTCCGACTCAGTCTCTGGCCGTCTTATCTTCCACAGCAGATCTACAGCCAATCCCGCCCAATTCCATGACTCACCTCAAGGAGAGGAGCACAAGTTTGGGCTTGATGTGGGTCCGGAAGGTGCTGATGGCAGATAAAAAGTGTTCAGCAATGGAAACTTTCTGTATTTGGGCGTCCCAAAGCCTTCTTTGGGAATGGTAGGTATTTGTAATTCTTTCGCGAGGCAAATGTTTCTGTAAGGCTTTGAGGAACGAGCCTGCAAAACTCCTGAACAAATTGGTTTCTCATCATTTGTCATTGCATGCTCAGCTTTGTTTTTGCTTGGAAGTTCCCATAGCTATGAAAAGTCATAAACAAACATGGAATTATCTATTAAATATCTGAACCAATTTAGCACTTATTTGAAATAGTTCTCTGCTTTCACCTCGGTGTGTTCTGCTCTTTTATTTTTTAATATTTTGTACTCCCCTCAATGATACACATACCTAATTGGATTGTTATCTATGAACCCCGCAAGGTCCACAGCCGCATGTTGACCTCGAAGAGAACTTTCCACAAATGTGACCCAGTCCCTGCCTGCGTCAAGCCACATCTTGTTTGCACAGCTGCACCGATCTTTCCCGCATATAAACGACAGCTCCGGCACTTGCCGCTCATTTAATTGCTCTAGCCATGAGGTGGCTTTGGTCTGGAGATCTTTCCCTTGTCACTTTCCTGCAGCTGCTCCTCCTGTGGAGAGTGAGCAGCCAGGGTATCCAGCCTCGCATCGTGGGAGGCACCACCACATCCCAGTCGGCGGTGGGTGGGTATGTGGTGAACCTGCGCTATGATGGTACCTTCTACTGCGGCGGTTCCCTGGTGAGCAGGATGTACGTGGTGACGGCGGCCCACTGCGTCAGTGGTTACCAGGCGAGCCGCATGACGGTTCAGGGCGGAGTGAGCAAGCTCTCCCAGACGGGGGTAATACGACGCGTGGCCAGGACCTTTGTGCCCAGCACGTACAGCAGCTCGCGGCTGAATATGGACGTGGCCGTTTTACGGCTGCAGAGCTCCATGACGGGCAGCAACATCGCGACGATCCCGCTGTGCTCGGTGCAGTGGAGTCCCGGAGACTACATGCGGGTCTCCGGCTGGGGAACCACGCAATCCGGTAGCTCCCAGCCCTCCAACCAGCTTCGCACCGTGCAGATCCAGCTCATCCGGAAGACCGTCTGCCAGCGGGCGTATCGGTCCCAGGACACGCTGTACGCCTCCACCTTCTGCGCCCGCTCCTCGGGCAAGGACAGCTGCACAGGCGACTCGGGAGGAGGTGTGATCTACAGGAATCAGCTCTGTGGCATCGTCTCCTGGGGCCTAGGCTGCGCCAACGCCAACTATCCTGGCGTCTACACGAGCATCCATCGGGCGCGCAGCTTCATCGTCAGCTCGATGAACAAGTGAGCCCTGAACTGGGACGGAAGTTGTTACTTTTATTAATAGTTGGTTAAAATATTAATTAAAAATCGTTAAGGTAAAGTGCGCAAGCGTTGACGTGGATGCTGCTGATGCATACTGATGATCAGGAAACCCTTCTTGGCCGGCCCCAAACCGGATGAGCGATGGGCGAATGAAGATATCAGCTACATATCTGCTTTGTGCCCAGGCCGCATGTAAATTGCAACACATCCATGCACATTGGGTGCAGCACTAAGGAATAGTGGAAGAAGATGTTTGTTAGATAACAGACAGATGACAGCTAATTGAAAGAAGTACTCAAAAGAAGGTTTAAGGTAGCTTATAGACAGGTACCCCGAGCCACAGGCAGGCAGATAGAAGATTATAGAAAGGAAGATTCAAGTAGGTGGAAGCCAGGAGGGTAACTCTCATCACTTGAACCACTGTGCCCTGGACCACCACCACGCCTTCTACACCACTCCAAGGGCCCTTCATCCGATCCACCGATGAGTGGCCACTTCCGTTTGTTGACTTTGTTTGTCGCGCGCTAATTTAAAGCCTACTGCAAGCTATTTCTACCTTGATTTGCATTGATTAGGCTCTTCCAAGGCTGCCTGTTCCTGTGCCCACAGCGGAAGGAAGCAAGCCACCACCGCCACCGTGGCACGGGTCACTCTGGCCAGGGTAAACTTTCATATCCCGTCGATCGATTGCCTCTAATTTCAGTTAAATTAAGTGCAGTTAAAGCGCCACTTAACACGTGCTCCAGCTGCGGCTGGTCAACGATCTGGCGACAATGAAACGGACCACAGCGGATCGTGCTCATTTGTATAATTGACAAGCCACGGGGATCACAAAGCGGTCTCGTGGAGCTGAGGCGACCCGCTCGTCGAAATGAGCCTATTTAGGTTCAAATTGCAATTAATAAGCTTGCATTATGGCGATTTCCATAACTGCCGCCGGATGGAGGACCGCAAGTGATCTGCAACTACGACCAATCGTTGGGAGATTTGTGGCAATTTCTGAAGCATTTCTTGCGGCTAATGAGCTCTATTTACTCAGTTCAATTGCTGCTATATAAAATATATATGTTATTTCACAGATATGGGAAATACGGATGGTACTCTACGGAATATAGATACTTGGCTGTCGTTCCTTTTAAATTGCGGCCAGTAAAAGCACTCAGCTCATATTCAATCAGTCGTGCATTGATTCACGGAACTGGTAACCAAAATAAGGTGCTAATTGATGCGAGGAGGTGGAAAACTCTGACCAATTTCCAACCAAAAGCTTTTCCCATTGTAAGGACAGACCGACGGACAGATCCACGGCGGCGGGCAATGGCAATTGACAGCCACAAATACACAAATTAGCCAAGGTATGAATAGGTATGAATGGGCTTGAATAGGTGGAAACAAGCCGGGCTCTACTGCCGCTAATCAGCTGCCTAAATTATTATTATTAAACTCGTTCGTACGGGCTGGCCAATTATTCTGACAGTTTCTGCTGCTCTTGGCCCCCCCCCAGCCAATCGCAGAAGATTGAATAAAAACTTTTGCCGTGGTCGATGGACAATTGAATTACAATTACTCGCAGTTCCTACAGTGGGAGGCGGAGGAGTATTCTGGCTGGGCAGGGAGACAGGTGCTGAGGTTGCTTATTAGTTTATTACATCAACAACAAATCTGAACGAACGCTAATTAAGACACAAATAATCGAACGTGCCAACACTGAAAGCCAATAATAAGCCATATTGTCTGTCCAAGAGGGTTGACACACCGCGCGGGCCGGTAGATACCTTTTGGTGGGGGTGCGGGGCTTAGTTGGTAGTAGCGGTTGCTAATGGGCGGCCGAAGCGACGGCAGCCCAATAAAGTTGTCGAGGCCAAACAGCTACCTACCCGACCACTCAACGGAAAACTATGCAAATGTCTGGAGTTCAATCAGTGATGGCGGATGGGCTTGAAATCAGCCAGTACTGGCATTTATTTTAGCTAGGATTCAAATATATCTAAGAAGACAGAGTTGTGAGGCAGTTGAGGAATGCATTTGATAGTATAATTCACGAAAAGAAGAGCTTTGTGCAATTGTAGATATCTAAAGATTTATCTTATTTCTTCTTTATTTTCCTTTGGGTAAATCTAGCTTTTTTCCGCCTATCTCCCTACGAGTATGGCTGCCAGCTCTGTATTTTTGGGACCTTTTTGGTTTGCGTGAGCAACCCGTCTGGTGGGGTGGGGGCCACCGCCACCCACGGGCTGCGGTATTTGAACGACACGCCCAAATCGTCCAACTTGCATTGGCAAAGGGCAAACTGAAAACATGGAAAACAGTTCGGGAAACGGTCGAACGGGTGGCAGGGGGACAGCGGGACACAGGGCAGACGGCTCTAACCCTTAGAGGAAAAACCAACCACCGCGCAGCCAGTGAGCGACCGCAGCCCGCAACCTGTAAAAAGTAAACAGCAGTAGAGGGAGTGGAGTGGGTGTTGTAGGTGGAGGTAGTGGTGGATATTGATGTGTGTGTGTGTGTGTGTGTGTGCCTGTGGTTGTGGCAATGGCGCGCTGTGGCATGAAAATGTAACCGCAACAGAAGCGGTAAAGAATTGGACAGGGAAAGGGGAGCAGGCCGTGCAGGAACAGGCGTTTGCTTATGTAGTCCGCCTGTCGGCTGGTCTTCTGTGCTACCCCCTGTGTAGGTGTCTAGGCATAATATATACATATGTATGTACACATAACGGCTCTAACAAAAAGTACATTTTCTAGACAGAGAGGCAGATATTGAGGCGGCGAGAAAGAGGGTGGGAGAGGGGGGAGAGGGGAGTTGCCCATTGAATCTTTTGACGTTCTTTGGGGACCGTCGCCGGAACGGAAGTGAATGGCACATTATGTTGCCGCTGCTTGACATGCCCCTGTCGCTATACCCTGCCAGAGGATATTATGATTTCGAAGACAAGGTGCTTGCAACGTTGAGAAGTAAGCACTTACAACTGCCATTGCAACTGCGATCGTACTGGTTTTTGATTTGTTTTTTTTATAGTTTAATCAAGCCAAATCTTTGAAACCAATAGAAACAATACTAACAATTGATCTGCAAGGGTGTCAAAAGTTTCGGCCCCCCACGAAAGCGTTTCATGCCTCTTGTCGTTGTTGCTGTTGCTGTTGCTGTGCGCATCCGGGCCGGGGGTCGAACGAACGTCAGAAGGCAGTTTGAAGTGGCATGCCCCCTGTCTGATAGCCGTGTTGGAGGGGTGGCTGTAATTGGATGGGTAGACCAGGAAGACCAGGACCTATGTATGTATGTGCTTCGGCCATTATGTACTTGTACGCATTAGAGCGACATAATGTGGCTCTTCTCCTAGTGTTTCTAGTCCTTCTAGTGCTCCTAGTCCAAGCAAACTGTTTAAGAAGTTGAACAAGTATTCCTACAGCCAGTGCGGTTTAAGTTTTCACAAAACTGTTCCTGCACCATGGATGCAATCCCATTCCATCATCATCATCATCATCATCATCATCATCCACAATGTGACTCCTTTCGGACTGGACTGGTTTTTGGTAGCGACAATTCGATTGAAAATAGACCTAGAAGTGTCACAAATGAAAGGGAGAGACAAGGAGTGAGAGGCAGAAAGAGTGGCATCGACATCAACATCGACATCGGCAACATTGTCATCATCAAAATCCCATTAGCAACGTATTCAAATGCGCTCGAGTGTAAAACAAGCCACATTCAATGCACGCACTCCCTGCTACCATGCCTCCATGCCACCATGCCACCATGCCACACTCCACATGCCGCATCGGACACACACATTCATTCGGGTAGAGTTCGGAATCATTCATTTACAGTGGCGACATTACGCATCCGTTCCCCTACTCCCCTCCAATTTGCATTGATTCGAGAGAGGCGAGAGATCCTTAAAAATCACTGACAATGCTAGCCTACTTATGGGCCAACAGGCAGCCCGAAACCGTACCGAACCGAACTCGAGAGGAACGCCGCCCTTTGACCCCTTTGAGTAGTTGCAGTTTATTCGAGTCCCATGTCCCTGTCCATGTCCCATGTCCATGTCCATGTCCATCCAATCAACCATCAGTTGATTCCAATTACAATCCCAAATTCGGATGTTGCGCCTACCCCACCCCTCAGAAATTGGAGCTCTCGAATTAGCATTTCGGTGGGAGGTTGGGTGTTCGGTATGTGTCCAATATTTCTACCATTTTCATGTCTGATTTGAAGTGAGCAACAGGACTCGAGTCTCTAATCCGCAAATTTGGTTATTATGCTGAGCCAAGTGGTGTTAATTGGGGATCGTATGGACAAAGATCTTTGTGCTGAACAAGCGAGGGAATGGTTGATAATGTGCATAGTTCACGGGAACAACAGTTTGTCTGGATAGAGCCAAGAGTTTTCTTTGCAAGTGGTCAGGGACCTTCAGTCCAGTCCACAGACCCATGCAGTCATTTCTTTTAAAATCAGCAATCCATAAAAGAGTGAAGAAATCGAGTAGCATTCGATGTTGCTATAACTAGGGGAATTTGAGAATAATTCGTATTGATGAAATAAATACTATAGTTAGTTATCATCTCTAACAGATAAAGATCTGTTACCCCATAAATGCACGAGTATGTATATAGTAATTGTACAATCCACTGGGTCCTTTCAAATCGTGGCACAGTGAGTGAAAATGCGGGGAAAATGAATCAATTGAATGAATGACTTAACGATGTCATTGATGATGCTGGGGATGTCAACAAAAGGGGCATTATCAAGGCGCCCAACGACCCTGAAGAGCTTTAAAGCGAATTAGCAGACCACACGCGTGAAGCAACACCGCCGTCCGACCGCGTATCCCCAGCCCTCCAGCCATCCAGCCCGCCAGCCACACATTCAGGCACCTCCCCCAGCCTCTGGAGAGCTGGAATTGCTGATTGCTTCGGAAAAAAGGGAAGCGAAGCAGCAGGAGCATATGCTGAAAGTCCTTGAGAGACGAATGCGGTGGCTGAAAGTCCATCCATCCCGCTTGCTCATACACTCGGCTTTCGGTGGTGGCATGCCCCGCCAGTCCTGCGGTGCGGCATATGCGTGCGATTTGGATTTTGATTTGATTTGATTGCGGCGTCAACTTAATTAAGCGACCAACTACCAACAATGGGCAACAAATTGAAACAGCAGTCGGGCATTTGAAGTTCAACTGGATCATGGAGACAGAGGAGGGGAGAGCAGCGAGTGGGGCAACCAGAGGGGGAGAGGCATTTGTAATTCCTTTTATTTCGCTGCCGCCAAAAGTCATTGAAACGTGTAATCTGCAGCACGTGCGCAGAGATGCCGCCACCTCAAAGGCCAGGCCATGGAAAGCGGCAGGAACTTCTACATTGAGATAGACATAGACAGAGTCCCTGAGAGCAACTTAAAATTCGGCCAGGACTATGGACTTTAAAGGAAGGCAACATAATTCATAGAGCTGCTGCTGCTGCTGCCGCTGCTGCTTCTGCTGGTGGTGGCGGTGGTGGTGCAATTAGATGGCGGCACAGGTTACCACCTACCGGATGGTCGGACAAGGATGCGGATGAGCAAGGATGAGCAGGAATTCGGCTGCCACCGACGTCGCTGGCACTGCCACTGGCACTGCCGCCGCCTCCGTGTAATTAGTGTCAGTTGCGGAGTCACATTTGGTTGTCGTTGTAGCTGTTACTACATTTGGCAACGCCTCCTCCAACGAAGGCCGGCTGGCCGTGGTTCGGTGTCGGGGTAGGGGTCAGGGGTCGGGGGTCGGGGTCCGAACAAGATGGATTCCCTAGATGTGAATGTGCCGCAAGGACCAGGACTTCCCCTGCTCTCCACTCCCTGCCCTGCTCATTCATGCATCCGTCCAGATAATTATAATAATTACCTGCGTGAGTGTAGGTTTCCATAGACCAAAACCAAAAACAAAAAAAGTAACCAAAAAAGATACAACAAGAAAAAACAGCCACCAGCCGCAGCAGTGCACAGTGGAACGAAAAGTATGGTATTTGAGATGGTTTTCTAGTGGCTTTTTGAAGGCAATCAAACCCTTTTCTACCCAACTCCAGATTGGTTTCGAATCAAAGCTACGTTTCTATTCCTTGAGGTTCCATTTTAGGATTCCAATGCTATTTTCAGTATCTCTGATTTTAGTTCTCTCTGCCTTTCTACCACTGTGTCTGGGCGGCACGCAAACAAAAGGTCCAGTCCAGTGGAGGAGACTCATTTCTATGTCATTGTTTGAGCCAGGTCCGCTCTCTACTCTCTCCTCGCTGCCTCTCTCTCTCTCTCATCTCAGCCGCCTGCCTGCATGCACTTTGCGTTTCGCATCGCCTGACCCAGAGCCAGAGCCAGGGCCAGAACCCGAGACACATCTGCGTGCGGTGTGTGTCTATGAGTGGGTGTGCGTGTCTATAATTATCTGCCGTTAATAATATTCAAATAGCTTCTAAATATATCCGAGGCAACAACAACAGCA
Organism: Drosophila persimilis; assembly: GCF_003286085.1. Taxonomy (NCBI): domain Eukaryota; kingdom Metazoa; phylum Arthropoda; class Insecta; order Diptera; family Drosophilidae; genus Drosophila; species Drosophila persimilis. Next base: position 13,622,371 of record NW_020825289.1, read on the forward strand.
GCATCGAGCCCATCGACAAAGTGGGCTTAGTCGCTAAGCGCAGCCATTGTGTCTAATTGCAGAGCCCGAAAAAAACAGGGCCAAAACGGAACTCGGCCAGAGCCTAGACCCAGATGCAATCGTCCGATAGGCATTGAACCGCACACAAGCCCGAAACCCAAGCCAAAACCCAAAACCGAACAAACTGATTGCCTTATCAACGATGAACCCGATTGGGTAGGCTAACAAATTGGCTTATTTGTCGCCAAATGCAAAAGACCGCACCGCAAGGAAACGGGGGCTAGCCCGAAGGTTAATAAACTTGACCCAAGAGGAAGGCATGGCCAGGGTCTGGAGAACGGTGAGGTAGTTCGTCAGGCCGAATAACTGACCGGAGAGGAACTCAGGGACTGAGGAACCGCTAACAAAACGCGCCGGGAGCTGCAGAGCGCGGAGGCACGAGAAATTCTTATCATGCCGCGGCACAGAGAAACGCCAGGAAAACTTCGTTCGCGTTCGCGTTCGCGTTTGCCGTCGCCGTGGCAGTCTCATCTTTGATGTGTTGCCGCCAGAGAAGAGGAGAGCAGAGCGGCGTGCCGCAGAGATCGGCAGGGTGAGGCATCGAGTAGCCTCGATGTGGCCGGTGCTGGAGATGAGATGTCAACGTGGCTAGCTGGCCCGCTCGACTCGCCTGACTGGCCCGAAATTATTTTATTTTTTCTCTTCCTTTTGTTGCAACTGAAAGTTTGCATTCCACTTGTTTGTTGTTAACAAAACGCCGTCCGCCGAGGACTGTCCGGCCACAAAGGAAATTCTCGCCATTCCCCGCTCTCTTCGGCGACATTTGATTGGGATTTGAAGCCAAAGCTGAAGCTGCAGCTGCAGCTGGGACAGGGCTCAAAGCAGAGCTCATCTTGACCAGAAAGCTCTCCCCAAGTCAGACACACGAACTACGAGCAGTTCTCCCAGCTTGTACAACTCTCATGGCAATGGCAGGCCAAGCCCTCGTCGACCATGTGAATGACTCGACTCGCCTTGAGGACTTCAGCGCTGAGCTTTGAATGAATGCTGCTTAAATAGCTTTGGACAGGCGTGAGTACATGTGCATGTGCGGCGACAAGACAACAGAGAGAATGGAGCACAAAACGGAGCACAGAACACGGACTGGACTGGTCATGATCATCCAATGGATCCGACACCATCTTTGCCATTGACGACCCGACTGGGCCAGTGCCGAATTCTGTTCGGTGCGTGAGTTGCAGCTCGGACTGCAATTGCAGTTGCAATTGACTCCAACGCGGAGTGAGGTGGAAATGGAGATGGAGTGTAGTGGAGTGGAGTGGAGTGCAGTGGAGCGTCGGCATTTCTGCACGTTTCCCAAAGCGAGGAAATGCACAAGGCCAGGCTAACCTAACCGTACTGTCTCGGACTCTTTGTACTCGTGGCGGCAGCATTTGAAAAATGTCACATAGTTCGGCCTGAAAGAACTGACCGACAGAGCAACTGCATCTCGCATCTCGCTGGGATTGCAATTGCATGCCAGCAGACGGCGGCCCCGCCCCGCTCATAGCCGCTAATGACTTTGTTTTTGCTCCAACACCTGACTAAATTCAGGTAACTTCTTCTTCATTGCCTAGGCCTGGCCTGGCCTGGGCATGCAGCGAAGTCCACTGTCGGCCAGCTAATTTGTTCACACGCCAAAACAAAAAGCCACGCGTCTACTCTCTGTTGCCGCCTTTGTCTGGCATCAATTAAAGCGCATAATTAATTTATTAGCCGCTAAGAAAATTCAAGTTAGCTTTGGAAACTGTCGTTGCAAGTTCACAAATTGGCAGGCAATTAAATTGCTCGAAATATTATTAAAAATACATGCAGTTGGGTTAAGTCACAGGTGATTTCATTGCGGGAACTTTGGAATATTATATGCAATTTTTTTATAAATAATAAAAAATAGATAAACGTTACAAAATACTTACTTGAATAAGACACTCTCCTTTTCATATTCGACTGCTTGTTGGCGCCCTAAACCAGTTTCCAACCGTTTCACACTGCTTTTGACTGCTTGCAGACTGCACTGCTTCTCCACTGCTTTACAGCAGGACATACGGCAAGCTGTTCAACCGTTGGCGCCAACATTTGAATTCCAAGGGAGTCAGAGACAATTTGTATTGTATCATATTGTTCACGAAAATATTTAAGTTTAATGGACAATTCGCATTGCAGAATTGAATCAATCTCTATATATGTGTACTTTCCATAGCCCTTCAAATTTATAATCTATTTGGGGCTCATAAAGATTAATTTACTGCTTTGCGCCATTACTTTTTACGTTGAAAACCTTTTAACTTAATACGAGGTTGAGATTCAAAAGACAATTGAATATCAAACGAAGTCTCTTTCCCAGAATCGACTTTAATGGCGATTCCTGGTAGTAAAACCGCCAGACAGGCCCAGCATATGGCATAGGGCTTATGGTGTATGACTTTTATTATGAAAATTATCCATAGTCAATTCTAGTCGGGACAATGCAAATTACCATAATTGGGCGTCAATATTTGAACAAGTTTATGACTGCGGTATATTAAGAAAACTTCAAGGGTTGCATTGGAGGAACGAGTGCGTCACTTTGTTTAAATAATTCAATGTAAATTGATTTCAAATGTTATAGGACTATTGAATCGAGGGCTACGCACTGCCCTGACAGAGAAACTGCTCCACCAGGTTATGTCAAATCGTTCCACTATCTGAATTATTCAGTGCATATTGCACAAAGCTCTGGCCGACTCGCGGACATTGAGGACACCTGTCCAGCTGCATTGATAGCTGAGCCCCGGACTCTGGCCAGAGTAATTACATGAACAAATGACTGTCGTATCGCATTCATATGCATAAAAACAAATCAAACTAAACCGAAACCGAAACGAAACGAAACCCGAACCAAGTCAAGGCAATTTACAAAATCGTTGTCAGCAAAATTTCGTTGACATTCTAATGATTTGCCGAATGGCTTAAGACTAAGACGAGACAGTTGGGCCGCTTCGATTCGATTCGCTGATGACTTTGCTGTGACAGTTTGTACGAGTACCGCAATAATTTCAGCAATTTCATGGCTGAGATTCTGGTCTGGGTTGTTCGGGATGCGTATGCAAAAGTTAACCATGAAATGATTGCATCAAATCGACACAAGACCTGAAAACCGTAAAGCGATCTTCAAGATCAGCCACTGAGGCAGAGACGAGGCCCAACCACAGCCCACTTTGCCAGTCCACTGCAAAAAAAAAAAAAAATACAAAATCAGCCGAACAAGAGCTGCATCAGCGGCGGCAACAAGAAAATCCAAATCACATTGGCCACTCCACTTAAGTGTAATCAGAGTCGAAAGACAGGGGCAGCGGCTGTGCCGTAGTCGTGTGGCACACTCCAAAGCGCAACAATTGCAGCTCATTACGATCGTCATCGTCATCAGAGCATTATCATTATATCTTATTCGATCTTAAGCGGTCCAAACCCGAGCCTCGAACCTGTATCCGAGCCAGGGACGAGACGCACGACAAGAACGCGCCACAATCGAGCGATCCTCAATTTTGATCTCAGCCGAAAATTTGTAGCACCCGCCAAATGAAATTGGTCAATAGAGATATGCTCGTAGAGAGAGAGAGGGAGTGTGGCCAGGGGAGACATTTAAATTGCTCTTGGCCTGGTCTGCTTTTTGGGGGGCCTCCTCAATTGCCACTTGGCGCCAAATTTGATGCTGTCTGCCGTCCAGTTTTCACTTTTCTCATTCCTCACTCAATTGCCATCAATTTCATAGGCTTACTTTTGAGGGGGAATATGGGCTAGTTGGGTCGTAATAGAGAGAGGATGATTCCAAGCTGGGAATCCATCGTTGAGATGAGTGAGAGTGTTGTGTTCCAATGTTCGTTCGGCTGCCCACTCAATGAACTTCAGTTCCCCATACTCTGCGTAGGCTCGTCCAGTATCGTATCTCTGCTCTAGACCTAATTGAGTCATTAGCCGGTGGTGACCTCTTAGCATTCCATTAGCTACACCTACATTCCCATGCGTTCCCCCTGCCCACACATGCCCCACCAGCAGCTGCTGCCCTCTGAATCTGAAGATCGTTTGGCACATCAACACCTCATCGGACCCAGGATGCGGATGAGGATGAGGATCGAGATGGAGGCGGAGATGGAGATCAGGCGCAACCGGGAGAGGCGCAACCAAATGATTTCTCACATCAATTTCTCACGCACTAAGTGAGCCACTTAGCGCACATCAAAAATCAATAATCGATTAAATAATTAGAAAATTGTGAAAATTACTGTAATTTTGAAATCAATTCGTTGCATGCCACCACGGGATTCATCATGGGCCAGCGATCGATCGGGTGTCAAACATCAGTCTGAGGCTCAGCTCCAGTCTCCCGTCTCCAGTCAGAGCATAAATAATCACATTATAATAAAATAATGCAATGCCCTCGAAGGAAGCCCAAGACCAAAGTCGCAGTTGGCCCGCTCCAGATTCAATTTAAATGGAAAACACTTTCCTATCGAGTCGCTCCAATTAATATTCGCTGCGTGCTGCGATCACCGCGAGCTGATAAAGTGCGGCTCATATATTTTGTCATAAATTTCAAACGCGCTCGACAGCTGCTCGACTCATCAATCAGCCCCAGTCCCAGTCTCAGTCCCAGGACCAGGACCAGACCCCTCGAAGTCTCCGAGTCGCTCAGTATCCGAGTGGGCCGGCCCCCAGCGGACGTGGAGCGTGCGGACTTTGGCAAACACTCGATTAAAATCAACTTCAATTTGTAATAAATCAAAAGTCCTATCAAAACTATATCCAAGGAATACCGAAAGAAGCGAGGCACCCAAAAGGGCTGACCACTCTCTGTCCAGGGCAATGAAGAAATTTGCAGCGTTCTTCTGCATCCCGATCATGTGGCTGTGGATCCAGGCTCAGACCCGTATGATGAATGGTTATTGATTCGAGGGAATCGCAGGCTCAGCTCTGCTCTGCGGCCCCCTCTGTCCGCCAATAAAACCACGGCCCAGCTTAGTTAGTGGCTCCAGAAAAGTTCAAAGAGAGTTGAGGGGTGTCCAAGCCGGATATAGCGCACTTTTGGTATTTAAATATTACATTTTAATTACTATTATGGGCCTTTCTACAATATAAATCCCATATCTAAATGCAGATTGATTCACTTGCTTCTCAGAAGTGTCAAATGTTATTCTTTAGATATGGATCTAACAAATATTCTTTGGGCCTTGAGGTTTTTAAGCGTAGGCTGATCCTAGCTTAATGTAATAATATAAGTTAGTTTCACAAACAAAAAACTAAGCATGGAGATATGGATGTGATCAGCACTGCAGAAGACATGAACTAATGAGCATCATAGCCTTCTTCTATGGCCCATGGTCATACACAGAAGAGGCCACTCCTCTCATCTTATCCCAGTTCTGCTTCGGGGCACTGTGGATGGATAAAACTAGCTCTAGAAGCAGAAACAGACACAGAAACTGAAACCGAAACCTGTCGTGAGGAACAACTCATCAAGCAGACACTCAATAAAAATGTCAGTAGTTGTTATTGTTATTGTTATAGCTATTATTATTATTATTTGTTGTATTCCAAATGCATTACAATGTTATGTAGTCGGGTACATACATTCATATGTGTACACACTTACATACATACATATATAAATAGTACCCGCATGCTGGTTATTTTTTATCGCCTGAGTGTTGGCGTTGATTTGCGGACTGACTTGGGTCGTGTCCGTTGCTCTGGCTCTCTGGCTGTTGTTGTTTTTTTGGTTTTTGTTTTTGCCAGTTGGGGGACTTTGCATGAGTCATGTCGAGATGTCGTGAGTTATTTTTTACATTTGCCAAAGGAGCTCCAAGCCCAAGCCCCCAACCAGGCAACGTGCATACATACGTGCATACATACATACACATGTATAGCATGTACATATGTGTGGTTGTTGTAGTTGTAGTTCGTTATCTTGGCACGAAACGTGGCTCTGACTCTGGCTCTGGGTCTGTCTCTGTCTCTGACTCTGGCTCTGACTCTGGCTCTGTTCGGGGTCTGTCGCTGTCGATGCCAATTGCAATGTGAAATGTTGCCTCACAAAATGCCGCGCGTCAATATGCAAAATACATGCCACGAGAATCCACGGCAAACGGCAAATGGCGACGGCAAAGGCAACGGCAACGGCAACGGCAACGGCAACTGCAACTGCTTCAAAGGCAAATTGAATTGCAACCTCAGGGCACTGGATAGAAGGAAATGAGTCGGCCAACCGGGCCAAAGAGTTCTTGGCCGGTTATACTCGTAGTTAGCCAACCGAAAGTGAAAAATAAAGTAGTGGGAGTTTGGCTAGAAGGCGGCCCGGGATGGGGAAGCCGTACCCAAAGATAGAGGCACGATTCCGTGTGATTTCTTTCCTAGAGCGTTTGCGGCATTCGTAAAATGCAACGCCATCTAGCAGCTCTTAACCCTCCCAAAGCCAAGGCTCAGGAAGCCCCCTTACTATATTTACCTCATATAGTATGCCAAACATCAATTGGGAAATTTTGCAAAAAAAAGAGCTCAAAGCCCCGCTATAAAATGGAAATTTTTATTTTATAAAACTCCAATGAAATCTCTGAATCTCTCTAGTTGTGTTATAGAGGAAACGTTCACTTGAGATCTATCCTTATCCTATCCTTAAAACCTTAAAATGCCAGAAAAAGATATTCAAATCTGTGTCTAGCGGGTTAAATTCTCTGAGGTCTCTCCTGTCTCTGTCTGTGAGTTTTCTTGAGTTTTCCAACACCCCGTTGATCATGATCCACCGCTTAGCGCCAAATCACCGAAAATACGAGTATCGACAACACAAATCAAAGTCCATAATTAGCCCGATGCAAAGCGGATTGAATCGATTGAATCGCCTCAGATGGATCCAACGGATCGGATCGGATCGGATCGGATTGGATTGGATGCGATTGGATCGGTCTGTGTCGTGATGTGATTTACTTCGTGTCCAGGCCCTGGCACTGTGCACGCAGTGGCAGTGCGGCCCAAGATGGGGGAAGGAATCTGCGATGGAGGGCAGCCGTTTGGGCCATGCCCAAATTAAAGTGTCTGCAGACCGCAAAACGTCCATCACAGTCGCAGTGGAAGAAAGGGCAGGCCAAGAGCGAGCAGAGAGCAGGCAGTGAGCAGGCAACAACAAGAAACAAGCCAATAAAATTGTCATGCATTGACAAATAACATGGCCAGCAAAGCTTAGAAAAATAGACAGCCCATAGGGGAGAAACAGAGAGGGGCACAGAGGCAGAAAGATGCGAACGAAGAACCTCCGAGCCAGGTCCAACCCGAACAAAGCCAAAGTGTTTCCAGCAAAGAAAACGAAGTCAAGGGGAAAAATGGCGTTTGCCGCAGCCAAAAAGGCAACAGCAACAACGTCTAAAATGTTTCCAATACCCTTACTAAGAGTCTTTTTGTTTTGGTGGGCTTCAGATGCAACAGGAATACCAGAGATCGAGTCCCCCCACTACATAAAGCTCGCACTAGAAAATCAGTAAATAAAACCAACACGACCGAAAATGTCTTAATCATATTATGTCCTATAATCACTAATGAATCTGCAAGAGTATCTGAAGCTTCGGCACCAGAAGCGAATCTTCCTCGCTTGATTTTTTTCTGTGTTCCTCTTCTGCTTTTGGCCAGAGTCAGAGTCTCGGTCTTGGGCCGGCTTTGAGTCTGAGTCTGGGCTGCATTGCGGCTCCCACGCCTTCAAAATACAATATGTTAACAAACACGCTGCCAAGTGGCTGACAGCTTGCCGGCAGTGGGGGTGTGCAGTGCTGGAGGAGGGGACGCTGAAGATTTCTTGTGAAACACAGCAACAACAACTGCATTGCAGCCATGCCAAAGATGGAGGCGAGCTTCGTTTCTTTTTTTATATTTTTTGGTCTTCAAGGGCCCCCCGCAGCCAACCAAGGCGCGCATAATAACCCCGGCCAAAACGTGCGCAGATTTCCAGCAGACGATAAAGCACAACAAGGGGCAGGCACAGGCACAGGCACAGGCACAGGCATACGGCACGGAGCGGGGGAGAGCGGAGCGGAGAGGGAAAATAAGATGAAAAATAAGCAGGACAGGACCAGATCGGATCCATGGCTGCCATGGGTCCATGGCTTTGGCAGCCATTTTGCTGCCGTGGCCCTCAACCGATGGCTGTGCAGCTGCAACAGCCACAAGAGCAGCAACAACAGCGAGTTGCATGCAAAGCAACAGAAAAGCAACAGCAGCCTCAGCCAATTTGAAGTTTCTTTTTTTTTCAAGAACACAAAGACAGATAGATAGACAGACGGACAGATACATGGCTGTTGTATGGAGAAGTATACGTATCTGTCAGATGGATTTGCCGCATCTGCATTCTGTCTTGTCTCGGTCTGCCTCCTCGCATCGATCAATGTTTGTCTTAAGGTCTGGCCTCGACTATCTCTGCGAAATACTCGTGCTTCAAGTTGTCTCTGGGACGACTTCCTCCGGCATCCATTCGCCTGACATTGAGAGACACCGACACCGACACCTTTCGACTTTTCAGCTTGAACTTTGACTGCTGCAACAAGGGTCTTTCCTGGGTACTACTACACAGGGGAACCACGTGAAATGGTCAAATCTGGTTGGATCTGGCAAATGCAGCCTACTTTAAATGATAGAACACGTCCGAATCCTAGACACAAATAATTACTCTGCCGTAGTCAATGAACTAAATAGAGTGAGGGATCAGATTTCATGGTTATGGTGCGATTACAATTACAAGGTATATCTCGGCTTCTACCAGGTGTCGACCGGTGCAAGAAAAGGTACCCAGTACTCAAAGAGTATAGGGATACAGATAATAGTTTCGTTTGTATACATATAGATATATTCTTGATCAGCATCAATATTCGAGCTGATATAGCTGTCCTGTTCGACGCCTAATTAGTAGAGACTTCATACAAGAGCTAGAAACCCTACATTTTGTGTCTCCTGAGATACTCTTTGAATATCAAGCTAAAGCAAGTGTCTTTCCCCAAACCCTCAAAAGGCGATCATCTTTGGCATCCAGAGGTAACCAAAACGCAGAACTATAGAGAATGGACACATCTACCAGATTCTCCCTCTACTAATGCAAAAGGACAATGTGGAAAAGGTAACTTGAAGTATGAGAACAGACAAACATTAGGGGATTCGGAAGAACACGTAGAGTCAGAGAGGCACTATTGCTTTTCTTCTTTGTGAATGTTGCTCCCCTTATATTTTTTCGTTTTTTATAGAAGTAAATCATTTTCTATTCCTTCAATCGACACTCAGTCAAATTAAGTATCTCAAAGATGCAAAATGCGAAATGCGAACTGGTAAATGACAAACTCTGGCTAATGATGATGTCCTCCCGTTAGTTTAAAGTTGCACATACAGCTGCTGCCTTTGATGTTCGAACTGCCACCAAATGCTGCACCCAACTGCGTGCAAACTCAACCTGTATCTATTAGCAGGGGCCGCAACTATTACTTAATAGCCGATGACCACGTATCCTGGGCAGGGGTCTGCTCATGGGCTTGTGTATGGGAGTTGGGCATGGGCTTGGGACGAGCCGCGCCGCGCCGCGCCCCTCCGCGTCGCGTAGCTCCTTTTGGCCATATGCGAAATGCGTGTAATTAGCTGAAGCATTTCAAATTGCAAACTGCAAGAGCGGCCACTGCCACGCTGCAACTGCAACTGCAACTGCAACACCAGCAGCAACAACATCAACCAGATTGCATTTGCTCGTATAATTTCCGCTGCGGCCTGGCGTGGCTCGGTGCGGTTTAGTGTGGTTTTGTGTGCTGTGCACTTTAACTTTAAGTTTCAGCTTTTTGCATCTAATGATCAGTCTCTCTCTCTAATGCCCATACATACATATGTGTATGTATGTATGGATACATATGTACGTACTCGCATAGTCTTGGCTCGGACTGGAAACTAGTTGGCCCGATACATCAATTAAATTTGCATTTTAATTTGACGTTTCGTTTTGTTTGGCCCGGCCTGGTGCGGAGCTTATGATTTATATGGGAGCGGGAATGGAACAAAAAGCAGTTGATCTTGTCGCGGGGTTAGCCTAACGATCAAGCGATCCAGCGATCCAGCGATCAGCCGATCTCGACCGATATCCGAGCGAGCAGCTTGTTTAACTAGTAAATCTATGGGTTTTCTCTCGATCCGAGTCAATGGAGCAGCTGCACTGCCATGAGCTGTCAGCGTTTCCGCTCCACGTTGGAGAGTGCGAGATTTGGTGCGGGCCTGGCGCCCGCCATCTGACAGGCGGGGGACGGGGGGTACCGTACAGGTACAAGTACTCGGGCCTGGTTTGGGGTCACAGACGCATGCAATTTGAGCCGCGGCAGGCATAAATTGTTGCATGTTAAAAGGAAGTTAGCCCACAGCCCATAAACATTTGCTCGCCAAAACAGAAAGGCTGGTACAAAAAACACAAAAAACTTCCAGCAGAAACCACAAAATGAAGGCGCGCAAAGACGTTTATATAACGGGTTAGCTGGGCCACCCAACCCCACCGTGCCCTCCAACCCAAAAAACAGGCAGTCAGTCAGCCAACCGACGAAGCATACAGCCAGTCGACCGCAGACAGGTCCCGAAAACACCTAACGCCGCCCACACATCACCAGAGATGAGCAGCATTTTGGAAAAATTGCAATATGATAACCAGAGCCCGACTCGATCCCTGAAGATATAAGAAAACTGTTTATCTACTGAGAAGTCGGACAGATGGTAAGTCCTTTAATATACCAGTATCTACAAGCTACTCACTCAATAATATCATATTCAATTCATTGAAGTTCACCGAATAACAGCTAAATTTCAACCATATAATTATTTGTTTGAAGATCGTCTGCGTAGCTTGAAATGTACAGTGTAAAAACACATTTCAAAGAAATAATTACAAAGAATGATCAATGCATCTATGCATGTGTGAAGCACATCCCAATCAGAAGCCAAACCCAACTATACCCCGCTGCATTTACTCATCACTGACAGCCCTTGGCCCTGCCCATGCCTATGCCCCCTGCCATTGCACACAACATTACACCGGTCTCCACTCGTCACCCGCCCTGGCAAGGGACATGCATCTCTGTCAAAATGCAAGGCGCGAATTGTAAATTTGCAAATGCCGGAAACGCAAATTTTCCAAACTTGTTACCCGGCTGAACCACCACAGCACCACAGCGCCATAGCACTAGCCCATAGTCAGCCCCCCAAAACAACCACAACAACAACAAAAACAACAACAGATGCAACCGAAGTTTTGGCCAAATATCTAGCCACGAAGAGAGAGAGACAGACAGACGGCTGATAAAAAGAGAAGTTAAATTAGAAATTGGCCCAGGCCCGAGGCAAACTGCGTTGGCGGTGGCGTTGGCGTTGGCGTTGCAAGTCGGCATAGAACTTTGCATTACAATTGGCTGGCAATTTCTGTGATGGGCTCCTGGCACGCAATGGACTCCCTGGACTGCCAGGGACTCACACCATCCACATGCCCAGGCCGTCCGAAAAGCTGCCGAAAAGAAGGAGACAGAGGATAGGAAAAGCGTACGGATCCGACGGATGCATAAATTTTGGCTGCCTAAAAAGAATCGCAACAATTAAAATGCTAAATCTAAACTTGACGCTTGGCAGCGATCAGCAGGGCTGAGCCGGTCTGAGCGGGGCTGACCTATCATTAGAGCTGGCAAATGATGCACTACATCCGCCAGGGAGTTCACCAATAATTCTTAACCCCCAGTCAAGTCAAGCCGAGCCAAACCAATCATTAGGCATACGCACGAAGACGACCCCTGCCCTGATCCGGGCAGACGCATATATCACATGTGACGCGGAAGAAGAAGGAAGAAGGAAGAAGGAGGTATGGCGGGGATCGTATCGTACGGAGCGCACTGACTGACTGCGAAATTCCAGCACGTATCAATCTGAAAATGGTGAAAAATGTGCCCAGCCGATCTGCAACCTTTTGCATACTCACTGTATCTGTATCTGTATCTACATCTTCCTACTCGTACGTGTATCTGTATCTGTTTCTGTATCTGCATCGATTTTATGGCCCGTTCTCAGTCATAAATCAGTTATCCTAGGGCCCCGGGCCTGTTGTGCATATTCATGAGTTTGATTGAACTTATAAATCAGAGCCGAAACCCATCGGATGTGAATATTCCACCGGAGCTGGGGTTTCTGATGGAGCAGGGGCTAGGACTTGGGCTGGGGCTTGGGAAGAGCGGGTCCCTGGCCAGATGCCTGCGTCACCTGCTCTCTGACCCAACGGTTGTGCCAGAAAACTTAATTAATTTGACACATATCAAGGGTCGCTGGCGTTGCTATTCTAGACCCTCTGGTTTTTGCCTGTTTTTGCGTTACCATCGAAAGAAATGCGCTAATGAAGCAAGCTGAGAAATGTGTGTTTTGGCCTTTGTGGTTTTCGGTTTTCGGTTTTCGGTTTTCAGCTTTTCGGTTTGTTGTCGGCGCTTTTCGCGAGAGACCGCCAAAAAGTCGCCAAGGCATAATTAATCATGCACCAACATTCTTCTGGGCTTAGAGTTCCGCTGTGTTACCTTTTTTCCACTGGCCAGGTTAACTGAACTAAAACGCAGTTACCCCGTCTCCGAGCTGAGCGCAAAAACAAAAGCAGAATGGCCATAGCTAGGAGTGATATTAACATATCATTATGATAGCCATTAGCACTTTTAATTGATGAGTTTTTGCTGCCGTTCTTCTCTTCACTTCACTTCTCTTCAGACAGTCCATTCCTCCGGAGCTGCCGCTCCATCACTGCACTGTTGCCAATCATTTGTCAATGGCCCGGCCCGGCTCAAAAGACAGGGCCCGACGGACCGACGGATGGCTGAAGATGGCCGCAGGTCGTGAATACCGAAACTCTCAATAGGGAATTGAGAACTGGAAATTAAGAATGGGAAATGGGAATTTGGCTCTTTTTCGAATCCGCAAAGGTCAGCTGGGGCTGGGGGGGAAACAGTGAATGGGTTCAATGTGAATGTGAATGTGAATGTGAATGTGATGGAGTTGTCTAGATCTCGCATCGTATCACGTATCTCGAACGAACAGTTTGTTTCAAAACAGTAAGACTGCTTCCAATTGAGACCAATAATCCATAGATCCCTTTGATCAAGGAAAATCTTTAATCGCTTAGAGTGTATGACATATGACATTTGGTCACTGCTGCCTTACAGTTTCGAAACGCGTTGTATATGGAAAGTTTTTGAACGGACCCACCAAGACGCTGTTCTTTATTTGATATCAAAAGACTTCAGATTGCAAAATACTGAAATTGATATCTTTTTTCTCCTGTTCTGTTCCGCATCTATTCGATCCGGCATTGGTTGGTGTTAGTATCTCCGACTTGAGAGGGACTGTAGTTCTTTGAGCATATCCGAATTCATTGATGAATGTTGGCAAGAGTCTTGGGCTAATGGATTCGCTCGGCTCCGCTCAGACAGAATTCATTATGATTTCCTGAGCGCATCAATTAGTGAATGAGGGTGAAAATAGTATTGAACAATTAACTGATTTGGCACCTTTCCCCTAATGAGAATGTTCGAATAGCCAATACATTTGACGGCTTCCATTCCTTTGGACATTTGATGAATCACATTTGCTGTGGCATGTGGCATGCCGCATGTTGCATGTGGAGTTGGATTCCTGAAATTCCTTTGAAGTTGCTGCGGAACATGCAATTAAACAAATGTCTAGAGCAGAGTACCGTTAGGGGTGCTCTCCTAGCGAATCCGGGCAGAAAAAACTCCACCGAAAAAATGCCCCAGAGCTGAAGACCGTGGTTGGGAGCCCAGTCCCTCTTCAAAGGGTTTCCTTTTGGCTTTTTAAGCCAAACACGCCTTCTAAGTTCTTTGGGGGCTCTGCGGCCTGGCACATGTTGGACACAAGCCTTGTGGTCGGCAGCCGCAGCCCCGCCTCCAGACGCCAATTATGCGGAGAGCGAGCCCCAGCTCAAGGATGCAGGACAGGACAGGAGAGCGCCGGACAGGACAGGATGTGTGTGCTAGAAGCCGTCGGCGGCAGCCCAAAATACAGAAAAATCTAAAGAGCTATACAGCAAAAGCGAAAGTTTGCCTAAGACTTGGTCTGGACTTGGGCCAGCGACAACTGCCCGGCGGCCTTAACGGAAATGGAAATTATCAGAGCGGCCAGAAGGAGGCTGCTCGAAGGGGGCCGTTGGGGGGATCAGGCCTGGCGAGGCAGAGAGGCAGAGAGCCAGCGAGGCAATTAGGCAGCGCCTCTTGGACGTGAGCATTAAATTTTGAGCCGAAAGTGGCAGATACATCAAAAGTGAACGCAATCCATCATCTTGCGAATCACGGCGTGATGAGAGCAGCGCCGACAAGTCCCCCCCCCCCATCCACTGTCCCCATCCAGAGATCCATCCTTTATGTTGATGACCAAAGAGAGCTGTCTGGAGCTGGCGCGTTCGCAGCACGAGCTAAAAGACTTCAAATGCAGCAACCGTTAGATAATCCGCCTGGAGTGGGCACCGAGGCCTGGTCAAGGTCGTAATTAATTGGATTCAGATACAGAATCTTTCTGGTGCCGCCTGATCTACTTCTGAGACACCACAATCGAAGCGGCGAAGGGCAATTAAAACAATTACTAGTACCTGGGTCTTGAACTGGGACGGCAACTGCGACTGGAACTGCGAATGGGACTCTGTCTGGTTCGGTTCGGTTCTTCTGATTCAACTGTCTGAGATGGCTTTTCGCTGGAACCGCACGCCCATTAGCGACAATCAATCTCGGCCACGCTGCAACGGCTATGATAACATAAAAAAAGAACCTACATAAAAACGTTTTCTGCGCATGTTTTGGTTTTATATTTTGCCGCGATTTGTAGTTTATTTTGTTCCCCTCTTGGTTTTTTATTATTTACGAATGCCACTTGCCAGATAACCCATAATTATGAAATTATTATTGGAGCGCCAAGCATTGGCTTGGCCCGGCAGCCCCAGCCGAAATGCATATACAAATGTATCTGTATCTTTTGCGCCAAATTCTGTGTGCCGTCGGAAAAGCAGAAATCATTCGGTTGCGGCACAGGAAGTTTTGTTCACCCTCGGGCCATGGAAGTGGCATACAACAAACACAACTCCAAAAAATGTTGCATGATCACCTTTCGATTTTCATATTCGATGATAAAATTGAGATACCAAGTGAAAATAAATAAAATTTAGTTGGTCGTTTACCTCTCTTGTTAAAGTCCTCCCTCGAGAGGGCCCGAAATGAGGCAGTAGCCATAATTTATATGCAAAACTGCCGCTGGGGCAGTGGCAGGGGCAGTGGCAGTGGCAAATGGCAAACAAACAAAATGTTCTGTCCAAAATGCAACAGAGAAAAGTTAAACAAATGTTGGGCGTTCTTGAAACCAACTGGACTGGGGGAATTTTTGAATATTTATGAAACGCTAAGGGGGATCCACCGTCATCAGTCCCGGCGATCAGCACCATCCTGTGTCCTGTAGACTCCTAGCATGTGCCGTTATGCGAGGAATGATGGTCTCTTCTGAAGCCTCGTACGAAGGCGGTCAACCTATTGGCCAGTTGGTCATTTGTACAGTCTGTTCATTAACAAAGATTGATCTACGAGAATGCCTCCTCTTCTGCCATATCTTCCGTATCTATGGTGGATGATGCTGCAAATGTTGCAGAGCAAATGACTAACTGAACCGAACTAGACTCGTATCGGCAGAGGTTTGCTTTTGACAGACCGATCCAATCCGCTTAAGCCTAACCACAAAAAAAAGGGGCAACAGACAATAAGAAAAATGGCGATTCAGCAGCAGGACGTAGGGGTGCAGCAGGAGGGGCAGGATACTTTGAATGCGAGCAAGAGAGAGATGTTCATCGGAACGCATGTTCTTTGAAAATTGCCCATAATTATGCGAACGAACTTCAAACTGATTGTTTCTACCGGCAGCATCACCCAGACCCAGACCCAGACCCAGACTAAGACCCAAGTCCAAACCCAGTCCCAGTCCCAGTCCCAATCCCAGTCACAGCCATGGACCATTGAAGAGCAGCCTCCGCTCCGTCCGAAAAACGCGCGTCTGTTGCATGCAACTTGGATGAGACCGACGACCATGGCTATGTGGAATAGCCCGTTTGGCTGCAGTGAAAGAGAATGACTGTAATTACGCATCACTTTTTCTTAATTTTCATGCTGTGCATCTTCTTGCTCTTCCTTCTCCACTCGACTGCTGGATGAGGATGGGAGTCGGAGACGGAATCGGAGTCGGGTTCCACCATCTTGTCGCCTGGGAAGTGAAGTTGTGAACGATTTGAACACTGAACTTGACCCACAAGACGAGTTTGCGGCTTTTTGTGGGGCCGAGTTTTAGAAAATTGCCCGTTGCGTGCATGTTTCCCAAAATGCGACCGACTCGAAAACATTTTGCGTGTTTTCTGCTGTCTGCTATCTGTTTTCTGTTGTGTGTCTGCTGCTTCCCGCAATGAGAAATCTAATTTAAAAGATACCAAATTTTAAATTATGGGGTTTTCTTGACTGCCAAAAATGTTTTCGTTGTTTTCTCCCCTCCACACATATGATGATTGCTTCTACGTGCGGGAAAGACTCCGAGGCACTTGGGACGGTGGATGCCATGCGGCAGCGTCCGATACGATACGCAATTTTGAGGCGGAAATACTGAATGTCAAAAGCTGTTGGGATAGAGAGAGGTTACATAACACGCAATTCTGGGGTCCAAAACTTCGGCTAAGATCGGAGACCGATTTTGGATAATTCTCAATTTATTTTCTCAGCCGAGATCGAAACTTAAACGTGAAGCCTTGGTGGGCAAATGCAGATGATACTCCCGTAGCAGGTAGGTTTCTTTGAATATTTGTTCGCTCAGAAACTCGCACAGAGATATCTTAAATATTCAAACTTGGCTCCAAATTTCATAGCAGCCAGCCTTTAACACACACACTTTGGATTTTAAGTGCTCTAACTATCGATACTTCTATCGAAGAAGTGCCATCACATCCTATTTGTTTGACCTTTTTTGCTAAAACCTTTTTTTACGCAAAATCCACTAAAAGCAATGTGCTAAATGTTCTATATAGATGGTAATATTCGACGGAAGATCAAAAACTAGGAATATTTCAAGTATTTTTTGGTATTTTTCAAAAAGGACAAAATAATCGTCGATAACAGCATCGATAAATCTAATGAAATCTAAAAACATCGATGTTTGAGAAAAAACATCGATGATTCACAGTCAAACAATTTCTATTTGGCGCTCAAGTTTGGTGGGACTTTTTTGGGATTTTCTCTGGGATTTTTCCTCGCCACAATGTCCTTTTTCCCCTCAACAATGTCCCTTACGGCGCATTCAATACTCACTTACGTTTTCCTACGTGTATGCTGCTGGCAACATTCAATTTGTATGGGCCAGACTCATGTGCCGTGAAATCGAGCAGCATTGTTCCACAACATTGCGCGGATTGAGCAACATTTTGCATACCCTGGGAAATGGGAAATGTTATAGAACTGAGAAAATGTTTATCATCTAATGCACCAATAAAGGCCAAAACTAGTCAGTTTCTGTTTTAAATGTATTTCAACGATATTTTGAAGGTTTTGGTCTTCTTGCAGAAACCAGAATGGGTATCGGGATCGAGATATATTTAGAAGACCCTAATCATATGTCCAAAACATAACAATCTGAGATCATTTCTATATTAATTACGTTTTAAAACAGCTTGGAAAAACAGTTCCTTCATATATATCAACGAAATAGGGTATACCTGTGCCCAAACTCCGGTTGACGTGACATTTCACACTCACTTACGTTGCCACTGTTTTTTTGTTGACCGTTTTTTGCTTAAACCTTGCTTTCTACACTATAAAATAAAAGAGAGTACTTAAAAGTAGTCAATCAGGTAGAAAATGTATTCATCAATGGCCTTAAATTATGTAGGCAGAACTAAGGGTTTTAGTTGGCCGGCATTATTCGACGGAATATCAAAATTGAGCAATATGAACGAATATCCTCTTTCTTTTGTTTTGTTTGACCTATTTCGCTAAAACCATTTTTTTAGACAAGATCCAATAAAAGCATGTATTAAGAATAAACCAGTTAAGTAGAAAATTGATTCATCAATCGTCTAAAACTATGTGGGCATGGCTTAATGTTCTATATAGCTAATAATATTCGGAGGAATATCAAAAACGAGGAATATGTATAATAGAACTTGAATTCGTCAGTATATTTACGGTATATTTTTAAGATGAGTCGGTATATGGTGGTATATTTCTGAGGGTCGGACGGTATATTCTATAACTGAGTCACGGCAACGACAAAGAGAAAAAAAATTATAAACAAAAAACATTACAAACAATGGCTACTTTAAAAGGTAATTAAGCATAGTAAAGACCATGGCCAATAATTCGAAATTCAATTATCTCTCCTTCCATGCGATTTCTGCACGTGACTGCTTTCTTATTGGACGGGCACTGTCTCGGAAAACACAATACAGCGTAAGACTGAGGCACCCACCCCCTGCTGCTTGAACTAACTTTTGATGGTACCTTTCAGGTTGATTATCTGCGCATTTCTCACATGCCTGGGAATGACCTTTCTAATCTTGGCCTGTGCGGTGCCCACACCAAAGATATTCTACCCGTTCTTTGTCCTGCTGTTCTACGCACTGTCGGTACTGCCAGTTTTCATAGCCAAGCGAACAACGCCGGTAAATGAGACAAATCCAAAGACAGAGTTTGCCCTGTTCCTCACGGCTGGTATGGTACTGAGTGCCTTTGCCTTGCCCATCGTTCTAGCCCACTCGGCAGTGGTGAGTAACTGTAACTTACAGTTGCTGAATAGATAAAGGATATTCATATTCCCCATTATCTCCTGGATAGATCACTTGGACAGCGTGCACATTGACATTAATTAGCAATGTTATCAATTATGCGACCATTTTCGGCTATGCCATGCACGATGAGGAACAATATGGAAGCATGTTCTAGGCGGAGGCTGTGAACTAAACGCATTTTACTAGTAAGCACGCATTCTGCACACTTCCTTGCAGACATCAACCAATCTCATATATAACCAAGTGTATTCAACATAACATAAACGGCACTCAAAATAAACAAGTAGTTGAAATTTGGCGTCGAAATTGAGTTGAAGGTAAACGGTACATGTATATGGTATATTTATTTAATTTATATGAAAACAATGAGTTTTCATTCCATAGATTTGTATGGAAAAAATTCTGTATAATGCATAATACTCATGGGGGAAAAAGGATATTAAAAAAATTGATGAAACGTTTGTCATCTTAGGCTGCAATGAATTCAGAAACAAGTCAGTCTCTGCTTGAAAGCTATCTCAACGAAATATTGCAGATTATGGTCTTCTTCCATAGATTGACCAAGAAGACCAAGGTATCGGGATTGAGTTATAAATACATAAGGCATAAGATAACATAATTCTCTGTAAAAGTCATTATTAATAAGGTTTCAAAACAGCATGGAAAATAGAATTTTAGCATTAATTAAAGGAAGTATATATAATATGTACATAGGTTCCATTTAAAAACTATACATTTCTGTCGACCTTCTTTGCTTAAACGTTAAGTAATAAACAATACAATAAAAAAGAGTCATTAAAATTAGAAAATTGATTCATCAATCGAATAAAATTATGAATTTAAGACTGAGGGTGGTATTAAGCTAGTAATTTTCAACCGAATATCAAAATCGAGGAATATGGTTTCCGATCATGGACAGAGAACGATTAACCCATCGTAGACCAGGATGGTATTTAAATACTCCATTGAAAATTATGAAGCTTGAAAAATATCGTGGTTTCCTTTTAAATAAACAGGAAAGATATGATGGATCTAAAAGAATAATTTACAAACTGTTTTAAAAAATTTAAATCAAGTTCAATTTTTTAAATAAAGTGATGCTAAGTGGGTTAAGTTTGTTGTTTGCATCGGTATATTTACGGTATATTTTAAAAATGTTATGGTATATTTGGGTATATTTCTGAGGGACGACGGCGTTCACAGGACGACGTCACTTAATTAATTTTTAAATGAATAGATTCGTATTGGTGAATAAAAATCCAGAGTACAAAGGCCCTACTACTCTGAGAGGACCTAAGTTTTTGGAGAAAAATATGGAGAAGCAACCAAACGAGGACGAAGGCGAAGAGCAAAGCGAAAACGATGAATTTGAGGACGACTTGCAATTGGAAACGAGTAGCCAGGATCTGGATACAGAAGACGAAATGATCCCCTCGAAGCTTAACATTTTGCCGAGCATGCCTTCCGACGATGCTCCAATGCGCAAGTATTCATTCAAACTTAAGCACGATGAATCTGGGTAAGTTATAGATCAACGACATAAATTGAGGGTATAATTTAGTTTTGGTTTTTCCAACTAAAGCAATATTCTCACTGTACATCATACGGTGAAGGAGGATGGCCAGCTACTGCGCATCCAGATTGCAGCATGCTGCTTCAGTGACCAGAGCAATAAATTGGTGGTCATTGACAAGCGGTAAGATCAGGACGAGCTTGAAAAGTATCCCTGGCTATAATGCGATTTTATTTCCTCAGCGGCAACATCTTCGTCTTTGATTTTGTTAGAAAACGCTATTGGCGTCTCAGTATCCGCATGCCCAAGGCAAAGCTGATCCGCCCGTCGCCCCTGCACAGGAACGACTACATTGTGGGCAATAAATTGGGTCAAATTTACACTATCGATGTAGACAACTCGATTGTGTCTACCTGCGGCGAGGTCTGCAGTGGATCCATCGAGGAGCTCAGCTGGAGCAGTAGCCTAAAACGCTCTCGTAAGTACACGACTCTCATGCGCTTTGGACGCGAAGCAGTCTTGGTGAATCTCGAAACACTGCGGGTTTCGCATCAGCTGGAGTTTGACGAGTCGCGCTATACATTGAAATTTGCTGGGTACCTGCCAAACTCGGATCAGTTTCTCACGTGTTTCACCAACGATTCGCTGCACGTTTGGTCTACCCACTCCTTGGGCACCTTGCGGTCAGCCCTGCCCATAAAGGCAAGAGATCGCAGACTGAGGCTGCTGTCCGCTGGAAAATCCGTGCCAGAGATCACTCTGCGTGGCCCTATCGACAGTGATGTTGAGCATGAGCTGGCGTTCGAGTGTCAGGACCACGACTTTGCCGATGGTCTCTTGCTCGGCTATTGCTTCACACCCGATGGCAACAAGCTGTGTTTAAGCACCTTAGATAGCTATTTTCTCATGCTAAGCACGGCTTCCTTTGATCTGGAGAAAATTTACCGGCTGTCTGACTTCGTTCTGAAGACAATGGCTTTCCTTGTGCAGCCCAAGGAGCGAATTTTATTCGGCATAACAGGCAGGAATCAAGCTGTGATGCTAGACTTGGCCCACACGGATCAAAAGTTGATTGTGCAGCGTTCGAATGCGACCAGCTTAAGCTTGAGTCGGGATGGAAAGTTGCTCAGCATCATCTCTAAATGCGGCGAGGTAAATGTGTGGTCCACTTGCAGCCTCTTCAATGCACTGCAGGCCCAGACAAACTGCATCAGCAAACTGAAGTGCACGATCAAACAGCTGCCACCTCTTCCCACCTGCACTGTCAGCGGCTGCATGAACCAAGAGGTGCGACATCTACTTAAGCGCGATCGCCTGAAAGCCATGATCAAGGAATACGGCTGCTACCCGGAGAAATATCGGTTTCTTATATGGACGTCTCTCCTGGAGATTCCTTGCAATGGAAGCCAGTTCCAGTCCCTCATTAAACTGGGTACACCGCAAAATGTCAGAAATCAAGGTAGAAATCTTCAAATCCAGAATGATGCACATAGACGTGGAGTTATAAAAGTTTGGGGCTGTCTTTCCCAGTGGTGCAAAGTTATTGCCTATGCGAACTTTATGCCGCATTTGATCTACCCGTTTGTGAAACAGTTTCCCAAAAACGGCCTGGTGGCCTTTGAAGTTCTTGTGACTCTCATTCTAAACCATTTTCAATTGTGGTTCGAGTTCCATCCCCTGCCCCCATCCAACTATCTGGCCATGTGTGAGAATCTCCTACAGCGCAGCGACGAGATGCTTTGCAAGTACTACAAGTCCCTAGAGGTGACGCCAAAGGAGTATGCCTGGTCTATGCTCAGCAATGCCTTTGCTGAGGTCCTAGAGGAGCAGCAGTGGCTCATTTTATGGGACAATATAGTCACAGAGCAAACCTTTTTCCCAATATTCCTGGTAGTGGCCTACAATCTGATACAGCGAGAGATTATCCTTCGGCTGCCAGACAAGCAGGCCATTGTCGCATTTTTTCACGATCAAAATCCGGTTGATATGTGCAAGCTTCTTTGTAAAGCGCGCAAACTGGCGGCCAAATGTGATCCCACCCTGCATCCTCAGCGCTTTATTCAACGATTTACTCCCATACCCAAGGGCGTATATCCCAAATTCCTGAAGTATCCAAGCGAATGGATTGAGCAGCAAGAGGAACAGACGGATCAGATCATCAAGTCCCACCAGGAAATTGATGCACGCATAAGAGAACTAGAACTGGAGGAGGTCAAGATGATGGAGCGTCTTGAAAACGGGCTCAAGCAGGAGGAGCACGCTCGTCGCGTAAAGAAAATGGAGGAACTCTATGCGCACACCATCCAGCGAGAGCAGGAGCGGCTCACCTGCCAGCGGAAAATGCTGATTACATACCAAATGGAGGTTCGCAAGCGGAAGAGTGAGGTCATCGCAAAGCTGCAAGAGTCCGAGCAGCGACGCAAGGTTATGGAAATGGAGAAGGACATAGACCTTCTTATGCATACCATCGAGCGGGAGAGGCGACGCCACAACCAAGAGATGCAGCTGGCCGAGGACGAGATTCACAACCAGGAAATGGACCTCTTGGCACAGCGCTACATCACTGAGTGCGAGGGTGCTCCTTTGTCCCAGAAGTTCTACGATAATATTCAAAAACTGTCCCAGGAGCGGGACCATCTGCAGAAAAACTTGCGCAAGGTTTGTTCTTCTTATTCCTTCTGTCTGTTTAATTGATCTCTTTCTTCCAGATGACCATGGAAATAGTTCAGCCTGCGGATTCATCATCGCAAATGATATCACCGCTTTTGGCCTTCGAAAACTCCATTACGGAAATCCTGCGGGAGTTCTCAGACATAATAAGCACTGATAGGTCAGGAGCTTGAAAGCAATACTTCTCAGAGGAAAGCGCAATAAGGCCTTATTGTACAAATAAATAATGTCTAAGCTAGAATTATTATCATGGCACCATAGCATACAAATAAATATTTACATAAAATCAAACCCACTGGGATAGGTTGCATCTTAGGGGCAAAGGCATTCTGTGCATGTTACTTTATATCCACACTAGTATTTTGTGCAGACGAAGGCACTAGCATACTGGGGACATTGATGAGCAGGTGAATGCTCGATGGAGGAATTTTTAGTTGATTTGCCACAACTGCAAGAAAAGTCGAGAATTACAAGGGATTTAAGTGGAAAGTATGTCAAATAATACCACCAGCCATGCTGCTGTTGTGCTGATTCAGTTCCTTCTCAAGCCTGGCTATCCTCTCGCGCAGATCCTGATTCTCCTGCTGCAATTGAGCGTTTTGCTTCCGAAGGTCCTTCTGCTCGTTGCGCATCTTGTTCCTGTAGCGGCTGGCAGCCGCTCGACGCCGCTCCATGCAATCCTCGTCCCGATCCGGCTTTGCTCTTACACTTTTTGGCTGTTCAGAGAAGATACGCTTTTGGTTGTTGCTGTGGATAATGGCCTTCAGGCGCTCTTTAATAGGTAACTGCGATGTGGGCGTCAGGCTAGCGCTGCTCGGCTCGGGAGCAGGTGGATTGCTAGACACCAGCAACGGGGCCGGGGTATTGCGCCTTGTGCTGGGCTTGGGAAGTATGAACGGGCGTCCGGATTGCCTGGGAATGGAACTGGTAAGGTGTTTTCCACTAGGGAGTTCTGTTGCCATGGGCACCGTCTGTGCAGGCAGTACCCAAGCAATAACTTGGGGTTGTATCAACTGTATGGGGAGCGGATCTTCAGCGCAGACTGCTGTCGTAGCTGTGGTGGTGTCACTGGCCAGCAGCTGCTCCACATCTATCGAACTACAGCTCTCGCTTCGCATTACCGTTCCAACCGGGACGGGAGGCGGGGCAGTAGTGTGAACCGAAACCGTCTCCAGGGGATAGACTTGTGGCGTGTGCAGGGACTCGCCATCATTCTGTGGAGCTTCTGGACGATTTGGCGTGCCACTCACGTTCTGTTCTGCCGCACGCTGGAATCCAATGTCGAAGGGATTGACATGCTGCAGGTCCTCAAAGAGGCCCACTTCGTCGCAGTTCTTGATGAGGCGCGTGGGTGTGGGCGTTTGATCGGCAGCAAACAGGTTCTCCTTTTGTCCGAAGGACAGATTCAGGGTCATGTCATGCTTGGGCTGTTGCCCGTAGCTCTCGTAGCAGGGCCCATCCTCCCCCGAGGTCTTTGTCTCCAAGTCGGCAAACGAGACGCTGGCCAGGTCCCCGATGCCAGCGGAGTTCTCCATAACGAATAGAAAATGGCCAAACTCACATAAAATTGTTAAAAAAAAAAATAATAATAATAATAAATAGGGACCGCGGACCCTCAGAAATATACCAAAATATACCGTCTCATTTTAAAAATATACCGTAAATATACTGACGAATTCAAGTTCCATTATACATATTCCTCGATTTTGATATTCCGTGGAATATTACTGTCTATATAAAACATTTAGTCATGCCCACATAATTTTATCCGATTAGTGAATCAATTTTATACTTGATTGGTCTATTCTATATACTTGCTCTTATTTGATTTCTATATACCGTTGAAAATTAAATTTAATAGATTGATGAAATTGACAAAAATACCTTAAAAATTTTACCGTAAATATACCGATGAACAAACGAACTTTACCCACTTAATCCCATTTTATTTAAACAGGTGATCAACGGAAAAAAATTATAATAATAAAAATAATAAAATAAAATAGCCTCCTGGAAATTGGAGGGGGCGACCTGCTAAAATGAAGGAAGGAGTTCGATGTTCTATCCAGTTCGATAAGTTATATATATATAATATATTCCCAAATACGCGACATCATTCAATGAACGATATCTTCGCAGTAATTTGAAAATTTAAAAGTTTGTTTTAAAAATAAACAATTTTAAAATACAACAGCAAGGCGATGTTAACTTTTCTGGAAATTTTAATGTTAAATCGATAATTTACACTAACATATATTCATTAAACAATTCGCACATTTAGATGTTTGATCTGCTACGTCTCGTTCTTTTCGGGTTTTTGGACCTTTCCTCCAGCCAGCATGTCCTGAATCTCTAATATCGTCTTGCCTTTGGTCTCGGGAACAAAGAACAGGGCATAAAAGAAGGCCAAAACAGCAATAGCCGTGAAAATCCAAAAGGTTGGTCCCGGCCCAATCGAATCCTTCAGGATCGGGAACAGGAGCGTTACCATAAATGCAGAGAGCCAGTTGCTGGTGCCAGCAATGGATCCACCAAAACTCTTGATATCCTCCGAGAACAGTTCGGCCATGACCAGCCAGGGAACGGGACCAAATCCAATGGAGAAGAATACAATAAAGATGCAAATACTGACGATGGGCAGCCAGCCAAGGCCGACCACCGAATCTGGATCGCTTTCACTCATCTGAAAGTAGACCCCCATCAGGCACGTTGTGATGGCCATGAAGACGCCAGATATCAGCAGGAGAATACGGCGACCGGCCTTGTCAATGATAGCCACTGCCACCAGCGTTGTGGTTGTTTGAGTGACTCCAATTAGGATTGTGCTGTTGCTGCCGCTGAGACCTGAGCCTACATCCTCGAATATGGAAGTCGAGTAGAAGAGAATGGCGTTGATGCCGGTCCACTGCTGGAAGATCTGTAGCAGAACAGATATCCCCAGACCCTTTCTGGTGACGGGACGTCTTAGAGCAGCCAGAACATTGACCTTAGGCTGATCATTCTGTTTCTGTGCCTCGTCGAGGATCTCCTTCAGTTCCTCGCTGATATCAGCATCCTTGCCGCGTAACCATTGGAGGGCTTTAGCGGTTTCCTCGTTGCGTCCCTTCATTGCCAAGTACACAGGTGATTCCGGCATGAAGATGTGCACTGCGGCAAAGATCAGGGGAAGAATCGAACACAGAATGTTGATCGTGGTAAGCGGGACAAACGCGCCCACCAAGTACCCATAGAATACTCCGGATACGATCAGCAGCTGGAAGAAACTGCCAATCGTTCCGCGCAAGGCTGTCGTTGAGATCTCCGTGCAGTACATGGGAGCAGTCACGCAGAATGCCCCGCCGCACATGCCCAGGATGAAGCGGCCAAAGTATAGCATTGTCACGTTCTTGGCAAAGAGCATCAGGACCCAGCCGACCATGTATGGCGGTATGAGGGCCAGCATAGTCGGCCTCCGGCCAATCCAATCAATCATGAAGCCAACAGGTATGCAGATGACAGTGGCGCCCAATGTCAGCAGTGCGGATATCCAGCCGAATTGGCCCGAGGATATCTCAAAGCCGTAATCCGTTTCCTCCGTGATCATTTTCTCCACCGGCGAGGACCAGCCGATTGAGGCGCCCATACACATGGCGCCAAAGCTGGCCGACAAACCGGCTATATACTGTGGTAGGACCGATCCCTTGGACATGTTGTGTTCTGTTCTGTTCTGTTCTCCGTGATGCAAAAAATGGAACTGAAACTGACACGCAGACCGTTATTTGGCTTGACAAATTGCCCTGCATGAGATAACCAAAGCGTCGACGCTGGCGTACAACTGGCACGCTGGCAGAGGGGGAAATACTTGAAGTTGGAGAGAGTCGTAAATCAGATTCTACAGTTTCCCTTTAGAGCGGCGGCGGAGGCAGAGGTGTGGAAAGCGCGCTTTAACGTAAGCAAAAGTCCCCAAAAAGCAATCGGAATCTGAAACAGCTAATTAAATGACTGCTGATATGCCACCACCACCTCCACCCACCCCCAAACACACACCCCGCCTATTGTTATAAGAACAATCAAGTGCCTCTATAACAATCCGTTCGCTGCCAGTCGACTATCTGGAGCTACTGATTATACTTTTGCGCGGAACTTATGGAATTTATATTTCATCTTGCTACGCTACGAAAATGGTATTTATTACACACAGATTGAATCAGTATCGAATTTGTACTGGAGCGTGCTTTAATACATACAAAAGTACCAAATATAGATGGTTTGAAAGATACAGATTATTGGTCATCTAACTTTAGGAGTACATGCATGCAGGATTCTTCCAATTCTAGACATCCAATATATCTATGTAGAATTCTACTTACAAGAGTATTTCACCTTCGGCGTGAGGCTTCATTTCCGGGGCATTTTTCTATTTATTGCATCGTGTGAAAGTAGATAATAGCATTACCTACCAAAATAATTGAATGGGCGTAAATCGCTTGGAGGGCATCTAATCTGGCTCTTAACACACATCATTGTACTCATCACGCCGAAAACACATGTAGGTAGGTTTCTAAACTGTGACAAAATTCCTATGCCAACGGTCACATGGCGGTCAAGTTATCAGGAAAGTGGCGTCCTCATTGATGTTGATCGTTTGGATTTGAATTTGTATACTCGTATGGAGGAGCATCGGACGGGCAGTGGACACATTCAACCAGGTGGCAGCGGTGTGGAGCGGCTGGCCTGCTGATAAGCGTCTATCGTTTGATATGGGTTGACCATTTCAAGTGTTCCACTGGGGAGAATCCGCTGTGCACCCGGTTCCTTGTTTTGTGTTAATGCAATATAGGTGTTTTTCCCTAGATAGCATTCCGTTTTGTTTCAAGTATGGCACTGCACATACACAAAAGCCACGGTTCGACGATAATTTACAGATAATTTCCACTCATCATATCCTCAGAATGGATTAGTGCTTTGGGTACATTCAAGTCTTTATTACGTCGCATACAAAAGTGTTTACAGTTTTAGTTTAGTCGCATTTATGGCATAGCTGCAGGATGATCGAATTGGTGTTATATAACGAAACGGCTGGGTGCTGTGATCCATTTGGATTTCTACTTCTTACGCTCTGCCTCCTCCATGGCGCGCATCATTTTGGCATCATGCTTCTCGTGATGCTCCCTTATGGCACGCTGGAGCTCCTCGCGATGACTCTTGTGCTCGGGTGGATACAGCTCGCGCTTCTTTTTGGTCACCCACTCCTCGAAATATTCCGGTTGGTTGAAGATGTGAAACAGAGCCACCGGAAATGCCATGTACATGCCCATCTTGGCTACTTCTAGAACCCAAGTTCCCATTATCCTAGTCGCTGTTTACGCACAAATCTTTTGTAAAACTTAATTTTCCAAACAAAACTTTGTTTCTTTTCGACGAGAAATTGTTGTCAACAAACATCAGCTGTTTGACAGTACCGACAGTGTTGGGTAGAGTCCGGTGGGAGAAAAAACCGTCCTTGGCAACGGCCAAAAGAAAACGAGAAATTTCAGAACTGCTGTCTAAAAGTATGCAACAGTAACTGCATTGAATTGTTTTATAGAATAAGTCGCTGTAAAACTAGATTAAGTTGTCACGAAAGGTATCAGCAAACTTGTTCACAATAAAATACAAATTTTTCACATACAAAAAAAGAGTAAGTCGCGTAATACAGTTTCCTTATGGTCATCAGTGTCCAAGAGCTCTTTGAGAACATCCCGTTTGCTATAACTTGCGATTTGAAGAATAATTCTTGATAATTCAACAACATAATTTCCGATGTTTTAACTGTTTAGTACTACTCCAAACAGCCAGGCACACTAATTCCAGCGTTTGATGGGGAATACTTTTTGACCATTAATTCGCGATTTCTCATAGTCCCGCTGATAGTACCCGTGCAATTCTTTAACTGTTGTGATATACACTTTCTTTAATATGTAATGTAATGTTTTTGAGGCGGCATGCATTTATAATGTAATATTCTTAGCTTAACTTCAAAACGCGGTCAGTTAAAAAGCGGGACACGTGTCATACCGAAAACAATTTCACGGAAGCAATATTTTTCTTGAACATTTTGATGAGGGATGATTTTTTAAAACCGTACAACGGTTTTAACGTTAGGATTTTGAAAAACTACACATTTACGAGTACTATTTAAGGCTAGAGGGCTGTTTCGCCTGGATACTCCTCGGAAGAAGTAATAAGCAGCTTTTTGGTGCGCACGTGCTCCTCCTGAACATTCATGTTCTCCTTGTTGTCCGCATCATCTGTGATCAGTTGAGACTTAAGGGGTGTGACGGCCGATCGTTTGCGACCGTTTGTGACGCTGGCATTAACATTGCCATTGCACAAGGGCGAGACCATTGCAGCAGGTTCATTGCCATCCAAGCAGTACAGCAAAGTGGGACTCAGCTCGGCCTCATCGAAGTCGTCGATATCTTGGGTGGTGCTGGCTCCACCGAAGTCATCCGAGCGACTGGCAAACGACAAATCCGTCGGGCTGGCAGTCAGCACACTGCGTGTAAGCAGATATTCCCTAAAGATGAAGGAAATTAGAGTGCGAGATAAGAATGGTAGTCCAGTAATGCCATTGCGACTCACTTGAAATCACTGGACAGAGCGTTTGGAGGCTTGGACTCCTCATTGCTATTGCTGTTACTGCTGCTGCACGTACGCTGTCTAGAGCTGAGTAAGCCATAACCCTGCTGATGTCTCAATATCTCGGCATAGCCGCCAAGTGAAGTAGCGTCCTCGCTATGGAGAGAGGGTGGTTCGCGCTGCTTCACGGGGGTCCCGGCCAGGGAGTCCTGTTCATCTTGCTCGGATAAGCTCAGGTTAAGCTGCTTGTCGCCATTGCCAGCCAAGGCATTGAGCAGCATAACGGGTTTGCGGGAGCGTGGCGTCATAATAGACTCCTGCAATGAAATCAGGTATCAAAAAAGGATCTTTCATACGGGAATCTATTGCTGTCGCTATTGCGTCTACCTGCATGGCCTTGGGCATGCGCTGCGTCGATTTGGTGATGGGCGACATTGAACGGCGGCCCATGTGGAGAGCTGGTGTGCTCGTTATGAGATCCATGTTACGATACACGCTGCTCTGGAGGATCTGCTGGTAGCCCACGGTCATCGCAGGCAGTTCATTGGAGCTGCCATTGGACTCTGATAATGTATCGTCATCTTCCCCATCCTCATCGTCATCTTCATCGCTACCGTCCACGTCCTCAAGAAGAGGAGCATCTGCTGCCGACGGGAAGTGCTTGCCCTCATCCCCACTGGGACGCCTTCTTAGGGTGGCCGAAACACTGCGCACCAATCGTTTGGTCGTTTCCGGCGTGCTGAACGGGAATCTTAAATTGCCCATGCTCACGCCCTTCATCAATTTGCGAGTTATCAACTTGCCCATGTGGCTGCAGCTGCTGGCAGCCATTGAGCTGGACACTTCAACAATCGGAGTGAGAGCTTCGTCGCCATCGACGTTTCCTTCGTCTGGAACCTGGGGCAGAATACTCGAAAGGTTAGGCTCCGATTTGTAGCGTGTGGACTGCTGCACGGGTGTAGAGGGATTCGAGTACTTCTCAATCTCGAACAGACGATGGTCGTCCCAGGCCACGCTCTTCTTGTCGATCAGCTGCTTGGCAGCCGCTGAAATAAGCTTCAGAGGAGTCACACAGCAACTAGCGTCTATCTCGTGCTCTTCTTGGACAGCACAAACCATTCCAGTCAGCTCATTCGATTGCTGACGACTGGCGGGAGCAGAGATGCTACAGCTGGAACTGCTGTCCGAGGACGAGGACTCAATCTTGAGCGATGTGGATGAGATGGATTTCTGAAGCTGATGCAAGGAGTTAGTAGCAATGAAGGTAGAGGTGACGGTGGATGTGGAGCTTGTGCCCTTCGATGAGGTGGGTGTCGGTGGACAGGGACTCTGGAACAGCACACGCAGCTTGGGCTGCTTTACATGCGACAGATTGGGCGTCTAGGATACGATGGAGAGACATGCGGTTAGTCACCAATAAACACACGCATAAATGGAATAAATTCTTTGCAAATGCGTCTCTTGCGGCTCACCTCAGGATGAAAGCTGGGGGGCACTCTCTTAGGGGTGCGCGACATGAGGCTCTTGTGGAAGATGTGCTTTTTGATGGAGTCCCCCAAGGACTTGGCACTGCGAGTGGCCTCGTTGTTTTTTAGACGATTCATTACAACGACCTGCAGCGGTGTGCCTGAAACGAGCGAGTGGAATTAATGAGCTGAGTCCCAAAGGAACGCAACGCAGTGGAGACAATGTAGTACCTTGTCCGTTTTGCTTGTTAAACTGCTTGATGAGGCGACGCTTCTTGGAGGACTCCGGGAGGCTCTGAATGTGCGCGTACAGCTGCGCCAGTGCAGTGTCCGTGTTATTGCTGTTGTTCGCCGCTGCCGTGGCGGCACGATCTACAAAAGTGTACACCGTGTTGACCGTCGAGACGTCCGAGATGGATTCGTCAAGGGTTTGCTCCGGTGACATGGTTTTTTTGCGTTTGCGCTCAAGAAAGTACGCCCGAATATCGGTGGCTAGCTTTCCGGGAACTTCGAAGATTTCCAGACCCTGCTGAATCATGTAGGACACAATGCTGGACATCTTCTTCGCCGTATAGTGGAGCACCTCAGGCGGCATTTGCCTGGGGCAAATCAGGTGCGGTGTAAACAAGGTGGCCAAATTCTCCGCGGACATCTTGTTGCTCTCCTCACGCGCTGCCACCGAATGGAGCATTTCAATAATGTGCTGCAGTAACTCGCGATGCTCTTCGGGGAGCAGGAGAAGGAGCAGCTGCACCGAGTTGAGAAGATGTCGTTGGCGCTCTGCGGTAGCCGCCACCAGACCCCCCATTAATGCCTGGCTAAGCGGCGCTATCTGAAGATGTGCTGGATAGTGGGCGTCTGTAAGCAAAGGCTCTGGCAGCTCGGCCAGAAAGCTCTTAAAAACAGTGGCACAGTCGTGAGCCGAGAATCCTGTCAATTCCAAATCCAAGGGCTGGTCGTGCTGTATGTGCATTCGTAGCTCGTTCTGCCTGGAAACGGCTCCTGTCTTGCGAAAGAGCCCCTCCTGGGTGAGATCTGCAGAATAGCATTTCCGCATTTAGAATAATCCATTTTTCCGGACTCTCCCTGTCACTTACTCTTCTCCAGCATAAGAAACACTTTGAGCTCCTCCAGGTGCATCAGAAAGCCTGCATCAATTTGTTGCTGCAGCGTTTCAGTGGGACTGTTGCCCGCCGACTTACTGCCTGCCCCAGCCGTGCAGCCTGTTGCAGGTCCGCGATTTTTCTTGGAGAGGCGATTCCACTTCTTGATCTTGCCCTTATCTTCATAGACGATTTCATGGCACGGCAAGTCGAACCTGCAACCCATAAATCGGTAAGCACTATATTTCGATGGGATGGCAGCCTGTGGCAACTTACTCGTCGGTGTTTAGTTCCAGCTCGAAGGAGAGGTGCATGCGCACCAGAGACTTGTATTTTTCATAATTGCTGTTGCGCATGCGTGTCGCTAGGTCGCGGTCATTAAATTCATTGATGTTGGCGTATTCCATGTCCATTGTTATACGCAAGGGCGTATACAGGGCGACAGAAGCAGCGAAAGCAACAAAAACAACAACAGCACAGCACCAACGAAAAGGACTTCCGTAGATTCTAATCCCAGCACTCACACGCTCACTTTAACAAATATTACTTTTCTAAAAGTACAACATAGAAGTTTTGTGGCTTGACAGCATATTTGTTGATGGCCTTGCTGGTGGAATTTAATTGCGGAAAATTGGGCGAGACGCGCTGCAAAAATTGAAATATTGAACTAGCAGAGTTGTCACTGGCGTCCAAAGAACATTTTGTGCGAAAACGCCAGGTCCATGTTGAAGAACTCTAAGCTGTACAATAATGCTTCTTTATTTACAGCTTAAATTAGTTAGTAAAATCTCTTAAACAACCCGAAATTACAAATTTTATTATGTGCAACGATTGTGATTAATCGTCGGAGCACATATGTATACGTTTTTACATACACATGTAGTTTATATGTACCGAATGTGTAGTTAACATGTAAAAAAATAAGACTACTTTGTTGAAACCTTGTTTTAGCCAAAATACAATAAAAGCAAAGTCTAAAAACTAGCCATTCAAGTAGAAAATTTATTCATCAACGATTCAAAATTATGTGGGCTAAACTAACAATTTTAGTTAGCCAGAATTATTCAACGGAATATCAAAATTTAGCAATATGAACGACTATACTCTTTCGTTTTTTTTGTTTTGACCTATTTCGCTAAAACCTTTTTTTACGAAAAATCCAATAAAAGCAAGTATTTAGCATAATCCAGTTAAATAAAAAATTGATTCACTAATCGGATAAAATTATGTGGGCATGGCTAAATTTTCTATATAGCTGCGAATATTAAACGGAAGTTCAAAAACGAGGAATATGTATAATAGTGCTTGAACCCGTCAGTATATTAATGGTACATTTTTTAAATGAGACAGTATATTTTGGTATATTTCCGACGGTCAGACCGTATATCTCAAATCACACTATTTTGCTGCCAGACGCTTTTTTTAACAATATTTTTTAATTGAAATTTTCGTATCAAAATGGTATTAATAACGCCAGTTTCCCCGCCGGAGCATGGACTGCTGTACACAGCCAACAATATCAAGCTCAAGCTGGGCGACAATATTGTGGGTGAGGGTACGATTTACATCGCTCAAAAGTGAGTCGAAAATGGTGTGCAAAATGCCGGCGTCAATTGTTATTGTCTCGACTCTCTTAGTTCTCTCTCTTGGCAACCAATTGACCTACCCGAGGGAATATCCATCGAGTGGAAACAAGTGAGCCTTCATGGGATTTCTTCGAACCCAAGGAAGTGCATTTATTTCATGCTGGACCACAAAGTGGAGTGGAATGGCGTGTATGGAAATCCGCAGCCGGCAATCGTCAATGGTCAGAACGGTGGCGGGGCAGAGGCAGACGTTGACGAGGGCAATGGCAGCGACGAGCACGATGAGGACGATGAGAACTTTGAGGATGCTGTGGACGAACAGTTTGAGGAAGTTACAGAGTGCTGGCTGTTGCCCGAGGATATACACACAGTCGATACGATGTATAGCGCAATGACTACTTGCCAGGCCTTGCATCCAGACTCGGCTGACAGCAATTCGGAGGACAGCGACGCCATGGAAGATGCTGGCGGAATGGTCCTCGAAGACCAGGATATGGCCGACGATGCTCTAACACTTGGACGGAACGGGGGAGAAGTAGGAGGCATGCAGAACTTGAGCCTGGACGACGACGATGAGCGCTTCGAGGACGCCGATGAATAAACCATCACTGATACTAAACGTATTTATATTTGAAATCTTATATAAATTTAAGACTAAAAAGTATGAAATGTTAAGATTATATTTGATTAGCTTTTGGAATATTATATAATAAACGCTGTAAGCGCGCTAAAGAGCTAGGAATCGTTTTCCTTTTTGCTTTCCAGGTTTCGTCTAATTTCTGCCTCCAAATCTTGCTCGCTTATGGGTTCGGACAGCTGGAAGAAAGGACATTACTCTTATATTTGTCGCACTGGAACTTCCTGTACTTACCGCCTTGGCCACGTCTGCCATAAGCATGGCTTGTCTGAAGGGATCGCCGTTTGAGGGGACTTTATCGTAGTTCCAGTATGTGAACTCGTCAAAAACACCGGTGAGGCGCAATTGACGGTCAGTAGACTCGCTCAAAGGCTTCTCCGTCTCCTGCAGGACTAGGCCCTTGTAACCTTCCGGTACTTTCATCCGCTCGCCCACCAGAGGATAGCCGCGCAAGGCATTGTTCAGCATTCCTGATCCGTACTCGGGTGCTTCACGTGTATAATTGTTGAAGTAGGTCTCCACATTTGCTTCCCCATCTCCACTTATCTTAGCTGGCAAATAGTGCAGATGCAGGGACTTGCCTTTAGCCAAGTTTTTTCCATTAAAATCCAAGGTAATCGACATTATGGAAACGAGATTAAATAAAAAATATAAAAACACAATCGCCGCCAAAAACCATTTACTTCAAGTGTTGTAAGTCGGCACGGAAATTTTGAGCGTGATCAGGGCTACCAATCTTTTCGCAAGAAAAAATATCAGTTTTTGCAGAAAAGATGCTAAAATATAGCTCAACTATACAACAAAATGTTGTGTATTTCATAAAGTTTGTTATTAGATGGGGTTTGTAGGCATTGATTTGATCAATTTAAAGTAGTCCAAACTCCGGATAACAGCAGTGTTCGAATGTAGACAAATTCCAAGAACTAGCTATAAAACAGCCGATTTGGTAACAGTGGTGATAAGTGTTGAATAAGGCCAATGAAATACGTTTACCAGCACTGAAGCACACCAACAATAAAAATGGCGTTCGTAGAACTAATTTCTGCGATACATTAGTTTATAAACGTGCGCAAAAGCAACTGAGCTGGCAGTTAATAATGTAGTTTAACTAATCAAAAAGTGAAAACCCATAACGAATGGCTGCAGAAGCATAGCACGCGCTTTTCAAACACATTCTCGTGGTTTTGCTCCCTTCCGTACCTCCCTCGGTCGTCGGCACCCTTCCGTTGCACGCTCGCACTCACCGTGCGTAAAACGAAAGAATATTTATTGCAATCGTGCTGAAATAGAGCGCACTACATATAGACGAGTGTACATATAGGCACAGCACATGTGTGTAGTTTATAATAAATTTAAAGTGAATCGAGCCACCAAATTTGCCTCAATTGATTATTATTGCAAATTTTTGCAACACACACACATGCCCGTACAAATACGAATGCAAATGCGAGGCGCACCCATACAAGAGCAGCAGCTAAATTAAAGTTAATTAAACGCCTAGTGGAATTTAATTTAATACAATTTATGAAACACATAATAAAGTTAAGCCTCGATTCCCTTGCCTAGCAAGAGAGGGGCGTCAGTGTGTATGGATGTGTGCGTGTGAGCGAGACATGTGCGTGTGAATTGTTTTCAAAGCAGCAGCAGCAACAACGGTAACAGCAAACAGCAAAACAATTTCGGGTGAGTTCTCGTGCATATATTTTTTTTTTCTACCTGCAAACTCTGCCCCTACCTGTCTCACCTTGCTGGAGCAGAAGAAGTGAGACGGAAGGGCCCTATCAAAGTGTTTTGTAACCGCGAATTTATTGATAAAATAACCTTTTTTTGTCGATATCTTTCTATTGCAGTTTGTAATAACTAACAAATCGCTGTTAGAATGCATATGTGTGAGTGCATACAATGACACAAAACCGCAATTGCAGCTGCAACAATAACAACAACAAAAACCAGCGTCAAGGCTATCGAAAAAAACAGCAACAAGAACGGCAGCAGCGGAGGGAGAGCCAGCAGCAGCAGCAGCAGTTACCTTCGGCAATGAAAATATTTCTTGCTACGTCCACCTCCGCCACCGCCACCACCTCCTCCTTCTCCCTATCCCTTTACCAACACCAACAGCAGCAACCAGAGAAACAAACATGCTGCTTGGGCGCCGTCTAATTGTCGTATAAATAATTAATCGGCATACAAAATAAATGAACCTATATTTACAAAAGCAAAACAATACCAATTAAAAGTCGGAAATTATGAATAACTATCCACGTCGCAATGGTACACACAAAGTTCGAATAACGAGTAAGTTTTTTGCACAGCACCAAAATGAACGATCGTTGGCTCTAAACATTCCCCTCTTCCGTCTTACAGTATTGTGTGCTCGAAACTTGGCTCGCAAGGATTTATTTCGTGAGTACTTATTTTGTGTGTGTTTTTTTATTTGCTTGGGAGAGTTCTTGGTATCGAAATCCATTCAGAGCAGCGCGCGTTTCTAAATCATATTTCCCAGTGGTTCCCTCACACTCTTTCCCATTACCTACGAATATATATGCATATGAAATGAAGTATTGCTAAATTTAGCACTTCCTTTTGTCTACTTTCATTTTTCACCAAATTGCGGCACTATGCCTGGCCCCCCCATCAAATAAAATGTGTGAATGTCTGTCCGTCTGTCTGTCTGTATCGTTGTGCCATATCTGAGCTCTTTTTTTTTCCATATATTTTCTGTTTAGATATAACAAAAGTGATTATTACTAATTTGCTTTCATTGCGGCTCACATCACACACACTCACACTGGGGCACGAGGCATAATTTTTCTTTCCCCTTATTTTGTTTGTTTGTTATTTATTATTTTTCCCCCCACTCTCGCATCTTGTCCACATTTTTTTTACACATCGCTGCACTTAAATCACGCTCTGAGCATTTCCCAACAACTGCCCAAAACAGTATATCCATAGCATATATTAGAGCTATATATTGTATGATCCCAAAGAAGGGATCGTAGCCATGATAATTCCAATGTGGAATCTATCCATAGAAAAGTCCAGGGTCTGTCGGTGGCTCTTGGTCTACATTCGTGGCGGGGAATTATTTTTCCCATCCTGCCTTTTGTTTCTTTTTGTTTTATCGACAGTGTCTGATTAGATTTGAGACAAATACTCGAACATTTTATGGCCTAGGCGCACTGCCTGCACTGTCATCGGTGGGAGAAACCTTGGAAAACGGTGCCTTTCGGGTTTTTACTTTAAGTTTTTGCTACTTTAAGTTTTTTACGATATAAATAGATCACCATAGGACTATGACGCTATATCTGTGAGCAATCGATTCGTAGTGGGTTTTTTCTCTCGTTGACGCCAGGCATAGTTGCCCTTGGCTTTTGCTTATCAAAATATAAACTCAATTTATTAATCGGCACAAATCGGAACAGATAGCATCTCGAAAATGATACCCTTAGGGCTGCTACGGCAGCAGCTGTCCAAAAATTACAAGATTTCTCTTATCAGAACCCTGGCGGATGGAAAGGGGTCCAAAGGTGGCAGGAACCCCAGCGGAAAGCTGAACGAAAAACCAAAAGAAAGTGTGGATCAGCAGCTGCGACCAAAGGCATCGAAATTTCCATTCGTGAAAGTCGCTCCAGCGACATCGAAATTCCCCGTGGAGGAGGAGAAGGAGGAGCCACCGAACCGCCTGCTCGAAATACTTGACAGCCGCCAGGGAAAACGGAAGGAAGACCTAATCGTCAATGACACGAAGAAGAAGTTCGATTTCAGCAGATTGAAGCCCCTCGCCAACTTCCCGGTGGAGTCGCACAAGAATTCCAAAAGCAAGTTTCCCGTCAACGAGAGGATGCTGGAGACCGAAGACGACCGACTGGAGGAGGTGCTTCAGAAGGCGGCCAAGAAGGTTGAGAGGGAGTCGCGCGGACGCTTGGCTCAGAATTGGCCTGCTGTGGCACAAAAAGCAAAGGGTCCAGCAGGCCCTCCTCCTCCTCCAGCCAAAGATGGACCCTCCAAAAGGACACCTCCTCGCAAGGCAAGAGCTCTTCCACCCAGAAAACTCCCACCGGGCACCCCGCCGCCACAGACAAAGAAAACATTTGGCCCTCTGGCCGATGCTGATCGCATCTTTACCAATCTTTACGGCCGGCACGACTGGCGCCTGAAGGCCGCCATGAAGCGCGGCGACTGGTACATGACCAAGGAGATCCTAGGGAAGGGTCATCTGTGGATCATCAACGAGATGAAGACCTCGGGACTGCGCGGCCGCGGCGGTGCCGGCTTCCCGAGCGGCCTAAAGTGGTCGTTCATGAATAAGCCACCGGATGGAAGGCCCAAGTTTTTGCTGGTCAACGCCGATGAGGGGGAGCCGGGCACCTGCAAGGACCGCGAGATCCTGCGCCACGATCCGCACAAGCTGGTGGAGGGCTGCCTGATAGCGGGCCGTGCGATGGGGGCCAACACCGGATACATCTACATCCGCGGGGAGTTCTACAACGAGGCCTGCAACCTGCAGTACGCCATCCTGGAGGCTTACAAGGCGGGCTTCCTGGGGCCGAACGCCTGCGGTTCCGGTTTCGAGTTCGATCTCTATGTCCAGCGGGGAGCGGGCGCCTACGTGTGCGGCGAGGAGACATCGCTCATCGAATCGCTTGAGGGGAAGGCGGGCAAGCCGCGCAATAAGCCCCCCTTCCCGGCGGACATCGGGGTCTTTGGCTGCCCCTCGACGGTGACCAATGTGGAGACGGTGTCGGTGGCTCCTACGATCTGTCGCCGCGGCGGCAACTGGTTCGCCAGCTTCGGCCGCACCCGCAACTCTGGCACAAAGCTCTTCAACATCTCCGGCCACGTGGAGCGGCCTTGCACCGTCGAGGAGGAGTTGTCGATGCCCACGCGTGAGCTAATCGAACGCCATGCGGGCGGGGTCATCGGTGGATGGGACAATCTGCTGGCCATTATCCCGGGCGGCTCGTCCACTCCCTGCATTCCCAAGGAGGACGCCAGCAAGGCCATCCACGACTACGACGGCCTCATGGCCGTGCGCTCCTCCCTGGGCACCGGCGCCATCATAGTGATGAACAAGCAAACGGACATCATCAAGGCCATCGCCCGTTTGGCCGCCTTCTACAAGCACGAGAGCTGCGGCCAGTGCACCCCCTGCCGCGAGGGCCTCCACTGGGTGAATCTGATCATGCAGCGCTTCGTGACCGGGCAGGCCAGCGTCGGGGAGATCGACATGCTGTGGGAGATCACCAAGCAGATCGAGGGCCACACCATTTGCGCCCTGGGCGACGGGGCATCTTGGCCGCCGCAGGGCCTCATCCGTCACTTCCGTCCGCTCATCGAGGAGCGCATCAAGGAGCGCGCGGCCTGCGATGCAGCAGCAGCCGCTTCCTAAATGTCACGGTTTCCGTTTTTTGTTTGTTTTGTTTCATAATAATCCAATAAAGAAGAGATGACGCACGGCACACGGCACACGCTTTATGCAAGGCTGCCTTCCCGCCTGCCTGCCTCGTCTGCCCCCTCAGCAGCGAGTGAAAGTGCAGCCAGTCGTGCAACTTCCTCTTCAATGGGGCTCTGAGGGAACGGGCACTGTGCCACGTAGCGTAAAGCCAAATAGGGTTGAAAATTGGACGAGACATGTGGCTGACGCCAGTCGAAAGCTTCGCCACTTCTTACTTTTCGCGCTCTTCAACCATGAAGTGAGTGTCGCTTAGGGTTCCTTAACTTTGGCAGGCATTCCAGATACCACATGCATCTCTTGTATTCTGAATGAATGCTGAATGAGAGGAATGTCCCTGCAGAAGCCTGGTCAACGGGATAGATATCACAAGATACTTTGGATCACAATCGAAGCCTGAAAGGGTATCCAAAAGTCACACGATCTTCGATTGTGTCTGCCTTGGCTCGTTTTGTGTGTGTTCTCTGTGGCATGAAATCAATCGAACAGCTGTGTGGCGACAACAGCAATGGACATCAACGAGGGGTCTCCGTCTCAAATTACACGAGACACAAAGGCTTGGGCATACTGAGCAGGATTCGTGTATCCTGGAGCCTGGAGCAAGGCAAGCGATGGTTGGGGATACTCAAACGAGGCCTCCTATGGCTGTGCTCTCATTTACCTGCGAACTGAGTCAGCGGAGACGATATACATACGTACATAGTGAGAGCCGTGCAAGTAGTTCCCTCCCAATTGTTTAATTCCCTTGGAATGCCCGTGCGCTTAATTTGTCAAGTTTCCCCGTGCGGGGCACACTATGGGGCTGTGGGACGATAAGCAGCGTTGGGGGCAGCCACAGCGGGTGGGAAGTTGGCTGATTTGATAGCAGAGATTGGCAGATAGGAACACCCAACCCCCAAACCCCTACCCAACCGCTAGTCCCCCCTTCTGTCCCTCTTAATAAATGACACACTTGGCCCCAATCACTGCCTCGATCTGCGCAGAAGATATACAGAAATTTATGCTTGAAGCATTCTTCAGATTCAGATTTATTTAAACGTTGGTTTGCCTCATCCGTAGGGATTGAATGGCGGTGTGGTGGGTATCTGTGGCATGGATCCTTGTCGTGGCTGCGTGCGTGCTCGGAAGCGGTTCTCATTGAACGGTGAGGCTTCTCCTCCTGTGGCCAGGGCTAGGAACAGGGCGACCAGAAGGCCCAGCAGATTCAGCCAAGTGGAAGACATTTTGTGGACTGTAGAATGATGCTGCGAAGTGATGAATGTTTCTGCTTTTATATACGATTCCGACCAACGGGGGGATGGCCCCCTATTCGAGAGAGATAACCCCTGGCCTGGAACCGCTGGGAACCTCACAATCACAAGGGGAACTTTTACTGCTTCTGCTGCTCCCCCCCACGCGATTAATCTGCCTCTGTGGTGTCCTCCTCCAAGGGGGAGAAGATTATTTCTGCTGCTCCTGATGCTGGCGTTGTCCTCTGCTGGAGTTCCAGGCAGAGTGGGTTGATCTGCAGACGCTGTGTGAAGCCAGGATGTCTATGGGAGTACATGTATCCCTGCAGCAGTAGCAGCAGCAGAAGAAACCCCACAAACTGGAAGCGATGCATGTTGAAAACTAACTAAAAAGATCAGATATATTACCCAGATATGAATCCAAATATAAGCCATTTATGGGGTGATATGTGGTTAATAGTGCTAAATGGATTCCCATTCCCATGCAGATCTAAGGCACGCAATCGTATCATCATTGTTGACAATGTAGAATGGTAGAATCGTTGGCTAATCGTTTCCATTTCCCCTTTCAATTGTTTGGTGTTTGCAGGCCTCCCCGATCCCTTCGCCAAAGTCCAGGTGGATGGCACTGGTCAGGTGTACTCGACAGAGATAAGCAAATCCTCGCTCGACCCCAAATGGAATGCGCACTACGATCTGTTCCTGGGCCTGGCCGATGCAATCACCATAACCGTGTGGAATCAGCGAAAGATACACAAAGGCAGCGGCTTCCTGGGCTGCGTGAGGATACCCGCCTTCACCATTCAAAGCCTCAAAGGGGCAGGATGTAAGTATCCCCCTCCGTCACTCTCTTCGTTCTTGCTGACGATAATTCATTGCACTTTCAGTTCAACGCTTGGATTTGGGCAAACTATCGCCGGACGACGATGAGCTGGTGCGTGGACAGATCATTATATCGCTGCTGTCGAAGGATGGCCCTAGCAGCGGCAATCCCCTGGCCATTGTCGGCCCCAGCGGCGATGTGCGGGGACCCTCCGAGGATGATTCTTCGGAGGACAGTCTGCCCGAAGGCTGGGAGGAGCGGCGCACGGACAACGGACGGATCTACTATGTGAACCACGCCACCAAATCCACCCAATGGGACCGACCCAGGCTGCCGGGCGGCGGCGGCACATCACCGCAACAGCGCCACCACAATGGCAACAACAGCCACGGCCACGGGGATAGGCAGGCGCCGGCGGGTCCCACACGCTCCACGACCTGCACCAATCTGCTGAATGGCGGCAATCGCAATCGAGAGGCGGCTGGGACGGGGTCGGACGAGCGACGCCACTCCACGGAGATCCTGTCCAGTGTGGGCAAGGAAAACACCAGCCCCACGACGCCAATGGCCTCAATGGCCGTGACCACACCTGGCAAAAAGTCCTCCTCCACGACCCCGTCCGGCGGTCGCACCTTGGAGACGCGCTGCGGCAACGAACCGGCCACGCCCACCAGCAGCACGACGACGACAACGACGGCGACGGGTCGCCTCCACAGCAACAACGACAATCACGTGAATCATGTGAAAACGCCAAAGCATCAAACGAATGGCCACGGCCATGGATCCCATGCTCCCGGCGAGGGCACGTCCACATCGCCAACGGGTCAGCAGAACTATGTGAATGGGAATGCTCAAAGTGGGACAGGGAGTGGGAATGGCAGCTTCCAAGCGGCCCAGCCACAAAGTGCCAGCAATGGCTGGACCCAGGAGGAGTCATCAGCAACGACAGCGACAGCGAACTCAACGACAAGGACAACGACGCCACCCAGGCACAATCAGAGCCAGAGTCAGAGTCCGCCCGCAACGAATGCTGCCACATCCCCAGCAGCAGCTACGCCCGCTGCCAATGGAAACACTGTACACAGTCCGAATGCAAACAGCCAGCCAGGAGGCGGCAGATCGTACACTGCGGCGACTCCGGGCCAGCGTTCACAGCGTCGCAGCTCTCGGCAGCAGGGGGGCGATGAGCCCTCCACGCGGCGTCGCTCCTCACGCGGTACCCGCCACGGAGGCAGTGCAGGAGGGGGAGGGGGAGGATCTGGACAGAGATTAGCATCGGCCGCCATTGCAGCGGCCAATCAGGCGGCGCGTCCCTTTCTGGACCTGCCCTCCGGCTACGAGATGCGGACCACGCAACAGGGCCAGGTGTACTTCTATCACATACCCACGGGTGTGTCCACGTGGCACGATCCGCGGATACCGCGGGACTTTGACACCCAGCATCTGCCGCTGGACTCTATCGGTCCTTTGCCCAGTGGCTGGGAGCAGAGGAAAACGGCCTCCGGACGCGTCTATTTTGTGGACCACAACAACCGCACGACACAGTTCACGGATCCGCGTCTCAGTGGGAGTCTGCTGCAGCTGATTCGCCGGGGACCTGTGCCGCCGACTGGATCAGCAGCTCCTGGCGCTGCCACACCACCCACGACAGCAGCAGCGGCGTCGGCGGCTTCCGCGTCCGCGCCCAATCCCACTTCTACATCCAATCAGCCAGCTGCACCTGGCCCTGCACCTGCCCCACCACCAACAGCAGCAGCAGCAGGTTCCACGGCAGCAAACACGACAGCGACAACTATAACGAACACCCCGCATCGCATATGTCCGGAAGGGCTGCCGCAGGGCCTGCTCGAGGGGGCCGACTTGCTGCCAAAGTACCGCCGGGATCTGGTCGGAAAACTACGCGCCCTGCGCACCGAGCTGCAAACGATGCAGCCGCAGTCCGGCCACTGCCGGCTAGAGGTGTCGCGCAACGAGATTTTCGAGGAGAGCTATAGACTGATAATGAAGATGCGGGCCAAGGACATGCGCAAGCGTTTGATGGTCAAGTTCAAGGGTGAGGAGGGTTTGGACTATGGCGGTGTGGCCCGCGAGTGGCTGCATCTGCTCTCCCGCGAGATGCTCAATCCGCAGTACGGCCTGTTTCAGTACAGTCGCGACGACCACTACACGCTGCAGATCAATCCCGATTCGGGCGTGAATCCGGACCATCTCTCCTACTTTCACTTTGTGGGCCGCACCCTGGGCATAGCCGTGTTCCACGGCCACTGCCTCGACGGGGGCTTCACCACGCCCTTCTACAAGCAGCTGCTGAACAAACCCATCACGCTGGGCGACATCGAGGGCGTCGATCCCGAGCTCCACCGCAGCCTCACCTGGATGCTGTAAGTGGATCAGTCTTCATTCTACCTCGGCACATTTTAAGCCTGTGTATCTTTATTTGTTTTGCAGGGAGAGCAACATTAGCGGCATCATCGAGTCGACATTCAGCGTGGAGAACAATAGCTTTGGGGCTCTGGTGGTGCACGAACTGAAGCCTGGCGGCGCCGCCATACCCGTCACGGAGGAGAACAAGCGCGAGTACGTTAAGCTCTATGTGAACTATCGCTTCATGCGCGGTATCGAACAGCAGTTTCTGGCTCTGCAGAAAGGTCTGTACATCATCTGATTGTAAATCTCAGATTGATATCAATACCCAAATGAATCCTCTTCTTGCAGGCTTCTGTGAGCTGATACCCAACCATCTGCTGCGACCGTTTGATGAGCGGGAACTGGAATTGGTCATTGGCGGCATCTCGAGCATCGATGTCAACGATTGGCGCAACAATACGAGACTGAA
Source organism: Drosophila persimilis (assembly GCF_003286085.1). Classification (NCBI taxonomy): domain Eukaryota; kingdom Metazoa; phylum Arthropoda; class Insecta; order Diptera; family Drosophilidae; genus Drosophila; species Drosophila persimilis. The sequence continues at coordinate 13,667,187 of NW_020825289.1, forward strand.
GCACTGTACGAACGAGACGACGCAAGTTCTGTGGTTCTGGCAGGTGCGAAAGGACACCGTCCTTATTTTATATTTATAGATTGGTAAATAATAATTTATTTTATGCAGGTGGTCGAGTCGTACAGCTCTGAGATGCGAGCACGTCTGCTGCAGTTTGTGACGGGGTCGTCGCGGGTGCCGTTGCAGGGATTCCGTGCACTGCAAGGATCCACGGGTGCGGTGGGGCCACGTCTGTTCACCATCCACCTCACCGTCGATGTTCCCACACAGAACCTGCCCAAGGCGCACACCTGCTTCAATCGGATCGATCTGCCGCCTTACGAGAACTATCAGCTGCTCTGCGATAAGCTGACCCAAGCGGTGGAGGAGACCTGTGGCTTTGCCGTGGAGTAGGGACCAAGCGATCGATAGAATCCAGAGATAAAATCCCCCACACACCCACACCCACGCATATGCAAATACATAGGCACCTATAAATAAATATACACCAACATATACATATACAAAAAGGCGCATGCGAGGAGAACGCGACGCTTATATCAAAATTCTAGGGACCCTGATCCCTGCTGATTCCACATACCTTTTGTTTCTATATAATTTGTTTGTTGCTGTTCAATCGTGTGTGCGCTGCGCTTTTTGCAGTTGAAAATCAATTATTTAGCGAGTATGTACGGACTCTCATCTTATACATAGTTACCAAGTGCATATACACATATACATTTATATATATAAATATATACATAATATATATACATCCACACACACACCTCCCTCCCATAAAGCGTTTATATATTATATATACATCTGTATTTCTATCGTCTGTCCATTATTGGCATCCATCTTCCCCCAACCCAGGGCCTTTGTTCGTTTACGTCGTGGCGCATGTTATAAATTGTAGTTTAAAATATTACGAAACCAATTATACATACATACAAATATACATTGATTATACATATATCATAGTTGATAATTAGGCATTAAAAACAAATTTTAATTAATTGTAGGCATTGGACCGGCAATTCTCTGTGCTTTTGTTTAGTTTAAAATATATAGTTTTTGATGTTTATTAATTACATTTTGTACATTTATAAAAACCAATCGAGAATTCACTGCTAAGTTTTTAATTATTGTTTAAATTGTCCTTAAATATACACACCACACCACACCACACCACACTCCACCCCACACCACACATACACTCATCGACTCACACGCATTATTATTTAATAAGAATTCACAACACAATACGATGGCAAATCAAAAAACTTGAAAAATTACTCAACTCGTAAATTAATTATTTTTTAAATAAATGCAAATTATTTAAATTAAATTATATTTTGTATTGCTTTTGATTTCCATTACCATTTCGTTGACCTTTTGTTTCGCCCGGTTCGGTTCGCCATTCATGCCAAAATCAAAACAATTACGGATCAAATCGCATACATAATATGTATTACATATACACACATATTTACATCAATTTTTAATCGCAACGAATTGGACAAATTTCTAGAAGGTGATATTAGTGAAAATTTTTAACTGTCTTTAATCTTTAATTGAAGCGAAACAACAATTGGTAGTTATTTAAGAGCCCCCGCCCCATAGCCTCCCCACCCCCATTCCCGAGCCCACCATACAGCCCGAAATGTGTATTGCATATGTGAAAACTCTATTGATTTATATAGAACTTAGCCCTAAACAAGATACAACACAAATCGATCGTTAACTTTTAGCTTTAGCGAGCTCTAGGATGTGAACCACTAAGAATTCTGAAGCAGAAACCGAAACCCTGCAAACATTGACAAGGACTTTGATCCGATAACCAAAAGGGATTAAGTTAATAAATAAATGAGCCTTATAAACCATGTATTTTCATTCAAACGAAGTGTGACTGAATATTCAAGAACTCAACGGGAAAAGATCTGTAAGCCCCTTAATGCGTGGGTTGACAAAAGCCAACTTTAGTCGCACATTGAGCAGATGCCGAAATAGCTCAGTTGGGAGAGCGTTAGACTGAAGATCTAAAGGTCCCCGGTTCAATCCCGGGTTTCGGCAATGAAATCTTTTTTATGTATTTTGTGTTCATTAATGCATATTTATATTTTTGAAACCCTTGCAGAATTGGCCAATCAGAAATTGGTCATTTGGCAAAGCTCTGGCATGTGCCGAAATAGCTCAGTTGGGAGAGCGTTAGACTGAAGATCTAAAGGTCCCCGGTTCAATCCCGGGTTTCGGCAAATACTTATTTTTTTCTTTTAAGAAAAAATAAATTTAATTCTTTTCTTTTACTATTTTCCATATATGTATTAAATTTTGGCAAATTAAATGCTAGCAAAACATTTTCGCAAGCATTTCGTAGTATTTTTTTGAACCAGGAGAAATTAAGCTTGTTCTAAAGCAGTGCTGCAAAACTGCTTAAACTAGAAACCAATCTGCTTATTTTCACAAGAACATTGGTCTTTCCATGAACATCCGCCGAAATAGCTCAGTTGGGAGAGCGTTAGACTGAAGATCTAAAGGTCCCCGGTTCAATCCCGGGTTTCGGCAATTCTATTTTTTATTTTTTCTTCTGCTGCAAATTGTATTTTCCGCCACTGTTCAGGGCTCAATGAATACTCTTTAAGATTTATTTAATTGTCTAAATTTAGACATTATTAGTAGCAATCCGCCGTAGTATATTAAATAATACAATCTATAGAAAATATATTTAGTTTATGTACTAAATACATATGTACGTCTACTATTCAGTTACGAGCTAGGATTAACTAAGAGTGCATGACTATTTATTTTCCGGGGATACGACCCCAAGTTCTATTCTGTATCATCTAAAATAGCTTTGAAGCAGTACATCGCATCCAGATATAGCAGCTCCATTTAGAATACCGTACCTCTGGCTGTGGGTACAGAAAAGCGGGACGACTTTTGAGCCAAGCCAGCAGACTGTACTGCAGTACTGTACGATAAATACGAGTATGTAGTAGCAGCATTATATGTAAGTACTATGATACTTTAGGCTATTAAGTTACAACACAACACAACACAAAATCGTTCGCAAGTTACTAAAGCTAGTGCGTGGATGGGCAGTGTAGTGTAGTGTAGTGTAGTCGGTGGCTTAACTAGAAATCGGGATCGTAGTCGCGCGAATAGCGCGTCCGACTCGCATGATTGTTATAGCTGTACATCTGGTGGGCATCGGCAAAGGCATCCGGATATTGGTGGCCATATGCCTGCTGATGCTGTTGCGGATGCTGCTGGTGCTGTTGCTGCTGATGGGCGGGATACTGGTGGCCATGATGCGGCCGCTTCAGGGAGTCACCCTTCTGCGAGTACGTCGGCTGCTGGTCATAGAAATAGTCGGCATTGCTGTGCGGATGACGGGTGGAGCGCCAGCTGTCGTAGATGTTGGAGCTATTACTGCCATGCATCGAATTGGTAAAGCGCTGCAAAGGATTGAAAGTATAAGAATGGGTGGTAGAAATAGAGCACGGCACTCGACTTACTTTCGGCTTTATCGGCTGCTTGGTATCGTTCCAGGGATCATCAATGTTGTAGAAGTCATCCACACCGTAGTTGTCCGCACCACCCATGTGGTTGACCTTCAGTTCGTTCAGCATGTCATTGGTCAAGGGAATCGGCGTCTTCTTGGCCCTCTTCTGACGATTGAGCAGCTGAAAATGGGCATGGCATGGGTTCAGTGGAGCCCAGAACAATCAACGTGCGACTTACCACTGTGACGCCAAAGATGATGACAAAGACCAGGGAACCAACTCCAATCACAATCACGACTATGGCCCATTGGGGAATGAGCAGATCCTCCTCTGCAAACTCCACATTTGTGTTCAAGTTCTTGGCTATGACTGCAGGGAAACGGAAAGGATTGGCCTGCGTTCAAAGAGCTACGATGTCCAACTACTCACCACTAAAATCGGTGGCCACCGGATCAATGATGTATTTGCCCATCTGATAGCTGGCCGTGACTAGTTGCTCCTCCTGCGGCCCGGACACGCTGTCCGTCTCATTCTCCTCGGCATCTTTGTCGGGCAGGGCAGGTGCCACAGGTTTGGTTAGCGCATCGTGGAACAGCTGCCGGATCTCCTGCGTGTCCACGTCCTCCGTTATGTTGGCCAGCTCCACGTAGTAGTCGACCAGCACACTGCCCTTGCTGAAGCTATCGATGCGCACCTTCTTGTACCACTTGTTCAGCTGATCGGCGCTGGAGTACACTTCATTTAGCTGAAAGGAGAGGAACGAGCAGTAAGCATTCAACAGATGAAGGCAAAGAACGGAGGGCGACGCCTACCTGCGCCTCCAGCTCGTGGGCCAGATTCTTCCACTCGAGCGTGTTGTGATCCAGGAGCTCGGGTTTCCAGGCCACGCCGTCGATGATCTTGATGGTGGCCGCCAGATCGCAGTCGGCCGTGCAGTGTCCCGGCTTTGTCGGGCGCGGCGTTGTCGTTGTCGTGGTGCTCGTTGTCGAGGTGCTGGTGCTGGTGGTGCTGCTGCTCGCGCTGGGCGTTAGCAGATCCTCAAAGTTGATTGTCTGGGCATTCAGCTTCTCGATGGACAGCGGGGTGGTGGGCGGTGTGGGCCAGCCGGTGAACTCCGTGGTGGCTCGCGTGGGTGGACCCTTTTTGATGACCACCGGCGGGGTTCCGTCCGATGAGGGCGTGACTGCATCAGCCTGGCCATCATTTCCGGGGTGCGGCGTGGTCAGGCGATGCGATCCAAGTCGCTTATGAAAGCCTTTTGGGAAGACTACCTTTAGGCCGCTTCCTTCGCTTGCTGGCGCTTCAGTGGTGCTTGACGCCACCGCCTTGGGCTTATTTGTCGTAGTGGAGGTGGAGGCTGGATGTACCTTCGGTGACTTGAATCCCGGGGGCAGCAGAGAGGCCAGCAGATCCTCGTCGCTCGAAGTGTCCGCCTTGGCGGTCTCGTTCAGCTTGAAGCCAGGCGGTAGGAGAGCGCTCAGATCCTCTATTTTGATGGGTTTCACGCCTTCGGGCAGCTTGGGGACGGCGTCGGCCTTCTCTTTGGCGGGCGCTTTGTAGCCAGGAGGCAAGAACTTGCTCAGATCATCGAAAGGCACGGCCACGGGATGGGATCGAGGCGTGGTCGTCGCAACGGTGGTGCTGTTCAGCTTGAAGCCGGGTGGCAGGAACTTGGAGATGTCGTCCACAGTCGTGAAGGCGGGTCGCGGGGTGCCGCTTACTTTATAGTCCTTGGGCAGGAGGGCGGCCAGGCTGTCCTCGAACTTGACGCCACTGAAGAGACTCTCCAGACTGGAGCTGCTGCTGCCCTCGTCCGGACTGGTCGTCGTCGTTGTCGTGCTGGTGGTTTTAGCTGTTGTCCTGGGTGGCTTGTAGCCCTTGGGCAGCAGACCCGCCAACGCCACATCCTGTACTGTGACCTGACCGTTCTTGAAGGACCGACTGATGGTGCTGTTGCGTCCTGGCTTCCTAGGCGGCTCCACGGCGGGCGCTTCTGTCGTGGACGTGGTGGTTGTGATCTTCCGGTTCTTGTAGCTCGACTTCGGCTTGAATCCGACGGGCAGGAGGCCGGCCAGCTCATCCATTTCGCTCTCGTCAAAGTGCTGCACCTTGACCCGACTGCTGCCACTGCTCGTGGTGCTCGGAGCCGGCGTGGTCTTTGGCTGGAACTTCCTGATGTGCGGCGCAAATCGACCTGATCCGGATCCGGATCCCAGCGTGGTGCTCGTGGCCGGTGTGGAGGAATCCATTTGGCTGATGATCGGATACTTTCCGGACAGCAGGCCGCTGGACAGCTCCGACTGAACGCGGTCCAGTTTATCGATGATGCTCTCTGTGGAGGCGGCCAGTGGCGGGGCTGTGGATGTGGACGAGGTGGAAGTGCTCGGCTCCTCGCTGCTCTCGGGCTGCTTCTGTGGGGGCTGCTGCTGCTGCTGCTTGGAGTGCACCTTGCGCTCTAGCTCGGAGAGCGTCTGCTTGGTCTCCTCCTGCTCGATGGCCGGGAAGGGCAGAAAGCGGGCTCCGTTGATGCTCCGGCTTGGCTGTATCGATGCCACTACGACATAGTTCTCGGTGGCATTGGCAGTGTCCCCGCTCGCGGGCAGGTTTTCCTTTTGAAGATCTGGATCTGTGACCTCCTCCTCTGTCTGGACCTCTTCTGGCTTGCCCTCATCCGTGGGTATACTCGGCGTTACCGGGGCCGGAAGCACTGTTGAGCCATTGACCACGCTCTTGGTGGTCACCACGGAGATGACCTCGCGTTCTTCCTCGTGCTCGCTGCTGGTCGTTGGCCTAGAGCTGGAGCTGGAGTGCTGCGTTTCTGTCTCACTGGTGGAATCTTCGGGTTCTGCCTCGCCTGTTTCCTCATCCTCGTACTCGTACTCCTCGCCCTCGCCGAGACCCTCTTCGTCATCGTAATCGGATGACTCGGATTCTTCCTCCTGCTTGGATGACGTCTCCTTGGCCTTATCATTGGGGGTGGGAGAATGAGGATCCTCCTGCTTAGGAGTGGCTGCTTCTGCCTGACTCGGAATGACAGGATCCTGCTCCTGCTTGGGAATGCTCTCTGGCACTGGCAGTTCCGTGGTGCCCTCCACCAGAATCTCTTCGGTGGATTCACTCTCCAGGGGCATTGGTGTGGTAGCCTTCTCCTTTTCCTCATCCTCTGCGTACTCATAGTCATTGCTGGCGGGCAGGGTGGTGGTACCCTCACCGGAGCTTGTGGTCTCCGACGAATCGGTCTGAGACTCTTCGGTGCTGCTGGTGCTGGACGGATCCGCATCCTCCTCATTTTGGGTTACCGTCTCGGGGATGGCAGCTTCGTTCTGGGCGACTATCACTGGGGTTCCCTGTCCCTCCTCCTGGAGCGGCAGCTTCTCCAAACTGGATGACTCCGAGTGATCTTCTGGCCGTTCCCCAGACCCCTGCTCGTACTGCTCTCCGCTGTCTACCTCTTCTTCCAGCTCCTGCTCCTCATCCTCTTCCTCCTGCTCTGCGCTCTCAGTGGTGCTGGTCGTGCGGGCCGTGGGGCGTGTCAGCTTCAGCCTGCTGGCGCTGTTGTAGTTGAAGGGGCGCTTGCTGGTCGCGGCCAGCGGCTCGTTGACCTCTCGACTGATGAACACAGGCCGCCGGGGATTGGGCGACTTGCGTCCAAAGCTGGGCCGATCCGCGGGTGTGTTCTGCGTGGTCGTGGTCGAAGACGTCGCCTTGGAGCGGTTGCTGCCAAAGCGATTGTACCGCTTGCTGCTCACCTCCGCACTGCCGTCCGTCGTGGATGTGGTTGGGGCTGTGGAGCTGCCGGGCTGGTAGCGATTGCGTGGCCTGTACGGACTTGGCGCTGGGGTGGCCGGAGACTCGGAAACGGACGAGACTGTTGCCTGAGACTGTGTGCGCGTGCGTGTGGGCGAGAACCCACCGCCGTTGCCAAAGGGACGACTGACTGCATTGCTGGACGTCGGACGCTTGTCGTTCTGCAAAGAGAGAGATGGAGATGCAGAGATGAGCGGAGGTTAGCTACGGATTGCAGATTCGCGGAGGTAACTCTAGTGCATTGTTACGGATTACGGAGCAGCCCAGACCAGGCCAGACCAGGCCAGACCGTTCACAGCCTCGACTCTTGCGGTTGTCGTCATGGGAAACTGTTACAGTTTCGACATGGACACGAAACATCACAATCTCTGCGCAGCGCTGCGGTTCGTCTGTCAATTGTTTTGCGTGCGAACTCTTCTCAGGTGCAGCCCCCTGCCCCCTGCCGCTTGCCGCTTGCCACTGCCCCTAGCCCTCATCCGAGCCATTCAACTGATTCTCCAAAATTTGTCTAAAGTGTTTTGTGCAAATTTGCCCCTCCATCCCCTGGAGCTGTCCATAATTTATGCGCTCGTATTTATTTAATTTTTATGTGAAGGCAACCTCCACCTCCAACTGTCTGCAGCTCTGGGGTTCCGACTGGGGACTTTTCCGACGGTTTCCTCTCCGCAGGTTGCCCAATATATTGCCTCGCAGATGATTGAATCCAAAACTGGGTTCCCCCGATGGAGAATGGCCCGATGTGGGTCCCATGAAGAATGAGAATGCAGAGGATGAACATTCACAGATTAATCATGATTGAGTCTTCAGCCAATTCATTTCCACTAATGACAGATCGGGCGCCCACTGGCAGTGCCATTATTGTCGCTTAATCGTGAGCTGATTTGATATTTGAGCCAGCATTAATCACGGCAACACTTTCGCTCGAATGGCCCCAAACAAATTGCGGCAATTAAGCTGAGAAATTTATGTGGGGGCAAAGAAAAAACACGAAGAGAAAGAGAGCGGCGGAACAATGATGGGGGCAGGCAGAGATCTTTTCCCCCACTTTGACATTTCAATTACAAAATGTTTGAAGATTTTTAAAGTAAATGAAAAAATTACGAAATGAGATGGGATGGGAAGACAGCTCTATAGATTACCCTTAAAGACTGAAATGTATGAATGCTATTAAAGTAGAAAGGCAGGGGTTTTTCTGAAGAATGAAAGGACATGCTTCCGTTCTATATCTTAGAGATCCTGTACTTGTGGCTGTGACTGCAGCTCAGGCTCTGTTTGTAGAGATCACATGCACTCTTGAAAGCTACGAAACTGGTTACCTCTGGTCCACAACAGGTGGACGGATGTGGTATAAGCAGTCGTATACTGCAATAGTACGGGTATACCCTCTCAAAAGTGTAAATATTTATTGAGTAAACAGAAACATCTTCAAAACATATAAACAAACAAAACAAAACTGTCGAAGAGCCCCCTTGATAAACATTTCTGTGGTTTGCTTTTGCCAAAAACATTAGTGGGGGATCGTGGAATGTAATGTTGTTCGGGTAGGTGAAAGGTAAAAAATATATTTTTGCTATAATTCGATTGAACTTTTTTGTGGTTTTTAGCCGTATACAATATTGTTGAAATCTAGGCAAAAAGAGACCCGACCCGACCCGTGCCGAAACGAACTGGTTCTGAAGTCTCTTTTTTCGGCCTGCCCCAAAGCATTTAGCGGTTGGAAGTCACGTAAGAGCAGAAATGGCTTCCAGCCATTCCAACTCCAGCTCCGACACCGAGCCGAGCCGAGTCGAAGCCTGATATTGGCCAAAATCAGAGCAGAGCCAATTGTTTTGTTAGCTCTTATGCAATGCCAAAAACGAAATTGTTTCTGTTTTCTGTTTCTGTTTGGGTTTCTGTGTTTCTTGTTATTCCAATTGAAATTGCTTTTACTTTCCCGATGCGATCCACTTCTCTATTCGCTTTCCCTTCTCCTCCGGTCTCCTTACCTCACTGAAGTGGGCCAGAAACTGCGTCTGCTGGTGGGGCACATTGATGCGCTGCGTCTGGGGCTGGAAGCCGCCGCTCAGGCTGTTCCCTGAGCCGCCGCTGCCGTTGCGTATCGCCTTGGAGCGTGTGAAGCCGTTGGTCAGTCCCGTGGACGACGACGCGGACGTTGCACCAACGCCGCCTGCCACTGCTGCCGCCCCGGCGGGCACTCCGAAGGGGCGTGGCGAGATATCGTAATAGTCCGACTGGCGATTCGCTGGCGATTTCTGGGGAAAAACATTGTGTTGGGTTAATGCTGAGGCAAAGCTAGTCAGTAAATTAGTTAGTTGGCATTTTGTCGAATGATACAAATAGTTGATAAAAACTGCAAGGAGAATGAGTTCCTCTCTCTCTCTCCCTCCTTGCTCGAGAGAGCTTTCATTTCTTTATTTAGAGGAAGACCCCCGCAATCTTTAAATTAATTTGAATAACTGGATACTGGGGACTTCTTTTTTGTAGGTATTCTTCCCTCTTTTATCTGATTTGCATTCTTGTATGGAATTTACAATGACCCATTCATTTATGAATCAGCTTCGTTTCTAGAAAGAGTCAAATGTGTGTCTAACATTTTAAGCGATCTATAATCTATGTACTCTTACAAAATTGATCCGGAGAGTAACGTAAGCTGACACAGGTTGGACTTTGATAGAGGTGAGGTCTTAGATTGATACTCTCGGTCCCAGTGTCCGCTAAAGTGACAGAACTACCATAAGCTCGACCTGAGCTGCGACTCTGCAGCACCTCAAGTTGACAATGTTGGAAATCTTGGCTTGACCATGTCTGGCACTCGAATGATCGGACTGTGGAGGGCTCGCTCCCCTGCTCAACGTGCTGCAGACAATGCCGAAGCGCTTTGGACAGATTTTGGAAATGAAATCGACGTCGAAAGCGGCAGCAAACAATGAAAATCGATTGGAAATATTTGATTGAAAGTGTATCAAGGTCGTTCCGATATTCAACGACTCACTAATTATCCAGTCCCAGTCGCATACCATGCCAGTTTCGCCCCAAAGTACTTGCTGCTCTCGTTGTTATCCATTATTACTTATTAGTATTGTTTGGATGTGGATTTGGTTTTTTTTGAAAGTCTGAAAGCCCCAGCTCCGAGCTGAAGTTGGGGCTGCATTGGCTGGGAGAGGTTTCTGAAGCTGAAGTTGTGCTCTGTTAAGCAAATTGCATACAAAACGCGAGTTTTGTTGCTAAAAGGCGCATTTCAATGCATTTATTTTTCCGCTTCTTGGCGGAGCCGTTTACGCACCAGAGCTCTCCGCCTCCACCGATGGCTGGCAGCAATTTGTGGGCCAAAGATTTTCTCCCCAGCCCACAGGCAGAGATAGAGACAGCGACTGGGGAAATGCGGCATCGTTGGACCTACTCTGATTAACAGACAGTCCCAGCGCCATCCGACACCTTCTCGCCTGTGAGGAGGGGAGTGTGGGATCCGTTCGCTACTCTGCAAATGATCTCGGATCAAAAATTTCACTCTTCCATTGTCAACAGTTAGTCTGCTGGAGCTGCATTAGCCGTGTGGTGTCTATGGTGTGTGCTTTGTGGTAGATGGTTAATGTCTAATGGTTAATGGTAAAGAAGAAAGCGATCGCCAGTCGTCAGTCGTTGGACGACAGGGGAAATTAAAAGCACACAAATTTTCTAAGACATTTGTCAATATGGATAGCATAATGAAACTATGAAAGCTCCGCTCACGTACGAGTGGTAAGATGGGTATGTGGAAAGCATATGGCCGACGAAGAAGACGAGGGGTTTGGGTTTATTGCACTGGACTTTCCCCTTGGACCAACAGTGAGGCGGGGGCCAATCAGCCATTCAGTCATTCGAATGAATCAGAGTTTTCCATTATGCGCTGATGATAATCGAAACAAATGAAGTGCCATCTAAGCAAGAATCTATCCAGGAGCACTATGCATCTGCTGCAACTTCTTCGGCCTGTCTTCATTCATCAACTATCAGCTATCTCGGTGCCAGAGGCCTACAATCAAGACACTGCATCTGACCGAGGGCCAAGTTAATTGAGTTTTTGTCTGGGCCACGCCAAGCAGCAAGCCATAAAGAAGTCAGTTCCATTAGGCAAATCAGTGGAGCTCCAGTTTGTCCGCAGCACAGACCTCTTGCTGTGCACAGCCTGCCGCCCTCCCTCCTGCATTCTGCCACTCTGGGCCCTCACGGAGTGCATTTCAATTTAGGGCCAAAACTGGAAGCAGACGGCAATGTGCGTGCTCATCGGCATTTGAAGAAGCTGGTAATAAACAATATGAATTTACACTTTTTTCAATTAAGAAACACGCTGCACGCTCCCCTCCTACCATCCTCCATCGCCACTCCACCTCCACTCCACCACTCTGCAGTGCATTCGAAGCTTTGAATATTCAACAATAGTCGGGAATTACTTGCTGATTCGTTGATATGCAGAAGCCGATTCGCTTTGTTTGTCTTTGGTCAAGTGAAAGTACGCGTACGAACGCCTGGGGGTGCGATGGCCACCGCCATTTCTCTCACGCAACTATTTTATGTCCGCAGTTTGATTTGAGTGTTTATTTGGATGCCCCTGGGCTGCGTTTCGACTACGGAAATTGCAAGACGAAAGTCGCGTGCCATCGATATCCCATATCCCATATCCTGCCTGCAACCGTTTCCCATCTCCAGTTGCATTCTCGTCTGGATTGCAAAAGAAATCCATCCAATAAATAAATCATATTTCACACGTTTCTGGCATGTGAAAGGAAACCAAACCTTTGATTTTCGGACTCGAATTCGGTTTGATTTGATTTCGTTTTTGGCTCGGCGTTGGTATTGGCGTGCCTGGAGCCGACGAGAAGCCAACATAATTGGTACCACCCTCTCCCCACTTACGGGCACAGCACCACATAAGGAAATGCATAGTAAACTACGAACAAAATTGAATTTGAATTGGAATTTTGTAGCAAAAACTTACCGCAAACTGTGGGGTGCCGCCAAATGGCGATCCGAAAGGCGAACTGCCAGCAGCGGCCGGCACCTGTTTGGCGCCATTCTCATTGGCTATGAATAGGAGCTGCTCCTGGTAGGAGCCCGGAGCTGGGGAGAATCCTCCGGAGCTGCCGCGGAAGTTACCCAGCGACTGCTGCTGCTGTCGGGGAAAGGCACCAGAAGATGGCACAAATCGGTTTTGTGATGGGAAATAATAGCTGGAAGTATCTGCAAAGACGAAGGTCATATTGGAGTTAATTGTTTTTAGGGCCAGACCAAAGTGTCAGCAATCAATTAATTAATTAAATGTTCAAGCACACGCACAAGTACTCTCCTCTTGACACCTTTCAGCGCCTTTGGCATCGTTTAGCCATGAAACAGTGCTCTCAAAAACCAAAAAATCATTGCAGTTAATTGTGCGAAAAGTGTAATAAATAAATAAATAAATAAAATAAGGTAAAGCCTCTGGCTGGCAAACAAATAAATAAATTATTTCCCACTTTTTGGGTCACACATTTGTCACAGCATGGCAAAAAAATAAGTTGCCTCTCTTTTGGCACGCATTTGTCGAGCAAAAGTGAACGGGAAAAGGGGGGTTCCATTGGATGATGAATGTTGGGACGGTTTCTGCCCATAGGTGAGATTTCTTGCTTCTGCTTTAAAGATCAGACAGCTATTGGTGGTAACTTCACCACAGTTCGTCGACTATTGCGGCAACAGCTCCAACAAATATTCATCATACTATGAATAGTAATAACAGTTTATTTTACTCATATTATATTTCAAAAAATAGATGGGTATTTATGCTAATAATACCTCTAAAAGTGCCCAATTTCGGGGGTGCACAAGTTTGTGCCATTTTTCAAGTCTTCTTTTTGCAACATCTTCTGTCTTCTTTTATGCCAATCTCTGCTGTTTTTACAGGATTATAAATGATTGAAAAACGAAAGTGTAACAGGCTGAAAGCGGACATTAACTTCATTTCGCTTTGTGTATCTCTGGGGGTATCTCTGGTCTGGCGAAATACTCGTACTGCAACGAAAGGAAGGAGAGGGGAGCCACGGGTCGCAATGGAGTTTCACCCAAAGCTGAAAGCTGCAGCCGACGCGACGTTGCATGCGTCACAATCCTGACTCTTTGACCCACAATGTTGGGCCTTATAACAACAGCAACAAAATAACAAGCAAATTCATTTGAAACCACGCAAAGTTTTTGGTCTTTTCCGCCCCCCTGTCTTCGGTGCTCGTCGGCCCGCGTGTCGACAGATTTTGGAGTCACTAATTGAAAATTGAAATATCATATGGCCGCAATATTTCAAACGAAATTGCAGCCGCTCCAGCGTCAGCGGCTCATTGAAAATTTTATCAGACAAATTTATGCAAGAGATGGGGAGTGGGGCAACGACAACGCCTACACCGAAATGATCGGGTTGCTGCTGGGGCGCACTCTTGGGCTTCACACCTTGTTTTTTTCTAAAATGTTTTTAACTACAAATAATGGTCGTTTATTATCGCATATAAGAACGCGACGAGGCGTCGCATGTCTGCCACATTCGCTGCAAGCTGTCGAAATTGTTGAGCTGGGATCAGTTTAGGGATTGATTAATTGGTTGGGGATGGGATGTGTCGAAAAGTATTACCAAGATATTTATGCCAAGGCAACCATAGATGTTGCTCGCTAGATGTTTAATTAGAAGCTATCAGGTCGCGGCCCACTTATTTTTCTCTTTATTTAGAGGGTAGAACATGTAGTTCGTGTGTATTTTACATGTATTATACAGTAAAATACTGCTTGCGCGGTCATTCTTAAACTGCTTGCCCATAAGATCACGCGGCCATTGAGCACACTTTAAACGGCTTCGTTCGGTGGCGCTGGCCTCTAAGTTTCGCGTACACTTCGTATTTCTGTGTTCGGTTTGATTTTGAAAGAAAAGAACCCCGAGTTCGAATCCCACTCCCACCCAAAGCCAGCCACTAGCTAACTTTATCTGTGCTTGATAAAATATTTATATAGTTTTTCCTTCTGCGATTGGGCAAGAGTTGTTGTGTATTTCCCAAGCCTACAAACTCTAATCCGCAAAAGGTAGATCAAATCGTTCGCTCTCCTCTGCCGTTGACTCTGCACTATTGTTCCATGTGTCTAAGTGGGCATTGCAGATCTGATGTGAGTGAATACAATTAATTTTCTTTTATTTAAATATTTTCCCATTTCAGATCCATCTCATTAGCATTCTATGCGCACTTGACCCAAAATCGAAAAACCATCAAAACAATTGAATTTTTTTATATGTCGTGACACATTTACCTATTTCTAGAAAGAAGTTTACATTACGTACGATCACCTTCGGGCTGTTGTCGCATAAATAAGCCTATCGATCGTAATTTGAATTTATTATAATTGCCTGAGTGGAATCACTGATCTGATGGCCTCAGAAGGCCGTTACACTTTGGATAGCCCGCGAGTTTGATGTCGAGCACCCATTACTCTCACTCTATCCCCTATATCCTTTATTTCCTGGTGCCCACCAAAGAAATGGAAATTTCCGAGCTGTACTGCAATGTGGAGGACTATCCGCAAACTATAAATTTTAATACAATAATCTATAACATTGTTGCTGTAGCTTTGTTAGTCTTTGTTCAAGTCTCAATATGACAAACAGTGGCAAAGGCTGAAAGCCCATTGAAAGTTAATGCCTCGCCGGCCTCAACGACAATGGCTTTCAAAATTTGTTTCAACTTTGCCGCCCGCCTGGACCGCTCTAAGCTAGTTCCTCTCAAACTGTCGGCTGCATTTGGCATTTGCCAGCCCGAAACATCTCAAATAGCCACGACAATGGGGCGTTGTGTGTTCGGTTCAATACCATTTGCAGTTGCCGATCGGCGATTGGTACTGGTAACTGGTCCCTGGTCCCATCAAGTAAGTGTTCTGCTGTTCAGGTCGCACAGTGGGATTGGTTTTGGTTCTAGCTGAAGAATTTTGACTGTTTAAAATGTAGATCTAAATGTGATTAAAAATGAATAAATTAAACACAAAACTAGATTTAGTGCTCGTTTCCGCTCCAATCTTACTAAACATTGAGATAATCCAATATTGTAGGGCATATTTTAATATTCTATTGTTTTCATCCTCTCGGGTTTAACGTAGTGTTATTTACATCCACTGTGCCTAATTACGTTCCACTGCTTACCTGACAGTTTGACATTTACAGGTTTTTTTCAGCTAAGAATTTCAAACTTGCTGTCGGTGGCAGAGGCGCAGACCGCTGCTGATTTCGCATCGCGCGCGTCTTTCGGCGTGTAATTGGTGGCCGATTGGGGGCTGGCTTGAGAGCATCCACGCTAATTATACCAGTGACAATAGCATGAGCATTTTAAGATTCATTATATCCCATTGGGATGGGGATGGATGTACATATTGTTGCTGCAACCAATTGCGAAAATAAAAGCATGAAATGCTGCAGTGCCAGCCAGCGCTCGTTTTTTTTTTTTGTTTGTGCGAAATGTCAAGCCGTGGCGCAAAAGCATCAACAGAAGTGCAGCAGCAACAAAAGCACTGGAAAAGAGCAACAAATGACGGCAGAAACAAGTTGAACTTTACGTTTTTTTTTTTGTTTTCTTAACTTTAATCAAGTTTCTCGGCTGGCCGCTCTCCGCCGCCATGCATTCGCGGGTACTTTTGTATTTTGTTTTACCGCTTCTTCATTTCTGACTGAAGGTCGTCCGCTGCATTTACAGTTTTGTGAAGATTCGATTGAAACAGTTTTAAGAAGCTGATCACTGCTTGCAGTGCAGTTCTTAAAGCACTGCTTGCATTGCACCTCTGAAAGAACTGCTTGAACAAGTGGCTTGTAGAGAATTTCTTTATGTTTCATTCTAAAATTAGCAATCCAACCCAAAGATGTACAAGCCCGTGAGAAGCAATCTACAATGGCTCAATCAATTTCGGATTTTTGAGTTATCTTCCATCAAGGGTAATAAACGCCCGAAATGAAGACACTCCCACAGCCATTACCTGGCGGATGGTTAGAAGTATAGTGACGAGGCCTGAGAGTAACCCCATAAATTTCCAGATGTTCGGCCAGGCATAACTCATTTCCTACCGCTGACATCATATTCCCCCACGCCCAGTTCAGTAAACCCGATACTATTATTATTCTTGTGATTCTTTTGGTCTTGACAAAATAGATAATTTCATTTAATTTACTCACTTTTAATGGACTTGGCCGATGTGATCAGAACCAACGCAAAAGATAATGATAAAAGAAACATAACAATACCCGTAAAAGCTTCAAAGGAGACAAAATCGAAAGAAGAAAAAAAAACAGAGAACAATAAGCTTCCGACTCAGATCGCGAGCGATAATATCAAAGACAAACTTGAGAACTCTGTCAAGTGGTGGCGGCTCAGACAAGACAAGACTCCTCCGGCCATTTGCTAATTAGAAAATAATGCTCTCAGCCCACTCCAAGGTCAATGTCAGGCCCGGCCCAGCCCAGAACTTTTTTCAGGCGCCACAGCTGAAAGTTTGTCGCCCAAGTCGTTTGTCTGTCGGGCTCTCTGTATGATAGAATATTGGGTTGGATGTTGCCATGGTGTCTGCTTGCATCAGAGGTGGTGGAGGTGGGTGTTTGCTCAACACAAATTCCAATTTAGTTTTTAATTATATTTACTAATACTCGCACTCCACTGACTACTGACTACTGCCTGCTGGTTAATTACATATGCAAACTTGTTACACAAAAAGTAAACCAAACCAAACGCAAGCAGCGAAAACAAAGAAAACTGTTGCAAGGCGGTTCGTCCGACAACTCTCCAGCTGGTTGCCTTCTCCACTACACTCGGCGAAAACAGGGGTCCGAAATTCGTATATTTTGTGGAATCAGTGTTCAGCAAATAAACAGTTTTTCCGAGTGTATCTCTGTCCGCTCTGTGGTGGCGGTTATTGTTAGACAAACATTGTTGCAGGGTGCGGCGAGGGGCAGCATGCGCTCCCCGCAGCGCCAAATGTGTGGCAAGTAGCAAATGGCAAATAGCAAAATGCTAAGCCCCAAACGTTTGTCAGCAAATAAACGAATTTCACGTCCACTCGCGGAAAAAACACCACCAGGGGTAGCCACCAGATGTTTGGCAGTTTGCCAAGTGGCTGCAGCCAACAAGCTGCAGCAAATAAAATATATATATATAGTACATAGTTCTTGGAAAGGAGCGATCGTGATCGTAAGAATACGTTTGGGATGAAGAGAAATATCTGTCTTCGATCATAATGAAGTTACCATCGCTTAATGCAGGAAATCCAAAGAAATAGATGCATATATTTTTAGTACATTCCAGCAGTCGAACACCAATCGTTAATCAATGCAGCGAACAGGGAAATTAATCTGGAAACCTTTAATTAAACACCCTAGGCTGTGAGGTCCAAGACATGTCACCCGGGGAATGTGGTCGCTAACTCGAAGAACCACTACACACCCTCAAAGTAAGAGTCAAGTGTCGGGTTTCTAATTGCCTCACAGCCAGAGACAGCAGCCATACAGCCACACAGCCACAGAAGCACTCCCACTGGCTCTTCAAAGTACAGACACAAATTAAATACAATTACGAGTAAGGCAGAAATAATTGCGAAGCGTGAGCGACACGACTCATAAACAGGTTCTTGCTGGGATTAGAATGTTGTTCGGTCCGATCAGAAGTCTTGGGTTCTTGCGTTCTTTGTGCGGGTGTGTGCTGGGTGTTCCATTTCAAGGGGCAGGCGCATTCTAATTGCCACAAAAGCCGCCATGTCCTTGGCTGAGCTGGGGTTTTGTACGCCGATGATTGATTGGAACTTTGCCGTATTTCTCTCACTGGCCGAAAGGCGGATATTGTGTGAGTCGAGTCGGAAATTGGGGCTCGGGCAAAATATGCATAAATCAATTATGAAATCCAGTAAGCGAGCGTAAAGCAATTTAAACTAGTTCGGCATACATTTTTCGACTTTGTTTTCCACTTTTCTGCCTCGTTCGCTTCAAGTATTTGCATAAATAGTGCAACTTGTGCGCCAATAATAATCTTAAGTGAATTTTGGTCAATGGGGAAGCAGGTGACTGCGAAACTGTTGCACTGCTTGGCCGCTTGGCTAGCGCAAGCAGACTCCAGTTCATTTACAACTGTTACAGAGTGTTTGTCTGCTGCTCATATCATTCAGATTTTAGATTATATATGGGTTATATGGCATTAAGGGGCAACATTCCTCATCGGTGTTACTGTCCCACCCCTTCCCCCCTGGGAACACAAAATTGAAAGCATTTTTCGGTGAAAACCGCATAAATTTGTAAACCATTTATGTTAAAACCTTCCTCCGAACAACGGCAACGCCACTGATGGGCGTGGCGTGGTCGCGGCTGCTGTTCAAAACCAAAACAAAAAAAATACCTTATATAATACCCGCTGAGGTCAGTCTGGGGCGGTAAAATGAATGAATCTGTTGAGCGAAAGCCCCCCAAGGCAAGGCCCAAAACGAAAGTGAAATTACCATCGCTCATCTCTCTTGGATTCGAGTCAATTTTGTATTGGTTTTCGCTTGATTTTGGAAATTTAACAATTATGTATCCACCGATTTACAATTTTACTTTATGTTTATGCGTTCGAGGTAGTTTTGTAGTAAATTAATTTATGGAAATCAAAACATCAGAGGAAAATGCATAATTTGAAGAAAGTGTTCGATTGGAAAATTATGAGAAATTAGACATTAATTAGGGAAACGACAAATCCAAGCCAAATGAAGCAGAGAATCTCTCGCACTCAGATGGCCATGGCGTTTGGTCTACCATTCGATAACTGCGGCATAAAAGGACAGCCACAAAAAGACAAAAGCATTGCTCTGGGATCATGGACCGATGAAAATGGCAAACGAACATGAAAAACTTCTTAGCTGGGAAATTCTTTAGCCGGTTTTAGTGTTGCCATTCCTAGATACCACTCCCGCGAATGGCCAAAAACCAAAACTGGTTCAATTCCAGCTCCCCTGGGCTGCCGGGCAGCGTGTGCGGGTGGCATTTGTCTCCCCGCACACACACACACACACACACACAGATCGAGATGGAGAGAGACTCACGACTTGGCCCAGAGGCAAACAAACTCCAACAACAGCCCAATCCAGACTTTGGCCCTTCGTTTGGCTGGCTTTTCGTTTTCGGAGCTCGTGCTGGGTTCAAAGTTGGTCCGTGGAGTCCCACCAAATCGTTTGGGTGAAAGGCCGCAGCTGATTTGCATTTTTTGGTTGCTTTTGGTTTATTTGGTCTGAGGCACATCGTCAATATTCTATCAATTATTTGATGTTTGATTTGTGCTTCACACTTGAATGTTGGCTCTTCTGCGCGTCGTCTGCGGTGTTTTCCGGTTTCCTCTCCCTGTGCCTCTGCCCCTCCGTTCCCCTCCTCCTTTTGGCTGCTTCATCAGCTCCCAGTGGAGCTGCTCGTGCCATGATTTTCATTTTGGCTTGTCTTTTTTTCGAGGTGCGACTGCACTTTGTTTGCGTTCATTTTTTGTAGCCGCTCTTATTTTTGTTTTTATTTAACATTTATTTTTCTGCTTCTCCTTTCGTTTGGTTACTCCTATGGCTTTATGTAATTTGCAAAGCGTGCTCTAATAAAAGCAGCAACAAAATTATATTGCAAATATTAAAACTAAATTACGAGCCCAAATGCAAACGAGTTTCTTTTCGCGATTGCAAATACCCGTACTGGCAGTGGAATCAACAAGATAAAAACAGAGATTGTCGGGTGCTGTGCTAGTGCTGGAGTGGCATACAACTTTGTATGGCATGGCCATAACTGGGCTTGGCTTGGCTCTGGCCAGGCCATAAATCGCGGTCAATAATCGTCAGAGTGCAAAAAAAAAAACACCACACAAGAGTGAAAACTGAAAAAAAGAACCTTAGGCACAGGCCAAATCAGACAAAGATCAAAAAGAACATTCAATCTTCTACCAGTTCTACCCTTTTTTGACTCCTGTATTGACCCAAGCCTGATTTATAGATTCCGATTAAGATATTCATGAAAATGATGTAATAAGAATAAAGCAGTCCTTTCTAATGGACACAGATCCACTTTAAAGTACCTCCTGAAGCTCCTAATCTTGTTTTAGATCTCTGACATTAGCTTTAGGTCTGCTCCAGATTGTACTTGAATTATCATTCCAACAGCGAACCGAAATTCCTTGCCATTGTCAGTGGCACTCAACAATCTCCCAATCTCCCATAGATTCCAAGCAAACAAACCCATTCAGGGGGTAGAACAAATACAAACGAGTATCAAATACCGAACCCCAGACACGTAGCCAGATCTCCAAATAGAATGCCGTCAATGGAGCATAGAAAACTGTATCACGTACGTAACTGAACTGCGGACTGGACCGACCAGAACTCGACTGATCCCCGCTGAACTGTATGCGAGAAGGTGTGAAAAGCTGTTGACCGCCCAGGGTCCGCCTCCTCGTACTCCATTTGAGCCAACCTTTTCCATTTTTCCCCCCGAACATGGTCGGGTCTGGTGTGCGGGTTGGGTTGCCTTTCTAAGTTTGTGGTTTTTGTAGGTCTATAAGTCGCGGCGGTGTTGATTGAATGTCTGGAGACTAGAGACCAGACTGTAAAAAAACTGAAGGATCGTGTGTCTGGGTCTTTGGTTTCTGCTTTTTTGGGCTTTGGTTGGTTTTTCTTGGGCCACGATGTCGTGCTGCCATTGTTCGCATTAGTGTTGCATATTAAGTAATAGAACTGTATTTTTTCCTCACCCTATCTCCAGCTCTATATCTGGGCTCCATCTGCATCTGTTACTGTTTCTGTGTCTGCTCCAACCTTACCACCGAGTGAAGTGGCGCAACAGCCATACTAAGTGAGTTGTTTCCATTTAAATGCAAGTGGCAACGAGAATTCACTTTGGCATGGCATCAACGGCTGGCTATATGGCCAAAAGGGATTGTTTTTCTGTCTGACGGAGTACATTCTTGCCTTGCCTTGCCTTGCGGTTGGTCTATTGCATTAAATCAGAGTTATGCCCGGAATGGGGGGATTTTAGATGTATCGAATGGAGGTTCTTGGGTAAACAGATTATCATACCTGTTCTAGGCACTTGAATTGGAGATCAAGCCGTGTGAACACTTGGCAGATCAGTAATAATATCTTTTGTTAGTACGGGTTAGTACCTATTAAAAGCTCACTTCTGCTCTATTTTATCTTCATAGCCAAGAAGGATCATTTACCACCGTACCAAAAATTAATGGTTAGTTATTCCCCTCTTCGGCCGTTATTCTGTGTTCTCCGAGGGCAAATTTTGAAATGATTTCGAGCGTTGGAAAGAGAATGGCAAATGTGAAATCAATTTTGAGATTATTTCTTGATCATTGATCTTGCATAACCGATCCATAAACTCTCTCTGTGTCTCTCTTTCTCTTTGGACAATACGAAGACATAAAATATCAAGGGATAGGTTATGCAACCTTAGCCTACACCCAGAAATACATAATTCACGATTAGATCTGTCGCTCAACGGCACAAAATTTCTATGCATTGTAATTTTCCGCATAATTTCGCCTCCTTTTTTTCTGCGTGTTTGTCTTTGCCTTTGGCGAATATAAAGAATAACCCTACAAAAGACAGACACAGACACAGACAAGAGAAAAAAACAAAACAAAACATTTTGCCGCACGCTTCAGCGACAAAATGGTCAACAGTCTTGGCTTAGTTTTGTCGGCCAGATGTCTATTGTTGCTGTTGCTGTTGCTGTTGCCGTTGCTGTTGTAATTACAATGGCTATAGCCAGAGCCAGAGCTATCGCTATGGGTATGGCTGTTCTGGTTGTCGTGATTTATTGTGTGAACAGCAAGGTTTCTTTGATTCCCTCTTTGGGGCTTACTTTGATTTGCTTTTGTTCTCCCACCGCATTTGCATATTCTTTGGGGGCTTGAGGCTTCATTTGGCTGCGGGTGCCACTCGAAATTGGGCGTGACTAGGCGTGGGCCAGATATCATACGCATAGAAGCCATACTCAAAGCTCAATGAGTCGCCAAGTGCTTTGGGCACTCTGAGCCCTCTGAAGCCGCTAAGTGGATCGGAATTGGCTTCCACCAAATGGAGGGTCAACGACCGGCGCACCAGCGCACCACCACTCCGTCCGCACGAAGATATGCAATTCTCGAGTGGTTATTAAAGCAAATAACACTTGAGAGTGCGGTCCCCACTGCCACCGTCAATCAAGAGTTGAATGGCTTTTGAAGTGGGACTCCGTCGACGTCTCTGGCCTCCTTTGCCTGCTTCTCCTCACGCCAACACACTCTGAATTGAATTCTTTTGCCAAATGATGCACTTCTCTGGCAGATCGACTGATGGCGGCTGAAATGCCTTGATCCGAGGACTACTTATGTGAATATGAAACTCACCTAAAAAGCTGATGACTGACTGGATTGGATTCATGGTTTGCCTTGGAGTGGGAGGATTCTGATGTGGGCGCACGAAATAAATCACTAATGGGACTGTGCTCAAAAGTTAATCGATCAGTTGCCATTACCAAGTGATTGTAAGCACTGATTGAAAATTGTTCTTCGGAGGTCAGCTGTTTAGAAAGCAGTGGTTACATGTGAACATAACAATCAGTGCATTAATAGGTAAAGCTGTGTATTCAGAGAGACATTCTCTGGGGCTCCCCAACAGCCTTCTTTTCCCAGTCAGTCCTTAAGTAAGTACCATATCCGTATTAGCCAAGGAGCTCGATAATTGCCAACTCATTGTTACCCGTTTCGCATTCACCCGCTTCCCGCCTGGCCGTCCATTCATACTGCCCACTCATAAGACTTGACATTTTTATTAAAAACTCTGCTTCTTGGGACCGAAACCGGGACCGACAACCGGCTGCAATCAGGAGATCAGCAATGCAATGTCCCGACACACAAAGGGCATATTTTATGCATGCCGCTCGTTAAGCGGCTGCTTCTTCTTCTCAGGCTTTCAGGCTTTTAGGCCTCCACTTCATCGTGTTTGTTGTTGCTGCCAAATTGGCAACTGTTTGTGTTTATGGTTACTGTTGCTGCTGCTGCTTTTGGGCATCATTTCCTGCTGAAAAGCCGCTCTGCGACTCACTGAGAGAGAAAGACAGAGAGGGAGAGAGTACCCATATTCTCCTTGTATATATTTATAGAGCCTCGCTGATGAACCGTAATCTCAAGGATAACTGCATATTTTTACTACAGGTTTCGCCTGCGCCTGTTCCTGCGCTTGCAGTAGCTGGGCCCATAATTTTCCAGTTACAAAAGGCCACAAAGGAAACGAATGACTTAGGGCACAAACTTGTTTGCTCTTCTTGCCATATCCGCGAATGGCAGACCCTTCTATAATCTTCCTCCCTTTCAATATTTCGCTAACCAAAATGGGTTAATGGACAGCTTAAACTCCCTCCCTCCCTCCATTTCCTGAAGCGCTAATTTAACAGCAGAAATGTGACACAAAAAATACATAAAAAATATACAAAATAAAACCTCAGACCGCAAGCGAAAATATACGTATTTTGGGGCGTCATTTTAGGTTTATAATTATGGGGCCGAAAAGCTTTAATGACTGCAAATTGAATGGAGTCGAGTGTACGAAGGAACGGAGTATGTACGAACACCGGAGTTTTATTTTTTGCACTTTGCAATACGAGAAACGGAAATGCCGAAATGGCTAAAGCAAGAAAAAGAGAGAGAGAGAAGTCAAACAAATGGGTCAAGGATTTGAACAATTTTGCCACACTCGATTGGCTCTGGGTAGGGCATAGAGTTCAATTCGGTTCCGTTCCCGTTCCAGCCATCAAAGAATGGACATGGCACGACACAACACACACACACCTGGTGCTTGGTTTCTTTTTTCAAAATATTTGCGCTTGTTATGTCACTGACTCTTGGACTCTCGGACTCTCGGACAGAGGTACGAGCCATCAGCCGTGCATGGCCCATACGATTTCTGCTTGTTCGGAGTGCCCACAACCCAGCGGGTGGTTGTCCCATTCATGTGGCCATGGTTATGGCTATGGCTATGGGTATGGCCAAACATACGAACTCTTACGATATCTACATCTTGTACTTGGGGTGTCTGAGTCAGTCGGGTCAGTCGGCGGCATGAATCACTGGGATATTATGCCGGGGTCAGAGCTGCATTTGATTGGTTATTAGTGGGTTAATTGAGTGATATTTCGGTGCGGGGCCAGCCCGGTCCGGTGCATCTGTGTGGAAACTGTGGGAAACCTCAGAGATCGATCGAGAAACGTCAGAGCCAGCGAAATATACATATCTACATATGAATATGAGTAAATGTGGGTTGGTTTTTCCATAGATCATTTTTCTTGATCACCTCTTATGCAATCTTTTATATATTTTTTAACATATTACCCCTCCCCCCCTCGCATTGTGTTAATCACTCAATTTGCTGCGACTTTCGCCCCTTTGGCGAATGGCAACTGCCTCAACTGCCCTTCCAGCAACGCTTCCGCTTAGTGTCAACACTTTCTTTTTTGCCAAAAATGTTGGATTTCGGTTTATGATTTATGCGACCGCCTGCCACAAATTGTCAAAAGAAATCCGCGATTTGCAGCACGAGTTCTGCTCGAGTGCGCGGCACCCAAATGACCACCGACTCGGACCCCCACAGTTCGATGCTAGGGGGCTGGTGGGCTGGTGGGGTGCTGTGGTCGGCGGTGCGGCCAAGTGGGAAGCCGTAAAAGCAACGCCCAACTGGCAGCCGAGTGGCACAGTTGCAACAAGTTGGCGACGCGAAAGTGAAACGAAACAAATGCAGAAAGAAAACGTTGTGGAAAAGCAGTTGCCAAAGCAGAGAGGCAGTAAAACACAAGAAATCCCAATTAAAAAGAAAAGCGAAAAGGTGTATGGCAATTCGAGTGGGGTCCGAAGCGAGAAACGAGAAAGAGAAGTAATTGCGTTCAATGCACTCCAATGGGGCGTGGCAACGACATCTACATTGGCAGTAACGGTGCCTGTGAGTCATGCCACAAGCGTTTCGCGTAGACAAAATGCTGCACATTTGTAGCTGGGCGAAAAGCGGAAATCGTAGGCGTAGAAAATACCAAAAGAAACCTACAAAATATACCAAAGCGAGACAAAGCCTGTGTTACGCTTGAGAGGAAGCAGGATGGCAACAGGCATATCCATCCATACAGGCATCATTCTATCTTCTTAAAATTGAAATTATTTGAAATGTTGCTTAAAATGAATTCAAGAATGCAGCCATTAAGTGACTCCCCAGATATTTTCAACATGATCCCACCCACCTGAACAGCGCCCACTTGTCAGACCCGAACCAACCTCAACTCGGATCGAAAGAATGCAGTGAAAATTGCCGAAATTTACATATAAAGCTCATTTTTTATCAATTCAGTCTCCCTCCGCTCCGCCCCATTCCATTGGAGCGGAACACACCCCGAAAGAGCAACAAAAGAAATTCCAATGCAAAATAATTTCCCTTCCCTTGCCCCGCCGCAACGCAGTGCTGCTGGAAATAATTCAAAAAGTCAAGCAAAAATGTCAACCACTTCTGCCGGAAGAGTGCGAGGGGGTTTGGTTTGTCTGAATCGCAATTTTGGTTAACAACCCATTGACATTTGGGCAAAGTATCTGCGCGAATTCAATGGAAGTTCAATTTTATTTTTTTGGTCCGGCTAGAATAGGATATTCGATACAGCACTGAACATTGAGAGCCATGCCATGCGGCTGATGTGGGTTAGTGATTTTTCAAAACGATCGATGCCCCGTTTGACCATGAATATGCTCAAAAAGTATCAGATGTCACATAGAACAATGTCCATACTAATACACATATTTATTGGAAAATTGTTAAACAAATTCTTTGTTCATTGTGATAAGTAATAGATCTGACTGAGTTTTCAAACTCAAAACGGTATAACAATCTCATTGTTTCAATTAATGGCTAGTTTCTTTGATTTCTTCGTAGTTACATTCGTCCAACGTAATGTACTAAGTTTAAACTATAGTCTATAATTTCTTAATAATTCATTGTGATAAGTAATAGATCTGACTGAGTTTTCAAACTCAAAACGGTATAACAAACTCATTGTTTCAAATAATAGCTAGTTTCATTGATTCCTTCGTAGTTACATCCGTCCAACGTAATGTACTAACTTTAAACTATAGTCTATAATTTCTTAATAATTCATTGTGATAAGTAATTGATCTGACTGAGTTCTCAAACTCAAAACGGTATGACAACTTAGTACATCCGTCCAACGTAATGTACTAACTTTAAACTATAGTCTATAATTTCTTAATAATATTTAAACAAGTTCTTCATAGAAGCTCTTCGAGAGCATACAAATTATGTGTGAAAGAAGGTACTTTCGGCACATTCGAGTAAATACACATTGCTGTAAATACTTTAAAAAGATATGACAATGATAAAAACTAAGAAAAGGAAAGTAAATTTAAGAGCGTCGACCCTGAACTTTCCGCATCTGCTTTTTGTTGTTATTCCCATTGCTAGAGCCTAATTTTACCTGTAAAGAAAAAGATCAACGAAAAATACATGAAACTATATAAACTAATTTGAATGCTGCAGTAAAAATGAAAATCAGAGTGCCCGTAAAAGTGAACGAAAACAAAGGCAAATTTAATTATTTTAACGGGCGTGAAATTAACACAAAGGCAGCCGGAGAAGACAGCCCGCGGCGTCTGGCGTTCTGAGGGCGTGGTGTGTACCCAAATAAAGCCCAAAAACCAGATATTAACAAAGCAAGGTCACCTGCGGCTGAGGATGCACTTGGCATGGACGAATGAGCTTGGGGGCCAGAGAAACCAAATAAACTTTTTACTAGATCAAGCCACAAGGCCAGTTACATCGTTAAATGTTGGTTTTATAAGGCCTTACTAGTGTTGTATACTTTCCCTAGATTTTTCTGAGACGGAACAAATTTTTAATTGAGTAGGAACAGATTCATGGACGGATAAGTCAAAATGCCTCCATTAGGTCTTCACAGCTCTCATATACATATGTACGATTTCCAGCAACCACATGATAAATATACCATAAATCCAAACAATCAATCACTTGTAATGAAGCCAAACGATGTGTAAACCGATATATCGCCATCAGGCTAATCATCGCACAGACAGGTTGGGCAATCCGACCCCCATCTCGAGCAGCTTTTGTTGTCTCCCTCTCACAGCGCACACACATAAATGCAAGGCAATTGCAACAACAACAGCAGCCGCACCAACCACATATAATTGCTGTTCCAATAACCTCTAACCCGAAGGCACAAAGCAGACAAACAACACAGAAGAGATAACAACGAGAAATACAAATTGTGACTCGTGCCGTGCCACAACAAAACGAACACCGAACAAATAACCAAATATATTAAACTGTCAAACCAAATAATAACCCAAGACAGTCACACCCACACACACACTCACACAATGGCAGGGACATGGACATGGCGAGCAGAGAGATGAGAGAAAGAGGCAGCTGCAATTCGCACAACTGCGCGCAAGGGAGACACACATAGCAGAAAAGGCAAAGGAGGAACACATATATTTACAGTAAACCCAAGAGAGTATACCAAGAGAATAACAGAGAGAGAGGATCAGCTCTGCCTACGCGACCCGAAAGTTGTTGTTGCTGCTGCCACACATCTAACCTCAAATCGCTGCTGTTTTTGGTAATAAACGAAGCGTTAAACAAATTGCATTACAACAACAACCACAACATAGAAAACACATTTTTGGTTTCTTTCCGATTTGATGTCTAGCATATGCAAAGCGTCATAAATGAGGCTGCCGATGCCGCTGCTGCTGCTGGTGCTGCCTTGGGCGTAATTACATCCACAGCCAAAAATGGTCAAACGAGCGAGAAAATTATCACATTGCAGCCCACTGTGTGTTGTTGTAATGCCAGCCACAAAAAGACTGAAATTAAATGCAAATTTTTGGCTAACACAAAACAAAATTTATACACACACACACAAGAGGTTTCATAATCAGGAAATTTACTATTTTTCGGTGTCTTGAGCGGAGGAAATTAAAATTGTTGCTGCCGAAGATTTGACATTTGATATGCAATTTGAATAATTTTGGTAAGGCAATTAATAAAGCTAAATATTTTGCAGATCTAATTTCCCTTTTCCTATCTGCTAGCCACTCCACTCCACTCCTCGAAAATGCCATACACATACGAGAATGTAAGGCAAAACTAGTTCCAACCTCAGCGACAACAGCAAATGCCACGGAGAGCGGGCCTAAATCCAATACAGACATAAATCAATGAACGCAAAAGTCGAAGGCAGCCCAGAAACACAGAAATCAGCAAATAAATTGCACAGCAATAATGGAAAATAATAATAGATCGCTGGGCTGCGAGTGCCAGCACGCCTTGGACGTAAAAATACAGAGATAATTGATTATATTATGCGCTAATGTATGCATATGAACGTGATAATTCCCTGACCAAACTAAGGGTAAACCCAAATAACCCAACCAAAAAAACACTAAAATTTAGATGGACCCCAAGCACAAATCGAAATATTAGCTACTTATAAATCATATCTCATTTATGAAGCTGTGCTTCATGAAGACTAAGAGATTGAATTAAGACCGTGCTGATCTGTCACTTTATACTGCCTTTTTGTGATTACCCTAGCTTTAGTTAACGGATTTAAATGTTTTTTAAAATTCAAACTAACGACTGACCTCTGCTCTAAACACTTTAATTTAATTTAATAAAAGTTGTAATTAGCTGTAAGCCATTCAAGCAGCTATTAAACGAGTTACAGGGTCCAGCCAAAGTCATTTAATTAGCCATAAAAACAGATATATTTATTTGCGAATCTAAGCAAACATTCATTCGAGCAATACAACAAAAAGCGTTCGCTTATGATCTGTGCGATGCAATCCAAGAAAATTGTGTAAACTGCTGAAATATGCAATCAGCAAGCGGCAGGCAGCTTACAAATGACATTGAAATGGCGCAAGCGTCAGCCAAATGGACACATTAGCCTGACCACGCCACAGGCGTGCTAGTGCTAGTCCAGTCAACATGCGCTACTCCGTCTAGGTGTGTCTCCCTCGATCCATGTGTACATGTCACTTGGGTGCTTTGAGTTTGGTTCGAATGGGTCTAGTCGAGGCCTGATTGAAGGTTACAGCAATGCGATACAGCCATTCAACCACACATCCCAGAGAGCAGCATGAGCATGTCTCTCTTCTGTCTTCAGCACATCAATACAAGATCACAATTGTAGGTTTTCGGGCTTCTTTCTGGGACTCTGGCCCCAGGTTGAACGAACCATGGAGCGTCTTAAACGCCTACATAGTGCGAGGGAGTTATTGGCTTGTTCTAGCCAAACGAACATGCCATGGATAGGAGCCAAAGCAGACATAAGAGCTGTGATTCGACAGTTGCTAAGCCGAAAGGTTCAAAGCAAAGGCGTCGTCGCCATCGTCGTTGGAAGCAGCTGTCAACAGATGCCACAGATAAGCCAAATGGAAACCAAAAACCCCAAGCCGAAGTCTCATAATTTTCGCAACTTGATCTTGAGCACGAAATCTACAATTGTAGAAACAGCAGAGTGAGTGTAGACACGTGTAGGGTATGAGAATTCATTCCATTACACTGAATTCTGTATCCCTTGAAGAAGCTGGCGTAAATATTCTTTGGCACAGTCATAAATCTGTTAAGTAACATGTTCTATGCGTACAACAATTTGTCATGTGGCCACAGCCCTAACATTATCAATGATTTATGAAGAATTGCAGAAAATGCAGATACAGGTGCATATGTGCCTGTGAATGGTGCATGGTCCATGCAGAATCCAAAAGTATTGCAAGTGGCATATAGGAAAACGTTTCCAGCAAGTTGTTTCGGTGGTAGACCGGATGGAGATGCCTTGTTTTCGCTTGTGTTTTTGTTTTTGTATTCCGATGGCATTTATCTTGACCCGAAGGCAAAGTGAAGTTTTCATGGCTCATGGCTCAAATTCTGCGAGCGTCGAACTGTAAAGCTATGAAGAGAAGCTGGCGATGAGCGGAAGTGCGCGTTTAAGGTTATGGGCACAGGGCCAGGTTAAACTAAATCCACACACGCAAACAGACAGACACAGAACTCACCAGGTCATCATTGATCCGTTCAATAGTCTGGAAATATTGATTTATTTCATGTGAATATAAATCTTTTATTTCATCGATATGGACCATATCAGGCACATCGCGGCCAATCCACCTTACGACTAGATACAAATCATCTCTCACTTGAAATTTGTGGATCACTCTTTCCAGCTTGAGCCCAAGCTCTAAACCAGAAATTTCATCCTGTTCATCCTCCTCATCCTCTGAAGTACTCTGTTATGGGGAAAGTGTAATCAGTATCAAATGGATTTTACTGCTTGAAAGCAAGGAAACCAAACAGTCACACGAAACCACAGTAGTGGAGTTCTTGGATTCAGTTTGATGTCCTTTTCTTTTAAATAATAAATAATTCCTTTCTTACAAAGTCCTCGTTACCCTCAAGGGAGCTATTGAGGTGAGTTTTTTCGGTGGTCGTAGATAGCTTCCTCTCTGCGTCTTCCTTATGCTTAGTTGCAGCATCCAGTATGTCGCCGAACTTTACTTTTTTTTTATTGGTAGGGAGATCTGGTTGTGGTGGGGGTTTGGTTTGCTTGGTAGGCAGAACTGGATCTGGTTGGGGTTGGGGTTGGGGTCGGGAAAGCGAAGAGCTTGACTGTGAAGAGGTGGCTGAGGACCCGGAGGTGGAAGTATAAGAGGATGAGGAAGAGGAGGAGGAGATGGAGGAGGAGGATGTGGCTGACAACGCGCTTTGATTTTTTTGTGGGGTTACTGGTTCAAAAGCCGGCGATGTTTCATCGGCACTGGATTCGCTCAGTTGGACACC
Source organism: Drosophila persimilis (assembly GCF_003286085.1). Lineage (NCBI taxonomy): Eukaryota > Metazoa > Arthropoda > Insecta > Diptera > Drosophilidae > Drosophila > Drosophila persimilis. The sequence continues at coordinate 13,698,386 of NW_020825289.1, forward strand.
TTTTTGATTCCAATCGTAGATTTGAATAGGCTTTTGCTCTTCCGGTTTGCTGCAACTATTATAGTAGACATCGTTCTCATATTTTGCCAACAGATGGATGCAATTCCCAAGATTCTGCATTGGTTCCCACGTGCTGCTCTCTGGCCCGAAGCCCTTCCATTTAACAAAATACTGCGTTTCTCCTTGGAAGAAACGCTTTCCTTGGATTTTTTCGACGACGTATTCTTTTTCAATATTCATGGCATTGGGAGTTTTTGAATTGGGCGTTTTCTTTTTTGTATTTTTCATTTTTCATGAATATTGCGGAATTTCACGAATTAGAGCTTGTACTGATGATCCTGCCAACTTAATTGAAATATATTTACATATACAACTATCGTTGCAAACAATCAGCTGGTCCGATGACGATCGGTGCTGCCAGCTCGTCGTATTTTTCAGGCACAAATTATTAATTGATTGATATTTATTAAACAATGCATACAATGCATACAGACTTTGGGAAATATTTCAGTCAAATGAACATTATATAAAGCAACCAGCCCAGCCGCAACTCTACTGTTGCACCTGTTTGTGTCTCTAAACTCGTTTCTCGCTCCTTTTTAGAGTGCCCACAGCTAATGTGCAGCAAAGTTGAGCGGAAATAACTGTGCTCTGTGGAAATGCGAATGTATTTTAATTGGCCATCGGGAAAATGGGCAACTTTTCTCTACAGAAATTGAAATAGTGCGGTGTATTTTCACTGGAATAATGCTCGTGGAGTTGGACAACAATGTCATTGGCAAGTTTCTCATCATTATGGCATGCAGCAAATGCCAATTTGCATAGATATGTAAAGTAACAATTATTTATTTCCATAGGGTCTGCGGCCGGGCAGGCCCGGGCAAGAGATCCAGCCGCCGAAATGCTTCGTCTGGCCGGTGGGACGGTCGAGAAAACTTCAGGTACTGTGACAAAAAGTTTGGAGTTTGTTAAGTCGAGTCGGCCAACCTGTTACCGCTACTACAGTTATGATTTTGAGCGCAAAACTTGTGCCACAACTTTACCCATGTGCACATTTCTTTCTCATTTCACTTTCTTCAAGCATGCTACATACACAAACACAAACACACACATGCTCGCTTGAGTACATGTGGCGTTGGCAGTGGCAAACGAATTTATTTTAATTCGATAAAGTTAACAACTCGGTTACTGGAAAGAAAAGAAGGGGCAGATGCAGAGGCAGAAATAAAAGTGAAATTGACGACAACAAGGGCAACATGGAAGAAAGGGCTGTGTGCGTTCGGCGCGAGATCATTCAAAGTCAGGTCGCGGCTTCACTTTCGTTTTCATCTCAACCTATTACAAAATAACCAATACGACTACACATGTCGTGCATTAGGGTGTGTGTGTATTTGTGTGTGCTTGTATTTCGTATTTACTGTTTGATTTGCATAGTGGAACGTTGGAACGCTGGAAGAAACTTGTTTCCCATTCTGCTTTTGTTGTCTTTAGTGTTTTTTTGGCTTTAACACGCGCGACAAAAATGTTTCTGCATTTAAAAATGTGACTAGTAGATTTCCATAAGTTGTATTTCTTGATTTCTGATCAATATATGTATGTATACTACATACGTATGTATGTATGTATGTATGTGTGTTCGAGGTGTGCGGTGTGATCATCGCTTCATTAGCAAGTTAATTTTATTAGCGCTGCTTTTGTTGTTTTGAGACCCCAACAAAATTTGGTCTCGGCTTTTGAATTTTGAATTCGTTGTGCAGAAGAAAGGTTGTACATACATGGCATATTATGTATGTATATCGATGTCTGATGTAACAGATTCGAGTCGAATGTGTTTGTTTGCTTTTTTTGGTGATTAATTAAAATAAAGCCGCCTTGTGGTATGTTTATTTTGTATACATACCACCGTGTATTACATATGTATGTGCGCATAGTATGTACGAGACACTGCAACGCTTAATTCAATTACTCTCAAACTGTGGGTGATTCTTTTGTCAGAACAGCACTCAAAGCAAATGTTTACTGTCCTGTTTTTCGCCGAAACAACCTCAAATCTGGGTTAAGAACTCTTTTTCTGAATACGATTCCCACTCGAACAGTTAACCCAATATTTACCCCTGCTGTCGGGACGACCAAATGTTTATTGACATTCACTGAGATCACTGTAAAAAATCGACGGAGTCATCCCAAAGCTTCAGAGCCATAAAAAGGTTGCCGAAAAAGGCCAAGCCATCAAAATTGCACACCCCCTTGGGGGCAAGAAGTCGAAATCAACTGCAGGTGCAACCAAATTTGCTGTGATGGTTGATTAAATGCATACCCGTATTTGTTTAAACTCTAGTCAGACTGCAAATTTATTCACAGTTCCTTTACTTTTTGCAGATCTCTGCACAACACAAAACAAATACATCTGGAAAAAGGAGTGAAAAAGTCACCTGCCCTGGGGGTGTGGGAAGCCACCAGGAATCAGATGAAAGGTAGACCCTTCTCCTATCGTTGGAATCTTTGTCTTAACATTTTCTGTTTTTTTTTTTTCGCAGATCTCTACTACAAATCCAACGGACACGGAGACATCTAAAAACGGGAGCTTCTTGGCAGAGATAATTTTGACAATCTGTACATAGATCGCCGCGTGTTTTGTTAGCTGCACGGAAGTCTGGTACGTGTTTTTATTTTTCTTTGGGCTTTATTACTAAGCGCATCCGTTTCGTTTCTTTTCGTCTTTTTTTCGTGACAATTCACAACAGTTTAAGTTTAATTTCGAGTTTTTAATTTCGAACACGCATTTATTGTGGCTGTTCTTTTAATCAGAAGAGACCTTCGGGAAGTTCCGGCTTGTAAAAGACGGCACGAAAGAAATCTCACGGCTCGAAAATGCCGTCGCCGACATCGAGATAAATTAGCATGGGGTGAATCAGACGGAGTTTGGGTATCTTTTTCGGTTTTTTTTTTCTGCTGCTCTTAATGAAAACACATACAAAATATGAGCAGAGATAACATGACAACGACAACAGCAACAATAACAACAGATTTCAGAGAATATGACTAAAATATATAATAAAGCAAGGCTCGACTAGAAAGATACCCTTGTGGATTAGCTTGGTAGTGTTGTTTAGATTTATGTTTAAAAGGCTTCCCTTCATGCGCTGTAGGTGTCTGCCGATAGCCGATAGGGTATTCTACCCTGTGCAAGGGTATTTATAAAAAACCATATGTAAAACCCACTCACCTTGTGCGCTGACGCTGCAGAAGACGAGGCAGAGGCAGAGGCATAGCCAGATGATGGTGCCGCCGGGGAAGAAGTAGAAGAAGCTTCGGCAGAGGGGCACCGACGCTGACAGCGTCGGTCGCTTCACTTTGCCAGACATGGTTTCTCGCTTCCAACTCAAAAATGTATCCAAAATGTTGTTGTTGTATTTGTAATTTGCAATATTTTTGTAACTTTTTGTTGAAGCTTTTTATAAGCGCTTTTGTAAATTATCGTTAAGTTATCTGTTGTTCGGTATTTGCATTTTGTTATTGTATGTTTTTTTTAATTGATGGCTCCAAAGCCGAATTTAGTCAAGAGCGAGAAATTGTTTTTGGGCAGGCTGGGGCCGTCGGACGGGTTTCTGGAATGATTTCGCGGAGCGAGCGTTGTGTTTTGGGGATACCGTTAAGATATAATTAATAATAATGCGATTTGTTTGTGGATCTTAATGTAAGAAAGGGTTCAAGGTTGCTTTGCCTCTTCTATATACATATATGTATAACTAGAATTGTGTGTGAGTAGGCTAAGTTCTGTATATGGTATATGGATGGGGTCTAATGATGCTCCAATGTCAATGGACTCGTTCTAATAGATATTTGAATGGAGTGGAATGGAATATTTAATTGTTCGCAAATATGGAATACAGAGATTTTTAGATTAAACTGAGAGACGAGACTCTCCACATTCTTCTTTGATTAATTTCTACTTATCCAAATTAGCCTTTCATTTATTAATTTATTCTCTATTTTAAAATTGATTTCAAATTGATGTACTTTTTAATGGAATTTATTATTAATTTTTCGTTGCTTTTGGCACCGTTTCTTTCTTCTTTTTTTTGTATTATTCACTCTTTTGGAAGCACGCGAACTTGCAAAAAATCCCAATAAATTTTCACTTGTTGCTCTCGAGCACTCTGTCAAAAAATAATGGCAGCATTCACCTTGAATCTGTCTTTGCTATATAAACACGAGCCACATAATATATGTATCTTTGCTGGAGGTTCGTTTTGTTTCTTCTTTCTGTTGTTGTTGTTGTTTGTTGGTTGGTTTTCAATTATTTATGTGATTTTTCGTTTCGTTTATTTGATTTGTTTGTTTGTGCGGCTGTCACTGGTATTTCTCTTTTCTGTTGCTTGGTCTTTTACCTCTAGAAACTATCGCCTTTTATCAGCCAATGACCTTGGCTTGGCTAATTATACAAAAATTAATAAGTTTTAATTAACTTGAGGGGCTTCTCTCCATGCCATGCACAATTCCTATGCATTTTATGGTAGTTTCTACTTATTGCCGGAGGTCAGCAGAATCTCAATGCTATACTCGGTTAGTAACTATTTAGATGGATGGGTGCTCCTATGGCTGTGGGTTGGCGAAACGAGTGCACTGCAGTGCAGTGCAGTGCAGCACCCCCGGCACAGTGGGGCCACACAAGCAATAATCCATGCAAACTTGCTTTCAAAGCAAAGTGAAATTTTCCACTCCCGAAGAGATGTGGGGTGATCAGGGGTTGGTGGGGAGACGGAGACGCGGTCACTTTTTATGACGCCCGAAACAACAACGGTAATGCAAAATTACGCGCTTTGCATACGAAAAAACAAACGAAATTCCCGTAACAAACGAACGAACCGAACCCGACGCACTTGCTCCGATCAACGGCAGAGCGAGATAGAGAGAAGAGCAGAGGGAGAGGCACTTACAAATCAACGACTTGACGATACCGTCTTGGTGGCAATCGAACGACATTCACTTGGCCAAAACCAAAAAGCGACCGGCGGCAACAACCAAACTGTTTCGAATCAAACTGAAGAATGGCTTGGTTAAAGTGGAAGCCCCACCAAAAGCCAGCCAAAGCCAAAACCAAAGCCAGAGCCACCAGAGCAAGAGCAGTTGGCTAAAACACGTTTAAGCCAAGACAAGTGCGGAGAGCGCGAGCGAGTACCAAGTACCAAGTACCAAAAGAGAGAGAGAGAGGGTAAGCGTGAGCGCGTGGCAGCTACAGCTGTCGTTTGCATTTAGCCACCAGGCAGGCTCTTGCTCCACAGTTGATTAAAGAACTTAATGCAAATTTAATTTTAAACCAAGAAAGTAAAATTTTAGTTTGGAAATGAACTAGTTCATGTTCTTCGTTTTGGCGCCACCTGTCTGCGGTTCATGTCTTGGCTTTGACAAATGTAATGTAAAATGCATGTAGAATGTAGTTGCCATGTAGCAGAGTTACCTCAAATATGTTTTTCGAATTTTATACTTTTATTTTTCTTAAAATAAAAGTTTGAGAACCGTATTCATTGGAGCATATTGCGGGGCATGTTAAATTAGTTTAATTTCCTCTGATCCAGCCCCAAAATTGTGTGGTTCGCCCACTTTGGGTAAAACAGATACATTTAAAAGCCAACGAGCCGAGAGACGACGAGTGATTGACGATAGATGTTCTGCCAGGAAGGGGCAATAGGAGTGGGGCTGCGAATGGAGTTTCAGAAAAGTTGGTAATGCCTGCAGGGCGATTGCTGGGACCCTCGCTGCGTATGTGTGATATAAGCGCAACGTGTTAGCGGAAAATATGCAAATGATGCTTCAATGCGCCACTATGTAAGAGCATCCGGCAGAAATATGCAGAAGTAGCCGCATCGTTCACCTGTAGCCCAAAGGAATGCAGTGAGTGTTATGTCCAATGGCCTGTCAGGAAAGGGCTGCTGCCTATCTCGTCCCGACTGTTATTTCTGTCCGCTACAGCTCTCGCGTTTTGCTATTTTTTAATCTACTCTACTCGTCTTCGCTGCTGCCGCCAGCTGGCACTGACAAGCCATCTTTCGCGCAATTTCACAATTGCCAAAGCCAAAGAAGTGATACAGGAATAAAAAAGAACCTGCTTATGGCATATTTCTGTCAGGTTTTTTCCAGAAAAATTCCTCCCTTCAAATGCAAGAGATATCTGTTTGTGTTAGTGGTGTCCTTACGCACAATCCTAATTCCATCGAAATATGGCACAGGATTTGTACTTACTTTTCTCGGATTATTATCCGTTGCTGGGGCAGGGAGATTCGTAGCCGAGGTCTGGCACTTCCGCTCAAGTGGAAAGCGCATCCTTATTGAATTTAACTCTCCTCTCTGTTGCTCTAGCTTTAGCTTTGCCTCTTCTTAGGCCGTGTTTATTTGTCTCACTGAGAAATATTTGAATTGCTTTTATATCACAACTGCCATACACAAGCCAATAAGTCAACTGATTTCCATTGTTCTCGGGATCCATGCATATTCGCAGGCCTGGACCAGGCCGCTTTAAACATGCCCATAAAACGTGATGCCGTCCGAAGCGCACATGTGTGCCAATCAAATGTCATAAGTCAAGTGTTTGAGAAACGGTTAGAGAGCCAGAAAGAATGGACAGAACCCAGAGGAGGGCACAAGCACGTACATAGCGCACAATTCAGATAGCGATTTGTGATTATTTTGCATGAAACCGACCGGAAACGGAAACGAAAACTTCAAGTACTTCGATTGCGAGGAAAAATTGGATGTTGGCTTACAACTTTGTGGGATTTCTGGCTTTTCATCGTTGTTCTCGGGGCTGTTGTGCCGCTTCCTGTGCCCCTCTGATAAATGATCGACCAATGATTTGGCAGGGGATGGTGACCCATCAAAGTTGTCCGCGTCTGTCGTCATATTTTGGCAACAATGTCAAGCCATCTGCAGCATTTAGAGAGAATCCCCTCATCCTAGGAGACACACAATCTGTAAAGTTTCGACCTCCATGACTCAATAAGTGTCCATAAAGACTGCAAGTACTCACTACCCACGGAATGGCATCGATTGTTAGTTCTACCTTGTGTAGTTTTCGATATACACCGTTGTTTTGGGGGCCAATTGAATGGATATACAATTTTGATCACTCTGAATTCGATTTATTTTTGATTTAAGCCAAATTGTGACTCTTCCCTTTAGCAACCGAGGCCCCCTCCTGGACGCCCCTCCTAGGCGAATAGAGAACTTTCATCAGCTCCCAGTGATGGAATTGCTCCACTGACTGGAGCTAATTTGATTGAAAAGGGTTTGTGCCCCATTCTTCTGCCTGTGCAAAAGCAAACAAATAAAATCAGCGAATCGGAAAAAAGATTTATTCTATCAGGGCTCCAAAAGTTTCGCCATTTGGTCGCCTTTTGCCTTTTGGGCCAACAAAGTTGCGCCAAGAAGTCTGACCAATCGGGGGATGAGAGCGAAAATTAGAATTGAAAGGGAAGTTAATTAAACGAGTGTATGCCACTTTTGGGATTATTTCCTGGGGGCAGGGACAGATCAAAAATAATAATGCCCTCGGATAAGTCGGATAAATCAAATGAATTTGTTGTGTAATTGAAGTTTAGGCAGCCTTTAAAACATTCTTGAAAAGAGAATCACAGACTCGTTTTTTATGGTGAACCGATATTTACGAGAAAGCCATGTTTGACCTTTGGCAAAAAACAAAGAAAGCTGACAAGTACTGTGGCATCTTTATAGAAATTCCTTTGTCTGTAGGCAAATGCATAAATCGGGGCACCAGTTCGCCGAACGAATGTGACAATTCGAGCGAATGTCCTTTTTACTACATATTTGCTCAAGTGCCCGAGGGCAAGGCCGTTCCCTCATGTATCCTGTATGCGCGACGAGGATGAGTGCCTCTCAGCTGGTGATGCGGGTCCAAATTCAAATCCAAACCCGAATTCAAACTAATACGCTCCACTTATTTCCTCGTCTCTTTATGCTCTCTCTAAAGTTTATTTATTCTTGGGGGTGGAATCAGCGCCTTCGGTGCGAGGGGGGGATCGGATGTGTGGATGATAATGGTGTTCTATGAACTGAACCTGGAGACTTTACATGTTTAATTGCCTAGTACGCATCGTCTGCCTCTAGCTGGGATTATTTGGGGCCTTAATTAGATGTCACACGAGGCGTATGCTTGATGTCTCTCAACTGGCAGGTGCTGCTCCCTCAGCCCCTCACCCCTGCCCGCTTGTTTAATGGTGGTGGAGCTAGCTCATACGGTGTCGGTTATCGGAGGTTTGCCCTGGTTCCCCAGCAATTAGTTGGTAAGAAATTCGTTGCTCCCAACCCTCCTCCTCCAGCTCTCCATCCCACCATCTCTAAGCTCTGATGTTACACTCTGCCGCTGGATGGGGCTGACTCTTGTGGCTTGTGGCCTTTGCGGCCAACCGCCAGCTGTGATTGCTCCCAAAAGGGGCTTAGACTCAGAGCAAGTCGATGGAGGGGGAATGGGGATAGAGATGGAGATGGAGGACCACTGCATGGCCTGCCACTAGACCATTGGCCATCAAGTTGTAAATGCTTAAAATATACTCGTGTTCGAGTAGAGGCCAGAGCCAGAGCCAGGCCAAGCGGAGAAGGTTAAGTCAGATGAGTCGACGGGGTCGAGTGGCCGATAATATACAAGTGACGATGTTCCAGCGACGGAGTAGGAGAACCTGAGAAGGAGGTTGGTACTGGCGCGGTTGTATATTTTAGCTAAATATAAATCAGCAGGTGGTGATTTTTGGCTACTTCTTCGCTTGCCAGAGTGATAAAATGAGCATCGTAAAATTGTGTGGCATACGTTTAGGAAATATCCAAGCTGGAGGATATCCTTGGGGGGAGCTCAATTTTTTGGTGTTATACAATTTCAAAGGTCAAAATGTGCTTAAGTGTTAAGTGTTATAAGGAGTCTAAAGTAGAAATGCTGTCCCTGCAGCGATCGAGCATTAGCCTTGGCAGCCACAATAGTGTCTGTGTCGACACGCAATGTTTAGCATATTGCCACATCGCCTGGCCTTTATGTACGATTTTCCATTACGTACTCTGATCCAATTTAGGCATTTAAAATGCATAGCCAGCTGTCAGGGGCATCAAACCAGGAGGCGGCTCCCGTGTCCCAGACGATGCCGTCACCCACACAGTCAGGCGACAAAACGCCTACATGAGGACACAAGAAGGGAACAAGCGACCGGCTACCGTTGGAGGCCGAGCCATTTGACACCCTAGTGGACACATCCATTTCCAGTGACAGCTACAGGGAAATCTCTACAGTAATCTCTTCAGAAGGACATGACGATATCGACTTGATTCTTGATGCTGATCTCTTGGGTCGCAAAGGAGTTGCCGCTCTTGGCGTTGCAAACATATGGTCAAAATCATCATACTCTTTGTGAAGGTATAAACCACACACGCACGCACAGAGATTAAAAACGTGTGAGTGCGAGGCACAAAAGTGCCCTACGGCCTATTGAGAGCCAATTTTTATGTGCCTAATGCGTGTGTGTTCTGAGTGCATGTGTGTAGATTAGTCCTACTCAAAGCAATTTACGATTAGGCCACGACTCTTTGTCACGCCGTCTCCACGAATCATTGACTCCTGCCTACAGCCTCCCCTCCGCCCTTCCTGCTGCTCACCGAGGGTAGGGGGCCCTCAGAACAACAACATTGGAATGGTGTTAAGCTGCCGTGCTTTGCACCTTGAGGACTGTGCTTACATTTGTGTCTTTGTGTGCGTCGCAAATCGTTTTATTTATTTACCACGCCAACATTTCTCCATTAAACCCACATCCCACCTCCTTCTTCCCATACGTTTTCTGTTTCTGTTTCTGCTACTCACAGCCCAACTTCCCACAAAATATATATATTTAATGGAAGGTAAGGCTATAATCATGTTTGCATTTGCCTGTAGCCCTACCTTCTGTTTAATATACCTTGTCTCCAGCCACTTGTCTAGGCTCTCTCCCTCTCTTCCACCGCGCATACATATGCATGCTTTATGTGGCCTTAGCTGAGCATTATTATTGTTATTGCTTTTCATGTTTGTGTTTGTCTTTGCCTGTGTTTTTCTAAGTGTTCGTGTGTTCCGCTTTTTTGGCATGGTCCTGTCCTCATTATGTTCTGCTCTCCCCCCAGCACCCAGCACCCTGTACGTGTTCGAATTTGTTTGTGTGGTTTTCCAGTGTCGCAACACTTGGCGCTACTTAAATGAATATTCGCGGTCGTTTAACTTAATTCACTCTCTTAGGGCTACTTAATTGGCTAAACAAATAAAGTAAGTATAATCGATGCGGATGAACCATTCAAGCTCGAGCAATCAAATTAAGTACGGTTTTGGATTTCGCTTTCCAAAAATGGAACGGAAAATGAGTTCTTATTTTTCTCCCCTTCATCCTATAAACAGCCATAGCCGGCTGAGTCAGCCTGGGGCCTTTCTGGTTTCTTCTAACTGTGGATAGTGCCTAAACGGCCTGCTCTTTAATCATTAATTAACTGAAGTTGCATTGCATTGCTATTTCTGCATATTAATTAACCCAAAAGTCCCATCTTTCCAACTGGCTGCCAGCCACAACCTCATGAATCACCACAACAGAGAGTCCACTCAAGCCACGCGACAGCGCTCCACTTTATTGATCAGGGGCTTGCTAATTAGACCAAAAATCAACTGTTGTTTTCCCAGAGCGCCACAAATTAGATTTCCCCCAGACAAAATATAAAAATAGAAAAATATCAAAATAACAATCTCAAGAAAACCAAAAATAAACTTGAAACTCGAGACCACAAAGAAAACGACACAAAGTAAAAGCTGAGCTGATTGTGGATGGTTTTGGAAGGGCCTGTCCTGGGCCCCGCAGAAGGAGCGACAAACACTTTGGACAGTTAATAAAGCCGGGATAAGCACTCCTCGACTTGGCTTGGCTTGATGACAACTTGACGTGGTCGCTCCGTCGAGTGGCATACCCGCCCTGGTTTATTAAAAATGAGCAGCCAGAGAGGGACGAAATAAAATAACAAATATAAGGCATTTATTTATATATCTGTCGTTGGTTGCCAAGGCAAAGATAAGGCTCCCAGCGAATGGTGGGATGATGGGCAACGAAAATCCTTAGCACGTAGCTGACGGATCAACGCACTCCCGACGCGCTCGACATTTTCATGGGTTAATTTAATTTCTGCATCTGTCTCGGTCGAATACATCGAATAAGGCCCATCGTGCCTCCGATTTAAGCTTATTGGGTTGATGGCCCATTACGCTTGGGACGTACGTGGCACGCCCCAAAGGAGTCCGCAGAATTCCCGGAAATTGATTCAGGAAACGGGAGTGATTTTCTGAGGTGGACCTGTAGCTATTTATAGATGTTTATTATGCTGGACTTAACGAAACTTAAAGTGCGAACTGTCATAAATAAATCCATAAAGTTAAAGCCAATGCTTGGCTATTTCATACTCTCTTTCTCTCTTCTAGAGTGCAATCTCCTCTGAAACCCGATTTGCAGACGACTTTTTGACATATTCGAGAACTTTTTCCCATCCCAGATCCAATCGTTTTTAAATAGAAAGGCAAACCGAGCAACGAACTTTGAAAAGAACCCAGAAATTTCTGGGGACTGTTGCGATGCGAACACTAGATTATGGCGACTCCACCTTTTCTGCTGGCGGTCAAACCAATTAATCTGCGGGCCTGTCCCTTGCAGAACCGAAAAAAGAGCCCACCACAAGGAGTTTCCCTTTTTCCCTTTTTCCCTTTTTCTCTTTCTCTTTTTGGGTCGCGACCGTCCTGCTCTGCTCTGCTTTGTGTTTACTCGCATATGAATGACCAAAAGTTTTCGCTCAAGGGGTGCGGCGCGGTGCTCCACAGCAGCTCCGCAGGATGTTCTCAGTAATTTAATTTCCCATAAATTTTCATGACTTTTTCGAGGCATAAAATCTTGTATGCCAACGCATCTCCTTTCAAGTTACCGCCGAGAGCGTTGGCTGCCTGCCACTGACAGAGGCAAATAAAACGTAAAAACATTCTCAACGCACAGTTTACATTTATTTTGCAACTATTTTCTGGCACATACAAATATATTTACACTATACATATTACTAGAATCCTAAAATGACAGATACATTTTAAAATATATGTCTCCGTAAAATAGTTTCGCTTAAAGCCAATACTTTAGTGTGGGACAGACACGGTTTACGTGGGGGCTTAACCCTATGACTAGACACATAGAAACACACATCCATGCATTAACTATATGTGTTTAAGTACGTCGGTGTTTTTGTGCAGGAAGTATGTACAATTCGGGGGGGTCACCAACTTTGTTTAAGTGCAAGTTTTCCCTTAAAACGTTTTGGGATCAATAAAGTTTTTTGTGGCTTGGACACCGTTTGGGAGCCCAGCGTACATATATTTTAATGAGAGTGCGCTATCAAAAATATAACAGAATTTAAAGCAAAATTAATCTCAGCTTAAATGTGTAGTTTCTAATTTTTGGTTAGCTTATTTTGTTCCTCCGCAAGTCGGGTGATTCGGATCCTGCCCGACTTGCCTTCCTGTAAACTCCCTTAAAGACTAGTTTTTTGGGGCCAGCTTTGGGCTGCCGTTTTAATTCAATAGGGACTGCTGCTGCCTTAGTGGCGGCCTGGTCCGCTGGCCGTACTCGTTCAGTGGGAAACAATCGTAGCCCCGCGTCGCCTCATTCTGGCAAGCGGCTAGGTCTACGGCTGAAATTGGGGCGCCATTCGGGCCCTGGGGCCCATTTGGCAGCATGGCTATCGTTGTCTCCTGCAGTCGAGAGCTGTCAACGGGAAGGGCAATCAGTACTCGATTGTTGGGGTGGGGGCGTGTGGGGGGCCAAAGGAACACCTGTATGGACTCACCTGCGGATGGTGCTCTGATAGCAGGAATGACGCGACTGATAGCGCTTCGAAGCGGTGCTGGTCAGCGAGGTGTCCCGGTGCATGCAGAAGGTGTCGTTCGCTTGGTTCCGCTTCTTGCGGCGTCCGTTTGCGCCGCGGCAAAACAGATATCTGCAGGAGATGCCCCAATGGGAATGCAATAGAATCGCCACCAAAAGGAAGGGAGTGTATTTTTTTCGTCTTCTTCTATAAAGTGTGAGTGTGTGTGTGTGTGTGTGTGTGCGTATAAGAAACTAAGAATTTCTGATGGCAATCTGGTCAATGGTTTGGCTTGACTGTTAACGTAATGTTGATTACATTCAAGTGCCAGGACAGACAGTTACTTTTAAACGGAATTTTAAGTGGCAGTGGAAGTACTCTACCCAATTATCGGTAGCCGATATCAAACCCTTCCATTGATAGACATCAACAGTCAAGGTTGTGCTTAGGTCTTGAAAAAAAGAATAAGTAGATGACTACAGAGAGCTTTTCAAAGGAAAAAGGAATGATAAATCAGTTCTCTATCAAAATCTACTATGGAAAATTTCCCATTGAATCGGAACAACAAATGAATGGGTAAACCAACTGAAAAGGAACTCATGCAGATGCAACATAAAAAACGAATGGGTTAACAAAACAAATTCAAACTCAATTCAAGTGTCATCCCAGCTGGCATATGATTTGATTTGATATGATATGTGATCGCCATTGTGGTTGTTTCAAGTTTCGTTTGGTTCTGTGGGTTTTGGTTGGAGTTTGAGTTTGAGTATTGTTTCTGTTTGGTTTTAAGAGATACAAATTGCAGTTGGCTTACGCTTACAGTTGCGTTACTGGCTTACAGTTATCTATTGGTTTGTTATCGTAATCGTTACCGGGTTATTGGTAATCGTTTGGGCATGCTGTCATGCTGCTGGAGTTGGAGGTGGTGGTGGTGGTGGTGGAGTAGTGATGTGAATGAACAAGTACCTATTGAAATGCTTGCGAAAGGCGCCGCTCACGAAGTAGAGGGCCACCGGGTTGGCACAGCTGTTGGCGAAGGACATGCAGTAAGCGGCGATGCGCAGGACATGCCAGAACGCATTGTAATCCTCCTGGGCAGTGGGCCTGCAAGTAAATACACACACACACACGTGAGCACCAAGCGTCGACATGTAATGGAGATATCAGTGGGTAAATTGATTTTCCACCCGCATCCACATTGTCGGAGCTAACAAGTGTCGAACAAACGGCAACAACATTACTCATCCGCAGGTCCCAGCCACACACACGGACGCGTCTCCCCGTGCCCCGGGCTGGGGGCAGGCTCCTTTTTATCCGCATGACAAATTGACTCTTCCATCCATGCATGAATGAGCAGCTCCCCAGCCGCTCCGCATAAATCCCTTTCACAGTTCATAAAAGCACTCACTCACCAGTAGTAGAACCAGAGGAAGAAGACGTGGTACGGCAGAAAGCAAATGCCAAAGATGACAACGAATGCCAGCACAGTCACAGCGACTTTGCGACGCGCTCGAACCTGCAACAAGACCAAATGGATAAACGCTGTTATCTTCTGTTAAACGTAAAGCAGTCGGGATCCATTAATGTGTATGTGGTCTACGAATCCGTAATCTATTTATCTATGGCCCTCGTACCCGTGCCTCGTCAAAGAGAGAGTCTTAAGGGGGGGATGGGGATATCAAAACTCCTCAGAATAGTGCAAAATGTGGGTCCGAAAGTGTGCTGAAAACATATTATATTTGTACCTTCACTTCATGTAATTTATGAATTATGCTCTGCGTAAGTTCGTATAAATATTTAATTCCACTCAAGTGGAGTAAGTGGAAAAGTTTTTTGCCAATTTTGTTGTCGGTAAAGAAGTAGTTGGAAAAAGTTTTCTTCAGCTTATTCACTATTATGAAGTTACATATATCATTATTTATTTGAGATCAATGATGTATATCACTTTATGGAATTCTTTCTAGAGAAATTGAAGGGTTTCCACTGTCTCAAGGATTGGAAGGGAACAAATACTCACTTGTCTGACAGCTCCTTGCATCTCGCCAGGAACACTCGCCGTGTACATCAGGTGCAGGGCAATCAGCACATAGAAAACCGCTATTATCACCAATGGGATGGCATAGTAGACCAGGAAGTGCAACAGGACCATTGTCTTGGCGTAGTTAGCGCCCCAAGCATCCGGGTAGGGATAACAGATGACAATCGACTTTTCCTGGTTGATGCCAAGATACTGCAAGAGTGGCAAGAGTGAAATTAGTTTAACGACTAACTTTCGGATTATTAGAGCAAAACGTGCCTTGAGATTGCTTCCGATGAGGGCTGGGAGACCGCAGATGATGGCCAACAGCCAAATGGAAACCGCTATGGCCAAGGTCATGCGCGTGGCCCGGCGACCGCCTCCTGAAAGGAGACGTGAAAGTGTTGTAGCTACTCGTTCTACATTGGGGAATTCTTCTTCATATATCTTACCATGAGCATGAAACTTTCGCAATGGATCGACAATGGCAAAGTACCGATCGCCCGAGAGGGCTGTCAGTGTGAACACCGACACCCCAATCGATACATCCTTCATGAACTCCGACAGACTGCACAAGAAGCTGCCATAAGGCCAGTACTCCACCGTGTAGATGGTGGATGCCAGTGGCACTGTGGTGATGATGACCAACAGATCTGCCAGGGCCAGCGAAAGTATGTAGCTGGAAGAGACAATTTATGTGTGTTTGAAATTTAAAGTCAAGTCAAGGCGGCCCCCCAATAGATTTATGTTTTACTTCTTGAGATAAGCAGGCTGACTTTGCAATGGGCTTTTGCTGAATTTTAGGGGTTAGGGATTCCAGCACGAGCACGTGCTCCTTCAAGTGTGATAAAAATTCTGCGCATCGTTGATTTATGGGGGCCAAGTATTAGGCAAATTTTTGCGAGACAGTTGTCGCTGACTTGGGGCAAGTACAATGACCGATTAAATTGATTTATAAGCTCAAAGCTTTATTAAGTCTAGAACAGAGCAGTTCCAAAATGAGTTTCCCTCCCTCTGGACTGCTTGAGGAAGCAGTGGGAAATGGTGCCATATGCCTACACTCTCTTTTACAGCAGAGACAGGGAGAGAAGGAGTAAGAGAGGCTTGAGAGTTAAGCGCAGTTATCTTTTGGCAAGGATTTTTGCATTCTCACTATCCCCCCACAAAGGGCACGGCACACTTAAGCTCGTCTCTCGTCTCTTACAGTGGCAGCAAATAAATTGCGCATAGTGGCAATTCGGTCCGTGATCTCATATAGTAATTTCGCTTTTATCCAACCTCTCCGCCAACCATAAATAAGCTGCATGTGGCACTTTGTTAGCCACGTTCTGCTGCCGGAAATGCAACACCAAATTACTTTTCTGTGGCTCCGAGCTCTAAAGCCGATAACGGTCTGCTCCGGCCCTCGGGTTGGTTCGGTAGGGTCTGGCTTGACTACGAAATGCAATTTCAGCGTAATTTGATCAGTTGACATTTCCCTCAGCTTTTGGCTGCACAGAAGAGTGCCAGCCAGTAAGTTTTAAGTGCCCAGGACATGTGTGCATGGGGCTTGACTTATTTCAAATAGGGTTTTCCCATCATTTCATTGCTTCCTCCAACGTTGCTTAGTTTGTTGTCTACATTCCCCCCGCTCGTCTGTCTCGTATGTGGACAAGTTAATTTGAGTGAAGTGTGGTGTGTGCGCTTGAGTAACGGTTCCATGTAAAGCGGCGGCTCTCTTGAAGACACAGTGCCTGCCACAGCTGCCGCTGTTCTAAGTGGTAAATAGAGAGTGAATTTCCAGTCTATTCCTCATCAAAATGGTGCAAATGTTGCGCTAATGAAAATTGTTCTACCCAAAAAATAATTGCCACTGTGCTTTAACCGTTACTTTGATATTTTGCATAATCCCATTGCCTGCTCTTTCGTATAGTCTCAGCAGCTCTCACCGCCACTGGTCCCTTTTTTTCTCACCAAGCCGAGCGTAGTCACAGTTATTTCATTTGCTCTTAAAGACAACTCCCTCTCACTCTTTATCGCCTACACTGCCCTCCACCGCATAGTGTCCAGCAGCGCCTCTGATACATGCTACTACACACGACCAAACTGAGCGACACGACTGTGCTTAAACAGTTACTTATCTTCGTTTGCCCTTTAAGACTCTCTCGCCTTCCCTCTCTCTCCTATAGGAGAGCCTCCACCACATACATACATAGTCTCCAGCTGCCACTTACAGTGGGCTCCCCCAAAACAAGGCGACATAAGGTTATCGTCTGAAAATCATATTTGTCTCCGAGGGCATGGCTTGGCACAATAACTTGATTTATGACACACAATTTATGCAGTACAAAAAACACCCCCACACACACACACACGCACACATTACAGACATGACTAATTAGTTGGCTCTAAGGAGGGGGGGGACAAAATACGAGTATCGTGTCCCATTTTGTTTCTCTGTGGAAATGCTTCAACAGCTGCCAATCGATTCATGTGCGTAGGGGAGTTTTAAGTAAATTCCGGCAGGAGGACGTAACAGCATTACCATTATCATCACAATGCCGGTCCTTCCAGCCCAGCCCAGCCCAGGCCCAGCCGAGCACTTAATTAACTGATGGGTAGCCACGTTGCGGTAGGCGTATGTGGCCCCAGAGGGTGGTGGATAACTTTCAGGGAAACTCGTGACATTCGCCTTTTGCATGCATAATTTGGCGCACACTTTGGTCCATTGCACATACTTCATACAATTAAATTCAATTTAAGTTTGCCATAAATCAAAAACTCATTTTCCAACAAGCCCACAAACACGAAAGTGGACTCGTTGATATCCTGTAATCACACCAAGATTGAATTTAAACTTATACAAATATGTATTTACCATCTCTGGTACGTTAAGGTGTCTAGTCAATGAAGATACCCTGCAAATCGGAGAATAATTGGTATCTTTTTGCTTTTACTCGCATGTTCGCTTAAACCTCCATTTGCAGGGTGGGGATACATTTGCTATGCCTGAACTCACGTGTTTGGAACATTCCGCATCTGCCGCACGCTCAGGAAGACCACAATCAGTGTCCCATTGCCCAGGACGCCGACCACGAAGATCAGGGCAAAGAGGATGGGCACAATGTAGGTCTCCGGCCGCCTGCCGTAGGGCACATAGGGGGTCTCGGTCACCGGCACGCTTCCATTGTCAAGGCCCTCGATGAGGGGCGGCATCCCAGTGGCCGCTGCCACTGCCAGCTCCCAGAGAGCCTGCGTGACGTTCAGTCCCGACCCCGCGTCAATGTCAAGAGTCTTATGCTGGTCCGTGTTCATGCCCGAGTCCATCTCGATGGCGATGCTGCTAATGACGTTGACCAGGTTGGCTATCATCGGGGAATCCGTATATCCTCCTGCTATACTGCTGACTCCGTACGATTCTGCTCCGTTCAATGCTGTTTCTCGTTCGACGGAAAAACCGGATTTGTTTAAGCATAAAAGATTAATTTATTTCCTCGCATGGCCTGCTGCTCGTTGCTTGTTTCTGCATTTTGCACAGATCTCTGCACTCGATGCGATGCTGTCCTTCTGCAAACAGAATAAAACAAACCACAATTTGTACCATAGAATCATTCAATTTGATTTTGTTGCTGAAATACGTGAAAATTCAATTATATGGCATTCGATTCTTATGGTTTTCAGAGGCATTCTCTCGATTATTGTTTAAATATTGTGAGTATTTTTCAAGCGATTAGACACAGTTTGTTATCTGTTCTGGGAGTGTTTTAACTTAAACCAAACATTAAAATTTTGTTTTAAAATGCACTCTTACTAATCTCTTTGGGCATAAATAAACGCTCGGCTCCTTCCCTTGGCTCCCCTGGCATCCTAATTCGGCATTCTCTTTTGGGGCAAAAATTCAGAGCATTCGCATGTAAGCTTACATCTTCAATTAAAGCCAAGCATCAGAACCTCTGGGTTGGAGTGGCAAAGGGCTTTAAGCTTTAAGTTACAGATTTATGGACTAGATGCCACTCCAAGGAATGCACATCGTGTCATTACATTCCCAGCCATTAACCACACACAGATACAGCCCATATACAGTGACTCATAAAACGTAACTGACGCCCCAGAAAACTTCAATGGCTCCACCAGACGCGGGACCCACGACCCGGCCACAAGATCCAGCGAGAAAGGAAAGTCTGTGTAATTGAAATCTCTACCCTTTCTTTTGGCCGACTGTCCTGTCATTTCTTAGCACTAAAAATATGAATGGTCTGCCATTTGCTCCGCCCAGGAAGGCAGCCTCTCTCTTTTTTCTTCCATTGTCCGAGTGCATAAAGCCGTATGCCATTGAAGGTGTTATGGAAGACCATAAACACAGATCTCTTTGAAAACAGAACCGTATGACTGCATTAACACAGTTTTGCATAGACCCGAAGCAGCCACCAAGTGGCGTGGCACAGTCTCTCAGATATGCCAAATCTCTCATTGTTGGATACCCCGAGAGGTGCAAGTGCGTGAGAAAAGTGTGTCCTTTTGTGGCAGTTCCAGGTAGTGTTAGTTTTGCTTGGGAGCTACTGATGTAGTTGAACTATTCCATTTATTTTCAATTACATTTAATCTTTCCGTCGGGCAACCACTTCAAATGAAACTTGAAATTACACTTGGATCCTCAGGAAGAGGATTTTGCACAGCTAATTGGAAGACTTCTGGCCTAGTCGATTGGAGGATGAGATAAGGAAACTTGCCACAACTTAATCGTGAGGTGAGCAAGCGAGGGCAAAGTTTTCAGTTGGCACTATGATCTCCTCCCATAAGTTCTGCCAGCCATTTGTGTGAATGGTGTTCTACGTGTATACAGCCTGCTGATAAAAATTGATTTTTAATGAATTTATTACAGCAATTAGCTCGTGGATAATTGGATAGCACATAAAAAGACCCTGCTAGTGTGTCGCATCATTTTTAATGGTAAATAATATTTTATCGAGCCGTCATGAATGCTCTTGGATCCTTGGATGTTTTGTATGGACTCTCGATCCGGGAAACACCATCCCATCCCATCCCATCCCATCCGGAGAGCAGAGAGCACTTTAGTAGTATTAATCCTTTCATTTTCAAATCAATTATTTGTATGGCTTTCTGTACAATTTCTGTAGGTTTGTTCTTCGACGGATTCACAATATTGCTGTGGCAATATGCAATCAGGTTCATTGTGTTGACCTTCTCTGTCTGCCAATTACGAATATTACGACGCGATTGTTGTAATGACTTAAATGGCCAAAATGTAAATGAAGTTTCAGAACAAAGGCGAATTAATTAAGTGATTCCAAGTGCTGGGCCGGCAGAAGAAGACCTGCCTGATATTTCCTGGCATTTCCAAGTTTCAAACCCGAAACGGGCTAAAATGTCAACAACTTTCGCACTGTTTGCAAACTGTTCAGTTTGCCCCTTGGCCCGTAGCTAAAAGGTTAACAGGAGAAGAGGAGCAGTGCAGAAGTAGTGCGTAGTGTGGGAGAAGGTAGGGTAGCGTCGTCTGTTCTGATACACTTGTTGTACAATTAGCTAATTGAAATTTTGACATTGTTGGGACCTTGTGATTAATTATTCCGTTTTAAGTCCATCGAATATGAGTTGTGTCTGCGTGGGGCATGGGGCATGGGGCATGGGGCATCGTAAATACAATGAATAAATTCGTAATACTAACGAAAATTGAGCTATTTTCGGTCTGTCTGCCATTAGGCTGACAAATAAACCTGTTAGCCCATATCAATAACTGGCTTACAACTGGCGTTTCCCCCACCAAAAAGGAACCAAACGAAGCGGCAAAAGAGACAAACTGTTGTGATTTATGACAGAGGAGATGGCCTGCAGAGGTCCGCTTATCTGGTGACCATCTGGATGTCAAATTCGTATCTATGGACTTCCAACGAGTGTGCTCCCCCGCTCGACCCCTTGGATACCCTCTAAAGATGGTAATGGAGGGGGTACAGACAACAAACATCAAACAGAATTAACAATATTAAGAATATAGATAGATTCTACACTTTAACCTAGAGAAAAAAGGCTGAAATTTGAATACTTCCCAGATATATCCCTATTTTGCACTCCAGGATACCTCCTGGTCTGTACTCAATCGTTAGTGGTGATGTTTGTATGGGAGTATTAGAGTCCATACATTTGATAAATCAATGCAATTTATCAGTAGTTCAGGACACAAAGCCACTTAAAACCCCCTGCCCCCCCCAGCTCCGTCCAGGGGCAGTACTTTTATCTTAACTTTCGGCAAACAGTAGCCCCACACACGCTTCGGGCAGAAAAAAGAGATCACCACCAGAAGAGAGGAGAGGAGAAATCTTATCTATCAGTCGCTTGGGACTTAGTGCGTCTCATAATAAATGCAGTTAAGTCGCCTGCAAATGTTCGGGGTATTGTCGTGGGTGGCATCCGAAGGAATGTATATTTTTTGGAATAAATAACGCGGATTCCAGCGCAGAACGGGTGGATAGGTAGGTCGTGCCCTTTGCCATTTCCCCCCGTATGGGTGGTGTGTGTTTTTCATGAAATATGCGTTGCCTACACAACACAACAGAACAGCAATACCAAAATACCAGGGGGGGACAGGCTTTGGCAAAAGATTTGCGAGGGCCATTTGTTTTGCGGCATGTAATTGAATACGCGGCGTTTGCGCACGGTTGTATGCTACAAAAAAATGGGTTTTGTTTGTTTTTTTATTTATTCACTCAAAAATAATGAAAGAACAATACAAATACAATAATCATTTTTTCAGGAAAAAAACATTGAAAAATTGCCAAAGCTTTTACGGAATTTACAGGCATTCGCTTGTCGTTTCAATAATCCAATGAATATGAATACATGTTTCCTTTCATTAGGCGCTTTAAATGTTCAAAGCAAATCCAATCCTCCGTTTAACGATGCCAGACACCACCCTGTGGATGGGATATCCCCAAGCACTAGGATGTTCGGGCAAACAGCAACCACTAAGGAGAGGAGAGGAGAGGAGCGGGTCATAAAAAATCAAATTTAAGCTCCGCTCAAGCCATTAAAATACATTGTCATAGTTATATTTAATTTTATCCGTTTAACATCGCCTCGGCATTCCTCTTCTTTTTTTTCAGTTTATTTTCATGTTTTTTCCTTCCTGCAAATCGCTTTGCCTGTTCGCACTTAATGTTGGGGGGTAGGGGAGCAGGCCTAGAGGAAGATTTTTAAGAGGAACAAGGACCAACAATTTTGATTGTCTTTATCTAGATAAATTATCGCCCCAAGGCATTGTTTTTATGAAATTCCATCGGCTTTGGGCCCGAAATCGATTGTCACAGAAAATTGCTTTGAACCTATCATTAGAGCAGTGTCCGGACTCCAAACACAAGGAATGCCAAACCATTTTGGGGCAGGGATAAACACTCGATGGGGAAAATGGTCCGACCCTGCTCAATCAATGCGGCAAAAACTTTAAATTGCATATCGCTGTACCCGCATAGGCGTTGCCTTTAATAACCATGCAGGAACATTGTACGAACATTAGTCCTGTCTCGTACAATTAGATGGTGTTCTGGCCCCTCGTTGAGGCCCAATTATAGTGCATTAGTGTGTCGCAATGGAAAGTTAGTTTACAACAAAGCACAGCCATTGCGATTGTCTGAAAACTTTCCGGCACACATACTCGTATATACATAGATACACATAACTAGAAGTGCGAACAGACCAATTTTCGCTTGGCATATCACATTATTTTCCATCACGCAACAGTTGCCAGAAAATAAAGCAAATCGCTTCCATGATTTACCCAAAAAGAGTTTTTCACCGCATTTTTGTTGTAGCAAAAATGATGAAATAAAATAGTTTGGCCTGGTATTTTTAATATGTATTTCAGCAGCATTATTGTATGTTTTTCATTTCTGTATTTTTCTCACGTTGCATGGAAATTCTGCTCTCTTTTCTGGCGCTTTAATGAAATCATTTTGAACGTCAGAGACTCCATTATTGCATTTCATTTTATTTTCCTTCATCCGTTTTCATTCTGAGCTCCATAGCCTGCTGCAATTTTCAGGAACTAAATAATTGCACGCTAAAGAGTGCCAATTTTTCCTCTCGTTTCAAATGTTCTTCTTTGTTTTCCGGGAGGAAGTCCTTTGGTCATATAAATAATGCTCCCCGACACTTGAGTAATGGCCCTCGACTGGACAAAAGCGATTCGATTGCTGTTGCGGGTGACAATTTGAAAGAAAAATGGAATTGAAAATGGTTGTTTGGCCCTTGAGACAGAGTAAAACATACCCTAACTGTTGCCACAGAAGATTTAGGGATCAATCGATCGCCTGGCAGCTCCCTGAAGTACTGATTTTGATCTCTCCCAAGTCGGGGATAATTTCCCTGGAGGTAACAGAGGCAGGTAGCAGTACTACCTACTCTTCCTGTTAGCAAATGTACCCCAAAATCCTGCCAAGGATTTCCTTCACACGTTTTTCTTTCAATTTTTCACATGCTGGCAATTTCGGTTTTTCTCTGCCACTTTGAGGCTCTGCTTGCTTTGAGGCTCATCAATTTAAATTTAATTTTATGCCGCGCTTTTTTTATTCTGCAGCTTGCTTCTTCCTGTCTTCTTCCCCTGTCTATTTGCCAAGATGAAGCAGAACAGAACATAAATGCCAGCAATTTGCATAATTCAGCATTCGCCTCAAAGCTCTTAATTTCATCTGCGCCCCCCTCTCCTCTCCTCTCCACGCCTCTGGATTTTGGCCATCTATGGGTGTTTGTTGACACATTTCTCGGATCAGCATCAGTCGGGTCGGCCGTCGAGCGGCTTCATCAGTCAGGCAACAGTTTGCGTCCCTGCCCCCACCCCTGCCCCTGCCCCTGCGGAAGTGGAAGTGCCATCGCCGACGCCTCGACACATAAATTTGTTAGATGGCCGCACTTCTGGCCCACATCCCATTCCAGAGGCCTGTGGACATCAGCACATATATCATTTTCATTTTGTAATTTGTCTAACCCCTCCCCCGCCGCCGCCGCCGCCGCCAGCTTCGTCACAGGCCATTTTGTGCTGAATGGCCCCCAGTTAATTGGTTGGGTGCTTTCCTCGGCTCCTGCTCCTGCCTCTGCTCCTGGTCCTGGTGCTGGTGCTGGTATCGAGTACGACGGTGGGGATGGCGATCGGGATGGGGGGTGGTGGGTGTCGACTTGTATTAAATTACATGACAGCTGACATGAGGTGCTAACGGTGCGGAGACGATGCTCCCCGGCGAGCTCATTAAATGTCTGAAAAGTGTGGGAAGGAAGAAAGATTGTCGTTTATCAATTAAGCGGGGGAATTCCCGTAGGTTTATGCAATTTTAATTATTTCTTCTCTGATTCAGGTGCAACTGTTAGTCCTGGTGGATGCTATTGAAGAAATACAACTTAATGGAATGGATTTCATAGGCAATGGCTCGCATTTCGAATTATGAGCTTCCAACATAAATTAAAGGATTACTTGAAGCTTTGGGAGATTATGTCTTCAAACTTTTGCGTGAATCCAATTTGGTAGAAACCCCAAACGATAAATTAGTTCGCGCTGAGAGCCAAGTCAAGTGCCAACACTCCTCCTCCTATTAGAAGGCGAATAGTAGTTGTTCGCCTGACATTCCAATTAATTCCGAGGGCGGAGCGCTTATCAAAAGCGTTTTGCCAAAGGCCATAGTACAATATTCGCAACGTCTAGTTCACTTACGGGTTAGTTAATTAATGAGATGGAATCCGCAGAAAAACTAGCGCACCAGAACGATGGTAATTCATAACCGAAGGACAACAACAGCGGGAAGGCAACCCCCTTTAAAAATTTAAGCTTTTGCGCAGGACCAACCCTGCGGTTTCGTGTTACGCACAATCTAATAAGGCTAATTGCACACTGGCCCAAATCATTGTAAACTGCGAGGAGGGGAAGGACATCCAGTCTACCAACTGCAGCCTTCGTATCTGCCGCATCATCGATGTGTTTTCTGCAGACGTCATCTGCCGCAGGGCAAAACAATACTTTTAATCCCCGCACTGGCACGTGCTCCTCCGTCCACAAATCGTTCACACACAAAAGGTTTCGATATCAATCTCCATGAAAGCAAAGAAAGGAATCTGAAAGTTGAAGATGAAGATGAAGGAGCGGAGACCCACTCTGGTATTTATTTATTTGCACTTTCATTTTGCAAGGATATCATTTAAAATTGGAAATGAAATAAAATAATATTCTTGTGATGGCAGATTGATCGATAATGGCTCTATTTTATAAAATTTATTCAAGTATTTTAACCTAAATCCAGGTATTCAGAAACACAAATAGAAATGGCTCTAGAAGCTGTTTAAGAAAATTTATTATCGTACTCTACACCTGCTGTACCTTCTTTGTACTCCACGAATGAGAAGTATAAATGAATATTACTTTTGAACTTTCCCAATTAAATCATTTGCCATTGGCAGAAACAAAGCAAGATTGCTTCCGCTGCTGATTTAAATCAAAGTTGGACAACAATGGCCTGGCCAGCAATCTTGCCACCGTCGCTCAGAAAGCCAACAAAGTCGAAAAAGTGCCAAAGTACGAACCGAGTGAAAGACAAAGGAACAGCCCAGACCAGAGACTCTTGACAAGTTTCGCCTCATTACTTGGGTGTTTTGTGGTGATTGGTTTTTGTATGATCTCTCCCACCATCCACATCCCCATCCCCATCGCCATCCCAAAGACCAAAATCAAGTCGAATAAGTCCCGGCCAGTTGGGGGGATGGGTACGGGTCCTTTCACAAATGAATTCCACACTTGAAGTGTCAGGCAAACAGAATTATTTGACGACGTGTTTTGTTTGGTTAAATGAAACTCTCACACGAACATGCCTGTCCAACAACTTTCCGAAACTAAAACAGAGAAAAATGGTAGTAGAATGCGAGGACAGAACAGGTCTCTTACATTTCAATTAAAGTTTCAGTTTCCGCTACGGCCCTGGGCCCTTGTGCCCTCTTCCCTTGCGACTAACACCTAAAAACAGTTCATTTTTTCCTCCTAATTAGCCGCCCTTGTTGGTTGCTAGACTTTCAGTGCCGACTGTGCCACTAAATGCCGCCATCGCTGTGTGCAGCAGCCAGAACACGCGCGTCGCGCGTAGCTCGTACAGCGAGACCCCACGAATGTGGATTATAAAAATTTATGACTCATTGAAATTAAACGACTGTCATTCGTATATATTAGCGTGGCCAAATTAGTTTGTCTTAGCAGATGTAATGCGGCCCACAGAGATAGATAGATATAGTAGTGTGTGGGAGCAGCGATATAACAGGCTCCAGATCGGGTTCGTATTTTATGCATAAACTACAGCAAACGAGGAGCCCCAAAGATGCATATCAAATTATTCTGTGGGGGGGAGTGGCATGTGGCCAAACATAAATCAGGGGCAACCTAAATACATAAATATCGTGCAATAAACATATTTATAGGGGTGAACTTTTTCATGGCACTGAATCCACACTCAAAGGTAGCCAGGAGGCGGTTGGGTTGGTCCTTATCTATGCGAGGATTTGTTCACTCGAACAACCCAAATGTTTGTCCATTTGGGCCTCCCTTCGATAAACGTATTCCTGCTTTCCGGCATTACCGTTACCATTACCATTAAACTATACTATATAAACATTGTCTTTAATTGAGCTTTTCGCTGGTAGGCGCCAAAGCAATTGCAGGAATTTATTGATCAGATTTTACGATTTTCATTTGCTTTTACAAAATTTGCCAAGCAAAATGTTGGCAGGGTAAATCTTTTAGTTTTTGTAGGCATCCCAAAACATAACAAAGTCCACGAAATAGGGAGCTATGTATACTCGTATGGGGTGTGATGGGATGGGTGCGATTTGATCAATTTGCATGGTCTTCAGGCTATTTGTTTATATTCGTTAGATTGTTTTGCTGTCGCGTCCGTTAATTGTAAACAAATTGAAGCTCGACGGACTAGATGGACTAGATCGTGTCATGAAGCACGCCCTCGTTTATGGGACTCGACAATATAGTCTTCGTGTGGGTGGGTGTTGGACGGTGGGAGGTGGAAGGGACAACAATTGGGCAATGAAGCGCCATAAACCATTGGGATTCCACCCTGATCTCGTAGCTTTTGTTAATGGTCATTGCCTGTCTGGCCTGTGCCCCTGAGCCCGTGCTGCCAAAGGCTAATAAATGGCACGCGCCATGCCGTCCCTGCACTTGCGCTTGCACTTGCATTTTAGTGTCCCATTTTCCATACTATACTATTCCACCCCTTGGCATCTCGTAGACCGTTCCCACCATGCCATATTTCTCTTATTTCTGTGCATTTTCAAGTGGCCAGGAGATTGTGTTGTTTCGGTTTTCCCTTTTTTCTTTTCATTAACTTGGGAGTTTTCCTCTGGGGTTGGCTTGTGGTCTGGCTTGCAGCATGAAAAGGGTGTTCCCGAGACCCAAAATAAAACACAAACACAAGATTCTGGCTTCCGACACTTTGGCTCGACTGAAACGTTAATGGCCTTGGGTCTTAAATGGGGATAAAAAGTAGTTTCCACTGAAATGTTCATGTCATATGGAAGGATTCCGAGTGTACTTCTTCATATGGAAACGATGCGATCCAATCAATAAGAAAAATGGCACTAAGATGCAAATTTCTTTAGCTAGTTTTTACAATTGCCAGTCAACGATTTATAGACCCAGATCCGAAAAAAAACGAAAGGCGGAAACGGAATAAACACAAGCCGAAGTGGACCGGAAAGAGAAACAGAACCGCCAGACACGGAGGTCCGTTCCTGTCGATTGCGATGCGAATGCATATATCCGTTTTTCCGTACGGACGACTGCAGTTTAGGTGCAGTTGATTGTTTCATGCCTTCTCCCCTCAGTTTCCTGTTTCAGTATCGAGGCCCGACCCGCACTATTTGTATTCACGATTCAAATGTCGGTAAGTGCAAGTGAATTTATTGCATTTCCCGGATAATAGAACTGGAATGTCAGCTGTCAGAGGCGAGACAAGTGATGCCACCGATCGATTTATAATTTTACCATTTGCGACACACTTACCTCTATTTGCAATTATGGTTTATTATGCTTACATCTGCGGAAAAGTGTTTTCCGTGTTTAAAACAGACACACGCGCGAACATCGGCATCACTCCCTACCCCACTGGCACTCTCAGACAGGATACGGAAGAGCGTAATGTTAAGTGGGAAACACGAACACACTCAGCACTTTGGCCAAATTTTGTTTACAACACCACACACGAGCGGACAAACACGGGGGAAGAGCTCAACAAAATTTATTGAATTCTTTTTGGCACTTGAATCGAATCAACCGGATATTGGCCTCAACGCCTGAATATCGCAAACACTCATTTGAATTAAGTATATTTTCCGGACGTTGGCTTCGCTGGATTTAAACTGTCCGAGCAGGAGGGAACGCATGCGACTTGTTGGCGCGCGCGAAAGCGTTTGGCGGCCAAAAAACTTACGCGCATACAAAATGATCCGTGGATTGAATGGGCGCCAAATTGACGGTGGGGTTTGGGGAACTGGAACTTGTTTGGTTCTGAAATGCCGGTAGTACAACCGACGCATGCGCTGCAACATGCTGCCAGCTATAATGTTGCCACAGTTGGGCACCTCCCACCAGTTTTAAATTTGATTTTAAATACCTTTACAAGTAAAAAAAAAACAACTTTTGTTTCTGTTCTTGCCCATATTTTTGAATACACTAATTTAGATAAACGCGATTGCCCCGCACTTTTCTTATCGATAGCAAATATCGTATAAATTCGGGTATCTCATAGTTTCATCTGTTCAAAATTGACTTGAATTCTTTAATTCCAAAACTAATCACTCACTAAAATATGTGCCTATGAAATTAATTTTATGCCAAAATGTAAGTTCAGCTTTTGGAAATATATTAATATACAAACTAATATGAAAATAACTGTTCCACACATCGTGACTTTTAAAAATACTTATCGATATTTACGAAATCACGTACAAATATATCAAAACGCTTCGTCTCCTCTCTTTTAGATGTCTTGTGCATTCGACATCGTTTTTTTGCTGTAAAAATAGTAAGTTTATTTGATTTAACGTGTGTTCTGACAATGCCAAGTGGTTGCGCGACGAGCGAAAAGCGTGCCGGCAGTGAATTAAATTGTAGTTTTACACAGGGTTGTACGTCTCATTGGCAAATTTGTGGCATGCATTTTTTGCAAAACGCCATGTTGGCCGCTTATACATAACCTCAACACCGTTCCAAATTATGTGGCTGTGGATATTAAAACATTGTCATTCCAGGTGCAGTGTAGACAAACGGCTTGCGTAGAAACTAAACAACATGTCACGTTTCTTTGCCAACGGTTCCGACTCGGAATCCGAGTCCAGTGAGGAGGAGGTCCAGGCGCCAAACTTCAACAAAGCCTCCGCCTTTGTAAGTATAAGAGGAAGCAAGTTGAGGCAAAATATTCATCATCATCTGCCCATCCCCTCCCCTAGCAATTCAGCGACGATGAGGAGGAAGTCAAGCGCGTGGTTCGCTCGACCAAGGAGAAGCGGTACGAGAACCTAACCAGTATCATCAAGACCATCCGCAACCACAAGAAGATCAAGGATATACCGAATACCTTGAGCAGCTTCGAGGACCTAACGCGCGCCTACACCAAGGCCCTGCCCGTCATCTCAAAGGAGGAAAATGGCATTACGCCTCGTTTCTACATTCGCTGCCTGGCGGAACTGGAGGATTTCATCAACGAGATCTGGGAGGACCGCGAGGGCCGAAGGAATCTGTCCAAGAACAACACCAAGTCCCTGGGCACTCTGCGCCAAAAGGTGCGCAAGTACATCAAGGATTTCGAGGAGGATTTGTCACGCTTCCGCGAAGCACCCGACCAGGAGAGTGAAGCTGAAGACGAAGAGGCCCATGTGAGCGATGCGGGTGAGGCTGCTGATGACAGCTATGCGGGATTCAAGAAGGAGGCGTCGGTGACTGCTCCCAAGATCGCCAAATCTGCTCCAGCCAAGTCGGTTCCCGCCGATGATGAGGATTCGGACGATTCCATTGATTGGGACTCCGATTCGGAGAGTGAAACCGAGTCTTCCGAGGACGAGAACCAGTACCAGAATATGCGTGAGCGTTTCCTGAAGAGATCCACTGAGAAGGGAGAAGACAAGGGAGACGATGACAAGCGGAAGGATAAGCGTAAGGAGCAGAAGCTGAAGATCCGCAAGCGTGCCGAAGATGATGAAGATGGCGAATGGGAGACGGTTGTCAAGGGTCATGTGGTGGAGAAGCCCAAGATGTTCGAAAAGGACGCCGAGATCGATATTCCCTTGGTTCTTGCCAAATTAGTGGAGATCATGTCGGCCCGTGGCAAGAAGCGCACCGATCGTCGCCTGCAAATCGATCTGCTCTTCGAGCTGAGAGACATCTCCGATCAGCATAACCTGGGCGTGCCCGTCTCGGTGAAGATCCACTTCAACATTATCTCTGCCATCTTTGATTACAATCAAAAGATATCCGAGCCCATGAAGATGGAGCACTGGGCCCTGCTGCTGGAGGTAATGCAGAGCATGATGAAGCTGCTCCTGGCCAACGCCGACATCAGCATAAGCGAGAGCGTCGCCGAGGAGCACGAGGAATACATCACGGCTCCGTTTTATATCCGTGGCTGCCCACTGGCCGCCGTTGAGCGTCTGGATGACGAGTTCACCAAGCTGCTGAAGGAATGCGATCCCCACTCAAACGATTATGTTTCGCGCTTGAAGGACGAGATGAACGTGGTGAAGACTATTGAATTGGTTTTGCAATACTTCGAGCAATGCGGCAACCCCAACGAACGCTGCAGAATCTACTTGAGGAAGATCGAGCACTTGTACTACAAATTCGATCCGGAGGTGCTCAAGAAGAAGCGTGGCGAGGTGCCCGCCACCACAGCCACCTCGGTGGACGTGATGGATAAACTGTGCAAGTTCATTTATGCCAAGGACGACACCGATCGCATCCGAACTCGGGCTATCCTGGCGCACATCTATCACCATGCCATGCACGACAATTGGTTCCAGGCTCGCGACTTGGTCCTCATGTCTCATCTGCAGGACAACATCGATGCCGCCGATCCTGCCACGCGTATCCTGTACAACCGCATGATGGCCAACTTGGGTCTGTGTGCCTTCCGTCAGGAGAACGTCAAGGATGCCCATCACTGTCTGGTGGACTTGATGGTCACCGGCAAGCCCAAAGAACTGCTGGCTCAGGGCCTGCTGCCACAGCGTCAACACGAACGCTCCGCCGAACAGGAGAAAATTGAGAAACAGCGCCAGATGCCATTCCACATGCACATCAATCTGGAGCTGCTCGAGTGTGTCTATCTGGTGTCCGCCATGCTGCTGGAGATTCCCTACATTGCTGCGCACGAGTTCGATGCCCGCCGTCGCATGATCAGTAAGACCTTCTACCAGCAGTTGCGCTCCTCGGAGCGTCAATCCCTGGTAGGTCCCCCCGAATCCATGAGGGAGCACGTTGTGGCTGCCGCCAAGGCGATGCGCTGCGGCAACTGGCAGGCCTGCGCCAACTTTATTGTCAACAAGAAAATGAACACCAAGGTGTGGGATCTGTTCTACGAGTCGGATCGCGTGCGTGAGATGCTCGTCAAGTTCATCAAGGAGGAGTCGCTGCGCACCTATCTGTTCACGTACTCCAATGTCTACACTTCCATAAGCATACCATCCCTGGCTCAGATGTACGAGCTGCCCGTCCCGAAGGTCCACTCGATCATCAGCAAGATGATCATCAACGAGGAGCTGATGGCCAGCCTGGACGATCCCTCGGAAACTGTGGTCATGCACCGCTCAGAGCCGTCCCGCCTCCAGGCACTGGCCATGCAGTTTGTCGACAAGGTGACCAATCTGGTGGACGTTAACGAGAAGGTCTTCGATATGAAGCAGGGCAACTTCTTCCAGCGCGGCAACATGGGCAATCGTGGGGACCGCGGCTACAACCGCAACCAGAATAACCAGGGCGGCAACTGGGGCGGCCAGCGACGGGACAATCGCAATCAGCGCAACCGCAACCAGCGTGGACATCACAAGAACCAACAACAGCAGCAGCAACAGCAAGTCCAAACCATCGACGAAGAGTAGACGCCAACCCAGCCATCCTCAGTGGGCGATTGCTTGCGTAAAAACCAACAGCAAACAGAACAACAAATTTGTAACTCTTCAAAACTATTAAAATGGAATGGTCATGGACAACTCTTGGTGTTAGCTGCAGCCAGGCCTCCGACTCAGTTCAGTTCCCGACAGAGCTGAGTCGGAGGTCTGCTTTAATCCACCATCATTGCCCATTGTGTTGTTGCCAAGTCCCAAATGAATTTGTTTTAGCGCTCATTAGTTAAAGAACTTAAAATCGATCATAGCATTTTGTATCAACCTGTAACGGAAAACTTAAAAACCATAAAAAGAAAAGAACGAAGGTGTATCGCTGGTGTGTTTTTAATAAAACAAACATGGTAAAAAAAAATTAAAGAATATTTAGTAAGAAAATGTGTTTCAAAGAACGAAAATTTGTTGTCGAAAACCATTCCGATAGCGATTATTGAAATGGAGATATCGGTGTGTGGCTCTGGTCCCATCCCTAAAATTATCTGCGAATGTATAGTGACCATATGTATGTTCTGATAAGTGTGGCCGCATACACCCTCACATTTCGACACATTATTTAACATCCAATAAATTATAAGTTAAAATTTCAAAATGAACAGCATTGGCGAGGAGTGCAATGAGCTGAAAAAGCAGTACGACGCTTGCTTCAACAGCTGGTTCTCGGAGAGGTTTCTTAAGGGCCACACAGACGAATCTGCATGCGCGCCGATTTTCCGGGTCTATCAGGATTGTGTGAAGGTGGGTGCTATTTTTTCATCACCTGATAACGCATTAATGTTAACGCACTCCTGACCTTCGCCCTCCAGCGCGCCATGCGGGAGCAGAAGATAGAGTTGCGAGAAATCGACACGGAGTACACTACGAATTCAGAGTACGAGAAAACCGGCAGCTCCTCCGGGAAACAGCAGAGCAAGAGTTGACCAATGACACCAGCTGAACAGCCTGGCTACGGATTTGATTCTGTAAGCAGCCTGGAAGGCCAAAGCCTTGGCCATCAACGCCAACGCAAGCGCAGGGGGTCGGCCTAGTTTTCGGCGAGGTGTAAGGGGCAAGCGTGCCAGAAGAAGCTCCTACTCAAAATCTTTAAGTCCTACAATAGCCCAAATACTAATTAAATTATTTAGCAAATATTAGTTAAACATTAAGCTCAAAAGTATAGTCAACTACAGGTGTTAATTTATGCATGAATTAAAGTGTTGTACATAAAATAACTTGCCAGCACGTCGCAATGCAACTTTCATAGCCTCTGTCGTATCTGATAAACGGGTCCATGGTGAATCCCAGAGCATGGTCGAGTACTTCCCATTAGGGAAAGAACGTGTGCTGATAACACCCTCATCGAATCATATAAAGAGCGGCTGACACAGCTTCGACGACACAATAAAAAGTTCACTGTACAACATTCAAGATGAAACTGCTGCCTATACTCGTGATGCTGGCTCTGGTCATCTGCGCAGCCTGCAAGAACCATGAGGACTTTCCAGGCCACAAGCCATGGGACTCTGAGCCCAGATCCCGTCCATCCAATTCCTACGCATAACTGACAACCGTGAAAGTGGAAAATTCTATTGAAAAAATAAACAATTGATTGAAAACTAAACTATATACTCTTGCTGTATTTCATGAAATCGAGCATTAAGCAATTGCCACGAATGGTACAGATTGGGAAGAGCTTTGCCCGCACGACATTAAAGGTGAATAAATGTTTTAAACTTATTAACTAGGACAACTGCCGCAATACAACTACAAACACGCATGATAAAAAATGTGTTTAGCTATGAACTGGGGCAGCAGACGATGGAACTTATAAATCTAAACAACTTTCTGCTTTACGATTAGGCGGGGAAAAATGCAATCCAGGCATTTACTTGCCACCCGCCGTGAATTTGGAGAGCTTCTCCAGCAATCCTATATAGGAGGTGTGTTCATGGGCAGTGGCCAGGTCGGACAGCTTCTCTGCGAACTCTTGGCTTATGCCCTTCTCTTCCAGGTAGTTTAAGAGCAAATCATATAAATAGCCGTCCAAAACATCGCCAGCCACGGCATAGACTTTGTCGTTCCATTCGCCCTCAAAGATGGACATTTCGTCAATGGAGAAAACGTCATCTGCAAAGGAGAGCCAATTAATTAGATTCAAAATATAGTAAATTAGGTATACTTACTGTACTCACCCTCCTGGGCCTCGCCCTGAAGGTAGGAACATGTGAACGAGAGCGTAGTCCCGCTCTTAATAATATCGACCTCAAACTGGGGTTTGCTCCTCATTTCTCCCAGCTCCGGCTTGTCGGCATTGGGATTGACCTCCGGCTCCTCCTCGGTGTCAACCGTATGGTTCACGTTGAAGCTAACCACGACCTTCTCCTTGTCGGTCTCCTTGATGAGCTCCACATCGCCGCCCACAATCTTCACATTGAATCCATCCAGGGTGCTGGAAACAGCCTTGCCCTTCTGCACTTTGCGCTCGGCCACGATCTCCTCGGCGAGGCACTCCACCAGTTCCTTTTCAGCTATAGAAAGATAAATTAATTATGGTTTGCCTCACATTTCATCATCTGGCGTTTGAGGTTATGTAACATGCGGCATGTTTCCCTCACTATCGGTTTTTCTTCAATGAAAGCCTACCTTTGGTGTGTACATTGCAGCCACACGTGCAACTAATGCTGGGTTTGTGGACATTCAATACGGTTACATGATCATTGGATGCTCCTGTCGCCGGCTTCTTTGTCATGTGCCACAGACTCCGAGTGAAGTCGCGTTTTCCCAGGGATCCAGTAGCCTTGGTGGCCAGGCTGGAGAATCGTAGTGTGGCTATCCTCAGGTTGTTCATTTTGTTATATAATTATTGTAGGATTTCCTTTTTGTCAAAATTCTAGAAAATGTGCTGTAGACGGTATTGATCAGTGTGACCGCGGATTTATCGATAAAATATACCGTCCGACCCTCAGAATATACTGAAACATACCGCCTCATTTTCAAAATATACCGTAAATATACTGACGAATTCAAGTTATATTTTACATATTCCTCGTTTTTGATATTCCGACGAATATTACTAGCTATATATAACATTTAGACATGCCCACATAATTTTATACGATTGGTGAATCTATTTCCTACTTGATTGGCCTATTCAAAATAATTGTTTAATTCATTTCATTTAATAATCTTAAGTCTTAATAAGTCTTAATACTAATCACTAACATCACTATCGTCACTAACGATGTCGTTGGGATTTTTTAAGAGCATTTCAGTGTTCAGTTCAAAATTCTCGAAACCGTTGTTCTTCCTTAGACCTTGCCTCACATATAAAAGATTTGAAACATTTATATTCTTAGATCTATTTCTTGTATTTGTTTTTATTAAGTTCACTTCGGAGAAAATTCTTTCACATTCTTTCACATTGCATTCGAAACTGGCAATATAAGCAGTACTTGTGCATATTTTCATATTTTAATTCATTGTTGAAATCTTTTATTTGTCCTAATGTATACCAGAAATGGCCAGGACATTTGTGTGTTTTTAATAAACTAAAGAACCTCATCATTTTTTAAGAGGACAAATTCACTATCGATTCCCTGCGGATCTTTAATAAGTTGAGGAAATCTTTTATACAGGTCATGCCAATTGGCCATTGACTATGTCTTCAGGGTTTAGGAATGAGAGAAGTTTAAAAACCTTCTCGTTAAAAGGCAACCTTTTCTTTAATTGCATGCTCAACTCGACCAAAAATGACTGTGCTCTTTGGAAAAATTCATATTTTTCATTTACTGTAACAAATGGGCAGATTAGTAGGCTGATTATTTTGGTTATTTGGAATATATAAATTATTTTGAAAATAAAGCCCAATATAATGGAATCTTCTATACGGAATACGAACGCCTTATTTTCGCTATACAGCGGCCGATCTGGAAAGTATTGTATGGACTTATATATAAAACCACATATAAAAACAAATTTTAAGGGATCCCTAAAAATGATTCGCAGTGTTTGAAAAAATGACGACTTTATTAAATTTTTCGAATTGCTTACCGGGTGTATACAACAATATACAAAATACAAGACACACACAATAATAAAAATCTTTTGAATTCCCATCGTGGAATTGCTTCCATCTTGTGATCTGATCCTCCAATCGGAAGATCCTGGCCTACAGGTATGTATATTATCATGCATGCAATCAGACTCTATCATCGTTTTTCAACCAAAAAGGCATCGCATTTCATCATTATAAAATTTCAATAAAATCTATCACAATATGAGAATTTTTTCCTTTACGATTATGTTCCTTTTTCCAGGTTTTAAAAATATTTTATGTGAAGCTTTTTTCATGTTTTCCGTTTATGGATTACTTATGCTTAGATTCTTTAGACACTAGGCGTACACATGCATATAAAAATATATATATTATTTTTACGAAAATTGGATTTTACACTTTATAAAATAGAATTGCCATTGTACATGTTTTATGTAAAATCTTCAGTGGGACGGACAACAGCTTAAAACGTAGACATACTAAAAATATTAAAATGCTGATTTATTCTGGCAAACTTTTCTTTGCCAGACTCTTCGTTATATTTAAGGCCTATAATCGACACGATTGTATGTTACTTATAAGGCTTGCTGTTTCATCAGATTACATTTTATTGGTTTTTTTTTTCGTTTTTGTATTTTTGTGCGTATTTTAATCATCATGATGAACATAATAATGATGATGGGGCTGTGCACTCAGTTCATATCAAACAGCCTCATAGAAGTTTTGTTCGTAGCTTAGCCTAGTTCGTACTATAAAAAATACATTTAAATTTTCAATTCCTTATTGAGCTTATGTTAGATACAATTTTTACGCTTTTGTTAGCCACAAAGCATAGACCTTCCCGGTCTATATCGTTCGCATTCGCAATCGCACTCGCATGTTAGTTCTCCACAAAAACACACAATTATACAGAAAAAAATAAACATTCAGTCTAACAAAATACTTGCAGAATATTCGTTTGAATTTCGAGAAATTATTCGAGCTGCGGGTTGGGATTCTCTGGGGGTCTCTCTCGGCCACATGCTGATTGGGTACTATGATATGTATGTGTGTAGATTTGTACAGCTCTAATATTTGCACTTACAGAATATACATATAGAATACACATAAGGGGCCCGACATGTCGGGGCTGATACTCGTTTAGCCCGGGGCGCAAGCATTCCAGCTTGGACAGAAAAAGTCGGCGTGAAGGGAATGCGGATTGCTTGGGCCCGCGCTAAGGCAGCCCGCGAAATTTGTTGTCAATAAATTTAACTAAATTTTGCCAAATAACCTTAACTTAAACAATTAATACATACAATTAAATTATATTAGGGACGCTAACATATAAAAAATGGTGCAACAGCTTCTGCGCCGTACTCTTGAGATGCGTTTCAAACGCATCCCCGAAGCTGTTGTCTGTTCCGTTCGAGGGATGTGGTGGGGGGGTTACTACTCGTACAACTAACAGAGCAACATAAACAACGAAAATATGTTATAGAATATATAGAGAAATTCGACTAATTTTGCAGAGGGATCTGCTACTGCTGCTGCTTCCACATTAAATGTAAGTGCGTTTCACTTTCGTCAGCGTGGACGTCTTGCAGGGCAGCTCCTTTTCCAAATGTTCTGTGGAATTTTTGCATTCATGACTGCGATCCTTTTCAAGATCCAAATTCGGCGTTTTCTGTGTGGTGACATAGGGATTGGAACCCATTAGCAGATTGATGTCCTTGCCGGTATTCTGGTTTTTAAATTGTCTGAAAATAAATTAACGTGAAAATAGCTCTCAGCTAAAGAGAAATGTGCCACTTACATAGGCTTGCCAAAGTGGTTGTGGTGGCTG
This sequence comes from Drosophila persimilis, assembly GCF_003286085.1. Lineage (NCBI taxonomy): Eukaryota > Metazoa > Arthropoda > Insecta > Diptera > Drosophilidae > Drosophila > Drosophila persimilis. The sequence goes on from NW_020825289.1 coordinate 13,736,306, forward strand.
TCGTCCATTTGACCATCCAGGCGGTTCTTCGCTTTCACACACACAATGCCCACGCATCCGCCCACAAAGAAGGTGATGAAAACGACAAACAAGAGAAGCATGGTGCCTGGACTGGACGCTTGCTTTATTTCGTCCACGCTGGCTATCGATTTCTGTGGATCTATTGGGCAGGATCAAATATTTGTTAGAGCAAGCATCATCAATAAAAAAAAGAGGGCAACCTACCGTTCAGATTAATCATAACCTCCTCGGGGTCCATTGAGGTCAGGGTAATCTTATTCATCCCAAAGTCGTCGCCACCAGTTGGCTGCTGTTCTAAGCTGGGCTGACTGCCCGGCGAGGCGCCAACATTGGAATACAGCAGCTTCTGCTCCTCCGTTGGTGCTGGAGCCATGGTAACAAAGCTGACAGTTTCAGCGCCTGTGCCATCACGGGGCATATTGGGGCAGAGGGAGGCCGCCGCCTTCCTGGTGGTGTTCAGGCTCTGCAGGTACGTCTTTGTGCCAAACTTGTGCTGACTGGTGGCGAGATTCTTGCACTCGTGCGTCTGCAGATCCCAGGCACAAATGGGATCCTGGAGGCTCAGACAGCCGGCGCAGTCGACAATGAGCGTACAATGATGCAGAGGGACACTGACCAGGCTTCCGTCGCTCACCACAACCAGGGCGTTCTTCTTGGAGGAGATCACAAGCTCCCGTATGGGCGTTCCCAATGGCAGCACTTGCATTTCCGATATGACGACTGTCTTCAGGCGATCCACAGTAGAGTTCGGGTGCGTGCTCAGAATGTTGATGAACTTGGTCACCTTGCCATCGTCCGTGCCACTGTAGATCACGTCGTAGGTAGCACCGTTGAGGGCCTTGATCTGAGGATCCACTGCAATGGCCGTCAGACGGTGGTGCAGATTCACTTTGGTCAGCAGGGGACGCCTGTGCACTGCCGGCACGGCCTTCTCCATCAGCGGATGATTCTTGACAAAGTTCACCGCGATGCTGGTCAGGGTGCGGGAGTCATCCACGCACTGGCCGGGACGCGGCTTGGGCACCGCCTCCCTCTCCACCGGCAGCCAATGGGACTGTGAATCCTTCTGCGACTTGAAATCTCCATCAAAGGCCGCCAGTATATCTTCCACGTTAAAGGCACACACTGCCGAACCGGGAATGGCGTTCACCGAGGTGGTGAAGACTGCATACACCAGGGAATCCGCTCCACGCTCCACAATCGGACTAATGGCCTCTGCAGATGAGAAATAAAACGAATGAGAATGGAATTTTGCCACTAAAAGCGATTTTTGGACTTACGGATTTCATCAAAGTAGAAGGGAAAGTCCCCAGGCACCGAGCAGTTGAGACGGGCCTTCAGGAACGAGGTCCAGCTCTTGCCATGGTTGTAGGGACCTCCACGATCGTTCTTGCAGACGCGTGCCACCCGCGAGTAGACGGCCTTGCCAAAGTTCATAAACTCCATCGAGAGTTCCCGGAAGAAGAACAGCACGAAGCCCTTCCGCTCGATGGTGCCCACAAAGTCCGGCTGATTGAGTTGCTTGAGATCGTATTGCTCGGTGCGAAGGTTCTCGCGGTAGATCAGTGGATCTCCGCCGGAGAAGTCCGCCACCGTGGCACTGTACAGCTGGCCATCGGCAAAGGCATAGGTGCTATTGTGGGCAGGACTGTAGGGGCACAAGCCTTGGGCCTCGACATCTCTGGTGATCTCATAGTGCATGCCAATGCTGTGGCCGGAGGCGGGAGCATCCTCGGCCGCAGTCTCAACCTGGGCGTAGTGACGACAGCGCGGCTTATACGAATTGGTGCCACAGAGCAACACCTGGCCATCGGTCCGCTTTGCAAAGACACGCAAGTAATTATGGCAGTCCCATTCGTGCTTGCCCTTCAGGGCGCACAGCTCCCTGTCCGCATCCGTGCTGTGCCATTCCAAACGGCTGATCTCCCTCAGTCCATGCAGGCTGACATTATAGATGACGTCCCTGCACAAGCGAAACAACAATTGAATTAGTGCAAAAATGTCTGGAATTAATTCGCTTATGGCGTGGCCGTGTGCGTATGCGTGTGCCTGCCTGGACTGCTAATTGGAAGCCGCAGCTACGAGGAGAGACCAAAATGAGGCGCACTCTCATACCGACAGTCATACATTTCAAGGTTCTTTTTGAGCAAATAATTAGAACTTGTATACAATTATATAATTCTGTTCGCTTGTTTGGCTAATTATTGCTGCCTCTGCCGCTGACGAGGCATCTGTTTGTTGCTTTATGGCCCCACAGAGTCTGCCAGAGTGGCGGAAAATGCTCGAGATATTGCTCTGGTAAAAGATAGTTTCAATTTATCGGTCCATTTAGCATTTGCTACTCAGATCCGCGGTAAACGTTGCATATGCAAATTATTTATGGATTATTGTATTGTATTATTATAATTATATATTTCTTGCCATAAATATCTGGCAGGCGCGCTATGTATGGCCCGGCAGCGTGATAAAATGCGGTTCGTCTGGTTCGGCGTACATGATGAATACACATAAAAGTGTGATTTCATGAGCAAAACCAAACCAAGTTGCATGGCCGCATCGCGGCTGGGGTCTGGGGTCTGGCGTCTGGTCCAGGCCATATATCTAGGTGTTCCAGGAAAATGAGGCTGATAAATGCTACATTTGCACTTGACGCTAAACGAAAACCACACACCTAAACAGCAGAAAAACAGCTAACAAAAAAGAGGGATGGGCAGGGGCGTTGGTTTTTTCCCTATCTTTTTCAAATGGCGCATTAATTATTCCGCGAATCGAACTTTGATTTTATTTCGTTTTATAAATATTTAAGGCTATTACCTCGTGCCAGGTAGGAGATGGGAGGAATTCTAAAATTCTTTATTGCCTGCCAGCGCACGAAAGTCTGGTAGATAGGTTAAGGGAATAGCAATGTACTTACTTGGCACCAACCAAAACGCTTTCATCGTTGTGGTCCAATATCTTGAAATAGTCCGTCGAGTTGCCAATAAAATGGGCCAAGATTTTATCTTGTTCTGCAAGAGATAGAAAGAAAGAAACAAGACCAGATTGGTTGGTAAATGCCATTTCAGCAGAGATGAAAGGTTAACGATAAAGGCCTTAATTATACATGCTCGTATGCATGGTTAAATTAAATGTGTTTATTGGAAACTCGGCTTCCTCCCAGACACCACATAATTTCTTTAGAATCGTTTTTTGTTGCAGCGCTGTTCGGCATGTTGGGCTTTTGTTTCAGAGGAAACGCTCATTTGTTGCAAGCATTGCGAAAAATTGAGCACGATAAGCAGCTTGGAAAATCATAAAACAGAGCAGAGACATAGCGCGAGGCAAGGCAGCTGCTTGTCATTGATAAACAGCCAGCACCAGCAACAAGAGCAGAAGTGCAAAACAAATACAACGAAAAGCCGCCAACAAATGACACAAATAAACAAATAATTATTAGATTGGGGATTAGGCCATGGGGCATACACATACTTGTTTGCAAATCGGGTCGCACATCGGGCATCCAGGCGGCGACAGTCGTCAGGCCGAGGCAGCAGATGATGAGCAGCCCACTCCCAGTCGCAGTCGTTCCAGTGCCAGGACGTCTGCTGCCACGGCTGTGTCCAGTAATTAGCATTGTTGTTGACGATGACGACGACGAACGCTGAAGGTCTCTTGAAGCTGAAGCTGATGCTAAAGCCAAAGCCAAAGGCTGATGTCTATCCGCCCTCTTTTGAGCTCAATTGGATGTCTGCTCTGATCGCACTTGAGCAAGCAACTACTCGTACTACAGAGAACCTAGGGGTTTGGCTCGATCGCTGGTCGTTTTTGTTGCTATTCTGATGATTCAGCAGCGTCTTGTGCCGGCCACTCGCTCGAAGCTTGGTCTGGGGTGGTTCTGCTGCTGCCGCTGCTGTTGCTGCTCTGCTGCTGCTGGAGTGGTGCCAATGGGGCTGGCACGGAAAAACTGGCCGCCTGGCTGGGGCCTGGCCTCGCTGACTGGTTTTAATCACTGACGTTTCTCATTCTGATGTCTGCCATTGTCGCTGATAGTTGCTGCTGTGATTGCTGTTGTTGTAGTTGTTGCAGCTGCTGGCATGGCTTGTAATTTGCAACAAGTACTCTCTCGTGCGGTGTGATGTGCTGCGCTGTGCTGTGGTGGTGTTGTCCGCTGCTGTCCGATGACAACGACAACACAATAATTTACACCAAACAACAACGTGGTTGTTGGTTTTATTTTAATGCAATTAGCTGGCGACGCAAAAGGAAAACGCAATGGAAAATCTGCAATAGCGATGGAGATGGAAGGAAAGTGTGTTAGAAATAATTGGAATACTTGGCCGCAAGACTTCATCAACCGGAACGGAACGGAAGGCAGTGACAAAGATTGGCCGCAGATATCTCCGCAGATGGTAAAATCAGTGTGTTTGTTGGAAATATTCAACCAAATTACACCAAATATTAGCATTCAATTAAATATTAATTTTTAGGGTAATTCAATTTTCGAGTAAAATTCAATTAGATTTTATCTCTGGAAACAAATTTACATTAAATATTTATTTTTCTTACTCTTGAAGTGAACTTGAACTTCATCCGAAACTAATATATTATGTTTTGATTAAATTTACGATTGTCATAACTATAACGCTTTACGCATAAATTGGTTAATTCCAAATTTGATTTCACTATTTTTTTTTAATCTCATTTCATTACCGAATCAGATAATTATACGAGTATATGTGTGAGCTTATATAATGATTATATACGCAAAAACTTGTTTCGTATTTTATTGTCGGCTTCTTGTGAATTCTGCACACTTTCTTTTCGCTGTTTTTCCCTTATTTTTGTTACGAACCACGAACCGCGCGTGGGATGGCCTGGGCAAACACTGAACACGAAAATGCAAACAGCAAACAAAGAAAGCCGCCGCCTGCCACACATAGCCGCTCTGAGAGCCACTGCCGCGTAGCAGTTTGAGCAGCACTGCTCTGCTTGTAGGTACAAAACTACGTACGAATCGAAGTATATCGTGACTGCTCTCTCCTGCTCCTGGCTGTCTGGCTGTGCTGTGCCGTCTTTCCCTATGACTCACAGCAAGGAAAACCACTGGGTTTTGTGGGGAATCACGTTCGGTATTTTCCGCCAATTTCCCTTCTAATCAGCGCTCACCGGCGTTACAATGATGGCATCTACAGGACGTGCCACGTACATTCCCCCCTGGCTCTTCCCTCCTCTGTGACGAACAGCGAACATCCACGGGATAGTATAGGATACGATAGGATAGGTGTGTTTTTTCTCATTCACACACACACGTAATTTCCATTTCCATGTGCACATGTGTGTCTTCGGGTTATCTTTTCACCATTTAGATGAACACGAACGAATGTTATAGTTTCTCACGCACCCATCGGCGGTCCGGGTCGGTTACAGTTGGACAACTTTTACCTGACAGATCTTCGATAAATTGCTTTATTGGCCAATTGAAGGTCGCCACCACCACCACCACCAGCAGCAGCAGCACCGGCAGCAACAACTACTTGTTGTTTCGTGTTTTGGTAAATGGACGGACGGGTCTTCGTCTTGGTATCGTCTTTCCCAAGCGAAGGCTTTTCACGGCTCAGCCACCGCCACTCAGTCACAGGTCAAGTGACCCACCGCGACTCTTGGCCCATCTCTGGGCCACCGTCGCTTAATGTCTTCGAATTATGGGGGTTGGCTGTTGCCTTTGCCTCGCATCGTTGGCCTTTAGAACACGTACAAAACACACCATAAAAGTGCATGATAAACATTATAAATTACATTTGAATACCCTCTTGAGCTGGTCAATTTATCATTCAGCTCTGTGGCTTAGTGAGAGGTGAGAGAGAAATCCACGATCTGTTGGTGGTCAAAAACGAATGGGACTGCCCGGCCCCGGGAGTGTACTCTCTCCAGCTAAAAGACATTTGGCAGAAATAAATCAGACAAGAAATAAAACGTATAATCGTTATGCTCAAACTTCAGCGAGCACTCGATTCGATCAGTCGTATGGCTTCCACTCAAGTTTTGGCTGTTTTCCGGCAAAGCCAGTTGCTTGGATCGTTTTGGATGTCACCTATGCGATCTGGTAGCTTCACTTGGTTTCATATTTGGAAGAACTTTACGGCTCTACATATGATTATCTTCAAGGAGGATTTATCACCGAAACCTGCTATAAAACTATGATGGTACTATGGCAGTTCCGTGTTATATACGGCTAATCATTAAGAGGCCTACTTGACAGAGTCTGAAATGCTCTTTATAAGGGTATATCTTATGAGCATGAGCTTAATTACAAGGGTATCCAAGCTGCGGTTTAGTCAAAAATGGTCATATTTTCGTAGTTTATCATTTTATTTTTTGTTTTTTAGTTGGGGGGTTCTCATATTTCAAAAGCCGCATTCGGTTCAATGCCAGGAAGTCCGTTCCGCTTCTGGCGGCCCATAAAAATACAAATATAAATACAATTATGGCCCAACTGGTCGTCTGGCAGTCTGGCATTAATTACTGGAACTCGAATTCGAGATCGGGTTTCGTATATGAGTATGTACATACAAATATACGAGTAGTATTTGTGTGCCTAAGCCAGGTCTCTCTCGACTGATAAGCAGCAGTTTTGAATAGACGATGGTTAGGGAAGAGATAACAGCTTCTTCCATCAAGATAATGGTGAAAAGTGTGTCACGTTTGACATTTGTTTGTGATGATTCTCTGTATGCCTCTGTCTGGGCTGCAACTATCTCTTCCCGGGGTGTCGTCTGAGTCTGCGTGTGTGGGAAGGTACGTGTGGAAAGTACGAGAGTAGCAAACTATATACAGTAAAAAAACAAACTCTGAAACTGTCTTTTTACAGAATACTCGTACTCGTACGTGATCAATGGGAAATTGATTTTAGCGTGTAATTATTAGATATGGCGTATAGCGTATACCCATCGCCCACAGCAGACAAACGACGAACGACAAACGTGAGCTCCACACTGGCACTCGAGAAACAAGCAACCAGTTTCGGTCTAGTAGCAAGTCGCAGGTCCGTGGGCGTTTTCATTAAGACGAAACAAGGGGCAACAGGTGGACTCGAGTGGACTCAAGTGGATGTTGCCTTATGGAGTCAAGCTGGCTAGCTGTCTGGCTGTAGCTTTTGGACTCTTGTCTCTGATGTAATGCATAATGCATACACTGGTTAACAATCAATTGTGGAATTATGTACATACTTTACTTGAATATAATATTTGTACTGCTGTTGTTTTCTTATCGCGGCTATTGTTGGTTCGTTGCACTGACTTTTCCTCGATTTCCACTTATCGAAATACGAGTACATAAAGAACTAGCGAGGCGCATTATCACCGGACTTCCGATGTTTTCCAAAACTTTGAGATGAATCATGAGGTGGAGAACCAGTTTGTTGGACAAATGCGGTCCAATGCGATGGCAGCTAGATGTAGATGATTCAGCTAAAACTTTACACATTATAGCATTTGGAGTACAAAAACACGGGCGTTAAACGAGCGGAACGAATATGGCGCGACAAGTTTTTCATTCACAAAACATCGTTCGAACAAACGAACAATCAATATCGATGGAACATGGAACGTGGGAGCGGAGCCCCAAGTTTCCAGTGGTGTCACAATTCTTCTTTGCATTCGCTTCTCTCTCCTCTCCTAATCAAACAGCAAACAATTTGGACAGCTTGCACTGTGGGGTTAAGTGGGACGCGTTCCACTTCCACTTTGGGTTTTGACACTTGACTTGCAACGCACTTGGAGAGAGAGAGAGAGCGAGATAGAAATAGGGGGAGAGAGATGGAGACTGGGTGCTGCTGCTTTACCGTTGGCTTGGCTTGGCCACCTTTTTACAGTTTTACAGTTGTCAATGTGTCGCTGCGGCGCACTATAAATTGATTATGCTGTTAATTTATTAGATTTTTTTGGACATCAAACTCGTTTTACAGTTCTTAGCTTAGACACACAAACACAGGCACAAACACACACTTTGCCATAATTGCTGGCCACCGCCTCGAAGCGAAGCAAAGAACAGCGCCTCGGAAAACAAGTCCAATTCACCTGTAGCTATAAGAGCGTAGCATAGAGTCGTCGCGTCACTTCTTGGCCAAGCGAGTAAAGCGAGTCGAGCAAGCCACCGACTTTACCACTTTACCACTTTGGTTGCTGTTGCTGCTGTTTACAGCGTTTACTCACACACGAAACAGCATACTCACGCACACGCACACATGCACATGCACATGCACACCACTACGATTTATTTTCTTGTATTACTTGTTTTTTATGCTTGCTTCAGCTTCAGCTTCATGTTGGGTTTTGTTTATATGTGTATGCGTTGTTGTTGCATGCGCATAAATTATAGAGAGGAGGAAAAAACACACGTCTGTACACAATAAAAACCTGTTTGTTGCTTTTATATGCCTTTGCGTCTCTCTGGGTGTGTACGAACAGGACGGGACGCTGTGCGGGGGTTGGGATTAGGTTTGATTTGTATATCGCCTGCTTTAAACACTTTTCCTAGCCATCTTCCCACTAAATTTGTACCTTCTTTTCACTACACGCATTTGAAAGGCATTTGTGAAGCCTTTTAACTCACCAAAATTCACAAAAACATTTAAATAAATGGTCAAATTAAGCGAAAACACGGAACACGAAAAAATGTATACACTTCACACTCTGACGGCCATTTTTAAAATGGTGTGACCGTGGATTTAACGACCAGTGCACGGCAGTGTTGCCAGATTTTGAGAGTCACGATAAGCTAGATTGAAGAAAAAAATAAGCTAGAAAAAACTATAAATTAAAAAAAGCTAACCATACAAACACATCAAAATAATGGATAAATGAATTTTATTGATATATATTTTTTAATTTTTAATTAAAGTAAAGATATGATTTTATGCACAAAAATGGCAACACTAGCACACTGACCCTCAGAAACATACCGAAATATACCGTCTCATTTTCAAAATGTAGCGTTGAAAGTCCATGTCTAACAAATTGCTGATAGCTGATAGAGCTGCGCGCCAAAGTGGAATTGTTGGAAACTTTCCAATGGAAAGTGATTAAGGGACACGGATATGAATTAAATCCAGTGGAATAAATGATACAGGGAGATCGAGATCGCGATATATATACAAATGAAATGTATGAGTATGTAACAATATTTCAATCTGTGAACAAGATATGCCTAATTACTCTTCAAAACAGTTTAGAAATATAAACAAAATACGATATACAAATGGGCATACTCCGGTTGACTAGCAACACTAACCATACAGTATATACTGTATGGTTGGTGGTGCTAGCAACCATTCTGCAAATACCAAAAAATCTTTACGTGAGAACATTGCGACTGTAACTTTGGTGAACTATTTTGTTTATGCCTTGTTTTAGTCAAATACAATAAAAGCAAGGACTAAAAACTAGCCAATCTTGTAGAAAATTGATTCATCAATGGCCTAAAATTGTGTGGGCAGAACAAAGGGTTTTAGTTAGCCAGAATTATTCAACGGAAATAAAAATTTAATAATATAAACAACTATCCTCTTTCGTTTTTTTTGTGTGACCTATTTCGCTAAAACCTTCCTTCAGACAAGATCCAATAAAAGCAAGTGGTTAAAATAAGCCAGTCAGGTAGAAAATTGATTCAGTAATCGGATAAAATTAAGTGGACAGGGCTGAGAAGTGTATCTAGCTATTAATATTGCACGGAATATCAAAATCGAGGAAAATGCATAATGGAACTTGAATTCGTCAGCATATTTACGGTATATTTTTAAAATGAGACGGTATATTTCTGAGGGTCGGACGGTATATTTTAACGATAAGGTCACACTGACTGGAATGCACCTGCAAGGCAAGGCGCAAAATAAAATAAAAGTGAACATGGATAAAATCAAGTAAAAATATATTAAAATTAAACCAAACACCGAGGACGGCAAGTGCAATTCGAAATGGGCTCTAAGTGAGTAAATGAATAAGGAAAATTGCAAGCCAAATGAAAAACTTTACCTGCGTGGGTGTATCTGTGTGTGGGCGGCTTTTTTGTGTATGTGGTGGCATTTTAGTGTTTGTTTTGAGCTACCGCCTACACACACCCACGCCCCGGCATGCGCATACACAAATGCCGTAGGAAGGCCCCAACAAGCCGAGAAAACTAATCGATATTGATAAGATACAGGTAAAATGTGTATTGTTGAATGTCAAGGACTCAGACGGCATATTTTCCCATTGAAATGAATGCACTTTTTATTTGTTTATAATTTGAGGGATAATCTATCTCTGGTCAAAGCCCTGGAAACGTAAAAGATTCTCGAAATTCCCCCTTTTGACTGTCACACGTACAAACATACAGTATATGGAATATGCTGGGAATTCCCTTTGATAAACGGTGGAATCTACCGTGACTCAAGCTTTTTGGCGGAGTACTCGTACTTAGATGATGTTGCAAATTGGTTTGAATAAAGTGAATTGTCATATCGAAGGCTAGCAAATGGTCGTAACTGGTTTTATTCGATTTACTCGATTGATTGTTATCTTATTTAACAAATTGTAACCCCTAATAGCATGGGAATCCATCCATTCACGACTCTACCTTTTTGTAGGTGGATAAGTGTGCGGTGTGATTTTTTTCTATCTGCATTCAAAATCAAAACTTGTTTCCCTCTTAATTATACCGGCTGTGATTTTGGGCTTAAAGATGGGTTGAGGGTCGACGGCTAGACAGTTTATAGTCAACCATAGATAGGCCATCATGTCTCGTAGATTATGCGCAGTGAGTAAGACCAAATAAGTCGCCAAGATCCGCTTTGCGCTGACTCACATATTTTCCGTAGCTCTTTGTGATGCTCCTATTGCACCTGGCGGCATCGGCGCCCCCAACACTAGTGCCGCAAATACGCATTCCCGGTTTCCAGCTCGAGCCCCTCGATAACACATACTACCTCAGGTACCACTAATTGGTCGATAATTGATGATGATTGATCCATCCCATCCATTTTTCCTGGCTTCCATAGCATCCAGCACCCGGATGGCACTATCCGCCAGGAGTCTGTGAAGGAGATTGCTCCGGGGCAGCTGCAAGTCCAGGGTGTGATTAACCAGCCATTCGAAGAGCACGGCACTTCGCTGGTGGTCACCTACCAGGCAGGTGCCAATGGTTACGTGGCCAAATATACTTATGGCAAGGGCCCGCCCACACCGCCGACCCAGCTGCCACAATTCCTCAGTCCCAATGCCTTGAAATCAACAGCTGGCTAGCGGCTACTTAAAAATAAAACCCTCCAGAAACCAATTTGTCTATAGGTTTCATAAAAGAATTAACAAGTGTTCTCTTTTCAAAACAAAACAGCATTTATAATAGGCATCCAATTCTGATCTCTGGCCGGTGTATAGTATTAGAGTCTGGCCTTTGTTCAGGTTTAGTTAGCGCGTTCAAGCCAGTTTTTGTTAAAATAAATGATGTCCTAAGCGTGGGCTTAACAGTTTCAAGAAACCAGCCACGGGCGAAGCATCATCACCGACATGTCTGCTACGCTGTTTAGTTCGGTGAGCCATCCACACAGTCGCTTCCCTCTCAAAGATCTTGCTAATCACTCACTTAGCTGCTAGTAATTCTAGTTTTTCTGAATGGGGCAATCGCGGCGCCTCGGCCTGCTCCCCTGCTCGTGCCGCGCATCGACTCCGAAGATTTCCAGCTCGAGCCGGAGGATAACAAGTACACCTTGAGGTAGATAATGAAAAATAAACACCAGAGAATACACTCAAGAGACTTATATTCTCACAGGATATATTATCCGGATCGGACGACTCGTGAGGAGACCGTGGAGGAGATTGCTCCGGGAGTGTTTCAGGTCAGGGGCTCTTTGAGTCAAATGTTTCCAGATCAGGGCCTCGGCTTGGAGGTCCTTTATGAGGCTGGACCCAATGGCTATGTGGCCAAGTACAAATACGGGACGACCACGACTCCTCCCTTGGGGCTTCCTCCCAGTGTTCTGAAATCAACTGCCGGATAAAAACCGATCTCAAGAATAATTTGAAATAAAAGTGCTAAGCAAAAGCCAACTGAAAATAACTTCAGATTGTTCTGCGTTACTCTTGCATTTTTCACTGAGCATTGACAGTTGCTCTAAAACTTTAGTCATAGTAGAAGCTTCTAAAACTGCTTGTTAATAGTTCTCAAACTGCTGTATCAGCTGCTGAACGGTCTCTCATTCTGTTAGGCTCTCTAAAAGCTCTACTCTCGCTCTTTTTCCCCCTGCTCCCCCCTCAAGCTGTAAGCGATACATTTGGCATTGAAATTGTCGCGTGATCGATTCATATGCATGTACATACCTTTTCCACACCACCCCCAACGCAACCGCAGCGATAGTAAACTTACAAACAAACTGACGCTTTCACCTCAGTTCTCAGTGTGGTTGGGGCCATTCCACCTTTAGGTATACTTCCAGCAGCAGCTACGCTCATCTACAGACGTGAGCAGAATGGTGAGCATTATTCAGCTCTCCCCTATCACATATCACAATTGCGAGTCGGGTATCAGGGAGCAGGCAGCGCACCGACGGACCCGACCAGGCCAGACAGTTGGCATTCTGCCGCGGTATTGGCTTGTTGACTTATCAATCGGCAGAAGGCAGCAGCAGCAGCAGCGACGACGCAGGCGTAGATAAGCTGCCACGATGCAGCGTTAGTCTCGTCTCGGAATTGCCGAAATAGATTGCTGTCAACGCAGCAACAATGTTTAAAGTTTGGCGAAGGCACAGGCTGAGCCACGGCCACAGGCGCTGGCGGCACTACCAGCAGCCACAGAAGCGCTTAACCGATAGGTGCCACAGTGATTCATAAAAGGTGAATTTCATCTGACGATTCATTTCGTTCTGTTTTGCTATCTCTTCTACAGGGAAACAATGATTTTGTTTGTCTACGACACCGAGTGCCTTAAGGATGAGGCGGATGATCCGATTAAGGCGGTGCTCTACTTCCATCCCAGCTGGGTATCCGACTACCAGAAGGTGGCCCTCTGCGGACAGCTGATGGGAACAACGTACTTCCTCAGGGACTGCTTCTTCAAGCCCCGTGTCTTGGCCCTGCAGAATGGAAAGTTTGTGCTCAAGGAATTTGGACGCTTCACCCTGGTGAGTGGAGAAAAACAAAAAACAAAAGATAGTAAGATCCTAATTTCGTTTTTATCCCTTCCAGGCCGTCGGAACGGATCGGAATATTAGTGATGAGAACCTGGAACATCGCGCGGAACTGCTGAGCTCTTTGCTCAAGTTCTTTCATCGTGACCTGCAGACGCTGTACGACCAGTACGCGCAGCCTCCAGCCCTGAACACCAGGAATCTGTGCGACAAACTGTACCAGATCTTCGAGACATATTTGCCCATGATGCACCGCAACGGAGACACATTCCAGAACGTTCCTAGACTTCGCATGCCCAAGGTGAGTGCGGAACTTGCACGTTGTATCTATTTATTCATTCTCTGGCTATTTCCAGACCGCCAGTCACATCTTCCTGGAGGCCATACAGGTGCTGCAAAGTTGCCAGGAGACAAAGGGCATTCTGGGCGGAGTCATTCTCTATCACAACAAGTAAGGCGCCCTGTCGGACACCGACTCTTGTCTGGTTGCTAATGCCATCTGTGTTTTCTCGCCTCTGTAGGGTGGTGGCCTCGCAGCTGAGCGACGTGGTGACCAAGAAACTGGTCCTGACCGATCCTCGTCACATCCGCAACGCGGCAGAGCAGCTGACAACGCAACAGTTTCATGTTCCCTATGGCGTTCAGATGATGGTTGTCTACTTGGATCAGAAGCAGTATCGACAAATGGTTGCAGATGCACAGCGGGCCCAGAACCTGCTGATGATTACGTCGCAGACACAGAGCGGGATGCCCTTTCAGAGTGCCAAGCGGAAGCTGAAGAGGGACAAGTCCCTGATCTTCACACACATTCCCGAGGACGAGGCGGCCCCGGTGGACCCTTTGGCGACAATGCCAACAGCCCGACCCAAGTCGATGAGGCCCACGTTCCTGCCACTGCGGCACAAGAACATGCACAGCAGGGAGCTGCCCGAAACCAGCACAGGGGCGATCAACTTTGACGAGACCGACTCGTATCCCGAGTATATTGGACGCACTAGTGTGTGCAACACACCCATGACGGAGAACAAGGTCCTGCCGGTGGCCACTGTGATGTCTATCTGCGCCAATCCCGAGGAGGAGCCAGTCGTCAATGATGGCTCCAACTTTAGTGGGAAGGCAGAGTCGCGCCGTCAATCCCTGAAGGCGGATGTCGAGAAGTTCTTCTCGAACTTTATTATCAATCCGAGCAAGCAGTTTACCCGCCGCAAGTCCTCCGCTGACCTGCAAGACGCCCTGCGAGCCATCTCAAAAAAGATACGTAGCTTTACACCAAACTTTAGACCGGATGTCAACCGGAATGGGAGCGGCAACGGCAGTGGCAGCAGCAGTGATGAGCTGTCTTCGCCCTCGCCCGACTACTCGGAGTACGATGAGAATAGCAGTGCCCGGACCATCAACGACCCCACATATCCGGTCTTTATCGCCAACGGCAAGCAGATCTCGCGCAACCTGTTCCAGCAGTTTCTCGATCAGTATTACAAGCTGTGGGGCGTCGCCAGTGCGCAAGCCCACCACGATGCCGAGCTGGCCGCTCTTGTGGCCGAGTTCCAAGAATTCAACAAGGAAGTCAAAAAGCTGGACGAGCACATGCGTCAGCAGGCACTGGCTGAAGGTTCGGACGATCCGAATCTCAATCTGGAATCCCGACAACTGGTCAAGTCGCCGATGGAAAAGAGCGCCATGAGTCTCCCTCTCAAGCCAGCGGGAGATTTGTGCTTCGGAGAGCCATCTGCAGCTGCTCCCCTTCAGCGAGGCGCCGGACGGAGTGGAGCTGGTGCCGTGCCCTTGACTCCCCTCATGGCCAAACTCTCAGTGTTGGCCCTCAGCGAGACACCTTCCATCGAGATCCTGACGCCTCTGACCAGCAGCATGGCCTTTCCATACCGCAGTTCTATGAAGTGTGAGGACGCAATGGACGCCTTTGCTGCACTGTCCATTGTTCCGGTGAATCCCGCTCCTAGCCTGGCGAATGGCATGCAGCGTACGGAACTGTATACCTGTGGACAGAAGAACATGACGTTGCTGCTGCTCATGGAGGAGGGGACCTCGCAGAAGCAGGACGTTGTCCAGAAGATGGTGAGTGGAGCTGCATATGCCTCCTACTCTCATTGGAGCGAGTCCTAACGCATCTCCTCTTTCCTTTTGATTAGTTTGACATTTGCGTGGCGAAATTTCCCCACATGGAATCTCAATTAAGTCAAACACTAAGTGTCAATCTGGAGGGCGATATGCCTGATTACAGCAACTACAGCTTCATGTGCGTGGATGCCAAGTGGGATGTGCTAGAGCGCAGTGGACCGTGGAATTCGTTGGAGCTGAAAGTTGTCGAGAGCATGCATACCGCTGATGTCGATGGGAAGCACGGTGGGCTGACGGACTTGATTTTACGGTGAGTGGATCACGAATTCTATCTAAAAGATCTCATTTCCTCATTGGCATTCCTTGAATTTTATAGATCCCAGGATTCCGTTTACTATGGCCACAAGTGCGGACGGACAGAGTTCTACTACAAGGAGCCGACCCACCAAATCAACGGCATACCACCGCCCTCGGATCCAGTAAGCAACATACAGAACCGCGCCAAGGCGCAACTGGAGCGTGACCACTCCTACATGCTATTCTAGGACGTGGCTTGACATGAATGCTCATATGATAACCAACCGTACAATATGAATACATATTGAATACTCGCATGCTTAACCAAAAACAAAAATTGTTAATTGGGCTAATGCCCACACAATATGCCAACTTTATGCCATCCGCTGTTACTTACTTTGCCATCCCTAAGTGTCCCTGACCGTCCTTTGTAAGCCTCTTGAATTGTGCTTGGAGAACCGAGAATAATCTACCATCCTGTCCATATCATAAAGTGAACAATTTTAAGCAAAAGTTTTACTTTTTATATGAATTTTACAAGACAAAAGAAAATTTCTTTGAACGATTTTAAAAACGGGTCCTCTTGATCTCCTTTTGACCACATTTTTCTATGCACAATTCAAGCGGCTTGTGCCTGGAGTCGGACCAAAAATAATTTTAAAAACCAGACTCCACTCGTGCGAGGAGTGCAGCTTCCAGCCAGCGAATTCATTTGCATTTGTTTCATCTTTTGACTTTATTGAAATGTAAAGTACAAGAAATATTTTAAGCTTTGTTTACAATGTCCAGCACTGTTGTTTAATTTATAAGCGCCTCGCAAACGATATGATTATTTCCATTATTAAATTAGTTTTTAGTTGTGCATTTGGTTTGACAGGGAGGAAAGTATCGATTGCACTGGTTCTGAAGCCAAAGAATGTAGAATGTATTTCGAATGTAAATATAAAGGGGGGTATAGATTCATTTAGATTCAATTATTTGTAGCTTAAACCCTAACCAGATTCGGTTCTGTCCAATTAGTAGCGTTCTAATAACTAATCTTAGCCGTTTCTCTTACGTGTATTATTATCCAACAGAAGTTTAAGCGCTTTGTGCCAATTAAAATGCAGATCGAATGTGAATGTGAATATGAATGTGAATGTTAAAAGTGAATGTAAAACCAGGGAATGTACATCTTAA
Source organism: Drosophila persimilis (assembly GCF_003286085.1). NCBI lineage: Eukaryota > Metazoa > Arthropoda > Insecta > Diptera > Drosophilidae > Drosophila > Drosophila persimilis. The sequence continues at coordinate 13,753,017 of NW_020825289.1, forward strand.
GGATTGCTAAGAAATGTGCAATACTATAGAAGCAGGACAACTATTTTGTGAGTTTTGCGTTGATTTTAGCTTAAATATACATACATAAAATATATACCAAAAAGAAGATTATTTATATATGTATACACAATATACAATACATATACTATATACTCCCATATTGATATCCGAATCTACTTGTAGATTTTCAAAATAAACCCGCTCAAACCGTTGTTTGAGAAAATACTTTGAGGTCTTTGAGATGCCTTTTTCTAAGTATCTGTAACTATAACTATGACTCAAGCACCTACTTCTAACTCTACACATGTCTATATCTATTTAAGGCTATCACGGCATCTTCATGACTATCCAAGGAACACGGTTATAATACTTGTAGTGATAATAGTCGTAGGCAAGCTTTCCCAGAATGAGGATGATGAGGCTGGCCAGCACGCCGTTCAGCCAGTCGATGGGATGGATCTGCGTGCCACTCTCCGCACTCACGTTGCACATGTCCTGGCGGGTGAGGGTCAGCACCTTGGCCAGCCGCAGCTCGTCGTTCTGCATGTAGGTGCACGTCACATTCCAGGCATCCCTCACAATGTCCCGGTACTGGTTCAGTAGCTCGCGCAGCCGCATCCCAAACTTGCAGGTGCAGTGCCACGGATTCTTGCTGAGCAACAGCAGATTGGCGTTCTCATTGTCGTTCAGCGCATTGTCCAGTGCGTAGACATGCAGCTTCCTCAGGTTGTTGCCACGCAGGTTGAAGAGGCGGAAGTTCTGCAGCCAAAACGTGTTCTCCAGGTCGTCCACATTGGAGATGCGGTTGTTCTCCAGATGCACATCCACCACATGGCGGTAATGGGGATTATCCCGTAGCGGATTTATGTCGCTGATCTGGAAAGGGGAGGAGATTAGACTGTGGTCATTCAGACGCAACCATTTATCCCTTACCAGATTATCGTTGATGGTCAGCGTGGTTGTGTTCTCCGGCAGATAGGCGGGCAGGCTGTGGAATTGCATGTGGGAGCAATTGACCGTGTAGAGCGGAATATGGGTCCTGGGCAGGATGTGGTGCATCAGGCAGGTGCAGTTCCTCAGGTCCGGATGCGATTGGCACTCCTTCTTCAGCTCCTATGTGTCATTAATGGAATCAGTAAAGATTGGCTTAGATCTTAAGAAGAATTGTCCAGAGGCGCTAATGCTCACCAATTTGTAGTGCATCACCAGCAGCATCTGGCGCTCCTTGTACTTGCGATCGGTGCAGAGGAGCTCATCTCGGTCCACCACGAGACGCCCCTTCTCCGGCTGCAGTAGCATCCACTTGAAATTTCGCGTGCAGTTCCAGGGATTTCCGGCCAGGTAGAGCTGCTCAAAGGAGCGGGGGAGCAGCAGGGGACCGTCCAGCTGGATAAGCTGGTTCCAGCGCAGATCCAGGACCTTCAGAGTGTGCACTCGCTTGAAGGTGCGTGTCGAAATGTAGGAGAGATTCGTCCACGAGATGTTGATGCTCTGCAGATAGGACATTTCGGGAAATTCGAAGGCGAACTCCGTGAACCCACTGTACTCGATGGTCAGGACTCGCAGCCTGGGCAGCTTTTGCAACTCGCCCAGGAACCTGGATGTGTCCTTAGGCCAGCCGCACAGCAGCATTTGCTGGGCCGGCAGCGACTTTCCCAGCTTCCTTTAGTCAAAAAAGAGTCGATGGGAGAGTCATTTCATGAACATCGAGATGCTAACCATCTTATACTTACGCCAATGCCCCCAGGTTGTTCATGCCGCCATAGCATTTGAGGAGTCCGCTCCGGGTCAGTCTGGAACAGTTGCCCCCCGCTGCCTCTGGCACTGAGGTCCAGTTGAAGCAGCTCTGATTGTAGCCGGTGGGCATCCGCATGGTCGTGCTCGGTGTGGCCTCAATCGCTGTCGTCGTTGCCGTCTCATTGCTGTCAGCAGCGGTGACGTGGACGAGTCTGAAAAACCGTTAATTGGTAGGTAAATAAATCCACTCCCACTCCACATCTCTGCCCGAGAGCTACATATATATTTGGTCTATTTTTGGCTCCGTCAACCCTCTGGTATACAGATAGTTCCGTCGCACTGCGGATCCGGCGCGACTCTCGTTTAGGGCTTGATAAGCAGACGCCAGGTAGGTCTTGATTGCCTCGGGAAAGCACAGCCTCAGATAGAGGCTATGTAATTAGACCCAAAACTAGTCGTAGTAGGGTATATCGTATTGGTGAAAATATATCTAAATACCAGGCAGAAGATGACTTTATAAATATCCGCAACTGCTATAATTCTTTATCGTATAGTATTGTATGTTTCCCAACAAAGAAGGTATAAAATTTAGGCGGAAACAGTCCTTCTTCTCAAATAAATGAAGAATTACTTAAGGTTTCGGGTATCCCGAACTAGAATTTCTGATCGTGTTTGAGGTACTTCAAACTGCTCTAAACCGATTGACTTTGGTAATTATGTAGGCAAATATATCTATATCTAGAGTTGACGTTAGACCGTGGCACTACTCTCAAGTACGAGTATTTCTGCGTAGTATGGAATTATTTGCTCTGTCTATATGGCGGTTCTATTAGCGACCAGAGAGCCAAAGTATATCACATGATGCTCATTTAGCACGTACAGAGGTGGTAGATCTCTGTGTGACAACATTTCGGAGAGCTGTCAATGTTTACCAGGAATTATTTGGGAGAGATATAATCTTGAAGCTGGTTAAAGTCGTTGCTCTTTGAAATGCTGAACAATTGAAAGCTTTATATTACAAAGTTGGTTACATTACGATTGGAAAAAACACAAAAACACTTCCATTTACAGATTCAAAAATCTTATAAGCAAATAAATATACCATAATTATACAGATACAGAAAATTCATATATCAAACGACTTTTATATCCCGTCGATTTTTTTTATATTGTATACATATGTGTCTAACCCACAATTAGCAACTAATGGTAGCACTCGCTCGCCTTCGAGGTGTTAAAATGAACAATACACAATGTGAAATGTGGAATATAAGAATAGCATCAAAAATATTTACTTTATAAGCGACAAAAAAATTGAAGTTTGGTAGCAGCTTTGTTTGCATTCCAGTGGTAAAAATTTGTGAAGAATAAATATTTGAATATGGTGGGTATTTAACCATATAATACATACATACACATACATATATAATGCTACATGTGTGTCATGCTAGGGCACAATTGACACTCTTTCGTTAATTAACATTGGCAAATTCGAAAAGTACACAAAATGCCAAAGTCCAGACCTGAATTTAATATTTTTCCATTTTGTATGTTTATTTATCCGTTGAAGTTTCACTAACTTCATAATGGCACCCCATGGCGTATGATTAATAAAGATTCGTCTGAGACGCAGCAATGTCAAATTTTAATTGAAAAGTTTCACTTGAAGCGTTCTTTCCATTGAGTTCTGACGTCACAACAAGTGCCATGCCGTTTCATTTAGACAATCAAATCGGTTCGGTTCGGTTTGGTTCGGAAAGAGGTGGAGGTGGAAGAATAAAAGATCAAATTTATTGCCCATGGGATAAGTTGTTTATGGCAATGGGGGGCTCTAGAAAACTGTGAGATTGTATTCTACTATAGGGAAGTCCCGGACCACATATTATAATCGATATGAGGTCCAACAAAAAGTAATTTTTTATTTGGTTTCTTCTTCATACACACATCCATTCAATGCCTCTTACGAACTTACGTTGAATTGTATGTACAATTGAAACAAGTCTATCAATTCAACAATGAAAATATATCTGAATAAATCTACTTATGAACCCGCCACGACAGCGGCTGTCAATTGCCTTTGATTCGCTTTGAGCGGCACAGAGTAGCCAAGGGAAGCAAATTAGATCGGCAAAAGAGGCATTGAGTACGAGAATGATAATGCCTACCGAAATCCGTTCGTATTCCTATTTCAAATCTAAGAGTATTTTCGTGTTGTATGAGTTTGATAAATAAAATAAAACTAAACTTCTTGTGATAAGAATTTCAAAATAGAATATAAAAAAATATCACATTTCCCTTCCGTGAAATAAGGTAAGGTAAGACTTCGTTGTGTGGGGTGATAGATAAGTAAACGAGGAATACTCGTAACGCTCGCCGTGGCTGGGAATTCTGAAGAAGTTGCTACCTTTGAAATTTATGGCCCATATAAAATGGTCATATAAAAGTGTCAACAGAGATGACAAGAAGAACTACAAAAAGAAGCTCTATTAAAGGAGAACTTGAGTACATATAGTGGGCAACGTATATATTCAATTTTAGTAGACTTTGTACCAATCAGACTTTATATTAATCATAAAACGCAATCAGGATCCAATAAAGAGCGCTTTGATTTGGTTGCGACGATAAGTCACTTTGCATGGAATGGGCCGTATAAGCAGTTAAACATGGACAATAACCCACATATGGAGTGGCCCAGAATAGGATTTAGTGTGCTTATTAATAAACAACCTAGACACAGACGAGTTAAGGCCCCAGCGTGCTGTAAACAGTTGATAAGAGCCGCACATTTGCTTACATGACACTAAATTGCGCATACGCCGGGTATAACGCATGCTTTACCTCATCGAGACCATCAAGAGCACCGAAAGGGTGCTCACAGCCCACTTTTCGTTCATACACCCACGGATAGTTCGTCGTGCCATGATCTCTTTTCAACACAGGAACTCTATTTTAAGATTGTTTATGCAAATTCTGATATTTTCACTCGGAATATTCCATTGTCACAATCGTTGGTAGGCGAAATTTTGGGGAAATTTAAAGTACATCATTAAGTATTGTTTTAATTTCGCTCCGCAGGCATAGCGTTCCGGTGTTTAATCGGCACTCAATCCGCGGGTGTCTCTAGTATCTATGTAGGTTCTATGCTGTGTGCTGCTCTTCGCGCGCTTGAAGTTCAAATGAGGCGCGTTTGCGAATCGCTGGTGATTTTGTTGGTTCTTCCTCTTCCCCCACATTACTCTTTGACGCCAGAGATCTCCAGCCCCAAAACAGCTGTCCAGCAAAGAGAGGAGACAGAGAGAGAGCAAGTGAGAGAGCCACTGCCTGGGGGCTCGTTCCGAATAGAGCAGCTGTTTCGGATGGGGGTGACGTTGATTTACGATCAGTGTCAGGGTCGGTGTTCCGTTCTGTTCGGATCGGATCGCATTCGATTATATGCAATGTTGTTCCTGCAACATGTTGACTGAATCATCGTGACGAATCCACTACCTGGTTCACCACTCGCCGCCGGCTTTGGCATACAAATAGCCAATAATTTGTACATCCATTTGCCGACAAACAGATTTGGCTCATCGAATGTCTAATGTGGAAGATAAAAGTAATTAATAATCACATGCTTCATACGCATGCAGTCGTATGTATGTTGTTTTGTGAAACATCATTTTTATTAATGCTTCATACATTTGTACATCAAAATATGGATCGCACATTGATCAGAGCTAAACTAGGGAATATATAGTTAACAAAAACCGTTCATTAGACACGAATATAATGCTCAATATGTGTATAGATATATCTGTAGGTGCGGCTAACATTTGCTTAGCAAAGTGCTGAACTCTCTAGGTGATTAACAATCTATTAGGGTCTATTTGGGCTTGGACTTTCGGGTTTTGTGCTTGTATTCGCTTGCTATAATGCTCTTTGGACCAGTGAAATGCAATGATAGTATATATGAATATATATTCACATATGTTTGTAGGTACATATGTTTAACAGTTGCCTCTTATGCAGGTACACTCTTCCTGCCAATTGTCTACATTAAATTTTGGTATAACATTCACAAGAGCTGAAATCTCTTGACTTTTACTTAATCAACATCCTGAGTGGGCGTATTACGTCCATTGCTGCCACTACCACTCTGGGTGGGGGCATCGCCAGCTGCCTGCACCCTCTCATTGGTCTCGGCTTGTTTTTTGCGCTCGTAGTCACGCACATCCTCCAGGGTCATGCCGTGCCATTCGTCCAGCCAGGCAAAGGCCTGTCGATGTCCAAGCAGGAGTATGTCGCGAATGCCGCGCTGTATAAAATCCTCAACCTTTGTCTGCAAACCCCAGACCTCGAAGCTGGCATGGACCACCTTGTAGGAGCACATGATGGGCTTGTCCGTTTCCCGCCATCCCTCAATCAGCGGTCCGCGACCTGCAGATGGAACAAGCGATATTTTTTGGGGATCTGTCTTATGAACCGGGGGTCACTATACCTGTTTTTTCTGATTTGAAAAACTTGGGATCCTCCTCGCGCTTGTAATGCTTGGCGTTGAATTCATCGAAAGCTATGTCAGGGTGATCCACAGAGCGCACTTTCAGCTCCTCCTCAGTAAGATCCAGACACTATCAAGTAATTTTGTTATTGCTAAAGAGTTCTGCTTCAGCATTTGGATAAATTCTCACGTTTTCTGTGGTGCCATTGTTGTCCTCATACTTCGTCTTGATGAGGACATGCAACTTGGGTATGAAGGAGCACTGTAAATAGGGGGATAATTGGTCAGCGGAGGACAACCAAAAATAAGCTTTGTCCAATTACCGTATATTCTACATGGCGTACGTGGCATTACCAATTACAGTTCCATTATAGCACATGAAAATTTAATGAGAGAAACAAAAAACCAATCAATAATTTACTCTAAATATATTGCAAGCGTGTCTAATGTCTATAATTAGCGATAAAACGATTTATAAATAAACCGCAGCAAAGCTGAAATACAAATCGAATGCCAATTATATAGCGACGGGTGCTTATAGCGATATAAATATGGGTGTCCATGCTTAAAATACAAATGTTTATAGATAAAGGAATCTGATTCGGCAATGTTTTGATAGGAATCATAATGCTGTCCCTAACTGATTTTATAAACTTTACACGATGTCAACGAACCAAAAACCAAACAAGTTCACGGGAGCTAAGAGCTAAGAGAACATGGGGACTCATGTGTAATCTGATTTTATCAGAGCGGAAGAATGCGATGGGAATTGTGACATTTGCTAACAATTTGGCAAACGCTGATTGGAACCGAGTCGCCGATGAAAATGGAGCCACCATGAAAATGATATCAGCTGCTCGAATGCCTAGAAAGGTGACGTATTGGTGGCATGACAAGTGTGCGTACGAGTTTATGGGGGGCTTTATCGGTAGACATAACCCCCCCACATACACGGCCCTGATATCTCCGAATTGCTTTGGCCCAACGCATGATGCTCTAAGAACGGACAAGGCTGTCACCATATGGCTACAGCAGAAATAGTAATCGAATGCAATGCTAATGATAAACACTAGGTACGTGTGCTGGGGCCTCCTCGGAGGAGAAGGGTAGATACCCGAGTTGTCGCCTTGAAAACAGACACCCCAATGGATGCGCACGCCCAGTCCCACTCACCTGTTAGTGTGTAGGGATAGTAATTCCAGGACTTCTCTATCACATAGAAAACGCGCGGGCAGATTGCTTGCACCCAGTAAGGCAGTCGACTGTTTTGGGGGAGAATCTTTCATTAGCTGCCAAAAAACTATTCAAATCGTGCGATTCTCACCTCGACAAGTGGATGTGTTTCTCTGTGTACTGGCCCTTGCCATGGACGGCATCTTCACAGGGTCTGTTCTCCACCACCTCAACACCCTCTCCTTCCTCGGATTGCTCCAGACTATGGCGTGCTATCATATACAGCTGACCAATCTTGTACTATAGAATTATGAAATAAAATCATAAATTTGATTTCTGTCACTGGCGGGAAATTATGGATATGCTCACCTCCTCCACGGTTAGCGGCATGCACACGCGATATTCCCTCGTCAACACCATGTCAAAGCGTTTAAAACCGCGGCTTCACAGAAAGTTCCAGTTACGCAAAAGTAGCGCCACAAAAACACGACCAGCCAGTCGAACCAACAACAAATGAAATTAGGGATGTTGAATATATACAGAAATATAATCGATATATCGATATATATTTTTGTTGATAATATATTTTTTGGACTGCAAAATATTTATATTTCTGTGAAATCCCACTGCTACACAATTATTCTCTTCTTTCAACTCGTTAGAACCAATATGTAGTTGATACTTGCAGTGTTGAAGAAAAACCGATATTTATCTGCGATAAGCGCCTGTTGAATGTGGCAAACATTCATAGCAGACACAATCAGTAATACAGTCAGTGGACAATTATTGTACACTTATTTAACGCTTTTAATATTTTATATATGCTGTTTTTTAACCTATATTAAGTCAAATTAGGTTGAGGAGGCAAATAGTACCATGTAATAAAATTCATTTTGGGGAATTTGTTATGGATCTTTTTTGTTTAAACCACATTTTTTAAGCAATCCAATAAAAAAGAAGTACTTAAAATCAGACAGTCTTGTAAACAATTGATTCACCTATCGAATAAAATTATGTGGGCATGGCTAAATATTCTATCTAGCTAATAATATTCGACGGAATATCAAAATCGAGGAATATGGAAAATATAACTTGAATTCGTCAGTACTTTTTGAAAATGAGACCGTATATTTTGGTATTTATTTGAATCGGATAGAATCGGTGATAACCGGTCCACAACAATGAGTCCCATTCCATGCACACATACCCTGGGGGAAATGAATGTTACAGAATTGTGAATACGTTTGTCTTCCAAGGCTCAGGATCGAGATAAATATATACAAGATACTAATAATACACATGAATTAGTCAAAAACATATCAATTTGAGAAAAGGTCTTAATAAATTACGTTTGATCTTCATATAAAATTAGCGAAATAGGGTGCACAAAGGCCTATACACGCATCATGTCTTCAAATACCAGCAACATTGCGACTCTTTTTTTTGTTGAACTTTTTCGTTTAACCCTTTTTTTACAATAAAAGCAAGGACTAAAAACTATCCAATCTTTTAGAAAATTAATTCATTAATCGTATAAAATTATGTGGGCACGGCTAAATGTGCTATATAGCTAGTAATATTCAACGGAATATAAAAAACGAGGAATATGTAAAACGAACTTCAATTCGTCAGTATATTTACGGTATATTTTTTAATTGAAATGGTATTATTTGGTATATTTCTGAGGGACAGACCGTATATACATATAAGTACATATATAAGATAAGAACGTATATTCTTTCTATTTCCGCCCCCGGCCATCAGCAGTTCACTTTTTCCGTAAATTTGCAATAATTTCAACCAAATGGTAAGTTGTAGAAAAAGAAAAAAGAGTGTAAATAAATGTGTGTTTCCATGATGTTTTTCGTATACCGCCCCAGTCTGAACAGACGTGTTGATTGGTTTTAAATTCTGATTACAAATGCCACATGCTGATGAGCATTTTTTCTCGAATTTGATGAAAGTATAATTAAATGTTATATCTCTCATTGCATTTACAGAACGCAGAACGAAAGCGGTCGCTTGCATTGTCTGCAGTTTGATGCTGATTAAAATGTTGTCCAAGATTATTATGGAGAATCCACCGGCCTGGTGCTGCTGTGGTCCCACGTGTTGCCGGAGCAATAGTAAGGTTAGTTTCGTTCGGAAATGGATGTGAAGTTTTTGTTTCTATGATGCTAAATATATACCGCCCCAGTCGGAAGAATAATGTCGATTGGATTTTTGTACTGATGCTTCAGTAATTTAGCTATCGTGAAAAATCGCACATGGATTGGATTTAACCTCATTCTGTTCGTTTTCAGTGGCACCTACTGTACTCTCGCAACAGCGATGTCAAGACTGTCTGCAAGCCATGATCAAAGGTGAATAAAAACATCCACTACGCACAATCCGATGTACTTTCTGTGATGACAAACCAAATAGACAAGCATATAACCGAATAATTATGTTGATTCTCAAACGACTGACTCTAGAAAGTACTTCGAGTGCTCAAAAATGTTTGAAAATGTGCTAATGCTAATGTATGGCTCTTTACAGGTGGTTCAGCCTGAGGAAATTCTGGGAAGAGCAACTTCTTTTTAAATGGTAAGCAATCATCAGTATAAATATTTACATATCTGTAGGTACCCCCTTAGGCAATGATGAACACCTTATTTAAGCCAAACAGTTATCCCTGTCATAAGATAAATTGATGATGCATTAAGCTGATCTTTCAAACTGTCTTGGCTAGTATTTCAACAAATTCCATTTGTGTTAACTCGACATTCTCTTCCTTACAGATTCCACTTCCATTACCGAATCGTGGAACGAAAAAACCCGCCCCTGATTTAAGGTAAGTTAGAGCACATGGCATCCATCAGTTATTCTGTTTATGATGAACACCTTATTTAAGCCAAACAGTTATCCCTGTCATAAGAATAATTGATGATGAAGTAAGCTGATGAAATTCGCCTAAAATAATACTCCATGTAGATGTGTGTGTATACCTATTGAAAACGCATTTTCTTTTTTGCAGAATTGTTGCAACCAATAATGATGTGATGGTGGCCTAAGAAAATTGGGTAAGTTTCGTATCTCTGAATGGTTCTTTATCATGATCATGATGTTTTTGAATACCGCCCCAGTCGGAGAAATTATGTCGATTGGTTATATTTGCTGATACACTCAAATTGTTATGTACTACATGTTATTTCATTAAAAGTTCGATTAATTTATTAACTTTGATTATATTGTATCTTGCAGAAACCTCGGCTACTCCTTCGTTCGGTTGTTGTTCAGCTCAGACAGTCCCATAGAGATGAGGTGTGTATATATATATATTTATAATCCTTTGACCATATATTTACTCTGATGACAAACCTATAGACAAGCATATAACTGAATTTATGTGTGTTGCAACATTTACTCGACTGAATCCCTTACATTGAACAAACTAATGGTAGTTACTACTACTAAATTCGAATTTTATTAATCGGTAATATGTATATTTATTTTAGAAGTTACTCCTTGTGGACCCAGTAGCGGATTGAGGTCAGGGCGATTGCTTTTTAAGGTTAGTAAATACTGATGAGTGCCACTAAATAAAGGAAATCTCTATGATGAGCACTTTTTAAAGCCAAACAGTTATCCCTGTCATAAAAACAATTGATGATATACTAAACTGACAAAGCTATTTTCTTTATTTAGACAAGGTCTTTGTGGAATATTTAAATAACAATTAGTTTATTTCATTTTAGATAAGAAATAGCATGCGGCCTTCATCTACAGGAATCAAAATTACTATTTTGAATGAATGAATGGTAAGCTTTCCCCACTTATTTAATGTTTTAAATGTAGTAAAAAGTAGGACACTCTCATGATGTTCTTAGATACCGCCCCAGTCGGAGAAATTATGTCGATTGGTTTATTTAGCTGATAGTTCCTATATCTAACATTATATATTATTATGTTAAATATTGAGAAGAATTTGTATTAATGCTATTCTTATTTACATTTACAGGCTTTATTTTGGGAAGATTCTGGAGGAAACCAATTTAATTTGAGGTAGGTTTCATCTTGCTTAAGTTCTGTAGGGAAAAGTAAAAGTAGGGCACTCATGTGATGTTTTTAGATACCGCCCCAGTCGGAGAAATGATGTCGATTGGTTTATTTAGCTGATATTTTCAATTTTTACCCATCCATTGTTGAATTATGCTCTTCAATACGTACTTATGTTATTGTTTTTTTTTACATTTCCAGTTTGAACCATTGATGCATGGATTGTGGCATGGCCCTCTTGTGAGCTAATGGTACGTAATATTTAATTTGTTGACCCTCCGCTGATTCCATTTCATGACGAATACCTTGACAAGCATATACCTGAATGTTTATGTCGAATACACACTTGACTGATCCCCAAGCACACCCATCCACCCCCTCCGCTCAATGTGATTCATTCGCAATCAGTAACTGATTCGTATCTTATCCTTTTATTGTAGCCAGTGGCAGAATTCTGGAGAACATCGACTGACTAAAAACTACCACAATTATTCCGTGAATGTTATTCCTAATTGATGAATAAAAACAAAAGTTTTACTTGTAATATAACGTGATATATTTTATTTTGCATATTATGTATAGACATTCAATCTGTTCAGTTGTCGAAGGAGATACATACGTTTAATGCTACAAAAATTGCTTCCTTCTTTCGATTAGACCCAATCGTGTGGGCTACACATAAGAATATTCCATTTGTAAATGTTGACCTTTATATAAGTGGTACATATGCGTACAGTACAGTACAGTACAATATATACTTTTGTATTCAATATTCATACATATATGGTATGTAAATATACATACATATATGCGTACGTTGTTACATATGTAAGGGTTGGGGCTTTATGTATTTGTAAATATATTCAGAAGGGTTACGATACACGTTCAAAAAACTCAACAAAGCAAATCAATTTCCCAGGCACTTGGCCTGCACTCGATACAAACTCGACTCGGCTCGACTTCCGTTTCCGCTTCTGATGTCAACGAAACTGCCAACGTCAAATGCCAGAGGAAGCTTTTGATTCAACGCACAGCTAGTATAGGTAGGGTAGGGGCTGGGGGTAGTGCTGTTCTATAAATGGCACTAGTTTAGATATCGATATAAGATATTTCATACTACCAGACAACATTTATAAAGAGTTTGTTCTGCTTTTACCTCTGCCTCACTAAATCTAAATCATTAGAAACTAAAGCAAAGTCGGGAGTATCCCGAGAGAGATGAATTTATGTTCGAATCAATGGAAAATGGAAATCTAACACATTTTTTAGCATCAACGATGACTAACAGAAAGAAGATGAGTGAGAGGTGTAAATTCCGAGTGGAAGTTTCAAGGATATACTACATACGGACGAGAGAGTCCCAATCAAATGTCTTTCGGTTAGGTAAGCCTTCTCCGCCAGTCGTCGATTTCTGTAACATTTCTCTTCTTTTTATTCGTATTATTCATAGGTGTTTTCAAAAAACAATAAGGAATCAACAATATTCATAAAATGTATCATTATAGAATATATGGTAAAATGTAAATCTAAAAACTACACATCTATAATAATATCTGTATAAATGTATGGGGTAGGGGGCGGGTATTGGGATATGCATACACACATCCAACCGAGTATATAGGTATGTTTTTTTGCATTTGGTTTTTGTGGGTATGAAATAAATAATTATCGCATGCAGGTGAATAGATGTTGATCGAAAGACTGATAGATTGAGGCTCAAGGCTAGTGGCCAATGTGCTTCTTGATCAGGGCCTGCAGCAGTCGGACCTTGCCCTTCTTCTCTTTGTACTGGGCGTAGGTCTCCGTCTCAAGGGACCTTCGATCCTGCTTCAGCATCTTGCGGCCGTTCTGCTCCTCGAACAGCGACTCGTACTCGCGTATGGTGGCCTTCAGCACGGCCTTCTCGTCGCGCACCCGCTCCAGCTGCTCCCACAGCTGGTCCAGGCTCAGTGCGGATATGTTCTCGCTGGAAGACTCCGTCGATCCAGCCGCCGTCGCTGGCGCTGGCGCTGCTGGACCCGTGGTGGTGGTGGTCGACTCATCAGAGGAAGCGTTCTGCGTGAGGGTATTTGGCGCCATCGAGTCGCTGGGTGAGTTGGTGGTCTCTGTGCTGTTGTTCGATGAATACTGCAGTGGTGTGGAGGTCGACTCGAAGACCATAGCCTCGTGCTCCAGGATGGTGGGCAGCTCCGGCACCCCAGTGCCAGTTCCGAACATAACAGTGCGGGCAACCAGACGCTTTAGCTGACGGTAACGATCGTACAGGGGCCGGGCCGCATCGCGCTCTTCCTTGTTTATGGGATGGCCGTAGAGATTCTCAAAATACAGCAGACCATGCTGGACGGCGGTCTTTTCCTGCACCAGTTGATCAGCGGTCAGTTCCTCCAGCTGCCCGGAGCGGTGGCCATTGGTGCGCTTCTCGTTGAGATTCTGCAATGGAAAGACGAGGGTGAGTACAGTGCAAAGGTGATCATTGGATCAATGAAATCAATATGAAAATGACACTTCAAAGCCACAGAAGCCCCCAAAAAGCAAAAAACTGATAAAAGCCCCAAAGCGGGACGTAAACAACACAATCTATCAGCGCCACTGCATGGGGCATTATTTCATTGGGTCTCATGACAAACAGACAACAATCCGCGCGAGACGCCAAAAGGCCCAAAACAGAAATAGAAATAAGTGTAGAACTTTCGTAAACAGTCGCAAGAGCAGAGAAAACATTGCATTATATGCACAATATGCCTCTGTCTGGGCGGAAAGGCACTTTTGTGGCTGCTCTAACCATCTAGCCATAACCAATCCACATACATATCCTCCTATACTATCCTATCCTCCACCCCTAACCTTCCATACGTCCAATCATTCTTGGCACAAACTCAATTTCGAGCGGATTCCTTTCGGCCCACCATGACTAACGTATCATTAATTTGTCAATCGAGAAAGCAGCGCAGAAGAAGGAGGCCTGTCCTACCCAAATGCCGTAAACACATTCATATTTGTGTGTCTGTGCTCTGCTATTGGAATATAAATAGAAATCTCATAAAACACTTATATAAAAGAAGCCTCCCCAAATTGGATAAAATACATTTGTGCGGGTTCTAGAAGCCATACCCTACCACTTGGGGATGTGCGATGAAACATTGTAAATGAACAATTTTCTTTTTCAAAAAAGCTCTCTACCGAGGATCCAGTATAAAATTATAAAAAGATTCAAATTAAATAATAATGAAATGTCATAATCTCTATGAATAGACATATGATATTGTGGCTATACTTTGGATAATGATACATCTATTTCGATTGATTTCTATCATGATACTGAAATACAATCTTTCTGCATAGCAAAGTACTTTCGATAATAAATAAAAACCCCATTTAAAAGCACTCTTGTCACGGCATAAACACGTCGATCAACCGCCGAAATTCGTTTTTTTCCTCCCCAGACGAATTTGTTTGTGTTTGAGCGGAAAATTTCGTTTTGTTTTGCTGTTTTCCCGTGCTGCTCTGACAATGAGGCAAGATCAAAGTTATTGCCAAATTGCTAAGCATGTCACTGGCTGCTGATGCCGCTGCTGCGACGGCTGCTCTCGAGACAATCCACATACAACAATCGTGGATCTGTGGCTCTCTGACGTCTGCTCCACTTGTTAATTGCCATTAAAATCTGCGTCTGTCTCGTGACAAGAGTGCGCGAAAGAGATGGGGATCGTCGATGGAGGATGATCTAAGAGAGAGTGATCCGTACCTGCTCGATTTCAGCGAGGGTGGCCTTCATGCGCTCCAGCTTCTTGGCCGCCTCCTGGCACCCGGAGCCGCCGGCACCGCCACCTCCGCCCAGCTTGAGGCTGAGGGCAGCAATGGGATCAGTCTTGAGCTCGTGTCGCTCCTTCCGCAGCTTGCTCAACTCGGCCAAGGCGTTCTTCACGTACTTGTCGTTGAGGCGCTCTGCCTGCGAGGGGCGATAGCCGAGCCGCTGCTCGAGTGCGTCCTCCAACTGGACGAGCTTCTTCTTGAGCACGGTGACCCGTCGGCCGATGGACTTGAGGCGCTCCTCCGGCGTCTGGAAGGCCACCATCATGGCGGGGAGCACCTGCTGCATCACGTCGCGGGTGCGCATGTTCTCCAGCGAACTGAAAGCGCGCACCGCGTCCATCGTCTCCAGGCAGTCCATATCCTCGCAGCCATGCAACTGCACGCTGGTTGCTTGCTTGGGCAGCGCTTGCGGATAGGGCATCACCTTGGCCAGTTGGGCGGCTGCATCGATGTTGCCGCCGACGTGGGGTCGGGAGTGAGCGTAGCGTCGGCTTAGCACGGGGGCGGGCTCATCCCCACGCTCCCACGGCAACGATTCCTGGGCCGAGGTGAGGTCCGGGTTCTGCTGCTGTTGGTGCTGCGGCGGCTTGGCCTTGACGGGTGTGGGCGTGGTGTCGTCGCTGCCCGCCGAGGAGCTCGTTGTGGGTGTGGGCGAGATGTTGGAGCTTCTCTTCGAAGGTTGCTGCTGGAGCTGTTGCTGGTGGAAGTCGATCAGATTGTTGTCGTTGTGATCGGAAGCGGAGGAAGACGAGTTGGACTGCTGCTGTTGCGACTGCTGCTTCCTGCTGCTGATGAAACCGCGACGCTCGTACTTCAGGGCGGACAAGTCGTACTTATAGGCGCTCTGCTCGTCCCGCCTGGAGGGCAGATACTTGCCTCCGACTCCTCCGCTACCGCTGCCCTTCTTGGTGACGCCGGACTTGCGGCCTGGTGGCAGACGGGACTTACAGAAGCGTTCACTGCTCCTTCGGCGCTCGTGCTCGCACTCGCTGTCGTCACTGGCCTCCCGCTGCTGGCGGGCAGGACTGGTCTCCGAGCGTGGACGCTCCTTGGAGCCCTGAACGATCTGGACCTCAATCGAGAGATTGGCCAGCGATGCGTTGTTCTCGCCGCCCTCCGGCTCCTGTGGCTGGGACTGGCCCTGGGACTGCTGTTCGCGCTCAAACTCCAGACAGTAGTTGGCGTAGCTGGCGGTGCGCTCAAAGTCCTCCGACGAGACGCGACGAATGACCTCGCATTGGGCCTCCAGCAGGTGGGCGGCCGCTGTCTTGGGGTCGCTGGGTGCGTGGCCCTGTGCTGGATCCGTGAGAAGCTCCTCGCTGTTGCTGCGCTGCAGTTTGCGGTCCTGTCCAAAGACAGAGCTGCTGTCGAGGCGCTCCTTGCGCTTGCGGGATGACTTCTGCCATTCCAGCGGATTGATGATCTCAGGGAGATAAGTAGAGTTGAACTTTGGCTGTGGGGCGGCGCTGTTTAGATGTTTCTTGGCATCCGACGCCAAAGAAACCTTGGTCCTTTCGGGACTCTTCTGCTGGCGTACAGCGACTGCTGCCTCATGGCACTGGGTGGGGGCCGCCTTGGGTGCGGACGATGACGAGGAGGCTGACGATGATGAAGATGAATCTGAGACTGCACTGCCGCACGAGGCGGTAGACGATGATGAACCGGTGAGACGACTCAGGTCGTCTTCGTTCAGCCCAGTTGTGGGATGGCGCATGCCGCACTGCAAAGGGGGAAGAGAGAGGGAAATGGTGAGTAAAATTATTATATAAAGAACTAAAGAGGTAAATAATTAAACAGTTTCTCAAATGTCATACTATCCACAACCCTCTTTCCATTAAGTGAGTTAATAAAGGTCTGGCACTACGTGTCGTATGAGTAATGTTTTGTTAAAACATTTATTTTGTGCCCCGTCACGACCCATCATCAAGTGCTGCCTCGAACCCCTTGAACTGGGCTTCGTCGATTGAAGAAAATCTTTCTAGTTTTCAGTTTCCAGATGACTGTTATATAAGTCACACACGATCCCCATAAATAATTCATAGACTTTGGTCGGAAAAAGTCAGGTTTCCTTAAGTAACCAAAGAAAAATCAAAGTTTCTTTGCGACTTGTGTAATCAAATGATGAAATAATAAATTGGATCAATATTGAATGTTGACTAATTGAAGATAAATTCAATCAAATAGTTATTCAACAATTTGAATGTAAAAATACTTAACGACATTTGACATTTGAATGAATTAATTAAATAATTTAGGCACATTTTGGATTACCAAAAAAATTCTTAAAGTATTATAAAAGAGGAATATATTATTTTGTATATTTACCAAAAAATATGTAATAATTTTGGGCGTCATTTTGGTATGGTTTAATAATAATATATTGTATTTGTATATGTAGGTTGGTTGGTTGCCTAATCTCTATGGGAATCAGTCTAGCGGTGGGTCTGGGATTATCACAAGAATTATTGCACTCGAGGCGCCTCGATCACGTTCAATCGCTTGATTTGAATATACTTTGGTCGGTATAATCTTATAAATGTAATAAAAATGTCATCGCTTGAATTACGCTCAATAAATTTCAATTGAATTTAATTGAATATTTCCTTTCCCGGTCCTTTTTTTTTTTTTTTTTTGGTAAAACACAGTATTGTCTTCTTCTTTATGTTTAAAACAGACTACATGTCTCTGGATCGTGTTTGTTTTTACAAGATTTTCTTTCGATATTTCACATATATTAATTATATTTCTTTTGGGCTTTTGGCTTTGGACGTTGCCGCTGCCGACCGCACGGTGGAGAAGGAGGAGGAGGAGGAGAGAACCGTTTGCCGTTGCTTTCTCTGGGCGCACCGAATTACTATTAAATTGATTTCAGCCCCGACCTCGGGAATTATATGCGAAAATCTCGAGAGCCGAGCAACGGCAGCAGTGGCAGAGCGATAACTTGGGAGAACGGGAGGGAGAGAGCGCGCCTGCGCATGGCCAATGTTATTGTCGATCGCTGCAGCGCCTGCTGTGGGGGTGAGCAGGAGAGAGAGATAGAAGGTGCGAAAATGAAATGCAAACAGAGCAGAATTTGTCCAAGCAAGACGTATCAATACAAGGTGAGATATTCTTTTAAAGCTCTCTCACGGTAGTCGCCTACTTGTATAGTTGCAGCGCATTCACACGCAGAGCACAGAGAGAGCGGCGAATCATCTCACCTTGTATTCAATACAACTTTTGTGTGCTTTTCTTACCGGTACTCTCTTCCGCTGCAGACACTAGACAGAGGCAGACAATAGGGGGCTTCTCTGTATGTGTGTTTGTGTTTGTTTGAGAGTTTAAAAATAAATCTGGCACTTGGGGCGCACAAAATTAGCAGGAGCTCCACACTTTATGGTCATATTAATGAAATGAATTAATTTATTCACTTGTTTACTCCCCCGTGTGCACCGACAGAGCAAACAGCCGATGCGGCTCAAGCGCTATTATCGATTGATCGATTGGCATTTTGGCACTCGTTAAAGCTCTACGTACAGGTAACGGCACTTCAGCAAACAAAACGAAAACAACCGAAATAAAAGTGTCAACGGTGTGTACATACACAAATACTTGTTCAAGAATAAATTTCAAGTGCAATGTCACGGCAGATCAATGCAGCAGCAGAGCAGAGGCAAAAGCAGAACTGCAGCAGAGCAGCGCAGCGCAGCAGCGCCTGGAACACTTACTGTCTGGCCTCTCTCTCTGCCTGCGTCTGCCTGTGAAAACAACTGAGTCATCTCTCTCTCTTCTAGGTTAACCGAATTTCAGACGAACAGAGAGCAGCTCCCCTGGAGTCTGTGCGTGAGTCAATCAACTCTTTCGTCAGCCAGAACGCCACAAACCAATTGAAGCCCTCGCGCCCTCTAGTGACGTCAATGGAGAGCGTGATCGAAAGCTTACGGCAAAGCAAACATCGGCTTGGAAGGACTCCCACCCTCCTCTCCGTCTCTGTTGTGGAGGCGGCGCGTGCAAGGTATTTTCAACTGGAATTAGTTGTTATCAAATTAATTAGACAACGGAAAGGGGAATTTGTTCGAGGAATTTTTTGGCGCAGACAGCGACAGGTTTAAAGCCCCAGTCCCCCGTCTAATGGCACCGCAATGGATAATGAATGGGACTGCAATCGATTTCTGCAAACTTAACGGAAGAATGTCTATAAATTGGTCTCTTCTTTGAATTATAAAATTATCAAAGAATTTCATTGACACATTTTGAGGTTTAATGGAATATTTAAAAGGATTTCTTCTTGAAGGTATACATTATTCCCAGATAATTTCGTGTGTTTTCTCTTCAGTAAATATTCGAAACAAATGCAGATATTATTAATTCACCTTATGACGTAGGAACATAGCTGTGGTGCGTGGGTGGTTATTGGAATGCCATAAATCTACGCTTCATCGTCATATGGGCCAGACTATCGTACGTACGATATGATTGTCATCATTGTGGCTGCCTTTCTCATCCAATTGTTTATGCAATAAAAATTGTGTACGGAGAATTGTGTACTTCCATATGGAAGTACATGACTCAGTCCCACAAAAGATCATATCGGATAGGAATCGAAAGTACTGGGGCCCGCAAGCCACTAAAAGCCACCGAGTGAACCGCAAAAAAGCATTACCACTTGGCCAATCATCTGGCATTTGTGGCGGACAGCAGCTGCCGAATGAATTGTCACAGAAATGTGCTTTTGTTTTCAGATAAAGATATCTAATAGGCCATGTTTTCCCACAAAAACCAATGGGACGGGGAATAATCGATAAGAATCTGTCGTCATGAAGTATTTATGGACACAACCATAGAGGAATTAGGAATTACAATTCTGGTTAAAGCAATCGACTCTTGACCTGAGAGAGCTTTCGAATGGGTTCCTCTCTCGTGTATTATCCACTTTCACTAGGAGAAGTTCTGGTCAAAATTAAGTACGGAATCTGATAGATATGCAAGCCTATCCCGCTTCCACATTCCGGCACTGAATCCTATTCCAAAAGCGAAGAAGGTCGCATAATTGACACAATAAATGGTGGAGTACCAGCCACGCGCTGAAGCCAAAATGTTTACATGCAAAAACGGAACGAAAACAAAGTCAGGGGCACAATGGCATGGGATTTATGGGGCTTTTGTCGAGTGGGGGGTTGACTGCTTAACAACAGGCCACACAGCACAGGGGAAGCCGTCTCCGTCTCACGGAGATGCTAAAAATGGACCACGCGGCATATGCGCGATCCCTCGCAATGCCCGAGAGGTGAGATTTGCGCATTTTAACAAGCCCGTGCGAAAACGGCACTCGTCGGCATTTGGATCTCGGAGAATGGTGGGAGTACACGGGTGATGAGGCTATTAAACGTCGTACAAATATTGAAAAGTCATTTTCACCGGCTACAAGTACGAGTATTATGTTGATAAGAGCTCCACTCGGATCTACCTGGTAACATCCAAAACAGCCACAGACCGCCTAGCGCCGCCCGGGACCGGCTCGAACCGGTAGCAAACCGGTGACTGACTGCAACGCAACCCAAGATACATACAGCCCAAGATATCACGCTCTTGATCCGCACGAATCCACATTACTCTCTATTATTCTACGGCTCTCCCTATCAGAGTGGGTCGGATTGGGTTAGCAGTTTCAGTTTTCGCCTAAATTGTATCAACAATTTTGATATGACGCTAGCTTTTAGGAAGGTCTCTCGAAATGGGGCTCTCTAGACTCGTAAACACGACTAGCCCCAGCGCTAGCCTTAGCCGTAGCCGTAGCCATGTTGACATTTCATCAATTTGAGTGCCTCGGGGGCTTGGGAGCTCGGGAATTTGGTAACCGAGCAGTTGACAGAGCACTAATGAGTGTTTACGGGTATTTTCCGCTACATACTTAGCTTTATTGATTTCCCTATAGTTTGTCTGGGAAAGTGCTTAATTATACATTTTGTATCTGTTCAGCGCTCTTTCTTTTAACTAATAACCATTTTAGAGTCTAGAGTAAACTACAAAGCATTTAGTTGTCTAAGGTCTACTGTTAAAGGTATCTGGTCTAGACTTCTGATTAAAGCAATCTGTAAGGAACATTTCAATCTTAGGAATGGGATCGAAACTGATTTGAGGAGTGTGAGGAAAGAACGTGAAGAACCTTCTTAAAGAGCCTTATCTGCTTCCCGACTATAGCTCGTTCGGTCATCATTCATTTCCGAATGAACAATTCCATTAAAAACGGTGAAATAAAGAATGGAACTTCCCCAGTGCCAAGGGAACCCAACGAACAGCACGTACCTCTAATGGATATCGTGTATATTTATGTGCTATTTATAAAATCGTAATTGAACGACAATTAATCACACTGACTGATAAGATATGGGGAGAACGATCAACGTGAACACTGATACGATAGATAGTGTGTTAAATTTATGTACTTCCTCGGGAATTTCGACCATCTCGAGTGCTGCCCCCTCTCCGTTCTATTTTAGGCAATCGGAAAAATCAATGAAATCAAGAAACAATTTCATTCTTTCTCCACCGCAAATCGCATCAATCACTGTGCTATCGACTAAACAAGTGACTACCTGGCTAATGGTACCCATCGCTCTCTCGACCTTCTTTCACCCTACAACCAGGCCACCCCGCTGCCTACCCACCACTCACTTATGTACGTCAATCTGTCGGTTAACGTCAGCCACATGTTGCGAGCTTTTGGTTTTGCTGCAGTTTAAGGATTGCGCAACGGTAAGCGGAACCACTCAAAGAACGCAGCAAAGAGACAGGTCAGAGGTCAGGAAGAGACCTGCTGTCATTCCCAGTCATTCGAGTGTGGAAATGTCAGTTGGAAGTGGAATATTACGCGAAATGCAAATGCGAACACACACACACAGAAATGTAATGAAGCGTGCCGCCGAAAGCAAAAGTAAAAGCAAATGCTAAAAACACCGAAAACAAAGGTAAACGAAGCAAAATGAAAAGGTGGGAGGGGAGGGGAAAAGGAGAGGGGAGTGGGAGGCATAATTTGCTCAGCAAAAATACATACAAAATACCGCACTTTGTATACCCTCTAATAACACTATTGGATCCCTTTAGAGCTTTAAATATCTATAAAATGCTATCAATTTTGAGACAAATCCAGCTCTGTTCTTTGTATATCTTTTGTCTAAAAGTATACGACTCTTTCTAGAAAGGCTATGCAAATTGATTGACAAATGAGGGAAAAGGTGAGCAAAGAAAACCAGAAGGAGAGGCATGGAACGGGTGAAAATAGAACAAAAATAAACTCGCGTTCAAAAGAACTTTCATAATTGTCGGGAATTGACTTGGGAATGAGGCATGGGATGCAATCAGAGCCACAAACAAAATCTATTGCTGGGCAAAGTACAGCCCACTCTTTCTCTCTCTTTGGCTCCGTAATTGCTCTCTCTCTCTCGCTCCTGAGGGATTTTAGCTTTTCTGACGTAATTCGTAATTACTGTTTGATCAACTTCTGTTGTTGTTTTTGTTATTGTTGCGTTTTCAATCAATTTACAAATTCCATTCCTTTTTTCGCTCACTTTTCATCCATTCCGTTCGCTTTTCGTTAAAATCAATCAATTTCAATTGATTACAAAATAGAGGAACAAAACCAACAACAACAAAAGATGGGAATTTCTTTTTCCAGTTTCGTGAACTTTGCCAACTCGTCGCATACACATATACATATACTATAAATATAAATATATATAAATAATAAAGGAGGATGTATGTACATATGTACGATGTGGGCACGATATTTGCAATAATTTACGAGCCATGCGAAATTTGAACAGGTTTTTGTGCCATTTAAATGTTTCTTTTATTTGGTTTTGTTTCACTTTTAATTTAAAACACTTAAGTTTCGAAGCATATTCCCTTGAATTGAAATGTCTTGCTCTCTGCTCGGCGTGTGTCAGATGACAACCAAGCCAACCTATTCGAGAACACATGACTCGCGGCAAGGCCCGTGCCACACTCGTGACCAACTAAATGGACGAGATGCACAAGCGACATATGTACATAGAAATGATACATATATCAATAGAATGAATACTGATCTTTGAAGGTATCTTTAGTATCTAACATAATCCATGTGTGGGAGTTTTTGGCTTAGAAAGCTTTAACTGTCCTAATAAAAACATACTCTAAAAGTCAAATGCAATAATCAAACAGTTGTGTTAGATAAACCCTAGATATAATTCCCTTTCCTATGCCTATAGATGGTACACTCGTCCATCCTCTTTCATAAAATCCATCCAGTTCCAATCAATAACTATTGACATTCCCGTCGAGTCCAATGCTAATCCCCCGCTAATTATATTCCCATGGTGAAATTCGTTTCGGTTTGGGGTCTTTACAAACACAGTGTTCTCTGAAAATAAACGAAAACTGTTCAGTAGAGCAGGCCGCGTCGTGCGAAGTACAAATTTAAACAAACCTATAAATAACCCAGACAAAAATTGATCGTTTACACATTGAACTCTCTGATGGCGCTCTAAAAATAGAGATTTTCACGCAATTTGGTCGATGATTTCGTTCGCTAATCCGATTACTTGTTAATTGAGTTTGGCAGACGCCATAATCGAATTGTGCATCCCCAGACAGACACGACACTCCACGCTACTCCATGCCTCTCCATTCCCATTTCCATCTCCAACAAACCTTAATTGCCTTTACACGCAATTATTTATTCAAACACAACTAAATCCCGGGGCATTGGCTGACAAAATAGTTTGTTTTTTGGGTCAACACGCCACGTCAGGGAATATGACATGACTATTGGAATTATCCTGGAAAGACAAAGGTGGCAAAGAGGCTAAGAGGGTGGGGGAGTGGGGGAGTGCCTGAAAGCAGGCAACACAATTCTTGCCACAACAATTCAGGTGAATACAAACAAAACGCATGGAATGGAGAGGAGAGGAGGCTTCACTGTGGCACTCTATTCTCTAAATGTATGTACAGCCATAATCTATGACTCAAACAGTAAACGAAGAAGAGCAGAGCAGAGCAGAGCAACAAATATGTACAAATAAGTTGGAAAAAGGCAATAAACAAAGCGCACGACAAAAACAGAAAACAGAACAGAACAAAATGAATCGATGGAATGGGGAATGGGAAAGAAGTGGGCAATGGCAATCAGACCAGGAATGCGAGTTTAATGGAAAAATCAGTGGCAAATGTTACCAAGATAACGTATTTTGTTTGTCATAGACAAATACGATATGCATACAATAAATGTAGGGTATTAATAGAGCTATTGTTTACGTAGTACTTGCAGAATTCATGGTGTATGTAGTAAGTATTTGTGTGAATTGTGTAATAGATCGCAAATCGAATGAAATCTTTGCAAAAGCTTTTTGCAATTCGGGCCTTCTGTTTAATGCAGGTATATCTCGCCCACAATATGGATATCAGCAGGGGAAGGGGATTTTCTTGTCAACAGGCCAAAGCCAGCTCTGCCAGATGAGATTTTCTTTTTGGAAATTACTGGACGTCTGAAAATATGCAATGGTTGCCAGTGCCTGAGGTGATCCGATTACGTTGGCAACTTTTTCCATTGCCCTGGCCACATGTGTTAATTCCTTTATGAGAGCGTAATAAGATCGTAATAGTCTATGCAAATATTTGACCAGCAATCAACCATAATTACGGCGGACAGGTGCGAAATATATAAATAAAGACGTCCAAATGGTGAGGTGTAGACTACTATATGTTCTCTCTCTGAGAAAAATTGTTTATTTGAAAATATCATTAAAGTATTGTTTTCATTTGTGTGGAAATGCAAGTGGAGATATTTCTCCGAGTAAAGTTCAATGCACTATTTTGATGATAACAAAGCTACATATGAAATATGATATTAAATCTAAGTAGACAAAAATCTACACGGTACGTTACTCTAGTACTAGTACTTGTGCATATTATATATTCTATATTTATTTATATCTGCAATTATACTTACAATGCAAGCCTTAACGGACTTCCAAAGATTTCTCGCAAAGTCTTCAATCTTGCTGGTTTTTCCCCGTACGTTCGCCAGTTGCACGACGTTTCCTTTTAGAGCTTTGGGGAGTAAGGCAAGAGGGAGGAGTAACCCAAGAACGATGAATAGAGTTTCCGGGAAATCGGTGCACGCACAAAGTCACTTATCACGCCTGCTAACCGGACACCTGTGGGCGATGGCACATGCAGGAGTGCAGGGAGAGATTTCCACGAATCGGCTAGAGCCGTGTTTCTAGGGGAACCGAACCGAACAATTAAGCCGTGCCGCTAGACAGTCACATTGCCGATGATCCCAAAAAATACACACACGAACAAGCGGCAAGCGTTTGTGCCGGTTGGCTATTATCTATTGTCCGTCTGTTATTGTATCCCGGTTATCCTCTCCAACCAGGATTTCTGTTAACTTTGGTATTCTAGCTTTTTTCCGTTCAATCTGTTGTTGTTTGTTGTTGGTCCAAGACTATCTCTTATCGCTCTCTCTCTCTCTCTGTCTCTCTGCCTGTCTATCTGTCAGAGTCTCTTCTTCGCGCTTCCACGCCAACAAATCCGATGTTTATTCGCTCTTGAGTTTGATTTTTTTCTTGACCTTGTAACGACGGTTGCGCTGATCTATGACAAACTCATATCGCGATCTCTGCACATTTTCGCTATCCAAATCACAACAGCTCAGACCAAGCAGGCGCAGAACTCCTAGCGAATACGTTGTGACTGAATTATAGGGCCTGGATCGGTGCGAAATCGGTGTCCGCTGCAACAGCTGCGGTTCAGGCGTGGGCGTATGGGCGTAGGGCGGGTGTGGCTGCCTCTGGATGATGCACTACCGAGCGAATGAACGGTTAAGTGTTGTATGCCACTCTCGACCGGGCTTTCAATGTTTGGGGCGTCAATGAACAGGCGGCGCGCACTTGACAAGCTTTTTGTATCGAGAGATGACGTTATCCTGCGATCGCTCGCAGTCTTTCTCTTCGGGTTTGCAACTGCACTTTTTCTCTTCGGCGTTCTTTCTAGATGTTTCTCTCCCCCCTTCGGTGGTGGTGGTGGTGGTGGTGCACTCTCTCAATATTTTGCTTCCCTCTCGCTCTGGCTGACTACGGCTGCTTCAAAAAGTGTGTGGACACGAGACGATATCTAAGCATGTGTCTCTGGGGTTCTTGGCTGCCGCCGCCGACGCCGACGCTGCCGCTGCCGCTCCTCTCCCGCTTGCTGCTTGCTGTTCTCCTTCCTCCCGCTCTTCTTCTCCGTCTGTCTAAATGTTTGTTTCCCTTTCCCTCTGGCACTCGGCTTGCAACGGTCGCCGTTGTAGTTGTTGCTCGCACTTTTGCCTGACTCTGCAATTGGCCAATTATGTAAAACGTGGCTAAGAGTCGGTATTAGGCAGCTTCGAAAATGCACGAATAGGTGTGTGTGTGTATGTGTGTACTTGTGTTGTAGTTGCTTTTGCTTTAGCCTTTGACTCTGCGTTTGCCTTTGATTTTTGCACTGCTCTCAGCTCTCCGTTGTAATTGTTGTCGGCGAGGTCATCGACGCGCGCGTATGACAAAAATCGATATTCCGCACTGCAATAGACAATCCAATCGTTTGTTGATTTTGGCTTGAACTTGTTTTTGTTTTTTGAGTCCGCTTTTTAGTTGGATAATTCGTTGTCCCACTCTTCACACCGCTGCGAAGGGGCAACAAAAGGCAACGAAAGAAAAACAGAGTAAACTTCTCATACGGCGACTATGAAAATCAGGCTGAAAACTTTCCGCTCACTTGGTGGCACGTTGTGGACGCGAAGAGACGAATTTTTTGAGTGGCACACACACAACCGACGCGGTGAAAGAGTTTTTGTATCGTGTGCCTGCGTGTGTTCGACTTCCCTCTCGCTCTGGCCTTTGCTTTGTGCACTGCTCTCAGCTCGCTCTCGATTGTAGTTGTTATACGACGTTCTCTCTCTCTCTCTCTCTCTATCTCTCGTTTATCTCTCTTTTGCTTTGCGCAAGTCTGATTGCGTGAGTCTGTTTCTTTACAGTTTCTCTGGAGAGGAGGAGAATATATTAAATTAATTATCTAATTCGTTTCTCGTTAATTAATAAAATGCAGATGTTTGCTGACACCCTTTCCTCGGGGGCTCTGTTCACAGGGGAGAGAGTTGAAAAATGGGTGTGTGTGAGATAGAAGCTGTGAGTGTGTTCGCTGTCTTCAGCTGTTGATGACGCGATGACGTTACAAATGAAACGCATCCCAAAGAGCTTTTCGTTTCGTATCAATTCGCTATCTCGCTCGCTCGCACTCCTTTCATACACCTCGAGATTAGATACTCTTGCTCATTTTTTCCTTGCTCTCAATTATGATTCATTTTAATGCGTTCATTTTCGGCGGCATTTATACACATTTTCATGTTTTGTTTATCCATTTTTGAAAAGCCTGCAAAGGGAGAGAGAAAGAATGATAAAGATAAAATTATTTAAGAAATCTAATTAAATCCTGTCCAATTATTGCTCTTTCAATTCCCGTGCAGAGCATTGATTGCACAATGCAAAATGCAACAACAACCGCAAGCTCAAGAATTAAGTCCAATTGCGGGCAATTTACAGTTACAGCCACCCTCTGGCAGTGTGCCATCAATTGAAGCTTGAATCTGCTATCCATCCCCACCCTCACTAAATGAACCCCAGCGAACTTTCCAGAAATCCTACGTATTCTTGTGTTCGCAAGCACTTTCGTTGCACTTTGTAAAGTGTGAAAGGGGGTTGGGGGATGGATGGTCAGATACCGTAATGGCCAAACAAACACACAGCAATGTACACACAAATAGTGCCCAGATTTGCAACCAAATTGATGTGGCACTCGGACTCGGCCAGCAGCCATAAATAAAATTTGAGTATATGCAAATGGGAAAATACGATGGTGGGAAGAGAAGCCTCAGTATTCGAAGCATTGGATATCCTAATGCAGATTGTAAACAAATTTGGTTGTGCTACCTAAAAACGGTGAAGAGTAAGTGTAACATTCAAAGAAAGATAAAAGTTGTTCCCACTTCTGTGTGATATAGGGATCCTATAAAAGCTTTTAGACAGATATGTACATATGCATGCTTACTTCCAATGTCAATAGTACGCTCTTAAAAGGGTATAACTAGCAATTGCGGGTATCGTTTTGTTTGTATTTGCTTACTCAAAGATTGTGGACTTGCATAAATCTGTATCCGGAGTGTTCTGGCAACAAAAGCAATATACTATTGGGGAAAAACAACACCGAACAGGATAGGAAACAACAAATTAACTTGATAGCCCCATAAGAAAAGGAAAATGTCAACGAAAAATGTACTCTTGAAGGAAATAACCCCAATTAAACCAATCCGAAGCTACGGCTTAAGATATATTATGCACCAAAGTTCTATATAATATCATAAAAAATTCCCAATTGATTGATGTCCGATGAGGATAACGATGATGATGATGTCTGGCACTTAACCTTAGCTCCCACAAATGGATATTTTGCGTGCCAGTTCTCGTCAATCCTAAGTGAAAACAAAATAAACAAGCGAAACTCTTTCAAATTCTTTTATGGCTATATTATATATAGCGATTCGTAGATATATCTATATACATATTATATATGTACATACAAATGTCTTTGACGTCGCAGACAAAAAGCGAAAATAGCTGAAAAGCTTTTCTTATGTTTGGAAAAGAAATAAAATAAATAAAAAATCAAATAAAAGTAAACGGAAGGCGTATAAATTATAAACATCCGAATGGGAAAAACATGTCTGTTCCTGTTCCTGTGTGAGTTTTTGCCCAGACCGGAAGTGGCGCTAAGAGAGGGTCCGTAGAGGTCCTGGTTCCTGCAACACCTGCCTGTGCCTGATTCCCATTTTATATAAGCGTTGACCCAGTCCTCTGATGTATGATATACATACATATGTATGTACATCTGACCAAGTATAGCCAGATCTACTGAGTTCACCTCCAAATTGTTCTTGCAGATGCAAGTGCCACACTCTGGGGCACACTCGGTATTTACCTAATTTTGGCTGCTTTTTTCTGGGAATTCTGCCACACACGGACACTGACACACCAACAGAGACTCTGCCACTGACTCGGGGAAAATATACTCTGACGCGATGCGGATAGAACAGAATGCGACCACGCCGTACGAGAAACCAACCTCAACTGAGTGGAGCACTGCCGCCGAGTGGGGCACGTGCTCGAGGCATCGTACGGCTGTAGTGGAGCCATCAAAGCGAGAGAGAAACCAAGAGAGAGAGAGAGGTGGGCAGATTGTTACTGAATGGAATGCAGCCGAGGCAGGACCCCATGACCCCCTCGTGTCGCCTCGGTGTAAGTCGCTCTCTGAACTCTGGTGCTGGGCTGGGCTGGGCTGGGCTGGCGCTGGACAAGGACGGGCTGCACTTTTAGGCGTCATAGTCTCCATAAAAACACCCTCCATCGCTTCCACAGGGCCTTAATTAAATATCTCAAATACGTGGCGCTAATGATTACGCCCACCTCCACGTCCACGTCTATGTTCATGGGATGCTCATACCCGGGTTCCCGTCAAACCCCCTCATAATATATGCATGTCCTTGAACACACACTCAGTTCTCATCCTCTGACGCCTTCTCCTTCCTGTGCGTTTGCTCTTTTTTACGGGTTGCGTGGTGGTGTGTACGTGTCCTTTGACAATGTTGCATGTTGCATGTGAGCAAGGGTGATTGAGAGAGCAGCGTTGAAATGGATTTTTGGGATTTTTCTCTATGATTTGAGGCTGGTTTCCCTTCTGCTCGCGAAACTATCGCTTATTCATGCGCTTATTATACTATTCGAGTACATACCCCCTTCGAGTACATCCAACCGATAATCCCCATTCCACATAAATCAGTTGAAACTGAAAAATTGGACACTTGCCAAATTCCCTACATTTTTAGCCATATCAAAATATACATATGTACAGATGTGCATTTATACATTGAAAAGTCTATATCTGCGTTGCTCTTTGCACACAATTATTGTTTACTTCTTTTCATCATCATCTGTGCAACTACCTACCCCTATCCCCTGCTGCAGTTTTCTCAACCATTTTTCCCCCACATTTGTTACGGTTTTCGTTTGTGCTCTGTGCATTTTCTTTCAGCCATAAAATTTCTACCGCGTTTCGCCAAAATGCATTACACAATGTACATATTGGGGCGAAGCCATCGAAAAGAAGAGGAAATGATGTGATAGAAAATCAGATTACGAAATAGAAATGGAAAGGAAAATTGCCGGCAATCCCAAAACGGAAACGGGCAATAGTTCTAGAGAATTCTTGAAATTGTCAAAGTATATACACAAATGTTATGAAACTTTTCTATCCATTCTTTGGGGGAAATTGCAACAGATGATCCGGGCAAGCAGATCCCTGGACGGATAGAGTCCCTTGGTCCTATGTACATTTCGCTGAATAGGAGAATGGTTATTTTAGGAATCTGTGAAAAGTACGCGTTTACCTAAAAATAGATGACCCACATACTCGTATGTAGGTAGCTTCTGCTCCTGTTTCCATTGCACCCCTTCTGTACTCATAACTTTGGACCCTGTCGGTGCTCTTCTTTTTCGGACAACAGATGTCGAAGCAACAATTACGTGCTTTGGCGTAGACAAAGCACGTCCCAGAGCATCCATCCTGATGGATCATCTCCAGCCCACATCTGCATCGCATGTTTTCGTGAATGACATCCAAAGGGTGGACTCTGCGCAGGCCCCATTCCATCGATTCGACGGACAGGCTCTCTCCATTACGACTTGGGATAGGGCATGGGAGTAAGTGGTGAGGCACCGGTACGGGTCTGAGGGTATCTTCT
Organism: Drosophila persimilis; assembly: GCF_003286085.1. Classification (NCBI taxonomy): domain Eukaryota; kingdom Metazoa; phylum Arthropoda; class Insecta; order Diptera; family Drosophilidae; genus Drosophila; species Drosophila persimilis. The sequence continues at coordinate 13,784,090 of NW_020825289.1, forward strand.
CCGCGATGATGCTGTGAAATCAACTGCGTAGTAGGCAAAAGTCAACAACAGTGTCGGCTATATGTATACATATACAGATGTACATATGTATGTATGTCGGATATGTGTAGCGATTTGGGGGGTGTGGCACCTGCTGCCTCAGTCGTTGAGGAGTGTCAAAGTGCTGGGGTGGGATAGTGGATAATTCGAGCGAATTTAACACGCAATTTCGTCAGACTGGGAATAACCCGTGGCATGGGGTGGCGGGTGGTGGGAGCTGTCCCAGAGTGTAGGTCAGTTTGCACACTTTCGCTCGCTCTCTCCCTCTCTGTTTAATCGAAAATTGCATGCGAAAGCGTTATCCTTGGCACCAAAATAGTCCATTGCCCGCACTTTTGACAGTTTAAATTTTCACTGCTGTCAAGGATAACAAGGATGCGAGTGACGTATGCGATTCGGTCGATGGGCATGGGTAGAAAAACTTTAAAAATTGAGATCAAAGAGTCGGAGACGTTAGAACTGGTGGATCACGAACACACACCCACGCACCCTCACACCTATATAAATATTTCACCTGAAGAAGACTCGTTCAGTGGCAATGCACCATTGCACCCAACTGTGTCAAGTCAAGGTGCACTTTGAATGCCACTTTTAATATATTAACACGGATGAGCGAGCAATTGATACAAAAACGATTTCAAGCTTGGCGGCAAATCATGGCCCCGCCAGTGATGGGCGCCGATATGTCAAACGATCGAGTCGAAAATTCCATGTTATTGGGCTCACAACGTATCGGTTTTATACCATCACATATTCTTCTTTGTATATATTGATGTAGGATTTACGGCATACTTCCATACGCAGGCTTTTTTCCACTGGACTGCATTCGATACTTTCACTGACCACTTTCAAACAATTCCACTTTGGCGCGCAAATCTGTCGATTTTATCGCACCAACATCCCTGCATTCTATGAAACTTAAATGTAGTTAACATGTAGCAAATGTCAGATGTAGAATGACGCACCTTTAATGCATTGGCCTTTTTTTTAAACCTTGTTTTAGCCAAAAAACAATAAAAGCAAGAACTAAAAACAAACCAGTCTAGTAGAAAATTAATTCATTAATCGAATAAAATTATATGGGCAGGGCTAAATGTTCTAGCTAGCTCATAATATTTGACGGAAAATCAAAATTAAGCAGTATGGTTTCCAATCCTTGACGGAGAACGATTAACCTATTATAAGCCAAGGGGGAATTTAAAATTTCCACCGAAAATAATGAAAATTTACTCATTTTAGCGCAGTTCAGGTGTAAGATGTCGTGGTTTTTGAATGGATCTACAGAAGAATTTACAATAGATAATATTTTCCGCCATATACCGCAAGTAGTTGAACTATTTAAATAGAGGGGGGTTACGTGGGCTAAGTTCGATTTCTTATCGTTATTGTTATTGTTGTTGAGGCACCAAAATTGAGGCAAAAACAATCAAACTCAAGTATTAAATAAGCCAATTAAGCACATAACAGCAGTACTCGTCCATCAAAGACATGGCCTTTCTCTGCCCCGTGCGCATGCGGCGCGATAAGAAGAAAGGTAAGCCAAACAAACAACGAAAATACAAAAATGAAAGACTTAAACCACAAACTTGTTTCTTGTTATACAGCCACAAGTGCGAGCATTGAGAGGGACCTGCCTGCAGTGGGAGGCCTCGGCATGGGACGTATAACTGGCTCCTCCAGCATTGAGACTCTGGTACGGGTGGGCATTGAAAAGGAACACGGTCTCAGGTATGGCTCAGATCCCAGAGATCTCTATGTTATCATTCTCATCCAAACCCCTTCCACTGCAGTCCAGACTCCAAAATGGTTGTGCTGCACGACTTTACGCCCTGCGTAGACGACGAACTGGAAGTGAAGCGGGGACAGTTGGTGAACATACTGTACAGGGAAAACGATTGGGTCTATGTGATCGGTCAGGATTCGCGGCAGGAGGGCTTCATACCATTCTCCTATTGCGCCCCATGCAACACCCAGCTGGCCGAATTGGCCGTGAAGAAAAAACTCCCGCGGGAACACTGCCCGGAGCAGCCGATCGATGAGAATATGCCGCTCCTGGGCGCAGAAAACAAACTGGATGCTCTCTGCGATGACCCGATTCCTGTAGCCAACGCCAATGGTTCATCCAACAACATTGAGAATAGTTTGCACGTCGAGCCAGAATGCACGCCGTTTATAAAGGAGCCATCCGGACGGTGCATTGTCCTGTACACCTTCATAGCCCGCGATGAGAACGATTTGTCGGTGGAGCGGGGGGAATTTGTGACCGTCTTGAACCGCGAGGATCCCGACTGGTTTTGGATCATGCGCAGCGATGGCCAAGAGGGATTCGTGCCTGCCGGCTTCATCTATCCCGCCGACAGTGTGCGTGTCCTGCAGCAGCAGAAAACTCCGCTCAACGAGAACAACATACAGCATCATTCCGCCCTGAATGCCATGGAATCCATTTTGCAGCAGGGCCAGCAGCCTCAGCCGCTGCAGCAGCAGCAGCAACCACAGCAGCTGGGTCTGGGCCCGGATGACCTACGCTATCATGGCACAGAGCTGGTCATGCTCTACGACTATAAGGCGCAGGCTCCCGACGATCTTTATCTATCCGTACGTCGGGGCGATTGGATATATGCCGATCTGAACAATCAGACGGTGGATGGTTGGCTCTGGGCCTATGCGCCCAAGACGCGAAAATACGGGTTCATTCCAAAGGCCTACGCCCGCCCGCCCGCCATGACAAGTCTTTGAGCAGTGAAACCAGTTTGTTGAGTAAATTGTGCCTTAGATATATTTTTTGATGTGAGCGTAAATATAAGATATTATATCTTGAATTATAAATTGCCCGTAGACAGCACCTAAAACTAGATATGAGCCTTGTAGCGCCTCGATATGCACTTGGTTTTGGATATGGATGTGTTCCACGAGCGGTGCGGGTGGGCAGGGTTATGCTCAGCATAATATTGAACCCACGCGCACGTTGAACTGGCCTCCCCCCATAGCTATTGCTGGCTTATTTCAAGCCCAGACTGTCGTTGGCCGAGGAGCAGTGCGAGCAGTTCAGGTTGACGTTTCTGCAAATGGAAATGTAGAGGAATTTTAGCTAATTTAAGTAGTTCCCAACTATTTGTTCAAACTCACTTTAATGCCTCCCTGAGCTGCTCCTTTTCGCTCATCTCCTCACGGAGTTTTTGCTGCAAACTGAGTATGAGATCGTTTTTATTCTGTATCTGCATCTTCAGGTGAGTGATGGTCTCCTCCTGCGCCTCGAATATTGCCTGTTGTAGAGGGCAGAATGCGATATGCGATATGCTGGATATGGAACAGTAGGACCATCGACTTACCCGACACTCCTCCATGGATTCCGAATACGAGGGCGGCTCGTCCAGGCAGAAGAACTCTCGCACCAGCTTGCACCTGCGCAACTCCTCTTTGGCCATTACGGAGTTGACAAATATTTGGAGCCCCTGCACTCGGTTGTCCAGGAAGACGGCATTGAAATTGTCCCCGAAGAGCTTCTTGCGTGGCAGCATCAACGATACCTTGGGGTAGGCCTGCTTTAGCTTGCCGTTTAGCCGGACAAAGTCCGTGTAGCGTCGCATTACCAGCCAGCAGTCATTCGATTCCGGGTTCTCTACGCGTAGTTTGTAGACCGTAAAACGGGCACGCTCCTCCATCACCTCGTAGCCAATTATTGGCACGCGCAGCACTGCATTGGGATCAACAGGTGCCGCCGAGCCCGACGACAGAGTCATTTGGCTCGCAAACATGGAGCCGTTGCGTCGTGGGTAGCCTCCGCCACTGGTCTGACTGTATCCCAGGCTACACTCGCTCATGCGTCGCGGTGGCCTCACAGGCTCCAGATCGCTCGCATGGCCCCCCACGCTGCTTCCATAGGAGGACTGGGTGAGGTCCCGATGCGAACGCGCACCGCCCATCATCGTAGTCCTGTTTGCAGACCGCTGCTGCGGCTCGTAGCTGTGCGAGCTGATTCTCTGCAGACACACTTCCGACTTTGCGTTGGTCGCCGTCAGAGGAACACCAGAGTTGCCAGCCAAGGCTACTGTACCCACATCACTCTCCGACTTGCTGCGCAACAGGCTGTTATTGGAAGAATACTTGACGCAGGTCCTTAGATCGGGGCAAGACTGGGTGGCGCGGCCCAGCAGCTTACGCTGATGGATTAGTTTTTGAACGTCTAAATTGCTCTTAGAAGTTGACGATTTTAGCGCTAATGAACGCTGCTTCGGTGACGTTGTTGCTGTGCTGGCCTTCTTAAAGAGAGTTCTCACCGAGCTGTTATTGTTGTTGTTGGTGGTGGTGTAGTTGTTGCTGCCACAGTTTCCCGATTCTCGTTTTCTGAGAGCACGCAGGGACATTGCTTTGGGTATTGTATATCTGGCCTCTGCAGCTTTTGTTGCTACATGACTTTTATTTATTGTTTATTTTTTTTTATTGCAAAAAATCGTTCCATTTGTGTTTGTAATGCTGAAACGGTGTGACCGCACAAGCTCTATCGATATATCGATATGACTCTGTCTATCGAAATGGAGCATTCCAACGAGGTGAGGTGGAAAATGTAAACAATTTCTAAAATAATGTAACAAGTAAAAATGTCCTTGCAGCACAGCGAAACCAACGATATAGTTCAACGGATTGTTGGCTTAAGCCTGCCCGAAAATGCGGAGGAGGTCACAGGACTGCTCAAGAGCCTGCGCCTTCTGCTCACCAAAAGCAGCACCGCTCAAGAGACTGTGGCAAAAAATTCAGCGTTTTCCTGCTTCATAGAAGCGATGGCTTTCAATCCCCAAATGCGCACTGAGCTAAGTACAATCCACACACTCACGCTGCAGGTGCTGGCCAATACTGTGGTGAACAACGGTCCTGCTCAGACACTCGTCTGGACACAGCATGGCACAAAGATAGTCGATCAGGTCTGCGCCGCTCCCTTGGGAAGCTCGAACAACGTGTTGCTCATGGTCATGTACAACATTTATCTTAACGGCTGCGGCCTGATCAGTAACGACCTGGCTCTCCAGACCTGCGTCCGCTTGTGGCAGGCCATCAACGATGCACATTGCACCTTAAACTTTGAGTATTTGCACTTCTTTCTGGAAAACTTCATTGTGTCGAATGGGCGGGTCGGTGTGGGCTGTTATCAGCGACTGAGCACCGAGGAGCGCATAGCCTTTCTGGATTATGTGACGCACTATCTGCGCGAGAACAGTCCGAACGGGAAACTGGCTCCAATCCTGCTGCAGCACTTTGCCAAGGAGTTTCGACTGAAGTCTGACTGCATTTTGCGGGAAACGATAAAGCTGCGCCACGAACTGCATCCCAGGGAAGTCCACACGCTCCTGCGCATCATTGCCAGTGTCAGCGGCTCCGAAGTATATGCCAACACGTATGTGGAAGATCAGTCACTGTTCATAAATGTTAGCAGCTTGTTGCGCTGCGTGGTAGCGGCAGGCAAGGAGGCAGACGGTGGCGGTTTTGACAAGCCAATGACCAAGCTGGAAGAGGTGGCCCTCACCTCCGGCGTGGATGCGGAGTACGAAAAGAAGGTTTCTTACGAGCTGAAAACGCTCCTGGTACGCTGCTCGGCCAATTTGTTGTACGAGAACAAGCAGAACAAGGGCTACTGCATTGACACACAGCTGCTGCCAACTCTGCTCGAGTGCACGGTGATGGATGCCCGTAATCCTTGTAAGACAATCGTCTATTCTTTCAGCCACCACATCTTAACGTTTCATTCTTTTCGTTTAGTAATGCGCGAATGGAGCATTCTGGCCATACGCAATGCCTGCATAAACTGCCCAGAGGCTCAGCAGATTGTCGCCGGCCTGACCATGCAGGGCTCGGCCCCCAATGACCTCCTCAGCGAACTCAATCTGGATATGGGCGCGTTGCGCATCACGGACAGAAGCCAATAACCGAATACCAGCACGCAAACACAGAGAGATACACACACAGAACATCGCGAAGCGAGCCACGACCACTTGCTGGCCAACAAGTGGTTAGCTGTCTTTCGCACGACGTCATCCGCCTGACAGCCGCTCCCCCTTGCGCTGAACGATGCGCTAATGGTATGCCAAAAGATCTAACAACATTCATAAACTCGTTGTCACCGTTTAATGGCATCGCAGGGCGCGAGCGGCGACCGGGGGAATCGCGAACGGACATTCGAGCAAGCATCCGCGAGCGTTTTTACAGCCAGAGCGGATATAAAAATAGCTGCCCATGTACCATGCTCTGTGCACCATTAAAAAAGAGATGCCTAAATTCATCAATTTCTAAATTTATGCACACATTGCTACACTGAGTTGAGTTGAGTTCGGTTTATGGGGCAATTAAGAAACGATGACGTCGTCGAGCGCTTCTTTTGGCGACTTCTGCAGGTGGCAGCATGGGATGGGTTGTGTGCGACGCCCCTATTCTCATTCTCATTCCCATTCCCATTCCTATGCGTAAATCTGTATATGTGGAACACGCGCTGCCAACGCCATGAGTTTATGTTTATGTTGCTCTGCAGGGCCAAGAAACAATGGAGCAACAGCAACCCCACACTCGCGCTGGCTGGCAACTACGGCTACGACTCGATACCAACCACTGGCACAGGCGCAGGCACTAGCACTAGCACTAGCACTGCCAGAGGCAGTGGCAGCAGCGGTAGTGTTCCCTCCTCCCAGCAGCCAGTCAGTCTGTGCTCTGCATTGGCCAGCAGCAGACGGGAGTCAACGACGGAATCGCCGCGATCGCTTGGTCCTCAACCACGTCAACCGTTCGCCGTTCGCGCTCTTTGATTGTTCCGAGTTTTTCGACAGAATTTGTTCGGTTTTTGTGTAGTATATTTATTTATTTCTGTTGTTATCGCATGCTTCGTCTCGGTTTTTAGTTGAGGAATTAGCTAAATTTTATTTTAGACATTAAGGCGTTTGCGCCTGGGCAGGAGAAGCGAAGAGCAGCGGGTGCGTTCCTCGTAAAATCAAATCAACACAATAGCGGCTGGATCCCATAAAAGTCATCCCCAAACAATTGACTTGGATCAGAGATCACTGTTGCAGCGTTGCAGCCTTAATGGTACGAGTAAACACTGCAGACATATGTACATACATACCTCTAGCGCGAATCGCTCTTATATAACGATAAATCAAGGGGAATGACAGCCGGGATCAGTTGTGACCGAGGTCCGGGAGGCAGTGTGGGAGGCCGGGCAGTGGCATTATTTATGCGAGGTATTAATTGGATATACTAAAAATTCAAATTCGGGCTTCTTTTTACCCGAGGTGAAGCAAAGAATTCGACGTCTTACGATAGACGGCGTGGCATGGCGTGGCGTGGCATGGCACATACCAAAAATACAATGGCCGACAACAAATAAGAACGGAATCACAAAACAAATAAATAGTCGGCCGAAAAATTCATTTCTCTGTCTCTTTGGATGTGTGTGCGCCACCGACAACCAGGAGCAAGTGTGTTTAAAAAAAAAATAAAATATATAGAATTTCCCCCTGTCAAATATGTCAATATGCGCGCCCAAAAATGACATGACAATGAGATGATTTGAATAAACGACGTTTCAACCATATTGTCAGCCAGGAATTCACATATATGTACATACATATATGTTTATATCTATGGACCATATATATATGTATATGCAGAAGACACAGCTTGATAACTGTACATATCGGCTAAAAATAACGGCATGTTCAAGACAAATTTGTTTCAAACAAAAGGCAACGCAGCGAAGCATCAAATGCGTAAACTAAAATACTGTGCCGTGCAAAAAAAAAACCGTGAACATTATCTTATATTATTATATATTCTTATCGGGAATATCGAGAATGCCATCATTATACGCTTATTGAAATCTAAAAGAATCTGAAATTATATAATGCAATACGAGTAATTACCCATGAATAAGAATCCGATTTGGATATATTACGGGAATCAGAAGGTCCGAAGATCATCTTTGTGCCAAGTTTCATTCAAACGCTTGAACTGCAACTGCTTCTCATCAAAAATTGACATCTTTGTCTATAGTCTACAAATATCTGGCCAACTTTCGAAAACCCTCTGGCTAAGACAGCCACAGAAAAACTAGCACAAGAGTTTGTAGCAGAATCGTTTCTTTTCCCCAAAATGACGTACTTCATCTGCCGCAGCCGAATCGTGACGCAAATGCAACAACTCCCTCCACTCCAACTCTCCGCAGCGCGGAGGCAAGTGCATCTGCAGCGCCTGGTGCACGAATCCAAGAATAGATCGCGGAAGTGGAGAAGTTGGAGAAGAGAAAGAGATCTTCTCGAGATGTAGATGTAGGAATGTACTCCTTATGAGTATGCTTACCTGTCGGCGCTGCGCCCATCAGCATTGATTATAATGAGATCCGATCCCCTTTGGGTTTTTCCGAGAATTGAAGATGACACTTTTGCTGGCTAGGCAGCCGCCCCATTTATTGTTTCAAACAAAGACGGAATAGAGTAAAAATAATATATTTAGATGTCAGACCAGAGCCAAGTATACGGCACTTGTGCACGCACTCCGCAGTCCCCCCGCGCCCACTCTTAACGAGCAATTCGCCCGCCGCCCGCCGCCCACTCATGTCGGCGCACCTAATTCTCGCAAAATATATTTGCAGGGAAGCGCAACAATTTTGAAAAAAGAATTCAAATAATCGTGCATATTTTGTCATATATTTTGTGAGTGCTTTGAACGTCTCCTTCTCTAATTTACCTAATTTCTGTCCGAGTCGAAGCCAAAACTGAAATAAAAACGGTTTTCGAATGGGAATTTCTGGTTGCGTTGTCGCAGCAACAACATGTAAAATAAATAAATAAATATTTATGAATAAATTCTCGAAAAGAGCGTAATTACGTTCACGTTCGTGCACACACCGGACGAACGGTGTGAATGCTCTGCGCCTCCATAAAGTGTACGCACAAATATATTTAGTAAAAATATAAAAATATTGTTTAAATTAGAGACATCTGTGATGGGATGGGTATGGTATGGGTATGGGTTTGGGTATGGGTATGGGGATGCTATGCCAAAGGAAACACCTGCTCAAAAGTGACGTCGCTGATGTCCCACACATGTTCCGCACATTTCGAGTGACTTCATTTGCCTAGAGGGAGGACGATTTGAGAGTTAGTTAAGTTACTAAAAAAAGCCATTCAACCAACAATGCCCACCCCTCTTACTCCCCAGGAACGTGCCCTGTTCCATGTGCGTGTGGATTATCCGTTGCCATCGTCCGGAGTGCGACAAACAGTCCCAGTTGTCGGGGCCATAACGACGGGAGCGTGAGCGTGACCGTGTGTGCCTGTGTCTTTGTCTGAATCAGCCACAAAATGAAGCGCGACGTGTCCACATCGACAATTGGTCGGGACGAGGCCCGCCGTCCGCTGATGGAGGCTTACATGTTTCAGCGCCGTCTTCTGCTGGGATGCAGTATGCTGATGGTCATCTCTCTGATAATCTGGATTGTGGCCATATCAACAGATCACTGGATCATTATATCCGGCGGAACAGGTGCGTTAAAGTACTGACAGCGATTCCATCATGCCATGCTTCAAAGCCATGTGCTCTATTCAGGCATCTTCATACCGGAGTCCAGACGCTTCTTCATGTCCTCGCACTCGGGACTGTGGCGGCATTGTCGGAACACAATCGTGCCTAATGCCTTGACCAATGCGCAGGTTGTCCGAAACTTCAGCTCTATGTCATACACCTCCCAGACGAACATCAACGATGCCAAGCGCAACCTCTCACACATGGACTTCGTTAAGCAATTTGCAGAGGAAAAACTGAACGAGACGGATAGCTTCACGGAGTCGGCCCGTCGTCGCATGTTCGCGCATTGGGCACGTGGTGAAGAGGAGGATTTTCAGACGTTTCGCAATGCCTTCCGCAAGCTGGTCATGTCCACAGAGGAGAACCAGCGGCAGTTTAATGCGACAGCCATCAAGCCCATACCCATCGATCCCTTGGACGTCAATGGCATCATAGCGCGGAAGACCTTTGGCTCCGCCCTGCAGCGTGTCAAGTACAACAACACGTGGTCCTACTATGTGATACCGGAGGTGGCCCAGGAAGCTATATTCAGCAACTGGACAAACTACCCGCTGGTCGTTCGTCTCCTGGCCACCTACATTCGCGACATCAACATACCCGCCTTTGTACTTAATGATGAGCGTGTGATCCTGATACTGGTGCCGCCGCTGCCGCCGAAAAGGGGCGGGCACACAGCCTTCTACAGTTACATACCCAACCGTGAGTGAAATCCATAGGGGGATGGGATGTCGATCAACTAATCACCAAACCAAATCGTTTTTCGTACAGAGCGCTGCAAATATATCGACATGTTCCCCAACTCCAACACACTGCGAAACGAGCCCGGCTTCGACGACGAGGTGATGGGTAGGTCTTCTCCTCAACTGTGGGTTTTGACAGTCCGTAATTGGCAGTGGGTTGGTATTTCCTTTCAGACTACATCCGAACGCAGGCATCGTTTGCCTGCATCACACTGTTCGTCATGAGCCTGGGCGCCGTCTTCTCCTTCTATACGTTCATGAATCCTCGATACATGTTCAAGCGGCTGGCCGGCGGCATTCACCTGGTGGCTGCGTCCACAGCTCTGGTTGTTATCCAGGTTCTTTTCTCATCCATTGACTACACAAAGGACCACCTGTTCTATGCATATCCGGATGGTGCGGAGTTAACGTGAGTATCCACGAGAACCGAGTGGCATGTGCGTTTTTGTGGGTTTTTTGTCGCTAATAAAGCTCCCTCATCGCAGGTATGGATATGGCGTCTACTTGGCCTGGTTCACATTTGTGGATAACATTTTCTGCGGTCTAATGTTCCTGTGGTATTCTGGCAAGAAGAAGGGTGCCAAGGCGCCCAATGACGAGGTGGCCATGGCGGACGAGCCAACAATAATGGGCAGATAATAAAAGTATGCCGAAGATGATGATGGGCATTGTTTGAAGATGATAACGATGATGAAGCCCTTCTTGCGACCAAAGACCAAAGCAGCCAGCGTATGTTTGGTTTGCTTTTTGACTTAAATTTGTTATTTGTTGTTTTCTTAATAGATGTATTTAAAATGTTCGCTTTATTACGTTAAGAATGAAATAAAGATATTATTGGATTTCAGTAACTCCCAGCCGCTATGATTTAAATTCAAATATAACACAGAACTGTAATAGCTATCATGGCTACTTACTGCAACTTACTGCAAAGTCATTAAAATAAAAAAGAAAGATTATAAAACTTGTGATGCCAAAAGTCCGAATTAAAAGATAAATAAAGAGCTGTTGCGACGGCTACCCCTTCTTTGTAAATGAACGCAAAGCGGCTACGGAAAGCTCCTTGTTTGGTATGCTACCGATCAGCAAGATCGGCCAAAAGAACAGCCAAAAAACTAGTAAACTAAATAATAAATATAATCAATCATCTATTCGATGATGTGTGTACTCTTTTTGGTGGGGGGGGGAGCGTCGCTTGTCCGTTCACTGGACTTTTAATTAATCTGACACTGCGACAGAAAAAGAGAAATGGAAAATGGAAACCCTAGTGAAACGGAAAAGCGATAAGTACAGTACTGATATAGAATTGCGGAAATTCCAGGCTCTAATTAATGCAGAAACTACTCAGACCCTTTTTTAAAGGTATTTCAACGATACTTTGCTAAAACCCTTTTTTAGGAAAGATATCTATCTAGATTTTAATATTCCACCCAATATCAGAATTGGGGGATATAGTTTCCAATCCTTGACGGAGAACGATTAACCCATTGCAAGCCAAGGGGGTATTTTAATATTCAATAGAAGATAATGAAAATTGAATAATTTTAGCACAGTTCAGGTGAAAGATATTGTTCAGATATCGCAGTTCAGAGGAAATATGACATGGATCTACAAAAAGAATTTACAATCTGTAATATATGGAGGGGGGTTAAGTGGGTTAAGTTCGACTTCTTATCGATATACGAGATGCTATATTGTTGTTGAGGCACCAAAATTAAGGCAAAAACAATCAAAGAAATCGCCGTAGCAGAGAAACAAATCAAGTATTTAAAACAAGCCAGTCAAGTAGAAAATAGATTCATTAATCGGATAAAACTATGAGTGCAGGGCTGAGAGATCTAGACAGCTAGTAATATTCGACGGAATATCAAAAACGAGGAATATGAATAATAGAACTTGAATTCCCCAGTATATTTACGGTATATTCTTAATATGAGGCGGTATATTTTGGTATATTTCTGAGGGTCGGACACACTGATCGCAGCCAACTTCATTTCAACGCGTTCGGATTTTTAGGCCATTTATTTATTCGCAATTAATGCGAATGTAAATCTGAATTGTAGAGTTAATTTAGTGTGCACGAGTGCAAGGAAAAAGACTACTTCAATCTGGAGAAATTTTAACCGCGTGCGCCCATTGAACGACAGCGCGTTTAATTTTCTTTCGCATTTTTTCCTTATTTTTTCGCATCATCAGCCCCCGTCGGTGTGTTGGTGTTGGTGCACGCGAGTGTGTGTGTGTTTCTGCCGCCAATCCAAAACGGAAGCGTAAAAATGGATGTGGCTAAGCTGGATAAAATGAAGGTGGTGGACTTGCGGAACGAGCTACAAACGCGCGGTCTGGACACCAAAGGAGTCAAAGCCGTGCTCATTGAGCGCCTCCGGGCACATGTCGAAGGTGGCGGAGCCGGCGACGGAGGTAAATTTGTGTGTATGCATTGTGTGTCTGGTCTGTGCCTGTGCCTCTGTGTCTGTGCGCAAGTGTGAGTGAGTGGCTTGCCGCGTTATATTCTTGCTTTTGTTAGTGTGAGTGCCTGTGGCTCAGCGTGAATTTGTGTTGTTGTAAGTTTTCCTTATATAATGCACGAATCTTACATTGCATTTTCATTTCCATTTCCATTTTGAATTGTCACTTTTGCATCGCTGCCACATTTCCGCTACCGCCACCAGATGGCGCACCAGTCACACCAAGCCGACGTCAGCGTCGCACGCGCTCAATGTCCCGCTCTCCCTCTCCCGTTGCAGCTGCACCCGTCGCCACAGAGCCAGAGCTCGAGACCCTGGAAGAGGAAGACCAGGCAGGAGAACCAGCCGCAGCCGCCGAGAAGCCGCAATCAGAGTCGGATGTCGAGGCGGAGGCCGATTCAGCAGAGCCGGAGGCAGAGGACACAGTCGAGTCCGAAGCTGCCAATGATGAGGAGAAGCCACAAGCCAGAGAACCTGAGGAAAACGACGAGGCAGAGACAGAGGAAGCCGATGAAGCCACTACCGTAATAGGCCAAGAAGCAGACGAGCCGATGGAGCAGGCCGAAGACAATGGCAACGATGCGCAGCAGCCGCTCCAAGTAGAGCAGGCTGTCTCAGAGGAGGCCGCAGAGGTCCCAGCTGAGAAGGCTGAGCCGGCGACAAACGGCGATAGCCAGAAAATGGACGTCGATGAGGAGGAGACGCCTGCTGCCCCCAAGGCGGAAGAAGAACAGGAAAAGTCTGAGGACCAGCCTCATGAGCGTCGCAAACGCTCGCACAGTCGGTCGCGCTCCCGCAGTGGCTCCCGCTCGCCCAAGCATCGTAACAGCGGCGGAGAGAAGCGCGAGCCCAAGCCAGCTGCCGAGGAGCGCACGGTGCCAGAGGATGAGCCCACGATCGAGGAGAATAAAGTGGGACTAAGCTGGCGTAAGTATTTTACATACTATGTGAGCAGTGAGAAGAATGCCGGGTACAGTCATTATATCTCTCTTTTAGTGGACTCCGATTTGCATCTTCGCATCGATCCGACCACATTTGCTTCGGCCAAGCCCCTGACATCTGAGATTTATTCCCTGATTTGGTCTGGAGCTCGCGCCAACTACGGAGTGCGCGATGGTAAGGTCTGCTTTGAGGTGCGCCTCGCTGAGGAATCGCAGCCGGAAAATTCGCATCATTTCCGGGATGAGCCGTATGTGCGCGGCTTTCGCGTTGGCTTCTCGAAGTCGACGACGTCGCTGCTCTTAGGCGAAGCCGAACATTCCTTTGGCTACTGCGAGACCGGACGCAAGGCCAATGAGGGTGAGTTCGTAGACTATGGCAAGCCCTACCAGCTGGACGACGTCATTGGATGCTATCTGGATCTGGAGAGCGAGCCGTGCACCATCAAGTATACCCTCAATGGAGAGGATCTGGGGGTGGCATTTGAGTTCGAAAAGGGCATCCTGGGCGAGGAGGAGGCCCTCTTTCCGCATATTGTGACCAAGGGCTACGAGTACACGGTCAACTTCTCGGATGGTGAGCAGCTGCTGGTGAACGCTGAGAGGCCAACGCGCAAGCGCCGCAAGCATCGCAAGGAAGAGGATAAGGACGACGACAAAGATGATAACGATGGCGAAAAGTGGAAGGTTCTGGACGAGGCCACCGCCGACGACGATGAGGTCGAGAAAAAGGATGATGATGCGAAGACATCTTCGGAAAAGGCCGATGAGGAGGATTCTGATAAACGAGAGAAATCCGAAGAGGAACAAAAACCGGCACCAAAGGTAGAGACAGAAGCAGAGGAAGAGGCAGAGGCAGAGATCACAACAGAAGATGTTGAAAAGAAGCCAGAAGCTACTGAAACTGTGGAAACAGGTTAGTGGATGCATTCTTCTTCTAATAAAACCAAATATTTTGAACACATTTTAATTACAGCTGAGCCATCGTCTACTGAAACCTCTGGGGAGACAGAAGCAGTTTCGAATGGCGATGCCAACGCTGAGAAGGCAAGTGAGGAGGCACCATCAGAGGAACAGAAATCCTCGACCGCCAATGATGAAGAGGACGACGATGGACCCTCGCCCAACAAGCGCATCAAGACCGACGAAGACTCCGAAAAGACGGAGACTGCGAAGGAAAAGGAAGAGGATAAGTCACAGTCGCGTGATGATGAGTACGAGGAAGTGGTTCCCGAACCCAGAGATACAGTCGCTCTGCTGTCGGACTACGTGCTGATTGGCCTGGTGGCTGTGGAGCAACTGATTGCCGGACCACAACGCGCCGGTTCGCGCAAGGAGTGCGAGGTCATTCTTCTGGTGGGTCTGCCCGGTGCCGGCAAAACCCACTGGACCCACAAGCAGGTGGCAGATAACGCTGACAAGCGGTACGAGGTCATTGGACCCGATTCCATCATAGCCAAGATGACGGTAAGTCTCACAGGGCACCCCACAACCCTCAAACACCCAAATAAGATTCCATTCAAAAGGTGTCAAATTCTCATCCATTCCGTTGTCTGCTTAGATCGATGGCGCCTCTCGCAAGACGGTGCACAAGGGCCGTTGGGATAAGGTGCTGGAGATATGCTTGAATAGCTTGGGAGCCCTAGAAGATATCGCCATGAAGCGGCGTCGCAATTTCATCCTCGATCAGGTAAAACATACAGACACCCTACAGACACAACCCCCAAACACACACACACACACACCACACACACACATACATACACAAACATAAACACAAAGATTACACGGAGAACAACGAACGATACAACAAGAAAAACAATAACAAAAAACGAAACAAGCGAGAATTATACGTTGATGATGAATTGGCACCCGCCCAGCCATGCAAGTGGCGCCTAGGGGCGTTGCGAATGTGGGGTCTGGTTCCTCCGGGAATGAGGCCCCACCTCTCCACCGACATCTCTCTTCACAAACGAAGACGCGCGACTCTGTTACCATTACTTTTTCGTTTGTTCTGTACATTTGAATACGCATTTGATTGCTCATTGCTCGCACGAAAGGTAATCCAAAGTGCCCTCCCGCCCCCCGCTGCGGAGTGGGAGGGCGCCGCCAACTGCCTAGCCGGCAGGCAGGTACGTCCTAGACGTGTAAGTCAATCCGATAATTAGTGTCTCTAAGTATGTACGATGCCAGTAAGTATGTGCCAGAGTGTGTACCAATCAGATCTGTATTATTAAGTCTTACTTAGGTGCAACAGTTGACGGGGCAGTGTTTGAGGAGAGGGAAGTGTAAGAGAAGGGAGAAGGAGGAATGTTGAGATGGCAGGAGAAGGAAGAGTGAATGAGGAGGAGAAGAAGGAAGGAAGATGGAGCGTGCGGCATGGAAGCCACTGTAAGTAAATAAAAAACATACACAAAAACCAAATCTAAATCCGATCAGCGACTCGACTCGGTCGCATTTGTTCGTCTACAATCTAATCACATATGTATATGTATACTATACGTATTAGTACCTACTACTATCTCTCTACTCTCTACTCTCTCTCTCTAAATGCCAACTATCTCATATATATATATGTATGTGTATCTACAGAGAGAGCTATGCGATGCTGCTTCAGCCGATAACAACCAACAGAGCACCAACAACCACACCACTTGTACCTTTACTTAAAATATTATCCCCCTACCCTCACCCCCCATATATATATATATGCAATCATTAGTCAACTGTTGTTAGTTGTTGTTAATAGGGCCCCCGAGGCCCCGTCCTAGGTATTATATGAGTACAACCCCCGCACCCTAATCCGCCCGGTACTCCTCCCTACTCCCTGGCGGAGTGGAGTGCAGTGCAGTGGAGTTTGTGTGTGTGGGTGTGAGTGAGTGACCTTGTGACAGGTATGTGTTAGCTTGTAAGCGCCATAACTGAAACCGGAGTTGGTGTCTCCCGACGATAAACGGCGACTACGTCTGCGTTTCCCGGGGTTTGCATCGTCCTGCAACAACCGAATCATCAACGTGTTTCGTTTCTCACCGACTATCCAACAAAACTACAACAACTACAACCAACCATCCCCAAAACCAACAACTCCAACAACAACTGGCAGACTACAATCTATTCAAAACCCCAACCAACCAAACGATCAACTATATACTTGTAGACGAATGCCTATGCCTCGGCCCAGCGACGTAAAATGAAGGGTTTCAACGACTTCAAACGCATTGCGGTCGTTTGCATACCCGGCGAAGATGAGTTGAAACGTCGGATCGCCGAAAAAGAGGAAAAGGGAAATGCTTTTACAGTTAAAGAATCAACAATTAATAACTTACGAGGTAAATATTGTCCACCACACATGGCAACGAATTGAAACAATTGACAAATATCCAGATAATGTACGACTGTGTATCTATATATACATATACATACATACATACTACCCTACTTTAAGGAGGCATTTATGTACAAAAAAAAGAAATGAAAAGACTATGCAATACAATTTGTTATGTAAAGTATTTAGTTTGTAAGCAGCTGCATTTTATGTATATCTGTACGTAATTGTAACTGTAAGACTCTACAGATATCTCGCATTCGCTTATAATTTCGATTTTATTATGATTTACTTTATTCATAAATCTATCTATCTATAATGTCTTATGCAATCCCAACAAACCCCGTTTCCCCAAAACAACTGGGAAGCAACGTGTGCGAGCGCCTTTTCCTCAAAAAACTTTGTTTGTCTAAAGAAAAAAAGATTTAATTTTCCCCTCCCTCAAGGAGAAAGGGATCTCTCATTCAATTACAGTGAAATAGGCCTAGTAAACAACAGGTTGAACTCCAGCACAGCCTGTGCTGCTGCGGTTGCTTCTTTGAGTTCTAGAATCTCCCTCTCTCTCAAGTAAATCAACAAGTTTTCGCCTTCACACGGCTCCCACAGTTGTCCCACATCCTCTATTCCAGTCCCGTCCTGGCCTCTTACCTTATATAATGTGTAATGTGTATATTGATAACACGTAAATCTCACACAGCATAAACTGCAGTCATAATTGTAATGCCAAATCACTCTTTTTGCAGCCAACTTCACTCTGCCCTCGCTGGAGTTTGGCTGGTTCGATGACATAATCTACACGGAGCTGAGCGGCGACGAGGCCAAGAGCGAGGTGAAGAAGTACAACGAGAAGGGCAAGAAGGCTATCGATGCGGACAGGTCCAGGGACAAGCGATCTCGGGGCGGCCGCGACAATTACCGACGTGACGAGCGCAACCGCAATCGCTACAACGATGATCGTCGCCGGGAATATGGCGGACAGCGACACGAAAGCCGATGGAATGACTCGAGGCGCGGTGGCGGTGGAGGCGGCGGCGGTGGCGGTGGCGGTGGCGGCGGAGGTTACTCCAGCAACAGTGGCGGTGGCGGCGGGGGCAGCCGTGGCTATGACAATCGCCGGACCAGCTATGGAGGTGGCGGCGGAGGCGGGGGCGGTGGTGGCCAACAGAACTGGATGCAGAACAATCGCAGGAGCGGCTACGATGACCGTGGCTATGGAGGTGGTGGCGGTGGCGGCGGTGGTGCCGGAGGCGGCAGTCGTGGCTATGACAACCGTAATCGTGGGTACACTGGTGGCAGCGGAGGTGGGGGCGGAGGAGGCGGCGGCCAGCAAAACTGGATGCAGAACAACCGCCGAAGCGGGTACGATGATCGCGGATACGGTAGCTCTCGAGACTATCGCGATCGAGATCGCGGCAATGATCGCAGCCGAATAGGTAGTACGGATCGGAATCGGGGAAGCAGCCAGAGTAGCTACCGCTCCGGAGGAGGCACTCATCAACAACGGGATTTTCGGCCTGGCCACCGCGACACCAAAGAAGATAGTCGCGGTGGCTATGAGCGGTCAGCTGCCCAATCTGTGCCTAAGTATGGCAATAATTCGGCCGGAAGTGGCGTAGGAGGAGGTGGCGGTGTTTACGATCAGTACAAGCAGCAAACGAGTGGAACAGCCGGCGGCGGCAAGGTGAGTGGTGTGATAAGTCGCCACCGACTTTCTGCTAATTCACGATTTATTCTTTGCAGTCCTCTCTAAGCGGCAAGTGGAGCACCTATACCCAGCAGCAACAGCAGCTGCATCAGACAGGAGTCTGGCAGCAGCAACAGCAGCAGCCGTCACAACAGTACCCACAGCAGCAGCAGCAACAGACCGCCGGCCAGCAACCATATTGGGGATATAATCAAATGCAGGGTGCGTACGGAGAATAGTTATCAATCCGCATAGATGAAGCAACTAAAATGTTGTCGTTTTTATTTTAGCTGGTTATGGAAACCAGCAGCAGCAAGCCTGGCAGGGTGCCGATCCACAGCAACAACAACAGTGGATGTCCTGGTGGCAGGTAAGCAAAGACATTCATTCGTTTCGGCCCTCGAAAGAAGACTAAATGAAATGCACTTGAATTCTCTTCCCCTCCAGCAACAGGCACAGGGCTCTGGTGGAGCAGCGGTCGGTAATGCCAGTGGAGGCGCGAGCGGCAGTGTAGGAGGCGTCGCTGGCAATAATGATGGCGGTGCCACCAATCATTATTGGTCTCAATATTCATACTCCACACAGTCCAATTCTGGCGCCGACAAGAAGTAGCAGAAAGCGGCATACTGCACTCCCGCACCTCTGTCCGTCTGTCAACAGGCAAATCTTCATTTGGACAGAAGCAAACAAAAAATGAACTAAACTAAACTTTATATGATAGTTTTTAAACATTAACAAACCGATTAAAACAAAAATAAACCTTAGTTTGGCCAGTTTTAAGCGTCTGGCCGTTTGGGCTAGTCCAAACCACCACAAAAGGCAACCATACCCGATCTTGCGACACACAAAACATAATACTAAACTGTGTACTATGAAACAGACTCCAGATACTATTTTATTTCATATTGGTTAAATGTAGTCTACGACATCCACATCCACCTCTATATTCGGTTTCTATTTTCCAACGGGCATTTGTCTTTTGCTCCCTTAGAGCAATACACAGAAACATGATTTTAAATTTTTGGCAGTACACAATCTCTAGACAGTACAATTTGTTCTAACGTTTTATTACGATTATTGTTTTAAATTGATGAAACAACATAAACAGTTGGAAGACAACTATAAGCAAGGAAAGTTTAACAAATAAATCTATGCATTGAAAGCGACTTAACCAAAAATGTTTAATTATTATTGCCGGAATGGTAATTGCTGACGGACCAAGAACTTAGCTCGCTCAAAGGTCCCGTAGTTACATGAGGGCGGCGATTTGGGACATTTGATAAGACGTTTTATCAGTATATTTGGGGAATATTTTGCGTGATTAAACAAAAAATGTCGATAGGAAATTTTTGTTGGCTTTGTAGAAAGAAACAAATGTTTGTTTATCTCTATTCAAATTCAATATATTTTCAACTGCCATCGTAGAGGGTATTTTGCTTCTTTAAACGATTTGAAATTGATTTCTTTTTCCAAGAAAAACGAAAATCCATTATTAAATGTGAATTAGGCAGGGAATTCGAATTATTTACTGCTGTGGTCGCACTCGACCAGGCACAGTGACCGATAGAAATATAAGCTGTACTTTTTCTTTCTAGACGAACTGATAGCAGCGCTCGGAAATGAAGATAATTATATTTTGAAGGTACAGTTTGGTAAGACTTGGTGTTGGTTAACATTTAATTTTAGCAAAAATGGTGCCATTACCAACACTACAATGATTGTTTGTTACGACCATTCACACATAATTTGATTTGAATCAAACCAAAATCAAACTAAAATCTATGACTGGAATACCACAGATATTTTTGTTCAGCTGATTGCGCCGTGCGGCACACTTCTGTGCACGCTTTTATCTAAAATATCAGCCACTAGCGACACGATCATTAGATTAGCAAGGTAATGATAGTATATTAACCGTACATAATTCAGCTTGTAAGTATATTCGTGCGCATACAAATTTGCTATAGAACTTCGTATCGGTGTCTAAATAATGTACATTCATACATAAAATATGTGCAGATGTACTCGAATTGCGATAAGAAAGCGTCGTTTGGATGACACATACCACAGTCAGAAATTAAGGCGGTTTCAATTGATTTTCCACAGAAAGAACTGAGGTGAACCTGACAAAATGGCGGTGATTCAATTATTCAACGAAATTGGGACCATCTTTCGGAATGTGAGTATGCCAACGCCTATAATTTGTATACCTTCGTCGTCATGCGATAACCATTGCCTCTTGGGACAGACACCCACGTTTGCACTTGTTCTAGAAATATTTCTGCTCATTACCGTCATCTGGCTGCTGCTCCATAAACGGGGCGGTGGACGGCGCCGTCGCTTTACCAAAGAGGAGGAGGACTTCATAATTGAGAACTATGAGCCAGAACCCTTGGTGGGTGAAACTGATCCAGATCATCCCTTGCTGCGCACCCGTTTGGTGGCGTCCAAGGTGGGCAAGCGCATAAACGTCGATGGACACGATTGCCTCAACCTGGGCTCGCACAACTACTTGGGTTTCCTTGAAGACCAGGACATTCTGGAGGAGGCGTGCAAGTCTCTGCGCAAATATGGTGTCGGATCGTGTGGTCCTCGCGGTTTCTATGGAACTATGGATGTGCACTTGGAGCTGGAGGAGCGTATTGCCAAGTTCATGGACCTCGAGGAAGCTATTGTGTATTCCTATGGCTTTTCGACGGTGGCCAGCGCCATTCCCGCATACGCCAAGCGTGGCGACATTATATTTGTGTAAGTAATTTTTGAAAATTGGCTATATGTTGGGTTTTCAACAGCTCCTCTACCCTTCCAGAGATGAAGGTGTCAACTTTGCCATTCAAAAGGGATTGGATGCGTCTCGCAGCACGATCGCATTCTTTAAACACAATGATGTCAAGGATCTTGAGAGGCTGCTCGTCGAGCAGGAGAAGCGTGATCAGAAGAACCCCAAGAAGGCTCTCAAGACGCGTCGATTTCTTGTTGCAGAGGGCATCTACATGAATACGGGCAAGATTTGTCCGCTTCCCGAGCTCGTGGCTCTGCGCAAGCAATACAAATTGCGTATTTTCATCGATGAGAGCGTTTCGTTTGGCACACTTGGCAAAGGAGGACGAGGTGTCACCGAGCACTTCAATATCGATGTAAGTGAAGGACTTTTCTTTGAGAAACCAAACTTATCTCGTCTTTTCCATTAGCGGGACGAAATCGATCTGATATCCGCTGGTATGGAGGGATCCATGGCCACCATTGGCGGCTTCTGCGTGGGCTCACATTTCATAGCCGAGCATCAGCGTCTCTCCGGCCTGGGCTACATATTTTCCGCTTCACTGCCGCCCATGCTGACCCAAGCTGCCATTTCTGCCCTCGATCGTTTCGAGCGGGAGCCGAAAATCTTTGAGCAATTGCAGGCCAAAGCCCAGTTGTTGCATCAGATCTTTTCGCGTTTCTCCAAGCTGCACCTGTACGGCGATGAGTTGTCCCCCGTCAAGCACTTGTATTTGGCCATTCCCGGAGAAAACTTCGATGCGGAACGGAAGCGCCTCATAGATGTTGCCGACAAGGTATTGTTGCTCCTCGTGCTGTATATTCAAAATGTAGTCTAACATTATCCCCATCCGCAGTGTATTGCTCGAGGCGTGGCGGTCGTGGAGGCAGCCTACCTGCAGAATAGGGAACGCAAGCCAGTGCGTCCTAGTATACGAGTTGCCGTGAACCGTCTGCTGGAAGAGGCGGAGATTTCCGCCGCTTTTGAGATCATCGAGAATGTTAGCAGCGCAGTCCTTTAGAGCATACATGGAGGATTTCTTGAGTGTGTTTAGTATTAATGTTAATTGTATCTGGATTGTAGTCCTAATCTTACGCACTTTCGAGTACAATTGAAAACTTTATGATCAGTATGGAATATTGTAGTTCGACTATGATGAACACCCTCCACTTGCTTAATTTTCCAGCTTCGACCAGCATTGCACTACATTTTAATGGCTTTTCTTGTTGGTGGTGCATGGAAAAGACCTTGTTTTCTTTATTAAAGTAGACTTTCAAACATACTACTCGTATACTTGTTTGTAAGAAAATGCCAGGCACTTGACGACAACAGCATTATCTCATCCAATTTGCATATAACGACGCTGCGATGCCAGTTCAACTATGTCAACCGTAAAGGCAATCATCAATCACGGGAAATTAGTCTATATATACTAAACATACTCTGTTATCAGGCGGAAAAACATGCAATGTGCAGCATTGCTTTGTTGTTTATATGCGCGAATCAAAAGAAAAAGAAAACTTGGGATAACAGCTGTTTTGGACGCTACAAAAGCTCGTCGAGCGAGAAAGAAGCAAAGCTTTTGTGTGGGCTTGCAGGCTGATAAAAAAGCACAGTACAGTTCGTCGCCGTCGGTCGTGGAAACTCTTTCTCTGTGCTCTGTTCTCCGTTTTCATCTTCTGATTTTTTCGCCGACATGGGCGACGCCATGAAAGTTAAGGTTAAGGACATCGAGACACTATTCTCAACGGATGGCTACTTGAGGCCTTTCGAGCGTGAGATCCGACGACGGTAAGTAAGTCCGCCCGCTGCCGGCTGTAGGCTGACGGTCATGTAATCCAAGGTTGGCGCCGGCTTTATGTGCGCTGCTGATAAGCCCCATCCTCCGGTCTGTTGTCCAGTGCCGGTCGCAGATCAGATGCATAATCATATCAGTTGCATTGGCCTGCAGGCTTGAGCGCCATGCAGTTGGAAAAACTGTGTTCGCAATGTCATTAGAAGGTCACCGGTGATTGTTGCCTCCGTGCGTGTTTTTTTTTTTTGTATATAATATACTATACATTTTATATTTATCTTAATTAACGGACAGGAGTACAGGGAGTACCCCCGCGGTCTGCGGTACTGCCGCAAAGTATTGCTTCGCAGTGGCGTTCTTCTCTCTAGCGTTCGCATCACGCTAGAGGCGAACTCCGCAGCCGCTTCCCCACACCTTCGGGTCTGCCAGCATCAGCGGTACCAGAGTCTCGGTACTGACCCTAGACCCTGCTGCTGCCTCCAGTGTCTGACCCTCATGGTCAAACCTGTGGCAGTCGAAGAGGACGTGACCAGCGTCCTCCTCAATGCCTATGCCACACTCGGGGCACCATCCTTTATGGGGTCGGAAACGATTCATTCACACATCCACTTTTACCACAAATCTAATATACCCCAATACACATTTTGAGTATCGGGTATAAAAATCTTGTTCCGTTCGGGAGTTATTAATTTTGCCCAACAAAAGTGGTCGTTCGGACCATAGTGTATCTGTTGGATTCGCAGCGTGTTACCGGCGTGTTTGCAGCATGAATGAGATGATTTTGGCCTTGGCCGCTGACGCTCACGCCTTTGCGGGCTTGTGGCCGAAATTGTGTCAAAGTCAGGGCTGCGCGCTATGCGATCTTTATTTTATCATCGCAGATGCAGATCTCAACTGTTTGGCGTTTGATTCTTTGCAGACATGGCGTACTCCAGGAGTGGCTGGACAAGATCAACCAAGGCGATGGCGGAATGGACCAGTTCACGCAGGGATACAAATACTACGGCCTGCACTTTCAGCCGGACAACTCGGTGATTGCCCGGGAGTGGGCACCGGGGGCCAAGAATGTCTATCTGGCAGGCGACTTCAGTAAGTGGGACGCTTTTCGCAGCTGTCACCAACAGAACTAATGATTTCCCATCCCCACCTCACAGATAACTGGCACTGGGAGTCGCATCCCTTCAAGAAACTTGAGTTTGGCAAGTGGGAACTGCATCTGCCCCCCAATGCGGATGGCAGTCCACAGATCAAGCACCTGAGCGAGATTAAGATCATCATTCGGAACCATTCTGATCACTTGCTGGATCGCCTGTCGCCCTGGGCCAAGTATGTGGTGCAGCCACCAAAGGAGGCCAACCAAGGGGTTAACTACAAGCAGTACGTGTGGCAGCCACCAGAATCGGAGCGCTACCAGCGCCAGCATTCCCGTCCAGCCAGGCCCAAGTCCTTAAGGATTTACGAGTGCCATGTGGGCATTGCCTCGCAGGAGCCGCGCGTGGGCACCTACGACGAGTTCGCCGATCGCATTGTGCCCCGCATCAAGCGGCAGGGGTACAACTGCATCCAGGTGATGGCCATCATGGAGCACGCCTACTATGCCAGCTTTGGCTACCAGGTGACCAGCTTCTATGCCGCCTCCAGCCGCTGCGGCAACCCAGAACAGTTGAAGCGAATGATTGATGTTGCCCATTCCCACGGGCTGTACGTCCTGTTGGATGTCGTCCACTCGCATGCCTCGAAGAATGTACAGGATGGCTTGAACCAGTTTGACGGCACCAATAGCTGCTTCTTCCACGACGGAGCCCGCGGCGAGCACTCTCTGTGGGACAGTCGTCTGTTCAACTATGTGGAGTACGAGGTGCTGCGCTTCTTGCTGTCCAACCTGCGCTGGTGGCACGACGAGTACAACTTTGATGGCTACCGCTTCGATGGCGTCACCTCAATGCTGTACCATTCGCGAGGCATTGGCGAGGGCTTCAGCGGCGACTACAATGAGTACTTTGGCCTGAATGTCGACACGGATGCTCTCAACTATCTGGGGCTGGCCAATCATATGCTGCACACGCTGGACCCCGAAGTCATCACCATTGCGGAGGTAAGTCAGTCCCTAGCGAACCCTGGCGACATCTTTCACATGAATATCCTCTGTAGGATGTCTCGGGAATGCCGACGCTGTGCCGTCCCGTCTCGGAGGGCGGCATTGGCTTCGATTATCGCCTGGGCATGGCTATACCGGACAAGTGGATTGAGCTGCTCAAGGAGCAGAGCGACGACCAATGGAGCATGGGGGACGTAGTCCACACCCTAACCAATCGCCGCTGGATGGAAAATACGGTGGCGTACGCAGAGTCGCACGATCAGGCCCTGGTCGGGGACAAGACCATTGCCTTCTGGCTGATGGACAAGGAGATGTACACGCACATGTCGACGCAGTCGGACTCCAGCTTGATTATCGATCGTGGCCTGGCACTGCACAAGATGATACGCCTGATCACACATGCCCTCGGCGGAGAGGCCTATCTGAACTTCATGGGCAATGAGTTTGGACATCCCGAGTGGCTGGACTTCCCCCGCGTGGGCAACAACGACTCGTACCACTATGCCCGTCGGCAGTGGAACCTGGTGGACGACAACATGCTGAAGTACAAATACCTCAATGAGTTCGATCGGGCCATGAACGAGGCTGAGCAGCGCTACGGTTGGCTGCATTCCGGACCCGCCTACGTCAGCTGGAAGCACGAGGGCGACAAGATCATCGCCTTTGAGCGTGCCGGACTGGTCTTCGTCTTTAACTTCCATATACACCAGAGCTTTACTGGCTACCGCGTGGGCACCAACTGGGCGGGCACCTATCAGGCGGTGCTCTCCTCAGACGATCCTAGGTTTGGCGGCCACAACCGCATCGATGGCAATGTTAAGCATCGCTCCGACCCGGAGGGATACGCTGGTCGTTCCAACTTCATTGAGGTCTACAGCCCATCACGTACGGCCGT
Organism: Drosophila persimilis; assembly: GCF_003286085.1. Lineage (NCBI taxonomy): Eukaryota > Metazoa > Arthropoda > Insecta > Diptera > Drosophilidae > Drosophila > Drosophila persimilis. Next base: position 13,810,391 of record NW_020825289.1, read on the forward strand.
AGTCTATGCCCGCGTCAGCGATTAAGCTCGATAGGCATCAAACTCAGATCACTAAAATTATTAATGCCTAAACGAATTTCAATGCTAGTAATTAGACTTTGGTTATGTTCCGAATCGAATCGGGAAAGCTACTACTGAAATACATATATACACCCTGAGGTATAGTTTTCTAAAAAAAAAACAAAAAAGGTTTCCGTTTTTCAAAAAGCACGATCATATGAGGGGTGTCGTAGGTCATTATATACGACTTTTCAATCAAACCAGACTGATCTTTACATAGATTAGTAGTGTAATTACGAGGCAAAAATGTGATTTATAAAGCCATTAAATCGTTAGGGTGAAAGGTAGACTCTTTCAGTTGCTAGTTTCCATGCGATCGTGATGATGATCGTTCTTCTCTGTTTGCTGGTGGTTTTCCCAAAGGTACGAATCTTTATTTTTTCACGCGCTATACCGATTCAATTCTAAGGACTCTCTTTGGCAGGGATGTATACCCGAATTGGTACTGAAAACAACAAAAATTGAATGCAAAACAAATCCGAAGTTCGTGGAAAATGTCACATGTTACCTCAAGGCGGTAACTTGGGAGAAGTCGCTTGTTCAAATGGACTGTCATCTTAAAGAACCCTTAAGGAATCCAACCGTAAGAAGGAATACTAATTTTTAGTGAATAACATCTGAGAAAAGTTTGCTTGCAGGTACATATGAAGCTATATAAAAAGGACTATAACAACCAGTATAAACCATTTCTGGCGAATGTTGCGTTTAACTTGTGCGACTTGATAGCTGGGCAGGCTTTCCTACCCTACGGCCTATTGATGTGGAAAACATTGAACAAGTTCACGAATGCCAACCACTCTTGTCCTTTTGTTGTAACTAGCACCACAGATTTCTTCCTAGGGACTGAATAACTCTATTATAAACTATTGTAGGGTCATCTCTTCGCGCGGGACATGGTTTTCGAAACCAGCAATTTACCGTCATCCATTCCAATGGGTGCATACTGGATATCCTCGACATTTTTCGAAACCTATTCGGAAGGGAGCAAAGCGAGCTATGGCACTGTTAATTGGTATTGGGAGATCATGCGAAACAAGAGGAAACCAAAAACAATTAAGGGTAAAAGAACTACATTGACCGTCGTGATGGTTTGAATTTAAATTTAAATGTGTACCAAGCATTACCTGATGTTTCAATTAAACACATCTGGCAGCGCTGTCAACCAGCGACCATCTGTCGCGTGATTTATCGAAGCACTGCCATCTCAATTGCGGAACAAAACAAAGCCGCCAAGTCCCTCAGTACTGTAGCAGTGAAATTTGAAACCAGCAGTGAAACCAGAGCCACCAAAATGGACAATCTGGCTGCCACGGCTGACGGAGCTTCTATTTATTCGCGTACACTCGTGTTCTTGAAATGAAAGCATTCATGCCGAACCAACATATCAGGGAGATGTCAGTGAGCGATCGTTCACGAGTGAACTGTTTTAAAATAGGGCTTTTAAATGCTTTAATATGTTCAGTATAAATCAGTTCTGGCCATGTACTTCATAGCACTTGTGGGTATGCATAGTAAGTATAGTCTGTGTAATTCGTAGTTTTCAGAAAATAATTAATTCCGCAATTTGTGGACAGCTCTGTGAACCGTCTGTTATTTATAAAATGAAGAATATCGAATGTTTGGGATGGCGACTACTTCCTACTTCTCGGCGAACCCCTCGTGCAACATAAAGCCCATCAACTGGAACAAATCTGTCGCCAATATGGATGTTGATCTGTTGAAGCCCTTGCCTAATATCTCTGTAAATTATGTTACCTCAATCGGCCCCCAAATCATAACTAATTGATTTTGCTAACTAAGGTACGGATTCAGCTCTTTAAAAGGGACTACAGACCATGCCGGTGGCATTGTTTGGTATGTCCAGTCTATGATACCAGTGATGAGGAAGAATAAAAACTGAATCGTTTTTTATGTTGTAATTTGTTAAATAAATGTGGTTTAAATCGGTTTATAATGTTACCCAAGCTGTGAAGACCAGCTTTGCGTATAATTTAATGTAATTAACAACTAAATTTACATTTAAATATCGTTTAATTGAGAAAAGTAAATTGATTTTTAAATGGAAAACTATATTCACATACGCATCTCGAAATCGGATTTTAGTTTCAATAATGCGTTTGTCAGTGGCTTTACTTGTTGGCGCCTTGCTGATCTGGAGCGTGGTAAAGTAGTTGTTAGATAATTGTTGTAAATAAGGTTTATTTGAACATGTATATTTACTTTAAGTTCTGCGAACCTAAAGTAATATATAAGACGACGAATTTAGAATGCTTCACCATTCCAATGCTCACTGGTAATGCCTCGTGCATCCTGAAGGCCATAAACTGGAATATGGCCGTGGCCCAGATGGATGTGTATTTTCTGCAGCCTGTGAACAATATGACGGTAAGCGAAAGCTGCAACATTTTCCTGTAACTTGAACGCCATAGCCATTGATCTAACTTTTCCGATTGCAGGTTCGTATAAAAGTCTTTAAACGAGACTACAGCAATAAGTATCATCCGTTTTTGGTGGATGTTTTGGTTAATCTATGCGACATTATTGGCCGAAGAAATCATAGCCCTTATGGAAAGTACATGTGGAATCTGCTCAAACGTTATACCAACTTCAATCACTCATGCCCGTTTTTGGTAAGATCGAAAACTGTAACTCTATAGCTGGCATCTTCATGTGACTTTTTATTTCAGGGCTACATGTTTGCACGTGATTTATTCATAGATGAGAGTGTTGTGCCTATTAAGCTGCCATTGGGCTACTACCAAGTTTCATTGACTTCGTTTGAAAACTACAGAGACAAGCCACCCCTATGTCTGGGTACGATCAAGTTCTATGCCCAGTCCATGATTCCAGTGACGTCGAAACGAAATAGAACCAAGCCAATGAACAGAACCAATATCCAGGATACGCTGCAAACCGCCATTATACCCGTACAAATTGGGAATTAAGTGAAATATGAATTGAATATGTTGCATGAGAAAACTTTTTTCGACTTCATTTAAATCGCTTTATAATGTTACCTGTGAAGACCTGTACGTATAATTGAATGTAGATAACAACTAAATGTACATTTAAATATCGTTTAATTGCGAAAAGTAAATTGCTTTTCAACTGGAAACCTATATTCACATACGCATCTCGAAATCGGATTTTAGTTTCAATAATGCGTTTGTCAGTGGCTCTACTTATTGGAACGTCGTAAAATAGTTGTTAGATAATTGTTGTAAATAAGGTTTATTTGAACTTGTATATTTGGTACCCAGTCCATGGTTCCAGTGACATCGAAACGAAATAGAACGATGCCAATGAACAGAACCAATATCTAGGACACGCTGCAAGCCGCCATTATACCCATACCAATTGGCAATTACGTGGAATATGAACTGAATATGTTGCCTGAGAAAACTAATTTCGACTTTATGTAGTTAAGTGCCAGCCGACACCAGCAGATGGCAGAGTCTCCTGTCTCTGGCGGCTTCTGTTTTTGGTTGATGACGGTAAGCTTTTAAATTTTTAAAATTGTATTTTATTGTTTATAATAAATATATATATTTATATACGTAAATTAATATTAGTTTAAGACTCGTTATTATACATATTGTAGGCTGCTCAAGATGCTGATTTTTATTCGCTTTCTGTTTAGCTTCGTTTATCGTTAGACCTTAATCTAGAAGTATATCTTACAAGAAGTGCAACTCTCTTTTCATATTTGTTTGTTTTTGTGGGTCTTAGACTACAAGTTTTATATACGTTTTTCAATCATTGTCTTCCATTAATGTTAGCTATTTTATGTAATGGTGTAGGTAGGAGGTGCTTAACTGTAATTTAGGTGTAGGGGTTTATTAATCATATGAAAAATACTTTTTAGCTTTAAGTATCGAGTGGGGCAGGGTAGGGTCGGAGTTCACAACTTAAAAGTAGGTTCGGTCAGTGCTATGCTTGAATTCTCTTACTCTTAAATGAATGGCATAACAGGATTGCAAATAAAACATACATATAAATGTATAATATTTCACGTAAAGAATATGCAACATGAAACAGCTAAAAGAAACCATAATGACAAGGGACGACGCGACGCGGGCTATATGAATACGCATGGGATATCGGTTAACAAAAATAAATAAATAGACTGTGAACTTAGTGACGAAATACTAGATGAAATAGGCCTTCTTTTCTATTTCTTGATACGTAAAAAGGAACAAAATTATATTCGTAGCTATGCATTCGTATCTCTTCTATTCAGAGTAGTGCATACATACATATACTAGTCAGAAATGAATACGATACAATGCTACTCTCGTAAATTAGGCTAAACATATTCCGCCGCTCCATTCGGGCAGCGGGGGTAATACGAGTAGTTACAACTGGTTTGGGTGTGTGTCTCGTCTTTGCACTTAATGTTTAATGCTAGCTTAGTCGTATAAATAATTTAAATGTAAGATGCTCTTAAGTTTTTTCTTGAAATGTACATATTTGATTCCTTTACAACGCTGTGTCTGTTATTTGTGTGTGTGTGGGTGTGTTGAACAACATTTGATTTTCCCTTTTTCGATTATATGTATAAAAATAAATTTTCTATGCACATCCAACATTGTAGTAATATCAAAGTTTTTTTAGCTTGGCTTTTTGTGAGTGTTTCTTATACTGATTCTATTGCCCTATATCCCAAATTGCTCTTTCCCTTCCCCGTGCCCCATGGGTGGCCAAATGCGACGATTTCAATCGAGAACTGGGAATCTCTAGCAAACTGTTGCTGACGAGCCAAGGCTTAACTATGAAGTCAAAGCCTTGCCGCATGAGCAACACCATTTTTGGATCTGTGATACATTTGCTCAATCAACTGGCGATTCTTAGAAGAAATAAGTGGTCGGCATTATGGTGGCACTGTTCAAAAATCGACCCATTTGGCCACCCATTAGCCCCTACGCGGCAAACAGCTGGGCAGCAGCAGCAGCAGCCGCCTGTTGCTGTTGTTGCTGCTGCTGCTGGTGGTGCTGTTGCTGCTGCTGGGGCGCTACGTTCGCCATTATGGGAATGGCCGTGCCGTCGGCCGTCAGGAGCAGGGTCTGCGTGGGCGCCGCCGAGGTCTGAGGTGCCGGTTCGGCCATAGCCACGTTGCCCGGCAAGGCGATGAGCTGATGCTGGCCGGCCTTGTTCGGATGCGGCACCTGGGTGGCTGCTATGATGCTGCCATCGGCCGACTGCAGCAGGATCGTGTTGGGTGGCAGATTTAGGTAAGTAACCGTTCCGTTGGAGCTCACAGTTTGCAGCTGCAGCGGCGGCTGTTGTGGGGCCGAGGTGAGCAGCAACTGCTGGGCCGCCGGGGCAGTCGCTGCCACTGGCGGTGGTACTGAATGGCATGGGCTGTTCAGGTCGAGGCCATCGTTGTCGGCCGTCGTCCCATCATCCTCCAGTTCGGGCTGCTCCTCGCAGTGCTCTTCGTCGATGATCTCCTCGACCAGATCATCCTCGTGCACCTCCTCGATGAGCTCCTCTTCGTTCTCAATGTAGTTGCCAGCATCAGCGGTGGAGCTTGACGCATTGACGCCCCCTGGGGGTGAGGGTGTGGGCGTGGGCATGGCCAGGTAGTTGTCCCCAGACTTGGCAGTCAGGGCCGTGCCCTTGGGAATACGGAACTTGCGCAGGATTTGAGCGGTGGAAGAGGAGAGATCATCGTCATCCTCTAGATCTTCGTCGAGCTCCTCATCCTCCGCTAGCTCCGCCATTTGTTCCGCCTCTTCGTCAGTCAGTTCCTGCTGCTGTTGCACCTGCTGCTCTGGGGCGACGATGACCTGCCGCTGGTTGCGACTGGGCTGTGAATTGACGCGCAGCAACGTGACACCGCCCGCTCCGGCCTTGGCAGTGCCGTTGATGAGGCTGATGGGCTGATGCTTTCCAGGGCCGCGGGCGGCTAGCAGGATCACCGGCGTCTTTTTGGCTCCGGCCTTGAAGCCATTGATTCCGCTGCCACTCACCACAGAGACACAGTTGCTAGCAGCTCCAGAGCCGACGTTGGCGTTGCTTCCACTGTTCGTGTTGAGGGGAGGAATGAGAGATGAGACAGCATTTGCATTAGTTCTGGGATTCGGCACGGCATGGGACTGGTGGTTGGGGTCGGGCATGGGCATTCTTGTCTTGTGTGTAACAAAGTCGGCAAACTTGTCGACGAAGCTGCTGTTGAGGGTGCCCCTTTGGCTGTCGCTGCAACTTGTGCTGCTGGCTAGGCGCCTAGCACGTGATTTTGATTGTGCCTGCTTCAGGACGATCTCTTCGTAGTAAATGCGATTCGCTTCCGCTTGGCGACGCTGCAAGTCTTCAGTGTTTTGGGTACGGTTCTGGTTCTGGTGGTTCGTGTTGTTGGTGGTGGTGGTATTGTTTTTGTTGTTGGTGATGGTGATGGGTATGTGAATGCTTGGTGTGTATGGCCGCTTGAACATTGCCTTCTGGTTGTTGTTCTTGGAGATGTGGTTGTTGTGGTGTTTAGAAGAACCTGTTGTTGTTCGGTTGTTGTTTTTTGTGATTCATGTCGCATGTTGATGAATTTTCGTGTGCAAATCATAAGAAATAACACAAACAACGGACGAACGAAAAATTATTTTCGTGGGTGAAAAAAGAAAAAAATAAAAAAGAACATTTTCATTAGCAATTTTGCTTCATTCTTCTTAAGTGGTTTCGTTTTGGTAATTTGGTAATTTAGGTAGGCTTAATCACTGTTAATCTGGGTTAGTAAATTATAATTGTACTTATATGTATGACTGATAGCTTTGTGGTAATCGAATGTATGTTATGTGGATGTTGTGTGGATGCCTGCGGATTATTCCCCTCCTCCCCCGCTTTCCATAGCCATTCACACATGCATGTTGCAAATGCAATCCTGGCCTTACCATGTGTATGTTGCCAAACACTGGCACATGCATGTATGAATATTCGTGAGGACAGGACCCTACTATTCCGTTAAGAGATGGTCAAAGAGCCAATTGGTAGAGGGACGACATTCGGTTAGTAACAAAACGAGGGGGAAAAGGGTTACGCAAGAAACACAAAACGAAACGAACAAAAACGAAAAGCGAATAAATAAAAGTACACATACCTTGCACTAAATGTCCAATTTTAATTGATTATGTGTTAAATTTGTTATGTTATATATTGGTTAAGTGTGCTGTGGATCGTTTATACAGCTTTATAGTATTTCATGATGATCGGATCTTTTTTTGATTTTCTGATGTTACACACAAAACACACACACAGAGAGAGGAACAGGCACAACAAGTGATGATGGCGGAATGATTGATTGATTGGTAGATCGAATGGTTGAATGAATGCATCAATGAGCTGAGACAGTGAGTATTATGGGTATATACTTTATATATAAGTATTTTGATGGTTGCCCAGCTCGGCAAACATTGAAAATGGGCTTCCATTTGCGTTGCTTTTTCTCTCGAGGAGGCATTTTCTATATCTATCACTCTTGGCGCTTTCTCTTGTTTCATCGAGAGTGAGTTTATAGTTTTCATTTGATTTGATTAAATTAGATTTTTTTTGGTACTTTGGCTGCAGCTTTCGATGGCGGTTCAGCTTGTTTAAAGGGCTAATAGCACGGCCTCTGATATATCGTAGCTGTTACCGATGATTTCGATATTATGCATACGCGCGTGTTATATTGGTTTGTTTGTTTGATTGATTGATTGATTGGTTGGTTGGTGGGTTGGTTGTGTGTACATAAAATAAAACAAGAGAAAAGAAAGAAAAAGAACAAAATTGCATTGAGGTATAAAACGTATTTGAACATAAACTTATGTCTCGGAACAAAAACCGGGCAACAAGTTGATTACTATATATCACATTAGGAGTTAGGAGTGTTAGGCGGGATAAACGGTGATATTAGGGGATAATTGGATGATGAGGCAGGAAGCAACAAGGCACATTCTATGTACAGCGTGGAGAGTGGGTGAAACAATAAATAAATGCACAAAAATGTTGGCAAATATCGTGGGTAAAAAAAAAACAACCAAGTTCTACTAAATAGTAAATAAGGTTACTCTTAGACGGTACAAAAGAATAATTATACTAAATAAAGTAAAATATGCATAGGACTAAGTTAAAACTAAACTGGTAAATGCTTAATGTACATTTTCGGTGGTTTCATTTCATTTAGCTTTTACTTTTATTTTGTACTTTCATTGTTCTTATGCGTTGTTCTTGTTGCAGTGTTTTTTTAGTAGCATATAGTACAACGGCGTTGATCGACACTAAATACGTGGAAATGGGAAACACAACGGTACACAAGCGACTCGCAGCTTCGCCGCCGACTACTCAACAGATTCAACGGAAAGAGACAGATAGAGGAGCATTTTAGGGATAAGACAGAGAGAGAGATATATATAGAGACAGATACTAGACGAGCGTGTTACACTAGGGAAAATATAGAGAGATACAGAGAGACAGTTCTAGAAAAGGGATGTAGAGTAGAGTAGATTAGGGAGAGAGATTAGCGGAAGTGTTTACCTAATTTCTTTGGTCTCCAGCAGGGACGATGTGTTCACATCGTTCACCGCATTGATCATCGATGTGGGCGAGAAGGGCAGGTGGTACATGGAGCCGGCGTCCAGGGTGTACGCGTCACTGCCCTTGATTAGCAGCTCGTTCTTCAGCTCCATGAACTGTTGGTGCGGATTGTGGGTCGCGAACTGCTGCTGCTGCAGCAGATGCGTCTGCTGCTGCTGTTGGTGGTGGTGATGCTGCTGGTTGTGGTGGTGCTGCTGCTGCGTGTGCGCGTCTAGGGCGTTCGCGTTGAGCGTGGGCTGGAACGTGTACTGCGAGTAGGGACACAGATCGCCCAGCTCCCCCGGTTCCAGCTTCGGTTGGAAGCTCTGCAGGCCATCCGGCGTAAGGATCTGGTAGCTCTGCACCGTTCCAATCACGTGCTGCTGCTGCTGCTGTTGTTGTTGGTGCTGTTGCTCGGCCGTCGCCGGCGTGGCCGCCGCCGTGGAGCTCAGGTAGGTCACGTTCTCCATCTCGTAATGGGGTTGCGACTGCCCCTCCACCTTCACCACTGTCTGCTGCTGCTGCTGATGTTGCACCAACTGCTGCTGCTGCTGTTGCGGTTGGGTCGTCTGGTACGTGGCCGTGGTCGCCTGCGCTCGCTGCTGCGGTGCCGCGGCCGTCGTGTATATCGTTTGACTTCCGTCCAACTGCAGGGGCACCAGGTTACCAGACTGGTCCTGGATCATGATGCTCTGACCGTGCAGTTGTTGCTGGAGCAGCGCCTGTTGTAGCTCCAGCTGATTCGAGTAGATGAGCGTCGTCGTGGGCCCCGTCCCCGCCTGTCCGCCGTTGGGTGTGGTCGCACCGCGCTGCAGAGTCATAGAGCTACTGGCCCCCGGATTGGCCAGGGCCAGCTGAGCGCCACCCGGCAGGATCATTCCGCTGAAGTCCAGCGATGGCAGTGTCTGGAGCTGCTGTGGCTGCGACGTCGTGGGCGCCAGCGTCGTTGTGAGTGTGTGCTGCATGGGTTGCTGCTGCTGCTGCTGTTGGTGCTGGGACTGGGACTGGGAGTGCGGCACGGAGAGGCTCTCCGAGTTCTGGACATCGTCGAGCACGCTGTCAATCTGCGCCAGGCGCTTCTTGGCGGGCGTGCCGGTGGGGGTGCCTGCGTCGCTGGCCTTGGACTTGCGGACACGAGGTGTGCGGGAGGTTCGCGGTCGCTTTGCGGCCGGGGTGCCGTCCCCCTTGAGGGGCGTGATGGTGGCCGATGGCGGCATGGGGACGTCGCCGTGCTTGTCCTTCTTGTGCATCTTCATCTTGTCGGGGCGCGAGAACTCCTTGTTGCAGATGGGGCAGGCGAAGATCTTCCGGTTCTGGCCCTCGTGAAAGAGGTAGGCGTGCCGCTGGAAGCTGTACTTGTTCTTGAACGTCTTGAAGATGTCGTTCTTGGCGCACACCAGGCAGTAGGCCACCCCGTCGATGATGTGCTCATAGCGGGCGATGTCCAGGCCCCGCACACTCATCTTCTCCAGGTACTCGCCCTGCTCGTCCTCGGCAATGACGCGCGTCTTCCGCTTGCGCTTCTGCTTGGCGGCCGCTGCCGATCCCGACTTGGGCACCATGCTAGCGTTGGGCTGGTCTCCGGAGGATGCCTGCTGCGGCTGCTGGTTGGGATCGTCTGTCATGCTAGAGATCGTGTAGGTGACCGCGCCGGCCGCCTGCTCCGCCGCCTCCGCTTCCACCTCGGCCTTGATCACCTGGTACTCTTCGTAGTCCTGCCCCTGGTCGAGGTCCTGCTCCTGCTCCTCGTACTTCACCTGCAGGCCATCGTCATCGTACTTCGCCTGCAGGCCACTCTCCTCGTCATCCTCCTCTACTGGCTGCGGCTCGTACTTGATGATGTCCGCCGCCACGGCACTGCTACCATTGCTCAGGCAGTCGCTGCTCCCCGGCTCGCTCTTGAGCACATGGTACTCCTCGTAGGTGTTCCCATCGAACTCGATGATCGTGCCGTCCGTGTTGACCAGGGCAGTGGTGGTTGTCGTTGTGGCCGCCGGCGAGGCAGCCACCGACACAGGCGTGGGCGTGGCAGGGGCAACAGATGCGGGCATGCCGCCATTATAGTTCTCGAAAACTATGGTTGTTGGGGTCTGTCCGTCCTCCCCGCTGGTGGTGATGTAGTGGTACTGCGGCTGTTGTTGCTGTTGCTGCTGCTGCTGCTGCTGATGGTGGTGCTGGTGGTCATGGGTGGTGTTGGGATCCACGCCTCCGTTCGTGTGGGCGGTGCCGTTCGTGTGCAGGATGGAGGACGAACTAATAGTTGTGACCACATTGTCTTTTGTTTATATATTTTTTTTTGGAAAATACATATTCGGTTTGGTTCATAAAAGATGTGTTTGAATGTAATATTTGCATAAATCAATAAATCAATCGTAATCGTAATCGGAATGGAAATCGAAATCAATCAATCGAAATCAAAACTAATGTAGTGCAAAATGATAACTACTCGTACTTGTCCGTTTGTACATATACTCGTATGTACATATATGTATGTAGGTTGCCTTGGGATATCAATATCCCTTATCCCACACACTATATATACAGTACAGTACAGGACCTTCTTTAGGTATATCAAAAATATATATATATATATAGAGAGAGACAGAGTGAGAGATTGGTTTTTGTTTGTCGGTAGAATTTGTGTGTTTTCGTACTTAGATCTAGTTTATAGCAATCGTAATCGTTACTCTTGTACAGTACTCGCAACGCAATAACTAAACAAATAAAATACATAGTTCAAATACTTCAATAACTGAGTGTAGAACGGAAGACAGCGAAAGTAAAATTTGTGAATTGGCCAAAGTTGGAGTACCCCCCACCCCTTCTAAGGGGAGGGATAGTGCAGTGTTGCCAACGGATAGTGTCTTTGGTTCACAGATAAGAAACAAGAAGAGAAAAAAAGATATTCTATGTATAAAATTAACTTAAAAATTTAATAAAATCCAAATCTAAGAAATAAATAAATAAAAAATGCCAAGTCGCGGCTCAAGTGCTGCCCAATTGTGTGCGCATGATTGAGGAATGGGCAGCACTGTTTCGGCTGAGCAATTGGTCGCACTGGACACCACATGAGCGCGCGCGCATCATTCGTTCGAACTTTAAATAAACATAAACAATAAGCTCTTAAATTAACTAGAAATAATAATAATAATACAAATAATAATTGAAAAACTAAAATCAACAATTTTTGAGCCTTTTTCAACGCGCACAGCACGGAGTTCCCTCTGGGGAAATGATTTGTGCATTTATTTATATATATATGTAGATTTTGTATAATTTTGATGGAAATTTGACATTTGAGAGAAGAGACAGAGACCAATGAAAGTGGAGGAGTGTCGTGTCGGAAAATAAACACGATTATTTAGTTGGAAAAGCATTTGTTCTTGTTAATCAGGTGAGGGTTTCATTTGGGTTTCAATCGATTGAGTGGAGGATGAGTCTGTCTGAATCAATTCGTATGTTTATTTTGAGCACCGCAAATGGAAGAAATAATTATTTTTCTTTACTTTTATCTCTGTTTTTTTTCTGGCAAAAAACAAAAACATTCACATATAATAATTAAAAATTTAAAACAGATCTCCGATATTCTCGATGGATGAATGATTCGGCATGAGATGGAATGAAATGCGGACACTTACGAAATAAAATTGAGTAAATTTTAATTTGAATTTTGGCCAATTTTTGAATGTTAAACAAATAAAACAGATACGAATACTATATATATATATACATATACATATACATATACATATATATGTGTGTGTTGATATATGCGGATCGGTTAGTTCTGAGAGCTTCGACATGACACCAATTACGAGTACACAAAGTGGGTTAAAGTTGAACCAAACACAAAGACTACAACCAACAAACAAACAAAAGGAACATTTAAGTTAAGGAATCAAATCACAACACAAAAAATGATAGAAAAGACACTTACCGGCAGCGTTGTTGTTGGCCACGCTAACAGCAACATTTTGCTGCTGTTGCTGTTGGGGACTGCTTGGGACTGTCGTCTGATATGTGGCTGTGGCAGCCGTTACGGCCTGTCCATTTGCATCACAGAGTATTTCGTTTTGCAGCTGATAGACGTTTCCATCGGTGCTGCCATACTGCTGCTGCTGTTGCGGCTGCTGCTGTGGAATGCCATTGAGAGTGTTGGCTGCCGGCAACATATTGACGTAGAATATCCGCTGCTGCTGCTGCTGCTGCTGATCCTGACTAGATGTGGATGTGGATGCTCCGCCTACTGGAGCTGTTGCTGCTGCTGGCTGACTTAGTTTTGGTATTTTGCCCTCGAACTTGCGCGGCTGTTGCATGAAGGCCAGCGATTGCTGCTCCTTTTTGGCATCTGGAAAATGGCAATCGGGGATATTTTAGTATCTGTTTTAGAGTACAGTTTCCAAAGATGTTTTTTTTGAGTGGTTAATATTTGTTGTAAACACACACACACACAAATATAGATATGAAAGGAGTATGGAGTATGGATCATGGAGGCAGTGGGAATGGAATAAATGGAGGGTTTGGCAGCAGCAGAATCAGAATCGAAAGCAGAACAAACACTGAAGATTGAAGGCCCAGAGACATCATGGAATAGGTTTTAGTAAAACAGTTTTGGTTTTTGGTTAGTTTTAAGCATAGATTTAAAAGCGTGATCGTATATTTGTTGTTGGGAGCACTCTTACAATTATATTTAGAACAGAGCAGAATGGAATCGAATAGAACAGAGCTAGAGGACTTATGTATGTAGGTATCGTAGGTAGGTTAAACACAAGAAACAGATATAAGATACAAGATACAAAGGGAGAACCGCACGACAAGTGACAGATGCAGGATGGGGCTAAAGTTTTATTTACATTTATCGGGGACTGTCGAGGCCACGGGTGAGTGGCCTTCGACCCATCCACGCGGAGGAGTCAGTGGGTGGGGGAATGCTGGAGGCTGGAGAGTCTGGGAAGGATATGGATACTGAGAAGATCTGGATCTGGATGATGGGATCACGGTGATGATGGATTGATGATCGAATTGCGGTGGTTATATGGATGCAGTGGTGCAGTCGCTAATTAAGCTGCTGCTCTCACCTCCATCGCTGCTAACCGCCGCCGCATTTGGTGTCGCAATTGTGGTTGCTGCCACTAAGGCTGCTGCAGCCGGAGACACTGCAGAGGACGGGTCCTTTTTTCGCTTGGACGGCGTTTTGCGGGTCGTCGAGTTGCCCTTTCCGCGTCGTCCACCACGCGACGTCGAGGATGTGGAGGAGGCCGGCGACGCGGAGCGCTCGTCCTTGGTGCGTGGACTGCGGCCGCGGCTGCTGTTCCGCGAGTTGGTGCGACGGTGATGGGAGGCTAGCCAGTCATCGTCGTAGTCCGCATCGTACCGCCGCTTCGCCTTGCGTCGCTTAAATTCCTCCTCCTCGTCATCGTCTTCTGCAGAGATCAAAAGAGAGACAGAGACAAAGAGAGCGAGAGAGAGAGAGAGAGCGGAAGAAAGGGAAGAGATTGAGGGATTTTAGGTCAGATCTCGAAACTCTACAACTGGCCTACACACCTGTCCCATCGTCCATGTACTCAAGCAGCTCCTGCTTGGTCTTGAAGTCCGCAGGACTTTGGAGACTGACAGCATCCTCGTTCGGATAATCGCCCTCGATGCCCAGATCGCCCGTGTCCAAGGTAAGCACGCTCTCCTTCAGCATGGCCTTGACGTCGTCGGGCACATTGGGATTCTGTTGGATCTCGTCGAGATCCAGGTCGGGATTGCGCTCCTTAAAGCTCTTGGCTATGGTGGGATTGCATTGCTTCTTCATTCTGCATAACAAAGGAGAGGTAGGGGTATAGTCAATGCGGGGGAGTCACGGAACCTGCATGACTGGGAAACCTACTTCTTATCACACAGGAGGACATCGAGGTGGGGCGGCAGCGGTGCGGCTGTGACCGTTGTACCGCCGAGGGGATCCTCCGGATGCCGGCCCACATCCTTGCCCTCCATCCACATGTCGTAACGGTCGCTTTGGAAGCGCTTCACGAACGTGTCCATGGAGATCTTGACCATGTCGTTGCTGCACGTGCACTGAACCTGCAATAGAAGGTCGACCCGCATGAGTGGGAGCTGTCCTGAAGTGGTGGGGGGAGGATCTATGTTTACCGCTCGCTTGCCGTATTCGATCCAGCGCTCCATGGCAAAGTTTGTGGACTCGGCACAGTTGAAGCCGTGATTGAAGCCCGCATGGTAGCCAAACGGGAAGGTGATCATGATCTCGCCCGACTCCTGGGTGATCTGCAGGATGGAGGGGATGGAGGATGGGGGTGTCTTAATGGGGACTATCTCTCAATTTGAAAGGAAGCTAACCTTGCTAACGGGGACATTGTGCTGCTTAAGGATCTGCGGCGATATGAGCGTCATCTTATGGCGCAGATACGCATTGCAGTTCTTGTAACTGGCCGGGAAATACTGATTGGCCACCTTCTCCAGCCGGCGGCCATACGCCGGTGGCACGACATACCACGTCTTGGCTGCCCCAAAGTGGAGATAGTTGATCGAATAGAGGTCCATGTCCTCGGTGTGCCACGCGAACGTTGTCTTCCACATGCCAAAGTAGAGATAGGCGGTGTTCACGCCGTCTATCTGGATGTTGTAGTCCTTGTTCACGTAGTCCAGTATCGTGCCCAGTCTGTTGATGTTCCAACTCTGCAACACAACAGCCAAAGGTTGCAAACGAACGATCGGTCACAAAGCCCCCAAAGAAACACTTACATCCTGGTCGGGATCTGTGATGCTGCCACTTACATCGGCCCCATAGATGGGCGCCACATAGGTGATGTTCTTCCAGTACTTTCGCTCGAGATCCTCGTAGTCGAAGTGCTTCGGTGTGGCGTAACGCTCGGTGCTGGCGAGGTCGCTGAACTGTTTCACCGTCAGCGGCTTCTTCTGTATGTTGATCTGTTGGTAGTAGCCCTGTTTGCCCGTCACCACCTGGCAGATGGGCGCCGGAATCGTCACATTCAGGGCATCCAGATCGGCATAGCCGCTGCGCCGCGGTATCCACTCCGCTGGCGGCACCACCTTGGCCAGGCCGGCCTTGTGGGCGCCCTGTGATTCCATGTAGGCTACGTATTTGGGAAAGTCTTTGAACTCCTCCCAGGTGGGTCGGAAGACCATGATGCGCGGTATGTCGGACATATTTACTTGAGCTAATAGCCCTGCTCTCGCTCTGTCTGTCTTCTCTTCTTTCTCCTAATTTCTCCTGCTTCTGCTCCGATCCTGGAACTGTGATAAAAGGCAGAGAGGCATTAAAACTCCCGCATTCATCAGATATAGCACTCTATCTCAAGGCTCTGACTCTGGCTAAATGCATTCGGAGAGCCCATTAATCCGAAGCAGATGCCTCCTGCCTTTGCCTGCCTGCTTGCTCCGTCGCTGAACGCTGAACGATCGCATCGGATCGGATCGGTGCGGTGCGGATCGTTCTGCCTGCCACAAAGCAAACAGAAAGAGAACAGCTGCAACTTTTTCGTGCGCCCTTTTTTTCTGAATGGGCGAGGCAGCAGCGACGGCGACAGCGACGAGGGTGGCAGGGGCAACAGCAGGCATTCGTGCCGTTGATAGAGGCTGGCAGGATATGCAGTTGGTTGTGTGCCTCTGCCACTGTTTGAGCAGAGGATCGATCACCGGATCGTGAAGCATTCTCCGCTCTCCTCAAATGCTAGACAACAGCAGCAGGCATACCCATTCCCCTTCTCTTTATGTTTCTGGATAAAACCCATACAAAAAGAAGTGCAATGATCTTAAGGACTAGATATTGTATCGTTAGTACTAGAATGGGTTCGTATCATATATCATATCATATCATATATCCTTAAACTAGCTGGAAAAGAAAGAAGCTGAAAATCGTAGAGTATATTTCGAATATGGAAGAATTTGTTAAATAAAAAGATGTTTTTCTTATGTTATTCCATGAGAAATCTATGAAAATATTAGACAATTATCTTAGATCCGTCAGAGAACTTATCCGGATAATTTCATCATTCAATTTAGTTGTTAGATGAAAGCTGATTATAGCCAATTTAAAAGAAATCCAAATTTGATAATTCATCGGATTCCTTTTAAATACTCTCCAGAAATACTCTGGTAAACCGATTCCGTATATAAAGACACATTAAAAGTATTTGATTTCAGGTATACTTTTCTCCCACTATAGCATTTCGCAATTTTTCGCAATGTATTTCTGTATACACCAAAATGCCAAAAGGATGCCCCGCAATAAATCATGCCAGAGAAGGGGCAGGCAATTAATTAATGCCCAGGACCCTTCCGCATCCTTCCCAAATAGAAAACGCCCAATAAGCAATAATCTCACATCTGTATACTTGTATTAACAACTTTTCCGGTTTCCGCTTGTTTTTTTTATTCCGTTTTTCGATTTTACTGTCACCATAAACAGATTGAAAGCTCTGCAGCAGCAGCAGCAGTCAGAAAAGGAGCGAGGACAACCAACGCCGTGCGAGACATCCCAGCGCGAACTAGATGAAAATTTACGCAATTTTGGGCCACGCAGAAAACTGTACCACCACCCGATGAGGCTTCGATGTGTGCGAGAGAGAGAGAGCGACGGAGAAGAGAACGAAGCAGCAACGATGGGCAGGGGAAATGGAAGGGGAGGGGCAAAGGAGAGGGGGAACGATGACGAAGGATAATGACGAGTGCGCAAACCTATTTGCTAGTTGGGTTCGTTAGTGTTTTCATATGGAGAGAACGAAACAGAGTAGACACAGGAGCAGGAAAGAGAGAAAGAGAGAGAGAGAGAGAGAGAGGACCAGGCAGGATACACAGAGGGCTATACAACATAATGGGCGAGTGGAGAAATCAACGAGTGAAGGGGGCGAGTGATGAGTGGGATATGTGTGTGTGTGTGTTTACAGGAGTAGCTGTGTGTGTGTGTTGTTTGTATGGAAAGATGAAATTTAGAACTCACTTGTGATGTGCTTCGATGAGTTTTTGTTCGTTTCGTTTCGTGTCGTTCTTTTTTATTTATGGTTTATTTTTCTGAGGTCCTTCGTTTCGCTCGCTCGCTGTGTAAATCCCAACAAAATGGCAAAGAATTCAAGTATCTCAGCGGTGGTCCAAAGAGGGAGCAGTGGTTTCACTGCTCTATAATGATTCGTAGTTTATTGCACATTATTTTATCTGCATTTGCAAATAAAAAATATCTCTATATTTGCTTGTTTTTTTTTTATTCTTTCACAGAACTTTTTGGTTTCACAACTTCTATTTAGTTTTCGTTTAAACAAACTGATGAATTGATTGGTTTTAATTTGTTGTTTTAAACTTTTTGTAAATGTTGTCCTGCAACATTTGGTTATCAAATGGCGTCGTTGTCTTGCGTTTTCCAGAGTCTTTGACTCGGGTTTCTTTCTTTCGTTTTTGTGTGTGATATTTTGCGGGACGGGGGGCGGTGGCTCACGAGAGTATCAATATATATGTATGGCCTGTATGTATATATAGCTATGTATCTGGCTCTTATATGCGAACTATAAACACACACGGCGAGCGCGGACCAGCGGCATGTCTGAGCTGTTCGAGCTGCGAGAGAAAACTGAACCACAGCCTGATGCCAGGACGATGGCGACGCAGTCGTCGATGGAACAACTCGCTCGCTCGCACGCACACACACAGATACTCGCTCACGCAGGCAGCCACATACACGCACACAAATACAGCACACAGGAGCTGGAGAGCGTTGTCCTTTTAATGCGAATGCTTTGGTAAAGCATAATTTGAAAGGAAAATTGGTATAGCGATGGCAGGAGAGAGATCCAGCGACAGAGCGAGAGCAAACAAGTTTGGCAGGATAATGGATGGAAGAGGAAAAATGTGGAAAAGCGGCAGTTGGCAGTCATCTCCGTCCCCTGAGGGCTCACCGGTCCCTCCATCCACATCCATATCCACATCCATCTGTCAAACAATGCATTTTCCTTTTTCCTTTTGGCAAACTGCTTTTCTGTTCATTGCGAAAACGAGACGTGCCGAATGGAAAATGCATTCATTCGCCATTGGAAACGCTCTCGCCTCGCACTTGGGCTCCCCCTTAGGTCACTCCTTCGCTCCGTCTCTCTCTGTATCCTCTCTCTATCTCTAGTTTCATCCTGCCTCTCTGACTAAGCCGAGGCAGAGAAATCGCAAGGGGCTTAGTCCTCATTAGGGATTGTCTGGGCCTCGTATCCCATATAATATTTTTGGCGAGGATCTGCATAATCTCGGACTTACAGTTCGGGGATCGGAAATCAGAGGCAGGTAAAAGAAGGGTAGCCCTCCTAACGGTAGGAGTCCACTTGAGATGTGGACCATGCCGAGCACTTGAAAAGGTGTCGTATGTCATGAAATTGGATGTCTGTATACTTTTAAAATACATCCAAGAAATAAAACTGAAAGAACAGCCATCGGAAAACCCCGTTTTAACATCTCTTTTTAGAAGGTATGCGATCTTGAGAGAAAGATCTTGCAGCATCAGATGTAATGCAATTATCTTTTTTGTGATTTTTTTCTAAGTGGATGGGTTTAGCTTTGTAATCTGGGAAATGATTAGATAAAACAAAAAATACAACGCATAAGCAAGATCAGTTAGTACATCGTCAGATCTTTGATAAGAAATGCAGCCAAGAAACAAGCTCTGTTATCATATGATCAGATTGGAAAAAGGTGAAAACCTTAGGGAGACAGTCTCTACCACTGTGATCCCTGTATGCATCTGTCCAAGTATTTAGCATGGAAATTAGCACATCTGCGATTGGAAAGGATAACTCAAACTGCAGTAATTACGTCAGAGCTGCAAGTTTCCCCCTGTTCCGGGGAGAGAAAACCCATACAAAAAGAAAAACAGACGGACCATAAAGAACTTTTTTAAATGAAACAAGGCGAATGGGAAAGAAACCGACCGAACAGAGCAATTATGACAGAATGAAACGGCGTACGAAATTCTGAGAGGAGAAATATAATTTACAACATGTCATTAGCCGGGCAACGCCTATGCAGGAGAGGGGGAGAATGGAAAGAGTGGAAGGGGAGGAGAAGGAGTCGTACTCCGCGTGGGGAGCGGGCGAACGGCAGGATCAAAGCGTGACCAGAAGAGAGACCCGTGTGCGCAGAATGAAAGGAATGGGCCACACTGCGCTGCAGGACTACAACGAACAACAAGAAAAAGCGACTGGGAAACGCAGCTATGGGAGTGAGAGTGGGAAAGAGAGAGTGAGAGTGCGAGTGCGAAGGGGAGCCACACAGATCCTGCGAGACTGAAATTACTTGTTTTTCAAAAGTAGCTCAAGCGGAACGAACCGACAGAGAGGGAGAGAGAGAGAGAGAGGAGGAGAGGGAGAGGCGGAGAGCTTATGGAAGCGAGAGCTTGGACGAAAACAGCGAGAATGACCAGACGGCGGCGTCAACTTCCGGCAGGACATACATATTCACGCACACACACACACATAGACAGAGAGCTGCATTTGTGTACACAATGTGGTCATTGACTGAACGGTAAAAAGCGAAAACAGGAACCAACAACAACTGCGGTAGTAGCAGAGGAGCAGCCGCAGCAGCAGCAGCAGCAGCGATGACGTCGTCAAAAGAACACACGTAGAGAGTGCCATAATGCGCGTCCCCTTTTTCCACATTCCCATTTCCCATTTGTGCATCTACCTCACGAACACACACGCACGTATGCCTCTGCTCCTTTAGTCCGTGCATGTGCATGTGTGTGTGCTCGGCCGTGTCTCGTGTGATTTCACAAAGCATTTCTCTAATACAATTTCTCATAAAATTTCAATTCGAGCCTTGCGCCTCAGCTGCGACAACAACTACAAGATTATTTATGCTTTTTTTCATGTTCCTGCTCTTGCCGCTGCTCCTGCTCTGAAGCTGGCGCTGACGCAGCGACTGCTTTGCAGTTGTTGTTTTATATCCTTTTGTGACGACTAGCACGCGCGTTCACATCGGAAATTAGGCACAGTGGGGAAAAAAGTGTGTGCATAAATTAACAAAAAAAATATGTTATTTTATGGATATTTTTTAAGGTTATTGGTGATTTTATGATATTTAATTATGTAGAAAAGTCTATTCACCTTTACATCTGTACTCTCTAGTTTTCATAATTTTTTTACATAATTTTTCATACTTCTCAAACGAGTGCGCAACATATTTTATCGGTACTACTTCTTATACAGTTATCTATACGTTTTTTATTTTGGGTTTTTTTGGAAGCCACAAAGATTGTTTCACCATTTAACGCACTCTACAATTTTCGATAGAACGCCAACCACTGTGCATCAGCGTCGACATCGACATCGACCCGACCAAAAAGCAAAGCACGCGTCCCCTTTTTCAAGTTTCCCTTTTGTTGTCCTTTATCTCAATTGCACAACTGTTTGGCTTTGCCGTTGCCTTTGCCTCGTTTCTGCCTGTTCTATGTCCTGTGTCCTGTGCCTCTCTTTGTGTCTCTGTCCTCCTCCCTTTGCGTTGGTTCCTGTGCGGTGCCGCTTGACGCTTGCCGTTGTTTTGTTTTTGCTTTTGCGTTCGTTACATTTTATGTTCGCTCTATGCGTGTGTACTCGGGTGTGTGTGTCTGTATGGGTGTCCTCATACTCGTAGCGTCCATTACTTTTTGTTATTGTTGTGTATTAAAGTTAAAGGAAAAGGTATGATGAAAAAACTGACGACAGACAGAAAAAGAGGCAACGTTCAAAGCGCATGACAACTTTACAGTTGCAGGCTTTCAGCCCACTCTCTCTCTCTCTCTCTCTCTCTCTATTATTCTCTGGCTTTAGTTCTCTCTCTTGCTCAGTGTTTTCTGTTGTTTGGTCCCTTTCTAGCTGCCGTTCTCTCTCAGCTGCCGTACGTACGCCCAGCAGCTGCCGCCGCAATCTAATTAATTCTCTTTTACGACGTCCGCCTCGTCCGCCATTGTTCGGTTGGGTTTCAACGTTTTTCGCATCTCAGCGTCCGTCCCGTCCCCCCTGCCCCTTCCAGTTTTATTGGTCAGCCATTGTCGCCATTTTGAAAAGCGCAAAGCAAAGCGGTAAAATTATATCAAAGTACATATACAAAACGGTAAACTTGTCATCTTTTCAGTAGGCGCGTGCTCAAGAGGCGTGCACTTGGACATCCCATCCCGCAGGATGAAAGTAAAGGAAACAGCAGCGAGAGGAGCCGGAGTCGCTTTCCTTGGTATCCTCCAAACATAATGCTCCAGATTCAGATCTGTTGCTGATGGGCAAATGTAGAACGAGAACGAGGACGAGGCCACTCTATGACTACCACTTGCTCAAACCGAGCGACGTCTTAAAGAAGGTCAAGTTCTGATTAAAATGGAACACAAAGGCCAGGTTTGGATCGATACAAAAGAAATTCCGATTTTTTTTAGAGTTGAGAAGATAAATCCCATTTCTAGGGAAGAGCACAATAAGGAATCTCTTCCAATATTACTTATTTTTTCTCAATTCCTTTCGAAAGAAATCTTTCATCGCAATCTAGAACCCATAAAAGAAGGAAGCAATGATCAACAGAGCTTCAAAATTTATTCCCATATTTTCCCTAAATTCTGTGCCAGTAATGCTCCAATCAGATCCTAACCCTGCACAACATCATCATCTAAAGTTAAAGTTAAGTTCAACCCTTCAAAATGCTGCGAGTAAAGGCATTCCATTCCATATTCGGATATCTGATTGGGTCAATGCCATAACGTAACCCCACACTTGTATTAATTACACATACCCTCTTACAATCCTCAATCGGCCCGAAGCACCCACCCACCCATGAGAATCCTCAACCTGTTGAGCTACCAACTTGTTACCACTTCGTCCCGTTGTTGAGGGTTGTCCGTGCACCTGACTTGCACGGGACTCCCCGAATTGCCGGATGGGATCTGCGGCGAAAACACCACCTACCATGGCCGTAGTCGTAGTCCTAGTCCAGGTCGTAATCGTAATCGTCACCGTGGTCGGTGTGGGCAAACAATGCGAGTGAGTGCTCATAAGCGCCGCTTCTACGGGGGTATGTTTATGTTTTATGAATGGGAGCGCGCGGACGGACGCTCCTTGCTCTAACTACCACCGAATCCACTGATTCCCGGCACTGTTTTGGTTTTTGGTTGCGTATTATTATTATTTTTTTTTTTGGAAAACCCCTAAAATTGACGAAGACGTTGTGTGGATGGATGACATGCCGGCACAGGCACACGGCACACGCCACCAGTACATCATGGAAGGTGGTGGGTTAAAACACATGAACGGAGACCGGAGACCAGAGGCCAGAGACCGAAGACCAGGAGAGCGGATGCGGTCGGTGCCAGAGACAGTCTGGCTGTGTGCTGGGGTTGCTTTCCATTTGTTTACTTTTTCTTTTGGGGGGTTTTCCCAACGTCCTTGCACCTACAGAAGGCCACAGAACAGAACCAGAGCCAGTGCTCTGCGTGTGAGCGGAACCACCCCGTGCGCCATGTGGCCCAGAGTGCCAGTGCGCCAATATGTAGGTCGGTGGTTGCTCCGGCCTTGGCTCTGACTCTGGCTCGGGCCATGTCTCTGTCAGAATCGGTGGTGATTCCAAAAATATACCCAGACATGTCTAAGGGTTACTCTGCCGCACACACTTTTTGTTTATAAACATTGCGCAAAAACAGCTGACTTTTGGCCATCCATCCCCCAATCGTCGAGTGCGTCGTCGAGTGGGTAGGCTCGGCAGAATCCGGAAGGAGAGGAGTGTGGAATGCCCCAAAAATAGCAGTGCCACACCTGCACGCACAGTACTTATTCGAGCGGGCAGCCAGGCAGTCAGAGCCCCTCTTGCTCGGAAAGAACAAACGAGTGAGTGAGAGCAGCTGTCTAGGACTCAGCACCCGAGGACTGTAACGACAGATGTTGGCTGTAAATGCAGTGAAAATGTGTGTGCAGCGATGTCTAACTTTGAGATGCAGCCGGCCGTTGCAGCCCGTTGCCCGGGAACAGCAGAGCACAAGGCTAAACCCGAGACAGTAGGGATCATGAGGCACGGTCTGGCCGTTCTGCCTGCTGTTGCATTGATTACTTCGTATCGGCGGTCGGGGTCCGGCTGTAACATCTGTCCTGGCCTGGCCTTCCTTCTCAACGTGAGTCCTTTGGGTCCTCTCTTGTGGCATGTGCCACATAGATGGACTAGACCTGACATCTGCCTTCGAATGTGGCACCCAATTCGATTGATTGTCTGAGGGTGTTACTGACTCTGCTCTGTGTGTGTGTGGGAGAATGGCTAGGATACCGAGAGTTTTATTGGACCTACAACGATGCCAACGATGCAGGCCCTAATGGCAGCTGCTCCAGCATCATCTGCATGATCCAAATGCTGCCTCTCTCTTCGTTTCTTTGCCCCCAAAAAACAGCCCAAACCAGCATAAAAAACTTCAACATCCACGAAGGAACAGCTTTCCAAACACATTCTCTCACAGCTGTAACCCAATACCAGAACCCGTAGGACCTGGGATAGGGATAGGACATACAGGAAGAGGGGACGACGATTCCCCCCAATCCATGGCAGACCCCAAAAGAGGGAAAAGTTTCAAATTGCATTCTGAACAACTTGTGTCGGAGGGACAGAAACCGGTATCACACGCACACGCACAGGACAGGCATAGGACTTTACACCCGATCCTGATCCCGATCGCGGAACGGAGTGAGAGATTACATAAAAGTTTCAGACGAAAGGCGGAACGGAACAATAACTGTAACAACATTTTGAGATTTCCGCTTGGGGCTTCTGGTTACCGTCAAGAAGGATGTGCGGAAAAAATCACAACTTCCCTGACATTCCCCTTCCTCCCCATGCAGGCAGCTGCATTGCGCCGTGCCCATTGTGAACTGTATTTGCGCAGGCGTACATTGAACTTTGGTCCTACCTACTATCCATCCATCCATCCATGCATCGTTTGAAGGCAGGTAACATTCAGACGCTGCTGCTGTCTCCGAACCGACCCAGACGCTCAGACACTGCGGCAGATGTTTCTCTTGACGGCTGCCTTGCCTTTGTCGCAGGTCAGTTGTTTGTGCCCCGAAAGAGTTGATTTCGTTATCCTGTCTGGTTCTGCCTTTATTTGGTCCTCCTCAAACATTTGTTTTGTCTTTGTTTGGTTAAAAGGAGTCATTACCCGAGAATATCGGGCATTTGTGGTATTGCGAGAAGCACTACTGGGTAGGGGCGTAAGCCGCACGGTTCTCATGGGTACAGCAGAAGAAGAAGTTCTTGCGGGCAGGGACATAGTCGAAAAGTTCCTTTTCATCCGATACACAATGTAGTGTGTTTTTCATGGCAAGAACTTTTCAAAGTCACTTTTCAACCCATCCCCCATCCCAAACACCACCCCTTGAAAAGTTCGCCCCAAAGTTAATGCAATTAATTAAAGGCCTAAAAGGGCGAGTAATGCAATGACTGGGCCCGAACCACAAAAACCAGAAAGAGAGAGAGACAGAGTGAGAGAGAGAGAGAAATAAAAGCGGCGAATAAGCCATTTTCAAATTGAAAAATCGATTTTGCACAGAAAAACGTAATTGGAAGACCCCCCCATAGATGTTTGTTCCCGTTGCAAAACTTACCCGCTTCTCCTCCGATGATGCACTCTGGTCCCCTTTGTAGACACCTTTTCACATGCTTTGGGCCGATTCTCCACTGATTTGTAGCAAATTTTGTTCCAGATTTTAGCAAAGTTTATTCCAGGTAAAACAGCCGCACACTGTACGGTACGAGGAGCAGGCAGGAGGAACGGAACACTTGGCGGCGGCGGCGTACGTGACCGAGAATATGTGTACCGTTCACAATAGACGCGTGTGTGGACGCAGTTTTATTTACAATAGATTAGCTGCGCGCTGCACATGTCTGTGTCTGTGTGGAATTGTAGTTGTGGGTGGATGGCACTGCCTAGTGGCAAGAGGAGGTGCAACGGCGGAGTCAGTATCGCTGGCTTTAGCTTTTAACTGTTTTGGCATTTATAAATGTAAGCAAACAATTTTCTAGCCCGTGTGTAGCAGGCATTCCTATAGGAAGATGAAGATGGCTGCTTATCAAAAGCGTCTCCTCTCGAGGCACCACACATAAAACACTGGTTTTAAGTAAATTTTAAATGGCAATAGTGAGCAGCAGCAATCCGAGAAAAACTTTACGCTCAATAATCTCCTCAAGAACGTTATTTTGGCTTTTTTATTTAATTTTTGCGAAAATTCTTTTTCGTGATGCAAAAATGAATAGTGCGGCCAGCTTCCAAACGGCACGAAATACCTTGCAGAAAATAGTATTAAAAACGTGATCTCTTTTAATACCAGAACTTATCGAGCCGATAACGATAACTCATTTCGAAAACTGCACACGTTTTCATCTGTTTTTTCTCCAACTCCAGGCAAGTGAGTAATAACAAAAATCCAATCAGAATTGCATCAGAAAATCCTGTTATTGATTGCCACAGCCCAACATTAGACGAAACCATGCCAGAGGAGGAACAGCAGAAGCAACAGCAAGCCGGCGACGGCAGCGCCAATCCTGCTAAGACACCCAAACAATTGGAGAAGGAGCGCCTCAAGGCCGAGAAGCTGGCCAAACTGCAGGCGAAACTGGACAAGAAGGCGGCAGTAGCTCCAGCGGCAGCCGAAAAGAAGGAGAAGCCCGAAGTACGTACAAAATGCGGCACTGGAAACTAGGTTATGTGCGAAAAAGTGAATGGGGAGCACAGCTATCTGGTAATTGAGGCTATTGTTCGTGGAGAAAGCTAATTTTTTGCTCTGCCATTACAGAAGCGGACCAAAGAGGTTAAAGAGGCCGCTGTGTACACGGCGCAGACAGCACCCGGGGAGAAGAAAGATCTGAGCGATCCGCTGCCAGATGCCTATAGTCCGCGGTTCGTGGAGGCCCAGTGGTATAGCTGGTGGGAGAAGCAGGGCTTCTTCACGCCCGAATACGGGGTGAGACGAAACCATTGATAAACCAACCGGGACACTGACAGTGACACTCCTCTTCCCTACAGCGCGATTCAATCGATTCGCCGAATCCCAATGGAAAATTCGTGATGATCATACCGCCGCCGAATGTGACGGGATCTCTGCATTTGGGCCACGCTTTGACCAACGCCATCGAGGATGCCATCACGCGCTACCATCGGATGAAGGGACGCACCACTCTGTGGGTGCCCGGCTGCGATCATGCCGGTATAGCCACCCAGGTGGTGGTGGAGAAGCTGCTCTGGAGGGACGAGCAGCTGTCGCGGCACGATCTGGGCCGGGACAAGTTCATCGAGCGCATCTGGGACTGGCGTCGCGAGAAGGGTGGCCGCATCTACGATCAGCTCAAGTCGCTGGGCTCTTCCTACGACTGGTCGCGCGTCAACTTCACCATGGATCCCAAGCTCTGTCGCGCCGTAACGGAGGCGTTTGTGCGGCTGCACGAGGAGGGCAGCATCTACCGCAGCTCCAGGCTGGTTAACTGGTCATGTACCCTGCGCTCGGCCATTTCCGACATTGAGGTGGACAAGGTGGAGATACCCGGACGCACTTTTCTCTCGATTCCCGGCTACGACGAAAAGGTGGAGTTCGGAGTGCTCGTGAAATTCGCTTACAAGGTGGAGGACAG
This sequence comes from Drosophila persimilis, assembly GCF_003286085.1. Taxonomy (NCBI): domain Eukaryota; kingdom Metazoa; phylum Arthropoda; class Insecta; order Diptera; family Drosophilidae; genus Drosophila; species Drosophila persimilis. The sequence continues at coordinate 13,837,607 of NW_020825289.1, forward strand.
CGACGAGGAGATCATTGTAGCCACCACGCGCATTGAGACGATGCTGGGTGACACCGCTGTGGCCGTGCATCCCAAGGATGAGCGCTACAAGCATCTCCACGGAAAGTTTGTGGTTCATCCCTTCTGCCCACGCCGCCTGCCCATCGTGTGCGACGAGTTTGTGGAGATGGAGTTCGGCACGGGCGCCGTGAAAATCACCCCCGCCCACGATCCCAACGACTACGAGGTGGGCAAGCGCTGCAACCTGCCCTTCATCACGATCTTCAATGACGACGGCTTCATCATCGGCGACTATGGAGAGTTCACGGGGATGAAGCGCTTCCAGTGCCGCAAGCAAATCCTGGAGCGGCTCAAGAAGCTTAACCTTTACCGCGAGACCATCAACAATCCCATGGTGGTGCCCATCTGCAGTCGGTCGAAAGATGTGGTCGAGCCCCTCATCAAACCGCAGTGGTATGTCAGCTGCTCGGACATGGCCGCCTCGGCAACCGAAGCCGTACGCTCCGGCGAGCTTAAGATCATCCCCGAGCACCACACCAAGACCTGGTACCACTGGATGGATGGCATCCGGGACTGGTGTGTGTCCAGGCAGCTGTGGTGGGGCCATCGCATCCCCGCCTACCACGTCAGCTTCAGCGATCCCTCCATTCAAACCGGAACGGTAAGAAAACCCAATCAGGAACCCATTCATCAGGAGCTAATCCTTCACGATCTCTTGTCCAGCCTGCTCTTGGTGGAGTGGTAATCTGAAGCTCCTCTCCGCTCTGTATTTTATTATTGGTATATCCTTTTGTATTCTTTTGCAGAGCGACGACGAACAGTATTGGATTGTGGCGCGCAGCGAGGCGGAGGCCTTGAGCAAGGCCGCCGATAGATTCAAGGTGGATGCCAGTAAGATTGTGCTGAAGCAGGACGAGGATGTGCTGGACACATGGTTCAGCTCGGGCATTTTCCCCTTCTCGGTGTTCGGATGGCCGGACAACACCAAGGACCTGCAGACATTCTATCCCACATCACTGCTGGAGACGGGCCACGACATTCTCTTCTTCTGGGTGGCGCGCATGGTCTTCTTCGGCCAGAAGCTGCTGGGCAAGCTGCCCTTCAAGGAGGTATATCTACATCCCATGGTACGCGATGCCCACGGCCGCAAGATGTCCAAGTCCCTGGGCAATGTTATCGATCCGATCGACGTGATTCTGGGCATCACGCTGGAGGGCCTGCACGCCCAGCTCGTTGGCTCCAATCTGGATCCGCGCGAGATTGAGAAGGCCAAGGCCGGCCAAAAGCAGGACTACCCTCAGGGCATACCCGAGTGCGGATCGGATGCCCTGCGTTTCGCCCTCTGCGCGTACATTACCCAGGCGCGTGACATCAATCTGGACATAAATCGTGTCCTCGGCTACCGCTTCTTCTGTAACAAGCTGTGGAATGCCACAAAGTTTGCCCTCCTCTACTTCACCGGCAACGAGAAGTTCAGCACCGATTTGAGCGCCTCCGATGCCGTTAACCAAATGGATGCATGGATCCTGTCCAGACTAGCGGCCGCCATCGAGGCCTGCAATACGGGTTTCGAGTCGTACGATTTTGCCGCCGCCACCAGCGCCTGCTACGCTTTCTGGCTGTACGATCTGTGCGATGTGTATTTAGAGTGTTTGAAGCCGATCTTCCAGGGCGGCAGCGAGCAGCAGCAAACCGAAGCGCGGCGCACCCTCTACGTCTGCTTAGACTTTGGTCTGCGGCTGCTCTCGCCGTTTATGCCCTTCATCACGGAGGAGCTGTACCAGCGGCTGCCGCGTGCGAATCCCGCGCCAAGCATTTGCGTTGCCAGCTATCCAAGTGAGTAATCTCCGCCAGAATCTGGTTAGTTATCCTTCTAATGAGATTTTTTTTATGTTCCTCGCAGGCAACACCACCTGGCGCAGTGCAAAGATCGAATCCGATGTGGAGTTTGTCCAGAAAGCGGCACGCATCATTCGCTCCGCTCGCTCCGACTATAATCTGCCCAACAAGACTAAGACGGAGGCGTACATCGTGTGCACAGATGCCACGCCCAACGAAATACTCAAACGCTATGCCAGCGATCTGGCCACCATTTCCTACTGCTCCAAGGTGGCCTTTGATAGCCCTGCTCCGGCCGGTTGCGCCATCCTTACAGTGACGGGCCAGTGCGAGGTGCATCTGCTGCTGAAGGGCCTCGTGGAGGCTGACAAGGAGATCGCCAAGCTGCAGAAGAAGGGCGATCAGCTGGTCCAGACTGTTGGCAAGCTAACCCAGGCTATGCAGGCCTCCGACTATGCCACCAAGGTGCCCGCCGAGGTGCAGACGGCCAATGAGACGAAACTCACAGAGTCCCGTGCGGAGATAGAGCGGATTACGGCTGCTATTGAGACACTAAAGCTGATGTGAGGAGAGCGGAAGCTACCTCTCTGGAATGAGCATTTTGTTGATATTTAAGGGACGGACGCCTGTCCCCAGATACAGTTTATAAAAAAAATGTGCTACTCGCTTGCTTCTCAAAGACATTTCTTGCATGCCCATAGAAAAATATGTATTTATTCCGTAACACGCGAGCAATTTATAAATAAAAGAGATAGAAAACCCACAATGCTGTTGCATCTACCAGGTGAGGCGAGTGGCATGATCCGTCTTGCGCTTGGACATTTTAATGTAACCCAAAAACTGAAGCTCGGCCACAGCGCGCGTGAAGCGTGCCCTGGAAAGGTAAATAGAGTTAAAAAAATGTGAGATTTAGGAGATTTTAAAAGACTCACTGTATCTGCGGATCGATCTGCTCTTGGGCCACCTCTCCGTCCGGATCCTCGCTGGCATGCAGCACCGAGCGGAAGGCCTGCAGCCAGTCGAACAGGTTGATCATGCGGCCGCACTCCAGGTGCAGTTTGTACACCACCGAGAGATCGGGCAGGGTGCCCATGAGCTGCGTTTGCTCGCGTAGCTCGCAGCACTTGCACTGCATGTAGAAGTGTGGATTGTTGAGGGCCGTGTGCAGGGCCGCCCGTGGGGCACCAATTATGTTACGGCGCACCGTGGAGATGTCGCTGAACACGAACAGCTCGTGGAGCGGTGGAGCCTCTGAGAGCGCCCGCAAATGTCCGCGCACCAGATGCGTTTCTATGTGCTCGAGCACCTTCTGCACGGATCGGGCAAACTCCGTGGTGGGAACCTGTTGGTGTCTCTCTTCCTGACTGCGCTGCAGGAGCTGTGCCTTGAGCTCTTGCCGCGATGCGACTTGCGTTAAACTAGGTGCAGGCCTGCTCTCATCGGTGGACATGGCTGGCATCATCTCGAGGGTGCCCATGACCACGTCGTCGAGCAGCTGTCGGACACTTTGAAGCTGGGGCCGCAGAACGGATATACATCCCTCTCCCAGCTCGAGGGGAGCGATTTCCTCCACCAAAAAGTGCTCCGTTCGGGCTAGACTTTTGTTGACCTTGGCCACAAACTCCTCCTTGGACAGAAAGCTCAGCATTTGCCAGCATTCCTTGTACTCCGGGGACGCGGTGATCGGTCTGTTTAGACAGTTGACGTAGAGCTCGCGCAGCAGCTTGCCCAGAGGACAGCGCGGCAGATCTCCCACCAGCTCTGTGAAGAACTCCAACGTGCCTCGAAACAGCAGAAAGTGGAGCAGACAGTCACGCAGCAGCTGCGGCAGCTTCTTCTTTAGGTAGTCATCGTCGGTGAGGACGGCGATGATTCGCTTGCAGTCGTTGATCTGCTCCACGTATGGCCGGAACGAGGGCAGACGTCGTATGGTCTCCATATCGTCGTGCGTCAACAGCTTAATGCGATTTAGTGCCTTGCTGTAGTCCGTGCAGAGGGCATAGGCATTACCAGCAAAGTAGTGCTCCATCAGGCAGTACTTGAAGCCCTGAATGAACCCATGAATGGAGAAGTCGTAGTAAAGAAAGATGTGCGTGAGGAACTTGAAGGCCTTGCCGGACAGGTGAAACGAGTACATAGGCGAGAGCAAGACCTTGTCCAGCAACTGTGCAGTCCAAAAATAACAAATTGAAATATTAAATTGTATGGAATCTATGGAACAGATCGAGATCTCACCTCGTTCAGGCCGGTGGGTGCTGGCTGTGTTTGGAAGACGCGCAGCCTGATCTTGCTGCTGACGTGGTAGGGTAGGGTGCTGTGCACCGCCGACATCGCTGTGGCCACGCCAAGGACAAGAACAAACGGAAGTGTGCCGCAGTGGGCGCTGAGTATGAGTATGAAGTCCTGCAGGACGTTGCCACTGAAGCACTCAAAGTCGGGTAGTATGACAACCAGTTGGCGTTTCCTCTCCTCCTCCGCTTGGAAGTTATTGGTGTACCAGGAGTTAAGCTGCTTTATCGTGCAGTGAGAGCGTCGCAGTCGCTTTCGATCCCGATCGGTTACATCCTCCTCCTCGTCTTCTGGGTCCTGTTCGCCTTCGATCAGGCTGAAGACCATGGCCTCGATGGCTGCCTTTAGAGTGGGGCAATCCCGGGACTGCAGCACACAGACACGCGCAGCCTTCTGGGCATGCAGGCGCTGGGTAAAAGTGTCAAACTGACTGAGATGATCCGGCTGATTGATGCCTGTGAGGAGGGCTGCTGTGGGCAGAATTTCATCCTGGATCTGCCCCTGGCCTACCACGAACTCCACCAATTGCCCGAGTGTGCGGGCATAGCTCTGCTGCTGTAAGCGATTAATGTGCTCATTCATTTGACTCCAAGTCTGGACGTAGGCATCGTAGAAGGGCTGCCCGATTACCTCCTTTCCGAGCAGGCTGCTCGTGGCTCCAGTGGCCCTCTTTCGCTTGCTGGAAGCCTTCTTGCCGGCACGCGTAGCTCCATTTTTGTAGACAAAACAGCCCTTTGCGGGTAAGACATAAAAGGATATTCATTTCTTATTTCAACGAAAGATTTTCGCAGCTCACCTTGGAAACAGATATTGTGGGGTCCATAGCTAGAGTTCAACTGAAATTACGAATGATATGCTACAGTGGATAACTGCTGGTTTTTTTTTTTTGTTTAGGTCAGCTTTGTGCCAATTTTAGTTTATTCACCGAATCAGCACTCGGCATTCAAATAAAAAGCGAAATAAATAAAAACCAATGAGCAGCTGTGCCGGAATTGCGCCAAACGTCGGACAGGGCTGCAATACGATTTAATTTAATTGAGTGCAGTGCTACCCATCAATTAGTGTAAGGCGCAATTTTCAAATCTTCACACAATCTTTTTCGACATGGTTTGTTTTTCTTAAATATAAGTCCTTTTTAGTCCTCTTGCGAAAGTGTTGTTTTTTATGGGTCATTTATAAATACAAGCATTTTCGTCTTATTTACATTGGGATCGCAGGAATCGGACCATTTGGAGGCAAAATGAAAAGTTGGCATGAACATCAACAGAAAGTCGTGGAAGAGCATCAGAGCTGCCAGTAAATAGTCCTTGGTGCGCATTTCCGCAAACTTTCCACCGTTGATAATCTGCGCGTGATACATGACAAACTGTAGGGAGTAAGAGCATCAATTAACGACTACTCCTAGTGGAAATATAAGTTCCACCTACCATCCAGATGCTGCCCAAAACAAAGGCCCGATGGATCAACAAATAATAGGGCATATTGGTCACGATGTGTAGCATTAGGAAGTACATAGCGCCAATGAGAGCAACTATGGCGAGTACAAACAGCACCACAATATCCAGTGTTATATCATGCTAAGGAAGAGATGGGATCAGGAGTGATTGTCATAAAGAATACTTCCGTGGCAGCCAACTCACCGGCAGATAGGAACCGCACAGAAGAAAGACCCCCAGAACTACTGCCCAGACGACTAAGCTCAGCACTAATTGGTACATTTGGTGACGTACCACCAGAGAAGACACTCCCATGACAGCACACTCAAGCTGGAAATGCAGTTGGAAACAGGTGTGTTTCTTTGGAAATATATATATAATACTAGATCGTCTTACTATAACGATGGCAAATATCCAATTGATAGGCACTGTAAAGCGCAGAGCCTCGAAGAATATGAATACGGCGAACAGTACTAGTCCGACTGCGAAGAATATGCTGCCCACCCAATACTGTTTAGTGAAGAATTCGTTTGCTTTGTCCCTGAAAGAAAGTTAGGGTAAAAGAAATCGCCAAAGACCTGACATACTTACAATTCATTAATGAAATACCATTGAACCGCCGATAGAAAGAGAAGGACGGCTGTCAGGAAGTATGTAATTAACGAGAATTTCCTCCTCTCCTTCTTGTAGAAACGTGTATGTGCATACGCATCCATTATTTTGTGGGTTTGAGCTATTGTTGTTTGTGTGCTTTTGTTTAATGATAAATAAAACACTGACTACTGCAAATAAATTTTAAATTTCCATTCCGGGAAAAGTGCTGCCCATAAGTAAATTCGTAATTCTGGTGAGTTAGCCAACACTTACAACATCTCACAACATCTGTGACTTTCGTCCACGAATTGCTGCTCGTGCATTTTAATTTGTTAAAATGTTGGGCGATGACGATATATACGGCGACTTGGACGACTTCCAAAATGCCGAGGAAAAGGTGCGTGTGGTGTGCCATTCCAGTTGGCCAGGAAACTGTCTGTAACGTTTATTATCTTCTAGAAATCAAAGGAACTGCAGGCCTGGGAGAACAAATGCAAAAGCGCACAGGCCGAAATCGAGTGCCTTAAGGTGGAAAATAAGGCGCTCAACAAGAAGATCAAAGCTATGGAGGTCAATCTACAGAACCTCATGGACACTGCTAAATCGGAAATAAAAAGGAAGGAGTCTATGATTACGCAGCTGCGCAAGGAGTAAGTATTCCGGTTACCTTCAGTCCAAGAATCATAACCTGTTTACATTACATTTTGCTGTAGGAAAGACGACATATGCTTCAGGCGGAAGCGCGGGCGAACTGATGAGGATCCCAAGGATACAGGTCACGAGTACAAACGATCCAAGCTGTCGGAGCCCGTGAGCAACAAGTTTAAAACTGTGGTCGGCAATGATTCCAAGAATACAGACCACGAGAATCAACGACCCAGGCTGACAGAGCCCGTGACCAACAGATTCAAAACTGTGGTCGGCACTGAGTCAAAGAATACAGACCACAAAAGACCGAAACAACTGGTAGAACCTGTGGCCAACAAATTGAAGACTGATTCCAAGGATCCAAAGAGGCATAAGCTGGAGGACTCTGTGTACAAACTGGCGGACACTGTGACCAACAAATTCAAAAAGGAGCACAACAAAATTGATCATATTCATCACCAAAAGAGCTTTACAGGTGGAGAGTCCAAGTCGCATGACAACAAGGATAGCAAACGTAAATTTCGCAGCAGATCTCCCAAGGAGGAACACCACAGGAGCTCTGACACCCGATTAAAAGAACATGAGCGACGCCGCAGTCGCAGTCGTAGCGCCAAACGCTCCCACAGACATGAGCACCATGGGAGCCGCCACAGCAAGGATCGCTCAGGCAAACGCCGAAGTGTTTCGCGCTCCCCTAACCGCACAGCATCCACAAAGCCCAGGTAAGCGAAAAACGGCTTACATTCCGCACAAAACTTCATTGATAGCAGCATTTGACAATTCTTTCAGTGCTCGGCAGCCAGATAACGATCGCTCCAAAACAACACAGAAAGATGCCACAGTGACGACCCTCTTCGGCGAGGAGACAAACGACCAAGTTCTAGCCAGTCCCAACTATGAAATGATTAAGAAAATGCAAGCCAATATGTCCCCAGCGACGCCAGTAAAGCTTTACACACCAGAAAACAAATTGCAGGCAATCGCCGAGGACAAGCCCGCCAAAAATGCAGACATAACTGTCGCTGTTGTTGAAGGGTACTTCCAGGTGAATCCTCTAGCCATCTCTGGCTGCAGTCTGCCATTGTCACAAGTTGCACAAGAGACCGTGGAGAAAGTTGGTCCAACAGCTGGAGTGTTTTCGTGGGCCAGCAGTTTCGATAAGCTGCAAATACCCGGACTAGATATGATTTGCGAGCAGCATTCTCCTATAAAGAATGAAATAAAGTTGACAGAGGAACAGCCTGAAGATTTGGATACTCCCAAAATAGATTCAATAGACGATTGTATCGTTGATCATACGGAGGAAGTGATTACTCGTCCAATAAAGGACTGTAAGCCGGCAAAGGCGATAGAGGAAATGGAGAAGACGAATGAAAATCAACACAATGCAGCAGTTCCCGACAAAAACCAAGAGAGTCGCCTGGAAGCGGAATCCATACCAGAAGCTCCAGGCCAAGACGAAGAGAGTCCAATGGACATCGAAACACTTGGCATCAATTCTACACCCAAAACGGAATTAATCTGCGAATCTCACAGCAAGGACGGAGATAATTCAATGGATATCGCAACCTCTAGCATAAATCTTACACCCGAATCGGAAGAAAAGGAAAACACTCTCAGTACTATGTCAGTGCCACCAAGTGCTGAAGTAATGGGAGATGCCGTTGAAGAAGCAACAGGAGAAGTGACTCACAATCCGCCAGCACTGGAAGACTTTAAGACCCCGACCAAATGTACGGATGCGATTTTAGGTGATGATTGTCCCACCCCAATACGTCCCAGTGAGATTACTGCGGATCAATCATTAGAAGATATTAAAACCCCGACAAAATGTACAGCCATGAATGCGCCTTTAGGTGATGATTGCCCCATTCAGGTTACCGAAGCAATCGAAATAATTGAGGTTATACGATTGCCAGTGATAGTGGATATTGAGCATATTGCGTTAACCGTCGATGTTCCATACGATTCATCAGAAATGAATACAGATGTCAGCTCAAAGTCGCCAGATTTAGATATCGTTGATAGTAAGATAGAAAACGACGAGATTCCCAAGAAGGAAAGACGTGCATCGGTTAAGATTGTTAAAGATATGGAGATTGAGAATGAAACTGTTATACATGAGATGACGGCTGGCGGATTACAGGACGACTGTCCTCAAATTGAGACTACTGTAATAGCAGATCCTGAATCAGAGAAAGATATCCCTGAAACTGAGATTTCTGTGAATGCAACTGTTGTAATTGAGACTCCTGTAAATGCAACTCCTGCAATTGAGACGCGTATAAATACAGCACTTTTACCTGAAACTCCTGCGATTGAGACAAATGTAAGTTCAACTCTCGGATCAGAAAATGCTACTCCTGAAGTTGAGGCACCTGTGATTGAGACGACAGTTACTAAGACAGAGAATGAGACTCCAGCCATTGAGGAGCCTCCTGTGACTGAGACTCCTGTTAAGGAAACTCTCGTTGCTGATTTTCCTATCATTAAGACTCCTGTAGCTGTAGTTTATGAAACCAACAATGAGACTCCTGTTGTGGAGACTTCTGCTATGGAGACCCCTGATGCTCCTGTATCTGTACTTTACGAACCAAAGAATGAATCTCCTGTAATTGGAACAGCTGCAGTTCAATCGACTGGGATTGAGATTCCTATACTACCACCTCACGGATCTATACACGATTCTCTTATTGTGGCAGCCACTTCCAAGCCTTCCAACATTTTGTATGCTCAGCCAGATTCAACAAAGACCGATAACAGTGAGGATATGGTTCTGGAGGCGGCCATGAATGAGTTGACCGGAGAGCAGGAGCCAGTGCCGAGTGCCCACAATACGAGCTATCCGAACCTCACACTCGCAGAGGACACCATTGAAATGGCATTACAGCAATTGCATCAGACATCGCCGGACGAGACAAAAGTCACTTCAACCTCCAACAAAGCCCAAAAGTCGCCCCAAAAGGATTTGCTTCAAATGCTTACCGAGTCTCCCCTTCAGTTAAGTCCAGCCAGGTCCCCGACTAAGGGCATAAAAACCACGCCAATGAAGACACCAGATAAACTGAGAGTCGAGAAGACTCCGCTCAAAAAACGCAAAATCCACTTGCTCGAGGATATGCAGACAGACGAAGTAGTTGTTCCGCAGACACCACCACCGTCCCAGCCGCCGGTTGCACTCGGAAACGAGGCATCTATGACCCTCCAAAATGTGACCATTGATGAAACGCTAGACGAGAGTTTCAATCGTAGCTTCGGCAGTGACACCTCGGTGGTGACCAAACGCTGCTCCATGGGCTCCACGGACTATCAATTTGAGCGAATCAACGATGAGCTCGTACTGCGTGTATCGCGACGCAGGCGACGACCGCGCCCATCCCCTGTACCACTAGATGATGGTGAAAAGAGTGCTGGAACCTAAACAATTGTTATTTCATTATTTTGTAGTAGAAGTGGAGAACTATTAAGTGAATTTGTTCTTCTCCTTATGTTTTGAATTGTTGACTATCGCAATAAGATAACGATATACTAGTATATAAGTATGGACAAACCAATCAGATCTTTGATTGAAATTTTTAATGTGCTTTCCCTGAGTTATTGGACCTTTTAATGTAATTTGAAGCACCATAATGTTTAAACAGATTTAAGTTAAAATATTTTGAAACATTTGGAGTATAAGAATGAATATACCCATGAAGGGACTTTAAGTTAATATGTACCTGTCGTAATATTATTTTTATTGTGTTCTGGCTTTATCGTCTACTGACTGCGTATCTTATACTCTTATGCGCTTTGTCTTTTCTTGCCCCCTTAATTCTGTCAGTCCGTTATTCGTGTCCTTTCCCTTTTCTATGTTATTGCGTTGCTCGTGGTGGTGAGGCAGAAATCCACAAAAATATTAAAAAAAAACAATGTAGGTTGCTTGGGCATGTCAAGACTCGTTAGTTGCGTGGCTCCGAGGTCCAAGGTCTATAAAACAATCGAAAATCCAAATAATATTAATCTTAGCCCAACATATACATATGTAGTACATACGTAGATGTATTTTAATTGCATCTAAAACTTTATTTAGCTCGAAAAAGTAGGTTCAACAAACGCATACAAGAAATAGTTAAAAAATAATCAACAGATTACGAGTCGACTGAATGCATTTGCACCTGTCCACCTTTGTCGAGGATCAGTAAATGCTGCTCATTCCCCGAGCTGCGGGCGGCGGCTATGTCCATAATATGGGATCTGCTGTCCCCTGGCTGCTCCTGGGGGAGTTCCTTGTCCAAGTAAAAGTCGTAGGTGCGCACAGATCCATTGGCCAGGGCGGAGAGACGCCATCCATCATTGGATAGGACCAGAGCCTGAACAAGGTGCTGCCGTAGCCCACTGCCGCTGAGGAGAAGCTGCTGATCAAAGATGCGCATTTCGTAGGAGCGACGCGGCTGCCGAATCAGCTCCAGGGCGGTATCGGGCCTCAGATCGTAGCTTCTGCCCTCCAGTTGTGCTCCATCCATCTGCTGCTCGAAGGAGCGACGCTCGTTGAGGATGATGTTCTGAATGGCACAGGATTTGCCTATGTCCGGATCGTGATCAGCGGTGGATGGTGGCATGCCAGTGGTGGGTCTCTTGTGGCTCTGACGCTGGTTCTGTCGCTGATTGCAATTGAGTATCATCACGGAGCCGTTGGATAGACCCACCGCCACGAAGCTCTCGTTGGAGAGGACACAGAGCGAGGTGGGGAACAAGAAGCGACTCTCGTTGACAGCGATACGGCTGAAGCGCTCTGTCTTCAGGCTGCGCGTGCAGCAGAGCACAAAGTTCCGATTACTGCACACATAGATCAGATCGCTGCCCGTGTCGATGCTGGTGAAGCGCAGCCCCTGCAAGCCCTGGCCCTGCAGAGCCGTGCTCAGGGTCTGCGTCTCGTTCAGCTCCCTCAGCAGATCGTCGTTGTAGATGTTGCCCTGAAACAGGGACTTGGTCTTCTCGTAGGCACTCTGGTTGCTCCGCAGCAGACGCCGCTCCAGGTAGCCCCTCAGGTCGCAGCTGGCGCTCTGCAGTAGCTTCACCCTGGCCCATGGCGAGCTGTATTCATTGCTGGCAGAGCTACCAGCGGCAGTGGCGCCTTCCACCAGCGTCCACATCGTCAGCAAACCAGAGTCATTGAGCGAAGCGTACTATGGAAAGATATGCACAAGCTATAATCCAGAACTCTGAGTGGAGAACTGCTCTCACCTGAATTTCCTTGTGGGTGGCGTGCAATCCTTCTGCCATTGCCTTGGGCTGGCTTCGAAAGCTTCGCACATCCACCATGGCACCGAGATCCAAGGCAGTCGCCTGGCCCAGCGACGGCACCACAGACTGGGTGGCAGCAAAGTGAGTCAAGTGGCCGTCCAGTTTCGAGCAATAGCTGTAGGTCTCGCGCAAATCCCACATGGCCGCACTGCCGTCCCTGAGGCCCGCCACAACTATGTCCGGCGCCTCACTGCAGAAGGCCACGCGACAAACCTCCGCCCAGGTGGACAGCAGGCGCAGGGGCTTGGCGGGGCTGTTCAGTGACCAAACCATCAGCAAATTGGCAAAGTCCTCGCTGTAGACATTGCTCTGCGGCGGGCACTCGTGCACCGTGACCACGAGCTGTCCGTTTCCAGAGCTGCCGAAGATGCGGCGCACGGGCAGAGCATTCAACAGGCCAGTCTGCAAGGGAAGGTGGTGCGGGCTGTTGGGACGATGCTGCATGTTTTCATTCAGAACTTTCACCATCAGACGCGAGGCATTGTGAAGGAACGCACCGAGACGCTCAAAGTCCGTGGGCTTGGCCAGGCGGAGTCTTTGTTGCTGCTGTGTACGATCCTGCTCCAGGCGATGCAGCTGCTCCAAGCGGGACAGGCTCGTTTCGTAGTCATCTGTAGGTCGCTTCAGCATTGTTTCCGATTCGGCATCCCCGCTGCAGCTGAGCACCATTTGGCCGCCATAGTGGGGCGGATGCTGGGTCCAACTGCTGCGACTGTGCAGTTCCAGGGTCTGGCACTCAGCGTCTATGTAGGGGGATTGGGTCTGAGTGGCCAGCTGGCAGGTGTTCAGCTTCCCGTAGCTCTGCATGTATCCCTCGTAGCTCAGCGGTTTCATCTCGAACAGACGATAGTTTAGGTGGTCGAATCGCAACTTCCGCATGAGCTCCTTGCCGCGGCGACACTCCACAGGATGAGACACAAAGTTGGCATAACCCCCGTAGTAGACATTGGACGCTGACTCTCCGCTTGGGGTTTTCTCTAGGCCCAGGCCCGTTGTGCTTATGCCAGAGTCTAGCTGCTCCGAGTTGGCCATCGAGTTGGTATCGAAGCTATCGCACTGATGCTGCGTGGATTGGGAGCTGAGCTCCGCCAGCATCGGATTACGGCGCATGTGCATGTCGTAGTGGCCAGAGTCTAGTTTGCGATCCTGCTCCTTGTCCCGATGTATCACTGTGATGGGGTTCTGTGTGGGCTCAGAGTCCTCCTCCTCCTCCTCTTCGACGACGTCTGGCTCTGACATTGGCTGTTCTTTTTTCTCTTCTGGCTCCTCCGGCTCTTCCTCATCACCATCATCGTCCACGTCGTCATCATCGTCATCATCGTCCGCTTCCTCCTCGGGTGTGCTGGAACCAGTCTCAAAGTCCGATTCATATGATTCAAAGTCATCGGAATAGTTGTCCGATTCATTGTCTGCTTTCTTTGGCTCCTCAAACTTAACCTCAAAGGCAACCGGTTGCTTCACAGGCAGTGATCCCACCTCGATCTCACTCCTCTGTTTGGCCGACTCCCTCTTGAGTACCTTTACCTCGTCCGGGTCTAAAGTGCGTGTAAATGTGCGGGTTCTGGGCGGGGGTGGAGCTCTTTCTGGCTCCGGGGATGTCTCTGTTGATGATTTTGGCTGCACTCGACGCTTCTGTGGCGGCGATGCCACCGTCACGCTGTGGTATGTGTCCAGCACGGCATTTGGTTTGGACTTGGGCTTGGATTTTACGGGCTGGGGCTGCTGTTTACCGGCAGGCAATGTACTAGGCGATGGGGTCGTCCGTTTGGCAGGCTGGGCAGGATCCCTATTTTTGATTCTGCTCGCATTTGATGGCACTGCAGGTTTTCTGCTCGTGGATGTTGTTGCCACTGTCTTTGTGGGCTTCGTTAGGGCTCTGTCGTATTCCACGCTCTCCGGTTGTTTGACCAATGGTTTTCTGTCCTTTGTGGTTGCGCCTGTCCCACTGACAGCTTGCGATTTGGTGCTTTTCCTTGGCAATTCATTTCGGAGCTACAAAATTTCAATTTCCAATTTTAACTGTTCATTTTAAGTGCTTGAAGATTTTGCAACACTGGCTGCTGTGCAGCACTGGCATAATCCAAACAAAAGATGTGTCGTGGGTGCGATCGGTCGGTGTTCTTTTATTAATTTTAATTGATTGACAAGTCTCTGCATTATTAATATGCGTGTGTGTTCTTGTGCTAGCGTGGCAGCTGTATTTCTGCTGTGAGTTTAATGGCGATACTTGCAAAAATAACCCAGTGAATCAGGTGAAGATGTAAATGTACTGAGTGAACTTGTGAATATCTCTCGAGTGCCAAGTAATGTATATGTGTAATATAATCAATTAAAAGCATAACCGTGCAAGTGTTCTCTTATTAATTGTATTTATCGGCTCACATTTGTCTTGCTGCTTGTCCGCGCTGCATTCTTAGACATTTTATAGCGCCCAATGCCCTCAAAATGGCTAGTTTAAAAGTTTAGTGAATAGAGTTAACGCCAATTGCCAAGTATATTTAATCAATTGCAATGCAGACTATCCTCTTTTTGAGTTGTGACAAATTTTTCCTGTTTCCTTGGCAACAACAAACCCAAGTGCATAGCAACAATAACAAAAAAAGCAGCAATAACATGAACAGCTGATGAACAGCTGATGCAACTGGTGAGTAATTGATAGGTTTCGATAGGTTTCAATCATATTTAAACCGCAATTTCAAAAAGAGCAACAAAATCAGGTGATACAGGGCGGGTCAGTATGTTATTCTTAAAACAAATTTAGCGTAATATCACATCAATAAATAAGATTAGATTTGTGCTCTTGACTAAGAAAAGTTTCGCCACAGCGGCCAGAGGACCACTAAAAACAAAAGAAGCAAGCAACTGCTATTGTTTCGCTGTGCTCCGTTCTCATCTTTGCTGCTGTAGTAAAGCGTGGTGGCATATCTATCGTAGATGGGCTCCATCACGCGCTTGGCATTGTCCCTGTGCAGCTCCTGGAGGCCCAGCAGCCCATCCGTGGTATCCCGGAACATTATGTTATTCCTTTTGTCGAAGATACCATACAATGTGAAAGGACGCGTATCGCTTTTGTATTTCCTGCCAAAGAGTTGGTCCATGTCGCGCAGCGAATTGTAGATCTCATTGCGACGCGGCAGTGACGAATTGTGCGTCATCAGGTGGCCACGTGTCGTCCAATGGAGGTAGCAGAACTCAAAGTTCGAATGCCTCTCAATGCCCCCATACGGACAGAGGGCACGGTAATCCTTGTGGCTGCCACGCGTCACCCAATCGGCAGTCATGTTGCCACTCGCATATTTCTTGTACACATCCGAGCTGAGGAAGGCCACATCTCCGCCCTCGGCCAGGCAGCGCAGGGCGCCCTCATCGCCCTGGTAGTGCATGGGACATTCTCTTCCGTGGTGCGGATGCCACAGACAGGAGTCGCGATGAAAGAAGGAGTGCAGCGAATGCACCAGGCCCGTGCCATTCACAATTGCCTCCTGCACCGACAGATGGGCAGCCCCCTCAAAGGACGGCAGACAGGCACGCGCTCCCCTGAGATCCTTGATGTTCTGATACTTTGAGTCCTTGTGAACCAGCGCCATGGTCACGTATCGGTCGTGCATGTCCAAAGCGAACTCGTAGAGCAGCGGCACGAGATTGTAGTCCCGCTGGGCCTTTACGCGCATCTCCTGATCGACCACCACCACATCGGTGCTCTTGAACCGCGTGTCGTCCAGACACTGTTCCACATTCATGGTTCGCACGCACTGAATGTTGGGCTGCACGCCATAGACCTGCGAGGCCTCCTGCAGCCAGGAGCACTTGATGTGCTGAAAGATGGAGGTGGTGCAGAAGACAATGGACCGCGGGGGATTGCACTCGGGGAAGCTGTAGGCCGACTGGAAGGCCGTGGCCTGATCCAGATAGTCGTCGATCGTTATCACATTATCCAGCGGCACCGTGAACACATGATACGTCTCCAGCAGACTCAGAAGAGCGTTCTGCCAGCTGTCGGGCTCATCGTGGGTGAGTCCCGTGACCAGGCGCTGCACCTGGGCGGCATGGGTGCGACGAGCGGCCACCACTGGCCAGGGTTTGGCCACCCACACACACGGTTGTGTCGCATTCATGGGCTGCAGATGCCCATCCGGACAGAGGTAGCTGTATTCCGACGCATCCGCCTGCGCTGCTATGCCCGTGAACTAAAAGATAGACGAGATCTGGCTAAATATCTCAAATTTGGATGGCTTTCCTCCAGTACTCACACCAAAGTGACTCCGCACATCGTCGAGACGGGCCCAGGAGACGCTGCCGCCGCCACTGGTCAGGCAGTAGAGAGCTCCACGTCGGCCCCAGTGCTTGTCGTTCTGGTCGCAGCTGTAGGGATCATAGCACATCTGGCACAGCGAGGGATAGCGGCTCTTGAGGATGCGATCCTGCTTAGGATCGGGCACCCAGGGACCAGCCTTGCAGCTGGGCCCAAAGTATCTCGACGAGGCCGCTATCCGATCCTCTGTGACCGTCAGCTCTGGATCGCATGTCTTGGAAACCAAAGCGGCTTCAAAATACTGCAAAGTAAAAGAAAACTTCCATGAAGATGTGTCCCATCTATCGTCCAAGAATCCCTTACATTGGCCAACACCTCCGTCCAGTGGCTGCCCAAACCATAGCCGGGATGACACAGCTTCGCACCGCGCAGATCGTGGACCGTATGAATGTTGGCCTGATTGTCCACCACCGCCACAATTTCGTACTCAAAGTTGGACTCGTGGGAGCGCAGCTCGCTGGCCACCAGTATCTCCACGCTGGCCCATCGCGCTGCCACCAGATCCTCCGAGGTGAGGACACCAAAGTGGGCCGTTCCCTTGTGTATGCGCCGCACGCAGTCCAGCCGGTCCACCCCGATGACGCACTCGATGTTGCTCTTGGCCTCCAGCAGGGGACAGAACTTGGGGGTTTTTTGATATGTACCCCGCGACTCCACCACACAAACCCGCACTAAAAGATTGACAGTTAGTTAGCGGTTAGTTAACGTTTTAGTATATATACTTAATATAATTCGCTAAAAACCCGTTTCCCCCCATCGGCATTAATTATGATTATACGTATTTTTAGGGTTTTTTTGTATCTTTATCTTTTTCTTTTGTATGCAGTTTTCGGAAACCGTTTCATCTGGAGGGGGGCGGGCGGAAATCTGGTCTGGGGTATATTGCTTGTTAAATTAAAAATTCCCCTCAGCATCGAAACTGGGAAACTTTTTGCAGATTGATGCGTTCCTCGAATTGGCATAAACCCGCGAAGTGGCGTCACGTTCATGGGGGATCTGGATAGAGCATTTTGGGCAGTGGAGCATTCGCCTCAAGGTTGGCAGGGGGACAGGTTTTTGGGGTTCGGCTTTTAGGTGTGTGAGTGTGTGTAGGAGGAGGGGCCAGATACTATCTCTAGCGGGTTTCGATTACCCAGAAACTGAAACCCACAAGGTCAGCCGCTGCTCTCTCGCTTGGTACTGGACTTGCGAAAATTGGATAAACAGAAAGGAAAAGGGCGGCATTTACTGGAGGTTGAATATTAAAAACCCACTTTATTTCTGGTTTATTTAGGGTACTGTCGTAATGGTCTATTGTCTTGATATTTAACTACAGTTTTCCCTATTCCCTTTTGTTTTCATTTCCAGAGCCATTGCCCAACCGTATACGCCCCTTGGTGTTAATAAACTTACATTTCCCATCATCGGGCGGTGCCACAGCCAAACATATTGATAAGAAGGCCGCAATCATCAGTGCCACGACCATAAATGTAAGCAACTGCATTATTAAATTTATTGATATGTATATGTCGTCGCAGAGGTTTTCTGTCACTTAATTGCCTGTCACTTGAGTGCCGCGTAGAGGTTGAGATTTAGTTAATTTGTTGCACTGTCGTAACTCGGGATTGAGCTGCTTGGAGCTCAGCAGGCATGCAATCGACTATTTATAAACACGAATGAATACGAGTCAAAGCTACAGCTTAAGGCCGGACCGAACCGAACCACTCGCAATGGAAGATCAGCGGCGACTGAAGCCTGGTTTTTGTCAGCTGTGGCGATTAAAACTTGATTTCGATCCGATCGCATTGGATCTCACGAGCTTAAGGCTGTACTACGCACAGCTTAGGATGGTGATGGTGATGAGTCAAGCGGGGATTTGGATATGCCAGATCTATTAGCGTTAGCATCTGGGAAATACCGCACGATGAAAGAGGCACTTTGGCCGCTCTCTTATGTGTGCGCTCTGACAATATATGTACTTATGTCTGCTACTACTACCAGTCGATTCCCTTATCGCCAGAGCCGACTTATCAGTCCCCCTGCAACGGGACTGCTGCTACTTCTTCAGTCGGTGGCCGCAGTTCTCAGCGTTCGAAGGGCCAGCCAATTGATCTCAGACCTCAGAGCTGTGGGTGCTTTCAAGTTTATTTTCATTGTTAAAAAAAAAATAATAATCGAGTGATTTACATAAATATAGAGCTGTTGAGAATCTAAAACCATTGTTTGCGATTCTAACAACTTAATCAAATCAAACCAAATCGCAGCATTTTTATGGCTTCCCTGCTTCCAGTTCTCTTTGTTCGCCTTCGATAGGTGCTTCACATATTGGCTTTTTTGTCCGTAACTCCCTCCAATATTTGTTGTGTATTTTTTCGGCTTGATTAATTATCTGTTTTGGAAGAGGCACCCTCTAATTCGTTTTGCCGGCTTTTGTAAGTCGTTTTTTTTGTGTGTCAAGTGTGCGATTTTGGTGGGTCTGTAAACCGGTTTATACTATAAGCACTTACTTACGAGTAGACATACGATGCTATAAGCATTTAATCGTGGGCTGAACGAATGAACATTGTTGCCCCGCGTTCTATAATGGTACCCTAAAATCTTTACCATCTGCAGATAAGATTTGGCGACGTCTTATAGATAGGCGGCAATGGTAGTATAGTTCAAACCTATGCTCTCGTATCTGGCTTTTATGCTGCCGATTACACCTCTATCCATAATGTGTCTGGAGACGTTTGCTTATCGCGGTGGCTGGCTGGTGACTGAGATTAGATATCGTTTAGCAGGGATCTAATTTACATCCAACATCACTTGATATTTACAGACTCCCCCGAGCAGACAGAGCCCGACCCACGTCGAAGACGGCAAGTGCACAAAATATGGTCTTATCTGGCTAGAAGGAGACACCCGACCCGGAGTTCACTCAAAAGATTGCACGTAGCAGACATGATTCTGCCGTAAAACTGTGATACATCTGACCATTTCGAGATAGCTATTAATATACTGGACAATGGGGCGACTCAATCGACGCCTGCTGCCCATCAAGGCGCACTTTTTCTTCTTTATGGCGGGTAAGTGGAAGATTAGTCCATAAAGACTTCATCTACTATTTTCAATGATTCGTTCGTAGCCATGGGGCCCATTCTGCCGCAGCTTTTGGTGATTGGCAAGCAGCTTGGAGTCCCTCCGGATGTGATGGGATACATAATGGCCGTCTTGCCCATACTCTATGTCCTGGCCAAGCCCCTGGTGGGTTTCCTCGCGGACTATTTCACGGTAAGACAGAGGATCAAATCTAACCATTCCAGACAATACCCCTATTAATGATTTCCGTTTAGCGCCTGCGAAAGTTCATCTTTATTACCTTGATCCTGGTCATGACGCTGGCCTATGCCGGCTTCTATTTCCTGCCCAGTGAGCCATTGGGAACTCATGTCATACGCCTGGACGAGGGCAGTGCCAAGTGGAATGTCACCCTGCTGGATGCACCAAAGGAGTGCTCTTCAGAGGTGCTCTCTTCTCCCGCCTTTTGCCAGATGGTGTACCAGGCGGAATGCGAAGGCTTTCAGGCTCTGGTTGTAGCCAATGACGCGGCGGCGGGCCTCAATCTCAGCCAGAACATTCAGCACGGGAATGAGAGCCACCACATGTGCAGCCTCGACTCCGTCTCACAGATCAGTGGGACAACCGTCTATTGCGAGTTGCAGCACACTTACAGCTGCATCTTTGGAAATGGAAAGTTCTGGCTGTACGTGCTCCTGCTGTTCATTGGAACCATTGGCTTCAATGTGACCAACTCCATATCGGATGCCTGCTGCTTCGATCTGCTGGGCGACGAAGAACAGGACAAGTACGGGGCCCAGAGGGTGTGGGGCACCATTGGCTTTGGTGCCACCGCACTGCTGGCTGGCATTGCGGTCGATCTGTGGACCGCGGATGCCGTGAAGAGCCTGACCCCCGCTCTGATCATCATGTGCGTGTTCAGCACGCTGGATTTGGTGAGCGTGTCCAAGCTGAAGCTGCCCAAGCTGGGCGGCTCCGAGACCATTGCGAAGGATGTTTGGCAGCTGGTGCGACAGCCACCGATTGTCGTCTTCCTGGTGTTTGCCACCATAGCGGGCATTATCGATTCGTTCATCATCTACTTCATGTTCTGGCACGTGGAACAGGTGGCCGAGGAGACCGGCTATATGCATCAGATCAAGCTCATCGAGGGCCTGGTGGTGGCTGCCGAGTGCCTGGCCGGCGAGGTGCCCTTCTTCTTCTACAGCGGCAAGATCATCAAGAAGCTCGGCTACGTCCACTGCATGAGCATGTGCTTTTTCTTCTATGCGGTGCGCTTGTCGCTAATTGCCTGGATCCCGAACCCCTGGTATCTGGTGGGCGTGGAGCTGTTCTTCCAAGGCATCACCTATGCCCTCTGCTACACGTGCATCGTAGCCTATGCCTCGGCTGTGGCGCCGCCCGGAACCTCGTCCACGGTTCAGGGCCTAATGGCCGGCATGGACGATGGCCTCGGCTTCTCCATTGGCTCTCTTATCGGCGGACTCATGTTCAAGCGGCTCGGGGGTCGAGAGAGTTTCAAGTACTTTGCCATTGCCGCCATATGCACTTGTGTAGCCCACATCCTGGTGCGTCCCACCTCCCGGAAGAGGCAGTTCCTGCCGAAACAAGTCTACCAGCAGCCCACGGAACAGGGGCAGGACGAGACAAAGTATCCGCCAGCACGGGAGCTGCAGGACATGCGATAACCGAAGATAATCTTTATATATTATATATTTTTAAGATATTTTGTATGTATTTTGTTGCATATTTTTGTACGAACTTTTGACAAGAAACATGTTGTTCAAAAGTTGAATGACTTTTCCCTCAACTTTTCGTGCGAGCACACGCGACGCTATCTCAAGTGCTCCAGCCCCCTCCAGCTGTCATTATTGTTAAATAACACCATACGATCTAGATGGGGGAAACAAAAGAATTTATTGAAAGTGAAACTGGGCCCCGTCGATCAGGCGGCAGATGCTCTCGGCTTAAATGGCACACAATTCCCACTCCATATATTACCGAAAACTGGCTGGATCGCTCGCTGGTGCTCGAGAATTGAAAGTCCAACCTAAATGTAACACTGATCAGCCGGATTCGGGGAGCCGCATCATATTGGATGTGCCTATGCCATGCAGATCTTAGCCCACTTTGCCGTCCAGTGTTCATGATTTATGCTCGAGTGTGGGCCCCCTTCAGAGCTGTCAGAGTGAGTGGCCCAAGCGCCTAAGTAATCATTCAGAACGCGCTGTGGGGCTATAAAAGCCTGGTCGCCAGCCCAGAGGGGCCCACAGTTCATGCAGATTGAAGATGAAGGTGCTGTGGCTGCTGGGGCTATTGGTCTCGTGGCTATCATCCTTGGCCAGCGCCCGCCAGGTGGGAAGGTGCAGCCTGGCCCGACAGCTCTATCGGTATGGTGTGCCTTACGGCGAGCTGCCCGACTGGCTCTGCCTCGTGGAGGGCGAGAGCTCCTTCAACAGCAAAGCCATCAATCCCTCCAATGTGGATGGCTCTGTGGACTGGGGTCTCTTCCAGATCAACGATAGATACTGGTGCAAGCCAGCGGACGGTCGTCCCTCCACGGATCTCTGTCGTCTGCCCTGCCGTCTGCTGCTCAGCGACGACATCAGGTACTCCATTGCCTGCGCCAAGTACATCAGACGCCAGCAGGGCTTTTCCGCATGGGTGGCATGGAATAACCGCTGCCAGGGAATCAAGCCGAATGTGAACCACTGCTTCAGAAGAAGATACAGGAACTCGGGATGACATTGATAATAACATATACATATGTATGTGATAAAAGACAGAAATTACCATAGAATTTAGTCAGTTTTTACAGAAAATGTAACCACAAATTGGATTTCTGATAAAAAAAGCATATAACTTATTTTTAGAAGATATTTTTATGGGCCAAAAATTGATTTTTGATCTGCTATTATTTGTGTTGATATTTCCTACGACAAGGTCGAGATGCCTGTTCGACGGCGGTCTGTTGACCACCTACATGAAAGAGGAGGTGGATCGCTACCGCATCGTCATTGGCAACCAGACGTGGGTATTCGAGATGGAGAACGATCCGTCGTTTCCCTGGGCGGGAAAGGATGTATCCCATTAATTAATTTAAAAACTCGCTTAAGTTTGATACATGACATCGACATACCAACTACACGGCTCAGTAGCGCCTCCAAGTATACATTCTACACGTGACAACTATCGCTAAGCACATAAAAACAAGCTAAACATTTAGGGTCAATATCTACAACCAAGGATCATGTAGAGCATAGCCCGGCACACAGCAAACAGCATTGGACCACGCAAAGGTGGAGGAGCAATTAAAGATAAGCCGCCGAATTCGTTTCTCTTATCGCATATAAATAACGATATTTTCTTGTGCATCGGCATGACATGCCAGCCTAAAACAATCACCAATAAATATATTATCAAATTAAGTCAAAAATATATATCGATATATTGATATATCGCAAAAACAGCTGATCGCCTTGAACTTTTATCAATTTCCGCAAACGTTTTTTAACATTTAAAATAGTGTTTACTTATTAATAGCAATGGCATCTGCATCTAGTTCGAGTGCCCGTCACCTCTTCGATGAGTCCAAGAAGCGTCTGTGTGCCCGCGTTGGGATAAACGTGAATAATTTGGGTGAGAAATGGGACACAGGAGGTTGGTTCCTAATAAAATATGTAAACTTTTATGTGGAATTACAGGCTCTGTGGCACGCCAGGTTGTGCGGGCATCCAAAACCAATGAGGTGAGCATTAATTCTTCTTCTTTCTTATCAGAATCAATAAATTCCCGTTTTTTCTCCTTCAGATTATGCATCAGACTCTGAAGAACTTTACTCAGGTCGATGTCGTGTCGGATTACAGCTCTCAGAATCTTCAGAAGATGAGCCTGATCCTGCAGCACGTTGGCTATCAGTACGATGTGATGCAGGACAGCGTCAATCATTTGGATTACCTCAAGGAGCAGGTGACGGCCATGGAAAGATGATTGGAAGAGCAAAAGCCTAGGCAGTAGAAGCACTCACTCACCAGTCACCCTTTAATCATCTATCCAAGCCCTAGCATTGCCCTCTATATATTTTCATAAATACCAAAGATAGCCAGGGACAAGGTCTTCCTCTGACCCTGGCTAAGGCCACCGAAAAACCGTGACTACCAGAAGAAGTGCGTCTACCGAGCAGGAGATAAGATAAGGAATGATTCGATGCTGGCTATAAGAGAGCGGACCACAGAGGAGCCAAACGCAGTCGACAACTGGAAGCAAGATGATTAGTTTACGCTTGGGGATATCACTTTGGTTTATCTGGACGGCTGGGGCGCTGAACATCACCGCTGGCCAGCAGGATGGCCGCATTGTGGGCGGCTGGGAGACGAACATTATCCACTTTCCGCACCAGATCTCGCTGCAGTTAGGCACGCGACATGCCTGTGGCGGCGCTATCCTCTCGCCCACCCACATCCTGACCGCCGCCCACTGTGTGCTGGAGTACAGCAAGCCGCAGTACTATGTGATTCGAGCCGGCAGCAGCGAATGGGCAACTGGCGGCAGCTACATTCGCATCCAACGCATCGTTCCGCACCCCAAGTTCCACCAGCCCACGCACATGAACAACGACATTGCGCTGATTCAGCTGCAGCAGCCACTCGTCTACAGCGGCAATATCCAGCCCATTGTCCTGGCCGCAAAGCAGGACCGCATCCAGCCATCGGCTCAGCTCTTTGTCAGCGGCTGGGGCAGCCAGTCGATCTCCCAAATGCAGCCGGAGAAGCGCCTACGATACACGGTTGTCCAGCAGCGGGATCAGTCGCAGTGTATCCGAAACTACTTTGGCGCTGGCACCGTGACCAGCAGCATGTTCTGTGCTGGCACCCCGCAGGGTGGTCGCGATAGTTGCCAGGGGGATTCCGGTGGTCCGCTAATCACCAGCATCAATGGACGCATGCGACTCTACGGCATTGTGTCCTGGGGCCTGGGCTGTGCCAATGCCATGTTCCCGGGCGTCTATACGAGAGTCTCGGAGTATACCGATTGGATTGCCCAGACGATGACCGAAATGGTTTAAGCTTTATTACTACTGTACATACTTGTGTACTCACTGTACTTATGGCTAAGTTATGAAATAGTTGCCACTGTAAAGTGTCTAGAAATCCCTCTAATATCGTATATAACTCTCTAAATCGATTCTCAAGCTCAGATGAAGATGACTAACAAATAACAAAAAATGCTACTTATTCAAAAATTAATTTGTTTATTCGGTTTTAATGTCAAAAAGTTTACCTTGTTAGGGAATGCAATAATGTTAAAAACTAGTTTCGGAATCATCGCGAAGCTTTGGCGCAGCTCGGAAAGCTGTGGCGTCAGGCAAAGACCTGTTTTTGGGTCTGGTATCCACGACGATGAACTGCTGGAACGAACGAGAGATGTTGGCCAAGTCTGTTTCAGTTACCGTTCGAAGCTGAACAACAGAGGCGGCACGTTAGCACACGCAGACAGACACTCAGAAGAGACATGGCCATGAAGCAGTTGATGATCATTTTGGTAAGTCGTGGGAGTGATTGCCTCAGCCACAATGACCTAACGGGCGCCCACTCTTCCTGCTTTTTGATTTTGTCACGAAGGTCGTATGCGCACTGAGTGCCAGCAGAGTCGCCTCAGATGTGTCTCATCTTGTCAACCACGAGACCCACAGTCCGGCCAATCCGTACGTGTTTAGCTATCAGGCTGGACGGGCGCCTGGCCATGTGGATCGCCAGCATACGGAGGTGTCCGACGGTTCGGGCGTCATCCGCGGCGCTTTCTCCTACGTGGATCCCAAGAACCAGGTGCGCACCGTCCAGTATGTGGCCGATGAGAACGGCTTCCACCCTCAGTTGAGCCACAAGCTGGAGGACAGTGCCGCCGTCAAGGCAGCCAAGCGCAGACACTTCGACGCGTATAACCGCATTGCACAAGAGCATGCAAGCCACACGCCCGGCCAAGCGGTGAGTGCTCGTGTATAATAGTGCATATGGCCACTGAGCGGATAGTGCTGAAGCTTTGTTTTCCATTCCATTCCCCCCTGCAGTCTCAAGCAGCTGCCCCACACGCTAGCGCCGCTGTGGCCCATGCCACTCAGAAGCATCTGAGTGACTTCGAGCGCATCGCAGCAGAGCATGCGGCCATCGGAGCCCAGCAGGAGGCGCAGCGCCTGGCTCTAGCTGCCCAGTCGGAGCATGGAGAGGTGGAGGATGGACAGTATCATCCTTGAGCACTCTGCAAGTATTAAATAAATTAAAATGAAATAAACTATGGGCTCAATGTATAAATTGGCATTTGAAATGGGAGAGGGGAATATTCTGCTGAATGTTCTGGATAGATGCCCGCCAATCAAGAGTATCTGAATCTTTTAACCCAATTAGTACTCGAATAATTGGAAATCAGATTTCACCTTTTGTCCACACGAAGAATAGTACGAGTAATTTGTATTATATATTAGATTATTCAGTTGAGAGCTGTTTGCTATAAGTACTCGTAGGATATTTGATATACCCGTATCATCAAACAACATTTCGAGTGGAAAACATGTCAGATCAACTTCTATCGTTGCTTCTTTCGGTGTTCCTTTTATATGGTTATGCCCACGTAAGTTAATCTTCGAAACGATGATACCATACGTTGCGTTGGTATTCTTCTCCTACCTCTCTTTACACAGAGTAATACTGCAATATTTAACCCATGTCGAGGGCAAAAATTCACAACCCCGGAGGAGCAAAGAGCATTCCTTGACAACTGGCTAAAGAACTTGGAAGGCAGAGATCTGGATCGGACTTTTAAGTGCTATGCCACTTGCATGCTGTTCGATATGAATATCATGGATGGTTCGGGGGAGCTGCATATGGAGAAGTACCTGGAAACGGAGGCCCAGGAGAAGTCGTGGCTCAAAAGCGTGGCCAACTGTCGCTACGTGTTCGCCGATGAAATGGATATTTGTGAATATGGTTTCGGTATGGCCAACTGTCTAATATCGCTGAGAGCAGCGACCACTTGGGAATGATTATGATTAAAAAATAAAGCTTTTGCCCTCTCACTCTTTAATATTGATGAGGAAAGACCAGATCAGCCACAA
Organism: Drosophila persimilis; assembly: GCF_003286085.1. Taxonomy (NCBI): domain Eukaryota; kingdom Metazoa; phylum Arthropoda; class Insecta; order Diptera; family Drosophilidae; genus Drosophila; species Drosophila persimilis. The sequence goes on from NW_020825289.1 coordinate 13,864,158, forward strand.
TATCAGTTCCATTCCCAGTTCTGTTGGAAGCTTCGATTCTATAACACCGCTCCCGCTTCCGCTCCGTACCGTTTCAATGGTTCGTCTTACGTTCTGTCTGGCTCTCCTATCGGTGCTGGCTTGGTCGGACCACGCCTACGAGGTACCAGATGCCAGCGTGCGGGTTTTCTACCCCAAGGGTTTCGAGGTCTCTATACCAGATGCAGAGGGCATCTCTTTGTTCGCCTTCCATGGCAAGGTGAACGAAGAGTTCGACGGTCTGGAGGCGGGACGGTGGGCCCGCGATATACCCAAAGCGAAGCGGGGACGTTGGACCTTTCGGGATCGCGAGACGGTGCTCAATTTGGGCGATACCCTGTACTTCTGGACGTATGTGGTGTACAATGGCCTGGGTTATCGTCAGGACGATGGGGCCTTTGTGGTTTCCGTATATGACAGTCAAAGGAATTAGCATTCGCATGTGAGGTTTCATATAAAAAAGAAGTAATAAATAAAAGCTTATCAAAGCAGAGCTTTAAATCTCAATGCAATCTATCCTTAAATTCGATATCTTCCAGTGCCAGGAGTAGTAAAATGTTTAATTTTTCCTTAAATACAGATGGTAAATGAATCTTGTTATGCAGCCTGCCGTAATGTAATCAAGTCAATGGATATTTAAATCAAAGGAAGAAAATTTCTTTAATGTAAAATCATATTTCATTGAGTTGTGCCGCACGCACTCATCTTGTGTCTGTGTCTGGATGCCGGGACTGTTGCAGGCTCTCATTATGGGTGTGACGTATTTAATTATTTTTGTCAATAAAAAATGCACTTTTCCACAGAAAATTTATGGACTTTTAAACGCCGTAATTAATCATAAATAAAACGCGAGGCATTAATAGCCAAATGGAGCGATGGATGGGCAGTCAGGAGGAGTCTCTGAAAATTACACAAAATGAAGCTCAAACCAAACCATGGGATGTAATGTCCTTTATGCAGTGGACGACTGGTCGGGGGCTGCATGCACGTGTGTGTGTGTGTGTGCGTGGATATACTTACTGCACCACCCATCAGACGCATCCGCAGAGAGACAGAGACAAAGCGAAAGAGAAAGAGAGAGATATATTGGGGCAAAAAGTTGCCAAGCTTTCGCAAGGCAAATTGATGAAGTTTTAGTTGCGGCAACTTCGCTACGTGATGTGTGCGTACCAGACAGACGCAATGCCCACGACCACGCCCATTTGACTGTTTTACCCATGCCCTGTAATTGTCATATAGATGGGTATATTGTGGGGATGTGGCATTCTTTGATCAAGATTAACAGTCAGTCGATCAATCGTCGCGCTCGTAGATGTCAGAGCTACAGAAACTAGCCTAGTCGATAAAAAACATCATAGTCGAAGGATGAATGGAAACGGCATCTGTAAATTACAAATAATATACATACATATATTTTTACATATACATATGTATCTTTTTAAAGATCGTTTCCATTTTTAGAAAGGTGTCCAAGTATCGTCTATATCTTTGTTTTTCATGTCATTCCAGTACGTTCTCGCCCTTTGTGCGGTGCACGCTGCCGTTCGTTAACTTTTTCTCGCCTTTCTCCTCTTTATGGCTGCATGCTTTTTGTAAGCAACAACAAAGCAAATGCAATTACAGCCTCCATCGTCCGACTATTTTTTGCAGTGACTGCGTGAGAACGGAGAATGCTGGGGCACAGTAGGTAAAGCCACGCAGGGAAAGGTAGTCGGCCAAATGCTTTTTGAACTAGCGAGGCTGCCGATACCGATACCGACACCACGCACTACTGCGGTAGTACCTTTATAATTTTGCAGCATTTCCGTGCTTTGCGTAGTGGTTGCGCCACAGTTAAACGCTTCATTGGCGCCTGTATCGCCCGTTTCCCCACCTTTATGCAGGGTACCCATCAGAAATTGCCAAAAATGGCAAGAGTTTCTCGTAGTTTGGAGTGGATAATGGAGAATTTTGTATGCCCTAAGGATGAAATTATTTTCTACCACTTACAGCTGGTTCCTATACATACTATCCGTATTATTAATAGCATAAACTGATTTATAATGCTATTTCGATGTATGTATGTGAATAGAAAACAAAGGTTTTCCCAAGCCTTTTCCCATGAGTAAATAGCCAAGAACTGATCTACTGTAGTCAAACCTTGTCCCATCGCCATGTATTGCCTAGCAAACGTTTGTAAAAGTACCATTATATTATCCTGTGGAGGTACGTAGAGGGTCCGGGTCCTGTCGTAGAAGAAGCCTGTTACACACGTTCAAGCGCTTAATGCCCGACACGTTTCGAGCTTTGGGGCGTGCCCGGCTGGGCCGGGCCGGTCCTGCCTGTCGCTCCTGTTCGCTCCGTTGACTGCGAATACACTCCCGTTCGTACCTACATATAGATGTACATATTTTTGTGTTCCTAGTGTCATAAATATTCTTTGCCGCTGCTTTATTTCTTGCCACGACAACGATGACGACTACGAGAAAGCAGTTTATCAATAATGCAAAATATTCAAACGGGGAGGCGATGGAGAGGCCATGGAGATGAGGGTGGGGAATGGTTGGCAGGCTGCTGGCATCGCCAGTGAAGCGGCATAAGCTGCTTGGGCCACAGCTAAAGCTCCCATGGCCTTCGCTTCGATACCGTCGATTCCCATTCCGATGCAGAGAGTCCCAAGTGACAGCAGCAAGGACCTCCTAGTCGGAACAGTTGTCGGAACTGGAGCAGGACCTGCTGCAGCAGGAGATGGAGCAGGAGCAGGAGCAGCCGGTGCACTTTGTGTGCATGTTTGTCCATTTGACTACGATTGCGGAAACGTATACAGTTCGTTGATCATTATCCGGTTCGTGATGCTCTCGTTTGCCCGGCGACGTGATGTAGCCCATTGAACTTATTGCTGACAGGCGCCGGAGAAAGAGGGCATCCCCTGTTCGATGGTTGAATATGCATCGATATGCAACTAAGGCGTTCCATTCCCTGGTTTATGTTTTGCATTAGCGCAAGGCTTCGCCTCGGACCAGGCAAGGTCTGGCCAGGCAGGCACTTTGGGAATTGGGACAGCCGAGCATTAATTTCACTTGCCACTTATGCCGCATTAAATGACCAGCTTTTGCGAATCTATGGGCCGCTAATGGTGCGTGCAGCCACTGAATTACTAAATGCCTTTAATAGCCTATTTGGAGGTGGAATAATAACGTTTAAATTTATAAGATCAACAGTAGAGTAAATATCGCATAGCTTTGCGATCTCTAGGATTAAAGTTGAGAGTGTTTTTGTGGATTTAAAATACAGAAACTGTTGGTGGCACCAACAATGGCAGAGCTAAAGACAACCATCTGAACATCACCTTTCACCTATAGGAAATCACTTGCCTTTTGGGTGTGAAATCAATATTTGCGACTCAAAACGCGCTGACAGATGACAGCGCGGCAAATCGCAGAGAAGCTGCCTGCCGTTCAAAATCAAATTAGAGCAAATTCTAGGTACTCGAAGGAAGTGCGCTGCAAGCGCAGGAAACAGGAAGAAGTGGCAGGGCGCCGGCACTCAGGCGGCAGGAAGGGAGTTCTCCGACTTACAGACAGAGTCGTAGGAGGTAAAGTTAAAATCAAATAAGAAAATCTGATTGAATTGAATTGAAACTGAGGTAAGCTGTATTCCGCGCTGTTCTGATTTATTGATTTTGCAGAGGAAAATTTAATAAAAGACATTTTTATGAGCCGCCCTTTGTTGGGTCTGTTGTTTTGTCCTACATTTGTTGTCTAAAGAACACGAGGAGAACGTTTGCCGCAGGATATATTCCTTCGGGAGATTTTTTTCCTGGTGCTGCCCAAGGGTTTTGATTTAATTATTTTTGCTGCTTCACAGAATATATATGTATGGACATATATGTATATCTGGCCTGAAAGATGTTTTTTGTGGCCTTTATTGAGAATAGATAATAGGATCGATCTAGGCAGATTTATTTGAGCAAAGATGGTCTCTTTGTTTCAGTACTTTTGCTACCCAAAAGTATGGATATGTATGCCACAGAAAGAAGATTCCTGTAGGATCAAGAGGAGATCAAGGAAAAATAACTCTCCACGACCTCAACACTCTTCTCGCCCAAAGATGGATTCAGTGAGGCAGTTGTAGGTGTATATTCAGATGTCATATGAGAGTTCGAGTAGCGAAAGGAAGCTTTGCACTCTATGTACTATATAAAAATGCAGTTGCCTTAAGGAATGGAATGCCGGGTGCTTTGGGCGCATCAAACATTTTATTTACAACACATTTACGCATTTCTGTCTTTTATCCGAATGGTGTTTTTTATGTATTTCCCCATTTTTGTCGTTTGTTGTTTGCGTTTGGCGTTGAGTAGCGGAAATAGTAAAAGTTTTCTAATGAGAAAAGTTTCGCATACAGACAAAAAGAGGATGCCGCCCGGCGACAGAGACAGGGACGCGGACAGTGGAAGAGCGACAGAGAGAGATAGAGAGAGAGAGAGAGAGGGTAAGACATCATCTCAGGAAAGGAGCCCTGAGGAGGAGCCTCACGCTGTCCGGATTGTCGAATGACGAATTTAAGCATTTTCCTCGTCCCTCTCTCTCCTTTGCTCCACTACCCACACCCCTCCCATAGCCCCCCTGCACAATATCCCCCACTGTCTTCTCTGCGTGCGAGAATGTACACATCAAAAACTAAACACGTCAAAGTAAGCAACGGAAATGAGAAAAAAGTGCGCTTATTTATTTCTACACACTTCCCTAGGGTAATACGATTTCAACCAGATGTTTGTCACTTAAATATATATATAATATATATATTTTTCTCAAGCAAAGATTGGTGTTTCTTTGAAAACTAGTTCTCGCTTGTTAAGGAAACGAATCCCAGATCGTCCTTTTAGCTGCTGGTAGTAATCGAACATTTAAAATTATTAGATTGGATTACCATTTCATATAATATCCCATATCACAATGATCACAAAAAGCGGTAAAGATTTTAATATTAAGTTAAATTTAAAAAATTGTGAAATAAAAACAAATGAACTAATTCTAATGTTTAAATGATATAAAATAAAAACGACAATTAAAAATAAATTTCTTTAAATAATTTGTATATCTTTAAAAATTGATTTTTGATAAGTATTGTTAAAATCAGAAATAACCCTTATTTTACATTTTAATTGTACTACATTTGTGTTTAAAATTTATTAATTTAAATTATCCTGTTCTAAAAAACCGCTTGATAAAAACGACGCTGTATTTTTTGTATCACTTATTTCCGAAATTAATTTTTTTAAACTTACTTTTTGTGATCTCTGATCCAAAGAGACTGACTATACCTGCCATGTCCAAAGATCTATCTTGAAGGGTATCGGTAGAGCTATATGTATGTACATACTTCCATTTTCATTTACACTTTCCTTTGTCTTCCGCTGGCGCTGTTCTGGCTGTTCTGTCGTCCCGCTGCTGTATTTGACTTGGACGTAGCCGAGGATGTCGTTCTGCCTCCCAGACGAGTCCTCGCGCGTCGGCGACAACATCAAAGCGCGTTATAATTTCGAAATTATGCAAAGCTCGGAGCAAACGTAGACGCGCTGTGGCGCTCAGGAGCGGAAATAATGAAAAATAGCACAAGAAGAGCACCGCCGCCACCTTGGATGGAATCATTTGTCCAACGGAAGAAGAAGGGTAAGCCAATGACGGTATTTTGTTGTGTAATAGAACACGGAGATTGCAGCTATAAAACTTATTTGCTGTGGCAAAGCCATGCTGAACGATGCGATACGCGTTAAGAAAGGTGAAAGGTTTCGTGTCAGAAACAATCTTTATTTAGAAGTAATAACCTTCTCGAATGAGAATACTCCTAAAACACTGTGGTATCTCTGATGGAAAAAATCTATTATGCACATGCAATTCTATCAAAAATCCCACGTCCCCCAAGCTGGAACTGCAATGTTCCATTTATCTACAAGATATATCTGCTAATAACTATGATTTAAAAGCCAATCAACATGTTTTCGACAATCGCAGCAATCGCAGCTAACTTGCCATATGACAAGATTTCGGATAATAATTTCGAACAAGCCAATTACATAGCCCCTTCTCCTCCCCCATCTCCATGGGGCAGCATATATAAGCCACCTATTCGGACCCGACTTTAGTACAGTCGACGTTCTCCGTAGCATCTTTTGGCTTGGCATCTTTTATTGTGACCGTCGGGAACGTGACAGCTCGGAAATGAAGCTATTTTGTGCTGTTTTGGTTATTTACGTTGTGGCTTTGATGCTCTTTGGCGCTGAGGGACGTGGTAGTGGCTCCACCAACGGTGTCGAGGTGAGTGGGGGATAGTCCTGTCACGGGATGATTTGTAGTGACTATTTTGGTTAATCCTTTTCGCAGGAACCGAAACTCACGGGTCTGTTTCAGAGGGTAAGTGCGAATGGCTAAGCAAATTGGGAGGACGTATCTTAAGAGTTCTTGGCCCCAAAAGAGACGCCGGAAGATATGGAGCAGATGGAGAAACTTGATCCGCAGAAGGCACAGCAATGGCGGCGTGTTGCCAATTTAGCCCTGTTAATACAACGTTTTGTTAAATGCCTCCTTCTAGGCAGGGCGCCATGCCCGCGACCTGAACAACGAGTCATCGATGGTCGCCAATGAGGAGCCGCCACCGCCACCCAAGCATTTCAGGGTAAGCCACAGATTGAACTATTGATCCTACGCAGGATTTATCCATCAATCTATGTCATTCCAGTCCCGTCGCGCCGTGGCCAATGAGGAGCCACCACCACCCAAGGAATTCAGAGTAAGTACATAATGTATATTCGATTTGATCCCGTTCTTTAATCTGTGTGGACTTCTGCCTTCAGCAACGCCGTCAGGCTCCACCCGGTCTTCCTCCACCACCCGAAGGCATGCCAGCACCACCACAGATGTAAGGGTCTACGGATATATACGGATATAGGCATATAGTTGGGCGTTTGGGTATGTCAATGGGAACCACATCGAAGCAAAGAAAAACCAAGCGAGCAATAAAACTGTTTCAAGCATTCCAAAAATCAAATCCATTGCATTCTGTTTCTGAGAAGGTTCTGTAGGATAATCCCCTGCAGCTGTTCGGGGATCAGAACAGGTAGAAAGCAGCACCACCTGCTAAGGATCGACTACCTGACCAGTCCAATATATTGTGTATATAAGGCTATGATTGATCCTCAATCAATTCACTCGCTTACAGATCGTTGAAGATGAAGTTCGTTGGCTTTCTCCTGCTCAGCAGCCTCACCATCGTGATGGTGGTGGCATTTCCTGGTGTCCACAGCGCACATCCTGATCTGCCAGATGCTGGCGACCATGCTAATGCGATTTCCCGATCCGCAGCGCCAGCGACAACAGCGGACCAGGTCGATTCTCTCGTACGTGAGCCTCGTCATCTGCTGAAATATCTGCTCTCGAAGCCCGTTGTGGTACAGCCGATTGTCTATCAGCCTGTTGCGGTGCCGAGGCATGGCTATCCCAGTTACGGATACAGCAATCCCTACTACGGCATCAGGCAGTACTAAATTGTGGTACATTTAATGGCAAAAATAAAGTTACATTTAAGTCGAATATAAACGCTGTTGTTGTTTCTATTTTATGCAAAGTCAAAACTAAATTCACGGGGGCGCAAATCCCTTAAGTCTTGCCGACTTGCTGGCTACTCGAGAGGCCCCAGGAGTGGGACAGTGGCAGTGGAAGCCCCCTCTAATGCCTAATTAGGCATGCCAGGCACGTAAGGTCGATTCTCTGAAAAACTTAGTGAAGGTCGCGCCTCGGTGACGACAACGCTGTGGGATTTTTAAATAATTTTGCGATAAGCAACATGAATACAGGAAACGAATACACGAACCACTTTAAGAGCCATCCATTCGATGCGCCACAGTAATAATGTACTGGCGAATGGAATCCATTCGATACGCTTAAAGCTCTGCTCGAACATCCCTTGACAGATCTTGACACACTTCCATCCTATCGGGAAACTGAGACTGTCGCAAGAAAAAATGGGAAACTGGTGCCTTCTAATACTTTTGGGTCTCATAGCGAATGGCGTGGCTGAAGTGGACTATCCAATAGACATTGAAAGTGATAGATATTCTACTTCCAGCGCAACGGACGAACATCCGGATAACGATACTCCCTTCGAATTTCATGCAGCTGCCTACATGAGAGGGAACATTGATAAATGCGCTCAGTACAAGGACTACAAAGTGTGCGCAATCAAGAATGGGATTGAGATAACCAAAGCAAAGGGAAACCCCTATAAATTCTACTTTCGGCGATCTAAGCAGAAGAAACAGATCGAGTTCTACAACGAAATGGCCACTCTGGAGCAGTGTGATCCTCGTGCTGCCCTCAGAGGTCATGGAGGATGATGAATTTCTGATAGCCAGAACGAAGAATCCCAAGCGCATCTACATTGGCTCTCGCTATGGCTTCAACTATAGGGATCAAATAACGATATTGAAACCCATGGATATGATGTGATTGTGGGGTTTATTGAAACAAGGATTAATCAATCGAGGAACGCTCCCATGATATCCCATGGGGGCAGTTTTTTGCACTCCTTCCTAGTGGCGGCACCCAGGACATCGGGCGGCACAAAGCTCGAGTGTACGACAATCTCGAAGGCGTATTCCCGCATCCAATCCGTCTTAATGCAAAAGGGTGTCTTAGGCCTTGGAATCTTGGCCTTCTCTTCCACACTATGGTTGATCTCTCGGAGATTTGCTGCGGATGAGCTTGGAAACAACGTGGTCGAGGTCGACGGAGCAATGGTGCGGAATTCCAGCGGCTTCTCCTCGTCATCCAGGCGTACTTCCGTTAGCAGCAACACCCGATTATGGCGCGTTTCCTTGTAGAGCATGCGTTCTGCCTTGTTGAGCTGTGTGCACATCTCCAAGCCAAAGAGCAGCGGAAAGTCAGCAGATGCTTTCTTTGAAGAGTGCGCCAGCAGGTCATAGACCAGCCAGACAGCCTTGCCGCCAACCAGCGACCCCACAATGATCGGTACTAGAACGTCCATTGACTGATTGTTGTACCGCTGCAACTGACCACCCACCATGTTCGAGCTGAGAGCCACTTCGTAGTTGTGCAAGTAGCTGGATGACAGGCGCGGATCGTGGCCCAGGCACACCATCTCATCCAGGTCGAAGTCCTTGCTCACCAGTACCTTGAAAAAGGTGGAGCCGGTCAAGGGCTCCAGGCACTGGTAACGCTTCTTTGAGTCGTAGTACGTCCACTTGAACTCCTGCGGCGGTTCGCCCAAAACGATATTGATCACTTTATACAGCTGGGGCATCATCTCCCCGATGAGGGTTGGCAGGGCGCTGCCATCGCCATCGAATATGAAACGATTGTGCAGCACGCTCACAAACTCACGCAGCTGAGGGAAACGATGGGAGCTGTGGCTTATTGGATACCTATCCGGGCATATACTTACCTTACTCCTGAGGATTACATTAAGCTGGCGTGTGCGCCCCGTTGTCTGATAGCACTGTTTGGGTATAACGCCGTACTTCTTCACCAGATTCACAAACATCTGCCAGTTCCCGCCATCCGGAACGACATGCTTCATCAAGTATCGAAATTGTCGCCCATCCACGGGCTCGCCGCGCATCAGATGATCGGCCACCGCATGCAGCAAGTAGTTGCATCGCTCCAGCTTGTGCCAGTACACCAGGTAGCCCGCAGAGAACTCGAAGTCCACCGGCAGCGATGGGAAGCTCTTGGCAAACTCCAGGCGCAGCAGGTCAAGCCCCGTGGTGATCCAGGCGGGGCCACCGCTGGTGGTTTTTCCCTCCGAGTCCACTCCATGCTTGTTAGGCGGACCCGCCACCACGTTGGGCAAAATAGGCAGGCACATCCTCAGAGGATCGTGGGTCGTGCACACATTCTGGGCGAGAAGATTCCGTGGTTCGTTGTAGAACTGCTTGCGCCAAGTGGACAATTGGTCGATGGTCAGAGAAAAGCACATGTTGGGCTGTTCTGACATTCAAAAGTTTGTGCACAAAAATAAACCAGAAATTTAGGGCAAAGTGTGACCAGATGTCAGATGTGCGCCTGCCCAGTGTTGTATATCGTTCCGCGAAAGACCTTCGATAACGTATTTTTTTGCTGTAGTTGTACTAGAGATGAACGCGTCAAAAAATTAAATAAATTCATTAAAATATATACGAAATTAAAGAAAATACATATATGAGGAAAGTCTTAGGGTTATTGCATCATAAATTGCTGCTTTGTTGTTCATGCAAAGACAACAGTAGGGCTGCAAATACATCGAGGCACAATCGATAACATCGATACACTGTCCCGCGCCCATTTCAAAGCTGTACTTCAATAATTCCGCAATTAAGCCGCGGCGCATCATTCACAGAATTTCTGCTAATCAATCACACCTAAGCTGTGCGCCGATTCCCGAGTAAGCGACTCCCACACACGGAATTATGACAATGGAATTATTTTGCGACTAGTAGACAGATTATTGTTAAGCTCTGGGAAATTTGCATAGCATTTGAACGGGGGATCAGCTGGGGATACCAGTAAATGGTGACACCTCCCTCTCAGCGAAAAAACCCATTTGTTTTTTCAAAGTAAATATTTAGCATTTTTATGGCTCGAGTCGTGGCCACGGAAAGCAAGACAAATGTTTTAGCTCGTCAATAAACTTTATTTGAGTCACTTTTGTTGAATGCATTTTGCTACCCAGTATAATCTAGAGATTGCTATTGCGTATCATCCTGTCGCGGTTCTCCACAGCATAGCGGTCTCCCACAAAGTAACTATTGCCGATCCTGCCCATCACCGTTCCATCGGGGAGATAAACAAACACATTGCCGTTTGAGAGCTGCACTGTGGCTGGGCGACCGTTAAAGTCGATCGATTGCCTCTTCTCCACATTGGCTCCAAGGGGTCGGAACGTGTACGTTTTGGAGCCTTCAAACAGCTTAATGATACCATGGTCTACAACGAATCTGTGCCCATTGTAGGTGATTTTGTTGTTATCGCCCGAACCGTATATTAAGGTGTGGTCGTTTTCGATAATCGTAGTCGCGGAGGAGGCGAACTTCTGGCTTTTGCTGTTGAGGAAGCTCAGGTTATCGTCGTCCAGTGAGGCATCCTCTTCGGAGCCGAGCAATCGAGGCTCAGCTGTGGTGGCAGAGAGAAAGATATTCCTTGGATAATCCTCATCAAAGGGTAGATACCTTACCGTTACTCAGACAGGCGATGCTCCCAATCAGCCCCAGTATTATCCAAGTTCTACCCAAGCCCATTTCGCAGCGACTATTTCAATGCCAGGTCGAGTTCCAGCTATTTATACTCCATGGTCGTCGCTCTATATATATACGACACCAAAGCAGTCGTTTTGGGAAGAGCGATGCGTGGCGAATCGGTGAGATTTTGATGGGCTGTTGTCAGGCGAGTGTCTTTAACATTGTTGCAATATACAAAGAAGTCTATACTCTTTCATTTTGCACCCTGGATTTGATTGGACTGTGGTTTTTAATACACAGAATGAAGCATCTCCGAACTCTGTCCGTCTGTCCGTCTATTTCTCTGCAATAGGGGAAAATGGGGCCAATAATTTCTTAATATCAAGAAAATAAATCAATCAAACGATCAGAAATCCCATTTGTGTAACAAAGATATAGATTTATTGGTCGTCAAGCTTCATTACAGGGTTTTTTGTTTAGATGCTTTGCCTCACTCGCCTAGAAGCGAATGTTCCCCAGACTCTTTTGGAGATCCTCGTTCATCTGCTGGAGCGATTTCTTTAGGCCTTCTTGCACTTGCCGCTGGATGTTCTCGGCATACGTTTTGGCCTCCGCTTGCAGCTTGTCCCGATTCTCAAAGGATGTGCGATCGCCAATGAAGGAGGTGTTACCAACAATGGCAATCACCGTTTGATCGGCTAGCTCTACAATGACATCGCCGTGGGAGTACTGCACTGTGGCTGGCTGGCCGTTGATGACAATCGCCTCCCTCTTCTCGACGTTGGGCGGCTGTGCCTCGAACGTGTACTGCTTGCCGCCCTCCCTCAGCGTGATGACGCCATTGACCACGTTGATCGAGTGTCCATTATAGCCACTGTAGTTGATGTTTCCCGTACCGTATTGGAGGGTCTTGCCATTGCTCGTGATGATGTTGGACTGCCCGCCATTGATGAAGATGTTGTTGTCGTTTGATGAGATGCTGGATCCACCATTATTCTGGACGAGGAAGCTATCATCGTCCTGGGAGGCATCCTCCTCCGAGATGGAGGTATCTGCTATAATCCTACGGCCATCGGATCCGATCAAAATGGTCTTCCCATCGGCTCCCCGTATGATCTGTCCCGCACCGTTGGAAAGGAAGGTGCTTCCCTGGCTCCGTAGTATCTTCTGGTCATCAGAGCCCGTCCCTTGGGGCATAGCTGTGGTGGAAGAGAGTGTTCATCAGCGAGAAGATTAAGAACTACGCAGATGACTTACCGCTAGCCAGACAAGCGACGACGCTGCCAATTAGCCCCAATATAATCAAAGTTCTACCCAAGCCCATTTTGCATCGACTGTTTCAATGGCAAGTCGAGTGACAGCTATTTATACATTATCGTCGCTCTGTATACTCGTTCCCGCTGCACTCAGTATGGGGTATAGGGTATAGAGTATAGTCTGAACGGACGGATGAAAAGATAGGACTGGTGGGGAGGTCAGCGGTGCAATCACTGGTACCGGGAATTGCCAGAGACGCGCGCGATTGTTTGTTTGTTTTGCTATTTTACTTCTACACGACTTGCGGTTGCGATCGGTGCCGGGCCGCCTTCGTGAGTCACCAAGTCCCCAAAATGCTAGAGCGAAGCGTGCCAAACGATTGAGTTTACTAGACATAATTTATTTCTTAGTTATTGGCAACTCTACGTGCCTCATTTGAGGTACGATTATGTGTGGGGTTTTTTCAAAAATTCCCACTTTACAAATCACCAGAAAGATTCTAGGTTCTTTGGGATCATCGCTGAATCTCTAAGGAGCTTATCAGTTAATGGAATCATATAGTATATGGCCACTCAGCGAGTCTGAAGATAGTTGGGTCAGTGAAACCCGTCAAAGATCGTCCATTAATTACAATCATATCATTTGGAGGTAAAGATATACTTCTATTTATTTATTTGATCATACATTGAATTTGTGTCTTAAATGAGTTTAGTTCTTAGAAAACTTCTGCCCCCGAGTCGATCAGTAACGCCACTTGTGGAGAATAGTGCCTTGGCTGCCATAGTTGGCCTTGCCGTTGCCGTTCGCGTGGAGGACGATGTTGCGGGGGTCCTCCTCATTGCCGCCATTCCAGGCGGGTCCTCCACTGGCTGCATGATGGTTCGACGAGGGTCCCCCCCAGGGCAAGCCATTCACTGGAAAAGTGAATGCCACGTAATGCAAGAATCTATAGATCTAAAATCAGACTTACCGCTGAGCAAAGCAAAGCTGAAGAGGCACAGCAAGAGCAATAGAATATGCAGACGACGGTGGCACATGGTCAGGGCGAAGAGTTCAAAATGATTGAGCTTCAAAATATCAGCGTGGATTATATATACTCGTATGTACTTACATATATGTATTTTCATTGCTCTCTCTCTCTCTCTCTCTCTCTCTCTCTCTCTATCTCTCTATTTGGCTCTCTGTGCGTCTATCTTTTGGATTTGTCTGTCCATCTCTCGCTCTTTCAATGGATACGTGCTGGGTCGGTCTCTGTCGTAGTCGGCTTATGCATAATGCAATTTGCTGTCTTTCGTACTCCACTCTCGGAGAACCCCCTCATACTGGCATACTCTATTCGCATTCGCCATCCGACGCACAATAGTCGGGCAATTAAGAAGTTTCGCCATGTGGCTGGCTACGTTTCTAATTATTTTCAATTGAATTGCTTTGCTATCCGCAAAAGTTTTTCTATTGCTTTTGCCATTAAACATATCGTTCTGCCCGATTCGCCCCTCGGCCATTGACATTGGCCTCAACGACGATGAGTGGGTGCCGCATTGGGTGGGAGAAGAGATTGAGAAAAGTTAAGCTCTCTCTCTCTCTCTCTCTGTGGCAAGTTTCACAATAAAAATTAAACAGGTATTGCGCTGTTTGTTAATGACAGATGTGCATTGTTGTTGCCTGCCTCTCCGGTTGAGTGGGGGATTTATAGAGTGCGGGGACGCATGTGGATGTGGATGGTTTGTGTTGGGCAGCAGTTTATTCAACTCCGTTAGCTAGATAACACTCGTGGAATAAAACAATTGTGAAAATACGAGAGCGAGTTAAAACTAAAGTGGTTATAAAATGCAATGGCTTAAAGTTAGTCCGCTTGGAGAGGGTTTGTTGGTGTGGTGCGGTGCGGTGGGGGCTTAATGTATGTAAATGCATTAACTCGTTACCTGATTACCTACTCGCTTGCACTTGTTTGCATTCTCGTTGTTAGTTAACTACAAGTTGGCAGGGTGACTTTTCTAGTTTCTGGCTTGTATATTTCCACTATCACTTGAGGATTTAGCATGAGCTCGTTACTTATACTCGTTATATTTAATGTTCGTTTGAAGAACTCGTTGTAATAATTTGTGCGAATAATTTATTTAAATACATATACTCGTGGAATACTCGTTAGAATGATAATAATTGTCTTGTTTAAATCCATTTTCTTTGGTTTCACTTATCTTAATTAATGTCTACCGTTTACACCATATATATGTACATATATGATTTCTCGCTGTTTGTTTGGCTACTCGTTCATTGTTCGCTAGAATACTTGCCTTTTGGTTTGACTCCCTACAAAGAAGATACACTATTACCTTAAGCAGCTATTCCTGATCCCTCAACTCTCTTTTTCATCTTTATCTTGCCATGTATCCAGCTTCGAGGTAGTTCATGTTCCGTACTGAATTGGAATACTGTCCAAGATAAACGACTTTGACGCTCAAATTTTGTTTGCAGTCGCAGAGAGCATAACCTGGTCTGGACATGGGGTTTATGGGTAATATCTTTGCGTGTCTGTGGCTGCTCGTTTTATTGTTGCTTTTGCTGAGCGAATCGAATCGAATCAATTTGATTTTCCAATCAATTAAACTTTATATAAATTGCGTCTGCGATGCGATGCTAAATATAACAACAACAACAATTGCAGCAGCAGCAGCAGCACTGGCGACTGCTGGCAGACAAAGCGTAAAGCACTGTTAGAAAATACTAGCATGAGAGGAGTTTGCTCTCTGTCGCGCGCGCTCTCTACCTCTCTTTGCCACAGTACACCTCTCCCTCCCTCTCTCTCTCTCTTTGCTATTCTCTGTTTTTGCAATGTCTCTATCAACGGCTGACTGCACAAGAATAAAAAAGGCAAAAGAGAGGGAGTGAGGAATTGCGACGAACGTCGACCAACGCTGAAGATACCCTATAAAAACGATCGTTTCTATGGAAGATACATATATGATATATGATCAAAAAATATGTTGAACAACTGTTATTAGCAATGTTTGGTTATTGTTTGAAGAATAAAACACGTTTTTACCTTCAAAGAAAAATTATTCCATTGACAAGTAATCCGATTCGAATAAAATGTTGCCAATATTTGTATAATAATCTAATGTTGAGTTTATATTACAAACAAAGATGTAGATCTCAAAGAAAATTTTTGTATTGTTCTTATCCTTGGAAAATATATGGTATGGTGCTCCGATCTTGAAGGTTTCAATCTGTAAAAAATTTCTGCCGGAAAACAAAACAACTAAGAATTTTGAATAAATGGAAACAAACATCTGTACATAGTCGTAATACTCTTTGCCCGTATATACCAACGCCAGGTCTGTTAAATGGATGATCAGCGGAGAGTAGAGCCGAATGGGGGATGGAATAGGGTGTCGTAATGGGGAGTGATGGAGTAGCTGCTGAGTAGGGTGTGGTGGGGTATGGTGTGGCGTTTTTGGTGGCAGGTTACTGGGGGGCACTGCATATTGCACGACTTTGACTGCACTTTCGCATTTGGAAAATGTGTTGTGTGATTTTGGAATGCAGAACGACGATGCCACTGTGTTGCCGCTGTAGACTTGCGACGTGAGCCATTGCTGCCGTCGTTGGTGGAGAACATGGAAAATGCATTTGATCAATTGAGAATGTCAAGAAACTCGTGTCTAAGAGTGCCTGCAATCGACTCTCGGACCGTCACAAAGGAAGCAAAGCAAAGCAGGTAGCCTTAATAAAGACAATTAGCTTAATAAGCAAACAACAACTTGAAGCAGCAGTGGCAACAGTGGCAGAGCGCCATTAATTCAATTATCCAGGTGAGCTGCACAAATTACACTCGCCACTCTACTACACTCTCTACCCTGTACAGGCATTATCCTGCTAGAGGATTCATTAATGCTAATTGAGTACACAGCCCCAGCACCCCACCCCATAAAGGTGCTACACAGCAAGGAAAAAGGGGGGGAAATCGTTCCTACAATAAAATAAAATTGCATTACTACTCAGGAAATCATTGCTCCAACATGACGCGGCACATCGATATGTTCTCGACTCGAGCTGCACAGAAAATGACCGAGATGGATACAGCTTACATGTCCTGTGCATGACGCATTGATACATGACCCGAGTCTTTCTGAATTTTCGGGCTATATGAATGTTATTTAAATTTTAATTGGCATCAAATATTATATATTTTGTTCAGTGTATCTGGGAAACATACACAGAAACATGAGGACCAAACATTTTGATTTGCTTAAATGTATTTTGAGCTATACACAAATCTGTGCACTTATTACTTTCGGTGGTAATGGAGGGATGTCTTATGGTTAATTACATAACAACGCAGATTACTATACATCTTCTATCAATCTTTCGTAATTAGAAGAAATTAAATAAAATAAAATCGCTTTAATGTTCTTATGATTATGGTTATGATAAGGTAACTGAACACTTAATTAATTAGAATACATTCATTCGGGTCCAAAAAGAAATAGTGCTCCTGTAGGTACTTTTTGGAAGGAGTGGAAGAGGATCCCATAAAACCTCATAGCTTAGCCAAAACTGATCCTAAATACCAATTTTTTTTAGATTTTGTATGTCCTTTTTTGGTTGTAATTTGTATGTGAATATGAATATTATCACATATTATCATTATCCAACGAAGAAACCCCCTTTCTGATATACAACGCATGGGTACATATGTACATACATATGTACATAGGGTGATTCGAGTAAAAGTTTTATTTCTAAGAATGCTTATTCCCAAAACTCTATCAAACCTTTAGATGAAGTGATTTTCGATTAACTTCAAAGTTCAAAGCGTAAGGCCCCAACCCAACCCTCCCAACAACATCGACAAGAGCCTGACAAAGTTCTACAATTATTCTCAATTTTTCGCAATTTCTTGCCATTTTTTACACCGTTCAGACATTCTGCACTTGGACTAATTTTAAAGAGCCATATATCAGCGGCAGCCAAGAGCACAAGAGAGCAAGAAAGGGGAGGGTGTGTGGCAAGACACCTGTAGAAGGAACCCCTTTTCACGGTGGCATGTGACAAATGTGCGTCAAGTTGCTGGCAACTTATTTTCCGCCCCTACACGCCCACACTTTGAAGCTGAAGTTGAGGCAAAAATATTTAACTTTCTGGCAGCGGAATCTTTTATAATTAATTTGCAGCTCGGCGGCGAATTCCTTCCTTCAAAAACGCGTACCCCAACCAGAGTTCAGGCTTCATATTTTAGCTATTAGAGGATACCCGCCCGCGGGTTCTTGGGATAGTTCCAGCGTCCGGAACGTGTCCGGACACGTATTTATATTCATGGCAAAAGTTACACTTTCTTTTTGGTTATTTTGATGGCAATTTATGGGTGGAGGTCCCATCCCCGATACGGGCTTCAAAGTTCACTTTGTCAAGCTTAAAGCTCAATGGGGGACAGGTTTGCTCATTCTCCGATCGAAAAAGCTTCGCCAGGGGCTTTGTTGTTCAAGTATTTCTGATAAGAGATTCGTCTCATCGATGACATATTCGCTCGCTCATCAGTCGCGTATTTCTAGAGATCAAGATGGGACCGGTTGTCGCTGTTGTGATGCTGCTGGCTTTAGCCTCGACTCTGGCAAGCCCCACTTATAGAGGCAGCTATGGTGATTATCAGTCCGGAAATAGTTTGATCAGTGGAACTAAGACCGGCGGTCCCTTTGCCACAAATAACCTGGATGCTGCACTGATTTCGGGGGGTACGAGTGGCGGACCCTTCCAAAACGCACAGAAGAGCGGCGGCTTGATAATTGGCAGCCACACGGGCGGACCTTTTGGGAGTAAGAGCCAAAACTCGGACCTCATAAGCGGAACACATACGGGAGGAGGACCCATTGGAAGCGATGGCCACACGGAAGGGCCCTTTGACGGTTCATCGGTTGGCGGGGGATTATATAACGGCCTAAATACAGGAGGACCATTTAGAGATCATTATTATCTTAATTAATCTCACAAATATGCCAGAAAAATAGAATAAAATCTTTAGAATACATAATTTTTTATAAACGTGAACATAGGAATAGTAAAGATTATACTTATTTTTACTAAATTTTGCTGTAGTTCTACTTTTGAATCTTAAAAAATACCATTCAAGTTGTTCCTATTTATTTCCAATATATGTTTTACTTTTTATCGGTTGAACCTCCCCTATAATAATAATAAATGACAAACCATTTGACACATTGATGCACCTCCGCTTAGGTTTAGCGGAAATAGAAAATAGACTGATTTTTTTTTTTTCAATTTTGTTGTTGCTTTCTCCAATAGATCCCATAGATTTTCAGTGGAACTCAACCTGTTATAAAAATTAATATCCAATCCACTTCATAAAACTGTAGACGTTTATTGGCTCCATTTATTTTCAGCATTAATGGAGTATAAACTTTATATACTAATTCATTTGCCGCAGTTTTCCTTGTCATTTTGCATCCCAAATGGCTTAGAATTGTAGAAATGGCCCTCAAAAAACAAACTATAAGTGTTATTGGGGGGAGTAGTCGTAAAAATGGAAATTTAAATATTTCTTTATTGCAGCAAGCGTCAAAAGTTTAAGTTCACATAAAAGTATATATCGTTTGTACATATGGATGTGGTATATGGGGCATGTGCAGTTGATTTTTTTTTTCAGTTTTCTCAGTGCCTCATAAAGTTGTCGTCACAAGTCATTTTTGTGCCTGCAACGTGAAAAATGGTGGCCAATGTCTGCGTGTATGTGCGGGTGTGACATGGTTCAAGTGCCACAACAGAAACTGCCACAAACTTGCCGCCAGCTAGAATTCTGCTGCGAAACGAAATGAGAAAATGAGAGGCAGCACGGAGAGGTAGCAGCCTCGCAAATGTTGCTGACAGCGTCACTTGCTGTTCGCTTGTTCGCTGCCTCCATTCCAGAGAATCTAGAAATATACATATTTCGTATATGTACATACATATATACGTATATGTGTGCATATGTATGCATGTAATATGTGTGGCAGATACATATGTGTATGCACTGAAAAAGTGCAACGAATCCGTCGTGCATTTTTTGTTGCCATAAATGATTCTTAAATTGCATAAAATGAGTACTGACAAATGGACAAGAACATTGTTTAATATTCCTACAGAAGTTCTGTTCTGTTCTGTTTAATCTCGACGTTCAGGCGTTGAAAGCGGTCAGCGGCTCAGGTCAAAAGCAATGCGAAGGCAGAGATGTAACACGAAGCAGGCCTCAACAGAAGCGCTTCAGAGAGTATCCTTAAAACAGCCTTAATGCTCCTTAGTCGTACAAAAACCAAGACAATGGTTTTTTGGATCATTTTGGAACAGTTTGGAGCATACATATGTACATATGAAGAAACTACCACTTACCACCCATATCCTATAGAACTATAGTCCTATAGTCTGAAGAAATGGAGGTGTTGTTTCAAAACTTTAACTCATATCTGGTCTTTGTGTTGTGGTCTCAAGAGAACGTAATTGTGCCCAGAAGTAACCTTATATGAAGTTTGTAGGAGGAGAAAAGTTGCGATACGATACGCATCTTTGAGAATAGTTTCTTTGGTGCTGTTTGTGTTTTTGTGGCACTTTTTTGGGTGACACATGTCTGGAGTGGAGTGCAGAGAGTGGTAGGATTCCAAAATGATTTATACGATCCGGATACTTGCTTCTATATCTGTGACAAAGTGCTTCTTTGATTTATGGCCATTTGAGATGAAAACGGTATGAAAATAAAACAATGCAACTGCGTATCGCGTTTGACGCGCGCCAATGACATCCGCCAAACAGAATCCAGCATATACTATCCATAAATAGAGAAATAGATGGATATTGATATATTATTCTGCCAAGTGTAAGTCTCTGAGAGAGGCATCGCATCAATTAAATCTCTAAGAACCTCTTTAAATCTTCATCTGAATCTATCACTGAAAATACATTTATAAGTTCTCTGAATAATAAAGCACTATATTCGCTTTTTTTATTTAATTTATGCCACATATATATTGATAGTCGGCTGGCCATTGACTACAATCGGCTGATGGCCACCGCCTGAACCTCGCGCATCGATGCGCTGCGTGTTCGCTCCTTGACCTCCTCCGACCACATACCGTTGGTTGTAGTTGTGGTAGTCCACGCCATGGTACCGCGCCGTCGTCCAGTAGTAGAGCACATCTCCTTGCTGCAGTTTGTGGCTGCGGTTGTGGTACGTCCAGCGTCCGTTGCGAGATGTGACGATGTCGGTGGCCCAGGTCTGATCCGAGAGATCGTCCATTTCCGCGTTGACCTTTCCGTGGAAGGCGAAGAGTGTGATTCCAGGCTCGTCCGGAATGGAGACCTCGAAGCCCTTTGGCGAGTTGACCTTGACGGTGGCCTTGGGCACACTGTACGCCCCACTGCGACCCAGCCAGAGGGCCACGATGAGAAGTAGAAGCAGCATCTCTATTCCCCGCGACATGATGCTGATAACTGGATTCCGTCTAGCGCTGATACGCGGCTTTTGTACGGAGAGCTCTAGTCCTTATCTCGTTTTCGTTTTGGGTTTTCCATCAAGAAAAAGCTGTGCATAACCCGCCGGATGCATTTGCATCCCCCTCGTTCCAAAAGAGAGATACTTTCGTGTGCGCCCCAAAGTATGCGATACAAATATTTGCACAGTAATATTTCTTGGGCCCTTATCCCCCTACTATCTCCTCTCGGCTGCGGTTGGCGTTTGCAAGTGAAGTCCTTTGTGCGATAATATGGGAGTACTCACAAGAATCTATGCGGCTATGTTCGGTTCTGCTGTTCTGCTGGCAGTCCGGCCACCGACCACAGTATTTTCAGCTGCAAATATGCTGTCGGCATTCCTGTGGCATGCGTCGCATGAGGCAGACAAAGGCACGAGGTGGGGCATCATACTTAAATGACTATTAAATGATCTTCCATTGAACGACAGTCCCAAGAATATACTAGAATTATTATATGATAAATTATCTATATATTAGGTTCAGTATTTTCGTCCCCTCTTCTCTTTCTCCTTGTTTATCCTTCACTGACCCACACTGACTCGCAGCTAAAGCGGCTTAGACCCCATCTCCATCTGTCCCTCCCCCCTCCCACTGTCCAATAACCAGATGCTAGTTAATTCGTAATTGCTCTGCCATTTGTCAGGCCAAAAACCACTCCGTGGGGTCCGACAATTGTCCCCGAAACAACATTAAAAGCGGGAAAAAGCACAATATCAACTTTTCCCATTTTCCCACAGGGAGAGAGTGAAAAAGTGGGTGGAGAGAGGGAGAGAGTGGGGGGAAAAACAAGCAAAGTCAAACCACAGCAAACCGAAACTAAATAGCTGGACATTTATACGAGCCATCCATCTATCCGGGATTCCCCGCTCAATCTATTCATTCAGTCATTCGGTCATTCACTCACTCACTCACTCACTCATCTATCCATCCATCCATCCACCCATTGCTATGCGGGTCCATCCATCCATCCATCGCCCATCGCCCATTCCATCGCCATTCCATTCCCGAAATGTTTTTAGAGGCACTGTTTCTCTGCCTCTGATTTATAAGCTGCATGCCGCTGACCACTTGATTGCGTAGTCTCTTCTTCTCCCTCTTTCTAGTGTGTGTGTGTGTGTGTGTGTATGTGTGTTTGTAATTTATTTACGTTAACACGCGCACTGGCCCAAGAGCACCTAAAACTACTACAATCCGCCGGCCCAGAGCCGGGGAAGGCTCAAAAGAAGAGCTTTTCCCATTTTCATTTATTTTAAATGGCATAGAAAATTGCAAACTGACATTTCTGTAGTGCCTGCCCCAAGTGTCCGACCGTCCGGAGAATCTCTATAGCCATGTGGCATGTGCACACAGCCGGAAATTCATTCGGGAAACGTCGTATCTGGTGGGTACGGGTACGGTAGAACGGAGTAAGGGTATGGTCTACTGATTACCATGAAATTACATTGTTTCGCACTTAAAAACGTGTTGGTCAGTGTACATTTTCGGGGGTCCAATCGGAGGCCAGGACTTTACCTAGCTTTCCCTTTTTCCTCAATTAAGTGACCTTCCTTCCTTCTTTTCGTATGCCCTTTTTAAAAAACGCCCTCTTGGGCAAGCCTCAACGGAAGAGTGATGTTTCTATGTAAACAAGTCTTTCAATGATAACTATATCCGGATGAAACTTAGCATAGAACATAGACCAGGATATAATCGCTACATCACATTAGTCTTTGGAAGAAAAACTTGTTTATTTCCAAGGATAAACGAATCGCAACAATGGAAGCTAAAGGTATACATACAGATCTACATAAATGCATGAACGTTTAAATACATATATACATTTAGATATATATGTAGATATTAGCCAAAAAAGATCGGAAATCAAAGAATCAATGGATACTAAAGAGTATCCCAACGTTCGTCGCCTGAAACTATCGCATTTATCTCTCTTTATTATTTGATTTGCGTTGCACATCCAGACACCCTTGCCACTGCTTCACAGTCGAATTTAATTGCTTGCGTTTATTGTTAAATGATTTGATTTTTTTGACAGCTTTAGCAGGGGAGAGCGAGGTATGGCTGGGGGCATGCGTTCGCCAGGTGGCATGCCTCACCTCCTGTTAGATTTTGGGCTCTGCTTAATTTGTTAAGCATTTGCCTAAATTGAATGGAAATTGATTTTCAATTCAATCGCATTTTTTCCCCCTTTTAGCTTGTTTTCAATGATGCATGCCACACGCGATGCAAAGCGACAATAAAAGGAATGCCGCTGCATGCCGCTGATGTCCCGAATCTCTCCCTCATTTCTGCAATTCAGCATAATTCAATCAATGGCTTGCACATGCAACATGCATTATTTGTGTTTTTTTTGTTTTGGTTTGAATAATTTGATTTTCAGTTGCCATCGGCATGTAATTCGTTTACCAGGGATTCTGTGGTAGTTTTTCTTATTTGTATTAACAGATGAAAAATGCAAAAAAGGACAAAAATATCAGTTTTTCACCTTTTCCCTTTTCAGATCCATTAAGCTACGGTTGCTCTATGATTTCGTCGGGAAATCACACTGGAAAAGTCCAATATATTCCTGTAAAGTGTCAAAAAATTGCCTATAACACGGACAGAGAAAGTTCTCTTTAAGTCTATACAATAAATAAGTTGAATCAGAGAACAAAAGTGGCATTTCAGTCCTTAAACTTGCAGATATCCGTTAAATTATGCTTGAAATTGTTAAATAAATTATATTTATATTCTGTTTTACTCTTATTTGACAATTAAAAGCCGATTAAACGTATGAAGGAGCCTAACAACTCACTTGAAATTGAATTTTACAAAATACTCTGCGCTAATGGGATTGTAATTTTGTAAAATATTTAATAATAATCTCTCTTCTAGAATTCCATTAATAGCATAATTTTTTGAAAAAGTATCATTACGCACGGCCAGCTACTTTGTAGGAAGGGGATGGGGATGTGGTTGGTGCTGTGGATGGAGTGTGGGTGTGGGTCTGGATATCCTTCAGACACAGTCTCTGCTTATCCATCTCCATTTCTCTATAATCAATTTTACTTTGGCGCTGAAAATGCAAACACCTAGACAGCCGCCTGCCACATCCCATCCTGCCACGCAGACACACATCTCTGTTGAGGGGTGGAAGTGTAAGGAGGAGAGTAAGCAATAAGCCAAGCCAAGATCTATCTAAGCATGGGTACTCCTGTCATGGCTTACACATACCGAGCCACTGAGAGGACTCTTCTCCGGCTCCGGCTCCGTCTCCTGCTCATGGACTAGAATATTGGAACCGCAACCATTTCGCATGTAGCGGAATCCTCGTAGCATATAAACTCGGAGACAGTCCTCCGTGCTTCTTTGGTAGCATCGACAGCGCACATATTTAAAGAGCAAACGTTTATCTAAGTTGTACCGTTGCGGTTTCCGTTGACATTCAAATGCGGAAACACCTGTCGCCCCGCAGCCACAGAGGCAGCTTCACAGACAGGCGAATGCAAAATGGGGAATGGGGAATGGCGGCTGGCGGCTCTAAGATGTTCGTGGCAGGATGGATGGGGAGGCAGTTGGCATTCACTTCCGATTTCACACGCACACGAGCAGTCACTGCTCTGACAGTAGAATACCTTCTGCCACATACGAACCACTTCCTCGAACCCTCCTCTAAGCCCGCGCTGGTGCGTGCAATGGGTGTCTCTTGGTCTCTGGCCGGATACAAGCTTCTCGAGGAGGTAGAAGGACGTGGGGAGGAGGCGTAGAACACGACAAGTTTCTCTTGGAATCGTTCTCTTGCCACCCCTTCAGACGACTTAGGGGAATCTTGAAAGACTTTACCACTTTGTAGTTACAATTTTGAATTTTCAAGCACTCGCCAGTTCTTAAATGGTTTCGCTTACACCTCGAACATGCAATTGAACAAATTAATTACTTGACAACTTTACAAGCATCCTCTTTACCGAAGGAACAGCAGCAGCAGGACCTGGAGTAGGAGTCTGTGGATCAGCCCGCAGAATTGTGGTTCCTTTCTGTTTGAGCGGCTGCTCATTAGAGTGTCCTACGAAGGAACATCTACGCAGCATCCCAGCATCTCCACCAAAAACGTACATTACTTCCCCAAAAAGAGGGGACGGGCGATGGGGGATGCATACGCATCCTGATTCCTGTTGATTTCTGGGCTCATTAATAACGTGGCTCTTACTGATGCGATTCTGTGCGCTGGCTGTGTGGATTGTGAGTTATGCGTGTGTGTTAGTGCATGTTTAAGTGTGTGAGTGTATGTGTCGGCCATTGTCGAACAAAGTAGCTAAACGGCCAAAAGGGAACGTCATAGCGATGGCCCAAAATTACACAAGATACGATGCATTATAGGCCTCCATCTGACTGGAAGCTAAAATATTGAGATATCTTGAAGATAGACAGATAGATAGTAGGTTGTGGATCGTAATATAAAGAATCATCGGATATAGCTTTGTAAACTTCAGATCATTGGTTATTATTGTAAGAAAAACAGCACGTGAAAATGCATTATGCAATTGATTTTCTGCTCACGAGATGAACGAATATGTACATATTTTAAGGCTTTCTCCTATGGATTTCTTAACAGCTTCATGAGCTTCATTTACATGTTCTTCCACGCTTCCTTTTGGGCACCAAATTGCAGCACAAATGACGCAGACACGCCACCATCTCTAGCGGCAATACAATGGGCCAGCCACCATACGTTCTGTTCTGGTTCTGGGTTCTGTGTCTTGGGCAAGCAGCAGCCTTTTTGTTTTTGGCTGCGTTCCCGGGGCGTACAGCCGGAAATTGGAAAAGCGTTGCTTTATGCATGAAAACGCGGGGCGAGGGGCGGGGAAAGCGAGAGACAGAGATAGAGAGAGAAAGTGCGCTTTGTGGCCTGGACTTGGTTGATGCTTCGGGGTCCCCTTGGCACTTTATGCATGCGCCTCTCATAAAGAGCAGAGGAATTCGAGGACGGACCGGACTCCTCTGCTGTGTGGCCATTGTTTGTGGCACCAGAAAAAGAGTGGACTACTGCCACACGGAGTGGTGTCCTGCTAATGTTGGCTGTTAAGCATGCATTGGCCATGTGGCCATAGGAGGATAGGGGTCCCTCCTATCCGTGGGGGATACAGCATGGATCCTCTCCCCGAAATGCGGTTCATTAAATGTTGTGTGTAAATTGGCGCATATTTTCCACAAATTATTACTATATCAACAAAAATCGGGCGGTAACCATAAAAACGCATCATCATCCAATGGATTTATAGGCTATTTCCCTTCACTTTTCCCGGGCTTTTCATTGAATATCTGCGCAAATTGGCTTTTATTTCATCTCCTCTTCTTTTTTTGTGTGTTGTGGCACAATGCAAACTAAAATCAGTCAAAATGTATACTGCAGAGGCAAAAGCGATACTTTATCTGTATCTGTATTTGTTGCAACTGTATTTGCATCTGTATCTATGGCTGTGGCTGTGGCTGGCCGATGGGCGGGCTCTTCATTTGGTCATTTTACAAAATTTACGAAAAATATACATATGGGTAATTTTGTTTAGCGTAATTGCGGTGCCACTTGATTGGAGGCTGCCTATGCTGCCTGAATAAGCTGCCAATTCGATATTTGCCTTATAGTGAACATGGTTTCCTTTTTTTTTGTGTGCTTTTTGGTCAAAATTGTTGATAAGCGCAGCGTCGCAGCTCAATCGCATTCGAAATGAGGATATTCGATGCTCAGTTTTAATTTTCAGATGCGGCAGAGGAAGGAGCAGCAGAGGGAGTAGCAGCAGTGGAAGGAGCAGCGGAGGGAGTATCAGCAGTGGAAGGCGCAGTAGAGGGAATAGCCACAGAGAAGCCATGTTAATGAGCCCCCTGCAGCCACACCCATTGGCTGCAACTCCAGTTTCAACACTTTCTCGTTCTTCTCTGTTTGGTTCTCTGGCCGTTTTTCAATAAACGGCTCCCAAAAGCAAACAGACAACAACTACAGCGGAACAGCGAGGCGAGACGGCCAAGTTAATAAAAACCCGCGACACGCAGAGGCCCCTTCCCACACCACATCCCCCACCAGACAAAATTTCTGACGTCATCAAGCATCAAGCAGCTGGGGATACCCTTCTTGCAGAGGCAGATCTTCATTCTTGGACGACCAAGAATTCAATTCCGATTTAATTCGTATTCTTAGCTAAAGGATTGATATTTGCGGCATTCCACATCGAATAACTATATCTTTTTCTCTGACAAACATTTGTATACCCGCTGAAAGGGTATGACGACATGTAGATACAAGTACGAGTGTATATTGGAGCTTTTGGTAAATGCTTTTTGCTCTTTATGAGACCACAAACTGTTCCAAAAGCTAAATTCCACGGATGCCAGGAAATAGAAGCCGTAGAAAATATGCCATATAGAGGCATCTCCTTCGGATGCGATTTAGGGGACGGGTTTAATTTTTACCTCCACAAGGGGCTTCTACCATATGTCCATGCCCACATGCCATCGATAGGCGATTGCTTCGATTAAATAATTTATCAAAATAAAGACAGCCTGACCGGACAGCCACAGCCACATTCGGCATCCTCTTTCTTTTATCTTATGTGTTTACTGTGTTTTGTGCCACTTGACAGCGGAGTTAATTAATTTTTGGTTGCACACCGTCGCAACTTCTTTTTTCTTTCTCTTTCCACATTGTCTTTTAACTCTTTGAGGCATGCCACACTGACACCAAGCCACTTGCATTCTCTCCCTTTGGCTTTTCGTCTTATCCTCGAGGCTTGTATTTTTTCATTGGTCTCTCATTCTCTCATTTCAGATTGCGGCTTTTCCGTTCATTGGTAATTTACGCTCGGGGAAATTCCTACGTTTCCGTACTCTTCTTAGTTGCACCATTTTCCGTTCAGTTTTCCCTCTTATTTCTTTGGGTTTTTATTCTGTTTAAAGCTGCGGACGAATGCGTGTGTGTGGGGGCCGTGTGGGGTGTCGGGGTCTAAGCTGCTTAGCTCCTGCCTGGCCCCTGGGCCTCCATTTACACGTGACAGTGATTGGGTGCCAGTGTCGGGGATTTATTTATCTTTTAAAAGTGTATTTATTGCCGCACAAGCCACAGGACCCTCCCCAGGAAAAGGTGAGAGCAAAATACAAAACAGAAATTTAAGCAAAAAACAAAAAAAAAAAAAGGAAAACTAATGGAAGGGAGATTGGAATGGAAAGGAGGCGGGAAAGGATCACTATTTCTGGTCTACACATTTCATTATACTTTACGGGGAAGGATATCCTACACTATCAACAATTTATTTCACTTTTATCGGACATCAAGATGTATTGATTTTTGTTGCAGAGAAAAATCACCCGCACTGGCACCCGCACATGACGATAATCTGGACCTAAACTTTAGGCTTGAAACAAGAGCAAGACGAAAAAAAGATTGGGTCCTGCTGCTTATGAGGGTCATGCACTCATCTATACCATCTCCCTCCTCGAGGATCTAATCAAAGTTGATTGATTACGTGAGCCAGCGGGGAGAGAGTAGCAGCAGCAGCCCCCACATCCTCGATGTCCAGTTGATGACATTCCCAGGGGAGCAACCAACCCATTCCCTCCTTCCTTCCTCTTGGCTGCCTTTATTTCTAGCTAATTTTTAATCATCATATTATATTTTTTTGGGGGCTGATGACCGCAAATTAGGGCTGACAATTTGCTGGTTTCTTTGTGATGTGGGTGCCAAAAATATTTTAATTAATTTTGCCCCCGCCCCAGGTACAAAATCGGCTTATTAATAGAAGGGTAACCCTTTCTAGAAAGGATACTCCATGTCATAGGAGAAAGGAGGCCTGGTTATAAAACGATTGAAGGGTGGAAAGTCTATGAAATATGGGAGAGGAGAAAATTCTGCTTCTAATTCAATTGAATGATGCGCCTTTGTGGGTTTCTTTCAATCAAAGGGAAACTATACTATAATTTTACATTTAAATAATTTTATAATCTCGTTCATACATTTTCAAAGCAAATCGAAGGGACAGACAACCTTTTTGGCCTAAACACTTTCCTGACACCAAAAACCACATTTTCCTCACGAAAAAACTGTAGAACGGATGAAATTGTTTCGAACTAAATCTGTTTATTAACTTGCTGAAGAGGTACTCCCATTTGTGGGAGGAGCAGGATTGTAATACGATTAAAGGGACTCCGATAAAGAATGGAAAGCATTGGACTCTATCTAAAATTCAATAGAACGATGGAAGAAAGATCTGCTTTTGCTAGTCTTAACTATTGTTTAAAATTCACGCCTCGAATTTAATTATAATTTTCCGACATATATATTATACTAATCATTTTCCTAACACAAAAACCTAAAACCTATTCCTCTGGAACAAAAGTGTGCAACGGTGGCAGGAGACAGGATGCAGGAGGCAGGAAGCTGTTGTAATCGCACTTGACCTGAAAACCAATTGCAATCAAAACAGGAAGCGGCCTGCTGTTATTGCTGCTTTCTCTCTATTTTCCTCTTTCGGGGCCAGAAGCACAAACTCCGCAAAGGGCTGTAGCATGACAAACTAATTTCATTACAAGCAGATGGTGCTATCCAGTGGGGGCATGGGGCATTGTCTATACACTCCCTTCAGTCGAGTTAAGTCCGGACATAATGCCTGTAATAATAATCAACAGCAGCCCCAGACTCCAACTCCGACTCAGCTCTGACTTTAAGGACGGGAACGGGAATGGGACTCTGGAATGAGACCGAAGACCGAAGACCAAGACCTAGATCCAGACCGAGGAGACCATCAGGCTCTGAAATCCAAGAGATATCCGAGAGGAAAATTATAAGTAGACATGGGCACGGACACGGACACGGACATGCAGCTCTCATTTGCCCTTCTTTGCCCTGAATCTGAAACAATTCTCTCTTGGGACAAAAATAGAACAATTACACTAAAAATAAAAACAAAAGCCGGATAAGTGGGGCATTGGCATCCAAAAGAGGCGGATACGGGGGACGGGGCGGGGCGTGGCGTGGCGTGGCGTGTGGCAAGCTGTGTGTAATATGTGCACAAATTGAAAATAAAGTTTTGTAACAAAATGTCGCACCGGAAATGAAACTCACAGCACGAGACTTGGCTCTCTCTCTTTCACCATCTCGTTCTATCTCTGTTTTTGTGTGTGTGTGTGTGTGTGTGTGTGTAGCGAGGCGTATAAAAGCAGAGCAGTCGCTGATGGGGGGCGTGGTCGAGGCCAAGTATTGTTTGCCTCTCTATTCGTGTGACAGTGGCACGAAGGTCTGGCCTGTTCTATGGGATCTCTGTCTCAGTCTAGGCGCAGTCTGCGCCATTTGAGCCTTTTGCCATAATAAAAGATGACATTTTATAGCAGTCATAGCCATGTTAAGAGGCGGAGAAGCCTTTGCCCCAGAGCTACTCTTACACTATAAGCTTTTCAGCGAAATTATCAATCAAAACCTCCCAGACTATTAAATCTGATGAAATGCACCACACGTTGCTGAGTGCTAAGAACGTATTGTTGGAAAAAGCAATAGTTTTACATCGGTGAAAAGCCTATCGTGCTACAACAGCAGAAATCGAAGCCAGAGTCGGAGTCGGAGTCGGTGTGCCGGAGGCAAGTGAGAGAGACACAGCTGCAAAAGTACATAAACCCAGAAATGTCATGTTTATTTTCATTTCATAAGGAAATTGTCTGTCTATAGTTTTTGGCTCTAACAGAAAACGAGGCTGGAGGAGCAGCAGGAGGTAGAGCAGCCGTGTGAGCACCTGAAAAACTTATCCAATCTTTGGAATTGCCTTCCGGTTTTTTATGACCGCCTCGCCCGTTCCCACGTAGAAAAAGACATGGAACATTTCGGAGCGATTTATGGTCCGTAATTAGCATATGAAATGCGTTAAGTGCACCACAAATTGCACTTCTGGTCGGTTTACTCTTAAAGCCCAGTTTCTGATTCTGAATCTGTTTTGTTTTCAATTCTAATTGAATGTGAGTGAGCTCTATTTAAAGGACACTAGATGGCGGGGCTTATCTGATAATACTTAAAATATTCTTGATGGTTGAGCTATGTTATAGTGTCTCATTCAAAAGGACACTTGATGGTGGAGCTACCTTTTGCGTTTTATTTATTTTTGGCTCTTGATGGTGGGTTCCATCTGATGGATGACTTCCTCAAATTATCTCCCACGCTCTGCCACTTTTTCGCCTGTCACTCTGATGAAGCGCGATTATATTCATTAAATATTTTTGAATTTCAATGGATTTCCATGTGTCTCTCCTGGTATCGCTCCTTCCATCGATGGGTACACACTTCTCCAATGGACCAATGGAGACATACAACATATACGGCCACTTATCTAATCACATCATTAACATCATCAGAAATTTAGCTTTGTCATGGACCGCCTGCCGGCTTCTGGCCAACACCAACCGCTTAAACGCACCGGAAAAACGCACGAAGGAAAGTAGCAAGAGCTTCTGATCGTTGGGGGAGGGACGACGGGGGAATTACATTTTAGCATATGTCATAAAGGATTAGTCCTGATTTACGAAGGCGTCGTCGACAGCGGGGGCTAGCCGTCAAATGTGAGGGCGAGACCTTCCAATAAAGTGGGAGGCGGAACAAACGCGGAGCTGAACGATTTATAGAAGGGGAAGAGCGGAGCAGAAAGAAACAGGAGCTGGAATCGCGCGGATCAGAAACAGATGCAGACACAGAGCCAGGACATCGCTCCATTACTCTTTCAGAGAGGAGACAACAAAAGAATCAGCATCAGCTTTCAGTTCGGTTGTACTATTAGAAATAGCCTCAAATATATTTACATTTTTAGTATGGCTTACACTC
This sequence comes from Drosophila persimilis, assembly GCF_003286085.1. Classification (NCBI taxonomy): domain Eukaryota; kingdom Metazoa; phylum Arthropoda; class Insecta; order Diptera; family Drosophilidae; genus Drosophila; species Drosophila persimilis. The sequence continues at coordinate 13,895,977 of NW_020825289.1, forward strand.
AGAGAAACTATCGCAAAATGGCAGCACACAAATCGTACCCGTTAAAGCTGAGAAAAATGTCTGTTCTTTTCGTGTGTACAATAAAAAGTCGCGGGTCTGGTGTTCAGCTGGGCCCAAACAAAAGCAAGAGAAAAAAATGTAATGTGTACTTGTGTATAAATATTTATATATTGAAATGCAATGCGAATCAATGGGGAGTCTTCCTCCACGAGCGGAGCAGGACCTAAAGTCATACTCCAGGACTCCAGGACTCCAGGACTCCAAGACTCGAGGACTGGTGGGATGGCCGCAATGCAATCGAGCCGCCAGACAAAATTGAATTTGCAGCAAAAGTTGCTCCGGATTCAGCATCCACTGCATCCGAATCCGCATCTAACGTTCCCTTCCTGTCTCCTGTTTCCTTCCTTTCCCCTTCTCCTTCTTGCTGGCACCGTCTACTCCTCTCTCTTGTTGTGCTGTTTGTCGAATTTGAGCATGCGAAAATGCGATTTGAGCTGCTGCAGCAGGAGGTAAACTTCTCTGTGGCTCGTTCCCCCGAATAGCCAGAAATGGGGCAAATCGAAGGACCAGGAGGTGCAGCAGGAGTAGGAGCAGGAGTGCAGCTTTAGCTGTGACAAATCTTTATGCAATGTTGCATGTCGTCTGATTTGCCATGATGACATGCTGATGGAATAAGCGGGGGGATGCAGGGGCATGCACCGTGCACTACTACTCGATGGGATGTCGATGTGTCTCCATCTCTATGTCTATGTCTTCGTCTCTTTCCCTGCCTCTATCTCTCTCCATCTCTCTCTTTCTCTGCGTCTCTCTCTGTGTGTCTCTATGTCTCTCAGTGATTTGTTCAGTGAAGCGTTAAGCGCAAAAATTGGTAATGGCTGTGGCAGTGGCAGTGGCAGTGTTTCCTTCGTTTTTGGCAATCATTGCGCAGGTTTTATATTTTTGTCGGTTTGAAAAGGTTTTTTGATTTGGCCAGAGCCCGGAGGTGGAGGCCCGGAAAATCCAAAAAACACAGATAGTGTTCCACAGGATGCCACAGGACTCTTTAGGGACTCTTTAAGCTCCGAACTTTGATTAAGGATATGCCTCACAGAGTTATTATTCAATTAAATGTATTTTTGTTGGCCCGCGGGCTCTTTGAAAATACATCAAAAGACGCTGGAAAATTAATGCGGCAGAAGACAGGCAGCATTTCTCTGTCCTCTCCCTTCCGCACTCTATTTTCCCCCCGTTGGCTTAAAAGCCACGCCCATCTGTAATTGCATTTCATTTAATATGTGGGGAAAATTTTAAAGAATTTACACGAAAATCACACATAAATAATGTAAAATAATGAAAATAATGAAAATATCAGCTATAAGAGGTGACCCCTGATCCCCTGGAAACAGAAACACGAATCCCCGCATTCCGGAAAACCGAAAGGCAAAAAGTTTTCCAATACAAAATGGTGTGCCAGCTGTCATCATGCCCCCGAGGGCACCTCCAGAGGACTGTGGATGGGGGGATTATGATGATAAGGAGGCGTGGCAGGATGGCAGAGTATGGAACTGTGGCACGGTGGTACGGTGGCAGTGTGGCACTGTTGAAAGGCTAATTTTGCACATTTGAACTGTAAATTAAGGAGGAGGAAAATGCGTTTTGTGGCTTTATCATTTGCCTCTGATGATGAGAGGCGGTAGGAGGAGAAGTGGGAGGGGGCGTGGCTGGTCAGGGGGCAATTTCATGGTTAAATGATTCAGAAAGAGAATTACGAAATTAGGCCTTGCCACCCTTGGACTCACCCGCTCCGCAAAACACAATGTAATTAACTTTTGTGCGACTGCTGCTGCCCACGCCCTCTGCTCCCCGTCCTCCGTCTCTCAATATATTTGATATTTATTCTGTGGCACTCTCCGTGGCCCTCTGGGTGCACTTTGGGGCAAGTCTTCAGCTCCATCTCCATCTCCCTATTTCTCTGTCTCTGTCTCTCCTCTTTGGAAAGCAATTTGAAACAAATTTTATTGCTAAAGTTTTTTGGGGGGAGGGAGTGCCTGTGGAGAGCACATGGAAAATTGTTCAAGTGCCGCCACAAACAGAGGAAAAACCATAGAGAGAACGGGCACAAGAGCGGCTATAAGAAGGTGTCGGAGGAGGAGTCGCTGAAGTTATGGTCTGATCCACAATTAGTTGGAGCCTAAAAGTGTGCTAACAACTCGAGGACTTAGCTTAGCCTCCTGGCATGTGGTCAAAAGATTGATTCGACATTTGTTAAAGTCTTTTTGTTGTCCCTAAATTTTCTTCGAAAGCTGTACACATCGAGAAAAGAGCCCTGAAATGTTAATAATTCAGTTTTATAGTTATATTACTATTAATATTAATTACAAATATTATATTTTATTTAAATAAATATTTTCATATATAAATCAAATATATTTCCTATAAATTACCAATTTAATTTCACTAAATAAATGAATTATTTTCGAAAAAATAAATATTTTTTCTCTGAGTGTATCTGTTGATGAGGCGTTGAATCAATCAGAAACTAATGATATTCTTCCAAGATGTCAGGAAAGAAAAGTGTGAATGGTTGAAACTTACCGACACTTGAACATCGTTTGGCAGGAAACATATCGTGGAACGGGCGGCACCAGCAGCTTGAAGAACTGCTCTGCAACTGCTGACCCGAAAAAGAGGTCCAGCATGAGAGCCAGGAACCAGAGGCAGAGAGCATCGTAACGTTTTATGGCCAGAAGGGCAGCCAGTGCGTATGCGTAATAAACAAAACAACTGCAGCAGGACCAGCGCAATTGCCTCCGTACGTATCAGTATCTGTGTGTATGTTAGCTTTATTTAAATTTACAACCCAAGCATTCGGCACTGTTGAGCTTTTGCTACGCACCAGCACTGAATGGTGCCCCACTGCCCCTTGCCCCCGACTCCCACGTCCCTGGGTGCACATTGTGTGTATGTGCCTCTGGCTCACTGCCTTTCTGCCTCTCAGTGTTTGGCGTTTCCCTCTGCTGAATAATAAATTGTATTTTGCGGCATTTAAAAGCAATTTTTTAACATTTTTCAATCTCAATGGCAATGGCTGAAGCGCCTGGCACGCACACACTCATAAAGCACATCCTACATCCCACATCACAGAACCAGGATGCCCCCAAGAGGCAGAGGAGCAGCAACGGAACTGTGGCACACAGTTTTGTCTACCAATTTTGCAGTGAATTGTCCAGGGGATCCTCTGGAAGTCAAGGCGCTGTCAAATCGTAACAACAGCAGCAACTGCCACAGCAACAGCAACAGAAGTAGCACAAGGAGCTAGGAGAAAAGGGGAGGGGGAAAGAGAGAGATGGGGGCAACCGGAGATGGGGGCAACCGGAGATGGGGGCAATTGTTGGCTTAGTCTGGTTTTTGGCAGGGGCAGGCGCAGACAATTTTCGGACTCTACTCCCTGTGCATTTAGTTAAGCTTCAAGTGAAGACAGGCAACGATTCGGCAGTGAAACAAATTGCAGCATTTACCCTGTTCCTGCTCCTTGCCGTTGCCCCTGTACTCCTGCCCAGGCCATTTGCAGTACGGAACAATAGTGGCAGACAGAACCCTGACTCAAAAATGCTTGTACTCGTAGTTTGTGGCAAACAGTTTGCATAAACTTTGATTATGTGTGTAAGCCCCGAGGCACAGTTCCCTCTCCACCTGTGCCACAAACGCATGTGGCAAGAAAATATTAGTGAGAGAACTTTGGATCAGAGAAGGCAATGGCTTTCTCCCTATCACCCAATCATAGCCTCATTTCCATTTATACGTATTCCCATTTCACACAAAAATCACACGATAAAAAGCACACACAACATTTTTGATTTCCCGACAACTAAATTGCTTTTGCTTAGATTCCTCCTCCGTTCAACAGATTCCTCGATCATTCCTCCAAAATGTATCGTCTGCCGCACCATCGTCGTCAACGGCAGAAGCCGAATAATGGGTGGGTGCCACACATCCCATTAAAGAGTCCAAAGAATCTTCGATCCCAGCCTCATACCCGCAGATTCCTGGGCAAAATGTGTAAGGATTTCCAGCGAATGTCGTGGGGCCCCAACGGTCGTCCCATGTTTGATTTTATGGTGCTGTCGACAGTGCCATTTATTACGGATGGGTTGCGTTTCTTCAAGCGATGCCACAAGCCCGATCGCCGGGAGTTTAAGCGCACTGCCGTGGCCGTAGGAGTGGGCATCCTTCTCATGGGTTTGGTGGGATATATCGTGAAGCTGCTGCAGATACCCCTGATCCTGAGCTCCTATCAAAATGAGAAATAAAGTTTCAGTCTACCCCGAGATTCCTGTGCCTGGTTTCTGGCGCTGCGCCAAAAGCCAAGCTGCTTTTTCGGTTGACCCCTGACTCCCGCCTCCGGGGGGGAGAGTGTTGACAGGCGAGCATTTCTCTTGGAAAAACACATGCGACGCTGCCAAAAAGTTTCCTTTCCATTCCTCGAAATCGAATCAGAGTCATCGAAGAGGCGTCAGGTCGGGTTGGGGGCACTGCCAGATAAGCAGCAGCGTCGTGTGGCAACCTCTACGAGAGTGTCGTAGGTTGTGTCGAAGGTTGCCAGACGGCCAAAAGCATTGCCAGCTTAAAGTCAAACTGTCAGAGAGTGTCGTTTCTCCCCCACCAAAGTTCTGGCAGGGCACTCAAAGTTTTCCTTTCCCCAAGTGACAGCATTAAAGTTTTTGCCTCTCAAAAAAATTAGCTGGCGAAGCTTTTGTTTGCGGCTCCTATCATTTCAGTAGCAGTTGCAGCAGTAGCCAGGACCTTGACATACGAGTAGTCGCATTTGGCGTGTGGTTTGTGGGGGGATGTTGCATGTGTCTCCATTTGCTGCTGTTATGTTTTATTGATGAGTCTCTCAAACCAAAATTGATGATACCCCGTCCTTGCATACATATTGCTGCCGCTGTCAAATGGCGCAAATTTATTCAAAGCTTTTGTCGGTTGTTGCGTCCGGTTAAAGCGGCATGCCATGCAACAGGCAACAGCGCAGCAGAGGAATGCAACTTGGTGGAGGGGACTGTGTATCCTGTGTCCAAGCACCTGTGCCACAAACAAAAGAGATAAGAGGGTGGGAGGGGGGCGGGGGGGTCACGACTTGAAGGTTATGAAGTCTTCGCGTAAAAGGACTGGAACGGAACGCAGACACAAAGCCAGAGATAGAGAAAAAATAGAGATAATGCAGTCAAAGGGAAATCCTAGAGGCAACATAAGACTCTCTGTACAGATGGAGCTGTCACTGTCGCCCCCTCCCCCACAAAGTCCTGGGAATTCAGTTACTTAGCCTGGACTCCACCTAAGAACACAGACAACGCACACACACCAAACGAACCAAAAAGGACCGAAAGGAGTGTCTCCTTAGCACTAGAAATTGTGTACAGCTGCAAGGAATTCCCCAGAAAATTTATTATGATGTCCTTTTTGGAAAACAGAGAGTCCTTGGATCGTTTTATTCAGCTTGTGTTTAAAGGAAACGTTTATCATTTACGGACTAAAGAAATTTATATGGAGGTACTGTTTTCAAGTGGAAAAACATCGATTGCTGGAGTTATTTATCGAAATATAAGTCGAGGGCGCGACCTACACTCAGTTTTTTTTGTACTAAAAGTATTTCGTCCACCAACTGCACTTGCTGGGTATCCTTTATTCGGGCCAGCTTTCCTGTCGTGTTCTTGTTTCTTCTACTTCTCCTTTTGCTGCATTTTAATTAAAAGAGAAGTGCGGCCATTAATTTGCAACTACAAATTACACTCAATAAAACATGGGTCTGCCACTGCCGCTGGTACTGCCTGCCTGCCTGCCACACACTGATTCTTCGGCAATGCACCGAAAGGGACAGGGACAGAGAAAGAGTGTGTGACAGAGCGAGAGAGAGAGAGAGAGAGTGTGGCAATCAATTTGCACTTTGACTACAATTACTGATTTTCGACACTTGAAAGGATTTTATAAATTGCCATTTGGCCCCCGTAAAACCCCCAATGAAAAAAGAGACTGCTGTTCCAGTGCCTGGTGTTGCTGCTGCTTTGCTTTGACTTTGGCAATTTGTTTTGGCCTTTTGCTTTTGCTCTGTTCTGGCCACAGTCCTCCCGTACACTCCTCATGCATGTGTGAGCCTTTTTCCAGGCTTATGCTCCTTTTTCCTTCTGCGACTACTGCTTTCCTGTACAACTTTAATTAAGTCACTTCTGTGCGACTTCTGTGGCCAAATGGAAGTCATGGCTCTGTGAATGGGTTAAGGGTTAAGAGATAGGGAACAACACGGGAGTGGGACTGCAGAAAGGAGTTGAAAACTTAAGTGATATTTGCTGGAAGGGAAGTGCCAATTAAGTTTCGCCTGAATGGAAGGCCTAATGACCTGATGACAAAAGAATATCACTTCAACCGTATACGAAAAACAAGTCAAAAGAATTGTGTGTCTAAAATATGGAAATATATATTTCCATGGATGGAAAACGATAATGTGTGATTTATTTCTGCAGAGGAGCTTGGGGAGAAACGATAATTACTTTTCCCAGCGAAAAGAGAGAAATTTCAAAGAAATGACAGCCACACCGCAGAAAGAGTTATAGCAGATCATAGCAATGTCCATTCCGTTGACTTTCATCTGCTGCTCGTTCCCCCTTTCTCCCCGATTCCATCTCTCTATCTCCGCAGCAATTTCCATGCAAAACTCAGTAGCCATAAGGCGGAAAACATTTTTACACATATGACTGACGACTGACGCTGATTGCGTTTGTCACGTCTGCGAAATACGAGTACTAGTACGCAAAAAACGGGGGCAATGTGTCGGCTAAGCGAAGCAGAAAGGTGCCCCAGCAAATAGGCCATGGAAAGCGGCGTGGCGGGGTGCGGGGTAAGCCAGAGAAACGTGGAGAGGGCAGAGATGGAAACCGAAAAAGCCGAGGCCGCCGCTCCACGAATTTGTTGTTGTTGTGGGTTGGCTTTATGGTTCCCCTCTTTAAACGTCGCATCTCTGCCTCTCCCTATCGCTCTCTCTCCCTCTCTCTGTGTACGCTGTGTGCTACCCTGTATTTGCAGATCAAAGAAACACTTATGGAATGAATATCAGAACAGATTTCCAACTTCCGAGGAAAGCATTTCTTGAACGAAAATTACCAGCACTTTACTCTCATTTCGGAAGTGCTTCTCTTGGATATTTCGATCCAAGGGTATTTCCTAGTCGATAGATGTGTCTGTTTTGTGTGTTTCTTTTTTTTCTGCATCTACGCCAAAACTAGGCAACAGACGACATCAGCAGCGGAACTGCAGTAAAATCGTCATCGATGAACTCGGCGCTCTCTTTACGCACACACACACACACACACACGCGCAGACATGTCCATCCAGCATTGCGTATACGTAACGTGGTGCATATGGGGTGTCCCAGAAATCCGTTCAATTCTTTTGGGGTGTGTGCGTCTACAGATTGTCGCAGTTGCGACATATTTTGCATAATTTAGCGATTGAATTTAATGCTCAAAGGCGAGAAGCAGAGTTCGAGCTGCTCCATGCTTCATGTCCCCCGTGCCACATCAGTCTACGCCTGCCGATACATACATACATACATGCGGCTGTGGCCCCATCCATTTTGTTTTTCATTTATTAATTAAATAATTTTTGTTGCATTTGCATCCTGGCTGGATAATGATGTTGCTACTGCTGCCGCCGATAATAATCATTGCTGCACATAGGACACATACACGACACTGGAAACCAGACATGCGACAATAATTGCATGCAACATAATTAAAGCCATTAAAGCACTTAAGCTACCGGAAAACACACGACATGGCCATATGGCTGGACCCCACAGGAGCAGGAGAAAGACAGTGGATCACGACAGGAGGAGAGGCAGAGGAAGAGGGAGAGGGAGAGGCAGCAGTCATGTTTGCATATTGCATAATTATGATGAAACACACATTTAAATGCATTTAATGGCAGGGAAAAGCTGGTCGAAACGGATCGAAAGGCCCTGGACCCCGGAAGCGGCCGAGATCGTGGTTTGAGCCCTGGTTTTTGGGGTCAACCCTGGATGGGCAGGTAGCCTATGGTACTCCCTTCCTTTACCTCTCGTTCCCTGTACCAACCAACCGAAAAATGCTTTTAACGTTTATTGGTTTTTGTATTAAATATTCTACTGGTGGAAATATTTATAGAAACAGATTGCCGTCCCATCAAAGGGCATATTTAAGTCAAAAATGAAATCACGGGTACAGATTGGAAGAATAAAAGGAGATCTATTAAATGCACATCTCTTTAAGTGCTCCACTCTTATTAAATTCCTTCTTAAACTACATTTTCAGACCCAAACAGCAAACGATAAATGGAAAACAGAAACCAAATCGAAATCTGTGTCCAAATTCGTACAAGAAAATGCAATATTTGTTTGTCAATTACAAATTTCGGACAGGACTGAAACTCAATTGATTTTCGGAAATCTTTCACTTTCGATTTAGGATAATACCTCAAGATTCGATATTTGGCAAAAAAAACGAAATTCCTTGAGGAAAATGTCTGGCAAAAATCGAGAGGAAAATTCGAATGCAAAATTTCAGCACTGCCACTGGATGATATTTTCCTTATTTGCCAATCGGCAAGGGGCAAACGGAGGGGCGAGAATCAATTGACAGATGAGTGCTAGAAATGGGCTGTGGGATGTCCGATGTAGGATTTTTGTTTACTAAAATTTTGCACTGTACAAATTATGCATGCAATTTAAGCGACATGATTTATGGCCAAAAGATTTTTCAAATATTTATGAAAACACGTCCGCCTCTCTAACTCTCTCTCTCTTTCTCTTTGTGGGATTATATGTATCCGTAAATATCTGTAGTATTTAGTTATTTGTGGTTTATTTTTTGTGCTGGGGGAAAGGGGAGAAAATTTAATTAAATCTCGTCTCTCTCTGTGGCTGCATTTAAATTGTATTTTCCATTTACACTTTGTGACCATTTTTACGCGTCAACTTTTCCTTTTCCTTCTTGTTTCTTCTTCTGTTTCATGTTTCATGTGGCTTCCATAAATGTTGCATGAGGCGCACTTCCCGTTTCCTGTTTCGCTTTTGAAATTCTAGAGATGGGCAAAAACTGCGGCAAGGAAGCCAAGAAAAAGATTTTTGGTACAGCTCTGGCAGGAAGCTCAAAAGTTTTGTGAAGGAAGCGCAGGCCCTAGGGAGGTTGGAGGGGGCCTTGATTTCATTTTGGGTCAATTGTCCAGTCCAGAACGGTGCTCCTTGAGTAATTGACACATTTTCAGGAGCTGTCCTTCACCCACACCTGATGCTGCTTTTTATCTTTTCCAGAGCGTGAATGGAATGGAATGTGGAATGTGCATGGAGTGTGGCATGCCAACACTCGGGTTAAATATTTATTAAGCTTATTATTGGTCACACACACACCTTCTGCGGAAAGCCCAAAGATAAGCAGGAAAAAATCCGAAGAAGCGAATGAAGAAGCTGAGATGCACTCCATGATCTATCAAAAACAAAATACACCAAAAAAGGAAGGTTCTGAGGAATCAAGGAGATATGGCCACATCTTGGAAATAGAGTACAGATGTATATTTTAATCGTTACCCTTCCACTGATCAACTTTAAGGTACCCTCTAGAAGAGTACCGCTATCCATGAATGAGGGGAAAAGGCACACAATTATAATTATTTATTTTTGCGACAGTGTTTCCATTGTCTCCTCTGGTGTTTTCTCTCCTTTGCACTTCTTTGTGGCACTCAGTCACACAGTCCCTCCCCTGTCCACCCCGCTGTTGTTGCGCACTCTGCAAACGAAAGCGAAACGAAACTGTCGCGGGAGCTGGCCATAAATCATTTATGCAACAGACACACAGGGATACGCATGGTGCAGGGTATACAAAGTGGCATAAATCAACTTACATTCGTCCCCATACCTTCTAGAGCGGTGGGGTGGTGAGACGTGCCTGCAGTCATATGCAGAACTTGCAACAAGAGAGTTTTTTGCGGAGATGCTGCAGGAAAAACTGGAAAGAAGACGGGAAAAAACTTACGCGTTTCGCTTTGGCGCCTTGTCTTTGCTTTTCCCCATTGCCACGCCCTCTCTGAAAACTTACCCGTGAATTTTCCACCCTTTGACGTTCCTCTTGCCCCTGGTGCCACGTTCTTTGAATGCATGTCAGTGCCCTGTGTGTTTGTGTTTCTGCGTGCCTTTTGATAAGCGTGCTTTTGGATCCAAGGAAGGAGAGAGGCGAGACCCGTGGAGAGGTCGTCGAAGCAACAGCCAGAGCATAAGCTCAAGCTGAAACGCTTTTCGGCAGGACGAAGGGTGGCGAGCGGGGCCCTCAGTGGGAAAAAGTTGAGCTTCTTCTTTTCCCAGTTCACCCCGTTTCGAGGCACTTTATTGGTAGTTGCTGCCAAAGTATGCAGCATAGTGTAAGTTTTCTCCCTGAATTTAATTTCTGACATGTGTGTGTGTGGGACCTGAGAGAGCGGCTGGGAGAGGAAGTAGTGCCGCGTGATTAGATTTTCACATGAGGGAGAAGACAGACAGAGGGAGGTGTACTTGCAGGAGCAGCTGCTTTTGTTTGGCGGCAGCGAAAAATATGAAGCGAAAACTTTTGATCGGAAAATATGTACATAAAATAAAAGAAAATTGCTTATAGATATACCAAAATCTACAACTTGTGTACATGTGGGGTATTCGAGAGAGTACCAAGGGTGTATTTTTTGTCGAGGGATATCTGGTATCGGTTATCCATATCTATATGAATAACCAAAGATACTAGAGTTACCAAACATTTTCTATAATATACCATTAAATACTACGATGTCCAGAATTGGTAGTAGTAATTGCAGTTTCTATATAAATCGAGAAAAATCTAAGCGACTTGTTTTCTATACCCGATAATTAAAAAAAGTCTTGGACTTTCACACAGAAAGTCTACCATAGACTTTCATGACTTCGTAGCCATGGACCGCCTCTTACTAATTTTCTGTAAATATCTCACGAGGTGTCTATTAAAATACGTGTGCACTCTGGCGGAGGGGAGCTATACTGACTGAGTATCGGGTATAAATTTTCCTATATCTACGATAACGTATCTAAATTGTAAAAGCAAGGTACGTATGATTTTCATATATATTCTTTCCACTACTTTCCCTTAACTTTCCTTCTGCCCTACAGCTGTCGTATATTTTTCCCATTTTTTCAAGACATTTTCTCATTGGCCTGAAGGCTGCTCTCTTTTTTGGGATGCCAGCAAACGATTTGCACGTATGTTTTCCGAACATCCGTCGATTTACAAAAATTATAATTGCAGCCCCAGTCCACAGTCACAGGCCCAGAGCGTTCCTCATTCAGTCAAACGCGGGGTGCAGGGGGATCTCAATGTGGGGTTCATGCCACGTTTACAATGCACTTCCGCCCCATTGTTGTTTTGCATGTTGACATGGCAGAGGAGCCAGAGGCAGAGCCAGCGCCAGCGCCAGGATTCAGAAACAGGAGTCAGACATATTACTCATACGCCCTGCTGCCGCTACTGCGGAGGAGGCGGTGGAAGCGCGGAATCGTTGCTGCGTGTTGACAATCATGGTCTCCTTTTTTTTTCGTCTGCCTGCCCCACTAATGTGCCACGCCTTTCGGGAAGTGTGCTCGTGTGTGCGTGTGTGGCAAGCGGAAAAAGTTGAACTGACAATCGAAAAAAGGATAGGAAGGGGTGGGAGAGGCAAGCGTCAGAGCCAGTCAAGTGTGTGGCTCGTCTTTTCTTTCCACACCTCCCGTGTAACAACAATAGCAGCTGCAGCGGCTGCAACAATACAACATGACAACTTCCGCTGCATTCTGCCGCCTGCTGCGGGCACAAAAGAAAAAGCGGCGCAACAGAAAGAGAACTACAGAAACACAGAAAGAAACAAACAAACAAACACTCAATGCCTGAGAGAGTGAGGAAAAGCGCGTGGAAAACTGTAACGGAATCGCATTGTGTAAGGAAATATGTTTTTTCCTGCTACCGAAAGGGATCGGGAGATGCAGGGGTGGCCTCATAGCAAACCTGAATCCCAAGTCCTGCATCCAACGATCGATTAAGAGGTGTATCTATGTATAGACAAAAATCTCGTAGATATATATATCTAATATATAGTATAGTAAATAGAGTATATACCCACACCGCGGATGCCCCTCCCCAGCATTGTGTGAAGGGGGCTGGAAATGTAATTAGTTTGATGACCGATTCGATTCGATTTGATTTGATTCAAACGCGCACTGTAATTCCATTTAGTTATGCAAATTAGATGCCCGACAAATCCCCACGCTTATTAATTACAGCCCTCTTTTTCTGAACTCTCATGAGTGGTGGCTATATCGTTGTCGTCTCCATCCTACACATATTCCACATGCTCCTCTTCCTCGTCATAATCAATGATGAGATGATCTGCCTTGTGGGCACACATCACCAAATGAAAGGCATAGGCACAGGGTTCTGTTTCAGGCGACGCTGTAAACCCCACCTCCATGCAGCGGCTGATCGAAATCGCTGTCTCTCCTGTTGCACACCGAATTGCACTCCACTCGTGTTTCATTCAGCAGATTCTTCAGATTGCCCAAGCTCTCGAACGCCTAGTATTCCTCGTAGGTGAGGCTGTTGAGCATCAGACATTACCCAAAGTCCTGCAGTCCCACATCGAAGAAGTTAAAGGGATGGCGGCATTAGGCAAAAACTGTTGCTCATGCTCCCCATTTACTATATTTACCCACCTGAGCAAGGCATATAATTAGAGCCAAGATCAATGCGAGCAGTCTGCTGGGGAACATGGCTAAAATATAACTGATTCGTAGGCTCCCCGATGAGAGAAAAACACTTTCCGATTCCAAAGAGTTGCGCAAAACCAGTTATATTTTTCTGTTGCATTATTCATTCAAATCGTTGTCTTTTTCCTGCTCTTCATCTACCTCATCACTTGCCTCCAGGTAATCCGATAAGCAGAGGAACATACTGAAGGCATATTCGCAGTTATCGGGGTCATCATCGTGCGCTCTTTTGCAGTTTTCGAGCGCTTGACGATGCTCATCCGTGAGGGGCTCAAGCTCATCGATTTTGGCTACATCCACACGACCGCGGCTGTCCAGAAGGTTGGCTCTCGCAACCAGACAGTGGGCAAAGCACTTGTATTTCCTATCCAGATTCTCCAGATCCTCCTCGGAGCTGCTGACGTTCATCTGTGCCTGTAACTCCTCTAGGGTGATGTGACTGAAGTATAGGCATTCGTTCATCAAATCGGATTCATCTAGCGTGGTGGGCAGACTCTATTGTAGATTGTTTTAGTTGAATGTACAGATGCGTATTCTATAGAGAGAGTCCTACCTCTGTGAGGGCTACCACTAGAAGTGATATAGCGATAGAAACATGCAACATTTCCAATATTTAGAATGAATATGGACAGCGTAGCGGAGTAACTGTTGGGTTAAACCAGATCTCAGCTATATATACACCCCATTGATTATCGGTTCAATCAGATCGGACTAATTGGCTTTGAGAGGAAACTGTTAGCGGGGAGAACAGTAGGAGTAGTCGTTAAACAACCTGAATCTCTCGTGCATTTAATTGGTATTAATTAATAAATATAACAAACTCTGACTGCTCCGATGAATAACTCATATTTTCCCTTGAAATTCTGCACCATTTTAAAGCGTTTCTAGGGGAGAAAACTTTCATACATTTTTTACATTTTATACGCAGTGGAAATTCGCATAAAAATGTTCTGTCAACAGGAGAGTACGAGTATTTTCTAAAAAACTCTTGCTGGTGCTGCAAACCGAAAATGAAGCGACAACTGCAGAACGAAGGGCGACAAATTGGGGCTGAAAGAAAAGGGCACGTGATGGTGAGGGGCATGCAATGGTGGCATGCAGTTTCAAACCAAGCGAAAACTTTAGACAACAAATGAAAATTCCAAGGAACCCTCACATTCGCAGTGAGGTTTTCGGTTTTTGTGGCAGGGAACTCTCTGTCTCTCTGCCACTTCGTTTATTTACGGCCTTGGGCATTCGTTTTTTTCCACATTCTCGTATGCTTTGGTGTATATTTTGGGCCCTGGCCAAAAGGCAAATATGTGTACTATGGAAAATTGCAACATTTTTATGGTCATCACAGGAGGTGCTAAACTGTGTCCTGTTTTGCATTCCCCTTCTGTGATATTTATCAGCGTTGCGCTGCATAATTGCATTTTCAATGGACTCCATATAAGCCATCAATTTTTCGTAGAAATGTAGGCTGGAAAATGTGCCATGCTTATTAGGATTCCTTAATCGGTCCTCTGTTTCAGGACTCTGTTTTTTCAGTGCAGGATTCCTTTGCAGGATTCCTGCGCAGCTCAAAATTAAGCCAATATTTCATCTTATTTAATATCTTTGGATGATATTATAATAAATATAAATTTCGTTGGGTGAAAAGTTCCCTTGTGTAAAAGAATGGACGGGTCTAAAGGGAGCATCAGCATCCCTACTAAGAATGCTGCTTCTGGCGCTGTTGCATGCCACACCTTTACGGAAAAGTTTTCTGCAAAGCAAAAAAACGATGGAACAGAAAAAGTTGGCGCTGCTTTTTTGTATACTAAAAATAAATAGTCCGACGACTTTTCAATATGCGTGTCACGTATTTTGCATGCACTTTGATGGCATGGCCACGCCCCCACACAAACGCGTAAACAAGGCATGAGTGGCACACGCCGCATCCACAGGAGGAATGTCCCCTGCGATTCCGAAATATGCGTGTAACCTGAAAAGCACATAGACAGACGGATAGAGAGAGAGAGAGAGAGAGAGAGAGAGAGAGAGAGAGAAAGACAGAGAGAGTGAGGTACTTAATGGTGCATCTACAGAGCCCTGCAGCGTCTGAAACAATGGATAATGCAACAAATTAATTGCCGAAATTTCAAAGGGTTGGCAAGGAGAGAAAAAAGTGGAAGTACCTCCTTCAGGTTACAGCAGCAGCAGGTCCATTTTGGGTACAAAAGGACACACTAAAGCAGTTTACATTTATCAATTAGTATGAAATGGAGACCAAGGCAGAAGGCAATGGCAGGACTCCCTTCTGCTGGAGACCAAGCCATCTGCCAAGAGTTCATTGCAATAACAGCTAGGAAGGGTCGCAGGCACCGCCCTGCCCACTTTGGACCCACTGAAGTGTGAACTGGTGAAAAATAAACAGAGAGTTGCCAGATATCAGGAAACGCCATGTCCTTGGAGATGAAGCTGCATCCTTGGAAAGAAAGTCAAACCCTACTCTGTCGTTACTCCTGCTTGTCTTCCCCCCCCTCCTACTCGTTGCTTTTCCCGTCGGTAATTACAAAATTTTTAATTAAATGTTAAGTGTGGAATGGGACGAGGGTCTTCCCTTTAAGCACTCATAACTGTAAATGTGCACGGAGCAAAGCTTTAAGTTCCACTCTAGGACGATGATGATGACTTGACTCTTCTGTCTTCTGTCCACCCGCCTTTCCACTCTCCTCTAGCATGCCCCGGATGGACGAAACTATCTTACAGAACCATGGACTATCATCAAACGGAACGGACTCTCTCTCTCTCTCTCTGTTTATTTTTCCAACTTTCCGTGTGATTTTCACGCCTCGCTGCCATTCGGTGACAATTGTTTTCACTGCCAAAAATAATGCACCCACACGGTGTCCATTGATTTGTTGGGTCCACAGCGACTGTTCAGAAAACAAGAAACCTCCCAACTAGGGGAAAAAATAAAAATTAGAAATGCTTCTAGAGGAAACCGTTCGGACGTCTTTTTGCGTTTCGAATCGGTTCTGAGTTCACATTTCAATCGATTTTTAGCACAAATTTCAGGTTTTGCAATTTTCAGATCTACTACAGTTTCTGCTGAAAAAAACTTCGATATCTTTCAATAAGGAATAAAGAGAGAGTATCCCACTGCTCGCATTTATGTATGTTTGGTATCTCTGGCATTCGACACACACCTTTTAGGCTTCGCTTTGGCTTTGTCGAATGCTGAAGAGAGCTTAAAGTTTGAGCTTAGTGCCGTTAGCCGGTGCCTCTCGAGTGTGCGGAATAGTTTTGTATGGAAAGAGGAGGATATTGCAGGGGTGTAAAAAAGGGAGGCATTACGTTAACTGAAAATAAACCGAGTGTTAAAAGTGGACTTACAACACACTGGCCATCCCAAACCATCCCTTTCCATCCATTTTTATTGCCGAGCGAACGAACGGAAGGACGGTCGAGTGAGGTCCGTGAGGCGTAAATAATCGCATTAGTTGCGAAATTAAAAATTACTAAATAAAAATAGAATAGATAAATCCGCCCACGAATGGGTGGATTCCCCCTCTGTTTGGGCATCCTTATTTAAAACGATTTACTGCTAATTGAATCGCCAGTGCAAAACGGAAAAGACACGAAAGGACAGAAAAGTAAAAGGTGCTGTCTGGTGACTGGTAGAGAATTTAGTAAAGCCAATGCATAAAATCTAATGTCCTGGAAGTTTGGGGCTGCGCTGCCTAAAATTTGCTAAAGAGGTCAAAGGTGACCCTTGGACTGGCACAACGTGGAAAAGTATCGCAATTTATGTCCCGCCATATACATATCTGTTTACATACGACTATATCTATAAATATTTCATCTATACTCTGTGGCACGCTGGGCATGATGACCTCAATAGCTGCCACATCGAATGAAAAACGGGACGACGACGACTCTTCCGACTGGCGCCTGTCCTTCTCTTTTGTGGTATGTCACGTCTTGGTGCAAATTTAAATCAAATCTCGTGGCAGCAGCAGCAGCAGCAGCAATAAAGAGAGAAAGCAATGGAGAAAGGGAGAAAGAGAGTCAGAAATCAGTTTTCTTTTGTATGGCGTTTGAAAGGTTTCAAATGATTTCAATTGTTGAGTTGCATTGACAATTCCAAAAAGCCGAAAGGATGAAGAGGTAGAGCTCAATCGCCTTATAGATGCTTATTCTCTATTTATCCCTTTCTTTCTTGTTCTCTCTTTCTGTTTCTTTGCATTCTTCAGTATCTGCATCTTTCTCTTTCTCTTGTATATAGTATCGCCTCTGAGCTACATAGTCCGAAGTTCGTGTAAAATGATATGCATTCTTAGCCTTTGAGTGGAGTCCATGGCTTCTCCTTTGACCCCAGTCTGGCGTGTGGCAGGTGCAAGACCTCCACATTGTGTATTCAACTCCAAGAACTTAACCCTTCCCCCAGACAAACGATACATGACTGCGACTGCGACTGAGTGTCGTGTGGCAGAATAACAACACTCATTACTTGAGTGCTGGCTGCAACTGCAACGTACTGTTTGCAGCCTTTTTGTGGCAATTTTCGAGTGCGCTTTCTGCAGTTTTTAACTTGCAACAACAAGAGTCAAGCGCTGCCTTTTTCTTCTTTGCAGCAGGTGCATGTTTGTGCCTCGTTTTGTGTGTGTGTCTTGTGCTGAAAAGTGCCACACCAAGCGTCATTGATGGTAACGTTGATGTTGCTGCTGCTGTTGCTTGTGTCGTCAAGCTGCCACTTGTCACATGGCAACAGTTTAGTTTTCCACTCACCCACACACACACACACTTGAGGAGGGCAAGTGGCGCCTCAAGTTGCACTCTCACATACGGCAAAACGGAAATCAACGCAGTGCGCCCTCGTCGCCGGGCCAAATGAATGGAGACGAAAGAAAGCGCTCGTCGAGACACAAAAGGGGTGGGGAACTGAGGGACGAAACCGCCCACACCCTCCCCCCACTAGCCCACCCACCAGATTATCAGATGAGGGATACGAGGGAAGGCTTTAAGTGTGGAATTTATGCGGCATTCTGGGGAATGTGAATCTTTGGGAGAAAGAAACCAGAAAGCTCTGATATTGAAAAGGACGCCACAGAAATATCTTTGTTTTACTCAAATATCTTGGAGATAAGATCTTTTTTCGTGCACCACTTTTATGCTATGTTTGCTAACAAGAGTTTAATTAAATTAATGCAAAACGCGTTGCATTAAACGATAATCTGAAGTTTGAAATTCTTGTCGAAATCATATCAAATAATCAAATATTTATATATTTAACAGAAATTCGTATTAGTAACACACAAAAGAAAAAAAAAAAAATCCATAAAGGAGTATAAGCAAAATTAAAATAGTAACGTTTTTGAGACATTGATAAACGATGCAGCATACACTCATACACTGCCTGTTGCTGGCTCTACTCGCAGTGGTAAGTTGTTCAGATCTTCCTATTGTAAGCGACTGATTTATCCGGTATACCATGGACACAGTTACTGCTGTCGACTAGAGCATATGCCCGATTTTTGCCCCCCCCAGTGGCGATCCGGCTACCAGCCATTATTGCAGGCAAGAGCGAGATGTCCATACTGCCACCCAGACCAACAGCAGCCGCTGTGCGGTCAACCAGAGTCAACTCCCTTGTCAAAACCAGCTCCCCTGAGATCCAAAAAGAGTCAAAGAAAATTGTGGCACGAGAAGCAACGGAAGGAGCTCCCGCTCTGAAGAACATTCGACGTGATAAGCGAGAACTGCTTGTGGATACCCCGTACGACTTTCACACGACGCACTTGTTCTGTGACTTCGACATGCGGGGCAGGCACCGCCTCATCCCCTATATGCCGAACCACTGCATTTGGGTCTGGAACAACAAGTACGTCCACGAGGGATTCTACCGCCTCTACAAGATGTACCAGCTTGAGGCCTTCTCTTTTGGCCAGTACGCTTTGCGATTGTTCCAGATAGAATATGAAAATTACCAACCAGACCTGCCAAAGGGAGCTTGAATCTGTGGGAGAAAGAAACCAGAAAGCGCTGATATTGAAAAGGACGCCACAGAAATATCTTGGTTTTACACAAATATCTTGGAGATAAGATCTTTTTTCGATAATCTGAAGTTTGAAATTCTAGTCGAAATCATATCAAATTTGAACTAAAATCAAAGAAACCGCCCAAGAAAAATCAGCCGTATAGTCTCATACCAGCGCACAGGAGAAATTGTCTACATGTACTTATTCGTGGTTGACGGGGTTTCTTTTCGGGCTCTGGTTCTTGGTTCTTCCCTCAGTGTACTGGGTACTGGGTATATTGCTTAGCCTCGCGTTTTTCGATCGCAAATCTTGTTGCCTTATAGTACAGTCCCTACGCCTTTGATGCAATAGAGTATCGCACAAACCCGTGATGCCCCTAGGTATTCATACATATTTCCAAGAACTAGAAAACTTGTTGCCATTTCGATATGTGTCCGGTTTTCACATTCGGCACTCCGTTCCGCTGAAGCCTATGGCTATATGGAACTGTCAATTACTCTAGCAGGTATAAGAACACATACGCTCAAAAGAAATCTACGTAGTTCGATGAGGCCGAAATAAAGAACTCCTGGAGACACGCTCGGGATGGACAAATAAGCAACGAAACCCGCCCCAACACCCTTGATTATCAAATGAGGAGAGCGAGCGAAGGCGTTTTTTGTTTAGCAAAAAAATAATTGCCATTGAAATTTTTCTCAGATACAAAAATTCATTACTTCACAGGAATTACTTTTAGAGTCACTCACAAAAATTATTCAATAATTATTCAAATTATATAAGTGAATTTGATAGGTTTCTAGTACATTAATAAACAATGCAAGATACACCCGCACTTTGCCTTTTGTCGGCTCTACTCGCAGTGGTAAGTTATTCAGGTCTCCATGTAAATATACATATAACCTCTGATAAGCGACTGATTTATCCGGTATACCATTCACCCAGTCACTGCTGTCATCTAGAGCATATGCCCGCCGTTTGTCGTCCCCAGATGCGCTCCCATTCCCAGGAGAGCAGGATATGATTATTCCCCAAAGCGCCATAGCCATACCCACCCCCACAGCTAAAGCGACAGCATCCACTGTGGGGTCAGTCAGGGTGAACTCCACCAGCTCCAGAGAGATCCAAAAAGATTCCACAAATCTTTTTGCACGAGCAGCAACAGAAGGAGGCTCCGCTGTGAAGCACATTCGTCGAGCGAAACGAGAATTTTTTGTGGATACCCCGTTCGACTTTCACACGATGCATTTGTTCTGCGACATCGACATGCTGGGGAGGCACCGCCTCATCTGGTTCTTCCCGAATCACTGCATTTGGGTCTGGAACAACAAGTACGCACACGAGGGATTCTATCGACTCTACAAGATGTACCAGCTGGAGGCCTTCTTCTTTGGCCAGTGGAATGTGCGGCTCTTCCAGTACGAGCTTGAGAAGGCAACTTTTTACGCTAACTAGGATCGGACTATAGAGTAGAGTCTCCTCTGCCGCTACCGCTACTGTCGCCGCTGCTGCCGGTTGTGCCATGATAATGAGAATCCGATGAGATTTATCCGTACTAGATGCCAGCCATCGGAATGTAATAGACTCTTTTATATATCAGTGTTTATTGAATATTAAATCGAAGAAAAAATTATGTCATTCACACACGCACACCCACAGATCGGGAGGAGCAGGAGGCGGGCCAAATTAATGCGGACGAAAGAAAGAACTCGACGAGACACGAAAGGGATGGCAAAATGAGTGCCAAACCCCCCCCATACCACCACAGAATATCAGATGGGAAGTGCGAAGTAAAGCTTCAAGTGTGGGACCTATAAGGCGTTATAGGTAATTCTCATTAAAAATAGTGAATTATGAAAATCGGAGAAACAAGCCAGACAGCGCTGATATCGAAAGGGACGCCACATCTTCGTTTCAGACGAGTATCTTGAAGAAACGATTTTTTTTTAGCACGTGCGACAAAAAAAAAGCACAAGTGGAGAAAAACGTATCCGATATAGTCTCAGAATAACAGTTACGTATGCATGCATTCAAAATGCCACCCGCAGTAACAATGTATCCATTCCGTGGCACTAGCGATAATAATAGAATACAAAATTGTACCTCATGCCTCATTGTTAGATCAGCTTCGATTTTACAATTCAGTTAGAATTTACAACTCAACTCTCAAATGTCTACACTTTCCTTTTAAGGAAGGAATGACCTTAGAAGTTGTTGTTAAATTCGAATGTTCATTGCTTTAATAGGAATTCGCTTTAGAATCACATACAAAAATTCTTGAACGAATAGTAGCAAAATTATATAAGTGAATTAGATAAGTTTCTGATACATTGATAAACGATGCAGATTACACTCGTACATGGCCTTTTGTCGGCTCTACTCGCAGTGGTAAGTTATTCAGATCTCCATGTAAATATACATATAACCTCTGATAAGCGACTGATTTATCCGGTATACCATTCACCCAGTCACTGCTGTCAACTAGAGCATATGCCCGACGTTTGCCCCCCCCAGAGGTGCTCTCATTCAAAGGCGAGCAGGAGATGGTAATTCCCCAAAGTGCCATAGCCATAGCCGCCCCTACAGCCATAGCTACAGCAACAGCGACAGCAGCCGAAACCGATGTTGAGTATACCAGGGCCAACTCGACCAGCTCCAGAGAGATCAAAAAAGAGTCAACGAATCTTGTGGCACGAGAAGCAACGGAAGGAGCTCCCGCTGTGAAGCACATTCGTCGAGCGAAACGAGAATTTTTTGTGGATACCCCGTTCGACTTTCACACGACGCACTTGTTCTGCGACATCGACGTGCGGGGCAGACACCACATCATCTGGTTCTACCCGAATCACTGCATTTGGGTCTGGAACAACAAGTACGTCCACGAGGGATTCTACCGCCTCTACAAGATGTACCAGCTGGAGGCCTTCTTCTTTGGCCAGTGGAATGTGCGCCTCTTCCAGTACGAGTTCGAGAAGCCCAGTTTTTTCGAATACTAGGATTGGATTACGTAGTGCCTTTTGCCGCTGCAACTGCGACCTCCGCGATTGCTCCTGTTGCTTGTGTCGTCAAGCTGACACTTGTATCAAGGCAACTGTTTCGAGTACCGTTGTGATTAAGTCGAGAAACGAGGTTTTTTTTTGGTGCTATTTTAATTGTAGTAACTGTTTTTGATTAATATGTGGATTGTGACATGATTAAACATGTTTCGCACTCTATCCTAAAGATCTTAGATTTAACATAGATATATCAGCTATTTGGATGTCGTGTTGAAATCATATTAAAGTCTTTATTTAAATTGTAAAGCCCTTTAATATTAAGTGGGAAAAAGACGCCCAAGTCGGAATTGCAATTGCTCATACAAGACCGCGTTGGTGAGACTATGGGCTAAACAGCCAGAAAGCTAAATTTGATTAAATAGTGTAACAATCAATCATTTCTGCTGCACCGATGCTCCCAGCTCAACTGGAAAGCCAAGCTGACGCACATATTTCTCTTGATCTCACTGCATGCTTTTCCCCATAAGGATATCTCTGTTTTTGCTGTTAGTCCGTTAGCAAATGTGGCCACTAAAAGGAATTCGTTTCAGAAATACACACAAAAATGCTTAAACGAATAGAAGCAAAATGATATAGTTGAAATATATGTGTTTTTATACGCTCGTACATTGCCTGTGTCCGACGCTACTCTACTCCCCCTTTGGATATATAGCCTCTGATATTCGGATAAGAAGTATCCGGTATTGGTGGTATTATCCATTGAAACATTCACTGCTGCCGATTAGATCACATGGCATACGTTTTCCCCCCACCAGAGGCGTTCCCTTTCCCTGGCTATCAGAAAAACACAGTAACAGCAACCACTGTGGGATCAACCAGGGCAGCTCCACAGGGATCCAAACAGAGTCAACGAATCGTTGCACGAGCAGCAACAGGAGCTGCGGCTGTGAAGCACATTCGCCGAACGAAGCGAGAACTGCTTGTGGATACCCCGTTCGACGTTCCAAGACGCACTTGTTTTGCGTCCTCGACAGGCGGGGCTGCTGCGATTGTGTAGGTGTGTCTAAGATGTGACCCATTGGCCTCCTCATTGGCGTCTCTGTAAGACACAATTGTTGTAAAATAGAACATAGATGTATAGAAGAATTTAAATTATTATTTAATTTGGAAAGAGTACGCCGGCCTTCTGGCTGTAGCTTCTTGTTGAAAAAAAGTAATTTGGTCAGAGTACTACATACCTTGCGATAATGTATACCTTTAATGTATAAATAATGTAGTCAACTCCGTTGCATGTACTCCACCTCAGAGCTTTGTCCACTCTCTGCCCCACACGGATGCCCGGACAACAGCTGGTACGCCTGCTGGTGATGCAGCATGACTGTAAAATTGTATACGTAATTTAGGAAAATATTAGAAAATCCCCAGGAAAAATAATCAACAAATAGCCAAGAACAATTTGTCTACTCTTTTGACTGGTAAACATATATTTATACTACATATATGGGAATTTTATGAGTATTATTCTTTTTGCTGCTGGGGTAGGCCTTTGGGTCGGGCTTTATGTTCTTTTTTTTCTTTATTTGTCGTCCACAGTTTGACAGATAGGTAACATGCACAGTGCAGCCTTAAAAAGCGTAATAACCTTTCCATCTTTACCCTAAAAAGCATTTTAATGGACTGATTAATAGGAGAAGATTCAAGCTGCATGGGTATTCAATGGTCGACAGAGAACATCTTTAAGGCGAAAGAGGCCTGCTCTGTCAGTGATAGTAATCGTGTAGCTTGCCCATCTGAAGCCTCTCAACTGGCACTCCTACCTCTCTCTCTCTCCCTGCCACAATATTTGTGCACAAGTGTGCAGTGTTGCATAAGCTGTAAGAATAACCTGCCGTCCTCTAGCCCATATGCATTGGCAGCCCATATACTTGCCACAGGACAGGCAGACAGACACAGCCACTGCCACTCCTCTGGCATTGGGAAATATTTAGTTTCGATACGCTGCCTTTGGGCCAAACTCATTTAGATGTAAATTTTCGGAGCCAAGACGCTACCGGCTGCCGGCTGGTAGAGGAAGACAGGAGGGGAAGTGCATAAAATTTAATAACTACTAGCAAGTATTTATCCTTTGTGCTAGTCAATGGGCAAACGATTGGGAAAAGGGGCTGTGCACTTTGTGGCAGGGATAAACTGAGCGGATTAAGCACCAAGGGAAATGCTCTACATGTTGTACGACCACAAGTCCTTATCCCAAGTCCTTTGTCTTTGTCGCCGAAAGTGTGAAAAGAATTTTAAATGTGTGTGCAATCACTCAAAAGATGTCCGCTTCCACCCCCCCCCACACAATGCACCTTTTTGAGCTGCCACAGATTTATGTGGTGCCCCCGAAAAGAGGGGGTTGAGATAGTTGACCGGGCCAGCCGGACCAGACAACCACTTTGACATCCATCCAGCCTCGTTCCCCGTTCTGCCGTTATTTTTCCGAGCAGCTTTTCAAGCTAATACTCTCGATCCGTTGGCACCTCTCGCTCCCTCTCTCTCTCTTTCTGCCACCTGCTTCCTGATTTCTGCTGCTGCTGTATGTTGTCTGGCTCTCGCTCTCTTCATGACAAATGTTTTTGTTTACCCCAACATAATTCTTTTGTGATTGATGTGCTCGGTCCTGCAGCTCCCCTGCTATGCTATGTTCCGGCTACAGTCGGATTTCCCTCAGTTTTTCAGCCCCTGACTTTTTCTCTGCGTGTGTGTGTGTGTGTTTGTTTGCATAGAAAAGAGGCAGGAGAGAATGGTATGTATGTATGTATGTACGTGCACCTCTTTTGTCGCCCTGGTCTTGTGGCACTTGTAATAATTCGTTGCCAGAGTCTGGGTCACTTTCTGAAAGGTGCAGCAGCGGCCTTATCTCAAGTGTTTTCCCTGGGAGTGGAGTGGAGCACGGAAGAAGAGTAGAGCACTCCTGTGCGCCTGTTGGTGAAGTATTTATGGGAAGGTGGGCCCTAGGGCTTCATAATTTTGGAGATGGAAATTTACTTAACACAGCTATCAGAGTGGAATAGGTGTACGGATAGGCTAGTAAAATAAGATGCACTTAAAATCAGTTTCCACCTGAGAATGATTCTCTCGTACACCTATTCCTATCCGTACAACTATTTCACTCTGACGGCTGTGTTAAGTACAGTTATCTTTAACGACAATTATCCAGTTGATAGCAGAAACCAATGTATAATTAATTGCAAAATGTTTCTATGAGAAAAAGTCAAGTAAGACAATTTGTTTCGCCGCAAACCAAAAGTTTGTCTTTCTTAATGTATAAAGGATAAATGATATCTTTCTTTCTACATATACTTACCTAAATATACTATCTCTGTCTTTCCCATTTTCAAAGAATTGTTAAGAGAAATTGAAATTGCAGCCAGAACGAACTGCTCTACTGTCAAAGTGCCTTTCCTCCCATCTAACAATACACACATCAACTGAAGGAATGAATTGAGCAAAACTGGTCTCCCGGACAGGCCAAAAGTTAATTTAAAACTTGTGGGAGACACCACCACCACCACGCATTTCCCGCACTCCCACCCCCGAGAGAGATAGAAATAACAGATATCAGCAGAGCAGTTCGCTCCGTAGTTTTCCCAGATGACAACATTTCAAGCTTGTCTGCGAACGTAAAAAAGTTCTTTAAGCCTTAAAGGATTTGAATCAATATGCGAGTGGGACATATGTCCGCGAATCTTTTAAGAACTTGAACAATCACCATCCCTACAATATGTATATAAGCACAATGGGGGGATGGGGGTATTAACCATATACTCGTACATATCTACATATATCCCTCAACCTGGATACACTTTCGAGAAAATTCAAAGAGAAAGACGACGCGTCGCGACATTGCCCTGGCGTAAATTGACGGCACATTTCTCCACCGCACTCTCTTTTCCCTTTCCCGTTTTCACTCCTTTGGTTTTCCCTAAGCTGTTCAAAACAACTGACAACCGCAGAAGTAGTGCGACTTTTACTGCGCTGCTGGCATCCGCCATGGGTTGCACTCCCCACTCCTTTTTCTGGGGCGCAACTTTCGTTCGCTTCCGGCGACAGCCGTCGCCCACCCCCGACAGTGCCGACAGTCGACAGTTGTTGAAAAGTCAGAGGAGTTCTGGCTCTGGCGGATCTCCTCTTCCTTCTACCTTCTTCATTCTAGCTTCTGATTCGGCCTCTGCCGCTGCCTTTGGCTTCTGGTTGCTGCTTTCTGTTGTTGATGTGCATTTGGCACTTGATGTAATTGCTCAGCCTTCTTCTTCCCCCCAAACAAAGAGTGGGGGGGGGGGGTGAAAAATGGTCATTGAATAGTTTTGCCGCTGCAATGAGCGTGAACGAGCATCAAAGTCGCTTTTAACCAAGCTCGCAGTCGAAATTTATTACAAAATTCCATTAAATCTGTAGGTGAAGCATCAGCTTCAGGCTTCGGACATTGTTCGCAGCCGCAAAACTATGCAAATAAGCTGGGAATTTGTTAAATAATGAGCCAGGAGCAGGAAACCTCTCCTGATGTTTCATTTCTAGCAAGGGGAGGATGATGCAGCTGGACAGTGCTGTGGCCAGGTAGACGGAATTACTGCATCCGTTAAGGCCTAATTCTTTCCGCTGAAAGCTTTTTGGTGTTTTCTGAGGTGCAAGGAAGAGAAGAGAAACCTTTGTTTCAAGCCAAAAAAGCATTAGAGCCCCTCCACAGTACAATTTTGGTCAAAATGTAAACTACAGAGCAAGGGATCGCACTTTTTCGGAAAATCAGGAAAGTTTCTCCCAGAAGCTTCTCCTATTGGAAAGTCATTTTTCTTCGGATTCTTATTCTCTTATTCTTGTAATATCATTCTTTTTCATATCATTCATATCTCTTTCATTTGTCACCGATTTTATAGTGCACACAGACACCCGAAAATATTCGCTTCGCCCACCATTTAATGACATTTTCCTTTGCATTTGCAGAATTTCCTTTTATTTTTTTCCTCGTTTTTACTCTTGAAATGAAATGAAATTTATGCGAAGTAACAAAATGCAAATAATTCCAACGAAATTTTCATTTCTCATACAAAAAAAAGAAGAAACACACACACAAAAGATTAACCCATTGAGTGGCGGCGGGGGTTAAACGGCTGTAAGCAGCAAGTGTCCGACGGGTAAATTCCCTCCGATTAACCCCTGTTATGGTGTGGGGGGGATGGGTGGTGAGATATTGCTCAATGTATGCATCAGCAGCAGCAGGAAAAATAACCCAAAGAAGTCGTAGCAGCGGATACCCTTTTGCAGATTATTTTGCTTCGATTTGCCAACAAATACTTGATTTTCGCTTCAATTTCTCTGGTATATAGTGCTTCGATCTGCAAATAAAGGGTCTTGGTATGGGACTTGATCGACTCCATTCGTTGCTTTTGGTCCGGAATATATATCTATATGTGGACCATAGGCTTCTCTTTCTGTGGAAATCGTCATACCCCCTCCAAACCCTTTGAAGGGCAAAAGAAGAACTGCATTGCAAACATATGTATGTATATGTATTTATATGGCCATGCGGTCCTCCAGCTGTGGCCGCCTCTCACTCTCACTTCCACTGGCACTCTCTCCCTCTCTCTTTCACTCACTCTCGGCGCTGTGTGGCATGCGTGGCATGCATAAATTCGTAACTTGACCGCTTTTAAGTTGCATAAATTCTCGAATCCAAAGTGTCAACAGCACAAAATGCTGTTGTTGATTGTTGTTCTTGCTGTATGCCCCCTCCTGGGCGGCGGCTCCTTGCCCTCAGCCCACAGTTGCCTCCCCACCACCGATGGGTCATTGGGTTGATGATAAGCTTTACGCGTTCGCTGGACCATTGTCCTGCCTCTGTATGGCTGTGTGTGTGTGTATGAGTATGTGTAAGAGAAGAAAGATGGCCGCTTTGATCCGCGTTGATATCAGAGGCCACACCACTGCTGCAGCTGCAACGTCAGCGGCAGTAAAAAACGTTTCCAACACAGTGAAAAATGGATGAGGGGGGCAGTGGGGGGAGGTAGGGGGCTGGGGCATTGTGTGGATTATGCGGCAACTGCAGCAGGCAGTGGGGCAGACACGCAGACAGTCCACGTTCGAGTGTCAACAGTTTGTGGCGCCCCCAAACCCCAACCATTCCCAGAGACGCAGCAGGGGGAAAATGGCCGTCACTTTTTCAGTTAGTTCCGCGCTTAGTTGTTGAGTCCGGAGCCCCTCTCCTCCAACAACTAGTGGCAAACACACCTTTTTGTGCCATCATTCGCTTTACCCCCTTGCTTGCCCTATTCGTCTCTTGCGTCCACTCCATTGTTAGCCTTGAATGTGGCCACATGTGTGGGGGTGGGGATTTCATTTCATCGCGATAGAGTTCTTTGACTCTAATTTAATTTAAAGGGAAATCACCCTTAAAACCGAAACTATATTCTATATGGAGAATACAGTGATATTCAATGTTTATTCTATGCTTTGAACGATAAAACTGTATATTTTTGTTCGATATTTGTTCCAAAACAATCTGAAAATACGGCAAATACTTTAATGATCAAGGCATATATTGTGTTTCTGCTTCATCTTCCATTTCATTCGATACCCTTCATCCAGATGCAACTTAAACAAAAGAAAACTCCATCGAGACTCCAGTGAAAAGAGGCACCTGCTGCAGGTAGCATCTCCGGTTGCTGTTTCAACCCGTTTTGGGCCAGAAAAAAGGGAAAGAACTTGGCTATCAAGTTGCTTAAAAAGTTGTCACGGCGCTTAAGCCACCATACCCGCCAATGCTGCAGCAGCATGCAGTTGAGTGCAAATGAGAGACCCCACTTTCCCTGAGACAGCGAGCATCAAAATGTTCCCCGAGTATCTCTGTCTCTGAGTTGCAGCAGCTTTTCATTGCTTTTTCTTTTAATGTCTCCTTTGTCTATGTATTTATGCAGTTTCCATTGCTGCTTCCATCCATAGCAACTTTTGTGTTCCTTTTTTTGTTACGTCGAAAAGTTTCCATGGAGAATAGAGAGCGGGGATTCCATTATCATATACGCTGTGAGCTGCAGGGTATTCCCTAGTCGATCATTGCCTGGGTTTCCCTTTAACTTTTTCGCTTGAAACTTTCGCAATTCTATCAAAGTACACTTGCATTCCACTTCCACATCGCAACGCCACTCCCTTTCTCTCTGTGTGTCCTTCTCTGTGTCAAAAATTAGTCAAATGTATCTGTGTTTTTTGTCCAATCGCACCATGCCAGACTACCATTAGCAAACATCCTCGAAAGGGGCACTGCATACAGCATACAGAATTTTTCCTTATTATACCTTATATGAGCAGGGTATTCCGATTTAGTTGAGAAGTTTGCAATGAAAAGAAAGCATGTAAGTACTCGCAAAAGTGTCTAAACAGAAACAGAGTTTTCTTTTTGCTAAACCTTACATAATGGATCACTGTATCATAGAATATAGAAAAGCAGTATAGGGAAAAAGTTTTTGTTTCTTAAAAGAATCCCATACAACTTTGGAAGTCAGTTAATTTGTAGGTGTATGTAAAGCTACGGCTATTTAAGAAAGCTCTTCGTTTCCCAATTTTTGATTTTGATTTCACTTGTACTTTGGAAGGCCTGTTATGCTGTCTCTGTCTCTGTTTCTGGGTTCTGTGTGCTTTGTGTGGCATTCGGTTCCAAAGTGCCCCTCTGGTGCAATTTCATCACAATTTGGGTCAATTACACGCACTTGTCCAATTGAATATGCATGTGTGTGTGTGTGTGTGTGTGTGTGTGCTCGAAAGGGAGAGAGAGGGAGAGGTAGAGAGGAGTGACTGGATAAGGAGACAGCTCGCCTCTGGCTTGAACTTTAGGTCGAGTGAAGGAAAGAAGAAAGGTGCCTGCTGCGTGTCTGGAGTTTAGCATAAAAGTGTAGTATACATTTCAGAGTTCGTTCCATCAACCTAATGAGCCGCTACTGCTTCACTGCTCCACGCGTGTGTGTGTGTGTGTGTGTGGCTTATGACAGAGTGCCCGCATGCCAAAAGAGAGCCCATCAATTGTGGCCATAAATCATGTGGGAATAAACATATAATCGTGTAGAGGATATAGCAGGATATATGCAGAAGGGTTAGGGGACTGCAGTTGCAATGAAATTACTGAGAAAAAATCAACATTAAATGCAGTTCTCTAAAAGGAAGAACAAAATCAGAGACAGAATAGCCAGAAGCGAAGAACAAAAGAAAAGCGCCGAAAAAAGGAAACTGCGGCCAGTGCGAGTGCGAATAATTACTCTGGGCCACGGATACGTATAGATAAATTTATATGTATATAGCCGCCGCATTGGCTGTACCAGTTCACGGACAGTAAAAAACGGACAAATGTCCTGCTGTATAGCTGCGGTGAATGTTGACAGCATCGTGTGTTCAGCATCCCGGCATCCACTCTGCAGTCTGCACTCTGCATCCCCCTTCCTGTCACTGTTGCAGTTGATTCTGCCGCTCCTGCTGCTGCGTGCTGTGAAGCCCCAATGATCGATGTCGTATTGTCAGTTTCATAAAAATTCAAATAGCCAAGGCAACAGACAGTGTTCCTCCTCCTTATGATGCTGTTGCTGCTGCTGTTGTTGCTGATGGTCCTGCCCCCCAATGGGGCGTAAAAAGCTTTTGTCAAAAGGCTTAAACGGCCAGCGGCCAAACTGTCAGAGCTCGGTGACCCCCAATGTCCAGGGTTCCATTCGACGAGGCACTTCTTGGCTTTATTGTTGGCCATTGATGCCACAGCAGCACCAGCACCAGCACCAGCACCAGCATCGGGTACAGTGAGAGCAAAAACCAAACTCGCAGAATGCTGTAAAATGCAATAAATTAAACAATATCTGCGCCAAATTGCTGGCCCATGCCATATAAGGAGTAGCTGCAAGTGCGGCGGTGGGAAAGGGATGAACTGAAAAAGGGTTATGGGATGCTGCTGCTGCAGTACGATGTATTTTCCCCGGATGCTTCAACACAAATGCAGTATTCGTGCTGAATTTTCTTTTTTTTTTTACATTTACATGTGTGAACGGCATTCCGATTGCCCCTGTGAATGGCAAAATATAGCGAACGGTGAAAAACCTGTCGTGCAACAGTAGCTGCTGTTGGTTTTTGTTGATGTTGTTTTTTCTTGCGGGCCACCGTTTTGTTTTTTGTAAGAATTTTCCGTTTTCGTTTTTGTGGTTTTATTATCTGCCACGCCCCACGTTTCTCTCTTCTCTCTCTCTTTCTCTCTGTACCTCGCTCTGGCCTATAGGTTCTGGCCAAATACTTCGAGTCCGCCCCGCGCGCTTTCTGGTAGGTTGGTAGGGGAGCCAAATTGAATGAATGCGTACATTGGCCAAACACGCAGCGATTGCTACAGGACAGGACATGGCATCGGAACATGACTAACGGCGGGTGCAGAAGGAGCAGTAACAGAAGCAAACGGAGCTGTGGAGCCGCAGGACCAACACCAGTACGAACACCAGCCACAAGGCGCAGCCATTTAATTCAATCAAAGACAAAGCTGCGATCCTGACAAGCGATGGCCATGCAGGATTCTCCACAGCAGCATTCCAGTAGCTCTGAATGGGTAGCGTTGCCTACACTGAAAGAAACAAGAGTAGTATCCAGATAAATGGAAAATATGCAAATCAACGACTTAGTCCCGGAGGGGCTCCCTGATTGCGGCGCCTGCTGCTGTTTGTAGATTCTGTGCTGGGAAAACCCATAAGTGAGGCTCTAATTGTAACACTTTACCAGCAACAACATCATTTCCATTCACAGATAGAGAGAGACAAGCAGACAGAGAGGGAGTGAGATAGCGAGTGCCATTACCGTTTCTGATTTTGGGCCACTTCTCTGCTGGACTGGTGTTTTACTGGAGCGCTGCTGCTGGACATTTAAGGGGGCGACCTGTCAGTATGTGTTAAGCGTAAAGGTTTCAGAATGCCTGTCAATGCAATTAATTGCACAATTTACTTGCCTCACGCCCTCAAACACACTCTAGATATGGAATTCCCTACAGCTTGTGCGAAGCTCGTGTTCATTCATGTCCCACGCATGACGAACGTCATAAAGTCTGTGATGATTCGTAGTCCATATCGATCATAGTTCCAGCTATCCTTGATGCCCAGTTTCTGGCCCCTCGTCAAGGTGCCATCTTTAAGTTGTGCCTTAATTTTGGTTTCAACGTTGAACTCTCATAATTTAAACACGATAATTCTTATAGTCCCACAAATGAGATTTTATTTACTTGAGGTAATATTGCAATAGTATTTACTAGTATATTATTTGTTTACAGAAATTTTCAAATTGCTGGCTGAAAAGGTAAATAATATTCGTTTTATTGATTTTATTTCATATATTGGGACGTGACGCCTGTTGTGGGATAAATTAATAAGCATATTCAAAATGCAATAATGAGCGTATCGGGGCTGTGAACAGTGCCTGACATTACTATAGAAAGGCCAATAATTGTATACAATCATCAGTTGGACTCAGTATGGTATCGAATTGAATAAGGTCTATTTTCAGACCTTAGCTCGCGCACTGTACTCTGCATATTTATGTGATTTATATGAAATTTATTAAAGAAAATGCAAATAAAATGTCCAAATGTGATTTGATTGGGAAATCGAGGAGGATTTTAATGAATTTGACAGACCCTTTTCGAATGATATGAGGCCTGCCTATTACGGGAGGGGGCAAGCCGTGTAAACACCACATTTATGTACATACATTTATGTATGTATCCCTGATTGCCTAACTCCCTCTCTGACTCCGTCTCTTGGTTGGTGCTGTTATAATCCCATGGTCTTATCCTTTCACCATGCTTTGACACGCTTACAATTCACTCTTGAAAGTCAGAGGCTAATCCCCATCCGCCATTACACACTGGAGGAGATGCCTAGACACCCTTTGACCCTTTGCACCCGCGTGCTCTCGCCCACGTATCGCCATCTCTCTTTCTCGCCTTGTCTGTGATTTCTCGCGCTCATTTCGCGACACGTCTTCTCGACCCGCATACGTTGTCTCTGTCGCTGCCAACTGAAGTTTTCAATGCTTTTCATGCTTTTCCTTTTCTTTGCTTTGGTTTTCATTTTTATTTGTTTTTTTTTTGTAACATTTTTAATACCCGCAAACAATTTAATTAAGCGGTACGCTTTTTATATGCTCGTTGGCTCTCGCTGGCGCTCCGTTTCAGTCCTTTCACACTCCGCTTTGTCTCTGTCTCTGTCGCTGTCTCCACTTTGTTAACCCTCCCTTTCCGTCCCATATATCTCTGTCTCCATTTCCATCTCCTTTCGGGGTCGTTCTTCATTCTGTCTTTAGCTGGTTTTGCTGGTGGTTCTCATCGTAATTTTCACTTTGTCAAACATTTGTTGACATTTCGTTAATGTCCTTCCACATGCAGCAGTAGCCCCCTACCCCTACCATACCCCGTATATCACCCTGTTTTTAATTGTATTTGATTTGATTTAATTTTAAGTTGTATGTCGACGCCCCCCCGTGATGGTCTGTTGGCCTCATAAAGACATTTAAAGTTTTATGTTGATTTGTATAGTATTCAACTTTTTGACTTCCATACAAAAAAAAAGAAAAGAGCACAGAACAGAAGCAGAGTGTCTTGCTGCCTGCTCTGCATGTATTTCTGGTTATACTTTGTGATTTTTATAAATACCGGAAACGGAAATAACAGTCACTGCACGGAAATGGCACGCCATTTAATTTCCATGTACTGCGGCCGTGACTGCGACGCGTCTGCTGGGTCTCTCTCTCTCTCTCTCACGTTCTCTCGCTAGTTTAATCTCCATCTTTATCTGGGACATGCGTGCCTGTCGCTCTATTTAGCATTCAGCTGGATATTTTTAGGGCACAAAATGGCGTATGGATAATTAGCTATTTGTATGAGTGTACATCAAAAAAGCAATTTCAAGGGAAATGTCATTCATGGATATATCATTTTCTCAACTTCCTGTCCAGATATGTATCTAACAAACAACACGATTCATCGATTAGGTCCTTCAAACTGTTTAAAAAATGTTGATTAACTAGAGAACAGTTTTTTATTTAAAGGGAGATTGTATTTATTTATAAAAATCTATTTTCTTTAGCATTTGAAGGAATAGACACGAGGGTGTTACTTATTCTCTAGGAGAGAAAATTAAAAAAAGAACAGCGTCTCGGCGGAGTTTTGGGGAACGCAGAGCGATCTATAAATAATGTACAGACTATCGATACCAACCAAACTATAAGTAGCTTATATCCGATTGTCGTAATCTGTAGTATCCACATTTTTCATCAAAGGACCACCCGAAATGCCTGTCATTGAAGACCAGGAGATAATTTAGGTGTTTACAATAGTAGAGTCATTCCAATTGGATCATCTGCCAATGAATATAATTATTTATTTAATATTTGCATTTAATTATGATTCGACGCGTATTATTCATCTTATTTATTCATATTTTTTACAGTTGCGGCTGCTGCTGCTAAACTTATTAGCACTTGGGGCAGCCCATAATATCGCTCATTAGTTCTTAATTGGAGAAGCAATATACAATACAATACACCATAATATATATCTCTATTTATGTTTGCAAATCAGTTTTTAATAATTTTATAAATTCTCCCAATTGATGAAAATGGACCCCGCATTTTGAGTGGCCTACCGCATTGTCGATTTGTTTTGTATTTTTTTTTAAATTAAATTTTTTTGTATTATTTAAATGAATTAATAAATGCATTTGTGGACAGGACGAGGGCTTTAATTGCTGGAAGGCAGAAAACACTAAAGGATAAATTTAAGCGCTTTTGTTGAGAATTAATTGCGAATGCATTAAACCATCATTAAAGCCCCCGCTCTAGGCAGCATCCCTGAAGAAGAGGATTCTGTCTCCCTGAAATTTTAGTGAAGATATTTGTTGAGAGCAGACAAAGTGAAAGTTTTGTTGGATGGCGATATCATGATATGCAAATTTGCCAGCAGGGAGGCAAAACATCAAAGGCAAAAAGGACCCCCCGCAAAAGCGAAAGAGACAATGACCCCACTGCGATCTGCCTTGCCAGTCCCTACCCGCACACCATTATTTTTGGCTTCTCTACGGTTTTTTATTTGTTGGAGCCCATTTCGACAGCTTTACAACAGTCCGCATTTTATTTGCACGTTTCGTTTTACGGTTTTTGTCACTTGATATATACCTTAGCCCCCAGCCCCCTCTCTCTCTGTCTCCGCCTTTGTTTGCTTTAATTAAAAGTTAAGTAGGTGCGAGGCGCCTCAACAATGCCAGAAGGAGTACCGCTGGCTGCAGCAGAAGGAGAGGCAATGGTGGTTGGAGGCAAAGTCAACTCAAATGTTGGAAATGAAGTTGTCAACTTTTTCCACCTTCTTCTCCCTAGAAACACAGAAGAGAGAGAGAGAGAGAGAGAGAGAGGGGGGAGAATGGCATTCCCTTTTGTAGCCCCCAATTTTTGCAATTAATAAACTTTTTTAGCCCCCAATTTTGTGTATAATTGTTGGCTGTTGTGTGTATTCTACTGTTTGTGCAGCAGCAGAAGCAGTTGCAATTAGTTTTCCCAGCAGAAGTAGTTTTCCCAGTGCTGCTTTGATGCCTTTTAGGCACTCAAAATTCGGAAAATGAATGGACAAAGCAATGATGGGGATGAAGGGGTACCGGACAGGTGCCCCGACAGATTTTTGTGGGTCTCTCCGCCCGCCTACTTGACCATTTCTGTGTTTAGTTTCCCCTCTGAACAACCTCTGTGTCCTGTGTAATTAACGTACAAAATGGATTGAAAGTGCTTCAAAAAACAAAGAGGAAAATGGTAAAAGTGAAAAATACTAAAGGGGCAAGATAATTATAATTACTCATACTTTCCTGAAGAGATCGGAAATAAAGAAATAAGAAAAGGACACATTTATCTCCTCCACTTTTCTTCAGATGATAACGGACGTGGCAAATACATTCCTCTGCTTTTTGTATTTGATTTTTGTGGCTGTAAACAGCAATAAGATTTCACTACGCTTGTGGTATTTTGTTTGGAAAATTATTGGTGGGAAGCGCATCGTATTGATCCTGAGAAAAGTAAATACAAATTGTTCAAATGACAGTCTCTGCCATTTAACCGACAGACAGGCAACAAACGAGAAGCATCGTCGATGCCATGGCCACAATCTGAATGGCGTTAAAATCTGGAAAAACAGTAACATGCAACAGCAGTAGCAGCACAGCGGCCGCCGCAGTCCATGCAACCCAAAACCCCCCGACTCCCACTCCCACTCCCAAGGCTGTCTGAGGTCTATGGGGTTTTCCAGCGGTGTTTGGTGGCCAATTTTCTGTGGCATATTCCTGGGGATTCCTGCCGGCGTTGCCGCGTGGAGAGAGATGTGTGGGGTGTGGGGGTATTTAAACAAATGCCGGCATGTCTATAATTTCCCACAGTTTTGCACTCTTTTCGTATGGCTGTTCTTGTGCACTTCTTTGCGTGTTTTAAATTGTTTTTTCCCACCGAACGAAAGGCTGTTTGCGTTGAGGGTTTTTCCCCGTTTTGCAATTAAATAAAACGGAATGAAAATGTTGCAGATACTCCATGGACCCTCTTCCCAGACCGCAAATTGAGTGTTAATAAAGTCATGTTAATAACTTTAACGTAGGAGTGGAACAAGTGGGAGGTGTCGGGAATTGGGAGAGTCTTCCTTCCGCTTTTGCTTCTTCCTTGGGAAATTAGCAGAGAATGACCTCAAAATTCATTACATCTGCCGGCCGCTCTGTCGCTCTCTGGCCAGAGCTCTGCATATGCCAGGCATTCCCTCACAACAGATGCGACTGCAGCTCCGGGACGGGACGGAATGGGATGGGATGAGGTGGGAAGGGAGTTGTCTCCAGCAGCAGCTCGATTCCAAACACCAAACATCCGTTTTGGCCTTTCGCCAGGCCGCAACAAAAGTTACCCTTCTGACGACGACTGACGACTGCCTGGCAGCGGGATGGAAGGATGGCAGGATGAAAGGCTGGCAGGCTGGGTGGCAGCCAAAACTACTCCTATGCCTCGCCCTGCTGGCTCTTCTGCTGCACTCGTTGCCATGGCCATAGTCATAGAGGAAAAGGCGAGCCTCAAAATTTCATTGCAATTCATTCGAGTCAAGGAGGGGCGCCAGAGGCCAGAGAGTGCAGGGGTTGCTGGGACAATCGGCATCTCCTTTTCCTGTGACAAAAATGTAGCCAGAAAATATCCAACAGAAACCAAAAACTAAAGGCGAACTGTAACGGGAAATACCCTGTTAAAACTTGAAAAGTAGGTTCTCATTGTAATACTAGGGAAATATTTTGAGGAAAACGCAACCTATTGAGGAGTGAAGATTTCCATCGGTTTTCCATCATACCCTGCTCATAAGACTCTGCATATCCTTTGATAGGGTATCGAAAATAGAAAACAGAGGCATTGAATAAAAAGGGAAGAGCGCGAGAGGGACAGAGAGAAGGGGGGCTAGCTAGCGAGAGAATTGTAGCTTTCTTTTTTCGTCCTTTCGGCCCTCAAACAATGCTTGCAACCGAGGCAACAAAACAGCAAACAATTTGAGGCATTCAAATGTGCAACCAGGCAAAAGGGCAGAAAACGAAGAGCAGAGTGGAGCGTCGTGTGAAAGTTGCAGTCTCGTTCTGGTTGTTGCTGCCACTGCTGCTGCTTCTGCTGCTGCAGGTCCTGCTACTCCAGCTACTGGTGCTACTTCTGCTCCTACCACTGCAATTTGAGTGCGAAAAAGTTTGCATACCAAAACAGTAAAAGGCATTTATTCCAGCGTGAATCCGTTTGCCCAGCCAGGCAGTACAGGACGAAGACGAGGAGGCAGGAGAAGGGGCAGCAGCAGGATCTGCAGCTGTAGCTGGAAGCAGGAGTGGTACTCTCTTGCTCCTGGATGCAAGGCTACTTGCAAGTGCAGTCAATTGCCTATGTGGGTCAGCATTGCATTTACGCTTAATGAGCAGAAATTATGCCCGGCTGATGCTGCCACTCCTGCTGCTGATGCTATTACTGCTACACGTAACGTTTTCTCCCGACGCCTTTTTGGGGAAATGAAATCTGAAGAGCATTGTCCGAGCATCGGAAGAAAGCTTAATATTGCCGTAGAAAAAGCATCGTGCAACAGAAACATTCCTTTGCCTATGTGTCGCATCAACTTCTGCTGCTGCTTCTGCTGCTGCATGTACTTTAAATTCTTATAAAATGTAGTAAAATTGAAAGAGAGATTCACAGAAATTACAGAGGTGTAGAGGGGCAGGGAAAGACAGGTGGGAAGTGCGGTATACCTGGTGCTGCAAAAAGTAAAATAACAAGGAGCCAGGAAAAGGCAGCAACTTTTTGCTTGCCTTTTAAAAGTTACTTTTGCCACCAGCGCCACACTCCACACTCGACGTTCCCCGACACACCAATACCCCACCTTCCGAACACATACTCTCTAACATATCCTTGTGAAACCTTTTGGCAGTGGAAAATGTGTTTGCAATATGAAGAAGTAACTCCCATTCCCAGCCGCCATAGCTTTTCCCCAGGTAAAAGTTTACAACAACAGCAAGAGCAACAGCAACATTTAGTCGTAAATTATAATCAAAAAGGTGCCAGAAATGGCTCTCTCTTTCTCTCTGCTGCTGCTGTTTCTGTTGCTGCTGTTCGTGTGTGTGTCGGAAAAGTAAAGGTAAAATAAATAAACAAACCGCTGGCTGCATTTTAAAGGCTTGGAAAAGTGATTTTCCGAGAGCCCTGGGTGTTGGCGCTTGAACTCTAGTTGATTTGCCAAATTGCTACAGCATGCACCAAGGAGAAATTCTCTATCTGCCAATGAAGTTTAGTGGGTTTTTAAGGCTCTTAAGATAAACCTTGATTTGTAATTCGAGTTTTATATTCACTTAATTAGTAATGCGTTTGAGGGAAACATTTAGAGAAAACCCTAGAATCATTCCTAGCGTTTTTGGTTACCTTTAAATAGAGATTTTAGTAGGACAAAAATGTTAAAAACCATGGGATATATTACATATCACTAAAAAAAAGATATCATATATAGATTAAATATTCCGAAAACAGAGGTAGCATCGAGTAAGCCATTTTCCATTCTTTCAGAGAACGCTCAGCTTGCCGCTCTTCAAAATGCAATTGATATTTGTGCATATTCGGATGTACTCATAAGAGGTAAGAAATAATGACTAATTGGTGGAGAAACCTTGAGTTTTATGCGATTGTGGATTGAGTTGCATGAACTGCATGTGTGCACCGTTCTCTCTCTGTATTCGTATATTGGATCTTATTTCCACCTCCGCTCCTCTGATGCATCTGAATCGCATTCTCATTTCAACAGCATTTCGTCCCGTCTCATCTCGACTCAATTCAATTTATTTGTTGTCTTTGAGCCGGGGCTTTTAGTGTGCGCCCGTTGTACCTTTCCCTCACCGTAAACGACAATTTTTGTTACTGCAAATTTAATGCCGAATCGTGTCGGAGAGAGATAGCGCGCCGAGGACCAGACCAGTGAGGAAACCGCAGTCTCGGTTTTTGACCCTGTCTCTCTTTCTAGCTTGTGGCAGGACTGTACTTGGTTTTTGGTTTCACACATGGCTCATACATACATGATGCATGCAGCATACAGCGGCATGAGGCAGTCAAGCTAAAAACTCAGTTGAGTGCAAGACCCAAGAACAGGCTAAGGGTTATAGAGAGAGGACGAGACAGAGAGAGAGAGAGAGAAAGAGAGGGAGGTGTAAAGATGAGGAGGCAGAGTAGAGAAGTGTATAGAGTGGATAGTGGAGTGCACAAAAGTGTAGGGAACGGTGTGAAGTGGCATGATGCAAGGTTAGGTGAGAGCCAAAGTTAACTTTTGCCACGACAAAGTGACATATTAGCGTACTCAACTTTACAAAAGAAGAAAGACGGGGAAGTGCGGAGTGTCGAGAGTGTAGAGAACTTAACACTCGACTGCACACACACTGGTCTTGCCACTAAGACACTTGAGGGTTAATTTTGTTATTTGCCAAAGAAACTTTGAACCAAAATTTTAGGCATGTGTCAGCCAGGGCTCCAGCTCAAGAAATGTACTCCTCAAGCAACCCAATTTTTATAGGATATTTTTCCTCTCCACAGGAAAGACGAAACGAAATCAAAAACCAATTAGAGAAGGCTCTGGAATTTTGGGAAAACTTTTGGCCGGGCGCTATATAATTTGCCACGCCCTTGTAATTGCCTCCCAGCCTCCCAGCTGCAGAAGGGGTTTGAGTATTCATGCAAATGTCTCATAATTGCAAAAACATTTTCCTACCCAGTAATTATAGACTTAAAACCTCTCTGTTTCTCTCTTTTTGTAATTTAAAGACTTTTTCCTTTGGTGCTTCCCTGAAAAGTTGTGCATAAATTTTGTCAAAGGGAAAACTTAAACCCTGAAAGGGCGGTACGGGACGGGACGTGGATTGTCCACCTTTAAAGGATGGGCCATGCAGTCGTACCAAATAATAATTAAATATAAATTAATACTGAAAATGCATACACATGATGGCTTATAAATATCAATGGAATCATTTCGATTCACCGCATTTCCATTGCAGTGTCAGAAGAGCTATAGCCCATATATTATATATATATGTATGTATATAGGGATATATTCATTCGATTCTGTTATTTACATATTGCCCTACCAAATGATGCGCCATTTATTAATTATCTATTAAGTTCATTTAATAAACCAAATTAAAACGTGCCCAGCAAACTGCGCCAACTGCAGAAATTCAATAAAAATCCACACATTTTATGTTTATTAGTTTGCAATCAAAATTGCAAAATATAATAAAATATATGAAACGAGATAGCTGGCAATTTTCCATGGCATTTACAATATTTAATAGCCACTCAATCGGAGGGGAGGGGCAGGCAGGTGGAACAAAACATTCAATCAGCATAATGAATACAGAAAATGCATTATTAAGCCACTTGATTCTGGTCAATTGAGAGTGACAATGCCAGCCAGTCAGCCTGCACTGCGGTTGGGACCCTCCAAAACGAGTAAGTGGCTCAATTTCCGCAGATGTTTCATTCAAAATTATAATTAGTTTGCACAGTACTCAACGTTTAATTTGACAGACCGCAAATAAAACAAAAGAAGCCAGAATAAGTGCAAATAAATGTTAGAACTAAATAGCGCTAATTGGATTTTAATGGGAGAGAAAGAATCTTTTAAGCTGCAAGAAAATTATAGAAAATTGCTAGAAATATTCGAGTATTCAGATTTCTGGAGTACTTAACCACACAATTCCATTGAAATAAGGGAAAATGTATCTGTATTCACATAGTTACAGTTCCTTCCCCATTCATAGCCTTCACACTTCATCGTACAGCTTTTTGCCTAATGAATACTCAGCCATAAACTATCCATAATCGTTAAACACTCACCGGCAAACCCTGCACAAAGCCATAAAGAATGTAAAGCATATGTAAATTAAGTATCTCTCCCGTAAGAGAAGTGGCCACATTAGTTGGTAGTTGTCTTGCCGCAAAGTGAGTTGAGGGTTCCACGCGTTCACGCACCTTTCACTAAATTTACATTTGAGAAAGGAGGAGAAAAGGAGCAGATCAGCAGCAGCAGCAGGAATCCTGTGCTGTGCGCCTAATGCGCATTGAATAAAGTACTAAAAAAATAATTTGCAACCTCTGGGGCATAAAGCAAGGTAGGTGGAAGGCCCTGGTCCCAAAAGGGAAATCACTGGCAGCGACGCTTTTCAAAATTTTTATGTTTATTGCGTATACGCACTGTGCTTCACTGAGTATCTCTCCCTTTCTCTGTGTATGTTTGTGTGTATATTTTTCGGTGTATTTGTGGGAATTTTATATATACTTCCGGTTGGCGGTTGGCAACGCCCCCACGACCTCGCCTCGAGTTTACATAATGTTGTTTTGACGCCGCCATATTAACCAGAGGCGGAAACGGTGCGTGTGGCAGTCGTGGCAGAGTGGCAGGAAATGTGCGCCGCCAGGTACTTTCTATGTAAATGGATACACGCATTTGTTACCCTTTGCGGGAGGACTCCTCTCTCTCCACTTCACCGTTTAACCCTTTTTTTCTCTCTCTCTGTTTGCTTTGGCAACCCAAATATTTATGGCCCGTAGGCATATGTTTGGATCCAGCAATTTATTTAACCTTTTTAAATGTGTCCCCACATTCTGCCCCACCTCCTCTCCAGCCGTGTGTCACCGTGTTGTTTGCCCAGAAATTTGCGTAGATTTGTTACACATTACAGTGCGGAGTGGCCAGAGTTGAATGCAAAATGCGAATGCGTATCAGTGTTTAATTTTGTGGGGAAATTTGAGGAAATTTGTAAAATGAACAATGTACGTATGTCCTTTATGTAATTCCCTTCCATTACTTTAAGAGGAATATAGCTCTAGCACTCTTTCTACGGCTGTCAAAGCTAAAACCTGGATATGAATGGTAGCCCACACCGGTAATACACAAAAAATAATCTTCTCTTATGCGATCAAATGGATTTGACTATCAAGACAGTCTTCACTCACATCATAAGTTATGTTTACTTTTCATATATGTATTTAGTTTTTTATTTACATCTGTCCGCAGGCAACCTCTTCACAGTAAAACTTTTCTTTATTTTCATTGTCACTTTTATTTACGATATAAATTGCAGAATACGCTCCCTTCCAAAAGGGGAGTGTGGGGGTAGGGAACGACTGACCAAACAATAAAAGCGCCGACATTAATCTTCTCTGGACCTCCATCCCCCCGCCCCCTCAGCGAGGGAGCGCGTGAATGGTAAATGGAGGCCTTGCCAGTTCAGTTCAGCCTTCAGTTCCAGGCCCCATCTCGCTCCTTTTTGTTGCCAATTTCCGGTTGCAATGCTGCACGTTTCCGTCTGCGAAAACTTCACAACGATGGCGACGAAATTGCTTAAATGTAAATAAATCAGTGGTAAGAAAATGTTTCAGCGGTTCAGACGGTTCTCGCTGTTGGTTTGGCGGTTACCCTCTTCTCTGTTCCCTGTCTTTACTGCTGTAAGTGTTGGCTTATAAATCAGACAAACTGCAGTGCAGCCGCACGCTTCTGACAGACAGACGAGCGACTGTGCATTAATGGCGGCTTAAGAGAGTAACGACACAAGGAGAAGAATTTCCATTAATTGCACGCAATTTTTGTTGTATTTCCTGGACGGCGGCAGTAAAAGCGTTTTATTAGCTTTCCGCGGGCATAAATCAAGCAAATCGTTGCGGGGAGAAAACTCGTTTGTCATTTCCGACAATCAATTAAAACCAAATGTTGCATGAATACATGAACTTTTCATCATTGATCCATCATTCATCGCTGCCTGGGGTAGAAACCTTTCGTTTTGGAAAATGAAACTACATTCAAAATATGAATACGGTTGCACGATATTGATTGTTCTTCGGTTCGAGGCTTTAAAAATAAAAAATGAAAACTATGGAAAAACAAGCATTGGAGAAGGGAGTAACATTTTCTCTTAAGTGTTTAATTCAATGTTTCATCCTCTCCATTGTTGTGTTGCCTTTAACATTCATTCCGGATTCCCTCTTCCCTCTACTTTTCCATTTGAATCGAATATTGAATATTTACGAGTTTTTACGATTTAGAACTGCAATTGAATGCAATTTTTATGTCATCAGCAAATACAATGGCGCGGCTGCTGGCATTTTCATTTCCATTTCCGGTGTGACTTTTGTGTCGCTTAATTGCTGTACCGTACACCGTACGGCGGTGCGCCGCCTGATTGATGGGGCAACAGAACGCAGAGATGGAGGCTGGAGCAGGAATGTCTCTCCAGGAGCATAAACAGGCTTTTAATTTATAATTTATGTGGTGTATTTTGATTAATCGATTTCAATTTGGTGAGTAAACGCCACTCTGCCACTCTCTGCCGCTCTATCGCTCTGCCTCACGCCCTCCCTTTGGGTGGGGTGTGGTCTTGTTGCCTGACACCAGAAAGCTCCTTCCGGCAGGAGCAAAATCGCGTGGCAAATATTTGTGGTTCACACACACAGGCACACACACAGATAAATGCATAGGTATATACATAGGTATACATGTGGCATATCTGGATGGGAAATCTAAACAGGACCTCGAAGGAGGTAGCAGGACCACCTCCCTTGAAGCTGCTCCAAAATGTACAAGTCGTCGACGAGTCGAGCGGTCAAAATTTGCATAATTTACTTTGGATGGTAGGCGTTTCATAACTGCTGATAGTGGCAGGACTATGATCTGTGACTCCTGCGGCTCCTTGGATCGCCTGTCGCCTCTTTCGAGGGGGTCCCTCACTTGTGTTGCTTCCTGTTTTCATTGCTTAAGCGAAAATGGTGTTAAGTGCTTTCGCATACAAAATTTACATGCCATGCCGCATCTCTCTCTGTGACAGAGGTTTTGAACGAAGTATCGGCCATGCTCGGTGCTTTGGTTAGTGGATATCGCGCGCTATCCTGGATGTCGTCCCTGTCCTCGATGTCCTGGATGTTCTCGATGCGGCTGGTACTGTTATTCCTTTGCGGTCATGTCGCTCAGCTTGACTTCCGTTTCCGTGTGTTTGCTCACGCGGCCTGTCAATATTTACCCGATTGCTGCGCTACAAGGCAACAATCCGCAGTCCCTCCTGCCCCAATTCCTGGCTCCTGTTACAGTTCCTGCCCTTTTTCCTGCTGCCA
Source organism: Drosophila persimilis (assembly GCF_003286085.1). Classification (NCBI taxonomy): domain Eukaryota; kingdom Metazoa; phylum Arthropoda; class Insecta; order Diptera; family Drosophilidae; genus Drosophila; species Drosophila persimilis. The sequence goes on from NW_020825289.1 coordinate 13,940,472, forward strand.
GACTACAGTCGCCGTGTTCGTGAACATCAGTGTGCAACATTTGATTGTTCGGTGTCCCAGCAAATGTTTGCTCCTCCTCCTCATCATCGTACTGTTGTTGCTGCCAGAAGGCATTCCTCTACCGGCCAAAAAAGGTGAAATCTAGTGGACCCTCGTTCCATTTTGGGGTCACTTTACTTTGAAGTTAAATAAGTGGAGAAAAGGAATGAACTCTAGTTAAATTTTGGATGGTAACAGAACATAGTCACTCACTACCTGACCATTAAGTGTTGGCTGGAGCATGTCGGAACATGAGATCTCGAAGTCCCGCTTTTTGCAGGGTATCGAGCAGGTTCGAGCATACTTAATCCAGTTCTCTGATGTTCGAACTGATAGAATTTGCTGGACCACACTATTCGTTTGTGCAAGAGCCAACCAAAACCTCGCTTCAGATTCGTCTTTTTCTTTGCCTTTGTCGTGTTTAAAACCCTAACGCGTCGATAATGAATGGCATCTTAATGAAAAAACGGATTCCTCGGCAACAAGATGCGTCTTTGGCAGTAAATCTTTCCCGATACGAGGCTTTTCGGTTCATAAAATTATAGAATGTGACCCCAAACCCAGCTCTAAAGTGTCACAATTTTTCTTCGTTTTGTTTCATACATTTTATTAGGTTTAATTGTTATTAACTTTAGCCTAAAACTTATTACATTGTCAGTTAAATATTTTACATGCAGCTGCTTGGCATTTTAGATTTTATTTTTTATCCATTTTATTGTTTAATTTTAAATGTATGTTTTCATATCTCCATTTAGTGTTTAGTACTATTATAAGTAGCTTAAACTAAGTTCGATTTTCGTTTTTCCTTTACGTATAAAATGCAAACTGGAATTTGCTGCTCCTTCGGGAGGCTCCCCTTTTCTTAAGACTAATTTTTCTTTAAATTCTCTTTGACGATTCTTTTAATTACAATTTGACCTAATCTAGAGGGGGAAGGGTCTTAGATCTATTCGGATTTGATTTATCTGTCTGGTAAGTGTATGTTGTCTTATGCCTTAGTTACAAGCATAAGAGTGGATAATGAGGATGTATCTGGGGGTTCTCTGGGAGTACGAACCAAAGGGTAAACAACATTCGTGAATTGATTTACTTTACTAAAAGTTTTTCCGCGTTTTCCTGCCGCTTTAAGCTGCTGTTCTTTTCTTTAAAAATATATTAACAATTCAGTTTTGCGTTCCTGCAGTGCAGTGTCTGCTCTGCTACAAAATGTTTATTAATTTTTAGCCATAATTATAGCTATAAATGTTAATTGTATTCCATAATTTACACGACATCTTACTGGACTAAGTGGGGAATCCCATTCTGGCTTCCGTTTTCTGCTCTCTGTTTCATGCAAAATGTATTTATTGTTATCTTTTTACAGGTTTCAGCTCTCCTTTTTATCCTCACAATCCATCTACTGTGCCCCTTAAAAAGTGCCCTAACTAGGTTCTAGGTTCTTCCTTCCATTAACCATTCATCCAGTACTCGGACTCCTTTAAAATCATCCTTTCAATCCTTCCTCCATCACATACAACTTATAGTCAATTTGTTTACCAATTATTCCCCCGATTACCGACTTTTCTTTTGATTTGCTGACCTTCCGATGATCCTTTGGGGTACGAGTATCCTCCCCCGATGTAGCCTCAGATCTTCACTGGGAACCTCTTCGATCAGCTGCTGCTCCTGCACTCTTTCCACTCCTTAATATTTAGCGTCAGAAGCGTGTCCCGGTGCCATGATTACGATCCTGGGCGATCAGGACATCCTCGCCATTCAGCTGATGGTGCATCTCCTCGGGCACGGTCTTCAGCAGCTGCGGCTTGCCCTGAAAGACATGGATATAGATGCTTAAGCGAATATGGCAAGGCATAGCAAAGCCACAGACAGGACAGATAGAAGATGACAGGCAGGACAGGCATAAACAACACAAATGAGACACTAAAGAGCCCGTCTCCTTCAGAAATTAACGAGGCGCACATCATTCGAACATACACTGAGAGAAACAGCCAGACCCGAAGATAAACCTAAAATATATGCAATATTTGCACTGTTTTTAGAGTGTAATCAAAAGCCAAACGTGAAACGAAGAAACAAATGGCCAAAACACAACCAGTGCCGCGGGCCAACAGCGTCAACAGCGTGTCCTGCCCTTTTGGGTGGCAGGAGAAAAGCTCAAGAAATGGGAGGAAAAAAGTTAAATAAAACATTGTCCTGGTAGATTCGTTTGGTTTTTTGTCTCTGCTGTTCATTTGCGTTTTGCTGGCCCTGCTATTCGGGTCATAATAATTGCAATCATTAGAGTCAAAGTTGCCACACCGCAGTGTTCTTTTGGCATGGAATTGTTGTAAAAATGCGTAAAGTTTTATTGTACCCTATGTATTTCAGGGTATTCTAGGCAGATGAAAAACTTTGCGAGTCCAAATATCGCAGCAATCGGATGAAAACTAGTTCTAAGAGCTTCTATCTTTTTTTGTATGGTGCAGAAAAGAGTCGTTTAAGGTCACTTCCATCCACAATGTACCAGGTATTTCAGTGTCGAGTCTAAAGTTATTTCTTAAAGAGGTAATGCAATGCCAAAGCATTGCCAAAGGACCCCGACCAGGATGAGGACCAGGAGCTGTTGGAATCGCATTGCGCTGGGCCAAGAGTACACATAATGGCATATTTATAAAGCGCGACTGACAGAGACAATGAATGAGAGAGACAAAGCGCGTGAAAGAGAGAAAAACCCAGGGAAAGAGAGAGCCAAAGAATTTTCTGTTATTATTATTATATTTTTTTTATTGTTCTGCGGCTGTCATTTCTGTGGCACATTCCGAGGTCATTTACCGCACTCGGAACCCCGAATGAATGAATTTTCGTCGGTTCTTTTTTCGACAGAGTTTCAAGTTGTCTGTGCAAAAGGGGATCAAGGGTTATGGATTGCCAGAAAATTGCATTGTCAGGGAGTGGATGAGCGGATGAATCCTGGAATTTGAGTCATCTGTTGATCGATGGGCGCCTGCCGATGCTCTGCTCTCGAGGGCCACTGGACTTCCACTGTCCAATCGATTGTAATGGAAGATATACCGGGAGACAAAGTGGAGTTGTATGGGACTTTTGGATTTGAGGGGAAGGAATGAAAATAATCTGATAGGGGAATACGAGTACCCTTTATTTTCCCCTGCCCTTTCTATTAGCCAGGTTTTTATCAGGCGAACCGCAAAAAGCCATTTTCTGCCCCAGCGGCTGCCCCATTTATAAGGCGAAAGAACGAAAACAAAATCGGGCCAAAGATAAATGCTTTCCTGCTTGCTGCTTCCTGCTTCAAAATCCTTGCCACCGAAAATCCACTTTGCATATTGATGCTTTCAACGTTTTGGACATTAAGAGAGAGTGCTGCTATCATCAAGGGGCGGGCAGCCGGGGATGGAGCGGCAAGGAGTCCTGGACAGGTTCCGACAGTACGAGTACATCAAACTGCCACTTACCACATCGCTGCCATAAAGGCTCATGCCCACATTGACGCCGACAATGCTTCCGTTTCCGCCATTTGCCGTTGTCTGGTGCTGGTGCTGGTGCTGTTGCTGGTGCTGTTGCTGGTGCTGTTGTCCCGCTCCCGAAGATGTGGCTGCCACAAGACCCATGCAGGTCACCGGTTGGAGAAGTCCACTTTCGCCAGTGGCGGTCATCACGCTGTGTGTGAAGATGGGCGGCGGCGGCGTCGGCGAGAAGGTGGCCATTTGTGATGGATGTGACATGGTGACTCCGGTGATGGTGCTGTTCGTGGCGAACATCGGGCTGGTGGAGTACATGGGCATGGGATGGTGTGCCAGATCGATCTGTGTGGGCAGGAGAGTGGTGTGGAGAGAGTGGTAATGAGGTTTTAGTCATGTGATGATTCATATACATATGGCCCAAGGGTTAGTCACGGGGTGAAATGAAAAGCAAAGCCCACTCTCGCGGAGTCCACTGCTTCGCTGTTTACTCCTGTGTGTGGCTAGCCACACGCATATACAATATTGTGGCCAGCGTCAACTCTGCGGTGGTGCCCCTCTGACCCTGCCTCCCTGTGTGCGGCAAGGTACTACAATAATAATAATAAAATATTGCCGTACGGCTTGCTTATACACCCCTTACGGAGACAGAATTATGTCCTTCCGTGAACGCTCTCGATGAGATGGCTTTTAATAAAATTAAATGTATTTATAAATAACTCTAACATTGAAGGCCGAACAAGTTGTTGGCCAAACTAGTAAACATTTCAGACAAAATCGACAGGCAATACATTGTAGACACCTTTACGGTTCGATTAAGGTATGTTTTTGGTCTAGATTTGCTCATTCATTGGATTGAACTTGAAAACAGTTGCAGCATCATTAATAACTATAATTTTAGTTTTTTGTACTTGAAGGATATTTCGAAGCTAAACCTTTATAGACCTAGTTATTCTATATAATCTGGCCAATTTTTGTTGTATGTCGAACGAGTTTTCCATTTCTGTACATATCGATGAAATGTTGCGAAATATTTCCCTCTAAATAGATTTTCCTGCCAAACATTAAACTTTAAGTTGATTTTAACTAAATTTCTGGTTACACACACTTTTAATGACAAAGTAATCAGTGCTCAAAACTCTAACACAATAGAACCAACAGACTACTTAATCGAATTTAAAATAATTGCCAATAAAAATAAGGGTCAAAATCAAACGGCCAACAGCAGAAAGGGGGTGGTTGGAAGCTGCTGTTGGCAAAACTTCTGCATGTCATGTAAAACTCTCCAATAAATGACAATAAAGCCAAACAATGTCATTAGGTGGAAATGGTTGGCCCAGAACTGTTGTACCCTCGCAGCTTCTGTAGTGCTCCTGTTGCGGGTCCATGTCTGAAAGTTCCATTTAAGTGCATGTGCTGCCAATTGAACCTTGTGGCCATAAGTTGAGTCATTACGATAATTGCAGGGCTGGGGAGCTGGGGAAGCAGGAATGCAGGAAAACAGGACAAAGAATATTCTGTGAAACCTTGCTGGACAATTGGATCATAACTTGCGGAGAGTTTCAGGCACACAAAAATAAATGTACAGATACCTCAAGCTCTAAACTGTTTAGTTCCTACCCATTCATCATCTGACAGATCTGTCAGAATTACAGCTTCTGCCTTTGCACTCCTAAGCTCCTGAACAGAATCACTCTGCACTTAATAGAATCCTCCTCTGCCTTCTCTTCAATTCCGTATCGAACCCGTGCGTATGCGTAATTTTCAGGAATATTTCTGATGCTGCTGTTGCTGGCATTGCATTCTCTTTTTTCTCTCTTTGGGGTATGTGTCAGCTGTCGTTCTATTGATTTGCCACGAGTGTCTCTGTCTGTGCCACAGTCTCGGGTTGCATCTGATGGATTTCCGAAGGGTCCTTTCTCTTCTTATGACTCTTTTGTGTAAAAAGTAATTAAAAGTCCTCGCACTTGCAGCTGCAGCTTCAGCTTACACTTGCCACAGCAACCGAACTTGAACGGAAACACTCTTGAATCCCAGGGTCTCTTCAAGTTTATTAAACGAAAATACACACAAAAATCAAAACAAAAAAAACATATCATTTAAGAGACAGATCCCCCTCTAACCCTTACACACGCGTGGCATAGCCTTGTAGGTAGAGAGCCGAGGAGCAGGAGGCGCCACCACGGCCGCCCACATTGTCCACCACAGCCCCGGCCACATAGCTGCCACCGGCCGCTGTGGCCGCCTGGAGGTCGGCCAGTATCTCATCATCCATCATGACATTTACCTGCGAGTAGATATTCGGTTCGGCCCGCTTCAGCTCCGTCTGACCCCGGCCTGGCCTGCCCAATGTGGCGCTGCAGTACGGTGCCAAACGCTGGACGCCCACGGCACTGCCCACCATCGGAGCTGTCAAATCGCTGTAGCTTAGTTCAGTCTGGAAAAACGAGAGGATATAGATATAGATTGAGATAAGAGTACGTGTGGAACGTCAATCAGTTGGATAATTGTCAGGTGGTAAGGTCTCGTATCAATACGACTGTCCGCAGCATTGGATTCCCACTTTTCTCGCTTTCCTGCTTTTGGCTTTAAAGGATAATTACTACAGTTTTTGATCGGCTTCACTTGAAGTGATGTCTGCCAGTGTTTTTCCGGGGAAACGCCCCATATGCAGCGCCTGTTTGTAATGTGTCTGCCTTCAACAGCTAACCAACACTGTCCCCACTCCCACTCCTACTCCTGGCTTTCCCTTGCCACATTCGCACATTTTCCCTTTCCAACCTCAACACTTGGCCGCTTATTGCATTTTGGTGCAGAAGCAGCTGAACCAGACCCAGGGCCAGACCGGAGCCAGAGCCACACACAAGGCACATCAGGATGCGCGCATCCTTTGGCTCCTTAGCGTTTTCTCTGGTTTTCCTTGTACCTATTTCTGCTTTGGAGTCCGTTGCTGCTGCTGCCTCTACTGCTTCTGCTGTCCGCCTGCAACTTATTTTTATTAAATTCGCAAATGGAAAATTTATATTGCTGCAGCTGTGGCTCTTGCTCCTGGAGCTGCTGCTGACTTGGAAGCTCCCACTGGGCGTGTAAGTGTGGGCGGGGCCTTACATACAGAGTAGAAATTTCTACTTAAATGATTTTCAAATTATAGTTTTTTCTCTCTCTTTTTCTCTACCTCTCTCTGTTTCTCTGAATATTATTTTGTTGTTGTCTTTTCTCTGGGCGACCTTCAGGGAGCATTTCTTCAAGGTTCGTTGGAAATATTTCTTCTGCGTTCTGCCATTGAAATGACAGCAGCTTCTAAAGAGAAATATATATAGAAAATACATACTGATACATATACATTTTGCTATCCCTAGAAGCCATTAATTTCCAATGAAACCTAGTTCTTTCAGTGTTTTTTGGGGCAACTTCAATCAGCAAAGCATGCCATTGAATTCGGCTGCCCATCAATTGTGGCTTAAACAATAAACTGGCTATAAAAACCACTTAACCCGAGACCCGAAACCAAACCCCAACCCCTCCTTAGGAGAGGGATGGGTTCCAACCTGTGCTGTTCATTGGGTCATAAATTAAGATGAGTCTCTGCCACATGTGGTACGGGTTAAAAGGTTAAATGTTTGTCCGCCGACTAAGAGCGGATTAGGGGCTCGTACCTTCTGTTGCTGCGGCACTCCCTGAAGCTGGTGCTGATGCTGATGCTGGTGCGGATGTGTATGCTGCTGTTGCTGCTGCTGATGTTGATTGGCGTAAGCGCCCATTTTGCTAACGGGTATAAGCGTATTATACTGTATATAGGGGCCATGGCCGGGAGGCGGGCCCCCGGTCTTCTTGTCGACCACCGCATACGTGGGCATCAGGTGATCATAGGTGCTGGAGGTAATGACGGCGTTCTGTTCGGCCAGGGCAGCCGTGGCATAGGCGCGACTGTGACCCTTCGTTGTCCACTCATCGTCCACGTCGTGGCCATCTGTTGCAAGAGAAATGGGATGGGAGAGAGACAAGAGAGAGAGAGAGAGAGAGAAAAGGCTAGAGACCTTTGACGATGGGGGCACAGGGCACCTGTGGAACTCACCCAACCCACCTTGCGGTATGATGTCCGGATTCTTGTCAATGCTATCCAGACTGCTCGTCACGTGGCAGGTGTCCCTGCCGATGCGATGCATATCCTGCACTGATTGTCCGCCATTGTGGGCAAGGGTGCCGCCGATGCCCAGACTTCCATTATTGTTGCTCGCGAGGAGGCCCAGACTGCCATTGCCATTGGCGGTGGTGCCACCAGGACCTCCGATTCCCGCACTGCCAGTAGCGCCACTGCCAGTGCCACCTCCTCCTCCGCTGCCTGGATGCGAGTAATTATTGCGATCGCGTCCCGTTGAGCCGCGCACTCGCACCACAATCACAATGATGAGCGCCACCAGGAACACGCTGCCCACAATGCCCGCTAGGATGCCCAGGAAAGGCCGGATGTCCTCGATGACGGGTGCATAGGCCAGCGACAGGTCTGCGATGCGGGTGTGCAATAAAATGGAAGAGAGAAAAAAAAGAGGGCGAAAGAGAGCCCCAGAGATGGTAGAATGAGCGCGGGATACATATTTCTTTATATTGTTGTGCTCCCTTCCTCGGAACACTCTTTCCTTTTACTCTCCTGCTGGAGTGCTCTTTCAGAAAGGCTGTTACACTATTTTCTAACTGTTTGTGAGGCATGTTACATCTCCAAGGGGTATATCTATTCGTATGGTAATATGCTAATAGAAGTAGAGTATATTCAGCTTCGGGCACTAATGTTGATTTTTCTTGTTTTCCTATGTCTGTAACTGCCTCTCTCTCTGTCTCTGCCCCTTCGTCCTGGCATTGTTTTATGAGCTACTAACTACCTTCCATTCTTGGTTCCTGGCTCTTCCTTTGGCTCTGCCGCATATATGTAGATATCTGTTGTTGCCAGTTCCAGCCGCACGTGCCTCAAATTTAGTGTCGCTTTAATGAGCTGCATGTGTGCCCTACTCTCTTATGAGGGTCCACTGTAAGCCCCACCAGTGTTAAGGTTACTAATTTGTGTCTCGGTGTCCCACAATCCCACAGTGTGAAGCATTTCTAGATGGAAAAACAATGGACGGAACGATACGGAAAGGGGAATGATGCGGTAAAGAAAATAATAAATCCCGCTTCGACACCGGATTTATGTGTGTGTGTTTAAATGAAAATTATACAGATTCCATGCAGAGGAAAAATACTCAAGAAAACAGTATTCAAAAGTAAATAACTAAAAAAAAATTGCATATTATAAAAGTGCAGTAAAATAAAAATATATTGAAATAAATAAATATAATATAAATAATGATAAGAAATAAACATGCAAGAAATTAATAAAACTACTGAATAAAGTCAAAATAATAAAAATAATAACTGAAATTAGATTTAATAAAATATAATTGAGAAATAGGTGCCACCGCTACCTTCTGCCTGCTCCTCATCCTGCTCCTGCACTGCCGTGCCCGCATCGTGGCCCAAGACCTTGCCCTTCCCCACTCCAAGGAACTCCTCCTCATCGCATATGCAGTCGCTGGTGGTGGCCATCGCGGTGGTTGTGGGCCTGCGTCCCTGATAGAACTTTGTAAATGTGATTCTGACTGGAAAGCATGCCACAGAATAAGCCAAAATAGGGAAAAGGAAGAAGAAGACATAAAGAAAAAGAAAAATAAGAAAAAGGACAAAGCGTAAAGCAAAAAAGGGAAAGGAAACAGTGTCAAAGGCGGAAGTGAGGGAATTTAAAGCAAATTAAAAGAGAAATGAAAGAGCAGTAAATGCAAAACCAGCGTCAATTAATTTATAGGCAGAACAGGACCCAGAAAACGAACCAGCAGCCAGCAGCCGGAACTCAGGACATGCAGAAAATTTTCAAACGTACGTAGGGCACTTCGCCGAAACGAAACGGAAGACAGAGAAACCCAGTCCCGCATCACACGAGTTGTGGTTCAATTTTGGTTCCATTTCCCCCTTGGGAAATGACAAATGCGGGGACCCAGGATCCTGCCTAAGGACACTCACCCGTCTGCTTTTCGGGATCCTTCAGTGTGTAGACCTGCAAAATGGTCGCATTGCTCCGTCCCTTGGTGTTGTTGGCGATGAGGAAGACATTGTAGCCCATGCCGGGCACTAGGCCGCTCACCTCGAAGTACGGTCGGCTGCAAAACGTGGAAGGGGAATCGAATCGATAACCACAAAAAAGCCAAGAGCCATGAGGCAAGAGCCAAGAGGCATCACATGGAAATGCACATTCGAAAAGAGGAAATGGGAAATGGTTCATGGGACATGGTCATGTCCAGAGCATCCCACTGCCCAATGCCACGCATCGTTGGGTTTGTTGTAATGCAAAAGTCACACGGCGTGTGATTCTGATTGCTCTGTGTCCATTTCGATGTCTCTATGCACATCTCCATGCCTCCTTCTCTCTCTGCTTTCTTCCTTCTTCCTTCAAATTCGCTCCACTCACTTTAATCTGGAAACTTTTGGATTGCGTGTCGTTCCATTCATATAAACCTCCATTATAAATTCCTGTTGCAGACCACCGTCAAAGCCCTCGATGCACTCGATTTGGAAGCCCGTCGATGTCTGATTGAGTACCGTGCAATTTAGCAACGGATCCGGTTCGCCTATGACGGGGAAAACACACACAGAAAGAAAAAAGATAGCAGAAAATCCAACGATTATTTCGATTATTTCCATTATTCTTGCTGAGACACACAGCATAGCATAGGAGATCAACAACGAGCCAGCAAATTGCATATCCCCCAATATTTCAGCTTTCCAGCTTTGCAGCCTCGAGAATCAATATGCCACAGCTCCCGTCTAATCCCGGACGGAGGACCAGGAGTTCCAAAATGGCCAAAAGTGCCAAAGTCATCGGCAAATAAGCACTGAAGGGAGTCATCCCCCCAGGAATAACAAAAGCATAAGCAAAAACTGAACCAAAATGAAAAGCGGATGGCACTCCCTCACCCCCGTGCCCCAAGAAGAGGGATGCAACACTCACCTGCAGGGACTATTGTGTACACGCAGGGGTCACTTTGATCGCCAATCTCGTTGGTGGCCCAACACAACAGTGTTCCGTAGTCCTGGAAAAGCAAAGAAGGACACGGATGAGCAGGAGCGGGTAGCCGTAGTGCCGGTTGAGTGACAATGCATTTCGTTGGCTTAATTTATGCATGCAAAATGTAACATGCAACACCGTTGGCCGTTGGCCGATGGCCGATGGCGACACTCGTCTCTTCAGTCTTAATTGAAAATTCAAAACCGCAACTCGTTTGGAAAATTATGTGTCCGCCTCCACTCTCTACCCCAGCGATGGGCTGATTTATATGACCCCTAAAAGTACAAGAGGGGTTGGGGAAATGCGGATGTGGAACTTACATTCTCCGTCATGGGCGTGTAGTGGGCGATGCTCCTGCCCCTGTCGACGGCCACCTGGGAGGCGGGTATGTCCACGGTTTCGCCCTGGCTGGCATTAAACTTCCACACGTAGGTGGCCTCCATGGGATTGGCATCGATCTCGCAGGCCACCTTCACCGTCTCGTGGCGCCCGGAGCTGTAAGTTGTCCTCTGGCCGCCACGGCAGACAGGTGCAACTGCAAAATGGTACAGGAATCGAAAGATGAAATTGAATTGGCAAGAAATTTGCATAATTAAAGCAAAACATTCGACGGCTGCAACCAGAGAGATCCAGAAGTTGATTCTGCTTTTGCTGCTGGGATGGCATTAAATATTTAAAGGAATTGTTGCAACAACAACATTCCGGCCAACTGCGGACAACTGGTATGCCGTTTAATTGATTTATTTTATTTATCCGATGCAATTTGTCGTCCCTGACAGGCAAAAAGATATAGGATAAGTCAGACAAGTCTCTCGACTGTGATGTAATGGCATTGTGCAACGTGTTTGCTACAAATTGCAATCACAAAAATGGCAATTCCTTTTTGATTAAGATGTTATGCAAATTAACACTTTGTTCGGGCCTTTAATTAATTCGCTCCAGTCCTTCGGGGACTACGACTACTCACATCGTATGTCCAGCTGGACGGGATTGCTCTCGCCGTCGCCCTCCCGGTTGCTCCCCACACAGGTGTAGATGCCGCTGCGGGCCCGGCTGGCGTTCTGCAGCACCAAACTCTGGTTGGACACGGCGATGCCTTCGGCGGGATTGTTGGCTAGGATGGCACCCTGCGGGAGAAACGAAGGCAAAAAGCGAGTGGAAATTTTAGTCGGGATAATGGAAAGCGCAAATTGAAAATGTGCAAAATGTGAAATCGAAATTCAATTTACGGATAACTGCCGGGAATTGAAATAAATTTAATTTCTCAGGCTAATAACACTTTTATGTGGTATGTGGCACCCCGCATACGTTGAACATTGAACGGTTGAACGATGCATGCCCCTGGCAACGGCAGTGGCAGTGGCCGTGCGGCTGATTGAGGAAGCCGGAATAAATTAGGCATCCGGCTGCATAAATTTCCCAAGTGCGGGGGATAATTCAGTAACAAATTCTATATGTGCCGGTGTGGGTGGCATTCAATTTTCGTTTTAGAATTCAATTTTTGTGGCACACCTGAAATATGCAACAATTACAGATCCAGCCCCCAGCAGAAGGTAATTTATGGGCAAAATATAATGAGAATTACAATAATAATATGGTGTTTAAGGCAGCCAAAAAAAAAGGAAAAGTTTTCCGCAGATGATTATTCAGTGAATGAGCCTCCTCTTTTCATTCGACTTATTCCATAGAAAACGTGTCATTTTTTATTTAAAAATTACTGTTCACAGCATGTTCATGTTGTAGTCCCAACAGCACTTGAGAAATACCATTATTCCATCTACTTATTGGCGAAATCGGATATCTCCCTCATTTCCACTTACATTGTGCCGCCAACTGACTTTGTAGATCCACGGATTCGACTTGATGTTGCACTCGAAGAAGACATCGATGCCCTCGCGCAGCGTAGCATTCAGGGAGTTGGTGCCCAGCTCCAGGCTCACAACGGGGATATCTGTGTGGGGATAAACCAGGAATCATCTCTCGTTAGCAAAAGATAAACTCAAAAGGAGTGAGAGTTAGCGGATGCCATGGCAGCTGATGCTCTCAAAGCCAATTACTTTGAGTCGCCATCGCCCGCGCCCAGACACACGAAAGTGGCCCTCGCTTCCCGAATCCCTCGAATCCCAAGCAAAAGGTGTAATTATTGTGTAAGCCCCACAAATTAGACGGCCATTTAAGTTGTAGAAAATGCCATGCCCCTCACCCTACGCCATCCATCCGTCTGCTACTTTGTTTGTCTGTACTTCAGAGATATCTGCTGTGTTTTCGGGGTATATTGAGCCTGTGGTTGGGGTATGTAACAGCCAAAAGAGACTAGAAAATGGATAATATTCCTGAAAATACTACACTATGACTGCTACGACCACACACGGAGAAAAAACACTAAAAATGTTCATATTTTCATTTCGATTTACAAATTACAAAAATGTGGAAATTGCAAAAACATTGTTTTTTTTTACTTAAATGTTAACATTCATTTCGATTGAATTCGAATAGCTAGTAATTGTATTTAATTGCACTATTTTTGTTTGGGTTTTGCGACCGAATGTCTAAATTGATAAGTTATGGGTACGTCATACATGTATGTACGATTCAAGTTTCTTCTGTGAATGTGAATGTGTTTTTAATGGAACTCTTTAGTGGTACCATCCGTATTATGTATCATTATGTATCGATTATCTTTCATTCTCCCACAATTCTCTTAACTTCCAGAAATTCCAAGGTATCTCCTTGTCGTAACCCTCCAACAACGGCCTACTCTCTTGTTAATATTGTGTATTTTTCGGTGCTTTTGGCCAAGCAGGCAATTAGACCTTAAAAATGTTGATTTTTCCGAGCCCCAATGCGGATGATTGGGTGAGGCACTGGGGAGTGCTGAGTTACTGGGAGTCAAATTTTAACTTGATTAATTCAGAATTGTAGCGCGAATGCGAATCAATTAAGCTTATTAAGCAATCTATCAAATTGTGCAAACAACCCAAGCCCAGGCCCAATCCCCCATTCACTGCCTGCGTGCCCCTTTAGGGGGCAGATATTTCAATTGAAACAAGGCCAGAGGGTGGCAGGCTGAAAAGTAAAAAGGTAGGCAACAAAAACCGCACTTTCAGGGCAAACAGGAAGCGGTTCAGACCTCTCGCTGGAATGGCGCCCCGTTGGTGCTTTTGGCCATTTAAATTTCGTGCAAACAGGTCGGAAAACTGTAAAAGCGTTAAGATGACTCTGGCTATGGCCGCTGCCGCTGCTTGCGGTGCTTGTGGCGGGTTAAAAAGTTTCGCAAGTTTTGTGCAAAAGTTTCGCCGCCGCTGGAAATTAATTTGCCAAAACTTGCCGCAGCAGCAGCGGGCGAGGGAAATCGAAGGAAAACCTATAGAAAGTGTGGGCCAGCTATTTTTTACAGTGTTCCCTTTTTTTTAAAGCAATGCCCCCGATGGCCCGCTTTTGTGCTTTCGTTTTCATTAAAAAGTTGCTAGAGCGCGAGGAAAACATTTAATATTTAATCAGGATAACGCAAAACTCACGATAAATGTCCAATTTCCAGCCATCCTCCATGCCCGATTCGGGTATCATGCTCTGTTCGGCGCGGCAGGACAGGAACTTGCCGCGATCATCGATGGTGGGCGTGAATGTTAGCACCGAGGTGGTCATATTTCCATCCGGATTGGCCTGTGGAAAGAACACAAGCCAAAATTAAAAGCAGTCAAGACAAAGGAAAGGGCCCCACGAAAGGGTTGTCGAACGGGTTCAGGCACGTTTCATCGGCAAAGATTGGGGGCTGCTTTTAATTGGAGCCCCGTTGACTGGTACGTGACTGCCGTTCAGGCCTCAGCTCCAGCTTCAATTACCGCAAAAGCATGTGTACTGCTCAGCTCTCCCATTTCAGGAGGGTAGCAAAACTTTGCATCCGGGCCTGCCATTAACAGGGCTGACAGGCATTTCAAATTTGCATGTTTATAAACATTACACAGAGGGTAGCAGAACAGGGTATGCCCAGGAACTGAATGAGGATGAATCGGAGAGTTCTCCTGAATTTATATGAATATTTTGTATGGGAATCAACGCAATTCCATTCAAGTGAAGAGTATCTGTAAAGGGCATCACTTTCGCTGATAGATTCGAAGCGTTCTAGAAGATTAAATCTACTTGGAGTTTGAATTTTAACAATATCGATTCATAGGAATCCATAGGAAAGCCATATAGGCTTTGCGCTTAATAATTTAATGAAATCCTTAGAGAATAATACTTTATCTATCCTGATTTGAAACAGGATACCTTCCAGTCGTATCTAGAACTTCGAGGGGCTGTAGAGGAGGTTTCGGTTTTCCTTCCTTTTGGTCGTATTGTGTTCTGTGTTCACTTACAATCTCGTGGGTGTTCTTCATGGGGCTGCTGCCCTTCCACCAGGTAATCGTCGGCGCTGGACGTGCCCCGATGACAACGCAACTCAGTTGATAAGAATTTCCTGCCGACAGGGGCCGGTTCTCGCCCTGCAGCTTAACAATCAAAGGACGCACTGAAAGATACAGATACACAAATGCGACTTAGAGTGGGGAACCTAAGGGACTACTGGCACTCTCACTGGCACCGGAACTGGCACTGGCACACTCACAGTTCATGTCGAGGACAACGCTGCTGATAATTGGCGTTGTCAAATTATTGTTCTCCGCCCGACACGTAAGCTGCATGTGGAGATTCCTGCGCTCCAGGCGCGCCAGCGATAGGACATTGCCCACCCTCCGCTCCGAGAGGGACTGGCCCACACTGGCGTTCTTGTAGATGGTATTCCCATGCAGCCAGGTAACCCTCGGCTGTGGCCGACCTGCACGACAACGCCGAACAACGAACGAGAGAAAGAATTATCGAGTGTGTGGTAAGATGGGGAGGTGATTGTGTGGTGTGGTGGTGTGGCATGTGGCGTGGTGGTGTGTGTATGTGTTTGAAACTGATATGTTTGTTATACGGCTTGGACTTGGCGAGTCCTTTTCCTTGGCATTTCAGCAGAGGATGCCTCCGTTTTCTGTTGTTTGTTCAGAAACTGCAAGAAGTGGCTGTGTGTGTGTGTGTGGTTTAGTGGGTGAAATGGTTGTGATTGTGTGTGCACAAGTGCCTTTCGCTGTTTCATTTGTTGTCTTGTTTGGCTTTTAGCAATTTTCAAGTGCTCTCAATGCAATTTGTGGGGCCATTGTGTCTGCCCCTCTCCCTCACCCTCTCCCTCTCCCTCACCCTCTCCCTCTCTGTCTGTGTCTGTCTGTCTCGATGGGTATCCATGTGTGGCATGCAGCAGACAGCTAGCCGTGTGGAAATTAAATAAAATGTGAAAATGTGAAAATCCTTCGCCTGCAGCTTGCCCGCGCGCTCTCATCACTTTTAATTGTCAGACACAAGAAGCGCGCGTCACAGCGTCAACACTTTTCCCCACAGAGAGAGAGACAGACACGTGGCCGCCGCTGCTGCTGAAAAAGGACTTACCGCCGATGGCCACGCACGTAATGTTAATGGCGGATCCCTCGTTGTAGGGCCCCAGTGTGTGGTCCTTGATGGTGGCCCCCTTGCTGTCCAAAATGATGACGGACTCGGGCGGAACTGTCGGGGCGAAAAATGGTAAGGGAATTAGTGACGAGACACAGAATTTCTCTAGGAAAGTGCACCCAAAGTTTTTCCCGGACCCACCTGACTGCATTCCTTTTTGGGCCGTAAGATGAAGGCCCGTACATTTACGTCGACATGTTGGACAAACTTTTAATTTTCGTGCAGCCAAATTTGCTTGTTTTGCTCTTGCCACTTGGCATTATTTTGACTGCTCTTTCAGACCGTTTATCCACTTGGCTATGTGTGTGTCCTAACCCTCCGATTATCCCCCATTTTGCTGGCATATTTGCAGGGGGCGATCCGCTCTCTACTAACCCTACTTCCCCTCCGCTCGCATTAGCAACAGCAAAAACTTTCCGAAACACCCCGGGAGTGGGGCCTAGGGGCAACTTTTAATCTAATATCTTCTTTAAAGTTTTTTCCATACAAAGTTCTGTAAATCCTGCGTTGGTTTTACGCTTCACATGTCACAGCCACACACACACACACACATTCCCCGTGCTCCAAGCCCCTTGGTTTTGTGTGGGGCATGTAGAACATGCTCAAGGAGTTGGTAAAACACAGCCGCCACGCCCTGTCTCGTGCCCCACGTTTACGCTTCATCTGGCAGCAGAAGCAGCAGCAGCCACTATTTACCAAACAATATTCGACCATTCGGTCCATGGCCCTCTCCGTTCTTCTGCTCTCTTTTGGCTATATATCTCGTCGACTAAACGCCTTTGGAAACGCATATAAATTTTAATGGTAAATTGCAAGCCACAGCCACTGCCACTGCCTCAGTGCACAGGTGGCTCCCGCATTCCTGGAGAAAAACACAAGGAATGAAATTGCAATTGGCGAAGGCTCCTCATAGAAGGGGATTATCCAAAGAAGAAAGAGGGCTAAAGAGAGCAGAGCTACCGAGGCATGGGATACCCCTGCGATGGGAATAGTTAATATGTATAATAATTGGAAATACGAAAGTTATAGCCACAAAAATGGGATTTTCGAGTAAGGGTTTTTGGGTAAGGGTAGTTTTGCTAAAGTATTTTCACTACTTTCATCATAAAATTTCATTCTAAATTTCTTAGTAGAAGTTAAGTGGTTAAAGGGGCTAAGAAACAGTACCGATTTGAAGATTCTGTGCTCTAAATTTCTACTCTTTTTCTGCGCCCAATTCCCAACGAATCAATTCCTTGAGAGACAGAGAGAAGGAGCTCAAAAAATAGGGAAAAATCCATTGAAATGCCAACAAAAATTCAATTCAAAACTTGTCCCTTCTCTGCGCTCTCTCTTTGGCCAGCTTTAACCCTCTGGAAGCTGCAACTTTTGGCCAAGTTTGCACTTTAAAAGCTGTTTTCAGAGCCCCCTCCCATAGGGGATTGGAGGGTAGAGGAAAAGTTGGCAGCCCGAGCATACAGTTGGCATCTTCTTCTGTAACTAATGTGTTTGTCCAAGAGCTGAGTGGTGGCTGCGGTTGGCCCAAGGGTCGCTGGCCACAGGACATGTCGCTGCACAAATTAGCTGCTCACTTATGCTGCAGGCCCTGCCCCGCCTACCCCTGCAACATGGAGAGTACGTGCATCTCAATACTGTACTTACTTATGACTGTTAAATTCACTTTGGAGTTACGCGTCGGACTCTTCTGGAAGTCTACGCGGCACCGGTATTCGCCCGTATCGTCCTCCGTTGTTGACTTGATGCTCAGCGTGCCGGCACGGCCTGTCACGTTAAAGGACAGCCGTTCCCGATACGTTTCGTCTGACCAGTGGGTGCCCCGGTCAAAGTTCGAGTCCCTTGTATCCACACTGGAAAAAAAAGGAAAATGGAAGCAAAAGCGTCAGAAAGAGTGAGAGAGAGAGAAAGAGATTTTAAATGGGATTTTTCAAATGAAAACAAAAGGTGGGGCCTGATGAAAGTTTTTCCCCTCGTAATTGGGTTCTGCAATGAATTAATAACCCCCCACCACCCCCTCCCTACCACTTCCGCACCTCCATTTAAATTTATTGTTTTTCGCTTGAATTTTCCGATTATTGATTAACTTCCATTGATATTTGGAGAATTTCGCGTTGTAATGAGTTCATTTTGGTGGTCAATCAATGGTCTTAAAGTTTGGATGGCTATTTCTGGCTTGCTTTTTAAAAAGTTTCGAGCCAGAGAGAGAGAGAGAGACGAAAGAGTGCCTCGAGGGGGTAGTGCTATCGGCGAGTGGCGTGTGGCGGCAAGTGAGGCTCCTGATTTAGGTCAACATTTAGCCAAGTGGCCAAGTTAATTGGGTTTTAAAGCTGCCTCTCTCTCTCTCTCTTCACAGTCAACATATACTCGTAGTTAATTATGCAGCAATCGTTGTAATATTCAGCTCCATGAACCGGGGCAACAGTAATTTTAATCGAGGGATTTTACTGCCAGCTTAATCTAGATTTCGCCCACATGCAATTTATGAATTAATCATTGGAACGGCAATCAGATGGTTGCTAAAATTAGTCAATAATTTCTGCAAAGGGCCGCACTCCCCTAAGAATTCCACATAAATTCGCTTTTCACATGAGTAGATCTTAACTGCAGCTCTTTCCATCTATGTACATTGTACATATCAATGGCAGTTTTCTCCTGCTACCCTTCTCTATGGCCGTCTTTGCCACCTCTCTTTTTTCTCTGACAGCTTTTCCAATTGCTAGAGTCTGTGTTTTATTGCTTTTCAATTTTGATTTGTTCATGAACATATGGCGGGAACGACTCTTGAATCTTGATTCTTGCTGCTTGCGCAGGGTAGCTCTTGACTAGAGAAAGTGGCGAGGGGAGAAAGAAGAAAGGCGGAGGGCAGTGTTTCAGTGGCACATAATGAGGTTCTGGCCATCGCCTGTCCTGACGCTGGGGCAATAAAAAGTCAATGGCATTGACGGACTAGAATCGAGCTGAAAATTAAATGCTCCCCAAGTACAGAGCTCTGGCCGAATGTGGCCCGAAATAGTGGCTAGAGGATGGGAGGCGATTGCGATGGCTTTTCTGGAGTTTCTTTTATGATTAATTTACTTGCTGAGTGGTTTTTAATTACCAACAAGAGTTGGCCATTGCCGCGTATCGTTGTGCAACGCTAATTACTGCGAGACGAGTATTTTTGCTATAGTCATTTGCCTTGGAAGTCCGCCCATGAAGAGCGGACGACCCTGCCCTGCCCTTCCCTGCTCTGCCCTGCCCTAACCGAAAGTTCAATTAGTTTTAGCCGCCGCCTGGCAATCAGCTAATCAGCGCCCCACACACATGCCCCTTGCTGTCTTCTCTTCTCTGCTCTTGATGGCGGACAAATCCAATTAAAGTTTCACGCCTTTGATGTACTATGTAACTGGAAATGGAAATGGAACTAGAACGTGTGTATCTGTGAGATACTTGTACAAGAAGCCGAACATAATGTCAGACATGAATAATTGAAAAAGTTTTTGTGCTGTCGAAATGTAACCTTGGAGCAGCCACCCCCTGGCCACCCGTTTTCCAGGGAAAACTTTCATCAATTTCTGTGTGGCGGTCCTGGTCCAGCCTCTCTGTATAATTTTCTAGTTATGCTAATTTCCATGCCAGACGATGCATAGATGGGCGAACATTTCGGGAAAGAGTGGGGAACGTATGCCTTAATTAGCAGACATTAAATCAAAATGAAAATGAAAATGAAAAACCTGACATGTGCAGGTCCTTGCCTTGCCTCTCCTCTCCTATAATGTTGTCATTTTCTGCCTCATCTGTTGTGTATCTGTCTGTGTTTGCTGTATCTGTGTGTGTGTTTATGTGTGTCTGTCTGCTCTCGTATCTCGTATGTCTATCTGTCTGTGTCTGTGTGTATGGGCGTGTGCGTGTGCTTTTGTGAATTGAGTGGCGAGCGGGTTGAGTGCGTCAAAAGTTGTCTGTGGTAATCAATTTTGTTTATTTATGAACCCACCCCACACTCCCCACTGAATTCGTGTGTGTGTGTTTGTGTATCTCTGTGAAAATGTATTTGCGGTCAAAGTTCGGTGTGAGGCTACGGCCTGTAGTTGACACAAAAGCTTAAAGAAGAGGACTTAAAAACTCTTACGACTCACCTGTAAATGGGCGTCTTCAGGCCCACCTTGTACCAGATTACCAATGCCACACGATCCTCGTAAATGGGCGGCGTCACGTTGCAGGGAAGTAGGCCGACGGTGCCCATTATGGACTCGGAAAGAACGGGCGGACCTGCAACGCAAAAAGAGAGAAAACAGATGAGAAAAATGTTGAGCCAATGATGAAAGATGCTGTGACACAGACACACACAGAAAAAGTATGAACCGGAAGCGGAAGAAGCGGCAGCGGCGCACTCGGCGCGTAACAAATGATGTATAATTAGCCGAGGGCATTAGCACTTTGTTTTGCTACCCCGAGAGAGGAGGGAAAGCGGCGGCTACGATCTGCAGCTTTGGACCCACTAATAATACCATAAATAACAGAGGAAGAAGCGACTGAAAGGACACCAGAGAGAGAGCAGACGCAGACAGAGTCAGAGATAAAAGTGACGTAATGGGTGCGACGTCTTCATCGTCCTTCTGCCGGCGTCCTGCGTCTTGGCCGCGTCTTTACATTAAAGTGAAATTAGCGAGCAAATCCTTTTTCTATGCTAATTTCTTTTGGCTTTCAAGACGCGCGGATTGTTTTGGCCCCCGCCAAGATTCGTTTTTCTCGCTTTTTTCCTTCTTTTTTACTTCTTATATTCTTCTTCTGCCTTGCTTTTGCTCCATTTTTTTTGAGTTATGTCCTTTGGCTTTGGCTTATTTTCCGAGTCTTTGCTCTTAACAATTTCCTTCCCTTTCAGCTACGGCTGCGGCATTTATTTGTGTTATTTTTGGCCTGCACTTAAAATTCGTTTGCCTTTTCATTATTTTCGAGGCGGCCCTCAAAAATATTACAATGCAAGAGATCGAAAAGGGAGAGATAAGAAGAAAGATAGGGAAAGCGAGAAACAGAGAGAGATAGGGGTTGCTGTTTGAAGTTGACATTAATTTTGGGGCCTCTTCTGGGAGATGCCTTTTGTTGAGTGGAAAGGAATTTCTATATAGAATATTGTGCATACACTTTACAAGGGATACCATATGGATACCATAAGGACATGTCCAGCCGTTTTAGGCACAGAAATTACAAAATTTTCTCAAATATATGAAAAATTCAAAATTCAATAGAAAATCCACCTATTACCGTTCCTAGAGGGTATCCCCATTCGATCCTCAAATCCCTCCCTTTAAATCCAATTTTAATTTAAATTTTATAAGATTTTTGCGCTGGACTCTCAGACTGTCTTAATTTTGTGCTTTCGAAAAGTTTTCGAACCCTTTTTCGGGACATTGGCAGTCCCTCGTCACAGAGTTTTCCATCCGTTGCGTGGGGTGTTTGTATCTGTATCTGTGACTTATTCAAATTTAGTTGTCGACTAATTTGCATTTTGCGTGGGAGAAAAACAGAGGGAAAACAAAGTTATTAAAATCCATTGGCAGCAGCCGCAGACGGCGGCAGCAGTTCCTCAACTCAATTACATGGCTCATACGCAGCGGTGTCCCAGTCGATAGAAAATTCGATGCGCTGCGGCATGGACTCGTGGACTGCTAAGTCGTGAAGTTGGGCAAGCGATCCCCGATAATGCAATGCATAATTTATAATGATAATAAATGGTTTTTCCTGGCTCCCTGTCCATCGATTTTGCATAATAATAAGCCAAGTCAGACAAGGTGGGTGGGTAGTCCTCGTGGCTTATTTTCGTACCACATCCACATCCACGCGAAAGCCCAAAGAGTCGTTTAAAATGTCATGTTGTCTGTGCCGGAAATCGCCCGGGTAACCATTTTCTGTGTGTGCGGGCTGTGGGTCGGGTCCGGGTACGGGTCCGGATCCTGACTGCCGCCATGTTTCGATTTTCGCTCATTTCATATGCAAATATGTTCGATTTGCCATTAACTAGAGAACAGTAGGTACGCAGGACCACCGCAATAATAACAATGCTCCAATGCTGGAGGATGTGGGATGGAGAACACACATTCGCCTGCACTGCCACTGGCCCTGTCAGCAGGGAGGAACGCTCAGAAATTTACATTATCCTTGCGTCTCTCGTTAAACGAAATGCCAACATTAGCAAAACATTTAATTATAGCAATTAGCTAATTAGAGATTTCGCCCCACCACCACCCACCATTTTTGCCCCAAGGCCCGAACGTAAATTGTGTCCCCTCTCCCACTCTCTCCGATTAAACAGCAAAAATCAATCGGAAAATGCCCCATTTCGTGGGCCATTATGCTCCTGCATGATTTTCTGCTGAGGTTGGCAAATATTTTGTGGCTGTTTTTGGGGTGGGCTTTTGTATGCATTTTGTGTGGTTTCTGTTTCAGTTTGGGAGTTGAAGGAAAGGGTAAAATCGGTAGGGAATTTTTAGATTTCCAGGCAAGCTGTCTTTCAGGAATATTTAAGAGAAATCAAGAGAAGTTAAGAGAAATGCCATTGACATTAATTGCCACAACACGGCTGACATTAGGAGTGATGTTTTTCAGTGGCTGTCACATAAATGGGGCAGCAGCGCTTGCCACTCATTAGTTTGGCCAAAAACTGCACCCGTATTTTTGGGGGTGGTTGTCATTGCGATTCTGTTCGGGTTCATGTGTGCGTGCGTGTCTGCTGTGTGGCAAATTAATTGCACATAAAATTATAACGGAACGCACTTGAAACAAGCGACAGTCTTCCACCTTGCCACACACACAAACATTTGATGCCACTCACAGATGGCAGTCGGAGTCGGATGGCAAGCCAAAGGTCATAAAAACACCCAACAGTAACTGCCGAGTGCCTCCTTAGAGCCACGCCATTAATTAAAAGCAATGTGTTGATTCCATTTCTTATTCCTTGGGAGAAACCCTCGCTCCTCATTCCCTGCTCCACCCACTCTGCCAACAATTGGCATTTTGTTTTGACTTTTAGAGCATTTATAGCCAATTATTTTTATGGCCCAGAGGGTGGCCCCAGCTCTGGCTCTGTAAAAGGTGTCTGAATAAATGAACTCCAGGATCGATCCTTCGATGAATGTGACATGTATTACATTCGATTTATGCTTCGGGTATAAGTGGCTATTGAGTGGTTCTTAGAAGACGTTTCTTAATATATACTTTGTGATAGGAAACAGGAAGTGGAGAGTGAATTTCCTTTGAATTTTGTCCAATGAGGACAATATGAGTAATTAAATGTTGGAAAGCACTTGAAGATATTTTCTCCAAATAACACTACATCAATCCCATGATTATCATATAATACCTATAGCACAATTTACAGCCTTACGATGTGTTCTCAAATCACAAATCATTGGGGCATAAATGCAATTATTATTAATTATTTTCACAAAGTGATTCATTAAAAAAATATTGTTTTTTTGTGTGACAAATGTCCTGGAATATGTATCCATTCGCGGTTTCCTTTTAGTCCAACCACAATGCAACTGTGCAGCAGAGACAGGGATAGAAATAGATATGTTACTTGGGGACAAAAAAATATGACATTCTATGAGTGGATGTGGCCATAAATTAAATTGCTTTAATTAATTTTCTCATTAAACGTCATTAAATTCAATTTGTTTGAAAATCAGCGGGCAGGGTCAAAAGAAAATTTACCACAAAGCGGAATAAAATATAGTTTTTGCTATGAGGGAATCCCCCGTTTTTAAACAATACTTTAAAGATAAATTTAAAGAAACGAAACGGCCCAGAGGAGAGGAAAGGACAGGACTCTCTGGCACAAAATCTGGTAAAAATTATTATGCAAATTTGCTTTCATATTAGTGGCTTTTGCTCTGGCAGGCTCCACTGCCATCCTCCCTGTGTAAGATGGAAAAAAACGGAATCTGCGAATGGAGACATGGAGACATGGAGACATGGCAGCAGCCAGCGCCAGAACTTCACTTGACAACGGCAACATTTGCTGATTTGACAAAAATATGCACACAGAGCTAGAAGCGCACAGGATATGCCAGAGGAGAGGCAGAGAAATGGAATGACATTGCCGGAAACTCCACAGCCAAGAAATTGGCAGAGAAATTTAAATAAAAATCTTGTCAATATTGGCAGCAGATGCAGCAGCAGGGGCAGAGGGGTAGAACAGAGGAGTGGTGCAGTGTGGAGTGGAGTGGAAAGCGACCCCCTTTCCCCCCTTAAATATGAGTAACAAAAATGTTGTTTCAAATAAGTGCAAACATTTGCATAATTTGCTAAAATCATGGTGCCATCGAAATACAATCAGAATGAAATAATCTTTCGAAGCTATAGATACCTTTTAAAAATCATATTTTCAACAATAGATAAGTAGTTTTTGGGGGTTGGGGAGTGTAGAAACATATGCGAATGGGTTCTTTTCTGTACGATTACTTTGATAAAGGGGTTACTGAAAGACACATAAGGATCTAAGGATGAATGAAAAAGTATGAAATGCCATGGAGTGAGGTATTCATTCATTCAACGACCCCTCCGCTAATTGTTCTCAGCGTCAGCGGGGGAGAGGCAGAGAGATCATTAAAAACTGTAATCAAATAAAAATCAAATAAAAATTTCCAAATTCAAGCAAGCCCTGGAGGGCGTCCTGGATGGAGGTCTTTCAGTTACAATTAAATTAAATCTGGAAGCGGCAGGAGGTCCGTCTGGCAACTATTCATGTGTAAAAAATTCGAACAAAAGACTTTGCTGCTGCTCCTGCTTCTCCTGCTGCTCCTGCTCCTACTGGGGGCGACAATTACTGGCGACGGTCAAGAAGGCAGCACCACAGTCTTCGACTTCTTTTCTTTCAGTTTCTTGTTCCCTTTTCCGTTTTATGGCCATTTGCTTTATGTAATGCCAAGTGTTTTGGCCAGCCCACGGACGGCATAAAAGTAAAGGGCGACAGGAGCGTCGCACTTTTAATGTGCAATAAACTGTAACGATAATGATTATGCGTTGTAGATGGGGCCAAGGAACAACCAAACCAAACGAGGGATAGGCCTCGGTGCTTCTGTTGCAGCAACACCCGTCAATCGGGGGCATAAGTTGGCTTTAATGCGCACCCAAGTGGCAATTATTGAAAGTGCTACAGTCCGATTCCAGAGTCCAGAGTCCGAGTCCGAGAGAAAGTGTACCAAGAAATCGTTTTGTTATCGGCCTCTGCTGTGCAAAATGAATTTTATATTTAATTTAATTTTGCCAAGCACTTGGATTACCATTTTCTAGGGGTTATAATTGGAGGCGACTGCATGAGTCCTTGCGCTCTTTATATTCGAGTTGTAAATCTAGTTGTAATCGAGGCATAAAACAACCCTTTCAACACACACACTTATTCCCATTTATTTCATTACAGCAACCCAAAGAACACAAAGCCCGAAGATGAAGATGGAGATGATGTCCGTAAGTATTTTCCATTTTCCATTTAACTACGAGTCAAATAACTGATTCTCTTACATCCATGGGAGACATGGCCCAACTGCTGCTGTGTCCTGTATCCCACATCCTGTTCTAGCCAGCCTGTCTACCCTTTTGGCCACATAAAAATGCAGTAAAGTCGGTAGCCGACTGACTGACAGACTACCAAAACTTTCACTTCCTGTGCGGAAGCCTCTTTTCAAAGGGGAAAAGATTCTTAACTGCCAAATTTTAGTGGCCATTGTGTGTGTATATGTGTGTGTGGCATGTGGCGTGTGGTGTACCCTCTGCGCATTTACATTATGCCTGCCACACAGTCGATAAGTATCTGAGGGATACAGTGGGATAGGATACTCGCTTTCTGGATATCTCTTGCATTTTATGGCCCAGAGGAAACACTCTGCTGGAATCAGGTGGATAAAATACACACAGGCCCACACACACGCCCACATGGGAGACCAAGTATCTTTAATGCAGAAATCAAGTCACTCGAAGAGCACTTTTTCTATAAACATTTTCATTTTATAGATACTTAAAAGGGCTGGGCCGTCGGCGCCGCCTCGGCCTCGCCAGCATTTGGAGAGTAGCTTTTATGCGGGCGGGACCTTGTCCCTACCTTTACCTCTCTCTCTCTCTCTCTCTCTCTCTCCCGCTCTTTTAGCCCTTCTACCCGTTTTGGCCATTATGCTGGGTCTCTTTGTGCCAGTCTGTGATTTTAGCAAGCCTTCGAAAATTGTTGCATAAGGAAGGAAAAAGGGCTGCCAACACGTTGCGTTTATCTGTATCTGTATCCACACGAGTATCAGGTGGAACATGTGTGTGTGTGTGGGTGTGTGAGTGTGTGCGTGGAGAGTTCATTGAAGCCATGACCGTTTACGTTTCGCTTTTTTATCTGTAAATGGCATCCGGCTAATGCGCTGCTGACTCGAACAATGTCCCCCCTACTATCTTTCTATCACTATTACAGGAGGAAATCTCCATGTAAACGCATGAATTTAAGCTGCCACCAAGTGAGAGAGAGCCAAAAGTCAAAAGATAATTTTATTATAAGAGCAAAAGACTGGACTGGTGTAATATTATGAAAGAATAAACAAATTACATGAAGAAATTAATCTGTTTCTGCTTCTTTTTTTGTTTTAGTCAGAGGAAAGCAGGAACAGAAGGAAAACCAAAGCGAATTTTCTCTTAATTGCTGCACAAGGAATTTCAAAATGAAATTTTCATTTCAAAAGTATCTTATTTTATTTTATAATTCTTCATTTCATGGAATAGAGATACCCTCGACCCAAGGAACCTGAAGCAGTCATCAAATCCGCATAAAGAGTATCCCCTAGTCGAAAGATGAGACCTGTATTTCCGTTCCTTTTTTTATTCGGATATAATTTGTTGTGCACGCGGAGTTTTTTTCGCCAGTAAATATTCTCGCATTTTGCTTTCCATTGATGTGATGGCTGCTGATGCTTTTCTTTTCTTCGCTCTGTTTTCTCTGTTTTCCGGGTCGCACAACCCGCGGCTGTTGTTTCTGGTTCGTATATATTTCGTGATGGCATTAGAAATTAATGAAATCAATTCTGGCCAAAAACAAAAGATGGATGGGCGGGTATGGGCGGGTGCGGGATCCACAGATGCGTAGGGCATGAAATTAGAATTGGAGCATAGCAAAAATGATGCCCCCGAAGGCGTTTGTTTTACGCGAATGTGTATTGATTGGATTTTGATTGATCATAGGCTCTCGGTTTATGATTCTGTTTCCCGATTCTGAGAACTTCAGGGATACGATACTCTCTGCGCGTATGTGGGATTTGCCTTTTAATTGGCGAATTGTCTAAATACTTTCGTTGGAAAACCATTCAGTTTGGGGCTTGGTTCCCTGCCATTGAATATGCCTCTGCCTTGGACAGAAAAAGGGTCGCCGACCGCATAAAATATGAAATGTCCGGCCATTGAAAGGGGCAATCCGCATAGCATCGCATCGCTTCGCATATTTTTCCATGCACACAAAAAACAATTTGCTTTGATTTATGCGCTCGTAAAAAACAAATAAAATTTACATGCTCTCTCCCATATACATACACATAAAAGGAGTACTGGGCGACCGCTGTGCAAACATACTCGTATCTACATATATCCCCGTACATCTCTCTTTCGTCTGTGTATCGTACATAATATACCCGTAATATAATATTTTCCTAGCTAATATATTAAAAAATACGAAGCCTGAAAGTGCGCACCGAAGTCCTTGCTGCAGCATAAAAAACATCCTTTCTGCTGCTGCTCTCGGGGTAAAACAAACACAAATACAACAGGAAAGGAGCGTAATGTGTGCGTAATGTATGGCAAATATGTGCTCCCCACACACACATACACACACACACACTCAGACACACACTTACATAACTGAAGACCCCATAAATATTTCATCAAATATGTGTTGTGCCCCATTTATGATGTGTTTGTTACACTGTCCGACCCATAAACATGCGAGAAACTGCGAGAGCATTTTCATGATGCTGATGCGACGCCTGTGTTGGCATGCAGCATTTATGAATGTACATATGTGTATATTCCCAGCCCTCCTCCTCACCCTCGAATCGAAGCTCTGTTTTTTTTATGGTATTCTAAAGCAGTGGGAAAGGTGCACTCGATATGATAGAGTGTATTGATATGGATTATTGCTGCAGTCTATAAATAGATCGAAACTACAAAGAGCTTATTGCTTTTTCGTAAAGTTTCTCACAGTTTTTCTGCCCTAAAATCTGATCAGAATGGTATTCATTATCGTTTCGAGGAAACAATTGGTCACAGGACACGAAACGTGCTCTTTCAACCAAACTCTATAAGATGGCAAGTCTTTCTGCAAAGATTATTCCCTAAAATTATAACATTTCGGAGCGTAAATTCCTTCTAAAGAAAAAAATAGCAAAATGTGATACAAACCTGTAGAAAAGTGTCTGCCCTTGCCTATCTTTTGCATTCATTTGTTGCCTTTTCACAAGTTTGTATTTCACACACCCGAGTTTTCACATTGTCAATAATAGCGCTGTACATGGGCGAATGGCTTAACGCCGATTAGTTAATGCCACACAATTCGATTTGGCCAGGTTAGCCAATAGGCATTAGCAATTATGGGACCATTGGCCAGCGGGTAGGTCTGTTGGGGTTACATCTGGTTACGATAGCAACCGCAGAAGCAAATTAGGCAGCAGTCGATGCCTTCTGAATGAAGGCGGTGCACGGTATGTGGATGCAGTTGTGGATGAATGGCTGATGATGAATGGCCGTCCAAACGTGTCCGAACGTGCGAGAGGGCCGATTACATTACAGGAGCACCCAGCCACCACCCCCGCCCCCTCCCCCGCCACCGGCCCCGCCCAATGGCTAATGAAGTTGCGCAAAACGATGATCGGCAGCTTAGAAGCGAAGCGCTAACCGCGCTTAGCTAGCACGTGTCGTGGCCAAGCAGCTTGTGGCTAATGCTGTAATGGGAAATATGGCTGTCCCTGCCCTTGCCCAAAGTGGAAACTCAATTAAATGGGGCACAGAGGCATGAGGTACCGGCGAGCACAAAAGCAGAAGCAGAAACAGACGTTCATAACGCTTCCCGTTTGAAGGATATTGGTGTGGAGATCGCCGTCATTGTGTGGAGGCCTTGGCGCCCACTTCCGCCGTATCATGCTCCAACGCCGCAGAACAAATGAAACGCTCTGTCATGTGTCACTGCAACTGTGGCAATGGCAATGGCATCGGCAATGCCAGTGGCAGTGGCAATGCCTGTGGCAGACGCAGCAGCTCTGAACAATCAGTAGGTACATGAACGCTGACGTCCCATTCCGCAGAGCTGCACAGAGCAGCGTTCGCCCCGGAGTCATTGTCATTAATTTAACAGTAGAGTCTGCTACTGCTGGCGGCCTGAAGGCAATAGCTTAGGAGCTGCCTTCGGGGGCCAACGACTGGGCCTGTTCCCGGTTCGTTCCTCTGGCAATGAGAGTGCAAAATAAGAACAACTTGTCTGCTGAATGGGAGATCCCTCGTCGGGGAGTGCAGACCTATGCTCACAATAATAGCATGGAGAGACCTTTGATATTTCCACTGCCGGATTCCCCAATTCATTCCACTGTGCTGGGGGCCCTGGGCAATGGTTCTGGGAAGGCGCAGGGTCTAAATTAAATAATTCCCACAACTGTTACACTGTTTCTCTGTTTTTGTGTGCAGACAATAATCCCCCTACACCCCAGCCACCGAGTCCCCACAGTCCCTGGTGTTTTTTGTGTGGAATAAGAGGAGCGAGGATACAGGACGCTTGAGGACTAGCGGATAGCAGAGACTCCTGATAAATGAGTCCCTAATATGAGCGCTGTTAATAAAAGTGGCAAATTAAACGTCAACCTCTGCTGCGACTCTGTGCCATTTGTTCTTGTTGGGGAGGGGATGGGAGGAAAGTTGTTTCATTCTGTGGATATTGCCAGGACCCTCTACTGATTGTTGCTGTTGGTTCAAGGGGTATATTGTCTTTGTACTGCTTTGGAAGATAGCAATAGATACAGCAAGTTAATTATGGATTCTTGTGGCATCTACAATTTTAAAAGAAATATAATTATCTTTCTATCTAACCGTATTTATCAGAATCGTATGATAAATCTATCACCTACTACAAATGTCTTCCCTTTTCTACAGATATTTCACCCTTTTAGGGTATCCATCAGTCGATTTTCCGACTGTTGAGCTATTTCTTGTTTAATGTCTATTTGTTTGCTTTTCAAATGCCTTTCGGGCCCAATGACAAAAGTTTCCACAACATACCCTCCTCTCTAGTCTCTCCTTCCACTTCTTTGTTGTTCCAAAAGGATGTGGAGTCTCTCATTATTTGTCGGACACGCCCTTGCAACACTATACTCGTGCAGACGGGTGGATAGAGGGGGCGGGCGGGTGGACTGTTGTTGCGGCTGGTTAGTTTATAGTTTGTCGCATGATTTTCCAGTTAAATTGCTTACAAAATCCTTTGACAGTGCACGGACCGACTTTTGAGTGAGGATTTTTAATGAGTTTTCTGTCCCCTAATAAGGACCTCCGAAAAAGGACAAGTCACCCCTGGGGGGCTGTTGAATATTTAATTATCCTTTCTACCCTGCCACTCCCCCTCTCTGCATGCAGGTATATGGAAAACAATAAAGAGCAAAAGCCAAATGCAATTAAGCGAAAATAAATGGTTCTATTATTTAGATAAACAATTATTACACACAAACGCACACAAATTCATTCATTGATTATCGATAATTTAGGCAATCGGATAAGCAAGGGGGAGGAAACAGGACTTCCGCTTAAGCCACAGCTGGACTGTTGGCTGACTCCTGGCTGCTGGTTGCTGCCTGAATAAACAACACACAACATGATGGGGTAAATGGTTGGGTGGCCCCGGAAAAACGAGAGGAAAAATCTATTAACGCCCGGATTATTAACGTCACACCATATGTAATTTATACGTTAATTATGCGGGAGTGTGTGTGTGGCCTCAAACTCTTTGGGTGCCATATTAATTATAATGGTTTGTTTGTTGTGGATGCTGCCACAGGGGGAGACTAGCAGCACATGCAAGCCTTGTGCCATTTGAGATATAAAATGAAAATGCACCACGGGCATGATACTCTCTCGCTCTCTCTTTTCCTGCAGCGATAACAGCCTTAAAACTAGAAAAGTAAAAGTAACAGCCTGGCGACATATTACGACTAATGTCGCCTCGCAGTCGTTGGAGGAAACTGAGCAAGCAACTCGAGAGCAAAACACGACAATGATGATGATTTTCCACCCAAGAAAACTAGAGAGGCAGGCGAGCAGTTGGGGAGGGGAAGTGGGGTGAGTGGGGCACTATGTGAGTATGCATAACTAAGACTGCAAATGATAAACTTGCGAAAAAGGGGCTGAAAGCTGCTGCTGCTGCTGATTCTGCTGCCTCCTAAGTGGAAAGTATGTCAAGCTCAGTGACACAATAAGAACACATATGACAGCAGGGATGCAGGAGGACGAAGAGGAGAGGGCAGGAGGCGGCACGAAATGATATGCCACGTGCAAATTATAAGCCTGCATGTGTCGTCTATCCACATCATGAGGCTCTTGTTCTGGTTCTCCTTCTGGTTCTTGGCGATTATCTAAGCTTACTCCCCGTACCATCGTCACCTCCCCCCATGTGGATATGGCTATATGCCTTTTCTTTTGGCATTGCGCATACGCCTGCTCCGCTGTTCCGCTGCTCGCCCACTAAATGCGTTTATTAATGCTTCTCCTTGGCCTAATTCGCAACACTTCTGCGTCTCCGTCTTCGTCGCTGTTGCCATCATTTACATGCATACATCATTTTGCATACATGATGTATGGCACACAGCGAGAGAAAAACAAAGGCAGCACCAAAGCAGAAACAAAGATAATAAGGGACTGGGGGGCGAAACAGATGGCCTTGCCAGGTAGCAGGCAGCCCGTGTGTGTCTCCGTGCCCCATAATAAAGACAAATGTTGAAGGAAACTTGTGCACAGGACACATAATTAACACAGACTGAGAGCAAAGAAAGGCAGCAAAGAAAATTGCTTTGAACTGTGTGAAAAAAGGAAAAGCAGCCCTGTACACATTCCACATACAAGAAAATGTTTAATTTTGCCCGTACTTTAAGAGGCAGTAGCGGGAAAGACTGAGCAGAAGGCAGGTCGAAGGAATCTCCTCTCTCATGGAGATGGAGTTTTAAGTGGCGGCTGATGGCTCGCTTGTTGCTTTTTCAGTTTTAATAGATCCCCGAAGATAAATCCCAGGACCCGCAAATCATGACCTGCCACACACACAAACACACACACATCTCCTTCAGAATGTTACAGGACCTCGGCTGCCATCACCGTTAATAGCCGTCCGTTGTCAGAGCACAACATTAATCAAATTTTCAAAACGAAAAATCCTCCAAGCAGACAATCAAAAAAGTTTCCACGGTCCGAACCAGACCCCAAAACTGCCTTATTTGTACCCTCGAGTGAATGGTATGATGATTCGCCGAAAAGTTCCATCTGACATGCATCCCACTGCTGAGCCTTCCATACCCGATGTAAAGGGGAAACCTATTAAACAAGGCAGATGGCATTTCCAGGGTATCAAGAGATTCGTTTCTGACCTAGCAGCCAGCCGCGTTTCTCCTTGTTTGCTTTCCTTTTCCGCTTTGCAACCCGCTGCTTGCTTGCTGCTCCGATAAGCCCATTTAGCAACGTTGTCATTTCTCTTGTTTCGTAACGTTGATTTCATTTTATTGTTGCCTGTCTGCCCCATGCCCCGTGCCATCCACATGCCCCATCCATTTGCTGGTGATGCTCCGCACGCCTGTCATAAATCTTGTTTTGAATGTCCTGCCAGCGTTGATAGCGACTGCGTTGGAGAGAGCGAACGAGCGGACAGGCCAAGAGCTAGTGCCTAAGTCAAGTCAGTCGAGCCATCGATTCCTATGTATGTGTATATATGTATGTATAAACCCTGTATATACTCTATGTATGTGTGTATTTATATGGCCACGGTAACACATTAAATTAGTACACTTGATCGAGCAAGAAATATTTATGGCAAAAAGAGAGCTCTTTCGCTGGCGCTGTCGCTCGCCAACCGAAACGGAGGCCCAGTTGATGCCCCGCCAGTTTCAAGGCCACGACGCGTCGTAAGGCCAGTGAGGCATATCAGACGATGGACCGCCACTGTGTGTAGCAGTTATAAATCTCGAACGCAAATTGACTGTGCAACGTTGCGACGCCTCTTCAAGTGAGGATAACGGCGCGGCGGCGACGGCGGCAAAGCAGGAATGGAGAGCCGTCGCCATTTTGTGTGCCCCAAACATTTTTAGGACCCTTTATACAGAACAGAACCCCATCGGCCATCCCTCTACAGAACGACCAGTCCTCAGCAGACCAGTCGACCAGTCGTCCTGTCTAGCCTCTTGTTTCGGTTATTGGCGTAGGAGATAGGCTTTTGATTGGCATTTTATGTTTGTTCATCGTTTGACTGCCGCTTTGACTTATGTTTCATTAATTTGTATCATTTGTATTGGGGTTAACAAGGGGTTCCCCCCACCCTCCGTCGTACCCGACCCCGACTCACCCCAGATGGGTCCTTCGATTGTAAAAAGGTTGTCCAGGGCTGCCCAGGGTTGCCCAAGGAATGTGAGGATGTGGAGTAGGGTTTCCTTTTGGTTATTACTGAGAGTGATAAAGGATGATAAGCATTTTCATAAGAAAATGAATGCTTGTGAGGCTTCACAAATCAAGTAAATTTCATACGCAAACGAAAAGAGATGTCTTCGAGGCATGGAATTGATTTAAATATTAAAATATTGAAAGGCAGATGGGTTTCGATTGGTTTCGGGAATGTTATGATGGCAAAATTATCAAGAATCATCTTTAGCTCTGACATCATTTTCATACCAAAGAACATTTGACTGGAACTTAGTTTCAGGAAAATATTCGAAACTCAATGCACTCCTGGAAGATTACTTGTTGAAAACCTCTAAAAAACGCTTGGTGAATATCATTTACATATGTACGTAAATTTATTAATGAACTTCTTCTCTTCATGATATTTCAAGGAAAACGAATGAATGAGATTAATTTAATAAACTTTTTCTGTACTATATTTTATATGGTATTTGTATACAACTGCCGACTCAGAAGCATATTTAAAAGGCCATCAAATAAGTATAAATATTCATATATATTCTCTGATTGGATTTTATTATTTGTAAAACTTTTCCGAGTACCATAATTCCTGTGTTGAATGCCACATTGAAGGAGCGGCCCATCTGCCACAGAAACGGATCTTAAATATTTGCCACACCTGTGCGCATAAAGTAGGGTGGAGGGAGACGAGTGTGTGTATCTCCAACATTTGCACAAAATCTGCAATAAATTTATTTCAGATGCTTTCTCTCGCTTAAATGTTCCAACGCCAGACAGCGAGAGTGCTGGAAAATCGAGAACAAGAGCTCTCTCCGTAAATCCATTTTATGAATTCGATGAATTTTGTTTTATATGAGAGTGGAATGGAATGTAAGGGGGGGAGGGGGGTTTTGTTTTGGCTCGTGAATATTTAAACAGCATCGGTGGAAAATGAATGAAACTTGCTCTGAATACCCATGCGAGGAGCCAGAGCCCACATAGTGCGAGAAGGCGACTGAAAGAAGGAGCCAGCGCGTTGCCTGTCATATGCAAACGAAATTAAAATGCACTACAACATCGTCCTCCTCGTCGTCGACGTCGTCGGGAACGGCAGAGAAAAAGTGCGCACGAATGCATAAATAAGTGGACGAGGGAGACAGCTGCGTAAAGTCCTTGGGACTCCATTGAATGGCACTCGAAACTATGCAACAAGAGCCTCCTCCACGGCAGAGGCGAGGCAGGCGAAAGTATTTATGCCAGAGAGTGAGAGTGCTCCAAGCAGAAGAGCGGCAAATGATTCGGGATACGGACTCTGATAGGTAGGTCAGGCACAGCAGAAACCTGCTACAGCATAGCAATGGGTATGAAGGTAGAGAAAACCTTAAGAATAGGAAGCAAATCCAGAGAAAAATTTAAGAACAGGCTCCAAAATGAAGAGGAAATCCCAAGAGCAGGGATCCAATGAAGAGACAAGACTTAGAACAGGCCCCAAATTAAGAGCCAACCAAAAGCGATGCCAAAAACATGGCCCTAATGCTTTAAATAAAGAGCCAACTTTATGAAGAGTCAGCCACAGGTACGGAAACAAAATGGAGCATTAGTTGTGAGATTGAAGGTCCATATGAAGACCCAAATCCAAGAGCGAGACCCTTTTCAGGTACGAGGTAAATGCCCCCAGAAAACTGCAATTGCAGGACGGAGATGGGGCCATCTCCCACAAGTATAAAGTGTTTCATATTGTTGTTTTTGATGCACTAAACTTTAACAACTAAAGTGCATTTACGAGGCCACTCCCCCCCCTCTGCAACTTCCTAAACATCCTCTTTCTGCCGTAAATGGGTCAAACACTTTGCTCCGCGTGGAAGCTGGAGAGAGCGAGTCTTGCCAGGCACGTAAATGGAAAGTGGATTCCTCTGCCAAAGTAAAGTGCATATGCCCACACACACACACGAGTCGCGACAATGCGTATACGTCACGTTGTACAAAGAAAATGGGTGGAAGGGAGCCGTGGAACCAGGTTCTAATGCAATCGGACCGAGCAAACAGCGAGTTTTCTGTTGCGGCTTGATGGAATTAACATACGGTGGTGCAACCAGAACAAGGAGCTGAAACAGAACCTGAATCTGTATCTGCTTGTACCTGGTAAAACCCTGTCCATTCCAGCATTCGCTGATGATTCGCTGAGCTAGCTTAGAATTAGCATTGCCCGCTGGCCCACACTGCTGTTCGCTGACTCGACAAGAAAAACAAGAGAACCAGAATCGACATTGCGACTAGAAGATACCCTTTAATTGAGAACTATTGAAGAACAAACAATGCAAATGGACACACATTGAAGTAGACAGATATGTATATTGATTTCACGACGAATGACGGGTTTTTTCTGTGTGTGAGATGCTTTTATTGTTGCCAGGAATTACAGGAAATCCCGACCTAATATACCCCAACTGTATACTCCATGGATTACCAAGTATTACAACATCGTCGACCGGATGTCGGCTCAACCTTTTCGTGTCGTGTTACTGTCGCCGTGTGGTTTTTAAATGTGTTTTTATTGATTTTGCCAAGCACCACATACGCCTTTGGCAGGCATTTTGCGTATACTCGTACACTCCGCCGCCTCCCTCCGCTCTCCTAACAGGGTTGCTGCCAAATTGAAAACTGCACGCCCCCGAAAAAATAAATTTACCAAAGCGAAGGATATACGTAGAAGAAAAAACCTGGCAATGTCCAGGATTCCTCTCTCGTTCGCTCTTTTTCCCATTCTTTGTGTGGGGGGGGCCCCGTGGGTTATTTGTTGAGTTTTGTAAAATTTATGCTTGGCAGCAAGTCAAAATGGGATTGGAGGAGCAGGCAGGACACCACTGCGGTCGAGAGCGAGTGGTAAAGTTTATGCCATGGCCCTGGGCCCTGGATTCTCCCTTCTTGGTGTCCCATATGGCAGGCACTGCAATTCCCATATAAATTTAATGCGCCAACAGGCAAAAGAAATGTGTCCTCCCTAGAGTATCCACGGGGAGTGGTGCGGGAGTCTATGGCTATGACTTAATGCAAGGGGCTACATAAAAATTGCATTAAGCGCAACGAGAATTATGCAAGACAGCGGCAGGAGAGGCGGGAGAGCTAGAGCCAGAGACTGGAGCAATCTATTTTCATGCCCAACGGCTGGGGCCAAGGCAAAGGAAAAAGAAAGGATCCATGGGGACATGAGGACATGGGCAAATGGTAGACTAAGTAGCTGGTAGGTTATCATCCAACAAAATAAGCTAATTTTACACATGATAGGCCTCTTGCCGACTCCTCCACAGCCACGAAGGCCACGAAGGCGGTTTGTTCAGCTGGAAATGGGGTTACGCTGCAGCACTGGGCCATCACTGATTCCACAGAATAAAAGGTTTGTGCGGAGGGATCATAATAAGTGTGCTCCTAATGCTAAGCCAACATCCAAGTTCTTCTTTCAAGTGGTTTTGGGGACACCACACAGCAGACAGGGCCTGGCCCCCCTTTTGACATTTATGCGGGCAAGTTTTCTTAAAGCGCTTCCCGTTGAGTGGACCTTTGGGTCAAGTTAATGGACTAGAAATGGCCAAAATGGACAGGATGGACAGCGGCTGAGCAACGGCAGAGGCAGGAATAGGTCCAAACAGAGTCCAGCAGCAACAGTCGGCAGAACACGCAGAAAAAGTGAACAGAAACAGAAAGGGATAAAACATTGTAACAGTGAATAATGCGCATAATAAAGTGTCCAAAACATTTGTTTTCCTTTTGGTCCGGCTTTTCCACTCCCTTTTCTTTGGTTTTTCCCGATTTCCCTTCTACCTTCTGTAGGGCCCCTTTTTTTTGGCAGAACTTTCCCAGAGAGCGAGGAGAGCGCCGTCACCCCCCAACCCCCACGAGAGTTTCAAATTGCTTTAAATTTGTTGTAATGGCGCTTTAAGTAGTTTTCTTTTTGCCTTGTTGATTTATGATCGCCGTCCTGTGGGGCTACTGGGGGCGGATAGAGGATAGAGGATGTGGGAGTGCTGCCGCCTTTTCCTCTTAATGGAAGTCACCAGATTTTCTTATGTGCAGCATATTTTGATAATGGCCCTAAAATGCGGCCATAAATCGCAGTGAAATGAGGCAGCCACATTGAGCATTTAAAGTGTAGTTTTCCCATCCCATCCCATTCCATCCCATCCCATCTGCAGTGGAAAGGAACATAGTTGAGTGACAATTATCGGGGCCGGCTCCAGCGTATTGTATTTCTCCACTGCTGCTCGGATGTGACCGGACTGTGGCCCCCAAAAGCCCATCTGCAAATATTGACAGACCAGAAAACGGGGTCACAGAACGAACGATGGATCTGCTCGCCTGGATTTAGATACATACTCGTATGCACTTATGTATGTACATATGTTTATATAGATAGACACAGTCGGTCGGGTGTCTAGTCAACTTCCGGAGCATAGAAATATAGAAATTAAATCCGCACGCGTAGGGGATGCCACTCGCCAACATAAACACTGCGGCGGCGGTGTATGTGTATGTAAGTGTTGGGGCGTGTGCGTGTATGTTTGGGCCACAAATAAATATTGCATAAAGCCAAACAGACGCACACAGATACAGAGGCAGACAACATCAACATAAAACATAAACAGACGCATTAGCAGCAAATCATTTAAATATGCGAAATCGCAGAGAGAGAGAGAGAGCGAGAGAGAGGAGGAGAAGAAGAGTGAGAAAGTGCGATAAAAGACTGAGTATGAAAGACCAACCAAGCAACCGGCTAACGGACATTATAAAAAGGCCAGCGGTAGATAAACGAGATAAGAGAGATCGAGCCACAGCCTTAGATACCCTGGAAAATATGGCAATTTCATATGAGAATTTGTATTTTTCTGGATTGTCTTTGGAAATAAATACTACTCTCCCTGGATAATTAAAAGTATTTAGTTACATATGTTCCAAACTGAGACAATAAATAAATACCCACTATTTCATAAGATCCAACCATCTAGTCGACTCCACAACACTCTCTGAAAGGGTAGATACAAACTAAATGCCCAACGAGCCAAATAACTGACTTACAAAACATTCTGAATACCCAGCGACGAGATAAACGGCCGGTCGGTCGGTCAGTAGGAAAAAGCATGAAAACCGAGGGGAAAAGCGAGGCAGCAGACATCGCTTGGGGCAGGCTCCTCCAGCCTGCGAGATTGTCTACAAAAACTATCTTGGGGGAAGGGTGTATGTGTATACCCC
The DNA here is from genome assembly GCF_003286085.1 of Drosophila persimilis. Taxonomy (NCBI): domain Eukaryota; kingdom Metazoa; phylum Arthropoda; class Insecta; order Diptera; family Drosophilidae; genus Drosophila; species Drosophila persimilis. Next base: position 13,979,451 of record NW_020825289.1, read on the forward strand.
ACAAATATGATGTCTAAATCAGTCCTCGCCTTCGCCATCGCCCTGCCGCAATATTGTGTATTAGATACACGTTTCAAGGACAGCAGCAGCAGGCAGTAGTGGCTACTGCCACCTTTTGACCACAACACAGTCTGAAGGAGGCATTCTTTTGACTTTGCAGCCCATTCCATGGCCTGGCTAATTACACCACATCCCCGTATAAAAACCCGTCTCGAAAAGTGGGTCCCTTTTGCGTGTTTTGTTGGGAAATGAATGCCATGCCCTCCCCGCCCCATGCCCCACCCCTACTGGCAGGCAGCTGTGCGAAATTCTTCAACTAAAATTGCAAAAGTTTTCCCCGACAATTGTGCCTGTGTGCGTGTCTCTGTGCGGACGAAAGTGTTTGTGTGCTTGTGTTTCTGGCTGTATTTGTGTGTGTGAAAAATGGCCAAATGGCAACTAATATGGCGCACATTAATTACGACAAAATGGCGCTAATGTCGTCAGTGCCTCACCCGAACACACACAAACACACACACGGACACTAAAGGCACGCACTTCCGTTTTGGACGGAAGAGGACGGACTTTCATTAGTATGCGTGTCGCAGCGTTTGTTTTTTTTAGGAGAATTTTGAAAGGAGGAGTGAAGAAGTGCAGAAGCTGTTCTTTTGGTAGAAAGTGCTGCTTGATGGAGTATGATTGAACTCTGCTTGCCTTTCCAAAAACTCAAAAAGAGAGTAACATTCCTTGATTGAATTGCATTTCCTTTCCTAAGCATTAGAGCGACTAGCAGTTGGATGATTTTTAATTGGAAATGCTTTAAAACTAGTTAAATATAACCAATAAATATCGAAAATATTTACTTGTTGACTCTCGGTTCCCTTTAAACCATATTTCCATGGAAACTTTTGTTCTTTCTTTTGAAAGCTGTTTTCCCACAGATTAAACGGTTAGACCGCAAGACACAGTAAATCTGAGGAAAATGGAAATAGCTTGCAGGAATTCCATTAATATATCCATTCTGATTGAAGCAGCATAAGCTCCCGCTACCGATGCGGATCCCCAAAGCAATTGTCTCCTCCATTGTCGTCCTGTGCCTTTGTCCAGAGTAGAGTTGACAGAACAGACAGACAGGTTGACAGGACTTTTTGTAGTGGCCGCCGGTGTTATTGCAGCATGATTGTCGGGGCAGCAGCAGAGAGCCTTTGTGTGGCTTCGCTTAGGTGTGAAAGGGCATATTGTGTGACCAGCGGCACGGCGGCACACACGTGGATGGGATAGGGCGCTTAAAGGGTGCCCTATTTGTGGGATGGCTCTGTACAAATATCCGCCCCGGAGTACGCGAGAATAACGAGTGCGTGTATGAGCTTGTATGTATGTATCTCCTTTGTGGTCTTTGTTGTGCGACTGGGCTGCTTTTTGCCTTTTGCCTTTAGACAAACAATGCACGTAGGCGGATGGCGATGGCGGAGCATAAATATCGCCGCTGGTTTCTGCCCCATGACCATGTATTTTATTTATATACGGGCTATGCAATATACTCGTATTCGGGGGGTATTGGTAGTCATTGCTTGGGCACCTCTTGAGAGTCGAACACGAGCTGGGCGCGACGATACGCGTATGGCTATCCCCGTCGGAAAAGGAGAGGAAAGAGCTGCAAGCACCATGACATAATATTTTCATCTTACTTTACGCCGACAATAAACCAGAGACATACACAATATCCCTTCAGAACGAGTATCACGCGGCAGATGACAATCAAACATAAAGTAGCCCTCAATTTTCTTTTGGGTATTCGTTTCTTTATCCCCAGTCATGCCCCACATTTGCATGTGGCAACAGTTGGAGCAACGACGGCATTGATTCCTTTGTGGCTCTTAGCTGTGGGTTGTTGCGTGGCAACATCCTTTGATGTGCCACAGAGCCCTGCCATGCCCTGCCTCTCGCTGACGGCATTCGAAAAAAATTCGAATTAAATCTTTTTTGGCAAGGCGGGATTTTCGGGTTATAAGATGGCATTTGGAGTTTAGGCGAAATTTAAAGGAATCATTAGGTGGAAACGAATCAATTAGATTCGCTCATTCTCTTTCTGTGCCACCCATAAGCGTCTGCGTCTGTTTCCCTGTGCGAGAACCGTTTTATCCTTGCCCTCACAACACTAAGGGAGCGGCTAAACGATAGAAAATCCGTAACATTCATTTAACCGTAACTCTAACGGGGACAACAAACGGGGGAAAAACCAACAAGCAAACAGAATACTCGCTGGGGAGCACTACTGAGAGCTGCTGCTGAGAGTGTGAGAGAGAGAGAGAGAGAGAGAGCAAAGGCTGAGAGGTTGCGTGCAGCACAAAGGAGAAAGAAGGCTAAAGAAAAGCCGCGTGCCACAGAGCACTGAGTCGCTCAGAGCTGCCTCTGAGCCGCACCTTGGGGAACTACAAAGGTCTCCAGCTCATTTCGGGCAGCATCACGAACTCTTTATCTCTCTCTCTCTCTCTCTCTCTCTCTGTCTGAAGTCTACATGTGTGGGGCATGCCCCAAAGTAGGCTACAAGTAACGGGAATCGCAGGGCAGTGCATGTGTGTGTCGGCTTTGACTGTTGCTTCAGTCGCGCCTTCTGCTTTTAGCGTCTGCCACAAACAACAACGCCTCTTGTTATGCGCGAGCTCACACACACACACACAACGCCGCTCCTCCCAGCCCTCAAACAATGCCACATCTTGAGGCAGCCAACATTTTGTACGACTTTAGAACGCTACTTTCACGCCAAATTTAATCTGAATGACATTTGAGGGCGAAACTACTTGCCAAACAAAGGAAGACCCGAGAAGCGGTCACCACGGCGTAACAGATTCCGACAGCATGGGGGTGGTGCACCGGCGCTCCTGGCTCCCTGACAGGCAGATGGGATACCTTAATTACCCTTGATTCGGGAGCATAACATCCATTTGTTGGATATCTACATAAATCAATCTTAAGAGTGCTTTAAAGCATTTAAGTTTAAAATGTAAAGTTTATTTTTGTAGTAGAGGAGGGTATTTTATACAAAGAGGTTCAAAATTGTTTTCCTCATATCTTTGCTCTTAAAGCGCAGCGATGTAATATCATTTACAGTCAAAGCCAAAAGCCATAGTAGCTTCGGCTGCCTACCTCCCTCCCCTGAAGCTTTTGCTTCTCAAATTAAAGCTTAGAGAGTAAAAAGAAAAAAAACAAAAGCTCATCCATACAGTAGCATACTGGAAGCGCAGAAAGTCGAAGTAGTTTGTTGTTCTCTCTCTCTCTCTCCCGTGCTCATCATTCTGCTTGTACGATCATGCTTCATGTGCGATCATTCCACGGCAATCTCAGAAACAGTAAGTTCGGACTGCTCTTTCGGGCATTGCATGTCAGAAAATACGAAACACTCGGGTGAAGAAGAATTAATAATAACCAACGGCACCTTACTATTTGGCGCAGATTCTATTGAATTTAATGTGAGTACATTTTCTTGGTTGAACCTATAATATAGATTGGTAATGCCCTATAGTTTGCAATCTGCTACATACAAACGTAAGACTTAAGTAGATACATATGTATGTATATGCATAGTATATCCATTCATGGACCATATGTATGTGTGGGAGAAACGCTTTGACCGATAAAAATCAAATTAAAAACGCAGCAGCATTAACAAAAGAAAAACGGCACAAAATTATAGAAAACCAGAAAAAGCGGCAGACAGCAGACCATTAAATCAAGCCACAAAGACCATAAACGGCGCAGATTTTGCCATACCCTTACCAAAACGGAGTTACTATGATATCATTATACATGTTTTCCATGGAGAAAAGTAAGCATTTTTGACAGAGGTTTTTATCTTTTTCTAAGCAAATCAGTGCTCATTTTCGACCGAACGCAGTCTTCTATCGCCACTCATACGAAAAATGATCCTCATGGAATGATATTATATATTATCTGCCATATCTCTACTGCATCCGTTAGGGTATCTAAAATGTCGGCCTCTGAAGACACTCCCTTTTGTTTCCCATTCACGATAAATGCACGGCCAAAAGGCTGGATGGAGGATGAGTGCTTTTGGCCACAGACAATTTTGCAATTTAAAATAAATAATTTGTATCTAAATGTGTGGGCTAGCACACACAAACACAGATGGGCCAGTCATTTTTGCATGTGTGTGGATGTAGATTGCATTTGGCAGATTAGGCCCCGCACACACACACGCCCCATGGAAAGGGCCTTCTGGTCGAACGTTGATAATGCGGGGCGGCGCATTCCCTTTGTCCCGTCTCTAATTTCGATTTGTGAAATTTATTTCTGATTGCAAATTAAACGAATAGAGAAATCGTGAAATTGAGTACATATGTATTTTTTGAGCATTTTATAAGGGTTTTAGGGCAAAGGTTGCCAGTGTTTAGGGTTAATTTTCTGGTCTCAAAGGAAACTTTCTGCAGAACGAAACTTCATTAAGCTTGCCACAGAAGCAAGGGCAACCAATTAGTAAAAGTGTCAACATATTGGCGGTTCATATTTCAAAAGGAATCGACTAACGAGGCTCTGATTGTCGGCTTTAACCACAGAAATATCCGCTGTGAAGCACTTACAACTTTAACATGTTAAAAATAAAGCTTATACCGTTGTTGTGGGACAGCCACTACACAAGTGCTCGCTGGGGTTTTGTAGGCTCTGAGCAGGGAACCGGACATGGACACGGGATTCCGGACACCGGACACCGGACACCGGACACCGGACACCGGACACCAAATGCAATTTGAGTCAACTCTTGTCGGGTTTCGCTTGCCTGAACAACAACACTGTGAGTGTGAGTGTGAGTGTGTGTGTGTATGTATGTTGGTGTGCGAAGGGCTGGAGGCACAAATTTTGAATGTGCCAGAGACCGCAGGAGAGGACAACCGACAACCGACGCAGCGATGTTGGGGCTTGTTGTCGTAAAAAGCCAAAAATGGGTTATATATTCTAGGCACAGACACAAAAGCTGCGTTGACAAGGGGCCGCCAGGCCACCTACGAAACAAGAGTTGAACTTTTGAGCCCCAGTCCTAGCCACAGTCACCCCTTTCTCCTCTCATCTCCCTGGCCTCTCTCCTTTAAAGACAACGAGGGCAACGAGTCGAGTCTCGTCTCTCCTGCTTCTGGGCTGCAAGAATTTACCAAAAATTACTGCAAAATTTACATAATTTTCAGTCAAGTTTTCTCCGAGCAACTGTATGAGTGCCGATTTGTGAGTGTGTTTGTGTGTATATGCAGGGGCTGTGGAAAATACTCATAAATAAATGAACATGGAGGGAAATGGCCAACATCCTAGAATGCAGTCAGTCCATGGCTCTCCCCCCACCCAGCTCTTTCTCTCTGTATTTCTATGTGACTCTGCTCTGGCCAAGTCAGTGGCCTTCCTCTCCTGACTGTAGGGGGGGGGGGTGGCATTTATGGGACGCGTTGAAACAGCACAAAATAACATGAAATAAATAATAACTTTTTCTGCTTTCGACTCTCCGTGTTTTTGCCCCCGAGAGTCCGGGAGTCGACTCTCGAGTTAATTAAAATTTAAAAGCCGCCGCCGCACTCGTGCGGCAATTGCACATCCAATTGCCATGTTCGGAGTCGCAACACAATGTTGCAGCAGCCGCAGTTGTGCGACTCTAACGGTTACTATAATGGTTAGTGGTACGCTGTCATAACCGTTGCTGCTACTGCTGCTGCTGCTGCTGCTGCAACTGTCATTGTTACTGTTACTGTTACTGTTACTGTTATGGTGTCGTCATTGGCAATGTCGAGTTGAATATGATATTGCGGGAGCAGGGAAATATCCTTTTGTTTCATTAGTAGTTCGCTCGAGAGCCGATCACAAAAAAATTCGCTTCAACAGTTCACCGCAATTTCATTAGTCGAATTTGGAATATAATTTCGTGTCACTTTTTCAATTGGAGCAATCTTTAAAGTATACAGTTCTTAGAAACTAGGCGATAGTTATGCTTTATCTTATGGAAAACGGACCTAGGACGAAGGACACATAGTAGATTTTTATTCTCGGGTATTCCATAGTCGATCACCATGCATTTCTTTCAAGAGAAAGAACCAACATGAAAAAAACCTGCGGAATTGTTTTTCCCACCAAAGAAAACAAATATTTCTACGTTAATGCGCGCGGCAGCTGTCATTGTTAACGGGAATATGTGGCATTCGTACGCGTAACGGGAATGGCGTAGAGCGGGGAGGGTGGGTGCGGCAAAGACAAAGCGCTCCAGCCCACTGACAGGTTAATAATCTCGACTCGATAATCGACAGTCCTCCAGGAGGACCCGTGGCCCCAGCCAAAGGACCCGACAGCAACAAAGGGCCGACAGCCGAGCGCAGTGACAGCTCCGATAACACGCATACTGGAACACAGAAGAAGAGTGTGTGTGTGTGTGTGTGTGAGAGCTTATTAACGTGCCGCAGACAGCAATTGGGGAATTCCTGGGAAAATGCTTTCCGCCTTATCTGTGCGATCTCTGCTCTACCCACCAGACCTCCTCTCTCTATCTCTCGCACACTCTTTGCAGCCGCTCTGCTGATTGGCAAATATTTCAATTATTTTTTCATTTCATTCAACGAAATGTGGCAGGCGGCGGCATAGCAATGAAACAAAATCCGACTCTGAATCAAAAAACAAAAAATAACAACAAAAAAAAAGAAATAAAAACCCCAAACAGAACAGAGCAGAACATTTATAAATCTCATCCAGCAAATACAAAGTAAAATGCTTCGTTATTTATGGACCTTTCCCTGTGCTTTTTTCCCCCGCCATATCTCTCACTCTCTCTCTCTCTCTCTCTCTCTCTCTCTCTCTCTGTCTCTCTCTCTAGTTTTCCTTTTGTTCGAAAATTGTCAGGCGAATGACACACATTTGTTGGGTGGCTTGGGGGAGTAGGGAGGAAAACGAGAGAGAGAGAGAGAGAGGGAGACGAGTGGTTAAAGTAGAAAAAATGCAAAATAAAATCATAAATTTATTAAAATGCAGCAGCGGCTACCAGTTTTCCCGCTTTTCCTCGCCACCCACCCGCTGTGAAAATATATTTTCATGTGTATGCGATGAAATCTACATGCAAATTTTTAAAAACTCAAACCAGAAACAGAAACACACACACACCTATGGAGGACAGAACACAGGGACGGAGCGGGACGGGCAGGACGTAGGGGGGTGGTGGTGTGGCGGTATATTTGACATATAGCCGCGTCGGTTTTACAACGTCATTTCTGGTTTTGTTGAAATATTAAAATGGATGACACACAGAAAATGCATATGCCCCTGCGACTTAAAAAAAATACCGTACGACGATTGCACAAGGGGCGGGCCTGTAGAGACAAAGAGAGAGATAAAGGGTGTGGGAAAGTACACACTTTTAGTGCTGACAAATATTTGCTTAATCGATTAACTATTTTTTGCAAAACGAACCATAATGAAGGGGCATTAATAATGCCTCCATACCATTGTTACGAGGGCGCATTAGGTGTTGCATGTTGAAATATTCATAGTCATAGATCGATAGAGCATAATGGAAGGCCCAAAATAATTGGTCTTTCTTGTATGGCATTTTAAAATAACTTCATTAAGTATTTGTATCAGCATTGTTAAATGGTACCTTATGGTTTTCTAATATGATGGCATCGGTTTAATGGGTAGACAGAGGTTGCAATATTCGCCGAGTAAATTCTGGGCATCCTTTTATTGATTTCACTTGAACTGCTTGAAGAATAAACCTTTTAGACCCATCTTACAGGTAAACAAAACCCCACTATACACACTGTATGTAGGAGATTGTCATATATCATTGTGTATCATCTTTCCCCAGTTGGCTGTGTAAATCGCCTTCAATCAAATAACTCTTCAAAAGTGCAGGCGAAACTTTATCCTTGGTCCAAGCATACTGAGGCAGGGAGAGGAGGACACAGGAGGAGAGTGTGTCTGCTCACTGGACGACCAGTGTTGAGAAAGTTCCACCAGTTACGCCTCCTATGTTTGGCTTTGATTTAACATTTTGTACGTTTACTTTACAGTTTAACTGGCGGAAAACGCACGCCACGCCCCCATCAGGCCTCCATCAGGCCCCCAACCAGCTCACATACTAGTTCAGTCCCTCAAGCCAATCCCCCATGTCCCTGCACAGTGCCTTGCCTCCCTTGGATGTCCTTGCCGCCTGCATTTTTCTACACTTTCACATTGGCAATTTCATTTGGCCCATGGGTCGACGTGGGAGTTCAAGCTGAAGTCGAAGCCGAAGCTGAAATCTACTTTTCCCTGTTTTCCTGTTTATACCCTACAAGAGGGAATGGCGATTGTGCAGAGATGTTTTAGTGCCACAGAAGGGATCGTTTCTGGCGCCAGAAGTATTACTGATTAGCCTCAATAGCTGTGGCATGTACATATTGTTCTATATTTGTAGGTAAAACTCTCCCGTTTTCTAAAGAATATTCTACCCATTGACAAGGTCCACACGTTTTAGGAAATGTTAATCAGAATCCCATAACTCTATCATATATACTAGACAATTACCTAGGGTATCTATACAGTTGGTCCATGGTGCAACCCTTTCTTTCTAGTTCCTTGTCCTGTATCCCCTGTGTGGCAGGCTACTCGACCGTGTTCTGTTCTGTTCTGTTCTGTTCGGTTCGGTTGTGGCATGGTCCAGAGTAGTGCGCGCGTAACTTGACTTCGACTTGGACTGTTAGTGGAACTCGAACTGGAAACTAGAGCCATGCCGCACAGATGAAGTTTCCACCCACTACACTGACGGCTCTTTCGCCTACATTTAGCCGGAACTGCTTCTCCTTCTTCTTCTCCTTGACAACTTTTTTGCTGTCGCCGCGTTGTTTTAGTTTCAGCTTTATTCTGGTCCTTTCTTTTTTCTCTTTATTTTTAGTAGTATTTTTTTTGAAGTGTAGTTGGTTTTAGTTGCTCCGCGATGTTTTTATTTTCTGCGCCCTCCCTCTGACACTCCCTCGCCGCCTCTCCGCGTCTCCCCCATACCTCTCTAGCTCTCGACACAAAGTTAAATGCTTCTATGTCGCTGTTGCGCAGCCGGGCGGCACAAATGCGAAATGGCTACAAACAATTTGAAGCAATAAAATAAAGAGAGCATATGAACACAAGGAGTTGGAGTGGGTGGAGTGGGAGGAAGGGAAGGGAAGGGAGACTACTACTACTCCCACTTGCACTGGCACTGCCACTGCCACTCCCACACCCACACCCACACCCACACCCACACCCACTTCAAGTGCAACCTCCTAAAGCACACAATATCTGGAGACTAAAAGCGAAATTGAATTGTAAAATTGTTATTGCGCTTTGAAGTGGGCGGGGGGGAGGGAGCAGTACGGGAAGACTCCCATGTACATATGTACATGTGGGCGTGGCCTTGGATGGAAAGTCGCGGTTGGCTTTCGTTTATGATTGCCATATCCTGCTCCGCTGCTGCTGCATTCTGCTCTTCCGCATTCAAAATCTCGTCCACAATGGCTTCACATGGAAAGCACTCTATTAATCAAATTTCAAAATGCCCGCGGGGATTCAAAGCGGAGCAAAAGGCAGTGGTATACCCTCGGGAGTACAACTACAAAGAAGGGGTGAAAGAATAGAACTATTGCTCTTATAAAACTACTCTTTGGCTTTCGAAATCCAAGATTTCATATAAGTTACAAAATCTGCACGAGTACAATATACCCGCGTGCACCCCAGGATATACCAGGATATAATTAACTTTCTGTTATGACTGCCCTCTCACTCGCTGGCTCTCTCTAGTCTAATTAGAAAAGTGCAAGGAATGTCGAGCAGATTGCAGCATATTCGAGAAATAACCCCACAATGGACCATAGAAGCATATAGAGAGAGGGAGAGAAAGAGAGAGCGGGAAATGTGGCATGCATGGACGGACTCCTGCTGCTGCTACATAAAAGCCTGCTACACTGTCCAGTCAAATTTTAATTTGGGTTTTTGTATGCAAATTACCCCGAAATGTTGTACAACAATTGGCAGAGACAGAGACAGAGACAGAGAGAGAGAATGAGATTTTCGGGGCACATTCTTTGCCGACAAATTGTTATGAATGTGCGAGTGGATGCCGCCCGGATGCACGGATGTGCGTTTGCCCTGGCTTCCTGTGAAGCAGCCAGGACCCTCTGACATGTGCACTTGCAGGTTACTCCCCACAGAGGCTGTGGCTGCACGTGGCATTCGGGCCCGTCCCTAAGCCTTTAAGGTTTCTCTTGGTCCCTATCCGTACCCTGTACGACTATCAGTGTGTGTGCTGCCAAGGACTCAACGTCTATGATTAGGCCTCAAGCACCAGGCTTTGCCACGGACTAATTGCCAGGTTTCTTGGCTTCCTTTGAGCCCCTGCAAGGGGATGTTCCAGGGTGCAAGCCACTCCTGAAACCTTGAATCAATATCTATTTATGTTTCATCGACAACCACACAAAAACGACTCCTTCTCGTTTATTTAGCATAAATATAAATTTATTGAAAAACTTTGCGCTGATTTGACTGCTTTTTTCCTTGTTTTTTCTCGGCTATCAGAAACTTTAAATGCAACACAAATATATTTTCCTGGGGGTAAACTTTTCCATGGATGCCGCTGCGGCTGCCGCTGCCGCTGCCACTATTGCTTCCGCGGCTGTTCCATCGCCTTGTATTTTATATGAAAACTTTTTTGTTTGTCAATTTTTTAATTTTGTTATAGCTCCCTTATGCCGAATGCCCTTCTGCGCACCGGGCACCATCTCAAGAGCATGTGTGCTGCCTTTTGGGCGGGTTCTGCGTAGTAGTTTCGGCCCTCTTTGGTGTGTGCTTAAAGTTGCTAAATATAAACTTCCGCCGGTTTGTTTGCACTTCGGGGAAAGAAAAATAAAACGAGTACTGAAATATGTTGCACCTTCAATTGAGGATAGCATAATCATGGGAGTGTCCTCAGTTAAGGGATTACGGAGGTTCCATTGTTGTGTTTTATAATTTTCTCAATAGCCGGAGGAAGAACCCATTTCAATGCTAATTGAAAGAAAAACGAAACAAATCCTTGTTAGAGAAAAACTTTTCTGTGGGCTGTGGCTTTTATTCCGACAATAAGTCAAAATATCTTTTGATTTAAAGCTGAAACATTGCTTAAGTATTAAGTATTAGTTATTTGGCTTTTCCCAGCTCATTTCCCCAACTTCCCTTGGATTTCTCAAAGATTTCTTGTCACTTCTTGACCCAAAGCTCAAATGTTTTCCACAATTCGACTTCTTTTGAGCAACAACAATAACAATTTAGGTATGCAAATCCAATCCTGCCACAAAAACAACAACAATAACAATTTGCAAGAAAAATCAAAAGATTAATGAAAAAGTTTTGCGAGAGATTTTGTGTGTTTTTTTTCTTCGTGTGAGATTTGGGCATGGAATTAAAGAGCACTTCCTCCTCCACTGTGTGGTCGGGATCTGGATCTCCTCTCTTTAGCATACAAAACGAGACGCAACGCACGAAAGGAGCGCTGACAGGAGAGGCCCCTGGGGCAGGTGGAAGGATAATGCAGAGGCCCAAAACAGAGGGAGGGCCCCAAGAAGCTGGGGACCAACAACTGCTTATTTATTTATTGTGCGGCCAACACTAAAATGTAACTAAAATCAGGGGCCCCGGCACTGTGTATCCTGCCAACACATGATGTCTACACATGTCGTTCTTCCAGAGATATGTACATCGCAACAAAATGAGGGTTTGGTTTGGCGGCGGGGGCGGGGTCGGGGTCGGAGGTGGGGCCCAGCACAACCGAGTTGACGTTGACGCCACTTTGATATATTATGCACGCTTGAGGCCGGCAACAAATAATCAAGTATCAAATTCCACACGGAATGCTAACGAAAGAGCAGAGAGACCCACACACGGAACAATTTTTTCGATGCCACAGCCAAATGGGGAGCGGAGCCCTTTGCCCAAGTCCTAAGCTGTCAGGCGCCACATAGGGGCAGAGACAGAGGCCGCAATTTCGGTTGTGGGGGCGGAGGGTGGTGGTTATGGTGGCATTCCGACAAAGACAAAGCCTTGCCTCATCTGCTTACTACCAGGTGGAAGGAAGGATGGATGGATGGATGTAAGCAGGAGCCCTGTCTGCGGTCTGAGTTTTTAGCGCGCGTATGTGGCAAATGAACAATCAGAAATGTTCGTAAACGAAGGCTGAAGGATGTAGGACACACATAGGGCAATGACAATCTGCTGGCAACCACATGGCAACATCTTTTGGCCCGAAAAACCCAGAAATAGCACCAGAGGCAGGGATAGGGAACAGTAGGGAATTCTAAGCCGATTAACAAAGCATAATAGTTGTCAGTCAGTCGGTCAGAGGAGCCCGACAATATAGCTGCTACTTCCAGGAAGAGGACAAAGTTGTTTGATTTTTCTATGAGCTGCTTGCCTCCTTGCCCATCCCCCTGGCATATGGCAGAGGCGACAACTTGCTGCAAAGAAATCGGCCCTAAAGCAGAAAGTATCTTTTATCCTGTGTGGCATTTACATGGAAAAGCCCATAAGTCAGATGTGCAGATTCGAGTGGAAAAGTGTTTTGTCATTTCTCTCTCTGGCCCAGCCCGTCCCTCCCCTTATTAGTGTTGGGCCTCTCGCCGCTAAGCTTTATTTGCTCATTAGTGTGTCTGTCTCTAGGTCTGATATCCAATTGGAGATATCATACCGAATCCCCTCGCGCAAGGAGCTTAACCTGTAAGCCAAAAACGAGTTCTTTCTTTCCCTCTCTCTCTCTCTCTGAGTTTTCTCTCTGTCTCTCTCTCACTCTCTCTCTCTCTCAGGGAACTGTCGGCAGTAATGAGTGCAAATAAATTTCAAGTAGGCTTAAAATTTTCCACTTTTTTGACCTGGAAATTGCCCGAACCGAACCTCTGGCCGCAGAGCTCCTTTTGCTCCTTAATATTCAATGTAACCGCAGAAATTCATATACAAAAATAACACGAGCGTTAAGAGGGGCAAAAAGTGCCATGAATAAAAGAGAGGCGGATAACCAGAGTGAAGAGAGGTGGAGAGTACACACAGAGAGAAAGATACATATACACAGCGAGAAAGGCAGGGCCAGCCGAAAAGTAAGTGAAATGAAATCTATTTAACATTTTCGGGTGGCAAAATATTCCTCCATTTTTCGTGTGTTGTTTTTGCTATCCTTGCTCATCCCCCTCCCGACGCACATAAAAAAAAACAACAAAATACAAAAATATAGAAATCACAAGGAGGACAGGACGGACGCCCACTGATGGCGCGCGCTGCCTTTTTGTGACGCACTCGAGGGCCCGATGATAAATGTCCCTCTGCAAAGCCATGAAATGAATGAAGTATGGCCACGCATTTCCAAATCGGCCCCAAGGCAAACAACGGCAAAGAAAAGCCACCAAAATGGGTCGAAAATGGGGGAAACAGGGGAAAAACAGGGAAAAAGTCACAGCAAATGGAGTGAGGCAGAGGTGGTTTCCTTTGAAGAAGAAACAGAAGTAGGCTACTCCATATCAGGCACAAGACACAGCGGACAGAGGACATGCAGAGAGCAGGGAGAGCAAAGCCCAAAGAAAAGCCAAAGAAAAGCAAGGAAAATCTTGACAAACTCAACGACCGAAGAGCACTGCTTGTCATTCAACGCGCTGTCAAGCGGCGGCTTCCTTGCTGCTGCTGCTGCTGCATCGGGATTTTTCAACGATTTTCGAGCCAACATTCGAGGCGAAAGTTTTTTCTGGACAACTGGACACGCACACACACAGACACAGACTCACACACATAAATATAAGGACATGCGATAGCAGAGGGGCGACTTTTGACCAGCCGAAAGTTGTTTTGGCTGTTTTTCTGTTCTGTTTTCTTTTTTTTTTTTGGGTTTTCCCTTCAAGTTGATGCTTGACTTTGGCTTGTCCCATCCATCCATTCCTCTGTACGGTTACTAAGCCGCTTCGATTTCTGCGCGTGTGTGTGTGAGTGTGTGGTGGCGTGGGGCGTGGCGAACGCATCTGTTGGCCTGGTCAATTTGGTGTGCAAATTGTTTGGGCTGTGCCTGGCTCAAACGTCAATAATATGTTGATAATCTGGCTAAAAAGAGGGGCTAAGAAGGGTGAGAATTGTGCACAAAAAGCGTGTTTTGGGCTAAAAGAAAACTTGTTCAACAACTTACCAGCCAAAAGCAAAAGTAAAGCTGTAAGAAAATTAGGAAAACAAATATTAAAGAAAGAAAATTTAAGTAAAATCAAAGGAGATATATTTGAAATGAAGAAGATGCACAGAAAATGCGAAAAAATGTATACTTAATATATAAATATACAAAAAGTATAAATAAATATAAATATTACAAAATTATAATAATATATTAATTATATTAATATATATTTTGTGTGCAAAATTATATTCTTCAGTAACTTAAAGGAATTGGTTTATTGTCAGGAGCGGGAAAACGGCTTTCTTTAAGGAGCCAAATGAACAATTCCCAAAAAACAGACTTCTACCAAGCAGCCACGCATTCGAGTGCGAAATACCGTTTTCCCGGAGAACTTTCTTCAGAATTGAATAAGAAAATCAGTGCAGTCGAGTGTGTGATGTACTCGTGTACCCTTTGCAAGACGAAACTTGTTCCGCAGAAGAACCAATTGCTTTGCTTAAAGTAACTCCAGCTACAACTCCTTTCCTGTCCCGTTGACGAGCCAACAAACTCCCTTGGCCAAAACAACTGACTCTCTCCCTCCTCTGCATGAAAGACAGATCTGGCGGTAAATCTGGCGTTAAATCGCCTTCAAAAACTTGAGATATGGACAGCCGAATCGAAGTTTACACTGTTTTCGGGGAGCTCAAACTTTACTCATCAGATATGCCTCTAAGTAAGTATTTATAAGGCTGTCTGATGCGGCTTTCGGTGCTCTCCTGCTATGGTGCAAATGGAAAACTTTGCTCGGCCACAGTGTTCCTGTATGTGTGGAGCGGCAAGCCAAACATAATTCCAAAGTTTTTGGCCAAAATGTTGAGTAGGTTGTTTTCATAGAAATGCGATAAATACTTTTTCAGCAGTCCACAGGCCGCTGAGCAGAGCAGAGTGGCAGCAGAGAACCGAAGGAAGTGGTCTACGGCTCTCTCTGCTTCTGCAGGAGGAGGCCTCCAGCGGAAGGCGTGTGCTGCAAAGTTGTTGCCTTGGAAAACATGGAAATGCCAAAGTAAAAAGTTTCTGATGGCGCAACAACGAAATTCAATTGAAAACATATAAAATCTAAATTTATGAAGTCCCTTATACCCTGGAATACCTCAGTCTCAGTCTCAGCCTTGCCTTCCTTTCTGTTCGGAAAACTTTTGACTGTGGTGCCAGGGATCCTGTGAAGTGAAACAATATGCAACCCCAGGCCGCAGGCGTTGGACCGCTGCATTGGCCTGGTCTGCTCTGTAAATGACGTTCCACAGGGCGTATGCGTGAGCGTATTTGTGATCCCCCAGATTGCTCATACGCCCTGTTAATTGAGACGAAATATGTGTGGGCAGGGGAGGGCAGGGCGCTTCGTAGATTACCGAAAACTTCTGGCCAGGCTAATGCAGTCTTCTCTGCTCTGCTCTGCTCTGCTCTGCTCTGCTCTGCTCATTGTTCCATCTTCTTGGCCAACTTTTTGGATACTTGGCAAAGTTTTGTTGCCCTTTTTTCATACTTGAACTTCGGCCTGTGCCACTTCCTCCCCCCCCCAGGGCTTATTTATTGGCCGAATTTTATTATTTGATGGCCAGTGGAAGAAAGTTTCTGACCAGCCTCGAGCCAGAACCATCGGGAGAGATTCGCAGTCGCAGTCGCAACCAACGAAATCGAAATCAATTTCGAATCCATAACAATTTTCGGCATAATTTCCGCACGCATAAAACCCTGAAAATTCCATTTACTCGATAATGCAACGACAAAGGACGCAGCACCGCTTTGTCGATCCGCAAAACCCAATTTCTTTACACACAATAAACTTTATGTTGATTGAATAAAAGTTGCGTCAGGGACACACACACACATGCCGCACACACGGCCTTAATGGCAGTCAAACTTTTCACTTTAAATTAAATTACTGAGCCACATACACACGCGAAAAGAAAGAGAGAACGAGAGAGAAAGAGTGGAGAGCACTGCGCATCGTGGGCAGGGGTGGAAGCAGCAGCCGCTAGGCACAATCAGTTTATGGGAAAAGCTAACGAAATCAGTGCCCCGTCTATATCAATATAAAGCAACGCTCAAATCGACCTGGAAACATAGATAGATATACTGGGAGGGATGGTTCTTTGTGCAACACTTACCGTTCTCCTCCTCGATGTTGCGTGTCATGGTCGTAGAGGAGCTGACACGGACACGTGTTGCTCCAGCCGCCGGGCCATTTAGCGTGGACAGGACGAGGCACACCAGCAGGCAGCAGCAGTGGCAGCAGAAGAGCGAGGCCTGGCCCATGATGGCCCTGCTCTCGATCTGTGTTCTGTGTGTGGTCTTTGCAGTCTCTGGAAGAGCTTTGACGTTGGCAGTGGCTCGGCTTTGGTGGGTCCTGGTCCAGGCTCGTGTACTGTGTCTCCTCTGCAGTTTCTCTGTGGCAACGCCTTTCTGCTTCTCTTCACACTTTTCTCTGCCCCGGAGACATTTTGCTGTAGCTGATTCTTTGGCGCGAATTTGGTTTACAACTTATTTATCGCAACTGCTGTGAAAGAAAGCGATAGTCAGAACAGAGGGAGAGATTGTTAGAGACAGACAGAGAGATAGATAGAGAGATAGATAGAGAGATAGAGGGTGAGAGCATAATGCAACATTTGTTGACATGTCAATAAATAAAGTAAAACGAAATGAAAAACCCGAAAATAAAACGAGAATTTCATTCCATTTTACAGATAATTGCAGTTTGTTGTCGCTGCTGTCGCTTCTGCCGCTGCTGAGGGAAATCCTATTGTGAGAAATTTATTTAATTGCCTCTATTTTTGGTTTTTGGCAAATTTGTAAGCAAATTCATTGCACTTTTCCCGCCCATTCGCCCATGCCACAACCATAACAGAGGGAAAATGTAATTTATGTGATTTTTGTACAATTTTATTGGGTTAATTTGTTTGTTTTCACTTTTGAATTTATGGCAATTGTAACGCACGTTATTTATGCGACTGAAATGTTCAATTTATGTAGTATTTTCAAACCCAATTATGGAAATAAATGCAACACGACACAAACCAATGCCTGACAAAATATAAGTGCAAGTTTCACGCGGATTAGGATTTAAAGCGTTGATTGAGGGAGAGTTAGGCGGAAACTTGATTTCGTACAGATAATTGATTGTGTGTCCCATGGATTGTCATGGTTTTTTAAACCATTCCTTTGCATTTCTACAGGTGTTCTATCAGAGGAAAAACTCTTTTTTTTTACTTTGTTTGAGCCACGTGACGAACCGAATCCGATAAAAACAAATGGAGACGGTAAGAAGGTCACTGCTTGGGCTATGAACAAAACCAGAAACAAATGAGTTCATCCATTTTGCATTGTTTCCTGACACGTTGAAAGGGTTGAGGCTTTTTTGCCAGCTTTGTTTTGAGTTTTATTCCTGATCGATGGATTAAACGCTGTTCCTAATCAGAAAATGTTGGGTAAATTTAACCAATCACCATCCCAACACACATGGCATACTGGCATCTCCGAAAGCTAATTAAAGGGCTCCTGGCGATGCCTGCTCGCACATTTTGACATCTACAAATCACAGGCCGTTTCCGCACACAGAAGCGTCACATCAGCGTCACGTACGCGTACACCTCAATATTTTAAAACATATTATGCTCCCGAGCATAGGGGCTTCTTTTAATTAAAGATTATTTATAACATCCACTAAGCGGAAAGCAGTGAGAAATCGGCATTTGGAATGCCGTCTGCGTACATATTTGTTATAATTTATGTGGCCCATATAAATGACTAACAACACACGCCACACGCCTCCTGGCGGGCTGGCAGGCTGGCAAACACGAAAGATGGAAGATGGTAATGCCAGGCTGCAGCGTGTAAAAGATGTGCCAAAGTATCCTCGTGCGCGTGTAGATCTTTAAAGAGCAAGGAGCTTGGTGAGTGTGGGGCAGGCCCAAGGAACGTGCCACCATCAAAGTTCAATATGACGACGACGCTGACGATGATGGTAGAATTGGGAATGGAAATGGACGTGGAGATAGGAGAGTGGGGAGGAGTGGTTATGGCTAACGAGTACGAATTTCTCTTTGGATTTTGCGTTGTTTTTCTTTTCCCTCGATGGCGTCTGGATTTTGCTTTTACTTTTGTGTAGCGTAGAAAAAAAAAGCTCAATAAACGATAAACAGGAAAACGGAAATCGGAAACTGTTTCTAGACTACGACTACACTGCCACCGCCACCGCCACCACCACCACATGACGTAGATTCGAGGAAGAGGCTGCGAGGTATCGACATGCTTTTATGATATATTGACTCGCTCCTGGCCCCCCTCCGATTTTTATCGAAGGACACATAGCTTTTAGCTCGCCGCACTACTAATTTTATTTGCGCCGAAACGTAACTAAAAGTTGTTGTGTTTTTATGTTTATTTTTTATAGTTTTTAAATGGAAGCCGCAGCCGTAAATAAAATTGTGGCACAGGTCGGAGCGGAGTTCATGCCCTACGCTTGAGCGAGTGGTTGAGTGGTCTAGTGCTTCGGCACTTAATCATCCTTTTCGAGTTCCGATTGTCGATTGGGGAGTGTGGAATGTCGTTAATAAATCCACTGGCCAATGGTTTTCAATTTCAATAAAGCAAAGCCCGTGGCGAGTGTCTGTAAATCGTTTGTAAATAAAAAAAATAAAATTCAATTTTATAATAAACACAAAAATATGCGGAGTGAAAACATTTGGATCTAATCTAAAAATCAATTCGAAAAATACTCGTCTGCATGTGTTTGCCACTGGCACTGCAAGTCCATGATTGAATCACGGGGAAATGGTGAAAGCTTTGATTGAAAAATATACCAAATAACTGTGTTGGAACGTGGAGATGATTAAATATACATTTCTGAGATTCTTCGTTGGAGCTTAAACTATTGGCAAATATAAAAAAAATTTGAGTAGCACTCCACTCTCACGAATCGGCTTTAATGTGTGGCAGCTCTCGAATCAACTTGAATGCAATCCAATCGAAGCAATTGGATAACAGCATCATTGTTCAAGTCGATTGTTCAACTTTAATTTAACGGCAATCAATGCCACACTTTTGAGTGTGTATGGCCCACAGAGGACTGGGTTTGAGTGGATGAGGCGTTTCGCATCCCTCCTGGGATCTTTAATGTGTCGCACACCCACCCACATACAGACAAAATCCATTTACTTTGCTGCCAAAACTTTGCAAATCAGTTTAGACTCTGGGAAAAAATATTGAACTTGTGTGCAGCCAATAAAATGTGACTCACATTAGCTAATGCCAGCCAGACTGTGTGCCCCACTGCGTATACGTAACCTGCTGCTGCCTGTACGTGTGGGACGGGAGGTCGGTGATTTTCTATGACGTGTGCGGGGGAGAAAGGCGAAGCTGCACATTGTGCCAGTTTTCGCCATTGAGGCATGCAACCAGCTCGACGATCGACATGCACTTCAATTTACAAACTTGCAAAGTCAGCAAATGTCTGTCTATCTGTTGGTGCATGTGTGTGTGTGTGAGTGTGTGTGTGGGATGTTTTCCGGCTGCAACTGCTGCAGCAAAGTGTGTCGACTCTTTTCCATTTCCGGCATGCAAGCCTCCCCACCCCCCACCAATCCATTCGCTTTCCTCTCGCTTTGCCTGAAGCTTGTGCTCTCGTACTCGTAATGTAATGAAGTGAAGTGTGTGTTTGCATTAAAATGCAATTTGAAGTGCAAAGAGTTACAATATTATTATGGCATGTCGAAGGGTGAAGCGCAGAAAACCGAAGAAAAAGGGTCCTTGAGGCGTTCAGAGCAGAGGTAACTCTCTCTCCTGCACCTGCACTCTCCTCTGGTTGCTGCTGCTTTTTTTACTGCGGTTTATGGCCGCTAAGTGAGCCTATAAAAAACGACATGCATGGCTGGTCATATGACTGCCTGGGGATGTTCAAGTACACTTTTATGAATACTAAAAAAATACTGCCAGAGTGAGACGCAAAGAGAGGGCGAGAGGGATGAGTGGGGCAGCAATCAGAGCGTTCCACACTTGGCGCCATCGTCATGCACACATCGTCATCATCCTGCCAGCTGTTAATACCCCGCTCTCTTCCAGTAGGATGCTAATTGTGTGGCATGTACCTAACCGTTGCATGGCATACTTTGCACTACTTTAAGGGGCATGCATGTGACACCGCTTAAAACTCTTATCACCCGAACGCAGACAGCTGCTGCCATGACCTTAAAAACACATCAGTTCTATTGCACATTTGTGCCTTTAATTCGTTGTTGCTCTTTTTTCTCAATTCCCCCAATAGTTTCGCTTTACTTGGCTGTATCCGATTTCATTTATAAATTGCTGTCGTTATTGTTCCAGAATTTCATAATTAATTAAAGCATCAACAGTGCATCAGCAGATGCGTTCCAAATAAGTTTGCTGGCCAGTTAAGCATATAAAGAGCCTAAGTGTGCGAAAACTGACCATTAATGAGGAATTTCCTATGATAATGGGATGCAGTGTGGAATAAAGCTATTCTGATGGTGAATGTTGCCCTAGGGTTCGGTTAAATGTTGAATTTCGATGGGATTTCAATGTGGTGTTGAAGTGGTGGTCCCGTCTTAATAAATCAATGGTGGTATTTTCGCTTGAACTTTTTCTCTTGCCCTTAAAATCTTACAAAACCGGAAGGATAAGTGATCTTAATTAAAGTAATTCGTATGTGAAGTTTAGAGGATCTTAAAAATGAGTATCAACTATAATAATATATAGCTTTAAGTAAAAAAGCAGTCGTATGTCCCTATATGGTTTATAGAGAGAAAGCATGTATTTAATAAGAGGTATGTTGTGCATGCTAAGCATTTAACCCATATTTAAAGCACATTTTCTATAAAATTATCGAATAATTTCGACAAAATATCTGTGCAAACGAGATGACCTTGTGCTCTAGTTGCCCCATCAATCGCCTGCTGGCACTTATCCCAATGTGAAAGCACACAATTCCAGCACAGCAATTTCCCCTTGAATTTAACTCGAATATCAAATAAATTTCCATTCAATTTGCATTCCTAATCTGATTATTCATCTCGCATTCATTCGCATTCACAGATTTTGCACCTCCTGCTGATGGCACACTATTGTATCTATGAGCCCAGCCTCCAGCCAAGCCCACCCCAGCCCCAGCCCCAGCTCCACCCCTTCATCTTAATCAGCTCCAATGCCCGCCTGCAGCTCAAGAGCATTCTCCAGCAGAAGAGGCCAGGCAGCCTTTTCGAGTGGCACATTCGACAGACAGTGTGTAATGAAATTACACGCACACTTCAGCAATTTAGCAATTTAAACAAATGTATATTCTCCTTGACAGAGAGAGGGTGGGGTTGGGGTTGGGGTGGCGGTAGTTGTGCTACGAGTAACATTTCCCATTAGTTGATAGTTCGTATTTCATTCGCCCCACTACCCCCAAGGCCAGGCCAAGCCCAGCGTCAGGGGCCAGCAATTTTGCACTTATGTTTGGAATGGCATGAAATATGATGGCATTTGCCACATGGGGCAGCAGCAGCAGTAGCAGCAGCAGCAGAAGAGGACGCTCGCTTGCATGACATGACACTGGAGAACAGTCACGAAAAATAGAATAATAGAAAATACCAACGCAAATGCTTAACAATAACAAATTTTGCGTGCAATTTGTATGACCAGAAGAGCAACAAAAGCATGCAAAAAACAATTCTAAAACCAAAACTAAAGTCTAGGCTATACGATCCGAGTGGTAGATACCCTGCACGGGCTAGCTTTGATTATAGAGAAGGGAACTCTCGCATCTGGGAGTTTTTTTTTTTTTTTAAAATCGCACATAATGATACTCAAACAGCTCCCCCAAGTATATATCTGCTTTATAGGATCATAAAATAATAGCACCTGAGAGGAGGGTATCAGAAGAGCAGCTAAGCATGGAAATCGTTTTATCTGCTTTGCCGGCTTTGCTCTCAAACACACAAAACCCTCAGATACTCGTGTTGTACGTATCTATGGAGCAACCTCCCGTCCCATCCCACACAGAGACGCAGAGTAATCCCAGCGACGCCACTCACAGATTCGTGCGCTTTTCAATCGCTGACCGCCGCTGCTGCTGCTGCTGCCGCTGATGTTGATGCTGGAAAATGACTTTCATTGAAACGCAGAAACGCAGAGGCAAAAGCGATTTGTAGTCAGTCGTCGGGGATCAACGCAGTGGGGGATCTTAAATGCTTTGATTTGCGGAATTGAGGTACGCTATGAGGCAACAGCAACAATGACAGCGACAACAAATTGCTTGTTGCAACAACAATTACAACAATTACAACAACGAAACAACGAAGAACTTTGCTTACATTACTAACAATTTGTGTATGAGAGCGCGCGACACTGACGCGACTAAAGGCGCACTTGAAACGCACTGGAAACGCACACGTTTCTGTTTTGGATTTTCTGGGGGTTCTCTACGAGGGCTGCGTTTTCCACATTTCCTTGCTACTTTTCACATATTTTCCGATCGGATCGGCTTAACCAATTTGTGAGGCTTTGATTTGTACAGATTTTGGGGGCATTCTCCGGCTGGATCTTTCTTTTGCAAAATGATTGCCACACGCCACACGCACAACCCGCGACCGATTCGCGACACAAGCTGATAAGGAAGTCCCGTTAGTTCCGACCGTACCCGCGGGATCGCAAACTCTCACTGAAACTGCGTTTATGGTACACACTGTGGCACGGACGGGCCCGAGAGCCGAGCATCGAACGACAGCCGCAGAGGCACAGAGCCACAGAGCATCACCCAAGCACGGATGCTGTGTGCCCCGAGTGGTGGCCCCCCAAAAGCCGAGCACACTCGTCGCCAATGAGCGAGACGAGACGAGACGTGACGAGGGCATGGCACGATGCGCTGGCATCACGAAACGGAGGCTGTGGACAACAGAGCTCTGTTAGCAGTGGTACCCTCAAAGTAGAGCGTTTTTATAGCAGGCTTTTGGGGATAGATTTCCGGTTAAGTATTGGTGTCCAAGGGATTGCCCTGCAGGTGCACCTTCTGATGGATCAAACCCTCAAAATTCGATCCCAAATCCAAAGGGCATATGAATTATAGACGAGCTGCAGCTCGAATTATGGCAAACGTCCAATCTTGTTTACATTTCAAATTAGCCTGCGGCATTCCGTGCTCTCTCTTGTACTCTCGGATGCTCTCGGCTTTTCGGAGAGAAAAATCTCCAGAAATCTCTCGCGTGGCTTTGGACTCTCTCTCTCTCTCTGTCTCTCTCGTGATGCTCTCATTTGCGCAGCTTGTACTAAAAATCAGCTGTTTGTGTTCTAAAATGTACATCTGCTCATGTCAGATGCACGGAATAACAATAATTTACTTGGGTGTGAATTTTGAGATGAGTGCCGATAAATTCCATAGAAATTCAGTATATTTATGAGTAAGGGCATATCCATTCATAATAATTTCGTTCACAAAATTTGTGGATAATCTGCCTTATTTGCCAGACCTTTGACTAGCAAATACTTTGTCATCCATCTACCTTCAATATAACATGTATCTCCCTTTAGTGTGGTTTAGCTTTGGCTTCCTTTCCCTATAGCACGTCAATCAAAAACCCACCTGTTGCATGGCGGATCCGTCAATCAATGCAGGTGCAACCATGCCATGTTATTAAAAAAGCCACGGGAAACTGACACAATCCAGAAAAGACTGGAAAAAATCGACAAATCATAAATGGAATCTTTTTCCCTTAGCTATGGAAATTGTTAATCCAACAAATAAATTGTTATTCGGATTAACAGACAGACTAACAGACACTCGGGTATCTCTCTACCGAAGTCCCTGTTACGGTTCTCTTAATAGCCTAACGTGCTCTTTCCGAAGAGAGTCCATTTCAAAAGTCCTGCCAAAAACTGTGCCGAAATAAACACTGAGACAATCGAGAGCTTTTTTTATGGCTGTGGCCAGGCAATGGCTGCTGTTAACTGCGACCCCCAAAACTAGGCCAAGTCGTAAGTCTGTGGGAGCGACAGAGCTCCCAGGAGGAGGACACGCCATTCCCCGTTCCCGGTGCCCCGTGACCCATGCCACACGGCATATCTCATATTCACTTCTGCTGCTGCTTCTGCTCTGCGCCTCGCTTTGACCCTCGGTTAAAGTCAATTTCCACTTGCACAAGTGTTGGTCAACTGTTTTTTATCAGCTCGTAAACATGGCGTACAAGTTCATTTCGGCGTTGAAAACGTGTACTGTACTCCACCTCGCACACTTCCCTACTCCGCGCTTCACGCCGGCGAGTGTGGCATGTGGCATGGCAGCTGTAAAACGGACTCCACTCCGTGTCTGCTGACATTTTTAATAGCAAACACAACACGCAACGACTTTTGCACATGAAATAATGCCCCTCGAAGTACTAAGTAGTCGAGAGAGTCCGAGCACCGAACACCAAACAGATGGATGCACCATGGGAGGAAATATTTGCATCTCAGACTGATAGAATGATTCGATAGCGCAGCATAAATACCAGAATCATTCTGAATCATACCAGAAGAATCTGAACCATCACAAAAGAATATCTCCTGCGGTCCAAGTTTATGATCTTTGAGGCTTTCAACAAATATCCAACACTCATGAAAAAATAGAAAAACATAGAAACCTAAGAACAGAACCACTAAGAACCACTGAGATGATCGAATGTGTGTCAAAGTTTCGATTAGGTGTTTCTCTGTGAATTCCCATAAATTGTTTTGAGTGCCTCAAAACGAATTTCTTCCACTGTTCGGCTTCATATTTTCCACTCATGTTGCTTTTTTGTTTGTAATGAAAGTGTTTTTTATGAAGTGCCCGCATCCTCTCACACGCACCCGCACACGCAGCAGCATGCGTATCCTGATCTTGTCCTGGCTGTGTGTCGGGGATTGCTGCTGCTCTAGCTTCAGGTCCTGCTGCTCCTCCTGCCTGGTCCTCGTTGTAGCCAGTGAAATATGACAAAAAGTATGCTACAGTTTCCCCATTTCCGCATGTTGTTGCTGCTGGCTTGTTTTTGTTAGCGCTTTAATGGCGAAATAGAAAAGAAAGTCAATGCCGAGGAGTCGCCGTCGCCTTCTTGTTAGTGTATCTACTCGTATGAGTGTGCGTGTTTGTGGGGGAGTGTGCAATAGCAATAAAAATATATTTCACAAACTGCTGGTCCCCCTCCATCTCGTCGGGATCCACATGTTTTCAACCCTTTTGAATAGGAATGGGGGGGCTTAGATTTTGCGCTTCCACTGAAACCCCGCCCCGTACCCGCTGTTAACCCTCTAACACTCACGCGTACTGCTTGCTATTGTGTGTAGCACACACACACACACACACACACACACAGAGACAAACAGAGGCATGCAAAACAAGTTTGCTACAACAAATTATTGGAAAACCCCGAAGTTTTCGCTTCCCCTCTGCTCGCATGAGAAAATATGACAATAAAAAAAAAAATACTCGAAGAAAGTAATGCAGTAATGCATCTTGCGACTTCGACATACCCTCTACTTCACTAAAGCCTTCTTTGCCACCTTCTCAATAGATATCCACGAAAGTCGGTGAATAGGGCAATAATATAATTTGGGTTTCTGGGAGACCACAGATGTTTTTCTAAAAATACAGTAATGGAAATGTAGCTAACGCTTCAAAAATCATCAAAAATAACTGTACAGATCATAACTTAACTCTAACACGTAATCTTCGAGATTGTTTAATTATTCTTTTTTTCTTATTCCATTATCCAGCCAATCACAAAAACTCTTGCTAAATAGATGGATGATAAGTACGTGGCAAATCAAGGCAACCAACATACCCTCTTAGCTGTACGAATACCTTGTATAAAAACCGTGGAAGCGAGTAAAAATCTCGTATAAAAAATACAAAACTTGCTCCAAACTTCAGCAAAAGCCAACAACAAGCATATAAAATGTGTTTTTGTCGCAGTTTTTTCTATAGGATATGCCCTCCTCCCCTATCCTATCCTTATAGCAGGGATATACACACGTATCTGTATCTGTTTCTGTGGCTATGGCTGGTGGAGTTATGCCACTAAAACACATTTTGCTTAACGCGCTTGAATCGCTTCTAGGACTGGTGTCCCCGCCCCTTCTCATTCCCCTTTCCTTCCTTCCGCTCTCTCTTGACTGGTGACTGGATTTCGGGAAATTCGGTGGGGGGGGGGTAGGGAAACTGGTGTGTTTCACAGCCATAACGATTTTCTTTTCAATTTGACTTTAGTGCGTATTTTGTTCTAATTTTATTGCACGTATTAAAATATTCTTGGCCCTGCAGCAGAAATCATTCCCATGCCCTCCCATTTCGAGGGCCTGTTAACACACAATTTTCTGTAGCACAAGCTCACTCCCAAATGTATACGCCCATAAACAGCAATAGAGGATGGATGGTGTGCGAGGGGGGGTGTGGAGGGGATTCCAATTTTGAAGTTCTGGTCGCATGATAATATATTTTTTATGATATTTATGGCTTTTGATAGCCTGGCTTTTGCTTAGCTGGCAGGCGATTTATATTTTTCGGCCAACTCTCTCTCTCTCTCCCTCTCTCTCTCTCTATGGAGAACGAGCCGCCCTTTGTTTTAGTTTTCCTTCCCCCTTCGATTCTTCCCCTTGCAATTTTTACGACTATTGTTGTTGCCTGCCATCGTTTGTGGCTGTTTATTGTTTGTGATATAGGAATAGATCCTGCATCCCAACCCATATGCGGTTGTGATATCTGTTGTCGTATCTGTTCTTTTTTTATGCCAACACACACACACACACACACACACACGTTTCGATGTCCGGAAATACCCTAATACACGGGTATTATGCAGATTTTTGGTGCCACTGAATGGCTTTCAAATATTTGCAATGCATAAAATACTTTCGAGTACAGGGGGATTTTCCATTTTGATCCACTTTTTATTCACATTTAATGCAATTCTAAAAAATAGTACGAGTACACGCCCTTGCGTCCCGCTCCAGCAGAGAGCAGTGCAAACAATGGAAGATAGAGGGAGAGAAAGAGAGTCCACTCCTGTGGAAATTATTTTTGGAATTTCCTCAAAATGTGGGCCAAAAATGTTTGTCTGCCACTTTGCCAAACACTTGTAGAAGCCAAGGAGGAACGTTGGAATGGACAAAAGGACGAACGGACTTCTGTTATGGCCTGCAATTAAAATTACGCTCCGAAACTGGACAACATTTGGACTTTAAGTCTTCCATTGAGGATCTTCGTTGAAATGTAACTCAAATTGTGTTTGCGGAACAATCTGGAGTCTGGGAACTAGAAGTACGAGTAAAAAACATTGAGCAAACCAGTTCAAGTGCAATGCCATTCGAATACAGGGCTCCCGCTCCATAGAGGCAATTGTTTAAGCAAATATTGTAAGGGTGTGGAGTCGTTGGAGGAGGATGTCCTTCGATTGGCGGTGGGGGTGGGTTCTGCATGCCGGGGGGGAGCCTGAGGCTGAGGTTGCTGCATGTTGCCATTCAGTTAATTATTGAGCCACGAGCACGTACATCTCCTTTGTATCTGTGTGTGTGTGTGTGTGTGGCTGTTGTAGCTGTTTGCTTCTGTCTGGCTCTGGGTTTAACTTAATTAGTGCTGCGATGCGCTGCATTTTGCGGTCTTCATTTAACGCAGCACCAGGGCCGGCCCCCAACAGGGCACCACCAGTGCTGCAGACCCAAACAGAACTGAAGAGCGAGGGCCAGAATCGCAGAATCGCACAGCCACACCGTAAGATTGCCACATCGCCAGGGGCATTGCTTTGGGTTAGGGGTTTTGGTTCTGTCGCTGTCCTCTGTCTCGTTCACTGTCTCACTGTCCGTTCGGCTACGTTGCAGCGGAGCCAAATTTAAAACTGCATGCCACTGTTTCACCCCCTCCACACGCCAACCCTCCCTAAGGGAAAGCGGGGGAACGGGTTCTGTATAGCCTCTCTCTGATGTAGTCAAACATTTCACGCTGTTTATTTGTTTGATACCCTCTGCAAAACGAGCTAAAGAAAGGTGTATATGCTTTGGGACTTTGCCTGTAGTGTTCCCTAGAGTTGCTTGAGAATTGCCTTAGTTTTTATTAGGTGCATTCCCTTTGAAAACGATCCCTACATATCGTATAACATACTTCTATGCGTTTCGATCATCAAAACACTTGATCATCTTCTCCATGCTTCCACTACCATTTCCAGGGTACTCCCATCGTCGCTTTTCGGCACCTCTTAGCCATAGATTTTGTCTTTAGTTTTTTGCCTATGTTGTTCCATGAGTTCTGTGTAGGACGGTGCTCCGTTCTGTGCTTGCATGTTGCACGTAATTTGCATTGTTGTTGCCTTTAATTGCTTAGTGTTAATTGCCGTAATTGCGGTAAACTAAACGCAGACCACGAGAGGGCAGGCGAGCAGAGAAAGAGCAGAGAAAGAAGAGAGTAACTACGGGCACGTAGACGCTGTGCTGCCGTCTCTACTGCTAGGGGCGGTGGTTTAATTAAGCTTTGGGGCCAGAGAACCTTGAAACCGAGCGCCCGAGGTCACTGTCCCAGTCCCTGGCAAAGCAGCAGCGCCAGGTGTCCGAGTAGGGGTCTCCTTGGTGCGACTTTTGCAGCTTTGTCAAACGATCGCCCTCCAATTTAGCTCAGGGCGATGTCATTCAATATGCCACTGGGGCTCACCCGAGAAGCGGCGATGGGGGACATGGGTGCGGCAATTGGAGGCGGATGGCGCTCGTTAAAGCCCATTAAAGGCCGAATGCCGGAGAGCGACTTTAAAATGTCATCGCAACGGCCACAACGACAGCCACAGCCACAGCCACGACCAAGACCACACCCCAATGCCTCGATACGCTCTATTACTCATCGCTGACGAAGGATACGGGCTCAAATGTCACAGGGCCCGGCCATAAATTCCGCCAGAAGCATAGCTGAAGGCCAATTATAGCCCAAACGGATATGCGTACATACATGTATCCTTTAGATATTCCACATACTTTTCCGTATTGAGATCTCTCACGGCAAGGCCTTTTCGTGTGTCATGTTTGGCTTAGGGAGAGGCACCTTTTGCGGATGGAATTGGTGGGCGTTAATTAATTAGGGAGGAGGCTGCTGCTGCTGCTGCCCCTCCGGAAGTAGCACTGGCTCTCCATTAATTAGCTGAGATACAGGCACCACCACCCCATAAATAGTGTCAGCTAAGCTCTGGGCTCTTATGCCGCCACGAACTTTAACATTCTTCAACCTTTTCGGAGAATTCCGTTACTCTCATTGGGATGTCAATGGGTTGTCCTGACCCTACCAAAGTACTGGTTGTTGCCAGCAAAAGTCAATACAAAAGCCAATTGATTGGAAAATGATGTGACTTGGTGAAAGAAGTTCCGTGCTCTTCCCTATTGGAAAAGTATGTAAATGTCATTCCTGCTCGACTCGGACTCGGACTCGGAATTAATGTCCGCTTGGGGGCCCATAAAAAGTGGACACTGGGGATATGGCGAATGTGGCGACTCCCCCAAAAGAAATTAACAGCGACAATCATCGACAGTCAGCTCGTGACGATGGCGACTCTAATGATTATGCATTAAGTTGTCATTAAAAAATTAACTTGATTACTCGTGACGTAAGCACAGAGGACATTGGCGACTCTCTCTAATGAATTGATAAATTGAATTAGAGAGCGAGTAGTAGTGGTAGTCCTTTCTGGGTATCCTGCGAGCTATTGATAGCAGCCACCGCCACCGCCGCCGCCGCCTCTGATGCGCTGTCAACGTGTCTGGTAATCAAATTACAAGTCAACCCCCGCTTCGGGTGTGGGCGGGTTCGGCCTTTGCTTCGGTTTGTGACGTGGCCAGACATAATGCATGATTGATGATTGACGGACAGAGTAGTGGCATTGGTGGTAGTATATCTGTATCAAGCGCTGAAAGTGCCCCACGGAATGGTAATTGGAATGCGGCTCCACTAATCATTAATCAGAAATGCTTAATTAAACCTCAGGCAAAGTACGGACTCGACGACTCCTACAAAGTGTTGACAAGCCATAAAAAGTGGGTCCCAAGTTACCGCCGCAAATAAAAATGACGAGACAAAAGCCGCTAAACGATTGGCTTGGCGTCAGTCCACAGTCAACAAAAACATCCCGCTTCCACACCTCTCCTCTCGGTCCACGGTCCGCGGTCCAGAGTCCTCACCTTCACCCGACCAGTCCCCTGCGCGATTTATAACATTTTCCATTTCAATTGTGGCTCCTGCGATGCTCGATGACTGCATTCGCGATTCGATTCGATTGATTTCATTCGCCTGCTCGTCGTTTGGCGGTTAGGGGGTTCGTTTTGGTAATAAAAATTCATTGCAATCGTTGTCGCTACCCTGGGAAATTTGTATACGGGTTGGATCTATGATATCAGAATCGACTTATGTAATTCAGGTGACATAGGCATACAAAATTTCAATCAACATATAAAAATTATAGTTTCTCGTTGTTTCTAAAACTATTTATTTCCATCTACCATATGGTCGAGTGTTCTGGAAGGGTATCCAATGTCTCGGTCGTCGAATCCAGTCATTCATTCATTTTTATTCATATGACTGAGGACTCTGTTACGTGTTTCCCTCTCTCCACTTTCCCGATTTGCTTTCTTTCTTTCATTCTTTTGTGGTTTTTTGGATTCAGATTTGTTGTCAAATCATTTTCCCCCAACTGTGTATCTGTGTGAGGCAATAAAACGTGTTTGGAGCGCTTGCAACTTCCGTTTCATTTGATTTCATTTCATTTTTGCCATAATATGCAGCAGCAGCAGCAGCAGCGTTGACATCGTCGCTCCGCTCTGTTCCCTCTCTGCCACTCTGTTGCATTTTTCATCATCGTCACTAGACGACACGCACACTTTTTGTGGCAACAATGCAAGCAACCGCAAGTGCCACTCCCCTGTTCCCCCCGAAACCTTGCTGCCCTTCGAAAACCATTCACTTTGCATGCATTTACGCTTATTTGAGCATAATAATTTTTGTTTATTGCCTACAAAAACTGCTCTTTGCAACTGCCGCTCTGCCTCTGCCACTACACACTTCTCTTGCAACTGCCACACAAAAATTGCAATGTGACGGACTCTTGTTGAAAAAGAGATCATCGAAAAAAAGAGCGGCTTAAATATTTAAGTGTTTGGGATTGTTGATGATGCGCTTTTTAATTGTTGCGAAATCAATTTTGCATATGGCCGCTTTATGTGTGTATTTCTGGGAGATTTATCGGCCCTGCCACATGCCACATGCCACATGCAGGGGCATGCTGCCACTCTTTAAATGCTTTCATTTTGTATCCATCCATGCATCATCCATATCCCATGCATATTTATATTTGCCCCCGTTTTTTCTTTGCCCAAATTCCCTCAAATTTCGATGTCGTTCAAGCGAATATTATGGATAAATGAACTGCCCAATGATTTAATGGAGAATTTAACGCCTCGAGTGGTAATGGACGGGTAATGGAAGCAATGGTATAGGAATCACGAGTTGAAAAGGACCTCGAGGGTTATAGGCAGGAACGACGCGAGCTCTCTATGATATCTGCACATCACTCATTATAGTCCTAGAAAATATTCACACTACTTAAAGACTTCTCCCTCTCCAAGTCTTAAGTTTCAGTAGCGAGAGGGAGAGAGTGATAGACGTCAAAGAGAGCCACTGGACCCTGGAGCCACTCGAATGTGTAATTTAGTTGAGTGTTTCCTACCCCCTCCTGCTTTCCCATAGTGTCTATCTGCTGCTGCTACAAAAGAAATATTAAAAATATGCAAATGCTGTCCTGTTCTTTATTGTTTATATGCCTATGCCCATGCCTAACCCTTTTCACCCAAAAAAAACTACACTACAATCTGAGACAGACCACTCGTCCGACCCCTCCGCTCCACTCCTCTAACCATTCGATTTGGGGACACACTCCATTTGGCAAATATAATAAACATTCAAAGGGGAAGGGGGTGGGAGGCCGCTGCCTTATGAAGATTGCTGCCATTTCCTACTGCGATTCGGGTTCAGATTCAGCATCAGATTCGTCTGCGTGGGTGGGCCACTTACAATGAATTTCTGTCTGGTCAAACGGAAAATGAATGTGTAAAATATTTTAATGCGGCCTTTGGCTTTTCCAAAAGAGAGAAAACCGAGCCTCCGAGGCTTCGATATATCTATTGTGGTTCTAGATGGTCCACTGATTCCTTCAAGTGCTACGTATTTTATTCTCAATCAAACAGAAACCGAAAATTAACAAATGGTGGCTGATATTTGATATTGAGCCGCGCTGTTCAAACAGAACTGTTTGCTCGACCAATAATCATCACATTTCCGCAAACAATCTTCCTCCGCCGCAGAACCATGAAAAATTCATGGGGGAGAACGCAACTCAAATATTCATAAACGATGAAAAAACGACAGATTAACACAAATATTGATACAGCGACCGAAAGACGAAAGGACCCTTGGTACGAGTACGAGTACTTCAGCCATCATCCAGACATCTCTTGTCCCTCGTTGACCCTCGTTTTGGCCCTCATTTTGGCCATTCGCAACGCGTTCTTTTGCTTTGTTTTGAATAATTCTCCATCAGATATGAAATATTAATGAGCGATTGCTTCGGTTCATGTGCGTATGGGCAATATCATTGAATATGCAGCTGGCCACCCAGGACCAGGACACTGGCAATGGAGAAAGACACACCCCGAAGGATAATCACTCTTGCAGATGAGTTCTAATGACCACATGGAGCGGATCCCCCCCTCTCGTGCTAGCCCTTGGAGTTGGTTAAAATTTTCAGCCCTGCAGCGTGGCATAAAATCTGCTGGGGTCTGCACAAAAAATCTTTCTGCTAGGCTGGATACCGCTGGCGTCTGTGTGTGTTCCTTGAGACAGGACTTGCCAGTGGCATATAAATTTAACTTTTAATGCGCTGCGTACGCGAATGTGTAAAAGATTATCTTTATTGGCCATTAATTCATATTTAAGCTGGTGCGGCAAAAGAAAAAGGCGCCATTTTCCTTCACTTTTTTCGGTCGTTTTTCGTTTTTCCTGCTTTTGTTTTTTTTGTGGAAAAACGTTTGTAAAACACTGGATTTGCGAAAGGATAAAATTATGCTTTGTAAAACAATTAAGTGGCATTAATTATTGCCAACCCCCACGTCCCACGCTCCCGAATGTTGTATGCCTCAGACTCAGACTTCAGCCCCCTCTGGACTATACGTAATTGCCTTTGGGGTTGCTGCTGTGGAGGGAGAGGGAGTCTTGTATTTATGAACTCCCCTTAATGGAAAGGATGTACAAGTAGTCGGGGGATTTGTCTAGATACTTTTTAAAGAGCGGAAGTGATTATTTGTGCGGTTTGTCGGTTAATTAGTAAGACAAATGGGGAAGCGATTTAGGATTAGGTTCCAGCTGAGGCTCTGCAGGTGGCAGGCGGATAAGGAGATACACTTGAGGGATGGATGGATGGACTCATTTGCAAATAGATACCTGAAAACAGATTTATGCTGAAAATAAGAACAGTGTTTCCGCCCAAACAAAAGTCGAAGGAATCTGTGCTTTTGCTCCGCTGCAGCTCGCAATCTGTCGCTGTCGCAAGCAGAATTTGAATACTCCTCTGGATTTCAATCGAACATCCTGCGATGCCCGAGGCAGAGCCACCGCCATTCTGTAGGACCCATAACAATATCAATATTCCATGCTTACGAGTACCTGAACCACTCATCTCGTCGACTCCACAACACCCGGACGACCCCCGGCCTCCGTTTTTCCACTTGCTGACAGCCAGAAAAACCCCTTTAGCAAATTTACAAATTTCCGCAATAAACCAAATAACCAAAGTGAATACAAAACATTCGCAGGAAGCATGGAAAACCCTCAAATCCTAGCAGCAACAAAAAGGGAAAAGGGAAAATGGAAAACTGCTGACATATGCAGCAGCAGAAGCAGGACGACGAGCAGCCACGGCTATTGGCAATTCGGAAAAGTTCCCTGCTCGATGACAGAGTTCCGAGTAGCAAATTTTCCCCCAAACTTTGAAGTGAGCAAACGCGACTTTCATTCTCTGTGCTGCTGCTGTCGCTTTTCCTTTGCCTTTCTCCATTTTCCTTTTCGTTTTCCACAACTTATTTGGGCTAGGTAGGGTGGTGGTGGGGGGGTTGGATTGGAAAGCAAGTCGAAACTCAAGTGAGCAGCAAAGTTCAAACACCTGACAGATAGAGGGGCCCCTGAGCTCCCTCCAACCATCAAGTGGCACGCCCCCTAACATGAGTCCTCTAATAGATAAAAAGCCAGCAGCCCACCGACGACTGCTCCCTCGCTGGCGTCTCCGTCTTCCTTTTGTTGCGGTAATGAAATTTATTAGATCATTATACGGACTCTGCCTCCGTTCGTTGTCATTACCTCAACCTCCACGATATCTGACTCCGCTGCTCTGCCTGCTCCACCCACCCTCTTCGCGCTCTCCTTTTGGATGCCTGAAATTTGTTGACGCTGATTATCATTTTCAAGTTCTGACTTTTCATTATGCGAGGAATACCCTCGCAAATGGAGCGTCTTGTGGCTATGACTGGCTTTTCGCAACGCAGACAGGAAACATGGTATCAAATGTATCTCACAGATAAAGATGTATCTTACAGATACTAATTTATCACACAGATACAAATGTATCTCAAAGAACATGACGAACAAGACTTTACACAGGTATATAAGAATGTATCTTATAGATACAAAACCCATGAATGGGTTACAGATACAAAAGTACTTAAATAGCGTTCGAAAAATCTGAAGGTTGTCACAGATATCTCACAGGGATAGTAACTTAGAGGTACAGCTCCTTCTCACAGATGAAAATTCTGGAAAATCAAAAGTTTATCCCAGATTCACACGTACATTTTTCAACGACAAAAAGATATAAAGATATAATTGTACGTGTATTTCAGTAAGGAACAAGAACTTGAAGGCCACTGGCAGCTTAAAGATGAAAATTTGTGCCAGAAATTATCTTTCTGATAATAAACTTGTGTGCTGAAGGAATTTGATCAAAATCTAATGTCGAACCGATGGATCTTTAAGGGTATCTAACGCCTCGGCACCCCGAAGGTGCATTTCCTGCTTGTTTTCAATTTGAGCGCACAGAACAACAAAAAATGGTTTGTTTTCCCTGGAAATGTTCTTTGTCCTACTTGTGTGTTTCCTTTCTCGCATCCCGCATCCTGCACCACAGCTTTCCCCATTTGCTTTCCCTCCCACTTGCAGTGCTTTTGCACACTTTGCGGTGTTCTTTATTGTCGGAGGGGGTGTGAGGGTGTGCGTCTGCCCTATTCAATGGCTTTGGCATAATTTAACTTAATTTTTGGCACAAAATTGTAATTTGCATTAAATTTATTGAGAAGGCGGCCGCTGTGTCTCCCCGCTACACACTCCACCAGCGTCTTTCCATCCCGTTTCGCCTTGAAGTTGGTTTACTCTCGAGTGCTGCCACTCTCGCACCATTCCCCCCCTTGAATTTTCGAGTATTTTCCATCTCAAGTTCAAGTTAATAGACTGCCAGGCACTTGAACTCATTTTCCTATTTTCTCATCGAATGCACCGTATGGAATTGCCTCCCGCAGTGGGAGGCCAAGGGAAATCTCTGTAAGGGGTGGGGCTGCATATGCGACAACTTTCAAATGAAATTGACAACCCTGTCAAGTAGATGTCTGGCCTTTGACTCCCCAACCTCATGGAAAATCGGCTACTCCCTGGTCCCGTCACACGCAGGCACACACAAAAATTAGTTGGGGGACTCCACTACGTACTCCGGAAGCGCTGTCTCCCAAAAGAAAAGTACGCAAAATCCACACAACAAACAGGCTGCTGGGGGCTGCTGGGGGCTGCTGGTAGGGGCTGTTGGTAGGGGGAGTCGTTACGGTGGAGTGCTGACAATTCCCGCGGGAATTCTCGCAGAAATTCGCTTAATAACTTTCCTAGCGATGAGTGGGCGGGGCCGTCAGGGGGCATACACCTGAAGGGAAGAACCGGGGACGGGAACGGGAATGGGGACTCAGACTCCGACTCTGCCGCCCTGCCAGACAGTAATTTGTTTTAACAGCGCCTTTTAAAGATATGTACAGCCTCCTGCTGCTGCTGTGGTGGGAACGAGAGTCGAGTCCTTGTCGTTGTGCTTGTTCTTGGTACCCTGAATGCCTACCTGCCTACCTGCCTGACTGCCTGCTGTGACCGTCTCTCCATAAATTACCCGCCACGCGGCGCTAATATGGCGCAACATCCATAGCATTTGCCACTTGCCGTCCCTCCTCCTCCCAAAAGATACTCCTGGACAAGGTGTCCGGCACGGACGGCCGTTCTGTTCCGTTCCGTACCGTTTTGGGGCTAATGCCACATTCAGTTTTCGACTGTTTACGCTGTTGCGCATACGACACGTGGACGGAGGCGGGGATGAAGATTAGTGGGAGTGGATGCCAAGAGGAGTATCTGCTACTAGGTGGTAGAGGATTAGGCAGCGGAGTGGAGTGGAGTGTAGATGCCACAAGTTGCGCTTGTTGCTTGTAGTGCGTCCAGCACTTTGAATGGACAGTGGAAGGGAAGGGAAGTCCCCATTCTTCGAACAGCTTAAATATTTATGGCCACAAAACGGACAGTGGGGAATGGAAAGGGAAAGGAGGCATCGTACATGTGTTGCATGTACCAGAGAGAATGCGATTTATTCAATGAAAAGAGCGCTGGAAGGTCAAAGAGGGAATGGGAATGAAACTTCAGAGAAAGAAAGAGATGTGGAGCAGGACTTCCCTTCCCTTTTCCTCCCTCCACTTTCCAGTAATGCCATAATTCAATCAGAAGTTAGTTTAATGCGTTTTCCGAAACCATCAAAGCGCCGACTCGATGTCGAATATCGTGAATCAACTACGAAATTGTTTGCCCCAATACCGCAGCCCCTGCCCCTGCGCCTGTCTGCCACCCGCACATCGCCAGAGGAGTCGAAGGGGAAAGCGGAAAATAAAAGCGAGAAAAATGTCAACCACCAAACGCCATAATAAAGCTCAAAATAAAATCAATTACGCTCGATTAAGTGAAATAGTTACATAAATTACAAATAACCAGAGCTTTTGGGGCAGGGACCCCACACAAAAAGAAAAAAATATATATATGAAACAAAGAAAATAAAGAAAGAAAATACGCAGAAAGAGAGAGGAGAGAGAGGGAGAGTCGCGTTGAGATAACTATTAACATTATACGAGTGTAGGGGAAAAGTAAGGAAAAAAATGCCCGATTATTTTCCGCAACATAAAACAAAAGACAACAAACAGGAAAGTAGGGAGAAGAGGCAGAAGGAGGAGTACTTTGTCTGCTGCTGCTTTGGAAAAATAATAAATAATACCATTTGATGCTCTCGAAAGCCAACAGCCCAAGCATTTAAAATACGGAATGGAATACTCTGTACATTTGCGCGCTTGTTCGTTTGTTAGATGGGTGGCGGGAGGTGGAGGTTGGCTGCGCTACAGCGCTACCCCTCCATTCTGCATCCCTTGTTTGCAACTTTACGCGCAATTAATCTAAAATAAATTCATTTATAATTTGACAACAAGACTTAGACAAAAAAAGCGTTAATTTAAAAGCTTTAAAATAATCAAATAGAAAAGCACAAGGCATTGGTGGGTTAAGGGTGGGGCTAGAGGGGCGCAGCGCGCGAGTAAATTCGATTGCCGAAGACAAATAAACGGCTGGAGCTGAAAGGAGAGCGTGGAATACAAAAGATGTCGATAAGCAGCAGTGGCAGTGGCAGTAGCAGCAGCAACAACAGAAGCTACAACAATAGCAGATATAATAACAATAGCACTAAAGTATCTAGCGAGTCGTCGTTGTCGGGGAGTCTCGTCGCGTGGCGCAAGCAGAGAGAGTTCAGGTTCAGTTCAAATTAAACGTAAAGCAATTGAAATCGAATGTCTGTCTATCGGCGGACAGCATTCCACCCGCCCCTCCTCGTCCCACCGCCACAGTGGAGTGCAGTCGGCCAAGGAAATGTTTTCATTGGTGGCACACGATTATTGTTGCTTTTGCTCTTGTCGCAAGACGACGGTGCCTCGTGTCCCGTGCCCGTAAATTATTATTTAATGACAGACCAAATTGAAAATAAATTCAAACCTAATAAGCGTTGAAATAAACGCTCGATGCGCGATGCGGTTCAAATAAATTGAGCGGCACGAGTCATTGTGTGTGGAGTGGAGTTTGGAATGTGGCAGAGCAGGGGGCAGGTTAAATGGCTTTTAGATTGATGTGGGTGAGTGGTTAAAGGTTGCCATCGTTAGCCAGCAGCTAGATCGGGTGGAAAAGGACTTTCAGGACATATATGCGGTACGTACGTATGGATTTCCACCATTACGGCTGTGGCATGACCCCTAAAGCTTCTCATTCGATTTGACGTGCAATTTCCGGGCTTCCCTTCACAAAAAACAAAAAACAAACAACAACAAAAAAAACACGACAGAAAGTGGGAATTAAAGGCTTGCTTTTGGAAACCGAAGACTTGGACACCCTCGTAGGTCCACAATAACAATATGTCCCATGAAATGTATATGACACGCATGTGCCATTCGACTAGTAGACTGCCTGCTGACAAGAGGGCAATAAAATCAAATTTTTAAGGGAATAATTTGCATAGAAATCATCATAGAGAGTCCGAAATGATTCCAGAATCATCATACCCGCTTTCTTCTTTGCTTGCAGGAGCAGAAGTAGCGGCTGCGGGAAATCCCTTGCCTGATTTTCGGCATTCGACCATTGACCGTTGCCTTCCCTCATGCATGGCACTGGCACTGACACTGCCACTGCCACTGCCAGTTCCACTGCGTGTGGGTCCCCTGCTGTGCGACAAACGCTGCTGTCACACAGAGATAACGGTATTATGCTCAATGACAACACAGCCACAGCCCCAAAGAGTATAAGAGGGAGAACATGAGAGAGGAGAGTGGACGGGGATTGGAGTGTCACTCTGCCCCCGTGGGGCATTTTAAGCGCCCGCTCACTGAATCGCTCGATTGCCCAATTGCGTTAAACAAATAGACCAACAGTAATACCCTGGCCGTAGCCCAATGGCTTAACCACTCCTGCCTCACCTGCAACCTGCCCCACCACCTGCCACACAGAAAATTGTAAATTCCTTGTATGCGGTTACTAATTTTCCCCTGCGAGAGGGGGACAGAGGGAGAGAGAGAGTCAGAGCTTTGAATGCCATGAATTTTTTACAAGTGATTAAAAACCGCAAAAAAAATATCCGCAAAGAAATAATGGTATAACGAGGCATGGCATCCCACACACAGATCGGTTTTCTATATGTTATTGTTCGACTCATTTGAAATTCAATTTCCAGCGAAAGAAACCCGCATTCAGCACACGCCCGCTGCAGAGGGCAGAGGACAGGGGCACAGGGCACGGGGCAGCGCTATAACTCATATTCGATGCCCCATGCCCCACATTTGAATCCCGATTTGAATATGCAATTTCTCTGTGCGGACTATTGATTTTTCCGCCCATGGGAATGGGACTGGGCGGTCTTGGCGGAGCCTCTACCTTTGTTAAAGTTAATTTGCAAAAGCAAACAGAGGGCTTAAAAATACACCAATTCCAACATATGACATGTCGAGGAGGGCGTTACCTCCAATGGTGCAAAATTGGTCCAAAATTGCATCATAATTGCCTGGACGCGCGCAAAAATGTAATGGAAAGATATGAGAAACACAGCTGTGAAAATATCACACGCGTTTTCGTTGGGGGCAGAGTTTTCCCATCATCGCAGGGGAGCGGATTTCCCATCCCACATTAAAGATTAAAGATTACCCTTGAAAAAACTAGAGGCACTTGCCCCGTCTGATTGGCATTTGCGGCACACACATGTAGAGCCATTACCTAGGCAATAAAATACCCAAATGCCCCGAGTCACAAGTCGGAAAAAGCAAAACCCTTACAACTTCGTAGACTCCCGACTCCCAGGAGGATATATCCATCGCAAAGCCTACAAAATGCGTACAAATTAGCCAGACGACAGAACAGAACAAAAGAACCGAGCAGAGCACTTCTCTGGGGGCTCTGTCTCCTCTTTGGCCTCGACTTTTCGACCATCATTTATGGCAGTGGACTTGGGCACAAAAGCTGGGCCAATCAGGCGGGTCCAAGAGTCCAATCACCAAATCGTGTCTTAACATAATTTTTCGTATGCTTTAGAGCCCGATCCCCCCTCTGGACCACCGACTGTACGGGGCGGTCGGGCAGGGTACAAAAAATTACATTTACGTGCTTCCAATGTGTAATTAAGGATTATTTTGTGCTCAAGTGCTCTCCCTATCTCTCTTTCTCTCTCTCTCTCTGTCGTGTCCTGTGGGGCTTTGTCTAGGCCCAGAAAATCAGTTCAAAGGCCAAAGCTGCGTGACTTTTCCAGCAGTTTTTCGTCTTGTTTTGTCTCTATGAAAATTGACTAATGATCCTTAGGAGAGACAGAGAGAGAAATAGCTCTGTGTGCGTTTAAAGAACTCTTTAATGAGAAAGTAATCGAGGGAAATGCTTTCCAAGTGGCTGTCGCTCCTGTGGCTTCTTTCTTATGCACTGGACGTGTCGCTGGTGCGTACCCAGTGAGCCCCTGGGAGCGTCGTGTGTTATGACACGTTCCATCGTTCGGCCACCATCCTTTGGAGCGTTTGGAGTTAAGCTTTGCAAGTCTGGTGCCAAGACCAACAAATCCCACAGCGCCGATACCTGACGGATAGATGGACGATATGTCACTACTGCCACAGGCTCACTGCTACTGCCAGGAGAAGTGTGGTAAAGGATGTGTCCTTGTGTGTGTGTGAAGAAATTTGCATTATGCACAGTTTAACATGCAAAATGCCACTGGGATGCATGACAGGGACTTTGCCACTGCCACTCGGGCACAGCCGCTCGGACACTCCTTGAGAAGTGCAGGAGCAGGATGGAAGAAGGAGTCATGGGAGCATAGTTATTAAGCAAATTCATTTCAATCTAATCAAGTTGGTCAAACAACTTTAAATTGATTTCCCAGAGAGCAGCGGAGGAGAGAGGCTTGCTACAGAGGCCAAGAGAGGAGAGGAGAGTAGCGCAAAGAACAGGACAGAGAAAAAAGGGACAATTTTAACGGACAATTAAAATTTACGCCGCAAAGACAATGATAATGAGATTTTTAATAACCTCGTAAAGCACTCCGTCCACGGATCCGGTTAAGCGGTGACAATGGCAGAGCCTGCGGACGCCCCCGAACGCCCCCCGGACGCCCCCGGACGCCCCCGGACGCCACCCGGACGCTGCACGGCAAAAGTTAAGAAAGCCGGAACGACATGCGCCGCTTTGCGTCTTTGGCCAAAAAAAGTAGCCAAATAGCCGCGGGTTTCCCTCATTTCTTTCTTCGCTTTTCCCTTCTGCATTTTGTGGTTAAATGTTTTCCTTTGGCTCTTCTTTCGCTTTTGTTCTTTGTTCGTGCAGCAGCAAGAGACGGAAACAGCAGCAGAAACAATTAAAAGTTTCCGTTGGCACTTGCACTTCCGTGTGCCACACAGACAGGCGACCACTTGCCACATCATCCATTTAGACCCTGAGTGCGTGCCGCCCCATATCCCTCGGAAGATACCTTGGAGACAGCAGGAACTTAATAAAGCAGTTGATTGCCCTGTGAAGTGATTAACTGGCTGTAAGATTGACCCTCTACGAAAAGGGTATTTCCAGTACCATCATAGCCTCTCCTGGCGCATATGTAGGGTATCTTTAGATCCATTTAGCCTTCTGTTTGATTCTCGTCATTTAAGCGTGAAATGAGATTTTTTAAATTAATATTTGCCCTCGTGGACACAAAAGAAAAAGCGAAATTAGGGAAAATTGTCAACCGTTTGACAATTTATTTGCTTAGGCTCTAATTTCCAGCTTTCCAGCTGAGCGGAAAGTTAATGCTGTTTAATCAACGGATTGCGGTTGACGGCATCGCATCGCATCGCATCGTGTGGATAAAACCTGGGCATTAAAGTCTCTCAAAGTATGACACTAATCGCAGGCTTTGTTCCTGGAAAAAAACCCCTTTTTGGGTCAAGAACGGGTACAGAGGAGAAAGCTACAGATAAAAATGATCTACAGGCGGTGTCTTAGGTCCGCATTGCCATGACTTATCCTTGTCTCTTTTCAAAGGTCCTTTGGCACTTCATCAAGCAGCTGTTGATTGACGTTGACGTTGGCCAAAAGGAAACCCTGACAAAGGTTAAAGTGCAGCTAAAATTAAAATGAAAACCAGAAGAAAGAGAAGAAAATTAACAAAGAGCAAATTAATCAAGAGCATGATCTAAACAGAATCAATAACCTAAGAAACGATTGCTATCAGATGGATAAAATACCCTTTCTGATCGACATTTACTTAGGTCGAACCCACCTTGAGACTTCTCCGACTGAAAGATAGTCAAAAGTTGTGTATTGAAAAGACATTTGTACAGGTTCTCAATAGCTGTAAGCTATTTTACAGCATGCACATATGCTTTAGCGGCTTAAACGTACTTTTTTTCTTTCCAAAAAGTTTCAAGAAATTTACTAAAAATAACCCCCCAAAGTCTAAGTAGAAGCTAAAGGAGTGGTAAGAGGAGGTGGAAAAGGTGTGGCTGTGGAAAGGTGCTCCTCCCAGTAACTGCAGTATTAGGAGCAGAATAAATTGAAACATTGCGTATACGTAATATTAGCTGTAAATATTGCACATACGCTCCGTGGCAGCAGCAGAAACAGAAGGAACAGCAGCTGAAAACAACCCAAATAACGGTCAAGCAGAAATGAAATTTCCTCATTTATCTGGCCAAAACGCAAACTGCAAGCCATGCCCCATAACTCATTTCCCTCCCTTCCTCCCCCTCTACAATCTTTCTCCACAGAGGGAGCGTTGGAGTCAGCGTTGCAAGTGTTAAATGTGACCACTTAAGAGAATGACAATAGTTTTTAACTTGGCTAGAAGTTTTGGCGTCACCGCAAAGTGGTTTTAGCGCAAAAATCTCGCAGAGAGAGAGAGAGAGATATATATAAAGAGCGACCAGCAGCAACTAAAACTTTTTCCACATACAGAATCGTATAGTGGATACATATGTATATATATCGTGTATAATCCTTTGCCAAATCTGGACGATATGTCGCTGCTGTTGCTGCTGCTGGAAGCGACCCAAAAACTTGACGAAATATGCTGCTAATACGAGGAACTTGTACTCTCATCTCCCAGCTCCATTAAATATGCATGTGACCTCTGCCCCTGCCACAGAGCAGAGAGCAGTACAGTCGACGGGGACAGACAGTGACAGGGCGTGCCACAAAATGCTGAGAGATACAATTCCTCAACAGTCCTTGGGCCCGTGGCCAGCCTGCGATGGCATTTCAGAGCTATAAATTCCGTTAGGAACAAACACCGGGGTCTACGGCAACACCAAAAGGGCGACCAGGGGAAAACCGGAAGCGACAGTTGGTCATAGGTTTCCTTCCAGTCCGCTGACTGCTGACTGCTGGATGCGGCCAGCACTTTGCGGTCACTTCTCGTCAGAGAGCCCATCGACTCGTACGCTGAAAATTAATTTCAAATTGTCACTATCCCGCACACACACACAGTCGTCGCACTCGCATTGGCATTCGTATTCGCGGTTCGCCCACCCCACACATCCTATAGCCGTATGATAGTTCAATTTCATTTGATTCCCTGACAGAAGGGTGGCTTCTGATTGAGGCCACG
Organism: Drosophila persimilis; assembly: GCF_003286085.1. Classification (NCBI taxonomy): domain Eukaryota; kingdom Metazoa; phylum Arthropoda; class Insecta; order Diptera; family Drosophilidae; genus Drosophila; species Drosophila persimilis. The sequence goes on from NW_020825289.1 coordinate 14,023,350, forward strand.
GCCTCCCCCTGCCGTAGATACTCCGTGCAATTGTATGGCCCGAAATCGGTATGGATTCCTTGGGACCAAACCGAGCTGGACCTGGTCTGTTGATTTCATAAATTTTCCAGCTGCTGCACGCCCAGAAGCATGTGACCAGCGACCCTTGACCCGAACACGTTGGAAAACTTACTTAAAATTGAGGCAGCGCCTGCCTGCTGTTGCCTGCTGCTGCTGGCTGTTAAGTAATTAATTATCTCTGCATCGGATTACCAGCGGAAATTACATATGCGACTGGAAAAGCAGGGAAAAATATCATGAAGCAGGGGAAAAGTTACGCATGAAATGCATTCGTCCTTGCCGGGAACCCCCTGGGAATGCGCATAAGGACCATATTTACGGTACAATACAAATGCATAAAACAAATCGATGGGTTAATCCTCCAAGGAATTAAAGAGTTCATTGTGCAATATGCACCATGTGACAGTCGTATCGTTCCGCGTATTACTATTGGCCACATTATCGCGGGCTTGTAAGCGGCTTTAAAGCGCAGCAGACTGTCACGGGATTCGTGTAACATATGCTGCAGCCGTATCCACAGATGCCAACACAGAGGTGAAATATTCCCTTTTAAGATTACTAAAATAACAGAGAGAATGAACTTTAAAGTATCTCTCTCTCTCCCTGCCCCTTGTCACATTTCATGTACACACAAACACAAACGTCATATCTAATAACACAATCGAGTGGGCGGGACGGCGTATCCTGCAGGCAGAGGGGAGAATGTCACTTGGCTGTCAGCATAAACCAAACACGACAGCCAATCCCCAATGCCAATGCCGCACAAAAATGCTAACTGATCTCAACTGATTGCGTGTCAACGTGGCTCTCTGCTGTCCCCCTCCCCTCTGTGGCTAAAACAAAAACAGAAAAACAGAGACCTCCCCCACCCACCATACACATGTCAATATTTATCAGAGATAACCCTCAAAGCAAGCAGCATTTTCAGTGGCCCATTATAATGTGTGTGCAAGGCCGGGAAATCAAAACAGCAAAAAGAGAGTTTTCCTCGGGTTTTGGTTTTGTTTTGTTTTTACGTTTTTTACATTTAATATAAACACATTTAATTTATACAACATGACAGCGACAAGATTTTGGGTCTTAGATTGACGAAGCATAAGCAGATACACAAAGATACGCAGATACTCTGCCCAAGATACAGATACAGCGACACAGAGGGATTCAGGCAGGATATAGGGAGGCGAGCATGTGTGTGGGACTTAGTTGGCTTTCAACTGCGGATCGACCTGACAGCCAAGGCAATAGAGTGGAGCGGAGTTGGGGGAATGTGGCATATACCTTAAAGAACTTGCAAATTGTCAGCATGTGTATCTGTATCTGTAGCTGTAGCTGTTCGTATTTGGGTTTCGAGTGGGTTTTCAGAGATGGGTTACAGGGAAAACTCTGTTTCTTTGTGTGTTCTTAAGTTTGTTTGACATCACCCGTGCTCCCCGCCTGTCGACCTGTCCCCATGCCCCATGCGTATGTATAAAATTGGAAATACTCGAGGATTATATGCTGATTTAACGCATGGCAACCGAAGGAAGGGGAACATCTTTCAGGGGAAGCCAAGTTTATCCACCGCGCGCGTGTCTGTCTGTCTGTGAAATCGAGCAACTGATGGGCCAAAAGTTGAATGCCATATCTATTTGAATACACTCACACTCCTAGTCGCACTCCTATTCCTATTCGTATTCGTATTCGTATCTGTGTATCTCGTTGTGTCGCCCCAAAAGTTGTGCATTAAACAAATTAATGCCATAAAATGTTCCTCAACTCAAGGAAAGTTTTCCTCCCTTCCCTTCCCCTAGCCGTCCCCGCCCCACGTCCCTCCATCAATTGTTGTTTTGGGACAAATGTTTTATGTGTGTTTTTGGGGCGCTTTTTGCGTTTGTTTATTGAAAATAAACCAAAATTTATTAACAATAAAAACGAAACTACAACTAAAACATCGAGACATAAAGTTCGTTCGGGCGCCTAAGAGATCTGGAGGTCATAAAAGATGGAAACTTTCGCCCACAAATTGCAATTGATGCCCAGATTTTTAAAAACCCAAATGAAATTAAAATCTCTTTCGTGAATACGAGTATTTCTGTTGAATAAATCCATGGCAACCCCGTCAAACATTAAAAAAACATTTTCTTTATTGCGGCACATTGGAGGGACGCCACCACCCACACCATGCCACTCATTCGGTTTTTGGCTTTGGTTTCGGTTTCCAGCTCTCATTCTGTATTCAGGGCATGGAAAACGAATGCAATACGAGATACGAGTACCTCCTCACATCCAGAGGTTGGTTATTTGTAATTGAATGGGATTTCCAGCAGCTCGCTCCGTTTGGATAATTATTAGTTTCCACAACACGCGGCGGACACTGTGGACGGTGGACTGTGAAATTTGTCTGCGGCCTGGCGCGTATTTGTATTGAGGTTTCTGGCCCTCTGATTGGCATTCATTCAGAGGCTACCGACCTCCTTCTGCCCCCCCATAATCTATTGTGCCGCGCGAGTAGCAGCTATGGAAATCAATCAAAGTTTTCCATCAATAACCATGCACGATCAAAAGACGAAAAGCAAAGACGAAGGAGGAGCTGGCTGTCGCCTGAACTTTGTGCAGATTGCCGTCATTGTCAACATGCATTCGATGGGAAGGACCCATCCCCCACAATCCCCACACACACACACAATCCACCTCGCAATCCTCGCATGTGTGCGCCATGGCAACTTCATGAAATCCTTTCGCACTATTTCATACGCTCCTGGCTGCTGGCTCCTGGCTGCTGGTTACTCCTTTCTTTCACCCGTTTCCCGAATGGCAGTAACCCGTTTTTATTGCCTTGGCGTGCTGCAAAGTGCCAAGCCAGAAAGCGCACTCGAAATGGTTTTTCCATTGCTTCCATGGGGCTATGACTGTGTTGGCCAACACAACAAATTGTATCCACATCCACATCGAGCTGCAGCTGCAACTGTAGTTTTGGAGGAGCAAAATCCCCAGGACTGCGAAACGGATGCGGAAACGGAAATCCGATATTATTGCGTTTGTATTCTATTAGAAGTGCGTCGATGTTGCCTGTCTGTTGCCTCCTCCTCCTCAGGTGTCTGTCTGGGCTTCTACTGCTGCCCCATATTGTGGATGAAAATTGAAATGTCATATTGGCCCTGGCTTTGCATCTGATTCTGAGCTTAGTGCCAAGCACCCAAAGAGCCAGAGAGCTAGAAAGTCAGAGATTTTCGCAGCGGCAACGTTGCAGAATCTGCCTAAATCTACAAATGAAAAACTGTTGTCTCCACTTCAGTGGGGAAATTAGAGAAACGGAGGCAATGCAATCCCAGGAGTTATGTAACAAAACAATCTATGGATTATCAAAGCGAAACACCATCGATTCGAAACCCGCAGCGTAACCGAAACCAAATTTTAGGCTCCCCTTATAGGAAAAGATGGTTATATGCACTCTGCTTTACCATCTCTCCAGGATTCTGGGAAGCCAGCTCTTGCCAGTACTGGTCCGTTTCAGGGAGAAAATACAGCCAAAATCTAGATATTTTCCTTTCCGAATGCAATGCGAATGACTACAAGTGCGTAATGCTGGCCTTCGGCTACAAATTGTTCCTGCACATTCGTGAGTATTCTGCCGATTAAATAAGCTTTTGTTTCTACCGATTGCAGCCTGCAAGGCGTACTACCATTGCATTCTGAGACCCCATCCGTCCAACATTTGTGGCGCCCCGGGTGTCGATTGCCGGGCTCCATTAAGGTGCTTCGACAATATACAGGTGGAACCCATTCTTAGAGCAGTCTAATGAGTAATCTATCTATAGGAATATAAGGATGTATTTCAATGGGTAACTTTTTTCATCGACCAAAAAACCAACCATTTTAAACTGAATTGCCCTTTAATCCGTAAGTTTTGTCCTATATTTAGAAATTTTACATGTTTATTCGATTACAATTATTTTTAATTCCAAAATGCCAAATATCTGGAAATCTGATCAGTTGTGAGCCGTTTTATAATAAACTCATAGATTTGATAGCAAAACTCTGTGGATTTGGGAATCTATGTATTAAAATTATAGCATTTTTCTTTAAAAGCAATCGTTAGGCTGGTTTCCAGAGGATAAAGTGCCAATGATAGAGGGGAATCAGATTCTATTTCAAGTATTTTGTTGGAATATACATTTTCTTAACGTTTCGTAGCAACTTTTGTTCAACTTTTATTGCATATATCGTTTATTTTTGGGCCAGAAACAACAGTCAGCACCCACACGCATACACACTCGTACACTCCGATAAAGAACGAAACAAAATGGAGGACACACAGACGGCAGATAACAGAGGGAGAGACAGAGAGTGTGCGTTATTTATTGTTGCTCAGGTTGTCAGGGCGCTAATAAAGTGGCACATAGTGGATGGACGGGGGATGGGGTACTGCTGGAGGGGGAGAAGTCAGTGAAAGCTGTAAATAAAACGAATGCCCCAAGTGGCGTCCAACTTTGTTTGACCAAAAGTTGCCTCCTGCCACTGCCACCGGCCACTGGCTTCTGTCTATTCCGCACAGGTGCTGCCACAACTTCTATGCCACATGCCTCATGCCCCATGCCCCATGCCATGGCAAGCTCAAGTTGCACATTTTTTCCATCAAATGCGGGGGACATTTGCGGGAATATTAAAAAAGATAATTGCTGCTACTGTATGGTCGGAAAGGGACGGCGTTTGGGAAAATGGAAATTAGTGCCGTGGCATAATGTCGGACATGCATATTTCAAATTTAATTTATCACAAAAAAAAAACACAAAGGAAAATGGGAAACACAAAAAGCCGGATGTGGATAGGGAGGCACAATAATGTAATTAAATGTCCCACTTAAGGTGTTTGGGGAAACTGTTGGGGGGAAAATCACTTTGAAGTTGTTGCAAATTAAAATTCAGAAAAAAGGAACCTGAAGTTGTAATATTTACACTTCGATTTAAAAATGTATGTACAAATACCCAGAGATTTACGCCGAGAATGGAATTTGTGAAAAAAATAATACTAATTTTTATATTTATATAAATATAAATCCCAAAATTTCCAGTATGAGGCGGGGCGCATACCGTATTTATGTATTATATTTCTTTGAAAGGGTTTTATATTTGTTTATGTTTATGAATTTGATTTAATTCCACAATTTTTGTAATTAAAAATTAAATATCTAATTTATATATGGGTGTATCTCTTTTCGCTGAGTCTACATACACATATATGCATTCACTTTCGGCAGAGACTGTAACCGAATTGCCATCCGAAAATATTTGCCTGGAAAATTGTTTCAAATTTGCAGAAATCGCTGCATCCCAATCTGTGCTCGAAACTAATTTCATCACAGAACAAACCCCATAACTACTTAATTTATAACGCAAAGACAAGGACCCCCCACAACACACACACGCATAAGAGAGCAGAAGGTAGGAAGAGGAGGTGAGGGGCAGGAATTAGCATAAAAGCAAGTAATCTGCAACTTAAATGAGTTTCTGCCTCGAGTCGAGTGGCTTGGCGACGAGGAGACAGCATTATAAATAAATATCATTTAAAACAAACTGTGGAAACTCTCTTAACTAAACGTGTCTGCACTTTGTGGCACCGATTGCCGCACTCGAGAGCAATTTGAGGCATGCAACGAAAGGAGTACGGTATGGCTTTGTCTCATTTAACGGGCTATAGTTTCTGTGTAATTAACCATTAAAACAGGCCCAAAGACACCGTACAGCACAGCAGTCTCTGTCTCTCTCTCTACCTCTCCCTCTATCTCACTGTATCTGAATAAATGCTGTTAAATGTGTGCTAAGTAATATGCCATCTCCACCTTTGATTCCGAATACTCTGCATCCATATCGGAATAAATGAGGGGAGAAATGCGCTTGTTGACAGCTTGATAGCGTGGAAATGGGGGAAAAAGGAGGAAAAGGAAGTTTAACATTCATCAGCTTACCTCACATCTGAATACCAGAGTAAATGGTTAGGTCTAGGGCCATTTGTACCTATTCTTATGCATTACAAATTTAGACATGGATGCGATTGGGTTGTTTTTTACAGCCAAAATTAAGCAACAAAAAATTCCTATATTCCTCCGGTGGACGTATTATAATAAAATTCTGTAGTTTCTTATGGCCTTTCCTCGTTTCTAATTGCAGTTCTTTGGTGGCAGATGGTAGATGGCAGGTGGTAGGAACCGCAGCTTAATCAAAGCGCAGTCCTGTCCTGCATTGCCTTCGTGATTATTTGCAAGGTGCCATTCCATGCCATAGCAGTTGCCAGCGAGCGCGGAATCAACGTCAGAAGGTGGCAAGTGTCAAGGTGTGACAGGGTCTCGCAGGAAGCAGGACAGACCTCGACACGACACCCATTTTGACAACCCAGCGCGCTGCGGCAGCATTTAATCAAGTTTGCAGCTCCGCTGTGTTTATGTCAAGTGTCTATTTGCCTATAACAAACAGAGACAGGAAGACAGGAAGACAGAGAGACAGGAAGGACTCCTCCTCGCACTTTGCACTTTACAAGACACAACATTAATTAAACAAATAAAGTGCAGGCAGACGCAGACGCTGGCAGACAGACCACCAAATGGCTAAAAGGGGACGCGGAGCAGGAGAGTCTGCAACCGCACAAGGCTTCAGAGTCATAAGATTCGTAAGTGGCGGAGGGAGAGCAGAGAGACCCCTTCCCCCACACACACACGTGAACGGGAGGCGATTCTAGCTGTGCTTAATATTGAAGCATTTGCCACACAGCTAGAGAAAGGGAAGAGGGCGAGGTGAGGGGCATACATATCCGCATAACTGTCCCAACCCGATGTCACATCGCTTTCATCCCTGCCTCCCAGTACTTCCGTTGGATACTCTCTTTTTTTATGTGGGATGCTTACCTGCGGAGTTTACGCCCCCGAGTCCTGCTCCTCCTCCTTCTTCGCCTTTTGACTGCGGCCATAATTGAATTCCTTTTTTTTACGCACGCTCATTTGTGTTTGCGTTTATATTAACAAAGCAGCAGTCAGCAGGGCAGGTCGGCCTCCGAGTTTATAAAAATACTTGTATAAAAACAGAATAAACACAGAGGGAATGAAGTTAGGGCCCGAAGAAGAGGAGCAGCAGGAGGCCTGTCAACTGGGACACGTCCTGCAGCAACTGTCTATCAATTATAACCTGACTGCTATGAATTCTCCACCCCTCCCCTTATTACCACTCTACTCGCTACTGACAAGGACATGAAGTTTATTTGAATTCCTTGGGTGTCGTTTGGCTGCGGTTCCCATTCCCGCAAAAATTGTTGTGCCTTGCCAAGTGCCCTGCTAACCGAATGTTTTGTGCCGTTTAAGTCGCTCATACGGACGATTTTCCTCACTTCTGTTTCTCTTTTCTTACCCTTGTGTTTTGTGTTCGAGGAAAAGATGCATTTACTACTGGAAAAAATAGCAAACTAGCAGAAAAATAATGCAATCCGTTCGTTTTCGTAGCCATCTCTTACTTTCTCCCACTCTTAGTCCATCCAGCTGCCTAAAATCTTCACGAATTTCCTTGAACTCCATAGTTCTTCAAGGTACCAACAAGTCGTGACACTCCATTGTGACATTCCCTGTGTTTTTTCCGCTCAGTTTTATTTGTTTATGTGTCAGGAAATTAAAATTTGCTTGCCAAGTGGCAACATGTAATAGGAGTCTTTTAATGTCTTTTCAAATGAGAGCACATTTTACAGTAGCAGAACAAGTTTCCCGATGGAATCAGAGGGGAATCGCTGTTACAGAGAGTTTCAGGAGAGTCGCAATGTGTAGAAATGGTAATGGGTGGAAAAGGAACACAATATCTACACATCTACGTGTAATATATTTATATATTCGGTGCACATGCACATGAATGCCGCTCATAAAGGCCTGCCACAATCTAGAGACCTGGAAAAAGGGATGCCATATATATGTATATATTTGAGTTCCTGTGGCACATACCAATATTTGTGCCAAACCTCTTTTGGGTTGGAGCTGAAAATTCGGTTTCTGTTCCACAAATATTGTGTTGCTGCATTGATCGGCTTTAAGATGCATGCCCCACTTTGTGCTGGGAGAGTCGGTCGCCCCTACTGTGTACTGTAGATGCAACACTTTTGCATGTTGCATTTGCTACTGTGCTGCCTGCTGCCAGCAGTCTGCACTAATTGCAGTTTGTTTCTGCTACTGCTGCTGGGGCTGCAATCTCGCCTTCCCCCTGCAGCTGCAAGCAAGCTCAATTCTAATAACAGCTGCAGTTGCTGCAATATCCGACACTACGTCCTCATGCCACATGCCACTGTTCCACGCCCTGAAGGATTGGGGCAGCAGTAGCATATAGAAAGCAAGGGCTGGGCTGGGCTGGGCTGTGCTCATAATTAAATATTAATTTGGGAGCTGGGCAAAAGTTTCCCCCGAAAACCCACTGACCGACCAATGGCCATACCCATCGCTGCAGAGCTGCTCAAGGAATTTGTTTCAATTTTTGTATAATTTATTAGCTAAATACTTTTAGTTTGTGGGGATTTGGCAGCAAACTTTCCGGGGGGGCTTCAGTCACCGCTTACCGAAAAGCAGAGCCCAGAGGCAGAGTCCAGAGTCCAGTGTACAGAATCCAGAGCTAAAGCCAAAGCCGTATGCAAGCCGCTTAAGTCCTCAAGTTTATCAGGATCGTCCTACCAATGCCCAGCCAATAGACAAGCGACGACAGTCGTTTGAAGTGGCGGCTGCTGTTGCCCCTCTCTGGTCAATCTGTATCTGAGTCTGAATCTGAATCCCGAATACTTCGCTCCACCCTGGCCAATGCCATGACAATCATATTTACGTGACCTGCATGTATAATTAATTCCCAGGCTCTCGATTCCTCGAGTGACTTTCGTGCAGGGTGGGGGCGGGTGCGGAGGAAAAGTTTTTCCGCCCAAAATTAAACACAAGCAACACGCAGCAAGCAACATTCGGAGTGGCAGTCAGAAGAGGGCATCTGCGTGCTTGACTTTTTGTTTCGTAAGCAGTTTCCTTCTTTCGTTTCTCAACTCTTGATCTGCCTTTTGGATACTTAACTTTTGGCTGAGATTTGGACAAGCTGCCCACCACCCACCCAACCGTGCCCCCCTTAAGCCCTGATAAGATTCCATCAGCAAAGACACACAGATACTCCATACAGAATCCCACACAGATGCTGCTGCTGCCTCTGCCTCCGCTGTTGCCTCTGTCTGATGCTGATCCGATAATTAAGTCGGGCATTTCGCAGCGAACGGAACGGACCTTGCGGGTGCTTTCGTATTAACATGTAAATATGTCATTTATTATGCCTGTCCGTCTGTCCATCCGTCCAGCCTCAGCCACTATGCCACATTCTGAGTGGAGCGGAGGTGCGGGTGCGTCCCTCGTCTCTTCTGGAACTATAATTAGCGGCGAGAGTGGGTGCCTTTTCATTAATGCGGCTAATAAATGGAGCTTTTGGTTAGCGGAATGCCATTAATATTTCAGGGGCTGTGGCAGCCGCAAATACTTTGAGGTTATCAATATGCTACAGTCATCCCTCCTGCCACAGGCACACTCACACGCGCACTTATACACGTACATATATGCTGGGGGATGTCATTGCATCTCCTTCTCCATCATGGCCACTGATAAACAGGAAGACTGTTTGTTTTTATTGCATAAACTACGGATAAACTAACGCACAAGCACCGCTCACCAGTCTATCTCACACCGTAATGGTTGTTGTTTTTAACCCATTTCCGCCGCCGACTGCTCTCATTATGACTTGGCGTTTAATGGGCAATAAGAGACACGATGCCGTTCCGCGTTTACCCTCCCACAGGATCCGCGCACACACACACACACACACACACACAGTCGATAGCCCAGGTTATTCGAGTGCGGAGCTTAAGTATAATAACCGTTCTCATCCTCCAGTCCCTGCAGCTCCCGCTCCTGCTCCCTGATGGTCTGATGGCCATCCCTGTGGTAGTCCCATCCTCATCCGCACATTAAAATAAATATTTGCGCTAATCTGTCATTTGTCCTCCTCCTCCTGCGAGATGGCTTGTCCCTCAGCCACAGGGACAGACGGCGGTAGCCAGAAGGACACATCCAGAAAGTCAATCCCCAGCAGCAGGACACTATTATAATTAAAATTTCATATTGATAATGTGTGCGCTTGTCGCACAGTGGCACATGGGTGATGTATGGCAAGAGGTGGAACAGGAATGGAGCAACCCGCAATAGAGGAACCTTGCTCTTAAATGGAGCTAGAACTTGAATTAATTTTAATATTGAGATATTGTTATATATCAATCAATTTGCGGGATCAAGTCAGAATCTCCTTCTCATTTAGTGCAAAACGGGGCCTTAATTTCTGTATTTTTTTCTATAATTTTCAAACTGTGTGTGTGTGTGTGTCTGTTTTCAGGTAAACGACTACTCCTACTATTACTCCCAGGAACAACTTTTAATTGGCTTTCCCCCAAAGAAAAGTGGGAGCAGCAGGAATGGCATCTGTGGTAATTAGTCAGTTCGCCTAGCACGCGCCCCAGAAGCAGCAGCATCTCCATTTAGTTGATTTATGTAAAACATCCCATTGCTCCCTCTCCAACTCCCCCCTCGTAGCCCACGAGCCACTTGGCATAAATATAATATTATTGCCGCCTCCGCCGCTCTGCCCCCGCAAAGAAGCAGCCAGTGACAAAAGTGCGCCAAGTGTTTATGTCCTCCATCTCCCCTCTCCCCACTGCCTCGTTCGTTGCTTTTTTCATTTGTTTGTGTTTGTGTTTCTGTTCGTTTCGGATATTAATAATATATTTTTCCATGGCTCAGCACTAAAGCCAGATTCTGGATGCCGGATACTGGATTGTAGATGGGAATAGTTTTTGGGTGGCAAAAGATAGAGGGTTGGCGAAGGGGGGAGAAGGAAAAGCTGTGCAAAGTTTTTATTGCTCTGACACCCGCTTCATTGTAGGTGGCCACCCCTTTGACCCCCTTGACCCCTTGCCACTTTCCCTATACACAAACATATCTCTAGCGCTTTTGGTGTCTCCTGTAAAGTTCTTTGAGCAGAAGGGGTATACTGTATTCATGGTGTTATATGCGAGGCGAGGGAGAAGCCATTTAAGAATCGACTTTATCTATATATGGATGTCAGGTACTATATACCTGTTCTATCCTTCGATTAGTTTCGATTATATATAACAAAATTATCTATCTGTTTACCAAAAATCATCAGAAAGACAGTTCCTTTAAGACATAGGCGAAGATACTTACCAGTTATTGGGAATCTTCTAGTCGAAGCTCTTGTCGTTTTACTTGTTTTCTCTCATAATCGCATGTTTGACGCTATAAAATCAATTCTTTATCTCTCACACATGGAGAGAGGAAGAAGAGAAAAGAAGGCGAGACGAGGCGAGCGAGCATCAGCTATAGCTATAGTTGTATATATATATATATATCTTCAGCCACGACTTGAGCTTGAGTTTAGCTTCAGCTTCAGCTGCCGGCAGCAGCAGCAGCGCCTGGTGCGTGTCATAAAAACGATTTGGCTCCGGGACCCTACGACCCCACGACGACCCCACCCTGGGCATAAAAATGATATTACGACAAGTGTTGTTATTAAGGCCAACTGTAGTAGTCAGCATCTCTCTAGCTGGGGGTCTGCTCCTGCTCCTGTCCCTGCCTCATGGCCCATGCCATGCTGTTGATGAAAGGGGAAAGAGCCGCCTCCACCCCCGACTCCCAGTGATAACCGTTACAATGGCAAGATATATAAAATTTAGCTCAAATGGCTTTGGCAGCTCCAGAGCTAAACATCGCATTTATACGACGATGGGACAATGTATGTGGGTCGAAGGCGATAGAAGAGTGGCGCATAGACATAGTGGAGCGGGTGAAGAGTGGAAAAGAGAATGAAAATGAGGAAAAACAAAACAAATTGAAAAGCTCACATAAGCAGCTGATGGCACTCGAGTACTAGAAGTTGTCGTACAAGCGGACAACATGGCGTATGATTATTGCGAGTGTGAAACAAGCGGAGAACAACGACAACGACAGCGCAACCGTAAGCAGTCGTATGAATGTACAATAATACCCTACACTCTGGACACCATATTGAGACAGGGGTATAGACGTCGAAGAGAGCAATTGGGCATAGTTTGAAGCAAACTGAAGCTCGAGGAATCCTCGAATCCAGAAATGATTAGCGATAAAGGGGCAGCAAGGATTGCTCGAAGGGTAGCAATAGTTTCTGTGGAATGTTTAATTAATTATCACGATTACTGTTTTAAGAGAATATCTGGAATTGAAACATCAGACAGCTATAAATAAATGAATACCCAACGCAGTGAAGAGCCCAAGGGCTCTACCGAAAGAAAAACTTGATTAAGGGGAGTGTAGCCGCCAAAACCATCCGTGTTGCAGCCTTTAATTAGTGCAACCAAAGTCTGTGTATTACTTCATTTAATCAAAAAAGTTATAGGGCCAACAATAAACCAGAAAAAAACAAACGTACTGTCTCACCAACATGCAAATTTGTTTATTATGTTGTGATAAAAAAAATAAAAACCCAAAAAAAGACCACCGAAAAAAACAACACAGAGAGGAGAGGGAGAAACGTATGAATTTGACCACATGCATATGTAATGCGGTGCAAAAAGAGAGAGAGAGAGAGAAAATTCACGAAAACAACAGACAACGTGAGCATGGCGAGCGTGAGGGGAGGGGGGGGGGGGGGGGGGGGGGGGAGGATATCTGAATCCCTTTTCAACGGGAGACCCGGAACACGGACAGACGGGCAGCCAACTAATGGCACTGTCAACGCGGCAGGCACTGAATGGCGGCCGCCCATGCAAATCTGTGTTGACAACGTTTAGCAGCCAAAACAGAGGAGAATACTCCTACACATACACACGTACAAATTCACGGACAGGGCTTGTGGTGGAGAAGGGGTATTCACGGGAGGTTTCTCCGAAAAGGTGAATGTAATTCTTTAGCCTCACTTTAAATATATTTGCATCGTCCGAAGATAAGGACAGGGTATTTTATGTTCTACTCAAAGGATGCATTGAAAACTTCATTTAATTTTCAAGCGAAAGCATCCACGCGGAGGGCTGCAGAGTTTATAAGCTGCACGGGTGCTTATCATGGGTATATCTATGCGCCATGTTGCAGAAGATAGTACTCTCCCCACTGCCCCATTTCCTCTTCCCATTTTCAGTTGCTCAATCAGCAGCAGCAGCAGCAGAAGAGCGTCCTGCCACATTTGTTGCTTGGACAAACCGTAGTCCTGGGTTGCCACCTTAGGCACTTGCCACGTTTATCTGCTTAGCCAACCGCCCGCCCCCATCTTGTGGATAGGTTGCAGCCGTATATAAATGCGGTTTTTAAGCTAAAAAAATTGTTTTTGATTGCATTCGTGCAGCAAATTGCATCAAATATTGAAGAACTATGGGTGTAAAAGTCGATATACGTGCTCCATTTCATTGGTACATTGGTTTCCGGCTCTCTCCAGGGTGGAAGCAAGGCTTTAAATTATGGCCCCAGTTTTGCATGTGATTTATACGGAGACTATTGGTGGCACGAGTGCATGCCAAAAGGCAGGAATGCGTCCTCTACCTCTTCGAGAGGCACTGAGTGGAAAACGAATCGCTCGGACAATCGATATGTTCTTCAGAACATTTAATACCGATTTCCAACAGTTTTCATCCATGAAAAAACTAATCAAAGCACACTGCCACTTAATTGTTGTAATTTAGAGCACAAAAGTGCCAATTAAAGGTAAATTAACTGCAACTCGGCGTATACGCAACGTGCAACGCCCAACCGATGCTCGAAACATTTTCAAATGCCACATTTGCACTGCCTGCCACATTTTTGCGTATGAATGGGGATTGTTTTGATTTCCAAACAGTTTATCATCGACTGCATCCGTGTGGCTGCCAATGTGGCAGTGTGGCAACTGTGTCCCCTGCGGCAGCCGTCTCTCTCTCTCTCTCTCAGTGGAAGAATGTGCAAATGTAATTGGCTTGCCATATGATGGGAAAACAGAGTGGTCAGGCGGCGAGTGGCCGCTAAATGAAGATTGCATTCTGCCGGCTGCAGACTTAAAGTTGCAAGAGTTTTGCCCCCTTTGCGGCTGCTGCCACACACAATCTCAGACAATATATCAGGCGGCCGCAGCACACCACTCCGTGTCCAGTTTTGTGACATTACAGCAGGACAACAGGACGGCAGGACATTCGCTGATAATGTTGTCCAGCTCCATTTGTGTCCGCTTTTTCCCATAAACATTATTCGCACATTTGCGAATCGTGGCGGCATGGGGCAATCCGTTGCGGTCTTGCCTCGTAGCTCATTGTTGTCTGGCCACCCCTCCCTCTGCGTCCGCACACTCTATTGCTGGTCCAAATAATGGCATTTTCATTGAATTTCACGCGACAAAGTCAAAAGTTTTCCCAGTAATTGCAGAGGGAGTGAGAGAGAGCGCGCTCTAATGAAGTTGGGACTCCACAGAACGTTCGCAAATGACATTTGGAAAGTGCTTGCGCCATGCGTATGGCTAATGACCAGCAGACCAGTTTTTCCGACGGTCTGAAAGTTCAAAGTCTGTTGCGGGGGATCGAGTGAATTATGAAAATTGCCCCCAGACCCCAAAAGCCTCAAGCCAGAACTCGAACTGTAGCAAATTAGGCGCACTGAATCGACATTACAAGCACGTTGCCGTTGCCGTTGCCATTGCCTGCCGCACTGTACAGTACACCTTTTCCCCGGGACGCCACACGGACACATGTGTGCGGCGGGGCTTCTGGTTCCCTTTTCGCTTTTGCTTCCCTTTTTTTTTCCTTTTTTTTTCGTCGGAACTTCACCAAATCACTTACAATATTTGGACCCGCAGTACGTGCAGGGCTTAGGAATCGCTTCCTCGTTTCCCCCAATCGAGTGTACCAGCATCCCACCAGCATCCCAGTGTCATACGCACCGAACTCCTGGCTCTTCGGTCCCCCTGCAGCTGTTGGTTTTTCCTTCGGAGTTCTTGCGGCTTGGGGCTGCTTCTCGACAAAGTTAATTTTCTTAGCGTCAAGCGTGAAATCGATATGGCCGCGAGCTGTTTCATAAGTTGAATTGAAACTCTGCAAATTGTTCAGGTTGCAGTTTTCCCATTCCGTTCGCTTTACTTTTTTCCGTTCCTTTTCCCTTCCCCCTGTCCGTGCCCTTCTTCCTTCTGGCTGCGTGAGTTGATAAATAAAATACTCAGAATTCCCGACTTGGCCGTAGGGATTGATTCTTCCGTTGCTTTCGTGGTTCGGGGGGGTTTCAATGGCTAGCAAAAAAAAAAAACTTTTTGAGGGGACGGCTAATAAAAATTCTCAATTCTTGCTTCTTAAGCAAACAAGTTTCATTTGCCGTCATGCTCTGGCTCTGCTTCGGCTTCGGCTTCTGCGCTGCCATTTCATTTTGCATTTTTTTTTTTAACTGCTATTTTATTATATTTTATTTCGTTTTATTTTGTTGCTGGAAAAACCTAAGTTGGTCGCTTTGTGGACCACCAGCAAATTAAGTTAATAATAAAACAGTTGCTGGGGTTACGTTCTCGTTACGCTTTCTTTTTTTCGAGAGCGCGGTGGGCTTGCCTAAAGTTTGGGGAAAGTTTTCTGTTTAATTTGTCGAGCGGCAGGCTTGGAGGCAGCCAGGCAGAGGCAGATCTTTAAAGTTTATGCCCCGCCGCGGCGCATTTTGAATTTAAAATTAATATTAAAAACTTTGATTTATTGTCGCCCTGACGCCGCCGAGTCGCCAGTCGACAGTCGAATATGCCAAAAGTTGTTCGACTTTGTGGAGGACAGGCCAGGACACACAGGCGACAGGAGGGGTAGAGGATGTCAGATATGAAGTACAACAAAACAAAGTGTTGTATTAACATAATGTTTTACTTTATAATTTCTGGCTTTTTATTTCCGATGCTGCTGCGGCAGTCGATAACAAAACTTTGGCCAAAGCACAACTTGGATAAGGCACAAAAAACGCCAAAATTTGGAGTCAATAGTCGACTACGGGAGTACCCAGTGAAAGCCTGTAAATGAAACCCCGCGCTGATAATTCTGAAATGATTTGTGACCCAGACTACGACGGATAACCCGCGATGTTAGTCACCCCGACATTTTGAGGGTCAGCCAATTGTGACTTTAGAAAGAATTCACTCACGGAAGAGAGTGGCCCTCAAGAAATTCCCTCAGAAAATCTGTAAGAATAAGACTCCATCACATGTAGAGGCACTAAACCGAAGCTCCTTGAGCTATACTCGGCTTGAAATGATAATTTCCGTCACAAAAACTTTCTAAAGAAAAATAAGACACCTTTAGAAATTGGTGTCCCGCTAACGATGCCTTTCAGCTCTTTCGCGCAAAAGTTATTATTAAAACAAGCAATTTGCTACACGTCAAATCCATTGACGCCATTTCGAATTATCTAGAAAGCACGGATTGTCATGTTACATATTATGCGGCATGTATGAACCTCCCACTCAAACAGCATTCAATGTAGGGTGACAGCAGCGGCACTGGCAGCAGCAAAAAGCAAAGTTGAATTGAATTTAGCAAACTGAAGTTTTTTGAATATATTTAGCTGACTATGGTCTGAAGTTGATATCTGAGACGGTAGCCATGACAGTGCCAGGAGCAGCAGCAGAACCATGCAAGGAAGAAGAACGGAACCCCACTCTAAGGCGCCGTCTGCTGTGCATAATTTCAACAGTATTGTCACCTTAGCAATGCGCTGGGAAGTTTCCCCCGAAGAAGTCGCCCAAGTCGAGAACACAACCGTTTAGGCAACGTTTTTATGGCTCATTAGAGCAGACGTGGCAAATAGGTTTTCGGCTTAATTCCGAGCCTTGTCAAAGTTCTTTGATCTCTGGTGCTGGTGATGCTGCTGCTTCTGATGCTGATGATGGCAATGGAAATGACGATGAAGAGGATGCCAATGCCAGGGCAACATCGTTGTAACCAAAAACCAACCGCCGGCAAAGCCACTTCCTACATGTCACGCATATCAAATGAATCCCCGACCCCTACTACCCGGAAGATACTCTCGAAGATACTCTCGTAGAACAGAGCACAGAGCTACAAATTCGTTTATAATTTTGGCCGAAGAGTCAGAGAGAGAGAGATAGAGGGCAGAGGGGGACCCCTGTTAACTGATTTTCGATAATGCTCGTAAAATCCTTGCAAAATTGTACAGCAAAAAACCCCACATTCCACAATCCACACGAGTGCCATTGGCATTTGCATTGATTTTAGTTAGGAGATTTTTCCGCAAATGGAAGGAGGAAAAGCCTGAGAGACTATCGACCATTGGGTAATATTTGGCAATAGTTTTCCCACTCGAGTGTTGAGCAAATATTCGATATTCTGCACTGCAAATATTTCGATTTCAATAAATTGTAAATTGCAATAAAATCTAATCCCACCGTTAGCCTCTCTTAAGGCTAACAACTTTTTTAATATGTATGTCGGATTTATCCATATGATGAAGGTGCTACAAAAGGTTGGAAATCCAATGGATAAACTTAATTAACAGATTTCCCAGGCAGGATTGATGGAACCTTTCAGATTTCTGACACTCCTGAGCCGCAGGCCACCCTCCCTCCGCTACCTGCAAGGCATAGTTTCTGTGATTTAATTAGACGCTCAACTTGTTTGCATTATCTCCGGTTGGGCCGCCTTGTTTTTTGGCCTTTTTCTGGGGTTTTTTGTTGTGTGCTTATGGTATTTGTTGGTCTACGAGTATTATTTTGTGGCACTTTAAGCCATTTACACGCACGCATAAATCTTCCTCCTCTAATTATCTATGGGCCGGCATCAGTTGTGGACCCACATTTAAGTCACTCCTTGTCGGACGACCTGGGTCCTGGGGATTAGTCGTCCATCCCTACACTGTTTATAAAACCCGCACCCAAAGGTCGTACCACACATACATACATATGTCCCCGTAGCGTAGAGGTGATAAATTACCATCGGCCAAGGTGTCATATTAAAACCAAAACACTCACACTCTCCCCTCCTCGCCCCTTTTCATGCTCATGAAAACCCGCAAACCTGTGGCCCTGCCCTTTTAAATAAACCTCAAGGATCCCCAGCAGACCCCGCTGCCCCCCGAGAGAAACAGTAGGGCGGATGCCCCAGTCCTCAGTCACCAGACCCCAATCCCATGGCATAACTAACGAGGAGCTGCTGCTCTGCACTGCTCCGCTCTGGTACTGGCACTGGCAACCGCAAATCCAAAGCCAAATCAAAAAGGGTTGCCTGCTTATCACCGCACACAGTCATAAAGTCAGAGGAGACCCTGCCCCAACCCAGCATCTCACACGCACACACACATGTGTTTACCTGTATCCTCACTCTCCCATCTGCTGCTCCTTTCAACTATTTAATATTGGCACCCGCCCGAGGGGGCCAGCAAGAGCAGCAGCAATGCCACTTAAATAATTTAAAACTAAACTGCTGCGAGGAGATGAAAGCCCTAATATAAATAGGTATGAGAAATACCGTTATCTGTAGTACTCGAATATCTGTAGAGAATTTATGTTAAGAGAAGAGAGAGAGACGGATTTATGAGGGATTCTTTGGAAAGTCCACCAAAAAATCTTTTTAGATTTGGATGAGAATATCCCTCGAAAAAAACGAATAGCGGTAAGAGCGGTACTCTTAACGAGGAAAATCGTTCATGGATTGGAATCTACAATAATATCGACAAATTATAGTTATCCTCAAACCAAATACTTTTCTGCCAAATATTTTGCCATGGATTCAAACTAGAACTCTACATATACATACTTATATCACTTATCAATTAGTGTTAGATCGAAATTGACAATGATATGAATTGATGAATTAAATTAAAAGAATTTCCATTGCATTACATGATTATGGGTTCTCTTAGTCCTTTAATAGACAGACTCCTCCAGAGCTGCAGAACTCTCTCTCCCACTTTCTAGAGAACTCTCTTTATCTACAATGTCTTGTAGGCTAAGTGAATACTTTGTTATTTATGGGAATCTATTGTATGTATCTGTATATGTGTATGCATTGGAAAATGTTGTTTCTATGCCCGAATTACGAGTAGGAATCTACCTCTCTGTCTTGTGTCCAGTCAAGCTGTTCCTTCTCCTTCTCCTACTCCTGTTCCTGCTCTTCCTACTCCTCCTCCTCCTGTTTCCGCGAGTGAGTAACTTTTATGGACATTTATTTGTATTACCCTTTTTGCAAAGGGGGAGATCGTAAATTTCAATTTCAGGCACTTAACACACAGCGCGCCGAAGATTATGCGACAGCAGCAGAATCTTGCCGCCAAAATGAAGTCAAATGGGGCACTGCACACACACACACACATACATGCAAAGATAGTCAGAATACACATACATACATTCAGCACTCAATAAGATACATTTGTATCTCATAGTCAGAGCGAGAAAAAGAGAGGGATGTAGGGATGGTAGGGAAGTGAAATTTGTTTTTCTTTGCTTTTGGCTAATTAAAATGTTTACAAAAGCAAACAAATGAGGGGTGGGGAAGGCGAAACGGCGGAATCGTGCTGGGAGGGGGGGAGCGGAAAGGCAGTAGAGCATTTTTATAACGCATCGTTTCTCTTGCTTTCGGGGGAATCGCGAGTCGATTTCAAGAATTGAGAATGGAATGAAATGGCGAATGGCATAATAAATGAATAAATAACATTACATTTACATGTGTATATCTGTTTATCTGTGTGTGAGTCTGAGTCTGTGTGCGTGTGTGTGTGTTCGTGTCCGTGTGTTTTGCGCCTTTTAACCCTTCCGTATCACCAGAGAGACCGCAAAGCTCGTGGCCTGTGTAAACACATTAATCATACAAATGCCACAGACAGAGATCGAAAGTGTTCTTGTTCTCCCTACCGCCGCACCCACACCCACGCCCCTTCCCCCATACTATACCCATATCATTTCATATCCTTCTGTTTCTGTTTTGGGGCAATCCTTCGGTGTTTCGGTTTTGCAATCATAAGCAGCAGCAGCCACACGGCAAAAGGAAATTAAAAGCGAAAACAAGACAAAAACCAACAAAAAATTCACAAAAGAAAACAACATTAAATTAAAAAGCGGCAGTATATATTGGTATAGAAAATACCCTCTAAATGAAGGAAAAACTAAGTAAACCTCTGGAAAGTCGAGTTGAAGATTCTATCTTTTATCTTTAATAGCGCGAAAATCTCTTTTTTTTACTGAAATGATCGGTGGGCACTCCACGACTAAAGTATACCCCACATTGACCCCACAATTACAGGGTATGAAAAAAAAGGAAAAAATGAGCCAAAAGCCAAAACAAACCCAAACCGAAGCAGAAACTGGAACTGAAACTGGAACAGAAAAGAAAGGCAGAGGACAGGGAAGACACAACACGTGTGTGTGAATGTGTGTATCTGTGCGCAGAAACAAACCAAAACCAAATAATATGCAAATACTTTTACCCAAATGCAAATTTCGCTCCACTTCGCCCCCCTTCCCTTCGAAAAGGACTCTTGTGGTCTCATTTGTAATTTGTGTGTCGAAGAACTAGTGGAGGGAGGTTCCTACTACATCCACAAGTAATTGAGTTGATTAGAGAGAGAAGACCTTTGACCTTTGAACTTAAGTGGAACAAATCTCTCAATAATCTTAGAGGAAAAATAGAGTACTTTCCGATTAATCATAACACACCCCACCTCTAAGAATGCTTTAGACGTCTCCATCTATCTGTCCCTAAGACCTTTCGGGCCAGCCGAAGAATGCTGTCAATATAAATCACTGCCATGCGGAATACTCTTCGTATCAGTGACAGGACTTTTTAGGTAATTAAATTACATATACAATCCACAGAAGAACAGGAGCAGGAGCAGAAGCAGAAGCAGGAGCGATGGCAGACTGGCAATCATTTTCCTAGGAAAAAAGTATTCCATTCCGATAAAGCCCTCCCCCGTAATAAGCCACTTACCCGCAGGAACGCCTTGGAGCGGGCACTGCGGTGCGGGTAGGGGGGGTGTGCGGTGTTCGGGTGAACTTTTCCAACGTAGCTGCAGGAATTTTCTACTTTGGTTCTTTCTTGTGTCTTTGTGCCGGGAGCCTCCTCGCCTCAACAATAAGTTGACAATTTGCAAGTTATGAAAGTAAATAAGTGAAATAGTTCTACGGTTGGGAATGGGAGGAAAGCCGGAAAAGTTATGCCTCCCACTTCCACTCCCAGCCACTCGCAACCCCTGTTCCGCCCCTCAGGCTGCTTATGGTAGAAACTACAACAAATCAACACGACTTGCAACAAATTGAAATGATGTATTAGGCCACCAGGGATTAACGCCCAACTAATAAATCTCCCCTGGTCGTCGTCGTCGGCGTCGTCGTCATCTCTCAGTGAACCCTAGCTATGGAATACCCCACTGTAGCACCACAATTAGGAGTTCACTCAAGCGGTGGCCCACTGTCTCCATTCATACATTAATAAGACACAAAATGTGCAGATGGAAACTTGGTCCGCCTTTTCCATATGTTGGCAACTTATTTCACGGTTTTCCTGCAATTTGTCGTCTCGGGTCAATAGACAGAGCACCGAGCCCCGAGCCCCGAGACAGTCTCTTGACAGCTGTGTCGGTGGAGTATTTCCATGGATATTGTATCTGCGAGTATGTGGGTATCTCTACGAGTGTGTGACATTCAAGTAGATTTGATGGCAAAGAGCGCAGATAATGCGAGTAATTTGAAGCGTAACCATTGCTGACTATTTTGTGGGGGGATGCTTATGCCTGACTATTGAAACTGTCTTCCAACGTATGAAACAGCCCTTAAATGTCAAAAAGTCTTTCATTTATAAGGAAAAGTCTTCAAATGTAGAAGAAGAAAGCCTTCTTCAAGTAAAAGAAAATATCCTGAAATGTAGAAGAAAATGTTAAAAGGAGTTCTTTAAATGAAAGAGAAGTAAGACAATACCATCAAATCTACGATTCCACCTCTGGGGCAAAGGAAAATATGATTGTTCGCCTCGATTTCCATTCAATCTGCAACAGGAGAGTTTGCTCTGTAGGAGATTTTCTTTAGAAATTTGTCTGCCTCTCAATTACCATTCAATGACGAGGACTAAGGCCAAAACTAAAACAACAGAAACACAATCTTTGATAGCCAACTCCAAGTCTGGGCCTGGTCGGGGGACAAAGGAAAAGTGTCAGAATTATTATGTTGCTGTTGTCTGCCCTGCCCTGCCCTGCCATGCCCTAGCCTGCCATGGCTTGCTTAGACTCATAAAAAGCTGAGGGAAAACAATATGCTCCATGCGACCCGTTGCCTTTCCTCTGAAGCAAAAACTTAAAAAACTAGCCAAGCAAAAGTCAAAGTCTTATCAGCAACCAAGTGCCAAGAAAAAAATAATACCCTGCCAATGCAGGGAGGGGCTGGGCAAAACTAAAAGAAAGCAAAGAAAGTGTGGAAACTGCAAGGCGATATGCCGAAATATGGCTTTAAAGTTTTCTTTTCTATCTCTTTGTTTTCATGTCCCTTTTTGAATCTTCAGCACCAGCGTCGAACTGGCGACACTTTTTGTGCCACTGGCACTATCGAGGTGTCGGAAGAGTACAGGACACTGGGAGAGAGACACTGTCATAAATTCAAATACAAATTCGGGTCCTGTTTATGTTGACACTGGGATTTTGACGGGGCGACGGCGACTGCTTCTGTCCTGACACTGATAAACAATACTCCCCCTTGCCCCCATTCCCTGTTGAGTATTTATAGATCTCGGTGTACATCTATCTATCTATCTATCTATCTATCTACCAGATAGATGGTTGTACATATGTATATAGCGGATAGCGGCAGCAGCAGGCAGAAGAAAAATGCTTTTTAAAAAATTACATTACATTGTCTACGCTTGAGTGGGCAGGAATTTATATTTGGTTGGGCAAAAAGGTCCTTCGTCCTTGGACCTTGGCTGCTCTCTGGCCGCTGTCGCCCATGTGGCGGACACACACACACAGACACGCACACCCCACACCGAAAGAAGAGAGCCCACAACAAGACACGACACCAAGTGCCAGGACAATCGATAGCAATAGCAGCCGGCAGCAGGCAGCAGGCGAAACAAATTGTTCGCTGGACTATGCAATTGTCAGTCTAAGAACATTACAGGCCTTCGAACGCATCGTATCGGAGACTCAACCAGAGAGACAGAGAGAGCGAGATGGTCCGGCATACATACATACATATATCACAATAAATTGCTTTGACCGAAATCATAATTATAAAACTAATTAGCTAAGAGATAAAAAAACAAATGGCTTTATCTTAGGGAAGGGAAAGCGAACTGGAGCAGAAGCAAACTTAAAGCATTCCGGCATTCTCCCGGTACTTGCAGGGTAGATCAAGGGCATATTGTGCTCCTCAAGATGTATGTACCAGAAAGAAGATGCCGTTTTCTAGCCTCTCTAAGAATTAAAAGAAAGCGTATTAGTTTGTATTTATAATGAAATTATCGGCTCCCGCAACGTACTCTTTATGCGGGTCTTATTTTGCTCATTACTTCGTTCTTTTCTCTGAATCTTCATTCTGCATAAAACACGGCGGCGAAGCGCTCTCAGTAGTGCTGAGCGTAAAATAAGACCTGAAAGAGAGATAGCGGACTATCTTGTATTCTACTTCTATTAATAATTTAGTAATTATGTGTTCTATTTTTTCTGATTATTTCTTTTATTTTTCTTTTGCAGCCAGACAATTCTTGTGGCATTCATGGATTTACTCTAACTATAACCCAATCACCAGGTATGTCCACAGTCCATAGACCGTAAATCCGCATTTCCGTGATTTCTTCCTTATTTTCGCTCCATATTTATAGCATTCTAAGAGTGGTGGTGGGGTGTTGTGGGAAAAGAGAGCATCAAGTAATGAGTTTGTTGCTTGCTGGAGCTCTGAGAGCAAACTTCAAAGCAAATATCTTCCCCCATAAAAAATACAAGAAATAATTGTCATCATTTGCTGGGTCCACAGTTAATTGCAGCTGACGTCAGTCATTGGCCATAGGATTGCCCACCGTTGCCATTGTTCCAGTTTCTCCTGTAGCTCCCGCCTGTTTTCCCCTCTCCTGTTGTTGGGTAAAAGTTGTCAAGTGTTCGTCATTGAGTGGTCGAGAGTCTAGGATATATATTTTTCCGCTGCCCGCTGCACGTTCATTTGCTGTGCGCATTGTGCCACAGTCGAGTGTTTGCGATGCCCCAACAGAGGAGCTGTCAGCCCAGAAACGAGAGCCAAAAAAGAGCCAAGGGAGAGCCGGCCCTTCTCTGGAAGGGGAATCGGTAAAGGAATGATCCATATTCGAAAGTTAGCGCTTTAGATACTCTTCCAAAACGATCGAAGAACATGGTAAATGTATCATCGCTTCTATGAAAAGTATTTGGTATACTGATTATGATCTTCAGCCGGCCCTTCTCTGGAAGGGGAATCGGTAAAGGAATGATCCATATTCGAAAGTAAACGCTTTAAATACTCTTCAAAAACGATCGAAGAACACCACTCCATCACTCTGTCACAAAACGGAGTTGTGAAATCATGGTACCCCTTGGGTGGGATACCCTGACGGCATGGGAAACATTGTTAAAGTGTCGTCTATGCGGCGTTACAATAACAGTCAAGTCAACAATAATAGCAACAAGCGACACAATGAGCGCGATATAATAGTAAAAGCTTTTCATGCGAGTCGAGTGTGCCGCAGTGACGTGGCGTGGCATCCTCCGATTCACCCCCCTCACACTTCCACCACCGATGACTGTGGCATTTTGTCGGTGAATTTCTGAAGCGTTTGATGAGGCATGCCACCACTCCACCCCCACTCATACTTAAACGTACTCCCACACACATGGAAAAATTGGAAATTTATCTTTGATCTTTTTCCGAGTGCGTGTTCTCGTGTATCGCTTGATGGCAAATAAACAACGACAGAAACGAGTTTCGGTGCCTTGTTAGATCTTGAAAATATGTAATGTGTTAAAGGACACCCCCTACCATTGAGAGGAGTGTGAAGGAAATATAAATTTAACAGGACTTAAGACACAAATATTCTTAAGAATTATATTCAGTGATTGCCACCGAAACAGAGAAGAAATGCTCGCTTTTCTGATCTCCAGCAACCGGTTGCCACCGCAGGTCCCATCAAAATCCCCCAAAAAGTTTACACACAAAAGACAGAAATGTCTATATTCTGTCACAAAAACCCCAGCCATGGCGGGGTGATTAGAGATGGGCTTGGGCCTGCGCCCCTGCCCCTGCCTCTGCCCTTTGATGTAGCAAATTTTTCGGACACTGAGCCCCTAATTACTTTATTGGTGGCCTTTTCTCGTGGACTCGAGAGTTGAACCTTTTAGCCCTTTTCACTCGACATGATTTCAATTATGAGGCAAAAACGGAGGCAGACACGGAGGCTAAGGCTGAAGCAGAGAAAGAGGCATACAGGCTTTGTCCCCGTTTGAGAGGCCACTCTCTGCTCAGGCTATTACCAACTTAATTTCATTATAAATTGAAATCTTTCTGCTGCCCCGTTGAGAAAATTGAATTTCCCACCCCTGGCCCACCTTCATTTCGTGGCATGTGGAAAGCTTGCTTCTCTGGCTCAACAAATAAGCGTGATGTGGCTTTATTCTCGGTCCGCAAATAATAAACATATCCGGCATTAATCTGTACGGAAAGGAACGGAACGCGGTAGGAGGTTTCCTTGAATCACAATTGTGACTCGAAGGAAAAACAATATCTCTCGCACATAAATCCATATTAATCCGAATCTGTGGACTGAGTGGCATACACACACGTGTGTGTGGCGTCTCTTAATAAAACAGTTGCCATATCCGCTAAGGAGGTATCTTCGATTCGATGAAATCGAGGCGGGAACCTCGATATCTCTCCCCCGTTCCATGAGTTTGTGTTTTCTTCTCCGATCATTAGACTGATTATGCGGCACTCTCTCATCGATCCCCAGCCAAATTTTCCTTAACAAAGTCCCCTCTGAATGTAGGGCATTCTGTGGTCTGGACATTCCGCTTGTAGGATTAATATTTGTTGTTTATTTTTTGAGACGACTTTTGTTATTGTGCCTGTCATTCTGCCTGATTGGCCACTAAACACACAGAGACTTTGATTTATGGCGGAGGATTGAGGGGGTTGCTGCTAAATGATTGAGGACTATGAATCCTGCAATTAGTCAATATATCAGTTGGTTCAACTCTTTCTTGCGGTTCCCTGAACATCGCGAACACCATTCGACAGCTTTTCGTTCGAAATTTAAGAGAAACATTCGAGAACAACATTAAGAGAAGCATTAGAGCTTCTGCTCTAGTTAACAGTGGCTGAAAGCTTTCTGCCTGCTAACTTAACAGCAGCCTAAGCACCAGCTGTACAGCACTACTCAATTGATTTGAAGTCCCCCTCCTTGAACACGTTGTCGTTTTAAGAAGTCTGAGACCTTAATAATCCTTGCATTACGGCAGAGTAATTTATAAAAACAATAACAAAGTTAAAACATACCACACACACACACACATCCATCCATCCATCCATATGCCAGAGAGCAAATAAATTTCGTTATAATTGCAATTTAATGTAAAGGCAAAAGCCCAGCGCTCGTCAGGGGACAGGACCGCAGATGGAGATGAAAATGAGCTGCAGAATGAGGCTGTAGCTGTAGCTGTAGTCGTAGCTGTAGATGTATCTGTATCTGTGGTCATTGGCCACTGGCTGAAGGGGTACTCCAGTATTTGTAGTCAATATTTGATATTTGCACAGATGTTCAGCTGCCAAATTGAATATGGATTTTGCATAAAACCCACACACACACACACACAAAAACATCACCCGATAAAGAGAGAGAGAGGGATATATATGGATAGAAGAAGACAACATAATGATGAGGAGCAAAAAGCCAAAGTAGATCAATATTAAACTGGACTTTTGACCGGAAACCAAATTGAAAATAACAACCCAGGCAGGCAGTAGCCAGCCATGGGAGAGCATGGCCAAAAGACATGGCCACAATCGCCTCTTCCTGCCCAGAAAATACAATGCGGAGCCTAAAAACAATGTTTTCTGTGTTGCAGAAATCAAGGAGGGGCCGGAACGAGCACGGGTCACATGTGCCATCGGCTGGGGAGAGCATGAATCAATAGATGCATGAAACATTATTTTCCAATCAATTAATTTTCGGGTCACTAGATTTGCTTTGCAACACTTACCGCTTGCAGTGACGATGGGCTCTCCCTCTGCCACTGCCACTGCCCCTGTGCTACACAGCTTGACCAATGAACTCTTCGGGTAAATCATATGGAATGATTCGCATCCTCTGGCTCATCCCTGTTCCCTGACCTGACCATGGCCCTGGCCCTGTCCCTGTCCTGGCCATCGAGCATAAATGTTTAATCAAATGAAGCATGCACAAATTGGGGTTCGCTTCTGGTCCTCCGGCCACGGCCCTCGAGGCTGGGGCTGGTCAGTGGGATATCCATGGATTCATGGGTCCATGGCCGTGCCACTGATTTAATAAACATAAAATGTGTCAGCATTGTAAAATTACTTTGTCGCCGCCGGCGGGCCAAACAGCAGGACGCGGAGCCACAACAACAGCGACAGCCTCTCATGGAAACAGAACCTTAATGTATTTGTTTTTTTCTTTCTTTTTTTTATGACAAGTTTGTCATTCTACGATATATTTTTTGTTTTTGCCATGCAATTTTCCGTTACATTGAGCTGCCCGTCCATTCGACATTGCACGACCATCGCCACACGGCGTATACGTAATGTGCGTGAAGCGAGTCAATTTTCCTCGGCTCGCCCTTTCCCGCCTGCCATATGCAAATTGAGTGCTTCGCGTCACTTCGCTTCAGTCCTGTGGAGTGACGGTGCCTGCGGCCGATAACCCTGGCGATACAGCGCCTGCGAGCGGTCAATTTTAATGGAATGTGCTGAAAATTACCGCCGCAAATAATTAAAATCAACATTTATGCAGCGGCCGGACAGTGCAATGTGGGTGGCACGGTCGAGGTCGAGGTGGCACGATTGTATTCCATACGAGTATCGTATTCCATACCCAAGAACGGGCTATATATTTTGAAGTGTTTGCTTGAGTTTTTGGGTATACAAAAGTCTCCCTTGACGTTTCCTGATTTCATATTATTTATTAGGATTTTCGTGTGTTTTGCAACAATTATTAAAATTTATTTAGCAAACCCAATTAGCTTTTCCCACAAAATTCCAAAAAACGAAGCTGCCACTACAAGTAAAAAAAAACTCCAACCCACAGACACAGATAAAACGGAGACACACAACCACACACACACACAAACAGAGAGGGAAAGAGAAAGAGTGGGAGAGAAATAGTCAAAGCAATAGAACCGCAATTCCACATATGAATGTAAAAAAATACTACATAAAAATACAACAAGCCAGTTACACGATAATAAAACATATTTTAGAGCAAGGAAAATGCACAACGAGAACAAGAGAGATCGAGACAGAGAGAGAGAGGGGCAGGGGGAGTAGGGGAAAATGCTTATAGCTAGAGGAGGAAAAGCAAGCACTTTTCCATTGTAAAGGCAATCTACACACCGACCACACAGGCACACCGCAAACTCCCACACAAACTCCCATTCGACAGGAAAGCAAGTGGTAGGTGCACAACTGATATAAAGAACAAAGGATACCCTCTAATTGGCAACTGTCAACGAAAAAAGATGGTAAAACTTTCAAAAAGGGCAATATTTTACAGCGTATGAACATATTTCTTTAAACATGTTTTAATAATAGTCCAATTGAGACGACTTTTGGTATCTACTGCAAACTGAAGCGCGTTCCCATATCTGAAAATAGGGCCGGCCATAGGGTTTCATAGGTTATGGATCTCCACAGGCCTTCTCAATCCACATCCACCTTCTTCTGCACGAATAGAGCATACCCATATATGTATAGATACATCCTCTACGTCTACCAAAGAGCGAGAACTACTTATGCCAGTCCACAAGGAAAGTGCATGAAAAACTATTGCCAACAGGGCAATAGAAAGGGAGAGAGTGTTTTACGCATACATCCCACTCTCTTGCACTCCCCACATATTCCATGTTTGTGGTCGGGGGTGGGTGGTTCTTGTCGGAAATTCTTGGTGCGTATGATAATAAATACTTAATCCCCAACAAAAGAATATTAAAAACAACAATAAATGGAAATGCTAAAGAGCATAAAGAAATGCATAAAAACAAATGTCGACGGAACGGTGGGCAGGCGGGGAGGAGGATAACAAAAGGCGCTTTTGAAATGTAAAATGAACTTGGGTTCTGGCTCTGGCTCTGGCTTTGGCTTTGGTTCTGCCTTTCATGCTCTTCAAACATGCATGCATATAAAATTATACATAAAAGCAAAACGCTTATAACCAGGAGCTATGGAAGCACCAGCAGAAGAAGAAGGGGTAAACACCATAACAACCCTCGAGAATAGAACAAATAAAAGAAGAGCAGAAAAGATACATAATAGAAGAGAATGAGTAGCAGTATTGAGATAGAGCTTGGCAAACATTAGTAATGCCTTTTCGGACCCCATACATTTTTAGCCTGTCGAAGCCATGCGTCGAATTCCAAGGAATCTGCCATTAAAATAGTGAGAGATTGTGCTTTGTAATTATTACAATAATAATCATACGCACTGTTAAACAGCGTACCCCTCCCAATCTGCGGCAAATAGAATGCTAGAGGGTTTTCGGAGGGCTATAATGTGCTCCTATAATTACCATTTTCTGTGGTTTCCATTTAGAGAGAGATAGAGAGAGAAAGAGAGAGAGATAGAGAGAGAGAACATTTCAACAAATATTAACATTTTCCCGCAACGATAAGCGAAAACTTTTATGTGCGTCCTTCCATATCCTCCGAATCCTCCTCCTCTTCCGTCTGCTTGTGTGTGTGTGTGTGTGTATGTTCGCTGGCATTATTATAGAAATGTTTCGAAAAAACAAAAGCTGATGGCAATCTAAAGCCCAGAAAACACGCTGAAACGCTGAAAAGTTGCAAAGTGTAAAACTTTAATTACAGCTAGTTTTCGAAGGGAAAGGGGAGTGCGAGTCCATTGCACCACCGCTCCATTGAGAGAGCAGAGACGAAATGTGCGAAACTTTGCCTATTTACATATGTAGACATTAGATTATAACTTGTATTAGAAAGCACTCGAAAGAGAGTTGCACATGATGCAGGGACCATGTGCTTGTAGAGCACAGGGTTCCGCCCCTTCTCATGGCAGTAGATCAAAGTGCAAGGACACCTCCAGAACACAGAGCACACATGTACTCCTTCTGCACACATTTGTCTTTCCGTTTCTGTTTGTTGTTCTGTTTATCAATTTTGTCTCTCTCTCCCTTTCTCTGACTTTTGACACAAGCCCTGGCTTGAGCGGCATTTAATTAATTTTCTGGAAAATTATGAGCATTACGTATGTGTATTTTGTGTGTGGCTTTAATTCTCTGTTCTCCATTAATTCTGATAGAATGTAGTCAGCTGGTCTTTTTCTAATAAATCACTTATTGTTAGCGTCGTTTCCCTGTCTCTCCTTCAGATTTTCTCGCAGTTTTTCCTAATTAATTCAACAAAACTTACAGTCCAACTTTTTGGCATCTTATAAATTTTAAAATGCTTTACTGCTCCCGCGACTCTCTCTCTCTCTCTCTCTCCCTCTATCCCTCTCTCTTTCTCTTTTAATGGCTTGTTGCTAATCGAATTTCATGGCATTTCATGGCATTTCCCCGGGTTTTTCCTTCGTCGTAGCCCTTCCTTTGTCACAGCACTCGCTCCTGACAGTTTAGCTGCTTTTGTGGAAGTAGTTTACATATTTTCCCTCCTCTCTAGCGGAGAAATGGAAATCCATTTAGCGTAACTCAACACTTGAGCATATTTCTCCACTCTCTCTCCGCTTAGTCCCTCTCTCGCTCTCTCGGCTTTCATTTTATCATTCCTAATATAAACTTACAGCCAGTTGACAGCTTTTTTAATTTATTTCATTAAAAAATTGTCGCTCTGCGAGGAAACTTTTTCAATTCGCATGCGACAGCGACAGCCTCAGAATCAGAATCGGATTCTACTTGCAAGGCGACTCCTCTTTCTGCAGTTGATTAGTTGTGCACTTTTCTTTCATTTTTTTTTTGTCCGCGGGCACATTAGCACATTTAACCCCTGTAACCCCTAGGGATAGAGTGGCTTGGGCCTTCAAAAGCACAAAAATTCATCTGCGGAGAGATCATTGAAAACTGAGAGTGGAAAACAAACAGGAAAAACAGGCAAACACGACTCGAAGCAAATCTGCAGCACACTTGACTTTTCCCACAATTCCCGCAGGCATCTTCATCCTCCCCACCCATCAAGTTTTTCCGCCAACTCAATTAAATCTTATCGCATGGGAAAAGTGGTGGAAGTGGCAGCAGCAACACAAATATCAAACAAACTAATGTCAGTTGTCATAATAAAGCGCAAATACTTTTGATGCCACTTGCTCGCTCGCCTTCTGCCTGCCCCTTGGCCTCCTGCCTGCCACGCGCTCTTCTTTTTTCCCCACTATGTACGCTAGGAGGGGGTGTCGGGGCCATCGAGGGTCGCCCTGTACATACACACAAAGTGAAAAGCAAACAGCTGCGCAATTTAACGTCGAAAGTGGAGCCAAGGGCACAAAGAGGGGGCGGGTGGGGGGAGAGAGGGCAAACAAAACAGACAGCCAGACAACAGACAAACACAAATATACAGCGAATATATATATATATATATATTCCCTAACAGAGAGGGTATTACTCTGCCGATATGATGTGTGGCAATGTCAAAAAGAGAAAAGAAACTGCGGCAGGTACAGGAGATACTCCAAAGTCAGTTCAAGAACAAATTCCATTTTGGCACGAAGATCAAATTTTAATATTAACTTTTTCAGTAACATTAATTATCTGTATTTGTTCCAAATCGTCTTCTGCTTCTGTAAAAAAACAGAGAAAATATAGTTCTCAAAGTTTCATAGATTATTAGAAAATACAGGTTTATCCCATATATCTTCTAATGGAAATGCATATCAAAATCGATCTGTTAGGGTATCCAAAGCTGCTGGTAATGTATGTGTGTGTATCTATGTGCGGCACACACACGCCTGAGCCATGGCTCCTCCTGCCTCTGCCTCCTCCTGTTCTCCTCTTCATACATATTTATAATAACTTTAATTAAGATTTTACAAGTAGATTACTTCTTAATAACAAAAACAACATCCAGATAGCAGAAACAGCAGCAACACACTAACAACAACAACAAGGAGTGAAAACATGAGACATATGTACATCAGGCGGCACGGAGGCACAGCAGAGCAGAGCATCTGCCATAGATACTCGTATTACGAGAAATTTACTTTGTTGTTTTGGCCTCCTGCTGTTGCTGTTGCTGCTGCTCTTTTGGCCAGAGCCTCTTCTCCGAATGGAAGCCACATATTCTAATTGATTAACTTCATTTGAGGGCCTCTCTCGCATTCATCAAAGGCGCTTCAGGGGGCACAGAACAGTCATAAATAGTTAACAGGGGATTTGCTAGCGTGTAATTGGAACAGATCCTAATGCTTGCCGTTCCAAGACTTTCTGCTAATAAATTCCCATTAAAGTTGGGGGCCGTGGAAATCGCATGGCTTCGCGTCTCATCGTTGACTGCATCTTTAGGAGCAGCAACGGCAGCAGCACCAGCGGCGGCAGCAGCAGAGGCTCTCTAGATGGAAGGTCTAACAATAGTCCAGGGGTAGGACCCAAGCCCAGAGTCTGGGCAAACAACAAAGAGGAATAATTTCATTATGGCCAGCAAATCACACATGTGCAATGCGTGTTCGTGTTCTCTTTCCTCTTTCCTTTCCTCTTTTTTTGTAGCATTTAGGCACAGCTGACTGCCGGCTGGAGTGGAGGAACCTTGGAAGTTCGAGAGGCTGCTGCAACGATGGCTGCAGCCTGCATCGTGCCATGTCCTTCAGGCAGTTAGCAGTGGCACTTAAAAATTAATTAGAGAACTTATAAACAAGTGCAGCAGCATGTGCAAAACTAACTCGAGCGGCAAATCAAACGGCACTTGACTACCACGGAGGATGGTAAAATGTTGTCGGATGCCAGGACTCCACTGTCTAAGGATGCCAGGAGTCTTGTAGCTGCACCTGTGCCTGTGCCTTTTCCTGTGCCTTTACCTGTGCCTCTAATTGTGATACCTCTCGCACGTTGCACCGACAGCCCGACACCCGAGACCACATTTCATGAAAATTGTGTGTGTAATTATGCATTAAGCGAGTCGTCCTCTACTTTACACTGGCGTTGGCATAATTTTAATTAGTTTGCCCCCACACACACAGCCACAAGAGGGGGTCTGTCAGTTGAGTAAGCGGTTAGCGCCTAATATGTGCCCTGAAAGGACCCAAGAAGCTCACAAACATTTCAAAATTTGCGGTCTTTAAGCCACACACATTTCTGCAGCTGACCAGCCAGATCGGAGGTCCTTGCACTTCATCTTCATGGTCAGGTAAAACCCCCATATATCTTTCCGTGCCGCTGACTCTGCCTCTGCCACGTCGGTTTGACGCATGTTGTTAGTAAAACAAAATGTTGGGTAATTAATTTACGATAACATGTAATTGCGGTAAGTTAAGTAGTTTTGTTTGTAATGCCTCTCGATGACATACAGGGACACAGCCAGAAGACGTTCACATTGATGACAATGACTAGGGACTCTTACTCGGACCCCGACATGGACACGGTCTTAGTCTCAGACTCCGACACGGACTCCGGACACGGTTACGGACATTGACATCGACATGGGACATGGGGACATGGGATATGTGAGACACAAGGCTTCACGTCTAATGAAATTGTTGTCGAGTTGCCATCGAGTGGTCGAGTGCTTTGGGCGGAGGGGGAACCCACTCCACATTTCTATTTGCCACGCCTTAAACTATACATAGACCATAGATATATATGTACATACATTTTTAGTACGTCGTAGTATGTCGATTGCATTGTCATGAAGTTGTCATGCCAATTATTTAATTTGTTGCCAGGAAACACATGAGCAACAGAAACGAAACAACTTCCGCCACGAGGGAACGTCCTTTCGGTTTCGGAAAAAATGTGATTAGTTGAGTTGTTGTTGCTGTTGTTGTTTCGGGGGAACTCGGAAAAATGTTTTCCTTTCCACTCACCTCACAATCACATCACATCAAAGCTTTTTGTGTGGATTTAATCGGTTGGTAGCCCCAGAAAAGGAATCTACTTGCAGCTTCGGGGCTCCATTTTGACTCCAAGAAACATTCGTGTATCTTCAGGCGAACATGTCCTACGAGTATACAATTCTATGTAAGCACCGGAGAAACAACAACAACAACTTAATCATTAATAATTCACAAGATCCGTACACCAACAAGCTGCATAACTAATAAACCTGCCAAAGTCCGAATCGGAGGCCGAAAGGAATCCCAGGCCCACAGAAATAATAAATAACTAAAACCCTGCGTAAACATGTGCATAATCCGAGCTCTTAAAACACATTCCCAGCGTAATAAAAAAAGGGGGAAAGGGAAGCGTATTCTCCGGGGGGTTACTTTTAATCCTCGACATACAATCGACACATTAATTTATCACTCCGAAACGTAGCATCGAAACGTAGGCCCCAACAAACAAACAAACAAAAAGCCTTTCAATTAATTCCAGAGCACAGACCAGAAACGGACAAGGGGTAAGGGCAAAGGGCAAGGAGAATCCCTCTGTAAATACTTTATCGTCGTCTGGCGAATATTTTTCGGCATTTTTGGCATTTGGCATATTGACTTATGAGCACTGATTTGTAAGCAGATTCTAGCGCCTTGAGCTTGCAATTAATTCATGTCCAGAGAAGCCTTCTTTTTCCCAGCCATTTGTCTTCGGAAAAAAAAGAAAAAACAACGTGGGGGAGAGAGAGGCGGCAGGATCACGAACTGAGACAGTAAGTCATCTGAGTGAGTGCATTTTTGGCAAGAAAGTCGGCGAGTGCATCACCGACACTTTCTGTGTGTGGTCTGCAAATGGTTTACTGGCGGCTAAGAGCGGCCAAGGAAACGTAATTACCGGGAGATGTGCCTGCACCCAAATGGCGGCCACATTTGTTTACGGGGATGACCGAAAGAATGGCATGCAGCCGGCAGCAAGCATCCAAAGGAAGTGCAAATGTTCTCCGTGCATATGGAAATGCCCATTGGCATTGAGGGAGAGAAAAGGAGCGAAGGATGTGGCAAGTAAATACTAAATTTAGTTGGCTTTGCCACACACACACAACCGCAGCGACATTTCCTCTTGGCAAGGCGTCGACATCATCCTTTCTTCTCTCTCTGTCGTTGTCTCTGCCTCAACTTCAATTGTATGCAGTCCTATCTGTGGAGAAGAGAGGGGTTAAGCGCAGAGGATGATTTCTCTCTGCATAAGAAAATTATGCAAAATAGTAGCAAAGTTTCAATTTCCTTCTCCTACCCGCCAAAAAAAAAACCAGATAAAGAGAGAAAGGGAGCAAAAACAGAAAAAAAGGATGATGGAAATGCCAAAAGTAGTGGAGTGGAGAAGGAGGAGGAGCACTGCTGAAATGTTGAAAGAAATAAAGAAAATTCAAAGTACAAAATTGTGGTCTCGTATAAATAAGCGTAACTTATGAAAAGTTATGAGAAACTTTTTGCCTTTTACAAGCAATACGTAATTTGGGAATGTGTACTCGTACTCATACTCGTACATGGAGTATATGGCAGTGCGGCATGCCCCGCCCTCTGTGGCAGTGGCAATGTCAGTGGCGATGGCTTTGACGGTGTCGTGTCGACGATGACGCTGCGAATGACGATCTGGCAAGAACTTTGACAAAACAGTTTCCATCTTTTGCGCGTAGTTGTTGAAACATGCCAAGAATGATATTGAATATTAAACTTTTCGTGGTGCCCCCCCAATACCATGTTACTGGCTACACATACATAGTTCAAAAGAGTGGCGGTGCAAAGTGTGGCTGGTGAAGGCCGAAATACCAAAATAGTTACTCCGAAAACTATAAATTGGGTGTTTACTGAACGGCAGTGCCCTGAAAGCAAATCAAATGGACAAGCTTGCAAATCGTTTTAGTTTTTGCGTATTACTTTGAAAATAAATATTCCGAAAAATGTACTCCGAAATGTGATACTCCGAAAAAATGATAATCGGAAAGTCCTAAAATTGAGACTCTGAAGAGGTGAAACACTCCACAAAATTGTACTTCGAAAATATGTACTCCGAAATGTGATACTCCGAAAGGTGATACTCCGAAAAATTGATAATCGGAAAGTCCTAAAATGGATACTCTGAAGAGGTGAAACACTCCACAAAATTGTACTTCGAAAATATGTACTCCAAAAGCTGAATATCCTGAATATTGAAATGAAATTGAAGAATATGTTACTGTGAGAATACCGAGATGATGGAGACCGAGAAGACGGCCGTTGCAGTTGCATGGACTTGTATGAAGTTGGAGGTGAATGAAAAGACTCGCGGTCGGCCTGCATGCTGCCTGACCGCCAAAGTTATTCTTTCACACCTATTTCTCCGGTTTACTTCTTACTATTTTTACTCCGAAATTAAAAAACTTCTCAGGATGTACTCTTACTATGAAATACCAATCGATATTGCATGGAAAATCACTCGGAACACTTTAATTCGCAAATGCGATTACTCCGAAGTCTAGCTTAGGGAGAGCACTCTGAAACACAACGTTCCTTGGGTATATATTTTATCCAATTTAATGAATTAAATATCAGAGTTCCACATGAGCTGCAACTCCAAGAGAAACCGCACATTCCGCCCAACAAGACTAAGCAGGAGCAGCACGAAACTCAAATGTTTGAACGAGATTGTGTCAAAGTATCTTGGCCACTTATGCATATGCATAGGCATCCCGGCATGTTTCCATTATAAAGGCAATAACCCAACGACGATGGCAGGACAGAAGCCCCAAGAAACGATAGTTTATAGTTTTAATTTTTCCCAATTTTCTTGGCAGACACAGCGACAGAGAATGTCTCTGTCTGTGTGTGTGTGCATGTAAGAAATTTGCATGCCACATAAGACAATTGGCTGTCAAGCGTCTTTAGCAAAAAGACAAAGACATCTGGGGGGCAGCGGCAGCGGCCAGAAAGGGTTTTTCGGGTTGCTATTTGATTAGGCCAAAAGCTTGTTAAGGAAATTTGACTGCCAACTTGGGTGAGTGGCTTCTGCTGGCAGTGGCAGTGCTGCTGCCGTTCCTTCGAATACTTTGGGGCTGACTGTGGCTGCTGCCATCATTTGCATATAGTTTTGCCATATTTTCGCTTCGGGGCTCCTGCTACGCTTTTTTTTCGGTAAGACATTTTTCTTTGCCGCTGCGCAAATTTAGTTAAAATTTAAGTTTAAGTTGAATATTTTCCCAGCCACACGGTTCGTTGGCTTCAATGACAGAGAAGGCACAAGGCAGAACAGAATGACTGAAAGGCGGAAGTCTGAATACCAGATGCTGGATGGTGGATGGGCTGCTGCATAAGAAAATTGAAAACTATTTCGAGTGCTAACGAAGGTAAATATTGTTTCATTATGCAACAGTTTCCACAGAAAAGTTCTTTCTCCTTTGGGCAGCAAATTGTTGCACAATCAAATTGCAGCTGCAGTGGCAGCAAGCGGTTGCAAGTGTTTATCCTTGGACATTGTGTCGAGAATGGAATCCACCCTGACTTGTGTGTGATATCTCTTTGTTGTGTTCTTAATTGCCGTCCGCAGCAGCAGATAAATGGAGAATGCTCGAATGGAGAATATTTTCTGATTTGTGCAACATTTTTCATAGTTCGACTGGCAGGCAGGCAGGATAGGCAGAAAGCAAAGGTCAGTCTTTGCTTTTTGTTTTTGTTTTTTGTTGAAAATAAATGCAATTAAAAGTTTCAATTAAAATTAAACTCAGTGCTCACCGCAGACGCGCAAAGAGTAGCGCATTCAACAGAATAAACATTATGCAATTATATATAATTGAAGTGCGAAAGTCACGTATACGAACGACACTCGTATTTTATGCGTGTTTTTCCATTGTTTAATGATATTAAATCCATGGCAAATAATACACAAAATAGTGTTTACTCAAACTCTGATGCTCTGGCGCACGGTGCGTATGATTAATGAGCCCAATTTATATGCCAATTGGCAATTTTTTTTAGTATCGATCAAGAGCCTCAAACTATTCTAAAACTATGGAAACTTGTGTGACACATTTTTTTATGTAACGACATTTCGGAAACCCTGTCGCCAGTCCCTGTCGAAAAAGAGTCCTCTTTCGCATTGGAATTTATCCCTCCTCCATCCTCCTCCAATATCTGCGAACCCAAAAGAGAACCAAAACATTTTAAATGTCAATTTATAAGTGACAATTGGGCCACAGCCTCCCCACCCGAACCCGTCTCTGGTGGTTGCTGCGGCCGCCTGCATGCCCCAAAGCATGTGCTAACAGTTTCTGTGGGGTAATATAATATGCACAGCATGGCTTATAATAATAAAAACGCCAGCAGGGCCTGCAGGAGCAGCAGGCCAGAGAGGTCCTGCGTGAGATGATGCAGGGTATGCGGGGGATATGCTGGACAGCAGTGACAGCTCGCGGCCGTCATACGCGTGATTGTCCCTTTGAAATATGAGAAGCTCTTTTCAATAACATTTGCCGTCGATTTCCCCCACCACCAAAAGCAGTGGCACAGTGGGGCACATAGCCAAGGAAATGGGATTCAAATAGATGATATTTTTAGATGTCTCTTGGTCGGAAGCCAAGGTGTTATCCCCCGTGCGCCAGCGAGAGGGGTCAAATACAATAAAGAACCACAACTTGGGACAGCATTCAGGGGATTCGCAGAATCAGAGTTATGTCCGCATTTATTATGCCGCAGCCGTCGCTTCTGTGGTTGCTGTCCGGAACTGCCAGACGACGACGGCCACATCCCATCCTCAATCCCGAACCCGCGCTCCTCGCTCCACACCCCACACCACACACCCGAGCACAAAGTTCGAATGTTTCGTTTGTAAATTAACTTTACAGCTCGCGGCGGCACGCATTTTTTAACGCCAACTTTGGTTTTTGTTCTTTTCTTTTATACATACTGTATGTTTTCCCTTTACCCTCTGTGTGCTTTTTTTTCACTTATTTTTTAACGTATCGAATGCAACGCATGCGCTATGCTACGGTCGATCCATACCAACATTCCCCATATCGTTGACGTCTTCTCCGTCGCAGTCGGAACACAAAAATTTTTTAAATTAAAAAAGTTTTTCCAGTTGCCATTCGGCACGTACCAATACGCAACGACAAACGGCAGTAGGAGATATATGTATAGATTTCTGACCCACTCCATTCTCCTCCCATTCTTCGATCTCCCACACAGGCATATCGCATATCGAAAGAGCGTATGAGACGGCGACGAGGAGGGGGAGGCGTAATAAATGCGACAGAACTCAGAATGCATAGCATGTCCATTTTCGCAGTGCCCCTTCCCTTTGCTTTGGCCTGTTCTCTGCCACCAGATTTTTGCTTTTTTTTGTTGGTTTTTATTTATATCTATTTCTGCATTATGTTTCCGCGTTTCCGGT
Organism: Drosophila persimilis; assembly: GCF_003286085.1. Classification (NCBI taxonomy): domain Eukaryota; kingdom Metazoa; phylum Arthropoda; class Insecta; order Diptera; family Drosophilidae; genus Drosophila; species Drosophila persimilis. The sequence goes on from NW_020825289.1 coordinate 14,063,067, forward strand.
TTAAAAAAATCCTTTGAGGGGGGGAAATAGGAGTTTATTCTATAATGAACCCGAACCTGTGTTTGTGCAGCAAAGGGTTTTGGAATCGTAGCTTTGATTAGGTCGAAAGAAAGGACCTTATAAAGCAGCCATCAAAGTTTTAGCTAACTCATTAATATTCGTACAGGGTAGGAAAAGGTAGGAGGGGCCGCAGTAAGCGATGAAGAATATCTGAAATCGAGAAAACCCACCAAAATATCGAGAATTCGGGAGACTTTTAAATCTCGAACGAAAAATGGATTATCTGGGGTATTTTGCAGTCGAAATTTCTAATATACTCTCCTGTTGCTTTGCCAACAGAACTTAGAGTAAATATAACCAAAGAAAGAGGGACAAATATATATTTACAACCTTTGAAGGTCACAAATGGCGTTCCATTGCCCAGAGATGCGCAACATTCACTCAGTCCGTCAGTCACTCCATCACTCATTCAGGCAGTCTGTCGGAAGGGGTCGGAAGGGGGCAGTCGTCCGGAGAAGAGTCAACGCCTAAAGTTTTATTACTTTTGCTGGCTGTCAACAATTTTTGCTAGGGCGCGGGGAGGGTGAATAGGGAGTGGGCCTTGAGGCCGGGAAATAGATGTATGAAGCGCCAGTAAATATTATGTGCCAGGGTTGCCAGGCAGCAGTAGCCAGGCAGGAAGGGGAAGAGAGAAGGTACCGTAGCCCCATGCTTGTGCTTATTTTTTAATATTTGAGCAAGGGCTACATGTCGTATGCGCAATGGCTACAGATGATACTCCTGCTTCATGCTACTCCATGCTATGCCCCAGACAGAGGAGGAGTCTTGCAAATATTTAATCTCTGTACGTCATTTGCCCGGCAATGATAATGTGCTCCGATGTTTGCATTTGGCTGTCTGTAGTTGTTGTTGCTGGTAGTTGTTGTTTGTTGGCTGGTTGGTTGATGGCTTGTTGGCTTGTTGGCTGGTTTGCCGGTTTGGATTCCTCGTTGGTTGATGGCCAACTCAACAGCTAATATACCACAGAAAATGTTTGCCCATCGGCATTATTATTAATATTATGTGTGCAGCAGCAGCTGCTCCTCCTCCTCCTCCGCACCCCCACTCTGCACTCCAATCCCTTTTCCATATTAACTTTCGGCAGAAACGCACTTCATTATCCCCCACGCCTTGTGGCACTCGAAGCACTTGTAGTACTTGTCCAATTTTTAACAATTTCCCATGCAGCATGTTGCAAATGAAGTTGCTACGAAGTTCCTACTCCTCCTCCTACTCATCTGCATAACAGCAGTCAGCGCGGGGGGGAGGGGGTATGCAAAAATCTAAAATACCCCCCAAAGCGGTCGCTACTTAAGAAAATTGTTTGCCAACTTTGAATGAACAGAAAAATTTGACTACTATGTATGCTACTTGTGTGTATGTGGGGGTCTATGTGTGTAATAATATTCAAATTGGCAAAATCCATTATGATCGCAAATATTATTTCAACAAGCAGAGGGCCTCGTCGCTCAGAGGCAAAACGAAGCATCGCATTCACAGGGCAACTCTGTGCGAGTGTGTCAAGTACTGGGAAAAGGGAGAGAGAGATGGATAACCATAGAATAAGAAAAAGAGAGAGAGTTTATTCCTGAAAAGCGGATATTCCAAAACGATTGATACAGTGAAAGGCCAGAAAAATAATGTTTTATTTTGTGGTTTCTATGGTAAATACATGATATAGCGATCCGATCCTGCCAATTATACATTGAGGAAAGGATCAGAATGGGATGAGGCAAATCGAATGACTTAATCCGCACAAATCACAGCCAAAGTTAGCCGTAGCCAATCGCCACTGTAGCACACAGTCTGCATAGCCGAAATGTACAACCAAGGGAAACGGAAATGGGTTAAAAGTGTTGACAGTCGAACAAGGCGCAAATTATACGAGAAGTACACTCCGTCCGCAGTAGGGGGGGCCGTGGCATTGACTTTCCATGGAAATAGTACCAAAATCTCATCTCTTTTTTCGAGCGGGGCGTGCGGGGAAAGTGAAACTGTTGAAATATTTGCACACGATATTGGCAATTGAGTTAACAGAAAGATTGAATACAAATATCACAGAAGGAAATGCATTAATGGGTCATCGAGAGCAGCAGCAGAGCGGAGAAGAGAGCAGAGAGAGATAACAGAGGACTCAAAAAAATACTCGTACTGTACGAATACTACTCAAACGGACTGTTTGGGTGGAGGGGTAGCCGAAAATTATGTAAATTTAATCAAAATAAGTAGCAGCAGACGCGGATTGTCGGAGCTGCGGCTAAAAGCGGCTTAAACCAGCACAGTCGTCGACCAATAGCAGTTCCAAGAGCAAGGGAGTGGAAAGTGGCAGGATAATAAGGGGATCCAGCGTCCTAGCATCCTGCACCCACGATGGATGCTAAGTAGCCGCCGTTCCAGCCACATGCTGTCAACGCGCTAAACCCAAAAACAAAATCATCTTCCCAAATAACCAAGAACCGACGACGACAACAACGAACGAGAGAACGGACGAACGGACAACGAGGCATAAACAGGAGCGAAAAAACAACAAGAAACGACAAATACGATAACAGCTCTAAGGTACCCTCTAAATGGGAAATGTCTAAGAGCCTTCGAAGAATGAGTGGTCAATAAAGGAAGATATTCTAGTTCTGAGCTATAGAATATCAAACAATAAATGAAAACATCCAAAAGCAGAGCGTAATATCTCTGAATTTGTTTTTCTTTGCATCGGATTCCACAAAACGTCTTCCTACCTTTAATACCAATACACCTCTTGAACTCTTCAGAGTATAGGGTGCCGCAAATTCCACTTGGAGCGGGCAGAAATTATGTGTAATAGAGGGTCGGAAAGGAGGCGGCGGTAGAGATGCCTAACAGGCTGAAGACTGAAGCGAAATAAGTCATAAAGCCACCGCCATGGCAAACAATAAAAAATGTTTAATGCCTCTTATTGTTTGGGGCAAGCCGCCTAATGTCCGCTTGCAGGAGGCAAGAGGCAATCCAGAGCCCGACCCAGAGCCAGCGATAATGCCACAAACGTATTTACTCGGTACTTCACCATTTTAAAGGAAATAGTCAGCGCCCTGCTCAACCTTTGCGTTTCTCGTGATCTCAGAATGCACTTTGACCTCTCATTTGGAAGATAATGTAATTTTCAATTAGAGGGAGTCGCCCTGTACTGCATTACAATTTCCACATTCTCTTTCTGCTCAATCCAATCCTGTGAAATGGGTGGACATTTAAGTTGTTTTACAATTGAATTTTACATCGTTTGAAGTTTATCGTTTAGGGAGGAGTAAGAGATTTTAATGAAATAGAGGTGCAGTGCGAGAAAATAGAGTTTCATTAGAATAAAGATCTACTCGCAGAAACGACTAAGTGTGAGAAATTGCTTCTGGATATCGGAAATACAAAATTATCGAAATTAGTTATCGAATTATCAAATTAACTTGTCGAAGTTTGTTATCGAGCTATCAAGTTTAGTTATAGAAGTATTGAAATTATAAATTTAATTACCGAAATTGATTATCGAATTAGGAAAAACTCCATTCGTATTTAATTAATGCATCAAATTGGAACGGGAATACTTTTCGAAATGCCTAAACTATTGATCAATACCAATTCTCGGAAGAGCTAAGTCCTGGACTTTACTGGTTATCGAATGTATGGAATATTCACTATCTTATGCCTAGAAATTCAGTGGTAATTTAATAATCTCCCACTACCTCTATTTCCCTCTCTTTTTCCCCGCTTCCTCCATTTCTCTCCTATAACTTTCCCGTTTCTAGTTCCACAGAAAAAAAAGTTAATGTACAACAAAGCATTTTTATGGCTCCACCGCAAAAATGTTCTAATAAATGCAAACTACATTTACTGGCACTCCCTCGCACACACACACACACTGCGAGGCTTTTGTACCACTGAAATACTCACACACACATAGATACACACACACACCCATACATAGAACCAAAACCATTTTGAAGCACATTTTAACATCATTTTAGACATTTTTTTCACTTAATTAAGTGTAATTAAATTTTCGATGCTTACTCGCACAATTTTCCAACGCCCACACCCCATGCTCCCACCACCCCCCTCCCTTTTACGAACATTATTCTTTTGAGAGGGGAGCATGCCTACTAGTAGTTTTTGGGGCCGGCTCCACTTGAAGTTTGCCAAAACGCCGCCACAGCCCGAGTACCATTTACATTTTTTTTTTTTTCACTGTAACGAGAGTTGTTCGCTTTTCAGGAAGGGTGCTTTTTGAGAGTGTGGTGTGAAGGGTGGCACTGTTTATAAACTGAAAGTGTTAGCAGAATATTGGATTGTGGCATGGAGTACACTTTCAGCTGAGAAACATCTTTCATAGATGGGAAAATGGAAAAACAGCAACGAAAATAGTAGATTTTAGGACTGAAAACGATATCCTTTCTAAACGAAAGATACACAGGGATAGGATATATGCTCTTCTGACCTTTATACTGCCTGCAGCAAAAGCATCAACAAATGCCACTTTTCTAGTTCTCATAGAATGCTTCCTCCACATTATACAAGTCTCTGATTCGTGTGCGTTTTTCTGCGTTTTCTGCAAAATCCAATATTTCTCTTGCCATAATTAGCCCCAGCAAACGAGGGTGTCCCCTCTCTGGGTGTGGATTTTGGCACCACAAAAGCCGGACTATGGCTGCTCCAGCAGCTCTCGGACTTTGTTTGCTCTGCTGCAGAACTTAGCCAGCAGCAGTAGCTGGTGGCCGTGCTACCAGTCCAGTAATACTCGTACTACGAATAGTGGCATGAACGAACAATGGCAGCACGTCAATCGTTTGGGGCCGGATCCCTGCCACTGGGGACTCGAGCGTTGCGGCGTTATGTATACGCCCCGTTCCGTTTCGTCTACGTGTGGTTCCTGAACGTGTGTGTGTGCTGCCGGATGTCATATTGCAAAATTGAATTTTTCGAGGTTCAACCGCCGCCACAGCTGTTTGCCTCGTCATCATTGCAATGATTTTGAATTGTTGACATCGAAATCGAAGCCGTCGAAGCAAGCAGCAGCAGCGAAGGCAAGCCCCCGTATCCTGTATCGCTATAGAAAATATCAGGCTATCAGCTTTATTTGATGTTTAGCAATTTCCTGATTTATCCCTCATGTCATTTCCGGTTTGCATTTGTATGCGTTCTGGCCACCACACACACCGTACGGGAGAGAGTCCAGCAGCAGAAGCAGCAACATAACGAAAAGAATTCCATGGCACACAAATATGATAAGCATTGAAATGAAATTGTATGCTTTCCACAGCAGATATCCACCCCTTCCAGCCCAGTGCTCTCCCCTAACTAATGTATCTTTGTCTGTTTTACGTGATTTTCAATGGCATTTCCTGCTTATGGAACGATGGAAGCAGCAGCAGCCGAAGCAACAGAAGAGCTCCGCTTTTTGGCTACTTTTGTGGCTTTTGTTGATTCGATTTATCAATATTTATACTGCAGTTTGCAGTTCGGACAAAATATAGGTTTTGGATGAGCTCAACAAAAAGATATTTTGTGGGATTCTTTGGAAAAGAATCCTTCCGGCATGCGTCCAACATACATCCATTAATTGGCTTCATTTCAACATTTAATACATATGTACATGAAAAAGTTCACAGTTCATTTGAAATTTCAAGTTAATTAAAATGCTCCAACATCACAAAATCATTGGATTCACAGACCGCAGGAAACACACATACGCGACACCCCTACAGACCCTTCACTTCCCCTCTGCAAAAATGGTCCGCAGTGTCCCTTACTTTCGTTTCGTTTTTTTTTTTTGTTCACGAAACATTATTTTTATGCAAAACATGAACATTTAATAGGACGCTCTACGAATTTTTAATGAGGTTTTTCCAGCCGGAAAAAACAGAGGCAGGAGGCAATGTGTGGCATGTGTGGGCGTGGCTTGACTTTTTTCTTGTATATGAAGCATTTTACATGTTTTATGAGCTTTATTCTCTCACTCTCTCTCTCTCTCACTCACTCACTCTGTCTCTGTCTTTTTGCCTCAGGTGCGGCTCCAACCCTCTACCGCAGTCTCCGTTTGTGCCCCACGTATGGGTAATCAAATCAGTTGGTGCCGCATCTGCGTGCGTCACATAAATTTGCCAACATTTAGGAGATAATGAGCCACAATTAGCAAATGGCCAAAGAACCAGAGAAAGAAGGAGAGGAGTCTCTCTCAGAATCAGTAGACAATATAAATGTAACTTTCGGGCAGATTTTATGACATAAACATTTTGAAGAGTAGTCTCCTTTCACAGCTCAGAATATGCTTACCTCTCAGTGTAACCTTTAGAGCCTCCCGTGTTGTGGCTTCCGCACCTTCTGAAAGTCTTTTCCAACAACCTGCCACCACCGTAACCTCAGTCTCTTCTGCCACTCGTTAGCACATAATCTTCTGCAAGTTCTTGCCACCTTTCATAACCCTGGAACGGGGGACTCTTCCTTCTGTAGCACTCCTTCAATGTCCAATGTCCAGTCAAATCTTTGGCATTAATTTCTCAAAGTCTTCCTGCCGCCTTTCGTTTTGGGGCATTGCCACACCTAAGTAAATTATCGTGTTCCACCTTTCCAGCGGTACTTAGTCATTGGGTTTCATGGGTAAACACATCTTATAAATTATTCAGAAACGCAAAAAAGCTATTTGCAACACTTTACCGTTGGGGCAGACATTTTTTAGCATTTCTTTGGGGGCGATGGCGTTGGCGATGTCGCAGCAATCACTCAAAAACTGTGGCGCCGCAACATATGCGTGTCTAGGGGGTGTAGGGAAAAACTCAGCTTCTTCACAGGTAAAACCGGGGAAAAAGCATGACAAATGAAATGTTCAACTTGCGCTTAAGGCCAACAAAAACAGCAACAATATACAAAAAAGAAGCGCTGGAAAATGAACCCCCAGAAACGCCAGGAAGAAGGGAAAAATAAATTTTGCAGTATATTTTTTGAAGCGAAGTAAACTGAAGTTGACTTGAGGCAGGGACTGAGGGAGTGGAAGAGTGGAGAGTGGAGTCGAGTCGAGTGGAGTGGCATGGCACCGTGTTTTTGGCCTGACAAAGTGGCTCGTCTTACTGCCAGTTGGGAGTGGGGGTGGGGGTGGGGAAGGCATGTAAAATGAAGCTGATGGGGGCCCTGTCCAGAACTAACTCCACATCGTACCCTTGAGTTCTTGGGGGCACTTCTTCTTGGGCCCTGGCTTGCTTTTTGCGCGAGCTGTCGCACGCCAAAGCTTCGCTCAAATATTTAACTTAAGTAAGCGTTTGTAATTAATTTCACGCTTAATACTGACACTTTACCGCACTTTTCAACACTTTTCCTCTCGCCCATTCCCATTCGCACTCACACTCTCGCTCCCTTTCTCCTTCTCTCTATCTCTCTGGTTCCCTTTTATGGCATAATAAACACGCATTTTATAATAAAGTCAAAAAAATTGACTGCATAATTTATGGAGCGAGAAGCAAGACAGCAAAAGAGACAGACCGTGTTTTGTGGCAGCCTCTCTTCCTTTTTTGTTTGCTCTGTTTTTTTTTTCGGTAATTGATGTTCTTTGCTCTGCAATTAACCCACCCTTGCCCCACCTCTTAGCGCCTTTTGTGGCACCCACTTGAGAGATTTATGTTTTTTTGGGGACGAGCTATGTGACGAAAGTATTTCGCTGAAAGATGTCTACCAATTACACGCAATTAACTGCCACACAAATGTCGCACACACATGCCAAAAATCCACAAAATGCGACTCACATTGCGTGTACCCAATGCATCTGTGAAAGGATTGGAAAGCTAAGCTTTTCCTATGTGCAAAAGATACATCAAGCGTCTGAAAAGAATATGGAATTAACTTCTTTTATTTTGGATATCAAATCAAGGGAACATTTTAACTGATTTATCCACACCTCAAGACTAAAGTTCGACAGCAGGTGGAGGCTTCAATTTATGATTGTGCTCAAGTATACTCTAACTCGTTCTTTCCATTCAAATATTTGAGCAGGAGAAAAATACTCGACTCATTGTCATGCTCCTCTTGTGGGTGTTGGTGGCCGCCCGCTTTCATTGGAATTTCATTATAGACAGCTGTCGCATGTCAATCCCTCACACTCTGTGGGTGGTGTTGTGTTCCACATATTTTACATGCTCCGGCCATTGACAACGCATATTGATCATCCTTTAGCATAAATCGTGGTGGCAACAGGATACATTTCCCTGCGATGCATGGCGATTGCTCTGTTCCCTGCGTTTTTTCCTGCTACTGCCACAGCTCCTGCTGCTCTGCATAATTCATGAATACACGAGCACCAGAATTGGAGTATATATTAACTCCTGTCATGTTTAATTAATTTGCTGTTTGGCCAATTAGCATACTCCTGGAGATGAAGTGGAGATGGCGAGCGGCAGTCTCTGGCTCAGCAGCACAAAATTCAATTTTGTTCAAATGCAAGCTGAATATCTGCATGGAAATACATCTTCATACGAGTACTCGAATATCTTTTTGGGTTCCGAAGTGTGGGATTGCGGAAATGTTTGCTCTCAGACTGGGGGAAATGTAACAATTAGTCCCTGCCCAGCATGCCAGTCCATGGCTCCCACTCCTCTTCACTTCACAGATGTAATTTCAAATCTGTAAAATTTATCTTTTGCCAGTAGTCTCTGGCAACAGCCACTCTGCCTCAATCTTCATGCCACAAGCTGTGCCCTGCCCTGCCCTTTACACTGTTATTCCCTTAATTATTTATGCAATTCATTTTTGGCTAAACTAATAAGTTCTTGCTGCTGTTGTTTTATCTCACAATGAAATAGTAGACACACACTCCCTCTCTCCCTCTACCTTTCTATGCAAATCATGTAGATGTTCCTGCAACACCCAGATATATTCATATTCATTGAAACCAAATGTACTGTGAGCGTTGAGAGTCCTGCAAGTTGCTAATACGAATTATGACTGGCAAAAATATGTACCCTCTGCCACCTACGACCCTATCTCGTTGAATTACTCGAAATGAAAGTGCTGCTGCAATTTAGATAATTAAACACTTTTCTGATAAGCTAAATGGAAAATGCTTTTCCCTCAGATTCCCTATATCTTCAAAGTAGAATGTATTTGTATATCATATACGAGTGCAGTATATTCTACCACTGATGGGAGTACTGCAACCTTCTGGAGCTGTTTTCTGTATAACTAAAAGGTCTTTTGATCTATGCAAAATCTTCAAAATATGAATATATGTTCTCTAAAGAAATTCTAAACGAATACGACTGCTCTCGGCTGATATTTGCTCATGTTCTTACAGAAATATATTTCAAAGCTATTGGCTGTCCGCGTAGGAAGGAAAAAAGCTGAAAGGCAGGGCCCGAATGATCGCAGAAGTTGATTAGTTAGCAGTTCTCTCGTACCTTATGAATCACCAGACTTTATTCAGCTATACTTCCGCATATAGACACACTCCACTTCCATGAACCCATTGGACAGTCGAATTCGCGCCGTTGCCTGAAGGTTATTGGGTCAAAGCCAGATAAGAAGACCTTGGCACTTTCGTGGATAAGCAAATAGCCCCCGATAAGACGGCACAAATACTGGGTCTATTGACTTATGGCCGATAAGTTTTGCTTAAAACCAGAGCCAAGAGGTAACCCACAATCAGTCAGAGACATGCGCTGCTCGCTGGAATTTGCATTCGGTCTGTCGTTGCTTCTTGTGGCGCTTGAGGTGGGGAAGGTGGCGCCCACTCCTGCCTCCGATGGGCGCATTGTGGGCGGCATGGAGGTTTCCACCATTGGGGAGTTTCCCTACCAGGCCTCCGTGCAGCTTAATGGCCAGCATATCTGCGGCGGCGCCGTCATCGGGGATCACTTTGTGCTGACGGCCGCCCACTGCTTTGAAGACCTGGAGCCCTGGAGCGTCCTCGATTACAGTGTGCGTGTGGGCTCCAGCGAGCACGCGAGTGGCGGCCAATTGCTCAGCTTGCAGCGGATCATTCCCCACGGCGGCTACAATCCCCAGAGCCATGACAACGACCTTGCGCTGCTCATCCTCAATGCCAGGCTCAATTTCACCGAACACCTGCAGGCGGTGCCCCTGGCAAGCGCACAGGATCCGAAATCTCGGACAAGGCTGCTGGTCAGCGGCTGGGGGTTCCAGAGCGAGGAGGCAGCCGGAGAACAACAGACTGGTGCTGGTGTCGCCTCCGTCCTGCGCTTCGTGGAAGTGGACCACGTGGACATCGGCCAGTGTCGGCTCGCCTACCGCCAGGTGCTGCCCATCACCCAGGGAATGCTCTGCGCCGCCCGCGACGGCCACGACAGCTGCCAGGGGGACTCTGGCGGCCCGCTGGTCGGCATCCAGGAGGACGGCAGTGCGACACTCTACGGTATTGTGTCCTGGGGCCTGGGCTGCGCCAATCCAGATTACCCAGGCGTCTACACCAGTGTGACGGCATTTCGTCGCTGGATCGATGCACAGGTGGGGGCCTGGGGCTGGAACGGCCTTCTGGCCGGATGGAGTGGCCTCCAATGATTCGAACGAGGCTCGTCTTGGTTTTTCGGCCCATAAGTTACCTGATGCCGACCGCATTTACCAGCATTTGCTTTTCTTGCTGTGATTTCATTTGAATAAATCAATTGCCACACACATTGCCACACATTTGTAGCCACAAAACCGCAGCACACACCCGTTCGGACCAGACCTGAACACACTGGAGTTCGTTAGTCCGTTAGTCTGTCTGTTTGTCTGCCTGTCGCAGGAGTCATTTAGTCATTTAGTCAGTTGGCTGCTGCTGCGGTTTTCACACTTTTTTGGCAGCTGCTGCCCTGCCCTGCCTGTCTGTCGGCCTGTCGTCCTGACTGTCGGTTATCTCTGGTGTTATTTCAATTTCTGTTTGGCTTATTTGTTGGCCAAAAGCCCAAAAAAAAGAGTGTGGTTCAATGAACCACTGCCTGCCACAAACGGCCACCAAATTGGATTGGCTTTCGACTCCTCGCGGATTTGGGCCCTAATCTCGATACTCAGCTAATCGGCACACAGCAATCGAATAAATTGGCGTGGCTTAGAATTGCAAACCTAAAGGCCTAAAGGCAAAAGAACAGCTTAGTCCTCAATCCGCGAGGGCCATAAATAAGCATAACTGTCCAAAAATAAACAGTCTCAAAGATAGAGTAGGGAGTGAGAGGCTTGGCCTCTCTTCAGTCATCGGTTACAATAGAAATTAGTCCCTCCTTTCCCTTCCAGAGCGTATATATATATAGGATAGGAAACGAACGGCATAGTATGATATAAAATCCATGGGAAATGTCGTTCGTAAAACAAATTTTTATAAGAAAAATCTCATTGGCTATCGAATCCCCCTTTTCCTTTTTCTATACACTTTTTTCGGATTATAAAATTATAAGATCATCCAAAGACATTAAATTAAATTAAATTAAATATTCGTTAAACTTTGAATAGGGGAGGAATGCTACAAAAGAGTATTTATTCTTCAAATTCGAAATCTTTTAAATGAAGACACAACACTACACACAAGTACAATATAGAATTCCGATTGTTAGTACCATCTCCAAAAGTATTATCCCTAAAAAATCTTCTCAGAAATATGTATACTGTATTTATTCAGGGCTTTCTTTATTTCATACACAATTTAAGATTTATCTGTCACAATCTTTCAAGTCTCTCCCCAAAACACAAATCATCGTCATTCCTTATAGGACTCTCATACAGTATACAAGTAAATAGCTTGAGGAAATTTTTAAATTTTGTTAAATTTTAACTAAAAAATTACTTACAGATTTCTTAAAAGTTTCGATAGGAGTCCACACGTGCCAGTGCTGACAGGATGAGTGGAAAACTACTGTCCGGTCTTCTCAATGGCGTGCTCTGTGGTATTGGGGGCTATGGTTGCTGCAAGTTGGATCCTTTCGTACAGCCCGTTGGCTATATGTCGTGCGTTATGGCCTACACGCATGGCACCCTGGGGCTGATCGTCTCGCTGCGCAAGGCCGCGAAATGCGCCAACCCCCAATTGTGCGTCACGCGCAACCTTATGGAGGTCGGACATATGACGCTGATCAACACCCAGTTCTACCACTCAACGATGGGCAGCGGCCGCGCCCTGGTGTTCGGCCTATCCATGGGCTTACTGGGGGTCCTCTCCATGCAGATGCCGAAAGTGATCTTGTGGCGCCCGGCAATCGGATTTTGTAATGTGCTGTGTCTCCTGTGCAGCCCCCACTATGCCAGTTCCTGGGGCACCCACTTGATGATAGCTTTGCTGTATGCGGCGGGCAGCGATGGTGTGTACTACCTAAAGGGGCTTGATCGCCTCAGCTATGCAGAGAGACTGTACGAAGTGTGCAACATTGGCATCACCCACTTGGCCATAAAGGCTTTCATGGAAAATATGTAGACATTGCTACCCCTAGCCCCAGCTTCCAGCATCAGTTTGTTATATTTTGTAAAAGAATTTATTTGAAAAAAAAATAGCTCGAGACCACGTTGCAGATTGTAGGTCTTCCACTGGTAGGAGCCCGTTCCCTGCTTGCCACATTTTTGCAGCGTTTGTTGCACTCCCGGGATGGGTATGTGTGTGTGTCTGCTTCTAGTTCTGTAACTCATTTGCAACTAAACTGAGTTCATTAAAGTTAATTTAAACGTGCAACATTGGCATGCCACGCCGCGGCGTGTAGAGGGGCAGGGCCACAAGGTAAGAGGGGCAGCTGCTGCTACGTGGCTTAGCTTCGATAAGTTTGACATTTGCGCAACGTAAAATTGACAACTGGGGAAACGAAAGCCAAGACCGGTACGGCAGCTTCTGGAAAATGAAAAAGTTCCCTACACTCGACTGACATCTGCATTTGTCTTTGACGCACACACACACACACACACAGAGGGAGAGGGAGAGATTGGAGAGAGAACGCGTAAGTAGGAAAAAGAAAAACCTTTCAAATTAGGACAAAACTCCTGGAGTTGTCCTCGCGCACGTCTCCATCGTTCATGAGGCTGTGAGATGCAAAAGAAATATGCAAATAATTAGCTACGGTATAAAAAAACTCAAAAAAAGTTAGACAGCAACTGTAGCACCAGCTCCGACCAAGTCCGACTCCACTGTTGAACACTTTTCTCCACTAATCAATTTGATGGAGAGGAGCATCCTTTTCTATGAAGGAATAACGTACATATCCCTATCCCCTCTCTAAAGGAGATGCATGCATCTCAAAAACGAAGACATAAAGCGAGCATTAGGAAGATTTGCATTGCCAAGCACCTCGTACGAGTGGTACTCCGTGGATCTATCCCCCAGACGGCTTTTGCACACTTTGCCGCTTTTGTTATTCCGCGTATTATGTTGCCACATGCCACAAACACTCCACTCTGCTGCTTACGTTGGGAGATATACTGAAAAGAATGCCATGTTTCCCTGGAAAAAAGTCTCCTCTAAATGGGGGATTTTTGCCTGATACTCTCTGTATGCCATAGGGCGAAAGGGTATCCCCCGTTCAAGTCGAAGCATATACAAAAGGCGTTCCTATGCGTAAGGTAAGTGAAAGAAAGTCTGACAGAGCGACAGAGTCGGAGTCGGTCTCGAATGGAATTGCTGAAAGGCACTAAAAGTATTATCTAAATGATAATTTGTTGCGTTGTTTGTGGAGTAATGTAATACATATAAAAAGGCAACGAATAGATTATGCCCCCACTCTTTTTCAGTCTTTCTCTCACTCTGTTACTCTTTCTCCCACTCTACTCATAAAAAATGTATACAAAATGTAATTCCGCTTCCTTTTTCACGTCGAATGTGCGTTTCAATGGCTTTTCAAAGACAGTTTTTCGAGATCTCATTCAGTGAACATTATGTTGAATTCTTCGGCTCTTGAAACGTAGTGTTTTTGCTATTTCTGCTACTCCTTGTAAATAAACAATACCCAAGAACATGAACATACGTGAACATGGAACCCCGCCCCCATAAGTTTGTCAATTTACAAAACTATTTATTCGCAGCCCTTTACCCCAAAAGAGAACTCAATCGAATGAGAGATGCCATGTGCAACGCTTTGGGGGCCATCCCATCGCTTTGCCGCTTTACCTGCACTTTGGAGATCATTTGAAATCAATTGCAATTGCGACGCACAACTTGCAATGCAATTAAATGCCAAACAAAGTTCACAACATTCAATTCGATATACTACTGGCTCAGAGAATCGTTCAAGAGAGTGGAGTATCTGTATCTATATCTGCGGACAAGTCAAATGCTGAAAGGCAAAACGAAAGGCACAAAAAGCCAAAAGCAAAGCTCTGATGCTCTGAAATTCAATTCTGTTGCGCTCGATTGCGTTGCATTTCAATATAAATATTTATTTTATTTATATACCAAGAGTCAGACGGGGCAATCGAACGATGCAACCAATGGAGGGGGTACCCGGGGGGCACAGCACAAATGGACAGGGCGACAAGTTGCAGCTGACAGTAAAAGATGTTGTGGAGCCCATTTGTTTTAGTCGATGGCCAAGCAGCACAAAGTCACATGGAGTCCTCGTCTGATTCGGCCAGCAGTTGAGTTCCGAGTTTGTTGTGGAGATTCTCTTCTTCTTCTCTTCTCTTCTCTTCTGTTCTGTTCTGGTATGTCCTCCTCTCACGCTCCCCTCTTGCAATGCATTCGAATTCAATTTTCAAACTGATTTCCCCTGGATGTGTGTGTGTGCTGGCTGTATCTGTGTATCTGTCCGACTGCATTCGCCATAACTCTGGCTTTTGCCAGGGGTAACCAACTGTCACTGCGGGAGGCGGGAGGCGGGAGGGAAAGATACTCGTCCTCGTCCTCGTCGTTGGAGTCGTCGAAGAGCATTAGTTGTGCAGAAGCAATTGCGTTTGGCATTTGGGGAATGCAATTGGAAATAAACATGCTGGCCAATTTGTACAGCCTAAAGGAAATTCGTTGGCATTTCTCAATCTCAATCGTGGGGTGAGGAGTGCATTTCTCTGCTATTAATAGAGAATCAGAGTTCAGGCATCGTTTTGCGCTGTTTAAACTGTATTCGAAATCAGAAATTTAATTTGAATCTGCATTATATCCAGGCAAGATTCCCCGAAGGCATGACGATGAGTGGCACTATCTTAAACCTTTTCGTTTCGTTCGCCTTTTGTTTGGTCATGACCCTTGCTCAATGCTCTCTTAAACCCTCACACACACACACACACGCACACACACACGTTCACTTACATTTATTTTCGTTGTCGTTGTCGTTGCCTTGAATGTGTGAGTTACAGTTATTCATGCACTCAGAGCCGCATTACGTTCGTAATGCCGTGTGTAATTATTCCTCTTTGTTTAAATATTTCACAAAGATGCACTTAAAATGTCAGCGTGCAAAAACTGTCGCGCTTCATACACACACACACACACACACACACACGTGGAGGGTTACATGTGAGCGTGTGTGTTCTTGTAAGTGCCTTTGCCTCGACTATACTTCTGCCCTCGCAAGGAAGGCTGTGCCTATTCCGCACAGAAGGAGGTCTTTGGTTCAACATTTGTACATGTTTTTTTATGGAAATTTGGAAAAACTATTTCTTTTTAAATTGAGACACTATATATGTATTTTTAAATCTAATTTACAATATGTTATCATACATATGGTTTTCTTGTTTGTAAACCCATTGAAAAGTTTAGAAACTGAAGTATCATATGAATCATCATAGTTTAGTTAAATTTGGTTCAAATCGGAGGACTGTGCCATATAGGTATTGCCATTATAAGGGTATCCAATGATGCGGCTTTTCAAAGCCGTTTCGCACCTTTCTTGTCTCATCTTTACGCTCTTTCATCCCCACCCTTCTTCCCGTCTCGCGCATCATTTTGTACATTTGCATTTTTATGAACATATTGCTCTCCCTCCCTCTCCCTCAGTTCCCCTCTTCTTTTGCTCCTTCTACTGTCCACCTTGTCCTAGCTCCCATAATGCAAGTCTTTTATATGCGCATACACTAAACAAGCATAATGTACGTGTGTGGCAAAGAGCGACGGAGACGGAGACAGCATTAAAGCATATTAAATTACTTAAGCCAGAGAGAGAGAGCGGACGACATATGCACAAGTTTTAAAGCATAATTTCTCAAGCATAAATCTCTGTGGCTTTTCGCGAACAAACAAAAATTAGTTGCACTCTCAGAGAGAGGAGGCTGGAGAGGGGAAAATGGAGCAGGAAGGGAAGCGAGAGAGAGAGAGAGAGGTTTTGCACAAAATGACGTTGAAGAAAAAACCCCATGCGAAAGCAACGGTAAATTATGCTCCACAATATGTCAGCGTGTTGCCAGCAAAAGACAGAGACAAAGAGAGTGAGAGTAAGAGAGAGCCCTGCCCTCACCCCCCCCTTTGGCTGCTCCGTTTGTCACACAGCATGCGGTCGTGGGACGGCGAGGGCGGCGGGGGAGGGCGATGGTGCAGCACCCATTCCATGCTTAATCAGAAATTATTTGAAAATGTAAAGTCGACATGTCGGTGGTGCACGCACAGCGCGAGTGCAACCGCAGAGAACAACCAACCGCCTGCCACCACCCAAACGAGGCTTCCGCCGCCTCCCCCCAGCCACCACGACAACTGCAATTTGCACACGCCACGACCCCATGACCCACATCGCGTTAGGGGCAAAAACAACAACAACAACAAAAGGAATGATGAAAAACAGAGAAAAGAAATCTGAAACATGGAGCCAAACAAAGGGAAGCAGCAACAGAAACAGAACAAGTGAAAACCTTCCCCCCACAAAGGAAGGAAAAAAGCGTGGAAGCAAGCTGCCCAAAGACAGCAGAGGAACCACCGAGGACTTTCATAGACTAATGCAAGACCTGGCACCCCGCTGGGACTGCCTGCCACAAAACAACGGCGTTGGAGTCTCCTCGAGGCTGGAGTCGAGGCTCATTTGTTTATTTTTTTCAGACACAGAAAAGTCCAAGGAACCCCAACGGAAGGGAGAGTCGAAGAGGGATGTACCCTGATGTCTCGAGACTGATTTTAGCCATGAAACCCTCTTTAAATTCGAAATCCTTTTTCCAAAGGATCTCCCGCTTATTTTCCACTCATCTGCTAGGCATATCCCTAATATTCTATTATCTATCCCCATCTGCATGCACATCATGTCTTCGTACCTCCTTTTAGGGTATCTCATTCGCATATTAGTCTACCATTGTGGCAGTCAAGACAAAGGATGCCTCCTCCCAGTTCCAACTTCATCTTGAACTACGCTGCCAAGTCGGGGGTCACTTCTTCCTTTCAACAGAGCTCCCACTCCCGCTATGACGTCTTCCCTGAAATAATAAGTCATGTTAACCGAAAAGCGTGCGTCTGTCTTTTAGTTGCTGTTATTCTTCTCCGTCTTCTCCATCTCCTGTGTTTACTCGTTGCTCCTACCTCTTCCTGTGCCATCACCACACAAAAACTTTTCGCGCACAATCAGCTGCATTTCAACATGGCACTGCATCATTGTTGCCACTTTTGTTGCACCAGCTCCAGCTCCAGCTCCAGCTTCGGCTTCCATTGTTGCCTTTTGCTTATAATTTACTTTTACTTGTGCGCACGCTTTGGCTTTGTGCGCGCGGAGCGGCGTGTGTCGTGCAAAATATGTATTCGTGGCCCCAACCCCACCAGACTCCTACTACGACTCCGACCACGACTACAATGGTACCCCAGGCATTAACCATAATAATTTTCATCCAAAGAATGAATCCTGGCATGAAGCTGGATGCTTGCCACCGGGACACGTTCGGTATGCCCAGGTTTTCCTTTTCTGCGCCCTCTCTCTCTCTCTCTTTCTCTGTCATTGTTAATCAGCTGCTGGCAAACAAAAATTGCATTGAATCCAATGAAGGGTAGCTAGCCACCCTGGTTGGCATGCCACAAATGAATAGACGGAAAGTAATGTTACAGGGCATGCATTATGCACTTGGAGTTTACTCATCTGATATGTAGCCACCCCAGGGAAACCCACATATGTGGCAGAGCACTGTATTTTCTCATACGAGTATAAGCACCAATTTCCTAGAGCCAATAATCGGGTTAGTCGAGTTAAATGAAAGATCGCAGAATTCATTGGCGGAGCTTAGCGATGTGATGAATATTTCGCACGTTAAATCCTTTCAATGATTGATCAACAACGAAAATTTATTTAGTTCCGTGATTTAAGAAAGTCCGATTCAAGTACCAAAATAACTGCAGATTTCGCTACAATTTTGCTTTCCAGATAGACCCTTTTCCTCGCGGCAGAGGATGTTCTTCGCGGCTTGGTCCTTCGTCTAAGCAACTCTGTAGTAGGCGCGAATGTCCCATCTGTCCATGGGTCCCCTTCGCACAAGCCAATTGCGCTTCCGGTGGAGACGTTCGAGAGGCTGGACGGATGTTTCCAACCACTTCTTGGCTCTACTGCTCCCCAGTTCCTCCTTTAGATCCAAGCTCTCCTCGCCGTAAAAACATGGGGGTGCGCGTATTAGATACCTTCCAGTATATAACCTCTTTGGGATGCTTTGCAGACCAGGGAACACCAAACGTTTTAGATCCATTTTTGGGTAGAGTTTTGTAAAAATTCAAATTTTGTTCAATTATTTGTTTGATATTTCACACGGAATGAAAGGCTAAGACTAGGCTCTTTGCAAAGACAAAAACGAGTATACAAAACCTTGAAGTTTCTTGGCAGACTTTTGTGATTACCCAAAAGTCTCCAAAATCCCCATCCATTTCCATTACCCAATCCCATCACATAATCATCATCATTGAGTAGAGTCGAGGCCAGCCGAAAACTCTTTCAAAAGAAGTTTAACTGCTGATTCCGCTGATGCTTCGGTCCGGGGATGGGGGAACTCAATTAGGCCGCGTGCACTCGCCGGATTCATTCGATTCACTCAATTCGATAATCGATTAGATTGCCCATTTTTATGAGCAGCTTGGAAAAATAAAATTGCTTACCAGCCACAAAAGTTGCCCAAGTCATAAATACATATATGTACGAACGTGCTAGTTCTGTGTGTGTGTGTGTGGAATGGAAAGTTTTCCTCCGGCGTTTGGGATCCCAAACCGAAATGCAATGCCCCCGAATGTCGGGCCACGAAGCAAAAATAATTGATAACAGATTATGTTTTACAATCTAAGCAAAGAGCAGGTCGTCGTAGTACGAGAATTTTAATGGACGCATGAAGCGGGGCACACGTACAGAGCACCCGGATGCGGATGCGGCTCCGTTTTCGGCTGTGGCTATGGCTATGGCTACGACTCCTCCTGTTCCGGCAGTGAGTTACCCGCAAAACGTTTGCAAAACTTAATTATTTCGTTTTGACCTTTTTGTGGGCCACACACGAGCATTGGAGAGTGGACTGAGAGAGAGAGAGAGGGAGGAGGGGGGTAGGATGAATAGGGGAAAGAGGCCAGAGTGCAGAGAGATGGACAGTTAAAAAAGTTATTTATTTTATGGTCAAAAGTTACTTTGGCCTGTTTTATGGCTGCGGAAGTCAGAAAGGAAACGAAATCCTAGCCCCACAGTCAAACAACAGTGCTGACCATCTAGCTATTTTATTGCTGAAAACATGGAGACGCACCACAAAAAAAAGGTGAAACAAATACAACATGAGGAGATGCTACCTAGTAGAAAAAATCAGATAAGTAATTCCAAATACAAAAACTAAATGCTCAAAGACTTTCCCCGTATAAAGTAAGCCACATTCTCCGCTTTCTCCTCAAACTTATCTTTATATATCTTTTTGGTGGCAGGGCAGCCAGTTCCAGCTTCTTTTCGCGAGCAGTCATCACTGGCAGCCCCGTGTGTGGCTTTTGGAATTTTCTCGAGCGTGCAGCATAAATCAAAAAAGGAAAATATTATAACTATGTAAACGTGGATCTTTGTTAAATTTTAATTGTGACCTCAGCCGTCGGAGGGAGCATCAGCAGCAGCTCCCTTGGAAGCGGAGCCGGAACGAGCTGCTTCTTTGGAACCGGACCCAGCCCGAGCTGGCTCCTTGGAGGCGGACCCAGAACGAGCTTTAGAAGCGGAGAGAGCCGACGACCTGTTCTCCTTCTCAGTAAAGACGACTACCGTCCCTGGCCGCTGATCAGTCACCTCTGTGGCCTCGGTGGCCTGAACGGCCTGAACGGCCTCAGTGGCCTCGTTCTCCTCGTCTTCCCCGACATGCGTTACGTGGGAGGCCATGCTCACCATGCTCGTTGCCGTTGCCAGATCTGCTGTGCTTCTCTTTTCAGCCAGGAGCTTTAGTACCGAGTCCTTGAAGAACTTCGTCTCGTCCAGCCTCTTGCGGTACAAGCCGGAGGGGTGATCGGGATCGAAGACAATGTTGGGCCGTATATCCCCATCGGTGACAAGGACCTTGGCCCCGGGAATCGGAAGGAACTTGAACAGACGCTTGCGCAGCTTGGGCATGAAGGTGACCTTCTGGTGGTCGGGGACGTGGAAGAGCTTGCCGGTGATCTCCGTGGAGGGCAGCACCACGGGGCGATCAATGAGGCGCCTATCCTCGGGCAGGCTCTCCTTGATAGCCTCCAACTGGCGCGCCGTCAGCTGGAGTGGGCGTTCGGCGTCCTTCCAACGCTCCTGGCCGCTGTTGAAGGCGATCTTCTTGTTGTTCTTCAGCTGCTTTCGCACCGCCCGCTTGGCCACGCAGTTGTAGACGATCTTTGGCACGTACTCGGGCACCGGGAAATTCCGCACCGAGATGGGAATGTGCAGGGGATTGGTCACCATATTTACGTACTTGGCATCAGCGAAAAGGGTGAGGTTCTTCTCCGGCTTCTTGGCCTCCTTCTTAGCGATGGCGTCCTTCTTCTTCGGCTTTGGCTTGTCTTTCTCGCTCATGAGGAAGATGTGCTGGTGGCCCCCACCCTGGACGTGACCCCAATCGGGATCGCAGTAGCGTTCCTTCTTGATCCGCTTGTACGGCAAGCGACGGAACTTCAGGCGCTTTTGCTCGTCAATCAGAAGCTGCAGGCCCGGCTTGCTTATCTTTCCCGACGGACAAGGACAGCTGATCGCGTAGCTGGTGCCGTATCGTCCTGGCCCTGGCTCAAAGGTTATGTGGCGCCGCATCATAAAGCTGGGCTTCGTGGGGACGCACGACTGGCGCAGGAATAGGTGCGGATTGGGGCGAGCAGTCTTCGTGACCGGCACCATGTTCTTCTGCACCTCGTGGATGTTCGAGTGGGTGTCGGCGGGCCCCGGATCGGCGGGGTTACGCCAGCAGCCCGTCTCACTGGAGACCATGAAACGGGTGGTCGCTGGACGATCGCGGGCATCTAAAGGAGAATATTATTTGAAGAAAAAATACCTAACAGTGCTGCTCCTCTCCTTACTCGATAGGAAGATCCCTTTCTGCAGATTGTCCCGCTTAAACAGACGCTCGATTTCCGACGGAAGATCGTAGAATTTGAATGGAGGCGGCTTTGTCGAGACGCGTGCGTGATTTGTGTGCTGCTTGGCGAACGTCGTTCCCTTGGAGCCCTTCTTCCTGAGGTAGGGCACCGGAGGCACCCCGTAGTGATTCGGTGGCAGCTGCCATCCCTTCCACGTGGTCATGGTACGGTCAATGCGCAGGCTGCGACGCTCCGGATACGGGTTCTTTGGCTGCTTGTCATAGCCCGTGACGTGCCGATAGTGGTCAAAGGTGGCCTTGCTGGCGCCTTCACCACGATTCTCTGAGGGAAGAGCAGAGGAAAGGGCATAGGATTCCTGTGAAAAGTCTATGGCTTCTATTAGAATGCTTACCCTTCTTGCAATCCTGATTGTAGTGCTTTCCAGCCAACTTGAATTGGCTCTTGAGCTGCGGCAATTCATCCTCCCTGATGCGATTGCCTAAAGAAATACAGGATTACTCTTGGAGGAACATGTTGAGACCGCACACCGAAGACCTACGTGACAGCATGAAGAGCGGCACACTCATCCGCGTGGCCACGAAGCTCTGCCGATCCTCATTTTTCAGTTTCTGGGGTAGCTTATGCATGGCTCTATATTGTTTCAATTTTGTAGATTGTAGAAAAATATAAATACTTCGATACAGTTAAGGTAAGCTCAACAGTGTTTTGTTATATTCAAGGGATTGGTTTTGACGGAGTAAATCTGCTAAAAATTCAAGGGTTACTAAGGGTAAGGTGTCGTTTAGAAACCTTAAAGCTTAAGTGCTTAGCTTAGCAGCCTCAAATTAAATGCTAGAGTGGTACAATCTATTCTAAATATATTATCTACACATCCATCAAATCTCCTAGGGATTGCTATAGCCCCTATACTCCTCATAAAATTCTATAATCCCCACAAACTGAGGCAAGCAGTGAAAAAAATCCTTCTTAAACGTATTATCTACTCATCTATCAAATCGGATCAAAAAGTGAAGCCATTCTTATAGCTTATATTATATTTTTGTGCTAAAATTCCATTTGTGTTTTTTGCCCCCAATTATTTATCAATAAACAATGATAAAAAACCCCACCACTCCCCTTTTAAATTGTTACTCGTTTGTTGGCCAAATAATTTCATTACAAAGCCACAAAGATACTTTATATACATAATTAGATGTATTAATGCATATGGTTATATCCACGGAGGATATAGCCATGTAGCATCCATTCACGTGCACAAACACACACAGTGGCCGCATAATTAGCGTAGCGAAGCGAACTGATTAACTTGCATTCAACGATTTTCAATTGAATTTCGCAGTTGGTTGATTTGTGCCAAAAAAAAGAGAGAGAGCCAGGGTTCGAATAAAACAAGGAGGTAGAAACTCTGTCCAAGAGGGATCGAAGCTTAAGATACCCTATCTCATTCAACGAACCTCGAGTCAAGCATAGCATCAATGTGAAGCATCGTGCACGAGCAATGTATGTTGTTTTTGAAATTCTTATGCATTTCCCTCTTCTGCATTCACTCGTGCCTCTCTCTTATTTTATTAAAATGTATCGTATGACAGCTATATGATATATGTAGCTATCGGACCTTTACGGTTTTTGGCTGCATTTTGATTTTGCAATCAAAGTTGCAAGCCGATATCTACAACTTTTCATATAAGTATTCACACATCTGTGGATGCTTCTTCTCCGCTTGTCAAATAGCCTCCCAAAACCATCATACCCTCACTTCAATGGGTATGATGAAAGCCACTACAAAAAGTTGTGGGAAAGCAGGGACCTGTCGTGCGACGGCGATGGCAATCAGCCATGAAGGCGGTGCAGGGGCTTGCCCCATGGCGGAGGATGGAGCACTGGTTCGTGTGGAAGAAAGGAACGAAACGGATCGGACGGGGGAAAATATGCAGCCGGGCAAATGATGAATGTGAAATGTTCCATTAATTAATTTGATTAAATGCAGGCAATCAGCCAAGCGCGGGAAGTCGCCCGGAGGTGATGCCCGCTGCAGAGTGGGGCAGACCCAATGGGTGGGGGAATGGTGGGGTGCGACGCCTCTGTAAAGTGGAAATTTCGCAAAAACCAAAGGAGAGGACGACCAAGGTAGAATCCTGCAGTAAATAGTAAAAGTTCCGATAATGCAGATAATGCGAAAGAAACGGGAAATTTTTATTTTTTATTTATCAACATTTTCATAGGTTTTGATGACCTTCGGTTTAAGTTCACCCGGCTTGCCCTTCTTGCCCTTGTTAGCCAACTTCGCCTCCTTCTTGGCCTTCTTTGCCTCCGCCTTGGCCTTCTTGGCGGCCTTCTTATCAGCCTTGCGCTTCTTGGCCAGGTTCACTGCAAACCAATAGAGCAGAGTATTACTTCGTATCCTATAAGATCTCACCCACTCGCCCACTTACCCTTGACTATCCGAGCGGCGGCCAGGTTGATGGGCAGCGGGGCACACTTGAAGCCCGCCGGCGGTGCCTTGCTCAGGCGGATGAACCGGAAACCGGTGGCATAGAGCATCCCCAGGCAGGCCTGCGGCCGGATGCGGCTCTTGGGCCAGTTCGTGAAGTACAGGTCCGCCCGCTTAACCTCCGCCATCTTGACGCCGTCCGTGTCGCGCCAGTAATGCATCACGCGGTTGATGCTTCGCTGCTGCAGCTTCCAGCTGTGCCACTTGGGGTACTTCTGGTAGCTGGTCATGCAGCTGGGTCTGTCCACGTAGAACCAGGCCTCCCCATCGGGATAGTACTTCATCTTGGCGGAGGTTCTTCTTTCTAATAAGGGAAAATGTTTAAAATGGAAATTTTGAGAAAGAGAAAAGTTTTCGTCTTCTTTTTGTTAAAATGATTTCAAAATGAATTTGGAAATTTGTGTTCAAAATGAATAATTTTTAGCTATAGCCAAGCTATTGTGATGCGAGATGTCGATGTATAGATTAATTTTGATTTTTGAGGGAATTTCAGAGGTATCGGTTTTTAGAGAGTTAAAGGATAAGTGATCTGGAGTGCCGAAAACAGCTATAAAGATAGTTTCAGAGACCTTTCTAAGGGAACAGTTATGGGAACAGTCCGTCACTCCTAAGCTGATTTTTAATACTCTGAGGATTCATAGTCCGATTCATAATCCGTTTTATCGAAAAATATGTATCTACCCTTTTTTTTTGCTGGCAATAATTAAAGAAAACTTTACATTTTGTGGTTTCAGCATCGTTGGACATAGTTCTCCTTAATTTACATAAATATATACGCCCGATATGGCTGCCATAGGAACAATTGGGAATGTTTCCAAAAGTTTTAATCCCCAAAAGTACAACCTCCTTTCTAGTTTTTAAAAAGTGTTGAAACTCTTGAAAGTTCCAACAATTTCCGGTTAAAAGTCGAATGCCTGATGGAATTGAATTTATCGGAGGCTGTTATCCGCTTGCTAGTTGCATGTGCCAGGCACTTACTGGCACTAACTGCTGTAAAAACTAAGCAGCACTTGCCGCAAAAAGTTGAGCTCATTAGGAGAGGAGAGGGGGAGCTGGAGCAGCAGCAGCAGCAGCAGTAGTAGACTGTGGCAGGAGCAGCAGCAGTAGAGTGAGTGGCCGCTTCGAAAGGACAAAGGTGATGTCGAAAAACTGTCAATTAGGTTTAATTATTTTATGCTGCAGGGGCAAACACACACACACATACACACACAGAGAGATGCTCCAATGTGGGAGACCCTTCTTATGCAACCTCAACGAGGTGGCAAGGCGGGTGTCACCGCTCTGCGTGTGTGTGTGTGTGTGTCTTTTGCTAAGCAAAGTCAATTATCCAAGCAGCTTTGATGCAAGTAATTGGCATAATGAAATTTCCTCTTCAGTCAGCGCCCCGACAGGACCAAAACCGCAAAGAATAGAAGCCGCAACATCGTCAGGAGAAGGAGGATCCGCAGGATGGCAGTGGCAGTGGCCATAACCGTATTAGCATAGCAAGTGGGGCCACGGAAAAGCTCTTTTTTTTGTTGGCTGCGTATTGAGTAAATATTTAAGCAGTCCGGCAGCTGTCGCCGGGCATTAATGGCATACATCAGGGCCAAAAAACTTGAGCTCGAAAAGAAAAGCAGTCGAGGAAAAGCTGCTGCTGCCGCTGCTACTGCTGCTGCAGGCACTGTCCCAAAGTGCAAATATGTTGCGGCCAAAGCCGCAAAAACGTTTAAATATTTTATAAGCCAAAGGCACTTGTCAGAGACTGAGACAGGACTCCGAACCGACTAACTGCTGGTGCTTCTGCTGCTGTTGCTGTTGCAGTTACCAAATCGTCAACAACTGGGACGACAAGGATACAGACTCACACGAGCCACAGTCCAGTGGGAATGGGGGTTGGATTGGATGCGATGCCATGCGATGCGATGCGATGCGATGCGATGCCAGTCGAAGGTGCGGGCATATTGGCGGAGCAGAGAACTTCGTTGGCATCTTGGAGTTACTTGTGTTTGTCTTTCGGCTCTGATAGGTTTACTTTAACAACTCTTGCCAGATCATCAATCCTTTGAAATGTTTGTGGTTTTATTGGTTTGTGGAAGACATCTTTAAAGCCACAGAATTTAAGTTAAAAGGATATCCACACAGTCGACTATTAGAATATTCAGCTACTGCTGCTACTGTTGTTCTGCTCCTCTGTTGGCCAGCATCTCGTTTGGCATTCCCCTAATGCCATGAATTTTCGTTGGTTGCATTTCAGGCGGCTGCGGCGGCGGCGCGCGGCGAGGATGCTGCACATTGTCTTTGTCGGTTGTTGTGGTGTTTCGGGTTGGGTCGTGGGGCGCGAGGGGTAGCTTGCGGCTTGTTGCATTGTTCCGCTTCCACATGAACGACAGCTTTCCACACTTTTTATCGCTGCCATCGCCACTCTGCTACTTATTATAGCGTTTCGCTTCTTTCTTATGCTCTGTGCGCAAATTTCCATGGGGAGGCTCGACTGGAGTGAAGTTTGTTCCACTGCTCTGGAGTTGATTTCACACTCATGTGAAGACGCCTCGCCTCGCCTCGCAGTAGAGTCCAAAGTTAAAGCCGAACGATTCCGAATTATCGCATTTCAATTGAGTTTATCTCCACCATTCAATTTGCATAACTGAGGTCTGGAATCCATGTACAGTGTACATCCAAGAAACCAAACGACAACCTCCTGCTCCTGATGCTGCTGTTGCTGCTCCTCATTTATGGATAATTATGTCGCCGTAGAGAAGCATCGTCTGGTTTATACTCATTTTTATCGTTGCGCATTAAAAGGCTTTTAAAATTTATTGATATTACCGACTCTATTAAATTATGCCACTACCACCACCACCACCACCTCTCGCTCTCGCCGCTCGACTATGTGTTGTCTTTGGTGGCGCTTACCCATTCATCCATCCAACCATCCATCCATCCCCTCCTGCTAACTGATTCCTGCCAATGGCAGTGGCAGCAGCAGCAGCAGCAACATTTTCCTTGTCGCCAGCGACAGCTCCAATGCCGTCCGATGACTGACATCAAAAATTGGCAATGCCAAAAGCATCAACGACAGCAGCCCAGCCCTGTGTGAAGGAGGAGCAGATGGAGCCATAACTGGACGGGGGAGCACAGGCTGGAGCTGCCGAGTGGGAGCAAACTCAATTTGTGTGAAAAATACTTTTAGTTACTGTGCATATTTTAAATGTAACACACAAGCAGAGCAGCCACAATGGCAGCAGCAGCAAGAGCACCATCGTGATGTGAATTTTATAAACCAGACAAATATGAAGAACATGAAGGAGAGGCTGACTATCGCCTAACAGGAAGCAACGGATTATTTACCCTAGGCAGATCAATAATTCCTGCTGATATTGTAATGCCACTTTGATCAAATTTTTACGAGGTATGCCGAAACATATGATAACTGAAACTTTAAGGGTACTCGAAAAGTTTTTCTTTGGCAACTACAGACAGTTACTATAACCATATATATCAAAATACATACATATGTATATATGTATGTATATCCGTGATCCCCTCTTCATGACAAACATCTCTTTCGAATCGTTATACCCTTTCTTCTCAAGGGTATGAACAAAAATGCTTTATAGTGTTTGAAAGGAGCTAAAAATGGGATGAATTAATGCATAAATACTGGCAGCCATTGAAATCAGTTTAATATGCACACACACACACACACACACACAAGAGAAAGAGAGGGAAGCATAAATGGCGTATGATTGATAAATTTGCACTTTGACAGCCTTCGAACACAGTAGAGACAAGTAAGACACAGTAAGGCTGTGGTGTAGTACCGGAGAATATATTGCTGAAATTTGAAAATATAATATATAAATTATCCGAAACTATTTAAATACCTACTTCAAAATACTCAAAACATATACAAAATTATTATAAGAAGCGTACAAATTCTTCGAATTTCCATCTGAAAATTTTGTATGAAAGAATGTAAAGGAAGGAAATTTTCTCTTTGAATACAAAAATATATAAAAGCAGAAATCATTGTATAAAAGTACACATCATAGGCCCCCCGCCCCATTCCTGTCGCTCCAATTAGAATGCAACAAGCATACACAAGAAAAAACAAAAAAAAAAAGAAAGAAACGAATAAAAAGGAATCACATTTTGGCCAACATCACACTTCATTAGCACAGGTTATCGTTCCGTCTCTATATGTCTGTGTGATCCCTCGTGTCTGTGTGTGCCACGCCCCTTTGGGTGCCATTTGGAAAATTTCGCATGCACATGGCGCAGACATTTGAAAAACGGCCAAAAAGCGACCATGGCGATGGCTGTGGCTATGGCTACGGCTATGGCTACGGCTATGGCGATGCCGAGCTGGGGAAAACCCCCGAAAAATGCAAACTCCCAAGCACGGAAAAACTGCAAAGTTCGAAAACAGACACAGACGGAAAACGCGACTAGATTTGGGAGAGTGGTGGAGGGGCAACACAGGGGCCAGACACGTAACCCCTTTAGCTGGTGTCAAAGGCAACATACAAATTCGAAGCTCCAGCAGTAGCAGCAGCAGCAACAACGGCAGGAGCTCCCCAAAAAAAAACGAGGGGGAACGTTGTGAGTTGCTGCGGACACCGCAACTCTACGGTTATACCCGATACTAAGTCAGTATGGCTCTCCTCCGGCAGACGCCGCTAATATTTAACGACACGACAAAGAGTGCGTGCGAGAGAGACAGAAAATCAGTCTGAGCGTGACGTCGGGCGCTGCGTAGCCAGTGCAAATTGATTTGCTCCTTTTGGCTATGAAAATGATCTGATCTGATCCAGATTCAGCAACCTGATAGATATGGTTATTATCTATGATTCTGCGTTTTTAGTTTTCTCAAATCTGCAATATTGTGGATGCAACAGATTTTCGTCCTTTGTGGGGGCGGATGGGGGTGGGGCGAAATTCTGAGATATACGTTTTATAGTGTCATCTTAAAGGAGTGTGTGTACCAAATTTGGTTACTCTAGCCTTAATAGTCTCTGAGATTTGTGGTTGCCTCAGATTTTCGTCCTTTGCGGGGGCGGAAGGGGGTGTGGCGAAATTTGGACAGGAAACGGTCAAGGTCCGATATCACAGGAGTGTGGATACCAAATTTGGTTGCTCTGGCTTTTATAGGTTCTGAGATCCTTGAACTCATATTTTGCAATTGGCAAAACCGACCATGAAACCTGTGTGTTAGAGTGAGACAGAGCGAGAAAGAGTGAAATTGTTTTCGTGATTCTGGCTGTAATAATTATACGATCTGGTTCAGATTTTGCACTCTAGAAGATATAGTCATCTTCTACGATTCTGCGTTTTTAGTTTTCTCGTATCGTCAAAATTGTGGATGCCACAGATTTTCGCCCTTTGTGGGGGCGGAAGTGGGCGGGGCAAAGTTTTGAAATATTTTTGGAGCAGTGACATATCACAGAAGTCTGGATCCAAAACATCGTTGCTCTAGCTCTTATAGTCTTTGAGCATTAGGCGCTGAAGGGGACGGACAGACGGACGGACGGACAGACGGACAGACGGACAGACGGACAGACAGACATGGCTCAATCGACTCGGCTATTGATGCTGATCAAGAATATATATACTTTATGGGGTCGGAAACGATTCCTTCTGGACGTTACACACATCCACTTTTACCACAAATCTAATATACCCCAATACTCATTTTGAGTATCGGGTATAAAAATTCAAATGATGGGGCGAGGGATTGGGCCCCATAAATTATGCAGCACGCGGTGGTTGCTGCAATCTGATGCCCTTCTGGCCCCATTCCCCAGAACACGCTTCCACCGCCTCCACCGAGTAGGACTCCACTGCTTTCAATTTGTGACTCCCTTTGCCCCTGCTGCTGGTGCTGCTGGGGCACTGGTGCAACTTCATTTGCTATTGGAGCCGTGAAGCTTAGCCATGGCTTTGTTGCTGCCCGCTGGAATTTGGGAACAACGGCAGCTCAATCATCAATCCGCCGCGGATCAGAGGCGGCACTAGCCAAAGGCAATCAAGCGTTCAGCTTTTGGGTCCCACGCCGAGTATTTTCGGGGAATGCGTCACAGATATGCGTACTACGTGGGGGGCTGCCCATAAAGAAAATTTTCCCATTCAGGGACTAATTAAATGTCACTCTGCCTTAATGCGCCCTCACTTTCTCCATCGCTGCTCGTCCATGGCTCCCACTCGAGGCTACTCGGCGGAAATATGATTAAAACTAATACCAATTATCGGAGGGCGCTACGACAACGGCCCAGACCGGCAAAGGAGTCTAGATCAAGTGGTTACCTCAACGCTGCGTGTGTCAGCGATGCCAGAGTGTCAAGGGAGCAGGGGCGCAGGCAGAAGGGTTTCACTCAATAGATAGGATCATTCCATCCATTAATTTTTGATTTTCACCACTTCTACTTCACCCCTTTTTAAGCTTTTCTTTGACTACGCCCCTGTCCTCCTTTGGAGTGCACTCTTCTGTCTTCTGCTATCGCCAGTTCCTTGCGACCCGACCCCCTTTAAACAACGTCTTCATTAGCCAGAACTTCAGACACTCTATCTCTCTCTCTCTCTTTCTCTATTGCTATCTGTCTTTCTCCTTTATCACACAGAATGAAGGAGAAGGAAGAACCAGTAAAGGAAACTAATAATTAACACTTTTTACTGCCAAGAGTCGATAATTGAATTACAGAGTGCAGTCAGTGGCACATCAACCCACACTCCGCCCCTTTTCCAACTTGGCAATTTCTTTGGCTCTGCTTCAAGGCTGAACTTCCGCTTCGGTCTTCAGTTTCTCCTTCAGCGTCATCAGCATTTCTACTCCCCTCTACCGTTCGTCGTTCGTTCAGCAGCTGCCAGAAAAATATTCGCAAATGCAATCGCTTATAAACCCAACAACAAAACGAATTGGGTGAAGACTAACAGTAACAATATAAGAGCACTAACAACAACAAAAGCGACGCGACTACGAAGGCAAAAGCTAAAATTCAAATGCAGTCGCCAGCAACAACAAAAAAAAAATAAATAAGTTGCAGCCAAATGAATCAAAGAAAGAGAGTTTAAGAGAGGGCAGCGAAGGAATCAGATGAGTAAAATCAAGATATATGTATGAACAAGGGATATGCGTTGAGTGCAAAGCGACATCCAAATAGAGAACAACCCTTACCCGGTATAAATATACCATGCAGTAGAATACCAGCTTTGGCGAGTAGTGTGGGGGAGTGATAGGCGACAGAGCGGCAGAGCATTGGGAGGGAGAGAGACAGAAAGCTAGCGAGAACGAGAGCAGAATGGTGAGAGAGGCGCCAGCATTCGACGGGGGATTCTTGCATAAAAACGTTTAATTAAAATTCAAGAGCTTCTGTTTTTAGAAGCTGCAAGTTTTTGTTTTACTTTTTCGTCCCGGCCAGGCAGCCAGCCGTCTCACTCTTTGCCACCCTATGCCACGCCCAGCCACCTATTATTCGAACGTCTTGAGTAATAGGTCCTAGATGGCCTAGAGAGGAGCCGTGGAGGCAGCAGCGGCAGCTCCCCGAACGAGGGTCAGCTATGCAAATTGGCGTCTGTTTTGGATCGGCGTTAATTACTTTGAGCTAAAGTGCAGGCGACCGAGGAGCAAGTGGAATCGAGAGAAAATTGAGAGATGAGAACCAAGAAGCCGGAATGACGTCGAGAAGAAAGGAGAGCAGAGGCAAAGGGAGCCAAAGGAATGTAGATTACTGCAGAGAAAACAATTGCATTAATGATTTCACAAAAAATTATTAAACTCGACGAGAACAACCCTCGACTCTGTGTTGGCCCTAGGTTGTCGATACTCGAAAAGTTTCTGGTGCAGTTCAATTTCTGGCTTTGAAAGATAATCAGATTAATTATTCACTACTAAGACTTTATGGAAAGATATTGGGATGTTAACTATCCATCTACTATAGTAACAGCGCTCATAATTATGTATCTTTGAATAGTTTTCAGTCTTTTGATCCTAACATTTCGATTATTTCTCCTTCCCCCATGTATCCCTTCTACAGGGTATTTCCATCGCAATTCCAATAACGAATAAAGAGCAACTGTTGCCGGATAAGGATCAGGCAAAGCCAATGATAAATGCAACATTTTGGCTGTCCTTAATAATTTTCAATAAATCCCGACTAGAA
This sequence comes from Drosophila persimilis, assembly GCF_003286085.1. Taxonomy (NCBI): domain Eukaryota; kingdom Metazoa; phylum Arthropoda; class Insecta; order Diptera; family Drosophilidae; genus Drosophila; species Drosophila persimilis. Next base: position 14,095,090 of record NW_020825289.1, read on the forward strand.
GTGTCGATTCCCCATGGACTCTTTTTCCTTACTTTCTTTCTTTATCTGCTGCTGTCTTTTCTTCTGCCATTGCTTCTCTCTTTGCGCTTTTTGTCCATCGGCAAGGCAAACAGGGAAGTAAATTTGAAAATCCAATTTGCATTTCCATCAATAATAACAGCCGCACAAAGGAATATTAGACGACGACGACGACGAAATGGGGGATGGGGATGCCAATGCCACTTCCTGCTCCTCTGCAGAGTGTCGAATGGGTTTCGGGACAAGCGGAGGAGCTGTGGGCACAGCGGGGGAACCGTCAAAAAATTTACCAATCATTAAAAATACTTCCACTTCCGTTTCCTGTGCGCACCATTTTCTAATACGCCGCCATGACTTCCGTTCCGTTTCGTTCTATCCTCCGTCCCGTCCGTCTGCCTTGGCCATTGTTTGAACAGCTAATGCTGGCCACGTTCCGGAGTCCTCGCCCCCACGTGTCCCCCCGTCGTCAGGGAGCGGCCAAGGCCTGCCACAGTTAGTCATCTCGTGCTGCTTTATGTAATTTATATCCTTGCTGCATTATCCTTTATTTACTTTACTTTTTAGCATTATACTTTCTGGTGCGTTCTTGTTCTTTTTTTCTGTTCGGTCGCTCTGTCGCTCTGTTTTCTCTGCGCATATTTCTCTTAGGTTTGCTCCGCAAATTTATGTATAAAAATGAGCGAAATTGCAGAACACATTTTTTCCATTACTGAAAATAAATGTCTGAAGGATGTGCCCAGCCATAGGACCACTCGCCGCCCTCCAAGAAGGACGACTCACAGCTCCATCTCTGGGCTGTGTCTTAGATCAAAAAAAATCGCTCCTTACTGATGAGCTTCAATGAATTCAATCAGAATTCATTTGAATACAGTCCGTGCATACCAAAGAGGCGAGATTAAGTGGCTCTGCCCAGGAGTAGGAGTAAGACAAGGAGCCACTGCTAAAGCCGAGTGAAAGTGTGGAGGAGTCAACTCCTTTTGACTGATATCCTTGTGGCCTGTGTGGGGCTGCCGCTTCCTGCCCGGACTTGCCTTTGACGAATAAGTAATCAGCGCTAAGTTGGCAATTGAAAGCGATGCCCTGCCCTCTCCATCGTGGTGGTTTTCCTTCGGTTTTCCCCTGGTTTTTCTCGCTCACTTCGGTCAAGTGGGGTAATGTGCAAAAAAATATGAATGTAAGAAATGAAGCAAGTTTTTCAGGGAACAGCTCAAGTTGCATTGTCGCTGTAGTATAAAGGGAGAAGGTCACCTTTCAAGGGAAGATACCTGCAGAGAGCCACAAGGACACACACACATATGAAAGGAAATAAAGGAAAGGAAAGCCAAGGCCACACAGAAACAAGAAAACCGAAGAAAACTCAAACAAAGCTCACAAAAGCAGAGAAAACCCAGAAAAAGAAGCCAAAGCTCCAGGCAGACAAAGCCGTAAATACTCTTTAAAAGATCAACAAGTAACAGGCGAATAAAGTTAAACGTAAGTTAGTTCTTTTTGAGGATGTTTTCGAATAGGATCAGGGTAGGTTTCAGGGAAAGCTTCAGCTATAACTATTTGTATTCCCTATAGTATTGAAAGGAAATCTCTTGGGCATACACGATTTTCATGTTTAGTTTAACATTTTCTTTACAAATGGATCACAATTTGGTGCAAAAATACTGTAAATCCTTCCGCAAGTCGCTGTAGGAAATGTGCCCCAAGTAAGGGAATTCCAACATATTTAAGAGGCAGGAGCGGGCCAGACATTACATAGCATGAGGTCGCCAGAAATTATGTACAAAGATTAAGAAAGCAAAGCGTTATCTACCATGCCACTGGGCGAGGACCTGGGCCGTGTTGACAGTTAATGCTGCAGGCTGAAAGATGGGGGATGGGGAGTACATCGCAGCGAGAGGATATGAGAGTCCTGTCATAATGAAATTATGTATTTTCCGACCAAACAGACAGCACTTCGCATGTGGCAGATGAGCTTTGCTCTGCTTTATGGCTGAGAGATTTCCCTATGTTTTCTCTCGGTGGAATGGCTCTTAAAATTTGCTACAATAATAAAATAAAGATGGAATAAAATGAGCAAACAAATGTCGAGGGGCTGCCAGCACCAAGGAGCGTCGTACGAGCATAAATAGAACGGAGCAGATTAAAATTAAGTATCCAATAAAAAAAGTCCAATCAAATATGCATCGCCGTATGTAAACAATTCTCGAAATTAAATGCGAAAAAAATAACTTTAAGAGCAAGGTAATAAAATTATGTAAACTTTGGTATATTCCGAATGAATTGAGCTTTAAAGTACCCAGCAACTTTATATTGTTTTTTTTTTAGTATTTAGTGGAACATCTTTAATATTTTTATCTTTGGCATTTCCATCATTTTAAAGATGAAAATGATCCCTTTACGAGTATTATTTTGAGATCTGCGAAGTAAAGCATAACAAGTAAAACATTTGAATGAAGGAGAAATAGCCATCAGAATTCCTCCTCCCATTTTCTCCACACTGAGAGTTTTCAACAGCTCCCAAACAAAACGAACATTTAGCTCGAATCTCGAGCACTTGCCGCATCTACATCTGTTCTGGCCAACGGAATCATTTACCTGATATCCGATTGCTATGGCAATGGCTCTGGCGTCCCCGCATGTCCTCTGTGTTCTGTTCTGTTCGGTTCTGCTCTGCGTTGGAGAGTGTTGTTTCCGTTTTGCTTCGTTTGATTCCGATTCTAATTGCTTCGGTCTTTCTGGGGTCTGTGTCTGTGGGAAAATTACCTGAAAAACAGTCAAACTCCAACCCCAAAATCGACAAATAATTATTCGTGCAAACCAAAATCCCCCCAAATTCCCCTAGAGAACATCGAGACAACAGGGGCAGAGGGTAAGTGAGGAGGTGACGTACAGGAAAGGAAATGCCAGGTGGCAAGTGAATATTTGGACTGTATTATACCCTTACAAACAGCTTTCAATGAAGTATAAAGTTCATTATGCATAATGCTGTACATACATATGTATATGTAGATATCCATTCGATTTGTATGATTTGTGGTTGCTGCAGAATAGAACCGATACGCTCTCTGTACTCTCCTAGTGCTGGGTATCAAAATTAAGCAAATATCACGTCTCTCGCATTCCAACTACAGAGAAAATCAAAGACAAGCTCAGCCAATCGAGTCGATTTTTGGTACACAATGCCCCAACACGCTGCCACATGTTGTGTGGCAACATGCCCTGGCTGCGGAGGTGCGTGTGAAAATCTTTGGACGTGTGAGCGAGTGAGTTTACCCAAACAAAGTTTCTACGTTTCGATTTTGGGATTCTGTTTGATTTTCTGTTGGGTTTTAATTACAGAAAGTGCTCGACAGGAGGCGAAAGATTGCCCAAAGAGTGTTTGCCAAATTGTAGCTAATTATTTGGATACTTTATAGCCTGCAATGGGATAGAACAGGTAGTGAAACCTTAAGCCTGGAACTCGTCTAAGTATTCACTAAGGACCCCAGACCGTATAAGGTTTCTTTCAGCTGGACTCTCGGCAACATTCGAACAGAAAAGTTTCCGGGGGCCCCAAAGCATTGCTAAATCATTGAGTACAGTCAACTCTTTTAACTTTGTTGCAAATAGCAGACGCCCACTGGAGCACTGGACTCGTGCCGCTCCCCAAAGACACAAACACACTCACAGATAGCACAGAAAGGGAAGGAGGGTGTATGTGTAAGTAAATTGTAGAGTTGGCGCAAACGAGTAAAGAAATCGCTCATGCAAAACTGATTGACTGTAGCGAAGAAGCTGCAAAAGAGAAACACGAAACTTGTTACAGTTGCTGCTGATTTTAGACCCGCCATCCAGTACCACCCACCCCCTCTGAAGCAGCCGCTCCCGGCTCCAACGCCCTCCCGTTCACCCAGCCAGCCGTCTGTTATCTGTCGGCGTCTATTTATGTACACACCACCCACATGTGCTGTGAACAGTGAGGCCTCTCTAAAGTATATACAAGTACAAGCTGTATCCAAGAAAACTAACCCCAAAAGAATATCCTTCCCTACTCTCCTAATTTGTATCCACTTAAGGATGATCTTCCACGATTAATGTTTTAGAAATTTGGGATTAAAAAGTGTCGGAAATATTCAGTAAAAACATTCCTATATCTAATTCCGAAGCATTTAAATGTATTATTCTCATTTCATTTGTGCCCCTTACCGATCGCCCACTGTAGTTGTGCTGCATCATAGTACAATATGCAGCATTTTCATTTTCTGTTGGCCTGATGCTGATTTTTATTGAAACGAAAATATCGTTGCCCGCGTCTGCCTTTTTCCCCTTAACGCCCTCCACGTCAGTGTGGCGCTTCTCTCTTTTTGTTGGTCGAACTTTTTGTCGGTTGCGCACTTAATTGAAAGGAATTGTTAATTTACAAGTCCCGTTCCATGCTCCACGCTACCCATCAGCCTTCAACCCATCACCCCCAGCAGGCCAGCCTCCTCCTTTCAGCTCTTTGTGCGTGATTGGCTGCCTGAAATTTGCGGCGCCAAAGGCTTCCATCGATACCTCTACCTTTGCTCCTCGATCCTGTTCAATCAATTTCTTTTAGCGCTTGCTTAAAATTTGATAAAAAATGTTCGTATGGTGATTTCTGACATTTTTGGAGATAAGTGAGACCTTTTCAGTGTAACATTTTCCCCATCCAGACTAAGGGCTCGCGCACACTGTAGCTGAAAGCGGAGCTGAAAACGGAGCTGATAGCTTATTTTTCAGCTCTGAAAAAACAAGCACACTGCACCGGTGCAAGTGCGCACATTGCAGACTGAGCTGAGCTGAAAGCTGAAAAAGCTCGCTGAAATCAGCTCAGCTTAGTTTGATCGATCAAGCATGTTTGTTTTTTCAGCAAGCTGATTGCTGATTTTGTTCAAGTGTATTGGTTCATAAGTGATCGAAAATGGGCTGCAAAACATTTTTAAGCGAAATTACGGTAAACCCAGCGCTGGGGAATAAGCGGGACTATTAAAAATATTTGAATAATAGTTTTATTTCTATAATTTCTATGAAGGCGATAAATTGGGCAAAAAAGTTCTATTATTTACCATTACCAATGTAATGTAAAAATGTAATAATTCGTAAAATAAAAGTAATACGAATACAAACTCAGCGGAAATGTGGTTAAAATACAAAAGAAAGAAGAAAACTTCCGTCTGGCTACTGTACGTGCTGTGAAGTAATAATTCATTAACAATATAATAATAATAATTATAATGATATCTATTGATGCCACTTAAGGAGATAGACAAAGGGAGGCAGTGGTTTTCAGCTTTCAGCAATCAGATCAGCCGACAATGTACGCACCTGCAAGCTGATTCTGTCTGAGAAAAGCTCTCAGATCAGCTGAGCTTTCAGCTTCGATTTCAGCTCCGCTTTCAGCTCCGCTTTCAGCTATAGTGTGCGCGAGCCCTAAGATCCACAGTTAGGAATATGTCTCATCCGCTGTAGCGCGTTTTGTTTGTCTGTCAGGCGGCTGTCAGCTTTCTTTTCCTGCTGTTCTTGTTGTTGATTCGTGACACTTATTTGTAATTTTCAGCATATAATAGCATTGTGTGTGTGGATTATAAAGGGATTATGGCCCCCACGCCTGTCGCCGCCAAGAGCCTCCTCCTGCTACGCCCCGAGGGCTCGCCCTCTCCTCCACTTAACTGTAATAATTGCTCACGTTCTCACGCGCTCTCATCGCCAGTTTCATACTCGTATCCATGGCTACCCATGGAATCCCCTGCCCTGTGGCTTTTTAAACCAATTTAGTAAAACAGTCCGACCAACAGCTCCAGCAGCAACAGCAAGTACACCAGACCAGGTCAAAATGCTGCTCCAAGATGTGTGTAATTAGACGTGACTTCTCCTCAAGTTGTACTTCAGACTCCCATCCTACTCGTGCCATCCTCCACTCTCGAAAGGAAAGGACTTAAAGCCTTCTTAGCGCTGTTGTTATTTCGAGCTTAATTGTGCGAGGGCGTGCCCTCTGGGGGTTGTCGGGGTACTACAGATTGGGGTTAGAGGCCCCGGCCATGAGGCTGGATGGCGGGATTAAAGAACCTTTCAATAGATAACCTATTGGCTCGTTCCTTTGGATGACTCCTCCCATCAACCCCAAAGTCTCACCCACCACCAGCCTCAATTAACCACGGCGAATCTTTCCATCGACACATTAGCATTAAGCGATTCTCTCCCTCCCCATCTAACCCATCCCTCCTTATTCCGTGCCTTATCAGATTATCAGTTACCTCAGACGCCACGAAAAACAGCTAATTTGTGCAGCGGAAATCACAGCAAAGAACACGGCAGTGGCAGCGACAGCGGCAGTGGCAGTGACAGTGGCAGCGGGCACAATCTGGTACGTGTTAGTTCCAGCCTCCGCCTCGGGTTTCCCTTTTAGCGGAACAAGACACTCCGTCGCAGGCTGTTGTGGAAATTGAAAATATGTCAAATAATTACACATTTTTATGGGAATTTTTCAATTTATATGCCGTCAAGTAAACGCTGCGTGCATATCACTCTATTGACGTGCAGATGGGCGAAGTTTTTCATTTTTCTGCTGCTACTTATTGACGATTATTTATGCAAATAACATACCTAAATTGACCTTGAAAAGCTTTTTCAGTTTGAAATATAACCGATGGTAGATGGCGTGTTTCCCCTAAACGACATCTATGGGTGAAGTAATGCCAGAAGTAATGTTAATCGATTGTTCTATCGAAAAATGTCCAGCTGTTTTCCTACGATTACCCGGTTGATTCAAATTGAAATTCGAATTTTTAAATCAATTAAATGAAGAGTATCTGCTTTTGAATTTTAATGCGCTCGTTGTTTTTATTTTTTTCTTTCTATAAATGCTAAGGAATCTGGTTACCTCGCTAACTTCCAATAATCTCTAATATAAACAATTGCCTAAACGCAATTAAATAACACTTGTTTGCCATTTTAAGTTTTGATGCAAAAAATCGAAAAAAAATATTTTGACACTGACGCAATTCCCTGACTAAACTAAACAAAAAACCCGAAATAGAAACAGCTAAATGCTAAAAAAAAAACCTAAAAATTTTGAGTGACACCAAAGCACAATTTCAAATATTAGCTACCTATAAACCTAATATTCTACCGCTATACTATGTCTACCTCGATCTACAGACCTATACAACGTGGCACTGGTCAACATGGATAACGTTATCGTCAATTATTTCGCCATTGTGATTGGCATGATGCTCATGGTGTAGGGGACACACGAGAACGATTTCGTCCTTATCGTGAGTGGGTGCGACTTCAGCAGCTTCCTTCTTGAGCTCGTCGTTCTCGGAGACATCGTCATCCTGCTGCGTGCCCTTGTCCTTGTTATCCAGTTGGGTACCACTCGCGAACACGAAACGATTCGCCAGCAGACGCTCGATTACATTGGGAATATTCTGCAGCGTCATGTCCTCGACGTCATTGAGTAACTCAAACAGTTGTGATGTAATGGGGCTGTGGTGCATCTCAGTGGCCGTCTCCATCATTGGGCTGGGCTGCAACAGCTGTTGCAACATGATGAATATCGGCGGTAGAACCGGCGAAGACATGTGCATGCAACGGTACTTGGACGAGGTCATAGTGTGACCGCCGTGCGGATCGTTTTCGGGCTCGTTCAAGAGGAAATCTTCGGCCAAAGGCTTGGCCACCATTTGCGGTTGATAGTCGAGTTCCTGTTGCTCGCTATCTTCCATCATAGTGGGGGACGACAGTTCTAAGTCCATTTTGGGCGGCGCCGAGGTAGTGGTGTCAACGGGAGCAGATGAAGCGTGGCCGCCCTTTTGGGGACCCGAACGCGGCATTAGGGTATCATTCAGCAGCGACAAGCGGCGCTTGGTCCGATGCAAGCCGGACAGTAAGCCCGTGATCAGTCGAACTGATGATCCCAATCGTGCCTTCTCGATTTTGGGTCCGGCTGGGCCAGTCACTGGGTCTGTTGTGGGGGTGACTGTAGGAGCTCCCGCGACGATTTCCTTGGCAGCTTCTTGGCGAGTGGATGACTTGACCACTGCCTGGGGAGAGGCCGTAGTTTTGGCGGTTGTTGCTTCTCCCGTCACTAAGCCTGAAGTGGATTGCACAGCTGTGGCATTGACCGCATCCGCAGCCAGGGCATGGCTCTGGTTCATCCAAGGCTGAATCATCATCACGGCACCTAAACACCGCACAGAATATTAGTATCGATTATAGGCAACATCCGATGTGGCCCTCTACTTACACCAGAAGATCAGCCAAACATTAAACTTGGACATTATTAAAGAATCGATTTTTATTGATTAAAGGCAGCTCTGCAAAAAAAAAAACCAAAAAAAAAACAAATAAAATTAACTTGAAGTAAAAGTAACAAATTTGTATAATTTCTCCGTAAAATATTTGACAAAACTTTCTCAAAAATTTATTAAATTGTTGTGCCTAATTTCCGTAAAATATTTCACAAAACTTTCTCAAATAATTTTGAAATTTTTCTATCAGAACTCACTTTTTCTGTTTTGACTGGAACATGTGCTCGACACAAAGATAGAAATAGGAATGATTTTCGAACTGCTTCGAGCCTCGTAGCGGCGTTTTGACAGGCAGCTGGGGAGCAGGGAAAAGGCTACCAGGTTACCCAAAAAACGAAAAAAACGATTTTCTAATTCTCTGGTGAAATGTTCCTCCTAGGTTGCTGCTGTCAAAAGTGAGTTTGACCACTAACGTTTGACCATAAATACGGATCTACATGTACCGAATATGGCGCAAACGAACTTTCTGAATTAGATCGCAGGGTCTTCGGCTCTAGAGTGTGTCATCATAAGCCAGCCGACCATGGGAGCCTGCTCTCAAGAGAGATTACGAATTGTTTATTTCTTCTAGGAGCATATTTCAGTATATATTTCCATGGATAAGCGGCCCGAGGCTTTAACCTTTCGTGTCTTGCACCGCTCTCGAGATTTTCCCGCTCTCTAACCCGTTTGTATGTTGCTGGATCGATCCTGCATCTACGATCGCGTGCATCGCGTACTTTATTTGTCGGCTTTGACCTGGTAAGTTATCCTTGTTTCCCCCCTATTCATCTTTTCCATTGAATTTTTTTTCTTGGTTCTTCTTCTTTTATTTTTGTATTCCCTCCAGCTCTATTGGCCGAGACTCTCTCTGGACACAAACTGCTATGGCGCGATCCTTCCTCTTACCCCGTCAGGTAAAGTTATTAAGTTATTATTTATTCACTTTATTTACTTTATTTAACTCTTCCTTTCATTTTAGCAGGTGCCCCCTTCGGTGGCAAGGAATGACTCTTGCCTGCCCTCGGACGCCTATATGCACACCACCGTTTATCGGGAGCGTTTTCCGGTTCATATGAGCGAGTGTGCGATCGATGATGACTGTCGACTCCAGGCGCCTGACCGGGGCCTGCTCCTGTGCACAGGGCCACTTCAGCTTCCAGATTCGTAAGTGAATCAGTATATAAATTTGTATATATTTTAAAATATATATTCCTTCACAGAGGACTTATGTACCCTAAGACAGACAGAATCATCTCCCAGCAGAACAGAAGCGCCTAAGAAGTCATCCTGACCATAGACAGCAAGGACTTTGACTACGAGAACCAAGGGACGAGCTACGCAGGCTACTAGACTCTAGATATATCTCCTTGCTGTTATATCTAAGGATGTACGTATTCATTTAGATAGTAGATACAAAAATGTTTCCCACTTGTTAATTTTGTATACTAAGCTAAGTTTTAATGAATAAAACTATCCTATCTTATCATCCTTGATGTATCCTTTATCGGGAAAACTATCCCGACCACAAAAAGGCGTGGCACGTCCAGATCGGTGACCAAATAGCGGAGAAAACTAAACATTTTTGATTTGGGAAAATGTCCTTGATCCTTGATAAGGACTCCATAAAATCAGGGACATTTATCCGATCCCAGGAAGACGTCGCACGTCCTGATCGGGCCATTAAAAGCGGAGAAAATGAATATTTTTGATCCTTGATATCCATTGTCCTTGAAAGGACTTCATAAAATCAGGGACATTTTGCCGATCACAGGAAGTCGTCGCACGCCAAAATCGGCCGGCACATAACGGAGATAGCTAAGCTGGATTGTAAAAAGAAAACCTCGCGTCAAATGGCTGAAATACCAGGCGAACAGAAATCAGCAGCAAGCAACTGTAGCAATTGCCAAAAAAATGTCGCAGCATACTTTAGGGGGCTTAAAAACATGATCGACCTTCTGCTGATTTCTGTTCGCCTGGTATTTCAGCCATTTGACGCGGGGTTTTTTCTTTGTACGGTGGCGCCCTTATCGTTGATTTCTTGAACTACATTTTCAAAAATAACAAATTACAAACCAGTTTTGTTTCTCCGTTATTTGTCGGCCGATTTTGGCGTGCGACGACTTCCTGTGATCGGCGAAATGTCCCTGATTTTATGAATTCCTTTTCAAGGACAAAGGATCTCAAGGATCAAAAATATTTATTTTCTCTGCTTTTTATGGGCCGATCTGAGCGTGCGACGGCTTCCTGTGTTCGAAAAAATGTTCCTAATTTGGCGGTGTCCTTATCAAGGACCAATGATCAAGGATATTTTGTCCAGACATATATATCTTGTTTTCTCCCTTATTTGTGGCCCGATCGGGACGCGTAATGGCCCCGTGATCAGAAAAATATCCTTGATCCTTCGGTAAGGACAACAATAACCCCAACCATACCTACTTAGTTTTCTCGGTTACCTTTTGGCCCGATCAGGACGTGCGACGTCTTCCTGGGATCGGATAAATGTCCCTGATTTTATGGAGTCCTTATCAAGGATCAAGGACATTTTCCCAAATCAAAAATGTTTAGTTTTCTCCGCTATTTGGTCACCGATCTGGACGTGCCACGCCTTTTTGTGGTCGGGATAGTTTTCCCGATAAAGGATACATCAAGGATGATAAGATAGGATAGTTTTATTCATTAAAACTTAGCTTAGTATAACAAAACTAACAAGTGGGAAACATTTTTGTATCTACTATCTAAATGAATGCGTATATCCTTAAATATAACAGCAAGGAGATATATCTAGAGTCTAGTAGCCTGCGTAGCTCCTCCCTTGGTTCTCGTAGTCAAAGTCCTTGCTGCCTATGGCCAGGATGACTTCTTAGGCGCTTCTGTTCTGCTGGGAGATGATTCTGTCTGTCTTAGGGTACATAAGTCCTCTGTGAAGGAAGAAATATTTAAAAATATATACAAAATTATAGACTGAATCACTTACCAATCTCGAAGCTGGAGGCCAATGTTTGATTCGGCGTATGAATTTGGTTGCTCACATTATTTCCCGTGGGCGTGAACCAACAATTCCGCCGTTGTTCACTGGTCCCTGCTACATCAGACGGTAAGCCACATTGTTGCCTCAGCGATACACCAGCGACATCATGGCTATAGCTCGCAGAAGGACAGACAGTGGCTGCCAATTCCTGCCAGAAGCACATTCCTGGGACCTCCCGAGAGGGCGAGGAGCTACAGCGGAATCAGCCGCAGAGGATCGCGATATTAGTTTCCTGTTTCCTGTCTACTTCTAACCTCCATTTCTTTCAAACAAGAATGAAATTTAATATGAATTTCAGCTTTCTTTTGGGTTAATATAAAATTGAATATAGGTATTTTTATTCAAATGTACATATAGACAAATGTGTGGGTACATATTTGGGTGTGTTAAAGGCGCTTTTTTCCTTTTCTTTTTTTTTTAATTCAAAATTTGTGTTCGAAAGTGCAAAAGTCAAGCCAGTTTACTATTTGCCTTCTCTCAAGTCTTTTAGGTATCCTTCATCTCTCCCCTTTCTCATTTATATTGTTCTTTTCAATATCTGGTGTCTTATTTATATAAAAACAGGATAAACACCATATTTCCGATAACGCTAGCCGTAAACGGCTTTCTACTTCCACTTTTTACTTGACAGTTTTAATTATTATTTACGCAATGAAAGCTGCTATGTCTGCATTGGGGAATGGTGGACCAGTGTCAACACAGGCGATACAGGTACCCGCAACTTCCGCTGGTACTTACGATAATCACTAGCCGAGCCGCTTCCAAAGCGTAGGTGACTCAACCACCTGTGACTGGGCCACCTGTGGCGGTAGTGAGACTAATGTCGCCAACACCAGCCAGCAGAAATTATCATGCTCCTGGATTAGTGTGCGGTGTAACCTGAAATCCGATCGAAATCCAAATCGAGAGCACATTCGGTAAAATTCATCCGTTTTTAATTGGTTTATTTAAATCGTTTACATTTGCCTCTCGGGATCTGTGCCGCACCACGTCGGCGGCCGGACGCACAGTCCCCACACAACTTACAATCTTCAGTGTTAATGTAATCCTTATAAGCATCCGCAATTGGCGCTCGGATCGCGTGGTATATGCATATTGTTTAGTTATCAAATACATGAGCTGACAAATGCATTTCCGTACATTTTCAATGTACAAAAAAGGGGGAAAAAGGCGGGGTGAATTGATTGGGAAAAATGAAGTAAGATTAAAAGTAAGGGAGAAAGCAAAATAAAGGTTCAGTTCAAATGATAAATGGATAAATTGGTTAGCGAGGGTGATCAAATTGGGGAAGGATGATGGGAAGAGCTACAGGATTGGGACACTGCGGTACGGATGCCCACGGGGGCGTTTCTCAGTTGAGACGCTGAGTGACCGGTAACTTCTTGCGCCGTCGTCGCAATTGCTGGCTACGATCCCAGTACTCATAGTAGCGCTCCTGCTTCAGCCACTCCTGATATTTATACCACCATTCCTCCCATTTGATGTAGTCCTGCGCAAGAGAGAAGGAAACGGATCTTTAGTTTCTGCTTTACAGAGTATGGACACTCCATTTACCTTCAGATCCAAATCCCTTAAGTAGCCACGACTCTTGTAGTACTCGTAACGTACGCGCACATCGTCCCACGACAGCATACCCGACGGTGCTGTGGTCGCCAACTCCTCCGGAAAGTGTCCGGCCGGCGCAGGCGAATACGAATAGCGACGCGGCGGCGATTCGAGACCCTCTTCAATCATCACTTTAAGAGCACCACCCGCGGAATCTTTGGTGATGCGCATGTTCTCCATGTTACTGCGATCGATGCTCCACTGCGCCATTTTCCCGAAGCGCTCCGAGAGCGTCAGCCGCGTTGTGGCCGAGAACGTGGGCAGCGACGGCACCTCATCGCTGTCCGAGTCACCCGAATCGTCTGAACCGGACGAGGAGTTTGCATTCCCTCCACTGCCACTGGGCGCCCCTGGTTTTTTACGTTTCTCACCCTCGATCTTGATGCGTGGCCTCACCTGCTATAAACAGAGTAATTCAATGTTTGGATGTGATCGTGATTCGTACGAGCTACTCCGACACTCACCTCCTTCTCCTTTTTCTTCTTCTTGGCCTGTGGAGCAGAGGCCGCAGCAGTCGTCGCTGCCGGCTCTGGTGGCTCCGGCGGACGGTGCTTGAGACGCGGATCTTCCGGCGGCGGTGAGTGACGCGACGAGCGAGCGACTTTCATGTGCGCCTCCGACGTGGCGCCGCGTTCGTGTGCGAGGTGACGCATTTTGGCGTCTCGATACTTGTCGATTGCGGACACCGAGCCGCTTCCACGCACCGGCGGTGGACTGCTGGGACGACCATGGACGCGGCCATGTGTATCCGGCGGCGGGAGTGGCGGACCCCCGGCGCGATAATGCCCACGCGGCTTTGGCGGAGGGGAGCGCGGACCGCGGGATCTGTACGGGGGAGAAGATCAAGTTTGAGTATCAATGGAAACATAAGGCCGGGAGGAATGCTTACCGAGATCTATGGCGATGACTGGGCGAGCAGAGGGAGCAGGAATCGTCGGAGCTGCTGCTCATTGAGCTGTTGGAACGCGAACGCATCGAGTGCTGCAGAGAGGATACAGATTAAGAATTGGAATCGATTGATGAATGATATGACTTACCCTTGGCGGTGGCGAGGGGGGACGCTTAGAACGCGGTAGAATGTGTCCCGAACTGCGCTTGTCCAGTCCCGCCGACGATGGAGGAGGCAACGGTGGTGAGCGGCGACGGCCCAAGGGAGAACGCGACGCGTTTGGCTTGCGGCGCAAGGACGAGGAGCCGGAGCTCGGTTCGGGTGGGGAACGGGGCCGACCGTGGCCATTGCCGGGACGACGCATCATGGTATCATGGTTGGGAGAGCGCGGCATGGGAGGGGATCGCGGGCCGCCGCGACGATCCATGCCGTGCATGGGCGGCAGCGGAGAGCGACGACGCGGTGGTGGCGACAGCGGCGGCGACTTGCGTAATCCGGAACGGCTGCGCGAATGGGGCGAGCGGGATCGGCCAAAGCGCGGCGGTGGACCTTGCGGGGCTCCTCCGGGTGGATAGCGGCCATAGGGGGGTGGTGCTCCCTCCCCGGGGCGCGGCACGCCGTGCGGCTCGCGATCACTGTCCCCGGAGCTGCTCTCGCCCTGGATGTACATTTTCTTGTAGCCGGTATGACGCCAGCGATTGGGGTCCTTCTCCTCGGCCTCGATCAGCTTCTTGTCCCAGTAGTCGTTGGTTGTGTTGGCCCGAGCCTTCTTCATGACGTTGTCGATCTCGCGTCGCTTGCCGGCGGGCAGAGAGGGATCTGAAACGGTGAGTGGGTGGGTAGGCGGTTTAAAAATGGTTTTCGTGAGGTTCAGTCGATCCGTTCTCTTTAGTGAGAATCGCATCCCTTCTTTATGGCGCCGTTTTAGGGCCACTTCATAACAGAGGGATAACACATCCCCGGATTATCAGACTCTCTGTCTGTTTGAGAGGGGTGGTGATTATTTGGATTGGGAGGTACCTGTTATGCGGGCAGCTGTCGGCTGCCTGTCCATGTGCAGTTTGGGATTCAAATCGGCGCGCCTGCGCGACGCCATCGCGGGCTGAATCGCTTCGATATCGATATAGCTCTAGCTCTCTTTTTTCTATCAACAATCGCGCACGTATTTATGTATGTATAGAGTATATATGTATTTATTCGTAATCGATTATGCGAACGCGGCAACACTTTACCATTTCATTTTGGCATGATACTTATTCAGAAAACATACACAAAAAGCTGCAAATATATTACAATTTATATTATAAAAAAACATGAAAGAGAGGCATTAGAAATGGCGTACAACAACAATATCAACAAGGAAGTAGAGAAGAGAGAGAGAAACTGCAGAGAGAGAGAGAGAGTACAACACGACCGGTGTGCAAGCACGAACACGAACGCGTGCGCGGGGGTCAGCTGCCAGAGGCGTTGGGCTGAAAACGCAGAGAATGCCCGAATTCCCGTACACTTTCCGGCTGCCGGACGAATATTCCAAGCCACGGGAGAGTCAGCGATCGCGGGGACGGGACGATACGCGATCAACTTCAACCCATGCCGCGGCGCGTCGGGCCAAGCGCATGGCCAGCAGGGGCGTAGGACGACGAATGCATGTAGGGCAAGTTAATGTAGCTGGACCGAGAGTGCTGGAGGATCGGGAGCACCGACCGGCTTTTGATCGTGTCATCCACGCATACAAACAAATTTTCACTTTTCAGCTTCTGGCCAGCTTGCACACACAAACAACACACACATGTACACGCCCCGTCACGTATGGTTTGCTTTGTCAGCAACAGCGAACGAGTGAGAGCGAGAGAGAGAGAGAGTACGAGACACTCGACGACAGCAAAAAAAATTTATCCGTTGCGAAGTACCGTTTGTAGGCATCAGCGATTGTGTAAAACGATAGTAACAGTCACTAGACTAAATTGCTTACATTGTTATACGTTTTGCGGGCACGCTTAAAGAGTTCTCGTGTGGTTTTAGTTGCAAATGAAAAAACACGGCGTTCAGTTTTTTTCTTAGACCACCACGGCGGCCATGTTTGTCAGACCGTATGGCGCGAGTGAGAAAATACCCAGAATGCCCTAAAACTTCAACAGCTGTTCTCGTCCTCACATGGTCACACTAGCGTGTGTTGCAGTAAAAATATTCAATTTTGCAATTAAATTTGTTTAATATAAAAACGGAAATGCAGCGCGAGGAAAAGCACTTTGAGATGACGCTGGACGCCGTCCTGCAGCGCCTGAACGACTTGAAGCTGGCGGTGCTGGCCATGATCCAGAAACTGGAGATGGAATACGAGACAATCAACTGGCCAACATTTCTGGACAATTTTGCCATCATTTCCAGTCATTTGACGGGGCTAACGAAGATCCTGGCCAAAGAGCAGTGTCCACCGCTAAGGAACCGAACTGTCCTGCCGCTACTGGTGTCGATGGATCGCGACGAGACGTTAATAAATATCACCGAGGGACGCGTGCCGGTCTTCTCCCACGACATTGTGCCGGACTATCTGCGAACGCGGCCCGATCCGCTTACCGAGCAGAAAATGCAGGCGAACGAGCAGAAAGCCGCCAATCTCACCAACGATGCGGCTATGAAACAGGTCACCCAGTACAACAAGGTTGTCTCCCACGTCCTGGATATGGTCAGCAAGGCGCGCGAGGAGTGGGAGATCGAGTCCTCCTCGCGCACCGGCATCCAGCAAACCAGCAGTATGGCCGACACTCAGCTCCTCGTTGCCGCGGTGGGCATGGGCAAGGGTCTGAAGATGACGAATTACGGCCCGGGGCCTGGCATGATGGTGCCGCCCTCGATTCGCGCCTCCTCGCCCATGGGCGGGCCCGCCATGAGTCCCGGCAACGTGCAGCAGCAGCTGGGCAAGGCTCCCTCGGCCGTCAAGACCAACATCAAGGCGGCCAACCAAGTGCACCCCTTCTCCCGATAGACGTCAAACGGTAGTGGCTAAAATCATAACTTTTATATTGTTGCGTTTCCGAGTAGTACAGAGTAACCCAACTGTTCGTTCCCGTTTGGGGGAATGTGTATCGTCGTAATAAATTATACATATATACCTATTCCTAAGGCTACAAATAAGCAAATATAAACGTGAACAAGTTCAAACTCATATTAAAGTCGTTCTTCGATTCAGACCTTCGGCTCTGGCTGCGCGTGCTTCTCGTTGATGAGAATCTCGTGCAGCTTTATGTCCTGCGGCGTGGAGGTGTCGACCAGCTCCAGGCACAGCGCTAGCGTGTCATCCTTCAACTTGCTCAGTCGCCGTACAATCCCGATAAACTTTTTACCCAGCGTTAGCATCCGGAAGCGTACACAGTTCTCCTGAGTCCAGAGAACGTCTGCAAGTTGGATGCCTGAATAGGATGGCACAGATAGCATTAGAAAAGTAGATAGATAAGGTTGGATGCTGGACCCCCACCATATAGTTGAGCTGGTATGGCCATCTTGGGAAGCTCGGCAAAGGCCAGAGGAAGCTTCTTTAGTTGATCACAGGCCACTACACCGTCATCGCCCACGTCCACGAAGCGCACAGTTATAATCTCATCGTAAATCTTCCGAATAATTACACTGCAAGAGGATTAGCTATTGGCTTGGTCTGTCTGTTCTCCCTGTTCGAGACTTACCGATGGTAGACGTTATCACTGTCTGGAGCTGCGTAGGCCTCTCCTATGGTCACTCGTGAAGGTTGGACGCCTTGTGCCGCCGCTCCCTTGCAATGGGCCTGCAGATCCTTCATCAAATGCTGGAACTGATTGTAGCTCTTGTAGGGTTGTACCTGGAATGCCGTTTTGGAACAGAGTTAACGATGGATTGCTATCGAACCATTCATCGACTCACCGCAAAGTGTCCGGGATTGATGGAGAGGGCAATGCGCACCTCGAAGTAGGCGCCCACTGCCGGTATTGCCTCGTACTCCTTGATCGTGGGCGTCGACGACAATCCTCTTAGTGGCGTGACGGGTGGGGTGGCGGGAAGGACATGGTCGCTGAAGCTGAGGCTGCCGCTGCTGTGACTGGACACCGCAGAGCCGAAGCTGTTGCGTCGCTGCAGCTGTCCGTTGGGATTGAAGCGCAGGCCGCCATCGTCGTAGGTCTGCGGACGCGAGGTTCTGTTTGGGAAGGGCGACGGGGTCAGGGTAGCGTTAGGGGAGTGGGGAACGAATGTAGGGGGCGTGGGACACAGTATTGAGGATAAGGCATGAAAAACGTTCTAGGATCTTATCGGGTAGGTAGCATTGTGATGTGAAGTGGTACGAGTATGAGTATATTTTAGTTTAGTAGTTTTATATACAGAGATGGGAATGGAGTTCTTACGCATTATCTTACATTATCGATGCTTATTTGTTGTACATTTATTATTATTGACGTTGATCGTGGATGGGGTTAGCGATAGCGCATCATTTTGTTTCCAGTTTATCGAAAGCACTAATAGAAAATGCATTTGGATGATTTGGGGGAGCACAGATCAAATGTGATATGGTATGGCATGGTGTGGTGTGGTATGGTGTTATAGGGGGCTTGATTCCAATTAGAGGGGTGGTGGTGATGCCACGTGCCAGTGTGTGTGTGGGTGGGAGGGTGCGAATGATGATCGTAGTGCAGGGCAGAAAGCACACGGCATGGAACTTACCTCTGCATTTCGTATTCCATCTGGATGGCGGTGTTCACGCACATGTACATGGCATTGGCATCCTGGCCGCGCACATAAACATTGACCATCGGCAGTTTGTCACTGCCGGAACCATCCATCACCTTGAGCTGTGAATGCATGAAATTATTGTTAGCTATTGTCACATATGGGGCCGGTTTCGGCGGAGGACACTCACGATTGCCTCGCTTCGGGGCGGCATCAGTCCACGAAGGCGTCCAAGCATGTCTCCCACGATATCGGGTACGTCGTGAAGGCGGACGCGCAGAGCCAGCGGCGGATACCCAGCTAGCGCCAGATTGTTGGCCTCCAGTCGATAGATGTTTGAGATGTGCGTCTTGCGGAGGCGCCCGTCGTCCACATAGTACACGTCGAAGGTCTCCTCTTCGGCGTTCTTCGGCTTGGTGGTGAGCATGCCGCGGTACCATTGCTTGAATCCCTCGACTGACTCGTCGCAGACAAACACCAGGCGATCGCGCAGCAGGTCCGAGTAGGTGACACGATGCTTCTCCCCAATGTCGGCCACCGTGTTGGCAATGCTGCGCTCCACAAACTTTAGATCCTCGTTACGGAGTAGAACCGTGAGGTCGCCGCCCTCGTTGATATGCGAGATGAGCACCGGATTGGACTTCTGGTCCGGACTCAGCATGGGCACCGGGGTGTTGCGACTGATGCTGTTGGCAACTAGATCGTTTAGGTGAATGTCCTCCACCGTGGAGGTGTCGTACAGGGTGCCCACCAGGCAGGCGCTTCGCCTATCATCCTTCCAAATGCCCTGGGCACAGCCGCCGAGTTCGTTGAACTGCTTCTCGGTGGTAAGGATGCGAGCCACAACCCGCTGGCCGGCGAGCTCTTTAAGGAGCACGGCCTGGGCGTGCGGGTGATCCGCGAACTTTTCCAGTGCATACATGCCCAGGCAGATAGCCTGTGCGGGCAGCATCAGGAACTGGGGCGGACAACCAACCAGATCTTCAAACTCAAACTGGGCCACGTCCCCAAAGTCCACAAAGTGGCAGAGGCAGGTTCGCTGCTTCGCATCCACGGAGAGCACTCGCACTCGACTCCAGCCCTCGGTGACTTCCACCAGATACATATTCTGCTCAATGGGATCCGTTACCAGTGTGCGAGCCGGCACGTGCTTGTTGAGGTGCATCGTCAACTTCTCTAGGCTGGATATCTGATCAATCAGGCGGGCCCAGACCTGTTTGGTGGAGTCGCAGTGGGTGATGTACATGCTCCAGTCGTGGTGGCGCTCTAAACTGTGGTCCACCTTGTTCATCCACGGCAGCCGAAGCTCAGGCATTTCGTGCTTCTGGAATTCTGCTTTGTTCGACTTCGGAGAGGCGGGATCGTTGGCAAGAAGAATGAGAGAATGGACGTTATCCTCCAGACGAATCTTACTCGACTCCACAACCAGATCGTGCCAGTGGCTGGGTAGGTGGTGGTTGAAGGTCTGCTCATACCACTCCTCCAGCTTGTGGCCTATAATGCCGTTGGGGTACTGCCGCAGCTCTTGGTACAGGCCGTCGATGAACTCGTGATCCGTCAGTGTGCAGATAGCCAGCGGCTGGCGCGACTCTACGGTCTTGATCTTCTCAATGGCCATCCTGGCGGTCTCCCTGCGAGCCGTCGGCTCGTCAGTAAACTCCTTGGGATAGCAGCTGTAAACGCAGGCGCCGACCGTCACTGAGCAGACAATTTGGGTCCGATCAACGTTCTCGAAGATGCGGTAAGCGGGCTGCTCTAAGTTTTTGAAATCGCAATACGCCTTCAGAGTGGCGATGGGGTCGCGGGTCGCATCTGAGTTGAACTCGAACCTGCTGGGGCTCCGGGATTTCGGAATTTTCGGCGATGTCCGCGGTGCTCTCTGATTGGGCTTTGTCGAGGGAGTCTCTGGCGTTTTAGGAGGAGTTATCGGCACTGCTACAGGCATTGGTGTTTGATTTGCGGTCACTGGAGTCGCCGCTGGCTGCTGTTGTAGCTTCAGTCTATCATTAACCGAGCTCCGCTGCTGCATTCCTCGATTTTTGGAGCTGATGGGCGTGTCAAAAGCAGCCCCTGGACCACCTCCACGATGCGGAGCACCGTTGCCTAGTATGGGGCGCTGAGGAGGCTTTCCCGCCATGGTTCTGCCATGGCCGTTGCCGTTGCTATGGCCATTCATGTTGCAAATATCGAAGCGACCTAAGTGCACGTCTTCTTTCGAATGGTGCTTTTTATCTTTGTCCAGCGTCTGCCCGTTGCTTGGTCTGAAATAACCGATTTTCGGAGCGACTTTCTCCAGTTCTTCGACTTTTTTGGTAGCTTGGTTCTCGCCCTTATGCTGTTTGTTATCTTTGGCCAGCACCGGCGTGTTGGAGGCGATTTTTGGAGCGACGTTCTCCAGCTTTTTGTCCAGAAGCTCTTTGGCTTCGGCCTTGCGTTTGAAATGCTCAAGCTCTTTCTCCAGCTTCTTTATTTCTTGTTCGCGCTCCTTGAGCTTTTGCTCGTCCTGCTCCTTGATCTCTTTCAGCTGGCGTTGCTTCTCCTCTTCCTGCTTGCAATGCCAATCAACCACCTTCTGCAGCGTCGCAATCTGCAATTTTTTCTTAGTCAACTCTTTCTCGTGCTGTTGTTTTAAATTTTCCTGCTGCTGTTGCAGTTGCTTCTGCAGTTGATTCTGCAGTTGATTTTGCAGTTGATTCTGCACGTGATGCCGTTGCTGCTGCTGTTGCTGCAACTGCAGCTGTTGCTGTTTCTGTATCTGTAGCAGTTTCCTTTGCTGCTGCTGCGACCACAGCTGATGCTGTTGCTGAGAATAACTTTGTTGCTGGTAAGCGGGTGCAACGTTTTGAAAAACGCGTGGCTGTGGAGTCGGCCTTGAGAGGGAGCGTTTGGATTTGGAAGATTTCTGCTGCCGCACCATAGACGCAATGTGATCCGATTTCGCACTGGACTTGGCGGTGATGTAGACCTGCAAAAGGATATGATTATTCTGGTATCCGAAAAAGATAAAATTATTGGGACCAGGGAAAGCCTTCCGCCATGAAATTTCTGCTTGCCGAGCTCCCAATTTGGGTAACAATGAGACCCAATAAATCTCCAGCCCTCCAGCAAACTCTTCTCTCTAAGATTTCAGAGTTAGCTCAAGTGCTGCGGTGTCTGTTTTAGAGATCGCAGCTGTTTCATGTTGATTTTTGATTGCTCAGCCAAATGAATCATTTAATGCGGGCTGTGGTTCATTGCTGTAATCGTCTTTCGCTCTTTATAAGGTCGGAGAGCTCCATTGAGCAATGCTGCATGGGTATGGGCAGGGTAGGGCGCCAGACGTGATATGGGGGACGGCTATACTCGATATGCAGAGAAAGCTACTCAGTATATATGTACAATGAGGATTTTGCATTCATTTCATAAGTGCTGCTCTCATTTTGGTTGCACTCGGAATTATTGATTTGGTCGGACCCTAGAGCAATGCGTTAGAAGTTAGAGCGGCGAGTGCCAGCCCACGCACCCCCATGCAACGGAAGTACAAATCTGCATTTGCATCTGCATCTGCATCTATTCTAGAATTCAAGTGTAATGCACGGACGAACAGAGATAGCAGTCGTTCGATCACTTTCACCACACACACACAATGAGACAAAGATATGCACAGCAAAATAAAAGTTTAAATTGCTGGCATTTTCGATTTTCGTGTTACACATTTTCGTGGGGAGTGGGGCGGGCTGCATTTGCAAAAGCGCTTAATCAGCAACTAAAGAAATCGCGAGGCAAAGCTCGTAAAAGCCGCAGAATCTCGCGCACTCCACTACGGCGGCTAAATAAATAAACTAAGTTAAGTAAAATGCCATTGTTTACAGTTTTCGAAGGCGAACACGAAGAAGAAGGCTGTTGACACGTCGCCCCTTTTGCGGCAGCCCCCGTGGACACAAGCGGCAGCAGCAGCAAGCAGAGGCAGCTGTAGCTTTCGGCACGCGTTGAAAGGTACTGCGGGCGGGTGCGCTCGCAAAAGCTTCGCAGCGTAGCGCCAATCGAAAGCTGAGCGAGAGAGCAAGCTCAGCGTGCTGCTGGCTACTGGCGAGAGAAAGCCAGCAAACTTTCTGCATTCCAGTATCGCGACAAACAGATACCCTGTACCTCTAATGATCTGACCGCAAACCTCCTTCAAAATTGCATCTGGTCTTGCCGATTTTTCAAGGCTACTTTATGAGTTATGTAAATAATCTCGACCATTGATGCTAAACAGAAGAAAATATGGAATGGGGTCGGGTATACATCCTCCGTCAGGCTGTTACGAACATATACACGATTACGATATACCCTCCTCCTAAACGACGAATACAGGGTATAACCTTTGAAGATCGGGCGAGGTTGTGTGTGCGTGCAAGAGTCCAAGCGGTCCAAGTGGGTGGACAGAGGCGCTAATAAGCGAAGAGTATGTAATTCCACGAAGAATCTGCAGTTCCACGTTGGTTAGGTTCCTAAAAGACATTTACCGTGCTTCCATAAGTCTGAAAGTTAAAGTTCTTGGTAGCCTCCAGCAGATCTTGGGCGCTTCTGTAGCCCAACCGGCGGAATGGCAGTGGCTCTCCCACGACCTCGCAATAGTCCTTGAGAATGTCGTCGAGGGGAACCGGCGGCTTACGCCCACTAATGATTAGCGCCCGCACCTCGGAGGTGACTACTGCAAATATGTCTTCTCTCGAAGACATGGCGCCTCTTAATTATACAGACCTGCAGAGGAGAAAAAGAGAGAGACATTAGCATTTGATTAAGTATGATTCAAGTACTTTGGAATGCCCTGAACGCCTACCACCACCCACCCCCAGCAATTAACAAAAAAATCAAGCAGCAACAATTAAGCACGAAAATGAGATCCACTACAAAAAAAACTGAACAGAGATAAGAGAAAAAGAGAGTCTACAGTTAAAGAGAAACACGACCCAATGCAGCATGTTTACGGAAGCGGGATCGCACACACATAAACACATGTTGACGACGACGGCGCGGCGGCAGGAGCAGAAGAAAAAGCGTCCAGAAATCAGCAAACGCTGCATTATTCTTGTTATTCTGAACTGAACATGATCCGCCATTTGAAAAAAGATATGCACATCCATATGTTTGTGCTTAAACCCATTTTTTTGTGCAGATGTATATTTTTTTCCTCGAAATGCGTAGAACACCCGTACACTTGAGCGAGAAAAAAGTTCCGTTATTGCCGCCATTCTTATTTTACAGAAACTACCAGAACTTCTTTCTGCCTATGAACTTACGATAAAAATTAAGTTTATAATATTAGCTCCAGGCTAAAAAACGTTCTTGTTGAATATGCACTCGATTTTGCATAAATGTAAAGTTTGTCTTAATAGAAAACCCGTGCGGGGCCCTGTCGAACGTGCGCTGCACGCTGTGCCTTTCTTTCGGTCGTTTCAGCTGGTTGATTTTAATTCACGACACACTTCCGATGAATTTAGTTTAGTTTTTATTAGTTATGAACAAATTAAAAAACTGGAAAAAAGCACTTAAATGACAGGAGGCGCTTATTTAAAACACAATCGGTATCGATAAGTTATACGGTCCCTCAGCGATATATCGAACTACGTCACATATATCGAAATATACCGTAAACATACTGACGAATTATTTGTATTCCTCGTTAAGTATTTTCCGTGGAATATAACTATCTAGCTAAGACCTGAGGGTCTGAACTCATAATATTATCCGGTTATTACATAAATTTCCTAGAAGACTGGTTAAATTTAAGTTCTCACTTTTATTGGGTTGTTTATAAAATAACATTTAGGCAAAACTTGGTAACTACGCATTTGCTACATATTAACTACATGTTCATGTAATTACTAAAGGCGACACCTGATAAGCCCCATGGAAGCGCCAGTGTGAAAAACTTCTGTTATCCACTTTCTGACATGCCGTTTTTTGCGACCTTTTCAAAAAAATGAGATTTTGATGGCAAACAATCAGGAATTCGATGCTGATCACGAAATAACATTCGATGTGGCCTGAGACATGGCTCTAAGTGGCATTTCTACACGGTTTCGACATTGGTGCATTGTACAAGAGGGTAAGTCCATAACGCGTCCTAAAATATACTGGAAAATACTATGAAAAGTATAATAATACGGTATATACGGTCTGACCCTCAGAAATATACCAAAATATACCGACTCATTTGATGAGCTGAAAGCCCCAAAAAAAGAGCGTAAATACCAAGAAACGCCTTCAATACTATCGACTTGAGAACTGCGCGCCAAAAAGAAATTGTTTGAAAGTGAATAAGTGATAATTATATGCATGCTGTAACATTATTGCGTACATTTTGGTTCAAATTGCTTCCTATTTATTTTGGAAAAAAGATATTTCAGTATATAATAATCATAAATTAGTTATTTACGCATGTTTTAACACATATTTTATTTCTTAAAATAATTCTTTAAAATTTTTGAGATATTTTGTTAAATTTGCACAAGGTCTGAAACAAAAACGATTCAAGCTTGCAAACAAAATAAAATTAGTAGTATACATTGTGTTAATTTCCTGTATGCACATATGTATGTATATAAGGTAGCTCCAAATGTCGTCGTAGCTTCGCATTGCGTTGAGTTTCACAATCTACATCAAACAAAATTAAATATATGTATGTATATAGGTACTATATATGTTGAATAGTAAGTAATGGCAAATCTACCTTCTCTCAGCTTAGAGTTTCATAGGTTAAACCAAATAATTTCTTGTCTGCGCATGGAAGTTGGCAGAATTTGGTTCAAAAGATGCATTGTTGCGGTGCGTGTGCAGATCGCTGGGCTTTAGATACAACTCCGTGAAATCCTCGCTGCTTACGTGTCTGCTAGGTCCTCCCAGGCATATGCCGTTCGTACTGTGACCAGAGTTTACTCTGAGTTCCACCTCCGGGTCATATATGTTCTCCACAAGACCACGATGTGACAGCGCTGTATGCCGTCTGCGCTTTTGAACTGTCAAGTTTTGAATATTTTCAAGCCTGGCCCTTTGGGAGGCAAGGCCCGTGCAGCTCATTATAATGGCGAGCAGGACACAGAACTCAACAATTGCCATTAGCAGACTGGCGCCAAGGAAAACACTATACTGCTCCCGATACCAGATGTCTAGATGGAGCAGACATGATTCCGTATAGCGCTCCCTCTCATAGGATAAATGCTCCAGGGACTGACACTGAGACTCATTTGCTGGCTTCGGATCCAGATACGCCAATGGCTGTGGTGCATTTTCCAGTACACAGCAACTTAATGGAACAGGCCAATTGGTTTGCCCATAGCTTTGGAGACGCCACAACGATGTGTCGTAGTCCAACGAACTTTTCATTCCGCAGCAGCCAAAGCGAGTCTGTGCCAAGTCCATGGCATTGGTGAACTGCTCCTGTCCCGGTACACCGTAATAGGTCTGCAAAGATTTTACCATTTGACTCTCATCTAGGCTAATGCCCAAGCAGTGCGGCCAGAGAGTAATGGCCAGGCATATTACGGACTCGGTCAGGAGTAAGACCACGACGCTCAAAAAGTAGATACTGAGAAAGCAATAGGTATGCAGGCAACTGGCCCAAAAGCCCACGACGGATGCCAGCACCGCTACAAATCCTGCAATGGCCAGTCCCAGAGCTATGTAGTAGAGCAATGGTTGTGGTAATGCGTTCAGACGATCGCTGGGAGCGGCTATTAGTCTGGACAGTAATATGCGCTTGTTGTCGGTAAACAGGTAGCAGCCGGATAAAATGAGTAGAATACCACAAAGCTGAAAATGATATAGAAATGAATGTCCGTACATTAGAATTAAACAAAAAAGATCACGATGGAATATGGGCTTTTTTGGTCCCCTATTAGTTTACAACAGAATCTATTTGGACTGTTCTTTGGAACACGCTAATTTACATTTCCGCCGGTCAGCCAACCATAACAAAACCGACAGAGTGAAGTTGGGTAAACTGAATGGAATCCAGGCTAAAATGTAAAACCCTAAAGGGAAAAGTGTAAATGCAGCATACTATTTACTAGAAATAGTGAAATGTGCGTGGTGCGTTGTATAATTTATTTGCACAAAATCATACTCTGATAATGATGTATTAGTTTTACTTTCGGATAAACAGCTTACAAAAACTTACCAGAAATAAAAAATTGCTGAAATGGAGGGCGAACTTGTAATTGAAACAGAGCTTCATGTTTAATTTATAGCGTGTTTTCTTCGGGTGTGGTTCAATCAATTAGACAGAGTGCAATGTTTACAGCATGAAGAACGATAACGAAAGCCTATTGTGCAAGTCTTTGTAAACTGCAGTAGGCATGCTTGTAAAGTCAGAGGGGGAGCTCTCGATAAGTGAAAAATGTAACTATTTTCATCCGACGCGTCTTGCTTAGCTGCGAATTAAAAACTGAATAGCAGAGCGAGGCAAGAGCAATGTGTGGCAAGTTCAAAGCGAAAGCGAGGCACTCCAGAGAGTAAAAACTATAATGGTCTCTTCTTTTTGTACTCCCACTCATTCGCTCGCTCCATCTGCAGCCAGATGGAACCACTTGTAAAAAGCTAAAGTTACAACAAATACATGATGAACTATGCACGCGAGGGTTGACTTTTAGATTCATTATACTTTACAGTTCTACTATACCTACATATATAAAACCACAAACAATTTGTTTTCGAAATGGGGAAAATGTGGAGAGTCTTCGTGTAATGGGTGGGTATCTCTCTCCCTCTTTCTGTGGAGAGTCTGTTTTATCGTGATCGTTCACGATAGCCTACATGGCATACACGGCAATGTTCACAGGGATGCGGATGCACGGCCTTGGCGAGGCTGCGGTTCTGGCCCGTCTTGATCAATTTCTCCGGCGCTCCAGTCGCTCCAGTACACGTAGTCCTAGCTGCCAACCAGTACCTGACACTTGTTGCCATCCAGTAGAGGCGTCTCGTATCCTGGTCGAATATGAGCTCCCGGACATGGTTGCAGATCGGATCCGTCCATCGTGGCGCGGCTTATGGAGTCCGAGGCGACTCTGTTCATGTACATGTATCCACGACGCGTCTCGAGGACCATGGAACGCGGCTTCTCCACCCCCTTCCACAAGGGCACGACTGCTGCCATCCACGCGGGTGACCTCGCCACCGACACGTTTAGGGCGTGCGCATCGTCCACATCCTTGAAGGGTATCCAATGTGCTCCTGGCGCGAGAACAGCAGGAAAGCGGCAGGAGCAGGACCCATTCCCCACGCCACACGAGATCTTGTCTTGTCGGTCTTTCCATTGCACCAGACGCCCGTTCTCAGACGAACAGCTGTTCCACCCCTACCCCCAGTCCGGGATCTATTCTTCTTCTTCCTTTTTCAATTGTTTTTCAATCAAATTCGTCTTCTGGGCGGCTGAGGCAGGGAGTAGTGGGCCACACAAAGGGCGTCGCTGGTCGTTTCGGTATCGCAACTGCAAACTCTGTGGCTCGACTTTAACTGTAAATGCGAAGAATGTGGAAAGCACGGAATAGCCGTGGAACAGCGGTTGTTTTTGGGAGTTCCCTGTGACATCAGGACTTACTGTCATTTGAAGCCACTGTAGGCAGACGCATAAGGCACTTTTGCTCATACAACAGTAATAATATAAGTATAAGAAATATAATATAAGAGTAATATAAATCTCCCAGTCTGGCAATGATATTTCTTTTTTGTGCATCTGGCAGCCCTGCAGAGCGCACAAGCAACCTTGTGCTTGGCGGTAAATTCAAACTGTATTGGCTCTCAAACGCACCCTTGAGTATTTCAAATTTCTTAATATGTTATGCGAACGCCAGAAAGCGGAAGTATGCAGCGTGTGTGTTCTCAATTTAATTTGTGTGTAAAGGGATTATGTTGGCTCACATTATTTGGTTGACATTTACTCGTTTTACTAAATTTTACCCAATACTAAAAATGTGCGTATATATTGTCTTAATTGGGTAACATCTGAGCATTGTAAACATTTAAATACTATCCTCATACAACACAAAGGTTAGCTTATTATTAATTTTTGGTCTTCACTAGATATTTCCTCCAGCCCTTATAAAAAAGAGTTTTAGAAATATTTCCGAGGAAGTCCTTTGGGGGTATAACTGTTTATCGCTCAAAGAGTTCGTGGAAGTCGAACCCACGCAACATTGAAATAAAAAAACACAGTCAAGAGACTGCACACAAGTGATAGGGTCGAAAGGAGTTGTATAGCAAAAAGAAAAGGACACAGTAGTAGACTTCAGTCATCAAGTTGAATGGCGAGTCTTGTCTGGCGTGTCTGGCGTCGTCGGCTGCGTGGGAAAGGCAAACTGTGAGTTTCCATGGTCTAAAAATATAATAAATTATGTGTGGTCACAAAAGGTTGTGCACAAGGAAACCGATAGGACAATGCAAGACAATTATAGATTGTCAGAAGGGGCCTTCGAGTTTCATAGAAACTGCCAAAATTCGCATCGAGGGTCATAAAAGTGTTGCCAAAGGATTGCTCTTTCTGCTGGCAGTTGTGTAATTTACGGTCACTCAGAATCAGACTGACCAGCATTTTAAGCAGCTGCTTTCCGCCTCACAGCGTGATTGCACCACACGCCTTTTCGCTGCACGTGGTCAGTATTCCCTTTTGAATCCTTTCAATACATAATGTACTACTTTAAATTACAAATTTATGTAGCATAACCAATCGTATTGTGAAGCATGTCAAATTCAGAATTTGACTTTCTAATAATCACCCTTTGGCGGCAGACCGCAGTGCTGTGTGCTCAAGCTAAGATTAAAGAAGAATATGTACATTTCCTAAGAAAGAACTACTTTAGACTGCAGTGCAAATACTCTAGATAGTTTGTACCTTTAGCCACATTCATGTGCTATGAACATCCACGGGCAGCTGACAGGAAGTAAAATGATAAATTAACTCGAGTTTTTCTTCAAGTCGCGGGCTGAGACTTTCGCTGCACATTAGAGTTTTATTTTTACAGTCGTTGACATTTTTTTAATGAATTTGGGCTGCGGCTCGAGAGGGGCATAACAATTTGTCGAAAGGGGAGCAAAATGAAAACGGAGCGGTGCGCGAGTACAGCAGATGTGTGACCCAAGCTGTAGGTAGTTTTGAGTGCGTGGGATGTCCTTTTTTCGAGAAAACAAAATTGCCAGCCATACACTCTGGCCTTAGGCGTAGGAAGGACATGCGACAGGATACAACATATGCCGTGTACGCTATGTATATCATACCCCAAAGAGCAAATTGGGATTTGATCCGCTACCTTTTATTTAGAGCTACAATTTTAAGCTTTATTTTCTTGTTTTTGTGTACTGGACATTCTACGCTTTTCCACATCCTCCATCTTATCCTCCAGCAGAATCGTCGCTAGGATACCCTTTATACTTCTTCGGAGGCAGCGTCCTGTTACTTGATGCCTTGTTAACTTTCATCTGCGGTACCGGCAACCGATGTTGTGATGGGACAAGGATTCGACTTGCTCTTGTTTTTCAATGAATGTCCTTTCGCGTTAGGGCAAGAGCGTTAGAACTGCTCGTTTTTCCATTTAATGAAAGGAAAAGTACGCCTTCGTTTTACAATTTTTCTTCTTCATTTAAGTTTTTGTTGTTGCTGTTGTAAGCTTGCTGGGTACTATCTGCTGTCGATTATTTTCGGGGTGTGGGGATGAGTCCAGTGCGTGGTATTTGCTTTCATGTTGCTTGGAGTTTATTAGCTTTAAGAAGCTGGGGGAGCTGGGCAGCTCTTGGGCATTCTTTTAGGGGCTTTGGGTTACCTGGGCAGCCAGGTTCCTTTGATAATAAAGCAATTATCGGCGAAACAACTGGCTTTTCAAGAGAATCTAAGCTTAAAGGGACTGAAAATATAAAGTCTTAGGGTTTTCTAGGTATAGTTTTAAAATGTTCTTGTTTTATTTACAGGAGTAACGTAGAAAATCACACAACATTTGGCCACACCGCCATTTTGGTTGGGCTGGAAACGAAGGGTTAAAAATCAACCCCTAAATAAAGCTTTTGATGGCCGCCCGTTGGTTCTGTTGCCTGTTTCGCCTGCTGTTCTGTTTGATTCGTTTGTTGTTTCTTTGTTGTACGATAAATGGGGATGATCACGCAATACGACGTTCCACCAACTTCTAATTCTGCTTTCCAACAAAAGCTTTTCGCTTACCTTCTGAGCGTAAAGAAAGGGAAGGGATCGCTGTTTGCTTTTCTCTTGTGATCCAATTGTTCGTATTAATTGTTTTTCAAGTTATTCCAATACTTTAGAGCTATCAGCTCACTCACTCTCGGCGTTCCACAAGTAATTTAAATACATGTATGTATAAGGCACGGAGCTCGAACCACTTGCTCGCCACAGGAAATCCCCAAACTGCAGTTTGTTCCTGGAACTCGTAAAGTATACCTGCTCATGATACTGACACATATTCTTCGTGTTGATTTCTGTCTTATCTGTCTCCGTTGGCTATTCTATATCTGAGCCCAAGTGTGAGTTTCTTGTACATGCTCCTCCTAAAGGCGTTCCTTTGTCGCAGCTCATAAAAAACAATAACTAGTCAGCTGTGTGTGTGTGTGTGTGTGTGTGTGTCTGTTTGAATAAAAAATTTATGCGGTAGCTTGGCTGGCTGACAGGAGACAGGACATAGACATGTGTCCTTTATAAGAACTGACAGTAGAAAATAGTCCAAGAATGAGAGGATTCTGAATTTTATGCCATAGCTTAAGTTGCCTAACAAATTTTCATGAGCACGGGCCCCGGCCTCCCTCCCATTTCCTCGGTCCTCTAAGAACACTCAAAATTATTGGCCGGGGTTTTATTATTGTTGGGGTTTAACACGTCTTAGGTGCTTTTTATATAGAAATAGAATGGGCTGGCTTGAGACCAAAGTCGCATAATGGTCACTTAACTGAATTTACTTTTACGGCAATGAAGAAATGAGTCTGCTCACTAGCAGTATTAACTTGAACTGATATACATATGTACATATGTTACGTACATTTTGGACGTAGTTCAGGTTACGGCATATTCCGTGGGCCCTGTGCGAAATCCGTACCAATTTCATTTGTTAGCAAAACTTCGGATAATCCTCCTAACCCTTGGTTTTGGTGTCCTTCCCGGAACAG
This sequence comes from Drosophila persimilis, assembly GCF_003286085.1. Taxonomy (NCBI): domain Eukaryota; kingdom Metazoa; phylum Arthropoda; class Insecta; order Diptera; family Drosophilidae; genus Drosophila; species Drosophila persimilis. The sequence continues at coordinate 14,126,729 of NW_020825289.1, forward strand.
AGTGCCCATAGTCCAGTTTAAGATTTCAAAAAGAATATGCCGCAACAATTGCATTTCTTGTTTTCATTGCAAATATCTACGGTGCAAAGCCTTAAGACTATAAATTAGGTAAGCTGTCTCCTAGCTGTGCAGTTTCTCAAAGGTTTTTCAACATTGTCTCCAAATGTAAGGTGATCTGGCTGGATTTTCTTTGTATTCTAAGTAGTCCACCCTCCCGAGGCGTGTGGTGTTAGCTGCCCTATGCCTATGTTTTCTTTACAAATCAATTTCGATAGAACTGCTCCGAAATAAAAATAGCTCTACTTTGCGCATAGTGTAGTTGTAGCAAAATATAACAACTCGTCTTCTCGATAAGTGTTTTAAAATACATTTCACGATATCTAATTCTATCAAAAAGAATGCCCTCTGACTCATTGAAAGCATAGAAACTACCAACCTGCTCGGTTAAGAAAATCCATGAGTCCCCTGTCTTTTCCTTTGTGTACAACAACTTATCAGATTGCGAACAACATCCAGAAAAATGCCAATAAATCAAAACACCTACAAGAAAGGAAAAAGGATAAGCAGCTCAAAGAATAGAGAACTGATCGTAAAGAATAGAGACGCGGCATTAAAAAGCGAACAACTATAAATCTTGGTAAGGAGACTCAGACACACGGCATTTAAGGATTGAAGGACCATTAAAAAGGGAAAGGATTTTGACTCGATTTTATAAGGTTATTGGTACATTAACGCGTAGACAATGGCTACAGAAATGGGATTCACAGCCCAATAAATAATGGTAGAGTTACATGTTTTCTTTAACAGGAGAGAGCATGTATAATCGGGGAACGAGGAGCGAAACTCTGCAAGCTTGAATTGTTTATTTAAATATCTAAGCCTTCGACCTATATAGGCACATATTTGGTTAAAAAATTGTATTTACGCAAGAAAATTGGTTGATACTTTCACTGTGGATTAAACGTCACAAAGGAAAATAAATAAATCCTCCGGCCTGCAACCATCTACAATTAATCCTGTATTCTGTTCTGCATACTCCACACAGTCAGCCCAGCTGTCGTCGTGTCTAAAAGATCTCCTTTCGGTACTACAAAATTCCTTTGCAATTTGGATGCAATCGATGTCTGTATGTATATCCTTACAGTCCTTACAGTCCTGCATCCCTAATCAAATTCTACAGCATTGTCCCAAACTCAAGGTGTACATAAGGGATTATGCATATTGGCGTGCGCTTCCTTTCAGCTACTGTAGATCGGGCTCTGGCCACACACAAAACAAATAATGATTATACAAGAAACCCTCTTTCGCTCTCTGCCAGTTGTCTTTACTTTTGACACACACAGGAAAAATACGAAGACGCTTAAGAATAGTCAAGTGTCGCCCACATCGATTGTGGTAACATTTGCTATGATTTGGGTAAGAGATAAGTATGCTTCCTTTTCTTCCATTTGTAGACAAAGATGTCAGGAATGCATGGGAAAACATGGAAACGAAATGGAACGTGACGCGGAATTTAGTATATTTCCCTATTTATTGATCAGAGGGGACTCTCTAATCGATATTAATATGTTGTTCGCTATAAAAATTATATCGTAAAACATCCTTTACATTTACCAGCCCGAAAGCATTACCAGTAGGAGTATGACTGGTGCGGAATGAATGCTTTGAAATGATAAGGGAACTGAAGATTCATAAGGCGGGTATTTGGTTTTTTTCAGAACAAAATAGGCATAAATATGACTATATTTTGGCGGCGCTCTGACGTTTCCAGAGGCATTGGGCCTTCTTGGGATCCTGATGTATCCTTTTGCGATTACAAAAATGTTTTCACCTTAATTGATTCTAGAGAAAGGGCTTATCTGACGTCATATGGTGGTTCTCGCACGCTTTCAAAGGGGTGACCAGTTCAAGTGGTCACTCCAAACATATCCCTTGAGGGTCGGGGGAGAGCGCCAACTGTTCGTGTTTCTAATTCGAATTTAATAGGAGACCTACCTATTATTTGTTTGTTTGCCGGCTTAGCCATTTTTTGTGGGTTTCTGTGCATTGAGTCTCCATAGGTATACTATTTTGCCCATTGTTTGGGGTTAAATTAGAAAGAAATATAAAAAAAGGTTATAAAAAAGAGACTAACGGCTTGGTAAACATATTTCTATTGCTTGTGGACATGCGATCATTATCTTCTGAACGTATAAGGGTTGAATTGCTTTATGGTACATAAAAAAGGGTTAGGTGTGAGGTGTGCTTTTTGGTAAGTCGCCATTCAGTAGAAGGTAAGGATTTTCGATTGAGGAGGAACTCTTTTTCCACAGTAACTCAGCTATTACGAAAGAAAGTTGGTCAAACACTTGAAGCCATTAGCCATCATCCATCCTTTTGGCTTTTCAAATCAGAGTGGTCGTGGCCGGTTGCTGGCGGGGGAAAGCAATTTAAATAAATACCGCATCAAGCACGTCGCCTGACGAATGAGAAATTTTGATTAATAAAACACCAGGAACGGAACGGTAGCGACAGCGACGATCCGTTAAATGCCTTCGCGTGACAAACGCAAACTGTCAGCACCAGGGAACTTTCTCCTCTTTCTCCCTCTCGTGCTGTAAATTTGAACGGAACCAATACAATTTGGGAGCCCGAAATCATATGAACATGCCATAAATCAAGCGGAAATGGTAGCTCGATGATTTCGCGTTATAAACAGGCAACTTTTTGTGTAGGTAAAAAGTTCCCTTTGTTTATGTAGTGTCGAAGCCTAATAGTGTCCAGCCCACAAGCCTCATATGCGTTAACGGCTTCCTGCTTTTCTTGCCCACATTACTCACCAAAAAAAGCCCAAATCCCAAATATATCTAGTACTTTAAGGCCATTAATCAAACTATCTCACGGGAACATCACACACGAGGAGAGCAAAAAGTCAAGAATGGGAAATGAGAATTTCTGTATCTTATAGTGACAGATATTTACTTGTCTTGCCGCTCGGTAAGCCTAGAAAAAGGACAGCCATTCGTTTTTTTAGCATATTGGTGTGGTCCCAGAAGTAAACGGAGAAAATTGAGAAACTTGGTAGCCGCCTGTTTTTCTATGAAGTGGAAAAACAAAAAAAGAACAAAAAACACAAATAAATTCGTCTTCGGCGCTGTGTTTGAAAGGTTTTTTCTCCACTGGGGATTTTGATTGGGTCTGTAGAAAAACTCTGTTAATGTTCTGTGTAATAATGGGGTTCAGTTTAGAAGGGAAACTGCAAGAAATTACATTCTTAGATATTTAAAAGAAGCTACAGTATTTGCCATTATTTTACAGCCAATCTCTCAATATTTTCCCACTTTTCTTTTCACGCCCCCAAAAGCTAACACTCCAGAAAATTGGGCAAAAGCTATTGCCCACACAAAAGAACTCATAGGTCCGGTCATCGATAAAACTTTTCGATAACGCAAGCCAAATGCTAAAAAATTAAGTAAGAGACACAATCAAGTGATACCAAGGTTATTTCGGTTTGCCCAGCTCGGCATCTCGCCAAATAAAAAATCACATTAGAAACACGCGTTGCCGTCAACAGCCGAAGACAAAAAAGAGGGTCTCCCTAGCGATGTAATAAATGATCTATGTAATTGACATATATGGCAAAGACTCGGCGCAGAAGTTTAGCCAAAATGTGTTTATCTAAGAATGTGACCCAAGACCAACCACCACATACTCCACCACTGCCAACCCACAATAATCCATCCCACCCACTGACCAACCCACAAGAGGTGTGGCATTTTTTTGTAGGCAAATTTCGATTGTGTCCGTTGATTGCAGGGATAGGCAAAGGCAGCAGATAGTACGTATATTTGCGATCCGAGCTATAAGGGTGTAAATAAAAATATTAACGTGAAATCCGGGACACACGTCCGTCCGCAAACTTCTCCCGCACTTCTCCCAATCTACATCACATTCTGGGCCAAACTTTCACACATTTGCCTTGTATGCCATTGGGGAGCAGATGCATTAGCATGTTGTTCGAATTGCTGGCGATGAGGGGTTCCTTTTTCTTCTGTTTTCGACGCTGCCATTCAAATTGAGTAATCACTTGGGGAAAACAAATTTTCTCTTTTTGTGCTGATTCAACTAAAGATGTATTTAAGGGAGTTGTGTTTAAGAGTAATTGAATCGAACCGATATCAAAATCAAACCCATTCTCAATCTGTTTAAAACAACTATTTAAATGAACGAGGCAGATGCGTACGTAACTTGCATTTCAAACCTCAATTTTTACTCAGCATCAATCATTTTTCGTTCTACGATAACCGAGTGTATATACTGTGACTCGAGCATTCCTTGTCTTTTGTGGTTTTAGCCTACCAACTCCAAGCAGTATAAAAAAAGGCTAAGAAAAATATAGAACGCCTGCATGACTTTACTAAAACTAATTACAAGTGGCCACAAATTAAGGGCGGAGTTCCCTTAATCCTCCGGCTACATGATATATATACACATATACCCAGAAAGTACCTCGGTTTTTTAAGCCTCCCATATAGACGGGTTATCGGACACTTCTCACTAAGCAAACAAATCCTTTGACCGTAGTTAATTGCAAAGAAATGTACTTAAATAAATATAGGGAAAATATACATGGGCAGCATCTTCAAAATGTCTTGTATGTCGCAATTAGCCTAGGCTGTTGAATTCGCATCGTCATGGGGTAAAGTTCTAGGTATCAGGACAGTGAGCAGAACTATTGTTTGTAATTCCTCAAGAAATATTGTTCTGTTCTATATGGATTGATAGTTTCTGATACAAGCTCTCAGTCAAGATATGAGAACACATAGATGGGCTTATAATTATGATTTTGAATTGTTAAAAAGGTATTTTGAAGTAACAACATATGAATATATAGGAAGAAGACCCTATCTTCTGACATTTGTTCACGCAATATCAGTTTGAATTTTAAATATTCCCTATATAAATTTTCAAACTCATTTCGTTGTTCCGTACTGTCCGCTTTTTGCATAACGTTGCGAACCTTCCGGCCCGGCCCCTTTCCTCTTTCGTTTCTCTTTTGCAGCATAACACTAGAAATAGGGGATTCTTTTTACTTTGAATGTTGTATTTATTTGGCATGAAAATGGGAAGAGGAAAATGTGAGATTGGAAAACATGCAAATGGCGCGCCGAAACTACTGGCACAAAGCGTTGGCCTGCGAAAGCATTGTTTGGTCGAAGCGCCAGTCTCCTCATCCTCGTCCTCATCCTCGCACACATCCAAAAAAGGATATGCATGGATATGCTGCCGTTGCATGCAATCAGTCACAGAAATGCCGGGCCGGCCTTTTGTTTGCGGCCTGAATGAAGCCGAAGGGAACACAAAATCATCAACAGAAACGGAAAGAGGACCATAGACCTCCGTTTGGGGTCATCGTGAGGTCAGCAACGGGATTTTCGTGCCATTGTTGACAAGGGATGCAGCTCACATACATACATATATATATGAATATTTTGCCTGCTTTTTGGACAATTTTCACATTTTTTCCCTTTTTTTTTTATATTTCCCTTGTATGTTGAAAAATGTTGTGTTGCTTTTTAAAACAATTTTTTATCTGTGACCATGCAAAAGAGGATTCTGGGAGGAGGATGGATCTGCCACGCGACGTGTTGAATATAAGGTTCAGGATCGGGAGCGTGCCAAGGACCGTGTGTGCCTTTCACCTTTCACTTTTCTTCCATCCCGCCCTGGCATTTTTTTTATTCTTTTTCTCATTCCTCCTATAATCGTAGCTGCATATGTTGCGTAAATTGATACGCCACATCCTTGATCCTGGCTTCATGTGGGTGGCTGGCTGCAGCATACACACACACATACGTACATATGTGAGTAGTATGTTTGTTTTTCATCTACTCGTGCCACAGTGTGCGCCATTTTTATTTAACCCCACAACATGAGGGCTGAAACTTAAACGGGGTGGGTGCCGTTGCCATTGGGCAAAGGGGTGGGCACTATGCATATGCGGCGTCTGCTCGTTGTCCAAACGGGTGGGCATTATGCATATTCGGCTCGGTTGGCGTAAGGGTTGATAACTCAACACCCTGCGTATGTAGATGCACGGATGCACGTTCACATCTACACACATGAAAGCATATACAAAAGTGAATATTTTTCGATTCTGCGACTCAACTCCATAGCAGTTAGCCATTATTGTTTTCCTCTTGTAACAAAAATTCTCACAGCTCTAAAAATCTCAACGTCATTGGGAGCTTGCCGGGTCCTTGCGTTTTCCACGATTTCGTGATTCAACGCATTTCTTACACAACAATTGTATTGACTCCTGGGTCTTTAATATTCATTTTCCATTCCCAACCCTCGCTTGACATTTTGCATCACAAAAGTATGGATTTGGGATTTTCATCTCCGACACATATGTACACATACATATAAGATCGCTAACTGTCATTTGACTACACTATTGTTTAGTTGAGGGTTTTCCGAGTTCCCAGGGGATGCTAACTACTGTTACCCAAACAAATGCATGACTAGATAGTAGATTTAGTTTATAGCGTAATTTAAATAATTTAAAACACTGGATAAACAAGTTATTACTTTGTCAACTTATTAATGATCACCCAAACAGTCCGGCGGTTTCAATCCTAAATCCACATTTCATACATTGTACATCATAAAAACGGAGAAAAGAAAGCTAAAAATATCAAAAGAATAAAAAAACCGAAAAAGACACAATCTCCAAGGGGCACCGAAAGCACGCGACAGAAGCGAGCGATTGGATGGGATGGGATGAGATGAGATGTGATGTGAGGGGCCACACTCGATAAAAAGATGCTGCTCTCGAGCCAAAGGTTGAGGTCTATTAAAAATCCTATTAAAAAGACGCACACAGAACACACACACAATATGAACAACAAACAAGCAAGACGGATCGACGGAGCGGCACAAGCGCATTAAGATTTACCTATAAAAATACAAAATACAAAAAATAGGTAGGCAACTGCAGATGAGATGAGACAGAAATTCAAAATGATAGGGCGGATGACTGACGATGGGAGAAACGTTTGCCAGGCACGAGATCAAGGAGCATGGGGGAAGGAAGCTGCGTCTTTTTAGGAGCATAAAAAGTGAGCTGAGCCCTCAGCTCGCATGAGGGTAGCACGCGACGAAGATCCTGATCCTTCATTCGCCGCTGACATACCTGGCAAACGTTCCTTCCTGCGGCAATGCACTTTGTCTTCCCCGATTTGGTATTCCGTTTTTGTTTCCCCATGGTTTTTTAGAAACAGCTGCCATGCGACTGGGACTGCGTCTTCGACTGGGTCTGCGACTGTGACTGGCGCATTCCAATCTTCTGGGGCGGCGACATTTTTAAAGTGTTCATTAGTCGCACATTTACATATCCAAATTGTCAACATGCCAAGGAGACGGAAGAGGAGAAACTTGTGGGGAACGCGTGCCTTGTGGTTTTTAATTGCTGTCTGCTTGAAGGGGGTGGAGAAGGCTGCTGGGATGCTGGGTTGCTGCTGCTGCCACTGAGGATTAATGTGCTGCACACTTCGTTTGACAGTCGAGTGTTTTTGAAGGCAAGCGGCTCCCCTATTCCCCTATTCCCCAACAGGCCTCCCGATCAACTCCCTTGGCTGTGTTTATCTTTAGGTTTTCTCCATTTTCAGTGTCAATTTTTAGTTTGATCTGTCATTTGATCGCCGACACAGTTGGCACGATTAAAAAATTAAGTCTCCCCCCTCGGAAATTGTACAGGAATTGATTTTTTGGAGTTCGGTGACTTCCTGCTAGGTTTTTGATGACTGCATCCACGTGTCAAAAGAGGGTCTTCGTTGATAAGAGGGCGTGGCTACGCAGTATCAGGGGGCATCTTCTATAAGGTGTCGCCAGAATTGATTGAAGAAGTGGAATTGAGCTTGCCGAAAAAATAGTTTGGAGAGTTTACTCTCGCCGTTCCGTTAAGTTCAGTGACACGAAGAGTCATCCCCACTAGAGTTTAAAAGGGAATCGGAAAAATAATCATAATTGAGATTTGGTTTGGGTTTGTTTGCTATTTAGTATGGGGTGTGCTGCCCTGACGTGTCCCATTCCTCGGTTTTCTATAGTTTCTACACAAAAAGTAGTCGAACATTCGATGCAGTACAAAAACATTTTTAAAAATTGTTGCCATTGTTGCGTCAGCTAGGTCCTTTGTGTATTATCCTTTGTGTCGAGTACAACACAGTCACTCAGTCAGCCAGTTGGTCTCTCTCTCTTTATGTGCATACATACACACATACATGCGTGCGTGCGTGTGTACGTGAGGGCAAAGGTTATCTAGTCGAAACATTACGGCACAGCTGCCGCTTCCTAGATCCTAAACGGAGGGTTTCAAAGTTTCTGCGAATTTTGAGTGGAGTAAAATTTAACTGAAGCTTTTTCACTGTACTTAAAACTGTTTTTGACAATTTGGTTATGCAATGTAAAGCATGTAAATGCAGATACCCGAAGCATACCATTTTCGGAACAAAAAGGATTCATCGCTCTCAATGCTGTTCATTTTTTGGCGCCATTTGTGGGCCACTGGATGACGTCCGCTTGACCAGCTGTTGGTCCTGTCTTGCCATTTAGGGGTTGATCAGAGGATGTGCTGGTCATGCGAAAAGGCAGAAGGGAAAATACTGACCAACAGACACAGACAACGGACCTTGCCTCCATGCCTTTGACCATAGACCAGGGTTCGGAAAACCTGAACGAAAAGGGTATACATAGGTACACAGAAGCGTCGTTGTAAGAACCAATAAGTTGTTTTTGGAACACAACCTAAGCTAAAACTATGATTAGTACAGTTCTTTTTGTAATAAGTATATTGTTTTTAAGTTTTTCTGCTGAATGCTGAATGGTCAAGGGCTGCTGTGGGCCGTTGGTACTAAATTCCATGAGCCTTCTTCCACCCCCTAGTGATCAAAAAGTAACGGAAAAATCCATGCAATATAAGGTTTATTTTCAATGGTTTTTTTTCACAAATCCTTTCGCTTCGCACGTGCCAAGATGCAACCCTATAATCAGGCTCCCCCGTCATCTGTCTCGTTGCCAACCCAACAAAATCCCAACTCCCTTTGTGAGCCTGTCGTTACCTCGGTTTTTTGTTTTTTGTATCAATTTGCAATTTTTTTCACCCATTTTCAAGTTGATTTTCACAAACTCGCCCTTTCGGTGGTTGTGCAGGACGTCGATGATGTCCGACGGTTTAATGAAGGGGCGCGGTTTGAACGGCTCAGCTCTGATTTGCACTACTTTGCCATGCGTGACGTGAAATACTTTTTTGTCCCCGTTTTTCCCGGTTTTTTTTTTTAATTTTTTAGCAATTTCATTTGATGTTATTGTTTGAACGGGGTAAGAGAAATATCTAGAGAGCAACGGGAGGCAGATGTAGGAGCGCGTGCGGAGCGTGCCCTTACATATGTGTCACACTTGATTTTTAGAACACCCTAACACTGGAGTTTTGAACGAAAGGTGGTTTACAGAGTGAGTACAAAATTTAAAAGGGATGGTTTTTTTCAAATATTATTTTCCCAAAATGTTCCGCATTTCTATAGGAATCGATTAAATGGAATCGTGATAATATATGCAGAAAACTCTATTTATTAAAAACAGTTATTAATGGTTAATTGTTTCGAGCTATGTGAATGATAAGATAGAGGTAAATTGAACACGTTTTATTGTGTTTTATTTTCATCGCTATGATAGCGTTATATTTGGACATTATAGCCTCTGCTACAGCCTCTGTAAATTCAAGGGTTTTTCCATTTTATTATGGTCAGATAGCATACTATATAGACATTATTCTCGAAGCGTGGCTGCCGACAACAAAGTGGTCCGAAGAGTATAAAGCGAGACGAATGAGAATTAATTCACAAGTGCAGAGAAAATTAACAAAAATAAGCAGCAGAAAGCAAAACACTTTTTCATTTCCAACAGCCGCCCAGCCCCCCAGTCGCCCAGTCGCCCACAGTGTTCATTCCCAACCCATCGCTGGCCTTCCCCATTCTTCGGAACCCACTTGCTAACCAAACCCCACAATTGAGGCGCTTCACTTGGCCGTTGGCCGTTTGGCCGTTACTAGACCCTTGTTTCTCTCCTCGCTCCCTCCTCCTTTCATTCGTAAAAAATTAGATTCATTTGTGCGCGTTTGCTTTATTATTTAAATTCCTGCGTTATTTTTCTAAATTTTCGTCCTGCTGCTCGTTGTCTTGTTGTAGATACAAAAAAAGTGACGGAATTTTAATGGAGAATTCAGCTAACGTCGAAAAAAGAATGGTTAAGCAAACAAAGATTTCAAACTTGGAGTCTGTCTAAGCTGCTCTCAACTCGAAGGACACGCTAAAAGGATGTGCCGGGCGCAGTTGCGTAAATTGAAAACCAGGCGTCGACGCCAGGCATAGCTGTCCTATAGTTGGGGTACATGCTCAGAATGCCCGGCGGCTCATTTTAAGTGAAAAATGAGCAAAAAGTAAAATGAAACAATGGACCCACATAGACCCAAGACACGTAAGGCCTTTGCTACTGAAAAAATCGTGGCCAATTTGAATTTTTTTTCCCGCTGCTTACATTTCTAATGGCTATTTTTCGGTGGGTTAATGTGCTGTTAGGGTAAAGTAAAAAAGAAACAGCCAAAGGAGCGCTGCTACGGAGGGGGAGCCTAGAAGAAAAATAGCACTAACAGAAGGTGGACCTGGGGGGTACATTCTTCGTAGAAGATTTTTTCCGCTACCTCACCGACTACCGACCACCGACTGATGAATAATGACAAGGCGAAAAAGTGGACTTTCATGCCGTTTTTGTGTATGCACTGGCTAGTTTAGAATGCGGACTGTCCATTTGGGGCAGTATCTTTAAATCTGCGGCGCAAGGATGTCGGTCTTGCTCTTCAAAACTGGTAATTTGGCTTTCAAAAATCCGTCATATGGTTTAACACGGATTTTAGACTGAGCCAACCTATTTAATGATTCCATGATGATGGATTCCATTCATTCATAATTTTTAATTCTAGAGTATTTTTGCTTTTATATATTCCAAGTGCAGAGTAAAGATTTGTACGTTATTTGTTAATGGGAATTTTCTCAGATTCTTTTTTGTTAAATTGTCATCCTTTTTTTTGGTTAGACAATGATGTGGTCCGACTTTATCTGCTGTTGGTCCTCTCGTTTTCTTTTCACATTTTTTGCTGGCCATTATCGTGCCTTGCGTTTTGTTTATTCAGCGGTATTCGCTTGGCTATGCTTTTAATTAGCCGCTGACCATTATGTATTATGATGACGAAGATGGGCAGCAAGTGTTCATTGTCCTGTCATTTGCATAGTAAACGTTGACTTGTTCCGCCGTCATCGCTTCTCTTTTTTTTTAATTATAATGCGGCGACAAGCAAATGGAAGTTTTCACATGAGTTCACATGAGTGAATCGTATTATCATAGCAAACGCCTTATGGTGACAGGTGTGAGATGTCCTTACTCCAGAATTTCCAAACCAATACGATAGAACTTAACTCACCAAAACTGGTACTGGCATGAAATGTATATACTCAGAGCTAACAATATGTTCAACACCTCGAACAAACACGAGACCCCCTCCAAATGGGCAAACACTTTCACAAAACCATTCATGGACATCTCCAGCAAATTAGCCAGCAATTAGCGGTGCCATCAGCGGCAAACACAACAAACAATCAAATAAGCAACCCTTTCAGAACCCTTTTTCACCCCCCCCTCTTCTGTCTCCATAACTCAACGGCACAAGGGTGCTATTTAATAACCCATTAAATGTTGCGCGAATGCCGACAGAATGAGTAAGGGTTACTTTAACCCCTTCACAAAAGTGACTTCCTAGCCACTGACAGCTTTATCGCGTTAAGGAATTGACTTCGAAAATTGAGTGGTATGCCTTGCTTTGGTTTCCGTCAGACTTGATCCTGTATTCCTTATGGAAGTCATAGCTTCTGTATTGTTTCCCTTTAAGCAAATGTGTGGTGTGGAATGAGGCCTAGTCCAAGTACAGTTCTCACGAAACTACTGAGGTAATTTATGTTCTTTTCACACTCAAGCGACATCCTGCGTCTTGGACCACTGCTTTGCTATCGTTATCCCACATTTGAATTATGACATTCATGGACGAGGTGACTGAAGTCGATTGGCGCTTACACGTAGCAGGGGTGGGGATATCTTCGCGGAAGCAAGCAGGTGTCTTGTTTGTATCTTGTCTTACAGAAAAAACCTACAAAACGAAAACATCCCCTCGTTTTACCTTAATTTAACCCTAAAGGATGCGTGTAGATGTTCATCTTTTTAAATTTAAGTGGGTAATTGTCTATTATGAGAACGATCACGAAACATTAAGTTTTGGGTTAAGAAGCGCACGGAATAGGTCAAAACTACATAGAGGTATATGAAGGAAATTTAAAGGTAAATAAAACATGCCGTCGAAACAATAGATACCCTATAACCTAACTTCAACGTATTGCCAAGCCTACACCGCCTAATTTTCGGTGAAGAAGAAGAAAACTTCTTCTAGCTTTAAACGTATTTATTTGTCTCTTGCAACTTCATGTTCCCATTAGATTCCCACAAGGAATATAGCACGTCTTTAATATTGGATTTTCTGTAAGATGGTAGCTGCTTGGGTCCTTTACAACATAAACAAATTTAAATGTGTCAGAAAAAAGCTAGGAAAAAGGTGCATCAACGAAAATTAAGAATGAGCGAATGGGAAAGGAAAGGGAAAAGTATCGCCTAAAATGAAAAATAAATACAGCCAGTTCAAAGTGGACAGGGGGCTGGCTCTCTTAAAAAGAGCCCAATGTCCTTCGTCGCTGCTGTTATTGTTGTCTGTTTTTGACAAACAAATCCTGGGGCGGCAAACCGTCGTTGTGCGTGGTTACGCTTGCCAGGACAACTGCCCAAAATGGATCTTAGTTCCTAGTTGGATGCTGGCTTGTCCACTGGGCTAGAAAATTGAAATGTTTTGCCTAGACGGTTGGCCAAAAAACTCAAAGGCAAGACGGAAAATGGAAATCGACCAATAAAGGCGGTAGAAGCCGTGGCAGCAGCAGAAGGCGGCTTCGTCAACGCGTGTCTGACTCTGCACAGAATATCGCACAAGCCGCCAGCCCAGCCAGTCCAGGCACACGTGCGTTCTGTAGGTGTTCCCTACAAGACAGCTGCCAAGACGATTTCCTTCGGTGTAAACCAATTTTCGTATCAATAAAATCGAAACTCTATTATAGTGCTTCGGTTTTTGAAGCGAAATCGAAATTCGGCAGTTTCCCTTTTCTCAAGGATACAAGAACTCTTGGTGGAGGCGTGACAAAGGCCACTAATTGTGCCGCTGAACGTCGAAAGAAAAGCGAAAGCCGCCCTCGCATTTCTGAGCCGGAAGAATGTAATTAAATGCAGGGAAAGCAGGGATCAAAAAGGGGCAGAGACGTGGAGCAGTATTTTAAAACAGGGGCGTGAACGTGTGCAGCGTGTTTGGGCATTACATTTACCTTAGGCCTGGTCGTGGGGCACCAGTTAGTGTTTGAACTGTCCCAAGCTTATACATATTTACATGAGAGGTTTTCAATGCACAGAGGATACTAATCTTGTTAAGTCTTGCAGTAACTATTTTTAACTGGACTTGCTGTGCTGCAATCATTAATCAACCGCTTTGTATTTCAATTAGACAAATGCTTAGGGCAAGCGTGCCTCTTAAGACAAAACTACTCCACCCATCTTGAAACAAGGAACCAAACACGACGTGGGGCATAGGTCAACTCTTTCGCCTACAATTAATCAATCTCGCGTCAAATGGCCAGTTGTAAAGAATAACAATTGTAACAAACTGTCGGATGGCCTATCTATCAGGACTGCCAGTTTCGAGCCGGTCTGGCCATTTGACCTCTCACAGCGGGTGAAACGGTAGGGGGCACTTGCTTCGAGCGGGCCCTAAGATGAGTATCGTATCGGACATGACATGTGCAGCAGCCAATTCTGCTATTTATCTTATTAGCGACTTGCCAAAAGTTGAGTTCGGGTCCCTGGAGAAACAGTTTTCAACGTACATATTTTGGGTAATTATTACAAATGAAATAGCATTTTCATTGGCTGTGCACAAGCCAAGGTTTTGGGTTTCACCTGCTCGTATGGCCGTGTGTCTGTATCTTTGCCATCATGGTCGGTGTTTAAAAGACTGTTTTCAGAGACGACGACTAAGGAACATTATTGTGATAAGATTAGATTCGGTTCGGTTGGGAGGGTACCATCTGCAGTTGGCACGGACAGGTAACAAAGTGCCAAGAGTTGGCAATGCCATGGCCAAGGATATAAGGAGGATTACTTGATGGAAAATGGAAAGTAGAGTATATAATTAAGGTGCCTTTGATCGAAATATGGGTCTTGAATTTTAACTGTTATTCTTAATCAAAAAATGCACTATCGCCCTTCTTCTTTGAGCAGCTACTAAGATCAATATATTACCGAATAATATCAGTCAGCGTAAATTTCCTTCTTAGTACCTCGTTTTCGGACTCATTGCCAGTTTTCTATCGCTTATGTAAAAAAAGATAATATCAAAGGCCAAGGGGCAAATTGAAACATTTTGTCGTTCAATCAACAAACGACGATAATCGAAAAGAAAAAGGGTAGGCTAAAGAAAATGTCAACAATGGCCCCTAAAATGTCTTATTGCTAAACAGTTAAGAAATATCTTATCTTCTTGGCCCTGCCAATTTTACGTTTCAATGAAACTTCGATTATGGGACAAAGCCAATTTACAAAGGCCCCGATTGAGACATTTTCCGAAAGTATAGACCACGAAACGGCTATCGGTTGTTACTAACTTCTTCAGGTCTCGATGCAATGACAGAGATAAGCAGGGAGAGAACAAGAATCGGGTTAAGGGATAACAAGCGGACGGAGAGCGCAAAGGAGTTGAACAGGCCACATAATAGTGGCACACGGTTGTATATAAAAATCATTGTTAACAAAGCGGTTTGGTGGTAATAAAAGTGGCTCCGATGACCCCAAAGTATTCACATTCTTTCCATTGTCTCGCGACCTCTTTCACCTGTCCAAAAACACATGAGCATGTGTGTGTGTGTGCGCCCAAGCACTCAGGACATAAGATATTGGAATGCGTTCGATTTTTATCTTTGAACCTGCTGCTACCGATTATGGCACATAAATTTGATAGGAAATTGTTCCAATTATTTCGGGTTTGGGTCATCTCCTAGGTCGTTTCTTTCTTTTTATGGACTTTGTGTGGTCGTGTCTGGCATGACGTTTTAAATGTGATTAAAGGAGAGAGTCGGTTCCGATCAGACGACACCGACCTTGTTATTACAAAAATTTACTGGTTCCTTGAATGGCTAGTCTTTTATTCTATTTTGTGCTGTCCTAATTATCACTCAAAATGTGGCAGGTGAAAGTATTCCCAGTGCTCTTGAAGTAATTACATTTGACCATTTATTTAAACTATACAATTGATCCATTTATGAATCCTTTTCTAGTAAAGTAGCTAAGCTAAAGCTAAATGTATTTGAATTTATCGTTCTGTTAAATAAACTCAGCGCTCACCGTTCTTTAAAATATCCTGAATATTCACAGGCGTACACTCCGTACTGCATAAAACTCAAACCCCGACAGACACAGGAGGGCCGCCTGGGCATTGAATCCTATGTAAAAATATCTGTATGTCATTTTTATCTGGCGCACATATGACGCACTGAACTCAAGGAATGGCAAAAATATTGAGGGAAAATTAAAATTTTTACAACTTTTGTTATATGTGTGGGTCACAAAGTATTACGTGAAAATTGCGTAAGAGGGATAGTACAAGGGAATGCAGACAAAAGTATTAATTTTTGATAGTCTCCGCAGCCGTTGACAAATGACTCGCAAGCCACACACCATTCGCATAAAACGCGCATAAATCCTAAGGCTGGGGGCAAGGGTTTGCCAGCCAAACACCACCCCAGCCTCCCCTCCAGAGAACTTCATTGCATTATTGGATTGGGGAGTGAAGGGACACGAAAATAACTATAAAGTCATTTATTAAATTTGTTTTGCCGGCCGTCATGTACCCCAAGCACAAGCATTGGCAACACGAGGACCATGGATAGAACGGCTTCGGCTGGTCAACGCAAACAATCAAAAAAGTTTTAGTTGCTCATTCCTCTCTTACCCTCTCTTACGACCCCTGGTCAAAACCCAATTTACCCCTTATGTGGGCCTGTCAAACGCATACATCAAGGACAGGCATCTCCCCGCTCTTAAGCTCCCAGCAGAAGTTCGAAAGTCCTTACTCCCCCATCGACAAAGAGCTGCCATCACACATCAGCAAGGAGCATATTCGGCCGCCATTTATAAAAGCCTTGATGTCTCATATTTCCGGTTATCCAACACACGCTCGCAGATACTCGCACACATGTACACAAAATTGTATATAAATATACACACTCGCACACTCACCGTATACAACGCCAATCGCCAATACATAGGGTAGATAAAATAACTTCAAGACGCAATAAAAAGGGTGAAAGCCATCCAGAGGCGTCTTTCGGCTTATGTTCTGTACGCATTCGAACATTTTATATACATGGAACGGCCGTAAAGGCCATGAAAGACAACACATACTACGGGGCACATGTGACAAAAGTCCCACAACCGTACCCTTCAAGTGTATATAGGCTGACTGGATGAGTGCGGCTGCTTTACCCTCACAAGTCTTATAAAAAGTTTTTATTTTTATATGTTTTTGCTTGGAGCGAAACCCACCCCTCGGTTTTTGCTCGAACTTGAACGAGACGAACCGGTCCGGGCCGGCCCGGTCGCAGTCCCAGTCCCTGTCCCTGTCCGGCCAGGTCCACGGTTGTTCTTGGTTCTGGGCCACAGGCCACATGTCGTCTTTGGGTGCTGCTGCTTTTGCTGTCAAAAATAAGGGAAAAGCAACGAAAAAGCAAATGGGTTGACAGAATAGGGTTGGTGGTGTTCGCACCATCATCATAAGGGTTACTTGTGGGTGAAGAGGGTAACGCGCTGTGCGTGGAACACAGGCTATCGCTGTATGCCGGTCGCAGGTCGCCAAAAATGAAACAGGCTATCGATTTCTCTCAATCTCTAGACTTTTGGTAGCCTTTAAGTATGGCTCGTTGCTTATATAAGTGAGTAGATATGCCTACGCATTACTATTCGAGGATACTGTTCGATAAATCAATCACCTATATATATGGGACGACAACAAATTTCACGGCCACTTGCTACCAAACTATCGCTGAAAATATTAGAAAAAATAATGTTTTTTTGCATGGTTTTAGTTTCTAATAATAAAAAACAGGGCAGGTATTTGAATTATTCAATTAACAAATGACCCTATTACCAAATAACAAAATTCTACTGCATTTCTGAGTGGACATTGAAAAATAATATATACGGGGAAAGAATAGAGAATAGAGAATGTGGCGAAGAAAAGAGGACGGAGAAAAAATTAATTGAAATGCGAACTTTGGCTGGTTTTCTTGGAACCCGGCCGAGCGATGATTGCCACGCTTCCGTGTCCTCAATCCCATCTACAATCTTCCCCTAAAACTCCCGCAATACGAACGCTAGAGGGTACACCACCAACAGAAAGGTGGGGCGGCACATCTTGGGGGCATTTTATGAAACGGATATGAGAAACAACAAATCGCATGAAACATCATCATGACCAGGCTTAAGTGAAAGAAGGAGCAGAGGCCGTATTCATGACTCAGAATTTGCGTTTGAAAATTAAAAAATTCTTCAAAAAGCAAAAGCAGGACGTGGTCTTCGGGGTGCTAACGACGCCTGGGCGTGTTGTCCTTGTCGCTTTTGCTGTTGTTGGGGTAAACAAAGGATCAAAAGCATTCTAATTGTTTTCTACTTATGCGTGGGCCGCTTGCGTCTTCAGGTCCGTCCGATGAGAGGGTACAGGGAAGGACCCACCGAGTCCTGGCCAGGGTAATCTTGGACGGCCTTTGAAGCATAATTTTACAAAATGTAATTTGCAATTAAAGACAAAACAACTGCGGCGGAGAAAGTGGAATTGGTAACGTTCTTTACTCCCCACGCCTTGGGCTTGACCGCCATTCCCTTCCCTTCTCTGTAGTTTGCCTGTTTGTAAAGGATGTTTACTTCAGCAGACGTCTACAAGCAGAATTTTAATTAATTGCGTTCAGTTAACGAGCCCAGAATATTACGCTGAAAATAAAAGTGGAAACATATTTTTTATTGCAAAAATAAACAGCGGGGAGCTAATTCTTCATGCTGCTAGATTTCCCTTAACAATTATAAAGGCGCGATGGGGGAGTATTGGGGCGCACTGGGAGGACATGCTGTGATATATGTATGTTCATAATGACGACCTCTTGACTAAAAACTATAGAATTTTCGTTTCATCAGCTTTTTACTGACCATAATTGAAGCACATTAATTAAGTTAATGGACATTTTATTTTGTGACCGTTTAGCAATGCTTGCTGTTACTGTAATACCCACTGAGGTCCATTTATGCCTACTATATAACTTTTTTTTGGTGCTTATGAAATGTAATAGTCAACGGAGAAAGCATGCTCTAATTAGCAGCATTCCAACTAGAGAGAGAGAGGGAGAGAGAGAGAGCCACTGCTCAAGAAATCTTGCAAATATTAAACGCTTTATATGCTTTTGTCTGTATGTGTATGTGTTTTTCCATATTCATAGTAAAAAACCAACGAACTCTGGCTGTTAAAAGATACAATCTACGTTGCCATTGGCCGCTCTTGTATACTTTATGTAAACGGCACGTTCCCTCCCCGTTTGTCAGTCAACCCTTTTAGCTACCTTTTTACCATACTCGTAGGCCGCGCCAACCCTTTTGTTGCTAGGGGTCGTCAGGGTTGGTCGGTCTGCTTTCAACAGCCAAACAAAATGGAAAACTTATGCCCCCCAGTCGTAACTCTTCAAATATGCACGCAAAGGTAAATATCCGTAACAGGAGCAAAGCGTTTAGCCTCTAACTCAAACATTTTAGCTTTTAATTAAATGGCGCTGACACGCTTTCGTATGAGTTGGAAAAGGAGCCATAGTCATGTTGTATATTGTGATTGTTTGTGGCTCAGTGCCAGCCGAAAGACCTAAATACACCCTTAACCGCCATTCTGCAATTAACTTTGGGCAGCCTTGACGTAGTAGTCGTGAAAAAGGGGTTAATCGTCGACTTGCACCCCCAAAGCAAAGCAAATAACAAGTAATAGTACGCCACAGTAGACCAGTTAGTTACGACATACGTAATTAGCCCGAGCACGAATAGAATACTATACTCAGAAGGGGTAAAAAAAACGTTTAAAATCTAAAATTGTTTTCTTAATTGGCGGTGGGTTGCAATAATAGAGGAGCAACTGTGACAGCTGATGCTGACCGAGCTGACTAGCTCAACTCTTCAATTCTTTCGATATTGTCACAAATAAAACACAAGTTTTGAACGCAATTGATAAGTTGGAAGCGTGTCTATTATTTTGGTCACTGTATGAGCAAGCTTTACGCAGAACCTTTTGGGTTAAGGGTAATGGAAGGCATGGACTACAGCGAGTCCCAGACAACCCTTGGTGAGGGTTCTTGTACTTGAGAATGACCAGTGAGCAGTGGATGAAAATTGTAGCAGACCCTAGTGACTTTTCTATGTTATACAAATATTGAGGACTTCTTATGCTTTCTGCTGGGAATAAACGGTACAATGCCATTGTATGCCTTTCTAATACATTGTCTTGTGCAGAATTTGTAGTTAATTCATTCATTTTATCATCATCCATATGGAAATACTTGTGGTATGGTCCAATAACTGACCATCGAAGGCAGATGGGAATTATCTCTATACCTGGACGCAATTCAATTATCCTTTTTAGACAGCGCACGAGCTCGAGTTTGAATCTCCCGACTGTTGAACGAGCGGACGCGTGGTGAGCCGTGGCAAGGACCGCTGTTCTACTTTCCCAACCGGTACTAACTTATACAATATACTTTATACGTAATAATACGTGAGCGCCAGAGTTGGTATCGCAGCCTATGACTCCTATAACGCTTCCTTCTGATGTTACATACATCCACATCCACCACTAAACTAATATATCCCAAAAGTCTTCGAGTACTGGGTACAAAAAGGTCTGGGCCAAAATGAAATTGGGACAAGAAGCACCACGAATGTGTATGAATGACAACGAGTTTCGGGCACACACAATTGTATATCCTTGGGTCTTGGGCAAGCGAAAGGTCGACTCCACTCCCCTGCATAATATAACGTAAAGTAAAAAGTAAAGAAGAAAAAAGTAGCTCACAAAAACATTTTTCTTCGACTTATGTATGTATGACCAAGGAAATCCTTTACGCAGTATTTTTAAAAAGGGGGATTTAGGAAGGACAAGGGCCATTGGCGTACACATTCTTGCATAAAATAACAATTTGCATTAAAATTTTAATACTTCTAATATTTTCTTACAGTTTTTACATCTTTTCCGTTTTTTGAGCTCTTTGGTTACTTCTGCACGCTTAAACTTGAAAAGAATTCTAAATGGCTTCTGCTGCCCTGTAAGGGCAACAACAAACAAGAAAAGAGTGTTATACACAAAATGTACAATATGTAAAGGGCTCGAAATTTTCCAACCACTTGCCTTTGCAATTGATGGGGAGGCTGAAAGTTTTTTGTGTGTGTTTAAGGTAACATCCTTTTTCTTCCTTTTCGGCAAACAAAACTTGTGATGCAAGACCATTGTGTGTTTATTTGTTAATTTTCATCATAATCCAAGGTTCCTTTTACTTTGTATAATTCACGTTCAACCATTGATTTTTCGATACTAAGCAAAAACACAAATATGAACCAGAAACTGTGTACTCCCCCACAATTGAGCTAGCCCACAAAAATAAGTAGGCAGCCAAGATATTTCTAGGTCACTTTATGCTGTGCTGTGCATTGTACGCTACCATTATCCTTTCGTCCTAGCCAACCAATAAACATCCAGGCTACTGTTGCGTCAGAATGAAATAGACAAGCGACGGGGGTCCGTCGGGGTGAGGCGGGAAGCACAACCCCGAGCATCTTACTATCAAGTGAGAGAGCCGAGACGATAATCATGAAAAGGATATTGTTATCGTCTTTCGATATTGTCTTGAGGATTATTAACGAAATTGCGTACACTGTGATTTAAGGGTTGGACAATGAACGCCAATGATTACAAGATGGAACTCATGGTCGACCAAATAATGTCATCTCTTTTAGCCTACACGCCAATTTCCTTTGCGATTCCACAAGTTTTTACTACATGTCTGTACATAAGTACATATGTACGTAGCTGCTGCGTGAGCTTTTGGTGCCTGATTTGATGACGCGGCGATTGGGCTTGGGATTTCGGTTTATTTCGGTACTGGAATTGGAAACGCGCAACTGTTGTGATGGGGTGTGTAGCATCCGAAGCCTAGGCGTAAATCCTTTTTAGCACATGCTCAGGCCCTTGTCTGTGGACATCTTTTCAGAAGCATTCCTGATGACTTTTCTCCACTTACGACTACGCCAACTGACAGTTTATACCTCCGGCAAATTATATGACGCATTTAACGAATATGCAACCCCTTAAGATGATCGAGGAGCCCTCATGTAGCCCACATGCCACCAATTAGTTGCGCCACACCAATCATTAAAGGAAAGTGGTTGGTTTCCTTGCAGGAAAATGAAAGTAAGCGACAGCATTCACTTCGACGAAGTCCGCACAGCCCTTCCTAGGATCTTCCATCAATGCTTCAATTTGAACACACCAGTACCAGTCACCTTCACTTTCGCCGTAGGCAACCACTCAAACACATGTTCTATAATTTGGGCCTTCCTTGAGGTCTTCTCGCCGCCGTGTGCCGCCTGTTAGAGATCGACACGCCTCAGAATCTTTGGTGGTAGCACTTGCAAACTGTCTATTTTCTTTACAATTCGTTGTAACTTTCTTTATTCTGGAGTTAAAACAGCTGTGTGGATGACCACTTTTACTTTGAGCTAGTGAAGTTCTTTGGAAATGTTACCTTTAGATCTTAAAAACCAATAGCTAACCATTCATTAGTTACTTCATAAATTAAACTACTCTTTAATATACATATTAGTCTACTCTGTGGAAATATTAGCCGTAGCTTAGCACGTGAACTACGTAATAAATATATCACATTAGAAGTATTTTAATGTTTGTTACTGGTTTTTCACAATGAACTTGTTAGAGGCTGCGGTAAATGAAATAAGAATAAAACCACCCATAAGCGATCAAAAGACATATGCGGTTACAGGACCGTGAGGAAACGCAAACATCACTAATTAGAATGGGTCAATATTTGCAGGGCGATCGTGAGCCACAAGCAAAGAATTGTTTGGTGCGGTGCTGGCCAAAACCAATCGCAAACCATAAGATGAAAGCAAGGCGACAGACGCTGCAGAGGGATGTGACGGCTGCGGCGCACCGAAAGGATTCCCTATGAGCACTTGAGCGCGCGTAGACATCAATATTTGCATAAGGATAAGGCTCGTCGCGCGCCGCTAACCAAAAAAGGATGTTTGTCCTAATTGCACAAAAACGCAATGCTGCGGTTGATAAAAATTGAAGACCAACGTGAGATTTGTTTAGGACGTTGTTCGCCCGCTCCGCTCTGCATTTATTTGCTCAGAATTTATTTTGTGTAATTTTCGATAAGACTGCGGTTCAATTATAGATAAGTTTCAGCCGTGGAGCTGTGCGATCTTTTGTTCTGCCTTCCATTACAGGATGCCAGTGTGTGCCTTATACAGGTGAAGCAGTTTGATAAGATCGTGTGGAGGGGCTTATGCAAATTGGAGGCTAGGCGTTTTCCGGGAAGCAGTGTTAAGTTCATGTTTGCCCGCTATTGTTTCTGGGAAAACTCTGTTCAACTAAATATTCCTTTTTGGTAAAGGACAGTTCAAGATGCTTTCCTACACTTCAATACAACGCCCGATACAGGTTACAATAGATATATATTTTCCAACAATGCATACTCAATGCATATATCAGTTCTAACCAATTTAATCACTCTACTATAATCAATTCCATGTGTACTTTGATCTCACAACATGCACACCCATAGACCTTCTTCCGTGATAGTGATCTAAGTCAGCTCACGATTACCGGTAACTGAGTCCTAAATCAACGGCCTGTCACAATGCTCCCCCAGACGGGGCCAGCAAAGAAAAAGTCCACTAAATGATTAATTTGACGTGTGAGTGACTTGGATAAACGAGGAAGCCACTTGAGGATCGGATCACCTCACAACTCCGAATTGGGCGGTCCCCCATGTCAACTCTTTCGACTGCAGCAAAGGGTGACATATTAGGCACATTAAAATGCCACAAGGCATCCACACAAGATAATTCAATTTTGAACTCTTACCGAATGGGTAAGAAAGTCAAGGAAGGGGGGAAAGGTAAAGGGAAAGGGAAATGTGCACTCATTATCAGGCGTTTAGAGATCACGACCCTTTGCCTTTGGCTCTGTTCCCTATCGATGGCACCCTTCCCTTTTGTGACTCTATCGCCTTCCGTTTTTTGTTGTTCAGCACCGTTTTTTATTCTTCTGCTTCGCGCTCTTCTTTTTACCCCTAATTTAGTGATCATCATTGGCAGTCGGCGTTCCCCTCTTCAAAGTAGTTTGTATATGTTCTTCGAGGATCTTTGAAGAAAGGAAAGGGGTCACAGCGCACGCTTTCCTGAAACCAAAATCTCGGCATGTGCGGCGTTTCGGATTCGTATTTATTATGTTTTTTGTGGTTGTTGTTGTTCTACTTAGCCAGAGTGGAAGATCGGGGGCTGGAAACTGTGCGGCCATATGGCGTTTATCGTTCTGACGCTCTGACGTGTGTCAGTCTCGCGGCAGGCCGGAGAACTTTCGTGTTGATTTCTTGGGGTTAATTTGTTTTGCGACTCTATTAATTGGTTTCGTCTGGTCTGGCCTGGTCTGGTCTCCTCGTGGGCGTTCCGTTCTGTTCTCCACATTAAACGGGCAACGATTTCAGTTGAAACACGAAAACTAATTTGGTGACCCATGGACTGGACCGACTACCTTTTAGCATAAATAAAGACCTTCTTCGAACTTCCTGTTTCTCAGTTAACCAATCAACGGGGATCGTTAGCTATGTTTGATTGCACATTAATATCAATATATTTCTCTCTATAGCATTCTAACTAGCTGCATGTGTCGATCGTTAGTTTCAATGGACCATGTCGTGACGGAGGGTGAGATCCAAATAAATAACTTACACTACATATATGTACATACATGCATACTTACAAGCAAGTCGCGAGTTCCTTAACATGGGAATGTTGAATGAGTAGCAGTGTTGATTAAAGAATATTCCCAACGAAGATCCGATATAATTATATCCGTTTTGTGGACACCCCACTCATATAGTGTCCAATACCTTAATCATCAGACACTTCTCAGTGCTCAAGTGCTAAAGGCGCACATTCTCAATCCGTTTCATACACACTCTTATGTATGCACATATGTACATATGTATGTACGAGTACGTGGACGGGATGCCAAAAATATGTACGTATGTATGTATGTGTATTGTACTAAATGAATCTTTTGTGTACGAATTAAAAAGTTTTCTGCTTTGAATATGCCACGATAAAACGTCTTATTGAGACCGCTTAAAGCAGAGCTGTGAGCGAAACGCAACGGATTGTTGATTTCAGATGATTCGTTGCCGTTTCCTGTAGCCGAATTGGATTGTTGGATTGCAATTGAAATGGTGGCGATATGTGAATGGGAATTGGGGTTGTCACAAAGCTCATCCAATGTTCAAGAGGAGCCGCTGTCTTAGCACGCAAACGTAGTCATCCGCACATCACTTTCAATTGGAGGCTACGATTTGTTAGGGTTGCCACGCAACTCTAAACTAATTACAAAATTTATTGCCCTCAAAGAAATTTAAATAGATCGAATCTATATTGAGCTGTGCGTGGGAAAGCAGAAAACAGAAAATGGAGTTGAATGTATTACAACTTAATATCTTGTAATTGAAATTTATGCTGGGAACAGGCAAATTAAGGTGGGATGAGAAATATGAGATAGGCCGAAATGCCGAAAGAGTGGGAGGATAAAATCATTTTCTTGTAAGACTGCCAAACGCCAAGTCTTAACAGTTTGAGCGATTGACCAAAGAAAAACTTCAATACACTAGGAAAAATGATTATGGTCTTTTCTTAAGACCATTCTACTAAAATGGACGAGCTCTCCGTTCTCTCTTTCGCATAGTGTACTCCCCGACAAAGTTTGTTATTCGCTTTTCGGGGGTATTTGGGACTCATTAATTACGCAGGCCAGTCCTTGCCCATTTTGGGTTGTTTGGGTGTTAATTTCAAACTTTCATCGATTGCTATACTCGAACTGACACAGGCGCACATACACACATGTCTTTTAAGCAACCACCTCCCTCTCCTTATGTAATTGAAAACCAAAAGCAAAACAACAATGGCTCGTCTCCTCACATAGCTAATGTTATTTGTGGCTTCGGGATATTAGTTATTAATGAACATGTTACGACGAGTGTGTAGGCCAAGGATAAAGATGCATGAGATGAGGTGGATGGGAGGGCGGCTGGCAGATCGCATGTGTGCTTCTCAAGTTGCCCCCTATATCTTATATCACCGTTGCTATTTAAGGGTTGCGCTGGGTAAAACCGTCTATCATCATGATGATGGTGCTTAGAAATCATCTCTTGATTTTCATTTAGCATTGTCTCGCATCTCAATATGACACAACTAAAGATGATGTATCTGTTTTATGAGAAATGCATTTCCTCTATATACATACTGTATATCTTTGCTTAGAAAACTAAGATCCAATTGAAATGGAACCAATTCATCAAAATGTTCCTGGAACATAAGATATTGTGCATACATTTTATAATAAGAATTAAGTGAAACAGATGTGAGAAAACACACATTTCCCTGTTGTATTCTGCCGATATTCGAACTTCTTCTAATTTCAAAAAACGCTCTCGCAGGGCTTAAAGAGTTGACGCCATTTCATAAGCAATATCGATCAAACTCCGCCTACCGCACTCACTCCACTCACTCCACTCCCGAACCGACGCCACACACAAGCGCAGGCTTCCACGTACGTGTGAGAGACGCTGTCAAAATAAAATTAATGCCCGACCACTGAATAAAGAGTTAAAGGGAAACAGCGAATAGCAACGGCAGAGGAGGGAGTGTGCGTGCGTGTGTGTGTTGTATTCGCCGCACTCACACAGTCAAAGAGTTCACGCCGCAAATCGATAAATATAAGCAGCTTCAGAGAATTCTCTCTTTCACCCCTTTCAATGTAACAAAAATACTTTCGCTTTCAATAGAAAATATAAAAGAACAAAATTAAACGGCGAATGGCAATGAAAGAGGAGCATTCGTGTGTGCATTCGCCGCCTTAATACACTCACGCACGTCAGTGTAGTGTGTGCGTCAAAGAGTATAGTATAGGGGAACAGATTCGTTGCTTCCCCTTTTTTTAAGCAAAGAGAGTGCGGCAAAGAGCGCGGCAACGTTGCGTCGGAAGCAAAGAGAGTTTTTCTGTATTTAAGGGACTTGGAGTGGGATGGAAGAGACAGACGCTGAGCTCCAATGTAAGAAAGAGCGCAAGTCAATGGCCGCCAGACACTGAAGCAGACGGAGACGGCATTAAAAGGGTTAAATTGCGCGACATGTGCGGGCGAAAGAGAGCGAAAGTGTTAAAGTGGAGCACATGCGTGTTGTTGTGTGTCTGTGTTTTGGCGGCCATATTTGTTTGTTGTGGGCGCTCAGCAATGAAGCACGTGCAGTCGTTTTCCTCATCGCCCATTCGTCAGTTACTAGAAGGAGGTTTGGGAGCATCTCTTGTCTGATAATTCTACAGTCTTTAAACACTTTAAGGATCTCTGATTTTCTAGTAGGTACAGAAAGATACAATTATGTTTTTGGGAAGATGAAAAAGTTTTTCAAAGAGTACGTTGGCGATGGAAGAATTAACAGTCCTATAGTCCTAACCCATAGGATCAACCTTTTAACCGTCTTATACCAACTGCAGGTTGTTTTCATTCTACAACCCAAAAAATGAATTGTTTTCGGTCTTTCAGTGTTCTTCACATTTCGTAGACTTGCGCAAGGAATTAAATCGCAACCGGTTCTCACGAAGTCACCAAACTCTGTGGTGCCGTCCTACAGCCACACATAAATTGAACACCATCAAATGAAAATATATAAAGACTCTTAGAAAGGATTAGGAATGCTCAAACAGTCACTGAGGAAGTAAAAGGTTAGAAGCAACAAAACAAAGATAATCTTTTCATTTTTGATGAATCTGCAGGCAACAGAGGTGTTGCCTTTAGGGTTGACTGCTCCAGACACAATTACAACTTTGAAAAGGGAAAAAGGGAAAAAAGAGTCTAGACACTTGGCGCAGCAAAAAAAAAAAGGGTAAAAAGGATGGATAGAAGAATCCAAAAGAAAACCAATGAGCCTTGGGATCGATGCTGCGATAAGACATAGATAAACAGAGACCCGAGTACTCAAGGCTAAGAGTGTATTGGAAAATTGCAGTGTCATGTGTAAAATTATATGAAAAAAAAATAGCAAATGAGTCATACGAATCAACGAAAAAATCCACGAATTTTCGCTCATTTCCCTTTCTGTTTTTTAAAGGCGAGTGTTAATTGATATGAAGGTTCTTTACTTTTCGTTCTTTTATTTCGATGTATAAGTTTAGAGATTTTTCGATATCTTTGAACCCAGTCTACTTTTGGCAATTTGATCGCAGTGTCCGGTTTATTGTTTGCTTTGCGGTTGAGAAGTAGGACACTGGAAAAAGGACATAACGATAGCGTATCCTGTGCATATATGTTCATTTTCTGTGGTTTTAGTTTCCATTGTGAAAGTGAAAACGCAAACGGATGCACTTCACTGGGTCCTTCAGCTGGTCTTTATAAATTGGGCAGCATCCTTGTGGTTTTGTTTGAGTTAAGTGTTCTCATATTCTCCATTTTGGTGTTTGCTCTGGAGTCCCTGGTTTCATGCAATTTTTGCGCATCTTTTGCGCTTTGTTGAACATTCTCACAGGTGTTCGTCGGGCTCAGGTGTTTCGGTTCTGTGTGTTTTGTCCGGTTTCCAGGAGATAATCTTTCAAAATGTAGTGGGCAATGGTGGTCTATAATCGAGGTATGGTCAAGGATAGGATAATAAATGGTGGATACAATATTTAGTCATAGGTTAAGACGAAGTGCTGCCTATGTAAATGATTTCATATTAAAAACCGACTCCGTTGTTCTAAAATACTGATCTTTTGTTTTAAATGAGCTAAGTGAAAAGATGGCAGATGGAAATACTGTATGTGTGTTCTCTTTTTTCCCCTCTTATAGTATTTGCTTAGACAAGCATCCCGTCGTTTAGGCACGCACTCAAGGTCAAGCAAAGGTGACAATGTGCAGAGCAGGGCCCATGCACATGCCTCAGCCACGAAGACTTCTTTTTATCTCCGCTCCTGTACTCACACAGTGAGATATTTCAACCAAGAAATAGGAAAAAATATCATTATTCGTCTTTTCCAAGTGGTGAGCACATGGAGACAATTGTTGCAGGAAATGAGACATTTGCTTTAGGTTTACTTAGGAGATATTTGAACTTTTTAACATTTGAAATGCAGCAGGCAATGGGCACGCTTGTCGGCTGCGAGCTCCACTCCGATGGAAATAGGAGGGGACGAGGCATTGCTGACAAAAATAGCACTATTTCAGTTGGATAAAACACACTCAAGGGGGGAAAGACAACGCAATCTGCTGTTCTGTTCATCCTACGAGTAGAACAGAACCATAAATTTGGTCACAAGAAAACTCACTTAACTTATATTATCCCTTTTTAAATACGCCTCAGAGCCAAGAACCAAATATCATAAATACCGGGATTCCATACATGGCTACTCCATAAAAAACCAAATGAGAAATCCATTTCAGAGTCGTCTTACTGGCCAACCTAATGGAACGTTTAATGTAAGTCAGGACGCGTAGAATGGCATAAAAAATAGTACAGGAAACTTGGAATCACGGCTTGACTTGACCGACACTCGATGCAGAACCAACCGGCAGCAGAACGGCAGCTAATTTGCCCCAAAACCACGCCAATGTGTCAATGTGCTGCCATAAAAACACCAGGAGCATAAAACATGGAGTGGGGAAGGGGCTCCGTAAGCCGAGCGCAACTTATTGCGCGTGTAAGCGAAAAAATATTTGGGGCCAGGAGACCATCGCTCTGTCTGTGATGTCTGCAGTTGATTGCATTTGCGTTTATCTACTCTTGGAGAGGGTATTACCATTTTCAAGACAATACCAGCCAACGCTCTTATCCGCAACCTTGTCTGATACCAAATTTTTTCTAGTATCACTGCAACAAGAGTATAGAAGGCGCTCATTTGACCCATAGGCTCGCTGTTTGTGTCGCCTTTTTGGCTTAAGCGGCTATTTTTACGATTGAGGACACTTAGGCCTTAATATCCTTTTTAGCACTGAACTAGCTTTTATTTCCGCATTCCCAGCTATTTCCAGCCATTTCCAGCTGGTGCATAATTTGTGGTAGCTTCACTTTTCTCTTACCCCGAACCAGGTCTAGAGACTCCCCTATTCACAACAAACGACACTTGTCAGCTGAATGTCAATCCTTTGCAGGTTTCCACATCCACAGGATGTGCGATGTGTAATGTGAGAACTACTACCAGTGAAAGTGTTTGTTTCCCACACATGTGGAAAGGATACAATGATGCAAGGATTCAGGCTGCGTCACTTGCTGCATGTCATGGGAAAGTGATTGTAACACATGGAAAAGGATCCGATGTATGCAACTTCAGACATTACATTCATTACGCTGCATTTTTGAATATATTTGAAGGAGAGTATCTCACACATCTCGTATGTGTGTATGTAGTATGCACCTTAATTAATCTTCGGTTCATGCTTGACCAACTGAACTAATTCGAAGGAGGTAGAACGCGCCGAAAAACTCGGCTGGTCAAGCAATGATTATACAATGGCGAGTAGACCTACATATATGATATCCTGCGGTGAAGTAGTCAGACATGGTTTTCAGAACCCTCTTGGGATTCATGGGACTCATGGGCTCACTATGGATCAGATGCTGCAATGGTCGAGGATATAAAAGGATCGCTTACGGAGCCGGCTCATCATCAATAATGTGAAACATGTTGCGAAAATTTTAGAGCACACTCTTAAACCTTTTTACTGGACAATGTGGCCAGCAGACAAAAGCAATAGAACAAAAATGGGACGGTCTCACAGACGAGCCGACCCGAGGCATACAAAAGGATTCACTCATTGTTTATCTCTTCTACGACAGAAAGGGCCGTGCTCTGGGCACAAAATGGCTTCGTATTACCTCATTCCTGTTACGTTAAAGGAAAGCCATTCAAAAAATACGAAAAGAAGTCCTAGTTTCGGGTGCGAAGCTTTTCATGCCCTATATGATAAACATAGTTATCCGACTTCGATTATTTTGAGATGACTTTTGGTAGGCGAAGCCGACGTGGCTCTTTCTGGAATGTCGGATGTCATTCTGATAATAAATATATAAGGTCTGAGCTCCTTTGGTGCGTATGAAAGGGTATAATAATGGAAAATGGATAGTGAAATGATTTCGCAATTAAATAGGGCTTAGGCTAGCAGGTTCACCGTCTTTTTCTTAAATGCGCATTCGTATGAGAATTTAAAAAAGGAACAGGGTCATTCGATACTTTTTCTTTTAATTTACTTAATAGAAAATGCCTACGAAATCCGAGTGTCTCTATTCACGAATCGGCGTTAAAATGTCAAATGATTCTTGTCTATTTTGAGATTTCTGATTCCTGTCTGACTGCTCTAGGGTTAGGGTGTTGATTATCGCGATCATACCGATAGTTTTCAACAGCAGAATGAAAGGTTTCTCGTAGAAATTTGATAGTTATGTTCTTTGATTCTCTAATTGGTGAATATTTTCTAAATAACCCATTTGCTGAAGCTGAAAGTAATTCTCTTTTTACCATAAATCGGTAGTCTGTTCAGTCACCTTTTGTTAGTATCCGAAGATGCGGGCCTTCGGTCTGTAGCACACAAATGATGGGAAATCATTACACCACAAGAGCAAAAAATTGGTGAAAAACTACATATATAATATATGTATATATGAGCAATTTATTAATACTTTGTTTATTCTCGATTATTACGCCTCCATGTAACATAAATTAGAAGCCACTTACATTGACAACGGGCAAAAAGTAAGGGTGTCTATTTATAACATATACCACAAAGGGCAATTTGTGTAGAAAAAAAATTGATTAACAATAAGCGGAAATATTTAGTTACGTTCGATTTAAGCGTCCAGTGAATGTTTTAGAAGCCACTATGTAGGGGGAATGCAGGGGGACAGAAACTAAAGAAATGTCACTCCGGATATGCCAGTTTATTTTATAAGCAAGAATTTGAAGTCATGCGGGCCATTCTCCATGCATCTTTCTCAATCACTATCACTTTTTTCTTTGTTGCAAGAATGTTTGGTACTTATACAAAAATCATGTAGTGTGCCACGGAATCAAACCGCTAACCACTTCCGAAATCTATTATTATGGAACCCACTTTCACCTTTTTTGCAATCTGATAAGCGATCATTAATCGACCGCACAATACAGGGCCGGATATTCCGATTCTATTTCTCGGTCCCCAAATACGATCGTTTAATCGTAACCCAAAGACCTGCCCACGTGGAAATACCATTTTGAAGGAAATTTGAATGTCTCTGGAGGCGTGTCCCCTACAGTCATTGTTCTCGTTTTGATGTGGAAATTATAGAAAATCTCCCTGTCTCTGAAATACAATCGAAATCGAAAGTTGCCTGGACTCCACGCTGATACCGGAAATGGTTTTCACTTTTATCGAGCGCCTCTGTGATTTATTTGTGTTTTTATGTCCTAGTTACCCAAGTGTCAGGTTACGTTTTGAGGGATAACGACGAGGACCTTCAGTTAACAAAAAAAAAAAGAAAAAAAAAAACGGAAAACCTAAAATCATCGAGGCATATGTGTTTTGTAGCGCTTGAACTTATATTTATTGTAGAAGAAGGCAGGACTTGAATTTTGCATGCTTGCCTCAATGCACACATTCTTCATTTCTCATCAGCAGCACCTTGGTCAGCAGGTCAGCAGTTCAGCCAAGGATGTGGCATGCAGAGCCTTGCTTCCCATGTGCTTGAAATTATTTGTTATCCTTTTGCGCAAGATTGCACATCCTCTGCGTGGGATTCCAGGATGTATTATACGCTCCATGATTAGGGTCAGGGTTTTATTCCACTTTATTTTCATTTACTCTTGGGTTACGAAGTACCTCGGTTGCAAAAGGATTTGCTTTGCACACAATCTAATGAACTAATACGAACGATAAATCCCTCTTCGGTCACTTAGGTTACCCCCAACAAACATTCTGTAAATTCTATAAATTTAAAGTCGGAATTGCCTAAGCTTCAACTCCAGCTGTTCCCCTTCTTGGGTCAAGTTCATTAGTCCCCTTCGCACTGGCGCCACAAAGTTAATAAATATTTAACCCAGCCAAATGACCCAAGCGACTTTTGGAGCGACTTGGACATAGATAAGCCCTGCACCGCCATCACCCACGCAGCACGCACCCCGCACAAAGGGGCCAAGTTCAGCAACATTTTAATTTGCCTAGTCAATAGCGATCTTTTAAAAATGCTTTTCAGCCGACTCCCCTCTCCATCTCCATAGAAATTTCCTATTGCTTATCTGTCGCTTAGTCGGTGACAGTCGATTGTAATTGCAATTGAGTAAACACAGCCGGAAATGCATTTGCTTTCACCGACAACCGCTCGGCAGACAGACTTTGGGTTATCTATACGTTTCCCCTGAGTCTCATTGGGACCCAGTCAACTTACTTAATTGCATTGGAAGTCTATTGACTTTGCTTAAGGTTGTGATTTGTGGATACAGTCGTATTGTAGATATATGTACATACTTTTGACCAATTTCTTGGACAGCAGAGAGAAGGAAACCCCATCTTTTCAGCTGAACTAACTTCAGAAGCCTTCCTTTGCAAAGCTACAAGTTTTTAGCCCATTTAAAACAAAAGAAAACACATGATATCGGCTCGTCACATCCTGCTACAATGTGCCACCGATTCCTTACACGCTACGTGTATGTTCGAATACCTAAAGGATTACGGCACACATCTAAGGATTCCAACGATTTTGATACCCAGAACCAGCAGCTTGTCACTCAAATTTGAAAAGTTCTCCACCTACACCAAGACATACCATACCCAAAACAGATCTCAGGGGCGGATGATCAAAGAAGCAGTAGAAAGGCTAATCTTGTTGGGATGGATGTCCGTTAATTTGCTATAATATCACGTAAGAATCATAGACGAATCGATAATTTATGTTAATGCAGCAAGGTGACATCTCAATTTGTTGTCTGGGCAACATGGAGCAAAATTGAACGTGTCCACACAGTGGGCCAAAGTGCTTAGCAACCAAACAACGCCCCGAGATGTTGCTGCCTCGACGTGACCTGCCCCTTTCCATTTGCCAAAAAGCAGTGCCAAAATCCTTGCTCCTGGTTGTGCTCAGACTAATAATACATTTCATTTCAACACTTGGGTTGCCTAGGCGCCGGATTGGCAGCACTTACTCGTGGACCGGTACCAGATCACTTCCGCATGTCTCGGCTCTTTAAAAAAACAAGTGGAGATATTTGGGTTCTTTCACTTTCAGTTTTGGTTTTCAGTTACATAAATGGTGCATCTTGCACCATCTACCGCGTATGTTCTTATGTTTATACAGTTGTTTAGCATTTTCAAATATATATTTTGGTTGCTCCCTTTACATTCCCTTGTATATATAGTTCCTGCGATAGTCTTTACGATAGTTCTTACGAACTTAAGGATAAAGAATATTATAATATAACTGTATATAATTCTAACAATAGTTTTACAACCACTATTAGACGAGAAGCACGATTATATATCTTTTCCGGAATGAATTGCACTTGAGTAACAATAAAAAGAATTTCTATCCATTTGGTACTTTTTTGGACGTAAAGTTGACTAACTAACGATAACGCATGACGTGAATTTTCAGGAATTGAGTTTCAGGAGTTGAAGAATGAACAACTTTTTCATCCATTGAAATTTCTTCAACTGTAATAGCGTATTTGGCCTTTTCACGAAGAATGCCAAATACCCTGCAGTAAAAAGTCTATTGAAGTGGGCCTTGTAGGAATTATGATTAATGAATCGGCCAGACAGCAAGTTGGCCAACTGGCTGAGTGTCGCTGTAGAATTTTTAATGGTGTATCCCGATCCCCGATCCAAACAAAGCTAAAAGGCCATTGACAAAAAACAAAAAATGAACATCGCAGCCTGCGGCTTTCATACAATTTTAAAGGAGCAACGAAAGGAAGAGCCCGCTTCCTTTAGGAACCATAAATCATGCAGTTTGATTTAGGGACACCCAGGAGGGACTGACTTCATTTGTTGTAGGTGGCAATCCAGTTGATTAATTGATGTAGATTTCCTCCCAGAAAGGATTGGCCGTTCAAAATTGTCATTTGCCGCGCTTGTCGACATGGTATCTTTTCGAATCATGGCATCACCTCGTCAGCATAGCTACATAAGTAGTGCGTGTGTGAGGCCCCAGTTGCCACCCCTCGTCATATCAATTGTCGTCCTGCTGTCAACGGGCAATCAATGCAATTTACAGCTTCATTTTTGCAAATTTAAACGAACAAATTGACGAGCCCAAGGACGGCAGCCTTGTTGACAGGCCACCACTAACAAACAAAGGACATGTCCGGCTGTCCCTCAAGTTTCAACTTGAAAAGCTGCTCAACCGTGTGCAATGCGATACTTTTTTATTCTTTATTCTTTTTTCTATTTTTGGTTTTTTTTTTGTAGTTTTAATGCTTTTCTTGCGCTCTCTTTTTCGTTGGCTGACTTTTCTACGACTTCGCTTCTGTCTAATTGCCAAACAATCGCCGTCTGATTATCCTGTCAAGCGTCAACTTTTTGTGCGGTTTCCAATGCGTAGTTTCGCTTAATTGGATTGACTTAGGGACATGTGACTGACATCACGTCATCATCTGCTTCGCACCTTTCTATTTCCATTTTTGGTTTTGGCGCCGCTTCAAAATCGCACGCAAAACGCGTCCATGAACGGCCATGACTGAGACTGAGACTGGACCTTATCGCAACAGTTCCAAAATAGGCTGGGCCTAGATCGCCGGGCCGAACATGGAATACACTTTTACTCTTCATCGAATTGATTTTAATTTCACTTAAATTGTAAAGCACATTTGGTTTTAGAGTCACCAACAACCAACAGCGTGTGGTAAAAAGTTTTTCCTAAAAACTGTGGTCGGAAACCGCTTTATATTATTTGGATAGACTCTCTGCAAGTGTACGTACTTCTATGAAAAAAACCAATATAATTTGTGCAAAAATAAAAATAGAATCGCCATTAGATTATGATTGCAATTTTATTAACCCGTCTCGAAATTTATTGTCATGTTGGGACAGGGCGTGGGTTGTTAAAAAAATATTTTTCAATCCCTTTTAAGTTGACAAAAGATTGGAATGTATTTTTTTTTACTATAGAAAAAATAAGTACATACATATATGTATATCGAAAGATAAAGATGTGCTCAATTCTGAGAGTGGAACACACACTAACCGTGATGTGAAAATTGCGGACCAAATTCGTCTTTCCCCCATGGGTTAATGGATCACCTCACTACCTACTTAATGTGTTCCAGCTCTTTCTGTTGCCATGTGTATGTTTTCGACCATTCCCCCACTCTTTGACACCGAAAGGAGACTCTTGGCAAGTTCGCCTGAAAAATAAATTGCTTTGAATGCTGATAAGAAACTGGTTGACTAAAAATGCGCCCCGGGTGCATTGTACGACCTATTGATAAGCGCAGCAAAATCCTTGATCTTGACGTTGCGTTTCAACTGGCAAATTTATGTTGCCCACAGCAATCGAGTAAATTATTTGATAGGTATTTGTTCTTCTAGTGGGAATATGGCTCAGCATCGAAGTGCAGGAAAGAAACGGGAGCAGAAATTGATAAGCAAGCCAGTGCCTTTAAACTAAACCTGAGCTTCAGAGCCGACGGGCGACGCTATTTAATGATAAGAGAAAAGAACGCCTGAAACAAAACCCACAAAAAACGCGTGCCTAATTATACAACAGGGAGCCATTTGCATCTGCATGCTGATAAAACAGTGAAAAGACAGTCTCTGTTGGGAGTGCGTTGAAAAAAAGGAAGGCCCTCACTGAGGCACGTGAATTCACGAAATCGGATTAGGAAACAGCTGGAGTCCTGAATAACGCTACCGAATTTCCACAATTGACAACTTGACTACTCCCAAAATAGGACACTAGGTCGGGATCAAGTCGGAAATAACTGTCGAAACGAAAGAAAAAAAAATAGTTACATCTTTACAAAAAGTGAATCTTACGCAACAATTGATCCTAAATAATTGAGTGACAGCCTCAGTCTTGTATGTAGGAGGCACAGGAAGTGGATATTTCGGACAACAAAACCAGGGCCAGCAAGGTAGCCTAAACCTTTTGTTATTGCAAAAAAAAAGAGAAGGAATTCTAGTAATGGAAGCAGATGAATAGACCGAAGCGGAAACGATATCAACATTTGTGGATAAACTGCAATTGGATGGCGGCCTAATGGCTGAAGATGGGTGTCTATATAGTCTGTATATTTATTTATTACAAAAATACTTCCTTCTAATACCACGTAACATGTACAAATATGTACAAAATAGGTATGTGTTTTCCATTAAGCCAATCAATGATTTGCATACCTTCTGGCGTACTGTCTCCCGAGCCTGTGTTAGGCAACGCACAGAAGCCCTTCCACAACGGACTAAGCTTTAATCCGTGGATTAATCTGATCTGCGGAACTGCGGCTTACTTATTGCGCCACAAGATTTAAAAATCCTGGCGCTAATCTTAGTAGTAGTGAAGTAGATGTAATCGGGCTCCTTTAGTTAACTATAATCCTTGACTGATCACTGGATCAGTGGCTAAGCAACATTTTCCGGGACCGAAATGATCAATTTACCTGCCCTGGCCCACTGGCCACTGCAGTCGGCAGTCCACTGATCATTTGAACATTTTAACTGGTATAACTTAATCCCAGGATTAAACTTTTTCTTCATGCCTGATAATAAAAAAAAAATTGGTACAATTCGTTTGTTTTGCTCAGGCTTTTACCTCTTTTGAGCAGCTGTCCCTCGGATTACGAGAGAGAAAAAACACATTGAGTCTACCTCCAGAGACGGATTAAATTTTTTCAAACAAATAAGTCAGTCTTAAGCATGGCGATTAAGCTTGATCCCCTGCAATGGGCGTAATATTGATGGATTTTCCTTTAAATCCTTATCCTAATCTCCGGCTTAGAGAGCGGCGCGATTTTTTTCGCGGCTCGGTCTGTTTTGTTTTTTCTTTTCTTTCCTTTTCCTTTTCTTCAATTCGCAAGAACGCAGGCCTTTGGGCCAATGAGGATCATAATTATGGAATTCCAAAATACACTGAGAAAGGCAGACAGAGAGAGCACTGAAGCTCAGCTACCTGTAAGCGTGGGTATCGTATCCTCTTCGCCTATCACAGGTAACCAGACCAGACCGGACCAGACTTGACCAGACCAGACCAGCCTTGAGTTGTTGGCAATTAAGAAGTCAAATTTCGCTTAAAAACCAAAGAAAAAAAGATCGCAGCAAAAACAAAGCAAAAAATGTTGCAGAGCTGAACTAAATCCGGATTAAGAATGGCTGTCCTAAGGTCCTTGCATCATAAACAAGGTCAGGATTCCTAGCGGCATTGTGCATTTGCATATTACCAACGGATCGTAAACGAATTCGCCGCGAAAACAGCCTCACATATGTACCGACCATACCAACAATACCAACCACCCTAGTCAGCTGCCTCGTCCTTTCCAACAGTTTATAGTCTGGCCTTGACTTTTTACGAAAGTGCTCGGTTTGACTTTTTTACCGTCTGTTGATGACTTGCTTCCGCACTTTAAAGTTTTTTATGATTAGTCCTACCTGGGGTTTATGACTATTTAGAGTTTTTTAACCGGCCAAACTGGAAGAGTTTTTTATTAGGTTCCGTGAAAAATGTAACGCAGTCTTCTTGAATGGAACGAACCGAACCGAATCGATCTGATTTGAATCCTGAATCTTCAAAGCAACCATGCATTTCGCATGGGTTTCCTGCAATCCTGGCCACTTTGTGTGCGTATATTTGTCATTTAAATTAGCTCAGGAACAGCCCACCGAAAAGCGAAAATATGTTGGAAGTATCTGCCCGGTACACACCCGGAATGTCTGTTTTCCTGGCCAAGCACCTTTCCCGCTGGTCATTTGGAACAAGACGGATTAGCCGCCTAATCCCCCTTGCGTAGGTATTACTTTCATACCTTCTTTTCTTTTTGCTCACCATTAGCGAAACATGTTGAGCAATTTTAATGTGATTGATTACTTGCAAAGGGAAAACATTTTCCTAGGAATTTGATTTAAAAAATAAACAGCATAACTAACCAAATTAAACTTACTTGCATACATCATGTATTGATATTGGCCTGCGGTGTCCAATTTGGGCTAGTCCGTCCTGGCCTCACGGTTGCCTAATCCCGATCCATACTGCAACGCTCACGACTAGCTCAGCTAATCCTTAATCTCTGTTTCCGAGGCTGATTAGTTCGCTTCCATTAGCCTAGGATTTGTAGACCGTGGATTCATTCAAGAATGCTAGGAAGTCTTGTGGACCCTTGTAACCCTTGCAATTGAGATGCCACGTGATCATCTTCGCCCTCCTTTGGGTCTGGCGCACGCTTGGCATGCGATGAACAAGCCAGATCAAGCCATAGGTTCGTACTCATTAAATTGATATAAAACACGATCCTGCCCCTCTGCGGGAGTGATCCTGCCCCTCTCATGGTACACGCGTGATCAGAGGGCTCTAAAAAACAAGACGTGAAATAAATTTTTAGGGATGCTGCTGACGTTGACGTTGACGGTGGAAGTGCGACAAGGGAGGGTCTATCTGTTTCTTTCTTTTGATATACAAATAAAAATGTAGTAAAAAGCAATAATAACGCCTGTTCTTATCACTGCCACCATTATAGGTGCTTTAACCAAATATAATCTCTCGAAAAGGTATTCTGCGATATTTTCAATCCTTTTAGCCAGATGCCAGACAATCTTGTGCAGACTTCTGCCAAATCTCCGACTAATCTGCGATTATTAGGTCCTTGAACGAACGGGTATGGCTAAACCCAATCCCCTTCAAGGAGTTTCCATCACATTAAAAATGGGGATTTGAGTAATTTTAAATTCAAACAATATAATGATTAGTGGCTAGTCGAGGATTGCGCAGTTTACATCCGCGGCTTATTACGGTGTGGCCAAAGAGTGCAGGGAAGGATTCAGTCCAAGTCTGGACTGTAAGTATTGGGATTAGCAACCAAATCGCATGATTAAGAATGGAAGCTCACAGCGGTTCCATTCTGAAGTATTCAAGAAACACACAAGATCAAGAGTGCGATGGTCTACCTCTGTCCCGTTCACGTCTGTACTTCCAACAACATTATCACGTCGTTACTACTCGATTGCCTATAAATCAAGGAACCGCACCCTTTAAAAAACCATACAAAAGCTGATCGAGTGTAACAAATGATTAAAAAATTGTGGGCACACTCATAGGCCGTACAACAATAAAAAAAATACCCCTATGATGTGTCCCTAGGGTTGCTTTTAGGCGCATGCGTGTGCGCGACGTGCGATTTTTAAGCCTTCACTTTCACTTTTATTTCCGCTTTTTCCCCCTTTTTTGGCCTACCAATCGTCTCTTTGTTGACAACCCCTCGTTTTCACTCGAAATATTTGTACAAATTTGTCGTTTTTTTATAAAAAAAAAAGTAGAGTTTTCCTCTTTGTTTAGCTTTGTGCGTTTTGTGTTTATTTGTATTCTTTCAGGAGGTCCGGTCTGGTAAGGGTTATGTACAGCGGTTCTATCAGACGATGAAACTAGACACGTGTAGGATGATGAAGTTACAATACAACGCATCTGCTGGGATAGTACTCGTACTCGTATATGAGATAGAACAGCTTAATATACTGGTCTATTATATGTATATATATTTTTTTTTGAGAGGTCGACACAACAATAGGAAAATATATATATGAGAACCTTACTCTATAGTCACCCAAGTAGTGTTAGCCTAGGTTAGTTTTTCAAGTTTGAGCCTTATCAACAAACTATACGCACTTTCATACGCACTACTGCCCCACTTATGTGCAAACATATGGTCGCACAAGTGTGTGAAAGTCTCAGTCGTCGAATTTTTCTTCACTCTTCATTTCATATTTAACATCTCGTTTTCTTTCACTCTCGCCCGACACTAGTATACTTGACTTTGCGTCCATAGATAACCAGCAACGTCTTATCGCATACTGCCGGATCTTAATAAAATCATTTGAGCTAAGTTTCTTTGTCAATATCAAGCGAAAGGCAGCAAACATGTAGAAAAGTATTTCTGACTAATCCGCAAACCTGGGCATTAGCTGACGATGTTCTCGAACGAGTCAGATCGCTCAAAAATCAGAAATCCTTATCAATAGGGTCATTTTTGGGTGCTTGAATTTTGTTTAATGCTTTCTGCGAATTTTTGAGGGTTTTGCGAAAATTTTCGCTGAAACTGATCTTGTTCGTTGGTTGACAGAAACCATTCGAATTTTACGTAACATTATGCAGAGCAAGGATATCCATGTCCTTTTTGGCTATTGTTCGATTTCACTTTCGAAAATTTCCACGGTAGTTCGCATTACCCGCCTGCCGAGTACTCTGTTGTGTTCGTCCTTGGCCTACCTACGCAAACCAGCACGAAGATCTGGGCCCGTTTTCAGCATAAGTTCTGCACAGCATGTCCTTGCCATAAAAATC
This sequence comes from Drosophila persimilis, assembly GCF_003286085.1. NCBI lineage: Eukaryota > Metazoa > Arthropoda > Insecta > Diptera > Drosophilidae > Drosophila > Drosophila persimilis. The sequence goes on from NW_020825289.1 coordinate 14,167,796, forward strand.
TACATAAAACGATTTAGAAGTCAATCCGCAAAAGTCACTGCCAACGTTTAAATAACCAAAAATAAATTCCAAAAAATATCCATGCTTAAATATGTATGTACGAGTATGTTGACTGTTTTTTATTAAGGGCCTTTGACTTGGTTTTGGTTTCTACCTGGCCGGTTTTTTATCAGTTCCTTTTTTATGACTCATTTTTTAGACGTGTGCCAACAATTAGTAACCCATTACGCAGAATATATGTATATATTCCCAAGCATTCCTGACCACAGGCTATATAGAACAACAGTCCCTCTCTTCCTGTTCGGGGATCCTTTAAAAGTATCAAGGGGCAATACTACAACTGGATTCGCTCCATAGAGAGCTGAAGCGCGCCACAAAGAGAGCGAGAAAGCAGCACTAGAAGAGGGGAAATGTCTCACCATGCAGAAATACACCTCGAAGGTGATATTTCGCTAGCTTCCGGTTTACTCTTACAGCGCACGCTTGGATTTCCACCCCATCTATGACATCTCTTTCCATGAGGCTTGCGTCTTTCGCTCCCTCTCTTGCCCTATCGCCTGACTCTCCTTTGGCATTAGTTTCATCCCCTTCGTTTCCCCTTCTGGCTTATGTACAAAGGGGAAATTTCGTTTGAGGGGAAATTCAGTTTTTTACCCGTTTCGAAATAGTGGCCTCAGATCCTTGCTCCACTTTAAATTGCCTTCAAGTGCACTTTTTTTATGAAGGCTCTAAAAAAACAAGAGTAGCGGAAGTGGCCTTAAGTTTTTAAGGCCTCCCATAGGTAGCGCATAGTTTTGATTTTTTTATTTTTTATGACTGCAGAATATAAAAATGCAGTGTCATAAAATCGTGAAGGTTTTTTACACGTACGGCGTAAAGTTATTTGACTAAAAGTCAACATTTTTTTGGTGAACTGTAGAGCACATAAGAGTGTGTGTCAGTACATAAGGACACCACGAGTTTGAGATTTTTAAATGTGCTAGCTATCCCTGTCGCTCCAATTTGCATAGGAAAAATCAACAGTCGTCTGTCTCTTAGGTAAAAAGTATTTCACTTTACCTCTTCGGTCGTCGGATCGTTTTTCGCCGTCGTTTCACTGCTTTCTCCCTCCCTACTCTTGCTGTCTTGCGCTTGTGTGAGTGAGCGGGAGAGCGAGCGAGCGTATGTGTGCTCTGAGCGTGCGAGTGTATGCGTGAGGGAGGGCGAAGCCGAAACAGAGCAGAGCGTACTTATAGTTAGCGCACGCACCGAATTTGTATCATTCGTGATTTTGGTTTGGTCGTGAGAGGAACAACAGAACTCCTCGATAAAGAAGAACACCCCATCAACTCATACACATACGCAAATTTGTTGCTTCAAAAAGGATTTCTCGGCAAAGGATACTTCGAGCTATATAAAACGTGTTCAGTCACTCTCAAATATCATTCCTCAGCGAAGACTCCTCACGGCAACATCTTAAGAATTTTTTGTGTCTTAAAAATACAAACTAAAAACGGGCAACAAATCGAATACCTCAAGGCAAACACTACTGCAGAGAAAGTTAATAAAATAACTGGAATAAATTACAATCTACCTCATTTTGTATAATCGGCGAACTTATATAAACACAAAAAGAAACTTAACACTCTACCTCAAAGTACAAAAAGTGCGTGAAACAAACAAGTTATCCTAGAATCATATCCTAGAAAAAGTGCAGAAAACTTTGCTCAAATGAAAATTGTGTGTTTACACTGTTTTAACTAAAAGTTATCAAGCGAATTTACAACTGGTTTTTGCTCAAATCAAGGCAAAAACGAGAAGCCCCAACACCGCAACGAACACAGATTAATGGCTATATCAATGCTCCAGGACGCACAGACACGAAGTAAGTAAACAAAACATGCATTTCACTCAACGTTCAAAACTTGCACACAAGTCCGCCATAAGTTAGACCTGTATCAGAATGAAAGCTTGCTCTTTAACATAGCACAGTGATAACGACGTCTCGATGTGTTCATCTTAATGTTGAACGCCATTTTTACATACACACACGCACGTAAACACAGGCAGACACACACATCTAGACTCTAGAGCAATTAAGTTTTGTTTACAAGTTTGGCCAGAACTCAGAACCGGCACTCAACTCGTTACTGCAACGCCCCCACCAAAACAAAGGGCTGAGAGCACAAGACAAAGAGAAGTACAGAGAGAAAGAGCGTGAGCAACACTCTCACACATGAACATATGTGACGTTGGTTTGCTCTTAAGCAATTTCTCTCTTAGCACGACAGCTCTGGCTCTTCTTCTGACTCTCCTTCTCCTCGGACTTATTTTAGTGTACAATATTAAGTATAAGAAGGGTAAAGACATTTAGCTAACTTTTTTGTTTCCTTTTTTTTTGTTTTAGGCCTAGCTGCTGCTTTAGCGGGAATTAAAAGGGAGGAGGTCGCTGCAGACCGCTCCATGTCACTGTCGCCTCCCATGTCGGCCAACACGTCAGCCAGCAGCGCCGCGGCCATGTACCCGGGAATGGGTCTACAACAGGCGGCCGCTGCATCAGCCTTCGGCATGCTCTCACCCACCCAACTGATGGCTGCTAACCGCCAGGCGGCTGCTTTTATGGCCCAGCTTCCAATGAGCACATTGGCCAACACACTGTTTCCCCACAACCCGGCGGCTTTGTTTGGAGCTTGGGCCGCCCAGCAGTCGCAGATGCCACCCCAGGGCACGCATATGCATTCCCCGCCCGCCAGTCCGCACTCGCCCGTGCCCACTACACCTTTGGGCAGTGGCAAGCATCCGTTGACCTCTCCCAGCAGTACACCACAGCACCGTGAGCCAGTGAAGAAATCTCGCAAGTTATCGGTAAAGAAGGAGTTCCAGACGGAAATCACCATGAGCGTGAATGATCTCTATCACACACCGGGTGGACCCATTTCTCCGCCATCCAGCGGCAGCTCGCCCAATTCCACACACGAGGTGGGAAGCGTCGGTGCGGGAGTTACCGGCGTCGCATCCAAAGATCCCTCTCGCGACAAGAGCTTCACCTGCAAGATCTGCTCTCGCAGCTTTGGATACAAGCACGTCCTGCAGAACCACGAACGTACGCACACCGGCGAGAAGCCTTTCGAATGCCCAGAGTGCCACAAGCGCTTCACCCGAGACCATCATCTGAAGACCCACATGCGTCTGCACACCGGAGAGAAGCCATATCATTGCTCCCACTGCGATCGCCAATTCGTGCAGGTGGCCAATCTTAGGCGTCACCTGCGCGTTCACACTGGGGAGCGTCCGTACACTTGCGAGATCTGCGACGGTAAATTCAGTGACTCCAATCAGCTGAAGTCCCATATGCTGGTCCACAATGGCGAGAAGCCATTTGAGTGCGACCGGTGCCATATGAAATTCCGTCGGCGTCACCACCTGATGAATCACAAGTGTGGCATTCAGTCGCCACCCACTCCGGCCCTCTCACCTGCAATGAGTGGAGACTTTCCCATGGCAGTCACCTCTATGGCTCTGGAGCCATCAGCCAATAAATTTGCGGCTATGTGTGCAAGCTATGGGGGCTCTGACGAGTCGGTTGATCTCGAAAAGGGTTCTTTGGACGACGAGGCTCCATTGGATTTGTCTGAGGACGGCGCCAGCTCAGTAGATGGCCACTGCAGCAGTAGCATGGCCCGTCGAAAGGCCCAGGATATACGCCGTGTGTTTCGTCTACCTCCTCCCCAGATAATCCATGTCCGCAGCGAAATGCCCGAGCAAACCGAGCCTGAGGATCTCAGCATGCACTCGCCCCGCTCCACCGAATCACAAGAACAAAACGAGGATATTGATTTGGACGATTTGGATGATGCCGCTGCTCTATATATGCGCCAGCACTAAATCAGTGAAAGCCCAAATTGTACATAGCCTTTATCAGCCTTCATTTGATGAAGTTGACTGGCAACAATCCACACAAAAGTTAAACAAAATGAAGTTTAAAAGTGGAGTTTAAAAACATCTTTTGCAACAGGAATTTAATGCTAAGTACAAGTAACTAAAGAAAATATAGATATTTTAGTGAAATAATTGCACAAAATTAAAACAAAACAAAAAAAACAAACAAACACACATAATTTGTACAAAATTAGCTAAACATGCCATATGCCATGCTTATCCCTGCCAAAACCCACCAAAATGAACCGAACATGTTGTGCCATTTTCAACACCTAACCTACTTTAAGTTACAAGTTTTAGATTATTTTCAACTCAGTCAAAATTGTAAATACCCAGCAAATGCAGCTGCCAATTGTAAATTATACAGCGCTCCAAAAATACTATTTTACTCTCGCTAAGAATATAAAATCTATCGAATGGTTAATAGACTATATTATTTTAATTTTAATATATTTTAAAGGATTCTTAAAGAAAGCAATGCCAATCAACATTAAATCAAAATTAACTTTAAGTTAACAATAAAAACAAAATTATTTGTACGCTATTTGTTTTGTTTGCCATAAATATTTAAAAACATTATTTAACTGATTAGCTCCTAATATTTTATTGCATGAATCTTGTTTTATTAAAGACCAAAATATAATATTACTTTATATGTTCCTATTCAGAGTCATGTTTAGTTGAAATGTTGCTGAATGCAATGGAAAAATAAATTAATTCCAAAAATTATACAACATTTTATGTTACCTTCTTTTTGTTTTTCTTTCTTCTTTCTTTATTTTCCGTTAAAAGGCAAACGGTCTACGGCAATAAGTAACAGGCGAGAAAGCTGTTACACAATCTTCTTCCATATTAGAAATACCCTTGATTTTGATTTTGTTTTAGATCTTGAGAGGCACTTAAGACAAAACAAAATACAATGTTCGCAAGGCATCTTTGATATACACATAGCTCAATGAATAAACTTTAGCTGTAAACTGTTAAAATGTAATCGAACATATTTCAAATGTGAAAATATACAGCTACTAATCGTAAGTCTTGAACCAAGTAAACAGGAAAAAATGCTATAACCAAATACCTCCAATACCTCTTTGTATCAAAATTGTTGTGAGCTAATACGGTATATAGATATATACAACAATTTGGCAATCGTACAATTCAACTGAATTTATATACAAACATTAGACAAAAATATCGAAAAGGAAACCCAAAGTTATACATTAAGTAATTTTGATGCATATTTTATATGGATACGGGCCTAGTAATAAAACGATTTTCGAGCATTTGATGAAATACAATTTAAGTGTAAATATTAAATTATTATATATTCAATGAATAATCAGACCCCCTCTCTGTACATACGTTAGCCTCTGTAAATAGTCAGAAATACGAACTTACACTACATACTAATTTTAGTGCAATCTTTGGTTCAATTCATCGAAAGGTAATCAATCTTTTCGATGCATCCTTAGTTCGGACGTTTTAAAGTTAAAAAAATGCAACAAAATATTGTGTAATTTTCTTTGTTCATTCAAGTGTATGGTATACAAGTTCCTCAAGATTAAATGATTACAAAAAATAAAATCAAATAGTGAGCGCCCTTCGAATCCTTCGAAGCTCAGCGCATGGCACAAAAGACCTCACACATGTTTCATATTGATTATGTACATTTAAAACCTATACGAATTAAATCGTCACTATATAAACTTAGCTTGTTTAAATGTTAGGTGTAACCTGTAATAAAATACTTAAACTATACATATGTCTGTAAATGCAAAGTCAATTTCCATGTAAATAGTATACTTAATATGAATCAGCTCTACTAATTGCAGCTCAAATTGTGCAATACATAAATATGTGTATGTACAACCATATACAAAGATACGAACCTAATCTTACGAGTATAACAAACGTCATTTACCAGTTTTGATATGTAGTCATTGAAAAACTAATAAATACATTTAGAGATCAGAATTAGAAGAATTTTAATTAACACAAAATATTCATAATATTCATATATATGATTCAATAGTATGAATTCATATGATGTAACGAGTTGTCGGCTTTGTTATCTTGAGTTTCTATTTTATTGTTGTTGTCCTTTCCGGCATTGAAACCATAAATATATGCATTCGTTCAAATATGTATTTAAGATTTATCAATTCGTTCTAAACTACAATGTATTATGTTTTCAAATGAACTTTGTGTATACAAAACATAGAAATATATATATATATACATATATAAATATATTACATTATTGTGTTAAACAAAGGACCAAGACTTTTTTAATCAATAAGCTAAGAAACAACCCCTCTACAAAACAGAAAATTAGCCGGGGACCCGAGGCTTTTTCCGTTCCTCCAAAAGGCGACAACGGGCAGCATTATATAAATTTTTAATTTATGCAAACGAAGCCCTTTCGCATTATTTTACATTTGCCACAAGACGCCCCACTAATGCTGTCGCCACCACCCTCTCCAATCCTCCCCATTACCTAACGTCTTCGTCTTCCCTTCCCTTCCCCCCATCAACCCCTCGCCGGATTTTGAACTCGCGTCTAAAGGAAGCAGCAGCTGAGCGAGAAAAAGAAATAAAAAACGCGCCGCGCAGCCAGAAAATGTCACAGTGTTTTTCCCCATTTAATCTCCAGTGAGAGAGCAAACAACTACACCGAAATGAAGGAAAGGCGACTCCCACCGCCAACCCGCCAACCCACGAACTGCCACCAACCGCCCCCCATTCAACCTTCCAGCAAAACTGACGCCTCCACTTCTTTGTGCCCCTTTCAACAGCCAAAAAAGGCTTCATCCTGTCCCGGCAGCCTCTATATAAAAAAACCCACCATGTAATACATAGAGGGCGTCTTATGTGCTTACATAGAGACGAGTAGGAGAGTGCCAGTGCCAGTGGGTGTGGGTGTGGGAGTGAGATGGAGCGAAATGTTCGCGTACTGCGCTGCTTATTAGCATTTTAGCCTTTCTTCGCTTGGCGTTCACCGAAAGTTGCCATCGTACACATAAAGAAATCGGGTTGGGACGATCCTAACTGTTTCAACCTTCTATATATTATATATATATTATTTGTAATATAATCTTTATTTTAGACAAAAATAATTATGAAACAGTAATTACTTGTGGCTAAAATTTTGTTAAGTGTAGTTCTCACTCCTACGTGTCTGCCCCTCTGTCTCTCTTTATTTTTTTTCTCTTTTCCTCTATCCTTCTCTCCCTTTCCATCTTCTTTTTCAGCTTTCGAGAAAATTATTTGGACTGGGAGGCAGAAGAATTTTTTCTCAAATGAGTTTACGAGTGTTTGGCTGTTAGGATTTTTCTTTTTCGTGTGGCAAAAGAAAGAAACCCCTAAGAAAATAAAAGGCATTCAAAATAAATTTAAAGGCTTCGCCGGCAGCGAGCCACCGACGCCGCCAACTGCCGTTCATTATTCAAATTGAAAAATTATGATTCTCACCCGCGATTCGCCAGAGTCCGAGCAAGGGGGCAGGGACGACCAGTCCGAGCTTGGCGCCAAACGGAGGCAGCCTCTTCTAATAAGCTGCCTCAAGTGCAATGGACGATGGAACCATGGAATGGCATGTAGGAAAGGGGAGGCTGTGGAAACGACATCTGAGGCCCGGTTGCTTTCATTATCCTGCGGCCATTCGCCTCAATTAAATGTATCAAATTATGAGTGTTATTAATATGACGGCTTTGCCGTTTCGTCTTAAGGTCGAATACCATTGTGCTCTTATGAGAACACTTAGTTGGCTTCCTTTATTATGAATATCTTAGGCCTACAATGGTAGGCTATGCCCATAGATGTATAATATTCAGGTTTGACTATATCTCTATCGGTATTAAAACGTAACTCTACTTGGATAGTTGACAGAATGCCACCCAGGATCGCCAGAATGGCTCAGAAAAAATGAACAATAGTTGCATCAGGATCAGAACAAAGAGTTTGAAGAAGCAGAGAAAATATGCTGCCCGAATAGGCACAGACTATGCAAAATTGAGTCCATGGTCTTGTTACGGGTTTCTTCTTTCTACCCCCGGCCGTGCCTGGCAGGGTATGCGAAAAAAGGGCATGCAAATTTTGGCAAACACAATTAGCAAGGATCGGGATCAAGATCGGCCAGCCAAGACAATGCACGAAGGAAAAGTTACACAGCACGCCGGCCACGGAGAAAGTGGAAGAAGGAGGATGAAGGACAGCACAGCATGTTGCGAAAATTGTAAGTACCAAAAGAGAGAGAGAGAGGGAGAGAGGGAGAGACAGAGACAGAGAGAGCTAAAAAGAATGGAAAAAAAAACTCTCATTATAAATTTACGTGCATTCAGCATTTCTACTCCTTTTCGGTTGGAATTTACGAGCTCTGCTCTGCTCTGCTCTCTCTTATCAAGTAAACCCCATAGCAGAAGGGGAAGAAGATGAGGTATAGAAAAAAAGCAAAACTGAAAACAACCCTCTCGAAGAGCAGCAACTGCGACGCCGACAGCGGCGTCGGCAGCAACGATAACGACAAACTCATTTGCATACGAAGTGCTTTCGCTTTTTCTCCGCCAACCCCTCCAGTCCGCCAGCCACCTTCGTTGTTTTCAGGCATGGCGGCATAGGCCACCTGCGTCTGTGTTAAAAAGAGATGGGTGCTTGTACTGGCGTCTCTCTCCAACCTTGGCTTTAATCAAAGAGTTTAATGCTGGATGAGCGCAGCCACAACCAGAGAAGAGCTCGGGCGGGTATGTGGCTGGGGTCGGGAACGGCGCGATGCTCCTTCATCTCCTTCGCCTTTGACTGACTCGCTTCCTTTCTGCTTTCTGCTCATTATCAAGCACCGAGCGTAAAACTCATTGAGACGTTTTGCATCCCCACTCTCTATCGCCGTGGGACCCCCTTTGTGGCAAAGCTTTTCCAAGCAGCAGCTTTCAGCGTTTGCTCTGACTCATTTTACTTGTATATTTTCCGTTTTTGTTTCTCCCGAGTTGCACGAGAAGCAACGTAAAAGCAGAAGGAAATTTTTGTTTAAAGAAAATTACAAACAACCCCTTTGGAATTAGAGGAAACAGAGCAAGGACAAAAATGGAAGAAAACGAGGAAGAGGAAGCGGCTAAGAGAACTCCAACGCCAACGCCAACGCAAAAGCAAAAGAAATGAGCGTATATTATTCATGGTATTAATGTCGCGAGCAAGAGTAGAAAGTACGGGATGGAGAGAAGTGAAGACCCCTCCCCAAGCAAGTAAAAATCTTTAAGCTTTAAGCAGTTTCACTCGCGACGCATTTGCTGCGTAACCGTTTAGGGAATTATACAGAAAATACTTCTACTTCTAGGAATTTGTTGCTTTGACAGCAATTCAAAAAAACCTTCGGCAAAATAACCTACATGAAACATAAATAGAATTAGGCCCTATTCATAACCGACCTTTGACAATGAAAATCATATAAGCTACAAAATTCCCACGCTTCCCCACTCCCCCACTCTCCCACTTGCCACACATGGTCTGCATAAGCGAAAATCCCGCCACTTTTCCACTTTTCCATAGGGGGAGTGGAGCATTCAACACATGAATTTCCATAAAAGCCAAATTGCACAACTCTATCCCTATGCCGCCGGTAGCAGTACCGCCCATGCAACAGTAATGGCAATTCTATGATAAGAATGCTGATGATTACGTAAACATTAGACAAGGCGACTCCTTCCGTCCTCTCCCATATGTTTTTTTTTTATTTGCCACAAATTTTCGACAATTTTGGACAAATTTACATGCATAAACCGCGACGACTTTGACGACGGAAACGGCAATTGCCCAACAACAAAAACAACAACAACAATAACCACAGACAAAAAGGCACTACACACGCGATTTTCATGAGTTTTACTGCTACTCTCTTGGGGAGGCCGTGGACCCTTTCTTCCCCTTTTTTTTTGCACAAAAAATTTGAGAGTGAAAAGGCAAAGGAAAACGTTTGAAAATCATATGTGAGGGGTGCTGTGCTGTTTTGCTGGCTGGGGAGGACCTGTGGAGAGGAGTGCTGGTTGTTGTTGACATGTGGTGTGCGAGGAAAGTGAGCTATCAACAAGCTATCATTCACTACACATTCTCGTATCTGCTATGCATATGTGCCCCTGTGAGTGTTGGCAAACTGTTGATGCGATTTAAGCGATTTGTTGTGGGTTTTCTCTGCCCCACTTGTTTTTATTTGCTTGCTATGCAAAGCCAGAAATCGGTAACATACTCGTCAGGTCTTCTGTGCCACTCTTATGTGAAGATGCGGGAGCGGGAAGGGATGAAGGCAAGGCAAGGCGATTGATAGAGGTCAGTAATACTCGTAGTTCTTTGGGTACCGCACCCGATGTGATGTCCCAGTAAGAGGACAGTTTTTCGTGCTGCTAAATCAAATTATAGCTCATGTATGGGCCTAAAAGGATTTGCTCCGAACTGCTTATTATTTAATAATGTTGCGCACTTAGTTTCGTTTCGAGTAACTAATATTTACTCATACAGTCCTGGGTCTGGGTATGTCCTAATGGATTTGTAATTCGCTTATAGAATAAAAGGCACATCAGAAAGGAAGCAAGCATGTTGGGAGCTCTCCTTCAGATATCCTTTTAACTAATTTGCGGCCATGTCCCAATGTAAGAGACAGCCTCCAACCAACTGACAGCCCCCAGATCCCCCAGATATCGGATGCGGATCCGGTATGAGGATATCTGCAAGCAAGTCCAAGCCTTGCGAATATATTTTCTGAACCAGGCGCCACAAAATATGCAAAGCGCAATTTAACAGAGCAATGAAAAATTTTTAATTACCTTTCATATCCGGCCCAAGTGGCCCCGGGATGAAGCGGGACTCGACGGCGTATCCTTTTAATAACTAGACTGCTTTGCATAACAACAAGGAAAACATTAATTAAGATGCGGACAAAAGCAGGGACTTGGAAGACGGCAACGAAATAAGCAAATTAACAAGAGCTGGGACTTTGCATAAATGAAAGGATAATCAGCCTATCAACCGGGCCAAGGACCAAAGGCACAAAATGGCGTGCAATTAACATGGAAATGACTTTGTTTGACACTGAACTGAAAGCAAGGATCCCAATGGAAAGACAAAAGATGTCTCCGAGTGGCATCCTGGCATCCTGGAGTCCCAGAGTCGTGGAGTCCTGGGGTCCTGGAGTCCGGAGGGTTAAATTAGCAAAGGACCCAAAATGAAGCCAGCAACAGCACAATGCAGCGCGGGCATAATTTAATATTTCCCATTAAGCGCGACCATTAATGAACGAAGCGAAAGCGAATCTCGCGACTGCGCAGGGCTCTCTCCAGGAGCAGGAAGAACTCTCCGTAGCCCTTCGTAGTCCTCTCCTCTCCTTTCCACCCATCTTATCCAGCCGGCCATGGCGAGTAATTAAGTTTATGCGAAGTACAAAATTTAATTTCGTTTGCCACCCCTTTTCAACGCCACCCCCATTTGCAGGATTGTGGGACCGGAGGGGGGGGGGGGGGGGGGGGAGACTTGACTTTCATTTTGTTTCGTTTTTGTTTTAAATGCCTTTTGAAGTATTTGCTCCCCACACCCCACACCCCACTCGCCGCTCTTCTTTTGCTATAAGCATCTTAACGGCATCATTTGGCGTCGAGTTGCGCAGGTGGCCACGCAGTTTTCCCTTCTTAATGTTGAATGTTTTTCATCAAGGTGGTCTTATATGTATGGGAAGTACTTTAAGGGAGTGCCTTTGACTGGAGGGGACTGCTTATAATTTTTAATTGGTCTTGTAAGTGTGCCTAAAGAAAGGGATTCTGAGGAGTGGAATAGAATATTAAATGCTTTCGTATAAGATTGGTTAAGCAAAGAGAAAGATACTTGAAGATACATTCAAACGGCTATACTCAAAACAAAAAGAGAAAGAATAAACGATAAGCCAAATTTGTTGTCCAATTTTTGTAGTTACACTAATAACTATCGCCACCACATCGCACCTAGTCAATGTCCATAGAATTGCAAAATCATAAATCAATAATTTCCAGTAAAACCAAACCCCTGCCATTTGACATTAACATCGCAGCCGTTCCATGAACTGAGGCATATTTTCCAAATTACAAAATTGAGGAAACGAAAGAAAGCATTTCGTGCTGCTGTCGTGCTGCTGCTCTGCTGCTTCTCTGCTGCTGCCGTGCTGCATAATCAGCCCCAGCATCTATGTAGTGCCTCAGCCAACGTCGCTGCCACGCTTCCAACTCAACGATGCGCATAAATTAAGTTAACCCCTCTCAGGAAAAAAAAAAAAAAAAACGAGTCGCGCGTCTGCCTCATTTTTTTTGTTCATCTATTTTTTATATCCACCGTAATGTATTTTGTGATTAACTTTCGTTTTGCATGCAACGCTGCGTGCTTTTCTTACCCCTTTGATAATGTCTGGTATGTCTGGCTCGTTTTTTCTATGGTACCCTTGATTTTTTAATAGGGGTACTTTTTTCAGCTTCGAGTATGTTAAGCGGATCAAATAAGTAGTTTATTCGTCAAACTTGAGCCGAAGCTTCAAATACCTTTGCATATATGGCCCTGAAATATTTTTAATAACTTTTCAAAAATATAACCTTAACGAACCCACTCACGATCCACTAACGATCTATGTTCCACTCATCACCCTGTTGGCAGCCTGCATTTTTCCCAACTCTTTTTTTCGTTACCCACATCATCCCAAATTATTCTGCCCGAGCACATGCTAAAGTACCCACGTTTTTTTTTCGTTCTACCTATTCTGCAGCTCTCAAAAGTTTTAACCCTTGCACAGTTTACATGAATATTCACTTGTCAAATTCCGAGCGAAAAAAACTGTACCCCAAAAAATCGAGCATTTGTTTTTTATGATAGAGCCTGGACCTGAACCCGACAACGTCTGGGGTGAGTTTTTTTAAACTTGATTTTGAAATCCCAACAGCAACACAAAGCAACAAAATGCAAATTAAAAGTTGTGGAAACCCGTTCTAAAAAGTGCTAAAGGGTTGTCGATGTCCCAGCCGCAGCCGCAGGACTTTCGACGTTGTCTGGGTAGCAGGAAAAAGGAAAAAAAAATCACGAGGGGTGCGTTTGTCGTGTGTCCTGCCAGGAACAGCCACAGCCTCACTTTTTTTGAATATTTAATTTTTTTTGGTATGCAAATGCCGGCTGCTAAAAAAATTACACCCTATACACAGAGAGATCTATGCATAACCTGGGATTGGAATTTCAAAATTTGGAAATTTGAAAAGGGTTTCGGTTTCCATTGACTCGCCTGCAGTTTGTAGTTTTCATTATTCTCTTTTTCTCTTTTTTCACTTTGCATACGACGATAATCCTTATTTAGGGGCCGCACACGCAGAGGGATCAGACATGGAATTTGCGCAAAGAATGCTTCTGGCACACGTCCTGTTCTTGTCCTGTCTGAAGACTGAAGCTGAAGACGTTCGTCTTTGTATGCAGCGGAAATTAGTTTTCCTCAACAGTTTCTTTCTGCCTCATTGGGCGGCTCATTTACGCCTATTAGCAGTTTTGACAGCTGCTTGCCAAGGTAAACGCAAACGCAAACGCAAAAAAAAAACTCAAAGGCTTGCGGGCTTAAGTCCTGCCCCTGACAGCTGCCCATTGGCGTTGGCATGTCCTGCGGTGCTGATTTCCCCCGCCGGCCCTCTGGCCAGTTTCCAGCAGATCCTGATCCAAATACCTTTAACAAATAGAACGGTCAATCTGAAAAGAAGGACACATGTTCAAACAAACAGAAAGCGAGTGGTGCCGCACACTCCACTCCCACTCCCACTCCCATCGCCCCACTCCCATCCATGTGTCCCCAATAGTTGGTATAAGAAATCAGCTTGTTTCCGTGACATCATATGAGGTAAATATTGAAAAACTGGCAAACACACGTGCACAGCAGGAAGACAAAAGGTCGTGGCCGAAGACCCAAAATTGTGCTCAAAGAAGAATGTCTGACCGGGAGAAGGCTTTAATGCCGCAAATTGTGAAATTTTGAGAGCAGTTTATCCCGTGTCAGACTTTACCCCATGATATTTCCGACCATACCTTGAAGTACCACCTTGTACTCATTGTACATTGACCAAAAAACCGAAACCGCCTTCTCTACCCTAAAACTGGAAATTGCAGACATGCCTTATCTTCTTTCCTAGCCAAAAATCTAACGAAAGAGTTACCAAATTCTCGAGGCACTATCAACTTTAAAGAATCAGCGGAACACTCGTGATTTAAGTGGCAGGTAGTATTGTCCTGCCGAATATCTAATAGAAAACTATAATTCCCGGTCACGTCTTTCATTTTTTGTTATGCTCAAAATTTTAATGTCCCCTCCCCCCGCCGAAAGATCCATTTGATCCCTTGACGCAAATTTGCTTACACAGGATTTTGAGCAGGCATCCATCCATGTTCTTTTCTGACTTTTGGTCATGTTTTTTTGCATCTTTTCGGCAACTTTTTACCTTTTTCTATAATTTCATTTAATTTTTTTGGCCGCCGCGTGGCGTTCTTGTAATTGACGGGGACTTTTCATTAGGCAACCAAGCAAGGATACGAAAGGATGCGCAGTGGAGAACAGAAAAAAATCTTGAGAGCTACCCTTAAAATAAAAAATTTCTTAAAAAAGCTGAGTGTGCCAGAGGTTTTTTTCTTCTATAATTTGTGGGTCCTTGGCTGCTACAAAAAAAGGAGGGAGGGAGGACGGACCCGGTGACTACGGCGGATGTTGGCGGCAGGCTCAATTTTTTATTCCACTCTGCTTGTTGCCAGCGGCTTCTTCGAAAGAAGCAGGGAATGGGAGGGAAATAAAATCGATGAAGTAATTTCTACTTAAGCAAGCAAGGGAAGGGATAAGGGAAGCTCCCAGCTCCCAGCTCGCAGAAGGGAGAAGATTTCTGCTCTTAAAGGCAGCTCCGAATTAGCCCAAAGCAAGAGTTGAGAGTAATAGTAATTTCAGTAATGGTGAAGACATGGCTAGCAGTTGACAGTCCTCATCCGATCCGATCCATTCGATCTGTGTCCCACTCATATGCACTAGAGTGCTCCGCTACCCCCAAAGCAATGCCACACAACACCTAATACACTCAGCACTCAACCCTAAAGTTTTTTTTTAGCTGGTTCTCTTAAATATAAAATTACACTATCAACATTAAGTTTAATACCCGCAAGTGGGGATGGGTGAACGAGTGGAAAATATAAAAAAAAGGAGAGGGTTTGGGTGTGGGAGTTGACGGCGCGGCGACGGCGACAAATTCAGAAGAGCAAGTTTCTGGCAACCGTTTTAAGTGCCAGGCCCACACAGAGAAAGTGGCTGGCAGGGTTGTCTTTCAGTGGTTGGGGGTATTCGGGTAAAAAAAATGTGCCACCCTGCAACGGAGGCAGGCGCAAGGAAAAATTCTATTGCTATTAAAAAATGTAAAAGCGAAAACAACGAAAATCGCGCGTGTAAAGCAAGAGTGGAGAATTTGAATAGCACCCACGCCGACGATGCCGCTAACCGCGCAGCCAGCGTTGACGTTGACGTTGACGTTGGCGTTGGCGTTGGCGTTCAAGTCGACGTCAGGGGATAATGTGGAAAATTGTGTTGGGGTGCTTGTGGGTGCACCTCCCCTTACGCGGTACGCCGTACGCCGTACGCCGTACATTCAGCTCATTTGCAAAGGGTGAATGAAATTAACAGAAATGAGAAGCAGGAAAAAAAAACGAAAGATATCGATGGAAGTTACCAAGCCGAACGCAGCTTTGAGGAATTAATCTCGGGGGGAGCAAAGGCCTGGGTACACAGAGTATGTTGGGTGCCCAGAGGGTATGTTGGAAGCTTTTGATTCCCCGAGTCGTGATTCTTCATCATCATTAACAGCCGACCGTGCATATATCTTCTATATACTCATGTGTGTATCTTCCCGTTCCGTTGGATATGTTCTCTGTTCGGTAAAAAGGGAATCTAAGTCGTCGACAACATACCCCGACACCAGGGTCTCGCTCTCACATGCCAGTTCAATTTCCTCATCAAACATGCTTTTAATTTTAAGAGCGCACGTCGAGGACATTGCCAAAGCCCTTTTCCACATCCCACATCCCACACCCCCATCCCCATCCCCATCGCTCCAGCCATGTTCTTTTCCTTTTGGGATACACGTAGAAAGGAAGCCCTTCGCCGTCTTTCTCATTTGCAGACTTGCTCCAAGCAAAGGGGTTGGAGTTCGTTACCACCGCTGCTGATCGATATTTTAATTTTCCATTTCTCTTTCTATTTTTCAATGCGTTTCCTTAGCTTTGGCTTTTCGCATGGCTTTTTCTTTTTATCTCATTTGCTGCTTTGATTTTCCCGCAGAGGATGTTGACGATAATGATGATGTAGCTTGCCTTGCCCTGCCTGTGTTCGGCTATATGTGTGGCATAGACATGTTGCCTTTTGTTCATTTGCATGGGTTTCATTAGGAGTCTTCTATATATGTATTTCCATCCATATCTGCATATCTTTCATTCTCTCAGCCCGTCTCAGCACCAGCACTCTTTCCCTGGGTGCTTTCTGTGTGGGGGAGTTGTTATTAAGTTTGCAATTTGCGCTTCCTATCTATGATTTTCTTTAATTTTTCCAGAAATATTTGCATCTCTATTGATGCGAGAGGTTACGGAATAGAGCTATAGGGATATATTGAAGGATTCTCTAGTTGTAGGCATAGAATCTGTGCCCACACTCAAAGGACAGCGAAAAGCTTTTAGAGCTGATCTACGGTAAACTACCAAAACAATTACGCCAATTATGACAGTTATAAAAATTTGAAAGCTGCTACATAAAAACACCAACACAGAAAATACACGGCCAAATAAAATGAAAATGTTTTTGTTTCTGCGAAAATCAGCGTTAAAACACCAGTCAGAGGCATGTATGAGAGGGCATGGGAGATTCTGAGGTATGCTGGCGTCCTTCACCCACCCACTGCTAACCATAGCGAATAAAAATGTCATAAAATTTGAAAAGCAGGCGACAGACAGACAGACAGACAAGCAGCGAGGGGTGGTGGGTGGTGGGGAGCAGTGAGCAGGGAGCGCGGACTGACAAGCGATATGGGAACATACATATGCCTAGCGAGCATCAAGCAAGAAAGTGCAATTCCCCCGGCCCATGCCCGGGCTTGGGGTACAGTATTACCCTCGGACAGACTCTGGTGCTTGTTCCAGTCGCTTCTACTAATGCAATTAGATGAGTGCCTTCGACGACGTTTCAGGGCACGCACACAAATTTTGTTAATGTGTTTCCTCGGTACAGGTAAGATGCATATGAATATTTTATAGTTCATAATACCAGACCAGGCCCGGCATTGCGATAAGCCAAGTTGGAGTTGAGGGGTGCTGCGACCCCACCGTCCACGAATATTATCTTTTAACGAATTAGATTTCAGTTTAAAATAATATCTGCGATATGGCCCAACTAATTTGTTGGAGGGCAAGACGCAGCATCTATTTTGGGTAAAGACCCAAGCCATCAGCCTCTTATTTGCTTTGGCTACACGCGCAAAGGCATAAATAAATCTCATTTGCGGAGACAGGAGTCGGGCGGGCAGGCCTGGGCTGGGCTGGCCTGGCTTGGCCTGGCCAGGGATGCCAAAGTTTGACCAATGGAAATTTGTTGATCTTTGGTACGTTGAAGTTTTTCTTACGCAGTCTGAAGATAAATGGCACTGAAATTAATTAAGTTGTTAATTTCCCATTAAGCACTATGGGCTGACCACGTAAGGCGCACAAACAACACAATGCAGCACATGTGGAGGTCACAGGATGGGGCTGGGGAGTGAGGGCTCCTGACAGCACTTGACAAAATTATGTGCCAGTGGCAACATTTAACCTTTCAGCGTTGTGGAAGAGGAACGAGAAAACACAAACAAGAGCCCGAGGCATCACCAGCGCCCCCCCCCCCCCCCCCCCCCCCCCCCCCCCCCTTTCCTCCTGAGCATTCACATATGTGAATATGTGGGCCGCAGGAGCAGCACGCGTCAACATTTAGTGCTGGTTCACGTTTACCCGCCGCCATACTCCTGTGGCCACATCACATGTGTGTTGTATTTGCATAAGAAATCTCGCACCAAAAGCATTACAAATCGTTGCCCTCACCGTCACCCTCGCCCACACCTACCCACCGCACATACGGTTCACCCCCAATGGTAAAGGATTCGCATGACCTCGCACCAGAACACACACATCCATTCATTCTTCAATCCCCCTCGATTTGCTTTCTTTCTGACTCGGCTCTCGTCGCTAATAGAGCGTAATAAATGTCATGTTTCGCCAGGATCCGATCTGGCCGAGATACTCTTTTTTATGCTTTGTATTTCGATTGCTGCTGGCACTGAAAAGGGTCATACACACACGCACGAGTATGTGGGAAAAGAACCCTTCGCCCGCCCCTTTTTCCTGTAGGAATGAGCTGTTTATTTGATGATACAGCGAGGCACTTCGCAATGATTTTAGATTGATGATTGATAAATGGAGTTAACCTGCCTATCAGGGAATCTAGGACAAAGATTGCCATCGCCAGATACATGAAAAATACTCATAATGAAATATGGCTAATTTTGTAGTATTGTGTTCGAGAATCTCAAAGCCAAACGCTACTTTTAGACATTTTTGGGGAAAGCATGCCCTTCCTCCTTCAACTCCAACGCCAAGAACTGCCCCCTCCCCCGACGTATTCTACAAATTGTAATTTATATCCAGCCAGAGTAAAATCGGAGATTCTTTTGAGCTGGGAGAGTGCTGGCAAGTGGTGTTGGGGAGAGCGAAAACCTTTTGTTCCTATCATTTCTCAATGCCCTCACTGCCCTTGTCGCTGTCGACTCTCCCCTTGTCCCCTTTGCACCACCCATCCAGTCACCTCCTTCATTATGGCCACGATATCATGCTCTGCTGTTGGTGCTACCGCTACTTTTGGCCTACGTGCTCTTTGCTTAATTTTAAACACCCCCTCATTTGCATAAATGAATTATTTTCAACCCCAAAGCGGCAACAACAAAAAAATTAAGATTGGAATACGGAGAAGGAGAAGGAGACGGAAGAAAATGAAAATGAGAAACAAAGTGAAAGGCGAGACGAGAAATTGCTGTGCATGCGCAAATTTTTCAAGTAGAAGAGACGCAGATGAATGGGACAGAATGGCACTTAAAAGTAAGCTTAATGGGCAACTGGCCACGTCAAGAGTTCAGGCCATAAAAAGCCCAAAGAAAAACAACAAATTTCGATAAATTCTTGTGTTCTCGGCCCTCGCCTGATAACCGTTAAACACAAACAATTAAAAATGACAGTTAGGAAGAAGCAAAGTACACAAAGGACGTAAAACTGCTTGAAGGCCAGGTGTGTGCGTCCCCCCACCCCGCCTTTGCTACTCCCCTTACGCTCTCTTCAGCTCTTGGCATGAAATGACACAATTTCAATTTCAGTTTTTATACCAAAAATACCAAAAAATGTCTCTCTAGAAAGGCAACACCGTAGTGCAACTGCGCTTCAACATCGTGCTATCCCTATCCCTATCCCTATCCCTTGATTGACCTGCTCTACTCCCCCCCAATCTGCACCCATACGGTTGTACGTAAGGTTGACAGTTTTTTCTTCCTTGTGTCCCTTTGCAGTCCTCTTTTTTTGCAGCATTTGTTTGTTTAGCAGCCAAATGTCAAGCGGGCGTTGGTTTTAGTTTTCCCATCCGCTTCATTGTGATCCCCTGATCCACAGTTGCAATTCCTTTCGGGCCCGCTCAAGAGTTACAGCCATTGTTCGGAGCAGGGTGCGTTGCACAAAATCCGTTAGCTATGTTTCTGTAATGCCCTAAATGAGCGTAAAATATTAGGCGAGATTGTGTTTAGGAGAATATTGGATGAGGTCCTTAATGGGTACCTGACTGTCCAGCCTGGCCTCCAATCAATCATTTTGTGTTTGTCTCCAGACAATTGGAAGGTACTTTTCTTCTGTATTTCGTTGTGAAGACTAGCAGGCAGATCCAATGAATTTCGAAAGGCTTTACATGCAAGAACATAGTATCTTTCCGAACTTGAGAAAACTATCTCCAATGCTACACGTATGTAAAACGAATTCTGTACAGGAATCCGGTTACTCAATACCTGCCAGGCCAGCTGTTTCTCCCTTTGATTATCTGCAAGTCGATCGATTATATACTCGTATCTTTCGATATAGATCCATCTTGTTTTGCATAATAACTGCGTATCAGCTTGAATAGTTTCGGCTGTCCTTCATTTGGCAGCAGTCGGGCGTGAGCATTAGAAATGTCGGCAGTCGATGGGAAAGGCAGGTGTTCTCCTCCTTCTTTTTTTGGCATGCAGCCGCTGCAATTTGAGACCCATTTCAATTTACAGTTGCATTGAAAAGGGACTGAGCACGCGGCAAGCGGAGGTGCAATTAGGACCAGGCATCATTTGAGTGGAAGTGATTAATGCCAGAGAAGTTTGAACGATGCCATCATCTTGTCCATCATCGTATTTCTCCGGGGTTCCGTCTCTCTTAACCAACCGAGCTCAGCGTGTAACTTTGCTTCATTTTCTTGGCTTCACTAAAAAAGTCCGTTTGAAAAACAAACTCCCATCAAAGAGGCTCACGAAACAACTCAAAAGCCAAGACAAGTGGGCAAAGCAGAATGCAAACTTGTAAGTCCTTTTTCGACAGCTGCTCTGGCTACCAGAGAGTATTTATATGGGTGGCGACCACGACCACGACCACGGCTCAACAAGAAAGTTCATTAAAATTATGCCCTTTTCTAATTTTTGAATTGCTCGATGGGTGGGGGGGAATAGCGGCGTGGGGGAGACCGCTCGATAGGCACTTGTTTTGCCTTCCTCGTTCTTTGCTTTTGACAATAATCACTGGACTGTTAATTTGTTTCGAGCACAATTTTTGGTTGCCTCTCTTTTTCCGTTCTTCCGCTTCTCCGTTTTTCTTTCCAGATGAAGAAACTTTGGCGCATGCAAATAAGTGAATCAAAGTTTTCGAAAACACAAACAACAACGTAAGAAAAACCGAACTTTTTAAAAATTCGAGAATTGGCTCTATCTGCAGAGCGGAGGGGTGGGGGTGAGGGTGTGGCACGCCCCAAGTACACCCTTATCAGTTGAAAAAGGGTTAGCTAGAACCTGAGTTCTCATTGGTTAACTGCTCTCTGTCCAGCCCTTGTCCGAGGGTTGAGAACAATGTGGAGCTTCAAAGGGTTAAACGCCTAAAACAAAGGACGTTCTGGCAATGTCGGTCATCGAATGAGCTCTCAAACCATCCCCTACTGCACTCACTTTCTCCTGATTTATCTCCGCCTAAAGTTCAGGCACAAGAAACAACCCTATCCAGAACGCAGTATACTTTTTCATAAAAATATGTTTTAAATCTATGAATTTCCAAGAGGAAAAGCCGTTCTTATGATTTTTAATAGATTTTAACTAAATGCCCGATAGAGTACACCTACCACACCCATTGACACCAATGGGGTGTTTCCTCGCAATTCGATTGCAAGACCCTGTGTCCTCACAGGATTGCCGCCACCCAAACACCGTATTTCACATTTTTTAATATTGAGCACCCCCATCACTTAATTTATAACAAATGTCGTTGCTGTATTGTACAGTTTTTGTATTGTTACTCTGTCTGGCAATGTAAAAAAAGTTTTGCGCTTTTCCAAGGGTTGGCTCGGGGCAAATAATTTATGGCTCCCGTGTGTGCCTGTGCCCGTGCCCGTGCCCCCTTCTGTCTTTTGGTTCAACCAAGCTCCAACTCCCTTTCATTTTGTCTCTGTCTCTGCCTCTGCCTCAGCCTCACTCCTGTTCTTTCCTTCTTGCTAATCTGACATGAGCTTAATGAAAAAATCAGTGGAATTTGCGTCCTTCTTCTCGCGTTCAGTCCTCATTTGCGCTTGTGTGCGCTTTGCAATAATTTAAATTACTTAGAGCTGGGGTTCTTCATCAGTTTGTTGGTTTGTTGGGGAACGGAACAAGAGAACCTGATGAAAGTTTTCATGTACATAAATTTCCTTATATGTATGTATATATATCCTTAGCGCTACAGCTACAAGAGCACAAGAGCTCCTCCAATACGCGGCACAGCAATTAAAATTTTCCATTTCATTCAACCGCAAACGCAAAAAGTTTTCACCATTCTGAGTTCTATACTTTGCTTTTCTTTCACTGATTTGTTTATTTGAAGTTTATCAAAACAAGAAGATGAATGGGATGAAAAGCAAGAAGAAAATGTGTTCCCTAACTGTGGTTAGCGGAAACTTCCACCCGCCCCATCCACGCTCCACCCTCCAGCCTCCACCCATCCACCTATCCGCCATCCAGCCAATGGGGCCGTTCATTTACACTGAATTAAGTTTATCATAAACATGGCAACGGGTCTTCGTCCCAGACTTCCCCGACTAAAAATAGGCTGTCGAAGAGGAAGAAAAATTAAAGCGCCTGTCACTTGCAATTATTTTGCCCACAGGCTAAAATCCGCTTCACTTGTTCACCCCAAATGGCAAAATTAACTGAACTGATCCGTTCCGTTTGCCGAGTTAGTTGCTTTATTAATAGTGTTATATTTTGACTGTCACGATTAATTAATAGAGCAGTCCTCATCCCAAGATTTCTGCCTTTGAGAGTGTACATTAAGTATTACGAGCTGCAAATACAGTGGTATTATCATATTACTATTTGAAAGAATAGGAGGCAAGCGGCACGCTTTTTATACAAAATTCGAATACAAAAAATTACCCCACACACTGACTGCAGCTGCAGTTTATGCAAATGAGCTAAATCGGGAACGAAAAAGGGATAACAAAGGTGTCCTACGGTGGCACGTGATTTAATGTCCCGTCAGGGTTGCAATCAGAGGTTCCGCCGGCTGAATAAACGAATCTTAAATATGAATCGATTCCGGGTTCATTCCGTAGGTATGAAAGGCAAAATCAGCAAGCATTTGTAATTCAAGAGATGTTACAAAGTGCATTTCCATGAAAGGAAACTTCTTCGGCTTTCCCTTGTATCCGTGTGTAGCCCTCACTCTCCATTTTAAATGTGGGTCAAGTTGTTCAACGTTATTATTCAATCAAAGACAGCTTGGGCTTTTGGTCTTTCTATAAAGACTATAAGTTTTGTGTTATTCTGTCGATGGACAGGTATATAGGTCCATAGGTAGATATGCAGTCCATTCGAAAACCTTAGAATTCGTACGATTTCCGAAAACAGCGGGTATCTTTCCGTCGAAACACCTGACTTGGTTTGGATAACTGTGTTTTGATTTCCTAACTCCAAGCTCTCCAGAGACGTTAGACACACTAAGCTCATAATTTGAATGACACAAACAGGACGTAAAAGTAGACCCATCCGATGACCCATCCATCCACACTTCACGCATAACCTTTCCACCTTTTTGCTCCCCTCAGGTTCTTTGTGATTTACATTTATGTTCGATGCTCATTCAAATCCTAACCCCAATAACTTTTCAAGTGTGTTGCTGACACGTTTCGCTCTTCTCTGTATTCGCATTCGCATTATTTATAAAACGAGAAATGGAAATTGGACTGATGTTCGGACACTTTTAAGTCCACGAAATGTCTACATTCGGTTCTCTATATGTTTCAGGACTTTTAATCATATGTATGTAAGAGTAAGTTGTATATTTTCAGCACAATTTTGTAATGAAATAAAACGAATGCTCTGAAGACCAAATAAGGGACATTTCCCTTTCAAGCATGTTTTGAATCAAAGGGAATTGAATTATTTTAAATATGAAGTAGGCTAAAATCAACTGGATATGCATTACTCAATACTCACACCAGAAAAATCAAGCATAAAAGTATACACAAATTGTTGTTAACAGAATGGGTACCTGCTTGGAGCGCTATTTCTGCCCCAACAAGCCGGTTTGCAGTACTGGGAGAAGGTCCACTTTCTACTTTCCTGGCGGCGGCTCCTATGCTGGCTACTGGCAATGCAACCAGCACCAGGGCTGGGGCGTGAAGAAGACGGCAAAGCGAACTGCCAAGTACTTTTCTGACAAAAAGAAGCCCGATGGTCAGCTCGTCTATGAGGGTCATTGGGTGATGAACAAGCGGCAAGGCATTGGATCGATGCTACGCAAGCGTGGCGCAGAGCTGCAGCTGATATATGCGGGGCTGTGGTTCGACGATATGAAGTGCGGCGAGGGCAAGCAGTTCTATCCCGATGGCTGTGTCTACTTTGGAGAATGGCTTAGGAATCGACGACATGGCCTTGGCATTCAATGGTACGCAGATGGGGGCATCTATGTGGGTGAATGGGAGACTGGTTTCCGACATGGCTTGGGCGTCTTATTTTATGGTCTGTATGGCTTACAAGCTTAATACGATTTCTTGCTTTAAAACTATCCCGAATTTCAGCTAATGGCAATCGTTACGAAGGTCACTTTGCGCGCGGATACAAAAATGGCGAGGGTGTATTCTATCATATGCACACTGGTCAAATCCAGAAGGGAATGTGGGAAAATGATAATGCAAAGACATCCCTGATGCAGGATGAAGTCCTCATTCGACGCAATGACAAAGTCACTCCCTATCCGATAACACAGAATTATCTGAAATACCCCAACGAAATAATGCGCGAACTCTTCCAGAGATACAAGCCGTTCGGCGATAAGCCCCACCGTCGATTCAACGACAAGGTCAGTCTGGAATTCATTCACCACCGCCGACAGTATGCTTCCTTCGAGGAACGTATCGCCTCGCCGACTATTGTGGATCTCTATCCGGACTCTGGGTTTGTTTGCACTTGCGACTGCGCTCAGATAGCTAGAGGGGACACAAAAGTCAGCCAGACTTAAAATTGTTCTAACTGATATATGAACAACAGCTTAATACTCAAAAGCAAACAAGTGGGAACCACATTTGGTCATATATATTTATTACAATGTTATATTTTTCTTGTCAAAATTCTCGAAGCTCAAGAAGGTTTAAGGGCTGGTAAAAATATAAGAGGAGCCTAATACAAATTGTTTATTAATTATTAACGTTCCATTTAGTTGTCATATAAATCTGCTTTCATTGTTCAATGTAAAGAATCGCAACCTTAGAACTTTAAGCCGACAGTGGGGGCTTTTCCACTAATGGCCGCCGAAATACCTGCGCTTCGCCACTGCCCCATACCTCGGACAACGAAATGGGCCTGCCACGCCCGAAACAATCCACCCACCCAACCAACCAGCCAACCAACCCCAACAGACACCCAGGCACCCAGGCACCCAGGCACCCACGTTTTCTACTTAATGATAAAAGAAAGGACATTAGCGAGCCTCGACGCATCTCCACGTTTCAAGCGTCTTTCAAGTGAAAAGCAAAGAATTAAAAAAAATTAACAAAAAAAAAAGTCAGTAAAGAAAAGCGATGGTAAAAAGAAAGCAGACAAAAATGGGGACGCGCACAATGAAAGAAGAGCAAAAGATTTCCTCCCACCCCAACGCCCTTTCCACTGGCTAGCTCTCCATTTATCAAGTTGCTTTTATTTTGTTGCGCGGGCGTAGTTAAAAATTAATAAATGAAATTAATGCCGGCGACACTTCGCAAGGCATTGGCCAGCCAGCGCGGAAGCGAAGCTGAAGATGTTGCCAAGGCTTTCTTTGACTTGCCTCTGTTTACATCAAAAACATTTTCGTTTGAAATATTAAGCGCCTAAAAAGTCGATAATGCTTTTTTCTTGGCTGTGACAGCTGCGTCGCATGAATTTAATTAGGGCCACCCCAAATTTCCCTACAGGGGCAACACTTTTTCTTGGCCACGAGTCCAAGTCCAAGTCCAACGCAATTAACCGCCCATCCCCGCCAAGACGAAAGTAAAAACTTTTACGAAAAAAAATCTCTGTAAATTCATCTTTGTCGTTGCCGGTGATTAATCACAAGCAGGAGCCGCAGAAAGAGCCGCGGAATACTGAAAGGGAACTACGTGCCCTGACCCATTGAACAGGTGTAATGTTGGAGAAGTGTGTGTGTGTGTGCTCCTTTAAACTGTCCCCCCGGCGCCGTTAGGCGGTGACTACACATTTTCAAAACTTTTAGCTTAATATGCAAAAACAGGGCAAGCTTCGTGGCGGATTAAAAAGTTTTCCCAGCTTCTCCAAAAGCCTCCACCAGCAAATGGAGTAGGGCATTAAGCGCTCTAAGGCAAATTAGCGTGTGGCAAGGCTGAGCTGACTGTACCTCCGAAGACTGGTACACGCAAGAGTATTGGTTTAATTTGTGTGGAATATTCACGATTGAAAATCGGAAATAAAAAATAGGATTACTCCGATTTCCAACATACAATATTTTATAATTTAATGCATTAAATACAATACTACAAGACTAACTAAAATTTGATAATCAAAGTTCGTATTATTCGATCCATATCAAATATAATAGATCGAAAGAACACAACTTTTGTGTACCCTTTCAGAGCTATTACTAATTTGAGAAGATGTTTGCCACGTCGGGAAGGAAGAGCCTCCGACCCTATGAAGTATCACTAATCACTAGAGCGGCTAAAAAGAATCCAAATCGGAGCACAATATCATATAGCATAGCATATGTACTATATTATTTCCATAAATCTTGAGAGACTTAGTTTTCAAGTGTATTTCAATATCAAGGATGATCTAAAATACTACCAGCAGGGTTTTTCGATGCAAATGGCGGCTCAAATATGGATGGACCGAGTCCCGCTGAGGGTGAGGGAAAAGAAATCGGATTAATAATAGTCCTTCCAGGCGGGAACATTTCATCAAAGGTAGCGGTATCCAGGATTTCGTTGGCCACATCCAAAAACTTTTTAGATAGACCACGCTCCAGACCAGGAATAATTTCATTCAGATATAATTCCTGATTGCTATTGATGAGGGTGTTTCCCACTTCTCCCAAAATACGATCGCCGTTGAAGAGGTTTTCTAAGTTCAACTTAAAGTCCTTAAATTGTATGCGCATGGTCATCTTGGTGAACTTTACGTACTCTTGCCCGTCTCGCAGATAGCGAGTGCCACGCATCTTGACAAAAGCCTTAGCGTTTTCTATTTGATGGGTATCGTTTATATTGTAACAGGGGGTCTTTCCGTTTACTGAATGTTCGAACTCACCGGCGTATCCATGCATGTTTCCTCTTCCCTTAATATCCAAAAGCAGCAGATTAAGGTGCATAGAATACTTGCCCTTAAAGTCTATGCGCGGCAGAGTTATCCAAAGATCGTAGGATATCTGTGCTGGTTTGGCACTTCAGTAAAGAGATAAATAGATTAATTGATGGATTCTTGATTAGCCATTAGCTCTACCTACATAAGACGATCAATAATAAAGTTGCTGCCTCCACTAGCCTCGAGGTGTGTAAACACAGCCTGGAACTGACTACTTTGGCCGAGTTCTATGTTATCCAAAGACAGAGGCTCCAATGGTGGCGTTTTATATCCGTCTCCCAGATCCCCATGCATAAGTCGCGGCTTTATCTGGTACACTGCATTAATGATGCAGCGTTCTAGCTGAGGATCATCTCGGGCACATGGTTTTATAGAGGAAGCTGTGGACGATTTGATACAAAAATTATTATGTGTTTTCGATTTTCGATATTTTAATTAATGGAATAGTTTTAAAGTAATTTTTTTGTTTTTTGCTATAAATCAACCTTGTGGGTGTCAACAAACGGTAATTATATGCAAGTCAGGTGCTATCGACGCATTGCCCGACCAAACTGTTACGTGCGGCACAACAAAGACTTTTTCAAGGACATTGAATAAAATTTGTGACGTTAGTCGCTTCAATCGGAGAAGTACCCCAATCAAATCACACTTTCCCGCCCAATCCGCACAGCTTGACACTTACGTAACTTGGCGCCAGCCCAAGGACACATGGCCAACGACATCAGCAGCAACAGCAAACTGTTGCAAGACCAATCGGAGATCATCTTGGGACGAGCTGCTATAAAGCACTGCGAGTAGATCTGGTAATTGAAAGAACCGTTGTCGTTGCGCTCGACCGATCGACTAACTATTCGTCAAGTCTCACACTGTGCTTTTCATTGAATTAAGCGAGGTAAACTAAAGTCGCTCTGGCCCTGCGACAGTCTCGGCGCTTTTAAGGGGCGGCCGGCGGAAAGAAGCCAGAGCCGCGCGACAAGGCGTAGATATATTTGTATCTATTGGAAATTAAGCTCACATGCCACCAGCACAGGGGCTCAGGGGCACGTGAGTTGTCGCCTCGCATGTAAAGTTGAATTTATGTAGTTTTAAGTGAATTAAAACAAAAAACTCAAGTTGCTGCTGTAATGCTTAATAATAAATTCAGGCAAATCAGCTGCGGAAATTTGAATAATAAATTTGACTACCCTCCTCTGGGGGCGAAACACTTGACGCTCAACTTGTTAAATATGCGCAAATATAGCACAGAACTAGATTGAGAATCGCATCTACATCAATCACAAAAAATACAAAATGTTTATATTTTTCGATGCAAATGCTCAGTTCGCTAACGAAGCAAACAAGAGCAAGACAAAAGGTGCTGATGACGATGAGAGGAATCCTAAGGCTACATCCTACTACACTCTTTACACCCAGTAAAAAACGATGAATACAAGAAAAAACTAAAACAGAGAGGTTGAACTTTATTTTGTTTCGCACTTTGCTACAAACTAATAATACTAATAAATTAATGATTATATTGAAAGCAATAAAATCTTAAACACATATGTATGTATCAGAATTTAAGTTCAATGTATTTTTATTGGGAAGCCCATCAAATGGGTTGAAAAACAAAATTAATTTCATTCGGAAATTCCAGCACAGGGAACCAGTGCTCGTCAGAGCTGCTGGCACTATGAAAGTATGTATGTTAGCATATGTATTTGAGTTCTTAAACTGCAATGTAAGAAATGAATGTAAACAGAATATACATATATTTGAAACTAAGAGCTTCGTTTAGTCGATAATCCGAGGGAAAGCCTACAGTAATTGAGCACCCTCTCAGCTCAAATCAAAAGTTACCTGGTCATAAAACCTGCCACGCATTTCGATGATGGACCCATGGAAAAAAAAGAAAACAGTTGGCAGACCATCAGAAAAAGCTGGCCCGCCTACCATCCCCTATCATACAACTTTTCTTTTATTTATGCCGTTTTCAAGAAAATAGAAACACATCAAATTTGTAACAAATTACATTTGATGCGTGTAATAAAAATCTCGCACAGCTGGCAAACGAAAATATTCTCTCTTGTACAGAAACAGGCGTTCACACCGCATTTTGGCCTAATTAAGTTTTCAAGTGCAATAAAATGATGGCTGGACCCTGCTATGATGTTGAGGGTGGGGTGAGTGGGCGGCAAAGTCTCTATTGCGTGCGGGCATCAAATTTGCGCACAAGTACATAAAACACAAGTTAAAAACTTAAATGGATTTACCTCAAAATGACGAAAAACAGTGATGAAGAAGATGATGGTCACAGTACACGCGTTGAGAGTATCCTCTCATGTCATGATTCAGTCAGAAATCGCATTTATTTCTTTCCAGAACGTAACAAACCGAGCCTACGCGGCTTTACCCCCGTATCGCGTTCCTGTGATTTACGCATGTCTTTTGTGCGCTGCTCGGTCGGACCTCTTTCCTCAGCTGACTCCTCCTCATTCGAAAGACGAGTGGACTTTTTCGTTTGGCGCTTTTTAGTTCTGTTACGCAGCTTCGTTGTCTGAATGGTTTCAAGTTGCTCTTCATTGCTTTCCTGCTCATCATCGCTTTGTGGTTTGGCACTCTGTACTATTTTAGCTTTTTGACCCCGTCTACGCTTTGGTTGCGACTCCTCCGTATCACTGATAGGAGCTCGTCTCTGTCGTTGTCTCTTATTAGGGGCTTGTATTATTTCCGTCTCTGCCTCTTCTTCCTCATCATTGCTTGGATCATTAGAGTGATCAATGTCCTCCATATCCTCTGTAGTGCAGTCATCTTCAGCGACCTCATGGGTGTCCGTTAAACTACGTTCTATTGCCGCTTTGAGATCAGTTGATTTGATATCAAAGTCCCGCATGGTTCCAAGATGCAGATAATCTGTTAGTCTATTAAAGGTTTTGGTCTTCTTAGACAATAGAATTATGTGCTTGTTGAAGTCCTCAATAACCATTATTACTTTGGGAATAAGGCGAGTCTCTCTCAGAACTTTTGCGCGCTGTGCTTGTACGTTGCGTGTCTTGAGATGCTGATTGTCCTCATCGAGAGTATTAGCTTCTATGTAAGTAATAAGTTCATAGACATTGGCCGGCAGTTGCTTTCCTACTTCCCGTAGTAGCAGTTCGAATCTGTAAGGAGTGAATATAATACTAGTACTGTGAAAAATGTTTCCGTACTGGACTTACTTAGTGCTTCGCATGTTAGCGTTGCTGGTGTCTGATGTGCAGCAGGACAAATAGTGCCTTGTCAGGTTCTTCAGGCATATATAGTGCTGTATCAACAATTTCATTAGTCCATCCATAGACGATCCCAGAGGAATGCAGACATTGGTTAGAGCCAGTAGCGTGCGCGTAATATGAATTATTTGAGTGCAAATAGAACGCTCCATGACATCTAGATTTCCCCGCCAATAACTTTGATCTGATTCCGGCACTAGTTGACATTTGTAGCTTAAATTGTTGGCCTTTACGACGAAATATTCTACATTTAGGAGCTGCTTCTGGACGGCAACATAGAGATGTTGCAAGCAGCTCTCAGCGGTGATTGTGCTTATCGACTTTAGACCTGGATCTGGGAGATCTATTGATATATTATCATTAAGAGCGCCAAGCACATGCCCCAATTGTCTGGCAATGCTTTCAAAAAAGGGACCCGAGTGCGTTTTCTGACGCTGTATAAATAGAAGGTTATGCACTAAGCCCATTTCGGGATTAACCAACTCGTGAGTACGACAAAAATTGAGGAGCCAAGTATAGGACTCAGTTGCCGCACGCTCTCCATAATCTATATGGTCGAACAGAATTTCCAATGACTCCAGAAGATATACCGGCAATTTCGCGATAAAGGTATCTTTGTTAAGTGAGTCATCACTGGCATACTCTTTCATAAACTCGTCTAACACATCCTGGACAACGTACGTCACTGCTTTGCTTCTGTTCAGGGATGCCATATCTACGATTAATAAAACGTTATTAGTTTATGAGAGTTCTGCTTCAAAAATAGTTTTTCATTCGTCTTACCAAATCCCTTGACATATTCTTTGAACTTCTTGCTATAGGTTTCGTGGGCTGTTCGTAGGCACTCAACAAAACATTGAGCCGCCAGAGAGGATGTCTGCATGTCAAAGTCTCGCCACAGCTCAGGCAACCGTCGAATGCAGCGCTCGTAAATAATCTTGGTGATGTCTGTTAACTGCTTAAAGGTACGTTTGCTGTAAGCTAGTTGCTTGTAATCAGGTTCAAGCCGAATGTTTTTCACTTTTTCGGCGGTAATCTGCACAACATAACGAACCAGGGACTCGTTGGACCGCAACTGAATGGTTTTCTCAGACGCGGCAAATGGAACGACGTCACTGAAAAGTAATTTTCAAAACATGTACATTGGAATCGGCGCAGTCGAAATGGCACTCACTCGAGGAGTAGATGAAGAAGCTTATCCAATATAGACAAGTCCCATATATTCTCAGGTTGTGTGCACATGCTCTTCATTGGGATTCCATTTACAGTAAGATTGAAAATGGAAGTTGTGGTATCATTGCTGACAGTTTTCTTTGATTGTTTCTGTAGCTTCTTGGAGGAGCCAGCCAAAGTCTTAAGATCGTCTAATAACTTGCAATGCTGCTTAAATAGGGGCAGAACTTGACATATGGCATCGTTGCTTGGCTTGGAGCTGAGCAATAAGTGGGAAACGATTCCTTCAATAAGATTGAGTTGTTGCAGAACTAGAGCGCATTTCAGGTGGGTGGCTGGAGGGGACTGGGAAAATATGTATGAATGAATTAGTTGATTTCATGAGTTATGAGACAACGCCAAACTTACAACGTCGTCTATTGGCAATCTGTTGGCCACCATTCGTTGCACGCATAAGGCCAGGAGACGACTTATCTCACGTGTGTCATAGCCGGAAGGAGCACGCTCAAAGGTAACCAAGCAGTTAGCCACGAATTGAACCAACTTTCCCAGGTTATCTTTAAGCTGAATTTCCATATGTTGTTGATCGCTGGCAGTGACCAGCTGATCGTACCGTATACGAAATACTGTGTCTAAATCGTCGGCAGCCTCCTCTGCAGAGGGAGTGTCAAAAAAGCTTCGAAAATGCCAATCAATCACTTGCAAGACGTGAGGCACAAGCTTTGCATTTAGCTCCACGGCCCGTTGCAGATCTGTGAGAGGTACATTCCAAAATAATCAGAAGAATATCGGCTGTATGCACTTCGGTTACTTACTTTCATAAAGCGTACATCGTATGTCAAACTGCTGCTGCAAACAATTTCGCAGCATTCCTATAATTTCCAGAGTAAGCATGTCGAAATTGCGCTGCGGATTGCTTCGACTTCCTAGGCTATTTTGTGTCATCATTGAGTACCCGGAAATGCTCTGCTGAGTACAGAAACTGGTTGCACTGGAGGTCTGACGCAGTGCGTTACTGTTGTTAAGCTGTTTAAGGATCATGCAAAATCCGTAAATGGCCATCCGACGTTTTTGCATGCCGCTAGATATTATTAATGGCATAATAATGAATTATTAGAAATGACAAAGGCTATAAAATATATAACGATTTTTGATTGATTGGGTCTGGTACCCACCTAGAACCCATTGCTTTGCACAGCACATCAATCAGGGCATCCCGAACTCGATTCGAAATCTTCAGCAGGGGCAAAAGAAAGTTCATCATGCGCATGGCTTGTTCTCCAGGCAGCTTTAACAAAATGAATAATTTGTTAATAGAAGAATACAAATATACATGTATTTGAATGACTTGCCCATAGCATATGCTCCATAACTGTTTGGATGGTTTTAGTGCATTCTGAGACGGTGTACGTGTCAGCTACACTTAATAGTGTTAAACATTCTAGAAAAAATACATAGTTATTTAAGAATTATTATGGGGAATCCAATACCAACCCGAAAACTGGTTTTGATCTTGATGTACAATCATCCACTCAGAGAGGAGTCTAATGATGCCTT
The DNA here is from genome assembly GCF_003286085.1 of Drosophila persimilis. NCBI lineage: Eukaryota > Metazoa > Arthropoda > Insecta > Diptera > Drosophilidae > Drosophila > Drosophila persimilis. Next base: position 14,200,854 of record NW_020825289.1, read on the forward strand.
GCCCAAAGATGAAACGTTTGCGAATGAACTTTGTTAAAAAAGTAATTGCTAGAGTATGCATTTTGGGCGAGTGCGATTTAAGCAGAAAAAATACTAGGTGGACTAGTCCTGGTGTTATCACATCTTTTCCATCTTTGTTCTGATCTATGAGCACCGTTAAGACCTGCTGCAAGTCGACTTGTTTGCGCTGTAACGAATCACGATACCAAACGGAATAGTCTGCCAATGTTATCTCTTCTTCATTATTCTTTATAACATTTCGCAAGAATGGCAGCAAAATGGATCGAGAAATGCGCGCAGATTCTGGATCACGATTCACACTTGTCATGGAAATAATGGCGCTGAGCATGAATGGCGTGAGAATGACATCGGGCAAATGCGAGAAGTTCTGCAAAAACAAACTAACATTAGAATTCATTCAATTTAGCTGGGCCCATATTCACCCTCAACATTATAGCCAGATGTTTCTCAGTTAGCTTATACATAGTACAGTAATTCAAATGATGGAGTATAGTCTCTTCGGCCTCCCGCAGCTCTTTGTCCGAAAATGGATCTGATGGTACAAATTAACAAATTATAGAAAGACACACAGTAAATTATTGAAATAATTAGCCGAACCTATGCTGTCGAAATCTGTAGAATTGCTGCTCATGTCTGAGAACAATCGCTTATAGTAATTGCGTTGAAAATACTTCTCCAATGCCAGCAGCGGTACAATCAGTTGTGAGGCATTTTGGCACATCGAAAAGAGCTGGAAGCACAGAGCTGGTAGCTCCATTGGCGATAGCTCCTGCAGAGCCCCGGAGAACTTGTTTAATACGGTCAAAATTTCTCCGTTGCTGAGATTTATGGCCCTAAACAAACGGAAATTTTAGTAGAATTTTTTAGCATTCTATGGGCGCAACTTACTTGAACATGTCAGCAATGGGGGTCAGGATTGAAGACGGCCAACGCATGGTACATATACTTTTCACTGTGTTGTTTCTATACTCGGTTCCATCGGTTCCCACCCCATTTAGTATAAAACGTGGAGTTGCCGAAAGCAGAGCCAGTGAATCTGGCAACAAATCCTTCCAACCAACGCACTTGGCGTCTCCCTGTCGCATGCCATCCACACAGTGCTCAATAATCCAAGCCAGTTCATCAGCAGAGAAGGTGGGCAAGTCCTGGGCCAATCGTGTGATCAAATCGAAGGATTGTTTGTAGTTCAGCTCTACACTACGCAGTCCATCCATAAAACATTGGACGAGTGCGAACCGTTTCTTCTTGGACTCCTCGCTCTCAGTGTCACAGGCCAGCAGAAAGTAGTTCCAGAAATTGATACCTTCACTTCGGGATATCGTGGCATTCAGAGTGTCTGTTAACTGATGAAACAATATTAGTTGATGGGGAGCATGCCAGACGCGGTGCTAGGCAGCACGTCTATGGTAAGGACGACTTGTTGATGCCTTGCACACACAATTTGAGACCTACCTGTTTTACTGAAGTACTTTTAATAAGCAACTCCAGTTCATCTCTCTGCCCTCTTTCGCCGTACTTTCGCACCTGCTGCTCTAGTGAATCCCGCGACATTTTTTCGCAATTTTTTAACAAATTTAACAAATTTATAAATTGAAAAATGAAAATCCGCGCCGGCTGGCTTGCTCAGAAATATACCGAAATACACTTCACAGTTTCAAAACATACCAATAATATACCAAACTCCATCATACTCCTCGTTTTCTATATTCGGTTCAATATTACTAGCTAGATGGGACCCCCATCCCTGAAAAAATAATTGTATCCGATTGATGAATCTACTCTCAGCAAGATTGTTTAATTCTAAGGACACCTTTTATTGTATTGCTTACAAAATTAAATTTTCTGCATTGCTGCAGTGGACAAGAGGGTGAATCCATAGCGCGACTTGAAAAATACTATAAAAAATATGCAAATTTGCAAGGTGTGTGAGCTAGACATGGTGTTTAAAAAAAAAATAAAGAATAAAATATATTTAAAAATAGTAATATCGTGACATATGTGTATAGAGGTTCATATTTATGTTAATGCGCTTAAATTATATCTTTCCCCTATTCATTTGCTCATCAATAATTGTAGTCGTGACCCTCTGATCCGGAAATTGTTTAACGAAAGACCTAGAAACGATATTGGAATTAAAAAACAGTACACTACAAATTTTGACAAGAAAATTCAATTCAAAAGGTTCCCGCACAAACTGCGTTTCCATTTTCCAAAGGAAACAAATTGTTTATTTTATCGTTTGGCCAATCGCCGTTTCACATCTCTCAAAAATGCCCATGGTTCCCCATTATGCGCCTAGTTTACATTAATTATAATGTAGTGAAAGTGAACAGATCTTGCTTTCCTGGTCTTGGGGGACACTTTCAATATTTTCTTTAGAAAACCATAATAAAAATAGTGGAACTAGCTAGTCGGTTGTTTCCATTTTTAGAACAAATTTCTCCATTATAGCATTAAGCCGCTTGCGCTCCTTAAGCTGCTGCTGCATTAGGTCTGAGATCTGTGTGCCTAGAGCCAAAAGCGCGTCCGTATTGGCTTCTGTGCGCTGGGCGTTCAAGCGAGTCTGTCTATTCATGTCTCGAAGCTCCTTTGCAATGTCCATTAGCATCGGCACCGTGCTCTCGCGTTCAATTTCTAATGCATTTGCATCGTTTACCAGCTTGCGCTTTTTGGCAGATGGAGTTTGCGAAGTGCTAGTGCGCTCCAATTTCACACTCATACGTCTGTCATTGACCCGGCTGTAGCAGTCATCTTCTTCCTCATCATCTTTACATAAAAAAAAATAGTACATAAATTTGTTGCGCCTTGATATTTTTGTCTTACCGTCATCTGTGGCTGTGACCTCGTCGTTGTCGGTCTTAATGTCCTGCAGTTGCAAACTGTTGGAAATCTCTGGACGTGCCTTTGGACGAGATTCGACTACTCTGTCGGACATATCATACAAGTCACAGATCACGGCCACTGCATCCTCTAGAGCAGTGAGTGTATCCTGATACAGCGAGCCTTTGCCGCTGGCATTTGAATCTTCCAGCCTGTTATTGGTAATCTTTTTACGAATGCAGCTTTTCCAGTCTTTCCATACCTATCACGAGCCAAGTGAGATGACGGAACATAGCGCAATTGCTCGGCACTTACTCTTTTCCACTCACAAACTTCTTTGACTGGCGGACCCACGCTATTTAACTCCTTTGAAAGCCGCTTCCAGGCGGCCTCAGCTGCCAGCTTATCACCCTTAAGGTAGTTTTTGGCTATCATTGGGTGTCTCTCCATAAATGCGATGAATATGGCATCTTGCTGCGCAGTTCTGTGTTTGCCCCTGTATACAATGAGGTCGTAAGTACAAATTTTTACAAACATTTTCAACATTATTTACATTTCCCGTGGTTTTTTGTTTGACGGCTTGGTCGGTTTGGCCGCTGGATTCGTTGTCACAACTCTGTGTTTTTGTATCTATTAGCAGGAATTGGACCAACTTTTACGCCCACTATCTCCACCACTCCAAGCAGCACAGCCTGCAGCGCACGGGGAGGGGACAATCCGGCGTTCACTTCAGCAGTAGCAGGGACTTTAATCCATCCAGATTTAGATAAATCGAGCTATCACTAGATACTATAGTATCTATTAATTTATTTATTTACCAAATATTTATTTACCTTCTTCTTCTTTAATCAGTGTGACCGTGAACTAATCGATTACATATACGGTCCGACACTCAGAAATATACCAAGATATACCGTAAATATACTGACGAATTCAAGTTCTATTATTCATATTCCTCGATTTTGATATTCCGTCGAATATTACTAGCTAGATATAACATTTAGCCATGCCCACCTAATTTTCACCGATTAATGAATCAATTTTCTACACAATTGTTTAGCTTTTAGTCCTTGCTTTTATTGTATTTTGACTAAAACAATGTTTAAACAAAATAGTTCAACAAAAAATCAGTCGCAATGTTGCTGGTATTGGATGACACGATGCGTGTATGGTCCATTGTATACCCTATTTCGTTAATTTTATATGACGATATAACGTAATTTACAAAGACCTTTAATCAAATTGATATTCTTTAGACATATTCAAGTACATTATAAGTATCTTGTATATATTTATGTCGATCCTGATACCTACTGAGCCTTGGAAGACAAACGTATTCACAATTCTATAACATCCATTACCCCCAGGGTATGTGTGCATGGAATTAGCAACATGTTTGTGTATGGAATGAGACACATTGTTGCAAAAGCTAAACTGCGGCGAATCGGGTATTGCCTATATTTCAAGCTATATAGATTTGCCGACTTAGCTTTATCCCATAGATAAATGTATTTTCTACAAGATTGCTTCTTTTAATTACCTTAATGTATTTTATTTTGACCAAAAAACGTTTTTCAAGTAAATGTTGCCGCAACTTTTGTGTATGGAATGCGCAGCATTTGTGTATGGAATGAGACTCATTGTTGCTAAAGCGAATTGCGGCGAACTGCGGCGAACTGCGGCGAATTCAAATTCGATTTAAAAAAACGACCAATTCCTCATATTCTTTGTTCCGTTGAATAATACTGTCTATGTGGAACATTTAGCCATGCCCACTAAATTTTATACGATTGATGAATCAATTCTATACATGATTGGCCTATTCGAAATACTTGCATTTATTGGATTTCTATATAACATTGAAAATTAAACTCTTATTAAATGTCAGCGATGTTTTTTGAACTACAGGTGGAGAACTATCGATTGCACTGTCGATGTTTTCCGAAAACCTATCATATACTATCGATAGTGCCCACTATCGATAGCAGTGTGACCGCGGACTTATCGTTAAAATATATCGTCCCACAGAAATATTTCAAAATATACGGTCTCATTTGAAAAATATACCGAGTGGTACGCGCCAAATCGAACTTTTTTGAATGTGAGCGACAAGGATTTAAATGTTGTCAACCGGGCCTTTATCTATAACCACATAATTTTATACGATTAATGAATAAATTTTCTACTTAACTGGCCAGTTTTTAGTCCTTGCTTTTATTGTATTTTGACTAAACAAGGTTTAAGCAAAATAGTTCAACAAAAAAACAGTTTCAATGTCGCTGGAATTTGAAGACATAACGCTTGTATAGGCCTTTGTACACCCTTTTTCCTCAATTCTATAACATCCATTTCCCCCAGGGTATGTTAGCAACATGTTTGTGTATAATGAGACTCATTGTTGCTAAAGCGAACTGCGGCGAATTAAAATTTGATTCAAAAAACGACCAATTCCTCATATTCTTTGTTCTTTTGAATAATACTATCTATATAGAACATTTAGCCATGCCCACTCAATTTTATACGATTGATGAATCAATTCTATACATTATTGGCCTATTCGAAATACTTGCATTAATTGGATTTCTATATAACATTGAAAATAAAATTAATAATTGACAAAAATACCATTTAGCACTAAAAAACAGCACATGGGAGCGCGGCGAAAACCAGTTTCTACAGTATGACCCTCAGAATAGCCCCGAAATATACAAAAGTGCGCGCCAAATCTAACTTTTTTGAATGCGAGCGACAAGGATTTAAATGTTGTCAACCGGGCCATTACCGATTCAACAAATACGACGATTCCCTCAATTTTGATCTTCCGTCGAATATTCCCAGCTATATAGAATATTTATCTATGCCCACATAATTTTATCCGATTAGTGAATCAATTTTCTAATTTTCTTTTAGCGAAGTAGGTCAACAAATGAAACGTAATAAAACGTAAGATGAATTTATTCCGATGAATAATGCTGTCTAACTAAAACCTTTAGCTCTGCCCATATAATTTTATCCCATTGATGAATAAATATTCTACAAGATTGGATGGTTTTTAATCCTTGATTTTATTGTATTTATTGCAAAAAAAAGGTTTAAACGAAAAAGTTCAACAAAGAGTCTCTGTATTACGTGTGAGCCGTAGTATAGGCCTTTGTGCACCCTATTTTGTTAATTTTATATGCAAGTATAAATATTGATAAGAAGATAAAACTTTACTAATAAAGACCTTTTCTCAAATTGACATTTCATAGACATATTCATGTATATGAGGAGTGTTTTGTATATATACCTCGATCCTGATACCTGATACCTTCTACCTACAAGAAGACAATAAGCTTTAAAAATTCGTTGAAATATTGAAAATAATATTAAATAATATTGAATAATATTAAAATTATTGCAAATAAATTGTTTTTGCCTGGGATGACAAACATATTCACCATTCTATAACGTCCATTACCCCCAGGGTATGTGTGTATGGAATGGGACTCATTGTTGTGAACCGGTTATGACGACTAATTCTTGGTTATTCTTTCTTCCGTCGAATATTCCCAGCTATATAGATCTCTCAATTTTGCCCAGATAATTTTATACGATTGCTGAAACTTTTACTTTTAAGTACTTGCATGTTTTTTGTTTTGACAAAAACACGGTTTCAACAATAGTCGCAGGTTGTGACGTCAATGTTGCTGGTATTTGCAGACTCATTTGTTGTCAACCAGGGTATGGGCGTTTGTATACCCTATTTCGTGAATATTATATAAATATGATATTTTACAACCTGCTTTCAAACGTTATTAGTAAAGACCTTGTCTTAGATTGCATTTTTTTGGTCTATTCATGCATTTGATTATGTGTTTGTATAAAAATCCTGGTCCCAGTACCAGTTCTTGGTCTCAGTAAACAGACGATGAGCTGCAAAATATCGTTTAAAACAGAGACTATCTAGTTTCTGCATTAGTTATAGCCTAAAATGACTAACATTTCTGCAATTCTATATCATCCATTCCCCCAGGGTATGCACAATGTTGCATGAGTCTGGCCCATACAATTTGCCAGCAACATAAGACGTGAGAAAACGTTAGTGAGTATGGAATGTAGGGACATTGTGGCGAGGAAAAATCCCATCAGAGGAAATCCCAAAAAAGTCCCACCAAACTTAAGCGCCAAATAGAAATTGTTTGAAAGTGAATGGCGATTTGTGAGCGAAAATTAAAAAAAACTGCGTTTGTAATTTTCTATACCCATTCTTCTTAAATGTACCTTTGAAAAATTAGATTGATGAAAGTAAAAAGTCTCCGCTGCTGCTGCCCCTGTCTCTTCCACCATCAACAACGGTACCGATCTAGACGATCCTGCCTATGGGTACGTATCGGGGGTGGTTCCATGATGAAATTTAAAAATTCACTTTCCGTTAATTTCAGAACAAACAAAAAAACCGATTAATTTAATCGGCAGTGCTGTGAAGCTGCGCATCCGCTGGAAATTACACAGCACTAAATAAGCACGCGCTAGTAGATTATTTAAAATTTAAAAATCGCGCCATTCTTTTTTGAAAATAGATGAATGATATTCTGTTATTTTTATATATTGTTGTTATTTTATTATTTCAAGATATTAACGCTGTATCAGAAAAAATGTTTAACTGAAGTGATATAAAAAACTGATTTGCACATTTTGCTCAGAATTATTCACCCAGTCCCAAACGGGCCATATCTTATCACTGATATTAGTCTAACAACTGATAAGCTTCTCTCAAAGATTACCACACTTGCCTCAGTTTGCACATGGGCGAGGCACTAACTTGCTCAAAAAACCCAACTTCAGTACGAACAGTCCAACAGGTGGAACAAGGTAATGCTGGAAAGCGCTGTGCACATCGGTAGATGGAAGAAGACTTTCAAAGAGTGACGGATCGAAAAAAAGGAATTATTCTGTAATAAAAGTGTGAACTGTGCTATGGATTACGTTAAGAAAAAGAAATAAAGGATGAAATCATCAGCTTAAAGCAATTGCAAGGACTACCCCGAAAACTAAAAGTTGAGAGTTTCCACAAGTTAGTTTGTTATCTAATCACAGTGGCTTCAATTGTAGTGTGTTGGCTTATATATAGTGAATCCATAAATTGGGGCGCAGGTCTGTAGTGTTCTTTTGTGAGTTTTACACCTGACTCATTTTCCTGTGTACGCATAGTATTCATAGTTGTCGGTACCCCCGTATCGCAAACTAGCGGTATTATCTGTTGTATGGCAATGCCAATAAATATCAGCTAGCAGTCCGAAGAAAAGGGTACAAAAATTCGTTGTTGATCTTATAACAACTGATAACCGATAACGGTATCACTGCAGTACATACATACCATATACATTTGTGTGTTTGTGTGATCTGCACTTGACTCATTCTCGTTTACAGTGACTTTTTTCGGGGTGGAGTGAAGGAATATTCGGGACATGACGTCACCCTCCCTTCGATAATCTAGGCTGTAATATGGATCTATGTCAGCTAGCCAACGTACGTGTTGTAAGGGCGGACGCGACAAGAGCCGGAAGTGACACATTATTGCTTTCCAACGACGGATCTCAATTTAACTGTACCTATTCACTCAGATATTACCAGTACTCATCCCTTAGTCATTTATCAACCGATTAGTAACGTTTTTAAGGAATTATTGTTTTTATTCACAATGAGGTTATCAATATAGTATCTTGGCATTTACAACGAGTAAACATTGAGACACCTAAAAGCCCATTCTGCTTGCTGTTCATTGATAAGGCCACTGCGATACGGACTGGGAGAGTGAGCCATTGGAATGTGAAAAATAGGTCTAATTTCAAAACTAATTTCAGTCACTGGCAGGCCAACGATATCAGAATTTATTACTGTCTAGAATGTTTTTGGGTCAGGGCTAGCCTAATAAGGCAAAAGGTTAACCATATGTGCATGTGTAATTGTAAAACCAATCGAAAGCTTAATCGAGATCAATTTGTTATAGGTTTCCAAACGAAAACGACATACCACACCATGATACCCACCAATTGCATGGCAGCAGCCCTCTGCCTGGGTCTGACCCTTATACTGGGGACTGTGCAGGCACAGGAAAATGCAATGCTGCAGATACCACCGTCACTCGTGGAATGCTACAACACATCCTATTTCATGAACCGAGACAATCGACTACCCGCCAACATGGACACGCTCATTTCGCTGATCGAGAAGGTGGAAAACAGCTACCCCACGTCCGGCGTACAGGCGGACATTAGAACAGTGGCGGTGTCCTTGCTCCATCGCTTCCGTCAGGACGGTATCAAGAGGGCCCCTGGTGTGACTGCCATCGATGGTGTTATTCCCTACAGTCCGACCGGCTTCCAGTTTCCCAAGTTTAGGATTTTGCTTTCGCGCCTCATCCCCGGCAATGCCAACAGTTTTCCCAACAGTTCGCTGACCAGTGTGGAACGATGCTCTCTACATTTCATGCTCTCCAGCACCTTCGACACGAGGGTGCGCGGCGACGAGAACAGCGTTTGTAACCAGCTCTCCCAATATCGGGCGCACCGCCTGCCGCGGTCAGCGAAGAACGACGACGAGAACAACTTCATCGGCGATGTTGAGTGGTTGAGTGAAGACACTCGTCCGAAGCGGGGACGCTCAGCCATCCCAGACTCGAAGTATGTTCAGTTCGGAGAATTGGACTACGAGACCGACTGGGCTTACTCGGGCACGGAAGGCACCAGCCAGTGTCCCGTTGAAGACGGCCTTGTTCGTACCCCCTGGGGGACCGTTTCCGCCGGCACCGTGATAGCTGGAATTGCGGCTGGCGTACAGCAGCAGACAGTCCAGCTAAACACCTTGCTGGCTCTGGCCAGCCAACGACGTGGGCGAGGACGCAGTCAGTCCCAGACAACCAACAGCATTGACAATCGCTGGGCGGCTACTCTGGCCGGAGACTTGGCCGAAGTCACGCTGGTGCAGGTGCCGGTGTCCACCAACAATGCAGCTTCTGTCGGCGCCACTGGGGGCTGGAACGACACGGTTCTACCGCACTGGTATTTCTTGTCGCAGCGCACCAATCTGGAAGCTACCGATGCCGAGATTCGCGGAGGCCTTGATGGCTTAATTCTGGCCAAAAATGTGGCCAACTGGAGAACGCAGGCGTCCAGCTTAAAGTTGTCCCAACTGCTTCGAATGTACTACTCCACGAATGGGGTGCTAAGCTCTGGGGTCAACGCGTGCAGTCGGCAGAGCCAGTTCCCCAATGTGGCCCCATCGGCAGAAATGGCAGAGCAGACCAGTGCCTTCGCACAGGTCCTGGATCGGGAGATGCAGTTGCGTGTCACCCTCCAGCCGTTGGCAATCACCCAATTTGCTTCAACCGCCGCCCTTTCCCTGGTGACGTATGTGCGTAAGTAATCTTGATCATTGTTTGAACCACTATCGCGGAACCACTCTGTACAATCATATAGTAAATTTCCAAAGGATCTTTGCGAGCTTATTAGATTAACGATGCAATCAAGCAATGCATTGCGTTTCTGTCCTTGTGGATTACCCTTTTTCTTTTTATTTCTCCCACTGACTCAGCGCAATCCCTGAACGATGTTTCCTGCACGGCGACCAGCAGTCTGGACTTGACGGATGTCATCACTCCCATGACCAATTTATACATTTTCCTGGATACCTCCTGGCAGTACAGCTCCATTGTTGACTATGTGTTGTAAGTTGGCTTTCCATTGGGCTATTAACTTGTACTTTACTATACTCGATGGTCCCTTTCAGCTACGTCATGCAGCAGCTAAATATCCATCCCTATGCCAGCACAGTTACTTTGCTGTCGGCTCAGGACGGGTCGGTGATTGTCAACACCACACACTACATCACTGATGTCTCCCAACAGTGGAATGTGACGACACAGGCGACATGTAGGTCATTGCCGGCAAGGCATTTGGCATCCCAGTCTAACTTTTTTTGGTTCCCCCTACAGATGCCCAGGGTCTGAACTTGCCCAATGTACTGCGTACGATTCAGAACATTACCCAGAACCTAATGAACGCCGAGCAGACCAATTCTAGTCTGAGCGGTCACTCTTTGGTGGCCCTGATCATACCAAATCAGCAGACCGTCAACGATGGTGACTCGTCCTACGCCACCACGGAAATCCAGTACATTCAAGAGCAGATACCAGATTTGCGCTTCATCTACTATGGTGGCGGAAGCATTCAGCGTTTCGCCAGCTTTGTGCGTGATCCCACCCAGGATTTGTTCTCACTAACCTTGGGTAGTACGGTGGCCACTTCGGCAGGACCAGTTGCCAAGCGCATTACAAAAAGTAGGAAGATAGTTTCATTTGGTTTGAGTTGTTGCAATGACAATGTTTGTCTTTCAGTACCTCGTCGCATCATCAATCCACGCTGCGGATCGACCTGGATCACAAGCAGCTGGGGCACTGACCAGATGGACCAGTACGTCGGCCCTGGCATGGTCAACTTCTATCGTGTGTCAGCCAACTACTTCTTCGGCACTGGCTCCAACCGCCTCGTGACGATTCAGTCCCAGAATGGTGGGAGCTATACTATCTGCACTTCGCGCAGCTATGAGTGGCCCCAGCAGAACTCAACGACAAGCTCGACCAACACGAACACCATTGAACAGACCTGCTCTCAGATCACAGGCAACAGCTTTTCGTATGACCTGTCCAGCGCTTGCAACGGCTACTACACCATCACACAGTGTCCTGATCTGTATCTGTCAGTTCAGGCCACCACCAACACCACATCCTGCACACAGGACGCATGCCAGACACCAAATCAATGGCGTTACATTGTTTCTATGACCAACATGGGCTGCTACAGCGGCGTCTCGGGACTCGCAGCCAGTCTTTTGACAATAATGTTCGCTTTGATTCTGCAAAAGTTGTTGCAATAGTTGCATTAGTGGTACAGTAGTGCAGTGGTACTGTGGTGCAGTCGCAGAGTTCAAAATACATATACCTTCCCGTCCCTAACCGTGGGGTTAATTATTGTGTCGTTTTACATTAATCCTATACGTTTTTTAAACATTAGTTGTATGTTCCAGTGAAATAGAATAAAGTCCCCAACTAGAACTATGCACACCCCTTTTATTTCAACAGTGGTTCCCGATAGTTAGGCCCCTTACAGGCACCGAAACTAATCAAAGTTTATTGTTCTTTGTTTCATTTTCAGCGATAATGGACTTCTTTCCGTTTCAGCAATGGTCCGATGTTTCCAATTTGACAACAGTAATCACGGATATCTATGTGTTTGTCGACACATATTGGCCCTACAATTGGGTGGTGGACTACGTGGCGTAAGTTTTTCTTTACTGGGATTCCTTCATTGTGTGATTGTGATTGAATAATTCGTTGTAGGTATGTACTCCAGGGCATCAACATACATCCCTATGCCAGCAAGGTAACCCTTTTTGCAGCTTCCGATGCCTCGGTCCTTGTAAACACCACGGACTACATTATCAATGTGTATGAAGAATGGAATTCCACATCGCACTACTGGCGTAAGTTCTCGTACACATCTAGATCGTACACAGAATCGTATGATGATCTATTATTGGCATCTCAGACCCGCCTGGATTCAATCTTCCGCTCATCCTGAATACGTTAAGCAACAGAGTGGAGGATCTACTGGAAGCGGATCGAGTCGCTGACAATCTTGGCGGACGTTCACTAATTGCTCTCCTAATCCCAAGTCCCACATCCTTTGTGAATGAGCGCGACTACGACTACTGCCAAAGTTATATAGAGCGTCTCGGGCAGAGTCTTCCGAACCTGCATTTCATTTACTACGGCGGTGGGGCTCTAGTGAGGTTCCACGACTTTGTGCAAGACCCCAGTAAAGATTTGTTTGTGCTGAACACTGAAAAGTCACCCGAGCTATGTGGCGACCCTGTCATTACACGCATTCGGCAGGGTAAGAGCTTGGCATCTCTTGGCCTCACATTGGACAAGATTTCACGTACATATGTCTTATGTTATTTGCAGTTCCCCGTCGCCTTTCCAATCCACGTTGCTATTCCAACGGAGCCATAAGTGAGTTTGGCATGAACTCTCTGAAGCAATTTGAGCGTTTGGGCAGCATTAATTTCTACCGACTGGATTCGCTCTACCTGCCGGTCAGGCAGAGCATGCGCTACCTCAAAATATCACCAATATCATCAATAACGTTTACAGTCTGCACGTCACGGAGTCTTGCACTGCCGTTCCGAAATCTAAGCGCCCCACTGAGGGATGGGGAGAGCTGCGAGTCAACGGCCTTGGGATCGTATAGCTACGATCTGACCGATGCCTGCACTGGCTATGACTTTGAGCCGTGTCCCCCTTTATTCTTTTCCGTGCAAGCTCAAAGTTTTGGAGAGATCTCGTGCACTGATCCGGAATGCCAGACGCCCGACGAAGCCCAATATGTCATCAGCTTAAACAATCTCGGCTGTAATGGCGCTGTGGCCCAGCAGGTGACTCTATCATTGGTAGCATCAGCTCTACTAATCGTATCCTTAAGGGAAAACTAGTGTGCCATACGGAAAAGTCGAATAAGCTGAACAAATATGAATAAATATAGATACAAATAAGTGATTTCGTCCCTAGGAAAACGTAATATATTTGGGTACAAAGTACCGTTTTTGGTACCATGGTAGACCAAGTTCCTTCCGTGCGTTGAAAATTTGAGGACATGTAGAATACGTGACCATCGACACGACACGAAAAATGTGGCGCGGCAGGGATATAACGGGATATTCTGCTTCGCAGGACTGCCGCCAGAGGTCTAGAGGGCTGGGATATAACGGGATATTCTGCCTCGCAGGACTACCGGCAGAGGTCTAGAGGGCTGGGATATAACGGGATATTCTGCCCCGCAGGACTACCGCTAGAGGGCTATAGGGTGTGACCATAAAAATCACATAAAAGTTTTCGTTACAAGAAGTGATTTTTTTTGGTATCGATATTCTATACTTTTATCGATTTTGAATTGTGGAAAAAGTACACGCACGACGAAAAAACTAAGTAAGAATGTGGATTATCTTGGGTTTATTGCTGTTTATATCGAATACATTCATCAAAAACACTATATTTTAATACTAGTCCCTTGGGTCAGTTAAATTGACCTGAAACATGGAAAGTACCCAGCTGAATAGAATATCCTTTGGGTGGGGAAAAAAAAACCAGAGAGAGCAGGCACAGCGGGCCGGTACGCAGATAACTGGGCAGAAGTGAAAATCGCTCCTGGTGGACAATGGAAATGGACTGATTGTCTCTGATGCATGTGCGAGATCACTTTAGGTTGTTGTTTATCTATTGGATAAGGATTATGCCCATAATAATAATAATAATGTCAATTTTAGAGACATCAAATGATGGAACTGCATTCGATTGAGCATGTCCACCGGGTGTTAATGGGCATTCCCGAAGAGGCAGCAACAATTTTGGAGATTCTGTGGGCACTGCAAGGACTGCTGATTAACGCCAGCGTCTCCAAAAGCCACAAGATGCGACTATTTGGACTCGAATCTAAGAACACTTTCGCTGCTCGTTCCTCTTTTTTTTTATAATTTGTGCATTCACGAGGTGCCAGGAGTAAAAGCCAAAAGTAAAATGAAAGCCCGAAGGCGACAAGTCACTTTAATTTACGAAACGTCAACATTTTCTAGTAGGAGTGCCGTCGTCCTGCCAGTGCAACATTTTTAATAATCTAAAGATCTTTGGAGTTCCGTTCCACACTACCGACTAGCATTCAAGTGCTCGGAGTGTTCGAGGAAAAACAAAAATCATCAATTTTATTTTTGGCTTTCAGATGTAATTCTTGTCAGGAGCATGTTGAATGTCGACTGTTGACTGTTGACAACCCCCGCGAGTAGGCAACGGTTTTGCTATTGTTGCTTTGGCAGCAAACCAAATTTTGGGGCACAAAAGGCGCTTTGTTGGAGGCGGACAGGAGCAAGGAGGTGTTTTTGTGGGGCTTTGTAATCTTTGTAATCAAGCGAAAGGATGCACAGACAGAAGTGCTGGTGCGTGGCGAGGGGTAAAGTAGAAGAGAGTGAGCGAGAGAGAGGGGTGTGCCTAATCGAATGTGTAACTTTAAATTATTATATTTCAACCAAATAAGTACACAATTCTTGTCTATATAGACTATAGAGACCTGTCAGCTAACATGCATATGACAAAGTGGAGTCAGCCCCCCCGTCTGGCATGCACTCTGTCTGGATGCAACACCCCAAACATAGCTCAGGGCTCATGCACATGTCAAGTGTTGCATTTGCCCCTCCACAAATTGGAAAATGTAAGCACGAGCCGCAAAACAAAATGTCAGGCAACCAATTGGCATCATCCCTGACCCCTGTCCAGGAGCAGTTTTCGAGTGACGCCTCCCCGCCTTGGTGGTTGCATTGTGTGCAAGGGCGAGGGCAAAGGCAAGGGCGAGTGGGAATGGGAATGGGTATTGAAACTGGTTTCCTATCGCAGCACGGACTGAGCCGGTTATTAAATGACCTTAGGTCAACTTTAATGTTGCGTAAAATTGAAAAACATGAAAGCACGAGTACAAATTGGTCAACACTTATGATATCCTTTTAATGTGTCCATTGTCGGAATTTGTATCAGTGGTCAGTCCTGGCAGCAGGGGTCAGCCCTGAATACATTGTTTGTTTTCGTTGTCACACGTGCCACTATGTTTTGGAAACCTGTCAACTGGACAATGAGCCTTAGCCAGGACTAACCGGTTCGCGCATAAAATCCATCTTTGAAGCCTCGTAGAAAAGTCACCGGAACGTAAGCGCAAACATACCCAAGGGGGGGGGAGGGTACGGCACGCTCCAAGTACTTTTGACTTTGGAGAAACTCTGCTTTTGGTCGTGGCAGGCTTCTGGTGAAAATTTATATACGAACAGTTGAAAAATATAACAGAAAGGCTATGTAAATAGGGACCGCATACTTGAGCTGAAGTGCGCGAATGCCGCTAGAAAAAAGATCTGCAAAAAGAACGCTACAAAACTTTTTGCAATGTTTATTTCCGTTTTTGTTTGTAAACTCTATGGCTGTTTATTCGTTTGTTTTTTGTTGACTGTAGAGCATTATATTTCTATTTCTATTTATTTTTTAAAGCAGTTTTTAGAAATAAGTTTATTTATGTTTTAATTACATTTTTTGTAGCGTCACAAAGCGATGATAACATGAAATTATATCTTCACATTGACGAGCCAAGGCATACGCTCCAGTTCCAGCAAGGAGCAGAGCGCAGAATGTATAAAATCCTCTTTTAATCGAGCCCAACACTTACTGCCACATTACGCATACGCAAGCCAAACTTTTCGTCTTGGCTGAAGCGAAAAGTTTTCCGTTTAGCGGTGGGTGGACGATTTTTGGGTACTGAGGCTGTGGAAGAAGGACGTTGGGAGCTCAGCTCAGAGTTATTTAACTTTCGATTAACTTACGTCTGTGAAACCATAAAGACAGTGTTGAAAAATCGAGACAGGTAGGAGGTTTTTTAAAAAACACAAGACATATCCCAGTAAAACGAATGGGAATTATTTATGCCGTGTATCATGTGGCACGGCTGCCCACTTGGCTGTCCCATTCGGGCAAATAAACTTAATCAAATCTGTCAGAAAGCCGCAGCCGCAGCCGCAGCCGCAGCCCATCTCAACTCATTTTACTTTAGCTGGCGTCTGACAAATGTCGCCCCGAGATACAGAAGCTCGAGTTTCTGTATGCACTTCTCTCACCCGTCTTGAAGGAGCCCGCCCCACTCTATATATGCTCGACTAAGCCGACCGACCGGCTGTGACCGCAAAGCAGACCCGAGCCTCGCCTCGCCTCTCCTCTCCTCTCCTAGATTTGCACTCGAGAATGTGTCTAAGACAATATTATTGCTGACTGTGCATCGAAAGTTGATGAAATACTTAAATAACATGCGATATAGGACCAGAGCCTGAGTCGCATATCAGTGGCCTGACAGGCGGAGGCTCAGGAGTGGGGACACAGGAGTATACAGAACAAAGCCAGGACGACCGCAAATCAAACTGGCTGCAAAAGTTTTTGGCCCCGAGCAATGGGTAACATGTGATAAGTTTATTGTCTTACCGCATGACGCACACACTCACGCTCGAAACTTCAAATGGAAGTGAAAAAGGACCAGGGACCAGGGACCAAGGACCAATATCACATTTCATACAAGAAAATATGCTTTCTTGGTAAATAAATTAAGTTGTCTCGCCCACAAATATTAATTGCCTAATTAGCATATGCGTCTGGCGTGACCGGAGACCCAAAAATCCTTTTCTGACCTGAATGGGCAAGCGAAGCTCAGCTCAGCTCAGCTCAGTGACATTCTGAAAAGAGGAGTGCTCCGGGCAGTTTCATTATGAAGCTCACATGTTGACGGAACAGGGCACGTGACTTTGTTTGCTTCATAATTTGCCATTCATATATTATGGTGTAATGGGACCTGGAAAACCTGCGATTTATTTGGAAACGAAGGAGCTGGCCAGCTCATATATTAGCGGGTGTTGAATCGCGAGGAAGTTTACAGTTTTCTTTCGATCCAAATCCACGCATCTGAAGCTGGAGCACATACTTGGCTTAGTCGTTTCCCTTTCATCAAAAAAGGACAAAACAAAAAACATACTCGTACAAGAACTTCAGTGTCTGAATTGGGGGTTGTTAACCATTTCGGGCCCTTAATTATTGTACTTCCTTCTTTGTTCTTTGGGTATTGTTCCCAGCTCGCAGGTTCCTTTTTTTTGCCTGCCTGGAGATGCTTCAAATGTAGGCTATCGATTTTTGTTCCATTCAAATATGACATGTCCATAAATTTGAATACGCTGTTAAAGCAATCGGAATGGAATGCCTTAAAGGAATTAAAAATGTTAAATGTTAGACTGTTTTGGGAGGAACGGTCTTTCCCATCTCCCAATGAAAGACTTATGTTAGCTTTAGCTTAAAGATAGATAGTTTCAAAGTAGGTTTCTACAACATACCCTCTAGAGTGATATGATTATTGCATAATGATGCCTGTAATATGTTCTACGACGGTCTGTGAGGGACAGAGGGTACATGAAAGAATCTCAAAAGGCAAAAAATATCACATTTTGTTGAATTTTTTCAAGCAGGCCAAATCTGGTGCGGCAAAAAAGTTTGGCGACTTGGGCATGGGGCGAGAAGCAGCTGGTAACTGAAACTTTTCGGTGAATGCAGACACTCGCATGCGAGTATTCCGCAGATGCCTACCCTTTGGCAATTATTTAGTGGATGCAAAGTAACAAACACTCATAACCATTTCATTAACTGCAAACGAAGCACAATGGGATGTGAGGATCCTCCATGAAGACGGAGCACCGTATCCTTGCGTTTTAATTGCAGATACCAAGGAAACCGCAAGCTAACAATCCATTAACTTTTTGCCACTCCACTGGAAAAACTAAGGGGCATCCCAAGGCAGTTGTTGTTTTTGCATGTAAAACGGGACGGGGGATCTCTCTTTTTTTTCTCTCACAGAGTTCACATTGCAGCTGTAGTACCTCTTCATCATCAGCAGCAGCAGCAGCGGCAGCGGCAGGAACCAACGGAGCTGCAAATGATGAAGGATACAGAAGGATGCTGCCTCAGACACACACACACGCACACATACTATAACAGGCTTAAATAAGTTTTTGTTCGCTTTTTCCACTCCAGGCAAAATGAGATTTCCCACTTTTTGAGTTGTTAAATGCACTTTTTTGCGTTTGTTTTGACTTTTTCTTAAAATTAAAAGCAGGGCAGGGGCAAACACTTTAACAGAAGTTAGCTCTTAGAAATAATACACGACAATCAGAGTCGATTTGAATACTGCATGCAGCCTAATCCTTGTTTCCTTTCTCTGCATCATCTGCTTCGGTCTTAAAGGGATGTGCTGTCACGGTCATCAACCCCAAGTTACCCCTTTTTGTCTTGTTTTTTTTTGGTTGTAGATGGGCCAACAGCTGTTCACCAAGAGCTAGGTAGGAATCCGTGAAAATAGGGATTTTGAATATTCGAATGAGGCATGCCACACACGATAGGGCTGGGAGGACAGGATGATTTCAAACAGGATGCTGTGTGCGTGCCTTTAAATGGGAATATACTCGTAAATTAATTGGGAAAGGACCTCGTGTATCCAATTTTCAATATAGCGATAAGCATCTAATAAAACTTTTGGCCCACACACGCCCATGTCCTTGACCACAAGACGCTGGACTACGTGCACCCAGTGGGGTGTGATTAATGAAGTGTTGACCGAGTCAAAATTAATGCAAAACTTTGGCACGTCTCGGCAAGAAAACCAAACCGAAAGGAGAACCCTTTTCTGGGGCAACACATGTGTGACGGGCGGGGGTGGGGGGGAGGGGCCTAGCCAACCCATGTGCTAAGCGGCATGTGGTCAAATGGGCAAGTTTCGGGTCCAGAATGGTCAAGAATAGTTTCAATTTACGCCTTATGAGCAAACATTCATCAAATGTGCTCCAAAAATGTGAAATGTCAAAAATTCGGGCACACACCCCCGCACACAACGACCCCTTCTGCAGCTGTTAGTGCAACCCTCATCGAGGCCGAAATGGGTTAACTGTCCGGTTTGCGAGCTCGAGCGGGTGTGAGTGTCCGGTTTTGGAATAATTAATCACAGACTCACATGCGATTTGTAAAGTTAATTGCCGTGGCGAAAGCTCATTCCAGAGGAGAAGGGTTCGCTGCGGTTGTGTGTAGCTTTTAGAAGGGAATCGGCTGTGAGATGCCTGTGTATGGCTAAGTGCTCCAATTACTGACAGTTTAGCACATATTCCAACTGGACGTTGCTCGAGCATTTATTATTCATGTCCTGCCCTCTCTCCGCTACTTCTGCTTTGGTCCAGGATCCAGGCGACAGCTTCGTTGAGTGTATCCTGTGCCTGGCTGCTGCCAGTACAATCTTGGTCGGATGCGACTGCAGTGTTTGCTGACGGTTGCTGTGGTGCCTTGCTGCTATAACAGTAACCAGCTATTATCCTTATACTCCGGCATGGCCAGGACCTGCTTGGCTTAAAAAGGTGTCATGAAAAATGCATGGCCAGACACCGCATGGAGGTGCTTAAATGGAAAGATAAACGCAGATAGGAGTGCTGCACCCAGCTCTCAGCTCCCAGCAAGACCCAAATAAATCAAAATTCAATTCCAACAACTTTAAAGAGTCCAAACAAAAAGGCAATAAGCAAAGTTCAGAAGCCATTTATTGATTTTATTATACGAATGCGAAACTTTTGTCAACTTCGAAGGACCTACGAGAAGAGCAGCCTTGCCCAGAGGCATGACAATTCAAAAGATGTGTGGGAAATAGTTCTAGACTTCTAATTTGATTTCGGAAATAGTTTGGCCAGCATCACATGACAAACCCTTGAGAGAGTGAGTGCCGAGTGTATCCCCGTTCTGTTGGCTCAGATTTTGTTGCAATACCCTTTGTACAGTGGGGATTTTTAGGTCCTAGATCGGCCCAAAGTAAGCCCGTTCTGGGCTGTTTAAGCGGCAGTACATAAATAATTAAGCCCCCATAAAATAACGAATTTGAGTTCCACAATTAGTTGCAAAGCGCCTTACTTTATCTTTATATAACAATTATGGACGATAAAAGTATAATTACCAACAATTCCTCTCATTAAACTTGAACTTTTATGGGCAGCACGCAATGTTGATCCATGCAGGCATAAATAAATAGAAAACACAGGGAATTTCACACGAATATTCATAAATTAATCAAAAATATTGTTTGCTGACAAAGAGAGGAGAGTCCCCCAGCCCGTGCAGCCCTCCAATACGAATACGACTGAGAGGAGGGAGGCAAAAGGTCGCCGCCCACACGCGACAATTGACCCTTTTGTTAATTAAATTTCAGAGACAATGGAAGGACATTTCGTGTGTGTGTGGCACGATGATATGCAAACAAGCAAACAAATTGGTAAGAAGCAGGGGCCACTGTTTGCCCAGCTAATACGAAATGTATCGCCTGCCCCGATATCCATCGCTGGGCCCTCCATATAAATATACACAATAAACGATGGTGTGGCTGGTGGTCAAAGACACAACGTCCCATAAATTTACGGCTGGAACTACCAAAAAAAAAGGGTTGACGTTGACAGAGACTCGGCGGGTAGTGACACCCTCCCCAGCCTTCACTTTCAGCTACCATTGATATCCAGATATCCAGATACTTAGATAGATAGAGCAGAGGGATATGGATGCCCTGCATATGATGTTTATCCTGGCGTCTATTAGCCCACATAAATTATTAACGCGCATTTGGAAGGAATATGCATGTAGTTTATTAGCACTTGAGGGCCCGAACCCGGACTCGGACTCGGACTCGTCCTCGAACTCTTGCGTGTGCCCTTTTGATGTCCTTTGCATGTCTGCTCCTCTCGCCAAATGTACCCGTTTCTCTATTTGTATTAATTTACATACGACACGCAGTCTCGCACTTTGGCCAGCGTCTGAGGATGTCATTCGGTCTAATGGCCCGACATTTATGATATATGCGTGCGGCCAAATGTTGGGCAGCTTTCAATTAGTTTAGGATACGTTTTATGTAAATGGTGTGTCTGAGTGCCTTGGGTCGTCTAGCAAATTGATTTTAAATAATGCTTTCCTAGATTATTACCTTCTTATAGGGTTCTTCAGGAGTACAAAAGGTAATTATAGTCCCATTCCAAGACCCATATGCAGATACACTCGTCCTGTAGGGATGCACAGCTCCAGCAAAGATATTTAACTATGTCAATCAGCATAAATTAAAGTCGATAAAAGTCTGAAGCAAGTACAAATAATATTATTAGATAAATGATATCAAGACTTCTTTAGATGCGGCCGGCAAACGAAACCCCAAGGACCAAAATCAAATCAACGGCCAGCGCGGGGAGCGAACAGGCGGACGCCGCCGCCAACAGGAAAACTGAGAAGGACATCGCCAACGCCATCGCAAACGCCATCAACGAGGGCCGGTCAACGCCCGAAGCTCCGAAGCTCCGAAGCCAGAGTCTTGTCAATAATTCAACTTATCACCGGCGGATATTAGAATGGAAAGCCCAAAGGACAACACATCCGGACCCCCTCAAGCGGCGCGTCAATAAAAACACATTCGAATGTTGCAGTTTGAAATTTCGTCCTGGTGCCTGGTGCCTGGTGCCTGGTGCTTGCTGCCTGCTGCCCGGTGTCCTGGTCTTATGGAAAGGTGTTGACGCTTATCAAAGCCAAGTGGGCCAGTATCTTGAGCGCTAAGTGAAGCTCACGCACTTCAGCTTCAAACTTTTTTGTCACTTCTTTGAATTTGGAGTTGGCATCTTGACGTCCCGTGTCCCGTGTCTCGTGTCCACCCCCGAAATCTTATTCAAAATGGAAATCCTTTAAAAAAGCCAACAAGAAACTCACCCTGTCTGGGTGAAGCGAACCTTCTATTTACATTCGTTTACTTCGATCTGTGTTTCAGCTTTTCCTCTCTTTGGCTGTTTTGTGCTTTGGAGCATCCTTTAAAGTGCCAAGGTGCCGGTTTGTAAATATTTTCCTTGAACAAACTTGACATTTTGGTGGGGCCAGAGCACCACTGTGGTTTGGAGTGTGCGAGCCACATTAAGGATAACTCCAAAACTTACCAAATCAATAAAAATTCAGTCATTGACTGTCATGTTCTTACATGTACGAGTATTTTAGCAGCAATTTACCAGCAATTTGCAGGTTCGAAAAGTCTAGCAGGACTAGCAGTAAACACCAAATGGATGGCAATAAAAAATATATGAAATATATATTATGCTTCACTTATTATTTAGGAGCATTTTATATTGCTGGAGCGGTTGACGGTGACTCCTCCAGTGCTTCCCCGATTAATGGCCGTGCCAGTCAAAGGCCGTTAATTTTGAAACTGGGACCATCAATATTCGGAAAATAACAATGAAAATATCTGGAAGACTTTAAAAACTGCTAAGGGCTCAAGGATCCACCCTCAACTCCATGAATTGTCCGAAAGTTCAGGCACAGTTTTTATCTGTAATATTTTGGGGAGGACTGCAAACACTTCCATCTTTGTGTCTGTATGAACCTCCATCCATGTGTACTGTCATATTTTTGGGTACTCTCAGCTCACTGCAGCAGTCAGCAGCTCTGCAACTGCCTTTCTTTTTCTGCCCCAACACTGGGCCCGCGCTGAATAGCTGTTCAATAATTCAAATAATTCGCTGCAGCTATAAAAACGACACCTCCAACGGTTTCTGAACTCTAAAGTCTAGTGTGCAAAATCACAGTTCTAATCTATATTCTAATTACCCTGTGGTTGGACTATAAAAACTACACCTCCGAATTCGGAAAATATCAGTCTTGTGTCTCGTTGGCCTATCATCGAGTCTCCGGAGTCTCCAGTTCTGCCATGGCTCCACAATTGGTAGGATACTCTGCACGATAGTTGCATATATAATGCCTGGTAAACTGGATACTTGCAGATACTCATCGTGCTGCTGGCCCTGCTCCGTGGGAGCTCCAATGCCATTATTACCGAGCTAGCCCGCCAGGGCGAAAGTGCAGTTCAGAGCCTGGCGAACCTTCACTTGGCCCCGTTGCGCTACCTTGACGTACTTTTCGGCACCAACCATGGGATAGTGCCATTCTCAAAGGGCATTCAGTTGACCAAAACCATCGGCTCTCCGATCGGCGACTATCGTCCGTACAGTAAGATCTCCGCTGGCGTGGGTCAAGGAAGTGATCTGATAACCATTATCAAGAATCCACGCTCCCCGTATAGCTACGGAATTCCAGGGTATGATTATCCCACATACCTCAAGCCCTTCTATAGAAAGCAAGTCCGTGTTGGAGCCGGTGGGGTTCTTATTGGACCCAATGGACTACCTCTCGCACCCAACGGCCTGCCGATTGGAACTGATGGGCTACCTATTTCACCTTTCGGTCCCAACGGTCTCCCCTACGGGCCTTTGGGTCCAAACGGTTATCCTTATCTACCTTTCGGTCCCACCCCGACTCCTCATATAGTACCGGTTCCAGGCATTGCCGGTCCTATCATTAGGAGTCCCAGGGGTGCCCTTACTGTGGACAGAACTATCGGCATTAACACTCCCTTCGGTGGAGGTAGTATTAATCTGGACACATCTGTCGGGCTCAATAGGATCCATGGCCCAGGGGTGCAGGTGACTGCGGGTGGTGGGGCCGGTGTTGGTAGTGGTGGCGGTTGGTTTGGGAACGGGGGTTTCCTTGGAACAGGACTCTTCGGCACTAAGGGACTCTTAGGCACCGGAGTCTTAAGCAGTAAAAGCTTGAGCCTGGGATTCCTCAACCCATTCGGACTACCATTGCCAGGCTTTATAATAAACCCATTCGGAAACATATTTGGGTCCTTGGGCAATTTGTTTGGCTTCGGTGGAGGAGTGCAAGCCAACGTAGGGTCACAGATTGTAAAGGCCCCAAGAGCACATCCACTGCTTCCAGGCGTCGAAGGAAGTATCACTGTCGATGTCGGCGGCTCGCTGGCCCCCCCAACGGGACTACTCGGAATGATCCACCCCCTGCTGAATATATTCGGATAGAGGATTCATCCCGCACTCACCACCGCAACGAATACTGGATTGGATATTGCAATGAAAACGGCTCCGATGGTTTAACGCTTAGGATTAATCTTTTAGTATTAAGAAACGACAAGTGTCTGGGTTGAATTAGCATTTGTCTTGGCCAAGCTTTGTAATTGTAATACCCAATAATAAAATTAAGCAGCATTCCAAATCACACGTGATTATTTCTCAGCATGGACCATCGACCATAGGTCTATCGGTTTCTATTTCAGCTACAAAATGATTCATTTACTCCAGAAATTGTCCTCTTTCCTCAAATGGGATGGGAGAATACCACATAAGGTGCGCCCCAGGGAAGCAGTATAGATGTCAATGGAATATCAGTGAAAATCCGATCCTTAGGGAACAAGTTTCTGGTACTTTTGACTCTCAAAGAAGGCCGGTAACTTTCGTCAAACAAATTGTTGCCTTGAAGAGGCTTGGAGAACAAAACACTTGCAAACTTCAGATACATCTGTAAGAGTAAGTGTCATATGTCGGATTTCTAATCGAATTAAATGGTCCACTCCAATGCTAGGTATACGATATGCTGGTGTATGCTATAGCTACCAGAAAGGGCGCCAACTACCAGGCTATTGAGTTCGTATTTGGCATAGCAGAAAGAAGGCCGTATTGGTAGATAAAACTTCATTGGACTTCAAACTTTTCACATTTCCACATTAGTAAAGGTCTAAAAAAAACATCTTAATTATTGTTTCGATACAATTTATATATACTATATATATATATACTATATACTAATATACTATTGCAGTCAAAAGGTTTATGGAAATTGTTGGAAAGCTCTACACGACATTTATAAGTGTGAAATGCTACGACTGAACTTTTCTCCTAAAAGGTTTACGATTCCCATCATGCATTATGCATGCAATATGCATTTGAGTGCATTGCATGAGTTATTTGGTATATAAACGCCTGCCGGAGACTCAGTTGTGGAATTATTTTCGAAGTAAAATTTCAAAAATGAGAGGTCTGCTGGTAAGTTGGGGGCCCCATATATAGTTTATGTGCATATATCCAGCTATAAATATTCTTCCCAGGTTCTGGTCCTAACGTTGGCTCTGATGACTGGAAGTGCCCTGGGCTCTCTAGCATTTTGGCAGGCTTTGCTGGGAGGAGGATCCAGCGCTGGAGCTGGAGCCAGGGCTTCTGCGATCAGCAGCAGCGTAGGTGGTGGCTTCGGGGGCTTAGGTGGGGGCTTAGGTGGTAGCTTAGGGGGTGGCATAGGTGGTTTGAACGGTGGTTTGAACGGTGGTTTATCCTATGGTGTTCCCCAAAAATCGTTTCAAGTGGGGCTTGGCTACTCACATTAATTCCTCAAATTTGTCGCCAGAATCTCCAGCAATTCCTTTGCGCTGTGGTTAGACATTCTGAAATAAAATGTATTTGTGTATGAATATTGAAATATAATAATTACTCAATTCAAACTGTAAGTGGTTAACTATTTAATAATGGAGGTGGAGGATTAATGTTTTCACTGGTGGGATTCACTGATAAGGCCGCTAAAAGCTCGAGCGATGCTCGAATTCTGGTGCCTCGCCGGATGCCAGTCAAGGTACAATTTTCACCCGATTGTAGATCGAATCTTGCATCGCCAAAGGAAGCTACTGAGAAACTTTCTACATTCTATACTCCTCTTGCAAGTCAGAAGAGTTCTGTGTAGAAATATGCTGACTGGTCTGGTTATAGGGTTTCAAACATCTGATTCAAGCTTTATCGAAAGAAAGTGGTAGAGTTCATCCATAAAAAACCCTTTGCATTTGTAGTAAAGTCTTACCCTGAAACTTATGCATTATAATGGTGTTAGAGCTTCTATACCATATTTATACCCGATACTTAGAATGCGTATAGGGGTATTTTACATTTGTGGTGAAAGTGGATGTGTGTCACACCCAGAAGGGAGCGTTTCCGACCCTATCAAGTATATAATTTCTTGATCAGCATCAATGGCCGAGTCGACTGAGGCATGTGTGTCTGGCCGTCTAGTTCGACAGCTAATTCTCAGAGACTATAAGAGCTAGAGTAACGAAATTTTGTATTCAGACTCCTGTGATGTCACACTGAATAAAATGGCGAAAATCTTTGGCATTCACATATTTAAAGATACGAGAAAATCAATTAACGCAGAATCATACAGATTAACCATATCTAGCAGATTGCTGAATCTGGATCAGATCGTATTATGATTATAGCCAGAAGGAACAAATAAATTTTCAACGGCTCTCTCTCTCTATCTATGACACACTCTTCGTCGTGCAATGTGTGCGGCCTCTGGCGAAGAGGAGCCATAGTGACTGAATGTCGGGTATAAGTGCCCCCTCGTTTGAAGTGTGAAATCTTAATATTAACATCGTAACGAATCAACTTTTCTTGAATATAGAACTCTGCAAAAGTTTTACGACTCACATTATCATATTTTCACTATGCATTTAAATCGGAATTATAGGATTTCGTTTCTATATAAACGCTAGCCGAGTTACCTCCGGTTATCAGTCCCGGAGCTGTCTAGCAAGAAGACTCCCGTAAAGTTTCTAGAATGATGCGTCCGTTGGTAAGAACACATCTCCAAATACACTTTAACTTGCAATATACCCACCTCTAAATATTTCCTCCAGGTGCTGGTCCTGACATTGGCTTTGCTGACTGGCAGTGCCCTTGGCTCCCTTGCATTTTGGCAGGCTTTGCTGGGAGGAGGTGCAGCTGCAGGTTCTGCCTCATCAGCAAATGCGGTATCGAATTCCTATACCCTAAACACTCCCAGTTTAGTCGTTGGCGGTCCTCGAAAACAATTTTCGCTTGGGGTTGGGGGGGGCTTTAAATAATTTTCATGATCTGGTCGCGAGAATCTGCTGCAGTGCCCTGGCCCTGTGGTTAGGCTTTGTCATATAAATTGGATTTGTGTATGGATATTTAAATATAATAACTACTGATAAACTATTGTATAATGGAGGTTCTTTGATTGAGGGTGGTGCGAAGCCAATATATTCATTACGAGCTCCACATCAGAGCCACCAAGGAGAGGGGATTGTGGATGCCAGCATGAATGCGTAATGACGGAGTCCTCTTTCCATGATAACAAATGACAAAGAGTAAAAATTGACACATAAAATTTAAGATGCCCGCTGGTGGCCATTTTCATTTCGGGCCACATAAACCGCCAACACGCGCCATCCACGTCTGCATCCTTTCGCATTCCCCCCGCAACACTCATCGCTCTCTCCCCCGGTTTCTAGGTATTGTCACCCTCATCCTCTCTGTGCTTTGTTCTCCCACTTCGTTAGTTATGTAAATGACTTTGTTTAGTCCTTCCATTGTTGTCCCAACCTCTGCTTTGGCTCCCAAAGATAACTCTCTCAACAATCTGGCAACGCTGTTATCACACACACACACGCACACACAGACACCCACTGCTCACGCATGTTTTCGCTTTTCGAGTAGGCACAGATTTTAACCCTTTTTGAAAGCATTACCACCCCAAAACGAGGACTCCCTTCGCCTGCCAACCTATTTACTTGCCTATGTACAAAAGAGGGGAAATTTCGACGCTCATCACGCATGAAAGTCGCGTACATGGGCCTGTACATAGGCACAGAAGCTGTGTATGTACCTCGACTTACGCAGTATTTGTTTCCCTTATATTCGACAGAACCCGCAGGTACCATTTTCATTCAAAAAATTGAGCTGACCAGAACCTATGGGAAGGCCCAGACCCAGGCTTCTGCTCTGTTAAACCTCTGTCTTTAAAGGACTTATTACTCGTATTTATCTTTTTGGGTATACTACAGTCATATTTCTCATTTTCTCATCATCTTCCGTCTGGAACGTGAACCTCCCGAGTCCCACCCCACATTTGCTCTAAGCGCAATTTTCAAATTTAAAAGAAATTAAACCCCAAGGACAGTGTCTCTGTCTCTGTATCTGTCTCTGTCTCTGTCCGTGCTGTCTCCTTGTATTTTTCTATATTCTGCTTTGATTAACATTCGCCGCTGGATGCTAGATGCTGGTTGCTGGTGGCTGGTGGCTGGATGGAGGCGACAGTCTTCCACCTAAAACCGGGGGCTTTAATTACTTTTGGGGGTAGTTTTTGAATTTACTTTCTCTTTCTGTTTCTTTTGTCGACACACAGAGGGGCAGAGACAGAGTCGGCGGCACAAAACTTTAAGTAATGGAATTTTTCTATGCATCATAGGCATATGCTCTCAACAATTATCCCTTATGCTTCCACACCCTGGCCAGAGGTAGAGACTCCGGTCTCCTGCCGACGAAATAAAAGCCTCCAAGCGTGTCCTATTCAATTACCTTTTTTTCTATCTATTCCCAGGAAGAGGTGGTGGGGAAGCGAACATTCAATCCGCTTTGTATGTGTTCCCTGGGGTTCATTTTGCCACGGATCTAACCACTTGACCATGATATTTCAATTTTTTTTTTTTTTGCTCGTTGACCACATGAAACCGGAAATAACCTAATTGACCTCGGGGAATGGACAAACACGGCGGAGGGGAGGGGAGGGGGAAGCGTTAGGTATCATTGCAAATCGCATCAACTGACCAAAGCCTCAAGTGATTTGTATCTCCATCTGTTGCGCCGGACAACAAGGAGGGTCGTCCTGGTCAGTCGAGCCCTCCCCTTTATTGTGCCGTAACTCCCCTGAGGGTCGGGTCTATGTTATGAGGTCTGCCCTGGTCAGTCGGCCGGTCAGTTGTCGTGTCTGCCGTGTTGCGTGCGTGCTGTTTAAACAAATCAATTACTGCCGCTAAATGCATTTCGTGAATTTGAATTTTAAATTAGACATGTTCCCCCTATTCTTTCAGGGCTTTGTTCACACCTCTGCCTGTCCGAGGGGTCACTCGTGTTTGATTGTCATTTAAATGGACGAATGAGCTGGTCATTTGAAGGCTTAACGTCCGAGTGACAGGGTGAAGCTAATTATCAAGCTAATTAAGCCTCTTCCATTGTCATCTGGTATTCACACCTTCAGAGCCACTTCACGTTCTACAATTAATCTCCCATCTTACTCCTCATTCATTGCTCATTGTTCATTATCATCGTTTGCATCGTCAAAGGCCTCCCTACTGTGGCAGGGACAAGTGCCGCGCTCAGCACTCGACTAAAGGCTGACTCGCATTCAAAGCATTCAAGTGCGAAATAATACTCCACTCCTCCTGCCACTCCTCCTGCTGCTCCCTGCATTGCATCCTTGCATCGTTGCTGCCTAAATAGTCCTTTATTACAGTCAACTGCCAGTCAAACGAAGTGCAACAGTCAACGTGCTTGTGCATATGCATTTCAATGCAACCTAAAAGGTCTGCCCTCGTCCTCGTCCATAATGCCACACCGAGGCAAGGTCTCAGCTCGACGTGTTGCACATGCGGTGCAGCCGCAACCCCAGTCCCTCGCGCGGCCAGGGCACAACCTCTGCTTGCATTATCCTTTACAATTTGTTTGCTCTTTGCTTTGTTTTGCATTTTTGCATTTTGCACTTGAATGCGCTCCAGCCGGGCTGCAAGTGGCGTCTAGAGGGGGGGCACCACACATCCTTTTCGCAGTTTTCGCACAACCAGATGTCTCTCTGTCTCTCAGGTGAGGGCCTTGAGGGTCTTTTGCAGTTCTATTTTATTAGTTGCTAGTGTGGGAATTTGTGTAAATAAATAAGAAAACATTTAGTCGGGGCGAGCTGGTCAGCCCATCATCTTTTCCGCTAAGCTGCGGACAACGTTCTCATCGTAGTCTTCAATCTCGTCATCTCCCTCGTCGATGTCCACCCCGTTGGGTCTCGAGGGATAGCTCTGCTCTGGCGGAACGATCTTGACGCCGTGATCGCCGAACAGAAGACAATCAAAGTTCCTGCAAGTGCACAGACGGTGTGGGTATGTATTAATACTCTCCTGCCTCCCTCTCACCTCTCGAACAATTCGAAGCCCTGGAACTCGCCGGACATGTACATGCAGACGTGCATGTTGCGGCCCACAAACCAGATGTCATGGAACTGTATGCAGGCCCGGGCAAAGTTGAACCGTGGAGGTCTGAAGCAGAACGGCGGCGGATTCTGTCCGGAAACCTTTCGACGGAACCAAATGTTGTTGTTAACGCGCATGCGCAGCTCAAAGGAGAACTCATCCGGACGGTAGGCCACTTCCGTGCAGCTGTTCATGCCGATCACCGCGAGGAAACCTAGTGGATTAGAGGGGGTTATCCTTTGCTCTGTATCTCCGGCTTTTGACTCACCCGCACAGCATTTGCACAGTCCAGTGTCGCAGCTACAGGGTATGCGATTCACGAGATTGTTCAGCGTTATATTCGGCAAACTGAGTTGCCGCGACTCCTCTTCATGGGCTAGCAGGTTGAGGCGGTGGTTGAGCAGACCCAACTGTAGAGCAGCGTCGTAGGCTAGATCGTCGGCCGGGGCCTGCAGCGGCACTAAGGTGGGGGTGGCATGAGAGAAGTGTAACGATACGATAATCTTCCCCTTTTCCAAGCCATCGGTGTATTAGTAAATATGTACAGAGTTCTGGGCACCAACTAACTTCCGTTTTATATTGAGATTAGTAGCTCAAAACCGCCAACAAAAAGTAACAAAAAACGTAAACAAACGGTTTGCCTAATCATCTTCCACGAACTTCCGCATGTCCAACAGTTCCGCATCAAGACAGCAGCCAGCAGCCAGCAGCCAGCAGCCGGCTGACGTAGCCCGCAGCAGCGCCTAACAGTTTAAACTATTAACCTTGACTGGAGCCAGCCCAGCCAACGCCACAGAGACAGAGACAGAGACAGAGACAGGCAAACCAGTCGTTCGGGCCAAAAGAAGCGAAAAGATTTTTGATGTCAATGAAACCGACGAAACAGCCAGCCGCTCGAGCGAGAGCCAAGTGGTCAAGATCATGGACAACAGAGAGCCGACAGAGTCGCTGAGAGAGTGGCTTCTCTCCCCAAGATGATGTATGTTTTCGTGGTGTAATTATGAGCACAGATAATCGGAAAGAGCACTCCCCCACCGTGTGCGGGGGAATCGGGTATTGGGCGAGTCCAAGGCTGGCATTGGCACGTCTCTTTTTGTTCGACAATTGTACAATACTTAATTGGCTTGGTGGTCTTCAAAGTTTGCCGGCCTTTGGTATGTACGTGCTTCAGTGCAACTAGAACTGCTGCTGGAAAAACAAATGATTAATTTAGGCCACTCCATATATAACAACAAAGATTACATGTTTATTGTACAGTTTAGATAACACAGTGCCTCATATTAAATATCACAAATATTACGAGTATTTAGATCGCTGGTCGCTAAAAGCTTAGGTATTTACAAGCTTAAGATATTTACATATGTACATCCATCGGCTATATTTACATATTGAAATTCCACTAACGGTACTTTACGTAAGGCAAACATTTACAAAGCGATAGAATATCGGCATTGCAAACGGATTAATAAAGTTAATGGCTAGATAGTAGAAATAGGACGTGAAATAGGAGTTCTTTGTACTACCGGTGTCCGATTTGGAGACGGCGAAAAGCGAGGCGGCGCACAGCAGGTAGAAGAACAAGCGGGGATGGGAGCTGGCGGCAGGCATCTTGAGATCAAGATCAAGACCAAGATCAGGAAATGGAATCGGAATCGGAATCGAATTGAAGGTTGCTGCTGACCCGCTTTTGTCTTTCCGTATTGTCTGTCGTGTTTTATAGCTTTTTTTTTGGGTTCTTTTGGGTGTACTCCACTCCACTGGGGGCACGCAACTTTCGCTCTCGTGCAAAACAACCGACGAAAGTGTGTTAAACACCAACTTCAATTAACTTTTAGTTTCTATATTGCGTTTATATGTTTTTCACACTTGGCTCGGACTTCGATTCGGACTCAAGGCGCGGGCGCAGCTCCGTACGTGCTAATAGCCAAAATACAACTGGCCAAGAAAACGGTAGCGCATGCGCATGCGCATGCCAAGTTCCGAGCGGACCATCGAGCGCTGGCTATCGACAGATCCACTAGTCAGAGACGGGCCCCAGCCGATGGCGATACCGCCTTGGCTAAAGACTCTTTTGGGGCGACAGTTTCTTGTTTATACACTGCCAAGGGGCGGCACATCTTAATGGTGGTTAAACGTGTGCACGTTGTGTTCCTCTCGCCTTTCAGGGTATCCACGCTTCGCTCACACACCATACCATATGTATCTTTTAAGGCAAGAGCAAAAACCAGTATTTTTACGCATACTCGTGGTTAAGTCTCCGTCTCCGTCTCCGGCTCAAGCTCAAGCTCAAGCTCTGGTATAATTTCTCTGAGAGCGTCTTCGAGACAGACGCGACTCTCACTTTTTAGTGTGCGGCTGAAAAATGTACGAAATTTTAATCAAGCTGTCACCTTAAACGGCGGCCGTCTCTGTCCCGACGGGTCTGGTCTTCTGGGGCTGTTGCACTTTTCGGAATCTGTTGGAATCTCATCAAGTGTTTGGTGACTATCTCTAACGTTTTTTAGTCGGCCTTTAGCGGTCCGTTACCATTGTGTTGAGACGGGGCGGGCCGTTTAAGTGTCGTAGGAAATTAGTCGATTGACCAGGCCAAAGTTTGTTTTCTCGTAACAAGAGAGGGCTTGTCGGAAATAGCACACTTTCATTGCCCCAAGATATTTGCACCGTACTCGAAGATATGCCCCGAAGGGCTGATTGCTTCATTCTTTGCCGAAGATATTGTCTGGAACCCGTTTGCCGAATGATTGTGTGGAATTTAATTAGAACGCGGTCTTTTCTACTCCATTTCTCAGTGCACAACGTCGGGGTGTACTCTTTTCTGGCTTGAAACAGAACAAATACCACGACTTCGATAAGGCATACGTGAATCCATACGATTTTGATGGCGTATTCGGATATCGCTAGGGCAATACTCTGCTTTGGGTTCCTCTTTCATTCATTTATGGATATGCACTTTGGGTTTGGGTTTGGGTTAACTTTCGATTTGGTTACGATCTTGGCATCCTTCAATCAGCCATTGCGTGACTGGCTAGCGCCAGTCCGATACCGTAAGACCGGGTAACGAGTCCCGGCCCCGGCCCCGGCCCCGGCCACGACCATACGATTATCTTTTGTGGTGCAATCGAAAATTGATTTGTGAAGCTGGAAAAGCGGCCACCCCGAACAGCAGCCCCGGCATGACATTCAAAATTTTCTGCACGTAAATCATGTGAAATCAATTTCTCTTGCACAATTTTCCACTTTTGGCCAAATATGTCAAAAAAAAGGCCCCGCGAAAAGTCGTGAGCAAACATTTGGTTAGACCAGGCTCTGCCGTTTCTGCCGTTTCTGCCGTTGCTTGGTAGCATCTTGTGGCCTAATAATAGCATGTTAGCTCATAACGTGCTATCAATCACTCAAAGTTCGGATCTGCTTCGGATCTGTGGTCTCCCCCATCCGTTTGGGGCGTAGCAGGCGGATAATTCGCATGTGAAAAGTGGAAAATCGCCGCTTGGCCCGGGCTGGAGTCGGTTGCATGCATGATTCAGTGGAATATGATTTGTGGGGCTCGACTGCTCGTACTCGTGGCGCCACACCGTCAGACAGTCCGTTGCAGACTGATAAATTTCAACCGCATTCACGAGCAGTTTCCATCTTTCCCTAATTAATTTATGCAGTAACTCTCCTCCCCTTCCTCCTTGCCCCCCTTTGTTCATTCAAATATACTACAAATCGGAAAAACACATCTTTCCTTCATGTCCGCTCTTCAGTTTTCGCTCTTTTGCTTTTACTTTCCAGCCATGGGCTTTGAATTTTCATTTTTTTTATTTATGCTCTCGGTTCTCTCGGCTGATGAACACCTTTTTTTCGCCTGTGAGTCGTGTTTTTATTTGGCTTTAAGTATGCTCTGAGTGCGCCATACAAAATTTGTATACAATTTTGTTGTTCATTTGTTTTTGGGACTCGCCAAAAAAAAAAAAACCGAATATCAAAATGAAAAGAAAACATAAATGTTTTTGTCTGTCGTGGGCGCAGGTTTTTTAGGGGTGGGGGGGGGAGGCAGACTCTGGCATTGTGGGAGCACACCTAACCCATTCGCTCCCCTCCCCCCCCCACTCCATCTCCCGTCAGGTGGTAATGCAAGATGCCTCCATAGGGAACACTTTTGTTGCCTTGTTTCCCAAATTCCCATGTTTCTGGCATTGCTTTGTTGTGTTAATTAAGCCAAAAATTGTATTAAAAGCACCCTCCAGGACGGCGGCACAAGCCCTCAATTAGGACAGCCCCAAAGAGCTGCTCGGTTCCTGGATATCGTTTCTTCTACTTGCATTTCTTTGCCCCAAAGTGTTCATATGCTAGCCCTCGACTAGTGACAGCTACTACTGCACAGCCTTTGCCTAGAGACTGGTACGAGCCCAACCCTTAGTTACCTTAAAGCTCCCCTGTAATTAGCCCTTTATGATTTCTGCTTTCTGCATGAGCAACATGCAAGAGGCTCTTCCCTCATGGCGCGTTTCCTCAGCCACTCAGCCACGAGAGCCCCCCAAAAAGGAGGATATAAAACAAGGTTTGAAGAACCAAAAATTAGTTTCTTCGTTTTTTGGCTGTGGACTGCCGAAAAATGAAAGAATTGCAAAATCCAAGCCACATATTCTCCAAGGACACTTGACTTTCGGCTTTTTGTTGCCATCTAGAGGGCTGCTCCACGTTCCCGTTCCCCGTTCCCCTTTCCCGTTCCCCTCTCGTTGTTGACAGCTTCCTCGCATCGTTCTAGACTTTTGGTGCTGCCAATTAATTAAGCGAAATAAAAGCCAAACGGAGAGGGAGGAGCGGCAGCCCGCCGTTGGTGGCAGGGAGTGTTGGGGGAGGGTGGTGGCAGGTGGTGGGGGTGTGCAATTCAATTTGCTACTCATGCAATTTGTTGCCTCAAAATGCTGAGCTTTAATATGCAATTAGTGCAATTCAATCAGCGGAGCGCAGCCCGGCTCCGAGGGAGATGCGCCCTGCCACGGAGGCAGGCGGACGGCACTGGGGTTACCCACGACGACGCCTTTTACCACCTGCGGCTTGCGGTGATTACGAGCAACATGAGCATAAAAATTGCTTACGCTTTGAAGACACAATCTTGGGCATCCAGGAACCAGGAACCAGAAACCAGAAACCAGAGACCAGAGACCAGAGACCAGGCACTTGCCGATACCTCTGGTCGTTCTGTGGTGTCGTTTATGGAAATCGGAAAACTGGAACTGCAGATCTGCATTGGCCTTCATTGGGTCTTTAAGCCATCGATGGGCGCGTGACAACTCGTGAAATGGTCGGATTGGCTCTCCATCGAGTGAACCGAGGCTAGACGCCTGTAGGCCGTGTCACGCGCCCATCGTAAGGGGAAACAGAGCTTTGTCGGCGCCTTGCAACTCGGCTATGACACATGATGCAGCAGAGGGGGTGAGCAGAGGGAGATTGCCGTTCGATCTGAGCGCAAGATACAGATACTAGCGCTTAATTTGGATTAAGCGACTTACGGCACACAATTTATTGGCATAAACTTTAATTGAACGCAAAAAAGCCGCGAGTGGAACGGAGGCCCGAAAACAAATATTTGTAGGTGGTCAGACGGCTGCCTGTGCCTCATGTGCCCCTCCGTGGCCATTAATCACGACTCTATTGCCGGCGATAAGGGGACGACTGCCTTCTGGTCTGCCCCTTGACCCGTTTGCGACACTGCGGCGACTGGGGCGCCATTTGCCAGCGATCCTCCTCCTGCGAGAGGCCTTTGAGGCATGTTCTGTGATTTGCCAAATGTGCTTACATGTGGGCTGAAGAAATGTGGGATTGTGGGATTGTGGGACTGCGGGACTGCGGGATTTCCTGGGCAGCCTGTCGCTGAGTAGGAGCCGGGACATCGTACCACCTGTTGAGCGGATAGTCGGGGTCATGTCCACACTGGGGCGCCTGGGCATCCGAAGCTTGTTAACTTGATGATCACCGACTGCCTAATGGCAAGCCATTCATTTTCCAACTTGCTCTGCTTAATGGTTACTCGAGTTGGAGTTATTCCTTGGATCTAATGTTGAGGAACAAACTGAATTTAATGCACATTCAAGGCAGCCAAAGGCTTCATTTCCATGCATACTTTTGAGATACATTCTGGCTCATATTTCCTTGGCAGTCACGTCCCATATGATGGCAATGGCATGGCAATCACAGCAGAAGCAGAAGCAGAAGCAGGAAAACCAATCAACTGTGCCATTGTCGAAGGGCTTAGACGGACGGGCGGGACGGATGGCTATACAACAATCTATCACGTATGTAATTCCCATGAAAAATTTGCACCACCACGATGATGATGATGATGATGATGATGAAAAAACAGGAGCCAAATTGTTGTAGGTGAAATTATAATTTCGTGCAACTGAAAGGCAAACGTAGCCGGAGAGCTCATCAGTAATATGGTAGGTCTCGAAGGTGGGACTCGAAGCGTGGCCAATCGATTCGGCAAACGCAATGCACAATCCACAATGCACAATGCACAATGCACATGATTGAAGTGCACTAGTTTTAAGGTATCCGTATCCGTATCTGTATCTGTAACTCTCCGCCAGTACGAGTAAATCCAACCTTAAGTTCAACACAATTTGTAGTGGATCAAATGAAATGCTATCGGCACGATCTGTGCAATCGATCGGGCATCGATCGGTGCGGTGCGTTGCGTTGCTGTGGCAACACGTAGAGACCCAATTCTTTGCCATTTCGCCAGCTACTTGTTACGGTACGGGTCAGGCTTCATCGTGAGCTTTCCAGCCTCAGCCTTTTCGGTCTCATAACCCCATGTTTGTTTGCATTAGCCACCGCAGACAGGCTGCAATTATGTCGTTTGGGGCTTCGATGGCAACTCGAACTGGGACTGGGACTGGGACTGGCACTGATGCTGAGTGCCTTGTTCATCGCGGAGGTGGAGCATCAGTGACCAGAGCTCAGTGTCTGAAAAAACCCTCTGCCATGGCAGAGACAATCCATTCAAATTCGGCAGGCAGTGCCCTCGGATGCCACCGAGAAGGGTATCCCGTCTTTCGAGCTCTTTCGTGGCATTTTGATTGCCACAGACTTTGTGGCGCATATGAATTATGGGCTCAGTTGGCTTTTGGAATCGCTAGTCGAGTCACATTCCTTCGGTCTGCACTTTGGCTCTGTGACTCAATTGCGCCATTGTCGGTTAGTGGACCATGGGAAGCGGTGTGGCTGGGACGCTTTCAAAACGCGTGCAAAACGCGTGAAAAACGCGTGCAAAACGCTTCAGAGCAGCAGTCAACGAACCGCACGCTTCGTTGCCTCAACAGCCATGTGTTTTTTTTTTTTTTGCACATTTCTCAAAATTAACACTTGGCCACACACCTCCTGCCTCCTCCTGCCCGAAAGCATAAAATGTGCATAAATTATGCCAAAAACACAACCCAACCCCGCGCTGGCTTCTGCCGTTCGGTTTCCCTTTTCTTTTTTTTTTTTGCTGCAATGTTAATGAGTGAAAAATCATGTTAAACATTTAATGCACATGTCTGCTGCTACACGTGCTCTCTTCTACACTCTCCTGCGCCAAGGAAAGGGTATCACAGGCATCGTATTTTTTTTAGCGCCGCCTGTGGTCGCGTGTCGCTTTCCTTTTTTCCATTTTCATCTTTTTGTTTTTTTGGATAAGTGGATTGTGTTTGCTCGGGTTTTTTGTCATTAAATTAGCTTCATTTTGGGGGGCCCCGTCTTTGTGTGCAGGCAGGCAGGCAGTGCAAGGCAGGGCATGGCAGGGCAGGGCTCTCCTTTTTCTATTTGAGTGCATTTTCAAATATTCTTGTCCGTGTTTCGGGCTGGAGGAAGGAGGCTTAAATGAGCTAATCTCACAGTATGCAATACTTTAAAATGCCTGTCTGTGCCTGTCCTGTGTTCATCAGCTTTCAAGCAATTCTCCTTCATAATAAATTGATTTCCATCGATTTTGGGCAAATATTTTCGCAAATTCATAGGCACTCGAGAGAGAGAAAGATCCCGTCTGAACAGCAAAGTCATCAAAATGTTGCATCAAATCTCCATGGACACGATTTAAATTGAGTGCAGAGCTGCGAACACACAAAATCACGGGTCTGCCATTGCCAGGACATACCACAGGACGGTGCCAGGACGGAGGACAGCGACACACAACTTGTTCTGCAACTGGGAGCAGAGCAGAGCCTGGCACTGAGTCGGTGTTTCTACATTTATATCGAATTTAAATAAAGTCCTCTTCAGCCGAAGCCGAAGAAAAAGTTTCGATTTTCACGCGGCAAATGAGTTTGCAATTTATTTTTTTGGCTCTGAATTTGCTTGTGTTTTGTGTCTGCATTTGCAAATAATTTGTAATGAATTGACAGAAATCGAGGGGGTTGGGTAGTAGCGGGGTGGCTGCAAACATTTACCTATCTATCTGTCTATATAATACGATTTTAATGAGAGAATTCCTGGGCTGGTGGGGGCCCTTGGAGGAGGACTGTCCGCGGGCTGTCAATTCAATTAAATGCTGATTTTCGGCCGAGTTCGAGACTTTGTTTAATTTCGATTACGCATCTTCTATGGGTGTCAGGGGGAGGGGGAGAGGCCCCTCGTCTTTCGCAGAGTCATGCAATGACAATACTTGATTGCCGGCGACACGCCAGGCCACCGTCCAACGGTGGTTCGGGCCAAGTTTAATTACTTTCTTACGTGCAGCGCGCATCTGTGCGCTGTTGTGGGTGTTTTTCTGTGGGCTGCTTTTAGGCGCCTCTTAAAGAGCCCAACTATGGCCCACCCCCCCGCATGATATACATACATAGGTACTTTTTCTTTCCGTTTTGTCGGCAAAGAAAGAAAAAATTTGATTTAAGCCAGACGCCCAGGAGCCCTGCCTTCCAGCCCATCTTGCCCGAAGGAATTCGAAGCCTGCACAAAAGTGAAAATTATCGCCGTGCGGCGGAGGCGGCGGAGGCGGCGGCGGCGGCAGGAGGACGCTCAGATGTGCAGATGAAAGTGCCTTGTGCTCAAGCAGTCTCGCTGCCTTCTAGTGTTTGCCTGGCTTATTCAACTTTGCCTCAACTCGGGTCCAAAAGGAAATAAAAATCCCCGAAACAAGTGTCTATGTGAGGCCGGGCTTCGGACGCAGGACGGGGGCTGGGACGTAGGCTGGGCGGCGGCTCCTTTAGGCGTCTGCGAATCTCGAAAATGTGCACAGACTCCGCTTTAGCCGCTCAGCCGTTCATCCGTTTCCGCCCGCTTATCCAGGACGGCCCCCCCCCCCCCCCCCCCCCCCCCTCCTCCGAGCACCCCCTACTCCCAGCGACGATGTCTGGCAAGGCGATTTAGCAAATTAAAAGGTTTTTAATGCATGGAGTGCTCTCTTACTTATTTCATAATTTGATGCCGACTGTGCCATGCAAATGCCGAAATACGGGAATACGGCTGAATCCACGGGACCGGGCAGGCATCCGGCTGTGCATCAGAGCTGTCTTTTATTTTTCTCAAAAAGTTTTTGGTGTTTTTTTAGAGTTTCTTTTCTTATAGAAGGGTTTCCGTGCCCCCCCCTTGCCTGGGACTGTGACTGAGCCTTGTTTAATTTCCTTTTCGTAGGTGAAAAATATATGCATTCACAGGATCCCAGGCTCCAAGGCTCCCAGGATATGGGAAATTGGTTTTTTTAATTGAAATAATAATTTATTTGCTGGAAAATCGATGGCACCTTTAAGGAAACGCATGCCGTTCTTTAATTCAAGATTACTTGCAGATTAGCCACACACACCCCCCCCCACCCATTCCAACCTTCTGAATCCGCCGAAATCTTAATGAGGAAATCTATCCAGAAGTCTCTTGAAAACCCCCTTGAAAACGCCACCGCAAATCACACACTTGACTGGGACGTTCCACGGGTCTGGGGAAATGGAAAATCGCAACATTTTTTCGCGAGCACCAATCCCCCCCCCCCCCCCAACACCACCCCCGGCGAGTGTCACGTGTCCCTGTCGAGTGTTTTCTTCTGGAAAATTTCGCCAGTGAGAAAATTTGGCAAGTGGCTTGCGGGCGTTACACCCCTCTTCCCTCCCCCCCTTCCGCCTCCGCCCCCTTTGCAAATTTTGGGTTATTGGGTTTGGTATTTTGTGTACTTTTGCGGGTTCCGGCACAAGTGGCGGCGAGGCTTATGAATGTTCGGCGTGTTTCGGCTAAGAAGTTGAGAAATTAAACAGCCCGCGTGAATGCAATAAATGACAGCTCAAAATTTTGATAAATGTCAACGCGTGTGCGTTGCCAGAGCCAGATCCAGAGCATGGGGTGGTGGGGTGGTAATGATTTGATTGTTGGGGGAAATGGCAACAAGCCTTCGGCTTTTTAAGGTGATTTAGGGGCGGCAGTTTGTGCAAATTAAGCCAATTTAAAAAAGACATTTGCCTGCAGGAACATCGAAATCCAGACCGTACAGCAGAGGCACTCTTTACAGGCATGTGTGCACCCTGCCCTCCAGCCAATCTTCACCTGGAAGGGAGCTCAAAAAGTGCCATCATAAATAACCCACATCTTGGGGTAAATGCACAAAGTCCAAAGATATCCCAACTATGCAATGCTCGGCAAATGAATTTGGAAAAATAATTTCCTGGGGCCGCCCACAGGCTCCAAGAAGCAACTAAAAATTCCTCAAGAAACAAATACCAGAAATAATAATAATAATAATAGTGTTTTGTGCACAAACCCTGGGCAGAGCCCGGCCCTCTCCCACTTCGAGATTTCGGACCTGGTCTTTGTTTATGAAGCAGTAATATTGAAATCAGGATAATTGTGCAAGAGGATGTGAAGAAAGAACCGCAAATACTCCGAGTCCAACGGAAGAGCAACCCACCAGGCAGCCAGGCAGCCAGGGAGCCAGCCCCAAGTATTCATTCATTCCGTAACGAAGATATCTTGAGAGCAATTTTAATGCGACAAAAACTGAAAAAGGAGAACGAGTGGGCGCGGGCTGAGGGGGGAACCAAGTGAATGGTCAGGACTGAAGTAGAGTGAAAAACGCTGCCAAGCAGAAAGTGGTCAACAATTTTGCCACTGCCATGGGCAGGAATAAAAGACGTCGACCGACCATCCACTACCATCCGAATGCAGCAAAAAGGTAGCAATCATGGTGCCGAGTAGTCGCCTCCGTCCAGCCTCCGTCCCGTAGCTTCTGTCCAGATCTTAGGGCAATAAACCATAAGATGATGCTCTTCAGTGCATATACTCGTAAATGTGGCAGTGAAAGCCAAATTAAGAAAGAAATAAAACGAGTTTGAGTGGGGGTTTACAAGTCTCGGGAAAACTAGTCCAGTCGATGCCATTTACAGGTTTCTGAAAGGAGGGAGGACAACCCTTCGGTCGGGCCTTGAGTGTGAAAAATTGAACAACAAAAATTGCATTATTTTTCGCATTTGCCGAAGCTCCTTCTAACCCCATAGCAGATTGGCATTCACAAAGGTCCTGCTGTCGTCGAGCGCATCTCAAAGGACCTTCTTTCATAATTAATGCTCACACAGAGAAATGTTCAAAGATATTTTTGCAACCCCCTTCCGCACTCCCCCACAGTTCATGTACCTTTCAAAATCTGCTGTCAAAAGCAGCCCGAAACAAAAACAAAAACAAAATGCTAAATGCGGTGAAAAATCAAAAAGGAAAATGCGCAAAAATAAAACATGTTTACCTCAACAATTTGACTGCTACTTTTTCTTTTCTATTCTATTCTTTTTTTTTGGGGGGAAACGGATGGATGGATATGCAAATTTTTGGCTTGCATTTCGGGGGCCCGTTTCCCCGTTTCCCCATTTGGCAGGACGGAGTGGCTCTGCTGCTGCTGCTGCTCTGCCCTCTGCCTGCTGCCTGCTGCTGGTGCCATGATTTATTTACTCACGGCGTGCGCGTATTTATCAAACTCTAATTAATCGGTGATAAACCGATCAAGACGCTAAATGCTGGACTACACGAAGCCGCCGAAGACCCAGCAGCTCCCAGGGGACTGGCCTGCAAACGGGTTTTCGCAAACACCTCTTCCTCTACCCCAAAAGTTGGCTTTTCTTCGATTGCTTTTTGGGTTTCTGTTTCGTAGTGTTCCGCCGATTACCATGTGATTTCCTCCTCCACCTCCTCCTCCCGTCAACGGCCCCCCTTCGACCCATCGCTCTGCCGAAGAACGAGTACTCGTATTTGTTGAAGCAATTTGCTTTTCTGAATCTTCTGGCTGGCTGACCAGGCGACTGCGATGCAATCAATATATGCTCGTGTCCAGCAAATAATAGACTTCAAACTGGCATTTTAAGCGTTTCTATTTCTCTCCCCCCTCTCTGCCCCTCCAGCCGAATGTGAGCGGGTCTCCGAGGAGTGCAGCTCTCTCCCAAACACCGTACAGGGTCCCAGGTGCCTGTACCACCTGCCTGTTCGGCCCCACGAGCCGTGCAACACCCTGTATATGCCGCTAATCCACTTTAGCAAATCAATTTATTAGCCACGTATGACTTATGCCTTTTTAAATGTGCGCTTGCATGTGTTGTCTGCTCTAAAGTTGAGCGTTTGCAGCATTTGGAGGCTGGCCAGCCCTCTGTCTGGCAGACGGAAGGTCA
This sequence comes from Drosophila persimilis, assembly GCF_003286085.1. Lineage (NCBI taxonomy): Eukaryota > Metazoa > Arthropoda > Insecta > Diptera > Drosophilidae > Drosophila > Drosophila persimilis. Next base: position 14,243,872 of record NW_020825289.1, read on the forward strand.
GCAAGGGGCAGGCCCGGGCTGGGGTGGCAGCCCAACTGAGGAGGCGCAAGAAATTTATGTTAACATGGTCTGCGTAGCGCCCTCTGGTATGTAATTTGGCGTTGTTTAGGTATCACGATTACCCTTTGCTGGCCATAAAATACGAGTGTGCATGTGGGCAATGCCACGGATACGGTGCTCGGGTGTAAGCCATGATTATCGCGGCCAGGCCATCAATGATATGTGTGCGAGGAGCTTCAGAGCGGAGGAGACCGTTTAGAGTCGACTCCGAGCGTGTGAAATGGGCATGGGGCATGGGGCAGGTCTGGTATTGTATTTATTTATGGCCTCCCCCCGAAAGAATATCAATTGCCCGGCCAGGCGCCACTTGTTGCCAAAAAAGAAGAGGGGGCTGCGGGGGGCATGGAGAAACTGTTGCAACTTTTGGGTGCAAGCATCTACCCGCATATAAACGTTGAGTATAAATTGAAAAAGCCATTTTGCTGCCAATTTAGCAAACACTTAAACCAATTTTGCACTTCAATCCACACAAAAAACTCCCACAGCTCCACAGCATCGCTCCGCCGAAGCCACACATTTGCACATCCCAGAGCACAGAGCCCAGAACCCGGACGGAGAACTGACAGTCCGTGCCGTGAAGGCTTGCATCGATGCGGACGCGAGGATGAGCCAGAAGTCGGAATGTGTCGGAAGCGTTCAAAGCGTTGCCAACAAAGTGTGAAAATGTCAAGTCGTAAAGTGTTCACAGGCCAGGACCCGGACACGGACGGAGTCTGTAAAATGGAGTACATTTGGGGGGGGCGGGGCAAGAGTCCTTATCTGGCCAGAGAGTTTCCATTTAATAGTTTACTTTGGGAGCAGCAGTGGGGTGGCGGGGGGCACCGTCTAAACGCTGCCAAGTCTGTCAAGTGCTGGGTGTCCCCCCCACTGTATCTAGTTACCTGATCAGACCCCTTCAAATCTGCCACAGACCCTACAACTGGCCCCCAAATATGTCCTGTATTTGCCAATATTTTGCGCCTGTCTCGGACAGCGGCGTGGATCAAGTGGAGGCCTTTCCCTTGGCCACTGACGAGGAAGGCCCCAGCCCGGAGAACACCAACAAAGAGTGAGCTTAACTGTGATTTCCGAACCGAGTGTTATGTGATGTCTCTCAGGGCGGACCAGGAGACTGCGGAGAGGACAGTGTCGGCCTCTGACCTGGCCGACTGTCGGGCCGAGAACTGGCTCCTGAAGAAGAAGCTGGCCGACTATGAGGTCACCATCGAGAACCTCGAGCAGCTGGTGAGCATAATAGTGGACAAGCAGCACCGGATCCTCAGCGAAATGTTCCAGCTGAGCAAGGAAAACCGAGAGCTTCAGACCGAGTGTGATCTCCAGCGCGAATACCACTCGATGGAGCGAAACGCCTTGATGAAGCAGCTGCATGATGTTCAGACCTTATCGCGAAACCGCAGCTTGGAATTGGTAAGCCATGGGTGCCAATTGGCCAGGAGAATTGTTCACTTTGTCGCCCTTTTTTTATAGAGGCGTGCTGCATTGGAGGAGGGTGCCAAGGTCCACGTGGAGGCTGCAAAAGAGTCTAGTGCCTCAGAGGAAGAGGGCTCCACTGGGGAGGAGGAGGAGGAGGAGGAGGAGGAGGAGGATACTGACGATGACCGGGAGAGTGTCTATGACAGCTATGAAGACGAGGCCTCAGCCTCGAATTCCCGCAGCAGTTCTCCCGGCTCGGAATCGGGTGACACCGACTCGGAGGCAGATCGAAGTCTGGCCAGTGACAGCGAACGCGAGAGCGACAGCGATAGCGATTGAACAAAACATTAATTCTGATATATTTTCCATAAAGAAATTTCAATAAAAAACCTTAAAGACACCGTGGATTCCCGTTGGCGGTGTATTAACCGCATATTTAAGGGCCCGCAGGCGCTTTCTGACTTCATCGCACTCGCACTCGCACTCCCGAGCCTTTATTTGAACGCATTTAATAATCAACACAAAAACGTGACAATGGCTCAAAACAAACAAAAACGCTGAAGGTGCGTCAATCAGGGGCATCGCAGTGCAAAAAAGGGAACGCATCAAGTGAGAAAAATAGAAGGAAAACTCCGGCAAGTATTTGCATATCAAAATGCCAGTTGGGATGTGGAAAAACCTTTGCCGAAGCGCCCTTCAGGGCGGATGATTGAAGGGCTGACAGGGCGACAGGGAGGGGGGAGCCGAGGAGAAGCCTTTAAATCACTGGCAAAAACGTGTTAAGTATTTATCTATCGAAAAATTGTGGGGCTCCCACCATCCGGCAAAGAGGTAAGATGCGAGAGTGTGTGGTGTGGTGTGTGTGTGTGTGTGTGTGCGGTGTGTGGGGCAATTTATCAAGTGGCAAAGTTTTTAGCACAAATGAGTCGTGGCGCGGGTCCTGATCCTGGCCTCCGTTTGCCTCCAGGATTAATGAGTCTCGTGTGCTTCTGCTGCTGCCGGGGTACATCCTCGATATTCGCCCGGCAACACGTACCAATAATCCATCACCAGTCCAGCGACTGTGTTGCCACTGTGTGGCAGTGTGGCAGCTTTTGGTCCGCCTATGTGTGGAGTTCTTCGATTACTTAGCAGCAGTTTATGCCACCAAAATCCATCCCATCTTTGCCTAAACAAAAGTGCCACAAAAGTGGTGTCAAGCGGTACGTTCATGGCTGCTTCCTTGGCGATTCCTTGGCGATTCTTTGGCGATTATTAATGACCCCCCCAGCAGCGGGTGTATGCATATCGAGTCGGGAATTGTTTGCCATATCATTTATCAGCTGAGAATATTTGCTGCGAGACTTGTTGCGCACAAAAAAGTTTTTCGTGTCCACGTGGGAAACCAGCAGAGACGCAGAGACGCAGACGACGGCTACTGAGGACTACCGCAACACAAATGGCTCGGATAAGAGATGTGAAACCGAACAAGGCATGAAAGGAGCGCGCCACAGTTATGACTGAAATATATGAATACGCCACGGCGATGTGGCAAGCTAAACGCTGGGCAAATGGCATCATGAGAGGCGAGGCGATATCACGCTCCACCGGGAAAGGTGTTGCCCGGGTTGCCTGCAACAAGTAGCATCCAAATTGCATGTGGCTGGCCAATGGGTTAAGATCCCCAAGATTAATGGACCTCTGTTGGGCACGACATTGAAATATACTGGGGAGAGGCGGACACACGACACCGAAAGAGTTGCCAAGTGGCTGTCTCGGTGCACACGTGCTTCCGAGAAAACAACCCGCTTTTCTGGATCAACGCCTACCTATTTACTCGAGCGTATAAAAAAAAAAAAACCACAAAACATTGGCGGCAGAAAACTGCCAAAAACCCAATCGTTTCGATTCGCGTGTTCTAAGCAATTTCAAAGCAATAATCGTTGGGTGTCTTTTAAATTAACTAACCAGAGCCATGCAAGCCATGCAAATAATACTCGTAATAAGCCATATTGACAGGCCCGTCAACGATGATGTGTGCGATGGGGGGGGGACTAGTCGTTGTTTTATTTCCATTTAAATAATCTAAAATTAAAATCATTTTTCCGCCAGAAGCAACTCTGGCAGAACGATAGATGGACGGATTGATTGATGGATGAACGATGTATGGCGATTGATAGACATATACATACGCCCTCGCCCTCGCCCCCTCGCGTTCTCAGGGAATGACAAACCAACCAAATAAAATGCCAAAAAAAAACGCAAAGAAAACGCAATTAAACAAACACAGCGAGAGTTTTTTGGTTTTTTTTGGTTGGGATCTTTGGTTGGGAGGTATCCTTGGGCCGGGGATGTTTTCTACCCCTAATAAACAGTTTGATTTTAATCAATGAACCGCAAAGCCAAATACATGAAAATGCCATCCAATGACGGCCGACAGACAGTCCTACGTCTGTCCTTTCCTCTCTTAAGCCTCGTAAACCTTTTCCGGTTAGAACTTTCGTATTTGCTTAGACACGGCAACTATGTAAACAGCTCTCCCTGGGAGTACCGATCCATAAATACACGCTCACTTCTTCCAAAGGGGGTTCCTCATGCATATTTATGGCACTTAATTTGTTCGTTAAGCGAATGAAAGAATGAATGTATTCGAAGAGCATTCATTCATTCCACTCACTCTCAAGCGTTTTGTTTGAACCCCCCTTTTTTTTTTTTTTTGGTGTAATTAGAAGCCCTCCACCCACATGGGCTCCCCCCTGTGGCCCATGCATATTTATGAGTATGGATTTAATAAACATTTTCATTTATTTGTCTTGTTTGTCGCTTTGGGGCCAATCTAGTTCACTTGGGGCTCCCCCCTGGGCTCCAACAGCCACAACAGCCGACCAATCATGTTCGGGCCAACTATGCGGAAGTATCTCTCCTGGCCAACCTATAATCATAACCATATAGGAGCCAAAACACATGTTCCCCACCCCCCCGACGGGGAGAGAGAGAGGCAATTTCGAACAAGGCCAACACTGGATCATACCAATTTGAGCGGCTAGAACTATTTTCTAAATTAGGGAAAATAATATAGCACACCGGCAGCTCCATGCCGCATCGTGCTGCAACATGTGTTGCACCTAGAGTACCGCTACGATTACGATCGTTATCACCAAATCAGCGGCAGGGGTTAATAGAGCCGTACACCAGAGGCCACAGAGAGGGCCAACGATCGGTGGATGAGCAGCACACATTGGCCTCGAGTTGGGGCCCGTGTCAGCTGCGTCCGAGTTTGCCACATTATTTGCAGATCTCGCACCTTGGCTACCAGCAGAGCAGCAGAGCAGGAGCCTCACTTGACCACACTAATCCATCTTCTTGGCAAAATGTTGCGATAAAGCCGATCGCCAGATCGCCAGATCGCCAGATCGTTGCACTTCGATACTTCGATTATGGTTAAGTAGACAGCAGGCTACTTAACCTCCAGCTAAAGCGGTTGGCTTTGACGATCGGCGGGGAGGGAGAGGGGGGAAGAGGAGAGCTCTTTGGGGATTATCTTGTTTAGGCTGGGCGTCATTTCTTAGTAAATTACTTTAATAGTATAAACATAATCATTTGTATTGCGGCTGCTGCTCAGCCACCAGGCCCAGAGCCCGTGCCTTGGCAGGTTCTGGCCGGCTCTGGCTGGCTCTGGCTGGCTCCGACTGGCTCTGGTAGTAATCTCTTTCTAGTTAGGACGATGCGATTGATCGGCTCGAATCACAGTTATCTGTGTAACAGTGAAAAATTGAAAATTGTACATGTGCGATCCTCGGGATGCTCACAGTTTAATGGCTCCCGTCTTGCCACTCTGTCCGCGTCCGTCCGCACTCGGCGAGGCCCGGAGGTGAACTGAGTTAAACCCCGGCAAACGATCGACAAACTCGCGAAGGGAAAACGCAGCTGTCACGGGTGAAAGGGTCCCCTAATTTAAATATTTAATCAAACTAATTTGCATACGCAGCAGGGTCATGTTTACCTGATCGCCAGACAAAGAGATGTCGGGCAGATCGGGCACAAAAGAGGGATCAATGGGATACAGCTGGTTGGGATGTGGGATGCTGGCTCCTGGATGCTGGATGCTGTGTCGGATCTGGCCAAAGGGTTGATTTCCCGCCACAATCGCTCAAATAACCAAATCCTTCTGTGTTAAATTTTGTTTTCTTAGCGAATAAAAAATGCACACAAATTTGAATAAAACAGCATGGAAAATGTTGCAGAAAGCGACGAGAAACGGAACGAGCGAGGGAAAAGCGCGAAAACCACGAAAATTTTTGCATAATTTATTGAAATTTCGTGCCGCAGACAAAGGAGTCGACGGACGGAGCACCCGACTCTGAGTCCGAGTCGGAGTCCCGGCCATGAAATGTGTTTCTATTTTCTCGCTACTCTGCGGTGCTCCCCTCCCCACCACTCCATTCCTTGCTGCATTATCCTTTTTGGCTTGTGTGCATTTATTTTTCATTTGCATGAATTTTTCATTGTTTTCCCAGACACGAAAGGAGCGCTAGGATGCACTTAACGCTCCACAGGATCGGGGACAAACACGCGATATTTGTCAGCGGGAAATCAGCTTGAAAATCAAGTCGACTAGAGTTCTCTGTGGAGTCTGTGGACTCTGCAGGGATATAGACATTCATCCGAGGCAATGGCTGGAACCCAAGCCAATATTTTCGCTTCTCCATGCAGAAAAATCTACAGAATGCTCCAGATGCTGTGGCGGCCAAAATGTAAACAAACTTCGGTGCAATTTGTTGTCACTTGTTGGCGCTGCAGCGTCCTTGTGTGCACAAAGTTTAGCGGCTCTCCTTTGGATACCTATTAGGAGGGAAAAAAAGAGATGGAGAGTCACTAAGCGGATGGCCCAAGCATTAGGTAAAAGGCCAATCCATAGCTTGTGGGAGCTGGCCAAGGACTATATATCTATGGGGCAGGCTCGGCCATTTTCCAAACTCTCGGGGACTCTCGGGGGTGCGCCGTAGCCTTAGTTTTAATCGAAAGTTAAATCCTTTACACGAGTGTGTCCATGTCCTAACAACAACAATGGCAACGCATGCACACTCCACCCCCATCCCCAACCCCTAACGGGGAATTTGTCTAGGAGAGGGTGGCTGCCCCTGCCCCTGGCCCTGCCCCTGCTGCTGCTGTGGTGGTGGCAACTTGGCGTCGGTGGTTGCTAAATGCAATTTATCATAAAAAGGCAAAAAAAAAAGAGAAAGGAAAGATAGAAGCTTCAAGCTTGAAATTGAAGCGGGCGACCCCTTCGGAGGAGGAGGTGGGGGGCGCCAGTCAAAGTTCGCTGGGAAACAGTAGAGGTTTTTGGTGAGGGGGAAGCCATCCCACACACACGCACACTGGCACACACACACAGCTCATCTAATAAGACGCATTTAGCGTCTGTCAGTTTCGAGTGTGGAACGGAACGCAGGGCAACGCAAGGAAGGACGAGGACGAGGACGCGGACGCGGACGCGGATGCGAACGCAAATAGGAAAAAGTTATGGAGCTGTAATAAATTGGATTAGTTCGAGTAGCGACGCCATTTTGTCTTACACATAACGGTGCCCCTGGAGAGGAACGGGGGAACGGGGGGGGAGGGCCAGGCCGCACGCTGCTTTTCATTTGGAAGGGATTAGCAGGGACTTTTCGGGGGGGGGGGGGGGGGGGGGGGGGCCAAAGGGAAAGAGGGGCAGGGGAGAGTGGAGAGCTCCACTTTTATTGGAGTACTGCGAAGCCTTCTATCAAAACTGTGGGCTACGTGCCAAATCAAAATCAGATTTTCATTTCCATTATGATTTGTATTCCACGCGCTCGGATTGCACTTCAATTTGCATATGAAAGCGATTCCCCCTCCCTCCCCAGCCCTCTTTTTGGCACCTTTCCTTTTCCGAACGCTAAATGATTCCTTTCCATTCCATTCCATTCCATTCAAATATTGTCTGTCATGTGAAGTGCCTGAAGTTTCCCCTACTCTCCAGGCCCGGCCCGTGTTTCGGTTTTTTTCCGAGCAGGGAATCGGTTTCGTTTCACAATTTTCCTGCCTCGACAATTGGTTTCATATATGCAAATTTTTCCTACCTTTTTCACTCTTTCCCATTAATCCAGCATATCAGAGGCTGCTGTTTTTTTGGTTTTTTGTTTGTTGCAGCTGCCTCAGATGCTGCTGGATGCCGCCGGCACATCTGTGTGTGGCTCGAAGAACTAAAACAGAGCATTCGAAACGGCCTTATTCGTTTGATATTCAGTAATTATTGATGTACTCTACCGCTCCTCCTCCTATAGACCCCTCCTGGGGCCACGTGTACCCCACATATCAAAGCTTCGTTTGCCATCAAATGGATTTCATTTTGAAATCCAATAACTGCCAAAAGGAATCCTCCTCCTCCTCTATAGCCGGGCAACCCTTTCCGAGGTCCTCTGGTCCTCTGGTCCTCTCTATCTGCTCGAACAGAGCCCCGCGGCGTACGCGGGTACATGCTTTATATGTACTGCCTTGAAATGAAACATTCTTCGAGTACATAATGTAACAAATACACAGATACACGGACACACCAGCGCATGTCGCAGTAAATTTCGCACTTTACGCACTGCTTCCCCGCCAGCGCGAAAAAGGGTTGAAAGTGCGTATGGTCCTGGCAGGACAAACACCCCAAAAAAGCGCGCACACACGCACTAACCCACACACTCGCAGGGCTTCGTTGGTGGCGTTGCCAGATTGTCAGCGGTGGCATTTCGCCTTCATCGGCCTAAGCCTCTTTCCATTCGGAAACCCTTCCTCCGGGAGGCCGTGGACCACGTTCGCGCGTTGGCGGCCATTATTATTTTCCTTTTCAGCTCTTTTACCACCCCCCTCCCCCGCCCCCCTTCCCATCGTTCGCCGGCCACTTTCTTCGACGTTATTGTAATTTTCTTAAAAATATTTTGGCAGTAAACTTTCCAGATTTAAGCCCTTCCTCGTCCTACGTTGCGAGAAGCCCTTTTCGGCGTTTTGCGGTTTGCACGGCTTTCAGGGCAGCCACCCCCCCCCCCCCCCCCCCCTCCCTTCGGCCGGCCACAGCCACCGAGCAACTCGCGTTTTTAATCTCATTTTATGAAATGAAAATTTTCAATTTTTCGACAAGAGATAAACTTTTTCTACTTGAATGCGTAATTACTTGGCTTTCGAATGAAAATGCTGTGAATTTTCGACGAGTTCTTTGCCGACTTTCGGTGGCTGCTGCTGCTGCGGCGAGCGACGCTGCCGTCACCACTGTAACCGTAAGCCATGATTCCCAAAATGGCGGACGGTGGCAGCCTAACGGTTATTAAGATGATTAAAATAGACAGAAATACAAGTGGACTTATGATGTAGTCGACTGAGCTTTGGCGTCCATTGGGATGGGAGGGGGGTCGGCTCCCAGGACCTCTTTAACAGCCAGAGATCCAGAGTTGGAGAAGTGTTAACGACAAGCAGTCGAGATGGTAATTATAGTTTGCATCGAGTACTTGGTCTAGTCCTAGCTACCACCGATTTCGGCCCAAAATCGAATGAAAACTCGAAGGTCCGTGGCACGTAGATACGAGTAAACAAGTGGCGGTGTGTACAACGTCAAGATAAGCAAAAATTAATGAGGGAAACATCAGTTCACTGGGCAGTACATAAAATACAGGGTGCGTTCCACGCAAAAAATTCACCAGGAAGTTCTCCAAACCATTTGCTGAGATCTGAACGGGGAGCTCTCTAGGAAAATGAATAATAAGGCACCCTGTGTCCCAATAAGAAAACAATGGACGCACATGCCAAAGGAAGGACGATAAAAAAATGCGAAGAAAACCCCACAACGAACAGAAAAATGCAAACAAAAAGGAACACACACAAAAAATGTCTGAAGATGGTAAAAAAAACTTTTCTCCAACTTTGTTTTTGCTTAATGAGCAAATACACACACACACGCACACACACACACGAGAAAAAACGCATTAAAAAATGCGTTAAGGGCGCGTTGCCAAGAGCCGAAAGAACAAATATTAATGTCTGGGATACACACACACACACACACAAGTGCGTGGTATATTTAAAAATTGTTTCGGATTTTGGGGACTCGAAAATTACACTTGCTGCCAGGGGTTGATGTTTTGTGATACCCCGTGCAGGCGGCGCGAGAGGATTGCAACTTCAAGTGATCTCCGGGAAAGGTCCTTGGGTCGTACTCTAGCCCTGGGTCGAAGCTCACGGGTATTATTGGCATAAACTAGCTTTAAGGGGTATCCACTAGCCTATACCCCATTTAATTCACTTTTTTTTTGGTTAAAAATACCAGATCTTTGCCAGATACTGCACGCACATGTCGCTTTGGACCACCCCTCCCTGCCCCTGCCGCTGCCCCTGCCTACTGCCCCACACACACACACACACACACACACTTTGGCTTTGGCATAAATTATTTAGACTCATTTAATGTGCTGCCCGCTGAAGCTTCATTCGTTTTTTTACGATTTTCAATTTTTATTTTCGCTTTTCTTTTGCCACCCTTCGAATGAGTTTTGTGCTCTCTCTTTCTCTCTTTTTTGCTTACATTTATTTTGGGGTATTTTTGTGTGTAAAAGCAAGGAAATTTTGTTGGTAAAATTAAAATAATGTGTCCCCTGTCGCCGCCAGACGCGACTCAAGACTCGCGACTCGCGGAGGTGGACGTGGGTGTGGATGTGGGTGTGGGTGTGGATTGTGTACTCGCATTGTGTGGGTGGAAATGAGAGGTACAGTGGAGGGTCCAGCTGGTTTTACGTCTCGACTGCTTCAAGTCGATAATCTTCCATTAGGAAGGACGCGAATAATGAGTAGACCGAAGGAAATAGCTTTTTAAGGGAATCTTTTCTTACAGTCCATCCAATCAGTGCCTCTGTCCACTGAGGATCGGTCGAAATTCCTCTTCCCTCTCCCCCTTTCAGCGCTCTAGTGTGTAATTATTTGGACATCAAATGATAATGCGATTTAATGGCACCATGGCCCTAATCACACCCTTGTTTGTCCGTTTGTTTGACCACACGAAACAGATACAGAGGGGAGAGGGAAGGTGTAAAACAGGAAGTGACCAGGACCAACCCAGTGTGAAGTGGTCAGTGGTTGGGTTAGATGGGTCAACTGGTTTACGGGGCTGACCCGCTGACTTCTGAAGTGTTTTCAGCTTTATGGTTTAATTCTGTTTGACTTTTCGTTTGGGCAGTGCATAAATTAGCATTAAATTAGTGCGCCTCAAGAGGGTTTATGCCTCTATAGTGGCCGTTAAGCAATTAGCATTGTAATTGATGGGCTAATGGCGTTAAATAATAGTTGTATGACACTATCGGCGTGGCAAACAGATTTAAGAGGAAGAAACCCCCCACCCAATACACATGAAAACCCTCGGAACGACCCAATCTTTCAGCACCTGCTGCAGCATCCAAGACGATCCAAAGGGTCCAAGCATATCCTACCTGGAAATGTTCAGGGAATGTACTGGATTTCATTGGGCCGCAAAGCACAGGAAAATTTTGTAACCCCATTTCCGTTTTCCATCAGAAAATCATTAGTGCCTTGACTAGTTATAAACACACGCTGGATCGTAATACCTACAACAAAATGGCAGACCATGCGTTGGGTTTCATTAATCTCCCGCTGGCCCCCTGACCATGCCCCCCCCCCCCCCCCATGCGACAGCTATGCAAATTAACGGTATAACTACTAACGCATTTTCTTGAACAATTAGCGGAGGCCATGTTCCGTGCATGTTCGGGGCTCATGTGGGGAATGCGAGTGACCACCACTTGACCATTTAGCGCACCAGTAGCGCCGGCACGCTTCCAAGGGGATACCCACAATGCCTGGCCTAATGACCACTACGCACTTCCGGCTTGGTCCTCAAGCAGTCCAAGGACTCTCATGCGTATTTTTGTGACTCGCTGACTCTGAACTTTGATAAATATTCAAATTGGATGGCCCTACGCCTGGGCCAAAGTGTGTCGCGTATTAAAAAGTCATTTTCCAAGCAAATGAGTTAACATTTTCCCCATTTTTTCCCCAAAGAAAGCATGGGGAGGTGGCGCAGGTGGGACGGAAGCACATGCTGCTCGACATAAGCTTGGCCCGGAAGTGCCATACGTGCAGGAAATGCGTGATTCTTGTAAAGAATCGCACTATATTATGGTCGATATGTGAGAGCCTTGGGAATGAAACCCAATTTCTAGCCACAAGAATTACTGGGGAACACTGGAAACGTAAGAGGCAAACAAATTGGGAAGCTATTGGGACGGGATTTCATAAGTTTTGGAAGACCAGCTTACAGGAATTTTAACATGGTTTCCATTTCTGCGCTTTCAACACAAATGCGATGAATATTAATGATTTTGAAACATTTTGTACAAACTCCTAAAAGCCTCTTGCTGCCGAATTTAAATTCCTTTTTTCGGCAAACGTCAGATGTAAAATCCTTGAAAATCATAAATATTCCAAACAGTTCGCTGGCTGTCTCCCGCTTGCCGCATCTGATTGTTGATGGTTGATGGTTGGGTCTGCTGTGGATCGGCTTAGGCTGATGCCTGTCGGTTGGTCCTTGGGTCCTGCCCACAGATGCCGCCTCCTTTTTAATGATTTTCCACGCTGTACTTGAGGTCTGCTGGCCTCGTCCGCGCTCCACTGCCTTTTTATTGGATTTTCCAATGGAGCGTTCAAAGTTTTTCCAGCCATATCTTCAGCTTCGGCCGACGGCTTTGAGAATCATTCCGGGATCGATTCGCTCCCTCCTTGGGCTCGTACGGGCCTGGCCTGTGTTTGTTGTCCGGGCTTGTCATCTGGCTAAGCTCTAAAAATTAATGATGCGCGGCACATTCGATAGTCGCGACTCGAGAGAGTCCCCTGCTGTCATTGGCCGGGCAGGATATTCGGGATGTACTCGGGATATGTGCGTATGCAAAAAAGGAAAATATAAAAACGAAAACAGAAAACATAAAACAGAACACAAACCAAATTCACATTCGCCTAAGCTGCGGCTTAGTTTCGTTTTCTCATTGATGAAAATTAATGAGTGTGCGTGTTGTGCTCCGGCCCTGTCTGTAAATATGCAAAATGAATATTTTCCGAGATTCTTTAGTTTTCCCCCCTCTGCTGCCCCGCTGCCCCTCTGCCCAGGATGTGGCTCATTCTCAGCTATCGCGCATTTGCGCGCACAGACCGAGGTACAGGCTCAAGACTAATTTGCATAATTACAGCCCGTAATTTTTTTGTCCTTACGGATACAAACGAACCGGTGGTGGGACAGACGGCTATTTCCTTTCCTCTCCCATACGCTATATGTACATATGTGCGTACGAGTATGGCATTTTTTTGTTGACTTGATATTTGTTTACTACGCAGCCACACATACTATTGTAGAGTCGCGTATGTATTCCGAACAATATATGTACATATGTACATTCAAATGGAAATAGGGGGACAAAAAAGGATATTCCAACTCACATTTGAAATCAAACAAAGGTGAACGTGACTGAAAGGCGTCTGCTTTTACAGAATCTGTTTAATGATAATTCGATCAAAGCAGAGTGCAAGAAGTGAGTGCTAGATCAAGGGCAGGGCAGGCGGCCCGAATGGCCCGAGAGCTAGTGCAAGCGAGCGCGATCATCGGCCCCCGCTACGCGCTGTCTTCGGTTCTTATTTTGCTTCGTACAGCAGCAAACTTCGTTATCTCTCTCTCTCACCAAACAGCGCTCTCAATAGTGCTGAGCGAGAAAGAACACCCGAAAGAGAGGTTTACCACCTTGCATTTCAGCGCGACAGATCGAGAGAGCAAACGTAAAAGCGAAGTAAAGAAAGACACGAGATGGAGACTAGAGATAAGGCCTGCATATGCTGCTGCCGTGAGCGAGAATATATACATATGTACATATATATGCTATTACATATGTATGTACATATGTATGTATGCGGACGACACAGTAATAGAGTTTTATTCTACTGCTATAGATTTTTGGCTGATTTTGGGCTGCTTCCCCGAACATCAGTCCTTATTCGATTCATTCGTTTGCCAAATTGGTTACAATGGCCGCGATAATACACATTTAAATTATTTATTATGTGCCAGACTCCCCACAGACCACACAAATTTCTCATTAACTTTGGGTTTGACCAGAAAAACTTTTACCACTCTCAACTTTGGCAGCAGTCCACAGACTTCTTCCCACAAGCAGCAACCCTCAAAGTTATTTTCCTTTTTTTTCAGCGCTTTTCAGCGTACATACATATACAGATTTTTAAACTAATTTCAAGACGCGTTGCGCTCTTCTCTCTTTTCGGCTGGATTTTCTCTCGATTCAAGGATGGAGTCGGTCGTCGGACGTCGGACGTCGGACGACGGTCTTGGGACAGTTCGGAGCAGGGCTCCGAGAGTTCATTCCACTCATTAGCATGTGCTCTGCTCCGCTCCGCTCTGCTCTGCCCTGGCCTTCCCTGACAAAAGAGAAGAGAAAGAGAGAAGGGAATTGTGTTCCTTCTGTGTCTGCCTGTTTCTTTAATTTTATCGATTTTCCCGGCTAGTCTTGGAGGGTTACGTTACGGCGCTCTTCTTTACCGTTACCTCTGCCGGCTAATGAGCTGCACTTGTAGTCCATTTTTGTCGGACTCCACTCCTCGCTGGAGTCGCTGATTGTAATCAGCATAATGTGTACTCTCTTACACTTCAATAGTTCACGCCACGGATCAGTGGAGCCCACTCCCCTGTGGCATCAATGCGTAGCGAGAGAATCGCCGCCAAGACGCCAAGACGCCAAGACTGCTCACTGCCATCTTTCTTATAGGCTCTAATAACCATAATCAGGTTAACGTTAACGTTCAGTTTACCCACTGATTTGCTGCCACTTCGCAGCCTGCTCCCATTTCATCGGCAGCTCCGGATTCTGCCCAGTGAATGTGTGAACATTCGACGCTGAGTTTCCGCGAGCCATTTTCCATTTTCAGTTGCCGAATGGCCCGCAGATAGAGATACGCTGATACAGATACCGATTCCAACACTTACGATAGAAGCCCGATTTTAATCAAAACGGTGAGCCGTTGCCCAATCGAAAGAAAAAGACCTTTCTCCCGCACGTTAGCTGTTTATATAATTATGATATTTGATTTAATGACGACTTGCTTCCGAAACAATCCAATCAAAAAATTTGATTGAAGTGGGCGTCGTCCGCCCAGCGAAACTGCTGCCTGCCGCTGCCAGGCGTGAGGCTATTTCTGGGGTCAAGCCCCCTCGAAAGAGTTCCTTACACTTGCTAATGGCTAACTAGTTCGGGCAATCGCTTCAGCTGATTTACTGTAATGGTGCATACCCATGCCCACACGATCGGCCCCCAAAGACTCACATGGTAAGGCGATCCTACGATACTAAATTCTTAATTTTAAATCATTAGCAAGTCTCGGCGCACGGTGGAGTATGTGTAGATGGCTGCATCGCCCAGAGCACAGTCGAGGCGGCAGAATTTAATACCCATATATTGTTAAGGGACTGCTACACACGGCCGTGGCTGGCCATGGATGGCTCTGGGGATCTGCAGATCCGCATCCGCCTGCTTTTGATTTTTAAATTGAAAATAATAATTTTGCGCACTCAATTTTCAGCGATTTGTCAAAACATTGTTTATTGTCGACGCCAACTCCCGTCCCCCCGATCCTCCACGACCAGCACCACGTCGTTCTTTTCTGTTGGCCGTCGCAGCCCGCACCCGAGCCCGCACCCGAACCCGCACCCGAACCAGCGCCCAGCGCTTCGGCGGCGCACTTTAAGTTAATTGAAATATTTCAACGATTTTCGCCCTGTGGTTTCTTCTACCTGCCGTCGTGTGTCCGTCTTCGGGATCAAAGGGGATTCCTCTCTGCATGCGGCCCCGATCAAAGAGCTTTTGCATATTCCTCTTGGTTTATTCCTCTCTCCTCTCTCTCTCTCACTCGTCTCTTCTCTCGCGGCCTTTTAATAGAATTCAACGCTCATTTCTATCGCATGCGATTTATGTCCAACGTATTTCAGTTCACGAGTCTCCTGCACTTCCCGAATCCCCCTCCCCTGTGTCCGGGGTTCAATATTGATTTTTATTGCCATTTGACCGCTAGGCGCCGTATTGCTTTTCAATTGAGTGATTATTGCTCTCGAAGGAGCCCGGCCCGGGCCAGCCAAGGCCCGTATGGGAAAATCGTTGGCCAGATATTGGACGACGATTGATGTCGAGTCGGCGAGGGGATCGTGAATGGTCTCTGATTGGCCTGGCTGATAGAGTGAGCACCTCTCCGTCTTCTGCTGGGCAGAGAAGTATCAGAACTCTCCTCGAATGATTTACCGCCGCATAAGCTCCAGTACAACCTCTACAAAATGTCCTGCCACTGGCCCAGAGGCCTGCTGAGCACTTTCTTGGGTAATCCCGAGGCTTTGTAGCCTGCAAATTGTCGGCTTGCTGTTTTTTCTCAGAGGCTGCATCAAATCATACTCCTTCATGACGTCTGCCTCTCTTAATGCGAGTCTATGACTGTCATACGCTCTTGGCGTCCGGCTAAACCAAAAAAAAATACTCTATACAATATGAACCGAATCCATCCGGAGCGGCGGAGAGAAGGCTGCCAACGCCCCAAAAAGTTTCCAAGTCGTCGACGGAAGGCAACGCGTAAATCTTTTGCATAATTCAGTGACTGCTTTGCCTTCGTTTCGTCCTCTATAAAGCCCACTTGAGGGTCCATTCCCATTCCCATTCCCGTTTCCCCTGCCTTTCCAGCAGCTGCTTGTCGCACCAATAACGTGCACCACCCACCACGCACTCTGCTCCTCCTCCTCCTCCCCCCCCCCCCCCCGGCCTTGTTTGTGTCCATTCATTCAGTGCGGGGCAGAGCCCTCTGCTGTGCCCAGTCTCTGAGAGCATCCACGTCCACGTCCGCGTCCTGTTGGGTGGCCTCGGTTGTCCTTCATTTGCACCCACCCTCGGTCCTCGGTCCTCTGTCCTCGTCCTCATCCTCTTGGCGTGCGTTTTATAGTTAAACACGCCACCCATTTAATAATCATCCCTCCACGTTACAGCCACATGTAAATGATTTTTTTCATCTTGCTGTTCCTCCGCCGTCGACTCCAAGCTTTGCTACTTTCTCGTATTCTGTTCAAACACATCCTAGATGTAGATTTATGTCTGTGTGTGTGTGTGTGTACACTCTCAGGACTTATCCCATAGCTCCTGTTGGGAGCGTGCTCAGAGCCAGGTCCACGCGTCCTTTCGGTCTCTCGGGGCGTCATTTGTACAAAGCGAAGGTGAAGGATTTTTCAATTCCTGCTGCCTGCCCCTCAGTTTACATTTGGCGTTTCTTTGTTTTCAATTGTGGCAGAAGGCAGGCAGGGAAGGAGGAAGGAGGGCGGCGGTACATCTACTTGATTGAATCGCGCTCTTCGCCCCACTATAAGGCCCTTCTCGCGATGCCAATTTATTTTCATCTGCACACTTCGATCCTTCTTCATTCAACCTTAATTTTTATTGCATGTAAACAATGCGACGGTGGGGCAGGAGTTTCGGGAAGAAACAGTGGGACTAATGAAGAAAAAGTATCGCCTCTTTGATGTGCATAATTCGGAAATAGACCAAAGCCTAAGCTGTCGACATCAGAGCCAAGAACAACCCGCGAAACCCTCTCCAGAACTCTAGGGAATCACAAACCCTAGTCCAAGGCAATGGGCACGCATTCGTAAGTGCCCAAGACTGTTATTTACTCCAAGTACTGGCTGGTCTGGGAGCTCTTGGAGCTCGAGTACTCCAAGTGGATGTTGCGCGTGCGCGGTTGGCGCAGTTCTGCTGCCGCGATCGTATCGCCGTTCAGGCCTCGATGCCTGCCTGGCACGAAACATAAGCCCGTCTCTGGCCTCAAATATAATATTTGTATGCGTTATGGGCACTGGCCAGGAAGAGATCGCTGGGGAATCGTTGGCAGCAGTTGCAGAAAGGCTTGTTGGGCTCTGGCACTTGGCCTGGCTATTATCATCATCGTGGCCTAAGCAGGCATTGAGTTGTGAATACAGGCAAGCGTGGAGCTGTGGCTGTGGCTGTGGGACCCCGGGGTCATTTAGCTTCTTAAATGCGATTCAACGTGTTCGTGCGGTGTTTTTCGGCAACACTTTGCAAGTGATTCTGCCACTTTGAGGCTGGTTCAATGCTTCCTGCTAACATTCCCCGACAGGGTTGCCGAAGCGTCGTTCTTCAAAGGCATAGAGTGGCCACAATCCTACGAATTTCGTGGGGGAAACCAGCAAGTGTTTGGAATTGGGATTCCTCCTTAGATCTTGGTTCGGTTTGAGGCCCCCTCACAACCCTGGCCGGGCCATTAGCGTTTCGCACTGTTCATTGATAAAGTGGACAGCGCCAGGAAAAGAATTTCAGAATTCACAGCAAATCTGCAGCAAATGGCTGAGCAGATGATCGCCCGAGGCTGCAGTCTTTTCCAGTCAATTTCATTGTTTTCCGGTGTCTAAATTGTTATCCCTGGCAGCGCCTCCCTGGCACTGGCTTTCCCGTCGCTCTTCACATACGACTCCCCTCCGCTGCTCCCCTCCACCCGCCCTGTGGCTGGCTTGCCTGCCAATCGGCCTGCAACACCCACAATTGTGTTGCAGTTCTCTCGTTTGCGGCTTGAAATGAGATCGCCAATGGATCAGACACTCGAGTCTCGGAAATGATTTATTTGAGCACGCGCACTGGCGAGCACAGCCCCCTAGAGCCCCCAGAGACTGGTGGAAAACTATGTGCTATCTGCAGGCAATTAATCCGTGTGATTGGTAATTTGACGCCCACACAAAGGTCTGTTCTGCCCTGGTAGTAGGCTCTGGGCTCCGGGCTCTGGGCTCTGGAGGCGATAAATTCCGACCCCATACGTATACAAATCTCAGCTAATACTCGCCATTTCTTGCATCCCAGTGGAATCGTGCGACGTGCCCGACTCTGGCCGCAGAGCAGAAAAGATAAATGACAGCAATTGACTTCATTAGCAGTAAATGTCAAGCTTTGCGATGCACGGCGAGTGCGTGTGTTATTTTTATGGCATCCCCACTCGGCGAAGGGCTGCGGCCAGGAGTTGAGCAACACCCTCAAGCACTTGCCAAAACCCAGCCCCCCCCCCCCCTCCGCCCAGGAAATTTGCATACGCATTTCGCTTGCATCGCTGGCTGGCCGCAGTGACTCCATTACGGGGGCGATCCGGGCGAAGACAGACACAGACAATGAAACCATCAAAATCCAATGAAATAAAATAAAATTCCAATAAAAACATTTTGGCAAAAGGAAAACAAGGGCAACAAGGGGGTGGTCCTGGGGTTCGCACAGGGGTGGGAGGGGGTGCGGGTCGAAGGGGGAAAAGTGTGTTCAACCAACCAAAATCTGCTCATACACATAGAAGCAAACACCACCCAGCAGTCAGCACCCAGCAGTCCCAGGCATCCTCCCTTCTCATCCGACCCCTCCCCCCCGCCCCCCCTTCACCACCACCGCTTGACGTGTGCCTGGGATTTTGCAAATTTTCGCAATGTCGTGGAAAAACCACTGGAAAAACTGTGTTCTTTGTGCTGATGCTCTGCTGTTCTGCTGTTCTGCTGCTCTGCCCTTCTGCTGTTTGCCTTTGCCCTTGTTAGTGGTTTCTTCTGCTAAACTGTCAAATGCGTGAAATGTCAACATGACACTTGGTGGGTTTTTGGCCAAAAGGGAGAAGGGAACAGAGGACGGAGAGAAGAGGAGGAGGAGAAGCAAGCGGCAGTGGAGTGGGACGGATATTCCATCTGCATTTCCATTCACGTACTCTGTGCTTTCACGAGTTATCAAAAATTAACATGATTTCCAAGCGTAATCAAATGCAATTGCCATGTTGCAGCGAGCGAGTCGGAGAGTCGGAGAGTCGGGGACTTGCAGCATATGCCACACATATCCATGACCAGATGACCAGGTCTGAACCGCTCGCTGGCCGCTTTGGAGCCGCACAATTTACGCTGCATATTTGGATCAGCCGCATTACACGGTGTAATCGTTGCACAGACGGCCGGCCGGCCCGCTGCACGTTTCGTTTCGTGCAAATTGGAGCAGAGGGTGGGAAGGGGAGGGAGAGGCATGCAAACAGGGGGGCTGGGGAGCATTCTTCTTCTTCGGAGATCCTTCCTCCGCTAATTTCCCGACTTCATTCTCGTTTGCACTCGCCGTGTAGGCCCCGTGCATAGCCAGCAGCTATTTAACACCACTTAGCGAAGCCCATCCGAGGGCACTTCCCCATGGAACCGGTCTGCCAGTGGCCGGGGCAGGGGCCGTCCTCTCCTTTTCTCTCATCCACAAATTACAACTTAATCAGAAATTGACCCAGTGGAGAGAGGGGGGAAATGGTGACAGCCAAAGGTCACTCAATGTCCATGACGACGGGGACGACGGGGACGTCGCCCGACTGACCGCACGACACGGAACAAATAAATGGACACGGGTCGCCGGCAAAGGTCAGTTTCAGTTTCAGTTTCATTTCTGGCTTTCGGCTTTCGGGTTTCGGTGGCAGCCAGAAAAAGGTAGGGGAATAATAAAGCCAAACAGCGGTGCTGAGGGGTGTTCATTGTGCCTAGGGGTGAGTGCCGAGGGAGGCCAGCGGCTACTCAAAATTATTATTGTGGTCTTTGTCGCTCCTGTGACTGCAGTGGCCGCAAATCAATTAAGGTGGCGACTCGGCAGACCGACCGGTTTTCAAATCGTTGACCCAGGTCGCGGCCCTCTTTGGGCGGGGGGAAGGCGAGGAGGCTAAGGAGGAGGAAGTCTGCAGGACCATTAAATAAAGCAACCGGAAATAAACGGAAGCTTTGGCTTTGGAAAGAGTAGACGGCGGCGAAGGGGGTGGCGAAGGGGGAGGCGGAGGGGGAGGCGGAACAATAAATAGCCAGAGTTCTGGGCTGTAAAAAAATTGGCAAAATATATAAAGAATTTTTATTGCACTTGGCTTTGATTTTTTCCACAAGAGAAATCCAAAAAACGAAAGAACAAAGCTCGTCTGTAAGAGGGTTGGGTGGGGGGTGGGGCAAGGGGTATCCAATTTAATAGATACCCCGCTGTAATGTCTTTTCAATTGGACCCTTTGCATACGTAGACCCTCGCAGATGCCCGGGCAGCCAGCCAGCACGCCCCCCACTCAAATTCATATTTGTACATATTTGTAAAGAGCCAGAGATAAGCGAGGGATCCAAAATATTACACGCTCCAGAACGTGACCAATGCAAATGCATACGAAAAGGGGGGCATGGGGAAAGGCGGAAGGGGGGAAGGGGGGACGAGAAGTCAACTTAATTGAACTTTGCAGCCCAACGTGTTGCTTCTGCAGACTCTGGGAGTGGGTCTGGTGCTGGTTCGGGCACTACCTTCATGTAGATCATCTGGACAGCAGGCAGGAGGTAAACGCTATGCCACAGCCTCAGCCTCAGCCTCGCGTGTGTATCGCTGCTGGAGGATCAGCAGCAGCAGGGGCAGGTGGAGGGGCAGGGGCAGGGGCAGGGGCTGGTGCAGGGGCAGGGGCTGGGGCAGCAGGGAATGGAATTATCGGTCACGTAGTAAACAAACATTTTTATAAGAATGCAATACTCGTACGTAAGAGGCACAGCTCGAGGTCCATGCATGAACGAGGGTTCGCCATGGAAACCCCTCATAATGGATGATAATCGTTTATTGTTGTTTTCTGGCTGGGGAACCTTGGAGTCTACCTTTTTGGCAATGCCTTTGTAGCGCCACTTGCTCGTCCCGCGCTCGATCGTGTGGCTCCCTTGGGTGTGGGAAGCCTTCGACCAAGAGCTGGCTTTGCTGATCTCTGCTCTGCTGGTGACACAAATGCCAAGCAGGGTTCCCCACCACCCCAAGGACGCACCCACACTCCTCAGAGCCGACGGATTGTATGACAATCAGATAATAATACCTCCGAGATACACGCACAATTCCCTTTATAACCCTGAGCCGCTGACAGGCGCCGCATGGTGTCGTGTGGGTGGGCAGAGGGGGTGGGGGGTGAAAGCCCACTTCTGCTTTGGCGGCGTGCAAATTTATTCTGAGAACAAAAATTTATGACACGCAACTTTGCACACCCGAGCCGACCGGCTGTACGTAAACACCCCCCTTCCCCTCCCCTCGCACGTGGAGGAAAGCAGCCAATAAACTAAACGATGGGCGAATCCACACCCCCAGCCGCCTCCCCTCCAGGGCGGCCATTGAAAGCAGGGGAAGGAAGGAAAGCAAGAAAGAAAGAATCAACCTTACCCTAATTTAGTTTGGCTTTCACTTTCGCATTCTCTTGGTTTTTTTTTTGGCAAACGGCACACGGCGAGGGAGGACTTTCTTTCCTTCTCCCCCACCTCCAGCCGACCCTTGCCAAAGTGAGCATCCACCCCTGCGTGCCAGGGGTTTTCTATTTCACGTCATCGCTTTGATTGCAATTCAATTGCAAAATTGGCAAAAACATCAATTTCATGCCGCCGCAGAACAATCATCAAGTGCCGAACCATTACGTAATCGGCAGCAACAATGGCAACGGCGAGGGGGACTGGAGAGGGGGACTCTCGAGGGGTGTGGCACAACAAGTATTAGGCAAACATGTTACCCATATCCTAATCCTGTGCCCTGCCCAACGAACCCCATAAAGGATACTTAGCTCGACTTTACACAATCTGATTTTCGGCTGGCGAATTTCCTCCTCCTCCTCCTCCTCCTCGAGTCGCGCATTTTCCAAAGTTTGCCAATTTTCCTATCTCTTACCCCGAACGATGGAGGGTAGAGGGTGGCTCGTCGGCCTGTTGTGGCTCTGTTGATTTAGTGGTGTTGTGATTCTGTGGCCCGTCCATTGTTGTATTTGCTGTTGGCCATGGCGATGGCGATGCCGATGCCGATGGTGTTCAAGGTAACCAGGAAATATTTGATAAGCGGTTCAATCGCATTTGCATTAGAATACGCAACAAAGCGGTCTTGGGCGGGGGAGGGAGGCGGGCGGTGGGGGGCAAAACGGTGAAAGGATGCTCATTTAGTGCGAATTTTGTTCCAATTAGAGGCCGCGGCCGGGGTTCGATTAACTTCGAATCGACAAAAAAGGGAAAGGTAATCGTAATTTCTGACTTTTCTCTTGACTTTAATTGAAAGATCATTAAATGTGCTGGAGTTTACGGTTCATCGGTAAATCGTTGGCCATTTGGGCATGTCCAGTCCTTCGGCTTTCCCTTTGTGGGGCACTCGTCATGAGGCATGAAACAAAGCCCATGTGCCACCACATTCAGGAGCACACGGATTCGATTGAAAATGCTAATGGCGGCGCCACCGAGTGACGTGGATCGTGCATCGGCCGGCTGTCGTTCAACAAAAATTCTGCAGGGCCACAAATCCAATTGATTTCAACCAATTTCTCAAACTCCAGCAACAAATAAGAAGCGGGAGGAGGAGTAGAATGGAGATGGAGAAGAAAGAGAATACGTGCCGGGCGGCAGTAAAAGAGAAAGACGAAAAATAGCATAAAATCAATTGAAAAAACTTTTTTTTTTTTTATTTGTCCGATGCCTGGCGCGCGGAAAAGTCTCACGCCCACACACACACACAGAGAGAGAGAGAGAGCAACCCCTACACCGCCCCGTACATCGCATGGGTGACAAAGGGAAATGGGAAAAAATTGAGAACTAAATCCGGCGGTGCGGCGAGAGTCCTTCGACAGCTTCGAGGACTCCCATTGGCCATCGCCGCACAACACATGGAACATGGATTGTCAATGGAGTTGCGTATCCAAATGGGCAGCCCCCAGCCCCCAGCCCCCCGCCCCCAGCCCCCAATACATATGTATATACGTATACGTTGTCTATCCGAGTCGGTATATATTTGTATATATGCCTATGTATCTGCACGGTATATTGTAGAGAAATGTAGCAAATAAAATGCAAAAGATGCCAAATAAAAAATGACATTTGGATACAAATCGAAGGACGGGGCGGCCCGGAAGGCGGCTCAGAAAAATGGTTAAGAGAATTTCAATTGAATATTTAATGGCAGCCAACTGCGCTTCAGCCTGGAATTGGTCTTGGTAGTGGCACTGAAATGGTGGGCTTTCGGGGGAGGGGGGGGGAGGGGGGGGGGGGGGGCTATTCCGTGGTTACGACTTTCGTTCGGTAATCGAGAAAAATATGGTCCTTTATCCTTCTCTGCGGCCTGCCCTGTTAGTGTTCTTATTGAATTTTCTTCAACATTTCCATGCTCTAATTGAATCCCTTTGCAGCCCTTGCACTGCTTGCACTGCTTCCCCGCGGAGTACAGACCTTCGAAATTCCCATTAGATCGCTTCATAGATGTATCCAGGGATCTTTAGTGAGTAAAAATCCGCTCCAGACAAGGGGGTACAATATTTATCAGGGACCGTAAGGATTATAATTTGTATAGAGAAAATTAAGAAATAAGATTTATTTGTTTTAATTTTGTTGAAATGAAATGAAAATAATTTGTATGTGTTCATTTTTATATAAAAATTATGTTTTAATTTTTATCATTTAAATTAACTTTAATTATTAAAAAAAAATTTTAAATAAAAAATTTCAAATAAAAGTTCATCCTGTTTTGATTTTTGCCGTAAAAAAATAATGGGGAAAATAGTCCCCACTCTTCTTGGTGATTTTGTTTGTGCCTCAATTTTTTTTTTTAACTCATAAGTCATTATTTGCTGTCCCTGATATTTATTCCTTGTTTTAAGTAGATTCAACTCAAGTTTTCCCAACGTCTTTTCCCTATCGAAGTCCAACTTTTACAGCCCTTTCAATAGATCTTCTTGGGCGACCCTGATGGATCAGCCCTTTCCTCCGATTTTGACCAAGAGGAGTCCCCTTTAGACGGAATCCCACACACGTGTCCCCCCAGGGCTATCCCTGGCATCGGCCAGAAGCAATTTGATGCGAAACTATGAATATTTTCCCCAATAGAAATTAAAGTGCGATAATTTTGGTCATTCTGCAATGTCTCGGGCAAACTTCACGTGGCTTCTGGTCATTACGGCCAGGCAAAGAAAAGAGAAGAAAAATACGGGGGGGTGGGGGGTAAAAAAACCTTGAGAAAAACTTGCGCTCTTTCGTTTAGAGTCCATTGTGGGGCGGAAGAGACGGCGCGGCGTTGAGCAAAAAAGAAAAGCCAGCCGGGCGAACTGTTGTTCAAAGTCAAGGCAAAATCTTAAAGTAATAAAGTAGCCGACGTCGCGAGGTCAGCGCCGGACCAGGTCCGAAGTGTGAATGACCTTAAAGTGACCTGCTTCCCGGCTTCCCCGCTTCCCATTGTGGCTGCTTCGGCCTGTTCGGCCGCCGCCTTCGCTTCCGCTTTAACGTCCGCATTGTGCCGGCCAGGACTCGGCCTTGGCTCAAATTAAATTAAACATTTTTGCAGCTTTCCCCGCTATGATTTAATATCTCAACCGTTTCGTTTTCAAAGGCCTTCTGCGACTGCATTTTACTTTGTTGCCGCAGCCTTTGACTGTCATATTTCTGTGAGTGGTGCCCACTGCGCCTCGCTTGAGGGTCGCGAGGACTCTTTTAAAATAATTTGATGCCTTTGTGGGGCTGAAGAGGGGCTTTGCATCCTTTGTGCCTGCTTGCGGTTGGAGTTACAAAGAGTCGAGGGTTTGCAGGCTTGCGAGGCGGTAATTAAATAGTTTACACACAAATATGTACATCGGTGTGTCACCATCTCGTATGCGTGATATATGCAGCATCCTCTTGGACGGGCATTGGGCGGGCATTCGGCGAGGGCGTACAGAATACATACATGTGCTGTGCATGTACATAAGGAGAGAAGGTACATAGGGAAGCATACATACGGTATGTACGATTATGTATGCTAAATAAACCTAAACACGCTACAAGGCGCCCACCAGCAACTCAGAACTCATTCGTTTCCCATTCGTCGCTTCGTCGGGAGACTCACAGAAACACATTAAGTTCCAAAACGAATGGATGAGAGTTAAAATGAGCTCCACACACATACACAGGCAGACACACACACACACACACACACACACACACAGGCACACACAGATGGGGCAAGTGAGCATAAGTACGCAACGAGTACAGAGAATAAATCACACGAAATGCGAATGGAACGAAACGAAACCGAAGCACAGCGCCAGGCAGAGGCGGTGCGAGGGGGAATGTAGCCCCCCCCCCCCCCACCCCCCTTCCCCTCACCCGACTCAGACGTTTTTTACATACATTCACTCTTTCACCGGGCAGCCTCCCACCCACTGCCCACCCACTGGCGCGTCTAAACCAAGCAGCGAAGACGACGACGCTTAAAAATCCCACAACAACAGTAAAAACAGTACGAAGAGGTGGTGGTGGGGGGTGGGGGGTGGGGGGATATGACGAAGACACAGCAGCAAGAGACATGCAGACGACAAAAAAGGCGGAGTCTAAAAACTGGGGAGCAAAACAACAGCAACAACAGCAACAACAACTGAAAAAGGAAATAAAAAAAAACATGTAAGACTCAGACACACACACACACGAATGTATGTATATGTACATGTATTGAAGCGCCAACTCGTGTGCAGGAAAATAACAACAACATGCGCGAGTGTGCCTGTGCCTGTGCCTGTGACTGTGTGTGTGTGAGCAGCTCTCTCTCGCTATGTCGCTCTCTCTCTCCCTCTCTTTCTCTCTCTCCGTCTCTCTCTGTCTTTCACCCAGCCAGAGCTTGGAACGAAAAAAGCATAGAGCAAAAAAATGAAACGAATGAATGCCGAGTAAAAACCGAGCAGAGCAGAGCAGCCGGCAGTGCGGCCAGCGTCGCTGCCAGCGTCGACGCAGCGTGTATGACGAATACAACTCGCAACTCGCAACTCGCATTGCACACACTCATATGTACGTGTGGAGAGCCCGGTGGAGCCGAACAGAGGGGTCGGCGAGGGGGGGGTTTGGACGATGACGCTGCCTGATTCGTACATGAGTACATACACTTACACATACACATACCCATGCATATATGTATGTACCATGTATGTCCATGTATATCTTTGGAGAGAAGGTGGACACTGAAGGGTGCAGGGGTCATGTGTTTTTCAATTTATTTCTGCCGGAATGTGGCCAAAAACCCAATGAACGATGGCCGGTAGGGTGGCTAGGGGTGGGGAAGTGCCAAAACGAAAGGGTTTGAGGAATGAACTGAATAAAAATGATTAAAATAACCTGCCTAAAACCCAAGGCAGGGGCCTGCCTCTCTTCAGCTCCTGTTTCCGAACCAGATTTGGGCGCAAATACGAAACGGAAACAAGTCACAAACAAGTCGCGGAAAAGCAAAACAAATGCGAGCCTTTTTTCCCCGAAGAAGAATGAAAATAAATTAAAA
Organism: Drosophila persimilis; assembly: GCF_003286085.1. Taxonomy (NCBI): domain Eukaryota; kingdom Metazoa; phylum Arthropoda; class Insecta; order Diptera; family Drosophilidae; genus Drosophila; species Drosophila persimilis. The sequence continues at coordinate 14,270,715 of NW_020825289.1, forward strand.
ATCTGACTTAATGCGCAAAAAAAAAAAAAGGAAAAGAAAAGGAAAATCTGTGCAAAGGCTTCAACTCCGAGAGAACTCAAGCCAGAAGCCACTCGTAGGAGCAGAGGCAGAGGCAGGGGCAGAGGCAGCCTTCCAGCCTGACGACGCTCTGTCTGTGGGTAAAAAGCACTCAAAGTTCTTGTGTTTTTCGGGCAGAGAGACAGCGCAATCGTGTGGGAGAGGGAGAGCGCCAGAGCCACAGCCACAGCCAGAGCCAGAGAGAAAATGAGTGACTTTTCCAAGCCGTTGGCTCTCTCTCTCTCTCTCTCTGTCTCTCTTCTAAGCCATTGTGTCGTTTATTTATCTCCTTATGTACTCGTTCTGCAGTGAAAGGGTTAAAAACCTATGATCTTTCCAGACACCCCTGCCTGCCCCCGCCCCATCACAGAGTTAAAAGTTGAACTTTTCTAGCATGAATTATTGATTAATTCTTCTGGCTGGCTGGCTGGCTGGCTGGCTGGCTTCTCTGACTTTTCCGTTGACTTGACTGCTTTTATTTTTCGAATATTTTTCGCCTATCTTTAAAATGCTAGACCAAAATACTCCTCTCATTCATCAGGATCTTTAAAAGCATCAACCCCTTATTCGCAGTCATTACACCTGCTCCCCACCATCCCCAACCCCACCATCGTCGCCTCTGCCTTAAGCCGAGTATCTTTAATGCTCATTATGGGCTTTGAATGATTCCCCCGTGATTTTTCATACAAATCAATGTGCCCCCGCCCCCCTCCCACTCCCCCTCCCGCTCCTGTGCCTGTTAGAGCCTAATTGATAATTTTACCTCCCGAAAGCCCACCCCCCTCAAACTTCTGTGCCATGCAAATCAATCAGCCTGGCATTTGGGAAAATTAATTTCCCACATTTTTCTTCGCTGGCGAATTGAAAGTGAAACACCCCAACGCGTTGGCAAGAAGGTCTTTAGTCTGTTGCCAAATTCAATTAAATGATTAAAGTACGCCGCCCCCCCCCCCCCCCCGCCCCCCTATTTCGCTGGGTCTCGAAGGCTAATTGCCTAGTTTCGGCCACGCAATTAACTAATGGATAAGGGCTGGATAATACTCGCATTTATGGGCTCCCTATCGACCCCCCCTTCCACCCCCCACCAGTAACCAATAACCAGTGCAAACGTGCCTGTGATCGCGACGATTGATCATTTCGACCTCCTTCGGCTGGGGCAGCACTTTTTTGTGTGATGGCTTCCAGGCATTGTTGCCTTCCTACTTGGCATACCCTGTCCGAGAACCAGGCAAATGGGGTCTACTTCTATCGAATGTATTACCTTGTGAGGGTATCACACTCGCTTGTGTCTAGTGTCCGCCCTCTCTCTTCTAGTTCGTAGCTAATTTATGGCTTTGGCGATATTTTGCTGTAAAGTAGGAGGCGGTTTCACTCTCTGGGAACTCGGGAGAACGTCAAACAATACATAATACCACCCCCCCCCCCCCCACGTTTGAAAGTATTTAGTAACTAATGATTGCACCCCACGGATTGGAGCTCCTGGAGGGCTCTACAAAGGCCAGTCCGAAACGAAAAGAAGTCTACTATGATTTATTTAGAGCGCCTCTGCTGCTCGTTAGAGAGAGAGAGAGAGAGAGACCCAGACGGAAGCTGCAGGGAAATAGGGACTGGATAGGGGTTGAGAGTCGGGAGTCGAGAGCTCAGATCTGGGCTTGCAAAATCGATTTTGGCACCAGCTCCAGCCAGCCAGCAGCCAGCCAGCCAGCCAGCCAGCCAGCAAGCGGTTGGACATCTTCGACGTTCCAGCCATCGCTTCGTTAGTCGGGCTCTCGTTGTCTTGGGAAATCTTGTCCAGACCAGACGGCAAATTTAGCTGTAAAATGTCATTTCGTGCAGACAAGTTAACAAGGCAAATAATAATGTTGACGGGACCCAGTGTGCATGGACCCAATAACCGAAAAACCGAAGAACCGAAAAACTGAAAAACCGAAAGACAACTCGGTCAACTGGTTTACTGGGTCAATCTGATTAGCCTGGCCGAGGAGCCAGTGGAGGGACCACTCGGCTTGCAGGCCTCTTTTTAGTGTCGAAATTCATTCGCGTAACAATAAATTATCGCTGGAGATTATGAGGGCTCCCCTGCCCCTGCCCCTGCCCCTGCCCCATACCCCTGCCGCCCTTGCGGTACGTTGAACTTTTCTGTTGACATTTGCATTTGTCTAATTACCGGTTAAAGTTCAGGCCTCGTCCGATGATGGATCAATACAAGACACGCCACAGACGGAGGCAGAGACTCGAACCCAAAAGATACGCTTCGTTCACACACTGCCACTCTCTGGTCGCCGTTCCCACACTGCCTCCCTCTACGGCAACAACAATGGGGGGTGAAAATTATAATAGATACATTATACGAGCAAGATCAGACAAATAACCGAAACTACAATTCGTCAATTGTATTCAAATTGTATGCAAATGGGCAACGGCTCCAACGCCAGCTCCAGAGAAGAGAGAGATCGAGAAGAAGTAGTCCCCTCCGCCGGTCCAGCCGGTGCCGGAGTCGGTAATGTGCCATGAAATTGATCTTCACACTTGAAACACTTTGAAAGCGCTCGCATGCTGTGCCCTGGGCACCACTTCTTTCGTGGCCGAGTAGCACCCCGGCAACGACTGGGCTCGAACCGTTTTCGAGGTCTGTTTCTGTTGTTTGCCTTTTGGTCCGAGGCCTGGCCTGCTGCTTGATCCGCTGATCTTTCTGCCAACGATCAGGGCATATGTCTGATGAGAGAGCAGAGTCTCTGGCCTCTCGTCTCTGCTAATCACGCGTGCAACATGCCGCAGAAAGTTCGCTGGCGCTTTTGTTTGCGCCAAAATGTGTGTCAGTTAATTTCGGGACTGAGTTTCGGGAATGGCAATAACCAAACAAATTAGGATTGGGCCATAGATCCATTGGATACCCGCCAGATCCATGGCAGAGCCACCAGCTGACGAACAGAACCGAATTGGGGGCTCCAACTCCAGACAATTAGAATCAAATTTGGTGCTGGGCGGCGCTCTTTCTCCGTCTGTTGCAACTGCAACCTGGGAAGGTTGGCCATGACCACATTGTGCGTCACGATGCGGCCTTTTGATCGAGATCTTCCTCTTGCTGGGGCACCACAAAACACACTCGCTCCTTGCCTTCCCTTCCCTGCCCCTGCCCCTGCCCCTCCCCGTCCCTTCGTTCGTTTTGATACGTACGGCGTGGCCGATGATGTTGCTGATTTTGATCTTCTAGTTTCTATGTTCTGATCTTGATTTCGATTTCAGCGACATGCATTGTTGTTGGTATGTTGCTGTTGCTGTTGCTGTTGCTGTGTGCACTGGCGACGACTCCCCGGTGCGGCAGCTGCAGCTTCAACTCTGAACTTGCAACAAATTCAAGCGCCAAATTTGAATGCCCCACCACGACGATGAAGATGATGACGATGATTGGGTTTGGGTTTGGGTTTGGGTGTATGCGGGGCAGCATGGAGACGGAGACGGAGATGCTGTTGCTGTTGCTGTTGCTGTTGCAGCAGTTAAAGGAGGCCGCGTTGAGGCGTGTTGTGTATGCGATCGGTTTTGTTCCCGAGTTCTAGTCCAAATGCACGGCTCCCTTCTCTCATTGTACCATTTTTCTTTTCGTATGACACGACAAACATGATCTTGTTGTTGCTGTGGCAGTTGTTGTTGCTGTTGTTGCTGTTGCTGTGGCAGTTGTTGCTGTTGCTGTTAGTAGATCACTTCGCTCTTTGTGTGGCTTTATCAGTCCCGGGCAGGCACTACATTTATTGCTGCAGGAGTTAAAAAGGAGTTGGAGACTCCAGCAACCGCCACCTACACCGGCAACTGCCTGTCCCCGCCTCTACCCGCCTCTCCCCGCTGCCTGGGCCTGGGCCTGGCCCTCTTGACCACGTGATCACGATTTATTTGCTTGCCTTGCCTTGCCTTGTTGTTGTTGTTGTTGTTGTTGTTGCTGCTTTTTTGTGTTGCTGTTTGTTTGTGTCTAAATACCCCCGCGTGTTGCTGCTGCTGAGGCAGCAACTGCAACTGCAACTGCAACTGCAACCGTTGCCATTCCCGTTGCCCCACGTCTGGGGCTCCCTTGGTGCAGCCTTTTCATCATTTGTCGCCATTCGGCAGGGCTGTTGCTTCCCAGCGAAATATGTATATTCGAAAAACATTAAATCTAGCTCGCAGTCAAATAAATTACAGCCTTGTTAATGAAATACAACCTTTCCGCATCATCGCCCAACGAGCAGCAAGTGAAACCCCAATTAGCAGGCAACCTCCAGGCAGAGTATTCCCCTCGATTCCAATTAGAATCCGATACAGAAACAGAAACAGAAACAAACAAAAACCAAGATCCGATCGGAGAACCAGTTAAGATGGCTTTTCTTTTTCCTGCGGTTAGAGCCCGGCGCTGGGTCGGGGGGGCAAATGTCGGTCATAATATATTTTCTGACCAATTAGAACGAAAACTAATTGCTCAAGAGCCGACGTTGGAAGACCGCCGCTGACCAATTAGTCGGGCGCGCCACATCGAGAGACAGAGGCGGCCAAAAACCAGTTCCGTGGCCGTCCAGCCAAACAGCCAGCCAGCCAGCCAGCCAGCCAGCCAACCAGGCAGCTCGAAAACCGCTCAAAGACCCACACACAAAAAGCCCGGCTTGGCCCGGCTTGGCCTGGCTTGGCTCGGCTGGGCCGAGTGCCTCCCGTTGGAGGCAGGCAAAAGCTGCAACAGTTGCTGGCAGAACGCGAAACGAAACGCACGCGCAGGCGCAGAGCCCCACCGGAGAGGATCCCCACAGCCAATACCGTAATACCGTAATATCGTAATACCGTAAGCGAATACCGTAACAAGCGCGCCGTCGGAAAGCCCACGAAATCGAAATCGAAATCATTTAAGGAGCGACTCCAAGCTCACGCGAATGCAAATTTTTACGAATTTTTGTATAGAAAATATGGGATACAGTGTCTAACATTAAATACAATAAGTTTGAATGCAATTAAATGTGCAAAAGCAACAAAGAATAGAAAATCGGAGAATCGGAGAATCGGAAAAAGTCTGAAATGCCGTGTGTCTCTGTGAGGGCCGACAGCTGAAATATTTTCAATATTTGCATAAATTCACATCGCAAATTAAGTTAATTTTTAAATATTTCTTAATTGAATGTTAATGGTGGGGGCCCACCACCCCCCCGTCCCGTCCCGGCGCGTCCCGGCCCGTCCAAGGGTAATATATTCCATGAAACTATAATCTGAAGGTAAGTCCCATGAGTGCCGAAGAAGTTGGAGGTTGGAGGTTGGAGGTTGAGGTCGAGGGCTCTCTCGATTCTCGTGGCCCGTGGAATACAATATGCCCGGCACGCAAGCCATCTCAGTCGACGGATTTCACTTTTGATGATCGATGTTTGAAGGTCTGAATGACAAGTAACCAGGACGCCGAAGCCCCGCCTTTAGCAAATGTCAAAGTCCAGGAATAAGGTCGAGCCCGAGGAGAATGGTGGGCGGGGGGGGGCTGGGGAGTTGCACCGACAACTCGAACAATGCCAGACATGGATACCAGAAAACGTCATATCCGCAGGGAATTGGCAACAATTACTAATAACAAAACAAAACAACAAAAAAAAACACAAAAAAAGAAGGCAAAAGGCAGCACACAAAAAGGTTATCAAATGCTGAAATCAAAACAAATCGCACTGCGAAATGAAGCAATAAAAGCCAAAGCGCCGGCATTCGTTTTGGCTTTTTCTGTTTTTGGCCCAAGGATATGCAAAAGGATACGACAGCATGTTGATAGTGGGGCTTGGTGCCCGGAACAGTAGCCGGAGTGGCGTCCTTTGGGCGTGCATAAATTTATCGCCGGCGAAAGCACTCAAATAGTCGCCCCTTGAAGTGCGGAAAATTGTGGCAGGATCGGCAGCAGAATCAATGGACTGGAAATCATTCTGCCATCTCTCGAATGTTTTCCCGTAAACTCCCATGAAATTTGAGTTCTCTGGAGATCTTGCTCTTGATCACAGATCTTGCCTAATTGTGATGATTATCCGCTGCTTTCCTGCCTCCTCCGTCTCCTGTCTCCTCAGACTGACCTAATTTCCGGCGTGTAGGGGATTAGCCGCGCCCTGTCTTGTGGTCACTAATAGTGTCCCTCGTGTTCCCGATGCCAAGCCTTTGCCTGCCCCTCGGCGCGGCGAGACGATGCTAATCTTAACTTTTGCTGCTAAAGGATTTTGGCATTCTTTGGCCTGCTAATGTTTATTTGATTTCGCTTTTGTCTGAGCCCCGGAGTCTGGCCGGCCGGGTTAATCCTGGCGCTAGGATAAGCCTCTATTTGGCCAGGACTCAGTCACAAGTCTAGACAAAGGCCAGCGCCAGGCATCGCGATAAGCCTAATGTGTGTCTGAATGCAGCTCGCATGATCGTGACGATGATGCAAGGCACTTGACAAATGCACTCTCCACATGTGGCAGGGGGTGGGGGGGTTGGGCGCCTCTTAGTCCTGGCCCTGGTCCTGGTCCGGGCCGAACAATGGACCACTCCACTCCACTCCCATCCCATTTCGATCTCCACCCTCATAGAATATGACGCCCTTGGGCATCTTGGGATGCAGCTGGCAAACAATAAAGCCGTTTGATCGGCTATAAATAAAAATACCATTTGATTATTTTAAATTATTTTCCATACGATTGGCTCAGATCTTCTTTGTTGGCCAACAGAGCCATCAATTGTCCAACTGCATCGAGGCCAGGCCATTGTTCGGCGCCTGATGCACGTGTGGCAGAGACTGTGGCCAGTGTGTGGTTCCACTGTGGCCGGGTGTGGCCCGGTCTGGCCGGCCACCGATAGCCTTGGCATCAAAACAAACCTTGAAGGCTGCCAAGTAAACAGGCTCCAGGCCATCCGCCGTTCCATTCGTAAATGTTACACATAAATACAGTTATTATACAGTCTTCGCGGGGGGAGGGGGAGGGGGAGGGGGAAGGGGGCGTGGGCTTTGCCGACAGCGCGCTGAAAGTTTCCAAAGCTCCAAACTCGAGATTAATTGCCTTTTCTAATTACGAATATGAGTCAATTAAAAGTTTTTCTCTTTGGCATTTCCATTCGTTGTGAGCGCAATTTCAAAACTTCTTTCAAAGCTAATTTTTGTGCCCCGGAAACAGGCTGCGAATGACAATTCTGAGGAGATCCAGGAGATTCCATATTGGTCCTTCTTTTGGGCATCCTTTTGGGCTCATGCTCATGGACCACCGCTCCCTCCTCCTCTTGGTCCTCCTTTTGGGCCTCCTCTTGGTTCTCCTCTCGATCCGCCTCTCGATCCTCCTCTCGATCCTCCTCTCGATCCGCCTCTCGATCCTCCTCTTGATCCTCCTCTTGGTCCACCTCTTGGGTCTCCTCTTGGGTCTCCTCTTGGGCCTCCTCTTGGGCCTCCTCTTGGTACACCTCTCTATCCTCCTCTTGGTTCTCCCTTTAGGCCTCCTCTTGGTTCTCCTCTCGATCCGCCTCTCGATCCTCCTCTTGATCCTCCTCTTGGTCCTCCTCTTGGTCCACCTCTTGGTCCTCCTCTTGGGCCTTCTCTTGGGTCTCCCTTTGGGCCTCCTCTTGGTACACCTCTCTATCCTCCTCTTGGTCCTCCTTCTGGGCCTCCTCTCCTCCTTCCGCTTACGGAAGATAAGCTCGTTATCCTTAATCTTATTTTTGTGCATTCATGTTTCAGTTTTTTTTCGGAAAGTAAGGAAATCAAATTGTTTTCTTCAAAAATCTTTGCTTCTGTGAAATCGTAATTGCCGAGGCGACGAAGGGGGGGCAACTCGAGATGCAATTAAAAACAATGAGTGACCATTGTCCGAGGCAGAAATACCAACTGTATGTTTTATGAAAGAGGAATAATACAATAAAAGTAACAGCTGAAAGACGAAGAAGATGCAGATCCACCTCCACCCTCGACCCTCGACCCTGGAACACCCTCGACCCTCGAACAAAGCGGCCAGAAATTCGAGCAGGCTCGAACGTAAAACGGTAGAACGGTGGCAAACAACAGGCCCTGATAATATCACTTTAAGGTGATTCCCAGCGCGTATTATGACAAAGATAGACATCGCTTAAAGCGTCGGGGAATGACCAGCCTTAAAGGCAGCAGAATGTGAATTTAGCCCAAGAAAAAGTGCAAGAAAATGTAGGAGAAAAGAGAGTAATAAGAAGAACAACTTTCGGACAATAAAGGTTAAGTTAGGAAAGTTGTCCGCCACTTTCCGCCGCTGCTGGTCAGCCGCGGTGGCGGTGGCGGTGGTGGCAGCCGCGCGAATCGATTTTTATCTCGGCGATAAGAGAGTCGAGCGACGGGGCGCGGGGGTGGTGGGGGAGCACAACTATGTGCCACAGTTAATGAGGCAGCGCAAACAAGTCACGGCCTGGTCGACTTTCTTAAGGGTCCCCTCCCGGTCTTCGCGAAGACGAAAAAATTTAAATTAGCCCCGACAGCAGTTTTGTAGAGTCTCCCTCGAAATGTATGCTCATGTGTAGCACCACCAGCCAGCCAGCCAGCCAGCCAGCCAGCCAGCAAGGGGTCTGGTCTCGTGTGGGGGACGGGCAGCACCCGAATTAAGAAACTAACTGGAATTATAATTTAAGCGTGTGAAAAAGTCATTGAATTGTGTGAAAAGCTGAAAGATTTCCCTCGGTGCGCGGGGTAGGCGAGTGGGGAGGAGTGCGGGGGCGTGGGAGTATGGGAATGTGTGTAATGATCGAGTCTGAATGCGTAACCAGGTGGGGATTCGGGGTTAATGTCTGGAGAATGACCAGCAAAGGCCCAGAGATGGGCTAAGATGGGAAAGGGGGTGGGGGGGGGGGGGGGGGGGAGCGCCATGCCTTGGAGGGAAGGGCTTAGGTCGGGTGCGACCCCATTGGGGGAGCTGGCATCGTATGAGAATGGGGGCAAAACTCGTACATATATGAGCTGGGCAGAGCAGAGCAGAGCGGCGCAGGGCAGAGAAGTCCTGTATATAACAGGCGGCACACATACAAGCGCAAACATTCAATAACACACACACAAACACACACACACACACACACGCATACAGTGTATCTACTAAAGGAGGGAAATTCAGCAAACGACAACGACGAAACTTTTTTCGTGTGGTGTGAGGGGGGTGGGGGAAAGGAAAAAGGAAAACACAGCTCGTGGAAAAACTTTGGCACACACGCGGAAACGAGATAGATGATGACGACGACGAAACACGAGGATTTTTCAGCGAAAAAGGGCTGGGCGAAAAGGGGGCGGGGGGGGAGGGGAGTACCTCTTGCGAGTGCGAGTGCGCGGCGACAGTCGGAAGACACCACCAACCCCCCCGCCCACCTAATCACTACTCATCGTCCCTCCGCCACCCCCCCCCCCCCCCCCCCCCCCCCGCCCCCCAAAACAGCCTCCGCTGATGAGTTGTGGTGCAAAGGCCCGCGTAGGTGCGCTCTCCCCCCCCCCCACTCGGAAAAGTCTTCGCGCATTTTCAGGACTCCCGTCCCGTCCTGGGAGAGACTTTCACTTTTCGGCTCATAATGAGTTTCTCGGGGGGGAGGAGGGTCCCTTTTTGGCTGGGCAGTTTATTAAACTGATTATGTGGAGGGGGTGTGGGGAGAGGGGAGAGAAGATTCACACGATACTAAACGGAAATACTTGCTGGAATATTCCGAAATAAGTGTATCGGCACTTACCTCTATTTTTGGGCCCATGTCCTGCGCAGCATGTCCTGAAACGATGAGACAAACTCGTTAATGAAGATAGACAGACAATCCCCACCGCCCACAGGACCCCGTTAACCCCCCCCCCCCCTCGAAGCACAAAGAATGTCTGGAGAAGGCTAATAAGAAAGTGGAAATATCTTGAGCAGAGGAAATTAATTGAAGTACAGCATGGCAATGGCAGAGCGAAGAAGAAAGCAACCGGGAAAAGCAACCACCATCGAAACGGGAATGTCCACATATCCCTTCGTAGAGCCCCCCTCCCCCCAGACAGCCCCCCCGAATCGCTATTTGCTTTTTGAGCTTCCGGGAAGTTATTTAAAAAACTCGGCTATTGTCTTTGGAGCTCAAGTTTCAGCTTAAGACAAACGAGAAGACGGACATGACAGGCCAAGGACCGGGGAGTGGGGGAGTGGGGGACTGGGCATGGCCCTGGCCATGGCAACGGTTTCTGTTTCTGTTTTTCAAGTTGATGCCGTCCAGGGATAAAGCCCGGACGGGGACAGGGACGGAGACAGCTGCTCTTTGGACGAAAAATGCTTTGGTAAACAATATTAATGAAACAGCAACGAAGGAAAGTAGCGCCCGTAACGGCCATGCCAACTGTCTTGCCACATTTTCTGGGTTGACATGGCAGTGGCAGAGCGGCGAAGGGAAAGAGATGGAGACCATATTTAATATGGGGAAAATCAGACAAAGACAAAGAATAAATGAAAATCCTGCACTGCATGAACGAAGCACAAAGTGGAAAAGGTTAAGCGATAGTCCAGAGGAGGAGCTGCCGTGGCGGCGACTCTCCAGCGACTCTCCTCCTCGTTGCACGTTTGGCAATTAGGTTTACGGGACGCTGTTGGACATCTTTTCTTCTTGCCTCTGTTTCCAGTTCAGCCTTCAGCCTTCAGCCTTCAGCCAGGCCTGGCCGCGGAGGCATTGTCAACAGTTGCAAAACGAAAATGGCGTTGACGGCCACAGCAGTTTTTGCTTGCCACTGCCACTGCCACTGAGCTTGACGTTTGTTATGCATGCTGCAAGTCCCTGTTGTCCCTGTCCCCGTCCCTGCGTGTGTGTGTGGGGGTGTTGCGTCCACTTGACCAATACCGGGGCAGACATCAGCTTTTTATCCCTCGCCCTCCCGTAGGTCTACGTGCCTGCGTTGCATCATCACCCCCTAAGCCCACCCCACCCCTCCCCCCCCCCCCCTCTCTGGGCCACTCGCCGTTCGCTTGTTGCTCTCGAATCCCCGGCGTATTTCTTGGGAAACTTTTCTCGGGCCCTCCTTCCTTCGCTTTCTGTCTCTCTCGCACTGCCTGCTCCTTTTTTTCTTTTAATCATATTTAATTTTTTTTTTTTAGCTTTTTTTCCTCCTCTTTGCAGGTTTTTCTCGCGGGTTTTCTCGCCGTCTCTGAGAGCAGCCTGCTGCCGTTTTCTGGGCTCCTGTTCCACAGCTGGACGTGGCCGGCCATCGAGCTGCCGCACTGCCGCACTGCCACACGGCCACACCGTTCTTGCCCCAAGCTGTGGCGCCGCCGTCGCCGCTTGTGGTCAACACTTGTAGCGCATTGATTTTTCCTTCGTTCCTTGTTTTTCCCACTGTCCGGCGAGTAATTTCTTTGTTTTTTTATGAGCTTTGTTTTTATGCGTTTTCTTGCATTGAAATTTGACTTTTTTCCGTTTGCTTTTGTCTCTCGTCTTGTCAACATTTGACCAGACTTTTGAGTTTTCCGGCAGGTGGGGGGCGGGGCGGGCACGAAAAACATGTCTGACAGACATTTCTCTTCAGACAGAGTGTTTAAGGCGTATTTTAGCCCATTTTCGATTCTGTTTGATCTTCGAGAAGGTTCTCCATGTGGTTCTCAGATGAGTATATAGTTGATTCCCAGATTAGTGCTGGAAAAAGGCTTGTGGATGCCTCGCTCTGGCCACCTGATACCTCGTTAACATGCATTAATAATCACCCAATCCCCAGAGCAGCCTCTCCGGCCATCTTTACATTTAATGATAAAGAAGCTAGAAGCTCTCCAAACACGCTTCTCCCAGCCTCCCAGCCTTCCAGGGGGGTGGACCGGGGGGACGGCGGACATGGAGCAACTTGTGAGCTCTTAATTAGTAAATGTTGGCCATTATGGCGGCTCCTGCTCGGCTTCCACCCCGGCCCAGAAGGGCTCGTGAAGCAAGCAGACCAGAATCCCCATCGCCCTCCCCCTGCCCCCCCGCCCCACCACTGCAGAGAGGGGGGTGGTCTTGTATATAACCCATACAAAAGGGAATTTCATACATTTCATAATTATCAGGCGAGTCAAGAACCCCTTTATCACAAACGGGGGCACCTACCTCCCCCCCAACCCCCCAACCCCTTTATGTGCTTGAAAATCTAAAGGATAACGAGGGAGAGCAAAGATATGAAGAGGGAGAGAGAGAAAGGGCGCATCCTCCCCCCTACAATTCATCTTCTCCAAACGCGCTCATTTTCGCGAGCGTGAAAAATTGAGCAGCCAGGGAAAATACGAAAAATATAACTGCGTTCGGGGCCAAAGACATGCGCACGTGTCCTGCGAAAACGTACGCGGAAAGGGGTGGCGCGGAAAGCGTGCTCCGACTCCGGCTCGGGCAATGAAAATGTAAATTTCCACTCGGGCTTTCCAGGCTTTCCGCACAGAGACGCAGCAGCCGCTGTCGCGGGCAGACCTTCAGCGGTGGCACACGGCAGACAGGAGCGGCAAGCGCTCCCTCGAAATAGTTGAAAACCCAATTTGCATAAAATCGAAATAAATCCCCTTTTGGTACCCCCTGGAACCCCTTTGGAGAGAGGTGCAGGGACCAGGGGACCAGGGGACCAGGGCCAACCCCTTGAATCAGTTCCATTCTCTATCACTCGCTCTCGACGCTTTGTTCGAAGGTGTAAAAAATGTGTAAACGTATCCTTTATTTGTTCTTTGTCTGAACTGCATTTGCATATCCCCCTTCCCCCCGTCGCCCCGTCGCCCACATTTGCATAATCGAATCGCGCATGCGTGCAGTTTTGGTTTTTTTTTCTACCGATCCGATCCGAACCGATCTGATCTGAAAATTTGAGCCTGGTTAGTCGACATATGGACGCTTCCTCATTAAATATGCGCACCACTTTTTCGGATAGTTTTATGGCTGATTGAACGGCACTCCCCGGCGCTCGAAACTGCCCCGAAACTAGGGGCGAAATATTATTAAATCTCGGAAAACTCGGCAGCAGCAAAGCCACAGCTTTGTTTGACTTTAGGGCAAAAGTTTCGGAAATGGAGGAAGTGGCGAAAGTGGAGAAATGGGCGGACAGACAGCACAAAAGTTGCGACTAGGGCCTCCACTGTCTGCCCTGCCAGCAAAATGCAAAAATCGAAGAAAGACAATTAAAATTTATGGCGAAAAAGGGCACAAAGCGCAGGCAAACAAGTCGAAATATGCAAATGAACTGCAAGCAGAAGAGAAAGAAGGCAAAGGCAAACAAAAGCAAAGGAAAGTAGGCTGCAAAGGGCCCAGAAATGAGTCCAAGAGGGGTCTCCCCGCGGTCAATCTTCATCATTTGCACATATGTATCTGTTGGGATGCATTTCCCTCCATCTTTCTAGCCCTCACACACACATGTAGCCTTCTCTTTCATGGAAAGACAGCGCCTCGACCAATGTCTGGCCTCGGCTGACCCCTCGACTAAGCCATCCATCCTTCCCTGCCCTGCCTGCCTGCCTGCCTGCCTGCCACACACATGTGGGCGTACATATGTGTGTGCCGTATCCTGTCCTATGTGCTACTGTGTTGGTATTGGTGGGCGAGAGATTTGCGCCAACAAATCGAAATGTTGCAAAAACCGTGCTCATATGACCCACCCTCTCTACCCCACCCTCGTCCCTGTCCGCCGTCCCTGTCCCCACAACCGCTTTTCCGCATTTGATGAAAATCGCGATTGGCCAGGGGTTGGTTTTTCCGAACATCGCATCGCGTACATACATACGTATGTATACTTTTTTCACTTCCATTTCCACATTCATTTCTCTTTCGCACACATGCCAGAGAGCGAGAGACATATGTATGGAAGGATGTGTGTGTCTGTGTGTGTGTGTGTGTGTGTGTGCAATATGTTGTGTATATGATTTCTTTTCGTTGGGGGTGGGTGGAGCGGGTCTCTCTTATGTAAAACGCTGCTCGCATGCATGGCACGAAATAGATAACATATTAAAAACTGAGCACATGCGACAAGGATAGCAAGATAGCAGCGGCAGAGCAGCGGCAGAGCAGCGGCAGCGGCAGAGCGGCGGCAGCAATTCCAGCAGCTGGAAAAGCTTAAAAAAGCTGCTCTGGCCCCAAGACTGATGAGCAGAAGAGTTGTACATGTGTGAGGGCAGCACACACACACACACACACACAGATACACCCCCATCCACGTACGTTGTTTAGGTCTCTAACTATCTCTCTCCCTCTCTCGCCATCTACCTCTCTCTCTCTCTCTCTACACGATTGTGGCTCTCTCTCTCTGTCTTTCTCCTACGGGAGACGTGGAAAAACTCAACTCGCAGCTTTTCGAAAATTTCCATAAGCTGGGCAGCAAAGGGATATACGAGTATGTTGACGCCGGCAGAGGCAGCGGCAGTGGCAGCGGCAGAGAGTCGTCGTTAGCATGGTGTGGGTGCGGGGCGGGGGGCGGGGGAGGGGTGCCCGTTAAAAAATGTTACACTCACGCGCAGTTGGCGGCCAACGTGTGACAACTCCATGTGGGCCAACAACAACAGCGCCAGAGCGGCGGGTGGGAGGGGCGGGGGGGTAGATGGTGGTGGGTGGGTGGCTGTTGTTGTTGTTGTTGTTGTTGTTTCCCGGTGGTGGCTATTACTCTTTACGAGCGTTCGAAGACTCCACATGTGTGTGTGTGTTCGCTCTTTCGTTCTCTTTTTTGCTGCCGCTTCGTGTCGCTTCCGTTCGTTTCTGTCGCTGCGTTCGGCTGTCGGTTGTGTGGCTTCGGGTCCGGGTACGCATGTGTATGCAAATGTATTTCGTATACAGATACACATGTACATACATATATATGTATAATAAATATTTTTTTCGGTGTACGTGACGTGCGAGGACATCCTTGCTGCTGCTGCTGCTGCTGCTGCTGCTGCTGCTCCTTCTGCTGTTGTTGTTGTTGTTGTGATAAGGCACAAAATATATGTATATTTTATATGACGAAGGAGTAAAGACGTCGACGTCGCTGCATCGTCGTTGCCCGATCCAATCTTCGTCCTGGCTTCGCCTTCGTCCTGCCGAACGTAGCATCCTCATGTGTTTCGCAAGCTTTCACTGTTTGTTGCCCGCTGCTCATACGTGTGCGCGTACGTGGGCGGCTGCAACATACGCGGTCTAGGGGCGTGGCAATTGGGGGGTGGCCTCCTCCTCCTCCTCCTCCACCGCCTCCGCCTCCGCCGCTGCCAGTGCCACTGCCACTGCTGCTGCTGCTGGCACTGCCACTGCTGCTGCTTCTGTTTGCTGCGACGTTACTGTGTTTTTTCGGGCCGGGCCCGACATCATTTGAATTAGTCGCTTCGTGACGTTTGAACGGTTCGAATCTACACGCGACGACCCCACACGCGCGCGTCACCACACACTCGCACTCGTACGTTAACCGTTTCCACTATCCACTAGCCACTATCCACTGGCCAACCGCTAACCGTTACGATGTTCAAAGGACATCTATAGCCCCAACGCCGACGCCGACGCCAATACAAAACCCAAACCAACAATCGAGTGGATGCAAAATGTATGTTCCAGGGGAAGGACCCCAAAGAAACGATCGTTTCAAAGTGCTTTGAAGAAAAGGATTCAGTGCCATTGCCGTAAAGCCTTTGAGGCCTTTACCTTTCAAATTGTTAGAGAGACTTCCATAAAGACCGTCAACGAACTTTGGCCGAAAGTGTGTGTGTTTTTCGAGTGTTGCAAGTGCCGCCACGCCACGTCATAAAGAAGCATATGCGAAACATTTCTCGGGAAACCCAATCCAGCCGCGTTTCCGCGAATATTGATGGCCAAATCGAGAGGATCGACAGAATCACACACACACACACACACGCGTAGCCTTCGACCTGTCTGTCAGCGGCCATTAAAGAATAAATATCCTGCCCATCCTGCCCGTCCTACCTATTCGGCCCGTCTTTGTTTCTGTTTATTTGTTGTTGTTCTGTGTGCACGCACCTGATTATCACCTGCAAGGCCGTGGAAGAGGGAAATTTTATGGCAGGTCGTGCGAGGGGCAATTTGAGAGCAACTGATCTCAACTGATCCTGCTCCTGCCCACAAACACTGGGTACACAGAGTCGGACCGGCAGACACATCGAGTGGTGGCTGGCGGTGTTTCGGGGTTGCATGTGTGTGCGTGGTGCGGGGTGCGGGGTGCGTGTGTGGTGCGTGGCGAGGGCAGCCCTTGCCTTGCCTCTCATAGGTGCATATTTGCATAGACCTCGCATTCAGTTTGTTGCGAACCTTCGACGAGATCGCAGACGGTCGCTTGTCCCGCACACGCGTGAAAGCCACCCCCTCCCCCCTTTTGAGCAAAAAAAAAAAAAAGGATACTGTGTTCAGTCTTGGATCAACGTTTAAAGTGTATTCCCTACGGATATTCCCCTGAAAATTGCTGCGAAAATTCGTAGATGGTATGTAAAGTGAAAGGATGTTCCCTGTTAAATTTTGACATTAAATTCGAGCCAAAACAGAGTCCGTCAGGAAAGATTCAAGCGACTTACTTTACAATTAATTAAAAAACTCGAATGCCTCGCTGGCTGGCTGGCGTGCCACTAACTTGCTTTTACCTGTCGCCAGCACTCGACAGGAAAGTAAAATAAATAAATAAAAATGTTGTCTCAGCTGCCGGGGAACCGCAAATGAGATACGGGCCAAAGCCAAAAACCGAAGAACCCAAGAAGGCGAAAGGCGAGAGAGCCGACCGGAGCAGTTCCCTGCTAATTGCACATTGTTGCACTCGAGCGTGGTTATCCTTTCGCTCCAGCTCTGACTGTGGCTTTGCCACAGTCCCACCCCCCAGTGGCATGTGTTGGCGGCCACCTCGCCCCAAACCCTCCCCCCACAAAGATGCAGCAGCTACGGCAAATAAAAATGTTTATTTTGCTTACGCTTCTAGTAAAGTTTTTTAATTTTGCATCAAGAAGTCGCTGGAAGGACGCATCGCTGGCTCACGGCGGAGCGAGTCGGGCAGCTGGTGACTCTTTTAAAAATTCACACACGCAGCACGGCAGCACGGCAGCACGGGAGAGCACACAGTTGCTGAATTAATTAGATGCCACGCACTGAGAGGTGCGAGTGCACTGTGGGTGCGACTGGGGCATGAACAAAGGGGACTGAATGGGTGAATGAATGAAGGATCTGTGGTCCAATTAACGCTTTTTGGCGTCGGGGTTTTGCTGGGAATAAACACGATTCACGCCACTGTAGACACCAAATCAGGACACACTCAATGAAGAGACAAAACAGCGGCAGGAGTGGCAGGAGGGGCAGGCGTGGCAGAGGAAAGCCATTATCACACATCACACATCTGCATGTGATATCCTCAAGGATATGCGCCGCGACACGTAGCAACTGTGATTGTCTGGTCCTTGGCTTTTGTTGTGCTTTGCTTTGAATCCTGCCTGCCTGCCGCGTGTTGCCGAAAAAATATGATATATGCCGCGACTCATTAACATATTATCACACATATTGCCCCACAGCATATGTCATGAATACGAGAATAGATTACGCGCCTTATCCCTAAGCTCTGCTCCCCCCTCTAACACCTCTCTCTCTCTCTATCTCCATCTCTTTGCAGAGAAGCGGAGCGCAGCTTTGCACGTGACTGGAGCGGGGAATGTTAAAGGACGCCGAGGAGTTGATTAAACGCCGCACACTGACGTCGCGCCACATGAACGACTTTGGACGCCAGGTGGCGGCCCTACCGCTGCCCCTGCCACTGCTGGCCAAGACCCCCACCAGCGAGCACGGCCCCATGCACTCCACACCCCCCACAACGCCGCCCACGCCGCCGCCCCTGCCGCTGAACATGAGCCAAACGGCCACTGGAGCGGCCGCGGTGGCCCACACATCGCCAGCCGGCCACAGTCCACCGGCCACGCCCACGTCGGTGGGCGGGGGAGCCGTGGTGGCAACGGCCCCGCAGGATCACTACAGCCTGCGCTGGAACAACCATCAGAACCACATCCTGCGGGCCTTCGACGCCCTGCTGCAGACCAAGACGCTGGTGGACGTGACCCTGGTCTGCGCGGAGACCTCCATACGGGCCCACAAAATGGTCCTGTCCGCCTGCTCGCCCTTCTTCCAGCGCGTGTTCGCCGAGACGCCCTGCAAGCACCCGGTGATTGTGCTCAAGGACTTCCGCGGCTGGGTGGTCCAGGCGATTGTGGACTTCATGTACCGCGGCGAGATCAGCGTGCCCCAGCAGCGACTGCAGACCCTGATCCAGGCCGGGGAGTCGCTGCAGGTGCGGGGGCTCGTCGAGAGCTCCGTTCCGGAGCACACACCCACGCCAGCGGCGTCGCCCGACGACTTTGGCCTGCTCGATGCCTCGATGCTCTCCTCCAGCTTTGAGGACGAGTCGCCGTCGAGGGTGCGAGCCTCTCAGGCAGCGGCAGCGGCAGCGGCAGTAGCGGCGGCGGCGGCTGGGAAGCTGATCATGCCCGCCCGGCAGCACCTCTTCGGCAACCACCCCGCGAGCTCGATGGCGGCGCTGAGTCTGCGCCGGAAGAGGGAGCAGGAGTGCGAGCGGGATCGCGAGCTCGAGAGCGACCAGGAGCTGGGCGGAAGCTCGCCGATGCCCAGACGCAAGCAGGCGCGACCCCGCCGTCGCTCGGGCGACGTCCCGCACGACTTTGCCCTGAACAAGCCCGAGGCGGAACCCCTGCAAACTGTGATCAAGCACGAGCTGCTCGAGAGAATGGAGCGGGGCGAGGAAGAGGAGGAGGAGGAGGAGGGCCAGGGCCAGCAGGAGTCGTCGCGGGCCTCAGAGGCGTCCCAGGAGCAGCCGAAGGAGAAGCGGCCCAAGCCCGAGGACAGCGAACAGCCTCTGAATCTCAACGAGAGCCACCGGCACGAGCCGCAGCGGGAGCGGGAGCAGGAGCTGGAGGAGGAGGAGGAGGAAGAGGACCACGAGCAGGATCAGGAGGACGAGGAGGAGGAACAGGACATTGAAGAGCTTATACACACGACGAACGAGCTGAGGCGGCAGGCGGCTGTGGCGGCCGCCAATGCGGCAGCCATGTCGCCCATCCCCTCCCCCTGCCCCAGCGACGGGCCCGAGGACCTCTGCACCACCAAGAAGGACAAGGACACCGGCCACACCGGCCACACCGGCCACACCAGCCACACCAGCCACTCCAGCCACACCAGCCACACCGCCCACTCATCCGATTGTGAATCGAACAACAACAACAACAACAACAACAACAACAGCAGCAAGCTGCAGGACAACAACCAGCGGATCATGCTCTCCCTGAAGGACATCCGACAGCTGAACGCCAACCCGAACGCCTCGTCCACGCCCATCCACACGCCCACCAGCTGCTCGGCGGGGGGCAACGGACTGCTGAGCTTCCCGCCGCCTGGGATGCGGCCGCCCGGCCTCCCGGACAGCCCGCCCTGCCACATGGAGGCGCTGGAGGCCCAGATGCACGCCGCAGCCGCTGCGGCCGTGGCTGCCGCCGGCGCTGGGGAGCATCCCTTCCACCACATGGAGCACCAGATGGAGATGTCGCTGGCGGCGGCGGCTGCGGCCGCAGCCATGCACCAGCGGGACCCGCGAGACCCGCGCGACCACAGCGCCTTTGCCAACAGCATGCTGGGGCCCATGGGCATGTCCCCCTTCGGGGGACCCAACGGCGGGCCGCCCGGGAGCAGTGGCGGCCCCGGCGGCGGATGTCCGGGCCAGGCGCCGCACGAGCGGCTCGAGGAGAGCATGAACCGGCTCAGCAAGGAGCTGGGCAAGGAGTTCGGCAAGGACTTTGCCAAGGAGTTCGGCCCCTCCTCGCCGATGAGCCTGCCCGGACACTTCAATCAGCAGGACGGACATCCTGGACACACGCATCCGCCATCGCCGCTGCCGTTTCCCGGCATGTCCTCCGCCATGACGCTGACGCCGCCGCACAGTGAGTACAAGATTTGATTACGTTTCGAGCTTCATCCGTTTCGAGTCCAAAGAGGTCACTAGGTTATCGGTCAGGTCGGGTCAGGTCGGGCGGTGCACCAGGAACCCAGCGGAAGGCCCCCATTAAGGACCCCTTCCTGGAGCCCTCGGTGCTGGAGTGGCATGCAACATGTGGCCTCTGTGCAACATCAAAGTGTCTGCCAGAGACGAGTATCCTTGGAGAAGTCCTCTTGTCGCAAAGCTCCTCTAAGCACATTAGGGCTCCCCCTCCCTGGCCTTTGAGTGGCCCTCTTTTGAGGCTTATGTCACCTGTTCGGCGACTCCCAGAGGTCCTGAACCGTTTCGACAGCATTCAAGTGGCGGTTGCAGGTGCCTTTAAGATCCCAAGGCAACTCAGGCAGCCCCCTTGCAGCCGGGGGGAAGGGGAGGGGGGCCGGGGACGAAGACTAATTAAGTCGTAAAAAAGTTTGCGCTGCAGACAGCCCGTAAGAAATATTGAAATGCAATGACAGGGCAATGGGCTTCCAATAATGTGACGGGTTCAGGCCCCCTCCCCCCTGCCCCCCTGCCACCCCACTGCCACTGTCTGGGGGTAGATTTGCGGCCGAGTCGAAATAAATTCAATTGCGTTTTATACGATATTTTTGTGGGTATATTTATGTCACGGGGAGAGTCAGCCGCAAATTGAGGTGCCAAGGGTGGCCCCCAATGCGACGAGGGGGTGCCAGTGGGTGGGGTGGGGGGCTCTGGCATTGCGTGCAGAAAGCGCAAGAAATTTATGTTGTGTCTCTGTTGCAACATGTGAGGAGACTGGGTTCAAACTGTCAGCAGACGTTTAGCGAAATGACTTTTAAGTTGCCCCACGTCCCGTGCCCCGTGCCCCGAGCCCCTCCCCCCTTTCCATGTGTTGTGCTTAAAGTATGCCGGAGCGCACAAGTTAAACCTTTTGGCAAACAACTTTGGCAGCGTCGGTGGCATAAATAAGAATCCAAAGGCCCGAACGCCAAAAGGGGGGACCGACTCGAAGAAGGAATATGACATCTCGTGGCTGGGCTTCCCTTTATTTTGCTTTTTGCATACAAGTCGCGCGATATTCATATTAATAATATCCGTTTGGGGAGACGGTGACGGAGACCCAGGACCAAGGACCTTTACCTGGCACACAGGATATAAAATAAATTAAGGCACAAAAATATGAAAAATTGTACGAAAATGCACAAGTGGATGGAAAGGAAGGCAGGAAGCGCAATACCTTTTAATGCGACACAAATTTCAGCCAACATATCAGCAGGGACTGCTGTGTGGCAAGGACGAAGGCAAGGGGCCCACGCCGATGGCGGTGGCGGTGCACTGAAGTCGCTAACTACTGCATAAACAGGCTGCAGGCAATGAAGGATCCAGTCACAAGGATACAGGCCAAGTCAGACGTAAAGCCAAAGAATTGTGCCGAGGCATGGAATGCCTTTTACCCTGTACTCGTAACAGTCTACCCAGCAAATGGGAGTCCGTGAGGATTCCTCTTTGTACCTGTGACCCAGGACCAGGACCAGGTCCTGCCCAGGCCCAGGCTACCCCAACCGGCAAGGAGACTGCCAGACATCGCAGGAAGAGACTTACCACCGACTTTCCCGCTCGTATGGGGAATGTGATTTATTTTTTTATCCGCCAAATATATTTTCGGCGTGAAAATCATTGAACTAATAGCTGCGGACGGGCCGCTGTGGGGGCTAGAAGACAACAAGTCTATCTGTTGTAGACCCCTTCAGAAAATATGAAAGGAAATCCACTAATTCTGCACGCCGTCAAAAGAAATGCAGAAATAAAGGAAAAGCGAAGGAAAATATTACGTGTATGCGGAACGGAGCGGAGTGTTGTAATGTCTACTTGAGAGTCACAGAGCCAAACAATGTGCGCTCGTTATTTGTGTCATTATGCGGCAGATACAACACATCCTCGAGACACAGATACAGCCAGTAGTCCCAGCCACCCAGCCACCCAGCCCTCAGTCACATGCTCCTGCATTGTCTTCGTCCTGGCATCCACGGCGCGACTTATGCAATGTCAATATTACGCGTTGCCTCTCGCCTGACGCTCCGTCTGGGGCAGAGCCTGCCTGCCTGGCTATCCTTCGTGCCTGCCTTCGTTGGCGCCTCATCAGCGCTTCAATTGTTTCACTCATGTGTAGAAGTGTGCTCCGAGCGTAAAATATTAATGGGATAACGACGTACTATTGTCTGTCGTCCGTCCCTACCGGAATCCTCCGTATTGTTCGTCCCGGCTAATCAGTGAGCCGGAAAATTACCCGCTTACGCGCGACAGGGCCAAGTGCACTCGTTCTTTGGACTCATTTGAATCAGGGCTTCTCACTAACTCTTATAATGCTCTTCCATCCGCAGTGTTTGGCCTGGACTCGCCGCTCGGCCTCTTTCCGCCCGGCATCGATCCCGGCAAGCTCTACAATCCGCTCATGGAGATGAGCGATCCGCGGGACATGCCCGGCGGGCCACCGCCGTTCCTCAAGAAGAAAAGTAAGTACAAGAATGAGCAAACAACTAATTAGCCCCTCGAGCCCCCCGAAACCCCCCCTCCGGGCTGCAGTGGGAAAGGTGCAATCACGTTGGGGCAAAGCATGGCAAGGCAAGACATGGCATGGCATTCGGTTTCCCTTCCTTGTTTCCAATACTTCACACCTGACTGATTGATCTCGCGCTGCTGCCCTTTACCCCTGCCCCTGCCCCTGCCCCTGCCCCTGCCCCTACCCCTCCCCCTCTCGCTCCACTCTGTTGCACGTCTTTGAGCTGGGGGGCAACTCCAGATCGATTTTGAGTAATTGAAGAGTAAATAGAAAGGGTCATAACCGGTTTCAAATTGTGCCTAAATTGTGGCCGATCTCGGGCGAAAGAGCAAACAGCATTCGCTGATATTCCCCTCCTCCCCCCCCTCTCATACCACATCCTCCTCCTCCATTCCAGATCGTTCCAGATGCGATCATGTGAGGCGGTAAATTTGTTTCTGTGGTTTTCCTGTTCAAGAAATTGTGTTTGCTGTTTGTTTCTTTGTGTCTTTTATTGGTTGCCTCAATGGGGCAACATGTGCACCTATGCATATCGCGTGAACGCGAAAGCGCAAGCGTAAACGTCGCTTTTTTTGATTGACAAATGGGCGAGCGAGCCCCCCTCTAGACCCCCTCTAGACCCCCCCTAGACCCCTCTAGACCCCTCTAGACCCCTCTAGACCTGCGCTCCATGTGATGCAAGTGAAACCTCAGAAAGCAATGAAGTTTTTCTCTATATTCGACTCTTAAATGTGGTTCAGAAATCAATTAGATTCCTTCTGTGATTGCCAGGTGATTGACAAGCCACAAGTGCCACAATCCGCATGTGAGCTCCCCCCTCCCCCCCCCCCCCCCACCCCCTTGATCTGACGTTGACGCGGCTAAGTGCTGGTCCATGTGTGGGTTGAGGGGCCCCGATTCAAGAGGTCAAAGTCTCATACTGGAGATAATTGCTTCATTTTCTGGTCAATCGGCCATCAAAGCCAAAATCGTGATACCAGAGACCAGAGAGCTTTTCAATGGTCTATCTTATCTGCCATCTGCCCACAAACACAATTACAACAATGTAAGACGGTAAACAAAACGCAAATCTGGCGTATAGCACGATATTCTTTATTGCAAATCGGCTAAAACCCGTTCCACTCAACCACTGATACCGATCTAGAGCTGAAGCTGGAGCTGAAGCTGGAGCTGGAGCTGAAGCTGGAGCTGGAGCTCTCCACGTAGTCTTCCTCCTCCTCTGGCCCCCCCCCCCTGCGACCCTCCATGGCCCTCCCTGCAGCCGTGTGGGTGTGATTAACTGATTTGTTCACATTCATTTGTTCATTTGGCGATTGTTTTGGTGCTCTCCGCGCCGTACCGAAAGGAGGCTGTCTTCGCTGGAAAGACTACATTTATTTCGGGTATTGGTATTAGCCAAATTCCCTGGAAATTCCATAGTTTCCTTCCAGGGAGACCACTCGAAATTAAAGGAAAATGAATATGATCAGTCGGATCGGAATTACGAGTGCTGCTTGCCCCAAACTTGTCTTCATGCATGCAGCATGCAGCATGCGGCATGCTCTTCGGGCGGCCATTGTCACACAGCCATCGACAGAGTCATGAAAGCAACCTGTGGCTGTGGCTGTGGCTGTGTCTGTGGCTGTGTCTGTGGCTGTTGCAAGTCGATATCTGGGGGATCTAAATTGAGTTTTAGCGGTGCATGTGACGCCACAGTCGATGCTTAGTCGTAATTTGCATATAGAAGGAGAGCCGGTGCCGGGGCCGGTGCCGGGGCTGGTGCCTGGATGGGAACCACCGCAGCGCTTGCTCTGTTTGCTGGTCTCCAGGTGATCGCTCTTTGTGCGAGTACGAGTACGAGTACGAGTGCGAGTGCCTGCCATAGCAGGGTGTGTACGAGTACGAGCTGAAGGCAGGACCGGGCCAGACAATGGGCGACTGAGCCGAGGAGCTGGCTAGGCAGCATATGGGGCCAAGAGATTGAAACATTAGCAGATTTGAGCCACAAGATAAGCTCCGCTATTTGTGTGTGTTTGTGGCGCCTCCAACCATCCTTGCCCCAGGCCCTGGGCCCTCCCTGCACTCTATTCCCCTCCCTTCTAATCGACATTTTGTTCCCTTCTTTGTTGCAGTGCCACGACCCAAGGGACAGCACTCGGCCCCACGGGGCGGACCACCTCGCTCTTGGACCAACACAGAGCTGACGGAGGCCCTGCAGCACGTGTGGAACAAGAAGATGACCACCTCGCAGGCCTCCCGCATCTTCGGCATTCCGTACAACTCCCTGCTGATGTATGTCCGCGGGAAGTACGGCAAGAGCCTGAAGCTGGAGCAGCTCCGCAAGGACTGCATCAGCGGGCCACCCATCGAGATGCTCCAGATGGGCATCAGTGGGGGCAGCGGGGGCGGCGGCGGCGGCTCCGGCAAGAGCGAGAAGAACAAGGACCGCAAGGACAAGGACAAGGAGAAGGGCTCTTCGAGCAACAACACCTCGGGCAGCTCGGGCAATGGCAGTGGCAATGGCAGTGGCAGTGGCAACGGCAACGGACCCCACAGCGGCTCCGGCAGTGGCAACGGTCCCCTCATGCCCCATCCCAGCGACCTGGGCTCCTTGGGGCCACTCGACCTGGAGCTGGGACTGCCACTGGGTCCGCCGGGCGGGCCCCGGAGCGGCAGCTCGGAGCCTGATCTGCTGGGCGGACCCAACGCCCTGTTCAATCCCTTCAATCCGCAAGGATTCTACCCCGACTTCTCCGGCGGCTTCCCGGGACTGCCGTTGAGCATGCTGAATCTCCTGCCGCCGGCAGAGCGGCACCATGCGGCGGCCGCCATGCACCATCTGGGCGTGACAATGGACGAGGACTGCAAGTCGGTGGGCTCCAAGCAGTCCTCCTCCATGGACGACGACTTTGCCGGCCAGGGCATGTCCCTATCGCTGGAGCAGCGGCGCGAGATGGCCGCCACGGGGCCGCCCCTGACGCAGCTGAATGGCGGGGGGGCAGGGCAGGATTGAAACATGTGGCGGGATTGGGCAACCGGGGCTGCCAATCCAATATACTTCCCGCCCTTCGAGCTCGACCAGGAGCAGAGTCCGGCACTGGGTCACCACATGGCCTGTCGCGAGCTCAGCTTCAAGCCCGGCCCGCTCTTCATGGCCCGGCGCAAGCTGAAGCGCTATCGGGCCAAGCGGCCGCTGCAGCTCCAGATGCAGATGCAGGGCCCCCACCCGCACCCGCACCCTCACCCGCCACCGCCACCGCCTGCAACGTGCCCCGCCGCCCACGCTCTGCCACCGCTGCGGACTTGAAAACTGTGAACAGAATCGAAATGCAATATGTCTATTCTTAACCGATTATTTAGTTTTGTTCGTAGCCCTAAGGACAATATTTGATTATGATTTTGTTTCGTTTGAGCAAAGGATACGATTTGCTGGTGCTTTTAGTTCCTATTCCCGACTCCCGGACACCCGGACTCCCACCCCCTCACCCCGATTGTACGATAGTGTATTTATTGATATTATTATTTCGAGACTTGCGATTAATTTCCATTTAAGTAATCGAATACGACAAAGCTTACAAAGCATTTGAGGCAATATCTGCTATTATTATTATTATTATTATTATTAACATTATTGTGTATTATTTAAGTTTTATATCGAACGGTATATAATCAAAAGTGCAAGCCAGGTTTAAGAGAGTGTTGTAAATACGCAGAAGTAACCAAACAAGCCGACAGCATTAGACGGACTCCAGGGGTTGGGCTGTGGGTCCACAGATTCCACGGCCACCACCGGCCGCCGCCACAGCCCCCCCCCCCCCCCCCCCTACCCCTCTCAACCTCCTCAGACGTAGATTGTAGATTGTAATGCAACGTTTGCAATTAGTAGTATTGATAATATCGATCTATCGACTGCCGATGACCGATTACCGATGACTGTACCAAAATTTTTAATGTTATTTTATAAAAAAAAAACAAAAACAAAACAAGAATTACAAATACGAACATTAGTTGTAGTCCTAAGTGTTCTATTAGGCAATCTCTATTTGTATAGCAGGCATTGGCACCTGTTCCCCTATCTTCCCCTATAGACGTGCATGCCCCACCCCCCACCACCCACAAAATATGTATTCGCAGACGCCGCTTTGTAAATCAAAGGCATTAAGAAACCCCCCGCCCCCCTCACGCACAGATCTAACCGTTTTGTAATCTATTTTGTAAAGAAATCGAACAACAATCGAACCGATCATCTGATTGATTTCCCCCGAATAGTGTGAATAATTTATAAGCTCAAGAAGAAACACACATAAAATATTTTAATATTAAATATGATAGCACACAAGAACGTATTTAAGTAAAAACAAAATTAAAGTGTATGCATTACAATAAATAGTAAAAGTTATTAAATAAAAGGTTAAATGAGAGTCATCTTTGAATGTCAATCAATCGCGGGGCGAGCGTACAGTAGACCCAGACGTTCTTCTTGGCCAGTAGATGGGAAGCGTTCTGGTACCTGAATTATCAGTGGACCCGTTCGCGCGCGCAAGTTTTGAAATTTTCATGTATTTTTTCCAGCACTGTTTCAAGTACTTTTCAGCACTGTTTTTGGTGTAACAGCTTGTTAACAGCAAAGATCTTACATTTTACATCAGAAGATAGCAAATGTCTACAGATCTACATTAAATCTACATATCAACTACATGTTTCAGTAGCGCCACCTGACTACAGCTGTCCGCACTCTAACACGCAACGTAGTGTCTTATTGCTGCAACTGCGCAGTTGTTGCACAATATCACCAGGTGGCGCCTGGCAATTTTAGCTTTTGTCAGGTACTGGTACCCTTGACAAATGGCTGAAAAGTATGCAGCTTGTTACATTCAAAATATCACACAGAGCAGACGCGGCGAAGTTGAAGAACGACTTGAGTTCAATAGCACTAACCTTTTTTCTGTGCTACTTTGGCGGGCACTTGGGATTTTCAAATAATTCGTAATAGAAATCATTCAACGATGGAAAAAGGAGCAAATAGACAACCAAAATCAATTAAAAACGAATGCATAATTCAGGTCACGGCCTCGTACTGTATTTCTGTCTACAGTCGTGTCGGAGAAGGGAGAATAAATCATCCATTTTCAAAGTTCATCAATTTCAAATCACCCATTTGACTCTATAAACGTCCTACCACTGGCCTGGACCACATTGCAATCGTTGTATGGCTTTTGAACACTAAAGCGCCGCCCGTGCCGCTTCCGCCGCCCACCAGACCGCATCTTCATCATCCTCGGCACAAATTGTCAACCGACTGACACAAAGCAAGCGACGGGCAAGGCCAATAATCCAAGCTCCGATGGACGGACAACCCGACCCTACTGCAAAATGGAAAACGAACAGAAAATGGAAAATACAACCTGCACTACCCATCGCAGGACGAAAGGATGCAATATCCAATCTGGTGGGTGCCACGCAGCACAAGAGGCGCAAGGGCAGGCGAATTTTCATTAGCCCGCTTCGATTGCAGAAATCCAATCGACGTTCCATCGAGTTGCAATGAAATTATGCCTTAAAGGGCCACCAGTCAGCCCTGTCGTGACCTCTGCGCCGCTGTCTGGTCGGAACCGGCATCAGTGGCAGCTTTATCTCTACTTTTGCATGCAACTGCTCAGTCATGGATTTACCCTCTGCTATGCTACTAACCGCTATCTGTCAGTGTCGGCTGTCTGTTCTATGCTAAGCCATTGAACGCTCTGGCCAGTCGGCGTCAACGACTCATTAACTTCCAAGCGCCAGGCAGACGGCCAGCAGCCTTTGTTTTGGACCAAGACGTTGGCGATACGAGTACTTGTGCTCCAGACGGATAGAGCGAGACTTCTAGTCATTGCGTCACGTCACGCTGCTTTGTCTGAGCAGAGCAGAGCAGAGCAGAGTAGAGCAGAGCAGAGTTCGACGAGGGTCTTATCGCCAGTGACGAAGACTGTCTGCACGTGCAGGTGTATTGGTTTGTTTACCTGAGAATTGGCCAACAGCAGCAGCAGCCAACTGCTGATTAGCGGATCCGGGCTTGCAGGCGGACATTGCACATTGCCTAAAGGCAAGACAAGACAGGGAAAGTGCACTGTGGGCATGTGACATGTGCCTCAGAGCTGAGGCTCGGATCTATAAATAAGCAAAGCCTTTGGTGAAAATATACCCCAGAGCAGCGACATCTTGCCACACACAGCTGGAGGTAGTCCGCTCTCTCTCTCTCTCTCTCTCTCTCTCTCTGTGTCTCTCTCTCTGTGTGGTTCTCCATGTCTCTGTTTCTCTTGCGGGCCATGCAGCGCGGCAGCGACTCGGCGCGTCTGCTCTCACTTCGCGTTCTGCTGTCGTTCGAGTCAGTTGGGGGTTTTCCGTATCTGTTGGATACCAAACCATTTGATTGTCGGCTGGCGCCCGTGCCAGCTCGCTCCGCTCCGCTCCGCGCTGCGCGTATCTGTGAGTCTGTATCTGAGCGTCGAGGGTCGCTGAGCGGCTAGATAGTTTGTTTGCTGAATGGAAAACACTAGTAGGTCCGACTAGCTAGCACATTGGCACATTGGCTGAGTGAAATATCTAAAGCCGACTGCAGAGCAACGCCAAAGCAACGCAATACGAAAAAATACAACAATAAAATCAAATATTCCAAGCGCGTACGCTCCTCAGTAGATACGAAAAAAACAACATCAGAATATTACGAAAAAGCGCCAAGAAAATTCAAAAACAAAACGAGAAGAATATTTTAATCGAACCTACAAAAAGTATCTGTTGTTTATTTATCTCGTGTGCGTGTGTGTGTGTCTGTGTGTGTGTGGGGCAAACAGCTGTTGGTGCAACAAAAGCCTGAGCGGCGACGATTATCTTGAGTGTCGAATAAATTTCGCGACCAGCCGCCAACAACAACAACAACAACAACAGCAAATTTGTTGTTTCTGGACCACCCCAATAAAAGCACCCCCACCCCCACCCCGCCCTCCAGGGACTACGCAGGTGAGTTTATTTCATTCTCATTGGCATTTTGTTTGTTTGTTTTTCTCTGTTGGAAAAGAATGTTGAAATTTATTTTCTGCCTTTGCTTTTGCTTTCGAAAACTCTTGTCTGCCGATGACGACGCGGCTGATAAGTGATAAGAGCAGCGCTTGAGCAACGCAGTGGCATCCACGGACTCGAATCTGAGTTCAACGCTAGCCCTCGCTCGGGCCGAAGGTCTGGGGGGAATCTTTGATTCCGAGGGCTTTATAATTTATGCAACAGGTTTGAGAGCCGATCGCAGGGGGGGGGGGGGGGGGGGTCCCTCCTTTAATTATATAAAGTGCAATGGGGAAATCTCTTGGCTTACAGCTTCTACCACCCAACAACAACAATCGGAGCTGCAGCAGCGGGAAAAATCAATAAAAACGCACGCGACCAGCGGCCATAAGCTTCTGCCCCACTCCTGCCTGCCCCCCTGCCTCACCCCCCTGCCTCACATCGCTGGCCACAGGAGTCCTACTCCTTCGACGAAGCGGAACGCAACTCCTTGAGCAGTTGGAAATTGGTTTTAATTAAACGAAGGGAGAGGCGGGAGAGGCTCTGATCAAGTGCAGGCGGAGTCCTCGGCGGAAAGGCCTCCCTCTTCTGTCCGGTGAGAGAGAGAGAGAGAGAGAGTCCGGCCGTCTCTCGCGAGGGGAAAAAAGGGAAATCAGCAACAAATATTTTTTAGCTATATTTTCATTTGGGACTCCCAACCTCTGGCTGTCAACAAAAACAGTGCGGGAGTGCGACAGAGAAAGCGCCTGCGATGAGGGGAGGACGAGCCCGCGCAGGCGCAGACGCAAGGATCCGGCTCTCTGCTCTCTGCTCTCGGCTCTCTGCTCTCTGCTCTCGCGTTGGTTTCGGCCAAGATGCTGCTGCTGCTGCTGCTGCCGCCGTTACATTGTTAATGCTGCATTTTTGGCAACGAATTGTGTCGCTTGTGTGTATCGTTTATCTGCGAATTGCACTGCCCCCTTCCCCCCCCCCCTTCCCCCTCCCCCTACCCTGGCACATAAATAAATGCGTTTTTCGGTCTTTTAAGCAGAGGCAAAAAGTCAAATGAAAATTGACATGGAAAACGAGTTTTTCATTTCAGAGAACAGCCATTGCCGTCGCTGGGGGAGGGGGACGGGGGCTCATGGGGGCTCATGGGGGCATGTGGCATGTGGCATGTGGCAGGGGCGTGACATAAGTGTATGTTCACTTGAATCGCAATTGTCAGCTCAAACTTTGCATTGATCCACTTTTCCACGAGTGAAAGTCTGAGAGAGGATCCAAGCTCCACTTGACACTGGTAGAGGGGAGGGGAGGGGAGGGGTGGGTTGGATGTGGGGTAGTGCTCCACTTCTTTGGCTCTGCGCCTGTTGATATCATCGAGCTGCAATCGCCTGCTGCAAGTGGGTCACATGGAAATAATATTCTAGGCCAGCATCTAGGCGAGCGGATGCGTTTATCATATCGAAAAAGAGAGAGAGAGAGGGAGGGAGAGGGAGAGAGAGAGAGAGGGAGAGGGAGGGAGAGCGAGTGAAATGGAAAATCATTTCCGCATTCATTGCGGCGTTGGGGCATTGTTCTCTTGCCTCACCTGCCACTGCAGATTGGGATGCGTCTGTTCCGTCTTTTATCGCCCGTCGACCGTCGACCGTCGACCGGCCCCACCACAAACAATATCAATTAATCTGCAATTTTCCACGTCATTGTCTATATTAGCCAATGCCAATATGTCGTTGCCTTCCCTGCTGTTATATCTCTCTGTTCGCTCCACCCCAGGCCCAGGCCCATCCGCCCAACCGTTCACCGACCATGGAGTGGAGTGGAGTGTCTGCAGTGCATCGAACCCCCCCTCCCCCCTTGGCAATCATCCGGGGAATTAAGTGAAAAGCATTTAATCGTTTCCATGTTTCAATGAAAACTGCCGTCAGACGGGGAGGAGTTGCAGGTGGAGGAGGAGGAGGAGGAGGAGGTGCAGGTGGAGGTGGAGGTGGAGGTGCAGTTTGTTCATGCAAATTGTGCCACTGGAACCATCTACGTGCAGTTTGTCGCCCATTCAAAGCACACAGCACTTTCCTACTTTTAGTTTCTCTCATTCAAGGGACAGGGCGGTGAAAGGGGTGAACTCACAGGTGCCATATCTCCTCCAGAGATGCCAGGGCATCTCCTTTAACCATAATTAGGATGGACAGAATAATCAATACCGTCTTGTGGAGCTCCATTCCCTTCCAATTCCCCCATTCCCCATGGTCACCAACTGTGTGTTTTCCGCCTCTCTCATGGTCATGCCTCTCGCTCACCGACTGGCGTCCGTCCTTGTCTGTTTTGGGGGAAATCTTGCATACATTTTTAATCGCCAGAGTTTGCAGGAGTCTCCCCACAGCCCTGGGCCCGGGGGCACATTACAAATTACATCACACAAGTCCCGGCATGCATGCCGATATGCAATCGCGATGTTGCTGCCACTCCATGGTGGTGCCCCTCTAGCCTCCAACCGTCCCAGAATGGTCTGTTCCGCACTTTCACTGGAAGCTGGGAGCCCATCTAGCCTCGATTTCAGAGCCATTCAATTGATTCTGGAACGTTTTGCTTATATCGGGTTGGACGTGACGTCAAGCGCTCGCCCCCAGGGCCGTGAATCGGGGGCTAATACGACTATCGGCTAAAAACCCGCTGCCCGGCCCCCTGCCTGGGGAGACCCGACTCGACGTCACCGTTCTGCCTGCCGTTGCTGTCATCCGGTTCCAACGGCCAGGCGAAAATCAAGCTGCGACCGGTTCAATCCAATGAAAGCGTTAACGAACATAAATTACTTATTGCATTAGTTCATTAGCTGGAGTCCCGAGGCCCGAGGCCTGGAGCCTGGGATCGTTTGCCAATTGTTTTGCCCTCTTATCCGATAAAGACTCACGAGTAAATATCTGCTTCCTAATCTGTTTATAATTGTTGGCCCGAAACTAGTTTGGCTCTAAACTGCTGCCTGAACGGCCCTTGAGTGCGTCTCAGTTGCGGCTAAAACGGGCTCCAAAGCACTATTCTAATTATGGCTGTAATTTGATTTACGGCCGGGCCACAGTTCGGCCACATGCTGCATATTCATTGGGTGCAGAGGTCAGCCCCAGCCACGAAATGCACTGCCTAACCGGTTCGTTGGGGCTCGCTTCGTTAAAGGTTACACCAGAGCAGAGTGGGGGCTTAGTTTTCGGTCTCTAAGACATTGTTTTGGGATTTGGGAACACAAAGCGTGAACCTTGAAAGAACGCTTCAATGCCGTAGCTCCGAGAAGATCGGAAATCAGCTCAGAGAACGTGGTCGGGCTTGCCCCCAAAACTTCCTCCACGTCGCGTCGTGAATACGAAATACAAAGACTTTTGCCACACGGTTCTATGACCCTGCCCTGTGAGGCCTTTTGGGGCGGCTATCGGGAGGCATCACGAAAGAAAGGCAGAGAAAACAGCACAAATTGGCCGGGTCAAGCGCTTACTTGGCCACAACAAAGATTACTGTTGGATGGCTCATTACGGTGGAGTGGTAGAGGGAGGAGGGGATGGGGGTATGAAATGTGTGCCAAGCAAATATTTGCTTACAGTAAAATGTAAACGCTGTAATAACAAATACGTTATGGAGGCCGGAAAATGGGTTTCAAGGGTACGCTCCAATCGATCGTCGGCCATCGAAATGAAGCCATCAAAGCGAAGGATGGGGGGGTAGGGGGGGGGGGGGGGGCAACTTCCACCTGCCTGTGAAAGTGCAAATCATGCTAATTGAAGAGCGTTTTGTGTCATAATTATGGAGCAGACATTGCGGCGGCTGTCACTCATTAAAAACCGTTTAGTCCCCACGAGCCCCCAATGAAACGAAAGTAAAAAGAATAACCAGCATCGCAGCCGATATGGGGAGAAAGTGAAGTGTTGGCGAATCGATTCGCGGGGGGGGCTCCAACTCCAACGCCACATGAGGGGGCAGCCTGAGTTGAGTGGGTTCCCATCACTGAGGATCATTTTGGGGCAGGCCCAAGAAGCCATGGTTCTCCCTCGTTGGCCGTCCTCCTCTGATTCATTCAACTCGTTTTAATGACTGCCAAAGATATTAACTCCCGCAATCGGAGTAAAAGTTTTACAATGTCAAAAGCTGTGGGTAATGGCTTTCTCCCCAAAGGCCACTGACAAATCGATTTTCATGTTTCTTTGTTTGCAAACTACTCGTCTGTACCCCCTCTACCCCCCCGCCGACCCTCGCCCGCACACAGAGACCCAAGGCCTGGGGGGGAGGAGGGGGTGGGGAAATGAACTTTAGACAGAGGAAAAACCAAATGAAAATGGGAAACGCGAGTGCGAGTGCGAAAAGCGCTAAAAGTTCAACCGCCCCGAGGCGACGACTTGCAGCCATAAAAAACAATGATGTCTCGGGAATTACGCCACAGCGGATAAAGGATAACGGATAAAGGATATCTATGCCACAAATACACGGACTGGCGATCGTCGAGAATGTGACGGATTTCGGGGGGAGACAAATAATTGGCACGTGGCAGCAAAAATTACCAACAAGTGCAAAGACCCTTGACAACGTGCAGACTCCGTCCGACCTTTGTCTAACGAAGCCTGCCACATGCGGGGGCACTGACACTCCGCCCCGAATTTGCACAGCTGCTGCGCGCTGGGGCCTGTTTAATTGCCGTGAAACGAGGGGGGATTAGAACTGTTGTCGATGCTCCATCAATCAGAGACAGCAACGAGTCAGAGCACACATCGCCCCAGAACGATTAAAAGCCATTAATTAAATGTAAACAATGGCCAAGCAAAGCCCCCCCGCCACGGAATCAGCAATAAATGACAAATGCACTCGTCCCTATCTTTGATTGATGCCATATTGGCCACTCCACCTGCCCCTGGATGGCTTAAACGGGGGCAGGCGAGTGATAAGCGGCAGCTACTCCGATAAGAGTCGAATAATTGACTGCTTGGCAGCCCATCAAATATTTGCTATACAAATTATGGCCCAATCGATGGGGTACTTGCCGCTGCAGTCGTATATCATATGAAATTTCGGGTATTATTTCAGGGCTGGCACAGGGGCTAATCGAGACGCCCCCACAGTGGCACCAACCACCAGGAGTGCGTCGCCCTCAGTCCCCATTCCTCTCTAAACTCTCTGCAGGAGACGCCTTTGGCTTTGGCTTTGGCTTTGCCTCTGGAAAATGTTGCCTTGTGAGTCATGTTGGTCTCCCCTTCCCCGTGCCCTACCCTCCCCTCTTCGGAATCGGTTTTTCTCATTATTTTTCCAGCCGCAGCTGCGTGTTGAAGTGCAAAGCGATCGACGGGCCGCTTGGTTCTGGTTAAAGATAATATTTACTCCATTTGCTCTCTTCTGTGCTGCAAGGAGGGCTGCCCCCCTCCCCCGTCAAGGAGGTTAATTAGCATTGAGTGTCGCCACAGCGTCCCGCCACGAAAATGTTCCCACGACCCTTGAAGCGGGGAAAGTTGAGATATTTTGAAATTCAAGTGCCGGATGGAAAGCAAACCTGATCCGATTGAGACTTCCGAGTGGCAGAACAAGGAAGCGTGGCATCCAATCCGTT
This sequence comes from Drosophila persimilis, assembly GCF_003286085.1. Taxonomy (NCBI): domain Eukaryota; kingdom Metazoa; phylum Arthropoda; class Insecta; order Diptera; family Drosophilidae; genus Drosophila; species Drosophila persimilis. Next base: position 14,305,755 of record NW_020825289.1, read on the forward strand.
AGTCGAGCGAACCAGTCTGCCGACTAGGCCTCCCCCTCCGCCCTCCCCTCTCCCCCACTAAACTTACTCACCTTGCCTATCGCATGTTGGAGGAGCGCAGGGTGGGGGGAGAGGAATAGAGAATATAAGAAGCAAAACAGAATCAGATATTTTTCCGCATTAGAAACGCGAATGATCAAAATAAAATTGTGAATTAATTATAATGTTAAGTGCAAAATCATGAAGCGGACACAATGGGGCATGGAGCGGAGGCGGCGAGACGGACAGACGAGAAAAAAAGAGACGGAGAGACAGAGAGACAGAGGGGCAGAGGGGCAGAGCCGGAGGCCTGTGCGTGGAATTTAATATCGATAAAAATGTCACTCCATAAAAAATAAATCTTCTTTACTAATTGGATACGAAATGCGAATTGTGTGATGGGGATTGTGGAGAGGGGGGACGGTGGACGTCGGACGGTGGAGGGATCAAATGAGGCTTCCTTCTGACGATGACGATGACGACGACGATGATTAAATACCTCGACGTACTATAAAAATCAATATTGTTTAGCAATCTCAGCACGCAAATCGCCAGCACGTTGCCGTGGCAGCAGGAGGCGGTAGGAGGGGTGGCGGTGTGGCGGGGTGTGGGGTGTGGGGAGTGGCCTATAAGGGGACTGCTCACTAATTACCAAGTTACCAAGCTAAACATTCTGACGCGCGTCTGTCCCCCCCCTCCCCCCTCGCGCGCCTCTAATGCCGTCGTATCTGTATCTGTGTATCTGCTGGCTTGTATCTGTAGTTATTGGTCTGCTGAATGCGGTGCGGTATCACGTTTTTGCGGCAAGTGCAAACGCAACAAGTACCAGTGCCACAGCCAGTGCCAGTGCGTGGGTGGACACGAATTGGAAGCATTATTGTGGTAGATAAAGATACGCAGGATTGGTAGACCTCGGGCCTCGATTTATTTCCCAATTAAATATTTATTCGCCTTCCAAATACACTCCCAAAACTGACACACATCCCATGAACTATTCACATCGATTTATTTACTAATTGGCATTGGAATACACTTAAATTTGTCTGGAATTCTCTTCTATTGACTGCATTTTTCTTCGTTTGCAGCTTGCGAGACCCAAAGCCGAAGGAATTTGGAAATTGGAAATTGCGGTGAGCGAACTTTGGCCATCAGCTGTGGCAGCCCCAACGCCATGTTACGGGGGGAGGTCACATGTTGGTTACATATCCTTCGGATAGCACCCTCCCACATGGGGCAACAATGGAATAAGAACGACAAATACCTTATAAATAGACAATGCAAAACAGACAACAAAGCCACGACCACTCGTAACTGTTGACTTTTTCTGTTTCTTCTCTAAAATTCCGTAAAAGTCGAATCGATATTTTAAGAATTTATTAAAAGCCCACGTAACTTTCTTTTAATTAAACCCAAACTGTCGCTGGCACACGCGATACACCCAGCCTCAGCATCCGCCTCAGCTCTTCGTTCGGTTCGCAGACAGATTCAGGTCACTGGCTTAGTATCCTTGCTGGCAGCGAAGGCAAGACCATTAGGAGCAGTTCTCACTCTTGGCACTGAAAACTGTCGAGTGCGCTGATTTCTGCCATCTCCAGCTCCACGGAGGAGCTCGGGATCTGGCGGGGACGGGGACGGGGACTGAGGCAGTGGCGCAGAAATGCTGGCAGGCCTGCCAACAACTACATACAATGGCTATGTAACCTGGTTATTGTTGTTACCACTGCTCTGGCGGGGGGGAGGGGGGGAGCTATTATTGTTGTCGTTGTCACTGTTGACAATGCTCAAAATCAATACCTGCGCGGGCAAAGGGACTGCCGTATGTTGCCACTGTTTGGGCCCCCGTCCCTCGCTGTGCTGTGCGTAATTTACGTAATAATGAAAATGGCTTGATTAGGCGGAATATGCCTTGAAAAAACTGTCCTAAAGAATTTACCCCCCCCTTGAACCAACCCGAGAAGCAGCTGCAATCTCTTGAAAGCCTTTCCAAAAGTTCTCTCCGACAGTCAGGTGTCAACAGGAGAATGCCGCTGCAAGGCAACTGTCACTGGCACCCACTCTCCGGCATATGTACAGGATCTGTCAAGGAGAAAGCACTTTGGAGTGCTCCCTCCCTCCCTCCCTCCCTCCTTCCTGGGCAGCACATGGCGAGTGTTCCGCTGGAAGTCGACGGGCCTAAACAATTATAGTGGCAGCCGACTAGCGGAAATCACGTTTTTACGCTGCTGACGTTCGAGTGGCTATCGAGAGAGAGAGAGAGAGACCCGATGGTTGAGTCTGCAGCAAAGGGGAAGCATAGGGGGGGCATCGGAGGGTGTACAGCACGCGGAAGGTGTGTAAAGATTTATGACGTCGTTGGCGTCGCTGGCTTACACATGTTGCCCCCCTCAGTAGAACGACAAACACAAAAAGAATAACAATCCGCAGTTATATTTGTTGTCCCCCCTTCCCACTCCCCCCACCCCGCCGACCGGTTGGAACGTGACCACGGGGAACGCAGCGGCTTCCCAGTAGCTGGTGTTAATATTTTTATGTTCATGTGTGCGGGGGTCCACCTCCCGGCCTCTGGGATGCCTCTAGCCTTGGATGCATTTTATTCCCGCCTCCCTCCCTCTGCTACTGCAGAACTTTTATTAGTTCTGTCTTCGAGTCGTCAAGCAAAGGGCATCATAAAAATGAATGCAGTTTGAACGAGTCTTATTCTGGCCACGGTCCAAGGCACAAATGTGGCAAAAACTTCAAGTGCAGGGCCATCATATTCAGGCCCCTACGGCAAGAGAGGACTAATCATCAATTTGTTAAATGCTGATCCATCGCCAGCTCTTTGGCTGCGTCCTTGTCCCCATTAGCAGTCCGAAATGATGCACTTTAAAGCCCCAACAATCGGCAGCCCCATAACAACGACGTCGTCGCTCAGGCAGCTCGAATGATGAATGACGGCTGCAAGACACTTTGCAGCAGAGTGCCATTAAAAAGCATTTGCCAAATAAAAACGAGCCTTATAACACTGGGCAGTCGGCCAAGTGCCAAGCATTACCCCCCAAAAAACACACCCCCCCTCCAGGCCTAAAACAATTGAAACCGAGAGTAATGCTTCTGTGGGCCTCGTCTCGCGCAATTCAATTGAAATCTCTTTGGCGGCAGCTGGCATGCAATTAAAAACTCACTTTTTCTGGGGAGCTCCTAATGAGAAGGGTCGGGGTAGGTCCCCTCCAGGGCAGGGCAGGGCAGGGCAGAATATGAAGCAATAAGTTCTATCGATGGAGCTGCTTTGCTTTGAACTTTTCTGGTCATGATTTATGCCCATCAGACCGACCAGAACTTGCCAACAAGTTTCAACTTCCGCAGTGGAATACACATACATACATACATATGTACATATATCATGGGAGGAAGCCTCAACAGCACCATTGAAACTTTCAGAATTGTTTGCTCTCCCTCCCCATCCGACCGGCGGCAGAAGAAGCACATTCGATTTGTGTCAAAGTAAAACAAACAAGTAAAGACTTCATCTTGCAGTTGATTTCCTAGTACCCTCCTCCTCCTCCTCCTCCGAGTGGTTGGAGAGAGGCACACAGCTCGTATTTGATCTTTCCTGGGCAATGCAAAGAGTATGGAGCAATGATATGGCACTCGGGAAGAGAACCACAGCAGCAGCAAAAGTAGGTCAAGGCTTTCGATCTTGCCGTTTGCCATTTGCCTTTTTCTGCATTCGCTCTATCGCGGCGAAGGAGAACAGAAAGAAACAGAAAAGCGGTTTCAGCTTTGCTGGTGGGTGGAGAGGTAGGCAAACGAAGAGAGAGTGGGGACGAGTGTAACAATCGAATCCCAGAAGCTGCTCTCATATGAGTGTTTTTTTTTAGACGCGCAAAACGGGAGGGGGAACAAGAGAGGAATGGAAATCTATCACTTGAAGATTATATTATGTATCAATTAATCGAAATTGGTGAATTATTAAACATACTTGCGCCAGGAAAAGTCATATCCACTCCAAATAATCAAGAATCGTCCATTCCTCCTCCTTGTTGCTCGTATTCGTACTTCTATTTCAGCTTTTTTCACACACATCACACACAGCTAAAAACATACAGAGGGCATAAAACACGGAAGCACGCCAAAAAAACAAAAAAAAAACAAAATACCGTAGCGGCGAGTGGCTGCTAATATTTGTTGCTATATTTATTGCAATATTTATTGCATTTTTCAGCAATTTTCCACCTATTTAATAGCGCACTTAACACTTTCACTTTTTCCGTGCCGAAACAAACGCGTGATTTATGCTTAGTCTGGGCGATCTCTCGTTCTCCCATTCTCACTCTCGCATGCATTCTCTCTTTGCCTTATAGTGATGCTCGCGTCGGTTGTTGGTGTGTGGGAGAGGGAGGTTGTTTTGCTCTTGATTAGGCAGTGATGATGTCACGCGACGAGCCTCTCAAACCTTGCCCTTTACATTCATACACCTCAAACATACTCTCTCTCTCTCTTAGTTCACACACCGAACATGTACATATGTACATGTGTACATGTGTATACATATGAACATTCTGAGGTTTCTTAGCTTAAAACACTTGCTCTTCTTAACTTTTAACATTCCTCGGCAAGTTGAAATCAAAGTCCCAGAGTGCTAAAGTGCAAAATATGCGAGTAATTAAGCATAACATGTCACCAAATTCCCAAAATTCTGTATCTGAAAGAGCCGACGGCAAGACAAATTGAAGTTCAAGCAAAAGTGCAATAAAGACGGAACATAAAGACGAAGACTCGAGAAATGTGTTGCGGTTGATATTTTTAGAAGCATATGAAGGGAGTGGCGTGGGTGCGACAGCATGTGCATGTCGGACGGAGCCTGTGCTGTCGTATGTTTTAAATTGCTTTCGCTTGTACAGATGTTGCAATATGCAAACAAGCGGAACAGCAGCCACCGCCAGGAACGACGACTCGACTCCCTTGCAAGGTGGCGGCACCTGGGCGGCGGGAGGGGAAAACTGAATCATTTCTATGCATTTCACAGACGGCGCGGCGTGGCGTGGAGTGGCGTGGCGTGGCGTGTCTGCTGCAGTCACAATTTCTCATTTTTCCCAGCAGCAACAGGAACAGAGCCACAACTGATAAAACAATTTCTTGCTGCGTAAATACTAGACTCGTAAGATTCTATTCCATACGATAACTAGGAAAAAGTATTTGCATACAAGTAAATTACACTCTCCCCAGTTGTCGCAGTTGTGGTTTACTGCTGAGCGATAATTCGATTTGAGACAACCGCAGGGGAGTGAAAAATAATATCCACCTTACTCTGGGGGCCATGCATAGGTACATATACGATTATGTATGGCGTGCCATGACTTCAAATTTAATACAAATAATAATAATAGATCCTGCAAGTAATACTGATTTGAGTTGCAAGTTCTTTGGCTTAGTGGAGAGTATGGACTGCCCCACTTTCGAGCTTTGCTTCAGTTGACGCAATTTTAATGGAAATGCGAGGTAATTCAGATTGGCTTTCAACATGCTAATTGCTGCTGGCCATTTTTAGTCTTTGCATTGTGCCCCATCTCTTTGGCTGTTGTAATAATTACAATTATTGTTGCTTTGCAGCGCTGACTGTGTACGCAACAATAAATACGGTAACAGCTGAATAAATTAAGCTCACAATCGGCGCAGCAAGCAGTGCGATTACAGTTGCTCAAACAATGCCGCGCACCTGCCCCCTTCAGTGGCAGTGGAGTGGAGTGGAGTTGTTCAGAGTTCAGCGAAATGCTTTAGGCCCAGCAGAGCATCAAACTCACTCAAATGTTAAATCAAAAACTTTTCTAGTGTCAGATCCCAGATAGATGTTCAACGAGAATTGTACAAAAATTTTTGTTGTTGGCTGATGGCTAAAGAATGGTTAAAACACTGCAATTAAAACAGCTTTGCAGCAATTAAGAGAATTGTACGGAAACTGTGAAGTATTTTCAGATATTTCAGAGTTGTTGGAGCACAAAATTCCATCCACAGAAGCGGTAAAATGTGTACAGCTTGATGGCTTGTGGCTCTAACTGGCTTAACTTAATTCTGCTCTCCCGCCTTCCACTTCTTTCAACCAAATAACACTCACCAAAAATCTGGTAATTGCTTGGTCAATTTTTAATTTTTAATTTTCTACAGTTTTATACCTTTATCCATTATCAAAGCTCTTGGCACTTGGACACTCGCCTCTTGTCGCTTCTGTGGTCGAAGCGAAGGTTTCTTCTGCTCATCTTATATGCAAAGCCCCTCGAAAATCAAGTATTTATTTATTTCAAAAAACATGTGAGGCAAACAAGCAAACAGTCACGGCACGGACACTAGAAAGAAACTGAAATAAAATATCCCAAAATGATTATCATTCGAAGCACGTTTTAGCAAATCACGTTTTGCCAGGCAAACAATCGAATAGATACAAAAACTATCTTTTATTTTTAGCTTTTAATTTAAATAAATTCGATATAATCATTATTAATTCGCTATCGAAGATGCAAAAGTATCTCAAGAAACAAAACACAGCTGAAAAGGCTCTTTGTTGCCATTAGAACAGAGCCACTTGTGGATCTCTTTGTGCATTTAATGAAGTAAACAAAGGAATATATCAAGTGACGACTCAAGACTTGTCCAATTATACATAAATATCAAGTATGTGCATGTGTTTTTGATTTAAATAGAAATAATGAAGAAGACAGAAATGCTTGGGAAAACATTTCGCGGCGTGGCTGGCAATTGGCCAAAATGAATAAAAACATTCTTATAAAAATAAACAATAACAAGTGCAATGGCCAACAAGATGCGCCACGAATCGAAGTGATGATAAACATTTTAACGGGCCACAAAGCAGAATGAAAAGGGAATATACTCAATACTAAAATGGAACATTTCGGAGGAATTTCCCTCTGATCACCTGGTTCATTTTTTAAAGAATTCCGCGCATTTTCGAGATTAATCCCTCAGCGACAAGCCCATATATTATGGCATACCGGCTATCGTACATCCACTCCACTCATGTGTGCAGGCAAAAGGCAAATTCAAAATTCAAAAACCGAAAGCCAAAGTCAATCATGTCATTTTTCACTTTTGTTGTTCTGCATTCAACCAGAGACACACAGATACAGACGAGACGCGTGTACGAGTATCTATGTGAAGTTCATGCTTATACTCGTATGCACACTTTTGGCAGCAACTGTCAGGGTCATTATCCTAACCAGACTGACTGTTGTTGGTGCTGCTGGCATTGCTGTTTGGCACATGCTCGTATAGTTCTGTATACAGTATGCGATTGCAGTCGTATTCAACCCATCTATGTATCTCACCATGTTTTTCCTGTTTGGCATATGCAGATACATACATACACGTGTATGTATTATCTGGGAATATTGTTGAAACAGATCTCATAGCTAAACAATTCTTTGAGTCCTGTTTAGTAACTTTTCATGGGGAGAGAGTGATTAGGGTCCAGAGGGAACCCAATTCGAACTACGAACTCCCTGAATCTGATTAAACGTATCCGTAGATGCCACTCCCAGCCGTGCATGTGTAGAAGCGAATCGGCGGGTAACCCACACAAATCGCAGGCACTCACTTATTTGCACATAAATAGCCGTCAAAATATAGTTGGTATTCAACTCGAGGCCCGCTGCTGGCTAGGACTTCGCTGGAAACCTTATTTATTATGGCCCCTTGAGAGGCAGAAAAGTAATCCCAGTAGGTGTCTCAGACCAGGTCCGCGATTCAGCCCAAGACGCACCGTGCACATGCAAATGTTTTATAGTGCCTGTGTCTGTGGCAGTTTCTTATTGTGTTTTGGATAAAAAGTCGTATGAGAGAACTGGTTGCTGTCCCAGCCCCAGCCCTCTTTTCATGTCCGACCGAACCACTTTTCAGTGTCAGGCGCACGCCCACGCCCACGCCCACGCCTCTGCCTCTGCCGTGCTTTGCCCTGCAGCATCATCCTGGCCACCCATAAACCGTTGGCGGGGCCACAGTCTCTGTGCATTGGCCTTCAGAAGACGTTGGCAGAGAGAAAGTAGCTTGACCCGAAATGTAGGCATAATTTTTAATAACTTAGTATACTCTCCAGCAAGACTTGGATTAACGACAAGTAATGCTTCATTTCTTCAATGGTCTTCCATTGGCGGCGCAGTACTGATAAGGCCCTTATCGGGTTAGACATTCAAAATAACAAAATAACCAAAATAGGCGCTCGTAAATGGATGGCCGATCGTCGACTACTGAGAGTTTTCGAATAGGCTACTTATCGCCAGATAAACACGGCCCTCCAGGTTGTTGGCCAAAATTCACATTTCGATTCCGCTATTTTTCATTTTAGTTGCCGAATCGATCTTGAGTGGACGCGGAGGAGAGGCAAATGCCCCGAGTTGATTAAAAATACCTAAACAGCGTCAGAATTTGCTCACGTCATGTATCTACAAGAAATGCTTACGCTGGCCTGCCTGGTCCTCCTGCTCGGTGGTCTGCCGCATCTCACGTCAACAAGCACGACCACCACCCTGGTGGCCGCCATGTCGATTGCCAATCAGGACCTGGAGCGCTACTTTAGAGCAGCCAATGCCACGCACACCTTCGCCAGCATGGAGGAGCGGATTGCCGTGGATGTCTACAACTACGCCTTCCTCAACTGGTCATATGTGGACCACGGCAACACGCTGTGTGAGACGGATTTTGCCCTGGAGCAGGCTCGCTACGGCGAGGGCCGGGTGCTGAATGTAACTGGCCGCTTGATCCACATCAGTGCCACCGACAACGTTAGCGATGACTACGCCTGCACTCCCTATATCCGGGGAACTATGGGCGCCGCCATGCCCGACAAGGGGGTGGTCTGGATTGCCCTGGTTAGACGCGGCCGCTGCACATTCGAGGAAAAGGTTAAGCATGTCTATCAGCAGAACGCCGCCGGTGTCATTATCTACAACGACAAGCAGGTGACTCAGCTGGAGAAGATGCAGATCAAGGGCAAGACGCGTGAGTTTTGTGGTGAAAGCTCTTGAATTCGGAATACATATACATTATTGCAGGAAACATTGCTGCTGTGATAACGTATCAAAATATCGGACAAGATCTGGCAATGACTGTTGATAGGGGATACATTGTGAACATATCGATAATCGAGGGACGCCGTGGTGTGCGAACTGTCAGTAGCTTAAACCGGTAAGTTATAAGTCTTCAGTTATAAAAACTGTATAAAAAAACGACACAAAAGTGGCCTCGAATTTAATGGAGACGCCGGGGTTTGAACCCGGGACTTCTCACATGCGAAGCGAGCGCTCTACCACTGAGCTACGTCCCCTTGAAATTGTCAGCTGTTCAAAGCAATTGTTCAACTGGGACTTCTATTACGGTTGCAATTTAGAAATTACAGAAAAATTTCATTGTCGATTCGTTTGCAAATTCAAATAATTGATTGGTAAAAAGCTGAACAAAAAATTTATTTTTGTGAAGAAATATGCATACCGGACAGCCGACGTTCAATTTATTGAATTTAATAAGTACTTTCCGTTCCGTTAATAAATGTTTGCAAATAGGTAACGTAATTCGTTTACGATTTAAAAATCGTCAAGAAAAAAATTAATAGTTCTAATCTGAGAATGGAGACGCCGGGGTTTGAACCCGGGACTTCTCACATGCGAAGCGAGCGCTCTACCACTGAGCTACGTCCCCTGGCATCCAATTCGAGACAAACGTGCTATTACCGCCCAGAGAACTCTCACATCTTACAGCGCACTGCTTTGTTAACAAACGTCGGTAACGCAGTGAAACAATTTTTCATATTTACGACTCGTAAATACTCTTTTTCTTTAACACGAATTCCTTATGGAACAAATTTTAGATTGAAATGGATTTTTATGCCAAGTTTTCTTAGATTAGTGCTGAAAGTACCACCGCATTAACACAAAGTTATGAACAAATTTGGGATCCTTAGAAATCAAATCAATATTTGAAGGGACAAAAAATAAAAAAATAAGACTTGTTTTATATGGAGACGCCGGGGTTTGAACCCGGGACTTCTCACATGCGAAGCGAGCGCTCTACCACTGAGCTACGTCCCCATGAGCCATGCGTTCGCCAAATGCTTTAGTCGACAGCAGCCAAGATATGCTTTATAGACTTGGGCTAGCATTGAGTTACATTTTGAACTCCCGTATTAACGGTTCATAATTCCTTTTCAGAACTTCAGTGTTATTCGTCTCCATCTCGTTCATCGTACTGATGATAATATCGCTGGTATGGCTCATCTTCTACTATATTCAGAGGTTCCGTTACATGCAGGCGAAGGATCAGCAATCGGTAAGGAAATCTCCTTTAAATACATATAATGACTGTCTCCATGTAAATTCTAACTTCTAACTTCTTCTACCTTTAGCGCAATCTGTGCTCTGTTACCAAAAAAGCCATCATGAAGATACCAACGAAGACGGGAAAAATAAGCGATGAGAAGGACCTGGACAGCGATTGCTGTGCCATATGCATTGAGGCCTACAAGCCCACGGACACAATACGCATATTGCCGTGCAAGTAAGCGAAAGCATCTTGAATCCATTCAAAGTATAGACTAATCTAACTAAATACATTCCCTTAGGCACGAATTCCATAAGAATTGCATCGATCCGTGGCTCATCGAGCATCGAACCTGTCCGATGTGCAAACTAGATGTGCTCAAATTCTATGGCTATGTGGTGGGTGATCAAATCTATCAAACGCCCAGTCCACAGCATACTGCGCCCATTGCTGCTGTCGCTGCCGCCCAGCCCTCCTTTGAGGAGGTTCCTGTCATTGTAGTGGCTCTATCACAGGCCCAGCAGCAGCAGCAGCAGCAGCAGCAGCCTCTGCAGCAACTACAGGCCAGCAACATGAGTAGTTTTGGTGCTAGCTATTTTCATCCGCGTAGTCCTAGTAGTAGTAATCAGCCCCAATTGCAGCAGCTTCCGCAACAACAACAACAGCAACAGCAACATCAGGGGGCCATGGAGCGCGTCCGACGGAACTCAGCCCCGGCTACAATGCCGCATGCTATCATTTGTACTGCCAGCCATCAGGTCACTGATGTTTAAGGTGTCAGCAGGCCACCCACATCTAAGTCTTAGAAACTACTTACCGTGTAAATAGCGAGCGCCAGCTGCCTCTGCAAGCAGTGCAGGCATTCGAGAGTAAGCAGTCGTGGTGTGCCATGAGCGGTTAGATTTGAATATCAAGAACCAGAACCAGACCAATGTTCATCACTTTTTTTTGTCAGGACCTTTGTATTGTATTTTTATAGCAAAATGGAAGGGAAACAATTAGAGCGGGTACACAGGGCAACCTACCATCCGCTACCAGTAGAGGAGAAATCGTCATCAAGCCGCAACTGTCTATTAATTTTAAATAATTTATGATAACACAAGTTGTAATATGAGATTTTGTAAGTAAAAAAATGTAAAATTAGGTACTCTTTTATAAATTGGTGTGAAGCGATGTGTAAGTTCCTGTTCAACAAAGGACACGAACTGCAGATCATCCAGTGATTAATGGGCCGGACAGCTACATCCCAATCCATCAGCTGCTGACCGAGAGTAACACAAAGGCTTTATTTAAAATGATATATATACACTCGTTTGTAAATAAGTTCATTTGAGAACAGTGTACTTAAAAATGCTGACCAGAAGACTTCAGTTTTAGTTTCTACAACAATCCCACGCACACTTAAACATACAAATAACCGCTGGAAGTTCAACTTGAAAACGGAAATATAATTGCATCACGTAGAGTTTTAAGTTAAATGTTTAAGTTCTGATTAAGCGTACCGATTGTCGATAAAAGTAGATGCAAATAGTAGCGTACTCGTACTACAATAACTATACCTACCTAATATACCTACATACCCACACGAGTATGTATGACTACACTTATAAACAATGACTATATCGTATAGACGTAGTAGATTAAAGTATATACTTAAATGCAATCATTTGTAGCCTGATTTGCTGATCAACGGCATTAAGAATCCCTGCCGATTACATATACATACATATATGCATATACCAGCATACATACATACAACATAGTAACATATACCAATCGCACAGCGCACACACTTAATCATAGATGTCTATAGTAATATCGAAGGTGCCAAAGTATTTGCTTTTAGTTGTTCAAATTGAATAAATCTACAAAAAAAAAGATATTTCAATTTACATTAATTTACATCCTGAAACGTTGGTACGAGTATTACATTTTTATTTTTTGTTTGGATATCTTGAGCAGGTTTTACTGCTGTGCGACATTCCAAAAATAATATGCTGGATTATTTTAATATTCATATCATTTGGTTTTTATTTTTTGTTTTCAAGCTCGAAACAACCCGAAAATCAACTGCCCCCAAATAGCGAAATCAAATAAGGTAGAAATGGTCTTGTAAGACGATATTGTATTGTTAGATGTATCGGAAAACCTTATAAGATTTCCGTTTGCTAGTACCCTTGAACGAATTGTGGACCCAAAACTATTTAAGAACCAAACCAATAAAATAACACAAATTATTTAAAAATTGCCGCTTGTTTGCTGTCTAGAATCGCTCGCATCATAAAGCTTATTGAAACTTATGGAACCAGAACTAGAAAGGGTACCATATGGCCCGCTTTTCTTTTGCAGTTTCTGGGCAGCGAAGAGAGCATACTGGAATACCAGCCAGATCGTCCGGATGTCGCAAGAATTGTGGAAGTGGGCCCCCAGGGCTCTGGCACGGACCCCGGTCAGGGTCCACCTTCGACACGCCCCACTGCCTTGGCCGATCTCATTCGCAGTCGGGATTTCGTGATAGACTTTCCTCGGGTGTTCGTCCTCGAAAGTGGCAGCGTGGTGGGCGCCCGCGAAATGCTTTTCCCCAGCCGACTACCAGAGAGGTCGCAGAGTTCGTTGTCGCTCCGGCAGGCGCGAGACTGGATGAGCCTGATGACCAACAAGCTGGAGGAGCAGCAGGGACTGCGACGTCTGCGAAAGGATGAAATGCAGCAGGTGGCCAACGCAACGAATAGCAAATAACTCCACATTCACTACCTTTATTTACCAATTTTTTCCCTGCAGCAACTTCTAGGCGCCCGGGAATCGGCCCGCCATCGTCGCTCGCGCTCCGCGGATGGTCGCTACTCCACCGGGTGCTTTGGCGGCCGACAGCGCCAGCTTTCGGTCCAGGGAACCCAGCTTCAGCCGGACATCCCTCAGATTCCTCGATCGAGCTCCTCCCAATCCCTGCAACAGCTGACGGATGCTTCGTACGCTCAGTCCAGTCAGCGGCAGCGGGAGACCTTCGACTTTGCCAGAACGCGGCGCCGCTTCATGGGGCGGGAAAGCGATGAGATATCCTTGCGCCCATTACCCAGGCGAGGGGGTATGGTAGGCACTGGGGGAACAGCTCCTGCCCAGGCCAATCGTGAGAGGGAGGTCAGCGGAAACGGAAACGGAGACTACATCACCATTCAGGTGAATGGGGAAGGCGTCGATTTCAATGAATGAACTGTTTGCCTAGCCCCTAGGCCCAATTGTATTCCTCAAACTATTTGCTCTCTCGCAACTGTATAAAATATATTGTATAGAATATTCTTGTTATAGAAATTGTTAATAAAATGTTAATGCTCGTACCGATAGCCAGTTACGACGAGTGGGTCGATAAATTAGAGAAATCTTATATGCTACCTTCTACATTCTCTACTTAGCACTCTGCACACTTCTCTTGGCCTCACATACGAAACTTGGGGCGATTCCATTAGGGACTTGCGCGTGCCTCCAACATGGGACGCAGCTCTGCTGATCCCAGGCCAGTGATATGCTGTTGTGGCTTACGCAGACCTGGCCAGACAGCGAGGCAGCAGCAAGAGGCAGACTGCGGACAGGCCCCAATTCGACAGCCAAAGGGAGATCCACCGAGATCTGATCCCACCGAAAGCGAAAAGCAAGAGAAATAGAGCACAAGTTATGAGGAAGCCGAGCGGTTGAAGTTTGCCGCGGCCAACGACAGCTAATAAGAATTCATCATGTGCTCCATGCTCCACGAGAGGCAGAGGCAAAAACTCTCCCAGGTGGAGGCACAGCGTCCCCTGCACGCGTCGTAATTGCAACGCAACAGGAGGGCTGAAGATCTTCTCGTCCAGGAGCAAACCAGAGCAGCCGCAGCCTCAGCCCCGTCGTCGTCGTCATCATGGCCCCTCGATGTTTATAAACTTAAAGTCTGTAATCACATTAGGGCATGTAGTCCGAGAGCTCCGGCTGGCCAAAGTTTTGCTGCTTTATCACCTGACGGGGCTTCGCTTCTTCACTTCTTCGCTTCTCGGCCTGCGCATCGATTCCTCTCCTCCTTGCATATCCCACGATCTCGATCGATGACAGCACGTACGAGTTTTTCTCCCCCCTTTCGGAGACCGGAGAGCAGGCTGCCGCCTCGCCGGCTTCGGCTAGCTTGGGGCACGAGAGGCGTGACCGAGGTGGGCGTTACACTGCACATTCATGATAAAATTATTATATTGTTGGAGCTTCATGCCGCCGCTTTAAGGAAGCCGTGGGTAAGAAACAGCAACAGAAACAAAAACAAAATAAAGGGGGACGACATCTACATAAATATATCCCTTGGAGGTGTTGATGTCTATTAGGGTTCAAGAATACGGGCATTTATTTCATTGCAGTCGCAAGAACCTAAGAAGAAGAAAGTTTATAGTTTTTTTTTCCAAGGATCAGGCTCTAATATGCTCAGGATGTTGGCCACCAGAGAATCGTTCCTGGTTAGGCTTGCATCCCATAAATAAATAGACGCACGACAAAAACAATGCACCGTGTTAATGTGGCAAGTAGGAGGCAATGCCGGTGAGGCGAAGCAAATCGCACGGGCGGCAGATGTGGCTCCGTTCCCGGGCTTCACTTCGTTCATGGTTTGGGACCAGGTCATTCCACAAAACGATCGCCACTGCCGTCGCTAATCTGCTGTAAATGAGTAACATGAAGCAATGGGAATCGTTACTGAGGCTCAGGCCTCACGATCCTCCATATGCTCGATGGATCCTCATCCTCCCAATCGGAACTAATTGTGGAAACAATGAAATCATTCTACTCCACGTCCCTACGAAGTGTGAAGGCAAATCCAATCATAGACTGAGCGTTCGCCAAATAACATATATGTATGTATGCTCTAACAAACAGTGAGAAGGAGCGGGACAGAGTGGCCGTTTTCGATGGATGTGGCATTAAAATGATTGTCCAAATAGCAAACAGTCCAAGAGAGGATCACTGATCAGCAGACAAGATGATCGCCAAAAGGCAGAGGACAGCGCAAAAATGGCGATTCGATGCGCTGACTTGTTACGTTTGCCGATCAACCCCGAGCTGGCTGTCGGCCCTCGGCCCTCGGCAGGGAGCCGACCTGAAGCTGGGTGTGGTGCCACTATTGTCAACTCTGTGCTATTGCCATCTTGCTCGCTCTCGGCCAGTATTGGCATGCGGGCATGCGGTCATGCTGTCCTGCCGTCCCGCTATCCTGCTGCTTGGCTCGTACTATTACATCATGCAGTGATCACATTTGTCATTACCATGGCACCGAAAAAGAAATCCTGCGAGTCCTGCACATGTCAACAGTGTATCAATTCACGTATCAATCCTTTGATGTTATCATAGGCCACACATTCAATCACATCGCTCTGCACATACCCCCTCCTGCCCCTCCAGCGAGTGGCCTTTTTTTGTACCCATGTTCTGGCGGATGGCTGCTTTTAAAGGCGACAATAGCTGCATGAATTTTCTCTTTTAGGTTTCCCATTTTTTTTCTTTTTTCCACATTTTTTGCCCCTAGCCTTTGACAAAAAACGTTGCTCCAATTTCAACAGCAAAAATCGATATCTTTACTTGCTTTTGAGTGCACTTAATGTTGGGTTGCCCCCTCGGACCTTCAATTGGCAGCCCGGTGGGTTTACTAAGTGCTTCATTCAGCCGAGGATCAGCTTAGATGAACGGACAACCCAACGCCATCATCGTTGGGGAGGCTGCCTTGCCTGTGTTAGCCTTAAGGTCCTGGCCTGGCTCATGAATATGTTGCTTGGTGGGTTGCTTGCTCCGTCTTGTTTCTGTGAGTGATTCATAGGCCAGTGCTCTCCGCAGGCAATCTGTCTTGCTGTTGCTCTTGCTGTCGATGGCGATCATGTCGATTGTTCGCTGATATGAATATAAATGGGCGAGTATTGCGCTGATTTGTCGGCTCAACTACAAAGGCAAGTCTAACGGCAATCTGGCGGAGGTCTTTTGTTATTTCACTGCCTGATCTGCCTGATCTGCCTGATCTGCGATCGGTGCGATCTTGATCTTGTAAATCAGTCCGTTAAGCGATCCATCAGCATTTTCCAGTTGAAGTGAACTATATTTTAGCAGCGAGAGTTTAAGGCATAGTCATGGCTACAGTACAGCATCATTCTTCTGATTATACTCGTACATACCGTACACGATCCTTGTTCATTCACAAATGAAAGAATGGCACAACCTGAGCACAAGGGTAATCCATAAATTGTCACAAAATCAAAAATCAACCAAAATATTTTTCAGGAACTGCCTAAGTCGTTTCCTGCCAGAGCCTCTGGAGTTTTCTGTTGAAATCAGAATATCCGATTATATAGATCAATGCGATCAGCGGACAAAAACAAGCTGGCGAAAAAAGACAAGAAAACGGCATGTTGTCAAACGTTCGAATGGCTCAGCCGCAGACCGCAGACGGCAGACCGAGCTTAAGTCCCAGCTCGCATCCGAATCCGAATCCGATGAGGGTACAAGTCAAGGAACGGAAAAACGAGTCAAGGAATCAAGGCATCAAGGCATCAAGGCATCAAGACTTGACCGAAGGCAACGTGGGCGTTGCTGCATTTTGATTGAAATCAAACACAAAAGCAGATTACAATTTATTTATTTGGCCAAGCGTGTGAGAACAGCGAAGAGGCAAAAGCAGGCACCCTCGAATGCGCGTGTGCAGCGGATTATCCTTTGCACTTGTTACACATAGGCGACCGCAGAGGCAGGTCCCGGGAGTCTCGGGAGTCTCGGGAGTCGGCCACGGAAAGGCGACAAAAGCAACAAAATTTAAAGAGGTTCAAGAGCAAGAGCTCTTTGCGATAAACTCATCACAGACAGGTCGACAGGACGGCAGACACACCGCGGCGTGGCACTGATCCTGCTGGCCTGAGCCGCTCCTAAGTCGAGTAAACGCCTACTGGCCCAAAAGTCATGTCATGTTGTGGCAAAAAGGATTTGCCCTGCCACTGACACAATTTCTTGCACCTCCTGCCTCTGCGAAGCAACCTGCTGTAGATCAAGATCGTCCTCTGATCCTTGCCCTCACAAAGCCCTGAGCCCGCCACAGTTTGGCAATATTTATTGGTTTTATTGGATTTTCAGCTTAGGCCCAGAGCAGTGCGCAATCTTGGATGCGAATCTGCCATGAGGAAAAGTGAGGTACTAGCCACCCCCCAATGACTTTTCGTCCTGCGCTGTCACCTCCTTGTGCGTAGCAAATTAAACTTGGTCACGGCGTATTACTTCGTCTCATATTATCGGAAACTTCTACGCATTTTGCGGACATGGTCGAGTTTTCCGGGGGTCCGGAAAAGATAAGCAAGGTGTCGGTAGGTCTTCATTGAATAATGAAATGTGTGCAAAATCGTAATTCCTTTAATAGTAGCACCTACAGAAATAATGATTTTGAGTAGTGTAGATTATGGTATTAGCAAACAGCTTTTGCATTCCATTTATTGAAATGGAAAGAACATTTTTTCCTAAGGACTCTTTTCCGACTTGAAAGAAATCCCATAATGTAAATCCAATTATAAATGCCACATCAGAATTGCAATGGCTTCCGTTGTTGTTGCTCGCAATCCATGATGGCTGCCGTATTGAGGGGAAAATCAGAGTTTGCAACCCCGACTGGAAAGTGTCGTACTACTTGGATCGACTTTTGGCTGGAGCGCGGTCACACCAAGCGTTTATAACTGCCCAAAGCAAACATCCACCGAGCAGATCGAAATAAGCGTACAAATAATCCATCTTTCTGCTAAGCAAGCTGCAGGCGCTGTCCTGACACACGGCCTGGCGCGACGACCCCTTGCCACCGCCAGTTTCCGCCATCAGGATCCGGGTAGGCAGCTGCCGGAGAGGCCAAGGCAGGAGAAAAAAGTGTCAAAAAATGTTTCGTTTTAGATATGTTGAAAAATAATGCTCCCGCTCCCGTTCCCGCTCCCGTCTTTGTCCTTTTTCCATGATTTCTGCACGCTTCACGCCAATTTGTGCGCCTATCAGCTAGCTGACGGCGGTGGTGACGCTGACGGTGGTGGTGGTGGTGGTGGTGGTGATGGTACACGCAGCTCCGCTCAGGCCGCTCCCAGGGCCGTACTGCGTTTTCCAATCGGTATCAGCTTCAACTACCACATCCTTTCGCATATTGTTCCCATTTTATCCTCCCTGTTCCACGCTGGCTCTGGGAATCACTTTCAATGCCACGAAATATAATTCATTTAAATGATTGGGTTGTTTGTATAGCCAAATGGAGTGGAAGGAGGGGAGACGGAGAGCTGAGAAATGGTTGCCGTGGAAATTTAGTTTTCCAATCGCAGGCAGACTTGGGTTTTGCAGAGGACATAAGGATATATGATATATGGTTGGTGGGAAATGCCTTACAATAGTTGAGTGAAATTTTCTGCTGTACCTGACAGATCGCTTAGGCAGAAAACTGAATCTGAATGTCGTCGCCGCATGGCGCATCCAATGTGAGAGCTTTTGGGAATCCAGTCATCTTTGAAAATGGTAGAAATTACAAGCAATTGACATAATAACAAACTTACTCCCCCTGTGCGTTCTGAAGGAGAAAGAGCGGGCCCGGGCTGTAAGCGAAACTACTCGAAAGTACGAGTACTCGTGCTCGGGAGAGCACAATACAATTACAAATGCCAGTTGGCGGGTCGGCGAAAGATCAAAGCGAGGCAAAACCGCTGCGCAGCCAAAGAAATAACAGAAAATAACGTGGCCAGCGTGCAACAATAACAATGGCAATAAAGATAAAAATAATAAAATATAAGCCAAGGAAAAATCATGTACAGAAAAATGGCACAGACACAGCGGCAACAAGCAGCATCGCAGCATCGCAGCACCAATGCCAATACCAATACCAACACCAACTTCAACTCCACTCGACTCAACTCGACTCGACTCGACAACTTTCCCAAGCAATATGCAAATATATCATAGCCGGCTAGTTACCCTGATGGATGGTACAGCCAAATGGTTCATGAGTCATCCGCAGTGGTGGCCGCTCACTCGATACCAGGATACCACGATACGACGATGCCACAAACTGAGAGCAGGTACGACACCAAAGTTACGGTTTGATCACAAGTTGAGCGTAAAATATGCTAAAGATCATTCGGGTGTCAGTGACTGTGTGTGCCGGCAAATAAGCGTAAAATGATCAAAGACTCTTCGCGCGCTATGCCAAGTCCACAATCGTTCTGTACTCTACTCTACTCTACCCTTCTCTCTATCCCCAGAAAGGTAACTTTATTCTTTATTCTGCTGCCACGCTGTGGCATACTGCACGTATACTTGCTACGTGCGCGCATTTTGCAAAATAACATTCAATTTGTGCAACCTGATCAAGCAATTGCATCAACCGCTGATCGATGATCACCCAAAAGCAGGCTTTAATAAATAATCAAAGTACTCGATTGTAATCACATTTCGCGATCCATATTTCGAGAACCCTTAGCTCTTTCGCTTGGCGTTTGTGCATATTTTTACGCTTGCTTAAAGCTGCCGAGTGCCGGGCTCAAAGAAGATCACCGACGAATCGGCTCTCCCCCCGTCCCCTCCGCACTACTCGATCTCCATCTGCATCAGCGATGTAAATTACATGTTGGCCACTTTGATGATTTCTACAATTGCTGGCCAGCATCAGCAGCAATAACAACAATTTGTAGTCGCTGCAGACAGGCTGGCTGCCGCAGCCTCAGCCGCTGCATGCCGCAGTCCAATTGGCCCAAGCCGGCAACGAAATCACAGCACAGCTGCACTACCATTATTCAGTCGTTCTTCCACAGCTCCGGCTCCGTCTCCGTCTCTGTCTCTGTCTCCGTCTCCGGTGTCTGGTCTTCTCCCGGTCGAAGTGGTTTCTTATTGAATTATAATGTTATTTGGTGGTCGTTGCCGTTACCGCTGCCACTGCCACTGCCTCTTCTCCATCTACGTCATCGACTGCGACGCGCAGACTTTGTGGAGGCAAAGATCGCCTAAGGGGATCCCCTCCAAATCGATGGGTAAGGCTCGTTTCAGCGGGATATTAAGACATTTCAGATGGCAAAGTGAGAGTAATCCTAGTTGCATCGATCGATACAGTAACCCTCTTGTGTTCCAAACCACCTGCTGAACCAGCCATCACATGTCAGCGACTCCCAAGAATGCTGCGGGTCTAATTTAAAAGCTCGCATGCGTAACTCCAACACCAAGTGGTTTTCACTATCAAGTTTTCAACGCGATTCGATCAAAATTCAGGCGTAATTGCCCTGGAGCGATTCTGGAGCAGTACAGAAATGAGGAACAGGACCGGCAAAGGGCCACCCTCGGAAATGAAGACGCAGAGGAGCGGCAACCGGAGGTTGTGTGAACCGAAAGCCAGCCCTTGCACAGTGCCGAAACAAAGCAGAAAGAGATACGCTCTAAATTTGCGTTACGTAACGGAATTTAAAGCGTTCCTTATCAGATTGGTTTTGATGTTTTATCAACGCTCGCCCGCCTTCCCTCGGCCGCTTCCTTCACAGTTGTTGCTCGGTTGCGCCATTTAATACGTAAATAATTTTTAATGAATATATGATAAATTTTTTTGGCGTGTGGTTCGAAAACAAGCGCATGAGTACGTGAAAAATTAGCGGAAAATTTCCACACCGTCAACACTTGAAAATTGTGTGTGTTTTTCGGCTGCTGATGTTTGTTTCGGTGCGGATCATTGGATCGACGCGACGTTGGCTATCGGTAGCAATTAACGGTTGCAACTCGGATTAGACACGTACGATTTGGTATAAGATTAAGCCGTCAAGTTGTCAGAGTAATCAGCAGAGTGGATTAAGGTCTAGAACTTTGAATGTGGTTTATATAGTATCCACCAACCAACTGCAATTGCTCATCAAGTCGTCCATCAACGCGGTCTCCGATCATCAATCAAAATTCAGCATTTCGAGACAAAGCGACCACAAACTGAACTCAGCTACCGGAGCTACACTCTCAGCCAAGTTGGCCACACAGGAAGTTGGCTTTGAGCGAAAGAAGGAATGAACAATTCGCATGCTACCGGCTACCGGCAAGTGAGGGCTCACTATCGAAAACGCATAAATCACGATCATTTTCAGACGGTTGGGCCTTTCAACAGCTTTGTCAAATGTGTGCCGCATCGGAACTCACACTCAGCTCTCGACTGCCACACAAATTAAATTTGTATAAAAATATCCAAGTTGGTGGGCCCGGACCCAGGGACGAGCCGACAGGACAAACGAAGCCGCAGGCTACTGTATGGCAGTGCAGGGACAAAGTGAGACTGCCCCAGGCAGGAAAGAACTCCGCTCCCCAGGACGAGCTGGGCGATCAATTATGATTGTCACAGTTGACACACATTATCGCCCTCGTAGTGACGTAGTGGGCCCGAAAGAGAACTAGGGAACCTGTCGTCGTGGCAGGACTCTTCCCATTCTTCAGTGTTTCAAGACCCTGGCGATATGAACTAATTGATGTTTTCATTTAGGCACTCGGACGACCCGGAGAACGTATTCATTCTAGGTGGTAAGTGCGACGCCCGCTGTGCACACATAATTGAGAGCAGCGGGGAAGGGAGGGCATATCCTGAGCATCGGCTACCTACCAGGGACCTACACCTACACCACCACCACCACCACCACCACCACCCAGGACTTCGATCGGTCGTAACTAGTGCATGAGGAGGATGCCCAGCCGATGGCTACGAGTATGTAGTGTCCATCCCTCTTCCCTCCCGCATTTTGTCAATGGCTTTGTTCACTCCCGTGTGCTCTCCTCTCCAGTGTCGGGTCGGGTCGTCTCATCCTTGACCAGGCCCACAACTTGGCGGCATCTTGAAAGTACCCTCATATTTGACGTTGGTGGTCGTCGGACTCTCTGCCCATACTCTGCGCATCTCCTTTGTCAATTGCTCTATTTTTCTGCTATGTGTGTGGGTCCTTTAAACAATTGCCAATTCCAAAATTATTTTCGTATTATCGAATCCGCAGTGCGTGCTTGTCGTTTTTGTATCTAATTGTTTAATTGTCAGATCATGAGTCGGCGTGTTGTCTGGATATGTCAAGAGAGCGCCCTTATCCATGTCTGGGAAATGCTCACTCTACAAGGGATATCTCAGCTCCAGGCGTATCCCAGTGTTAGTTGATTGTTCTCCTGTCAGTTTAGGGGACAATTTCTGTTCGATTTTGAAGGATTAGTTGATTGTGGACCTGTCCAGGCCCAGGCGACATGTACACCACCGAAACAGGACATGTGTGTGGTCCAAGATCATGAGGAACGCCATTAGTTTAATTAAGTGTGAGAAGATTTCTCTAATTCGATTTCACTTACTGGGGGGGTGGGGAGACTGGATTGGCTTGCCACAAAAGCTCCATCTAGCGATCGGCTCACGTACACGTGTGTGGCTGTGACTGGCACCAATACAATGTTCCCTTTCGCACACAAACACACTGGAAAGCATGCGTGTGTGTGCGTGACGAAGCGCACCAACATTTGCCCCAAACGAAACTTAAAACTTGAAACTTCTTTAATGGCCAGAGGTGCCCTTTGCCCTTTGTTTCGATAATCATAAAACAAGTGCTAATTTCTCCAGTTTAGATTTAAAATTTTATTGTTTTGATTTTCGCTTTTTGCTTAAATTTACTAGGCATTGAAAATATTTATAAACAGTCTTAGGGTCTTTACACAAGATAATGCTACCAGTAGATTAGAAGTAAAGTAATAAAACAATAATTGTTTAAACGACGAATATCGAATTAAATTTCCAATTCCGTAGAGCCAGCCATGGCGGCCATTCTGTTCTTAGAAGCCAAAGTACGGGTAGGCTGGAGCAGCCGGGACCATGGAGCTCTTCTGCTCCACCTGATGGTGGTGGTAGCCGCCCATGTGGTTGGCCGTGGGAGCACTGGAGGGGAAGAAGGACCCAGCAAAGTTGTAGCTGTCCCACGAGGAGGGGTGATGCGAGCCAGAAGCGGCGGCGGAGGCGAACTGCGAGCGGAGTTGCTCAGCGGATGTGGCTGCAGTTGAGGGCATTGTGTAGGCTCCGGCGGAGCCAGTTGCCGAGTACGCAGCACTGGCCGATCCCATGGAGTAGGTGGAGCTCATGAAATCGTTGCCGCTGGCCGGATGCTGAGCCTGCGACTGAATGGGACTGTGGGCGGCGGAGCTGCTGCCCGTGCTACTGGCTGGCGACATGGAGGCCACCGAGCCGCCATAGGCAGCATGCGTCTCATAGGCCGCACCCGATGCGGGCCACGCCTGGGAGCTGTACAAGCTCATTCCCATGCTGGGAGCTGTGGCAGAGGCGGCTGAGGCTGTGGCTCCATAGGAAGTGGCTGTGGATGCGAAGCTGGGCACCTGCTGGGTGTTCAGTTGCTTGCGCAGACGAGCACGACGGTTGGAGAACCAGACTTGGACACGGGCCTCGGTCAGGCCGGTGCTCTGGGCCAGCTCCTCCCGTGTATAGACATCTGGGTACTGGGTGCGAGCGAATATGCGCTCGAGGGCATCGATCTGGTCGTTGGAGAAAGTGGTGCGCGAGCGCCTTTGCTTCCTCTTCAGCTGCACACTGGGCTCGGTGTCATCCTCGCTCTCGTCCTCGCTGCCCGCCGAGGCAGCGCCACCCCCGAGGATGCCATCAATGCTGTGGGAGGCTCCGGAGCCCGAGGTGGCGCGCAGCAAGCGCGAAATGGAGCTGACTGAGGGGGCATTCTGTTTGTCACAGATCCCGGCCTCGATCAGCTTGGCGCGAATTTCCCAGCTGAAGATGCCGGGCTGCGCTTGCTTCAGCTCCTCGATCCTGGTCTCGATGTCGGGTGTGGCCACACGTGGCTTGCTGCCGCCGATCACACCAGGGCGAATGGAGCCGGTCTCTTGGAAGCGGTTGAGGATCTTGGAGACACAGCCATGGGAGACACGCAACTGGCGAGAGATCACGCACGGACGGACCCCAGCTGCTGCCATCTCGACGATTTGGCGACGAATGTGATTCGGCAATGGACGGCCATTGATGAAAACGCCTCCAAGCTGATTTACCCGACCTTGTCCTGCAAGTAGACGAAAGAGAAAGGATGATTAGTATCATGTTCTAAGAGTTCTTTTCAGTTACAGATAATCTACAAGCTGGGTTTCTTCTATGTGTATTTATTGTGTGTGGCCGGCCCGTGATTCTGTTCTTGGGTCGATCTTTCAATTAACTTTTCTTCTGTGCTCGATTGAGCAGCAATTGGTAATCTATTTAGACTGCACTGCCCACTTCACTGCATTGCACTCGAAAATGCACTAAGCAGGATCAGCCCAAGGATCAATTCGCACGATCTTTTGTTCTGCTGAGCTAGAAACGATTCGTTGGTCATTTGTAAACATAACAAAACGCAAATTGCCAATTTGCGTAGGTCTTTTCGAACAGAAGAAAAGAAAGCGCTGATCGGTGGCAGTGGCAGTGGCTGGGAGGTGGGGAGGGGGGGATAAACTGAAACTGCCGCTCAGGCCGGAGAATGATGCGGCACAGCTGCATCCCATGTTGGCCCATGCAATCAAATCAAACTAATAATCCATAAGCGCTGCGGACACCCAGCTGTGCCAGCTAATATAAGTATATAAAGGCCAGCCCCAAAAACACAACAACGGCCAACAGGCAACAACCTAAAAGAGAAATAAAGCCCCAGCCCCAGTCGCAGACGCAGTCGCAGACGCAGTCGCGGACGCAGTCTCTGTCCAGGCCTGGCTCTGGCTCTGGCTCTGGGTCTGGGTCTGGGTCGGAGTCTGTTGTTTGGGGCGCTGACGGTACTGCTACGTGATACACAAGACCCAAAGCACAAGCGCGAACCCCAGCTCAGACACAGACACTGAGCCAAGATCAAAGCGCAATAGCCGACAGAGGCAAGAGACGAGACGAGACAAGAGTCAAGCCAAGAGCTGGCCTGGCCTGGCCAGACGACCGACCGCGCCAAAAAGTCTGCAAAGTCTGCACTGGAAGCTGGGATGCTGCGGTGCTGCGGAGCTGGGATGCTGTCCGGCCTGCAAGTCCCCGATCACAATCAATAAGTCAAAAAGCTGATCATGCTGCCGACCGGGTAATGATCTCTCGTTTGAAAACAGCGGGCGAAAGCGCTGCCCCAAATGATGAGCCAGCACTTTTCAATGTCCGACTCTGACGTTTTGTACTCGTAATTGTGGTAATTGGTAATAGGCCATTGCGTAGAATCTGTGATCTGCTATCAGTGCTTACCTTGGAAGGGATATCCAGCAAAGTAGGGAGTCATGTTGAGAGCCGACACAGCCATATCTTTCAGTAATCCGTTCTCTCGGCTTGGCTAAATATTGACAACACTTGTGTTCGTTCTACTTTTTCTTTTTTTTTTTTGATCTAATAGTATTCAATCTTCACAATCACTAGGAAATCCACAAAGTAAGATTTTTCTCAAGATAACTTTTCCCTTCGATTTGTTAATGCGAATGCGCAGTGCTCAGTGTTCAGTGCTCAGTGATGCTGCTCGTTTGCTTGACACCTCGAAACTGATTTTGAAATGGTCAGCCACCAAGACTAAAACGAATTCGTGAGATTCTCAGAGCCAAGGAAACAAGTTTTTGGTCGGAGAAAAACCCAAGCGAGCGAGGGTGGAAGTGCAAGCAGGCAGCACTCAGCAGTCAGCACTCAGCAGTCGGAGTGAGAACGAGAGGTAGGTAGCGATCGGCCGAGAGCGTGGCTGCGGCCTGTGCTAGAGCAGAGCAGTGCCAGCCCTGTGTTAGAGGAGATAAGCAGGCGAGAAAGAGAGAACCACACGAATTTTCATAGTATGGCTGCAATGCCGCTTAGCTCCGCCCACGGACCAAAACCAAAACCAAATTTAATGTTGTTTCATTTTCTCGGTGGAGCTGATTTTTTAGATAAGCCCAAGTGGGCTCAGAGTCGGTACGAGTACTCCACTGCGATTATTTATTTTATTTGCGCCTGATTTGGAGTTATGCGAATTCCAGTGTTTACCTAGGGCTGCTGCGTCTCTAAGGTCTCCAGTTTAGCAACAGTCACTTTATGTTTCCGGCTGGCATTTGGGTTGATTGGACACGTCGTAATCATATTATCTACAGGATTTCCGTTTGCTTTCCGTTTAAAGACTCACTGCGAAAATACACGTGTATCCTCCATTGAGGAAGCCGAAGGAGAGAAAACACTTTTGCTCATTTGAATTGCTTTGAAAGATTGAAGGAAGAATAACAGAATGTGAAAAAGGTTACAATGCCCCCTCGAAAGGGAGTGTGGGGGGGGGGGGGGGCAAGATGCACGCGCTCCCGCCCATATTCAACAGTCTGACCGACGTCACTGGGAGGTCTTAGCGTGGCTCCCCCTTTTGCCCTTCGAATGGCATTTTATTTGCATTCCGCTTTGTCTGGAAAACGCCTTCAGGCATACCTTGGCCTTGGGCTAAAAGGGGAGCAGCCTGGGTCCACATCAGTGTTTTCTGTGTTCGTTGGCTTCCGGATATAGTATGCTATCATAACACTCGTACAACTCATAGCTATTTCGGTACAGCATTTACCATAACTTCGGTGTGCTCCATTAAATGTTTGTTCTCTTGCACACTCCCAAGATGTGATTCAATTACTGGAGCTGGCCAACAGGCCTGCTGTTGCTGTTGCTGTTGTTTGCTTTTGTTAATTAGAATGAACCCGATACCCAAGACAACAGACAACAGACAACATTAATATTCATGGGAAACGGAGAGGCGGAAAGGCCACTAATATGTGTGAACGAGTGGGAAGCTGACAAAAAGATTTTCGCACGAGGAAAAAGGGAAAAAAACTTCATTTCCGAGTGCATGACTTTTGGTTAATTTGCTGTTTGCTGGGCTCTTTCGGTGCTGTGACCTCTTTGCGCCGAGTGTCGGTCGAAATCAAAGAACTTTTGGGCATGTTGCGTATACGCCGCGTGTGCGAGCATTGAAAATTATGCGGCATCATATCCAAGGCTGAAGCAAGGCTGAAGACATGGACAATATGAACAAACTTGTTGCCACTGCCGATGGAGGCACACGAGTGTGTATCTGTGAGATACTTTTCGCGTGGGTGCTATGCCGCCACCGACACCGACACCGCCACCGCCACCGCCACTGACGCTCACGTTGAATGTGTGCCATTTGGCAATAATTGTAAGGCTATTGTTTGGTTGCCCGCCACGCTCTGTGTGTGGCTTCGCCTCGAGGCAATCGCTCAAATCTTATGACAACTCAAACAGCTACTGTGCGATTGGCAAAAATACCGCTGCCGATAGCGATACTGCTGCAGATACACATACAGATACAGGCGCAGATTGTTTGTCTGCGGCAGTGATGTATCTGTATCTATTGAACTTTCGAATGGCAAGTGTCCGTTGGGTGCGTTCGGTTTATTGTCTGTCTCTCCATCTCGACTACCGCTTCTCCTTTATTCACCCTATTTTCGCGCTTGCCTTTCAATTCATATTATTTGGAAAAATAAATAGCCAACTATTCTTCAGGTTATAGAGAAATACTTTACACTCGTCGACTGTGGCATTTTTGTGGGAATTTTTTAATATTTTACCCCGACAAGGACAGACAAGGAAACGAGTAATGGAGGCCATGTATTGGCCTAGCTGACGGCTGACGGCTGACGGTTGGCACATTTTTCGGGTATCAGTTGAAGTCGGAAAATTCATTTTCACCAACGAAGGTCTTTGAGTGATGCCTTTAAAATGCTGTGGAATTCGATTTCTACGACTATTGGAAGACGGGAGAGTTTTCTTTTCGGAGGCCTGCTCTAATATTGATTTAAGTTACTCCCTGGAACAACAATTTTTCAAAACGTCGTATGTTAGTAAGTAATGAAGATCCCTCCAAAATGCTGGGCTAATGATTCTTAAAGCGCTCCCAATAAATTCCTCTGAAAAATTACCACTAACGCCCATATGTCAGCTTAAACGAAAGCCCCTCAGCCCCGAGGCCATCGGGAACGGCAACAGCTGTGGGGGCAGAGGCTGCCCCGACTGCGGTCGGTGAAACAAGAAAACTAAATTAAAACCCAACCGCAACTGTTTACACAGCAAATGTTACCACGAAGGGGCGGCTCAACAAAGCCTCGAACTGGGGCTGAAGCTGAAATCCCAGAAATGAAATAAAGGAGAAAGATGATTAATTAGGGCGGCTACTTGCCAGAGTGGGATCGGATCGGATCGGGAGAGCAGTTGCCGGTTGATCGGGACAGTTGGGCCGAGAGGTGAGAAGAGTAATATGTACAAATATATCACTCCTTCGGAACGGTTAAAAACGAATTAATAATGTGTGATCGGATGACGCCCCCAAAATGTGGAATGCCAGTTGGCCAGCTCAACGAAAGGAGAATCATCTAATAGCCCTTCGGCTATCCTGGGGGATGTTGCGGCCAATCATGAGTGTTGCAGAGGCGGGCACGCGTATCGCCACGATGATATGGCAAAAGGATGTCTCGTAGGGATCGATTGACTTTTGGATGGGCACACAAAGAATGCCATTATGTGCATGATCTGTGGTTTCCCTTTCAACTCTGCTCCGTTTGCGGCGCTTTGTCGGCAAAAGAGTAGAGAGAGAGACCAGTAGGGGAGTGAAGTGAGCGTCAATGACGTAGAGGGAGGACACCCAAGCCGCTGCCACCATCGAAGTGTGAATTCTAACAGCCCGCGTCGGCGTGGCCCTCGCCGTCGTAAATAAAACATTTGAGCCCCAGTCACAGTCGCTGAAATGTGGCGGATTCGGATTCTTTGAAAAGCAAAGAGGGACAGGCAGAGAAACGAAGAGTCCGACGAGTTCGACGAGTCCGACGAGTCCGATGATCAGGATGAAGATGAACCTTAATTGCACTTCGGCGTAGC
This sequence comes from Drosophila persimilis, assembly GCF_003286085.1. Classification (NCBI taxonomy): domain Eukaryota; kingdom Metazoa; phylum Arthropoda; class Insecta; order Diptera; family Drosophilidae; genus Drosophila; species Drosophila persimilis. Next base: position 14,334,946 of record NW_020825289.1, read on the forward strand.
GCCTTCGTTTATCGCGTTCCTGTTAATTTGAAGCTGATCCTTGATTAACACTCCGCTCGTCTTCTGATAGGGACATGCCCTCAACTCCTTTGCTTCAATTCCTCGCCAGCACCTCCCTGAAGATCGTGCGGTGTGTGGCGTCAAGCCATAAAATTCGTTTAACACCTGCGGACCCTCGAGAGGTGTGATGTCAATGATTATAACTATAACGCCTATAATCCACAAATGACTTAATAAAAGGGTTTCGCCGCCCATTTCGGACACGCACAGAATCGATCGTCATGAACTTGAAGGCAGTTTCAGGGGCAATCCTCCTCCACAAATGGGCATGGCCCTATGCTACCTTGATCTTTGCCCATCCTAGAGATATATGCATTTGCGATCCACTTCAGTTCCATTTTCCATCATCCGTACCCAAATAATTCATATATTTATCAGATTTAATTACAACTAATTTGACATTGAAATATAGGAAATTTTCCAAAATTAATGCACCGAGAAATCATAGACGAAATAATCACGAAACGCAATCAATCCTTTCCTACGATGATGCAAAGCAGCTAGGTACTATTCGGGAAACAAAAACATAAATAATCTACATAAGTAGGAATCTCTTGGAGACTGTACGGTGGCCACCGCGCCGCTTTCCCGTTTTGATTTATTTACCATAGGAAATATAAATGCATTCGAAATGGATTTTAGTTATGCGTGGAGGCCGCCAGAGCTCTCGAAAAATTATCGCCAGCAAATGCTATGTGAAAATAGGAAAATAAATAATTATTGAAAGGCTAAAAACCCAAGTCCACATGGAGCTTCTACTTCTAATTAAAGACACATTTCTTGGCTTCCATGTGCAGGTCCATTTCCCACTCCGGTTCCAGCTGCAGGCACAAATCGATTTGCTACAATTTCAATTTTCGTTGATTTTCCAAAAAGTGACAATTGGCCAGCGTGATTTTCAATTATTCTCAGGTGAATCGATCCGTCAGTCGGCACATGTCAAAGTTGGGAGCTCCCCCCATAATTGTGGCATCAAGTCCAGGTTCCGTTAAGCCAAACGGCGAGTCTCGTGCCGACTTTTCCAAAACAAATTGCAGCGGCTTTTTGTGGATCGTTTCTTCACACTGCGGAGTGCGGAGTGCGGAGAGTGGAGTGTGAAAAATTGAGCTGCATGTTATCTCCAGTTGATTTAATTAGATTTTGATTTGCTGCGGCATTTTTCGCATCTAATTGAAGTAAAGTTCCCAGAATCAAAGATTATTATTGAGCTGGTTTTGAAGATGCCGCCGATCCGATAAGACCATTATTATATTATTCATTATAACTTTGTGAAATCGTGATGTATATTGTATTCTATTGTACACATTGCCAATAAATCTGGTAAGATTGGTAAGCTTTTGAATCTTTAAAGATCACGCACCTATCAGAATATTTGAATATTTTTCCGATTTGAAAATATATCACAATATCTTTAGTGGGCGTCGAAAATCAATTTGCAATAAGCAACTAAACGGCATTAGGTCAATTAACACATCAGACACATTGCCATCGCCATCGCCATCGCCATCATCGTCATTATTGTTATTGTTATTGTCGCTTTATGCTAACTCGGATGCCATTTCGGATGGAAACCACAAAGATTCCCACTCCCATAGTCTGTTTCCACCTTGACGCGACTAATTCAATTAGCATAATTTGGCAACACCTTTTTTGGGTATCGAGGCGGCACCTACCGGCCTACCAGCCTGCCAGCCTGCCAGGCCAGCAGATGCGTATGTATCTGCTGGATTGCGCGTAGATACTCGTATTTCTGTTTTGTTCGTTTTGGCTAAAAAGCGCTGCTAAAGCGATTGGAAACGCCAGTGCAGGATGTAGACATCCAGAAGTTGACTAAGTTGGCGTGTCAAATCGATCATTGGCACAGTTTGACAATTCTATTTGACTGGACAGCCGGGGGGAAGCAGGAAACAAAACGAGGCAAAACAAAGGCAAGCGACTACGCTTGGACCACCGACAGGTACATGTCCAGACGGAGAGTCGCCGGCGTAGAGCAGAGCGTAACACTTACGATTTGTAATGGCCTCTAATCATGCGACAAAAAGAAGAAGACTCCCAGAAGACTGGCATACAGGGCCAGGACCTACCGCCGTTCCCAGGTACCAAACGTCGCATCGGAACATCTTCCCCGGGTTGTCAGTCTGCGGTTCGAGTGTTAATGGTTTGTTAGTACATGCCGGTGTCCTTGCTCCTGCGTCCTGCGTCCTGCTTCGTGCGCTGTCTCCTAGTCGGTCACAGCAAACACGATTTTCCGCCCACCCAAAACCCCTCCGCCGCCCCCCGTCAGCTTTACCGCAATTATGACGCCTGTGGTCGTTGTGTTTGCCGTAATTTAGTTATCTCTCAAAACTGCACGCGATTTTCGCCGGAAATCGACAGTCGGCGGCTGAAGCCCACAGATCTTTGATTTAAGATGCACTGTTTAAAAACGCATTCGGCAGCCCTGTTTACTGCCGATGCCCCAACAAGATATAAAACACCCGCTCGTCTCATAAATCTGCGAAAATCTGGGCAGTCTCGCTCCATCGATTGGCGGTTGCATGTTTAGCAAATTACTCAACAGCTGTGCCGGGAGAATCTTAGCTGGAAGGAAGAGGGGCGACACGGAAGGGGACGGTTGGTAGGCCATTAAATAAATTATAACGAACTGCCCGCCAAAGAACGCCCCCCGTCTTGAGACGCTAAGCGGAATGGGCATCGCTGCAAACAAATTGCTCACTGCCAGAGCCAGGGCCAGATCCAGAGCCAGGGCTAGGGCCAGGGACTTCCAGAGTCTGCTGCTGAGCCCGCCAGTCCATGTGGGAGACGACACGCAGTCTGGAGATTCCTCCGACCCGGCGTTGGGGCCACAAGGAAAAAGGTGGAAGTCAAGATCGCGTAGAGGGTTTGCATATGTCAGCAGCTTGCTCAAAGCAAATGCCGCTGGGAGTTTCCCTTTTCGGCTGAGTTTTTAATTTATGTTATTGATGCGAAAGATGTATGGACTGCACTGGGAGAAATGTCTGTCTCTCTATCAAGCATTCCCACTCTTAGGCTTCGTGAATGAACCCGTCGTCCCTTGCCTGGATCTGCCCCAGCCGTCGCCAGTTGCTGGTTTATGGAAAACACTGCACAGGCAAGTGCAGATTCGAAATTTCGGTTAAGGTTGCACCTCGGCATTTTGCGTTAGTATTTAAACAACGAAAAAATGAAGAAAAAAGAGTCGAAATGAGTTACGGATTTGCAATCGCTTAACTTGAGTGCCAATCTGAGTCGGCACCAAACTTCAGTCGTATAAACAAATGAACATATGTAAAATCCATGCTCGGAACGACATCTTGGGGCTGACGCTGATGCTGATGTGTTTTACGACTTGACACAGAGTTTCAGAGGACTGCTGACGGACATGGACGGAGATGGTGTCTGAGGTGTCGGTATCTTGCAGTGACTGGACAAAGTGGCCGACAAAAGTCGGCCGCTGATCCGTGCGCACTCGAAGGTTGGCGGTTGGCGGTTGGCGGTCTTCGAGCTCGGAGCTGACCGAAATGGCTTTGAAGCGCACATTTGCCAAAGTGATCGTAAAAATGCCAAGCCAAATACCTTGGGCACGTCAAGCGCGGCAATTAAAATTGAACTTTTATGTTACAATGACATATAGCCCAGTCCCGTCCCGAGTTGGCCCACGGTGGAGCGCCTTAGCTTTCAAATGAGATGCTGATGGGTGGCGACGGAGTGGGGAGTGAGTGAAAAGGCCATGCGTGTGAACAGGCAAGATCAAAAGCTCAAGCCGCAGCAACGCACTTGCAACTGAGAAAAGGACGCAGACACAGTTTGAGATAGCGACAGAGAGAGAGAGAAAGAGAGAAAAACAAAGTCTTATTTTTTGACCGGACAATGCAAATGCCCAGGCCCAGGCCCAGACCCAGACCGGTCCTGGTCCGGGTTCCGTGCAGTTTTGTTTTTCACAATTTAATTGCAAATAAATTGAGTTTTTGGTACTTCATTTAAGCGAAACACGCTAAACTTTCCTGCTCTGGCGGATCCATCAAAGTCGCAAGAGGACGTCTGTTTTGCTCTCTCTCTCTCTCGCAGATCGCTTTTACAAATCCGACTGTATCCAAAAGATACAAAAAGCACATGTAACGAAATGACCAAATGAAATTGAAATTTATTCCAAACCATCTGCGGCTGCACCTTTCAAAATCTAAACTCACTCTGCAGCACTAGATGGTTGAACCCTTTCAAGAACCAGACCACAGGCTTCTGGCCATCATTTTTGTGTTCCTGGAACATGCTTCTTATTGCAATCCTTTACAATCTATCAATAAATACTTATCCGTTAGTCCTAGACTATAATGAAGTTCCGCAAAAAGATCCATCAAAACTCCGTTGGAAAACTGTCAACAGACGAACAAGAACCCGAAAGGATACAGTTGCAGCAGTAGCCAAGGACATGTTGACCAAACGGAAGGCAAAACAAACAGTTTGGCAGACCGACAAATATTGAACAATCACATATGACAGATCGCTCGACCATCTGGAAGGCTGGGCCTACAAGTGAAAACTGGGCCCTGGGCCCTGGGCACACACCCTGAAACACTTGGTTCAATGCAGTGGTCAGGCAGTTTTCACTCCTTCATGCTAAATTTGCGAGGCAAACAAACGCTGTCGTTGGTCCCGCCGGGCCCAGGCATGAGGCACCAGAGAGGACGGTGGACGGAGGACGGAGGACGAAGGTGTCACATCGGCAGGGGGCTTCGATGGACGGTGGCACAGCAAGCGTCAAGATCTGGGCAAGGACATTTAGCTACTCGTTTGTAGTCGATTCAGTAGTCACTAGCCCCAGACAATACCAGAGTCCCACTCAAAGTTAGAGTTCCATTCTGGGAAGCCATCACTACTCACAGATGATGATTTCCTTTGGAAGCACTCACGTTCCCCGGTCGAAGGAGTTCACACTCCGAGATCCAGTTACGAGAGAGGTTTACGATCTCGTCAGTTTGAATGAATTAGACTGTACTCACATTTCGCCCTTTTGCGGCCTCCTATAATGATCTATAGAACCATATCTTTTATGTCTTCTCAGCTTGGCGACACAATTTACAGCCCCTAGTAAATCTTCGGCTAGCATGTGATTCGATTCAGGGAAAAGAGCTGGCGTACAGTTTAGCACTGCGATTCAAAGCATTCACGAAATCCTGTCAGTAGCCCAGAATCAAGAAAGCATTTTCGAATTTTGTTTATGGCACCCTAATCGAAGGCTTTGTTTACGCAATATTAACTGGAAAGTGTCCCAAAGAGTGTTAATTGTCGTTTTCACACTTTTCGTTGCTGTTCGTAGCATTTCACATGTTTGCCTGTTTTATGATCCATTTTGTAATCTCAAGTATTCTATGAGCTGAAAATTCACTTATCTTTCCGATTCTTATTCAATCATTCTGAGAATTTTGTACTTTTTCAATTGCCTTTCGTTCTTCTTGTTCCATTGATATGCAAAACAATTTCCAAACATGAATTTTCTTCATCAAGACGCCACTCCTCAACAGGAAAGGAAGCCAAACTGCCACGCCCAAATACTAGTATATAGGCGGACTTCCGTTTCACAGGGCAATAAACAGAAGTCCTGCCCCAAGGCTCCTCCTTATCGAAATTTCTGACGCAGACGTTGCCACGCTTGAGGCGCTCCGGTAATTGAAAACTGTCAATACGCAAATTAAATAATTTGTCATGTGTATCGTGACCAAGTTTCTGTGGTTACGGCCAGAACATGGAGCGGCAGCAGTGTAGAGGAGGAGAAAACAAAATTCCTCATTCGGGAATGTCCTGTGCGGCTCATTTGCATGGCCATAGCCATTGTAGATGACGCATGCGAGTGCACTCAAGTGGTACTTGCAGAACGCTTCATTAGCAACGAGTTTTTTGTTCTGATTATCGCATGATGCAAGACAGTAGAGGGCCTGGAGCCTAGAGCCTAGACCAGCTGAGTATTTCAATCCTCGCCCCTGGTTTCCACTCGATGACCAGCGGTTGTTTCCTCAGCCTTGTTGCCTGGCCGGCTTATTCCGCTCAATGGAATTTATGGAGGAAATATTGCTGCTGAAATATCATTATAGATCTGAGATTTGCATGCGGCCCAACTCCACACAGACCCACGCCGGCATACCACACACATACGCATGCACATACAAAGGCAAAGGGCAGCCATTTTGTCGCTCTCTCTCTCGAAATTTTCCTCTGTCCCTCTCTGCCCTTTCCGAAGCCAGATGCAGGCGGCATGTGCGTATCCTTAATATGCGTAAACTTCACGCTTAATTCCTCATAGTAGATGATGTCCTTTCGCTGTTTTCGCTTTTGTTCGTTGGTTTTTCAATTTTTCAATTTTTCAAAAACTGCAGACAGTCCGAACCGTACCAGGTGTGACTTTCGTTAGCTATAATGGATGTTGATAAATTTTTATGTTTGTATATCGGTAAATGACTTTGGCAGTCGAGGGAAGGATATGTGAAATCCACTCATCCGGGTAGGATTAGGGTCGTGCTTGGTATAGGGATTGGCTCCCCATATCTAGCAATCATGGATGCACGGATGATGGAACGTGGATACAACGTACTTTGTTCTAATGAGCTTGAAGTAAAGTAGCGACCGTATCAACGGTCATTATTACATTGCATATCGTAAATCAAATGCAGCTTCATCTGCCAACCGAACAGAGGGAACAACATTCACATGATTTCATCGTAAACAAGCATGAACTTGCGTTGTATCTCAGCGAATGTTAGCTGGAGAGGATAAGCCAAGAAGCCAAAGGAAACCCGCACCGAACCCCCATTAAGTTTGATGACAAAGACCTAGCCCAACTGGGCCGGCAGGGGGAAGAGACGAAGGAGACGGAGGTCGAGGTGGAAAAGTGGGATAAACATACATTGAGAACACACGACAACGACACGACACACAACTGTGGGTGCTAAAACTGCCAAAACCGGAACGATTGATAATGCGTCCTGGTCTCTGCCTGGGCCTGGTCTATGTCCTGTGCCGACGGCAGCCTTCACGCTTTAATTGGCTGCCAGTGACAAAATAAAGAGTCATACAATTCACACAAATGTGTCGTCGGCCGTGACAGGAGCGGAGCGGAGCCCAGCCCGAGCCCGAGCCCGAGTCCGGGGGACAGCTGCACAGCCAAAATGATCGGCCGAATGGCAGCGGGCAGGGGGTTGATGTTTACGTGCGACGTGCGGATGGATAGCGGATATCGTACAATATCAAACGCGAGGCGAGCTCAGCCCTGAACCGCCCTGAGCGAGCACAGCCAATCAGAACTCTCTCGAGGCGTGGCATTGCAGCTCGATTAAAGCGCCAGAGAGACGAGAGAAGACGAGTTCCGCGCTCCCTCGGCTCTCGCGCGGCACTCTGTCTTCCCTCTCGGTCGCACACTGAAGTTTTTTGATCGTTGCCATATTGGTGTGGCGCCCGAGCAGGCAGCAAACACAGAAAGGGCGGGCGCGAAAGCTACTCTCGCTCTCCCTCTCCCTCCTCGCCAGCATCTCCATCTCCATCGCCGTCCGCACCAGTGGTGGTGGGAAACCAGTTTATGGAGCGATCTCATTGTTCGTCCGTCTCCCCGTTGTAGTCGTCGACGTCACCCGGTCCCGGCCGGCCTCCGTTAATTTATGCTCGCGCTTCTCTTTAGTTGCTTTGCAAGTCTCGTGCTGTTTGATCGCCGAAGCGCGCGTAATTCCAAGAAAAACTCACGTTGCGCCGAGCTGGATTGTCGCCGCTATCACGCTATCACGCTATCGGGCTGAGAGTCGCAAACTTCCGTCGGAACGGGAATCGGAAATCGCATGTGGCAGACTTCTTTCTTGTTGACGCGGTGGAGCCCTTCGGCCACTTCGCATGTGATAGCCAGTTTGATTGTGCAGTGCAACATCGATTTAGTTAATAAGTTATTCTATAAGCAGTTGGATTTGGACAATTCGGACAAATATGGATATGTCTAGCGCCAACTCCCTGCGGCCACTATTTTCGGGCTATCCCTTTCAAGGTAAGCTAACGGGCGGGCTTATCACCTACCAAAAGAAGTTAAGTCCCCTTCGACACACTCTAAATATAGCTTGGACATATTCGTAGTCTCTTCCACATTTAATGGGATTACAATCAAGTAATGGCAAATGGTATTTTGCCAAAAGACTGAACTCCGCTTTGTACATATACTTTATGTTTGGCTCTTTCCCATTTACAGGACAAGGTCGTGTTAACCAACTCGGAGGAGTCTTTATCAATGGTCGACCGCTGCCCAATCACATTCGCCTGAAGATCGTGGAAATGGCGGCCAGCGGAGTTCGTCCCTGTGTGATTTCCCGCCAGTTGCGCGTCTCCCATGGATGTGTGTCGAAGATTCTAAACCGTTATCAGGAGACGGGCTCGATTAGGCCCGGGGTCATAGGCGGATCGAAGCCCAAGGTGACCTCGCCCGAGATCGAGACACGAATCGATGAGCTGCGAAAGGAGAATCCCGGCATATTCAGCTGGGAGATACGAGAGAAGCTGATCAAGGTGAGTTACACGGTGGCTTACAGACACCTGCACCTGCACGACAACAGGAGGCAATAAAATGTGCCAAAACAAAGGGTCCAAGGACTTTTGCTAGGCCCACCAGTAGCCATAACCGCATGGTCGCATGGGCATTATGTGCGGACAAGAGATGCACCAATACCAACTGATTCGCAAAGACCATTCGCCGGTCGTTTACTTCCGTTTTCCGAAAAGTCACGTGGCAGACTCGGGCCGCCCGCTGTCTTTGTTGTGGCACGTTGCCGGTGACATTTCTCCGGTCCGGTCTTTGCATATGCCGGCTGCTGGCACAAATCGGCCCCAGGATCGATTTTGAACTTGGCCGCCCATTGACAAATTTGTTGTACAACGGCGACGACAAATTTTCGCATGCCACCCATACCGTTAAGAAATCGATTAAACCATAAAGAGTAGGCTGTGGCAGATGCTGTCGCTGTTTTTGTTGTCTCCTTGTCGGCATCGATTGCCTTTCATCCTGGAGGCAACAAGGTGCGAAAAAAATACATATATTTATCTTGCCTTTTGGCTTTGAGGCATCGCTCCAAACTTCCGGCCTGACGCGCCAAGAAAAAAGGAATCAGGTAATATCAGGCTGTAGTCAACCTACTTAACGCTGCCTACACTCAAAGAAAATGGGTTTGATTTGGGATTTTTCTTTACCATCAGTATGATGTTTCCGTCCTTCGACCCCTCAGTGTACCTTTGGCAGAGTATTCGCTTATTTGTGATCTCAGCCCACCAGCTAAACTTAATTCATGTCACGTTTTAATGGACGATTTAAAAATCAAACAAAAAACTTGTACGGAGTGGAGTGTCTGTCCCCTTGCCCTCTTTCAACCATTTCACACAGTCAACCTGAAAATCAAAGCCGAAAAAACCCAAACACCTCGTCACAATCGCACATGCTCTGCCATTATTTTTCCACAAATTAGCGTTAAACTTTATGGAAGATAAAAAACACACACAGAAACACACTGGAATCAGGCAAGCGGAAAGTAAAGTCAATGGAGACGGAGCTGAACCTACGCCAATATAGCTTATTCATGGACATCCGACTCCCAGAGCAGACCAACTGTCTCGATGTTTGGCAGGGCACCACCTCGGCACCACCATTTGGATGGATGGACGGATGGCTGGATGGCCCGATGACGGCTGTCTTGGAGTCGTTTTTCGCCTTTCGGCAAGTTTATATGCACAGAGGATGAGAGATACATTGTATTCGCATATTCATGCGCCAGCCCCTTTTGGCGGCTCATGCCGGCCTGCTCTTTATTTGAAGCCGCAATTAGTTACACTTTATGTGGCGATACCGATTCGGGCGACCATCGATATGATCGGGCCAGATATCGCTCACGCACACAATTGCATCGCTGGTTGCATCACTGCACCGTCCTGTATCTGTCAGATGCACCCTGTGTGTGCAGTAGGCGTAAAAACAGCCTCCAGGTGCGCTTCACGCTGAATTAGAATGCGCTATCGGCATCTCTCTTGCTCTATAACTTATCTCGATTTCTCTCTTTGTGTGCCCACCCCTCCTGTCCCTGTCTGCACAGATACCATTTGGTTGGAGGCAGTGTATCCATCGATGATCGTGATTGATTTTACTGGTAGTTACTGCCCATTGGTACTGTCGTGGAAGTGCTCGCATGATGAACGCAAATGGTTCCCCACTCTCGCTGACAAACTGCTGACTTCCAAGAAACTCGATTAATTAAAAACTACAGACTACACCTGTCACTCAAGCCAGACGCTAGCGCAGCCCCAAAAAAATACGATCGCAGAAGGGAATTAATACACAAATATGTAGATAAATATTTCTATACGATATGCTCTCGAATAAAGCGCAGTCAAGTGTCAATCCAACTGTCAACTAATTAATTAAATTTCAATTGAAACGGCTAAGGCAGAATCCAAGAGAGAAGGCAAAAATGTATCTCGCAGTCGGGGGCTCGCTCGAGTTGGAGTTCGAGATCGAGATCGGGACCGAGATCGGTTTGGAATGGACTTGGGCTTGGGTTTGAGTTTGGAATTGAAATTGGGTTTGGGATCCAGTTGTCAGTTGCTACAAGATAAGCCGTCACACATTCCAGCTGGACAACCGGCTCGGTACGGTACGATAGGGTAGGGTAGGGTAGGGTAGGGTAGGGTAGGGTAGGCCCCAGTGGCAGCCCCACCACACTCATAAATAACGTAACAAAGTCCAGTTGAAAATCAAAACATATTTCTGTTGTTGTATTTATGACACATTCAATAGAAATAGGAGTCGGTAGCCAGAGCTAACCAGACAGCCCACGGCGTCCGAAGCTACATACTCGTACAACCCGTACCCGTGCCCCGTTCCAGACTGGACAAAATGTCAGTTTCGGTTTCCGTGCTCGGCGTCTTGTCTTGTCTGGTCTGGTCTGGTCCCTGTCTTGTCTATGAGGTGCCAGTTATGCCACCTTTGTTCGTTCAAGAATTAGCCACAAACCCCAAGAGAGAGAGAGCGAGAGAGTCATGATCATTTCGTCAGTGGAAAAATGTTATTATTAATCATGAAAATGTTTGCGGCACATGCCACTCCATTTGAGCAACCGACTGGCCCCAGACCTCCTGTAACCAGTAACTAGTAACCAGTATCCAAGTACCACGAATCCAGTACTGAGTCGGTTCTCCCTCCCGATCTGATGGCGCGTCGCACAGTTGCGCTTCGTCTTGCAGCGATTAGCTGCAACCTGGAGTTAAGGTTGAAGTCGACATGTTGCTCTAATGAAAACTGACAGCTTTCGGTGGCTTAGAATGAGGAATTGGTTTGTTCCGATTTCGAATTGATTTCGGGATCTGTTTTAGGGTTTCCCGAACGAAAGGGGTAGTATCAGATTAGTTATTCTGCGCGATAATATATTGTCTGTAGGTATTTCGAACAGAAACTTGCGTACTACTCAAGGAAATCATGTCAAGGAAGGAAAGAGCTTAACTTTGCACCTGAGAGATTAACTTCACGTCGGCCCATCTCCCGCCGCAATTTGTTTTCCCGCCGCATTCTTCTCTCTACAGTTTCATCAAATCTCAACACTTGTCTCGCCTCTTAATGCAACACGCGACACGGGCAGGGCAAACGGCATCGGGTAGAGATAAATTCTCATGCCTGGCCTAACTCTGGGCCTGACATTTCCCTAATTGGATTACACGACCAAGATGGGGCGAAGTGGAGGGGCGAGAAAGACAGCTACATGAAAATTGTCCAAACACAAAGAGCTGCCCAGCAACTGTAGCATTAATGTCAGAGCTCTCAAAATTGTACCCAAGATGTCCAGCATCTGTTCAGGGTATACCCTACAGGCATATATTATCGGGTCAACAGTAGCCAAACAAAAAAGTAGCTATTTAGCCGGCCTTCGCTTATCTTAATTGGATTTGATTTGTGTGATTTACGATGCTCATTATGGATCGAACCTTAAACTCACGTCTAATCGGAAAACTTTATTTGTTGAATACAGGAGGGCTTCGCGGATCCACCATCAACGTCGTCCATCAGCCGCCTGTTGAGGGGAAACGATCGCGGCAGCGAAGACGGTCGCAAGGACTACACCATACACGGAATACTTGGCGGTAAGCAAGAGCAATATTGCCATCATAGGGAAACCAATTTGGAAATGTGGATGGGTAAACCAACGATCATTTATTTGATAATTTCGGAAAATCATCATCAAATCATTTGTAGCTCAAATCAACAAACTTGTGTCGGCAACATTGCTTTGATCGTCTTAGAACGAGCGACTTAAACTTAACTCAAAGCCGCTCAGAAAGGGGAAAAATACTACAATAGACCGCTCTGCGGTCATACGATAACGATCTCGATCGCTTGTTGGCTATACACAACCGAAATAGGTATAGATGATGACACCTGAGAATCAAAAGTACACAAGATTCCAGATTCTTTTTCCACAGCACAGCACAACCCAAGCCCAGACCCAGACCAAGACCGAGTTCCAGTGCCAGATCCAGTCCCAGTCCCAGTCCCAGCTAATAACACCGCTTTCCACTGCCTTGCCTTGCGTGAGATCTCATCTTTCTCTCCCTTTCCGACCCTCACACTTTGAGCGGAGCCAATAATCACACTAAATATGCAAAGTCATTCGATAAACGATCGGCGGGGTCAAAGCGGTGTCTGTTGGTTGGAAATTGAGTAGAAAATTATTTTGTATGATCTCCCGATGCATCATTAGACGAACACTGTAACACTGAGAGCACTGTACTTGGATGATTTTTTTTCATTAGGGCCGGCAGCCGAAATTTTGTGATCAGGTTTTTGGCAATTGTTAATTTTGCCGACACTCTGTGATATTTTGCCGGCCTCGTCCGCCTGTCACAACAGAGATCCCGCCTCACAATGGCTCAGAGGGCGAAACCCTTAGTTGTCACCTTGACGTTGTCCTTCTGAATGAGTGCAGGCCGCATACATGCAATGAATAACACACAAATTTTAAGGGGTTTCCGTTGCCTTGAAACGAAGTCATGTTGTTTATATTTCCTTTTTGGTGTTTGCTAAATGCCGAGAGAAATGCTCGGATGTGCCGGTGGGATATCAGGTGGATTTCTGAGCGAAGGTTGGCTAAAATTTGAATTTAAGGAATGACCTGATAGTCTGACCTCCACACTTTACGTTCAAGTTGAATCTCTTCTCTCAGCACCTGTTTACATAACCCATTTGAGTTTTCGCCGAGCCCGACGAGCATTAATTATGTACTAAGCATAATCTATATAACCCTGCCGCAAAGTGGTCATTATGTTGTCGAAGCGTATAATAAGCTCACGCCCTCCCATCATAATTGATTCCTCTGTCCGCATCTCCATCCATGGGGATAGCCAGGCCTCGGACCATTATTACGGCCGTCCAGCAAGAGTAGCCATCTACCCGTCCTCGAGCCACAATCAGAACCCCAATCGGAACCGGCATCGCAGAGACACATCCGAAGATGCAACTGGCCAGACCCCGACTGCGTTGGAATCTCTGGGATCTGGGACCTGGGATAACAAAGTCGGTGCCGGTGCCTGTAATCAACGCCTTCTTTGCCGGCGACTGAATGATTTCTGGCCCTCACCTGAAGACACCGAAAATAAAATTATGCATTATTAAATATGTTGCTTCATCTTTTATTTCGCATATAATTTCGTTTGATTTGGATTTTGTACAATTTATAGGGACACGTCCGTGTCCCAGACCCAGGCCCAGACCCAGACCCAGACCCAGACCCAGACCCAGCCCCTGCCTGCACTGCCCCTTCCACAGCCCCCACCAACGACCATCTCCCCGGCTTTGATGGCTCATTGTCGCTGACTGCGTTTATCGGCGGCTCGCTTTCATCTTTCGTAAACCGAAAAAACTATGAAAAGACTTGGAGTATCAAATAATAGCTTAAAATACCCCAAAAAAAGAAAATTGTGCGGGGGCTACCGAAGAAACGTCGTTGACAAAAATGCTGTTATAATTTTTGATGAACAAAAAAAAATCAATACATTTGTGAGCAAAGCTAACAAAATGAGTCAACTAAACACGTTATTAAGAGCATTGATGGCGTTTGAGAGATGCCGATACAGCCCTCATCTAAATACCAATTAAAATAGAATTAAGTCGGAAAAGCTCTGGCAGAAGGTAAGACATCAATTCACTAATGCCCAACCTGATTATTATACGATGTTCGAGCAGGCCTCCACAGGAGTGTCGCACAGCCATTTATCTGCCTTGTAATTCAGCTCCAACTAAAGGTAGATTTTTCCCTGGACTTCTCGGAAAACTGCAGCTAGATAAATATTGATTGCCCGCCCCACTGAAGGCACAACAAAATAAAAAAAGACCGCTAAACGTTCGCTACGCCCTCGCCAAATATCCCGACAATAGCCAAGCTGTCTGATGTCTGATCTCGAAGCCAAGAGTCAAAGTCAAGCCGCTTGCCTTATAAATACGCGTGCGATTTGTATTATTTAGCCCTGGGAATGCACAGCTCGACCCACTCAAAGAAAGAAAGTAGGGCCACACAAAGAAATCAAATGCCAAAACACCGACAAGAAGTCAACGATAGAAAGAAAGAAGAAAAGACGAGGCCAACACTTGTGGCAATTAGTGGATAGAACAATGGCATCAAGAGAGGCCGCCGTGGGAATGGCCAGGGATATTTACAAAATATATTGTACATGCCCCCACCTCGATGGCCAGGACCAGACAAAGCGGCAGCGGTGCGAGGGCAGATCCTGCCCAAGTCCAAATACAAACAGGTTCAATTATTTGCGAAAAAAACGAAAAAACTTCGAGATCGCAATGGCTGACGAAGACAAACGGACGCCGCCCAAGGGAATCCAGTTATAGGAGCTCGGGTCACACCTTCTCTAATGCATCGCCACGGGAAGCCGAGGGAGACGGCAAGAGAGTGCCGCATTCTTGCAGTGTCACATGACAAATGATTGCACGGCGAGGAAGAGCTCGGCTACTCGGTGATTGCGCAAAAATATCCTGCTCCTGCTCCTGCTCCGGCTCCGGCTCTACCATATGCATGTGCGTGCGGTCTATAACCTCGCAGCACTGACCCTGCCCCTGCCCCCGTCCGTGTCTCTGCCGCTCCTCGCTCACACATATGGCCTGGTCCCGTGGTTGGCTCATTTGTTCGACTTGAAAACCCATTAAAATCGTTCATGCCCGAAAAAAGTGTCAACGTAACAAAAGCATCGCTTTGACTTCAAATGCACCGATCTTGGGCGGCATCTTTAATGCCCACCAGGGTGTCCTGGTGCGTTCTGTTTGATCTCATTGTGGCCCTGATCATCTCAGCCCTGACTCTTGTCTGTTTTCTGCCGCCGTCGGAGCACTGTTGCGCCCCCCCGAGTCCATCTTTCGTGTTGATGAGTTACAAAATATTTTATTAACGCATTATCACACTTTAACCGACTTCTCTGTGTCTCTCTCTCTCTTTCACTCTTCCCTGTCTGTCTCTTTCTCCTTGAAACTCACAATTGTGCTCTTTTCCACTCTCTTTCTGTTGGTGCCTTTGCCGAGCTGGGCATCATCTGGGATTTGTTTTGATCAAGTGTTTGTATTCATTGTTATTTAAATTAGTTTCATTCTGACCCCAAGTTCGAATCCCTTGACGATTTCGTTTCTTCCGCCGCCGGATTATGATTATAACTAATTTTGGTCTCATATTCCTCTCCGCCATCTCGAAGGCTCGACGACTTTTGTAAATTAGTTTAAATGGGCTTCTGATGGGAGTATTTAGTTGTCCACTCGTTTGTATTTCGATTTTGGGTTCGAATCGGAATGGCTTTCCCATTGCGAGGGCGTTGAGAGCATAAATTGTGGATACTTTATATCGGTGGAATATTAATATATGCGATGCAAGCATTTAAACAATAATTGGATGTTCATATAATTATACGGTCTTCAGAACTAAGCCGACTGTCTATTCGAACCTCTTCTTCATTTTGAAACTATACTCGTGTTATAATTTTTATACATTTCAAATATTCCACATAAAATACACAGGTACATACTCTCAACTCAGCTCAGTTCAGAGCTTGTTAAACATAAAAGCGGCATAAGTTTTAAAGCTCCTGTAATCCTTTTGCTGACATGAATCTGAAGACTTAAAAAATAACATATCCGACTGAACTGAACCGAGCTGAGTTGGGTCCAGTTGGCCAGCCCCTTCAGCCATGCCCAAGTCGATGTCGTATGGCCCCAAGATTTTTCAAATCCCAAATCTGATGTTCGGCGACAGAGCAGGCGCGTGTCTCGCACTGACAGCTGACAGTTTGGGCCCCTCTCCTCGGCGGGGCAGTGTAGGAAACGTTATTTAAGAATTGTTTTTCAATTGCAGTTTGAATCTGCCTGCAGCCCCAAAGACTTCCCCATCAGATGCACCAATTTAAATGGTAGGGCCAGTGTCAAGATTGTTGATTGATGATATGAGCTCGAATAAGATAATAGCCAAAGGCAGATTGATCTTTGCCACAACTCCGACAAAGGTCATGCAGCAATTGTCCATCAGAAGTGATTGGTCTCCAATAATAGAAATGAAAAAATGTAAAATAATGTAAAAAGTTGCCCTGCCCGTTTGCCTTTTGCACTTTGCCTCAAGTTCATTTTATTCGACCACACAAGGCAGCAGGAGGCAAGTCGATTCCCAAAGGTCCCTCTGAAGTACTACCTGCTGCCTGCTGTTCGACAAAACGCAACTTGAAATGACGCGTCGTCAAACATGATGGAATACCCTTCCCCGATTACGAAGCCGCAGTAATTTATCAAAGCTTGGAGCCAGAGCCCCCAGTCGATTTTCCACTGGGTCCAGTCACCAAAAAGAAAGCCCCCAAAACCGAAAGACAGAGCAGCACCACGGTAGCCAGAGTGGTGCCGGAGCCGTTGTCGATGCTGGTGCCAAAATGATAAAAGGGCCTTTGTTTCGAGCGCTGCTGGACTTTTTCCTCTCTCTGGTGGGCTCTCTTTTCGGTATACGAATACGAGCATTATTAATGGGCAAGTAACAACAAATTAATAAAATGTTTAACATTAAAAAACTAATTGATTTTTCTACCTTCCACCTTTGCTTTGGTGTCGTTTCCCGAACCCGTTTCTCTTTGTCTTCTTTCCATGGCTTCTCCATGGCTTCCATGGCTTCTGCATCGACTCCGCTTATTTCGTATAATTAAGTTTTATTGTTTCGTGTGTTGAAAGATTAATAGTGCGACTTCTGTATTTTATCATTCATATCCATTCGTTTCTACTTAATACGCATGTGAACTTTTCGATTTCTTTATTGGACCAGACACCAGAGACCAAAAACCAGAGACCTCACTAAACTGTGGGCGTTCCGCCATCCGAGGTTTCTTCGCTTCGGCTGTTTCGCTTAAGGGGATTTTGGGTGTGGCCCGTGAGGGTCCGAGATGCTTATAAGCGTGCCGAAAGTTGGTTTAAAATTTTGGGATTGTCCCGTACAAATATAGCCCTTACTTAGCTTTTGCAAAGCTAAAACATTAGGAATTGAAAAGGTACGAAATTTGATTATATCAAATCAAAGAGACAGTTAAGTAGATCTTGAAATGATTCCATCCTATCGAAAGATCTCACTTGTACTTCCCATTTTCTATAAATTCCTATTAATCACATGTCTAAGGATACAGGAAATCCACCTTAGCTGTTGAGTCAATTAATAATTTCACTTGACAGACCGGAAACGATTGACTCGAACAGTGACCGCAACAGAAAAAGGTCAGCGTTCTTAGGGATCCCCACAATCACAAGCACACAATATGAACATTAAAATACGTTTGCATTCAGGTCGAAGGACGATCCATTTGATCGGACTAAAAGGTATTTCCGCTCATCAGCACCCACACGCATAAAATACACCGCAGGATTGTGGGAAAGACATGCACGGCCCTGTCCCTGTTATGTTCGTTCTGAAAAATGAGCTTGTGATCTTGTTGAATAATTCCGATTATGGGCGATAGTTTCTCCGCTTTGATGCTAAGCCGGCACGGCATGGCTGTGACTCCGCCCCGCCTTGAAAACTCAGTTTATTGTGTAATGAGCTCTCCAAATAATTTGGCATGGCTCTGGTGTGCCACACGCCGCGCTTCAAGCCCGATTGCCAATGACGGCGGCGTTTTCCCTTTCGTAAACAGATGCCGAAGTTAATTGGCGCACTCCTCCATGGCCGCTGACAACTTGCCGATCATCTTCTTGTGTAATATGATATATTGTGTCACTTGTCAAGTGCTGTGACTTTTACGAGCTGCCTGCGGATACGCCCTCGCCACAGTCGCGGCAGCTCGCCCTCCACCCTCCGATCGCGTCATCTTCTGTGTGCTGCCTTCTGTGTGATTGTCGGTGGCTTTTGACAGATTTGTTGCGCTCCCTAACATTTCAATTAATATGCAATGGCGCGCATTGAACGTCGACTCCCATTTATATGGAGCTATGACTTTGTACTGATCTTTGTGCTGGGGGTCACACGATCGCCGCGATCCACGTCGGTGGCCCTACGCGGTGGATCCGAAGATCGAACCACACCACATATATGATTCAGTTTCGTCGGAAGACAATGGCCGTGGAGAATCGTATGGCTTCTTACGAGGCGTTCATAATTTTAGTTGCCTTTCAATAAAGAACCGAGTTCCCCCCTGATAATAACTTTCCCATCCGATTCCAGGCCGCGATTCGGATATTAGTGACACGGAGTCTGAGCCTGGGATTCCGCTGAAACGCAAGCAGCGACGTTCCCGCACCACCTTCACCGCTGAGCAACTGGAGGCCCTGGAAAGGGCCTTTGCTCGCACGCAGTATCCGGACGTTTACACCAGGGAGGAGCTGGCCCAAACCACAGCCCTGACTGAGGCCCGCATCCAAGTCTGGTTCTCCAATCGAAGGGCTCGTCTGCGCAAGCATTCTGGCGGATCAAGTTCCGGTCTTTCGCCAATGAACAGTGGCAGTGCCAGTGTGGGAGTTGGAGTTGGAGTGGGTGTTGGTCCTAGCGGAGCTACGGCTCCCCTCGGTTTCGGTCCTCTCGGCGTTGGCTCAATGGCCGGCTACAGTCCGGCTGCAGGGACCACCGCCAATGGGGCAAGCCTTAACGATGGGGTTCATCATTCCGCTCATGCCCCAAGCTCACACCACAGTGCAGCAGCTGCAGCGGCGGCGGCGCATCATCACACGCAAATGGGTGGCTACGACCTGGTCCAAAGTGCGGCCCAGCACGGATTCCCTGGAGGTTTTGCACAGCCCGGACACTTTGCCAGTCAAAACTACTATCACCAAGGTACATGGACAGAACAAATGTTTATCTAACGACCCTTTATAAACCAAGACTTTCCTATCTTTCAATGTCTTTCCAATGCAGACTACTCCAAGCTGTCCATCGATGACTTCTCCAAGCTAACCGCCGATAGCGTATCAAAGATCTCGCCTTCCTTGCACTTAAGCGACAACTACTCGAAGCTGGAATCGCCCTCGAATTGGTCGCAGGCCGCATACCATCTCAACCAGTCGGCTGTGGCGGCAGCCAACTATAATGCCCACGTGGCCCAACACCAGCTCAACGATTATGCCGCAGCAGCGGCGCATGGGAATGCAGCAGCGGCCGCTGCATACAATCACCCGTTGCCGGCGCAGGGTCAGGCCAAGTACTGGTCATGAGTTAATGGATCCGCCGGTGACGACACTCCGACGAACCGAACCCCATTCGACTCCGACTTTCGTGTCAGTTTTATGCATTTCAATTATCAGAGGCAGAGGCACATGTAAGCGTTAGACAACTATTTATACAATGCACCGTGAACGTGAATATGGAAAATATTGGCTTGGCTATAATTTAGGATTAGTCCGCTTACTACATGTGAATTACATGGCTTTTAGAGGCGCATTAAGGCTGGTAACGTGTTTCTATTTAAGCAGTCTATACACATAGATATACATATTTATTTTTATACTCTAAACGTGACGCGATATTGTTCAACATAAACAAAAGCATAAAAATTAAAAAATATATTTTTAATAAATGACATAGAAGTGAATTTACAAATGGTATGCATGGAGGGTATTTTTAATTGACAATTCACAAGTTATGGATACCTACCCATTCAAGGACGATTCCCGCATCGTCTGGCCTGTTGAATCCTCCCATTCAGATAGGACACAGTTCTGGATCATTAGTGTAGGATCAAACCAGTAATATGTATATATATTTATTAGATTGGTATTTCATATACGTATATATATATATATTGTGTATATAACTTTGATATTTTAATGCTACGCGTACTTCCACCAGAGCGAACTCTCTGCTTCCGTGGATATTTTACATACATATAATATATAAACGAAGTAAATAGTACTTGATAATTTAAATACAGTTTTTCGAACCTTCTGAATTTGGAATATTTTGAGTTGAAACATATATGTTAATTATTGACAACATCAGACTTATAATTACGCACAGTGAATATGTTTTTTTTTTTTTTTTCAGGGACCTTTTCAAATAAAATACTCGAAATATTTGAAAAAGTTCATCGTTTTATTGTCAATATCATTATTTTTTATTGTACGAAGTACATATATGTATTATGTATTTGTTTACGTGTATATTGATATAATTATATAAGATATTCACCGAAGTTTTATTGTCGTTAAGCAGTTTTCCCATATATATTGTTTTTAGTAAGGGAATCGTTATTGTCATATACACATCAAATACTGACGGGGGAGAGAGAAATTCAAATGGAATACATCTAAAGGGTATCCTCAGGTAAGGGGTATATTAGATTGATCGATCCAGTTAGATTGAGACTCTAGCACCTCCTGCTAAGGTACGACATTGGCACTAATTTAATATTCTTCTTCAAGTGTATAAATCATAAATGGCGATATGATTTGCATTGATATTAAACGTTCTTTCGCTTTGCACTGATATCAGTTACTTCAGTTTTGTAGATATTATTCATACATCGATACAGATACAACGTACTGATGACTGGGGCACCCACAACTACACCTCGCGGCGGTAGTTGTGTGTGCCTGCCAAGTAGGTGGATTAATTTTGGGGAGCTACATTAGATCTGTAGAGTTTAAAGTTCCATTAACATTAACAGTATTATTGTAATCGATATAGCGTAATTTGTATAGAGAGTATATTGTCGATATTTAGTATTCGTAATTGTCCATGTTGCGTCGAAATTCGCGTCGATGCAGTGCTGTAATGCGCGGCGGAGTGCCCCAGGAGTGGAAGGGAGGATACACGGTAGCACCAGACCGAGAAAGTGGGCGTTTGAGGCTCCTCGTTGATCCCGTGGGCAGCGAGTTGCTGGAGGTGCTTCGCATGTAGGCAGAAAAGGCGCTGGGAGACGGAGACTCGCCCTCAAATTGTTGGGGAAAACGACCGCGTATGCCAGCACCGCTCCAATTCATCGTCGGTTGATTGGGTAGGAAACAGCGTTTACAAACGGCTGCGGGTTGACGCAGTCGCTCGTGTTGGGGGTAGTACGCGACCTGCATGGGGCGAAGATTTCAATTAGTCTTATCCCTTATCCCATTAATCATCAAACCGAACGGCTATCACAGGTCTACAGATGTACAATAAAGAAAAGTGCACTAATAGACTCAATGTGAAAATTGTAGACATGTCTCATACAAGCTCCACTACAAGAAGAAGGGTACGAAGAATGGGTTCTTATCTAGTTAAAGAAACAAACTAAGCAAAAGATATGTGAATGATGAAGTCAGTCATGCCAATTAGCCGTAGCATGCCAATTAAGAGTAAAGATTTAAATAATTTAATTAAGTTAATAACCAAAACAGTTTTTTAGTGAATTTATATACAAATGAAAAGGAATATGAATACAAATACGAATCGCGATCGCCAGAATTGATCAAATAGATTTCTTACGATCAGCGAATACAAAAAACAGAGATGGGTATGGCGGGAAATTTCAAATTTAAAAAAAGCGGTGGAGACGCAGGCGCCACCTATTGGTAGTGTCTATTGTGCTGAGATTCGTAGCATACTTTTGGGAATATATATAAAAATCAAGTAGCAAAGTGGGCGCGATGTTCAAATGTGTTGTTGTTACTGTTGAAAAATACCCTTGCTCCTTGGAAGCTTTATTCCGGCATAACCATCCCAAGCGGTGAAGCGCAAGCGGTAAACATTTCAACGTTGCCATGAAAATACCATAAACCAGTGCAATATTAACTTTTACATTTTCATTCCACCAACAACGACAGCACTCGAACTAAAGCGCTTAAGGCCCAGGCTTTGTGCAACTGAAAACTTTTCATCTGACAAACATCTGAAAGTGCAGGCTGCCGAAATTAAGGAGGATGAAGCGTAAGCCAACAACGAGACAATGTGCCGGAAATTAGCCGGCTATCCTTAACACCCAATGAAACCATGGCAAGGACGTCAGAAGCAGAAAATAGAATTTCCGAGAAATAAGTTAAAATGCGAACGGAAATGAGTCCATAATCAAGTGAAAAGTGTAGGAAAAACACTCCTTGGGGTTTATTCTTCCTGTTTTAAAGAGCACAAATAAATCTTTGAACAATTTTCAACTTCGACAGTAAATCTATAAGATGCAACGTGTACTAGGCGATCGATGTCTATCATGCTCAATACAAACGTGGACATAATCAAGATACATTCACTACCAGTGACTAGTAGCCAGTAGCCGGGCGATAGAACGCAGATGAGGGGTCTGTGGCAGGCAAGTGCTATACCGCTCGTGAAACATAATACAACCAGTTTCTCAGGTCATTCTAGTTACCAAAAAACATTAAGATGCAAGGCAATCACATTCATGACAAGGAAATGAATTATAAATAAATAAAATACACTTAAGGACCACACATCGAACCATCGAACGCCATTTACTCATACAAATTGCCTGGCGTCACGTCCTGATCGACTAAAGCGCCCGCCACCGCCTCCAGTGGTACTGCGAAGGTATCGGTAGCTGGGCAGAAAGCCCGAGCGGTACACGGCCCCAATGTGACGCTTCTGCGGCGATGTCGATTGCTCATTCCCTGGCTCCGTGTCCGGCTCCTCGGCATCGGCATCCGCATCTGCAGCTGCAACAGCGACAGCGTCATTGAGCTCAGCATCATTGCCATGCTCAATGCCGAACAACTCGGGATCCTTGGAAGTGTCTTTTATGGAATAATATATATAAACGTATGTACAAAAACTGTGCTAATAAGGTGCCGGATAGCAGCTAGCTAGGGTGCAAGGTAAAGGTGCTGATTGCATAAACAAAAATTCGAGAAAACAAGTCAAAGGAGTGGCATCCCCGGCTATCCGAGGTCGATATCGATATCGGTCTGTGAAATACGTCTTCCGGTTAGACTGAATATAAAATAAGCTGCAATGTTGGACCAATTGCAGGTACCCTGCGTGACTCAGGCCCCTTGTTGGCATACCACAAGACGGCCGCGCACTTACCTAGGAAACGTTTCTCGGCCCGACGGTAATCGTTCCAGTCGAGATCGGCGTACCCGGCATAGCTTGGATACCACCAATAGCTCTGCATGGGATCGGCATAGTCGGGGGCGGCAGCGGGCAGCATCATCTCCTCGTCCTCGCGCTTCTGTTGCACACCATGCACCGGCGATGATTTAAGAGCCCCCAAGTTCCGTTTCTCGGCTCCAGCGCGCTGATTGTGGTGCTGCTGCGAGTTGTAGCGGGCGACTGCAGCCACATTCCGCTTCGGCTGCTCCCGGTGGGTACTGGGAGCACTCTGAAGACGCGCCACCATGGCCAGGTTGCGTTTGCCATTGGGCATGGGGAGCTGAAAGTCGCGGGCCAGGGTTCCTACATTTCGCTTGCCGTAGGTCATAAATCCGCCAGCTCTGGCCAGGCTACCAATGTATCGCTTCTGCTCGCTCGGCTCAGCGGAGTCTGCATCGGCGTAATCCTCGCCCGGCTCCGCGGTTGGCAGCTGTCCGTTCTTGGCCAGGGTGGCCAGGCTTCTCTTGGGGGCGTTCAGGAGTCCTTGTGCGGCCAAGGCGGCCACTGAGCGCTTGTCCTCCTCCATGTAGTCCGAGTACTCACCCAGGGGCTGCTCCTCTCCCACGGCCAGCTGGCGCTCACGGAGCAGGTTCTTCAGCTGATTACGCAAGGCGGAGGCCTACGGAAAGGTGGAAGATGGCGAAAAGCAATTTAAACTCAAAGCCCGTGCAGCTGTTGCTCTGCACTGGCGTAAATAAATCCTTTCACGTCACAGGCAAATACGAGCTGGGACAGGTGACTTACGTGTAGCTGATACTCGGGGCTGGGGTTCATCAATTGACTTATTATGGACTCCATCTCGCAGGGCGACACATTTGCAACATCATCAGTGGCACTCACGGCAAACGAGCGCGGCTGAAAGGCCTAAAGGTAACAGAACAGAATTGATGAGAAAATTAGTAGGCACTTTAACATTTACATCATCCCCCAGATCAACAAATGGTTTTCGCCTTAAACACTTCTTCCGGTTTGGATTTAAAGCAGTCCATTACATAGTCTACTGTTTTCCACTTAATCGCAGCAATTATTTGCGCTAAATTGAGTTTGAAATCGTGTGTGGATGCTGCTCGCATTGTCCTCTCGACTTCTCAGCTCACAATTCGAGACTCTATCGGAATTGTGAGACATTCTCGGAATTACCTACTTTTCTCTTCAAGAAAAGGATCTCTTAAGCTTTTATTAGTTGTCTACTTTGGGGCGCCATTGGGGAATGAGCAACAGGCAATCGAAAGCCTCTCATCGGCTTGTCACATTGCCTTTAATGCCTTTCCGCACATCTAGTAGGAAAGTGGAAAGTGTCTAATCTGGAGGGCACAAAGCTTGTATGCCTCTGTGAGTGCGTCTGTGAACATCTAAGCCAAGTTCATAATACGTATTTTTCTTTGCAAGTACACAAGACAAGCGAAGACACGTCGAAACAGTTTGTTGGGCAAATGGTCGTTCATGTGAAAGGATAACTCCCAGTCACTGGATATCTTAAGCGTACGAGTATGTGTGTGTTTATGCTCATGTGGGCGCTTCCGCCCAAACTGTGGGCCGGGGGCGTGGAGCAAGAGACAATGCTTCCTTCCGAACTTAATAACTGGACCGCCGTGGAGAATGGAAGGCGGAAGTGGGGCCAGGCGCTGCAGAACAAGGGCGCACAGGATGTGTCCTAGGATGTGCTCGCTGGCGGCGCCCCAGTTCGTAAATCACCAGCAGAAATTGACAGCCCCCAACCCCTCCTGTGGGCACTCGTGCGTGTGTGCTTCTGTGCTGTACTTTTGGTACAGAACCCGCAACCGGAGGCCCGAGCTCATGTCTTATTAGCACTCGATATGATGCCCCGAAGGTGTTTGTTTAGTCAACTGCATTTGATATACTTCGGAGATATTTACTATATGTACTATATTGTGGCATCATTCGAGTGTGGCGAGGTCGCCGATTTGCGAGCAACAAATCATTTAAAAATCGTGTATTTTGTGCAAATTTGTTGGTCACGCCCAGGCAATTAAAGTGTTTATTCATGAATTATGCCGTACATAAATATTCCTTTGAATATCCATAATTCGCATAATGACAATGCGCATATTTGGTATTTATTTTGGCCTTTTGTCGTGCATGCCGCTGAATGGGGGCCTTCAGAATCTGGTCTCCATGCCACTGCGTGGCTGGCATTTCCTAAACAAACGAACAAAAACGCTAGATGTCGAGCGGATACACTGCGCGGCACGGCAGTCTTGTGCTACCTGTCCAAGGTCCTTTATTCATGGCAGGACAAATGAAACGGGACACTGGGTGGAGGGTAACATTTTCCGTTGACAAAGTTTTCCCGCCTCATTTCGCTAATTCTGCGCACATTTTCTAGAGATGAAATATTCGGAATATCCTCATACTTTAAGCTAAAACTGTGAGCTTCGGAACTCTCTTGAAAAGATACTCAAAATTACCTTTTCCCTGCCTTTAAACCCAGCGTCAACTCAACTTTACTGGTAGTTTTATGTCTGCCTCTGACAGCCAAAAACACTTTCGGGCCTGATTTCGCGATAATATTTAATTAATTTATCCGCAGGGCCGCAATAAAAAAGGATTTGGATCGTAAATGAGCCTGCAAAATGTCCTTACATCTGCGAATCGGGGACGCTTAAATGAAAATCCAATTAAACTGGAACATGGGGCACAAAGAGGAGAAAATCAATACGCAAATAGCAGAAAACTTCATCAAAGTGCCCAATGCGCTCAGTAAGAGGAAAGCCGACAGGACGTGGCCAATAAAGGATACGGCAAACAATTGATTCGAACCCACATCGCTCGTCTAATTGGGCATAAGATTATGCACGAACTGCAATGGCCAGAGGAAAAGTTGCAAAAGTATCTGCTCGGATTGGCCAGGAGTCCTGTTGACATTTGCCCTTAATGATGCTCAACATAGAGCCTAAGGGCTGCTGACCTCCCATTTTCCCCTCTTTCACTAAGCTGGCTGCTGCCTGTTGAGCTGCGTATACCGCCAGTGTCCAGTGTCCACTGTCCAGTGTCCAGCCACAAGCAAATTATCGCAGACCACCGGGCAAACAGATTCGCCAGCCTCCCCCATGTCCGCTCTCCTGGGACATTTAATGACGCTGTTTCGTTTGGCTTTTATTTTACTTATATAAATACTGTGTGCAATATTAAAACTTAAGTGCTCTGCCTCTGACCTTCCCGGGAATACAGAGGGTCGGAGTCGCGACGGAGAGGACTCAAGCCCTGCATTGCGTTGCTGGAATTTGTAGAAAAAGGTGAGTTGAGAAAAAGGTTCGAAGTTCCAAGCTATGTATTCTACGGGAATGTTTTTCACATTGAAGGATAAAAGGACGGGGTTCCTGCTGAGGAATTTCCCTTTTTGATATAAGGAGATAATTAATTTTTTGAGTGCTTTTCGATTAAAATATTATGCCGCCTAGTTTTTGCTTTTCATGTTTATTCCTTTCCCTTCCCTTCAATTTCCATTCTCCGCCTGCACATTTGTTTCCACTACATCTACCATAATGTCCAGCTGGCATTTGGTTTGAAATGTCATCCGACATTCTGGAACACTTGGAACTCCCTTTATCGCTTTACATGAGCATTAAAAGCTGAAACAATCCACACACACACAATGGCAGTAATTACTGAAACCCAAACAGGCATTGACAATGGATCCATACACGGACACGCATCCCACGCATCGGCCTCCTTTGCATTGATTTTGGAAATAACACAGATTGAATTGATAGCCCCTGACCGTGTCAACTACTTTATGGAATAATCAATAAAGTTCTCCATTGTGCCGCTTTTCGGGGGCTAGCAAAGTGCGAATCAGTCTGAAACTCAAACAAACTGGCTAGAAGAGGCTTCAAAACTATGGTGTAGATTTGAATATGTTTACATAACTTTCATGGTCGGGGCATATCTGCAGGCAAACAGCACTCAGACGATTCTAGGAATTTGAAACGCATCCGCGCAACCTAAGGCCATCTCAAGGACCCATTATAAACAACCAGAATGTGTGCTTCGTTTTACTCTCGAATATTTTCTGGAGCGTAAAAGCAACAAATGATTTTTCGGCTCTGGCAATAGACAAAGCGAAGAGCCAGGCACCTACCGGCGCGAAATGCGGGCTGAGGTAATGGACCAGCATCCGGCAATCCCCACCGCCCCATCCTCGTGGGTGTGGTACAATTTATTACCATTGTGCCCTGTTGAAATCCATTTGACTCTCTAGCATTTTAATGAAAATGTAAACGCACAACTGGCGCGGCAATCGAAACATGAGAGGATATTGATATCTTTCCACGCTGCGAGTCAGCGTTGCCCATATTTCCCTTCCAGCATTCGAACATACACACGTCTAAGTATGTACATATTTGCATTACATTTTCCTGCCTTCCCTTGGCATAATGCGATGTTTGCACAAAGTATTTTTTTTGTTCCTTTTTTCTCATTGTAAAATCGCAGAGTTCCTGGGAATCGGATAAAATGTCTAGCAAAGCAAAATATTTATGCGCGAGGGCTTTCAAATGATGGAAGATGGATCTGTTCCATAGAGAAGTTTTTCTTTAATTCTGATTCCCAAATAAAGATGAACCTTCTTTGAATAAATTTGTGTCTATAAAGATTTCAGACATTGCGAAATAATTTGTATGTGTGGACTGTCCGAGCTCTGATTTTTCAGGATAGAAACGCGTAAACGAATTAGCACATTCCCACCAGACAGCGTTTTGCCTGCCTGAAATAATTAACTTTGGAAATTTTTCCGCTGTCGATGTCGATGTCGATGTCGTTTCCTTTGAATGATGGGCATGATGGGTGGAAATCAGTTTTAATTGCTATCGATTCGGTGCAGATGATGCGCTGCGTGCAGCACTAATCGATGCCTGTTCTAATTATAGAACTTTTTTCCACGGTACCGATTTCGCGGTTGACGTTGACGGGTGATGTGATGCGTCATAGATCGCGCATCTTGCATACTGCATGGAGGAGGCTCTCCCACAACAGGACGACTCCCTCATTCACTCGTATCCATTTCCCTTCCATTTGCTGGCTGAGTCATTGTCCTTTCCGTGGTGGTGCATTATCATTAAGAAATTTATGTATTCCATACTGAATATCCATTGACAAAGTAAATTCGGGTTTCCAAAACTAGACCTAAATTCCTTTAAAGCATTGGAAGCATTTATGTCACTTTCTCCGCAAATAGGCTCAATAATTGTCCATCCCAAAAGCACTTAAGCTGTCTCTCTGCATTGTTTCTGGAATAGGCAGAAGCCAGAAGTCAGAAACTTGGGAACAACTCAACCGCAATTTCCTTCATTTCCAAGCAGCATTCCCTCGAATGGGGTTAAACCGTTTAAACCAGTAAACCAGTGAAACTGTGAAGTATTTTTGGACTATAGTTTGAGTTGTGAAGTCGACAGAAAGTCGTATGCCAGAGAACAATAATTTGTCAGTGCAGTTTTCGCTTGCCAGCTATGACGAACGGCCATCAAGGACCTGGCAGCAATGCTGGAAAATGTCGGCAAATGCCACCAACGGACAATAGAAATCTCCATGCATTCCACATACATACAGATATGGCAATAAAAAACAAAAGACTGAAAAATTGCACTTTTGGACCGCATTTGTCGCCCCACCGCGGAAGTGTGCCGACCACGACGTGGTTGCAACCGCAATGGCAACTGTTGCAGAAGACAAATGTCGGGGGAGGCGTGGCATTGGCAAATATAAATTACTACAAAGTGACGGTGCCCTGAAAAATGGAGTCCAATTTGGTCCTCTTGCTGGCTCCCGGCCTCAAGCTGAGCAGCTGCCGACAATTTCGTATTTTCTGACAATCTAATTAATGGTAAGTGGACACTCTCATTTTGAAATGGTTGGCTCATGTTCTCAGAGGATGATTTCTTGAATATTTTGACTGAATTATTAGCTCAAATGCGTACATTCCTTCCCTCCTTCCACTCCTCTCTAAAAGCTCAACATCTTCATTGTTTGAGATAACTTTTGCTAATTGTATAAGTCCTTTGGCCAGCAAAGCTTTATTATATCCCATTTTCCACTTGGGAAGACCAACAGAGAAACGAGATATTTACGTCTATGGTACGTACAAACACGAAAAAAGCAATTTCCCAGAATCGCATGCCCCGCCGCACACACGTCAACAAATACGAATATAAATTTGAGAGAAGAAGCGAGCAGCCAGCAGCGAGCAGCGCTTGTACCAGTCCATAAAACTCAAAGAAAATTTGAAAAAATTCGAAAATTGAAAATATAATCCCCAGGACTTACGGCATTCAGCAGCATTGAGAGCAACAGTATCAGCCATTTGCTGCTGTGTGCAGTTTTGTGCACCGCCTGCATTGTGTCTGGCCTGCTCCGAAAAGAGTCAACGGCTAAGTCTCTATTAATTGGTTTTCCTTCTCTCTATCAGCGGCAACGACCGCAGGGGTACCGGAACACGGACTCACTCACGAATCAAATCACGAATCACTCGAATCGAAAGGTGCACAGGACTCAGTACTCAGTAGCTCAGAACTTTTATTCAAACTGGTAACTGGTGGAAACGGTAACGGACAACGCGTAGCTTTTCTGTAACTCAGCTTCTGTGGACGCGTTCGCAACGGAGTCGTTCGCTCGACTGCTTGCCATTTGCCAGGACACTCGACTTTTTATACCCGAGCGGCTCCACGGATAAGCTGCTCCTCTCTCGCGGGCAGCTGCTCTCTCGGGAGCTTTTGAATCTTTGCGGGGCTCGGATAACAGCCGTCAACTGTTGCTGGTTGCTGGTTGCGGGCGGCGTTACAGGCCGTGGAATGTCCTGTTTCGTGGGCGCCTATGTAGGTAATGACGTCATAGCAGGCTGTAAGCCAAATGTTACTTGTTAGCGAGCCAATTGTATTGAGGCCAAGCGCGCAGCACAGTGGACACGATGGAAGTTTCGTGCATGAAGCCGAAAAGAACACATATTTCCACGTTGGCCCACTGTCCTGCACTCTCTTAGGGACCAATCGAAGAGAGTACAATTTCAACTCTCTTGCGGCATTTCTCATGTGTCCGCGCTCTCGGAGGTACCATCATTCGTTGGTCAGACACCATCGCCATCCAAGCAGCTGGCCAGAGCACTTGCGCAGCGCTGGGCTCACAATTAAAAGCGAAGCCGAGCCGGAAGAGGAAATTCGAGTTGCCCATACGCACTGTGGGACCACCGTTAGGGGTTTGCATGGGTGTCGGGAGAACGCAGGGCCAGACTGGTAAGCATTTGGGCGCATCATAAACTTGCAAAGTTTTTGAAATATATGACACACAAAGTTTGGACGGGTACTCGCAAAGGAACGTATGGGACAGGGACTGGACGCAGAAGCTGGCAAATACTTTTCAATTATAATTCCCTTTGCTTTTTCATTTGGCATCTCATATTTCAGTCGCTGTTCTTTGATGAAACTTTCAATTATAATCCGTTTTGCTTATCATTTGGCATCTCATATTTCAGTCGCTGTTCTTTGATGAAACTTTGCGGCTGTAAATTGACTGGAAGATAAGGCAATGCAGGTTTTCCGTTTTTGAAATATATTTTATTCTTGAATGTTTAAAACCACACATACAATCGGAGCTTCCTAAAGGAATCCTTTCATGCATTAGTAGGTATATGAATATTTGAGTACATTTATGGTCTTTGACTTTTCTTCTCTTAATTAGGGGTCGAGTTCTTGTGGCTTAATTTTGAGTTTGATTATCGCTTATCAATGGGCTGGCAATACATTCATCAATCACATTTAATATTCCTCTACTCCTTGCCGAACATATCATCGATAATGTCCAGAAAGGACATGTAACCTTTCTATTATTAAATGTAAATACGCACATAGATCGTAATCTTCCTGCACAGAACAGGAGTAGAGCTGTGGCTATCCTATCCTTCTATCCTTCTATCCTTCTAACATAAATATCCATGGAGCTGAAACTGGAACCATATCTGGCAGGCACCCACCCCTACACGTGGACGGGCAACACGGGAGGCGTTCTATTTATGCAACATTCGAATACGAAATACAAATTCTGAAGCGTAAACAGGTAAAACGTAACCGCCGCCGCATAAACAGCGCTAGCGTTAAGGCTGCCTCTGGCCAAAACCATTGGCAGCCGCTTTCAGCGTTGCGCAAAGTGCACCCATGGTCTGCACATATGTCCGTGCGTCAGTGGAATTATGTTGGGCTATGTTCACGCCTGAATGCAACAGACGCGGCGGGGGGAGAGGGCAGATTGCAGGCCGATACAGCCGACTGAAGCTCAGACCACGCTAGCAGCGAAAAAGGGTTGGAGCCTGCGGTCACGGGCGGCTTTTGTTTCAGGCAAGCCATGCATAAAATTTGGTCAGCAGACCAGAGCCACAGGATGAACTGAGAGGCGCGTGTTAGCAGCCTAAGCCCCCTCCCCGCCTCGGCGCAAACTGAATATGTACATGCATTATTTACGCTGCAGCGACAAGTCGATAAACCTGGTAAAAGGTTTCGTTTCAGTTTGTCTGTACAATAACGAAATGATCTGCGAGGCTTTGAATCAATTAATAATTGCTGCCATACAAATGTTGAGCCCCCAGCCAATAGATTTGACCAAATTATCTCTTTTAGGCAGATTAATCACCGAGAACTTGAACCTGAACATCGTGAATGGCAAACAAAAACTATGTTTAGAATACAGCAGAGGCGTTTTTGATTTGCTTTGACGCCCCCAAACGAAGGCAAGAATAACAACAGAACAACAGAAGTTCAATTGCCCTGGCATCCAAGCTGGAACCCGTTCGCCGGCCCAGCGGTCGTCATGTGGTCACGCTTTAAAAATATCGCACACATAACAAGAATATCATGGGCTTCCAATGCAAAAGCGAGCCACTTTTTGTTTAGGTCTGTGCGAAACCCGCTTAGGGGGCTTTGTGGCTGGTGTGGAGCGATGATACTGTCGCCAGCAGAGCAGAACGTACGAACGAACGAATGAATTGATGTGTAATAAAATATATCGTGGTAGCTGGGTAGCTGGCTAGCTGGCTAGCTGGTACAATATTTCACTATCGCCGCCGCTCCACTCAACGTGCTTTGCATGATAATCGCGACAACAGCAGACTGCATGGCTTTCGACTATGCTAATTAGTTATTTAAATTTAAATTGACAAGGGGTACAAACAGAAATCGAATTAAAACACAAAGTCATGGCCAACGGGCTGATAATTAGCTGTTTAAACAAGCCTGAGAACGGTCTGATCTTCAGTTGCCCGAACCTGGCAGCTTGTGTGGCATTTTTCGGGCCTTATGCAATGCGCTACTGCCACTCGCCTCCACAAATGGCTCACAAGTGTCTAACTGTCAAAGTCGTTCCGTAAACGATGCAGTGACAATAAACAGATGGGCACAGGTGTTGCTCCAAGTGCCTGTAATTGGGCAGTTAGGGCGAGGCTAATGGGTATGTGCCTTGCATATATCATAGGAGTAATCGGAATCTATTCGAATAGTATTTCGAGTGCCGAAGACTGAGGTGTTTGTTTGATTGTAAATGTTCATTAAATTGGTCGTAGAAAAGCAATACTAAAATATAGTGTCTTATCTTAAAAACATTGGTTTTTTTCGCTTCCGTTGCAAGAAGAGGTTTCGTTGCTTTATTTCGAATGGTATACAAAAGAGCTACCCCTATTCAAGTCAATCTGGCAGATCTTGTTTAATTTTTTGTGCAAACGATTCGTGCATCGATATTTCCAAAGTAGATGCTAATTAAAGTAACATGTTTTGAAGAAATCATAGCAAGATATCAGAATACCAATTCTGCTGCATTTTCGTTCGATTAAAATGTACAAGCTTTTTATTTGATTTTAATTTGAAATAAGGGAATCCGTTCTCATCGTGTGTTTACCGGGTTAAATGGATCCGAATTAACTTAAAAAATAAGGCTGGTCAGCGAGCAAAACATACTTAAATTGAAAGATTCAAAGAAATAGTTTCTAATTTACATATTTGGAGTGTTTCACTTACACTTACGGTAGATACATATATACTTATGTTTTACATAGGCTTTAATTTTTAGACATATACATACATCATACATCGTCGTATCGTTATTGAACGCATCAAATTAAATAATATCGTCGCTTATTCAATTGTCATTTCATTAGTCATTACTTTTCCTACTCGATTATCGATTACATTACCGCTTAGCAAACTAAATAAATGAGAAGCCATTCGAATTTTCATTAAACATTCTGTTTTGCAAAGCAACTCAAAAACGTTTCAAATATTCTTCATACGAGTAAAAGTAGTACAGTACGTATTAATATCTAAACTTTTGATTCATTTCCTTTTGTGAGGGATTTGGTTTAGGAATGTTTTGTTTCTTGTTTCTTGTTTCTGGTTTCTGGTTTCTGGTTTCTCGTTTTCTTGTTTCTTTTCATTAGTTTTAATTGCAATTTGGATTTGGATTACCTTTTTCAGGGGTTTTTTGTAGAAGAAGAAGCCTTGGGACAAGTATAAAAAATATCAACTTTTGCTTTCCATTTCCACATCCGCCAGAACATCTGCCCGATTCCTACGAGTATTTCCTATATGCCCTACTTCTCTCCTTCTCTCTCTGTCTAGCTGTCTTCTTGTAATTTCCTCAATTCTCATTCTTTCTCTTCTCCATTTGCTCTCAAAGACGGGTACAACAGGTACAACAACAACAATTAAACGCTACACTAAGTCCAGATTACAATTCCATCTACAGACTCAAGAACAGTGTTAGGAGTAGCGTCATGCAAGCAGATCCTGCTGTTGCTATCGATCCCGCTGCGTTCACTCCGAAGCCGGCCAGCGCCACATCCTTGCCGGGATTCGAGGACATATTCTCGGGCGCCTCGTGCGAGTTCACCTCGTTGCTCCCCGGCGAGTCGTGCAGTGTTTTCTCCAGGCTATCGGGACCCGAGTGCTTCTCCCCCATGTGCTTCACATGTACCAGTGGAGGCTCGTTTATGGGTGTCGGCTCGTTGGTGCTGGTGGTGGTGGCATGTGTTGTGGTCGAGGTGGAGGTAGTCGTTGTTGTTGTCGTTGTGGGCACAAGCGTGCCGTTTTCAATCCAGTAGACGGGGCTGAACTCCAGCTTCACCTCCTTCAAGTAGCTCTTGCGAACCTGTAATAAACGCAATGATTAGACCTTGACTAGAACTCCGCTGTAGGCCCTGATGACTTGCATCGGCGCTTATCTTCCGGGAAACACTCTCGTCACTGCCGTAGTAGAAGGCAAACAGTTTGGCAGTGTATGGTGCCTCCAGGGTCACATAGGTGCCACGCAGCGTCACATTGATGGCTGTTCCCGGCCACAACTTGGTCTGCACCGCCTTGTTCTCGAACCGTTTCTCGCTGGTCTTCAGGGCCCAGTTGATTTCCGCTGGGATAATGATATCCTTTTCGAATATTTTTGTGGGCAGTCCACGCGCCACACCGTCATGGGATCCCCAGTACTGAATATAGTCGAAGCTGTAGGTCATCACGGTCTCCACGGTGCTGTACTTATCGCCCAGATTCTCCAGTTTGCCAGTGGCTGCCGTTGGAAGAGGAAGGTTAGGTCACAGGCCACATCCCGAACGGAAACCAATAGTCTACTCACCCAGCTCGGTTAGGTTCTGTCGCAGGTCGGTGCGTATGCGGTCCAGTTTGATGTCCCGCAGCTCGTAGCGGAACGGCTCCGTCTCGATCAGCACTTCGCCATCGTCGTAGTACTTCTCGCGATCGTTCTCGATGACCATGATTTTGCCCAGACCCAGGGGATCGAGGCGACCCAGGTTGAAGTCTGCGCCCCAGTGGGTTGCGATGCCCTCCGAGTTCGGCTGATGCGTGGCCCGATGGCGGCCAATGAACGAGTCGTCTCCAATGCGAATGGCGCCCACTGGGACGCCAGCATCGAACTTGCGCCAGTGCTTCCAGCCGACCTTGCCCAGGTGCCCCTTGTTCATCAGGACGTCGAAGTTGTCGTACTTTCCGTGCTTGTAGTGGGCCGCCACGCACCTGTGGCGCTGCAGGATCTTCTCGGTGTGGCCGGAGGTGTGCACCCCGTCGATGGTCACCCGGCAAACATAGATCGGGTAATGCTCGTCCTCCGTGATGTACTTTCCGCCCTCGACGGCGAACGACAGCTGCGTGGCATCCTTCGGATCGTAGCTCTCCCAGACCAGGGTGCTCGAGGTGACCAGCTGGCCCAGCAGGGAGGAGGCGTTCTTGTGCGTGAGCACTGGGTGCACATTGGCCTCGGTGGGCGCCAGAATGTGGCCCAGGGCCAGGAGGCAACCAAACGTGATTACGCTACTGCTGGCGGCCATTCTGCTGATTGGACTTCGGTGCTGGTGGATCCTGACTTTCGTCATTCCAGTTTGTGCCCCAGTAAGGTGGAAAGCGATCTGAAAATGAAACAAAACAACTCCAAGAGATTATTCCCGTATCTTTTATCCATGCCATCGTCTGAAAAACAACTCCGGAAATTAACTGACAAAACTCTCTACCGAAAACTTGGCTTAGTGACTCTCGAGTGGGCCAGTCCCAGTCCCAGTCCCAGTCCCAGCACACTGACCAGCACACTCTGGCACTCCAGACGTGGCGGAAGTTCACATGGTCGCCTCTGGGGTCTCCTTCACACCACAACCTCCCGAAAGGGCAAACATTTGCCTAGGGCGTCCCATTAAAAGCTTAAAGGGGGATAAACAATCTGTTGTTTTTTGGGGCATGTGGGCGTGGCGTGTCTGCGTTTAACAACTTATATGCTTCATGTGTAAATTCGCTCGCCCCTACCTCTGTCCCCTGTCTACCGTCCCCAGTCATTAGAGGCTACAGTGTCGCCGCAACAGCAGGGGAGCGGAGCGCAGCGGAGGGGAGGGGAGGAGACTGGACTGGACTGGACATGCAGTACGTCTGCTCGTTGTCCCCATGGAGAGTATTCCCAATAAATTTGTCGCTGGTTTGCTCAACTTTCATGCTGACACATGGCGTATACGTAACTTTATTACTCCATGGCTGCGAGAGGGAGCGAAGGAGACTGCAGCGGAAGTGAATGGACGCCATGTTTATTCATTAGCAGCCATTGTGTCCAGGACAAGGACACACACAGGGACTACAGCTTGTCTCCGCCTTGTACATAGTTCCTTGTCTACTCGTGGCGTAACCTCAACCGTTTGACCCTAGGTGTCTGGTACACGCTGCTACTCCACCTGCACCTGCACCACCCACGCCCCGAAGCAGTGGCCAACGGTCTGTCTGTCTGCCGGTCTGTCGGCCTGTCTGCAACGGATGTAAGATGATAAGGTTACGTGCAACATCATTTGTTTGCCCTGACAAATGATGCGCTATTGTGATAGTGTTGCCAGGGCCAGGGCCAAAGCCACCGCACGGCACGGCACGGCACGGCACGGCACAGGGATGCCAAGCAACTTTCGAGTGTCAAGAGTTCAAGTGACACGAGTCGAAATTTAAATAATGCATGAGACAGCAAGCCAGCAAGTCAGCGGCAGGGAGGGCCGACGACTGGCTCTGAGTGATGGACGAAACCGCCCGCTTCCATTGACACTGAAGCACACACTTTGTGTAGGATAAAGGCTTATATTACGAGTGGTATTCCATTCTATTCCCATTTACATGTTTGCACTTCCCCCCGCCTCCGGCCCCCCTTTCGAAGCACTCCCCTGTGAGGCAGTGCAAACCTGCAACTTGAGGCACTTGCCGAAGAATGCTCGAGGCAGCCCATCGCCGGAAGCAGCTGTCATAAAAGCGGCTCCAAACTCGCGGAAGATTGACCTCTGGCGACCGCATTGTTGGCCTGTTTTTTGCGCATGCAATAAATATGCTAAAAATAGCCAACGCGAAGACCCGACCCGGCAAATTAAGCGAACCCAGCGGAGAAAATAATTTATTTCAGTTTTGCCCAGGCATCCTCGCACCCTCCGCGGTCCGCGCTTCACTCGCCTCTCTCCGCCACGCCCTAATTCAATTGAGCAGCACTGCAGTTGCAGTTGCAGTGCGGAAATCGCGCTTCAGGGTGGAGCTGAGAGCCACTGCCAGAGACGGCGACGGAGCCAGAGCCAGAGCCAGCGCCAGCGCTGGAGACGGTGAAAGTTCACGTGGCCTTTTATTAAATCAAATGCCCTGCAACTATGTTTTGCTGTTTTCGGGGTTTCAGTTTTGTGTGCAGGTTTAGCGGGGCATGGGGCATGCGGCATGGTGCGGTACAGGTCTGCGGGTGCTGCTCGAGGGACGGGATGGCGGCACTTTAATTGGATTTTATTGAACTCTGACTCTGACCCTCATGGTCACGATAGTTGCAACAAGTTGTTGTTGCTCAGGCATGTGCAACACGAGGTTGCACACACAATTGTTTCAGCTGCTAGTTCGCTATGAATTATCGCTGCTGTCGTCGCCATCGCCATCGCCATCGCCGTACCCAAACC
This sequence comes from Drosophila persimilis, assembly GCF_003286085.1. Lineage (NCBI taxonomy): Eukaryota > Metazoa > Arthropoda > Insecta > Diptera > Drosophilidae > Drosophila > Drosophila persimilis. The sequence continues at coordinate 14,373,022 of NW_020825289.1, forward strand.
ATTCTCGTTCTCGTACTCATTCTCATTCTCATTATGAGGGCCCGACCCGCTCTTCAATCAAACCAATTTGGCTTCGTGCTTTATGGCTTTATGGCTTTATGGCTTTATGACTTTGACATTACAATGATCCGGCGTCCGGTGGGTTTCAGCACTTGATTTCTCACTTGCAAGCTGGTGCCAGAGTTCACTGCACTGGCGATTGCCATGCCAAGCCCTGAGGCGTTTTATTGTAAACAAAAATTAATTAGAAACCCATTAAAACTCTCAATGGCTGCAAACTTTTCCCCGGGAATGTCTGTGTACGTGATGCTGGCCCAAAATCCAAATCCGAATGGGCCCGGGGCATGGGATTTTAGCCAAAAATAACTGAAATAAAAGCCCAACTCGTTCTCAGATTTTCGAGTAATTGATGGCCCTGCCGGGGGAGTTCTGGGAGTTGGCTGAGGGCTGGTGGCGGGGGCTGTGAAATTCAATTACTATTTTCCATTTTCCATTGAAAAGAAGAAGTACAAGTTTCGATTTCCCTTGGATCCCAGGCAGTAAATCAGGGGGCTTTTGAATAGAACTCCAGTCCGTTACTCTGCCGAATAGGAGAGTAATTGCGCTGGGTTCATGGGTCAAAATCAATTGCATCGTCTTGGAGCAGAAAACAGGAGAGGATGGACCACCAATCAGTGGAATTGAATTGACCCCAGAGCCGCTGTGGTCAAGCGGATTCCTCCGCTAAGCCATTGATTGGGTAACTGCTTACCGCACCACTTACCAGCCGACAATCACTCCGTTTCACATCGATTAAGCAATTACCCACAAGTCGGAGATAGTTGCATATCACAGCAGTCATCTTATACAACTGATCAGCGCTCTTTCTCCGGTTTGCTCCAGTTCGAAAACTATTCGCAAATTGCATGCCTCGGCCTGTGGAAATATGCCCGAGTGTGTCCGCAGTCTTTGTCTTGGCATTTCCCATCAGCTGTGTCTCGTGTTTTTCAATTTTCCAGGCGACTTAATTGTTGGCTTGGATTGCGTGCGACTGGGCCAGAGGCCTGGTCTGGCCGGGCGGCATTTCCTCAATCATTGAGCGAATGACCAGCCATAACCAGTGATAGTTACGCCTTTCAATACTCATGTGGGCAGGTGGCGAGCTGATCTCAACCGTTCAGCTGGAGCTGGAAGCTGGGTCTCAATTGCAATTACACCTTCCGATGGCATCGCTTACCAGATTATTAATTTAGCAAACAACGCTGCCAACAGGGGACGCTCCTTCCCACGCCATCGATTGCAAGTGCAGTCTGCTCTCCTCTCCCCTCCTCTTGCCACTCGGTGTGGCAGCTCATCGGAGCTAAACGGAACCCAGCCAAGCAAAGCGGCCCAAGCACTGCGGCCGGTCGGAAAAAACCAAAGAAAAACTACAAAATCCAAGGGAAATTACTATGCTGGTGCTGTGGCTGGTGCAGGAACAGTTGTTAACTTAATTAGAGTGCCTCCAGCGCAAAGGTAACTGGGGATAAGCAGCCGCTGAGAACACGTGTTCCGGCGGATACTTTGGCTGATGTTTCGGTCCGTCTGTGAGTGCCAGGGAATCGAAAATTCCGAGCCAGCATCTCGATAGATCGAATGTTTTATGTGTACACATCATCTGCTGTTTGCACACTCCTCCTACCTGTCTCCCACCTGTCACACTCTTTTTTTGGTAACTGACCTCACGCCCAGTTCAGGCCATCCGGGGAGGTGTTTGGACAGCTGTGACAACAGATTTCGTATGCCCCTTTCGCACTCACCTGCCCCCCCACTGCCGACTGCAGACTGGTGGCTGCCCATTTGCATGTTGCATCAATTAGAGCGTCTGGAGGCGCCCCGCACAGGTTTACTGGCCACTGACACGTCGGCTGTTCAACCCCATTAAGTATTGTTGCAGACTGCACGAGGGGGGCACGTGACAATGGAGAGTCCCCCACTGCCCCACTGTCACCCGAACACCCAAGCATTTCCCCTGCACTCAATTAATTTAATGGATCAATCGATCGCCGGGGGGAACGGCGGCAGGGCGCTGAAGTCATTAAATGAACGAGCGGGGAAGGTGTTCTAAATGCCTCGTTGGCGGCATTCCATTAATTACCGCCACCTTGAAAGCTGGCGTGGAATACTGCCGACCAGCGTGAATAATCCACGACTGAGAATATCCTCGGTTACTCGTTACTCGTTACTCACTCGGCTACTAGTTACTTGGTTACTCGTTACTTTCTTAAACTGAAACTGAAATCGAATTTCAAGCCAGGTTTCGGTTCGATTTCTTTCAAAACTGGTTCCCTGGATCTCCTTCGCTTCGAAGCCAACCCAGTTTTCAATTAGTTTTTTAATAGATATCAAGTTTTTTTCATAGTTTTATGCTAATCGCAGACTCAACTCGTAAATTTCCCTTCCAGCCAGTCAAACGGCAGGAAAACCACGAGCATTTGGGCAACGTTTAATTAAATTGAAATTAGACAAACAAATGAGCTGCTAATTAATAAATTCGTAATGCCCAATAAATTTGTCATCAATTTTAATTCGGCCTCCGGTTCCGTTCCGCCGCTTCCCAAGGCAATTAGGCGTGGAAAAAACTTTATAAAAAATGAATCCAATGCATTCCGTGGATTTCGTAATTTATATTCATTTAAAAGGTATTTAAACAGCCCAAGATTCGTTGAAGTACTGCCAATGCACGAAATTGGGTATTCCGGTTGCCCTTTGTTCGATTTGGGGGCTAAGAATTCATTGAATTTGACAGCAAAACGTGTCCCAAACAGAAAGGGAAACGCCACTAGCCAAGGGCACGCACACAATGGGAAACGGAAACCCACCATCCACCATGCACCCTGCTATCATGCACTTGTTGTCGATGACGTTACGACCGGCTTTGAGGCTTTGAAAATATAATCTCGAGTGAAGTGTGAAGCTCTAAATGGGAGGGTTTAAGAGTGGATTGTGTGTTGTGCTGCACAAGACTTGAAGACTTGAAGAGTTCTCCGTGATTACACGGATGTCATATTGCAAATATCAACGAAAATCCAATTTACAGACATGCCATTTGAAACGTGACCGACTGCAAAGACGTTAAGCATTGCTCTGATCCCCCAATTTTACTTTAAAGATTGTTCCACATGGCTGTCGGGGCAGCATCGCTGAAGCCACTCGAGTGAAACAATCTGCTCAAGGCCAAGTTGGGGGAGAGTTGCCCCAAGTGCTGTTGAACCCCCTGCACTTGCAACATCTGACAATATTTCATTATAATTGCTTTTTAATTATGCACGAAAAGACGCGACGACCGTCACTAGATGGAAAAGCACTCAAAGCACTCTTGAACAGCAACTAATTGAATTCAATAATTTAATAAGAGATTTTCCCTACAGTCTCCCCCTCGACTGGGCGCACCGATCGCCGCGAACACATTGACCCCACTCGGGGATTGCGCAGTTTCCCCCCCGCCCCCTCCCCGACAATTGGTCATGGGCCGTTTGAGAGCAGGCCACATGTGTTCCAAGAGCACCGAGGGCTACGTCATCATCGGAGGCAGAAACAGAAACAGAAACAAAACCGGTCCTGCGGGGCGTTCTAGAAGGCAGCCACGTGCTAATCCCAAAATTGTTACCGCCAAAACAAGAGAGCCACGAACAACAACTAAACTTGAACTGGTTTTCGCTCAGGGGATACACAGAAGAGTCGAAGCGAAGCAGGCGAGACTCGACTCTGGGGGGAGACTCGACTGCCCTTCACAGGCCGATGCTCTGCAGAGTTCTCTAGAGCTCTAATGCCACATGGCGAATGTTTCAATTGAACAAGCTTGGGCAATAAATACGCCACAAAGCCGTGGCTTTTTTGTATCACAGAACGATATCCGAGAGTGCGAGAGTGCGAGCATCAAGGTGACTCCTCCAATCCCCACTGGCAGGCAGGCAGCCAGGGTTAATCGAATTTCCAGATTTATAACAAGACGACAAGATGTCGTCATTCCAGACACTGTCGCTCCGATACTCGCTACTCGGATACTTTTTGAGTCGCTTTCTCGCTCATTTGCATGCCTTAAGCCGTAAGCCGTAAGCCCAAAGCCGTAAGCAGGCATCGGGCATCAAAATCGCATCTGTCAGCATTAGAAGTTCATAGAAATATTGTACATGCGAGCAGTACACACATCGCAAATCATTTTGGGGCTTGGAAACGGAGACGAAAGAGTATAATTACGGCACACAATGTATCTGTATCTGTCGCTGTATCTGACACATTGTTGTGTGCTGTTCTTACGAATATAACTTGCGTGAGTGGGTGGGGGGGGGCTCTATTTTTATTCGAGTTTCAAACTGTTGGTAACACTGGCAGACGTCACGCCAGCGGCTGTCGCTGGCTGAGAAACCTTGTGGGACGCCGGCGCCTTTTGTTTTGTTCATCTATTAACGAGCTGCCGTTTATTTTGCAATTTAGATATTTAATTATTTAAATGGGCTTTGATACGGCACACATCAACGGAACGTGATGTGGATCCAGCACTGGGCCTCCTCTCAGCACTGGGGGTCTGGCCGGAGAGTTGCCAGCGAAATCGCTCTCCACATCTGGGGTACACGCTTGTTCGGAAGCCACAAGCCCTTGATGGTTTACGCTTTCTCGGATTACGCCCAAAGAAGAGCCCTCCACTGGTGGCGAGGAAGAAACAACTGCGATCGTAGCTGCGGTTGTGGCATAACTGTACGCTGCGGCCGAGATTGGAGTGTGGAGCATGGAGTGTGGAGCATGGAGACGCCTCAATGCCAGGGCTCTTCCATTAGCACCTCATTGACAGCCTTCGTGCCGAAGAGGCATCAAGTTACGCACTCGCTCGGCGGGGGGGGGGGGATCCAGAATGCACTTGGACGATGCGCTCCAGTGGGAGCCAGACCTGCCCGACTGCCACATCGCGTGCTGCACTCATTACGTAGTTTCTTTGCCTGTCCAGCCTCCCGTGCCCACAAGTGTTTGCTGAGCTCTCAACGATGACTCTTGACAGGCCATCAATATTCGTCGGACATCGCTCATACGCCCCGCCGACACGATGATGTCTGCTCGATGGACACAAGTTCCGTTTGTGGGCAAACATATCCCATACAAAATGGTTTCAAGGCGTTCCATTGTTGTCCAATTCAGACCCAAGGCTGAGCTGACAGTCCCACACCAAAACATATCACTCTCGAGCTCTCAGTTCTATTTGGAAACAGCATTCCATTGGCTCCACTACTCACATTCGTCATCGGATCCTTTTGGTCCCAATAAGCGACCCCCCCTCGCCCCTCGCCCCTTGCAGTAATTAACAGACAATTTGCATTGGGCCTCAGGCCCGCCCCATAACGACGACGACTCTTCGCTGTTTACGACCCTTTTGTTTACACATTATTTAGGTTTACTTAAGTCTCGAGTTTTGAGTCTTCAGTCTTGAGTTTTGAGCTGGCGAAGACCCAAGACAAGTGTCGTTTGTTTCCTCTTTTGGGGGGGGGGGGACTTTGTTTTCCTCTTGGGTTTCTCAATTTCCTACTTAAGCCCTTTAAATGTTCAATTTGTATGCTCCACTGGTCACCGAATGGGAGATTCGGGAATGAGTGGAGGCGGCAAGGCGGGAGGGGGCCGTGCAATTTGTTCTAATAGAAGAATCCATCTATGGCCGCTGCAGGCCAGAATTTGTGCTCTCAGTGTCACTTTCAATTTCTAGCAATTTAATTCGCGTTTGACGCTAGTTTAAAGCGTGTCTCTGCCTCTGCCACTGCCACTGCCTCTGTGGCTCGGGGGTTTATGGAGCATATCCGTCAAATGAGGTCAGATGCTATTAAAATGTTTCTGTGTGCCACGCAAATTCCAAAACAGTCATTTGGGTCCCCAGAACACGCCAATGAGTCAGGCTCCAGTCCTTCTGCTCTTCGAAGAATCTTCCAAGAAACTTCCCCAAGACCTTCCCCACTTACCCGATTACGAAATGAATGGAGAACTCTCCATTGAGGAGAACTGTGCCCCCAAACGGAGTTGTGCAATTATCAGACCTTTGCATGCAACCACCATTTGCAACAATGGCCGTCCGTGCAGCCAAAGTGGGGCACGATTAGCACAGATATGGAAACAATTGAAGTGGCAGCGTCATGCCGAGCAATGAACGGATATTAATGGGCGGCGGCAGGTGGCTGGTGTTCTGTTCTGGCATTCCTTCCAGCCACGCCCCACTGCCATTCCCCCGCTTGCAATTACAGAATGCCAGCCAGAGTAATTATATAATTGAGTCTGGCCACCGGAGAACAGCAGTTGCTGCTGCATTTCTAATTAAGGCTGCTCTGCCGTAATCGGCGATGATCTTCCAGATACGACTACGCAAGTAGGCGTATGTGGACGGGGAACAGGGAGCAGGGACAAAAAATGTATGTCAGACACTTGACATTAAACGAAATGCTCCGCGTTTGGCACCGGCATCGGCATCGGCATCGGCCATGGCTGATGACATCGTTTGACAACACTGACACGCATCCCATGGATGCCGGTTAGAGCAGAGCACCTAATGGCCTGTAACTGCTGCTCCGGCGGGGGAGTGTGGGTTGAGTGGGTTGGGGGTTCTTGGGAGCCCTCTGAGCAATGATATGGTGCGTTAAACGCGATAAGCGTCGTTCCAGGCACCGCCGCGGAGTGGGGGGGAGGAGCATCCGAGCACTTTGATTGTCTTTGAGTGGGTCAGAGCCCCAGTACCCCCCGGCGGACTGACGACTCCGCCTCTGGCCAGTGGCTTCTAGATGGAATATTGATTCTTTCTCCCCCCAAAAACTGGACTCTATTCGAGCAGTTGAGCCGTTCATTTGGACAACTGGCGAGTGTCGCCACATGGAAATTAATCGCAGACAGCAGCTGCCGCCCCAGGAGGACGCCTCCCCCTGGCAATTTGTTTGACCAATTTGAATTATTTTCGCACGAAACAAGCAGCAAAACAAATTGCAATAAACGAAAGCAATAAAAGCTGCGCTCACAACAAATGCACGAATAAATAAACAGCGCCAAAGGCAGACGCACAAAACATACAAATTTCGTACACGACAAAATGCAAATAAAATAAAATAAAAGCGAAAAAAAAATAAGCGAAGCATGGGAAAGGGAGAGAGAGAGAGTGGAGATGGTGGAGGATGGGTTGTGGGGGGGGAGGGCTCACCAAATCGCAGACAAGGTAAATAAAAGCAAACGAACCCCCACGACCCCCAGAGCCGCACAAACTGATCTCCCAGCTCGGATAAGTGTTCCCCAACAACAGAAAACACAGTGGCAACTCCCCTCCCCTCCCCCTCCCCCTTCCCCTTCCCCAAAGCCAAATCCAGAGCCAGAGACAGAGCCGCTGCTTGTAGTTCAAGGCGCGCCTGTGAACTGTGGGGAGAGGAGCCAAGCGGCGGAGTGGTACAGTGGAGTGTGCCTAAGAGCAACGCTGTTCGTCGGGCTGTGGCCACTCCACTGCCACTTTCTATGCCAACAAGTACAGAAACCTCCGTTTTCCATATGCATTGTAAATTGACAATGATTGCCCACAATTTGCTCAGCACCCGACCCGAGCAGGCGGACAAACAAGACGAAGACGCAGATGCAAATGCAAATGCAAAAGCAGATGCAGATACAGATAGACAGATACAGATATCCCAGTGGCAGATAGAGATGCATGCGCTGGGAACGCAGCTACTTTATGGGCATGTCTCCATCAGCCAGCCGACTTGTTTGCCACGGAGGCTGTCCCATAACTCAGGCCGCACTCGACGGAGGATCGCCAATCATCGCGGGAACTGGGCAGGCGGCTGTGCCTCTTCTCACTGAATTTATAAGCAGCCTCGATGATTTTTCAATTAAGATTGATGGTAATGAAGTCGTTTTAGAGGCCCATCCTCATCCTCATCCCGTCGTTGTCGTCGCTGTCGTCGCTGTCTAATTGACACACACCAAGCGTGACGCAAGCAGGAGTCCATCAATCCCAGATCTCAACTACTCCCGATAAGGAGCCGCAATGGGATGCCCCGAAATGGCGAATACTCATAAATGGTGCGAATGAGCAGGTGATTACGGAGCTCCACTGGAAAGCAAAGGCCTCCGAAAAGGAGTACAGTACAGTCCCTGATCTTTCCTGATCTATCTGGAGTGATCTGCTTATCATGTCGGCCCGTGCCGGGGGGTGGTGGTGGGGGCAAACAAGTTTCTCCGCTTACCAGTCGATCGTCGGTTGTGGCGATTCCGAAAGCCAATTCAACTAATCTGCAAGTGGACAAGAAAAGCATATTATTTACACTGGAAACCGATGGGAAACCGATGGGAAATCGGTGGGCTTATCTAACAGGCCAAACACTGAAACCCCATTAAAGATGAGGAGGAGGCCAGGGGTAAGACCAGGCCAGAGCTTACAGCCAAGAGCTCTGCACATGGTAATCTATCACTTGAGCCGACATTATCGACGCCAAATCTCACGAGCCTGATGCGATTACAGATTAGGCCACAACAAACACAACAAACAGATGGTTATGAAGTCTTATGTCTGCGGCAGTGGCAGCAGTGGCAGCAGTGGCCGTGGTAATACGCTTTACCGTTAGCCACGACTTGAGCCAGACTAATTGCAGCGTCTGTCCGTCTGTCCGTCTGTGTGGCAGCACATGTGGCACTTGGTCTTGGGCCTGGGCCTGGGACATGCTGCCAAGAGGTAAAATGAAACCAGTTTGCCGCTTGCTGCTTGCCGCTTGCCGCTTGCCCCTTGCTGCCTGCCGCTTGCTGCTTAGAGTCAACAAGCGTAATCTTCGGTGCACGTGGGGCATTCCGTAAAATCAGCTGCAACAAAGAAGCCGCCAAGAGGAAATTGAGGCTTACGCCAGAGAAAGGAAGGGACGGGGGGCAGTGGCAGTGCAATTGTGTGCTCGAGTGGCACGACGCATGCTTCTGGCTTGGACGGGAAGAGAGCAGAGACCCAGCCGTGGCCAAGAGCGAGGGGTCAGAACGCAACTAATTTGCGTAGTCCATCCCCTGCCCCGTCCATCCCCTGCCCTGCCCCGTCCATTCCATATCCACAAATGAATGACTTTGGCCATAAAACTGCAGGGACATCAAATGTGTTTGCTAATTAATTATGAAACCATGGATATTTTAATGGCCAGGCCATAAAATGCCATCATTTTGCAGGTAAACGATGGAATGCCATGAGAGCCGCCGGCCCCGCCCAGGCCATAGCCGTTTAAGGTGTGAAAAAGTTCATAGTTTTTGGGGTCAGCGGTGGCATCTGATCGACAGGACAGGCCGCCAAGCCGAGCCATAAGTGACGCACCCTAAAGCGGCCCCTATCGATGGGGAAATGATGGAAGCCAGCCCCTAGAGGCCGTTAATTGGCTTTGGGCCTGGCTCTAATTACAGATGCTGCCAGATACGCCCACGTGCAGATGCAGATGATTGTTTGGCGCCGCATACTTTTGGCCTGCACTGTTTGCCAGTGGAGGTTCCGCACAGAAAACAAACTCGGATAGACGGCATTTTAATTGGAGCTGGCATTCATTCGTGTGCACGGCTGTGTGTGCCTCGCACCACACCGCAACCCAATCCCAATCCCAGACGTAGTCCAATGTCCGGTGCCTGCAACAGACGCCTGCAAATGTGGCACACAGCAGTGATATTTATCTGTGCGAGGGAGTGGACATGTGACAACATTCTGCTGAGGCATGCAGAATGCCCCAGGGCAAGATAAGATGATTGCATCTCCTTTCGGCAGGCAATTCCATCAGAATTGTGGTTTCTGCTTACCAGCAATTCAATCAGTCCTCCCGCACTGTCCCCATAAATCAATAGCACTCAATTGCAGTGACCCAGTCCATTAGGCTGGAGCCGGGACCTGGCCACAACGCCACCGGACACGGAACGGGCCAGCCCTGGACGCGGGCCAGGCCACTTAGGGGGGGTCGGAGTCCCCTCCGTAGAGCAACAATTGGTAGCCAACCGCTTGGAAAATTTTGTACCCCGCCAGCCCGGCGACGCCATGGACGGCTCCTCCGTTGCATAGCAATTTCGAGGGAGTTATGTGACCTGTACATATATTTAATTTGCAGCAACAGCAAGTCCGAGGGACACTGGGGGGGACTCTGGCGGGGACTCTGGCGGGGATAGGGACACTACACAATGTCAAGTGGCAGGACAGGAGCGCAAACATGAGACATTTTCCGACATGACATGGCGCCAACACAAACAAGCGAAGGGTTGGGCGGGGAGGGGAGGTGAGGCCCTGTGGGGGAGGCTCCATTCAAACTGCGTAGAGCAGAGTCCGAATTTGGACTCCGGCCCGGTGTCTATTGATTTTCCATTGTGCCTGGACTGTCGTCAAAGCCAAGTGCTTTCGTTGATACCCTGTAAGGGCTGTGTGCGTTCTCCTTTTAGCTCTGCTTCTGCTTTTGCTTCTGCTTTGAAGATTGTTTTCGTTTGGGATCAGGAGTGAGGCGGAGGGAGGGCGTGTGGGTAGCTCTTATCAGCAGCTGACGGAACTCCAATCGTGGAGTCGTGGAGCATGGTTTCATAAATTCCCAACTGCAACCGTCTGCGGTCGTTCGGCGAAAATGCAATTCAGCGCTGACTGGGAGATGGGAAAGATGAAAGGGGCATGAGGCATGGTGCATGGGGCTTGGGGGAGTGGCAAGGGCTGGTCATATCGAATTCTCCTCAGCCTTGGGGCTCCTTAGCTGTTGTTGTTCTCGGATTGTGGGTGAGTTAAGACGCGACTGCGCCAGGTGGAGATTGAGTCTGAGCTTCAACGGGCAACAGCTGCGCACACACACTGAATGGAGGCGGGACAGGGGAGGACTGAGGGGGACTGGGGAGGACTGGGGAGGACTGAGGGGGACTGGGGAGGACTGGGGGCCTTTTGCTGTGCTCTGCTCCTTTGTATTTTTGAAATTTAGCGTAAACTTTTTTCTCCCCCGCCTTGCTGGCAGTGTGGAGCCCCGAAGGAAAGTAAAACCGTTTCCCTGCCGATGCTGGAAATAATGGTCATGGCCACTGTCAGGGCCCAGAGTTGAATGCGCCGTCAGGAGTGGAGCCAAAGGGTTTTAAGCTGTTCATCGGAGTTTAAAAAGGAAACTTGGGGATTCTCTGATCAGCGCACAGTAATCGCTTCCAGATTATCCCCTCTCCCCCCGCCCCCGCTCGGAGGTGGTGCAACAACAATTTCAAAGGCACGCAAAGCACTTCAGCAAAGGATTCCTAGCCCCCCTCCCGGGGGCAGGAAGTGTGAGAGTGTCGAGTATGTTAATGGCCAGAATGCAAACCATGCGACCCAAGCGACCTGGGATCAGAGTCCACGCTGGCGGCAGTTGGAGCGTGGGGTGGGGAGGGGGGGGTGCTTAGCCGCCCCCGAAGCGCAGCCAATAAGTCCAGCAACAATGAGGGCAATTCCAGGAGTTACACATCCACAAAAGGCACAAAGGGATGGATATGGGATGCATTGGAAACGGGACATTTATTTGCGGGGTGGTTTCTCTCGGTTTCTCGGTTACCAGCGCCGCAGGACACGCGCGGGCAGAGACAGAGCGGAGAGCGGAGAATTTCTCGACAAATAACAATTTCGAAAAGTGTGTGGAAATTAATTTTTATTTTATGGGCCCGTCCGCTACTCCTGTCCTCCTTCCCTCCTTTGTTTGTTTTTGTTTTTGTTTGTTTACAGAAACGTGAAATAATTGGTTGCGGGCGCCGCTCGGCGGGAGTACCGGTGCGCCGACACCAATATCAAGGATCTCGATAAGGATCCAGAAGGGACCACGGGTGGGGGAAGCGTGCGGTTTCCAAATTTCATGGCGAATGGCGCCTGCGGTGCTTTATTGCGGTTGTGGTTGCCGGGGGGGTGGGGGGATGGGTTGGGATTCGAAACTGTCACGACGGCGCGCGGCAGCCAGACGGCATAATAATCCATTTGTGGCACTTGCCGCAGAAACAGGAAAGCAATAAGCCAATTTCCCAGTGCCGGAAATGCAGATGAAATTTCCATGGAGCCAAAGGATAATATCACGATAACAATCCTCTCCCTTTGCTGCTATTCGAACGCCAGATCCCAATATTTTGACCGCCACTGTGGCAGCCGAAACGTTGCGAGCCGCGAGCACAAAACAAAACAGCGACGAACGGGCGAACACAACAGAGCAGCAGAGAGGCGGCAGAACAGCAGAGAAGCGGCAGAGAGGTGGCAGAGAGGCCGCAGCGCAGTAGATAGGCGGCAGAGCAGCAGAGAGGCAGCAGAGCAGCGGAGCAGCAGAGCAGCAGAGCGGCAGCAGAGCAGCAGAGAAGCCGCAGAGAGGCAGCAGAGCAGCAGGAGAAGCATAGGACAGAGGCGCAATAGAGAACGAAATAGAAAATAAATAACGAAATAACCGAATGCCAGCGCCAGAGCAAGAGCCAGCGCCAGCGCCAACCCCCTGTCTGCGGGATGTGCGATGCTGCGTCCCTTGCAGACCGAAAAATAGAAGCCAACATTTCTGCGAGTGGCAAAAAGCTAGGAACGGACGAAGGACGTGTAAATGCTGTAAGCGAGGCCAGACACTGCACAGAGCTGAACCAAACCACCCCTCTCCGCGCTCTGCCTTTCTCTCTCGCTCTATCTCTTTCCCTCCGCAAGGACAGCGACAGAGGACAATGCCACCAGGAGAAGCAGCTGCCGTTAGTTGGCTTGCAGGCATCTACTCTCCCATTGCCCATCCCCCATCTCTCAGTATTTTCCGTTCATCCTTTTTTTTGCGTACTTGTCTCGACGCGTCATCGTCATCCTCGTCTGAGGCTGAATCTCTGTTGGAGGAGAACACGCTCGTCCCATTCCAGTGCACTGCAGGCGCAGGATTGTGAGGACGAGAGAAGCACAAATCCCAGCAAACGTGATTCATTCACGGAATTCACTTATTCTGTTGGAATCACGTGCTGTTTGTCTGCCGCTCGCTCTAGCCCTGACACCGAGGTGGGTCATCTCCATGGCAGTGTTGGGAATCCAGAAATTAACCCTAATTATCCATCGTTCTGATGAACAGGGGGCTTGAAAGCCTAAGCCACTTCCGTTGTGTGACAAAAAGGGGAGTAAGCTAAAGTAAAGTAAAGTCTACAAAGCAATTACAGAATTCGACTGCATATATATGGCATCCCCGAGCAATCATCCTTCAATATCCATCAATCTAATCCAATCAAGATGCCACAGCTCAAGAGCAGCGCCATAAAAGGAGGCAAAGTCAGGCCCACTTTACATACTGGTGTGAGCACGGCGCACAGCAGTCAATGTGTGAGTCACGATCGTAGGGGCTCTCAAGGTCCCTTACACACCCGATACACTGACACACCGACACAGCGACACAGCGACACACTGCACACTGATAGAACACACATCTTCGATTTGATGACATCACAAGCCAGCCGCTGGCTCACTGCTCACTGCTCAGCGGCGGCCATCAGCCATCGGCCATCGGCGGTCGAAGAGAGTTTATGTTTGTGAAAAAATTTCAATTAAACTTAATTTATTCCGACAAGAGAGAGAGGGATGGGGATGAAGTGGCGGGGGTGCAGGCCAAGAGGAACACAACATTCTGCATATTGCAAAACTCGTGAGAAGTCAAGGAGGGAAGGAAAGAAGGACCCAAGTGTATCTTAGAGAGTCCAGTGAAATATTTCATTCTTTCTCAACCCTAGTCCTCCCAACCCCTACCCAACGACGCCAACCGAATTGACCTTTGACAACGGAGTTCACGACCCCACCATGCCTGATGTGTCCGTCAAACTGGAGCCACGCATCGATTTTTATTTTCGGCAGTGCGTTCCACCCGCTTGAAGGTCTTCCCTTCCCAGCGAACAAGGAACAGCAGGACTGCACATTGCGACTGGGGGAAGAGGGAGGCAGAGGCAGACCCAGTGTCGGAGTGGGCGTGGCAGCACAAACACAGCTAAAAGGACGCCAATCGGCGCCATTTAGAGGCCAACCTACCGCAATCTGAGACCCCACTGAGCGGCATCGGACTGTTTGCATACATCTGCCAGAGCGGGCCCGGCTGGCCGTGCGGCTATGTGGGCCATCGCGTGCTCGACAAGAGTTAATTGAGCAGCGAATAAAATTTCATAATCAACGAACGGCGGGCAATGGGAAGTTTACGATGTTCCCCCGGGTGGACGGACTCCTTTCTGGAGCCATAAAGAACTGACAACGGAATAGATGTTATGCGTGCCCGAGGATGACTCATCGCGCATCCCATAAGGCCTGCTCCCGAGTCCTGCGGCCTTCAGAAGGATTCGGGCCAGACCTTGTCTGAGCAGCGACATCAAAACGAATTAACTGCGGAACTTTTGTTCATATGTTTCCTTTCCTCAAGCTCTGCCTTCGTGAATGGTCCCCTTCCTGTGCAGACAACTCCGCCTCCGCCTCCGTCCTGTCCTGTCCCTGGCTTCCTGCTCCTTGAGCATTTGTTTGTTTTCGTGCGATTGTCCTTTGCCGCTGGCTCAGCTGTTGGCGTGCCACAAATAGGTTCCTGCCCCACCCGCTTCGCCAACTTCTGGCGGGGCTAACGAGCACAAGGCGACAGTCGAGCCAACAGCGACTTGGCGCCATTCTAATGCCACCCGCTTGGCTCTTACGTGAGGATGTAAATGGAAAATGTACATATATGTATGTATCCTCCCTGTCAAATGCAAGAAATACCAATGAATTGTGCACATAATATCATAAGGGTGATGGAATTCCATGCAGACCAAAGACACCAAAGACTGTACATTGTTCGCAATGCAATTCCGAGTTCAGAGGAAATAAAATGGTTAATAAATGTATGCCAGATGTTCTGTTAGTTCCCACTTGCCTTTGTACTTGTGTCATTGAGGTGATTGCGGTAATGAGGTGGGAGAAAGAAAATGTAATTCTTTCCGAGAGGAAAGACTGCCTCACCTCCAGGTTGCTCTACAGGGACCAGACCGCAGCACTTGACTTTTGACCAAGAACAACGAGAATCCCCTTCAAAAACCTTTCCTAACCTTTCCTTAAAACAAAAGCAAGAACCAAAAACGATAGGCGGAAAGGCCCAAAAGAAAAGGAATGAAGATAGCTACAGAAAGAGAGAGGCAAAGAGCAATCGCTAGGTAAATCAAAGAAATAAAACAAGTTCTGGCGCTGGTGCGCCGGCTGGCTCCCCTGGCGCCCCTGACTCCCCAAGCAGGAGCCAAGGAACAAAGGAACAACGAACGTAGATGCTTATCAAATATCAGCCTGAATTCTCCTTCAACTCAAATATCCGTGAGTCAGCGCCAAAGAAAAACCGATTTCCCAGTTCCCAGTTTCATCCCCGCAAAGGTGGCAGAAACGTAACCAAATTTTCAGTGCATTCAACTCGATTATCATCGAAAATCGATTCCCCCCAGCCTGAGGATAGGCACACGGAAGCACTTACGACTCTGTGGAGCTCGAGTTGGTGCTTGGAGTCAGAACCGGAGTCATAAATGCCAGGCCATGCAGGGCAACCCTCGGAACCCCCGCCACATGCTTATTAGGTCGAACGTGCCCTGTCACGAGACACCAGGAGCAGGAAAATTGCCCGTCCCGGGTTTCCGGCCTCCTCCTGGCCCAATAACAACGATTCCACTCGAGGCAACAGTTCCCTGGTTATTCGATGGCGCAATAAAAGCCTTTGATTATGTTGCCCCGTATTCCTTTGGGGGCACCGCACAGGACTCGCCTGCAGGAAGCAAAGCTTCGTGTTGTTGTTGTTGCCGCTGATGTTCAGTCTGCTGCTTGTCTGCCCTTTCATTATTTACAGCCTCCCCAAATAAAAACCCACAACATTTTGGGGCTGCCTCTGCAGTAAGTGAAGGGAGCGAGCGGAGGGGGGAACGAAACTTCGCAAACTCCGAATACTACTTGTACTGTCCCGACGCCTGGCTCCTTTGAAGATGTTGGAAGTTTAATTTATGTGAGTTTTAACTTTTCTACTGGCGCCAGAGCCAGCTCCAGCTGCAGCTCCAGCCTGGCTGGACTGCGGTTCTTAGCACACATTAAAAATTCATTATCACAGCCCCCCGCGCCCGTAACACGCCAGTTAAGAGCTTTACATACAAACAATACATATGTATTACATGGCATTTGGAGCAGATAATAGCAGGCTCCCCTTGCATAAAAATGAGGCCATGAACAATAGGAATATAGAAATTTCAGGCACAGGCACTCGTAATGGGAGAAACAGCCACCTTGTTGATGTTTGACCCAGTTCAAAAATCGGTACTTACCCGAAACAAAGTTTTCTGTGTACACCGTTAGTTCGAACTCGATTTACCCGTTGCTTTCGTTTGCAAAGTCCTAGAATCGAAAAACCATAATTAGAGGCAACAAATAAAACAAAATGCAAATTCTACAAACAAAATGCCCGATTGTATTGCCAAGAAATATTCACAGAAAATACGGGAAGAACGGTACTACAGCACCCGATTCATGGCCTTGGTTCGTCAACGTTCTAATTTAACACATACACATGCACACACGCACCACACACACACACGCTAGGCTCAGAACTGGTCAGCGAATGACGTCATCGTCAAGGATGCTGCGCGCATCCACGGCCACTATCACAGCAGCACTTTAGTCAAGCTACAACTCCGTTTTTTGTTTGGCAAATTTTAGCAAAAGTCACCATGCAAACAATACCAAGTGGAATAATACGCCGCAACGATTTTGAACTCCCGAATTATCCTATCCACTTTCTGTTCAATATTACTGCTGATGCGAACTTACTGAATAACACGCGTCTCAATTGGTTTGTTTTTTTTATTGATAACTTTGCAAATCAAGTGAAAACGCGCACGCACAACTTTTACCGTTTAGGGATAATATAACGCACAGGCTTTTAGCGAATTTTGTAGCTTCCGAAATTCGTTTATCCGCGACGCGCGCAGCAACCACTCGATTCAAAAAATAATTAAATGCGTTTGAAATCGACCGGTAATTCTTATCTTTATTTTGGTCAGCGGCCCTTCTTTCAAATCGCGCGCCTCGAAATGCCGGAAGAAAAAAGGTATGGGCAGCAGAGAAAACGGCACAGAAAATGCAACGCACGCAAGGCAAAATCAACCGTTTTGCAAAATATACCTTGAAGACAAAATCAAGGTTTATTGAGAGCGTTCGCCGAGGTAGGGATCCTATCAAACTTGCAATTTGCATTGGCTCTTTTTGCTTGTTATCCGTACCCCCCGTTAATAGACCATTCGAAATTGCGCTCTCCCGACTCATTTTTTCGTCGCAAGAGAGGAGCAGAAGAGAGCCGGTAATTCGACCAGCAAACCGGTTGCAGGATGCGAGTGTTGATTGGCGCTTATATACCCTATGTGTGTTTAAACTCGTATTGCTGTTAAGCGATTGTTTTTCAGAGGGAACGGTTTTTGATCTATCTATTTATCGTTGATACTCTTACAGCTATAAAAGTGAGAGACTAGAGTGCTGCTCCAGACTTTTGCTACTTTGGTAATAACTAAGCAACTTTATAAAATCCTATGTCCAGGGTAGCGTGGTTGTTTTTCTCTCTCTTTGTACCTCTCCTGACTAGATTCGTACTTTTTTCAGTTCTCTTTTACGATTCTCTCTCCCGCTCGCAACAACCGTGCATGTGAACACAAGGTACAATTCATTAGGTAAGGTCACCTAAGTCCTCTTTTTGAACGAAATAATGGATATAACATATACAATTTTTTGTATTGCGAGAAAAATTATAGCACTATTTTTGAAGGAAATAATTGCTTCTGCTAATACGACACTCTCGCATATTTTAAGTACTATATTGTCGTATCTATTCGTCCTACTAAATTTGTGAGCACAGGAATGTGTTTTCCGTTTTATTTGGTTTTGGTAGATATTTTTTTCTCTCGATCTCACTGGTATGTGGTATTCCCACATTATTTAGTTTTAGTATTGCTAGAAAATAATAGTAGTCGATCAGTTCGAACCTACGTAAATGCAAATAAATATTCAATAAAAATTTTTGCTTTGCGAAAATATTTCTATTCGATTACTTTCAGTATTTTTTTTCGATATAAAAAAGTGCTGGAAAACGTCGCACCAACATTTGACTTCCGAGCTGTTTCAAAAATTATACATTTCCAATTTTCTAATTTGCAACGCAAAAGAAGCACTGTAGAAAATGAAGTCGCCCAAGAAGATGCACAAGAGTGTGGGGGCTGAGTTTTCGCTAAGGTTGCGGGAGACGCAAAAGGAAGAACCCATACCGGAGCTGAGCGACCAACAGACCGACGACGACACAGAATCCGAATTGCCCATACGCGGCCGCCCGTCGAAGAAGTTGCTGATCCAGCAGCAACAGCAGCGCCAAATACCAGTAAGCCAATACCAGGTGAAGCTGCAGCCGGAGCTGAACGCCGTAACAGCGGGCGCCACAGCCTTGCCGAACCGCTCAAAGGTGAAGCGGGCGCTCTACAAGAAGAGTGGCTCGGGACACCACAAAACGCCCGGCGAATCGTATGTGATGCGCCTGTTCGAGCGCAGCCTGGACCTTTCGAAGTACAATGAGAAGACTCCTCTGTATCCGATCTGCCGCGCCTGGATGGCCAACCAGCCGCGCAACCCCGCCGTGTCCACTTACAACACGGAGGGCTCCACTTCCACAGTGAAGCGCGAGAGCGACGCAGAGGAAGTTTTGGCGAAGCTAAAGAGCGGCGAGATTAAAATTCTGACCCACATGCCGAAGCCTCGCTCCACAGACCTGCCAGTGGTCCCACCCCGCCTGGAGTACACCAAGGAGGAGAAGCTGCAGCACAAGAAGCTGGAGGGGGCCGCCAAGGACGATCTACTCTCCGCCAATATGGCTCGCTGGAAGCGCGTACGCGATCACTGGGAAGAGCATACTCAAAAGTACAACCACGAGCGCTACGAGGTCATCGACCAGATCATGCATCAGGTGTCGAAAATCATAAAATAGTCGAAATGATAAATATTGATATTGAATAAATGTTTAGTTTATTTAGTATGCGTAGAAGATGCGTTTCCCTTTCGATTAAATTATGTCTAATTAGCTTTCTTTTGAGTGGAGTTCAAATGCTGCTGGATTGTTCTGGTTTGCTAGTGTTGTGTCGCCGTGTCTCTGTGTTCTGGGTATTGATTGGAATGGTGTGTGCGCCTGTCCGTGTTTCTGATGGTATACACACGCACAACCAATTGCAGTCGGGCCGTGCTCACACACACATGCACTCCCGCTCCGGATACTTATTCGACCTTGAGCAACTCGACGTCGAAAGTAAGGGTGGAGTTGGGGGGGATGACTCCTGGGTGTCCACGGCTGCCGTAGGCGTAGTCCGGGGAGCAGATGAGCTTGGCGCGCTGGCCCACACTCAACTGAGCAACGCCCTCGTCCCAGCCGCGGATGACTTCGCCCTTGCCGATGGTGAACTTAAAGGGCTTGTTGCGGTCGCGCGACGAATCGAACTAGGGATAATTCATTATTAGATTGACTTGTTCAGTACTGTACTTCAATGAGCTGTACCTTGGTACCATCGTCCAAGGTTCCGGTGTAGTGCACCACGACTTTTTGGCCGTTCTTGGGGAATGTGCTGCCTGCGAAGATATAAAATGGATGAGAGTGAGCGAGATGGATATAGGCAACGCTCGAGTAATTTTCCGGGGCATCCACCGCAAGCATTTCTAAGGTTATGCTTCACTCGCCCGGCCAGGATCTGTTGCACATCGTTAAATTGCCTAACTTACCGTCACCGGGAGAAATTGGAACAACTTGTACGCCCATTTTATAATTAATTAATTAAAAATTGCAAACTTTTTCCGAAAGCACGTTGACGCGTCTGATAAACAGTTTTATCGATAAGTGACTTAGCCGACTTAACCCCCCTCTATTTAAGCAGTTCAACGACTTGAAATTAATGATTGTAAATTCTTCTTGCAGATTCAAGCCATCTTTTCTCTGTACTTAAAAATAACAACGCTAACTTTTACCTGAACTGCGCTAAAATTATTTGATTTTCATTATTTTCGGTGAAATATTATAACACCTCCTTGGTCTACAATGGGTTAATCGTTCTCCGTCAAGCATTGGAAACCATATTCCTCGACTATGATATTCCGCGGAATATTACTAGCTAGCTAGAGCATTTAGCTATGCCCACATAGTTTTATACGATTGATGAATCATTTTTCTACTTTACTGGCTTATTCTTACTACTTGCTTTTATTTGATTTTGCATAAAAAAAGGGTATAGCGAAATAGGAAAAAAAAAAGTTTTACCGAAAATGGGCAAACAAAACAAACGAATGTTTCTCTCATATTTCTCAATTTGATATTCCGTCGAATATTACGATCTAGATAGGACATTTAGTTCTGCCGACATAATTTAAGGCCATTGATGAATACATTTTCTACAACATTGGTTAGTTTTTAGTCCTTGCTTTTATTGCTTTTTGACTAAAACAAGGATTAAAATATGACATGTGAAAACATCGGTTATCCACTTTTGACCTTTTTATCGGACATTGTTGAAAATTTTTTGATGTACTATCGATGACAAAATACATAAACAGGGTGGATTTTTTGAACTAAATATTTATTTTATATTTATTAAACGAAATTACAGCATAACTGATTTTCATAGTCTGCCCTGAATACGGAGATTCTTCGAATCTCGCCTAGCCTTGTCTGCCACTGCTTATAATACCTGTATTTGCTGAGACGGACGAATGCGGTGCTATATTTCCTTCCTCCGTACTTGTAGGGAGCCAAACAAGGCACCATTAGTTTCTGCAGCACCAGAATCTTACCCCTATTGGATGGCCCGGAGCATTGGCCAAATGGAGCTGCTGGAAAGTCGAGTTCCAAATTTAAATTGATTTGTGTTCGCGCCCAAATAAAACAATCGCCTGCAGGCCGATGGCCTTATCGATAGTTCACTGCCAGGGTAGTCCACATATCTGAAAAAACGCGCTATAAATATTTATAATAACTGAGCTTCGAGCACTCTGTTCAATAAACAATTTTAGTGAATAATATAAAAAATGCAAGACATTTTGCAATTGAAACGCAGATCTTATTGACAAGATGCGAGATGCCGAGCCGAGCAGCAGTGGCGGGGGAAAAGGACTCGCCGGACAGTGCAACGGCCAGCTCCAGAATGTTGAGACGGAGGCCGACAGCGCGAACTGCACCATCTGCGGGGCCGCCAAGTCGTCCGCCCTGCTGGACCTCAGGTCTAATCAGGTAATGCAGCGTCGCCTCAGTCGTGATTGGAAGATGCAGGTGAGTATTCCGCAGCGTTATTCGCGCCATGGATGTAATGAGAGTCCCTCACTATTGCAGGCAGATGTGATCCGGTCTACGCTGAAGGCCATATGCGTAGAGTGCGTTTGCAAGTTGAACATGCATTCGGAGGTCACTCGCTCCCTGATGCAGCGGATGCAACGGCTGCAACAAACAGGGAGCGGCACGTCCACCGTGACGACGACCACGGTTACGCCCACGCAACTAAGTCCTCCCATAGCGGATGCCGAGGTGTCCACCACTCTGGTAGAGGTGCAGGAAAGCGAAATGGCAGCCAATGACCACAGCAGTCGCAGCTCACGCTCCTCTTGCTCCGGACTAGAAGCCTACTCTGCCCAGCCACCTGAATCTCCTTCCGCCACCGAGTCAGGCGGCACTCGCAACAACAGTGTTAATATCCAGGACGGCTGGAAGTGGCGCACGCGGCTCGTCTGTCAACACTGTGGGCGAGCCTACTTCCGCAAAGACTATTTCATTATGCACTCGCGCCGGTGCAAATCGCAACAACGTCTGCCCAAGGCTAGGTGTCGTGTGCTTAACGAAGCCGGCAGCGATGACGACACTGTGTCGCCACGTGCGCTGCAGTCGTCCTTGCGCCCTACTCGTACCTTTCACTGCCGCAACTGCGAAAAGGAGTTCTTCACAGTAATCAGCCTACGCCAGCACCAGCGCAATACCCACCAGACCCGGCATCCGTGCAGTCTGTGCGGGGTGGCCTTCGACACCAAGTATGAGTGGGATCTGCACCACACAATTTGCAGTGCCAAGCATGAGGCAAGTACCAACTCGGATTCTTTCTGAAGCAGCAGGAGTTATAACAAACTTTTCGCAGGCGCTAAAACTCCACCAAAATACGAATGAGACTAATCACAGGGTAAGGGCCCAGTCGACGCGCTCGCGTTCGCGGGCATGTTCTGAAATTTGGAATAAGTACACTACCAATGTCGAGGAGGAGGACAATGACAGCGAATGCGACGAGCAGGAGCTGGACGAAAATGAACAGGATGAGCAGGTGGATACCATGTACACACGGAGAATGAACTTCACGGGCGACTGGATTGTGAACCACAGCCGAAGCAACAGCAACAGTGCCCTTAATTTGTCCCGGCTCTACGACAACTACGTGCTGGAAGAGTCACATATAAGAACAGACAAGGAGTATGGTAATATACGGCTCATATTTTTCGGAACAATCCAATAGTCGGTCTAATGGATTTGCCCGTTCGTTACAATATGAAGTATTTCAGGGACACAGAGGCAGCTTTTAATGTGATAACGTTTTTGTTTCCATCGACAGATCTATACATGCTTGATTTGCTGAAGGCGCAAGTGCAGCTGAATGAGTTTTCCTGCTTCACCCCAGCCTGTGGCTACCAGACGGATAGCCTTAGCGAGTTGATGAAGCACGACTACATGCGTCATTGGAAGATGAGCTGGTTCTACTGCCAGAAATGCGGGGACGTTTTCACCAGCAAGTATGTAAAACTCCCTCGGATATCCTGCCTTCTAACATGGCCCCCTGTACTTTGCAGAGTTTTCCTTGACTACCATCTGCATCGGCAGAACCGCGGCGTGTATATTTGCCACAAGTGCCAGGACGAGTTCGAGTTCCAGCATCAACTGGACCGCCATCTGGTGCTCCACAACAAGGGCATCAACTACCAGTGCAACTTCTGCCGCCTGGCTTTCCTCAGTGAAGCCAAGCTGCTGGCCCACTGCGCCCGTTGCGGGCACAGTCCCAACGCTGACCCACCGCTCATCCGGATCGATCGCGCTCTTTCAATCAGCAACTATCCGCCCCAGCCTGAAACAACCAACCACAAGTGGGAGTACGAGGAGCGAGAGCTGCTCCTGCCCGGAGTAGCCACGCCATCCAGCAGACCCATGCACTTGCCCAACCATAAGCCCTTCCGCTTCGCCATTGGAATATGCGATTTCGAGAACCGCCACCAGCCCAATTGTGTGGGCTGCCAGTAACTTAAGTTGATCAAAATGGTGGAGGGTCAAATCGTATGCCAAGACTTTTACCTCAGTGTTTTTACTATTCGCGTGTAGATAGTTAGTCTCGTGTGTATTGTGTCCGTCTTAGTCCGGCTCAAATCCCCATCCGCATCCTAATGGTGGTTCCGAGACGACCCAGGTCCCGTCTGTGTCGATGTAAAAATATATGTGTATTTTTCTAACAGATTAGTGTAATAAAGATAAACTCCAGACTGAATGGCTGCGATATTGCCTAATCGTGACTTGCGTCTTGGCGGTAGGGATAGTTAGAGTCTCATATTCGATTGATTCAGTCAGTTTATTTCGCATTCGATCGCTTATCATTAAATAATGTAAGTCCGGTGTCTACTTTAAATTGCATTACAATTTCCTTTACTTAATACTAGATCTAATAACTGCATCTCGATCTTTGTATAACTTGTATGGATGTGCATGTATGTATGATGCGTGTGTGTGTTTATAGACTACGATTCTATGTACAGAGGTTACTCGTATAACAAATTAACATTATCAACCGTACGACTACATAATTGTATCTGTGTAGGTGTTTATAATTAAAGAGCCTATTGCATTGCCCCCAGCGCATGTTTGTTGGATTTGCTTATAAATATTAATTTTGTTGTGTTTTGCTTTGTTTTTGCCTAAGCTTAAGTTATAGTTATGTGTAGAGTCATAGTTGGACCTATGGACTAATTCATTCATTCTAAGTTGGCTTAGATCTAAGTAGGTTATGGTTCTGAATTTGTACGCTCAACTCTATAGGTTGCCATTTGTATTTTAATTTGTATTTAATGTGCTCGGCTCTTGTTGCATATTCTCGTGCTACTTTTGAGCCGTTTGAGTCGGTGTCAGTCTTATAAAATTCAACCCAGGACAGTGCTTAACGCTAATATGATAATGATAAGGTAACAAAGAAGTTCGTTCTTTAAAAAAAAACTAGAATAGGCTTTATTGAGGTAGTTGTGTTCATATCTGTTTCATTTCTTATAGACGTCACGGAAATCATAAACATAAGGCTTTATACGTACGTATGTATGTATGTATGTATGTATGTGTCTATTATAAATATCTAGTGCTAATAATTTTTAAAACAAATCACTGGCATTAACAAAGTTGTACAAAGTATTGCTAACTCGCTAGCTCATTCTGACCTGATCCTGTCAAATGTTCCTACCCTACGGGGTATAGGTAGCCTCTTTTGCTCTGCCCTTGATCGCCTCTAATATGCAATACGCGGATTCTTCCTTCAGTCTTATGTAAGTGTATAGTTTACATATGTTTCCTTAGCCATTGAGCCATTGAGCCATTGAGCTTCAAAGACCACAACTAGCTAGCTCCTAAGCTAAGATGGCCATCGAGTGCCTAGCCTAAGTGTCAAAGTGGGGGGGGTGTCTCCTAGCCTAGTGTGGGTGTGTGAGTGTGTGTAACCTATGAATATCCTATTCTAAGCTAACGTTTCTGTATTAGGCACAAAGTGATGCTGACAACAATTTTATTTTAGATTGTGGATTTGATTTGATTTCCTCCTAAGGTGCAGATGCTGGTGTGCACCCGCCTCGACTGGGATAAGGGGTTCTCGTTTAAAGCTTCACCAACGCAGATCGACTGATCGCTGATCGCTGATCGATGTCGATGCCATTGAGAAAACAACAGTTTAGTCGCACGTTGTACGCCGAAAAGAAAATAATAACACAAGGGGAGTGAAGGGTAACCACCTTGGGGCGGTGTACTGGGGTCGTGCATCTGGCCCAGCAGGTCTAGCATATGGAATCGTAGCTGTCCGCCGCGTACTGCCAGGCCATGGTGAGCGTCAATCAGTCGGTTCTAGCCTGCGACTCCTCGCCGCCAAGTAGCTCCCGCTTCAGGCCCAGACCCAGGGCCACGGGCGGTGGTGAGTGGGGATAATCCTCGTGGTCCTTTCCATTGGTGGAGGCGCTGTTGGAGTGCATGATCACACTGGCGCTCTCGACCGGCGAGGAGGCCCGTGGGGGCTGAGGAGAGTAGGGCGACTCGGGGCGTTCTTTGCGTGCCAGCGATAGATCTTCCACATGGTCGTGATCGTGATCGTGATCGTGATCCTGCTCCTGGTCATGATCATCTTCATCGTCAGCATCATCGCGCTCGTCCTGGTCCCGCTCCCTCTTGATCAGGCGCTGCTCGTGCTTCTCCATCTCTATCTCCATGGCCTCGTGCTCGGAGTAGTGCCGAGCCCTTGGACTTGGAGATCTGGCTGCGTGTCCATTGGAGCCGGACTCCTGGGGGCTGCTAGACATTCGGTTGGCAGCTGCGTGGGCGGCCGCTGCCAGGGCCATGGCGTGGAGTGCTTCACGCCCGGCCATATCCCCGCCTCGGTTCTCCAGGGCCTGCTGCAGAAAGGCGTGATCCAGAAGGGCGGCTGCCGAATGGGGAATGGTGGGTGGCATGCCGTGGTGGCCGCCTCCATGGCCACTATGCTGGCCATGCTCCTTCGGCTCACGCTCTAGATCCGGCTGGCCATGCCCGTGGACATGTCCGTAGCTGTGGGCAGCTGCGGCAGCGGCTGCTGCGGAGTAGGGAAAGGCGGCGGAGGACTCAACCCCGGGTGGGCTGCGCTTGGGTGTGCGATGCGTGCCACGGCCCGTAGTGATGTTCAGCTTGCGGACCTTGTCGTAGAGGGTGCGGCTGGGTAGTCCGTACTTGCGGCTCGCCTGGAGCGCACTCATGCCTTCCCGAACGGCCTGAATGGCGCACATCATGTCCGCCCGGGTGTACTGCTTATAACGCTTCCACTCCGGCTTCTTGCCGCCCGGCCCGCCAGTCTCCTCATCAAAGGAACGGTCCGTGTGCGGTGATAGGGGCTCCTTGTCGCCGCCGTAGTCCGAGCCGTTGAAGCTGTGGCTACCGGTTCCGCCGCTCACGCCGACTCCGCTGTGGTGCTGGTGCGGCGGCTGGTGCTGGTGCTGATGGGTGGGAGTCTTCTCGTTTAGGGAGGAGGTGGAGGAGCTCTTCAGCAGCAGAGGATTGGGCTGCGAGGAGTCAGCTGGGTTGGCCTGGGCCAGCACGTTGCGCAGAATGGGCGTGTCCCGGGTGCTGTTGAGTAGCATGCTTGAGATGGCCGATAGCTTCTTGCGCTTGAGCGGATTCATGTCGGCGGCGGACTCATAGACGGAGTTCAGCATGGCGGCAGCGGCAGCGGAGGGCGAGAGGGGCCACTGGCCTGCCTCACCGGCTACGGCGTGCGAAGTGGCATGCGTGGGCGTCAGGGGAGTCTCACCGGCTGGGATGTGGGGATGTGGATTGATAGGTCCTGATCCAGGCGGGAAGTTTGTGTACGGCGGCTGGTAGCTTCCGAATGGCGGCGGCGGTGGTGAGCAGCTGCTCGAGATGGCGGCGCTGGGCGAGATGTGCGTGGACGTTGAGATCACGGAGGAGGAGTTGTGGTGCTGCTGGCCGAAGGAGCCGTCGGCAGAGGACCCGTTGAGGGGCTTGCCAGAGCCAACGCCCAATCCCGAGCTGGAGGTGGGCGTGATGCTGGCATGGAACTGGCTCTGGTCACGCTCCTCCACTGCGCTGGCCGCCTTGTGATTGTACTTCATCAGATTGTCGTAGAGCCCCTTTACCTGCAGCTCCTTGGCAGTGCGCAGGATCTCCGGCTCCTGGCTCTTGGTCACCGTGGTCTCACCCGTGTACATGTACTGAAGCAAGGCCGCGATCTCGAAGCCCCTCACGCCCGGCAGGATTATGCTGCACTGGTCCTGGGGCACGTCCTGCAGGATGTGCTGGAAGTACGGCGAGTTCGCCGCCAGCACCA
This sequence comes from Drosophila persimilis, assembly GCF_003286085.1. Taxonomy (NCBI): domain Eukaryota; kingdom Metazoa; phylum Arthropoda; class Insecta; order Diptera; family Drosophilidae; genus Drosophila; species Drosophila persimilis. The sequence goes on from NW_020825289.1 coordinate 14,400,106, forward strand.
CGCGGTGTGCCTTGAACTGCTCATCGTCGACGACTAGGGTGCAGTCGACGTAGCTGCCGACCTCGTGCAGTGCGTGCAGGATCTGCACCAGATTGGTCTGGTGGTTGTTCCAGCGCAGGCAGTACGTCTGGCCCTCGCTGCTGGCCACGGGCGCTGTGGGCCCGCCCATCTCTTCTGCCCTGCTGTTCTGGCTGTGGCCGCGATCCCGGTGACTGTGACTGTGACTGTGGCTGTTCACCCGATGGCGATGGCCCTGGTGATGGACTGGCGGCTGCTCCGGCTCCTCGTCGGGAGCGGTGTCGCTGCTGCTGTGGTAGACGCTGTTCAGGCTGGTGAACGCGGCACTCAGCAGCGTTGGCGAGTAGGAGGAAAGATGCTTCCGGACTTTGAGCGCCAGTTTAAGGCTTCGGGATCACTGTTGGGCCTGCCGCGGGAGAGAAAAATGTTTCCATGAAGATTAGTAAAAGGTTTTCGCTCCGGTTTGTTGCTTTCGATAGTTTGCACAAATGATTCCCCACACGTCAATGGGAACAGGCAAAAATTCAGATTTCGCATAGGTTGCTAAAATAATCGAGTGAATTTCTCAGACCAGGGTAACCAGGAAACCAGGCTGGTCTCGTCCCCCTCCTTAATACCTCTATATTTCTCTGCCTCCTTCACGCACACACGCGTACATATACAGGTGTGCGAAACTGGGGATGGTCACCTTCTCCTCTCCATCGTCCTCTCTCCTCCACCATTGCAAAAGTTCTCGTTCCCATTCCCATTCCCATACCCGTTCCCGTTCCTGTTTTTCTGTTTTTTGGCGGAAAATCTTGCCTGTAAAATTTATGCCCATCGCCACCCCCTGAAGTTTTATGCGCCATAAAAAGTGAAAGCGCTCCTTGCCAATGAAGGAGGCACAGACAGTGGCCGTGCCAGAGGCAGAGGAGGGTGAACGAAAACGTGTAGAAAAAATGGGGGAAAAAATATGCAAACATCCCTCGAAAGATGTGTGCGCGTATTTTTCCGGCTGCTTTTCGCGCGTTTTACTTTCCATATACATATATATGTATATCCGTAAATACGAGGTATATGTATATCATTTTTTACGCCGCCTGGAAAGTGGAAATGGAAAGGCAAGTCACCAACGCACACACACACACACACACGCCCAAGGAAATGAAAAATGTTACTGAAAAACTTGCAATAATTTTCGTTCATTTTCCGAGGACGAGGGAGGCCATATGCCCTTGCCCTTGGCTTGCCCATGGAGAGGCCCGACGCGTAGTCGAATTTCAGACTCAAGTGGACGCCATATGCCGAACCGATGGCCCATCTGCGTCATGTGTTGGACATGCATCATGCATCGGGCAACCTCCCCGCCTGCGTCCTTGCCATGTGTCGTGTGAGCCGTCCGTGCCGGCCCATCTACGAGTGTATCAGTGAGTCTCCAGTTACCAACAGGTATGATAGGAGCGAGGCCCCAGTCGAGCGACCGGCGGAATTGCGAACTAAGCGAAGCCAGGCCAGATAATGGCAATCAAACAACAAGGAAAATGTCAAAGGGGCGAGGCCCCTGAGAGCGGTGAGAGGAAAGACGGAGACAAGGACGGCGACGGAGAGGGCGAGGGCAGAGAAGAAAAGCGGACAATCAGACAAAGGAGGCAAACAAACGATCGCATTATTGTCGGGGATGGTGATGTGATGGAGATGGAGGTGGAGGTGGAGTGCGGAAAATGCGCAAGAGATCATCAATTGTTATCTGTCCATTGTCTGGCCAACAGGATAATGGGCAACCTGCAGCGATCCCTTCCCCCTCCACTCGATCCTTCGCTGCCGTTTTGCGCAACAGATTGAAGTCGCTGCCTGTCGCTGTCGCTGTCTCTGTCTGAGCAGGTAAGCGGTTTCGAATTCGTGTCTGCCGATTGACGCTGGCCGAGTAAGCGCATTAGATGTGGTCATAAGCCATCGGGCAGCGCATTAACGCCTCGTTCTTGCCTCCACAGAAACTCTTATACGGGCGCTATATCGCGCATACGTCGTGTGATCGCCAAAATGCCGAAAGCTCTCCGAGCGTGAGCTTTCGCAGCTTTGGCTGACAGTGGGCCACCATTTTATAAACCATTCAATTAAAAATGATCAAAAAATAACAGTCGGACGGACGAACGGACGGACGTCATTGAAACGAATGCACTTGGAAACCGGTTTGGGGTTTTCCAGTTTTTTTGTGTCAATTTCTTGAACACGTTCCACGAATTGTTAATTGCAAAACTACAACAAAAAATAACGATTTTGGAAGCCCAAACGAATGGGAAACAAAACTATTGACGAGCCGTTTAAGTAGACTAATTTAATAGAATCAAATATCTGATTACTAATCAGGGCTTACCACAAAATAATGAAATCGCCGCAGGCGAAGCACAAGCCTTTTTTTTTAGTGGCCAAAGAGAGTCCTGGACACTTGCAGCGGTTTGTTGATATTTTAACAAGTTTGTTTGATTGTTTGTCAATTGGGTTTTTACTGGTAGGTTTTAGCTTTGCCTTGTTTTGAATGTTTTGCACATTGCTCGACTTTAATTGATTTAGTTTGTTGTGTTGGGAATTGGTTATCGTTGACTGTTGGGTTGGGTAAATCCGAATCGAAATTGCACTGAAAACCGCACACACAGACACTAGTTGAGGACGCAGCTTATGCCTATCCCAGATGGAGCTCTTATAGTCTTAGGTTTCCACAAACTGCGACACGTTTGTCGTTTTCCTCTGGTCGTGCGTTGTTGGTTTTGCGTTGTTGCAGATTCGAGCGTTCAAAGTTGAATAAAACTGCCACGGCGCTCTATGCAGCCAAGTCATTGAAGACCAAATTTCCCGACCTACCGAGCGAGACAGCAGTACCCAGAGACGGGGACGGCAATAGCAGAAGGGGAAGCAAACTGTTCGACGCGTTGAGAGGAAAACTGTCCTACGGCTCGGCGCACCCTCGCGCTCTCTCGCTCGCGCACGCATTCGCTGCTTGCAGTCTTGTGCGTTTTTTGCGCTTGCACTCTCTCGTTCTCTCTCTCGCTCTCGCTCTCTCTTTCTCTGACTGCCTGTCTGTTTCTCTGTTTCTTGCAGTGCGTGAGAGTGCTGTGCGTGTGTTGGCTTATGTGTGTGTGTGGGTTGCATATGGCTGCTGCTGCTGCTGCTGTCATTGGCACCAATATCGGTGGCAGCGGGAAAGAGAGAGTTGCAGTCCTCCTTTTTTGGCGACTGCATTTTTCGTGCTGTTCCAACTGACCAAACCGCTTGTGCGGCCGGCCGGACGGACGTCGGCAGGTTGTCAGTGCGTGGAAAACTGGTATCTGAGTGAATTTTTTGTTGTTCTCCGCTTTTGGTTTTTTATTCGGGACCCCTTCCACGCCCCGGTGCCGTTCCCTGCAAACTCTACCTCGAAGCTCGGCGCCATTTTGGACTGCGTTTCATGCTTTGTCGTTTTTTTTTTTTTTTTTTATGTATGTTTATGTTTTTAATTTTCTTCTTTTCGTTTAGTCTCTATCTCCCTCTTCCCCTCTCGCTAATCGGGCATAGTAGGTAGGAAAGGACAATTTCTCGGCCTCCGTTTTCCTCTTCTTCGCCTTCGTCTTAGTTATGCAAATTCCGAATCGAATGGCATAAAGATAAGTAACGACCTTCAGCAATCAATGCATAATTGAATGCATTTTCGGGGTCGACTGCGATCGATTTGCATAGGGCTTGCCCCTTACGATTTTGCCCTAACCCTTTTACGATTTCTTGATTTTGTATGCAAATTGCAAAATAACGGTCGACGGGGTTGTCTTTTTAAGAACAGACGGAACAGGCAGAGGGGCAGAGTCCCACAAAACTTTCTGCAATTTCTGTAATGCACCTGCAATCCATCTCACGCAGGGATCGGCGAGAAAGCGGGTCCTTTTTTATAGACATCCATGCACTGGCATCATGATGCAGCTGTACCACTCGTCTCTCCACCTTTCCTGTATGTATTTAACTTATATTTTTTTTAATTGTTCGTCATTAATTTTTTCGGTGCTCGCCATCCGACCCTCTGTTCCCCTCTCCTCCTCCGCTCCTCTGGGCTTCCTCTGGGCCTCCACGTTGGGTCTGCGTTGCAAAACCCATTAATCATGTTCGGAAATTAAGGTCAACCGCATTTCACGGTGCCGTTTCTATCTGTTCATTTTTCAACTGCATTTTTTGGCAGGGCCGCGAGATTCGTTGGGCGCTATCTTCGCCCGAAACTAGTTCGCAAGTGCATTCACCTCCCCCGCCCCACCACGCTCGAAGGGGCGCTCGAAGCTGATAGAGCAGCATAAAAGTACGAGCACGGGTATAAAAAATGAAAACTTGCAGCGACCGAGCAGTTGGTCATAATCTGGACACGAGCATTTATGGGCTCTGGGGCACTCGGCGTGCCCCCGGCTTTTCTCCGCTTTTAATCTTATCAACGCCTTTACCCCAGTCCCCCCATATCATTGTGCCAGTGAAAGTGTAAAATAAGGAACAAAGGCTCCAGAGATGGACACACAGTTGCTGCCTGAGGAACCCCCTTGGGCACGCCACTGTCCACATGTGTTTGGCATCGTGAATTTTCCCAAATTATTATCCGCCTTTCGGTCAGTGTTGACTTTGCTGACTTTTTGACTAAAAGATGAAGATGTGGATAAGGATGAGCCACCAAGATGATGATGTTTACCGGTGCTCTGAGCCGGCGATCATTATTATGGGGGATTAGCAGGGAGAATCCGCACGTAATCCAACCGCACTGCAGTCACTCAATGAAGCTGAGTCCTCGTAATGAACTGCCTGACCAGGTAGGTGTTGTCTTGCGGTGTGCCGTGTGGTGTGCTGTGCCACTCTTCCCCCTCCCCTTGCCCCAGTCTTTAATTCGCAGTAGAAAATTCCGCTTGCTGGAGGGCGATCCTCAAAATTGCATTGTTCTCAAATTGTTTCTTATCGCGTATTTGTGTTTGCAAACTGCACGACGAACTGCGGTTCGCAGGCGTCTCGTAGTTTTCGCGATAAGTTCTGGCGGACCCGGTTGTTCTTTGGTCAGCACATGGGTCGGTGCCGCTCTGACCGCTCTGACCTGCTGCACGCGTGTTTATGATTCATGGCGAAAGGGTTTAATTACGGAAAATTAAGGTTTATGTCTTTATTGCTTCTCACAGAAATTTGCCAAAATAGTTCAGTGGAACTGCAGGATGGCAACGAAAGGATTTTCCTGGAACCGGGCTGCTCTGTCTGGGGTGTTTGTGTTTCGATCAATGTCTGAGGATCTTAATAGCCACGATGGATATTCCTCATTTGTCATGCAAAAAAAAATGCAAAACCAAGCAAATGGTAAAAAACAAAAGGAAACCGCTTCGATGATGCGAGACGTGGCCGTAATTTCCCGCATTTCCCAGACAACCCTTTGCCTCGTTTCCCGCTCCCAGCTGCTCCCTTGACAGATCGTCAGCGGTGGTCCTTGTTCAGACTCTGCTTCTGCTGGTCCTGGTCCTGGTCCTGGGCCTGGTCCTGGTCTCGCCCTCAAGTATCGCCTTTTGTAGCTTGAAGTTGTTGACGCATCTTTGAAGTTGCATCGGCACGTGAAAATTCTCCTCCCATACAAAAGCAATTAGCAAGGGTCAAAGGTAAACAGAAGCCGCCGCCGGCCAATGGCCAATGGCAACCTGTCGAGCGGCTCTGAGCGACACAGGACCTTCCATCCTGGCCATAAAGATGCGCTCGCACATGGGTGCTAATTGATGCGAAAATTCTCTCCACTGCATCAAATCTTTTCGACAATTTCAGCCCCCCGCACCCACCCACAAACGGCGAAATATCCATTAGATACATATTTACATGTGCATCTCTATCCGAGTATCGCTGTACGGCGTGGTGTGTGTGTTGGAGCAACAGTCGGAAAACAAACAAAAACTGCAGCCGACGAAAATGAATAAAAATGCAACAAGAAGACAAGAAAAAACGAATACGAATACGAAAATGAGGAGGAAACGGGGAAACAAACAGAGAGCAGCAAAGCAGCGAAGAAACGAAAACGTTGAAAATTTATCGCGCGCGTCATTTGCTTTGCTGCAACTATGGAAAGTAGCACGTAGAGCCGCGACGCGTCGCCGCTGACATTGTGTTGGTGTTGGTGGCAGGGGAGAGGAGAGGATGGAGTGAGGGGAGCGGGAGCGGGTAGCAAAGAGCGGCCCATTCGCGCTACGCATGGGTCATTGCACTTTTTCCACGCACACAGACTCGAGTCGGGGCATAACTCAGATACAAATACAAACACAAACACACAGGCATACTACAGGCATAGATAGATAGCAAAGGGCAACATTTCAACGAAAATTGTGTAAAAAAGGCACGAAAAATTAGGCGAAAGCAAACAGAAACAGAGAGACAGGCAGACAGGCGGAGAGCGAGAGCGAGAGCGGGGGCCCCCAACAAGATACAGATACATATGTGTGTATGCGTCATGTGGGGAGCGAAACGATTGCAACTGCAACTTTGCATTGGTCGGCCATTTTCAACGTTTATCTTTTCGCTCGCGCACGCAGATGGAGATACAATCACTTATACTCGTACACATGTACATGGCTTCGGAGAAGCGGCCAATTGTACGAGTATCTGCAGCTTGTGCGGGGCGAGCTTTGACGGGGTTCTCGAATGAAATTAAAACATAAATATGTTTGCAACACACACAGTTGCTTTTCCACAGATATACATACAGATACATACATTCAGATACATATGCTCTCCATGTAGCCTGCAGATACTTATGGGCTTGCTATTAATAGCGATCCACGGCCATGCCATTTGTGCCGCCAACACCACTCGAGTGTGCAGTTGCAGTTGCAGTTTGCTGCACATGCACATGTGGAAATTTGTGAAAAGGAAATGGAAACGTTGCGAGGCCCCTGCCTCTGGCTCCGGCTGCGGCCACGCCCCCAACTCCTGGTCGAGAAGTACAGATAGCATTCAGAGCAGCGCATGGGGTGCGTTTTCCACGATGTTTTCACCAAAAAGTCACTATCGCACACAGGCACACAGACACACAGACACACAAGCACGCAATTCGAATTTTATTTTTAGCAATTTGAGGGAAATTTCAAGTCGAGCGTTGTGAATTTTTCATTTGAATTCATATGGCCACGGTCACATGGTGAGGGGTGGAGACGCCACCGATCTTACATACCTTGTATCTTGTAGTTTTATGTGTCGCTCTGCAATTTGTATGTTGAATGCCCTCTCGATTTCGATTTCGAACACGTTTCACGATTGTATCTATGTGATCCAGCTAGAACTTCGGTTCTAACCATATTTCGTTTCGCAGTTTCGCAAATAGTTCCGCCACGTTTCCACTAGGCTTGAGCTTGGGCCCGCCATTTTCACTGGCATTACGCCGGACGATGCGAGTCTTTTCTGTGGTCTCCGCTTGCCGTTCCGTTCACTTGGGTTTCTGGTGGGGAAAACTCGCGAGGATCGCTGCGAGCACTCCGCGGTCAGTATGCAAAATGCCGAAAAGATACAAAAAAATAAAAAACAGCGAAAAACAACTTCCCAGAAACGTTTTACCGAGCTTACACATGTACGACCGCACGATGTATCTGTGCGCAGACAGAGACCCTGCAGGGCGAGGCAGGGCGAGGTTTTACATGTGTCCAAGCGAGAGAGGGAGAGAGAGAGAGAGAGAGGCAGAGCAGCGTTGTAAGAACACAGCGTTCTGCGAGCGTTACGAGAACTGACCTTGAGTTCAGAATTTAGCCAAGGGATTGGGTCTGGGGACTGGGGACTGGGTCTGGGCTGTTTAACCGACTGATTCTGTTTCTTGCTGATTCTCGCCTGGAGAGAGCACCGAAAAATGGCGTGTGTAGAAAAGCTCTGACTGTACATGTGCATGTAAATACTTATGTATGATAGACACACACACACACACACACACACACACATCTTGTATATACATATGTACCTCCGTATACATAGGCTGACTCACAAATTGAACAAAAAGTTTCGTACTGGGAAAAGAATCAACAAATCTACACCTCCAGCCTGGGGAAGAGACAGTGCGGTGCCGGGCGGTGCGGGGCGGTGAGGTAAAATTTGGTTTGGGGAGCGAAAAGCTCTCCGAGAGCATAGAATTATCAGTTCGGCCCTTATGCGCCACACGATTAGAGTGAAGTCAACGCAAGTATTTTGCAAATAAAAAACAGAATCGAAAACAAAACCGAAACCGAGGCTGAACCAGAAGCAGAAGCAGAAAAAACCGCCAGTTGGTGGCTTGTTTTGTTTATCTGTCGAGCGCTTTTCAGGGTCACACTCTTGATTATTACACAATTTTTGTTTACAGCAAATTGCTGTCTGTGTGTGCTGTTGTTGCTGGCGCAAAAATAGTAAATTAATCGTATTTGGAGGTTCAGGTTCTCGAGTTGTTTACAACGAAAACGATCATTCAATGGGCCAGGGCCACCCAGCTACGTGACTACACGGAAGGACAGTGCGTCCAATGCCAAATGCATGAAGATGGAATGTGTGCAGAAAGGGCACAAGCACTTCCTCCTCTCGGTGCAGAGCGACCACAAGTTGCGTCAACAACCAGAACCAGAACCAGAACCCTACCGAACCCACACACACGCACGCACGCACACTGCCTCGCTCATAGATACATAGATACGCGCGCGAAAGCACGGTTAGCGGAATAACAACAGCAATGCCAGGCAGAGCGTTCCCTAAACTTGAACTTGAAATGCTGCAAAAACAAAAATTCAAGAGCAAAATGCCGGCAAAAAAAATAACACGCAAAAAACTAGTCGCAAACAACAACAAATGACGTAAACAAGCTTACTCTCTTTTTCGGGAGAGAGCCTCTCTCCCGCTCGGAGCCGAGCGGCAGTCGGGTTTTTGTGCAAGCTTTCGATTCGCTCCGACGTTCGCGAAATTTCACGAAATTCGCAATCCGACCAATCAGAGGCCATTTTTTGCACACAAACAAAACAACAAAACAAGACAACAAAATGAGCAAAACAAAAAGCTCACATACAAGCTTTCCGAGTAGGTGTGCCTGTGTTCGTGCCGCGGCTACCGAAGTGTGCGAGAGCGGGTATTTTGCCTATTTTTGGCACAGCTTCAATCGCCATTTTTGCGCAAAAACTAAAGTTTCTCTGAAACCGTGTTCTGTTCATTTGAAAGCAAATATTAAGTGAGTGGCAGACTTTAGCACAGCCACGTGGTTAGGCTAGTTCTGTCCATGCGGAGAAGAGAGTGGGAGCAGCAGTGGGAACGAGAGCGGCAGAAGAATAGAACACAAGCCGAAAGCTTTCTGGAGAGAGATCTTTCTGTGTTTGTGCGAAACTAAGAGAGGAAGAACACGACACACTCCGACTTGAGTTGGACCTTTGATTAAATTATTTAACATTTTGCTGCTGATGATCACACTCGTATACTCTCTATTTCAGCGAATTGGCGATGAATGTGCCAACAGGGCTCGAGGCAAGCGCACTCGTATATCAAATTTGTTAAATGTGAAAATTATATTCTTCTACTGACTATGACGTCTCGTTTTGACCACAGACGCAAACAGCTAGTTCCAGATAACACTGCAAAAATAAGCTTTTGCCAAAAGTTCGGGCTTTTGATAGCTTTTCTCTTATACGTATGAAATAGCGAGATCTAGTTGGGCTGCGAACCCGCGATTTCCAGGTGACATGTGTAAAGATACGCGTAGAGTAGAGTAAACGTCGAGAAGGCAGAACCACAATCTCAGGGAATCGCGGAGCCAATTCAGCCCCGGACCATTGTTCTGCCTTATTATCCTTTTTCATCTTGCCCCAACCTGAGGCAACCTGCTGCAGCTCAGCTGCTGCGCACCAACTGACTTGCAACATGTTCCCTTTTCCCTCAATCCGTGTGACTTTTCCGTGTGATTCTTTTCGTTCTCCAATCGAATCAAAAAGTTAACTTTTCCCAGGGATTTCATCCCGCATGCGCGTCCCTGTGCCTGTGCGTGTGCGTGTGTGTATCCTGTTGCATGCATCGCATGACGATCGCCCTCCTCCACTTCGCCCCTGCAACAGAAGCAGCAATCAATTTGTGCATTCGCTTTGGTTTGTCCTTCGTCCTTCGTCCCTCGTCCCTCGTCCGCATCCTCTGTCTAACGCTCTTTGTGTGTGCCATAATTTCTCGTCATTCTTCTGGTTTTCTTTTGTTGGGTTATTGAACCATTGATTCCCCGAATCCACTGTACAGGTGATAATTTTAGGAGAATTTACTGCGTGATCACTTGTCGCAGCATCAGGGGGGAAGGTACATAGGAAAGGCAGTGGGGAGCGGGTATATTCATAATCGCATTAATTGCATCTACAACTACAACCGAGACTAGGGTTCGCCTTGAGCTGTACCTAACCAAAAGTAACCCCCCTCCACCTCCACCTCCATCTCCATCTCCACCCTTCCCACCTCTTTGAACAGCCTCTGTTTCGGATTGCCCAAGAAATTCTCACACATTTCCCAACTCATCACTATCTGGTGGGAGTCCAACTAAGTCAACAATTGCACGGCAGGTATCCGACTATCGACTACCCATCCCGGCCCAAGCGAGGCGCAAATTATTTTGACAAGTGGCCGAGAAATTGTCTTGTATTGTCCGCTTGGTCCAACAAAGACAATTGTCTTGATGCTGCAGTGGCAGTTGCAGTTGCAGTGACTGTTTCTGTTTCTGTTGCTGTTGCAGTTGAGTGACAGGCCATTAGAGCGATCCTGGAGTGCTCTAGGAGACGGAGACCAAGTGTCGTTCCTTCTCGTTGCTATTAAATAAATATTGCGGCTCATTAATTACAATCAAAGTGCCACACAGACAGAGGCATTTATATGGTTGAGATTGGCTGCATTACATCAATGTCAGAGGATATTTCGAGTGCAGGCAAATCTCCATGAACTCGTCCCTGAGCGGTGTTAGTCTTAGCTTGAAGGTCGTTAAAATTCGACTGCGATCGGGTGGTACAGTCACCACTTCTCGTTCTCTGCCGTTTGGCTTGGGTGCTGTGCAGCCGGAAATCGCCAGCAATTGCACGTCTGGTGTGCGTGTCTTCCAAAATGTGTGTTTTTCTCTTTCTATTTCTATTTTCTCGTTTTCCTACCGTTTTTCCATTCCTCTTTGCTGGAAATGCGCTGTGGAATAACAAATAATTAGCATTAACCACGCAATTGAGTGCAAGCGGCAGTGAGTCGACGTAATGTTGCATTTAATTTCGGGAAAACGCACTGCACACACACACACATTCACATAGCCATTATTGAAACAGACGTGGCATCCACAGCAAACGCAAAAGCAACAACTGCAGCGACGGCAGCGCGATAAAACATTTTTGGAAATGTCAACAAAACGGAGAAGAAGCAGAAGAAGAAGAAGAAGGGAGCGAAAAGAAAAATAAAATGCCAAGAGTGCTCTAATGTTGGGTGTAGAAGAGTGAGGAGGTGGGGTGGTGGAGGAGGAGTGGGAGAGGAAGTGCATGATGTGCCCGACGACGCCATCTTTGCGATGGATGGCAAGGGGAAATTGGTAAAAACACAAGATACTCGTACTTGTGGATACACACACACACACACGCTGTCGTGCATACAAATTTGGAGTCGATTTGTTGCATGCCTCATGTGGCGGCCCTACACCAACATTAACGCACGTTGAACGGCCAGATCACGAGTTTTCCTGCCCGACGCATTCATATGCTGGAAACGCTCGATTGGGCTGATTGCATAACATAACTGCCCTGCCAGCCTATGCAATGTATCTCGCTAATGTAGCTCATTGAATGTGTCCAATTAGCCCGCAAAGGTCAATAAGTCAAAACAATGGTCGGCCTCTGCCTCTGCCTCTGCCTCTATCTCCCTCCCTCGTTTCGTCCAGCAGGACCAGCATTCAATGACGAAAAGGATCTCAGGCCGAAGCGAAGCAAACGAAAGTGAAACCAGGATCGATAGCCCCTACTCGAGCGACTCGAGCGACTCGAGTGACTGACACACGCTCTCCATGTCCAGACAATGGACCCAGGACCGAGAGAATGGCATCAAAACGCGACAAATTCAAACAGTTTTTGGTTTTGTTTTTTAGTTTTTCGTTCTTTTTTGTGTGTGTGTGTGTTGCATTGTTCAAGTCAAAGTTCTCAGTTCTCAAACGTTCTTTGTAATTGGATCCTTTTCGAGATCCTTGCGCGTGTGAAGCGCGACGACTGCGTGTATTTCTATTTTCATATCTGTTGTCATTTCCCCCGGTTGCCTTATTTTCCTTTCGCCTTGTTTATGGCGGTGCTGCACAAAAAACCGAAATCGAAACCGAGGGATAGCTCCCCGGCACCACCACGGCTCGACAGATATGGCGTACGGCGTGTAATTTATGCCAAATATGATAGCAGAGAAGAGAATGTTTGTCGTGGGTGTTTGCAGACATCACGTTTTCCCCGGCCTTTCCTCAATCTTGGTGTGTTTTCCATATGAAAAGTGACAGTTGCAGATCCGAGTGTGATAAGGAAAGCCTGTCCACGGTTCTAGGGGATTGTTAAACAGAAGGGATCGTTGCGGGTAAAATGTAATACATATTTGGATGTTTACAGTTGTTTTGAGTTGAGAATTCTGAGGGAAGGACTTGTTATTTCTGCCACTGCAATGGCAACCCTGGCGCCCAGGAAAACCAAACCGCAACGGAGCAGGAAAAAGCAGGAAGTGTCGAAGCTCTTTCCACACAACAACAACTTCGCAGAAGGTGCGTCTGGGGGGTTGGTGGCAGTAGGGCTTCCTTCTTCTACGGCGTCTGGCTCTATCCCGTCCAGTATTGCAGCTTGGTTTTGGCTTTGGCCAAGTTTTCCGGTTTTTTTCCTATTTCCTATTCAACCCCTGGGCAGCGACGACAAAAAAATTTGCATGTGGCCGCTGTCACTAACGCTGCCGCTGCGAAATTGCCAGATACAAGATACACGTAACGCACAATCCACTTTTAATAATGCAAGAGTGTGCGCGTGTGTGTGCGTTTGTGTATGTGTGTGTCGAAGAGAGGGGAGGGTCGGCTTTGGGGTGTTTTCGATAAGTACTTTACGAGAGACAACCCTCATTTTGCGGATTTTTTATGCTCTGACCCGGCAGTGGCAGCACCAAAGTTCATATTTTCCTGCCGCGAACAGAGGAGGGAACAGGGAACGGAGCGACAGGCGGAGGGCTCTACTCGACATGGTGGTGTGGTTGCTACCGGGTCTGCAGCGAATAGCCCTCGCATTGGCTGGCCTTTGCAATTTGCAACATGGAATGACTCTGCGATGGGTTTTGGCGAATCGCATTGGCGATTTTGCAAAGTTTGTGGCAGTTCCCCGCCTGGGATTCAGGGGTTGTGGGTTTGGTGGTTCGGTAGTTCGGTGGTGGCAACTCAACGGTGGGAGGAGCTCCTGGCAAGCGAATCATCTCGCAAACTATTGCAAAACGCACAAAATGGCAAACGGGAAGGGACTGGAATGGCAAACCCTCAGGAAATGCACTGTCCACCGCTGTCGATCTTGGGTCCGAGCCCAAGAAAGGATTTGTTTGGTAATTTGCATAAGTTTCAACCCAATCAAGAGAATCTCCGGGAAGGGAGTGGAGAGGAAGCCAAGGAATATGTAAATGCAAATCAATCGAGACCTTAATGAAAATCGATCAAAATTGATTTGTAGCCTGGTGTGCAGAAACCCAAACACCGCACCCCAAGATAGGCAAGGAAATGAAAGGAATGGAAGGGAAAGGATACGTCCAGGACACCGCCGAAGGAGTTGAGAGCGTGAGAACGTTTCGTTCGGTGGTTTTTGCACGCATAATTTACATAATTTTTAACCAAGTAAATTGCATGCACATCTCATGTGGACCTTATGCAAATGAGCGTCGCTGTGGCTATTGCTGTCTCCCTTCACTGTTCAACCCCCTGCCAGGACTCAGGTGTGCGAGCGTGTCGGCATGCTGGGACGGCGAGGCGCCGTCCACGTCCACTGTGCGCATAATTAACCCCTGTCTGGGCCGCCTGTCTCTGTTTTCCTTTTCCTTTACCTTTACACATTTTCATTTTCACTTTCGTTTCCATTTAGGTTCTTTTGGCAGTTTCGCAACTCGAGGTATCTTATGCAAATCAGTAATCATAGAAATGAAAGGAGATGGAGGGGAGACGGAGACGGAGACGGAGAGGGAGAGGGGGGGCTGCGAGGACACCTCTTACCCTATTTTCGCCAAGTGAAAACCTTATGCAAATTTTCCTGTTTGTGGAAAACTCTTTCTGCTGCCACCGAAGAGATGCGAGATCTGCCTGATCTGCGGGATCTTCGCTCTAATTTAGCTGCTGGGTGTCAGGTACACTGGTCGCATCGTCTCCTCGATCGTGAGAACCTTGGAAAATTTGCATAATTTTCTTGAAAATTTGCCGGCTACGTGATCGCGGCAAAGACAGCAGAGATCCCAGGCCCGAGATCTCCGATCAACGATATTCGATGTTGCATTCACATCTCCCTTCCTTTGCACATTCGGATGTGTCAATGACTCCTCGCACTGATCTCTATTGCAATTAAAGGAATATATTAAGGGGATTTATCTGGAGACTACATATGATATCCGTGGAGACTTAGCCATCGCTGGAGCGTGGTCAAGGGCTTGATCGCGCTGGTAACTCCATTTTTGGACGCTGCAGGTGTATTTGAACTAACTCGGTTGGTCAAAGTTGTTGGAGCAGTTTTTTCTTGTCCTCTACTGTCCTGGCTGCTGACTATTGCCCACGCTGCTGGCCTGTTTTGTGCTGGCCGACTTAAAGCTGAGCATTCGCATCGATGCTCCATTATTAGAACGGAAAACTAAAGCAAACAATGTCACATCAAAGCCAGCGAGCCACCCCATCTCCAGCGTATCCACCCACCCACCGTGCCACCCACAGGCAACAGCCCTTGTCTAATATTTTGCACCACTTCAGAGGCTTTCACTCTCACTTTCACCCCACCCCCGTTCGCGTTACGTCGCCCCCCTCACCGAAATGTGGCAACGGGACATAAAAACTGCTTTTTGCAATTTACATCAACATTTTTATCACCCACCCACCCCCGTCGGCCGGGGGAAGCATCATCCAACCAGGAGTACAGCAACAACATGCTTTTTCTATTTACACATACAAAGATATACTCGTATCACGTGTACTAGATACAGACACGCCCACAACAGCCACTGTCAGCCTCCGTCCTCCGTCCTCCGACCTCCGTCCTGCGTCTTTTTGCGACACTTAATTACACACGCATACGCTTCATTCCACTTTGCGGTACTTCCGCCCCCGTCATCCTCGTCGTTCCACCCACTCCACTCCCCCGCCGAGTACGAGCTGGGACAGGCCCAAACCAGAAATAGAAACGATGCCTGGCAAGGTGTACGTCCAGGGTACAGTCCTGTCCTCGGCACAGATCCTTGACTAAGACTCGAACTCGAACTGCAAATTGTTTTCTCTTTAGTCCAGAAAACGCATAGGAGGAACACAGGAGGGAAGCGAGGCACTCACGCAATCAGAAGATGCCAACAATGCCAATGGGACTACCTGCCCGCAGTCCCCGGTGAAGGTGTCAATGTTGCCTTATCATCCCAATGTCGGACCTCTGTCTGCGTCCCCCTCCCCCCTCCACGACCTCGTCCTCGACCATTCTTTTTTATCTCTGACGGCGATTAATGCGAATAAATTTTATAGTCGAGAATGTGCACTCGCAGTGCGTCCGTTCGGGCCCGGGCCCGGGCCCGGGCCCGTCCCTTATGTTTTCCTTTGGACCTTTCCATTTCCTTCTTTCTTCTCCTTCGGCTAAGGTTTTCTCACTGACTTTTGTGCCCATTGTCCGCCGTCTGTTTTGGAGTATGTGACTTTTGCTGTTTGTCTTCGGCACCTGCACCAGGAATTGTTGTTGATTGTTCGCTGCGATCCATCGATGCCCGATGCCCGCTGCCCGTTGCTTGCGCGATCTTCTTGCAACTCCGTGAGAGTCCCAATGATCGTTTTTATTTACTTTTTAGCAATTGCTGCTGACTCAGCAGCATCCGAGAGCGTTTTCCCCTCCCCTAATTAGGATTGGGCTTGGAAGGCATCCATCCCGTCCCATCCCATAACAGGTCGGTCTCAGGTACAGCCTGTCTCGAAGAAAGGGATACAAGAAACAGGTTCTCGTTTATTCTTACCCTCATCGTGGTCGCGACACTTGTCCCCGTGCTCGAGCACAGCTCCACGTTCCCCTTTCCCCTTTCCCGGCCTACGATCCTCACTCCGTCCATTTGCACGGCCATTGTTTGCGATGTGTTATAACCTTAAGCGATTTCTGACTTTGTCTATCCGTTGCCTGAGCCATCCACTGGCCATGCCTTCGTTTTCTGCCTTTGGGCCCTATTGTTGGGTCTCTGACTTCTCGGAGTCTCTTTGGCACTTTCGGCGGTTGATTTTGATTTTGATATAAATATACTCGATAGTCGACCTCGACCAGACAATGGTTTTCGTTGTTTCTGTTGATGCTGACTGTGGGAACGCCGCGAATCCTGGCCAAGGACAAAGACGTGGTTTGATAGCCATCGCCTGAGCAGCGGGGTCCCGCTATGCACCGCAAAGATGCAGGTTGTCTGATGCAGGGTTACCATAGGATCCTGGGAAAGGGACCTTCCAGCTGGCTCATGACCCTCGGTCGCGGTCTGGGTGGGTGAGAAAGAGGCGCACCCAAAACACACGCACACACACTCTTGCACCCAAGCACACACTATTTATGGACTTCCGTTCGCGGGATGGCGGAAAAGCTACACGGTTCATTTTATTCGCGCCGAATGTGGCCGCTCCCTCTGCCGCCCTCATTCCGCACCCCCCCGCCCTCTAAGAAGATGCATTCGTACGCCCAAGCACCACGAGGCGGAACTCGAGTCAATGACCCGGACGGGTGCTGATAAACATGCCAACATACTCGCAGAGCAGAGAGCTCAGAACTAGAGAGAGGGAAGCGCCTCAATGAAATGTTGCAATTGCAATCCAAAAGATATCTGATACACAAATTTAGCTCGCGGGTTGCGCTTGCGCCTGCGCTCGCCCGCATCTTTGTCAATAAAGAAAAATTGATTGAGAAATTGTGAAAATTAAATTGGAAATGGCCTAGAGCTGCGCTGAGATACGGAGGGAGCGAGGGCAGTGTGAATGGTGAAAGTCGGACAATTAAACTGCAAACAAATTTCTGCCAATTATTTCACATTAATTAAAGGTCCTCGGAAAATGAGGGTCAGCGGGTAGCAGGCGTTCCTTGGAGCTCCTTGGCGGGGAAGGGTTGGACTGGTGGGAAGGGTTCACTGGCATGGTTTACCTTCCGGCTTTTGTGGCTTGTCAACATCAAATCTGTGCTGGTGTTATCGGATCTCTCATGAATCAATAATCAATACTCCATTGGTTCGGCTCTGTTCGGTTATGGCGGTTTGCACTTCGCTCCCTTCACATGAGAACGCCAATCCCACAGCCTTTTCCTGCCGCTCTCATGGTACACGTTCGTGAATAAATCTGTCAAGCGTTTCTTGGGTGCTGGGTGCCCACGAAAATGCCTCACAAGTCATTGACTCTGGCAAAGGTATCTATCTGCATGCGGTGCGATGGCCATGGCCATTGACGCTGGCGGCCCAGAACGCCAATCGACCAAGACGCTGGCCATGCCTCTACCCCCGCTCTCATCCATGCCCCTACGCATGCCCCACCCCGTCATCTAAGAGGTCTAGTCCACCAATTAAGCCATGAGACCAGGCTGAAGCTGCGCTCAAGCTGCCACAAAATGCAATCAAAGAAGGTTGGAGGAAAGCAAAAACCTCAAAATGAAACATTTTTCAAAAACCTAAAGAAGAAAAACGCATTACACGATGAAGAAAATCGGGTTTTGAACGGGCTACCTGTGCCGGTTTGGTCCCGGTGCCCCAAAAGAGGCCGCAAAAAAAAAAAAAAACAACAACAGCAATAGGAACAACAAAAAAGTCAGGAGAGAGTCGTGAAAATGTTTTTCTTGGCTGAAACCCAGTCAGCATCATCATCAAAGTCAGAGGCAGCCGACCAGATTTCGTATCGCGCTAGCTGGGGGATTACACAATTTATGCATTTGCCTCGGACTGACCCCGACGAACCCTTACCCTTACCCTTACCCTTGCGCTAACCATTCGATCGAGGGCCGCAATTGATACGGAGTAGTGCCTGCGCGTCTTTATGGGTTGACAACTTGTAGGCGTGTTGAATCACGGAGGGAGATTGGGTTGGAGCGAGAGATGGAGTTTGGAATCAAAATGCATTTGGGACTGGACTGGCACTGGTATTGGGAATGGGCTGCACAAATGTGCAGCGATCTGCAGCGGGAGATAAAGAAGATCGTCGAGACGGAACCTGTTTTATGGCCAAAAAACGATCGAAAATAAATGAACAAAACGACAAAATGAAATGCATAAACGTAAATCTCACAGCAGGTAGTCCCCGGATGATGCAGATGGAGATCATATGGACTTGGCCTGGCAATGGCGACCTGCAACATTACGTTTGATGATGACTTTTCGAGTTGGCTCAGGGCGTCGCCGGCGACAATAAATTTCTCAATTTTTCCTTGCCCGATTTTGGTTTTGGGAGATCGGGTTTGCTCCAGATTGCAGCTCCAGATTATCCTGTCTGCACATTCTAACAATTTCTGAAATATACAACTGCGCACTCAGCTGCAAGTGAATGAATGTGCGCTCAGATCAGCAGCAGGAGGTGGGAAGGGAGAGTGAGAAGGAGAAGGGTTCAAATTTCTGCGCTTGGTTATGTCTGCGTGGGCGATCTGCTTTCAATGTTTTCCCAATTTCCCATGGCAGAGAAAGGGTTGTCTTTGATTGCAAGCGATTGATTGATTCTGGCTGATGGTTGCACGGATGCACTTGCGTGGAAAGGCAAACATTTGCATCATCTGCCCCTCCTCCAGTCGACTTCGTGGATGGTGTAGAGGGGGTATAGGAGTGGGAATCCGAGCTAGAGTCTCTGTTCGTTCTGCGGTTGGGAGTGTGTGAAAATACTTTCGCGAGCACCAGCAGAAAATGGGCTTGCCGTTTTTCCAATTGAGTTTTCCGCTTTTTTATTTCGGCGATTGCCAATTGGCAGAGCTGCGGGTCAAAGGTTGCTTATCTGGGAAACACTTAAAAATGGGCGACCATTGGCAAAAGCGGGCGCTGGCTGCGACTTTTCATTGAATGCACTATCTGCGGATCGACTTGCCACTGATAGGCAACTTCTCCAGTATCTCCAGATACTTTCCCCATGCCCGTTTCTCTGCGTGTGTATCTGGATTCGTTGCGACGGACAGCAGAGTGCACCCAAATGGTTATCGCAAACAACAATATCTAGCCGAAAAATGCGTAGACACCGAAAAAGTTCATTGACTTTCGCATACAAAATACAAAAACAAAATGACTACGGCAACAACAAGATCTTTTTCGTGCGTTTATTGCTGCTGTCTGCCTCCATCAGCGGCAACGGCAACAGCAACAGCAACAGCAACAACAAAAATAAATATGGCCGCCCCAACAGCGTGCACAAAAGAGCAAACTCCAAGAGAGTGCAACAGCAGCACCAACAACAAATTATATTAAAGTGAAAATGAGCGATAACAACGCACAAACACAGCCATGGCCCCAGGCAGATACAGCCACACATACACTCGCACCCATGACACAGCGCCACCCGAAACAGTAAACAACGGAGAAGAGAAAAAACAGCGGCTCCCCTCTCAGCCCTCTTTCCCCACCCCGCTGGCCCCATGCGATCTTTCGAGAAACTGCATGGCCCGTGCAGCCATTTTTTTTGCTGCTTCTGCTTTTTTTAGCCTTGTAAATTTACTTAAATTAATTTCTTCACCCAAAAATATGCTATGAAAAAATTCTATCGGGTCTTAGTTGGAGAATTGGCCAGGCGATATTTCTACTGGCGCCACCCAACATTTAGTTGCCGATGACACATGTAAAAATACATAAGAGATCGAAGCCATGTAAAGTTGACATTCCAATAGCAATAATTACACTAGGCAACAAAGTTGATCTTTTTCTATGGTAAGGTGCATTTGAAAACATTTTCAAAAACTGTTATTTTTAAATTGTTTTTTCATAGGTAGTTCTTCTTGAATTTACATAATTTAGGTATCTTGCATCTGGTTGTATTGAACATTGCAATTCTGAAAAGCTAATAAATGCAGTTATAAATCAGACCCAAGAACTTTGTAGCTTCAGCTTACCGTATGGAAAATATTAAGTTAATTAATTTTTAGCGGTATTTTTTATTTCAAATTTTGAATTTGGTGTTGCGTAGTGTAATTGTAGTTAAAAACACTTAAGAGACGCAGATATGTTTAAACTAATGTACATACAAATCTGATTCAATAGAATGAGTGTACTTGAAGATCACTAAAATGTTGTTATGTCTTTACAGAAGGTACAGGGGGTACTGGCGGCTCACAGATCCTCCTTGGATGACTCCTTTTTGGGCGCTGCTTTGGTTAGGTTGTGGACGCGAAAGGCCTCCAGAATATTCAGCTTTTGCTGCAGCTCCAGCTTCTTGGCGGCAGTCACTTTGCCGGCTTTGAGGCGCAGCAGTCGCTTAGTCTCCTCTTCGAGGAAATCGTATCCATTCTCGTTGATCTTCCGCATGTACAACACGTAATATTTGCCACTCAGTTTCTCCTCCGGCTTGGAGAGCTTCTCCTGCTGGGTATCCAGCTCCTCAATCAAGCTAAGCTGAGCATCGTCCGGTAGGTTTGCGTAGTTTTTGATGGCATCGTTGAACTCTTTCAGACAACCCTCGCGACCGATATACAGCGGGGTGTTGCTGCTGACAAAGGCCTTCAGGTTGTCGAGTGTCACATCCAAGTGGCTGGGGAACCTAATGTACTGCTCCACGCTGCCCTTGAAGAGTAGTATGGCCGGGAACTTCTTGTCGTCGATCTCGAATCGCTCACCCAGAGCCTTGTTCTCCAGTTCGCCATAGTCCTTGATTCCGACAGTGGCCACCAGCAGCTCTCCAGTTACCTTGTGGGCTGCCTTGGAGAAGGCAGCGAATGCCTCGTGCTTCTCCCCGTACGGGAACGCAATGTCAAACTTGACCACGGCATACGGAAAGCGCTCGACGGTATTCTGAAAGTTGATTTCGTCCAAGTCCACGCAGCCGGCACACGAGATTGCCCACGTAGCATGCCGCCCCAGAATCGCCGCCAGCAGCAGTGTCACCAGTATCCTCATCATTGTATTCGTGTTTTGTATGTGCAGAAGAGACTTCTTGTGCCAGAATATAGTGTGAACTTGACCTTTCTTCTGCCGGCCCTCTTCGCGAACTGACTGCGGGTGGAAGCGAGAGCAAAGTCGAGGTAAATTCGAGACGGAGTGTTTTTGTTCTTACCTCTTGGCCTTTTTCCGCTGCGCTCAACAGATATTGTTTAGTTGCTATAGCCACGAGGAGAGAGGCCCCTACGCTTCGCTCACCTGTGCGGCTCTTAGCGGCGACTTCTGGTTCTCGATCGAGTTGAATGACACGTCAGTGAAACAGTTCTCTCTCTTACACTCACTCAAAACCGGCCGACTCTCTGTTGGCCAACTCTTCGTGTTGGTTCAGCTGCTTCGGTGTCTGTATTGCTATTGCTCTAAGGGAGATTTATGCTGTAATGCCGGATACGCTGCGTTTGCTCGTTGCTTTTGAGTGCTCCACACAAATCTAGAAATAATTGTGATTCAAAATTTGACACTAACTTTGATGCTGATAGAAAACTCATTACAACAAAACTGATCATTTGGCCAATAGAGCGTGCCAGTGAGCCAGGGTAATTAGATATAGGCCATTTAATGCCAGTATAGGAGGGAGTACTCGAAAATGGTCATTTGCCATTGAAAATAGGGTCAATTTTTAGAGACCGATGCCCATATACCCTGTCTCGGGCAAAAACGGCCGGATCGGCGAAGGACCAACATTCCAGGATCGGGATTATGCAGACTGCAGATTACATGATGCGAGGACTCTTCCGATCACGATCAGCCGAGATACAGCGAACCGAAAAAAATATTTTAATCATTTGCCACAAGTTCATGGGCCCATATCTCGGCTAATCAGAGTCAGATCGGCGAAGGACCTAGCATCCCAGAACCAGAAGGATCCAGACTGTCGATCAACATTAATTGCCACTTTCCTGATGTAAACGGATAACCTGAAATATCCTAAATAATGTGCAACATGCTCTGAAATTCGGATATTGCTCGTTAGCATCAGTTCGTAAGGACCCAAAAAGAGATTATATGGTTGTAAATACGCAGCAAACTATTCGCCCCGTGCAAGGGTATAAAAAGGTAAGGAAATGAAAACACCTGCATGTGGATGGAAAAACTAACCCCGTTTGCCATAATTTTCATTAGTCAGCAATTGAAATTTTCGTGGCCTCCTTCTCCTACCCCCAGATGGTTAATGGACATTTTCGGCAATTGTCGATTAATAATTCATGTGTGCGGCACACATGTCGGATACCCTCTGTCCGCCCCCGCCCCCGCCCCCGCCCACTCGCGCTCGCTCCACCTACTGCTTTTGTCCCGCCTCCTTGCTGGAGTATCTAGAATAGTTGGTTTAGTTTTTCCATTTGCGGTTTCGTTTGTCCACTCTACGGAAAATTGAACATCACGGCACGCAATTTGGAAAGGAAAAGCATTGCGAGCTTCACACGATCGATATGGGCGACTGGTAAATTATCTTTTTCGATGGGTGGGCGTGTGCCCCAGTTGGAACGGGGAGGGGTAGGGGTTAGGGGTTAGGATAGGAGTTGGTTTAGGGGTGGAGGTGTGTCACTCCAGTTCAGGTGCAAAGAAAACCCTGCTGGCAATGCGCAATTTCGGGATGGAGTAGAGGAGTGGGGTAATGGTAATGCGGAGTGGAGTGGAGTGGAGTTGAGATCCAATAATGGGGACTGACATGCGTGTGTCAATCGCACAAAGGTCCAAAATTACCCGGTGGTGGGAGCTTTATTGACCCAACTCTGTTTGATATGGTGACCTCTTTAGCAACGCGAAAAATGAAGTCCAAGTTCGGGCGTTGTAGTATGTGGACACAGTTCATTGCGTAGTTTTCCGAGCACTCTCTCTTTGCACTTCATTCATTATGCAACACTGGGCCAAGCAATTTGTTAAGTACACCCCCTCCGGGAGCCTACGAAAGCGACTGGACAATAGACAGCCCTGTCGTCAATTAGCTGCCGTGACGAGCCTTTTATTTTTAACACCCCTCCACCAAGCGCCATACGTCAAAGTTATCCTTTGCTCCAGCTAAACACGATATTGAAACACAACTCAGATTGGCTCCTGGAAGACATCCGCTGCTTTAAAAATATTTATAACGACTTAAAAATAGATAAAAAGTAGTTTTAATGGAGGGGGCACCGCTAGAACAGTATGTCCTACTGGGCAAAGTCGAGGGACCTTCAGCGGACCTCCGTGGGGCCTTCAGGATTTCCCGAGCTGGGCACTCATACTCGTACTCATATGAGGCATTAATAATATAAATTGTGCGCTATTACGTTGGTTGTGAATGGGGCTGTGGCTGGGGCTGGGGCGGGGGCAATAACACAATGACCTTTACGCGAAACGACCAACGGGTGTCCCTGTCCCCACATGGTGCACGGCGACCAACTGACATTAAAGTGATAAGCGCGCAAATTTCAGGACATGGAACGGCCGCAATCTTCGTGGGGAAATCTAACGATTGCCGCATTGTTTTTTATGGGCTCCATCTATTGGGTTCGGGGCAACAGCCAATACAAAAAGCTAATCGTCCCCTGTCAGGGGGAGGTCCCGACTGGACATGTGCCCCATTTGCATACCCGCTGCCGAACGAAGTGAAGGAGTATACTAGACAAGTGAACAGTGTTCCTTTCATACACTCGCATTCGTAAAGTGGCAGGATCCATGGGTAATTGCAGAGTGGTGCCACTACTGATGGAGCATAGTGTATCTATCAGTTTGACAAAAATGCCATACTTTCGAAATTGCTTTCTTTTTTGGCAGCCCGTCTAATTATGTGGACTACAGTGAACGGAGACCATGAATTTTTCATGGCACACGTATGCCAAAGACATGCAATGCTTGAGGCAACTGACAATTTGGATAGAAAATAGATGGAGTTCAAGGAGTGGGGCCCGCAACTTGCGTAAGAGCCCACAAAATTTCCAACAGTGGAAATTTTTCTTGGTTTTGTTGTTAACTTTTCAATGGGCTGATGGTCGATAGTCAGGGACCGGACCAGAGCACTTGTAACGCTGAAGCTCATCAAATTTTTATGTTGTGGCATAATTCCATAAATGGGCCATCGAATGACCCACCTGAAAACAGCCATATGTTCCCTCCACCCCCACCGTCCACCGACTCGACTGAGTCCACGCGCCAGTCCAATATTTCGCATGCCCAAATCGAAACTGCCAAAGTCCAATCCTCGTCCGAATGGTCGAATGGGGCAGGAGACGAGCCGGCTCATCATAATCGGTATTTATTGAAAATGTGTTTTTGTTAACCCGTTCGGTTCATAACAATAACCCTCTGCCACGAATTGACTCTAGAGAGAGTCAGAGCTAAGGGTTGGCTTGGCCGAGGTAGGCCTGACTTCTGTGTGTTTGTTGGGATATGTGTTTATCGCTTTTCATTTGCATTTATTGCCATTTCGATACGTGTGGCCATCATTGCTGGCAATTTGAGGCGTTTAGCGCAAATTTCTTTTCAATATTTGTGCACCCAATAAACCCAATAAACCCAAATTGCTCAGCCCGTGGTCCAGTGGTCAGTTAAGCCTTTATCGTTCTCTGAATTTGATTGCAAATTCGGCTTCAGGTTTATGCGATCTGCGTGCAGGGAATTCGAAAGACAGTCGATACAGACAGTCTTTGGAAAAGGAATGAAAATGAAAGCATTACTTATCAGGAAAAGTTCGGTTCGACTAATTAATCACTTGCATGCCTTATTATGTGTCCAGCGCTAATTACGGCGTTTCAATATTTGTGCAGGGAGTTGTGGGACGTCATGTGCGTACTTCCAAATCAAATATATGTGCTGTCAAAGGCCTAATGATGATTTCTTGGCCGATTGACCAGTGGAGCAGTTTACCTGCCTGTCGGAAAATTCCATTAGAGTATGGTCTATTAATTAGCCAAAAGGAATGTGTTAAGTGGTTGTGGGTGGCGTGAGGGGTCAATTAGTCCAGCCGAATTCTAGGCTACAGTTTAAAAAGAGATTGACTACTGTACTCCCATAAATGCTTCTTTTTGGTACGTTCAGAGAAAGTCAGCCGCTATATCTAGAGCCTCGTAAGGATCACCATCACTCACTCTAATATTTACTTATTTCCTCTCAGTAAGCATTTCCCCAAGTACATAATCGCAGGGGAAATCCCCGTATAACACTTACATAGCATGCATGCGCATGCGTCGTCCTTGTTCAGAGCGTAAGGACTTCCAATGCGTTAGGAAATTTCCTCGTCTCCGTCCGGGAGTTTGGGCATTTGTTTACAAACAACTGGAGAACAGAACGGGTTCACCACGGGAAGGGTGCACTATCCCGGTTCGGGGGAGCTGCCATGCAAATATTTTCAATAATTACCTCCACTTGTTGCGCAATCCCGAATGTGCATGTGCCCCTGGAAGGACGAGGACTCGAAAAACTTGTCCATTTCATGCAGTCCATTCGTAGGCAATTACTTAGCTACGTGGGTAGGGGAAGGATACATGGACGGACGGACAGGCAGCGGGAACATGACCAGACAGACATGCAAATTGCAGTTTCATGAAACAGAATTGGATTGCTCCCACCTCTGGGGGAGGTAGCAGGGTGGAGGCGGTCCTTCGCATTTCGCATGACATTTTGCGGTCCCACTGCATTCACTTAACATTCTTTTTCGCTTTGTACGATAACACCACCCCCGCCGCAACGCCCTCCCACCACCTCCTGGGCTGCGCTTTTGTTTTATAACATTTAAGCGCAACCGTCATCAAATCTAATTGGCGTTGTCGCGCCGGAGTGCCTGAAATTGCCGGTCTGCATTTGATTTTTTGCACTGATTTCGATACCAACTGGGGATTACGGACGCCAGGGCTGGGTAGGGCCACCCCCTTGCTGTGCTGCTCATCGAATCAGCGAATCCGAAGGTTCACATAGAGGCCTTACTTAGATATTCCATTACTTTGTGAATCCTTCTCGCGTCTCGGGTTCTTCGGAAACCCGCTGGCCTTTCAACTAATAACAACTCGAAGAACAACAAAAACTAAAACAATGGCAACAACTTGATGCAATAATTTGCCACAACTTTTATACTGACCACAACAACATGCAATATGCAGCAGGCTCGTCAAAACAATAGCTGCATGGACGAAAAACGAAATATTCGCAAGAGGATTTTTCCAGCGGGCCATTTAAAAATGCATGAGCAGAGAGCACTCAATGCGGTTATCGTGTCCCTGTGTGTGGCGGCCAGTCCGGGGTGGACATGGGCATGGGCATGGGCAGGGGCAGGGGCAGGGGCGTTGGCATGAACATGCAGGTGCAAATTCTAGGCAACCGCAGGCGCCCCAAAGCCCAAGTGAACCGACTGACTGCCTGGCTGACAGACTGACGAATTGACGGCATGGCTCACAAGTTGAACGGCTTTCGTTCGGCATTTTATCGGTGGGGAGCGCACTTTATATCTAAACTATGAATCAATGCATTAGTCAGTCACCTTGTACGGTCTACTTTAATTACGCCTTTTATGCCGGCCCTTTGACTTCAGCACAAGGGCTCCTCTGGCTTAATCGTGACTTAAAAATTGCACAGAAAAACTGAAACAAAAAATAGCAAAGCGAAATTCTTGGCCAAGGCCCACTCTCCTTACCCTCTCTCGACGGCATGGATGCACAAATATTGCATTACAATCGGTTTCCCCCTTTGGAGCTCACGAGTTGTCACGCGCTTTGTGGCAGGCAACTGCGAATTGGATTTCATGTTAATGCAGGGTCCTTATCGCTGGAGGGGCGCTTGAACGGGTCGCAATGGGTTCATTTGTGTTCTATTTGGCCGGTAATTTCACTTAATTGCGATGACGCTGGGGGTGGGGCCTCAGGCCACCCGCCACACGCCACCCGCCGCCCGGATCCATGTGCAAAAAGCAGCCCCATTGCATTACTGATTCATATCTTCGCCGCCGTGGCCGGTGCTTCTGGGCTGTTCATCAAATATTCAGACGTTGTGGCTTATTGAAAATGAATGGTGCGAATAGTCCTCGTCCCCTTGAGACCGCGATTGTTTTAAGTTGATAGTCGGCACTCGTTTTGTGTGTACATTTAGGTTTTATTTTTGTATTTGAATGCAATCGTGGTTTACAATATATAGAGTTTCTTTTCAACGTTGCCTTGCACATTCAATATTTAATAATAAAGAGTAATTATAAACAACAGTTGTAATAAAAAAATAAAAATAATAAACATGTGGATGCATTTCTCATAGACGGTTGCGGATACGATACTTCAAAACTTCTTAGTGTTTATGTCATGTGGGTCATCAGCTCGTTATCGTTATAATATATAGATACTCGTATAGGTTGTATAAAAGGTGTACTGCATGTGCTGTGTATCTCGATTTTGTATTTGTAGTTGTAATTTTATGCGTGGGTCGGTGTATATGTTTGTTGTTGGGTTGAGTGTTGGTAGTGAGTGGGAGTGTGCTGTTTACTTCGAAAATCTTTAGAAATAGGTATAAAATCTACTGTGTTTGTTGTTGAATTTCAATCTTCTCGACTGTCATGTCCGGATTCATGGCCGTCGCTTCCTGCAAAACAAAAGTACGTCATTAGATATCCAGTAGACTTCCAGTATGTATTCCGCATAATACTCACTTGTATTGCCTCTGCCAAAGCTTTGTCATGATCGATCGGATCTCCGTCGGATTGAATGGTGATCTTCTGTTCCACACGGGTCTCAACAATCCCATCGCGTTCGGTTTTGTACTGTGAAGGAAGGATGGGATGATGTGAGTCAATATCCATCTGGTAAATCTGATTAGCGTGTTCTGGGGAAGATGCCTCAACCTGAACCCATTCGAACAAGGGACTGATGCATGGAATATAGTACAGTGGAGCGCGTACGAGCACAGGAAATTGGTTGTAGAGGGATTCGAGTAAAAGAGCCTACCTCTTACATACTTACGCACTCAGCGAATGGGGTCAGTGCCAGGGCTGGTCGATGGCCCACAAGTACTTACGGTAATGGTTTCCACAGTGCGGGTTTTACTGCTCACGGTCTGGGTAGAGATGATTTCGCCGTGTCCCGAGTATCCGGGTGTGTCCTCGCCAAGCACCACCCGGGTGCTCTCCACATGGGGGCCAGTGGTTGTGGTCGCGGAGCTCGAGTAAAGCGGAGATTTCTGTCGAGAGAGTCGAGTCAAGTCCAGAGATTAGAAACGAACATGCACACCTTACACCACCTTAGACTAGGATTTTTAAGATAGTAGGGGGAGGGAGGGGATGCAAAACAAACCTGGTTGTCTGTGCGCACCACACTAGAACCATCATATGGTCCATCGATGGGCGTGCCCGAATCGCCCGAGCTGGTCGAGGAAACGCTGTCCCGTCTCTGATACTAAGTTACGCAAAACAGTCACAACAGCGAGGCAAATACAAATCAGGAAAGGAAAATCAAATCAATTCATGCAAAACGAAAAGTGCATTCATGCGATCTTGGAGCCAATGATCGGTCTTACCTGGTCACCGCTGGTTACCGTCGCCGTCGTCTTCACCTCCTGGGTGACGACGCGCTGTTGTTGCTTGGTGGGGTCGTGCGTGCGTGTGGTGGCGACGGTCTTCTCCTCCAGCTGCTCGGTCTTGGCGTTCTTGCCCAGATCCTCGTGCGTGGTGGCTGTGCGGGTGGTGACAGCGGTGGCCGTGACATAAGCGCCGCTCAGATCGGTTGGTGTTGCATCAGCCTACGGTAGTTGCGTGGATGATGGTGGGGTTAGTGCGTACAATTCAACAATATTAAACAGCAACAGCAGCAGCAACAACAGTAACAACAACAGCAAATAGCAAAGAAAGAAAGTTCATGGAAACTTAAATGGAGGCATACGAAATTATTGAAAGCGTTAGATTAAAGGCGACAATGAAGTACAGAGACAGAGAGAGTGAGAGGAAGAGTATATCCCTTGCTAACCTTGTGTTCCTGTGTCGAGAAGGTCACTTCGCCCGTGCCCAGGTTTCGGACCTCCTCCTCCACATTGTGTGTGACGCCGTCGTTGTTCTTGGTCAGCACCTGTTTCGTTGTCGTCTTCACTACGGTGGGCGTGCTCACTGGCTTCCCCAGCTTGGAGCTGGCGCCCGCCTGGCTTGGACTGCTTAGCACAATGTCCTTGACTGTATCGCTGCCATATTGCTGGGTCATGTCGTCCTCCGAGCTGCCCTCGGAGTCACGGCGCAGTGCCCCCTTGCCAATGTGTTTGACGCCATCGAAGAACTGCTGCCGGGTGATGGGCACCGTCTCTGTGGTAGTCTGCACTTGTGCCTGCTTGCCAAAGTGGGACGGATCGATCTGAGCGTAGTTGAGGATCAGTTTTCCCGTGACCGGGTCTGTTACGGCAGTGGCCGGGTCGATGTCTCCCGTGTTGGGGTCTATGTCGCCGTACTCGCTCTTTATGCGACCCGTCACGGGGTCAATTTCGCCGGTAAGGGTCATCGTATGTGTCACAGTGGTGCGGGCTCCGGCGAAACGGGGATCGTTGGGGTCGACCTGCACAATTTCACCAGTAACCGGGTCAATCATATTATAAACGTAAACGGTTTTGTTGAAGAACTTAAGAACACGCCCGGAGACGGGATCGATCTCGCAGGTCTCTGGGTCGATCTCCTCTGGGCGACCGCGCTCATCGGTCTTGGAAATGAGCAGGATGCGAACGATGACGATCTTTCCGGTCTTGGGGTCTACGCGAGCCAGCTTCGTGTACACCTCGCCGGACTCTGGATCCACCTGAGTGGCGGCGTACAGCGGTTCACCCGTGGCCTTGTCCACCTCGCCGGTGGCAGTGTAAATCTTTCCAGAAGTGGGCTCGATCTTGATCGTGTTGGGGTCTAGCTTGGTCTGTTTCTTGATCTCGTTGGTCTTGGGGTCTAGGTAGCCGTAGATGGTGATGACGTAGCCCGTCTTCGGGTCGACGCTGCTGGAAATGTATTGCTGCTCCTTGGTGCTGGGATCGCTGGCACCCGTGGGCACCCAGATCTGGTTCGACTTGGGATCCACAATGATGTCTTTGTCCTTGGCGGCGCTGACCTGTGCAATGGGTGCCTTAGTTGCGGGATCTACGCGCTGCTGCACGATCCTCAGCGAGATTATCCTGGCATAGTCCTTGTCCGGCTTGTTGTTCTTGGGGTTGATCTGGTTCTTCAGCACAATCTGGCCGGTGGCAGGCTCGATCTTAATGTCACGCGTCACTGTCTTACCCGACTTCGGGTCGTTGAAGGTGATCGTGTGCTTGACCAGATCGATCTGGCCGTACTTCGTATCGATCTTGCCAGCCTTCGGGTCGAACTGACCGCCGGAAGTCTCCACCTGAGCTGTCTTTGCATCGATGATGTTCTTCTTCGAGTCGAACTTGCCGGCCAGCGAGGTGACCTCCACTATCGGGTCGATTTGCTGGCCCACTTCGATCAAGCGGCCTTGGCTGGGATCAATTTTGTTGGTCTTAGGATCGATGACACCCAAAATGGTGATCTGGCCAGTGCCTGGATCGACTTTGACGTTCTTGCTCACCACAATCTTTCCGGACTTGGGATCGATGGCCTTCAGTTCTCCCGTGCGGGTATTAATCTCTCCGTACTTGGTATCCAGAAGGCCAGTATCCAAATTCAGGACTCCCAGAGAACGCTCAACCTCCCCGTTGACGGTATCGATCTTGCCGGTGGCGGGATCAATGCGGCTGGTGATCACCGTTAGCTCCACCACCGGATTGTCCTGCGGGGTTATGCACACAATCTGGCCAAGCGTGTCATCCAGGCGTCCCGTCTTTGGATCTGCTACTCCGGAAACCAAGTGCAGGTTGCCCGTTTTTATGTCTACATCGCCCTGGAACAGCTCCTTCTTTCCCGTCTTAGTGTTGAGGGCCTCCAAGGTGCCCTTCTTTGGGTCAATCACACCATACTTGGTATCGATACGTCCAGTAGCTGGATCCAGGATCCCTGTCGAGTGTTCAATCGTTCCGTTTTCGGCATCAATGCGTTTTGTAGCTGGATCATACTTCGAGGTAATGACCATTATCTTCACGCGCTTCTTCTTAGGCTTAGCAGCGGCTGCAGCGGCTGCTGTTGCTGCTGCACCTGCTCCTGCTCCGGCAACCACACCAGGACCAGTTTTTGTGGGCGAGCCAGGCTTCTTAGCACCTGCAGCACCAGCAGCTCCAGCAGCACCAGTCGCACCAGCATCACCCAAGCCCACGTAGCCAGGCTCCTTGTTGTAGCGCTGAGACTCAAGGAAATCTGATGTCGGATCAGATATGGGCTTATAGCTGCCCGGTGCCCCGGAGGAGTAGCCCTGAGGACCCTTGGTTGGGGAATAGGAGCGCTTCTGGGCATCGCTCAGGGGTACAGCGGCGGCATCCACAGCACTGCCCTGGAGCTTGGCTCTGGTGGTTGGCGAAAGATTGCCGTCTTGCAGGAGCTTGGCCCTGGACTTGGGCGACAGTTGCCCGCGGTTCAGCTTGTCCTGGGTGCGGGGTGACAGCTGTCCAGCTTTGAGCTTCTCGGCCGTCTCCTTCAGGGCATTCTCGTTGCCCGGAGCATAGTTGAAGGCCAAGCCGATCTTCTTCTGCTGTGACGTCGGCGACAGCTGCTCTTGACCATCGGCACCAAGGTTCTTGGCATTGGGATCCTGGTCGTAGCGGAAGCCGCCCGGTGTGTAGGATTTGCGTGTGGGGCTAGTGTTGCCGTCGGCACCCACAGCGTACTCATAGGGACGTGTGACGCCGGGAGTCGCCGAACCGCGATTCTTGGCGGCATTTTTGTTGGCCTCATCCTGTTCCTGCTCGCCGAGACCCGAAGTAACTACCAGACCAAGTCGACCCACTTCTTTGTCCTTGTCCTTTCCGGACTTGTCCTTGCCATCCTTCGATGGTGAACCGCTCTTGCTCTTGCGACCCGAGGAGAATATGCCAACGCCCTGGTCGTATGTGACGGCCCCAAATGGCGACAAATCAAAAGTTTCAAACATAAAACGAAAGATAAATTGGAGGGGAGAAAACAAAATTAAAATTCGTACACAACGTAAATAATAATAAGGATAACTTAAGATCGATTCGGATTATCTACAAACTATCGGAACCGAACTTACGGGTAAAACTTAAGTGAGGTGTTTGAGGTATGGTTGGGGTGGAATGGGATGGGATATGTACACAAGGTCGAGCGCATTCAGTGCGAGTCTATCCCTTAGCTTACGAGTTACGAGACTTAATATCTAAACATTGGATGGATACTTACACGTCTGCCGGACTTGTCGGACTTGTTGGAGTCGTTCAGCTCGTCGTTGCCTAAACAATTGCAGAAGAGTGAGACTTAATTTATGTTCCATCTCAAAGATACTCACCATTGACTCCCGACCCTGCAGCGGCAGCAGCAGCAGCAGCAGCGGCTGCCTTGGCCGCCTTCTCTGCCCTCTTCTTCTCATCCAGATCTCTCTTCTCCTTCTCCTTGCGTTCCTTCTCTTCCTTCTCCTTGAGCTTCTTCTCTCGGAGCTTGGCCTCCTTCTCCTCGTCCTGCGGGAAGTGAGAAATAAGTTAGAGAACATTCCAAAACCGTGGACGCAATAGACGGAATAGACGAATTTTCGGGAGAAAAGGCAACATGCTGTGCAATATAAGGGCGGGGGCTTGCTACACAAAAATAAATGAAGAAGATTATATACAAGCGTGGAAATTGCTATGGGGATGTGAGGACTTGCTTATGCACTACTTGCTCAATGATTGTTTTGTGTAGACTGTACTTGTTTGGCCTGCAGTGGGTTAAATGGTATTTACAGCTTGGGAAAGGTGGGGGATATTGACGCCACAAAATACGAAAAAATATAGTTAAACACTCAAAGAAGTCGGATATCAAGATAGAGTAAATGAATGCACACAGAGAAGGACTTAAGGACTACAATTGACGGCACAGTTAGGAGGTTTTTTTTTTGTTTGTACAGAAATTACCATCTCAAGATCAAGGAACTGCGCATTCAGTGGTTACCGGAAAGTGGATTTGGGAAAGTCGTTTATGAAATCAAAGCAAAAAAAAATAAATTAATATGTTCACAAGATTGATAAAATACAATAATATATAACAATATATAGATATAGAGAGAGATATATATGCAAGTGGTAAGCCCTGAACGGAACAAATAAACCTCGGGGGAGTCTTCAAATAAAATCCTTTCATACTTAAGCTCACAACATTCGATAAGCAGAGAGTTCAAAGCCGAAAAGAAGTAAATTAGGAGAAATCGAGGGAAGTAATCGATTCTGATACGGTTTAGGTAGAAAAGTGTTCACGTTAACCTGAACTTGGGGCGACAGTTCGATCTCGGCGGAGCCTGCGTCGGCCGCCTCGATGCGGGGCTCGTAGTCACCCTCGAGGGAGCTCTGCGAGGAGGCCGAACCTGTGCCGGTGCTCGATTGGCGTATTAACTGGTTAGTTTTTGGGGGATGTACGATTCGGGGTTTTAGTATGGAGTGGTAGGGCGAGTCAGTTCAGGCCACAAAGGGGGCAGGCAGAATTACGAGCACATCATTATCATTATCGTTATCGTTATCATTATCATGGATGGTGGTGGGTCACCAAAGACGAAGACCAAGACGAAGATGTACACCATGTTGTTGTATCGGTATTTAGTGGTTGTAAGTGCGTGTGCGTGTGTTTGTTTGGTTTGGTTTGTGAGTGAGTTAGTAACAAACCGAGAAGAAAGTACAAAAAATATTTTGTTAAGTCCGAAAATCGTTAAACACGGTCATCTCATCTCAAGCTAAGGTCAAGCTAGGCAAGTGCCAGCCGGAATCCTCAGTCAGCAGCGTCAGTTACCTTGTCCTTCTTGTTCTTTATGGGACTGCGGCTGTGCGCGTCCGCATCATTTCCTCGGTCTGCCCGGTCTCCTCTATGGTCCAGGGTGCTGCTCTTCCGAGCCACCTTTTCCTTCTCGGCCATGGCGAGCGCTAAATGGGAATGGAAAGAGAGACATCAGAACTGCGATATGGCGATATAGCTAGTTAAGTCCTACCGTCCATGCTGCGCGACGTGAGGCGCGCCCCCGATAGGGTTCGGTCAAACTTGGGCGCCGTACGGTCCACGGGCGTGGCCCTAGTCTCGTATTGGGTGCGTCCCTTGTAGCGGTACTTCGACCCGAACCTGGGGAACATGGTGGACTTATTGTCCGGCTCTGGCGTCATCAGGCGGAAGAAGGTGTGATGCTCCACACAGGACTTCCACAGCTTTTTGGCGGCCCGATGGTTGGCAAGCTTAAAACCAATGGTCGATTCGTACTGCTCGAATTCGCCCGGTCGTATCTTGATGTAGAAGTGGTGACGCTTGTACGAGATCTTCAAGATCTTGGGCCAAGCAAAGCGGTTGATGCGCAGTCTGCAAGCGAAAGAGACGACGCATTAGCGAATTGTTGGGCTTTAGTTTGAGAGGCTCTCACTTGTCGCGGTAGACCAGCAATCCGGAGGCACAGACGCCCAGCATAATGTCCACTCCCTCGGAGTCCTTGGCCGGGTGCAGGTCCACGCCGTACATGGCCAGCTTCTTGGCGTTTTCCAGGTAATGCAACTCAGCCTCGGCAGGCGATTGGCCCCTGAAAGAGTAGGATATGTTAAATGATGCCCAGCACCAGCTTTGAATGCGTTTCACTCACTTGTGGGTCTTGTGCAAGTCCATGACTTTTTCCTCGAGCTCCGGCGTTTGATTGGGAGCAATTTTGAAGTCTTTCAGATAGGCGCGAGTGGGCATATCCTTGGCATCGTAGTCGCCCATCTCCGACTGGACCAGATACGAGCCGAGCAGAGCGTGGGTGACAAAGGTGCATGGCAGCCTGCCCTCCAGGATGTCGTTGCGCACCTGCAGGCACAGGTGGTAGCGCGTGATGTCTTCCTGCAGCTGCGACGGCTCCGGGGGATAGAACTTCACGGCAAACGACAGGGGCCACGGGTCTGTGCGAAAGAACTTCGCCACGGGTTTCTCCAAGTCCAGCCAAGTGCGCAGGTCTGTGGGCGTCTCATAGGTCAGACCGAAGTAATCCTTCTCAATGATGTTCAGGCCGGCACAGATGGAGTTCACCAAGTCGCGACCCTTGGCCTTCCGCTGTGTGTGTGTGATTGATTGCCATTGCGATAAGTCGTGCTTGCAGGAATATGTATATATACTCACATCAATGGTCACGTCCAGAATGGACCCATCGAGGAGGGTAACGCGGGCTAGAGCGGCCTTTGAGAACGTCGACGAGTTGCTCTTTGGCTTGCTCTTGGTCGGCGTTTCCGGCTCAGCGGGCGCGGACGGTTTAATTTCCGCTGGCATCTTTCTCTTCTGGGGGGCTACGCCAGCAGCTTGGAGGACGCTGCAAGCAAGGGAAAACTTTAGTTGGTGCAACAGTCGATGCCCCTGGCTCCCAGCACAAGGGGACGGCCGGATGTGCCCACTCCTTCTGGTCGTGTGTGTGTCTGTGTGTGGGCGCCCTCGCTCATTAGGCGTCTGCAGCTAGAGCGTAAAACATGCCATAAAGTTGCTCAATTTGCCTGGCGCCAGTTCGTAAACAAAATGGGGCACAGACCAGCAAGGAAGCTACCAGCTAGCAGGGGTTTCAACCCTCTGGGGCAGCCAGCGCTGGTGCCGGGGCGACTATGATGTCATGCGAAGACATGTCGCTGGCGGGGCTCTAGTTGGTACTTACTTGAAGCTGGCTCAGTAGTTTCTCTGCAATAGCTCCCAGTGATTTAGCGCTTTGTCGGGGAGCTGCAAAGATGGGGAAGTCGAGAAAATGCCCATTAAATGCTGAATTGCAATGGTTAAAGTTTAACTAGCGAAAGCCACAGCCGCATGCCATTCCCTCTAACAAGTGCAGACTGAAACGAGTTGCGTACTCGTAAAGCTTTCAAGCCAGGCCATAAACAGCACATCAGTCCGCACTCGCAGATCTATGGCTGAAGATTCCCAGGTCCTAACTAGTGCTGGTGTATGCCTGAAGCGAGGCCTGAGCGGACTTTCGCGGAAGTCCTTTGCAAAAGCTGAAAGTCAAATGATCTTCTCAAGCTCACGTTTCTTGAAGTTCAGCAATGACAGACGTTGGATACAATCGAATACGATTATGTCTGCGTGTATGTGGGTGTGTGTGTGTGTGTGTTTTGTGTTATATAAGCCGGCAAGTCGGGGCTGCGTCATGTTCTACTTCTTATCCCATTCCGTTCCCATTCGCATTCACCCGATCCCGTTCCCGTTCTCGTTCCGTTTGCGGTTTACGTTTAGCGGGACTTGAAATTGTGAAACGTCGCCATCGGTGTGCTCTCTCCGAGCTCTGGGCTGGCCCCACCCAGAGAAGCCTCTTGAAGCCTTCAATCAACGCTGATTGAGGCATTAGTTAACGGGAAAGGAATGAAAGTCAATTGGCAGAAGATGCACCGACCGATTGCACTGCGAGTTCAATTTAGTGTTTAATTGATTTCGAATGGGGTATACCACGATGCCAAAGAGTGGGGGTACGGCACGAGTATTCACTGAGAGAAAAAGAGCTAGCTGAACCAGTTTTGCAGAGTTTTATTGATGGGCCAGACTTACAGGCACAGCTGCGGAGAACGACTATTTCCAGCGATCAAAATTTACAGCATAAACGCAAAAACAAAGTCTCAAAGAACATCGCAACACAATTTCAATTTCGGACAACGGACAGCAGGGACAGCAGGGACAGCACGGACGGGGGGCGACAGCACGACCCCAAAGAGAATAAACTCTGGTGGCGTCATCGTGCGTTCAAAATTATACGAAAACTCACAAAAAAATATGTATGTTGAGAAGCAGACCAGCAGACCCAGAACCAGAAAAGCAGACAAACATCTAATTTATTGTATTTTATTTATTTTTTTTCTTCTGTATATCACGAGGAGCATGTGTATGTATGTGCATGTAAGTGTGTCTGTTTGGCTCTATATAGCATTATTTCGGCTGTTCTGTGCTGTGTGTTTATTCCCATAGTTGAAGGTTGCGCATACGCAATGTTGACATCATCGAGAGAAGGTTGCAATTGTTGAATTGCTGTTACTGGTACTCGTAATTGCAATTCGCTTGGATTGGCTTCGATTCGATTGAGAGCGATAGCGAGATGTGACTGAGGGCACACTTGAGTGATCATCGCCGACCGGTGAATCAGCCTCATTATCTCCGGGCACCGCATTGCAAATTTGTTTGGCAGCAAATCCAAAACAAATCGAGCAGATAGCATGTAATACTTGTGCACGAGCATGTTCCTTATGCTCGTATCGCATTAACGATGACATCATCAACGTCGCAGCGTCAGAATATGCCATGAAATCGAGAGCTATTTCTAGAGTATATTGAAATATTTGCAAGAGGTGCCGACACCCAAAAAACAGAAGAGAACAGCATTCGCTTCAATTGAAGGGGGTCGAGGTGAAATCCATCAAGTGCGAGAGCCAGAAGCTGGCTCTGGGCGATTGTCTAATCATGACGGCGATGCTGTAGTCGGGGTGCGAATAGATACATCTGTATGAAAGAGACTCGGATGGACGGACAAACAATGCGGCACGTATGCGCTGTGCATACACATGTAGGAGAATATTTCTGTATACATATTATGAATGTAACAAAGTTCCATCCACATACAATGAACAGCACAACAAAAGATTCCCCTAGCCCTCGCCCTCGCCCTTGCCGGTCATCCCAATTGAGACTGCCACTCTCGAGTGCTTCTGGGCGTAGTCTGCTTCAGTTGCGTCTGCTCCTCCTTAATTAAGTTTCATTTAATACAACTTAAATCAAATTCAATTTGCATTGGGTCTGTGCAAACAAACGCTTGCCGAAGGGGGGAGAGTATGAATGACGGATAACTGGTGTATCTCTGGTTATTACTCATTTCATTTCATTCACTTCTCACACTCCACTCGACAGTCTGTCATCATATTATGTCACCTGGCGGTGCCGTCATGACAGTTTACAGGGTATGCGGAGCACTCCTCGGTACCCCTGCCCGGATTCTGAATGAACTTTCGCTTTAAGCCCATTAAAATTAAGCATTTCCTCGCCGGTAAAATGCACAAAACTTGTCGAACTTGCCATTTTCCAAAACCAACGAACCGTTGCCAATAAATTGTGTCTAAAATGTGCTGCTATTCAAAGTGGCTTTTTGAAAGGCTAGTGCTCAACATCCGTCCGTCCATAAACATGGCCCCGCTTCCGCGAGCAGAGATCTTTGGGAGTTTGGGAGTTATTTCTGGACTCACGCAACACTGAAAGTTCCACTGGAGTTCACGGGGTCTCTCTGGTTTCTTTTTTGCTGCTTTCTTGGGGTACGAGCTAGGGGAAATCGAATGAGAAACGCGTAAACATTAGCGCCTTCTGGACGTGTATGTGGGTCAATCAATACAGTCGGCAAGAGGGTGTGTTCTGTCTTGGGAAACTCGGTGACTTATCGGCAGAGCGGAACTGCATTTGTGTGAGCCGTGCAGGAAGGCGACTCAGGCGACCCGATAAGCCAGATCCGTTCCCATTTCGCAACCGTATCGAGCACCAGCCTGAGGCCTGCAGCGGGGATGACCACGAAGTGTAATCGCTGGCCATCGACAAAAGTGGATCGAGCTGACGAGATGGGTTTCTTGTCATCGCCTGCCACTTTTGGCCAGCTCAAGTGGCAGCTTTACCCAGTGTCGGTTGGCTAATTACCAGCATGCTCTGATCGGCGTTCGCTGACAGCTAGCACCACCGCGAGAGACCCTCACGTCACCCACACACCCGTACTCTGTCAATAGCTATTTAAAGCACTCGACTCCATTTGGCCAACGAACTCTGAATGCAGTCGATGCTGCTGTTGCTGCCACTGCCGCACCCAAATCACCGCAATTTGATTTCTGCTCATCCGGAATGGGAGGGCGGAGCCCGACTAGGGCTGGGAGCAAGGCTCGGCAAGTAAACAGCCGCCACAGTGGATAATTTTGTCCACTTCAGCGCTTTTCACATAAATCATAGACCTATGGACGTCCCGCCAACGACACAACCGCCGTTCCAGAACAAAAGTAAAAATCGATGCGACAACAAATAAAAATAGAATGCAAAATGATGGGGGGGGGGCGCAAGGAAGGAGGCAGAGTAGCTGGAAGCGAGCTGGAAAAGCTGCCTTCCGTCTGATTGAGTTTGTTGACAGATTAGATTGGTTCCATGGGCAGAGCGGAGGGATAAGGGGGGTTGGTAGAGTGAGCTAAGAATACGAGACAATCATCCTATATTTCGATTACACTTTCGGACTCGTGGAGATCTCCCCATCGATGCGATCTTGCCACTCTGGCCCGTGGCCTAAAACATCAGTTTACAATGCAATTCAATTCTCAAAGCCAGGCTTGCTCTTCAGCTCTCTTCGAGCTGCTCTCTCACTCTCTCTCTCTGGAGAACGCTCTCTGGTGAGCTTCTAACGCTCCCAGACACACCTTGTTGCCTCTCCGCCAACGAATTCAGGTTTTCCATTCCATTCCACTCTC
Organism: Drosophila persimilis; assembly: GCF_003286085.1. Taxonomy (NCBI): domain Eukaryota; kingdom Metazoa; phylum Arthropoda; class Insecta; order Diptera; family Drosophilidae; genus Drosophila; species Drosophila persimilis. The sequence continues at coordinate 14,439,871 of NW_020825289.1, forward strand.
TGACTTGTCTCTGATTCCGACTTTTGTTGTTTGGCCATGTTTTTGCGTGCTGCCAAGTCGTTAGCTAGCGCTCTCGCTCTCGCTCTCCCTCTCAACCAATCTCTCTCCCTCTTTCTGTCACTCCGAGTATGCTCGGATTTTATGATAATTTTCTACTTGCTTCGTAGCTCGTTTTTGTTGTACAGTTATTAGCATTAAGTCGCTGGCACTCTCCTCACCTCAGTGCCAGCTCCAGTCTCAGGCCCAGCTGCAGGTCTATCGCTCGTTTGCTTTGCTCGGCTGCTTTATCTGTTTGTCTGCTGTGCAGCCAATTTCTTGGCTTGCAACCGGTTTCTAATGCAAGCTCCACTTCGCTCTCTCGCTTCTCTCCGTCTGGCTTCCACTTATGTACATACATATGTATGTATGTACATTGCATGAAGAAGTCTTTATGTTAATGTCTAAAACTATTTGGGTCAAAGCCCAGAGCTCTCCAGCCCCTTTCGCGGTCGCTGCCACGTAAACAACTTCTTGCCAGTCCCGGCTCCGCCCCCCGAAGAACCGTTGGCAAGTCAACGCCCCTGGTTTTCCGGGGATTGTGAAAATCGTCTTGGTCTTGGTCTTCGATGACGCATGGCTGAGGAGGCAGGGGCACAGTCACCTGCCATTCATAACTCATAACTACACACACGCATGGCCTTTGTTTTGGTGGCTATCTTATCAGCCGCATTCTAGCCGTGTTCCCCTAGTTGTACGGTACGGCTAAAGGCTTTGCAGTTTTCCTGCTATGCTAGGCCTTCGATATCGAAATGCCAATGCGAAAACCCGCTCAATGGTTGATAAGCAGTTGGAAACCTGCCCGACGGCGCACCGATCGATTCCCATGGCCCCAGGCGATCTATTTTGGTCCCAGTGACGTCGACATGGTAGCCCCTATAAAGCGACAGACGTGGGACAAATGGAACACGCAGTTGGATGGGATCTATCCACCCTGTGGAATAAGTCGCATTCCAAAATTACAAACGCCTCTATGTATAGATACGCACACGGGCGGCACAAATTGCTTTCAGATACATTTGTATCTGATCGGTGTTGTGGAACGTTTCCTTGACTACCACTGCCCAATTGGAACCCTCCCCTGTTGCAATGCCTCTGGCTGGCGGCACAGCAAATGGCAAAATGCGAAGGAACTGAGGAAAACACAAAATTCGGTAAAGGAAAAGTGGAGTAAGGCGAGACAACAGTAACAGCAACAGCAATAGCAACAATGTGGGACGAATACACGCGTACAGTGGACAAAACAAGAAACGGAAAGAATACCGTGCCAAAAGATACTCGGAAAGCTTGATAGCTCACAGATACAGATGCAGATACAAATACAAGCGCTACAACTACAACTATGGCCAAAAAACAACTCTCTCCCTCTCTTTGGCTCTGTCGGAGAGCGGCTCTCTCAGCCCGTGTATGTGTCTGTGAGTGAGTGGCTATGAAGTCATTCTGGCCCAAGCGTATATGTGTGTGTCGGAAACATAAAATGAGACCGAAACGGAGACGGAGACCGAAAGCCACAGAAAACTCCCGACCACAGCCCAAAAAAAAAATCTAAGCAGCCCAGCAAAAGGCGCGATTCTGGTGGAACTTTCAGATACTCACCAAGAAGTCGTCGCTCTAGAATCCTTTTGATAATCCACGGGAAGGATACGTAGATGAAGATACTCTGTGGCTGTGGTTTTAGCTGTTTTTTCTTGTTTTCACTTTCACCAACTGCTTTTCCCGATTCCCGATCTCAATTCGATTCGATTCCTACTGCACTCACACAAGCTTATGCAAATAAACAAATTCTTGGACACTTTTTTCTTTTGAACGCGAAAAAAGATAATTTGTTGTTGTCGTTGAATACCTGTTGAAATTTTACGTGAGTTTGAGTGAGTAATAGAGACTAGAGTGAAAGAGAGGGACAGAGAGAGAGAGAGCGATAGACAGGGGGAGCGAGGGTGGGAATATAGGCGTGGGCGAGTGGGAGAACTAGAAAACTGCACGGAAAGTGGTAGCTAACAAATTAATTTCCAATTTATTTTTAAACACACTGGCGAATTGCGCGCTTTTCTATTCGCAATGGGGATCTTGGGATCGGATCGCAGATGCTTCTCGGCCAAGTGCTGGCAACCCGAAACGTACCGTCTTTAATAATATTCGAGTAGGCCCAAACCCAACCGTTCGGATTCGCAGTTGAAAAAATATTGGGAGAGCAAAAGATTGAGATACTTCACTGAAACGCAAAACTGAGCATGGCTCTCTCTTGGTTTGTTTCTCACGGTCTTCTTTGAGGGTGGTTCGCTAGCCCATGGTAAATTCTTTCAGAAGGTACGGTGTTAGGTGCATTCGAACGCATGGTAAATGGTATAACTAAATTACGCGGTCAATTATATTAATTCCAGTGGGTTTTTTTCCGCTTTAAAACAATTATACGATTTAGCTGATTGGATTTACAAGTTTGAATTTTATTACGCCTTTCTATTTTCTACATTTAATTAATGTATGCACTTTTTACCTTTGTCCTCATCGCTTGCGGTAGAGGCAAGGCTTTAGAGAGAACGGCTTTAGCTTGACTGCCTTGTCCACATGCCGCATCTTCTTGAAGTGGAAGAAGTAGAAGTAGTTGACGGCCACATCTTTCTTGACGAGATCGAAACCGCAGGCGCCGACGCTACGAACGAAGTCTCGGGCATCCTCAAAGCGCGACTGAATCTCCGCAATGTAGACGCTTCCATGGAGCTTGAGCACACGGTTTGCCTCCAGAAAGAAGTCGTTTAAGTTGGTACCCATGAGCGAGAGGCAATAGACAGCCACGTCCAGGCATTGTGGTTCCAGCGGTGTATTCGTAATGTTGCACGGTATGATGTCGCCTCGAGATGCCACCAAGTCCATAGAGAATACCTTGTTGGGCAAGGACTGGGCCAGCTTGCCATCTCCACAGCCAAAGTCGCCAATGATTGTCGTCTTGGGCAGTCGTTTAACAGTCTTGATGATGCGATTTAGCGGATTCGCTGGCCACTTTTCCACTTGCTGTCGGTAGCCGGCATGGTAGGCATCGAATGCGGAGGCATCTGAGCGGAACATGGCCTCCGCCTTGTGGCTGTTCATTGTGTAGAGTTGTTCATTGATGTATCGGAAGCGTCCGCCCAGGAGCTCCGTCTGGAGCTTGTTTGCCAGCGAAGGTGCCGCCTCAGCGGTTGCCGGCGTCACTTCCATTGCCTCCAGTGCAGCCTGCGCCAGCTCCGGCTTGAGTCCCAGTTGTTTCTTGCCACCTTTTGTCGTTTGAACAGGAGGACGCTGCTTTTCCACGCGACCAGATCGCACTTTGTGCATGGCCCGCATTTCGTCATCTGCCTCATCGTCGGACGAGGTGTCTGCTGGCGGAGCCAAGGGTCCTCCACCAGGTCTGTAGCGAAATCCGCCATTAGCCGTGGCAGTCTCCGCCTCAGCTGCCGCCTTTGACTTCTTCTTCTTAGGTTTTTTTTTCTTCGACTTCTTTGTGGCACCAATTCCGTTTCCTGCCGAGGTCATCGGCATAAAGTCAATTATTTCGGCTCCATCTTCCCAGGGAGGAACTTCAAACGGCATCTTGAACAGAAATTTGTAAACAAATGTGTGGAACACGTGAGACCGAAACTAAATGGGCTAGTGCGTTTGGCAAGTGAGTGAGACAACACGCATTTGTGAGAAATACCATAGCGCGTTTTGACGGGCGCCAAATTCAAAACTGAACCGCTCGTACAGAGTTTTTTCAAATACTTTTATTTTTTCACTAAACTAGAGTTCAACAATTTTGTGTTTCTGTTTTCTTTTTTTTGTATTAGTTTATAATTTTCGGTTTTACGCTTTGTCATAAGAACTAAATAACTTAAGATCTAGAGAATATTTTTACAACTGAAGACGTAATGTGCTGTTCGGAAAGTTTTCTTTTTTGATTTCGTATAGCCTAAAAACGTGACTACGACAATCAGTTTAACACACAATAAAGATAGGGGCCGTTTCAGCCATTTAGTTTATATGTTCAATTTGCATGTAATTTCTGTGTGTTATTAGTTTAGAAAAGTCTTAATTTCTATTTTTGTTTCCCAACAAACCGTATCTGCTTTGCATTCCTAAATACTCGTCATTCATTCATACCCTTCTCACGATGTGCAACAGATCGCATCGAATCCTACCAATTTCGTTATTGAGCCAATTCAAAAGCAGATTTAACCACCTAAAAACATTGCGATTTACAATTGCTAAAGACTATGTAATATTTATTAGTTTCTAATTGCCTTAGTGGATCTCGTAATGTATGTATGTAAATATAATTGCGTGTGTATAAATATGTATAATTGGATTCTGTTGCTTTCGCCCGTAGCTGACTATTTATAAACGTATTTATTGGCTTTGTGAAACGTGTACACAAATCTCTAACATAACTATTGATTACCGTAGGGTAGGTCATTAAAGTTAGTTGTATAAATTAAAGCATTTCTTTGTAATACAAAAATAGAACTACAACGGAATCAACGTAGCAGACGCAGACTGTGAGACTTACGAGTATCTAATGTATGTATTGTATGTATTTATATCGAGTGTATCGGCAAAGTATAGCGCAATGAATTGGGATTATGGATGCTGCCTCTACGTGCGATAAAATTGCGCTAAGTAGCTATCGAACTCTCGACATGTAAGTGTATGTAAGTGGCTCTATCATCTATCATCTATCGTCTATCATATACCATCCATCTATCATCAGTAATCCAATTCTTAGTTCTACGAGTAATTAAATTACAGTTATTAGTTGACGACGACGACGACGGCGCCTGCTTGCCATTAAAACGTATTGTGTAGCGTATTATATTTAAAATATAACAAGTGGATTATGCGGGCGCCTAGTAACTGGCCTCGTGGCCGGCCAAAATGTACAGATCGTGTCCCTCCTCACTGCCCAGGGAGCCAGTCCTAAGCAGCTGACTCTCCAAGGCAACAACCCTGAAAAAAAAAAGATAATATCAAATGTGATACCAACTGAATGGATCATGGATCGTGCTTACTTGTCGCTGCCCAGCAGCCGGTAGGTGCGACTCATGTCCTTGATCTCCTGCGTCACCTCACCATTGCGCAGCGACTTCCCCTGCATGCCGTGCTTGTGGAATGCCAAAACGCTGTCTGGTAAGCAAACTGGAAAGAGAATGGTCAAGTGTGGCGGTTACTGATGGAAGGTGGAGGCGCAGCGGTGGGTGGGCCATCTCTTACCAATACTGTCTACGTTAAAGTCAAAGTTAAGCTGCGATACCATCTTCTTGTGCTGCTTGGGGTTGCCTTGGAGCGTGACCACCTGCATCACATTGCCATAGCAGACGAGAATGGCGTCCTTCTCCACCTGGTGCACACGCACCACCTTCAGGAGGTCGCGTCGCGGCACCATCGTGGCCATGGCGTCATACTCCAGGTCCTCCGAGTGGAACCAGCTGGCACCTGCAAGACAAATCCCGTTTAGACCTCCTTTGCCCATGCCCCCTGCCGAAGCAGCATCCACAACGCAACTGTTCATGTTGATCAGCTCCAGCTTGAGGCAGCCGTTCATCGCCTTGCGCACTCCCGTGCACACAATGGGGTACTCCAGCTCCGGCGTGATGATCATCTCGAAGACGGGCGTGTGTCCGTTCTGAACGCAGCCGTGACCTCCGCCCAGGATGCTGATGGCCGGCCACTCGCACTGCTTCAACAGCATGAACTTGTTCAGCGGATCGTACCACTGCATCAGGAAGATGCCGCTGGGCGTCGCCCCGCACAGATACTTGTATCCGTTGTAGGGGTTCCTTGTGACGCAGCACTGGGTGCAGCCCTTTGTGTCTGGCACCTTGGTGGTGAGGGCAAACTTCCTGGGCACCAGCCGCTCGGGGATCTTGTTCATGTGCAGCGAGAATCGTACCGTCTGCTTGGAATGCAGAGCCACCAGATCGTGCCTGTACAGCTGGCAGGACTTGCCTGCAAATAGCGATGGAACCGTTAGCGAAAGCCGACGAAATAAGTGCCAGGCCAAGCCAAGCCAAGCCAAGCCAAGCGGACACCTACCAGACAGACTCATTAGGACGTCCTTGATCACATACAGCCAGGTGGTGCGGCGCGGGAACAGCTGGTCGATGGCCGCGTCGTGGAGCTCGTTCATATTCAGGTTGTAGATGCCCTCCTCGGCGCCGATCAGCAGGTGCTGGTCCCGCGTCTCTGGATGGATCCACGAGGCGGTACAGTGCACTCGCAGGGGGCAGCCATTGAATATCTTCGAGAAGCAGGCGCCCATATGCACCTTGGGTGTGGGCGGCAGTCCGTTGGAGATGGGCCTGGGCGGCGTGTGGCGACGCTTGTGCGAACGCTTCGGCGGCACAGGAGGTGTGTTGTTCAGCAGATCTGGTTGCGCCTCCTTCTCCACTGCAATGGGATGGTTGGGAATTAGTACTGGACTCCTCTGGAGATTACCCTGTGCACTCACCTTCTTCGTCGTCCTGGGTGCCACCATCACTGAGGCTGCGTGTCCGCGAAGACTTTCCCATGTCATTGAGCAGACCGATCAACTGGTCCATGGAGCTATGCCGCCGCGGCGAGTCTTCCAGCCCGTTCTAGAGGAGAGTTTGGATGTGGTTAATGGGAGTTGCCATTGGGGTTTTACGTCGCCTGGTTCGCTCTCTCTTACCTGGTTGCTCTCGTGCCGGTAATCACAGTTGGTGCCCGCTGAGGAGCCCGCCGCTCCACTGCCGGGTGTCTCTCCAGAGCTGCTTCTTAGCAGATTCTGGTAGAGATGCGAGGAGCTGCTGGCCGCAGCGTCGTCGGCCGCCGCCGCTGCTCCGAGGCTGGCCGTGGGGCAGCTGGAATGCATGAAGCCGTCGCCGATCGATTGCGTCACAGGCGGGGGTGTGGCATCGGCCTCGACACCGTTGGTGGCACCGACACCGCAGCTGCCGCCGGCGACGCCGCCGCCTCCACCTCCGCCGCTGCCGCCAACTGCATCGCCGCTGGAATTATCGAGGAGTAGTAGGCGATTATAAAACGAAGCTGATGACGCGGAGGACGATATGCTGGATGAGATCAACCCGTGGCCGTGGCCATGGCCCTGGCCCTGGCCCTGGCCCTGACCGTGCCCATGCCCGTTCGCGTTCGGATTCGCAGACGCCGGCGAGGGGGCAGGATGGGCGGTCTGAGACGCCTGCGCAGCCGCAGCGGAGCGATAATTGCTGCTGTGCCTCAGGTAATGCGCGGCAGAGGCGGAGCACCCAGAGCCGGACCCAGTAACCGTGCCCGCTCCCGAACCTGAACCTGGGACGGCGGCGGCAGCAGCCGAGGTCGTTGGAGCAGCGTTATTCATGGCAATGTCAACATCCACCAGGCCGTCGTCGTCCCCATCGCCAATGCTCGTTGTGCGGAGATTGGAGAATCCCAGGCCCAGGCCCATGCCCATTCCCACGCCCATGCCCAGGCCCAGGCCCAGATAGGAGCTCAGATCCGGCATCGAGGCCAGCGAGGCGGAGGAGCTGATGGGGGTCGAGTTGCAATTGGGATTGTGGGCCGCCGAGGTGGCCAAGGCGCTGCTGGTGCTGGACGATGTCAAAGCGGTGGTCGATTGCTGCTGATGGAGCTGATGGAGATGCTGATGCTGTGGATGCTGATGCGATTGCTGATGTGCTTGCTGTGGTTGTAGCTGTGGCTGTGGATGCTGCTGTTGCTGCTGCTGCAGTTGATGATAATGATGATGGTGGGTGTGGGGCTGCTGGTGATGATTGCCTCCTCCGACTCCGACTGCGACTCCGCCTCCATATTGGGCACTGCCACCGCCTCCGCTGCTGCTACCGTTTGCCCCGCCTCCACCTCCACCTCCGCCTCCTCCTGCTACTCCTCCTCCACCTCTTCCTACGCCAACTATCCCGTTGTGGGAGGAGCAGCTGCACTCGGGGCCGATGGAATCTTTCAATCCCGTGTCGTGCAATGGCAGAGTGGCTCTGCAGAGCAGGATCGCGACACAGCAGACACGCAGAGAGACGTCAAGAGAGAGAGAGAGAATGCGGGATAGAGAGAGCATGGGCGAGAGAGAGAGAGAGAGAGAGAAAAGAATGCCAAGTGTTTGAGCTTCTTCGATCGATAACCGCGCAAAACATTCGATTCTGTGAGCGTGAAGGGGGTGTTGTTGTTGGTTGGGGGGTGGTTGGGTGGGTGGTGGGTTCCGACAAGTCTTGTGTCTAGTGTGGACAGAGAGGAGGCCGCTGTATATCCTTCATCTCCCTGGCTGGTGATGGATGCTGTTCTTCTTCCTGTTCTCCACCCACATTCTTGTTATCAGGCATGCAAGTGTGTGTGTGTGTGTGTGTGTGCAGCGCATGCAATCGAAATGATAAACTCCCTTGGGCAGCCGCAGCCGCAACCCCCCGCACCCCCAGCCCCCAGCCCAGGGTCGAGACCGAGGCCGGGTAAGCGGATTACGCTTTTAATGAAATTATTTGCGGCCCAGCCGACGCGTCGGCTCTCCTGGTCACGCCTCCGCCATTCCGCCCATCGAGGGAGGTTTTATTCGGTTTCTCCGTGGCGGTTGGAGCGGCAGGGTGTGTGTGTTTTTTGTATTGGGCGCAAGATAAATAAATAAACTAATATGAAGCCATAAATTATGCATGAGATGCAAAATACACAAGCACACAGACACACATGCGGATGGAAATGCTTGAATAGAAAATAGCCTCACACATGAATGCACAGAAACAGAAACAGAAACACGGCAACACAGCCGAAGCCACAGAAAGAGACAGAGAAAAGCCCAGAGAGACAGAGAGAGCAACAGAGCAACAAAAATGTGGAACGCCCAGAGAAGAAAAGGAGCCAGAAAAATGAAATGAAAAGCGAATAAAATGAAGAAATTGTTGGGAAAATTAATTCGAAAAACAAAATGCGAACAATTTTGCCCCAAAACGAGAACGAGACGAGAACAAACACGCCCCAAAAAACAAACAGGAGGCAGGGCCACAATTTACTGGAAAATCTCAGCCTCAGCAGCTGCTTGCAGGCGCCAGGCGCCAGGGTGGGGGGCGGTAGATTGGGGAATCGTCAGGAAATGACCGGAGGAATCCCATTTTCCGAATTAGTTTCGTGAATTTTCAGTTTATGTTAACATAATTGCAATTTGTTTTTCCCATTCCCTGGGGCAATCATTTCTGAAGATGCCCATCCGCCAGGCTCCATCTTCAATCGCAGTATGGATGTGCCTCTACTTGTGGCATGTGCCGAGCCCCAGGAGCAAGTTCTGGGACGGATGTCAGCAACATAGTTACGCTCTCGACAGGCCTGACGGCCCCTGGGATGTCCAGAAATATTCGCAATAATAGTAACAATAAAACCAATGCGACGCCCATTTGCACACACATCAAATAAATAAACAATAAACACGGGAAAAGGGTGCGCGGACAGACTCGGGACTCGGGACAAAGGACAAATCGAGCGCATTTAATGGGGGACCATTGGGGCATAAATTTCGCCCAAAATATAAACCAATTGCTCTGTATAAATTAGTTGAGAATTGCCTTCTGGCGGCCCGTCCCGGAATATAATTGAGCCATCGATGAGGCCGGACCACGGTGCGTATGCTCAACATTTCGTTCTCCCTCTCCGGATTGTGCATCTGCCTTGTTCTCTATCGCTAGACAAAGGCAAAAGTTTAGGCGGTATAAGAGGCACGAACAAAGCCCCGACGAGACAAAGGCCCGCCCCAAAAGAAGTTCAGTAAACAAAGAGAAGGAATGCCACTCATGGAGGAGGCAAAACAGAACAAAACAGATCAGAGCCCAGCCGAACAGCAGCCGTAACTTAATAAGGTTTAAATGGATGAAGGCCGAACAAAAAGCGTAATGAAAATGTTGCTATTTCTGGGACAGGACAGCCTGACAGGACAGCCTGACAGGACGGGGCGATACGGTAGGGTAGTTCGTAATAAACCAAAGCGGCCCACATGATGAGCTGCCTCTGCCGCTGCTGGTCTGGTTGATAATGATAATGATGCTGCCTCCGCAGATATTCCTTGATGGATGCCACACACACACATGGGGAATTTGTGAGAAGCGGAAGAGGTGCTCTGCAGGTGCAGAAGAGAAGTGCCAGGGCCCCCGAAAGTTGCATTTCCCGGCTGCGCTGCTCTCGTGAAGAATGGAAGTGGAGAAGTAGAGAAGTGTAGAAGTGGAAGAAGAGGAAGTATATGAAATGAACTTAACGCTAAATCAAAGTCTATTGTGTGTGTGTGGGTGCGCATGGGGGTGTGTGTGTGTGTGTGTGAGTGTGGGTGCGCATGGGGGTGTGCAGGGGGCTGTGTTTGGTGGTACGGGGGACACCGAGAGCCTTGATGTTCGCTCGCAATATTTTTATTTTGGGTGTAGGGTGGTACGGTGGTTGGGTGGTAGGGTGGTAGGGGGAAGGGTGTAGTTACCTTAGCTTTAGCTCCTCATCAATATACTGTAAGAGGCTCCTACGGAAATCAAATACAAAAAAAAAAACAAAGATACGGAAAAAAGGATAAAGAAAATAAACAAAAATTTCATTGTGTTAAGTTTCGCCTACAAAAACAAAAGCGAAAAGAACTCCAGAAAATGTAAACGCAATTCTTTAGTTTGGAAAATTACTCGAAAGTTCGGGGCTGAGCCCCAAAACGAAACTAAAGCCACTGCCAGATCGTCGTGTATCGAAAGCATTACTATACTACTTATAAATACAATATCTCTGTGTGTGTGTTTATCGGTATATCGGAGTGTATTTGTGGTTTGTGTGGCCAGAGGATAGGCCTTCGTTCAGTGTCTCCCAGGCGGAAAAGCAGCAACAGGAAGAAAGCCGCTCCTTGCCGCCTAATTAAACGGATCTGGCTAATTTCTCCTGTGTCCCATGATTAGGATGTTCTTTGCTCCGTCCTGGAAATTATTAATGTTCCCCGCCCCCTCCTGCCCGCCGCCTTTGTGTGAGCGTAAACAAAAAAAAAAGGGGGAAAAAAGTATCCTTGTTGTACTTTCCGCTTATGACGGTTTAAATGAAATTAGCCATGGCAACCGCAGGAGGAAGGATGCGCTGTAAGACGAGCCAGGCTTTTTTCCACCAACTTTTCGGGCGCCATTCAACGGAAACGTGGGTGTGGCACTTGGCCAGCAAGTCGCTTGTGGCTTGCCGCTTGTAGGCGACTCTCAGTACATAAAAATTGGCGCAGCCAATAAAAATTGGGCACCAGAATCGCGACAGTCGCCGCTTGTCTGTGCCAGTGGCTGTGGCAGGGGCATGAGTACTCATGAGTAGTACTCGTACTCATGAGACAGAGCCAGACGCTGGCTTTTGTTGTCTGGGACGCACGCTCAAGTGGCGGCTGCCGCAAAGTGTTTGCCACATCGAGCACTTTGCATGCTGCCCCTTGACGCCACGCCTTGCCACACGCACAGCGTGGCAGCAATGTGTAATCGTTTAAAATGACAAATGGCACATCATCCAGAGCATCTCTCCAGCTTGTGGCATATTGAAGCTGCCCTCGTGGATTTGGCGCACAACATGGCGTATGATTGATACTTCGATCTTCCGTTTCTTCTCCGTCGTTAATTGATTTCCTGGCAAAAGTTTCTGCTCCTTGAACTCAATTTATTTCTAGTTTCCAGTTGGCCCATCTGTCCGCCGCTCTCTCGCTTTTTCCACCTGCTCCGCTGGGACTGCTTATTATGTTATGGAGCAGCATACTTAGTGGCGCCCCAGCTCCGTCCTGGTTAAGTAATTACTCCGACTGGCTGCCAATTAAATATCCCACAAGTTTGAGGCATACACAGCCAGGCAGCCAGGCAGCCAGGCAGCCAGCTCGCAATTATAGCCACACACTCTGGGGACTTGCTCGGACTCTGAAGCGGACTCGTACTCGGACACAGACTCCTCCGTGGAATGGATGAAAAATTCACAAGTTTCATTGCCCGGACAGACCCGGCGAGAGCTCCGGCACGTAACTGCAACTAAGCGCAAGCGTGTGCCGCTGCCACACACATGAAAATGCAGCAAAATACGAAAGTAAACACAGCTCTGGGGATACGTGCGGCTGAAAATTGACTGTGGCAAGTTGTAAGCCGGGGCAAATTACACAACGCGCGTGCTGCGGCGGTGCATAAAAAGCGCAACATGCAACATGCTACATGCCACATGCCACATGCCACATGCAGAGGGTAGCGCAGTGCCAAGTTCTGTGGCTCCTTGGCACTCCCAATCTGGGGCTCTGCTGATGGCTGGTGGCTGGTGGCTGGTGGAAGCCTTCGCTAACCTTAAAGACATGTTCATAATCAGGGTGCCCGTTAATTTTGGTCTTGATCTACAAAAGAAGAGAAGAAACAGACAAGTGGATAACAATGGATCCCATGGCTGATGGATGGATTCCGAATGCCTCCGGCTTTACATATATAGTGTATGTGTATGTGTGTGTGTGTATGTGTGTGAGAACTGAAACCAAATTACCAAAACTGAAGCGAAGTGAACCCGTTGTCGCGCAAGTACTTAAGAAATAAGGCATAAACTGTGGCATAGGTTCAGGCAGAAGAAGAGATATGTTCGAGTGTACACGCGGGATACACAGGAGGAGGATCGCGGCACTAGGGCAGGACTTACATGTCGCTGGGTAACGTCTCGGGACTAGAGGATCGCTCGTTCCACATGGAGTTTGTCGTCATGGCTGCGGTGAGGAAGGGGGGAAGGTGAGAGATTAGCAAATGCCAGGCAGCCTCTCGGCGTCGGGGTCTTGCCTGTTTTCAGCGTGTGATTCTGGGCTGGAACTCCATTGGTGCGTGATGTCATCTTGCTGGGTATCCGCTGCGGAACACTGGCCACCGTCTAAGGGAGGAGACACGTTAGGATGCGGGTTAACAAGGGAAAAACGCTAAAGAGCTAAAGAGCTAAAGAGCTAAAGAGGCATCGTCAGTGGCAAAGTTTCAGCCTGCGATGGAAGCCCATAAATCAAAATCATATTGGGATTGGAATTTTGGAGCGTCATGCGTTACTTTCTTCAAGTTACACGAGGAATGTGGGGCACGTGGTGCACGGGGGGGGGCACTAAGTAAAATTTGAATATCTACTGCGCGCTTCTTGGGGGTGGAGTCCCTCCTTTCGTTCAAAGTTTGCAAAATATCCAAACAAATTGAAGATTTATGACTTGACAAGCCCCACAGCCCCAGCCCCCTGCGGGGGGAAATGCCCATTAAATATAAATTTGATTTTGATTTTGATTTTCCATTTGCATTTGTCGTTAAATAAGTTTCGCCTGGCCGTCTGTCTAGACATCAGCATTTCAGGGAGGGGAGCAGGGGGAATTAATTGGGGCAGTGGCCGGCAAAACCTAGAGTTTGGGGCTCCCAAGGTGTATAATGGCGCACTAAATCTCTGTTCTTGAGAAAGCAGAAAGCAATCTTGGTCCTTGTGCCTCTGCAAGGACGCAGGCCGCAAGCCGCAAGCCCCAAGGCCCAAGGCAGGGAAGCCCAGTAAATAGCCACCAAGGCCTGAGAGAGAGAGCGAGAACTAAAAGCGTAAATAAATTACACAAAAGGTGCCACAGCCAGAGCCAGAGCCAGAGCCAGAGCCAGCAGCTCCTTCCCCTCCTCCACCTCCTAGGGCTGGCCAGGCGCCACTCCTCACCTCCTCCTCGCCGTCGAGATAGTAGTAGAACTGCTGATTGGGACTCTGGTACTTCTGGAGCAGCTCCTTGGCCACACGCAGCGACATCTCGCACTGGACGAAGGGATGCTGCAGCAGGCGCTCGGCGGTGGGTCGCTTCTTGGGGTTCTTCGTCAGCGCCGTCTTGATGAAGTTGTGGAATGTGGGACTCCACTTGTCCTTGTTGCCCAGTGTGGGCGGCTTGAAGCCGCTCTTCGACATCAGGAACAGGGCTCGCATCGGATGCAGATCGAACATCGGTGGCTGCAGTTCAGCAAGCTCTGCAAAAAGCGGCGTGGGTTAAAGGGGGTCAGTGACAGAGGGGAGGGGGGGGGGGGGGGGGGGGGGGGGGGGGGGGGGGGGTACTCACCGATTGCCGTGATGCCACAGGCCCAAATATCACATAGTTGATTGTAGCCGCCCTTGCGCTCCACGGCGGCCACCTCGGGTGCCATCCAGTAGGGTGTCCCTGCGAATGGAGGAGATTCGGTGGTCAATGCAGCTGCCACTGGTTGGGGCATGGCAGGCGATTCTGCTAATTCCTGCCAATTATGCAACATTCACACATTTAATTTCATTGCCTCAGAATATGTGCCGCAAATATCATTTATTCATGCGCATTCGTTTTGTTTTTAATATAATAGAATTTAATTTGATTTTTTTTTTTTTTACGGTGCAATCTGCCAATTGTGCAAATTGTGCGAATAAACAAATTGCTGAATTATGCAGAGCACGCCAGGATGGGGCGCCTCATTTCGGGCGCACGTTTTATGATCCTGCGTCCATTACTCATACGCCATGTTGCAGCCAATGGCCCCAACCGGGGGGAGCATCTGTTGTCGCACTTTCTCGAAAGTTCTGTGAAATTAATTTTCATCTCCCGGGCGACGGTGAAAGGAAAAGCGAACCAACTCGAACACGAACTCAAAGTTAATTGTATTTTCAATTTAATTAAGCCACAACGAAGGTGGAAAATCAAGTTTAATGCCTGCTCCTTGATGGGGGGATGGGGGGGGGAGACCAAGGCTGCTGCAAGTGGAAGTTTCAGCCGCGGTTTTGGTCTCGGTCTGGGCCCTGGCTTTGTTTCTGCTCTTGACGGGATTCTCCAAAGGAGAACCGAACCGGAATGGAAGCTCATCGATGAAGGACTCAGCCAAGTGTTCCGCACACTTTAATTAAAGGCGCAACACAAACAGATACACGTCGAAACAGCTACAGATACACAGCCGGAGATACAGATACGGATTGGGATTGAAACAGACGAGAGGCGAGAAGAGAAAAGTCAAGTATCATTTTGTTAAAAAGCCAACGGAAGAGAGGGGGCGGGAGAGGAGAGGATGTGGATGTGGATGTGGGCCTTGGCAGGCTTTTAGGCTGCATCCCATTTAATGCCAAGACGCATTTCCGTCAGCCCCGCGTCCTGGGAGGCATTAAGACAACACACGGCCACGCCTACGCCCCATCCACCCACACCCACACCCACACACTCCCATTCACATTCACATTCACATTCATCTTTATGGCATAACTGTGGCTGTGCCACAGAGGAAAGGGCGAGGGCGAGGGCGGGGCGGGGTAATGGGCGTCTCGGAGGCAACGAGGTGGAAGCTTCTTCTGCTGCTGCTGCTGCTGCTCGTCGTTTGTTGCCATTGACTCGTTAATGACACTAAACACAAACGTAAGCACCTTTTTATTGAATAATAAAAGCGTCAGGCTGTCGCCCGCCCTCCCCTCGCGGCATACCCTTCACGGGCGGGGTAGTGTCTGCTTTGCCAGGAGACTTGCAACCCGAAATGGGCTCCACAATATCCATTTTTTTCAATCCAGGAGCTCAGGGCCCCCGCTCAGATGGGTTGACCCCCCGGTTCTGTTTGCGGCTTCCTCTGCAGAGCGTGTGTGGTGCAAGGGAGGGGAGTGCCACATTTGTCACAGCAGTCGCAACACCACTGATAGGGGGGTGGGGGTAACCACTCCAAGTGATAAGAGTAAGCGGACGTCACATTGTTTGGCGCACACACTGACAGGCAGACAGGCAGACAGGCGGAGAGACACAAACATGTCCTAGACAGCACCTACGAGGCACCTCCCCGTCTTCTCCTGCTGTCATCTGCAGTGCACACTCGGTGGCACCTCCCACCCCATTGACATGTGCCACAAAAGAAGCTCGCTCAGCGCTGAAACGTCATGAAAATGCACCCGAAAGTGGCAACAAAGAAACAGAGTGTTGCACTGAGAGACAGATGGGGAGAGACCCATCTAGTGACCTCAAGGTCGTTAAACTCGCCCCTTAACCACTGCACGTTGCACCGTGGAGTGGAGTGGACCTCGTCCATTCGTATAAATCAGAAATCAAATTAGCGCTTGGCGCTCAAATTTATAGGGCTGTCCTTTACGAGAGCCAGCTCAAAGGACAAAGCACAAAGGACAATAGACGGCATTAAAAGTTAAACTGCTTTGTGGGGCGCCTTCTATGCGTTGGATAGATCCAATTTGGCGTAAATTAAATCAAATCTGATTCCGTTTTACGCCGCCCGCAACTCAAAATGTCATGAACTCGGGCAGGCTTCGGCTTTGATTGGCTCGAGGACTCTAAGCCAGGTCCTGGCAGTGGTAACTTAACTTAATTACCCGGAGAGTGTCAAAGGCTGCCCGAAGGGGGTCCCCCGGTTGGGTTGGGTTGGGTCCAGTCAGGTCGAGGATTTTTAATTAAGTGCAAAGAAAAGGCATTTGAAATAATTAATTGTGAGCTGCGAGGCCACGCGAAGAGACCGCAGAATCCCATTTGCCAAGTCTTAAAAGGTCCTGCGATGACGTGGCACAAAGGGGGGGGGCATACCTCCGGGGCGACTCATGCCAATCATCGTGCTGCTCCTTCTGCGCTTCAACAGATTGCAAGTTGTCATGACAAACTACGCAGCGAGTGGCAGACACTCCTTCTTCTCCTAGGCTCCTCCTAAGCTCCTCCTACGCCCCTCCTGGCTCCTCCTACCCCCCCTCCTGGTTCTGATAAACTGCTATTTACATTCAAATTGTGTATGCCAAGCGTGGCCTCGCCTCAGTTTCGTCTTAAAGCCCCTGGCAAGCATTTTAAAGCATCCATTAACCCCACTCACTCCACCCCCCACCCCGCCCGCCTGTCATCCGCCTGCACATGCTTGCTCCCCATTAGGCAGCTCCGCTCCTCCCCCCACTCTGTGAGATTCTGAAAGCCGCTTAGCTCCGCTCAGTGCAGCAGAAAAGAAACAGAAACAGAAACAGAACCAAATAGAACGGCGAAATCTCTTAGTGCAGGAAAAAATAAGCAGCTGAAGTGGCCTTTGAGGCCTCTAGGAAGCGGGGAGAGCAGAGGAGAGGACTTCGAGTAGGAAGCAGAGGAACTGCAGCCGGAGCCGGAGCCGGAGCCGGAGCCGGAGCCGGAGCCGTCCACAAAAGAAGTATCCACAAAACTAAGACGGACCAATGGTCGGCCAACGATGCTCGAATTGAGGACATTTTTCAAAGATTATTTGCTTTTGTGCTTCAGTTTTGGTCGACAACAAGGACCATTCCGTCAGATCCCCACCCCCATCCCCATCCCCATCCCCATCACCATCTCCAGCAGGATGCCAAACAAAGACCGGACCACCTGCTGGTCGGTCGAATGGTTACTTTTGTGGCAGATTGGGGCAGAGTCCTCCACCTTGCATCTCCGTCTGGTTTTGAAATGTCCTGCAAATTGAATTGTTCCCCCATGGAAGCCCCAGGACTCCCCGCCTTTATAACATTTTGATTATACTTCGGTATGCCTTCTGCGGGATCCATTATAATGCGTGCTCCTAATTGAATTGCATTCAATTGGGGGCCCCACTGTGCATCGCCGATTCGAATAATTCCCCAACAGAGGAATGCGGACTCCCAGCATTCCCCCAGCATTCCCCAAGCATCCTTTTGTCCTGCTGCTGCTTTTTGCTGTTTGTTGTTTGGTTTTGTGCTCTGTCATTCCTGACAGCTCTTGCACCTCCTCCTCCTCTCTGCTCTCTGCCGAGCGTCCAGAGTCGAGAAGCGTTAAACGCAATTGTTGCCAGGACACTCCCCCCCACCCCCCACCGCCCCACAGCAGCACAGAGTCCCACAATGATAAACACTTTGTGTATTTCCATTTCCATTTACACGTCCATCTTTAACTCGTCGACTATTCGTTGCCTGGCAATGTCCTTGGCGCGAAATGTTTCCCCCCGAAATCGATCTGTGAATCTGCATAAATCGAATGCCAGAGGATGCCTCATCAGTCATGCCTCCACCCAGTCGGGGGGGCGCCACTCACCTATGAAGCTCTTCCGCTTGTTGATCGTGGCCGTTATCTGGGCCGAGACCCCGAAGTCGGCCAGCTTCACGTCCCCGTACTCCGTGAGCAGGATGTTGGCGCCCTTGATGTCGCGGTGCATCTTGCCCATGGAGTGCAGGTACTCCAGGCCCTTGAGCGTCTCGCGGCACATGTAGGCGATCTGGTTCTCGGATAGCGGTCCCGTCACCTGGTAGATGTCCTGCAGGCTGCCGCCGCCGCAGAACTCCATGCAGATCCAGAGCTTGTCCCGCCGCAGGTACGACCCGTAGTAGGCGATGATGTTCGGGTGCCGGCAGTCGCGCATCATTATGATCTCCTGCTGGATGATCTGTATGTCATCGGAGGGCTCCAGCTTGATGACCTTGATGGCGGCCAGCTCATTGCTCTGTATTCGTTTCGCCTGCGAAAGCAAAAGAATGCGAAAAACGGAGATCAGAGAGACGGCATATGGAATCGTGAATCGTGAATCGTGAATCACGAATTGGGCTGTGAATAATGAATGAATACGTAAGGAAAGGAAAATGGAACATGGAACAATGGCAATGAAAGTGATGACGGCAGTCCCTGTTCATTGGCTTGTAACAGCAGCACTCCTGCACCTGCACCAGCAGCATCCAGCAGCATCCTGCAGCATCCGGTGCCCCACATCCCACATCCCACATCCCGAACGCTGTGCATCTTCATTCATGCAAATATTTTGGTTCGTTTTCAATAAATTTTTAGCCAGCATTCGCCATAAAAATGCATTGTAACCACGACGCCCAATCCGCCCCCCTTCCCCTCTCTACCGTTTGTACTATTTGCATAGAACAATGAAATGGGGCACCATCAGGGGGCGTGCAGCACCTGAGAAGCATATTAAAATGCTCCTTTGGTAGCGGAAAACTGAGCCAAATTGGGTTTTCTCACAGAAGAGGATATGGGGAGATGGGGAGGGGGCGATGAGTGGATGGGGGGGGGACAGAACTGCGCTTTAATTACAGTCAATTATGGAGAGCTTCAATCTGTTTGACCTTTGCCACTGGGGCACTGGCGGGAGGGGGGGGGGCCTGGTAGTGTCTGCCGTGTTCTCATTTTGTAATCGTAATCAGACCAGAACCGAACATCCTCTCCATCCCCAACCCATAGCCCCAGCCGTTGATCTTAAATGGAATTCGATTGCCATGGAGCTGCCACTGTGACCATTGGATTCCATTTAAGAGCAGCCGCGTCCCTGTCTGGCTTTCCACTTCGGCGCTCGTTGCAATAATTTCGCTTCGCTTCCTTCTGGTGCGCCGTCAGTCCTCGGGTGTGGGGGGTGGAGTATCAGCACCAGCCTTGGGGGTCTGCAAAGGATTCGCCCACACCCACACACACACACACACACACTGTACCAACAATGCATGTATCCACTCGGAGGCTCTGGCGTCCTTTCAGCCCTTCCCTCACCTGCCATCCGGCCGGCTCTGTTTATCCTTGACGTGAGGCTGTGTGTGTGTGTGTGTGTGGGTGTACGTTTACATGATTCCACCATTTATCCCTGCGTCATGTACTTTATTCTGTACTGCCTCCTTCCTCCCCCCTCGTGGCTGTCTTCGCTTCACTCCTTTGCTGGCTTCCGCCTCCTGTGGCAGGAGGGGGAGGCCGAGGAGGAGCAGAAGCTCTTATTTTTATTTTCGTTGCATTTATTATTCAATGCTGTGGCTGCTAGCCAGCCAGGATGGGACTTCAGCACTGACTCTGGCTTCTGGCTGTGGCTACCTTGTTGTTTGTCCTGTGCTCCCCCCCACCCCCCGTGTGTGTGTGTGTGTGTGTGTGTGGGGGGGGGGGGGGGTTGATGGGAGGTGCACTTGCAATGATATCTTCCTCGACTTAATGAAGATAAAGCGATTTTTATTGCGCTGCAGCTTCAATCGTGCTTAGGATCTCGTTTTTTTTTTTTATGCCACGCTGATTGCTTCTCGGTGTCTCTCTTCCCCTACCCACCCCTCCCTTCGTCCCTTCCTCGCTCTCTTTTAGTATTGTTGCATTTTTGATGTTGTTGCAATCTGGTCTTGCTTCCAAAAATTGTATTGCATACTTTGCAGCAGGCTCCCTCTTCCACCGCTGCCTCCATTGCCACCACTGCCACACAGCCCCTCCCTTCGACCTGTCATGCGGCGGCCATCGTCGGCTCTTCCTGTTCCTCTTGTTCTTGTTCTTCTTCTTCTTCTTCTTGTTTCTCTTGTTCTTGTTCTTGTTCTGTTCTGCTCGTCTTGTTTATGGTAAATAAATTATGCGTGATTTTTAGACAAGTTCCCTGCGGCTTCTGGCTGTTGGCAGCTGAGATGAAAATGAAATGTGTTGCCTCTCCCTCCCACTCCCCCTCCCACTCCTGCCCCAGCTGTGGTAAGCATAAAAAGCTGCTGATATGCAGAAGCCAAGCCAGATGCCGGTGGAAGCTGCTTTTGCTCCACTGCCTGTCAGGAAGTGAGCGCAGCACATCCTGCTCTGCTCCTATCCGGCTATCCTTCAAGGATAGACCACCCGCCCGCGCCAAGATATGCAGCATCAACAAATTTATAATGAGCTGCGCCAACGTCAACCCAACGTCTTCCCCCATTCCCCCCCAACCATTAGTTTTACGTGCCACCCCCAGTGGGAGGCAGTTGTGGGGAGGCAAGTGGGGTGTTTGCTTGTGCAACTTCCGACTGCAAAAGTCACGGCAAACAAACTTTTAACGACTTATTTGGGGTTCAATTACAAGACTGCTTGTCGCTCTGCCCTCCGCCTCTGGAGGAGCGACTGCGATTGATTCCTGCCTTCCGTCGCTCTGCATATTTAGTTTAATTAAAAATGTATTAAATCATTGTCCAAAGGCCATTAAGCAGGGATATATTAAAAAGCCATTTATGCCCGGCCCTTCAGCGTGTAATTATGAATGAAAAATGCTCCAGCTTCAGCCTCCGGCCAGCCAGGACAAAGGAAAAACATACGATGCCCCAACCACCCCTTCGCCCTGCCCCACCCCGCTGCGGTAAAGCAGCCCGAGACCGAGACCGAACCAATCAATAGCTGATGATCGCCACCCCCCCTCCACCCTTCTCTGGCTACAAGGGAGAGGAGTGGATGGATGAATGGTTGGTTACGCCGTTTCCTGTTTGTGTGTCTGTGTGCGTCCGGCGTGTAATCGTTACAATTTCCGACATATGCACATACGAGTGTACGCATGAATAAGCAAGCCATCCTGCGGCCCCAAAGGAGGTGGGGGGGAGGAGCTCTTTTACATTATTTTACATAATGCATTTTACGCGTTAAGCACAAATTTTCATTCCCGGATTGTTTGCTAATTGCACGGCGTGGTGGGGATATGGTGAGGTCTAGACGAGGGCATACCCTACGCTCCCTCCCTCTCTTTGTCAGCCCTGGAAAACCTTCTAGGTGGTGTCCTTCACGTGGGGGACTTAATTCAGTTTCAGGGATTCCGCTGGAAATCCATTTTGCACGTCACATGAAATGAGCTTAAATCGCAAACGTCCACGTCCTCGGCCACGTCGCGGTGTCCACGTATCCTGTCCTTGTACGTTTTCCAGAGCCGCTTTCGTTTATTTTTCAATGGATGCAAATTGTTTATGATTTTATTCGAATTGGGATGGGGGTGGTGGAAGGTATAGCTGACAGCAGCCCCCCTGCGGGAATTTTTGATTCAATTTACAGCCCATTTAAATGCAGTTCGCTTTTAGGTTCTCTTTCAATTGAAATTGAATTTCCACTGGAGGAATGGAGGAGCACTCGACACTGGAGCGGGCCAGGGGCAGAGGCATGCCACTCGAGAGTCTCTCCGGCAGCCGCGATAACTCATATTATCCACTCGAGTTTATCGATGAGCTCGCAATTTACCGGCAATTTTCACGCAAAACCAGAAAAAAAGAGAAGCACAAGTGAGGCGTTGGCGCTGGCGCCCCTCCAAACAATTGGTGGGGGTCTGGGTCATTGCCAAGACAATGCTGGCACTGTGTGGCCAGCGCAATCGAACGAATTTGTGGCTGGCGAGACGAAAGGCTAACGGGGCTAACGGGATGACCAAAAAATATGAGACAATCAATCAATCAAAATGGCCCCCAATCGATGCCACATTGGATACACCCCGTCAGAGGCAGGATATACGTGAGTGTTTGGAGGATATATATCCCCCACGGTGGTGGGGGGGGGGGGGGGGGGGGACTATCCCAACTGAATCAACATTGCGAACGATAAAAATGTGCAGTATTTTCATTCAGAGCACAATTTCTGTGTTTGTCGTATCAGCCACGCCCACGCCCACGCTCACGCCCACGCCCACGCATGCCGTCTGCCAAATATAGAACAGCTTTTTTCATTCCCGCTTTCGGGGCTTCTCTTCCTCCTCCGCGGCTTATTGCGGGTCGCTTCTTCTGTTTTCTGCTTTCCTCTTTCCGCGTCCAGAGATTCTGTTCCCTCTTTTCCATATTGTACTTTCCGCAACAAATATTTGCCATTTTTCGCCGTCGGTTTTGCCACTTAATGCGGGCATTATGTCAGCTTTTCAAATTGTTTATTCGTGTATTGCGGAATGTGGTGTGATTGAGGGGTGCTACCTCCCTCCCTCCCCTCTGATCTGCCCATCCAGGGTCAGTCGACGGGGGCGGTGGTAATGAACCCGAATTTGCTTTGTGTGCAACACTCGACCCCGCATGACTCTTCTGCTCGGATTGCCATGTGCGCATTCGATGTAATTAGCAGATAATCAGCCGTGGAGGTGCACTGGTGCACTGATGCACTCTCTTCGCCGAAGAGAATCTCATTAGCCGACAGTCGATAAACAGATTAAAAAGGAAGAGATGCAAAGCAAAGAGATGAGCCGTGTGCAACTGTAACTCTCCTGCTCTCTGCCCGCTTGTCTGTCACGGTTGGGCAGAGGGTAAGGCATTGCCCTTCTCCAGGGAAACAGTAAGAGCTTCGGCCTTGCCCTACCACTTACATACCTTGCAAACGAACAGCCTGCCGTCAGGCGATAATATTCATAATGAGAGCTCGCTCGAACGCGGCGCCAGCAGATAAAACGAATTAAATGCACAGCAGCCATAGAGAGAGAGGGAGACAGAAGCAGACTCGGAAAGACAGCAGACAGAGAGCAGAGAGCAGCGAGCAGTGAGCCGTGAGCGGGAGTGAGCAGGGAGAGAGCAGGAAGACGGGAGAGAGCTGCGTTAAGGCAGACAACAAAGATAAAGCACAACAGGACAGGACTGAGCATGCACAAAGCTTCGGCGTAAATGAGGGAAATGTCCAGTTAAACCTCTCGCTCAGGCAGGCAGACAGACAGACGACTCCCGAGTGCTTTGAACCCTTCGGAGGGTCATTAACAAGGGGACTCTGCCACCCTGCGCTTTGTTTCCATAGACCGACCATCGCGCTTATTAGATCCATTATTGTTTATGATTTGCATGCGACCCCCCAACCCAAGCCAGACGCAGCTCTCCACTTAGCAGCTCTGATCCAGTGGGAGAGGGGAGGAGGGGAGGGCAGGGGGTTGGATCATCTGACAGCGGACAGCGGGTCACGTAAAGCTCGGAATTTATATTTTAATGGCGAGATCTTTCCGATGGCACGACATGCGAGAAAATAAGCGAAATGTGACTCGAATGACTCTCGGAACATACATGCGGATTATGCTCGCAACTGTCGAGTCCTTCAGAGTGTTGTCCTGGTCAGTGGGCCAACGCCCAGCCCCCAGCCCCCAGCCCCCAGCCCCCAGCCCCTGCATCCGCCGCACCGCTACGCCACTGGCTATGCTGTGCTCCACTTTTCGACTGTCTCTTGATTAACCGTTGCTGCCTCAACCGTTTCACAGTTATTAATGGCTTCTTCTCCGCCTCTCCTCCTGCACTGCTTCTCGTCTGTATCCGCACCTCAAGAGCTCGTTTACAGTTTGTTCTGTATTTATGTGTCACAGAGCATTCGTCTCTCCCTCTCTCTCTCTCTCTCACACTCTCGTGTTCAAACAAGCTGCTTTTGGCTTATGGAAACGCCTTTCCCCCAATCCCCGTCCCATTACAGGCGTAGAATTTAGCTTCTTTGTACCCCCCTGACCCCTCTATAGCCTTCTGCTATTTGCTTTTCATTTCCAACGTTTTCTGCACATCATTCGCAACGACCTCATCGCCCATTGCCCATCGCCCATTGCCCATCGCCATTAGCTGGCGATGGCCCCATCTTGGAGCTGGCGTGGGCGTCGCATACACATGGCACGCGTGTCGGTGGCCCGGCTTGGCTTCCGTCGGTCAACAGGTTCAAAATTTGCGCTTTAATTTCATTTCGAGAGCTCTGCTCATAAATTTCAATAAGTGCCCGGGCTAAGGGGGGGGGAGAGAGCAATGAGAGAGCGAGTTATAGAGCACTCTCCCTCACATATTAAGAGCCTCCGTCGAGGCCTCCATCCAGCAGCTGCAGCCCTCGAAAGGCTAATTGAAAATACAATAACATTCAAATTGTAATTTAAATTAGTTCCCGAAGCAGGTCGAAAACAGGACCAGGGGTCGAGCAGGTCGAGCAGGTCGCCTCTCCAGTGAAGGTCAGTGAGGATGGAATATACATCCAACAGATGGCGGCAGGGCGGATGGCCTCTACCCCGACGAGTATCCATCAGTATGCATGTACATATATGTGTGTGTGTGTGTGTGTGTGCCTGTATCTATTGCAGTTGCCATAACACAGGCGAAACACGTACTCGTGTGTCTACGGCTATGGTTACGGCTCGACGGGAGCAAGGGCCATAGCGAGAGCGGGCGAGCGGAAACCTTTTTGCCTTTTTACGCCCACTTGCACCTGCCGTTAGTTATCAGTGTAAAAGTTTATCATAGCCCTAGTAACCGCCTCCTGCTCCTCCTCCCTGGGCTCTGGGGGTCGGGGGGGAGCAACAAAATTTTTAACGAACTGGTTTATGCATGAGCTACTTTACTCGCACAGCATTATGCATTGACAACATTGGGGCGTGGCGCCCAGTCGATGCCGGAGTTCGGTTCGGCCTTCAACCACATGCGAGGGAGCCAGCAGGAGCAGCCTTGACGAGCGAGGAGCGACGCTCTCTTGTAGGCTTTGGTCAGGAGGCCATAAGAATGCGAGGATCAAACGGTGGAACGGTGGAGGAGACTCCGCCGGAGAGGAGAGCCATAGAGGCAGCCACAAAGTGTGTCGACCATCTCTCGAGTGGTGTTTGTGTTTTCCTTTTCCTTCAGTCAAAAGGATGTTCAGTAACCTTTCAACCCGATGCATATATGCATGAGGCAGGGGCAGGATTGGGCGTGTGTGCCACAGGGAGAACAGAGAACCCTTCACCTGCACCTCATTAAGTCAGTCACATAAAGTTCTCGCACATTTTGCAAGCTGCTAAACTAATTTGCTCTGGTCGAGTGCCTGCCACATGCACCATGCCCCATGCCACATGCCCCCAGCCCCCTGCCTCTTGTCAACTCTCTGCTTCTTCGGGCTGGCACCTCGAGTGAGAGACAAAACAAGAAGTTGCCTCGTGTTACAGCCTCCGGGGAGGAGTGCTTACGGCCGAGGTGCGAGGGAAAAATAGTCAAAAGAGATTCAAGTGGCTCTGTTTTGTTGCATGAATTAAAGTTTGACAGCCCCCACCCACCCCTACCTCGGTTGAGTGCTGCCGGCTTTTAGGCAACGTCCCGCCGGATGTCCGCCGCTACAGAGATTCCGTGTCGCGACTACGAAACAGCCGAAAGAAGGGGGCGAAAGAGGAGTGCGAAATGCGACGCATAAAAACCTACCTCCCTCCCTCTCCCTCTCCCTCTTTCCCTCTTGCTTTACGAGCAGCTGGTTCGATGGTACAACGGGGCGTATGATTCATTTTTGCATGTGCCTCGATTCGAAGCAGTGTTGGGGGCACGTGGGGCACGGCACTTGTACGATTACAAATTCGCCTTTCAACGCAAGAGATTTGTGTGCCGTACGAGCCATAAAAAGTCGAGCAAACACAAAACGGATGATTAGCGGAAGAAATTTTCAGCTGGCCATAAAAATCGTTCGCTGAACCCAAGGCGGGGCACAGTCCCCGTAGAGATCTGTGTGCTGATCGAACGAGAGCCTCTTCTGTTCGATTCCCAAGAGGTTTCCCAGAGGTTCCAAACCCTCAAATGCTATTCTACTCCCATGCCTTGCATGATACGACGGATTCAGCCTTTCCGGGCCATTTGCCAGCGTCCAACTTCAATTAGACGGCAAATTAGGCAAAGCCAAAGGCCGGGGACAAATGAAATTGGGGCCCAGTACGAAATCCTGGCCACGCACGCAACAATCCAAAGGGATCCCAAGGCAGGGCATGGCAGGGATTACCACCAAAGACTCGGGGAATAAACCGGATTCTGAGACCGAAACTAAGACCCAGACATGTGCGTGGCCTGTGCGGATGGAAGATGTGGAAGAAGGTGTTCTCTCTATTTTCCGTTTTCTCTCTCTGTTCCGAGAGAAGGCTTAGGCTGTGACAGGCATATGGCAGCGGTGGAGGTCACGATCCCGCAGGATAATCATGGAAATTAAATTATGCTTTTCCCATGCATATTAAACTACAAATCGCACGGGGATTCCAGGACCAAACAAAAACCCGGAAAGTAAAATGCCTGGCCGGGGGCCCGGGGGGGGGGGCCCACCACACTAATGAAAATACTTGTCATGCCCCAGGCTGCGCCTTGCCTCCCCACACTTAACCCCGCTTTGTCTTGGTCCCTGGCTCTGGCTCTGGCTCTGGCGTGCTTTTGTCGTGATGTTGATGGCATTAAAATAATTTCTCCTGGCAATTTCCTTGGGTTTCTCTGCCTTGTGCTTCCATCCAAGGTGGTGTCTGCCGTGTCTCCTACTTTGTTTTACCTTGTTTTACCAGAAGCATCCACTCCGATTGAACGACTCGACGATGATGATGATGCGCAAAGGAATTTGTGGCACTGTATTCAAGAAGTGTCTCTCTGCCTGTCTGCCTGAAAATAGCCGCGGAATGGCAACAATACAGCAGAAGCAGGGAGCAGCAGGGAGCAGCAGGGAACAGCAGCGGACAGAGGCTAAAAATGGCCAAAGAGTCGCCGCGTTTGCGGTCAGCTACAGAAATAGTCTAGAGGAATCCCATATGCCATATACCATCCTGGGCGGAGTGCGAATTGGGTCAGCAGCTGCGGTTGCATAATCGCCCTCCTGGCCCCATGCCGTGCCGCAAGCAGATACAATGCCGAGGCGGCGGCCCACAAATTTATCACCTCCGTTGCATAAATTGATAAGCAATTTCCAGCAGATGCCGCCTCAGGCGGTGGCCAGTTGGGCCAGTCGGGGGGGGGCAAGGGCAGAAGGAAGTGACTTCGATGCAATTGCCGCTACGGGAAATACAAAATACCCCATAAATTTCCAGCTAATAAAGCAGAGTGCAAACAGCCAGCGAGGACCAATGGCCACGGGAGGAGAAAGGGCGGAGGAACGAAGGAACGAATGAAATATTCATGGGCTCCGCCTGGGTCCCCGCCCCCAATCGCCACCTGATGACAGTGTGGCGGAAATTTAATTTATTTACCGCCTGACCAATCGACAAGGCATCGCATCCAGCATCTGAATGTATCTCTCAGATACATCTCTAGACATCTATTACTTGTATTTGATTGGCCCTGAAAGCGATAGGTTCGGCGGCGGCTCAATTTGTTCGTGTCGTAATCATCAATCGGCCGAGGAATGCAGACGGGGGAGTCACCAATCAATTGCCGTAATCATAAATGGCTTATCAACAAGCGGCCAGAAGAGTGGGGCAATGTCTGGTCCCAAGCACACGTATACGGAGCGGAGCGTCTTACACACGGATTGGCCCAACATCAGGAACGTCTGACAGACAGACTGACTGAATGAATGAATGGATGAATGGCTGAGTGAGGGGCCAGTGAAAGACCCTGAACCCTCAAGGGAGAGCACTCAGCCTCAGCCGCTGCCTCAGCCTCTGCCTCGTTCATCACTCTTGGCTGCCCAGCGGCAAGCCATGCGAATGTGTGTGTGTGTGTGTGTGTGCGAGCTCTCAAGGATCTTGCGTCCTCTCGCTGCCAGCAGCAGTAAAAAGAGCAGGAAAATCTCTGTCAAAGTGGAAGCCGAGACGACGACACGACACACGACACAAGACAGGACACAAGACAGGACACACACACACCCATCCTTGTACTGTATTGTACTGTACTGGTGGCACTCGCACTGGCGAGATACACGACACTTAAAGAGCTCCTACTTATATACGTATATGGGGCCCGTATATGCTTAGGTGCTCCGCTGCTCCAGTGCTCCGGTGCTTCGTCTGTGCGTCCGTCACGCGTGTTTTTGTCATTCGCCTCGGGCGCAATCAGTTTCGAATTTTGCGTAGTTTTTACTTTTTACATTTCAAGCTGAAAATTGAGCAGGGCGCACGCAAATCCCCAGAGGGGAGACGGCGGTACAAACTATCCGAGAGTAATCGATGGACCCACGGGAGGGGGGACTTGCAGGGGGGACTGTTTGCCCGGCACTTGCAAATCGAATTTATTGGAAGGGGATCGAAATTGATGTGCTCCGCGCAGGAGCTCCAGGGGTGCGGAGTGGCATCCGCATTAGCTGCCACTGCAGCTGCCTCATGCGACGCGACTCCATATCCGGCATCCGCATCGAAGCCAATTTTGCTCCATTCTTTCTCTCTCTCTCTCTCTCTCTCAAACTCTATCTCTTTTTTTTTAAACTTTCGCTAAATTGAATTTTTTATTACGTAAATATTGGAGTAGCTGCGAGTCATTGTTCGCCCGCCACTTCCTCCCTCCCTCCCTCCCTCCCTCCGGCGGGTCCGACATTTGCCTTTTGCTCTTTCTTTCTTTGTCTCCCCCTCTTATCCTTAGCCAGGATTTGCGCACGAACGCCTCTGCAGTAGCGACTGTGGCGCCGAAAAGTATGCTATAATATTTAAAGCTCACGCAAGCAAGCGATTCTCCTTGTCTCCTTGTGTCTTCTCAGCGCCTCAAGGAGCCCAGGACGAACGGAGGAGCAGGGGCAGGAGGGGCAATGCTTGGGCGCAATTTATGTGCGATTTTTATTGGTTTTTCGCACCGCTCCGAGGCACAGACGTGGCACAAACGTGGCGACGACGCCCACAAAAGGAAGCTGCGGTGTTATGAATTATAGAAAGGATTGGGCCCCAACCCCACCCCCACCCCCGCCCCCGCCCGACACACACACACAAAATGTTGTCACATCCGATAAGTAGATAGAAAATACGTCAGAAGGCGGCAATTCAATTAGCCCCACGGTGGGGGGAATGCCCTTAGTGCCCCCCGCGCTGGCAGGAGGCTCGGGTGTGGCATGTATCCATTCATAAAGGCGCTTATCTGTTCCGTTGGGGCCAAGGAATTGCCCTTGATTTATGGCCCAGCGATTTGTATCCGTCGCCCACACAAAGGGAAAAACGGGGAAAAACATGCGAAATGAAAATCCTTCACATTATTTTCCCCACATTTCACATTTCTTCTTGCCACATTAGCCAAACGCGCGTCTCATTTGGATCACCAGGAGGAGGAACAGCAGGCGAGAGATGAAGCCCCAATTATACGATATAGGGAATGCACATTATTCAGTTCATCCACTTCCAATGCCAGAGCCACAGAGCCATAGCCACATAATCATCTATGTATATCCACATCAGCCCCATCATCGACATCATCGTTCCCACTGATGACCCCATCAATGGCTTCTTCCACTGGCCTCTCCAGTGCTTCAATCGATTTTTATGCTGATTATCGACGCGCACGCCCTGCTCTTCGGCTCTGCTCTGCTCTCACACATTTTCCGAACAATTGAGCCAATATTCTAATTATTTTCACTGCTTCTCCTCCAGATTTGGCACACGGAACGAAGCGATAAAACGCGTGCGAGCTCGAGAGCTCCCCACGACCCAGAGAGAGACAAAGGAAATAAGCTAGAGCGAGAGAGAGAGAGTTGAATGAAAAGAACAAAGCAAACGGGAGAGAAATTAGTTTGCAGACAAGAAATGATTGAGATTGAGATTGAGTTGAGGATTTCTCTTCGCTTCTCGAGTGGAGGACGGCACGGAACGATGGTTGCCGGGCAAGGGGGGAACGGTGAAGGGTGAAGGATGGAAAATATTATATATTCTGACTCCTCCATGCCCTTCCCCTCCCCTCCCCGGAGGTGGCTACTCGCCACCTTTTTTCATTTGTTTCATTTGCCTCATTTGAAGTATTTTCCTGGATTTTTTTTGCCGCTGTTGCACATTGCTTGCATTTTTCATGCCTCCTTTGCCGTTGCAACAAAAGTTGCAGTTTTTGCCACTTCGAGAGCCTCGGGAAAATAATGAATTTTCACGCTTTTCCATTGCTGTTGCTGTTGTTGTTGTTTTTGGGCCACTTTTAGTTTTTTGCCTGCCGTTGTGCCGTTGTTTTTGTTGTTTTCAGCATTTTCACACGACTCTTCTGTCGCGTCGTGTTATGCCCCAAGCGCCACCCGCAGCCCCAGCCCCAGCCCCATCCCCAGCAACAGGACGGAGACCCCTAACTATTGTTGACTCCGACATTGCCATTGTCCGTTTCCAGTTTTCAGTTTTCAGTTACCATTTTCCTGCTGACTTTGCCATCGAGGTGGCTGTCGCTGTCGCCGTTGCTGTTGCTGTCGCCGGCGGGAAAATTGCAATTTAATTAAGCTGCTCGGCTGCTATCTCCGCCCCCGCACCCTCCGCCGCCCTTTTTTTCTGGACAACCCCTTATCCGTGGCCGGTCCATGCAATTTTCCATCGCAGTTCAAACAGTTTTAGGACGCTGCGCATCCGCCGCCTTTGAGAGGCGTAATTAAACGCCGGCTTTGTCGCTCACCTGCGATGCCAGGACGCGGATTCGAATAGTTACGGCGATACGGGATGGTCCGGAGTCCACCTTTGATGTTCGAAATTCGATGCTAATGGACGCCCATGGATGCTTACCTGAAACGGAACGGGAAGAGGTCGAAAATGTAATTTTAGTTTTAAGCAACATTTCCATATTTTCATCTAATAAGCCGAGCGAAAGCATGGCCCACGTCAAAGGAGCAGAGGAGTGGGAGGTGTGGGAGGTGCAGGAGAGCGTGGAGCATATTTCCCAAATTGGATCCGAATCGGAGTCGGGTTCGTTGCGGCACGGATGGGCCCAAATCGAATAATAATCCGTTATTGAAACAAGATTTGCTCGTATTTTTTGCTTATTTATTTCTGCTGGATATTTGGCGCTGTTCATCAAGTGTCTGCCACGGCGCACCCCCCACCAGCCACATCTCTGGCATCCATCACACGTACACGCACACACACACACACAGACACAGATACATACAATCCATCGACCTTTCCACATATTTTCTCGCAGTATAAACACAAATTCGCTCTGAAGAGGAAAGAACACAAACAAAAACCCAAGAAAGGAAGGCCAGCCTTCGGGGCATCTCGAATCTTTACATACCCTAGAATATCCATGGATCCTATGCCTTTTTGTACATATCCCTTAATCATAAAACACTTTTTGCATAGCAAACAGACAACCAGCAACAATGTAAAGTGGACGAAAAAGACACGCTTGGTTCTGTTTCTGCTTGCTGATGCTTAAGCGAAAAGCTTCTGCGCTTCTCTCACAACAACAACAAAAGCTGTTGATCGAGGGACAGACATGTACAATCGGGCTCAACCGAAAGCACGAAGCCTAGAACACACGGACGAAGGTGCGACGAAAGGTTTTCGGCTCAGGGAAAGATAAGAGATCGGCTGCACCTCTCTCTCTCTCTCTCTCTCTCTCAAAGGCACACCTTTGAAACATGCGTGCAGGGAGGTAGAAAACGAAAGCTGGGCATGGCTTTGTTTGTTTAATTAAGCGAAAAGCTTTGAAAAGTTATTCGCTTCTCTCGCAACAACAAAAGTTAATCGTAAAACAGACATGTTCAATCGGGCTCAACCGAAAGCACGAAGCCTAGAACACACGGACGAAGGTGCGACGAAAGGTTTTCGGCTTAGGAAGAGATAAGAGATCGGCTGCTTCTGTCTCTCTTAAACACACACCTTTGGAAACATGCGTGCAGGTACATAGCTCTGATAGAAAACGAAAGCTGGGCATGGCTTTGTTAGTTTCCTTAAGCGAAAAGCTTCGCAAAGTTATCCGCTGCTCTCGCAACAACAAAAGTTAATCGCAGAACAGACATGTTCAATCGTGCTCAAACGAAAGCACGAAGCGCAGAACAAACGAGCGTTTTCGGTTTTCGGTTTTTTTTTTCGGTTTTCGGCTCAGGGAGTGCTAAAAGATCGGAAACATATGTATGTACGTGCAGGGCGCTCTGGTATAAAACGAAAGATGGCCATGGCTTTGTACAAATCTGTTATACCCTCCGACATGTAGGGGTATTCCACCCAAGGCAAGGGGCAGGGCAGGCTCCAGAGGCAGTGGCAACCAACTGTTTGTTTACGCAGAGCGCATTTTATTGTTGGAGGAGGCAGCATAGGCACCAGCCACCAGTCAATGGGTGGGGAGTGGGCAGCGTGCTGAGGGCGGAGAGGCAGAATCACAGAGAGGCACAGTCGGTTGAGATAAATTCTTGCCGTTTTGTTGGCTGTTTGTTCTGTTCTGTTCGCGTCGCTGTATTGGCAAATTTCTCGCATTTCTCGCTGCTGCTGCTGCCGCTCCCCTGGCCCCAAATCGATTGCGAGTGCCATGAATTGCCCTCCACCCCCCCCTTTGGATCAACACTTCATCATCATCATTAACGGGAAAGTTAGTCTCTCGCCCCTCCCAGAATTATTCAAAGCGAGGGAGGGGGGAGAGCGGGCATCGTACAACATCCTCCGGGGAGTGGCACTTAAACCACTTAAAAACTTTAAATTGTCTTATCGGTCGGGCAGCAACAGCAACACTGATGCTCGAGGCATCAACAAAAACTAACCTCAATTTCAATATACGTTAAAACAAAGGGTGGCTCGGAAGGGGGGGTGGCGGGCGCGGGGGAAACCGCAAAAAGTTATGCGCCCGAGTGTATGCAGCAAAAAGCGTCGACAACATGGAAGCCTGTGTTCGAATACGTGTGTTCGATTGTATGTGTGTGTGACAGATATACAATACATATGTGTGTGCTCGTGTTTATAAACAATTGGGGAAATTAGTGGGAAAATGGCCATGCAAACGGATGAAAACAATCCGCAGAGAACACAGGGAGAAATGAAAGAGAGAAACGAGCGGAAAACTGCGCAAAAATGTCATTTCAAAGTCGGGATCGGGGACGGGGACGGGGACTGTAATCGGGGATTGTGAGGGATAACACTTTTTTGGGACAGAAGGATGATTCCACCGCACAAAAACACAAAGGATTCTGGACACCGCAGACAGACAGACAGACAGACAGACGGGCCTGCATGCGAACAAAGTTATTCTGTGGCCACATTAGAGCTGCGATGTGGGCGTGGCAGCATAGGCATTAAGTGTCGCACTTAATTACATTGAAACCACACACTTCTATGCCGCCCCCCTACGCCCTGCAACCGACAACAAAGGACGAAAACTTTGTCCATCCGCCAAAAAGTGCAATCAGAAAGTTTTCCCCCAAAGTCGGAGCCAAAGTGGGCGTAGGAGGAGCTAATATCTCGGCGAAATGGGAAAACGAATCATCTTTCGATAGCGTCGATCAGTGCATTGAAGATACCCCCCCTTCCTACTCTCTCCACCCCTACTCTCTCTCGAGTCAGAGTTCATTGTCCTGGCAATCAATTTGAGGAGAGGAAAACTTTCAAGTCCCGGGCAAAAGTAAGCAGGCGAAGGACGTGCACCACCCACAGCACTCCGTTCTCGTTCCCATTACCTCCCCCCCTCTCTTCCTGTTGTGCTCACCCCACCCCCACCCTCCTGCCCTGGCAGGCTTGGGCTTGCGTGCAAAATTACTTTCCTGGCCAGCACCAGGACGCGCATTTCCTGTTCCATTTTCTTCTTGTCTAACGGAGAGGTTCGTTATTAGCCCGGTTCCGTTCTTCCCTGCACCGCTCCCCTCCGCTCTCCCTTCTCCTCTTTCATGAGCTCTTCGTCTGTTGTGGTTTTTGCTTTTATTGATTGTAGATTTTCCTCGGTTTTCTAGCTCCCTCGCCGGTCCATTAATTATGCAACGTCTCGATGAAGAGCCTCCTCAAAATCTGCTCATATGTTGTCCTGATTTACAGCCGCCCTCTGTCCGGCCGCGCAATTAAAACTTACGCTTCCGGCTGAAGGCGTTCCCTTTGATGGGCGTGGTCGCATCAATCAAATTATACCTTTGAGCAGAGCCGGGAAACGTTCCCCGGGATCCGTCTGCAGCCTCTCTCCGATTAGGCCAGACTATTAAAACGCGACCGAAAAAGTTACAAATTTAATTAAAATGAATTTAAAATTCAATGAAGGAAACTTTCCCTTCGCCTCCGCCTCCGCCTCCGCCACGAGAGAAACTTTGCCCAGCAGCGGGCTCTCCGCCTCTCTCTCCCTCGCTGTCTCTCTCGAATCGAATGCATTTCGGACTTAATTTTTGGCTAATTGCAGAAGGCCAAAACGGGGCAGGAGGCAATGGGAAAGGAAGGAAAAACAAACAGGACTAAAGCAGAGCGGAAACCCAAACGAAAACGAAATTGAAAAAGAAAATTGGGAAAGAAGTAAATTAATTTCGATGTTGAAGGATTTCCCCTGCCCCACCCCTGTGTCCCCCTCTTTGAGAGCCTTTGTCAAGCGAATGGTCGCAAGGTCCTGTCTGCCTGGCGTCTCTAATTGCCCCAGCAAGGAGGTCAAAGAGGAAATGGAAAATGAAGCAGAAATCAGGAGCCAGGAGCCAGAAAGGATCTGGCTGTCGCGGCGACGGTTTAATTGAAGGAAACCTCCTTTCTCACCCACTTTCTAGGCCCCTCTATCGTTCGCCTCTCTCTCTCTCTCTTTGCTTTCTCTTGCAATTTGTCAACGTTTCGCGCTGTAATTTCCGGTCTTCTCGACCAGAAATCCATCGTCCCGTCAGCCGTCACTGGCTTATGCCCTTCGATCACGGTGAGCCTTTTAAACTAATTGAGTTCATGTTTTATTAATTGCCAGGACTCGCAGGACTCGCAGGACTCGGAGCAGCCCCAACAACATGGCCCAGACACGCTCTTCCGCTCTTCCGCTCTTCCGGCTTTGGCTATGGCTCGTAAATAAACGATTAGTCCACACACGCAGCGACAGGTCATGTGTGTGTGTGTGGAGCCATCAAAAATGTAAGACCAAATGCAAAGAGACTCCTCCGTCCAGCCTCCTCCTCCCTGGATGGGGCTTAGAAAACTCACAGAAACGACAGATGGACAGACAGAGGAGGGGGTGGCCAGTGGGGAGGGGACAGGGGTAGGTAGATGCCCCCCCTTGGAAGATGGCGCTATCCAAGTGCCGTCTCTGCCTCCCTTCCCACCCATTGACCCGCTGCAACGCACGATTCAATTAGCCAAAACTAATCCCAGCTCCACTTTGTTTCCATTTCACTTCTTGTTTTTCCGTTTTTCCACCGTTCCACCGTTCCATCTATCATCTATCATCCGTAAGCCGCCGCCCGGAGAACCTGGGGGCCTCGGACGTGGGCGGACGTTCGGCCGCTTGGCTCACTTAACCAAATTGCATTCATTGGACAGGACTGGGCTATTCCTTCTCCAAGGAATTTAAACGAAAAAGGAGAGAGAAATGTCGAAAGTTTTTGCTCCTCCGCCGCCGCCTCCGCCTCCGCCTCGACAAAAGTTGGCCTCCAAACAGCAGCAAAACAACAGGCTCGAAAGGAGAGCGTCCACTAGTCCTATCTCCTACTTTATGCATATTATGTTGCCTCTCCCCATTCCCTCCCCACCCCTCTAGAGGTGCTCCATTCAGCATTTTGTTGTTTTGATGCCCGCCCGTCCGCCTGGAAAACATTTCCAACAAATTGAATATCATTTGCAGCAGCTGCGGGACACACCCATCCCCCGCCCCTTTTCGGAGCGTTGTTTTCCGACCTGGGAAAATACTTTAATTACTTTTAGTCAGGGGGGGTCAGTGGGGGTCAGCAGGTCATCACCTGCTCTTCTTGAACGCCTTTCAGCAATCAAATTGAAAAGTCTACAACTGCCAAAGGACGAACACAACCTTCAATGTACCCCCCTCCCACCCACTCTCTATGGAGTCTATCGAAATATTAACAATTTCACAGGACTCAAAGGACGACGAAGGCTGTGCCCCCTCTCCCTCTCTGTTTGTGCCTCGACCGGAGACACGTGTAAAAAAGGTAGCCCTGGCTGCCACTTGCCCTGCGGCAGCCTGCATGCAAAAAGGTGAAAGGTCCTTGTCCTTGTCCCCGTCCCCTGCCCCATCCCCAAAGGAGGAGGGAATTCAGCAAAAATATCAGCAATTTTCTCTTTACACCAAAGTGCACGCAACGAAGTTTGTCACGCCGGATACATCTGCATCTGCATCTGCATCTCAATCGCCCCCACACGCCCCCCCATTCCACCCCCCCCAACGACCCAAAGGATATGCATTTGCAGATTCCCGCATTTCCATAGCCACAACAGCAGGAGGCACAACGTACATGCATCTCTGATCAGAATAACAAATCGAATGCCATTTTCCAGCTGCACTGATAACCTCTGACCTCAGGAGTGCGTTCGGGGGGGTGGGGGGAGGACCTTTGGGAATAATGGAATTAGACCGGAAGGCATGTGCCGCATGTGCCGCATGTACGGAAGCCATCGGTTGTATCAATAAACCAAACGCCCAAATCCGATTGGAATCCAGGGGAAACAAAGCCCAGCAACAAAATCTCATGTTATTATGCCACAAAGAGTGCGTTGCACAGGCAACAGCAGCAGCACAAGCAGCAGCAGCAAGAGGCCTCATTAATGATGATGCCACATCATTGTCGATACGGTGGGGCAGAGAGGCAATTTCCAGCCAAGAGGCAGCGTAATTAAAGCACTTCTCCGCCTTCGCCTCCCTCCCCTGCCCTGCCCCTGCCCCTGCCCCGCCTTCTGCCATAAGCCTATATAAATGGCAAACGTTGTTTTGTCAACATCTTCCTCTCCCTCTCCCTCCCCCCCCTCGAGCCACCTACCTACCAAGAGTATGCTAATTTCCCTGTTTGATGCAAGCCTCTGTCGACGAGTCGACGAGTCGTCGAGTCTCCGACTCAATGGAGGACCGGGTGAATGGGGCAAATGAATGAACATCAAGCGGCGCGGGATACTTGTCGGCTTTAATATGCCAGGCAGGCTGTGGCAGGGGCAGGGGCAGACACACGTTGAGAATGCCAATGGCACACTTTCGGGAATGTCTGCCCCCCCCCTGCGTAAGTACCTCCCCCACAGACACACAGAGACACACAGCTTTTTGTGTGTGTGTGTGTGTGTGCCGCCCCATCGATATATCGATTCTCCATTGCCCCTTGCCTCTTGGGCACCTCCTCCTCCTCCTCCACAATCCCTCACGGGCACCCACCACCTGTTACGCGTCGAATGTCAACTTTTATCACTTTCTCCTGCCCCCCCCCCTGCTGCCGCCCCCCCCCCCCCCCCCCCTGCCACCTCTTTGTTCATCAATCACCTTGGAAATGAGCAATCGCTCTGTCGCCTGCCACTGGCTCTCCATCGGAACGTGACTGCTTGACCAACGACCAGGCCAAGAGGGGGGGGGTGGTGGGGGTGCGGGTGAGGGGCAGGCAGAACAGTTCTTAACGGTTCTCCCGTTGGCCATAAATTCATTGAGAGCTCATAATTTAAGCTTAAGCCCAGGGAAAATCTGTGGAAACTTTTCATTTCCTAACATAACCCCAACCCTACCCCCTCCCACCGCCCCCCCCCCCCCCCCCCCTTCAAAGAAAACTTTTCGCCCAGCAACTATTTGGCCCCCAAAAACGAATATTTATCAGTTCCGGCAGCAGAAGCCCAGCCAACGCCTCGGTTTTATTTCCATTTTATTATTTACTTTTGGCGCCGCTTTGGGGCACAACAGTGTGCTGCAGGAAGCGGGGGAGGGTGAGGGGGAGGGGGAGGGGTGCACGGCTCGATAGTTGACAATTTTCATCCATTTAGATCGGAGTCTGAGTGCCGTAAATGTGGGGCAAGCGGCAGCCATGTTGTAGGCAATTACTTTCCATATCGGCTACGTCCCCCACTCTGTGTCCTTGCCCGAGAATTGATAACCGTAAGCGATAAGAGGAAAATTGATTTGCAACGAAAAAAGGGCGGAGGGGCCAGCAGGCGGCGGAATCTAGCGGCTTACCTGCCGCAAATGGAAAACATTTATATTGGGAGATTAGCATTCAGGACTCAAGATTGAGGCCGTTCGTTGGGGGCGGCGGAGGTGGAGGAGGCGGAGAAGGCGGAGGAGGAACAATGCCCGCTTTTGAGAGGCAGCCAAAAATGGGTTTCCCTTTGGGAAAGCCTGCAAGAGACGGGAAGGGTGTGGGGGCTGCTGTCACAGCCGCTCTTTGAAAAAGACACGAAAACCTGGCACTGAAGTGGGTGGTAGGGGGGATTGGATTGGGGCCAGCGGCAGGTAGGGGACCGGAGATGGAGCTTCGGTTTCAATTTGTTGAAAAATAGAAAATTGCATAATTGAAGGATCCCCCATAGCGGCAGGGGAGGCAGGAGCCCGCCTCGTCCTGTGGCTGCGGCTGCACTGAAACTGCGGTTAGTGGCGCTTCCTGCAGTTCTCTCTCGCTCGCTCTCTGTCTCTCCCTCCATCTGTCTCCTTCTCTTTGTGTGTGCTCCATTCTGGCTTCCGCCGCCCTTTATTTTTGGCTTTTTTCCCTTTTGTTTCTGAATTGTTTGTGAAATATTGGTCAGCGGTTTCCACTCGCCTCCTTTTTTGCCTGTGGAATATCCAGGCCTGAGCCTGAGCCTGGTCCTGGGCCTCCTACAGGGGGGGTGTGTGGCGTGCAACATAAAATATTTGACAACAGTTTGCGTTCTGCATTAAATTACGTAATGTGCTGGAAAAGGAACTTCATCAACAAGCACCCCCCTCCCTCCTCTGCCTGCCTTCTGTTACAGGCATAAATCAAGAGCAGCCTAGAGAAAGAGCGCGGAGAGAGAGAGCAGCTCAAGCTTTTCACGCAGTCGCGCGACTTTCAAATGAGCTTCGCCTGCGGCCCGCTTCATCATCATTTACCGTTCAGCGGTCGTCATCCGTCATCTCGATTGCTCCGTTCGCACATTTATCTTTTCGCTGGAAGCTCAAGGTCATCTGCCTCTCGCTCTCTCATGAAAGGCATCTAAGAACAGAACGGAACGGAACGGAACGGTACTCTGCTCATCGGCAGACGCAGATGCGTACCAAAGAGAGCAGCGCACAGCAGAGGCTGTGTACCGGGGGCGGTGGGGTGCAGCCTGCAAATTGTTTGTAAAATATAGCAAAACTTTTATTTAAATTATGTATCTCTCTATCCCACCCATTGCCCACTGTCTCGCTCGCTCTAATGAAGCGCATTTCAGCAGCAAACTTTGAACTTGAGGCAAACAATGTTCATTATTGGACAGAGACTCGACTCAATCTGCAGGAGAGAAGCCCAGAGAGAGGGGGAGGGGGGCCCCTCCATGGCCACAGACAATGGCAAATACATATATACACGTATACATATGTATGTATATATACATTTTTAGATGAGGCAAAAGCTTTGCTAAAGACTTTTTATTTGACTTGAAGTTTCCTTTGGTTCCTCTCTGCTCTTTCCCTCTCTCTCTCCTTCCTCATTTGCCTATTCTTTCTACTTTTATTGTTGTTCTTTTCCCCATTCCCTTCTTTGTCGCTGCTGCTGCTGCTGTGTATTTCTTTCTTTGTTCCCCTCCCCACCTTCCTTCATGGTCACTCCTCGCAGTGCCATTTGTCTGCGACTACTTCATTTTTATCATATTTTTTCCAACCATTTCTTAACCCCCTCCCCACCCCACACGGCGCCCTACTATTACAAATAAAACTTCAATAAGTTTTTTTTTCCCCCTATTTCTCCCCTCGTTCGTCGGGTATTACTTTTGATGGCTGTTCTTTCACGACCCGTCGGCTGGCTCTTCGGTGGATCTTGTCCCCCTTTAGCCGTCACCTAATGGGTTTACTCGCCTATGTTTCGGTTTCTGTTTTCAGATTCAATAAAAAACGGTTTTAAGAATCGAAGCATCAGCCCTGGCTCTCTCCCTCTCCCGCTCTCTCACACACAACCCGTCACATATGGTGTTCTAGGAACATATTCCGCTCTCTTAATCTCCCCATCTCTCCCTCTCTGTTTCCCCAAAGGAAAAGACTCGACTTCAAGCGCAATTATTTCGTTTAATTGTGTTTCTGTGTCTCCGAAAGGCCCTCCTCCGTCTCCTGGCTCTGCCTCTTGTTGTTCCTCCCACTGTTCGCCTTTTTCCAGCTCTCGTCACGCTTCTCGCTCTCTTGCACTCTCTCTCTCTCTCTCTCTCCCAACTGTCATAATAATTTTAATAATTTCGTCATGTCCTCCTCAATTAAAGTCAGTTTAGTGTTTTGCGGTTTAAACCCTGGCCAGAACCTCTCTCTCTATCTCTACTGCTCTCTGTGGGGATTTTGTCGCTCATTAATTATTCTGAAGGTCCGCCGCGGTCTTTCGCCCTCAGTTTATGCAAATTCCTTAAAGGTTAATCATTATTTTTGTTTGTTTGTTTTGATTATTTTGTCAACGGCCAGTCGGGGGCCAGACATCCTCGAGAATCCCTCTCTTTCGTTCGCTCTCTTGTGGACTCCATAATTAGTAGACCCACAGCTGGGCTCTGGCAAATCGATTGCCCCATTTGGATGCCCCACTGCTTGCCCCTTTGCCCCAGATTCGGGTTTCTTCATTGTTCTCCCCCACCCACTCTCTCTCTCTCTCCCTCTCTCTCTCTAACTTTCTCTGTCTGGAAACAGACTGCAAATTGGAATTACACATTTTAATGGGAATTAGTTTGGCCAGAAAGTTTTCGACTCGTCGCAACTTTTTGGTTTTGGTGGCTAATGGAATTATGCAAAGCAACAAACAACAAAACTTTTTGCCTGGCTAGTGAGCCCTTTCCTGGGCTCCAGTTTATAAGTAGCTCATTTTACTTGCATAATTCTACAAGTTTTTAATCATCTCATCTCTCTCTCTCCCGCTTCTGGCAGTGATTCTCCAAAGACCCCGCCTCCCCGGTGGTTCGCTGATACTCGAGCATCGACATCGATAGCTCTCCCTCTCTCTCTCTGCATCAGCATCAGCATCAACTCTTTGGCGCCTGCGCAACGCCGCTGCTGCCCCGCCCGCCCGCCCGCCCATATTCGTTTGATTTTTTATTCCCACTTCATTCTGGGAGAGAGGGGGCTGTGTGTGGAGGGGGCTGGGGGATGGAGGGCAGAAGGAAAGTCTTCACTTGCATAAGTTTATGTTTGGACGCCGTTGATGATGATTTTAATATGGCAAAACTCTTGGAGAGTGGGGCAGAGGATGGCAGAGGATGGGGCCAAAGCCAAGTTATAATGAAGGAAAAAGTTTTGGCATACACTATACATATGCACACACACACACACACAGACACGCAGAGAGAGAGGAAGCAGGCAGGAGCAGACTTTACGAGAGAAGATGGAAACCCTGGCTAAATCCTTTACGAAATTGGCCAAATAACGAGCTAGAAAAGCTGTAAACACTTGCCCCCCTCCCCGCCTTTTGCAGGCTGAGGCTCTGGCATACATCCAATTGATGGGAGCTGCTCTCCAGACGGGTCCCGACTTCAGCTTCTCCTGGGAAGTAGCCATCGAATGAGTGAACGGAGGAACGGAGGAGAGGAGAGCCGTCCAATATTCAAGGAAAATGTCAAACGGAAATGAGTGAGGAAATGAAGGGAAAAACTAAGGCAGAAACAGCAGGGAGGACATCTCCCACCAAGACATTTGGACCAAGATGAATGGCGACATTTAGACGTTGCACAGCCGTCCCGGGGTCAAAGACAGTCAGACCGCAGGCCCAGACACAGACACAGACCTAGAAAGAAGGTGAAATTAGCCAGCAGCATCTGTCGGTTCCTAGGACCTGCTCCTGCTCCAGATCCAGAGACAGAGCCAGGGACAGTGCCCGAGGAGGACAAGTGACAAGTTCCAAACAACGTTCCAGCAAAAAGCGACAAAGGAAGGCCCCACACCCGCTCCCACTCGCCCTCTCCCTACCCCGTCGGGAGGCGTGTCTGCCTCGCCACCCCAGAAGTGGCAAAAAAAAACCCAACTTTAAACACGGCCAAGAAAATATGTATATATAAAAAAAATTGCGATTTAGACTCGGGGAAAATCTCTTTTATTTGGTGCGTGTTTTTCCTCGTTTTTATTTGACTTTGGGGACGTCTGGGCCAAGGGGCTGTCCGTGCGGGGGATGCAATATTTCTGATATGTTTCAAAGCGAAAGGATAATGGAATAAAAGGCCAGGAGAAGGCTTCTTCCGCAGGCAATCCTAATATTTGCACAACTGGGATTTTTCGGGTCTTGCGGCGGCAGAGACAGGGTAGGGGGCAGGGCGAAGAGGGGGGTCCCTGGAGTTGGGTTTTTATTTAAATTTTCGTACATTTGAGTTGATTTGCCGACTGGATTAGTTAAGGCTCAGTGGACAAGCGGCAGGAGCAAAAGTACACACAGATGGAGGCAGCGATAAGCGGCAGAGGTGGCACGTTGCCAGGGAAATCTGTCTGGACTCCTGCTGGACTCCCCCTTGGGTCTGCTGGGAGGTGGAGGGGGGGTGTCGGAGGGTCCACTCCTTGAACACGTGTCCCCATTGGCAGTGTCCCTGCTAATTGCCACAAATTGTTGATGTTCCTGTCTCGTGTTGCCCCCACGAGGAACGTACGGTGTTATGTTCAAACTAAATTAAGGCACTGTTCCCTCCAGAGTCCA
This sequence comes from Drosophila persimilis, assembly GCF_003286085.1. NCBI lineage: Eukaryota > Metazoa > Arthropoda > Insecta > Diptera > Drosophilidae > Drosophila > Drosophila persimilis. The sequence continues at coordinate 14,482,769 of NW_020825289.1, forward strand.
CCCACGGCCGACAGCCAGGATTACAGCTGCAAAAGATGATGCTGAATTTTGATCGGAAAAGCCTTGGGTTCGATCGGTGGATATGGCAATCGATATCTGGCCCCACACCTGCCTCCAAGTCGATGAACAGCAGCGTGTAATGAGTGGAAATGGATTACATGTTGCCACAATTGTTGTTGCATCCACATTAGACACAGCTGGAGCTACTAAAACACCATCCCATAGCCAGATGGAGGCACAGACAGACAGACAGAGAGAGAGAGAGAGAGAGAGAGAGAGAGAGAGAGAGAGAGAGAGAGAGAGAGAGAGAGAGAGAGGGAGAGAATACAGCCACAAGCCGCCACAAAACATTGCAACAGTCGGGCGAACTTTTGGCCCTACCCCTGCGCTTGCCACAGCTCCTGCCATTGCCCTGCCCCTGCTCCTCCCCTCCTCTCCTCTCTGCTTCTAACCCGTTGAAGACGTGCAAATTATTGCCACGGCAGAATTAGGTCAACATGGCGACGTCCCTCTACCGCTGCCACTGGCCCTACTCCTCCTCCTCCTCCTCCTCCTCCTCCTCCCTGCCTCCCTGCCACCCAGTCGTTGCTTGTATTGTTATGGCGCTTTGTTGTTGCTAAATTAAGGGTTGCCATTGCCACCCAACCCCCCACTCCCCACTCCCCAGTCCCGCACACATTTTGCGCTTTGTTTTCCCTGCCAGTAGGAAAAACTTTGCCGCGTTCCTCATTTAACATTTAAATGTGGCACTAGATGTGGAACCGAATGCGGAGGCGTTGAAACTGTCTCAGTGTTTGCTCAACGCCCATTGGAGGTGGGCGTGTCAAGATCCATTTGCATATCTGCCTTCCCACCACCCACCGCCCTCCTCCATCCAGGCCATCCATCCCGGCCATCCATTCATTCATTTATTCATCCAGCGAAACCCAGAAGATCCTTTGCTATTCTTTGCTCAAGGAACATCCAAGGAAGGCTAGGGAAACCCTTTGACATTTTCTGTTTGCCTTTCGCCACCCACCAACCACCAACCACCGCCCACCGCCCACCACCTTCCCCCCATCCTGCTCGCTGGCTGCTGGCTCTCTTCTTGTTTGCTGTACCGCAACGTAGTTCAAGGCAAGCATTTTTCGGCAAGTCACAGACAATGCCTCCCCCTCCCCCTCAGCCGTAGCCCCCTCCCCTCTGTTGTCTAGACTGCACAAAGCTGTTGGGTTTTTTTTGGGGTGCAAATGATTTGGCTTTGATTCTGTTTTTGTTTTGTGGAAAATTTTTGGTAGATGCCAAAGGAAATGGAGCGAAATAGAGAGGATATGCTGTAGGTGAGGGAAATTCAAGGGAAAACAAATCAACAAAAAAGCTGCAATTTCACAGCAAACACAGATACAGATACAGATACAGATACATATAGAGGGATAGAGATAGAGATACAAACGAATGCATGTTCTCCGGTCCACGCCCACACATGCGTCTGCTACGTGACCTCCTTCATTGCCTCCCCCCTACCCCTGGCGCTGGCCCCCCACCCCATCCACAACCCCCACTTGGCCACTTCTCGGCGCTGCTTCAAATTCACTTCACTTCGTTCTTTTCTCTAGTAATTTTCTCTAGCCTCCCCCAAGTCTCGTTCTCCCTCTCTCTCTCTCTCTCGTGTCGAGAGCTTTGCGCCAATTTTTTCATGTTTTCATGCGTGTTGCATGAACAAAAACACACAAACAAAATAAAATCAAAAGAAAAGGTCTTTCAGGGCTGCGACAGAAGCTCTCTCTCTGGATACCCTGCATGCAGGTCGATGTTTGCCCTGTCCCGATTTAGTCATTCCAACTGATCCATGACGAGGCACCCATGAAGCACAGAAGCTTCTACAGATCCTACTATGAATGGTGGCAAAGAGTCGTTGATAATCGGGGTACCCCTTGGGTGCGAAGGGTATGAAGGCAGAGAGAAACAACGACAATGACGAGGATGATTGTTAGAGTGTGGCGGCGGTGGCAGCGGCAGCAGCAGCAGCAGCAACAACAATGGGCATATTGTGTGGCGAAGTCAAGTGCCTGGCAAAGGCAATCACACACACACACATACAGTGGCGGCACGCATAAGATATGTATGTATTTGTATTTGTATTTGTATTTGTACTACTTTCCATTGCATAACTGTAACCGAGCACTTTTCCTTTTGTGCGCTTTCCTTGGAGCAGCAGAGTCCACTTATTGGACTTTTGCCTCTGCTTCGTTTCGCACTCGAGTTTCCGGTAATGAGAGCCTTGTTGGAACACCTTCACCTCCACCCACACACACACACACCTTGACAGGTGCAATTTAGTTGCTCACTCTCTCACTCTTTTGTTTTCCGATCCGATGGAGTATTAGGAATCAATCGATGAGCAATTGGTGGCACAGTGGAAACCCTGCCCGACCTGCCTACCCTCTTCATGGCCTAATAGCCTGTCAACATTGTTGCCATTATTATTATTGCATATTACACACATATTTCCATTGTAAATTGATATCGCGAAACGAGCTGCAAACGAGAGCGCAAACGGGAGAACGCATTTCGATTGCCCAAGCACTTGGGGCCCCATTCCCTATCAGAGACGCATAAATATGTATATAGTAGTGTAGGTTCTGGCCGATAAGTATCTGTACAATATTCGAAACGAGTGTGTTTCATGCCAAAACTTTGTGTAAACAAAAAAAACCAACGAGAGAGCGGAGAGAGATTTGTAAACACTGAGCGGAGGAATGAGAGATGAAATGAGAATTGCCAGCGGAATGTTCTGATGATGCGGTGTCTGTGTGGGCATGTATGTATGCATGTTTGTATGCATGTTGTGTGTACATACATTCCCGTACATTCCCCTGGCAACAAAATTCCGCAAAAGAAAAACAAAAGACAGGAGAATGAAGAATGAAGAATGGAAAAAGGGGAAATGAAATTGGAATTGGAATTGAAACCGAAATCGAAACCCAAGCTAAAGCATGCGCCGCCGACTTGGCGGATGACGCATCTTCCAAGAGAACGCGCGAGAGACAATCCAATTTATGGATAAACATAAATAAATAACACATTCCCAATATTAATCCCCATAATCAATGCAAGCGCGTGGCTGCCAGCCAGAGCGTTGCAAAGGGGAGGAGATTCAGCGGTGACCCCGATAGCCGACAGCCGATAATAAATGAAGCAACCTATCGAATAGAGTAATCTGGATCCTCCGTCTCCATTTTGCACCACTGTGGATCAGGGCTGTCTCCTCTTTGGAGCACTGGAGCCGCCCCATAACAGCGAAAATGCATTATGCCACGCCTTGCGCCCCACAGAGCACAGACCCAAGGCCCAAGGGCAGCTTCTTGGGCAGAGAGCATTTGTCATATTTCCACAAGGCTGCGACGGGCAGCATGCAGCAGGGAGACAGAAGCGGCGGAAAAAGGAAAAAAGAAAAGTAAAACTAAAATTGCGCATATTTTGTGCTGGAATAACTCGGGGAAAACAAGAGGAGGAGGGGGGAGTCGTGGAGAGTGGAGCATGCAGGCGGTGGAAAACAGATGTACAAATGAGTGTGCCAAGTGGGAGGGGGGGGGGGGGGGCTGCACATGCACCCAAGCTGGCAGCAGGAATGCAAAGAAAAACAAAAAGCTGCAGATGGGGCGAGGAGTAGGAGAAGCATTCTAAATCAGAGGCACGCTTTCAGTTGGTTTTTTTTTGTGTGCGAAACATTCCCGGGATAGATGGCGAGCGCAGGCCATACCGTGCTACGCCGAGTGGCGCCCCTGCGCGTACCCCGTGTCTGGTCTGGCATCACTCACCTTGTATACGTCGCCGTAGGTGCCGGAGCCAATCTTCTGAATGAGCTCGTATTCATCCTGCGGATTGCGCCGCGAGATGTCCGAGCTGAGGAGATTGGCGTTGTGGTGGCTGTGCGCGGCGGCCATGTTGGGACCGAGTCGAGTCCCCCGATCGGAGTCCGAATTCGAGGTGTCGAAGCCTATCCAGCTGATGTTCTCTCTGGCTCTTCTTTTGGCCCGTTCCTTCGCGTGCTTTGCTGTGCCGTTCACTCACTAGCGTCTCCCTTTCTTTGGTTTTAATTTACTGATGACTTGTGGACGCCCATCGATAGAGATCGTGCTGCATTTTGTCCGACTGCAGAGAGGGGCAGGCGGGCGGATTACACACACACACACAAACACTCCCGTACGTTCACAAACACACTTTCAATTGCGTAACGTTAACTGGACTTCTTTGTCTATATATATAATCCGTGTTGGATATAGACGGGAGCACGAACACAGATCGAAATTAGCCCAAACTGAAATTAGCAAACACGAAATTAGAAAACCAGAACGGGATCGGATACGGGTGCGGGAAACGGCTGCGCCGGCAGCGACACTCGCGAGTTTGTGACGCAGAAAATGATGGAAACAAAAACCGAATCAAACAGCCAGGAACAACTACAACAACCACAGCAGCGGCGTCACCGGCAGCGTAGAATCAAGGAATGTCAATTCGAAAGGTATGGCAGTGGGGCAGAGCGGCCTCCCAAAGCTGGGACTGGTTCCACCTTCCACTTGAAAATACCTTGCGTAGAATGATAAACGCATTGCAGCGTTTAGCAGTGGGCAAGAGAGAAAGCGTATTTTGGCGGGGGGGTGGTGAGCGCCTTGCGCTTTGCGGGGGCAAGCGAACCAAAAGTCTCTCCTCTTATTTTTTCTCTTCCGTATGCACTTTAATATATTGGTTATTAAACTCAGCGCTCGACCACAGGAATAGATTGCATTGCCCCATTAGGAATATGGACAGACAACAGACAGACAGAACTGCGACGACACACGCGACAACAAAAACAAGGGCGTCGACTGACGACCGTGTTGTTGTTGTTGTTGTTCTGGCTGCTGCTTGTAAATTTGTGAGAAACGCACCCGACGCAACCACGTGACTGACGAGTTTTTTGTTTAATTTTTTTTTTTGGCCGACGGAGAATTTTGCCAATTTGTCAATTTATAATAATTTCACGAACGAAAATTTTTTCGTGCACTTCGTCGCGCAGCCCAAATGTTGTTGTTCTTCTCTCCAGTGTGACCAGCTGCAGTTGTAGGCAAGATCCAAATTAATTTCCATGTTTTCCAGAACCGTATTCGTATTGACCCTCTCTAAATCACACACCTTGCAATGAAATACTGAAGTCTGAAATCGATAAGAGGTTATTTCCCAGCTGATGTGTAGCACGATAACTGAAACCGATAAACATTATTCTTCGGTTAATTGAAGCTCTATACACAAAAGCTAAAGTCCGTAAGACGTAGTTTTACGATCGTTTTCTACTCTGTTCTGACTTTATTTTCGATAAAATATACCGTCGGACCATCAGCAGTATACCGAAATATACCGTCTCACTTGTAAAACATACCATAAATATACCGATGAAAGAATGAATTTAGCCCCCTGTAAACCGCGAAAAATAATAATTTTTATAAATTTTTCTTCCTGTCTTTCCTCTCTATTTACAAAAACCCACGAACTGCGTTAAAATTATATTCTATTCTCATACACTTTGGTCGACAATGGGTTAATCGTTCTCTGTCCATAATCAGAAAACGTATTCCTTGATTTTGATATTCGGTTGAATATAACTAGCTAAGTAGGGTCCTCAGCACTGCACACATATTTTTATCCGAATGATGAATCTATTTTCCACATGACTGGCTAATATAAAGGCTCTTTCGTATTGGGATTGTGTATAAAATAGGATTTCGACAATTAAGGTCATAGTTGAAACGTAGTGGTCATGAAATGAAACGTGTGAAACGTAACGTCATTTGAACACTTGTTGCTGGTCAGTCGGTGGAATGGACATATTTATACCCTATTTGTTTAAATTAATTGAAATTCTGTTTTCCAAACTAATTTGAAACGTTGCTTATGACTTTTTTTAAGATTGATAGGATATATTTTTCTAGTTCATGGCAATTTGACAGGATTCGATATTCTTGTGCGATAAACGTATTTAGGATGTGGATGTTGCTTTGGCGCCCAACCCACTTTGACCCCAATTTGAATCGGAATTGCAAATGTACTTTTACCAGTAATTTTAATTGAAAAATTCTTAGTTCGCTCTTATTTTGTACAATTATTATTCGTGTTTGTAGAAAATACAAAATATCAAAGGGGTCTACTTGTTGACACAGAGAAAGGTTAAAAACGAAACCAAAGAACTTATTGCACGTGGGTGTGTGTGTGTGTATAAATAAATAACATAATGTATCAAAGATTTCGATAGCCGAAGTGTCCCGGTGTTCCTCCCTCTAAGCATAGTAATTCGATTAAGTGTCCCCGGCGTCGGAGCTGGGATGGACGATGGATTGGGGGCCTCTTTACAGTTTCCGTATACTCCGATCCGCCGCAGCCGAGTTAAGTTTGGTTCTGTGAAGGAAATGCAAAGAGATCGGGTTAGTGAAGTCTGAAGAGGCAAGAACATCCAGCAGAATCAACCCCAAAACAGGGGTATAAAAAGCTTCAAACAACAACAGATCTTGCCGAATCACAAGCAACAGCCTGAACCATCGAAAGCGAACCGAATCGAGTCGAACGAAACGGAACGCAGCTGGGTGTTAATTTAGTACACAACACAGTGGTGGAGCAAGAGCAGAACAAGGAACTTCCATGCAGATGGCTTACCCGCCTAAGGAGTGGATAACTCTCGAACTCTCTCCTAAAGTCGAACGAATCTAGAACTGAGGCTGTTTCGAAGGACGGATGGAGGAGTTTTCAGAAGAAGGAGCATTTTTTTGTTTTCTTAAATGTCGGCCGCTGCCGCCCTCAAACTAGTTTGAATATTGTTAAGTTTTAAGTTGATTTTGCTGCACTTAAGCCTACTGCTCACTGGCCATCCTGTGTCCGTGTGGTGGTGGTGCGAGTAGGTGGTTGTGTGGCGGTCGAGTGGTGCGATGAGAGAAGAGCTCGGATTAGTGTCGATAAAGAAGACAACAGAAGGAACTGAATTGAATTTTATAGCGTGGCGAAGCTTGATGGATGAATGAGTATCGGATATGGGATGATCTGATGATCGTTCTGGATGGTTAGCAGTCAGCAGAAGCCGAACCAAAATAGTACATAAATCAAGCAAAATTTAAACAGAGCTTTTAACGCTCTGCCGAGGCCAATTCCACGGTTTAAGTAAATCAAAAATTGCCATTGCTCGTGGTAAATATTCAACTGCATTTGGCGGATTTTACAAAAGAAGAATTACGAGTATTTAGATAGTTTTTGGTAGACAAATAGATAATGCTTTAGATAACTAGGTTCAGATCTCTCTCTGTGAGTACCGGATAGGAGTTTCTAAAAGGATCAAAGGGGTGTGTTTGTGTGTGTTTTGTGTGTGTGGAAAGAGAAAAAATAAAACGAAATCAATAAATTAGTATGGGGCCACTCCCCAAGTCAGTGTTAAAGAAGGGAGAAGGAGGTGGCGCAACCAAGCCCGGGGGCAGCGATGCCCGGCCACTTACAGTTCCATGGAGAGCACCGTGGGATTGGGACAGGCCTGGGGCGCCCGTATGTGACACTGCTTGTGACAGATCAGCTGGCAGTCGCGGCACTCGTATCCCTGCTTGCCCGGCCTCCGAGGTATGGACTTCATGCAGATCGAGCACTGCAAGCCGCTTCTGTAAGAGCCAGAGGAAGGGCATAAGAAGTTGGAGGCTAAGCGGAATCAGTTGGCTCACTTACCCGCTCAAATGCTTGGCTATGAAGGTGTGATCATTGTAGATGTGCAGCTTGGTGCCCTTGCGGCGCCAGCGCGGTCTCTGGGCAATGGCCAAAGGCACAATAAAGTGGCTGAAACGAAGGCAATGCGTGAGAATCAAAGGAAGATCACGATTCGGTTCAGCACTCACCGCTTCACGCCGTTCTCGATGGTCTCCAGGACCAAGGTGGAGGCCTCGTGTACGTAGGTCTTATTGCTGGCCGAGGAGAAACCTGAGATGGCCGAGGATTCTGAAATTGAAGAGCGTCGTGAATGGTCGGTGATGGCGGAGCCAATGCCCATGCGGGGTCCTGCGTAATTTAGTGTTTCGTTTTAATAGTGTGTTCGAATAGCATTTCCCACAGTGGAGAGTACAGATTGGAGATTGTAGATTGGAGAGTTACACACAAACCAAGCAACCGGTTTAGACCAAATTATATGTTTTTTTTTTTGCATATGTAAATAAAAAGAGAGAGAACAAAAAAGATACCAAAAGAGAATGTGAGAAATAATTATAAATAATGATCGTTAAAGCCGTATGCGAACCGAAGGGAAGCAGATCCAAAAACGCAATATATCCAAATCCAAAATAAAGCCAAATGTTTGCGAAATATTTCAAAATATTCAAACGTGTTTGTGTTGGGGTGTGTTTGGTGTGTGTGTGTGTGTAGTGTAGGTGGAGGACCGTGGAATACATACAGATTTGTGTTGGGACACAGTTCGGTTAGCATTTGATGGGGAGAGAGAGAGTGTGAAGATAAAGAGAGAAGACAAGACAAACAAGATATATAGATACAGAACGGTTAACGATACAGATACAGATGCGGATACAAGTGAACGATCAAAGACTTAAACATAATGGTAGGTGCTTAGCCGACAGATAGATAGATAGATTAAACATTAAACATTGGGATAGATACAGATGGGCAGCAGAGGCAACAGCTGGGATATGCACGGGGGAACGTCTGATTGAACGTCAGATGGGATGGATGTCCTGGTCCTGGCTATCCCAACCCTTGATCCAATTGTTTATTGCGGATTAGATGCAGGAAAAGTCCGAAATGTGCGGATAAGCTCTGGGAGATGCATGGCTGGTTAGAACTGGGAGGGATGCTGTGATGCTGGTGCATGGGGTCTGCGACTGGGTGGACGATTGGGTAATTACCAAGTGAATTGCTTTTGGACAGAGTGGCACGATCGACAGATAATGAACGGGAAGAATCACCATTGAGGGTTCCGGTGGCGGTTCGGGGTAGTCCTGTCGATGTTGTTGTAGTATTGGCGTAGTTCGAGTTGGTGGCTGATAGTGATTTGTGATTGCTATTGGGCTGATCTGCAGAGAGGGTGCGTGTCTTGGAGCGGCTGAGCCGCTTCTTCAGGGTGCCAAAGAAATTTTTTGCTGCGCCCACGATCGTCCAGCACGTCCATGCCCTCACCCGCCTGCAGATGCCCCAGATGGGCCCCGTTCCGCGGCAGGCTGTTCATGCTGTAGCCACCGCCGTTGATGTTGGAGCTGCCGTTGCCGTTGCCATTGCCACTGCCGTTTCCGGCTAGCCCACTGCTCCCGTTGAGGTTGTAGTTGTTGTGGTAGCCGCTACCGTTGGGCGAGGAGGCTGCGTTGGGCTGCCCGAACTGGAAGAACACTCACAGAGATTAGCAGAGGACTCAGTGGGGGTGCGGGCAAAACTGCAAACTTCATGCTACGCCATGCCATGGCGCGGTACCTCCGTGGTACTGTCCTCGTTGGCGGTACCACTACCGTTACCTGTTTCGTTGTGCGGCTGTATGGCAGTGGGGCAGAGCGGCCTCCCAAAGCTGGGACTGGTTCCACCTTCCACTTGAAAATACCTTGCGTAGAATGATAAACGCATTGCAGCGTTTAGCAGTGGGCAAGAGAGAAAGCGTATTTTGGCGGGGGGGTGGTGAGCGCCTTGCGCTTTGCGGGGGCAAGCGAACCAAAAGTCTCTCCTCTTATTTTTTCTCTTCCGTATGCACTTTAATATATTGGTTATTAAACTCAGCGCTCGACCACAGGAATAGATTGCATTGCCCCATTAGGAATATGGACAGACAACAGACAGACAGAACTGCGACGACACACGCGACAACAAAAACAAGGGCGTCGACTGACGACCGTGTTGTTGTTGTTGTTGTTGTTCTGGCTGCTGCTTGTAAATTTGTGAGAAACGCACCCGACGCAACCACGTGACTACTGACGAGTTTTTTGTTTAATTTTTTTTTTGGCCGACGGAGAATTTTGCCAATTTGTCAATTTATAATAATTTCACGAACGAAAATTTTTTCGTGCACTTCGTCGCGCAGCCCAAATGTTGTTGTTCTTCTCTCCAGTGTGACCAGCTGCAGTTGTAGGCAAGATCCAAATTAATTTCCATGTTTTCCAGAACCGTATTCGTATGGACCCTCTCTAAATCACACACCTTGCAATGAAATACTGAAGTCTGAAATCGATAAGAGGTTATTTCCCAGCTGATGAAACCGATAAACATTATTCTTCGGTTAATTGAAGCTCTATACACAAAAGCTAAAGTCCGTAAGACGTAGTTTTACGATCGTTTTCTACTCTGTTCTGACTTTATTTTCGATAAAATATACCGTCGGACCATCAGCAATATACCGAAATATACCGTCTCACTTACAAAACATACCATAAGTATACCGATGAAAGAATGAAAATTCATCATACGCTTTGGTGTACAATGGGTTAATCTTTCTCTGTCCATAATCAGAAAACGTATTCCTTGATTTTGATATTCGGTTGAATATAACTAGCTAAGTAGGGTCCTCAGCACTGCACACATATTTTTATCCGAATGATGAATCTATTTTCCACATGACTGGCTAATATAAAGGCTCTTTCGTATTGGGATTGTGTATAAAATAGGATTTCAACAATTAAGGTCATAGTTGAAACGTAGTGGTCATGAAATGAAACGTGTGAAACGTAACGTCATTTGAACACTTGTTGCTGGTCAGTCGGTGGAATGGACATATTTATACCCTATTTGTTTAAATTAATTGAAATTCTGTTTTCCAAACTAATTTGAAACGTTGCTTATGACTTTTTTTAAGATTGATAGGATATATTTTTCTAGTTCAGGGCAATTTGACAGGATTCGATATTCTTGTGCGATAAACGTATTTAGGATGTGGATGTTGCTTTGGCGCCCAACCCACTTTGACCCCAATTTGAATCGGAATTGCAAATGTACTTTTACCAGTAATTTTAATTGAAAAATTCTTAGTTCGCTCTTATTTTGTACAATTATTATTCGTGTTTGTAGAAAATACAAAATATCAAAGGGGTCTACTTGTTGACACAGAGAAAGGTTAAAAACGAAACCAAAGAACTTATTGCACGTGGGTGTGTGTGTGTGTATAAATAAATAACATAATGTATCAAAGATTTCGATAGCCGAAGTGTCCCGGTGTTCCTCCCTCTAAGCATAGTAATTCGATTAAGTGTCCCCGGCGTCGGAGCTGGGATGGACGATGGATTGGGGGCCTCTTTACAGTTTCCGTATACTCCGATCCGCCGCAGCCGAGTTAAGTTTGGTTCTGTGAAGGAAATGCAAAGAGATCGGGTTAGTGAAGTCTGAAGAGGCAAGAACATCCAGCAGAATCAACCCCAAAACAGGGGTATAAAAAGCTTCAAACAACAACAGATCTTGCCGAATCACAAGCAACAGCCTGAACCATCGAAAGCGAACCGAATCGAGTCGAACGAAACGGAACGCAGCTGGGTGTTAATTTAGTACACAACACAGTGGTGGAGCAAGAGCAGAACAAGGAACTTCCATGCAGATGGCTTACCCGCCTAAGGAGTGGACAACTCTCGAACTCTCTCCTAAAGCCGAACGAATCTAGAACTGAGGCTGTTTCGAAGGACGGATGGAGGAGTTTTCAGAAGAAGGAGCATTTTTTTGTTTTCTTAAATGTCGGCCGCTGCCGCCCTCAAACTAGTTTGAATATTGTTAAGTTTTAAGTTGATTTTGCTGCACTTAAGCCTACTGCTCACTGGCCATCCTGTGTCCGTGTGGTGGTGGTGCGAGTAGGTGGTTGTGTGGCGGTCGAGTGGTGCGATGAGAGAAGAGCTCGGATTAGTGTCGAAACAGAATACAACAGAAGGAACTGAATTGAATTTTATAGCGTGGCGAAGCTTGATGGATGAATGAGTATCGGATATGGGATGATCTGATGATCGTTCTGGATGGTTAGCAGTCAGCAGAAGCCGAACCAAAATAGTACATAAATCAAGCAAAATTTAAACAGAGCTTTTAACGCTCTGCCGAGGCCAATTCCACGGTTTAAGTAAATCAAAAATTGCCATTGCTCGTGGTAAATATTCAACTGCATTTGGCGGATTTTACAAAAGAAGAATTACGAGTATTTAGATAGTTTTTGGTAGACAAATAGATAATGCTTTAGATAACTATGTTCAGATCTCTCTCTGTGAGTACCGGATAGGAGTTTCTAAAAGGATCAAAGGGGTGTGTTTGTGTGTGTTTTGTGTGTGTGGAAAGAGAAAAAATAAAACGAAATCAATAAATTAGTATGGGGCCACTCCCCAAGTCAGTGTTAAAGAAGGGAGAAGGAGGTGGCGCAACCAAGCCCGGGGGCAGCGATGCCCGGCCACTTACAGTTCCATGGAGAGCACCGTGGGATTGGGACAGGCCTGGGGCGCCCGTATGTGACACTGCTTGTGACAGATCAGCTGGCAGTCGCGGCACTCGTATCCCTGCTTGCCCGGCCTCCGAGGTATGGACTTCATGCAGATCGAGCACTGCAAGCCGCTTCTGTAAGAGCCAGAGGAAGGGCATAAGAAGTTGGAGGCTAAGCGGAATCAGTTGGCTCACTTACCCGCTCAAATGCTTGGCTATGAAGGTGTGATCATTGTAGATGTGCAGCTTGGTGCCCTTGCGGCGCCAGCGCGGTCTCTGGGCAATGGCCAAAGGCACAATAAAGTGGCTGAAACGAAGGCAATGCGTGAGAATCAAAGGAAGATCACGATTCGGTTCAGCACTCACCGCTTCACGCCGTTCTCGATGGTCTCCAGGACCAAGGTGGAGGCCTCGTGTACGTAGGTCTTATTGCTGGCCGAGGAGAAACCTGAGATGGCCGAGGATTCTGAAATTGAAGAGCGTCGTGAATGGTCGGTGATGGCGGAGCCAATGCCCATGCGGGGTCCTGCGTAATTTAGTGTTTCGTTTTAATAGTGTGTTCGAATAGCATTTCCCACAGTGGAGAGTACAGATTGGAGATTGTAGATTGGAGAGTTACACACAAACCAAGCAACCGGTTTAGACCAAATTATATGTTTTTTTTTTTTGCATATGTAAATAAAAAGAGAGAGAACAAAAAAGATACCAAAAGAGAATGTGAGAAATAATTATAAATAATGATCGTTAAAGCCGTATGCGAACCGAAGGGAAGCAGATCCAAAAACGCAATATATCCAAATCCAAAATAAAGCCAAATGTTTGCGAAATATTTCAAAATATTCAAACGTTTTTGTGTTGGGGTGTGTTTGGTGTGTGTGTGTGTGTGTAGTGTAGGTGGAGGACCGTGGAATACATACAGATTTGTGTTGGGACACAGTTCGGTTAGCATTTGATGGGGAGAGAGAGAGTGTGGAGATAAAGAGAGAAGACAAGACAAACAAGATATATAGATACAGAACGGTTAACGATACAGATACAGATGCGGATACAAGTGAACGATCAAAGACTTAAACATAATGGTAGGTGCTTAGCCGACAGATAGATAGATAGATTAAACATTAAACATTGGGATAGATACAGATGGGCAGCAGAGGCAACAGCTGGGATATGCACGGGGGAACGTCTGATTGAACGTCAGATGGGATGGATGTCCTGGTCCTGGCTATCCCAACCCTTGATCCAATTGTTTATTGCGGATTAGATGCAGGAAAAGTCCGAAATGTGCGGATAAGCTCTGGGAGATGCATGGCTGGTTAGAACTGGGAGGGATGCTGTGATGCTGGTGCATGGGGTCTGGGACTGGGTGGACGATTGGGTAATTACCAAGTGAATTGCTTTTGGACAGAGTGGCACGATCGACAGATAATGAACGGGAAGAATCACCATTGAGGGTTCCGGTGGCGGTTCGGGGTAGTCCTGTCGATGTTGTTGTAGTATTGGCGTAGTTCGAGTTGGTGGCTGATAGTGATTTGTGATTGCTATTGGGCTGATCTGCCGAGAGGGTGCGTGTCTTGGAGCGGCTGAGCCGCTTCTTCAGGGTGCCAAAGAAATTACGTTTTTTGCTGCGCCCACGATCGTCCAGCACGTCCATGCCCTCACCCGCCTGCAGATGCCCCAGATGGGCCCCGTTCCGCGGCAGGCTGTTCATGCTGTAGCCCCCGCCATTGATGTTGGAGCTGCCGTTGCCGTTGCCATTGCCACTGCCGTTTCCGGCTAGCCCACTGCTCCCATTGAGGTTGTAGTTGTTGTGGTAGCCGCTGCCGTTGGGCGAGGAGGCTGCGTTGGGCTGCCCGAACTGGAAGAACACTCACAGAGATTAGCAGAGGACTCAGTGGGGGTGCGGGCAAAACTGCAAACTTCATGCTACGCCATGCCATGCCATGGAACTCCTCCAAGTCTTTTGGGAACTCTCTTGAACTCACCTCCGCGGTACTGTCCTCGTTGGCGGTACCACTACCGTTACCTGTTTCGTTGTGCGGCTCGTCGCCACCGCCACCGCCGCCGCTGGCCAGCGGCTGGACCTCCGTGCCGGGGTCCAGCTCGAGCTCCAGCTGGAGCTGCTCGGCCTTGGCGGCCGCTGCCTCGCTGGCGGCCCGCTCGAAGGCCTGGGCCACGGCCTGGTCCAGCTCTGTGGGCGATTCAAAGACCTCGATGCGGCCATCCTTGTTCAACTCGACCTGGACGGGGGCGTGGGCGTGGTTAGAGAAGCGCGAGGGTTAGGCAAGAACGAGCAATGGAACAGAACGAGAAACAGTTGAGATTAGCTTGACTAGATCCTAATCCTGCATGACGGTGCTCATCATGAGGGGGGGCTGTGGGTGGTGGGTGGTGGGGGGGTTAGAGACGCAGTAACTCAATGGAACTCAAAACGAAACGGATGACCAAGGCTCGAGGCTGATCGGGTCTGGAATTACCTTAAATGCATTCGGATTGCCCGAGTTCTGTGCGGGATCGGGAGATGGAATGAAAGAAACAAAGAGAGAACGAAATTATAGAACCAAAGAGACAGCGGGAGCCGGGAGACCGGGATATGATAGAGTCAATGCTTGGTGGAGCATCAGCATCCCACTCACCCGCTGGACGCTGTGGATGATGAGGGTGCTCTTGCTGGGCTGGCCCCCGTTTCCGGTGGCGGAGAGGGCGCCGTCCTGCAGAGCGCGGACCGCGGCGTCGGCCAGGTCCGCTCCGTTGCGGATGTGTTCATTGATGGCCGGCGTGCTGAGGCGCAGGGCCTCCTTGAGGCGTTGTGGACGGGCGCCCGCCGGGATCTCGGCTCCCTCGATGAACACGAAGTCCACGGTGATGGCGCCGGCCACGGGCTGGGTTTCGTAGGGCCGTGGCTGGAGCTGCAGCAGCTGGGTGGAGGCCGGACCCACGGCCAGCTCGTCGATGCCGACCAGGCCGAGTCCGAGGAACTTGGGCGGATCCGAGGCGATCACTGGATGGTCGTACACCTCGAAGAGAATCTCTGCAGACTGCGGGGAGAGTTCACTGGAACGAAACGAAACAGGAAAATGAGTCCGGGGCATCCCCAGCAGGAGATCTGCTGTTCAAAGACTCACAAGAGGAAGTGCTCATCCCAGTAGGGTCTGCTGCCGCGCTGGGTGCCCGTCTGGTTCTTCTGGGCCGGCTCGTCCATCTCGATGACCACATAGGGGTCGTGGGCGTCCCTCAGGCCCTCTCCCTTGACGATCTTCACCAGCAGCCGCCTGCCGGACACCATGTGCTGCGAGTCCCGCAGGCCCACGCCTCCCATATGGTGCTCCATGTTGTGCTGTGTGTGGAGGAGGCAGAGCATGCAATGAGTCAGTGCGTGAGAGACAGAGACGGAGACGGAGAGAAAGAGATGGGTGGGTAGAGAGGGGGCTCAGAGACGGAGAGTGATAGAGAGAGAGAGAGAGACACTGATGCTGTTTTCGGTTAGGGCTTATGAAATTCGCCTTTAATTAGCAACTTGTGTGACATTCACTAGAAATTGTAATAATATTGAAAGTATTGGTTCCCCTGAAAAGAGAGAGCGCAAAAGAGAGAGAGAGAGTTCTTTACTGGCAGGATACGGATACGCAAATGGCAACAAGAGGGGGATGAGGCGAGAGAAAGAAGGCGAATTCCATAAACGAAGGCATGGCAGATATACACGGGTGGTGGTGGAGACAGAGGGAGCAATGAGAAGTGTCTGTTTGTCTGTGGAGCCAAGGGGGAACAGAGTGGAATCACTGTACAGGAAAAAGGAGTCCTGTTTTCGAGTTCTGTGTGGAATGACGACGAACTGGAAAGACAGTCAAACACGAAACAGAAACAACAACAAACAGAGGCTGCACTCCGCACTGCTCCCAACGCTCACCGCCAGGGAGTCATAGTGAACGGGATAGATTACGGGCAGATCCAGGGGCTCCACCTCGGCCCGCGGGCAGGTGGAGTAGATGGAGAAGTCCACGGGGTAGACGGTGTCGCGCAGGGCCGTCGTCAGGATGTCGCTGATGACCGTCTGGAGCTGCTGTTCGTCCTGGTCCATGGGCTTGATGGCCCCCACGCTGTTCATCGCAATGCGCACCTGTGGCGAGGCGAAAAGACGAAAGGTTATCCATGGACGGAGGGCCACAGCACACACTCACATCAGGATAGCCCTCGACACGCATCTCGCCCTTGAGACTGTTGTAGTTCATGGGGATGGCCATGCGGGCGCGGAATCGCGACACGGTCACCTTGTAATGGGAGGTCTCCACCTTGCCCGACTTCTGGCGGAAGGTCTTCACCTGCAGCACTGGCATGGCGTCGCAGTCGAACGTGATGAGCTGTGGAGACTCGAAATTAGTCCAGTCTGGGGCCTCATCTCACGACTTACCATATCCGCAGGATTGTTCTCATCGCAGTTGCAGAAGATGTTGTTCAGGCCCGGAGCAGGGCTATCGGGCAGCACTCGGACCACTTCCACGGCCACTCCATGCTGCAAGCGACAAACAGAGAGAGAGAGAGAGAGAGAATCAGAGATCTGGTTTTGGGGATTGCTTGGGCATTACGTAACCCGACGCGATTGGGGACTGGGGCTCAGAAGTGAGCGCATTTGGGGCGCGAGTCAGAGGCTCAGTCGAGAGTGACTAACGATTCCGCGCTGACCTTGGCCTACGGCCGGCTCCGAATCGGGGCTGGGGGAGCGCGTAAAAGGCGATAAAAAAATGTAAGAGGCAAAAAACAACAAACAGAAAAACACGTTTCGACATCGGTTACGGCTGAGCGAGTTCTCAGGCGGGCGGGCAGACAGGCGGAGGGGGGAGGGTCGAACACTGATTTCAAGTTGAAGAACAAAGGTCAATGGACGCTGTAGACCAAGCTGGAGCTCGGCCATGACATCAGACCCCAGGAAGGTGGCGTGAATGATGTCAAAGCCGGCTGGCTGGCTGCTGATGTCACTCCGGCGGATGGGCACTCACCTCCTCCACAGACTTGCGGAGCGAGTCGTTGATGGCTATCACCCAGGACATGAGCAGCTCGTTGACAATGACTAGATCGCTGTACAGCCAGCGGAACACTTGGCTGGTCCACGTGACAGAGCTCTGAAGAGACACAAAAAGGCACACAGTTTACAGATTAGAGAGTGTTCTCCCTTTCGGGAAATGTGTGTGTTTTCTTACCGTTTCGGGTCCCACCACATTGGAGGGCGGTGGAACATAGCGCTTCTTGCGATTCTCCGGCCCCGTGGAGCTCTGGCGTACCACGCGGCGACGCGGTCCGGCGGCGCCAGCGGCACCACCGCTTAGGGGCGAGGCCGAAGAGCGACCACGGCCAGCCGAGGCGCCAGTCAGAGGCTTGGAGAGATCCTCGACTTTGCTCTTGGTGGCCAGCATGTCCCTGGGCTCGGAGAGTCGCTTCTCCGGCTTGGAGGAGCCGCCGAGGGCCAAAGCGGCCGCCCCGGGGGCCACGCTGCTCTGGCGACTGTTGGCGGCACTGGGCGTCTTCTCCTTGTTGAGATACTTGCGGTAGAGCAGCTTGCACAGCCAGACAGAGAAGAGGGCCAGCACGGCCCACAGAAAGATGAAGATGGCTAGGGAGTCCATTGTTAAGTCACCAAGTCCCTCGAACGAACAGATATAGTCATCGATTTGGTCTGCCAGATCCATCGTTTAGCAGCAGACGGTCGAGTTCCAGCCGAGGTCCAGGCGTTGGTTCATCATCGTCGTAGTCGGTGTTCTGCCGAAGATCAGACAGACAAATAGTTGTATTATACGAGAGCCAGAGTACTCGTGGTATGTGCCACAGACAGAGATAGAGAGAGAGAGCAACAGATGAGAGATGTCTTGGTTTCTGTATGCCATGAAAGACCTCCCATCCCTCCCTTCCTACCCGCAGCCCCACCGCTGGGCGTGTCTATTTATAGAACTCGAACAATTTTCATGAAAATGAAAATATGAAAAATATCGCCACTCACAGAGAGTCGTGTCCACAGTGGAAGAAGAAACCAGCTGCAGGATCACCCACTGACCCAATAGCTCTCGGATCGGATCGAATCTATTATCTTTGAAATATCTTCTATGGAAGGAACTCTGCACCAAAAAAATAGGGAATTGAAGGAACTCGAAGACGGATCGAACGAAGTGTTGGCAGAAAACGGAACCGAACGGAAACCAAACCGAAACTGAACTGTCGACCCTGTCTGCCTGTATCCGAATCCGAATCCGTATCCGAATCCGAATGGGATCTGCTCTCGTACGAGAGAAGCATTCTCTAAGTATCCGTGCGCCGACGCCAGCAGCTCTCCCTAGAGATGGGAGGCAGCCCGGGCCCCGGCCCCTACCCCTACCCCTGCCTCTGCGGTGGTTTCGTGACTCGGGCACGTTTCCAACTCCAACGATTCAACGATTCCATGGTGGGACTGCTGTTGACGTCATGGTTCTTTATTCTTTTTTAGGTCGCAGCGAAACACCGCCGAAAAGTAGAGGAGGAGAGACAGCAAAACAGAAAGAGAGAGAGAAGAAATGACGTAAGGGAATCGGAGGTTGAGCTCGAGGTGAGTAGGGGAGGGGAGGAATGGGAAGCGCTTTTTACGACTTCGTCGGATTGTTTATACTGCGCTTGTTCTGGCTTTATTTTTAGATATTTCTGTACCACCGCACCACCCCTCCCACCCGCCCCCCTCTCTGTCTGCCTCTCTCTCTCTCTTACTGCCAAATGCGACCCCTATACACGCATTTATTAGAAACCATTTGAGAGAATTTGCATTCAACAAAACGGCTAAAGAAAATAGAAAAGAAAATACTTGTGCCACCCCCCCACCACCCACCTCCGTCTGCCTTGGCACTTGTTGCAGTTAATATTTGAACATTGTTCAGTTCGTGCCCCATCGATTGCTGCCCCCACACCATGCCATCCCATCTGTTGTAGCTTTTCGTGAAAAGCTTGCCATTGCCAAGAGGAAAATGCCGAGCGAAACATTTCGGCCATTTGTCCATCGCTCAACCGCGAAAAAAAAAACAATAACAAAACGCCACTTTGCATGCGATAATCTGTTTTATATCAATAGAAACCATTCCGTCTCTGTCTCTCACTCACTCTCTCTCTCTCTCTCTCTCCCTCTCACTATTTATATATCTTTTCGTCTTTCTCTTGTGGCTCGGAAGAATATTCCTTGTTTTCTTGGGCTTTCTGCGCTGCTGACTTTTGGACATTCTCTTGCTTTGGCTCTGGGTTTTCCAAGTAGAGACTCGCAGCCACTGGCGCGTCTATTGACCCCTTTCGGCAGGGGGCACTCGCCCTGGTCTGAATGGGGCGTCGAGAGGGCGATTACGAGAGCAACAAGTACTCTTCTCTCGGGTATTTTTAACCCAAGAAAAGCATCGGGGCACCAGAGGAATCCGCCCGTTGCCAAAGGGGCGGCGGTCTGTCACGCCCCACAGCCCCAGCAGTGCCACAGCAGTGTACGATCTACGATCAGCCATCCTCTAACAGGCATGGAGTGTCCACATCTTTTCTTTGATCAACACGCACTAACTAGAGAGGAAATTGCTACCAAAATAATGGCCCAGAAGTGCCGTTGGGGCCAAGTTAATTAAAGCGAACCTCTTGGCTGCCACTGCCACTGCCACTTCATGTGGGAACACATGCAAACAACACTCTTTGTTGGGCAACCCAGAAGCCACTCTTTCTCTTGTATTTAATGAGCCACCAGAGCCGCACCGCTCGGAGCTTGCAACAGCAACAGGTTGCCGGCACTTCCGTTTTAATTGCTGGCTTCGAAAGGTCAAAGGGTTCGGGTTGAATGCCCCCTTCGGGTGAGCAGCTGCCTCACCTGCGTGTCCACAGAATGCCGCAAATGGAGAAATTCTAAGCGGATTGCGGCTGAGGCATTCAAAGTATTCGCAATGCAAACACTTAGAGTGCACCTCCGAATAGCTAATCACATTCAAAATGCGAATAAATATTGAATATTGATTGCGTAGCCCAGCGGCAAGTGCCTATAAATAGAGATGATGATGGGGTACGGCGATCCGAAGCCGGCAATCGGCCAGCGCCGGCGAAGGTCATGCCGCGCAGATGAATCAAAATTGTGTGGGGGGGGGGGGATGGGTCTTTGTTTATCTGTCTGCCACTTGACTCACTGCAGACGGGGTTCCACCTTTGTTGACTCTGGCCTTCTAATCTTATCGCAGGGAAGGCGCCTCTGCGCCTTCTTCTTGCCCCCTTTTATCGCGTTTAATTGTTTAATTGTTAATGAATGTGAAGTGCCGCTCGATAGGGATCTCGAGAGTTGGCCATGGCAGTGACAGCACCAGCAACAGCAACAGGCTGTCTCCTATTCACCTATTAATGAGTCAATAAAATGTGCCAAATGTGGAAAAGACACTCGATGATGTCATCCCATCAAACATTCAGAGTGTTCTATGCGAGTATTCCATTCGAATTGATAAGGCATCGGACTAGGCTCTCTACGACTTCTCTGCCTCTGAGGAAGGGGGGCATGGGGATCGAGATCTAATCGAGCTGCCGTGCAGTGCCTGGCATAAACCAAATTGCACTTCAATTTCTGGCTCGTTCGATTCCCCGATATCGGTTGACCTTTGGCTGTTTTGCCATTCGAGCGTGTCAAGGCTGGGTCTATTTTTGGAAGCTCTGCCAAAACAGGGCGTATGCGTAATATGCGAATGGAGATTTATGGGGGCACAGGGGCACGGGGGCACGACTGAGCTGAGGGGCCAACATCAACACGCAAGCACTCTACTCCCCAATGCAGCCTGATGACCAACCCCAAAGGGGTGGCGGGAGCCACAGTTGCGTGCTTATACAACACAACAGCCAGAGTTCGAGGCAAAAGACAAAGTTCAGAAGACACAACAACATCTACAGCTACAGTAACAGCTACGAGTATTTTTCACAACTCTCAGGCAAGCGAGAGCTGGAGAACCTTTCGACTTTCGACTCTGTGCTCTGTTCTCTGTGAAAACTCGTTCCGTCCCCATACACCAATTATCGATTAAAGCTCGCGAAAGGGGCAAGAAACCAATCGATTGGAGTGTGAAAATTGGACCAGAGAAGCGAACGGATTACGCATGGCTACAAGGATATGTCCTCGATTGATTTTGTGTCTCCCGATTGGTCGGCAAATGAATGCCACGCTTTTGTGCGGAGTAATTTGCTCGGCCTATGTGAGAGGCACTTTAACCCCGCCACCAAGTGTTTTGACCAGTCCAGGACCCGCGGCCAACCGGGGTTGCCAGGCCAACCATCAATAATTGAGGATTCGTGTGAACAGAGCGACATTTCGAATTGATTTGTCAACGTTCCCGCGCTCCCAGGCGGAGCCCCAGAGCAGAATTCATCAAAGTTTCATGGGTCCAGTTCCTTTGTTTGTTTACTTGAATCCTCCGAAAGCTTTGCCTCAGAAGCGGAGCTTTTGCTGCCGGCACACACACACACAGGCAGGCGGTATAAGAGAGGCACGGCACGGCAAGGCACAGGCTCGTGGGGTGAGGCCGGAAAACTGCAGCAGCCGTCAAAACCGTCGGCCCGGTTTTTCCTGCGTCAGCAGCTTCAACAGCCTGTGACACAGTTTCGACATCTGGGGGTGGCTTTTAAAACGAATGAATGGGGGTTGGAGTGGCAGCGCACGCACTACCCCACCCCACCCCACCCCCCTCTCGTTATCGCATGGGCGATCGCTGGCACATCTTCCTACCGCGCAGCAAACACACCCAAAGAGAGTCCATCCAGCCAGCCCATCCCATCCGCCAGGGAGAACTCCCCATTTAAGTATGTGCGCAAAAAGGGGGATGGATGGCGCGAATATAGCAGGGGCCAGGGGGTTGGTTGGTCTACTTACCATGCAGCGCGGTGTAATAAGTTTTGATGTTGTTGTTGTAGTTGTTGTTGGTTTGTCCGCAGGATGTGCGTTGTAATGTTTCGTGGAAGTAAAAATAGATTGCATTATTAAGGAGAAACACGGAGGAGGAATGTTAATATCATCTGTTCATGTTATTCTATTTCTTCGTTTAGCCAAAATTTCCTCATGTGCTCGCGGGGTGGGGTGATGGTGGGTTGGGGAAAACAGCATGGAAAATGCTCTGTGATTGATTAGTGACAACAATGTGTAGTGGATGTGTGTCTGTGTGTGTGCGTTTGTGTGGAATGACCCAATCCACGTGCCACCTGAATGAAGGGGGTTCCGAAAAATTTCGATAAATTCCAATGAAAGAAACTTTTGGGCCACAAATTTCTCTGCTTATGTGTTGGGACAGGTTACGGTGGGTGGGGGTAATGTAATGCAAATCAATAGGGGAATAGTGGAGTGGGTTGGAAAAGCTTGGAACACATGGTAAGCAAATCGTCCACTCTCTCGCTCTCTCTACTCACACGGGCCACCACCAATCAGCTAATGCCAAAGGCCACGTTAGCACTCCGGCGGAGGGTGGCGTAAGTATTCCTAGCCAGAACCTTTGCACTGCCAATTTCCCATAAATGGGACAAATTAACCAAAACGTTGACGATTATTTTCGTTTAGTAATAACGCCGTTTTGTAATCTCTTTCGTTCTTATTTAAGGCACTCTTTGCGTGACGGCAAAGCGGGACAGATCTTTGGATGCTTTTATCACTTTATTTCGTTGCTCCTTTGGATGCCGATGGGTTATAGGCGTCGGGGAGGCGAGTAGAGCTGTGATGAATTTTACAAAGGCACGTAAAATGAACTAAAAGAGAGATAGACACAAACGGATCTTTTGTCACATCTTCTTTTCACATAAGACATAAAAAAGTTCAATGCTATATTGTGTGTTTTTGAGGGTTGCTTCCGCTTTGTTGAAACTCGTTTATATTGTTATTCAAATTCTCAATGTCTTGCGATAAGAAATCGTAATGTTTGGGGCACCACTTGTATTGCCTGCTGCTGTTTGCCGTTACACACACACACACCCGAATATATAGATTTAGTTATTCAGATTTATCTAGATTTCACTGCCACGTTACTGGGCCACTAGCCACCACATATTGTAGCCAGTTTAGGCCAGGCCAGCAGAGGCCACCAAATACTTGGCCAACATTTGAATGTTCAGCCACAGCGGCAACAACAACCATACAAGTATCAATGAGAGCGGATCAGCTGTTTGCAGCTTCAATGCAGATGCTGCGGTTGTTGTTGTTGTTGCAGCAGCCCTAATACCGTTTGATTTTTGCTTATTTCGAGTTCGACATTTCTACAAATTGTTTTATGTTAAGACACAGACACACGCGCTCACACTTATATGTAAATTGTATTTTATTTTTGCAACGCTTTTTAAATATTTGCGGTTCTTGCCAAAATTCCACTACCAATGCAGTCCCAGGCACACGTACACACACTCACACACGAATACACTTGACTTGATGACTTTAGTGTTGTTTTTGTTTCTTTATTTTCGTGTTTTTCAGAACGGTACCGTACAACTTTTGCCGCCGCTATTTCATTTATTTTTCCGGAGCCAAAAAAACAACCAACCTTACTCGTTAAACTTTGACTTATCGTATATCGATAAGAAATCGAGATTAGCCCACTTAAACCCCCCGCGGCAAGTGGCGGAAAATTTTACTGATTGTAAACTCGTTTTGTGGATTCATGCCATCTTTCCTCTGAACTTCAAAATAACCACGCTAACTTTTACCTCAACTGCGCTAACATTATTAAATTCTCATTATTTTCGGTGGAAAATTGAAATACCCCTTGGCTTGCAATGGGTTAATCGTTCTCCGTCGAGTATTGGAAAGCATTTTTCTCAATTTTGATGTTCCGTCGAATATTACTAGCTAGATAGAACATTTAGTCACGCCCACATAATTTGATACGATTCATGAATCAATTTTCTATTTAACTGGTGTATTCTTAATACTTGCTTTCAATATGCGAAATAAGTCAAACAAAAAACAAGTAGCGAAATAGGTCAATCAAGACAAACGGAAAAGGAAATTCGTTCATATTGCTCAATTTTGATATTCCATTGAATAATGCTGACTAACTAAATCTCTCATCAATGCCCACATAGTTTTATCCCATTGATGAATAAATTTTCTACAAGATTATATAGTTTTTAATCCTTGCTTTTATTGTATTTATTGTAAAAAAAGGTTTAAACGAAAAAGTTCAATAAAAAAAGAGTCGTTAAATTGCGTGTAAGCGGTAGTATAGCCTTTGTATACCCTATTTTGTTAATTTTATATGAAGGTATAAATATTGATATGAAGATAAAACGTAACTAATAAGGACCTTTTCTCAAATTTACATTTTTTAGACATATTCATGTGTATGATGAGTGATGAGTATATGATCCCGATCCTGATACCTATTCTTGGTCTCTACAAGCAGACAATAAGCTTTAAAATTTCGTTGAAATATTGAAAATAATATTGAATCATATTAAAATACATTGAAAATAAATTGTTTTTGCCTGGGATGACAAACATATTCACAATCCTATAACATCCATTTCCCCCAGGGTATGTGTACATAGAATGAGATTCATTTTTGCGAACCGAGTGAAAGAGGTCCTTACCCGATTCAAGTTCTGTTATCGATTATCGACTGGATACGAGTGGTGCGCGCCAAATATAACTATTTTGAAAGTGAAAGAGCGGATTTAAATGTAGTTAATTGGAATACAAATAAGAAACCTACATATGGAAGATTTTATACCCTTTGTTCTTGCAAATGGTATATTTTCTTAAATATTCCTATGTTTATTAATTTAATGCATGGTTGATTGGTTTCGGTTTAATTTTACCCAAAAAAATACCGAAAAGCATTAAAAATGCCGTAAACGCTCATCCGGAATGTAAGGGACTGTAAGCTTTTGAGTTCCTCTCTCGCTCAACAGAGGTCTGTTAGCGAAAGCTTTTAGATCACAGCACCAGCGCGGGAGAATTTGAACTTGGTTCAAGTTGAAATGAAAGAATTTAAATTTTTTATTCGTACGAAACGCTTAAGGGTAATTTTAGTTGTTCCTTGTCGCCCCAGCCATACCCAGGAGCATACCCATGAAGACGCTCTTCAGATCGTACGCCCAGGCAAGATAGGCAAAGATCATGACGAAGAAGTCTTGATCACCTCCTTCTTATAGTGACTTCGAATTAGACTTGCATTGCATCTATTAGTACTCCGTACATTGTCTTATAAACTACTTCCATTAAAAATTCAAATTCTCTATGAATGCAAGTTTTGTGGAGGCAAGCAGGAATGTGTTTATTGGTGGCATTGGGGACTTTTAATTATAAATGTGGGAGCTGTCGATTCTCGGAACAGCTGCCGTGTGCCACAGGGCTTGCACCTGCTACAATCTAAGTTAATTAATTAAATGTTTAATGAGTAAAAAGTAATTCCTCCAACATACCGTGTAGTCTATAGTAGAGATGGGCATATTTTAGGCAAATATGGTCAAAACCGCTGTGTACCGTAAAGATACTAGAAATAAAAACACACTTTCATTTGGTTTTCACATACAAACGTTGGTTGTTTATTTCACTGTACGCTCTTTTTGTTGAATATGCATATAATGTTTGCGCCTCTATTCCTTTCGCCTCGTCTCGCCTCGCCACGACTCGACTCCTCCGCCGCTATAACTTATGCCGCTCTTACAGTTCTAAATGAATCCGTTGCTGATTTACTTTATATATATTTTGATCTCAAGTCAATGTTTGCTCAATGTCTCTTCCTGCATCTGCATATGCCTCGCCACGTATGTATATTGAATATTCTTGTTGTTGTATATAAGTGTATAATATATATATTTAATTTAATACATAAAAAGTATGCGCTCGCTCCGCGCACGGGTATCCTCGATCTGCTCGATCTCCTTCTCTCTTGTTTAAAATAGTTTACGTGTGTGTTTAATATTAAATTGTTGCCTGCCATTGTTGCCGCAACGCTGCAGCAAAGATCATATATAAAAATACAAAAATCATAACATTTACATACGCCTCCGACTGACGCGTCTGGCCGCCATATAACTAGGTATTCCATATAATCTATATATTCATACTCGTACTCGTACGTACGTCTGCATATCGACGCCACCTTGCACAGTACAGTCAATATATATGTACTACATCAAATGATCGTTAAATTACAGAAAACTAAACGTATTTATATGCATTCGAATTATACACAACTACACCGATCGATCCAATCGGATCCGATCCGATCCGCAGTATAAATAAATTTCTTGTCCACTTAATAAACAATTTCACTTTTGTATGCCTTAAGAACTAAACTCTCCTGCTGCTCCTACTCCGCATCCTCCTCCTCTGCCCTAGTGCCAGGCCAGACCCTCCGCGCATCCTCGTTATCTGCGTTCATTCAATAATTTCACTATTTAGTCTTAGTCGTATGTATATGGAAGTTGAAATCGGTACTCATATGTTCAAGATCGGACGGGAAGGCGCTCGCCCACCGCCGAATCTGGGGAGGAGTGTACAATATTTAGTGGCTTTCCTTTATATATATATATATCAGTATGTATATATATATTTATGTATGTATAATACGCAGCAGTCAATTGTTAATTTAGCTTTCTAATTTCGCTGTATAGATCGTATAGATCGCTTAGATCGCAGGGGTAATGCATGTTTACTTGTATATCTAACGCTAAGTTGCTCGAGAGTCAGAGTCCTGAACACCGCACTCAATTCCGCTTTGAACTGTTGATGTTTCGGTTTCTGTATCTGTTTTTGCTGAAGACTTGCTGGTTCTTGTTCCGATGTTGCTTAAATTGAGTTCGTATGAGATCGTGTGCTTAGGAAATTGGTTTCGGTTTTCTTTTTTGTGGGGGGAAATGCAGTGAAGTGACCTTTCTCTCGTTGCTCCTCCACAGACCAGACGACTGTGGGAGTATGAGAGATGGATAGATAGATCGACAGATAGAGAGAGAGAGAGCGTTGATGGATGACATTTGTGGAATAGTTTTGTTTCGCCTCGCCTCCAATCGTAATACTTAATTTCTTTTAGGTTTGGTTAATGAGTATGCCATGCCCATATATAGGTACTATATAAAGTTATGTATATATGAAAGGGTGTCCTTTTATATGTACGTATGCATATGGGGTATTCGTGTGTTTGAGTGTGTCTGTGTATTCGTGCACCGATCCAGAGAGATACATCAAAATGGTATGTATTACAAAAGTGGTTCAAAAACATTCGGCAGATAGGGGAGGGGGGAGGGGACAGGGGACTGTTGACAGAGAACAAACTAAAAGGAATCCGCCTGGTGGGAGCGAGGGATTGGGAGAGGAGAGGATAAACGAAAGAATTCTGGTTCTCACACTAAAATTGGTTTAGACTTATGCAAAATAATGTACAATTGTAGAGTTAATTACATACTGAGGGTCGCCGAATATATAGACGTATACGTAGACGTAACTTAAAAGTCGGTAAGCAGTTCCCACTAAAAATATAATTACTTTGACTAAAGTTCCACCTCATACGCCTATTCTGCGTTTGTGTGTGTTTTTTGTGTTTGTGTTTGTGTTTATGTAACCCTACATATAACCTAGAGCATATGCTTTATACATATTTACTCGTATGTATCTTTTCTGTGTACGTATTTATGCCCATGCCTTCACGCCCCACTCCTTCGGTCCCCGAGTGCATTCAAGCTTGCTCCTACTGCTGCTGCTCCTCCGACTTGGACCTTCGAGAGTGCGGGGCCCACGCATATCTCGATAATATGTTGATCTATCTGCGATTGAACTCCGATTTGATAGCTGCAAGAACACACAAGTTTTATTAGACACCATCCGCAGGTCAGAGAAGGAATTGATCCACCCACCATCTATGATCTCGTTCTTGACCTTCTGGATCTCCAGGCGCATCTCGCGCACTATCTCAGCCTTCAGTGTGTCCAAGTCTCCGTTGGACAGTGCCAGGGACAGGCCATCGCCGTTCACCTGTCAGACAACAGAAAGAATTAGCCTCTTGTGCCGAATTCAAGGGAAAACTCCAAGAGATCTCTCACCTTCAGAATGGTCTCCTCGCTGGCACTGCCGAAGCGCTTTCGCATGGGTCGTGGCGATTCCCCGCCGCTGTTCGTTGTGTTGCTGCCAGCTCCGCCAGAGCTGCCGTTGGGCCCGTTCGTCCCAGAGCCGTTTCCGGCACCGCCGCCCAGCTTATGGGGCAGCGTGTTGGACTTCTCCCACGGACGCTGCTTCACCTCGGGCTCAGGATCGGGCTAAAAACGGACAGAACAAGGAATTAGCTAAATGGAAACGCCCACTTCAGTGCACTCACCTCTTTCTTCTCGGCCTGGGCACGACGCCGCGCCAGCGTCTTGGCCATCTCGTCCATCATGGAGGCCATGCCATTGGAGCTGCGTCCGATTGTGCCATAGTTTCCGCTGCCTCCACTGGAGGTGCTGCTGCCACTGTTCTCCGGAGCAGAAGTCGTGGACTGTGAGGGAGAACGGATAAGGGATAAGCCATAAGGGATTATATAATGTACTAGGATCTTCCAGTGCCGGAGAATGGGTCCCCCACTCACCTTGTTTTTCTTGAGCTTGAGCTGTTGCAGTTGGGAGGCCAGCGAGCCCATGAGATCTGCTTGGGGGTCATCTTTTTTGGGCGCTCCGCCCATTCCCGGGGGCGGAGGCGGTGGAGGAGGGGCGCCAGGACCCCCGGGACCACCCGGAGCTGGCGGTCCGCCCATGGCTGGCGGCGCTGGTGGCGCCGGTGGAGCCGGCGGCTGCGGCGGAGGCGGGGCTCCGTTGAACATCTGTGGCGGCGCTGGCGGAGCTCCGCCGAAGGTGGGCGGCGGCGGGGGCGGGGCTGGAGCAGCGGGCTGGCCCCCGCCCTGGCTGCTCATGCGGTTCAGAGGGATCTGGCCTTGTGACGGATTCATGGGCGGCGGCATCGGCACCTGGCCATACGGATTCTCCGCCTGCTGCTGCTGCTGCTGCGGCGGCGGCTGTGGATGTGCCTGGGGCGGACCGTAGCCGGGAGCGGGCATGGCTGGCGCCTGTGGCGGCTGCTGCTGCTGGACCATCTGTTGCTGGCTGGCGTACACGACGCTGTTGGCGCTGGCCGAGCTCGGGATGTGGCCGTGTCCGTGGCCGGGCTGCGAGACCACGTAAATGGGTCCGCCCCCGTTCTGATGCGGCGGCTGGGGCTGCTGCTGCTGCGGCAGAGACTGCTGTGGGGGCTGTGTCGGGTATTGATGCATATTGAGATTGGGATTAGAATTGGAGAGCACGTAGTGCGGCTGCTGGTACTGATGGTGTTTCATTGGAGCATTGGAGCATTGGTGGTGGGTTCAGGTGGTGCGGGCGGTTCGGGTGGATCAAGAGGGGTGGATCAAGCCAATTTGCGGATGAAATGAAACAGAAAGACAAACACGTGGCAGCGAAATGAGGAATCTGAATCTGGGATCTGCCAGGATCTGGACATATGTATGTTCTGGACGTACCTGAGAGGGACCCGGATAGCCCGCCTGGACCATCTGCTGCTGCTGCTGCTGGGCGGCGTAGACGGGTTGCTGCTGCTGCTGCTGCTGGTACGGCTGCTGTGGCTGTTGTTGGGGCTGCTGCGGCTGCTGCAGGGCCTGGCCCGGGGCCGGGGGGATTTGTGGGTTCACCTGCGGCGGTAGGCCGTTGGGCGTGGGTCCGTTGCCGGCGGGCGGTCTGTAATGGGGTCCCGGCGGGGCCATCTGCTGCTGCTGCTGCTGTTGCTGCGGCTGGGGGGCCGGCGGTGCGCTAAGGGAATTCCTTTAGTGAGCAAATTTCAGCGGAGGATCGCATGCAAGGATGAGGCATGAGCGGGAGGATGAGAGAGTGAGAGCATGGATTAATGAGTGCCCGATCGAGTGGGGAATCGATCCCTGAGGCGGTGGATGAGAGATGGTAGCGGTACCCACCTGCTGGTGCGATGGTGGCCCTGGGGCGTCGGCGGACTCTGGGGTATGTTATTCTGGTTGGTCTGCGAAGTGGGCGTCTGGGCCGAGGGCGTGATGTGGCCGGCAATGCCGTTGTTCTGCCGGAGAATGGCCGCATCCTCGCTGGTCATGGTGCGGTAGCCCATGTCCTCCTCGTACCCGTTGCCATTGGTCGGTTGTCCGCCCGGGTTGTTGGCCACCCGGCCGCTGAGCACCTGCAGCGATTGAGAGACGGACTATAGATGGGGTGGGGAAGCGGCCCGAGCAAGCGGCACTTACCTCCAGCGCGTGCATCATGGCCCGGGCGAAGTTCTCCGCATCGTTCTGGCTGGAGAAGTTCAGCCCGTAGACGAACTTGGAGTCGCGCCACTGGTGGAACGTGGCCGTGGCCTGGTTGTACTTCAGCCCCTTCAGGATCGAGCAGTTGATCACCACCTCGAGGTCGTGCAGCTTCCGTCCCACCACCCGGAACGTGTTGTTCTGCTGGTGGTGGTAGATCTGCACCTTGCTCAGTCCCGACGAGCTCCCCGAGGGCACCCACTTCTTCTGGTTGTCGTCGTAGACCATCACAGAGGCGCGTGCCCCGATAATGCTCTGCTCACTGGAATCACAAGAGACAGAACACAGGATTAGACAGTGGAACGGTGTAGAGTGGAGAGAAGGGAATGATGATATACGAGTAATGAGTTCAAAGGAAGAGATCAATAACAATTACTAAATGGATTTCCCAGAGTCTGTTCCGAGAAACGGAATGTCATTAGAGCTTATTCTTCTTCTTCTTTTTATGTGGATCCGCTTCGCTCCGATCCACACACTTTTCACACGACTCCACGTCTCGAGAGTGCTTTGTATCTATGTATCTATCCCACCAGTCCCTCCCCACACCTGGCGAGCTGGAGAACTGGAGAACACAGGAAGTGCAATGCATTTCTTTGCCTTGCGGCGAAGGGAATTGCTCACACACCTGTCATGCAGCCAGTCGTGAGCGTCTACAGTCTCCAGTCTTCAGTCTTCAGTCTTCCGTCTCTCGAGTCTCACGGAACGATTAAATGATTCTAATGAAAGTTCTAATATGCTGCTGCTCTGATGCTCAACCTTTAGCATTTTTCCCCTCTTCTCTTCAGTTGACAATTAAAGCGGAAAGGGGATCGGTTTGGATCGGGTACTTGAGCAAACATGTGGCAGGCAGGCAGGCAAACAGCAAACAGCAAATGAACGAACGAACGAACGAACGCCTTCATTGGAAAAATGCAAAGGCGATGACGAGTTGTTGACTTGCCCCGCGACTCGGTTCTGCCTGTTTTTTTGCTGTCTTGCACTGCTCCGAGTTGTGTGTTAGTGGGGGAAAGAGATAATGACAGCAGCAGCAAAAGCAGCAACAGAAACCGACCACAAAACGAGTCGAGTCTGCAGAATTCTCGCCTTAGCCAGACTCTAGCTCGCGAGACTCGCGAGACCTGGTCCAAGCCAAAAGCCGCGAGTAGTTTTGCACTTAAATGGAGCTCCGCGGACGGGGCGGACAGACGGCAGGCAGAAATCTCTGTGCGAACCCGAGCTCTGGCCACAGCTGTGCCGTAGATCTCCTTATATAACTACTCGCGGGGTGGCCAGAGGGGGCTCTGTGCTCTGTGCTCTGTGGCTGTGGCTTCGATTTGCTTCGAACGAAAGTGAAGTGAAGCCTGTGTTTCCCCTGACACCCGCCCCCCCTCCACCCTCCCCCCCACTTGGCCATAGGTGAGTAATCCTAGAAAACGAAAATTGGCAAACAAATGAGCATGTGGCAGCTCTGGAGATCGGCGAAACCTCTGCTGAGCACTGAGCACTGAACTGCTGCTCTCTTTCGGGTGGTGCAGGGGGTGGGGGCGGTGTCGTGTAATGGGAGGCAGGTGAAATTGGGCACGGCGGGGCACTTTAGTTAGTCGTGCGTTAAGCTGCATGCAGATTCGTTGTGTTGTGTGCTTCGCTTCTGTGGTGCAGCACACACGAAAGTGGTTTCCAACTTAATTGGCGTTAAATTATAATTATGATTATGATTAAGTGGGGGCCAGTGGGGTGGGTGAGGGAGGGCTGGGGGGCAGGGCGACGTCTACGTGTAGCAGTAAAAGCGAATTCTTTGATTTCTCGCTGAAATGAAGAACGTAGCTGAGATGACGAATTCTTTCATCCATTGCCATATGCCAAGCTATGCTGCTACGTGCCGGAGAGATCCCACCCCAACCCAGCAACACCCAAGCCCCCCAAGGACGTTGCCCAAAAGGCCAATGAGGGGGAAGGAGGGGCAGTGGGGAAAGTGTTGTGGGGGGGACTCAAAACATACGCAAAAATTGTTGTCATGCCCCCAATGGATTTATCTTTGACCGAATTATGGCGACGCTGAGGGAGGATTCGTTGCTGATTCTGTTGTTGTTGTTGTTTCTGTATTATGTTGTGTTGCATGTTGTTGTTGTTGCTGCTGTTGTGTTGCTGTTGTTGTTGCAGGTAATGATGTATGTTGCTGTAGAGATGCTGTTTATGTGGATGTTGCTGCTGCTGCTGCTGTGTTGATGATGATGATGGGATTGTTCTAATTGAGAACGACATGGAACAGCCAAGTCTCGATGGGCCAGCCTTAGAAGGGTAGGAGCAGGAAGTGGAAGTGGAAGTGGAGGAGGAGGAGGCGGATGAAGTGGCGCCACTCGTGGAAGAAGTGGGGCAGAAGGTAGAAGCAGCCGGCGGGTTAGAGGTCGTTGGATCGGAGGGGGAAACGCATTTGCGTAGAGTGGAAAATATAACCGACGACGAGGAGGAGGACGAAGCACTGGAATGGGAGGTTGATGCTGATGCTGATGCTGATGTGGATGTGGATGGAGTGGCTATCGTGTGTGCTGCAACTGGGGCAGCTGTGGCTGATGGTGGCTGTACATACAACGACTGATCCTGGACGGATCGCTGGTGTTGTTGGTGGGGCGCTTCGTAGATGGGTGCGGCGCCCCGGTCGGCCTTCGGCAGCTGCAGGACGAGCTGCTCGTGCTCGTGGTAGGCCGACCGCTGGCGCAGGAGCAGCTCCTGCTGCTGCTGCTGCTGCTGCTGGTAGTGGTGGTACATGGGATGGCGGTAGTCGAGCAGATCCAGCTCCTGCAGCTCCTCGATGCTGTAGTACTCGGACAGGCCCTTGACGCGGTGCAGGCTCTGGCTGCGACGAATCAACTCCCCGGCGGGCTGTGTGGCAGCCACGGGGGCACCCTTCGGCGCCTGGAACTCGCACATGCCGCCGGCGGGGCCGGTGGACTGGTGGTAGGCCAGGATGGGGCCCGAGGAGGCCACCACGGCATTGGGTTTCTTGCTGCTGAACGAGGTCTTGGCATAGAGTTTCTTCATGGCCATTAACTGTTGGCCAATATTTGAAGAGGCGGCAGACACGCACACAGCTGGGATCCCACGATCCCACACACACACGCGCGCACACACACACAGGCACAGAAAAACACTCGGAAACCGACGACGGACGACCGACGATCAACGATCAGCTATCAAAGATCTCAGATATATCCAATTTATGTTTGTCTAGGCTCCGCTGCCACTGCCACTGCCGCTGCCTCTTCCCACTCGGATCTTGGATCTGTTGGTGTCTGCGGTCGGTGTCTCTGCTCTCGTGCCACGTCCGATCCAACTGAAACCGCGATTGAGATTGAGATTGAGACTGCGGCTCGAAACGAAACTAAACGGCTCTGGCATTCGACTCGCACCAGTCGGAGGCCAAGACAACTCTCTGGCCCCGACGACGACGACGACGCTCACTCTCCCGCCCAGCCAATGGCCAACAGCGAGAGCAAGAGAGCGAGAGCGAGAGCGTATGCGAGCAGAAGAGAGAGAATGGATGGATGGATGGTTGGAGAGCGATAGTGGATAGTCGCTCTGTTTGAGCACTTTGAAACCGTCTAAAAGGCAAATAATTACTCTTCAAAGTCAATAAAATAATGAGAAATGATGAGATGATGGCGGATGAGTGATGAGCGACCCAGAGAGGTGGCCAGGTAGTGGAGCAGATCGCTTAGTCAACAGATACTGCAACATGCCTCACGGGCTTCATACCAGAGGCAGTCTCTGGCAAGGCAAGTATTAACCCAGAAGATCTTCCAAACAGATCTAGAGGCAAAGTACAAGCACATTCGAGAGATAGAAAGACTATCTTTGAGGTTTATCCTTGGCGTTCTACCAGATCCGGCTACGAACAGTTCCAAAGTCTCTTCGAAAGGGTATACGAAAAGTCCTCTAGCGAAAAACCTCCCAGTGCGAAGCTGGCGGGCAATCTTTTTTGTTTAGACAGCGACAACTTCTCATGACCGTCAGTCAGTCAGTCAGTCAGTCCGTCAATCTGTTCGTCACTTGGTCATTCGTTCAGTTAGTCAGTTGGTGGTTTCATTCGTTTGTCCGCCAGTGCGATAATTACTTAAGAAACGAGCTCAATAATTTATATTTCCCCCTCGAGTGACTATTACAAGTATTTTTTATTCCTTCCTCCCTCTCCCTCTCTCTCTCTCTCTCAACTGTTCTTTGGCGGCGGAAAGCGCAGAGAGGGGCAGAGTGGTGGAGGGGCAGAGGCGGTGCACAGCTTGTGGCATGCTATGAAAAATTCATATAAAATTGTAAATCCCGCGACTGTGTGCTCCGGTCTGGAGAGGTCTTGAGATTCAGATCTGTTTCAGAGTTTCAGAGCTCCAGCGTTGAGGCTTTCGGCTTTTTGCCCCTCAACTTCTCGTCTCAGTTCTTGAATGTAATTTCCAATTAACATTGTTGTTGTTTTTGTTGTTGTTGCCCCGATTATCGTATTGCTTTAATGGCTTTGTCAGAATGGTAGCCCCTCAGACCCGCTCCGCCTTCGGTCTAGGGTCTAGGGTCTGGGCCTAAACGTGTGCCGCGGCTTAAATGATTTGGCAACTAAATATTTTTTTTTGTTTCCTCTTGTCTGATATTTTGGTAATACCATTTCCATTGGTTGTGTGTCTGGGAGGGCGGGGGGCAGACCCGCAGGCAGACAAGCGACAAAGCAAACAAAAGGCCCCACATGTGAGCAATCACCGCACAGAAAGTAGGTTGCCAGGCGGAGGGGCAGGGCGTGGCAGGGCGCGGAGTCAGCCAGGAGATGGAAACAGTTGACTCCAGGCAAACAGCCAGAAGGGGGTAACGGGGGGGAACGGAATCAATATCCAATATCACTGCACGAAGGAGCGCTTCCTGCTGCCGCTGGCAGCTCCATCATAATAATCCCTTCGACGACAAGAGATTGCGATTGGGGTCACCCTCTCGCCACACTCACACACAGGTGATGAGTGGATGAATGGCAGGATGAATGGATGAGTGGTGCTGTGGTGCAGTCAGCTAATTGGAATCGACTTGAATCACGGCACTCTGGCACTCTCAAGCTTAAAGCTGCAGGTAATCTCTGAGTCTGTCCAACACACAAATAACATACCCCGAAAATCTATTTGGGTTCCGTTTTTGATTCCCCCTTAGACGCCCAGAAGAAGTTCGAAGTTCCCAGAAGATTCGAATCGATTAATGCACTCGATAAGAGCCTCCAATTAATGGTTTGAAGCAATTAGCGAGGGAATCTCCCTCCAATCCGAACAAAGCACGAACAAAGCCACAGCGCCCTATCCGTTTTGACGAGTACCTTGATGGTCCCTCTCCGAGCAGCTCCGATCCGTGGTCCGTGGGACAAATGTTACCCATCGAGCGGCGCAATTGGAACTGGAACTGGCACTGGCCCTGGCACTGGCACTGGGCACCGCATGCACATTATGAGCCGCGAAATACGATAGAACAGACCACGGAATACGAGGAAGCCAGCCCCTGGACGCTGCTGAAACGCTGAAATTAAGTTTAAAGCGAGGGCCGGATTTCCTTGGAGACATCAAAATGATGACACGCCCAAAAAAAAAAAAGCTGGCTGCGTTTTTGCTTATTCACAATTCAGTTACCACCAGTGGGGGAGGGGTGGATGGGGTGGTCTGTGGGGGGGCACTGTTTTAGCCCTGACTAAGCAAACAGACATCGGATCGGATGGGTGAGCTCCCCAAATGGGAAGCCGCACCCCGCTTTAGACCAAACAAACAAATTATGGGGATTAATAAAATATAAAAAAAAAAACGGACGGAAGGAAGGAGTCGCCGTCGCCCACCGTCCATCCCGTTCCCCTGGGTGCGGGCTTTCGCATAAATTCTGGGGCAAATGAGCCACAAAAAGGTTGAAAGTTGACCCATAAATTCCGTGAAAGATGGAGCCAAGACCCGTCAAGGTGGGAAAGTGGTGGAGACGGAGGAGGAGGAGGAATCTGTGAATTGAACTCAATTTGAATGGGATTCATAATTGAAATGTCCTTCACGGGCGATTGACGTGAATGAATCTCTAAATGAATGGGGAATGGGGAGTGGGATGGATGGGGGGGTAGAAAAAGTATCTATTGATTGCCAAAGTCGGGGAATGTAAACTTACGTCATTTCAATTTGGTTTCTTCTGTGGCTGCGGTTATCGTTCTAGTAGTTGCTTCTCTCCCTCTCTCTCTCTCTCTCTCTAAAGGTAGGGGATCCCAGATCCCGTTCCTCTGGCTGGGCTGTGCTGGGCTGGAGTGTCGGTTCCTCGTGCGGCTGCCTTCTGCTCTGGAACACTGAGATCTGCGGAAGAGAGGAGCAAGTGTCGGAGAGGATACAGTGGCAGTCTGGCACAGTCGGGTGTCGTCTCATAAATCAACTTCAGGCACGTGTGAGTATCCAGCAGATAGTTTATCCCCACACACACACACACACACGCACACAGCCTGCAAAATGGTTGCCAATTTCCGCTAGAGAGGACATCGAAGGAGCAGAGCAGCCCACACTCTTTTATTTGCTGGTTTTTTCTGTTTGGATGGATATGAATTGATATTGGCCAAATCGTTTTGGCCACACATCGCACACACACACACATATATCTACATAGATACATTTTTTATGAGGCATTTTGCGTAATGAACAAACCAATTTCTGTGGACGAAAGAGAGGGAGAGGGAGAGAGAGGGAGAGAGAGAGAGAGGTCGATGGAGGTCAACAAACTCTCTGAGAATCTAATAAACTTCAATCCCCCCCCCTTTGGTTCTGGCTCTGGCTCTGCCTCTGGCTCCATCGATAAATCGATGGATTGGAACCTTGAAAAATACTGCCAGCCGCCAGCAGGATGGATCATCAATTAACCATCGCCGTGGTGGCCGGCAGTGAAAGCTTCGACTCTGAATTAATCATTAGCGAAACGAAAGCAGAAAGCCCGGTGACCCCGAGACGCGGAACAATCAAACTGTGGAATAGAACCAGAACGAGAATCCCCAGTTCCACCACCCTCGGGGAATGGGGACTGGAGGGGGGCTTTTTACTTTTTCTTTCTTTCGGAGCAGTGACAAAAGATGGTTCCATAATAGAAGACCACAGAAGAACAGAGGGGAGGGGAGGGGGGGCGCCAAAAGGTAGCATATTTACATGACAAATGTGGTGGCCAAATGGGAGAAGTGGGGAAGAGGGGAAGAGGGCGGGAATCAGGTCAGAGCTCTCTAGAGAAGATCTAGGTGAGCCTCGAAGCAGCCTCCTTTGCAGCCCACCCAGCGGCCACGCCCCATGGCAGCAGCTTCAGCTTCTGCTTTTCTCCTAAGAATGTTGACCTAGTTTTTGCCCCTCACCCACTCTGCTTGCGTCATAGTTCCATAGAACCTTCGCTGGTGGCACGCACTTGCTCAACTATTTTTTTGGAGCCGGAAGTAGTCTTGGTGCAGCATTGCAACGTCTTGGTTTGAGCAACGGCAGGGGGATGGAGTGGCACTGCGAGGGTTGCTCGTTAATTGGAAATGGGAAATGCTCGTACCATTGGGAGGGACGAGCGTGGGGGGAGGGGGGGTGTCCTGTTAATGGGATAACATTTTGCGAGTTAATTTCGGGTATTCCTTGTGCCGTGTGCCGTCTGTTGGGCAAGCAAAAGCCATTGAAGGACATGCACCCGCTGGGCGGGGGAGGGACGCACATGTACCGCTTCCTCCTCCTCCTCCTCCTCCTCGTCGTCCTGCAGCGACAGGGTTGGCCAATTACCCAAAAATACACTTGAAAAAAACAAAAACACAGAGCAGCAGAGCAGCGGAGAGAGAAAATTAAAAACAAGTGAAATATTTCGCACTCTCCCAAAAAGGGGAGGACGGAAAGAGCCACGAGAGAGGCACGGCACAGAGGGGTGGATTTGGGACAACCACCCCGCTGGAAAGGACTCGCTCGCTCTCTCTCTATCAAAGTCGCGGCGGGGGGAGAGGCTACGAGTGTGTACACTCTGTCCGGGATCAGGGATCTACTGGGGTGCAAAAATGGATTGACAAAATGCGAGTTTAAATTTCGACATTTAGCCCGGAGGCACCGAAGGGCACCAGCGAATTCGCCGCAAGGGTGGCGACAGGCAGTTCCGGGAACGGACGACCATGGGATCCGTACTGCGGAATTCCTTGCGGTACGCAAGGCTTTTCCTGGAAT
Source organism: Drosophila persimilis (assembly GCF_003286085.1). NCBI lineage: Eukaryota > Metazoa > Arthropoda > Insecta > Diptera > Drosophilidae > Drosophila > Drosophila persimilis. Next base: position 14,521,620 of record NW_020825289.1, read on the forward strand.
TTCCCTGGGCTCGCGATGATGTCACACGGTGGGGGTTAGGAGTTGACTCAGCCCCCCGACACGGCCATCCCCCGCCTCCACACCACTCCCCTCTTTCGCGTGATACCAACGATTTGTCAGGGGAAAAAACAACCGCTTTGTCCTAGTCACGGGATGGCGAAGGGCCTTTCCGGTGAGTCGAGTCAGTCCCAGCCACAGCTCCACCTACAGCCAGCCTCAGTTGCACCTCATAAAAGTCCAAACAAATCCTCATTAAGTCCGGCTCCCTTTCCATTTGTCTTCTTGCCACTCGCTTTATGCGGTAATTTCTGTTGTGTGCCTCCCCTGCTCCACCCCGGCACGCCAGCTCTGCTCTGCTGGCCCCCCAGGCGCGGCCCAATGGAGGTGCTGGTAACTGGTTTTGGGGCCAGGCTTTTGTCTCTCGTCTGGAACTGGTACTCGGACGGCTGCACGTGTTGGCCCCCGTCGAAATGTGCCTCAATTTGGCTGCGTATTTGGGTCGAACAAGTACTCCGCGGCGCGTCAGAAGTCTCCCGACTGCGACTGGAAAAAGATCTAATTGATCGATTTGGCAAGAGAAGATGCGATAATCGATCGATGGGATGAACGACTGAACGACTGAATGGTTGGGTGGATGGATGTGCAGATGTGTGGCATAGATGGGAAGCTCTTCCCGTTGACCTGAATGCCACTGCGAGGCGAATGAAACTCCCAGGCATATCGGAGAACAGAGCTGACCAAGCGGCAAGCCATGATGATGATGATCTTCTCATGGTTTTGGCTTCTCTGCCTTCGCCTTTGGCAGTAGCTGCAAATTAGTAAATGTATCTACAAGATATTAATTTGCCAAAGCTCTTTGGCCGTTTCAACATTTTGTGGGTCACTGACTTTCGATTGTGGGCGTGGCTGGGCAGCAGACCCCGCCATTGCAATTAACCCTAGACAACCGATCGTCCCGGGATCGTCTCTCGAGTCGATAATCTCCGCTCTGATTCGTGGCGGACAATTCTTGGGGCGCTGGAGCTGGAGCTGGGTGCGGGGGGCGGCCAAGTGTTGTCTACATATTTGGAAAACATTATTTTCAGATTATTGTTGTTGCTGTTGTCTCGCATCAGCGACCGACAGCGCGTACATTTAATGGAGCGCGGCAAATCTTTGCTTCTTTTCTCCTCCTCCATCGTATCGTATCTTTCGTGTTTCTTGGCTTTTCGGAGTGGAAGAAACTCCGATAATTATTGAATAATGTTTCAATTGTCAGTGCGGAGTGGCGGAGAATGGCATTGTATTTGTATTTGTATTGTAGATTCCTCTACGGACTGATAAAAAATAGAGCCAGACCAGACCAGACAGAACCAGCAGAACAGAATGTGAAACATTTCTCACTACAAAAGGCGAAGAGCTCTATTAAATTATTACACTGCCGGACCAGGGGACGGGGGACAGACAGCGGGGAACCCTGTGACAATGCAACGGCCCCTCCCTCCCGCCTACCATCCGCCACAATCCGATGCGGCGGGCGACACAAAGTTCAAGTGAGGAGCGTCATAAAAATATCATAATCATAATATAATCTAAAGGGAGGGGGGCACGAAAGAGAGGGGGGCACGAAAGAGAGGGGGGAGAAATGCAGTTGCAAGTCACAGCAATTGAGCGAGAAATAACAATAGAAGGGAGGGGGGCACAAAAAAGAGTTCAAGTTACAAAAAGTACAGGTCCAATGCAAGGCACATTCCACCAGAAGGTAGGGCCAGTGCAGGAGAGCAGCCGGAGAGAGGGAGGGCCACACACCTGCCACGTAATACACCTTGGAGGCAGTGCAGGAGAGAAAAAGGGAAGATAGAGAGAGGGAGCGCCACCTGTGGGGACCTCTAGCAACTGCAGGTCTCACACCTCGCTCTCTCTCTCTCTATCTCCCTCTCTACCGTTCTGTTTCCAGGAAAACGAAGCTTGAAACTGAAGGAAGAAACAAAAAGTAAGTTTTGTGGAAGCTTTTAGCTGAAAACAAAAAGAAATTCCATTCCATTTTGTTGTTTCTGTTTCTGGTGCTGGAAACTTCAGACCGGCGAACCCCCCCTACCCCTCCCCTCTCCACAGACCGGAAGCACTTCAAGTGCTTGCAATTCCATTGGGCAAAGTGCGAAGGCTGGAAAGAGAGAGAGAGAGAGCGAGACAGAGAGAGGGTCGCTGGATTGACTTTGCAATCAGCTTCGACGGGAACTTCGGCTGGCTGTCGCAATTCGGATACGGATTTCATATCTCCAGGGTAGCTGCCAGTCGGGTCGCGTTGATCGCACTCCATTCCCAGGGCCAAGTGTGGGCCTAATCTCGGTCAAGGGGGGAAAGCCTTCGCAGCGAGGTCCCCGGACGATAGGGCGAGACCCGCTTCGGGGGTTTGTCGGTGTCAATGCTGCACCGAATCGGAGTCGGATCTTGCCACATGTCCCAACAACCCTTCCACGAATTTTGATTGCTGCCCACTTCGATCCAACGATCCAACGTTCATCCACTCTGCACATTTTCACGATCAATTTTCACATCGCAATTTGCCTGGAAAGCCCAAAAAAGAGCAGCCAGAACTTCTTGTTTTCAATGTTTTATTCGTTCCCAGAATAGAGGCTAAAAATACTTCAATACCCATTTGTTTATGGTTTAAATGGAAATGCTTTTGGCCAAATATATGATTTACTGGGAAATGGCAGGGCGGCAGAGCTTTCCCGTACCCTCCGAAGACTCTCTTAGGATAATCCCAAATTAGCTGCAGACATCATAATTTCGTTTTAATTAATCTTCAACTCTGGGGAATATCTGAGGCACTGCATCTGCCGGCGGTTCGAGGACAGAGCGGGAGGCGGCGGGACGGGTATGAGACCAAGCCAAGCCAAGCGTTAGACCGTGAAGTGGTAAGAAGCACACACCACTCGTAAAAGCTGGCGAGGTGGGAGGAAGAGGCGGCGCAGGGGTGATGGTGGGGGCTAGGTCCGTGTTTTCAACGTTTCTGTTTCGGTTTTCTGTGTTTGTTTGTGGCAGAGAATATCTAGGCCGTAAAAAATGGTTAAACGCCAGAGCAATTACCAGGCCAACAACTTGGGGAGACCGTGGTTGAGTATGACGCGCTGCCCATGGCCAACGAGTACAGTGGAGCCCCCGCTGGAGATTCCGAAGCTTGAGAGAGAAATGAATCCGAGCAGCTGCAGGCAAAGGCATCCCCTGGGCTGCTCTTCTCTCACATTTCTTGGCCTGCATTCTGGCTTCCTCTTCCCCAGGGCTCTGCCCTGCTTCCCTGCTTCCCTGCTCCCCCGTTGTGGAGGGGCGTCAAGACAATGCCACCGAAACGCCTCAAATGTTGCCCACTTAAGCGAAATTTCATTTCTGCCGCCGCCAGTTCTGCTTATCTGTGCAGTTCTTTGCGTTTCAGTTGTATCTACAATTTATGCTGTATATATGTATGTGTGTGTGTATTATCACAAACACACACACACACACAAAGAACCATTGAATGTTCATGTTTAATCTGAGTCGGTGGCGGCCTTTCCTCGTTGCGATTTCTGAGAGCAGCAGACGATGCCCAGAACAGTCCCCACTATTACAGGGTGGATCCATCCTCCCTCTGCCGGTCTCCATGAACTGTTATGTTGGTTAATTGCCGCTTGACACGACACTGCTCATGGAAGCGGTATGATAAAATTCCATCTGCGATAAGGTGAATCGTTTTATCTATTCCCCCCCCCCAACCCGCGCCCGCACACGGCACACGCTCCATGTGACTCACTTTTCGCCAATTTTCAGTCGGAATAGAATCAAATCAAATCATTTCCCCAATTGAGGAAGAACCCAGCAGAGGCAAAGAGGAAGAGTCCAAACAGAAATATAAACAATAACAAATTATTGAATCAACAAGCGGAGAAGTGAAAGAAAAGATATTAATTAGTCGGGATAGGGGGAAGGAGATTGTGTGGATGGGTGGAGAGGGAGGGGGGTTCAGTGCTGGCGTCTAATGAGTAAACCCAAACACGTTCCACGCTCACATCCGATCCGATCCAATCATGAATTATGCAGTGGACGACGCACATACCACAAATATTTAATAGAATTGTTTATCGAAAAATGGCAATGCAGAATGCTGTTGTTGTGGTTGTTGTTGTTGTTGTTGCAGTTGCTGCAGTTGGGGCACAGTAATGGAACCATTAGGCCGCAGAAGTGTGCCATCAGCAGGGGAGCCATTTCCTCGCTCTCTCAAGTGGGAAGGAAGCTAGCGGTAACGGAGCGACAGAGAGTGCATGATGTCTCAAGATTCTCCTTCCCCCCCTCATGATGGTCCCGCATCACCATACATCACACTGAAATCGGAGGGAACAAAGCTGTTGGAATCGGAATTGGAATCGGAATGGATTGGGACTGGGATTGGGCTGGGATTTGACTTGTTTTTGTTGTTGCTGGACTGCCAACGTGGGAGGAAGTGGATAGCCAGCCACAATGCGGAAATGTTAATTGGATTTTGTGTGTGTGTGTGGCATCCACATCCATGTGGGTGGGTGGCGACCCTCCACTCTCGGCTCTCGGGCCAGCATCTCGAGTTCAGAGTTCAATGCATTGACAAGACCATCCGCCTTTCCATCCTTCTTTCTCACTCGCGCTCGCTCTGTCCCTCCCTCTCTGTCTCTGTCTCTGTCTCTCTTTCCCTTCCGCTTTTGTTTCTGCAGCTACAACGCGCCAAAGCTGTCTGCTGCGACACTCCGCTCACGTTAGTCACAGACGGAGTGACGGAGCAGGTTTATGATTCAGATTTTCGACTCTTTTTTCCCCGCGTAGTTTTTGTGTGGTGCATCAACGAGAAATACCTGGAATTTCGGAATAAAACACCGATTCCTGCGTACCCCATCACCTCCTACGAAATGTAGTCATCGTAAAACTGCCAAAAGCGTAATGTAAACAACAAAAGCGAGGGGAGCAGGCAGGGCGTAGGGTGTCCTATCTACTGTCTCTCTCCCTCTCTGGCACACATCTCAGTATGCTATGCTGATAAAATGGAATGGAATGGAAATGGAGCAACAAATTTGTGTGTTTGCTATTAACGAAAGCGAATCATACAGTGACTGAAGGGGGGAGAAGGTGATGGTGGTGGTGGGAGAGGGACATGTGTGTTTTTGGTTTTGGTTTTGCTTTGCTTTGGTTTGCGTTTTATCTTATCTTGAGACGTCCCCAATTGCAGCTGTTGATGGGAGCGAGAGGGAGAGGCTGATAGTGATGGCAGGGGGGAGCTGCAGCTGGAACTAGAACTGGAACTGGGCTAACGGTGTTCAAATAACTGTGTCGTCACACCCAAGAAATGGCTACCGACATTCGCCGGCTGGCTCTCTTTCGGTCTGTTCTCTCTCTCTCTCTCTCTCTCTCTCTGTTTTCCCCTGTTCTAATGGAACAATTACGAAATGCTCGTTGCATGCAACCATGTGGCAGATTCTGTGCTTCTGGTTTGGCCCGCGGAAACGCCAGACGTAGGCTGCCGACCAGAAGATGGATGGAGGGCAAGTAGGTAGCCACAGTAGGGTACGCGAAGAAGAGACATGGCGAATGCAAATTTAGTAGCGTCCATCGTTCGGGCCATTGTCCGTTTCAATTGTAACTCGGATTTTTCGTCTATTTCTGAACGGGTTTTTGTTTTGGCCCTATATATTGTCTGTGTGTGTGTGTGTGTGTATCAGTGGCGGGTCTTTGGCCCGCTTCATTTGGCAGCAAAAAGCGAACAAAAAATAAAACAAGAAATGAGTCATGGAAATTGGCTGCCATTTCATGGGCTCAGGCCTTGGCTGGAATCGTTGCTGTTGCAACATTTAAATGTCAATGCACCATCGGCTGTAGCTGTGGCTGTGGCTGTGGCTGTGGCTATGGCAGCGGCAAAAGGAAGCCGCAGTTTGGAGCTGAAGCTGGGTCTGGGGTCTGGGGCCTGGGCATAAATTAAAGTTCAAACAAACATAAAAGAGGAAGAAAATGAGGCTGCCCCACCCGCACATGCTGCGCATCTTTCGCTCTCTGCCCCCCCGTCTCACCCTCTGGCACGCTCTCTCTCTCTTGCTCTCTGTTGCTGCCGCTCTCTTAACTCAATTGGCAGGTTTTTGTTTGTTTTTGTGGCAGAATTAAGGAAGAAGGGGAAGAACCAGCAGCCATCAGACGCAAGAGTGAATGCAGATGCTCTGTAAAGCTAGACACAACAAGCAGGGGAAGAATAACAACACCGAAAAAGGAAGAGAGAGCAGGCTAGAAGGAAGAGTAACATGAGAGTAACAATTAAAGCACAGCCTCCTCTGGCGTCGCCCCCCCACAAACAAAATGTGCAGGGAAACAGGTTTTGCGGCAGGCAGCAGAGCGACAGCTGTTCGAAGCCAAGCTGCCAGCAGAGGGAACCGAAACTGAACCGAACCGGAGAGCAAACATTTCACTAATTTGCAAGACTCTAAGCATAGGGAAATGAACGAGAAAAAGCATAAATTATTCGGCTAGAAACTGCACTCTATCCACACACACACACACACACACACACGGACGCATGCGAGGTGCGCAAAAAAGGGCGTGTTTGTATGGAAAGAAGAAGCAGAACAGGAGAGGAAGAAGCAGAAAAGGGAGCATGGCACGGCCAGGGAAGATGAACCAGCAGCAGCAGCAGCCGCCGCCACCGCTGTCGCCGCCGGAGCAAAAAGCGGAAGTCATAGGCGCAAAGAGGAAGGGAAAAAATAGTAAAACAAAACATGCGCAGAAAGTAGAATGGAGTTTTCGATTGGATTGGCTGATAGGAGAGGAGAGAAGAGGAGAGCAGCAACAGAACTGCAGAGTTATAAATAAATGTTGCAAAAAGAAAACTTACCACAGCATTTTGGTTAATTCCGTTTCCACAGCGAAAATGCGTTGGTATTGGTGCGTGGCGGCGTCTGCTCGGCCTCTTCGTCTCACCCTCTCACTCTATAACTCGCTGGCTCGCTCGCTCTCCACCCACAAGAAAGAGAAATGCGTCTCTGCTTGGCAGAGGGAAACTTGATTCTTACACTCTCTGCGGTAATTAAGAAAATGTTTAATTTTAATTTTAATTAAATTACGTTTCTTTGGTTTCCAACTCCCAGCACACACACACACAAACACGCGCGCACGCACGGAAACAAACACACAAACACCGACAGCAATAGCAAACTCCTTTTCAAGGAGTAGAGACACGAAATTTTTTTCTGCCCTCTCTTTTACCCGAACGCTGGGCAGGAAGCGAAAGGGAGTTTCGTTTTGGGTATATTTAGATCTTTTTAGCACGGAGAGTTTTAATTCAGGTTAATAATACTAACTCTGCTGGAGAGCGGCACCAACACCACACACAAAACACTCATACACTAATACACCACTGTCGTTGGTTGTATGCGCCTTTTTGCGAGAGGAGGATGTTTTGGTGGAACGACGCCTCGGAGTTTAGCACTAAAATCGAACTCTAATATTCACTGAAAACGCATCCACATTATGTTATCCCCCACGCGACACACTCTTCTCCTTTCCTCACAATCCACACTCACAGCTATTCAATTGTTGCAAAGACATTTTTCCGCGATGGCAGTTAAGGCGGCCTTTTCAATTTTCAATTCGGAAAAAATCGACGTATTGTTGTTTGCGGCCCGAAGAATTGTGCGGTGTGACCGCGGGCTTTTCGATAAAATATACCCTCAGGAATATACCGTCTTTTTTGAAAAATATACCGTAAATATACTGACAAATTCAAGTTATATTTTACATATTCCTCGTTTTTTATATTCCGTGGAATATTACTAGCTATATAGAACATTCAGGCATGCCCACGTAGTTTTATACGATTGATGAATCAATTTCCTAATTAACTGGCCTGTTCTACATACATGCTTTGATTTAATTTCTATATAACGTTGAAAATGAAATTGAATGGGTTGATGAAATCGACAAAATATACCATTATATACCGATATACCGTCGGTTCAATTTTTACCTTAAAAAAATACCGATAAGTATTAAAAATACCAGAAAAAGTCACCCTGGTTTGCGGCCCGAAGAGTTGTGCAGTTTGACCGCGGACTTTTCGATAAAATATACCCTAAGGAATATACCGAAATATGGGGTATTATTTTCAAAATATACTATACATATACCGCTGGAAAAAATGAACCTTACCCAGCACTAACCTTGTGAAAATACTGGTCGCAGTATTCATAGCGTGACCCTTTGCCAAGAAAAAAAGGCGCCAATTTAAAATATAATATTGAGAAATATATGATAATTAACTAACAAAATGCAATTAAAGCTACTTCAACTTCGCATTGGGGTATCATCCGCCAGTAGAGCTACCATCTTTCTCTTCTTCTTTCTCTTCTTCTTTTTCCTTCTGGCAAGATTGCGGTTGTTGCTATTCAGCTCATAATTTCGAACGGCGAACTTTTTGTCAGATGCTACTGGCATGCGAACGGTGGGACTATAATCGGACTGAGCTGCTGAAGATGGCGTTGGCTGCGAATTCAGATTGAGCTGCGTATCCGCGACGGGCTCTAGGCGAGCGGCTGCTGCTGGGGCTGCCTCGAACCGCTTTGCCTTTGGGAAGGGCCGCTTTCTGGCCATCAGATGCTGGAGGTGCTCACGCCATACCTTTACCTGCAGTCTGAGCTCCTCCTCACGAGAGGCAGCCAAGTCTGCCAATCTCTCCTTGGTGCTCGCCGGTCGAATGCCAAAGAAGAAGCCACGATGCAGCTTCGACTGGGTCAAGGACGGCTGGGTAGGTCTGTCCAGTCGCTCGCCGGTTTTTGTTTTCTTCTTCGGAATGGGGCCTTGGTGGGACTGGTGACGAGGGCAGATGTCTGGCGATTGGCTGAGCAGCTCCATTTCCAGGTAGTTCAAGTTCTTGAGGATGGAAAGGGCGTGCTGCTTCAAGGCCAGGATCCTTTTCTCGATGCTCGATGCTGAGGAAGTACCAAGCTTCTTTGGCTTCTTCTTGCCCTTCCTGTGCTTGCACTTCGGCCTGGACGGCGGCGCCAACGGTTTGGGAGAGGACATCTTGGTGTGGCGGGTTGTGGGTGGCCGAAAAGTCGTTGCCGGACAGGTGCTTGGTCGAGGCGTTACTGGGGAAGATGGCAGTGGCTTCTGGCACTTGGCTTTAGACGCTAAATGGATTTTTCCATTTAAGGGTTTTGCAGGAGCAATTTTTACCAAAGAGGGTCTCGCCAAAGAAGGTTTTGCAGAGGGATATAGGGGGAGGAACACAGTCTTAGCGCCCTTGCCCTGTTCTTTCTGGATATTTATCATTCGGTCAAAAGCTAGATCGGCAGCAGCATTCTGGAAAGCCTCCATTTGGCGGTGACGCTGCTCGAGCTGCTGCGAGCTCTTGTCCTTCTTCTCATTGAAATTCTTCATCACCGGCCCCGTAATCAAGTCGTCGATTTCCTGGTTCCCTCGTGCTCCATCTAACACTTCATTTTCGTGGAAACGGTTTAGCCAGTCCTTCAGCTTGTTCTTTTTCTGTTCCTTCTGCAGCTGTTGGGCTGAGTTCGGCTTGGGGCCCCAGATGTATCCCTTGTCCAGTACTTTTGGATCACCGAATTGATCGAATTCTTCCAGCTGTTGGAACAAGAGCTCGGGGTCCACTACTGGTTTTTTGAAATCCAATGGAGAAGGATCATGCCATTCGTCTTGATCTGGCCGTCGTTTTTGCCATATCCCCGAAGCTCCATTTTCAACATTGCGTCCGTAACTGGCAGACACTTGTCGCAGATTTGCCACAATCATTACCATTACCATTAGTGGAACTCTGACGTTGATGTGGCCCCGACTCCGCATTACCATGTTTATACGCACAACATCTCTTCGGATTTCAGAATTGAATCAAATTCGAATGACAACTTGAACAAAGTAAAGCTGATCAACTTCAAGCTGCGAGCCTTTTGTCTCAAATAATATTAAGTTTAATTTTTGAAAGTAGATTCAAGAATATAGGATATAGAAACTCTAGCAGGTTTTTCTTGAATGAATGAAAATTCATTTCAAACAATTTTTGAATGAATGAATGAAAATTCATTTCAAACAATTTTTCGTTGGCGCGCACACTTGTATCCAATCGATAGTAACAAGCCGCAATCGATAACAGCATCGATATTAATTTTAATTTTATAATCAATAATACCATCGATATCGCTATCGCTGCCACCACAGCGATCAGCTGTCGCGATTTATCGAAGCACTGCCATCTCAATTGAATTAATCGAAGGATACCCCCGAGTTTCTAGAGTCTTCTTTTCGCGTAGTTCGCATTCTCTCGACCGTCGCACCTTAAATGCCACACAAACGCAAGAGGAGGCATAAAAACTAATCGACCCGAGTTTCGTCATCAGTTTAGTTGAAAGACTTGCATCCAATCCTTTGCGACAAGTGCAATCGTGCCTTAACCGTTGTGCAATGACTGTCCTCAATATGCACACTAAAATGATAATATTGATTTTATTTTTCTACAACGGTTCCTACAATTGGAGTAAAAAGCTGTAAGGCTGTGGACTCGACTCGACCTTTCCCCCTGACCTCCGACCTCCGGCAGGCGGCGACTGATTTTGCGTGTGTTCATACGAGTGTGATTCCAGTTCTAGTGCGAGTGTTTGTGTTCCCTTAGAGAACCAGTTGAAAGGGTAAGAAATCCCTTCCACCCCCTACAAACCACTGTGTGTGGAGTTACTCTATCGATTTTACTACTGGGCCAATTTGGGCTCCTTTCCATAACAGTGGGGTGTTGCCAAGGAACAGACAACAAAGAAATATGCAATTCGATATATGTACATAAGTGCGCAAAAGCAGGATACCAAATACAGTGCCGTCCCACTATAGCGCCCAATACTAAACTATTATATTTCTTAATAAAACATATTTCATCCCCAAAAGTATACCTTTAGTTTGCAGCGTGCCCATTTAGTTGACCTTCAGTGTAAAGAACCGTTGCGATGCACTTTTTGTCTGCGGGCGATGCTTACAGTGCTGTTCTAGAATAGTGTGCAAGCATGAATTGAACGGTTTGTATAAAGAAAAAGTAGGAAGATTGCATCTGTTCTAAGGTAAAGTTTATACTTGATGAGTTATGGTTCCCCAATTGGACATTGTTTCTATGGCAATGAGTCCATACGTTTTCCACGTCCATCTGGAAGAATTCCAGCGTCTGCGCTTGGGTCGGTCTGCTGTTGTTTTGATTGTAAAAGGCCCATCACAGTAGGTGCCCCCGGATGCGAATTTGTTTACAAATTCACAGACGCGAGACAGTCTACATGTGACACGTGGACTGAGGCAACCCCTGGAATGGGCTGGGTCAATGGGGAGGAAAAACCTCACCTGATACCCATTCCAAGTGCCGGCCGGCTTGAAGCTGTGGCAGCGAAGTGGGCCACATATGTACAATGACGTCAGGCACCGTTTAGCGACATTGAACTAGTTTCGATAGAAAAGTCGTCGTTGGGAAACTGGGATAAGGTTTCCGTTTCGTTTCTTCCATTTGCCTATGACGTCAATGCAGAAAGCGTGAAGTAACTGTCGTAGCCAATTTGCCCGCCACCGGTTGCGCGACCTTTCCATCTTTGGCTTCCGTTTTGTCCAACAGAAACTTCTGTGTGGCTCATAAATGTCACCCCACCACAGCCCTGACACAGCTTAAGCGTCGCATTTGGTAGTTAATTAATAAAAACATATTTAATCGGTTTGTCTATGCATAAGCTGCCCTCCTAATGGATGTCACTTTGCTGAATTTATCTATTTGTTATTTGTTTCCAAACGGAGTAGGGGTCGCACCGACTAAGCGAGCATTCTATCCTGTTTCGAGTACAGTTTGTGCAAATAGTTACCCCACACCAAGGACGTCCTTGGGTAGTGCAAAATTCTCTCATCAAATTGCACCATCACAAAATGTTTGTCTTTATTTGTACAATGTGCATCTCGGCAAACACCAGAAGAGAACAATTTCATTACGGCGCAAAAATTACAATCTCAACTATATGGCAGCTATATAAAAATGAGGGGAGTGGGAGGGGGGGGGGGCATGCCACCACACTGTAAACAAGAGTGTAAAGGCTGTGGCATTGTTCTATCTGGTGGGGCCCTGGCCTCGACCAAATGGGATCAGCATGAGCAGCGTCCTAGGCCTAAGAATATATACTAAGATATGTATCTATAAATGGAAGGGCAGCTGGCGTCCTATTGCCAATTAGTTCGTGACACTAATTACGTGTTGGCTAGGGGGACCTAAGGGACCTATTACATAGTTTGCAGCACTTGTAGGGCAAGTCCTTTCCGCTCCCTGCAACAACTAGTTGCCTCTCAAGGCACCCACGTTGCCACCGCTCCACTGGCTCCCAGCGGGCGTTGCTAATGCGCATTACAATGGGCAGCAGCCCCCATAGAGCCACCCATCGATGCTGCCGTATCATAATCAATCGAATGCATCTTCTGTACCAGAGGAGGGCGTCCAATCAGATTTACCATTGCCAATGGTTACCCACGCGACACAACCCATGGAATGGCAAATTTTCCACTCAACTAGTTATAAAACAGGACGGAGGGGGGGAGGGGCCCGGTGACGGTACCCAGCGTAAACTATATAAATAAACTGGAGCATAAACAAGTGCTGACAGGGGATAAACAATAGATAAGAGTTGCTATAATCATAGTAAACAGTTTCATCAGTTGATTAGTTATACGATTATTTTCCATAAATTATCCTGCTTCTTCCACCTTTCTCTTTGCAGAAGAAAGGCGTGGTCCCGATCCTATCCCAACACGATTCTAGCCCCCAACTATCGTGTAAAAACAATAACAATCGCCCCCACAGCCACAGCCACTCGGACACGAAGTTACGGAGCAAAACAAAAGTCGCGTTCCGTTCCCCCGTTATCGGCCCAAGGGCTTTGTGGAATTTTTCAAGCTTTTTTGCGTCATAAATTGAAATATTTTGTTCGTTTGGTTTGGTGCGCGCGAATAAAGAAAACAAACAAATACCGAGGCAACAACTACAACAACAACAACTGGGCCAGCTACGGCCACAGTTCGTAGTCGAATCGGGGGAAACAATACAATTGCGATCGGATTTTTGTATATATAGAAGCAGGGCCGCACTCGACTCTCATTCGGTCTTCGTTTTTCATAGCCAACGGAACAGCCAGCAGTCATCTCTACGCTACGAAAATAGCCAAGTGCAAGTGCATACTATACCGAGGGATATACATAGTGTCTGTATCTGTGGGCCAGGTTAAGCATAAAACGTGTTGAATAAAATTCACTTCGATGTCGATTAATTCGCCAATATCGTTAAAAAACTCGGACCTGCATTGAACAGGCAAAAGCAAAAGCAAATCAAATCTATCAAATCAAAACCAGAGCAAACCCAAACAAAAAGCAAGCAAACAAGCAGAGAAACTCAAAGACAGCAAACAACCCAAGCAACTCAACAAGTTGTTTGCCTTTAGTTCGCGTTACGTTACCCCTTATTTCGTTACATTTCCCAACGTTTGGGGCCTGCCCCAGACCCCCGTTAGTGAGCAACAGTTGAGCTGTGTTAAATTAAGCGGAATCTCAGTAACAGCCGCGAACGGCACTCCACTGAAGCAGCGCGTGATACCACAGATTGTTCGAGGGAACGTCTAACAAAGGAAAACCACAATACAATCTGGTTTATTGGGCTTTAGGCCATTGTATGGGTAAGTAAATTGATCTAAATCATGGGCATGGGCATTCGAATCAGCAGCTATCAAGTGTCTCTACAATACACGAATATAAAATAGAATTCTCAGATCTCGTGAGGCTGCCAGAGAAGCTGCAGCCCAGACCTTCGCACATTTGTCCGACCATGATTCACCTGTAAATAAGCAACAATTTCGCGTGGTATAATAAACATGCCCAGAACTTTGTGTCCGCACTGAATCATATTACACACAAAGAAATTCACAGAATCAACTACGCAAAAAATGTACTCTAATCATAAAAAAGTGCGACCGAAAAACAAGCGAGATTAGCGCATGACGAAGATGGGGCGAAATTCACAAATTCACATGCATGCAAATGTGACCAAGGCACGTGCCCCATCCGGCACCGCCCTATGAGTTCTGAGTGTTTTATTCGTCTTTTTTTGCTAGCTCCCACTAACTTTGGTGAATTATCAGCACTTAAGCGCATACTAAACAACCCCGCCCACTTCCTGCCGCGAGTTGATAAGGCTGTACAATGTCCGTACGTGTACATTGTACACTCCACTCCATTTATGTGTCTGGCAATTGTTTATTGCACACTGAAGACGGGAGGCGGGACTGTACGTCCACGGCAACAGCATTGAGCGGGAGACAAACAGATAACGATCCCTTTACCTACGAGACTCATTAATAACCCATTTGACTCTACCTGCGGGAAAACTGATTACGAAAGGGCTGCTGGGAGAGGGGCTGCTGGGATAATTGGTTACCCTTGAGACACTGAACGATCGAACGATCGAACGATCGATAAGTAGGGGTCTAGGTCAAGGGTTCAGGCTCAGATTTTCTCACATTCCGTTTCGACCACGTTTCTTTACCCACAGATCAGTCTAAACCAACAACGAAATTTGGAGACGAGCCGGACCTCCTGTTCAACCGAGCGCAGGGCCGGATTAGTCTGTACAGTCTTGGAGCTGGAGCCACCATCGCTGCCATCCAGGCGACCGAACCTTTGAATCCAAACGCCAACGCAACGCAACAAGTCGCCAACATTCAACTAGAAGCTATAATCAATGACTGCGAAAGTGGCTACGTGCCCTCCGTGGGCCGCTGGGGCTCCGAGTGGCCAAGTTGACTCGCCGCTGCCCACGGCCAGGATGGAGCAGCATCGATCCCCGTCGATGGGGATGTCGATGCTGCCGAGGAGGGGGCCGCCGCCGTCACTGGCTCGGATTCTGACTCCCAGCAGGAGGAAGACCAGCATCTGGCGGATGCGGTGCGTGGATTGGGACTGACTACGAAGTCGCCCTTCACACATGATCAATCCGGGAAGGCAAGAAGCACTGGCACGATCCGACGAACGCCCTCCACTTCGAGTGAGGACGATTACGAGGATGACGAGGTGCTACAGTGGCTGCCAACCGCCGACCTGACATCGGTGGATGGATCGGAGCGCTACTCCGACATCCGGCAGCTGCTGGCCAGACAGCAGCCGTTCCTCCCGGAGGACCAGCACTCGCTCGGCTCGGATTGGGCCGTCGGCGATGGCTACGACCTGAGCGCCTACAACCAGATCAACGGAGTGTGGCCTTTGGGTCATCCGCTGCCCCTGCCCGACTGGACCAGCGGCGAGGGCGAGGCCGGCAAGGGAACCCTGATCTTCGACAACGTGTGGCAGTACGAGGAACTGAACGGGATTGTGGAGACCACGCTGCAGCGCATGCTGGAGGAGACCCACTACAACACGGTCAATCTGTTTGTGGACTTCTACCGTAGCTTCAAGCGCACCCGCCGCTCGGATCTGCGCAGCTTTTTCCAGTTCTACGACGTGCCCATCAACCGTCGCCACCACATGTGCGTCTCGCTGGCCTTTGAAATAATGGCCAGGATGGTGCAGATGTTCCCGGTGCTGGCGCAGTACTTGTATGTGGTCTCCTGCGAGGAGCAGGTGATGGACTGCAACGACTACGTTCAGCTGGACGAAGAGTACGGCCTTAACTCGGCCAACGCGGCCGTTGAGAAGGAGCACGTAATGGTGGCCATGCGCATAGCCATAGGAGAGCGTCGTGGCGTCATGATTCTCGATCCAGGGTATCACGTGAGTCGTGCGGTGACTGTAATGAAGGATCAGAGCTATCCACACACTGGTAAGTCTGCTTCACAGAAGTGTATCGCAGATTATTAAGATTCTTCCTTGCAGGCTGGTTTACCCAATCGAAGGAGCCGCATCTGCAGCGGGACTACTGCTACGCGTACAGCCAGCACAGCGGCAAGTTTGTGGAGTGGAAGGAGCGCGAGATCCGCGGCGAGAAGAGCAGCTTTAAGACCTCGCTGGTCTACGTGGCCCAGGAGTACATCACGGCCATCGATGTGACCGTGCGCCGGAATCTGGTGTACAACTTCCGGTCGCTGCTCTCGCGCGATGCCAAGGGCCAGGTGTATGCGGGTATCTACTTCCCGCTGGTGGCCAACGTGCAGGAGTCGTATCTGACCATCTTCTACGACGGACCCAACGAGCAGAGGGTGCGGACGAAGCTCATGTTCAGCGGCTTCAAAGTGGGCAAAGGCAAGGTACGTACTCTCAGACCGAATGCATTATGGAAACCCCCATTCTAATGGCCATCCTCCTACAGCTACCAGACTCCATAAGCCACCATTTGGGGAAGCTGGCACCGCAGCTGAAGATGCCGTTGCAGGAGCTCACGGAGCTGTGCAAAGCCCTGGCCGAGGTGGTCACCGATCAGAACTTTATCGGCCAGGTGCTGTCCATCAACGACGACATCGGCAACATGTCCGTGGAGAATTGACGGTTAAAGGAGCCTAAGGATGTCGCTGCAAGTCCCGAAGAGATGGAGAAAGACCCTGACACAGCAGCTGCAACTTAGTGTTCCAAATCTAAATACTTTATCCTTTCCACACAGTAATATTCTTTTAGTAGCACCTAAACACACCCCACATATATCAATGTATACACCCTGAACACCCACTTGCACACACAAAGACACTACATATATCTAAAAACGCCAATCGTATGAGTTAACCGAAACTTAATCAAATGAAAAAAAAAACACTTGTATGAAAATTACATTTAGATTTCGATTTTTGCCTAGCTTCAGCTTCCGTTTCGTTCTTACTAAACGTAAACAAAAATACTTATATAAAGACAAAAATTAGTTAATAGCTGGTATCGAATATGTATAACTTAAATTGTAATAATATCTTTTTCGTTACACTTTAAATGCACCGTACAAAATTTCCGTTCAATAAATAAATTCAAATCAGCTAGCAAAAAAACGTCTTTTTTGAAGGCTCAATATCAATCGTATAAAACTATGTGGGCATGGCTAATTGTTCTATCTAGCTTGTAATATTCGACGGAATATCAAAATCGAGGAAGGTTTTCAATATTTTCCGCCATTCACCTCAAGTAGTTGAACTATCTAAATAGAGGGGCTTAAGTGGGCTAAGTTCGGCTTTTTCATCATACGAGACGCAATATGGTTTTTGAGGAGCAAAAATTAAGGCAAAAACAGTCAAAGGCAAGTATTTAAAATAAGCCCGTCAAGTAGAAAATAGGTTAGTTAATTGGATACAATTTTGTGGACATGGCTAAATGTTCTATATAGCTAGTAATATTTGGCGGAATATCAAAAACGAGGAATATGTATATCAGAACTTGAATTCGTAAGTATATTTACGGTATATTTTGAAAATGAGGCGGTATGTTTCGGTGCTGTTCTGAGGGTCATACTGTAGAAATACTGGTTTTCGCCGCGCTCTCATGTCAATTTCAAATCTATTAATTTAATTTTAAATTTTATATAGAAATCCAATAAAAGCAAGTATTTCGAATAGGCCAATCATGTATAGAATTGATTCATCAATCGTACAAAATTGAGTGGGCATGGCTTAATGTTCTATACACAAACATGTTGCTAATTCCATGCACACATACCCTGGGGGAAATGGATGTTATAGAACTGAGAAAATGTTTGTCTTCCAAGGCTCAGTAGGTATCAGGATCGACATAAAGATATACAAGATACAATTAATGTACTTGAATATGTCTAAAGAATATCAATTTGAGAAAAGGTCTTAATAAATTACGTTTGATCTTCATATAAAATTAAAGAAATAGGGTGCACAAAGGCCTATACACGCATCATGTCTTCAAATACCAGCAACATTGCGACTGATGTTTTGTTGAACTATTTTGTTTAAACCTTGTTTTAGTCAAAATCCAATAAAAGCAAGGACTAAAAAGTAACCAATTGTGTAGAAAATTGATTCATCAATAGTATAAAATTATGTGGGAAGTGCTAAATGTTCTATATAGCTAGTAATATTCGTCGGAATATCAAAAACGAGGAATATGTAAAATAGAACTTGCATTCGTCAGTATGTTTACGGTATATTTTGAAAATGAGGCGGTATATTTTGGTATATTTTTGAGGTGTAAGACCGTATATCTTATCGATAAATCTGATCGAAGTTTGCGGAATTTTGTTCGTTGTTTTTTTTACGTTTTTCAATTAAACTGTCGTTTTTTAAGTGCTTTGCTGAGTATTTATTGGGGTAAGAACATCGGCTTCAACCAGGGGTCAGTGGGGACCCGGATTAAGACCTGTCATCAGCTGTTTTGCGGCCCCAGCAGCCGGCACCTACATATACACCTGTTGTGGGCCCACCAAAAATATAAGGTGACAGACGAATCAAGTTCTATACGGAAAGGCGCGCATTTAAAGCTCACAGTTCGCTTTTGAATTTCTCGCGGTGCGGTTGACTCCAAGGGCCAGTGCGGAAACCGGTTCTCGAAATCGGTTGATAGAAATTGAAATCTTCAAGGCAGCCAAACCCAACCTTTAATTGAATAAAAGGGTGTCAATATTAGCATAGACACGTTTCGCTATTTACTAGGCAAGTGCACTTCCTTTAGTTTCGACAGAGAAGACACTACGTGAACCGCAGAGGGAACGGCAACGGCCACGGCATTAGCAACCAAGGAAATAGAAAGTTAACAATCCAAGTTGCAACCAAATTAAAAGCAGAAACAGCAACAATAAAACTGCTAAGCTTTTGCGTTTTGTTGACGGAAGTCAGGGAAAGAGTCGACAACCAGAGACGCACGTTCGTAGAGAGTCAGAGTCATACGTAGACAGGTCGATGGGCCCCCTCTGCTTAGCGCTTCTTTTTTCGGCTCTGGCCCCATACGAGTATTCACTCTTTTGGCCCCGATCATTGGCTATCTCTACAGCTAGCTTTGGCTTTGGCTTTGGCTCTGTGTCTGGCTCTGGCGCGGGTTCTTCAACTTTTATTCTTTGTTGTTTCTGTTACCGCTGTTTGGTTTTTTAATTTGCATTTTACGAGCATTCACACACACAATCGCAGACAAAGACAGTTCGGTTCTCTCACCGATGCTCTACCTTCTACCTGCGGCAAAGTCCCTGGCATTACGAGTAAATACTATAGTATCTCTCTAGCTATCACTAATTAATTTAATTGCGCTCCCACCTGGCTTAACAATTACGCCTGTCGCCTAACTGCAGTCAAAGTGCAACTTGCATCGTAAATATTAAGACACAAAAATATATACTCGTACCTATACCTGTAAAGATGAAAAGATGCAATGAGTCGGGCTCCATTGATGTACAGAACTAACAAATCGTGCCCAATTGCTCGGCAAATATGACAAAGCCCAGGTGAAAAAGCAGCAAGAGAGCTACAAAGAAGGTTGGGTACTCTGGCTGTCATTATTATCTACCACCAATCGATTAAGTATTAATTTCCAAACACAATTTGTGGATCGCAAAGAATGAAGATAAAGACAAAAATATGCCTCACAAGAAAACTCACTCTCATAGCAGATAGATATACCCTTACCTTACCGTATGGCTCGTGAAATTGTTGCTGACTCAGGTTAAGAGTTTCGCAAAGTGCACTCGAGTCGAATTGACTCGTCAATATTGATAATTGCCCTAGTAATGGCACTGGCTAATGGGAAATCGGCCGTGTGGCAAGCCGACATGGCTCTACTTATCATCGCCACCACGACCTTTGCTCGCAGACGTAGCTCTTCTAATCGTTATCAGGAAATTCTTTCCCTTAGGAAACATGCTGATCGCGTTGTTTTGGCTCTTCTTCGTGGGCCTGCTGCTGTGTGGCTTCCTCTTCTCGAAGACGACCAAGGAGTTCCCCAAGTCATGGTTCGAGTGGAAGACGGAGTTCCGGTATCAGTATTTGGGCATTGTGGGCCTCATCCACGACGCTCAGTATGCGGCGCGAGATCGTGTGGGTAAGCAGTGATAATCTTAATATTTAGATGCTTATCAAACTGAAATTAATTGTGAACATTATCCATTTAAGCACTTTATAAGCAGCCGGACCGCATCGCTGTCATCACCGGAGGCAACCGCGGCATCGGACTGCGGATTGTGGAGAAGCTGCTGGCCTGCGACATGACTGTCGTCATGGGTAAGTGTTGACCAATTCGATCTTTGTGCCCAGTAGGATGGGAACTGCTGCTAGACATGACCATTAATCAGATGGTTTCGAGTGGATAATTATATATTCTGAAAACATTTAATGCGACAACAATGCACGTGCGTGGAATGGACAATTCCAAAGGAGAAAATAAATCGAAAGACTGTCCCCAGCCTTGTCCATCCGCTCGGCAAAACGTGACACATGCTCATCAGTTCTTTATCTACCTTATCAACTCCCAACTCCGATCACGATCGGATCCCAGATCGCCGTTGATGGAATACAAAGTACAAACCCCATGAGATTGGTCTGGGGGCTGAGGCAGGGCGGTCACGGAAAATCGGCCCCACAAATCCAATTGAGATGACAGTGCTCCGATAAATCGCGACAGCTGATCGCGGGTGTTGGTCGGTAAATTTACTTCTTACATGATACATGAAATCTACACTACATGTTTCGTCGCTAGGTGTCTCCCCTGTGTAGTTACCGTGTAGAATTTCTTTGTTGAATCTTAGACCTTTTTTACATGTCCAATTTCGGGTAGAAGAAGAGATTGGTCGAATTTAGCTCGAAAGAAAGAGATAGAGTTCTATCATGGCAGACTAGAAGAGTTTGGTTGCAACAGATTCCAAGGTGGCCTTACAATGCATGCGGGGGGTGGCCCAGGAGGGTGACCAGGGACCAGGGTGGGACCAATAATGTATTCATTCAAGGAATAAAATAATTTTCTCCTTAAAAAAGCGTTAGAAAAGACTCTGGACTCCATTTCCATCCTCAATAATTGTATTAATTTATATCATATACAGGTGTTCGCGATCCCAAAAGCGCCGAAGCCGCCGTCGGAGCTATAGTCGATCTGAAAGCGACCAAGGGCAAGCTGATCTGCGAACAGCTCGACGTGGGCGATCTGAAATCAGTTCAGGCCTTCGCCCAGCGCATCAAGGAACGGTACACTAAGGTCGATCTGCTGCTGAACAATGCCGGCATTATGTTCGCCCCCTTCAGGCTCACCGCCGATGGCTACGAGTCGCACTTTGCCACGAACTACTTGGGCCACTTCCTGCTCAGTCACCTGCTGCTGCCCCGACTGAAGGCGGCGGGCAAGGAGGGGAAGAATGCGAGGATCGTCAATGTGAGCTCCTGCGTAAACCTCATTGGACGCATCAACTACAAGGACATCAACGGAAAGTGAGTGAATCATACCAAACTTGCTGGATGTCCACTCACATGGTGTTTTTTTTGTCCTCCACAGCAAGCAATACTATCCGGGAGCTGCCTACAGCCAGTCAAAACTGGCTCAGATCCTGTACACCCGCCACCTGCAAACACTGCTCGATGCAGAGAAGTCGCACGTACAGGTGAATGTGGTGCATCCGGGCATTGTGGACACGGATCTGTTCGAGCACTCGGCCACCACATCGGTGCCAATGTTCAAGAAGCTCTTCTTCAAGACGCCGGAGCGGGGTTCCCGCACGGTCGTGTTTGCGGCCATAGATCCCTCGATCGAGGGCCAGGGGGGCACCTATCTGAGCAACGGCGGCAAGGGTCCCTTCCATCCCGACGCCAAGAAACCAGCCAAGTGCGAGCAGTTCTTCCAGTTCTCCTGCGACCTGCTCAAGATCAAACAGTATGGAAACGGCGAATACTGACACCTCCAAACCACTCAATCTTTAACATTCCTTCCACAATTGGTTCAATGCTAACTTTTAACAAACATTCAGTCTTTTTTTGTGAAACGATTCTTGTATAAAACAATTTTATATGGAAGTGCAGGCAGTGTTCTCCATCTTTGGGACTGTATCCTAGGAGCTGTAATATCTCCCCCGCTCTAGGCGAGGTTTTAATTAACTTGTCTTTGTTTGATTGCCATCGGCATCGGCGGGCGGGGAATGCAATTAAAAATGCAGCAACCACAGCAGAAACTACGAGTACGAGTACATTCAAAATGCACTCAGTTCTTGGCGGCGGCGGCGGCGGCAGCTTGAAAGGCGACAGCGACAACAGCAACATCTGCTATATGTCAAATTCGCAAAAAGCAAACAATTTAATTTTGTGCGCCCCCTTAAACAATGAGCGATTAACATTCAACATTTTTGAGGAATTTTAATCGACTACAGTTACGAACCATAAAAGAGGAGCGAGGAATCCATGAGATGGAGATGAAGTGGGGACCAGAGAGAGAGAGAGCGAGATTGTGCTCAGGTAGGTGGATAGGTAGGTGTATCATCTGCAGCAACTACAACAATTCGGCTGTCACTTAAGCCATCGGAACGTCCCAAGTCAACGACATCCATCTCATATTTAATGCATATCCAAAAGCGTCTTGTACGGGTAGATAGAGATAGACCCCGCGATAACTCAATGTGTGAAGCTGCCGATCGGGTGGGCGCTGTCATCCATCAAAATCTTAGTGGACGTCGACGGAGGAAGGCGGCCCGGCTTCCCAGGCTGTCCGTTGTATGAAGTGGCAACCAAAATGAACTCATCTCCCAGATCTTGCATGTCTGGCGAGCATTAGCGGCGGTGATTGGATTTGATTTCGACAAGCGACGATTGCTGATGAGATGGCGGTTGCCGACTTTGGGATAAGGCCCCAAACAAGTTTTGATTACTGAATCCAGAAAAAAGTCCTCTTCTTCGTCTAGGATCCGGGGGGTCTTTATGATCCATGGCACGTCCCCTATCTGATTTCTAGGTGTTGTAGCTGAAAGGAAATAGATTTACAAGTGCCAGGCGATCGGAAATCGCAGGGAGCCTGCTGATGTGGGTATATTTGTAACTCCCAGAAGAAAGCGTTTCCGACCCCATAAAGTATATATATTCTTGATCAGCATCAATATTCGAGACGATATAGCCATGTCTCAGAAACTACAAGAGCTAGAGCAACCAGATTTTGTATCCAGACTCCTGTAATATCGCACTCTCACAAGTGTGGCATCTTCCACTTATTTCGCAAAAAACACTTTTGCTTTAAATGCACACCTTTTGAACCTTTAAAAAAACATAACAATAGATATGAAATAAACTTTACCCGATTGGCAGTGCACCGAGAATGTCCACAGAAACACCAACACCGATTTATAGACTTCCTTGAATTAAATTGCCATACTTAAGTGCAGTTCCTTCACTGGTCGCCATTGACCATTTGTGGCCGTTCAATGGAAATGGAGGCCCCTCCAAGTATCCATTCTTCCACTGCACCGGCATTCCATGCTCGACGAGATTCTTAACTGCGTCCGGCTTCTGCTGCAGCTCCATGCTGCCACGGCTGCCACAATCCAATTAACCTTTTGACATTTCGCGACAGGCGGACCAAAGAGCCCAGACCAGAGACCAGAAACCAGAGACCGGAGATCGGAGACCACTTGGCAATGGCTAATGACCACGCGTAAATCAAACAAATTCAGATACAGTTGCCAGTTGGTGGCAGTGGCAACCAGTGATCGCACTGGCTGTACGAGTAATTAAAACACTCAACATGCCTCTCATCTGACAGCCTCAAACGGTGTGCCGCAGCCGAGCAGAGCCGGGCTGCGCCACGCCAGCAGCTGCAGCTACTTCTCTTTGGCTGTTGCAGCTTCTTCGCTTTGGATGCTGCGGCTTCTGGTGGCAGCTTAATAAACTCATTGGATTGTGTGCATTTGGATGGTGGATTCTTTGGTTTCTTCATTTATGTTTTATGTGGTTAATATGGTTTGATTTTGGCACCTGCTCCAAGCGGAACTCCAGAGAGGAGTCCGCCAGTGCTGCTGCCGCTGCTACAGCTGCTGTTGCTGTTGCACTTCCAACGCCCACAGCAGCAATTTGTTCGAGTCTTGCCACATCGTTTAATTTCCACACGCTTCTAAAATGGCTAACAGAGCATAACAATGCTGGTGCTGAGGCTGGAGATGGAGATGGTGCTGGTGCTGGATAGTGAGGAGCTGCCCACACGCGCAGCTACGACTGCTGCTGCTTCTTTTCGCTGTGGAAAAACGTGAGCACATGCGTCGATGGCGATGGCAGTGGCGTGGGCGCCATAAATCACCGCGTGATGAATGTACTCACGCTTGGCCAGAAGAAGCAGAAGACGATGAAACGGTAGTGGCAGCAGGAGCAGAGCTTGTTGGAGCTTAATTGGAGCAGCAAATTGTTGCTAAGAATTCGCCGCCAGAGTCGAGTGCAGCCGAATGGTTGCCTCTTTTGTCTAGCAGCGAATTTAAATAAAAAGTACATTAAGTGGGAGCGCAGCAGGGCAGGGCAGGGCACCGGCAGGGGCAGGCACTTGGGTTGGTCAAGCAGATGAGCACTGATATGTTGGGAAACTCTGGACAAATTAATGGCCAAAGTGTGAAGATTCGCCGCGCTGGGGAATGCGCTGTGCGGCTGCGAGAGTGGGAGCGACTCGGCTGAGACCCCTGCCCCATAGAACCTCCCGCTGTGCATATGAATTGCGAATCTCTCGGATGATGGATGTGCCAGAGTTAATGATATTGCGGGTCACAACAGAGCTGGGAATGGCTCTGATCTGAGCAGTTGAGATTACAGTAAGCTGCTTCCTCATATTTATGATATAGAATTTGATTTGCTTTGCTGCATGAATTGAATGGATGCTAGTCCGAAAAATTACCGAATCTACTTTTTAGTGTGATCAAACCGCCTTAGCCTCGACTCCTGAGAGAATTAGCAACCTTTACCCAATTCCCATGCCCATACCCGTCACGCATACGCACCGTTGTCTGTCGGACTCGAATATTAAACCGAATCTGCAAACATGCATGCATAATCCACCCAATAGATGGACGGATGGATGATCAATCATGGATCGTCCCTTGCCAATTTGCATATTGACACCTCTAAAGCGTCCCTCGGCTCTCGTACCACGTACCCCGGTACCAAAACGGTACAAAGTCTTCGATCTTTTTGGCGGATTATTTTTGGAAGCACTTCAAAATTGAAGCGGCGCGGCGCGGTGGCTTGTGAGAAAGGCACAATAAATAGATACAGATACAGATTCGCATTATTTCGGATGCCCTTTGGCGCCACTTTGATGTGGTTGTGCGATGCTGCCCCATTTAACGCTCCATTATTATGATAATTATCATGGGCAGGCCACACAAAGGCCGGACCCACTCGGAGTCGAAGAAATTTGCCATCGAGCTGGGCCGGGTTTCGAGTGTAATTAATCGTAAGTATTTACACAGCTCGAAGTATCTTTTGGGGTTTTTCGAGAGCCCACTTGAGGATGGGGAAAAAGGTCTGCCTCTGATAGGTGAAAAGTAAGAGTGTCCAAGGCTGGGAATGACACATTGACAGGGCCCACGGAGAAGGAGGAGCTGCTGCAGTGGCACCAGCTCGTTCGACCGACTGACCCACTGACAGCCTGCTCCCGATCTCAATTACCCTTACCAATTGTGATGATGTTTGTTGCATAAACCCCACTAAACAAACAACAAACTAGGGGGCTGACAGACACAGACAGGCGGCTCTCGATCGTCGATCGTCGAACGACAGACGACAAACGACCTTGTCCGCACACAAAACTGTATCAAGTAGCGGCAAGAAATTGGGTGACTGCATTTCGTAGATAAAAGTGAATGTTTAGGGTACTTGAGATCTCGACTGCTGTGCCAACAGCCACCAAAAAAATTCCCAACACCAGAGAGAAGAGCCACGAACCCAACTGGATTTCAATGGGATGCGATTGGATTGAATTGAATTGGTTTCGCGTTTCGGTTTTGGTTTTGCTTTTGGTTACGCGGCCCACTAAAATACTCGAACGAGAGCGAAATTCATGCAGAAGAGAGCCCTCGTAGTGGTTAGAAAGTCAAGACCCTTCCAGGTGCCCCGACACCCGACAACATCGAGTCCCAATTTATTTAGATACTTTAATTGAATGCAATTAAGTAAGCTGCCACTTATGCAAGAGCAATTTCTGCTCAACTAATTGATTTCTCGGCTTCGATTGCTATTCCGATACTGTCTTTTTTGACTGTGATCGAATGTGAGGTGGAGTCGGTGGGATGGGAATAAGGTGGAAGAGGTGTGAGAAGGAAGCTTCTTCATTACTCTCGGGGTCACCATTTTGTAGTATCTTTGGGTCACCAGCCAAGGAATTGCGATCAACCCATATTCCTGTCTAATTCCACATAAATCGTTCTCCATTTTCTTCAATCGAAAGGTATGTATGCACCAGATGCACTTGCCCAATTCTGCCTCGTCATAGCCGCAATCTGACGGTGAACCAATGGGGTTGTCTCCTTCCCCGCAGGCAGGGAGGGCATTGTTACCACCACTAGTGTTGGATCTTCTGGGTGCCAATTAAACCGCTATTTAGTGCCCAGCATTAAGAGGCCTCTGCGCTCTGCGCTCTGCTCCCGCTCTAATCTTATTTATGCTCATTGATTTCCCGTTAGCCTCTTATTGCTGTGTGTGGCAGGTGGATAGCTGCAGATGGAGATGGAGATCCGTTGATCTGCCTTGAATTTGGGTTGTGAAAGAATCGCTGCCAAATAAAAGATTTTTTCGCAAGAGCCCCGAAATCATTACGAAAATTCTGCCAGTACCGAGATGGAGACTCGAAAGATTTTTCATTTAGCAAAAATCATATGTCAAACACTCAACAAATAGACGACGCTGCCTGCCCCAACTTCTGGCTCTGGCGGTGGCTCTGGCGATGGCTCTGGCGGTGGCTCTGGCGATGGCATTCAGCACATTCACCTGCGCCAAAACTGAGCCAAGATTGCTTCCTAAGCTTCCTTCTGGCTGTCGGCCCGGCTGAGACTCAACCTCAGACTCAGCCTCTGGCTCCATAATTAATCTGCTTTGGCGTCTCATTTTTGTGGAGTTGCTTGCGTGTTGCAGCAATGTACTAGTAAGTGGAGTCCCCGACTTTTGATTACTAGTCGAAGATGAAGCTCAAAATTGCATCGCCGCTTGCTTTAATAGATAGATAGATACTTTCAAGTCCCCGTCCGTCAGTCTTGAGTTTTTCTTTATTTTTGGTGGCTGCCACTTGAGCACAAGCGGCGCCCCAGACAAGAGCTCACATGTGGCACGCCATCTTTGCGATACACTTGCACATAATCCTACACTATTTGCCGCTGTCTGCTTTGGAGTTCGGCGGTGTGGGCCATCGAACCGAGAACCTTTGCGAGAACCTTTTGTAATCCATCTGATCTGCGGATTCCTGCCTCTGAATGACGGGGACAGTGCTGATCATTGTTTGATTTTCACACATTTTCACACAGAAGCCAGCACGTTTGGGGTTGCGATCCGGAGCCGGCTTCAAGTCGACAAGGTCGCCAGAATGATTGACTGTCTCTCAGCACTGATGGCACTGATGGTAAAACAAAGTCTGGCCTTCACATTGTGTACCTGAACCTCGCATCGAAGTGCGACCAGAGAAGCTTACGAAGTACGAGGGTTCGGTGGGGTTATCGTTATTCTCGATTAGATTGGGCCCGGCCCGGATGTGGTTACGCTAATGGTCATAATGGGTAAAACTGTCCATTGATAGCAGATGGGTCTCTTTCGGGTTGGGCAACCAACGAACATAAATTGCTCCACATTTCAGGGCTGCTCCCTCCTCCTGCATTCCTTCACACCACTCTCAAGCCCCCACAATCTGTGCAGTTTTCAGTCGTCCCCAGAGCCATAAATAATGTGCGGCCGATACGTGCATATCTAATTAGCCCAGCGAACTACACATTCTAAAACTCTGAAAATCAGCATCGCCTGCGGCAGAGGCAGCATCGCCTGAGGTAGAGGCAGCTATAAAGAAACAATTTAGAGTCCCATAAAAAAGAAACCCATGTAGATCTGCCACAAGAGCACCAGCGGCAGTGGCAGCAGCAGCAGCAGCAGCCCACTGCAACGGTTGCAAACTGCCGCAGCATAGAGTCAGGGAATGCATTTGCAGAGTGCAGCGAGGGGCCGCATCACGTTGTTGTGACTGGCAGAGCCATCAAATTGTAACAATTTTTCACCTGTCGTCTGGGGCTGTGCATGATTATTATTACATCAGTAGAAAATCATAAATTCCGAGATTCGTGAGGCTGCAGATGCGTTGCAACACATCTCATCCTCATCCCCATCCCCAACCACAACCCCACTGAGTTCCAGCTTCGTAGCATCCTCAGCTCCCACACAGAGAAACAGATGGGATGGCGGACATGGAGATGCCCTCGTGGCTCTTCGAGGAAGCGACTGCGGTGCTTCAACAATGCGTTTGATTTATGTGGCATAATTTTGTCAGAGTTTATTGATTTCGATGGCGAATCAATTGCGGAGATAAGTGCAAATAAACATGCCGACTTTACTTTCCCCCGAAAATGCCAAAGGAATTTATTCACATTCAATTACAATTACGGCAAATGATTGCCAAATGATTGTTGCATAAGTGTCTGGTATCTTGTATCTTTGCAGATGTGTCAAGTCCCTCAAGGTTGCGGGCTCTTATCGCTGAATCCGAAATTAGGACCACAACTAATCGTCGCCAAGATCCGACCAAGTATCTGTCAGATACTCGCGGACTTTTTGAGGCCAAGCAATTAGTTTTCGGTGAAACAATTGCTCCACCGATGAGGGCGCTCTCCAATGGCGCTCCATTCGATTTCAAATTGATTTCCAATTGCTTTTTGCTCCACAAACAGCAAGTGCCAAACGATGTTTATGCGCTGCCCAAACTCGCGATAAGAGTGAATACTTTTCATAGTTTTTTTTCTTGGTCTTTTAACCCCAAAACCCTCTGATTCCAGAGCTGTATATCGTTTTGGATGCCCCATTTGCGTATCGCAAAGATTTCATCCCGTGTAAGCTCTTTCGTCTTTTCATAATCACTTGGCCGGCGGCATCGGCATCGCTGGCAAAGCGAAGAGTGATTATTAATTGTTTGGGGGTCGATTGCTAACAATATTCTGCAGCGACATGCAAAAGAAGAAAGGATGTGCCTTGACATTTGACTACCGAGAGCACGAGTGCTCTAAACAGATGAAGATCAACGACGATCTATGTTACAATCGTTCAGGGGGTGATAATGATCGATCGACTCCCACTCTGAGGCGGATCCAATCCCCGCCGTCAAAGTGCATTCGTGATAGTGACAGCCTCGGCTACTCACAATGGAAGGGGGGGACTCCGTCAGAGCGGACCAGATGCCAGGTGCCAGATCAGGCATCAGTGCTGCATATGCAAATGACACGAATTATGCTCTCGGATCCAGCTCCCACAATTTCCCAGCACCGTTAATGCGCATAACGAGACGTGTTCTACTGGGTAAAAGTCCGACCTGGTGCGACCCACTGCCTCATTGTCCCGACCAGCCCCAATCTTGCACAATCATCTGCTGTGCTCTGCTCTGGTCTACTGTTGGCCTGCCCGAAACTGAAAGTGTTTCGTTTCCCTCCACTGAGATGGGAGTGGGAGCCGGAGCTGGAATGGGAATTGGAATTGGAATTGGAGCTCACCCCTTACCCTGACGAAAATTCCATCAAAACTCGGGCTTTTTGTGTAGTTTCTTCTTGTGGTGGTGGTGGTGGTGGTGTTGGTGTTGGTGCCGCACTTCATGATCTTTATTACACTTTTCGGGTTTTCATCTAGCTTTTGTGTTTGTTGTTTAATTGTTTTATAAACTTCAGCACCAGAAATCGAGCTGTGAGCTGCACAGTGGGGCAAAGGTGTGGATATTTGAAATCAATAAAGATGGGACTTGACCATTAAATTAAGGTTAATGATCTCTGTTTTCCGAACCACTGTGCAGCCCCGACTCAAAGTTCAATTCAATTTCAAATGAATTACGAACGGGCCCAAAGTCATGGCTCCCTCCTCCCTCCTCGATCCAGCGTGTCAGAGTTTCAATGTCAGTGCGACGGGGCAAGGATGGGATGGGTTCAGCATCAGATGGAGAGCATGGCATAACCTTTTCTTCTCGGATCGAGTGCTGGCTGGCAATGGCGGAAGTTGGATCAATCGATGTATCAAGTGCGAGAATCGTAATCATTTCTGTTTGTCTATCAACATGTGCGCTGATTTATCTTGGAATCTCTACCAATCGTCTCGGGGCTCTTGTGGATGAGCTGTGATGCGATGCGATGTGATGTGAGGTGATGTGATTTGTTGTGGGTAGGCCCGCAGAAACTGCCAATCAAAGACCTCAAACAGGTTGACCCCCACGCATGAGGATGTAGACTCGGTCGAGTTCTTACAAGTGGCTTCGAGTTGATCCACACGTTAAATTTGGCAAGCGGATTAGCTGCTCGGCGGACAAAGATAACTACATGGCTCTTCCCTTCCCTTTTCCCATGTGAAATTCCCGAGACAATGGACCATATCCTCACCTATTCATTGACCTGCGATTTGGCAAGCGGCGCGCCGATGACTCCGCGCCAGAGCACGCACTCATCGAACGTTCTCCAATGGCTTGAGACTGAGATGAGATTGAGCTGGATGGAGCCCCTTCGAACTTGCTAGCGTTGTGCAACCAGCGATCCGCAACAAAAGGCAAATTTTTTCGGTAGCTGCCACACAATCATTTTTGCTGCCTTGGCCGGCTGCAACGGCTTCAACGGCTTCAACGGCTGCAGTGGGAACTATTTTTATGACCGCTTGGGCCGTAAATAAATCAGTGGACCGATGCTCCCATCGCCCACAAAATGCAAGGTTTAGACGCTTTTGTTTGCTCAGAGGCTCCACTCTCTTCTGTCCGACTGTGGGACACATCAATCATCGCAGAAGCCGGCTGCCACTGATTGAGCGCCAGAATGCACATCTCCCGGCGATGTCTGTGTCTACCACCAAGATCTATTCTGTTTCAAGTTTAATTGCTTCGCATACGTTTTAATTATGCCGCGCACAGAATGCTCCATTCCATGAATGAGAGGTACTTGCAACAACTAATTTGGCAATTTTGCAAACCCGGCTCAAGCTCGATCTGGGGTTCGGGCCAAGGCGCAGGCACAGGCGCAGGCGCGAGTGTAATTACTTTATGGAGTGCTCTGTGAATGCGTCTTTTATGACAGCCATCGTGGTGTAGACAGAGTGCAGAGCGGAGCCGAGATCGAGATCGAGTCCATCGCTCAAATGCCAAAGTTGAGTTGAGCGTTCCTCAGGTTCCTCAGGTTCCTCAGGCAGATCTCGAGATTTCCCAAGACCTGACCTTCGCCTGATTGAGATGAGCGCCAGGCGATACAGTTTGATGGAATGTCATCGACAAATTCTTTAGGAAGTTGTCCATCAAATGTATAGAATGCTATTAAATTTTATCCATTTATGATTCGATTTATTAGGAAATATATTGGTTTGATCTAATGGTTTGATCGTCCATCCTTCGTCCTTCCCTTTGAAGTTCAGCATCAACTGCATCCAGTTATCGAGTACATCTAATCGATTTAATTGATCATTTTCATTGAGGAAGTGGGATATTTCCTCTGCCTCTCCCGCACCACGCACCCCGCCCTACACCCAGTGGCCGCTCCTCTACCCACGAGTTCAGCTGAAAATGTCAAATCTGTTCGTTTCAGCCGTGAGTCAATCAACTTTTACTCTGATTCTGGCAGAAGGCAACGACCTTCGCATCGGGCCAAGAATGCAGTCGGTCGTCAAAGTGCGAAAATCTCGAAACAAACCGCAGTCCCATCTGCTGTGCGCCCCGAACACCTCCTAGAGATCATCGTGATGGGGATTTTTGATCATTTTTTGAAGTGCGGCGCAATTTACATCAAAAGATGCCTTAATTGATTCTCTGGCCGTGGTTCCGCGGCTCCGACTGGGGGGCATTGCATCAGAAATTATCGTAGTTTAATTTAAATTATACGTTTACGTTCCACTCGTCAGCATTCTAGGTTACAAAACAAACACAGATAGAGATCTGGTCCGCGATACAGATACAGATACAGATACATATTGTTGTAAGTATTTCAAGGTCCTCCCCGTCCGCAGCACTGGAGAAACCATCAGGAAATTACCGATAGTCATTGTCTTTTTGGGTTTTGGTTTTGGTTTTGGCTTTGGCGCATCATCACCTGGCTGGGTGCCATTAGCATTAGCCCTCTCTAGAGATCGACACACCACAGCTGTCTCCGCCTGCGCTCCGTCCCCGTTCCCGTCCCCATGTCGGGGGACGTTCAATGTAAATTAGCCGATGCAGGAAATTAAATGATTTTTTAATGTGCTGGAAAAATGATTACAAACATGAACAGAAACCCCCAGAAGAGACTGAAAACTGAAAACCCAAAACAGCAACAGAAACAGAAACAGAAAACAGATCTCAAGTTGTTCATGGAGTGCTATTGAATATGAATCTCAGTTATGGCTCCGTGGAATGCGGCACAAACGAAGTTTTATTTAATTGTTTTGTTTTCCAAATTCAAGAGTCAGGCGCATACTCGTATATTCAATGAAATTAACCATTATAATGTTACCTTAGGATGTTATAGTTTATCTTTTTTGCAAACATAATTCCAAATGATATTCGCTATTACAAAACTTTTGTGGAGTTTATTCTCCAATTTAGTTTTATTATTCGGTCTGGTGGCAAGGTCGCGGCATTACTTGCAGAAACACTTGCCGGAATTCGCATGGAGGAAGCTGGGGCATGGCGTCCATGGGGCATCTCCTCCTGGCACTGCAATTCACTCCACTCCCTCCATTCATTACCAGCTCATTTATGGGGTGGGGCGGCGCCTGGCCTTTGGGGCTTACTGATCGTAAAAATTGTGAAAGTCAGCCCGTGCCAAATAATCAAATAATCAGCGGCAACCACAACAATAGTGCCCCTAACCGTTGTAGCAAAATGTTTGCCAAAAAGTCAATAATCATTTGCCACGCACTCGATCTCGATCTCGATCGCGAAATGGGCAAGAAATGAGCCAGAGAGACAAAGGCAATTGGCCAAGGAAATACGAGCAAGTATTTGCTGATCGTGATGGATGCTACGCCCACTCGTTGAGGGAGTCCATTGAGGGAGCATATGGCAGCAAACATATTGAATTACGAGTACTTTTCGAGTATTTATCGAGCATTTCTTTGTGTTATGCAAGGGAGCTTTCCGGCGATAAGTAGCTATTACAAAACAGATTTTGATCGTATGTCATCTTTAATATATTGAAATAGTTAAGACCGAAAATGTTTCGTCCACTACTCCACTTCTTTACTTTCAAACCACTCGCATAATGCGCTTATCATCAAATCTCTGGGAACTGCAATTGCCCTCGCCCTCCCCAACGATCATCCGCCTGGAATCCATGTCGACACATCTGTGAGATCTATCGCATAATCCGACTCATTAAATCGTACAGAAACTGAAACAAAATCCCACCGAGACTCCCACGCACTAAAGGGAAACAATTTGTTGGGGTATTACTATTACCCAAAACATGGAGAACATTTCGGATTACGATTACGGTTTACAGCCCCAGCCGGGCCGCCTTTCCAGCCTGAAGAGTCTTTTGTCTTTGGCAAAGTTTCGCTGCCGCTGCCGCTGCTGTCTCGGCGGCGACTGAAGATGCGTGGAGCGAGTGGAGTCGCAGAGTTGCCGTGCCAGAGCTCCGCTCACTTTGCTGCCGGCATCGCAGTCGGCGTCGCTGCCAGCTGTATGACTAATTCCATTACAAATAACTGTTTTTGCTATTACATGAGCGACAACAGCAGCGACGGCAGCAGCGGCAGCAAATGCCTATGGTCTGTAGTGGAAGGAGCGCACATTACATTACATTACTTCTCCCGCTACCCGTCTCATTTCCCGAGTGCCTGGGAAGCTCATCTTCGTAGCCGAAGCCAAACCCCCGCCTTCGTGTTCGTTAAAATGTTTGGCGCTTCAATTTCAAAGTAGTTTACTATAACAAACCCCCTTCCCGCTCTTTATCGCCTTCCAACCACTGGTCTGATCTTCCTCTCTCTCACAGCTTCGGCTTAGCCAAAGCCTAGCAATGTAAGGTGAGGCATTCCCGTTTTTCGGGTCTCTCTGTGTAACCGAATGGGATTTCTGGGACAACGAGAATTGGGTTTCGGTAAATGTTGGGGAGAGAGTACTTGGAATTACTATTGTAATTGGCCTCACCTGCCAAAAAATACTCGTTTCCAATGCGCTTATCGTCTTCTAACTCTCGTGAGCCCGGAGAGCAATATGCTCTTCGGCTGCTGCTCTACCTCTGTGCCTTTGCTTCCTCTACTGAAGTGTTTTTGCTTTGCATTTATTTTGTAATGAGCTTTTTGTTGTTTTTGATGTGGCTGTTCGAAAACCGAAATTGAAATACTCCGAAAAAAAAACACATTTTGGCGCGCGATTTTTCGCAGTCGACGCTGACTGAGATACCACGTCGTTAGAGAGATCTGCCACAGCCTCTGCCACAGCCTCTGCCACAGCCAGAGTGTCGGTGCAGCGCATTTCAAATATAAATACTGGCCTACGAAATTGTTTCAGTATCACAATCCGTTCAACCATCTTCGCCAGAAGAACCCCAGAAGCAGAGTTCCACAGAGGAAACAAACAGATTTCGTGTGTGCCAAAACCCCCAAACAAGTGACAACACAAAATGAAGGTATATATCGTATAGGATATCCCCACCATCATCGAATTGGGAGATGGGATCCTGTGTGTTATACATACTACTATAAGAACTGTCGAATAACGGATCAAGTGTCAAGTGGTGTGCAGTGGTGTTCCAAAGAATTATCCTGGTCAGGGGATCACGGCAGGATTATAAGGATTAAATAATGTGATAATGAAAATTAGAAGTTTTGAGGATGTTTCTATCGGATATATCCTTATTTATCAGACTTAACATATGTGCATAAAGAGGATATCTGAATAATACGGAATACTATAAATCATATTACGTACATATATACTCGTATGTAATGGGTTATTCAGGATTTATCATAGAATCCTTTCGAGAGTTTTTCTAAAGTCAATTTTCTTCATTCGGTGATTGAAACTGCAAACAAAATCTCCTAATTTGGTTATTTCTACCAATACAATATTTTGGGGATCTAAACTAAATTTCCTCATACTTAAAAAATCGATCAAAAATGTGCAAAAAAAGTTGTACACAAATTTCTGCAAATTTTTCTTCAACCAAATTTGGTGAATCTAATTTTTTAGCAATCGATCGATCAATCAATTAAACAACTTATCAAGCTAATGAAGCAGCGCTTGTATTGGCCATCCCGCACCTATAACTTGGCCTAAACATCAGCGGAATATGATAAAACGATAAATATGGGTGGCAGATCAAGAGTCAAGTTCAGCTGGGCGATTAATCAAGCGCCTCGGCCCGCGGTGCCCGCCAGAGATCCGCATAATAAATTTCATAAGCTGCCATCATCATCCATTTGTTGTAGGGGGCTACTGTTTTTGTTTATTTGTTGTTGTTTGTTATCTCGGATGTTGCACAAGATCAGATGAAACCAGAACATCCATGAGCAGGGCTCTCCTGTTACCTGGGAAGCAATTAAGGCAGCCGATCCCAGTACTTGGGCCCCGAATGGCAGTGGAAGTAACACCATCTGCTACTACGTTTTGCAATGCATAAATTAAACAAAACTTCGAGTGGCGGAAGAAGAACGAACCACTGCCCAAGTACGGAGTCTACTCGCACAGAGATGACCAGGCAGCGATAAAAGACGGCCAGAAGCGGTACTAAGCGTACTAAGGCCAATGAAGCATGAAAGTCATTGACGGCCCTCTTCTACTTAGACAATCTTTTGCCAACCATTCGGAAACGTGTGGCGCAATCCCAGTCGGCCTATGCAGATGAGGTTCTCCCACAGGTTGCACCACGAGGTAGCCCTTCACTTGATCAGCGACACAATTACACCAAATTTGCATACGTCCCAGTTAAAAGCTATAAAACGCAGACGTACAATGCCCCAGAATCGGCGACAGACCATCGAGACGAGATGTGTGGAAACAATTGCTTATAGGGTCACACAGAGCAGGCCTAATTACGATTATGATTATGATTATGGGAGTTTAATGGGGTAGGTAGACAGATGAACAGAAAGCACAAACAAAAAGGGGAATTTAGTTAGTGTGATCAGACATGCGGCACATCTAGGTCTCAACTTCCTGCAAGTCCTTTTGATTTCCTTGCGACTCAGAGCGATATGCAAGCTGATGGATCTTGAAGCCATACAGTCTGGGAAGTGAGAGGATACATATAGGTATGAATAAGGAAAGGGTACATCGAGTATAGGACCCACCTGGGCACAAACTTGGCCTTTGCTCGCTTGGGTCGCAGCTCCGGATTGACCATGAAGAGCATGTGGGGGAAGCCAGTGCCGAAGAAGGCGCCGTCCAGGTTGGCGTGCCGAGCGGACCTCGGAAGGTAGACATCGCTACACTTGGGACAGTACAGACGCACCATTTCGTCACCGGGATTGTCGCTCAGGCCGATGGGCAGCACATGCTGGCGCTGACAGAAGACGCGCGGGCATGTGCCAAAGACGCCCTTCTGGAACTTCTCGAGCATCAAGTCGATGCCGCGATTGGTGAGGATGAAGCGGGCGTGGATCAGGCCGTACAGCTTCTCGGCGCTGGCCTCCACATCAGCATCGGTCACATTATCGGAGCCGGAGCCATTGTTCAGGTCGAGGATCACCTCGAGGGCGCAGCGATAGTTGTTTACGTCCGTGTCCAGGAAGTTGAGGTTGAACTTGTCGTGGATGTAGTCCTCGTCCACCATTGCGAAGAACTCGTTTCCGCGCTGCCTGCAGAACCAATGGATCCAGGCGGTCTCGTCCGAGTCTGTCATAGCTGGAGCAAAATGTCCTAAAGGATCCTTAAACTATAATTTGATTTAGATTTGTATTTGCTGGGTGGAGTGTTTCCGACTGGGCTACTTGGGGCGGATTACTTGGTCCTATAAAATGCTAATGTTTGCTGTTTGTATTCTTCCTAGTGCTTTACATCGATTGCGCTGCTCGTTTGCCTGGCCGCCTGGACTCATGCGGAACCTCCAGTGCCCCAGAACCAGTATCTGCCCCCCAACCAGTCGCCGCAGGCGCCCTCCAACAACTACCTGCCACCCACGCAGGGCTTTCAGAGCCCCTCCAGCAACTACCTGCCGCCGCAACGCACTGGTGGAAATGGAGGCGGCATCGCGGCGCCCAGCAACAGCTACGGCGCCCCCATTGCCCAGCCCCAGAGCCAGTATGGAGCACCGGCTCTGACCGGAGCGATCTTCAAGGGCCAGAACGGTAACGGAGCCGGCGGCTACGGCGGCGGCAACGGTAATGGCAATGGATACGGACAGCGCGACGAGGAGCAGTACGGCCCGGCCAAGTACGAGTTCAAGTACGACGTGCAGGACTACGAGTCCGGCAACGACTTCGGCCACATGGAGTCCCGCGATGGCGACCTTGCCGTGGGCCGCTACTACGTCCTCCTGCCCGATGGTCGCAAGCAGATCGTTGAGTACGAGGCTGACCAGAACGGTTATCGCCCCACCATCCGCTACGAGCAGGTGGGCAACGGCAACGGCAATGGTAACGGAAACGGAAATGGCAACGGCCGCAATGGCGGCGGCTACGACAGCAATGCGCAGCAGGGCAAGTTCAACGGCTACTAGAGGGAAGCAGGAGGAGAGTAGAGATGCCTTCTGTGTGTTACCGAGTTAAGTCGACCCCTAGCTATACGATCTACTTCGTGGGATCGCTGGCATAATCCCTGGCCGAGTATTAAGTCCGATGCCAGGGGCAGCGGTTCCTCAACAGTTTGACAGTGACTGTCTTACTCCATCTATCTCTATCCCGCTCGTCTCTATATCTATCCCTCCCTCTAGTGGAGCGCCCGCCATTTTTGCCATAGCCAGGCGCGCTCCGTTCCCCCCTACCAGCTGTTCTGTTATCTCCACCACTGTCTCTATGCCACGTGCTCCATTTTGTATTTTTTGCCGTTTGTTTTGTTTAAGCGCCTCAATTGTGTTAGTCCACGCACACACCGTCACACACCGCACACAATCTCGATCACATCTATGACCATTAACGCATTCACACATTCATATAAATAAGCATTGTATTTAATTTTTAGCTGAGGAATTCCCAAAACGAGATGAGAAAATGGAAAACATGCAAAGGAAACGAACATATGAGATTTCTTGTGTATATTTAATAATTAAACGAATAAAGATGCATTTTTGTATAAAACAAAGTCAAAAAAAGAACAAGAACTACATCGTTTTTTATCCTGGAAAGCTGTAAAATTTCAGTAGAATAGAGTCTACTTGAGGACCCTTTCCAGTTGTCCCTGGCTGTTGTACCGATAGACCGGATCCTGCAGCTGACCCACGGTGGAGTACCTCAGCTGCGCCGTAAAGTCATCATCATCATCGACCTTCTGCAGTGCGCGGAATGAAACCCTCTGTATTTTGTTATCCTTCGAAACGATATAATAGCGACCCTCTCTTACGTTGGACTGCCGCTGGTTGGCCGAATCAGAAGTAGACGACTCCTCATCATCGGGATAGATGATTTTGAAGGCAGGATTAGGATCAGGATTAGGAGCACCGTATTGATTGGATGGACGGAGGGAGTTCCTGTTCGGAGAGTTTCCCAGATTGGAATTGGGCAAGACCTCCTCCTCGGGCACATCTAGTAGGGAGGGAGAAGGAGGCAAATAGTTCCATTGAGGCGTGTCTATTCGTCCAGCATGTTCCACGCGTTCCTTGGTGATCTTCACACCTGAACCCTGATTAGTACGGATGGGAGCGAAGTACTCGTTGGGTAGATTGAAGGGAACCCGTGGCTGCCATCCAGCCGGTGCATATGGAGCTCCCCGACTAGTAGGCAGCTCTCCTCGAACACTGGCCATCAAAGCAATCAATGGAATTATCTAAAAGGAATTCATTTTCACATATTTTGGTGTTAATCCAATAATCCCTTACCTTTGCCAGCATTTTGATGGACGTTACAATCGAAACTGCAATCAAATGTTTGGGACTTACGCATTTTTATATTAAAATATCTAAACCACTCGCATCGTTGATATGCCAGGCACGCGCCCTGTTCGGCTGACACACATTGGACGAGGCGATCGCATCTGTTGCATCTCAGGCCACATAGTCACGTATCCAATCGACAAGCAGAAAACGCAACAGAATCGCGTGAATATGACCTTTAGACAACGGATGAGCACATTTTTGGCACAGGCGCGACCGTTATCGGACAATATCATAAAAAATAGGTTTTCTCGTTACTAATAGTTACCTCTAAATTACCATTCGTAGAGTGACGTATTCATCAAGTTCAAAGTCATTATTTATTTAGAAAGGCTTCTTAACCAGTGTTCTTTCTCCAAATGCTGGCTGTCCTTTCAAATTTGAAAAAAAAAATACGTTACTTGCAGTTTACCATACGCTGGCACTATAAATCTACACGATCTATTTACTAGGGCTGCAAAACTAAAGGACCTAGAGGATTTAAATTGTGTGTCATTCCAGGCTCTAATTAATGCAGAAACTAGATATTCTCTGTTTTAAAGGATATTTTGCAGCTCATCGTCTGTCTACAG
The DNA here is from genome assembly GCF_003286085.1 of Drosophila persimilis. Taxonomy (NCBI): domain Eukaryota; kingdom Metazoa; phylum Arthropoda; class Insecta; order Diptera; family Drosophilidae; genus Drosophila; species Drosophila persimilis. Next base: position 14,561,280 of record NW_020825289.1, read on the forward strand.
AGACCAAGAACTGGTACTGGGATCAGGATTTATATACAAACAAGAATAGACCAACAAAATGCAATCTAAAACAAGGCTTTTACTAATTACGTTTTAAAGCAGGTTGGAAAACAGTATCTTTATATAATATTAACGAAATTGGGTATACAAACGCCCATCGCCTGGTTGACAAGAAAGGAGTCTGCAAATACCAGCAACATTGACGACACAACCTGCGACTATTGAACAGTTTTGTTAAAACCGTGTTTTTGTCAAAACAAAAAACATACAAGTACTTAAAAGTATTTAATCCTGATTAAAATTGTTTCAGCAATCGTATAAAATTATGACGGCATGGCTAAATGTTCTATATAGCTAGTAATATTCGACGGAAGATCAAAATTGAACAAAGTGTTTACCAAACCTCGACGGAGAACGATTAACCTACTATAAGCCAAGGGGGAATTTCAATTTTCCACAGAAAATAATAAAAATTTAATCATTTTAGCACGGTTCAGAGTCAGTTTTTTTTTAAGTTCAGAGGAAAGATCGCACGGATCTACAAGAAGAATTTACAATCGTTAATATATTCCGCCATTTACCTCAAGTGTTAAATAGAGGGGGCTTAAGTGGGATAAGTTCATACGAGATGTTATTGTTGTTGAGGATCCAAAATTGCGCCAAAATTATGGGCATGGCTAATATGGCTATTTAGTTAATATGGAGGCCATGGAAGTAGATGAAAACGCTCCCCAGCTGTAAGTGTCCAATAAACATTCATGGGATTCATTAGGTAAATCCTCCTCCATTGATAGATACGTCCGCACGCCGGAGGATGTAAAGGCAATTGTGAAACATGCCAAGTTGGACGAGAGGCAGCTCACCCAAGTTACTCAGGCACTGTATTACCCCTCGGCAAATATTGTCGCCGACAATCTGCGTCTGCTAGAGCTCGATTCCCACATGCTGCATCACATCCGCGAGGGTCAGACGCTCCACTTCAAGGGTGGCCTTAATGAAAAGATCGTGCTCTGCACTGACGAGCGGACGTACGATGTTAAGGGCGCTGAGATCTCCAACAGCTTGTTGCTCGTGCCGGATTTAAAGTTTGGCGCTGCCACCAGCACATCCCCACTTAAGAGCCCGCGCACAGGCAATGCAAACGCTTCTCTGGAGCGAAGTCTCAACGACAGCACAGAAGATGACCTGGAAGTGCCTCGTACTCTGGAGCAGCGTTCGGTCCTGGCCGTGTTCCATGAATACTTTGAGTGCCGCGAGATCAAGCCCCGCTTCCGCAAACTGGGCGAGCTGCTTCAACTAACACGGTATTCGGGGCCGGAGAACGAGTATTGCATTGAGCGGAAGGTCCTCTTCAGCTATCAACAATTGCTGGACACGGTCCAGTGCAGTAGGGCACAATTTGAGGAGGGTCTACGGAACTTTCGCGCTTTGGAATTCGATGGTCATATACGCGTATTGGAATACGAGTACGAGTATCGAATAATCAGTCTGATGCTCGGTTTGATCAGCGAAAACTCCTGGGCCCTGGACGAAGTGGAAAGGGGGGAAACAATCAGCGCTTTGAAGGGCATTGCACCAGAGCCTGTAGTGACTGGGCTCTTTGATATATATACCATTCCCAGCGAGCGCTGTCCAGGCCAGTTCTCCTACCAGGAATCCCTGGTCGCTCGGATTGTCGCCCAGAACATTCTGCAGCCGGGGCTGCGTTTCCGCAATGAGGAATTTATGCGTTCCTGGCTGGAGGCCATGCCCGAGGGCATGTCCTGTGAAATGCAATATCTACGTGGTCTGGGAATCTGCGATTCGGAGGGGGCACAGCCTTGTATACGCTCGCTGGCCGAAGAGCGGCTTCCCACAAATCTCAACGATCGCATGAGGGATCTGTTCAAGACGAAACGAAAATGGACCCTGGAGGAGATGGAACCGTATATTGAGTAAGCACGAGTGGGTTTATCGTTATTTTCACTTGGTCTAATAACTACGTTTATTCTAGGTGTTTCACAACTCCAACTCTGTCTGTTTCCACTTTGCTGGCCAAGAACGCGCGCTCTCTGACAGAGGCTGGCGTTAGATACTACGTGTCGAAGCACTGATGAACTTATCCGGAACTTTATTTGTATAATCCTTTGTGAATCTTTTAAGTAAAATAATGTTGATTTAGGCATTTTTTTTCCGTTTGTTTCGTTGCTTTTTGGCCAGCTTCTGGTCCTCGATGGCCGCCTTCATGGTATCCACGGCACTTGTGGTATGACTCGTGGTTACATCAGCGTTCTCGCTGTTGGGATACTTGAAGCTGAAGCCTCTGGGGAAAAGGGGCTGAGCTAGGAGAGAATGGAGCTGTGCCCGCACTGTTTCCACGTGGACGCGATTGCGTCGTCGTTCTATCACAAAGGGATCCTCATCTTGGTCGCTGCCACTACACCAAATTATTATATTAGAGCAGACTCGAATGTGGTTTCATGTAGACTTACGACTCATCGTTGTAGCCATCAATGATCATGTCCATTTCCTCGGCGTGCTTCTTCATCCAGCCACGCTCGCTCTGAACCCGCTTGAGTTTCAGCTCCTCCTTGTCCAGGTCACGAGCTAGGTTTACACGCTCTCTCACACCGGCCAAAAAACGCTCCGAGATGGGGAATAGTGGCAGATCCTCGGCTGCAAGAATAAATTGTGTGTGAATAAGATGTTTCGCGATATCTAAGTATCACTCACTTCTCTCTAGTGTTTTGTAGAGCTTCACGTAACTCCTGACCTCGCCAGGTTCCATGAACATGACGGTTATTCCATGCTTATTGGCTCGAGCAGTTCGGCCCGAGCGATGAACATAGTTCTCACTGGTGCGTGGCACCTGATAGTGAATGACATGCTCCACATTCGGAATGTCCAGGCCACGGGCAGCTACATCTGTGGCGATTAGCAGACCTGTGGGACAGTCGCGGAAGCGTTCAAGGTTCTTCAGGCGCTGCTTCTGAATCATGTTGGCATGGAGGGGAAGAGGACTGCAATCCAGCAGGCCAAAGATCGTGGCCAGACGCCTCACACAGTCTATGGAGTTGCAGAAGACGATGGTGCGGCCGGGATGACGCTGGATGAAGTAATATAGATAGAAGTCCTTCTGATCGATGGGACACAGCAGACGGCTTTCGGTCAACGTTTGAGCGGTTTCTGTCAGAGATCATTAAAGGTTTATTGTGGATGCCATTTGGGGTTTTAATGAGATCTACTCACGTTGAGTGCTGGTTATATCTACAATTTTGGGCTGAGATATGCCGAGCTCCTCAATGAGGCTTTCGATTTTCTGATCCACCGTTTGCTTCACAAACTTGGGACGCTTTCCCACATTGCGCTCTACGAGAAGAAAATTACATATATTTTGACATCGATGAAAGGTTTCTCTATCTTACTCTGCATATGATCTGGTAGATCATGGACCAAAGTCAGTGTGGCGGAGAAAACAAAGTTTTGGCGTTGTTGCTTCTTTTGCTCGTCTGCGTTGAGCACCTTGAGAAGGCTCCTAAGCTCTTCGAAGTGACCCTTCTCGACCATACGATCCGTTTCGTCGATAACCAGGAAGCTCAAATCATCCAGTTTGTTGAGGTGCTGGTTGCCCTGGGCAAACAGTTCCCAGAGGCGGCCGGGGGTGGCCACAACGATCTCCGGACACTGCCGGAGCACACGTTCCTGCTTGGCTACGGACAGGCCCCCGAAGATAGCAGCTACTTTGATTCCAGTGTATTTAGCTGCAGACACCAGGTGATTCTTTACCTGGACGGCCAGCTCCCGAGTGGGTGTTAGCACCAGACCGTACAGGGGAGTTTGCTTGCGCTGTTCCCGCTCTTCGGCGTCGCTGTCCTCATCGCTGGCACCAGACACGTGGTCCAGCTCGTCAGGCGGCGGCGTCAGTTCATGCTCATCGTCGGCTGGCGGAGCTATTGGCGCGCCCTTCACTTTGGGGGCCTTGCGAATGCCAGAACTAGCATTTCTCTGCTTCAGCTCCATAATTCCAGCCAGCATCGGAATGCCAAAGGCCAGGGTCTTTCCACTGCCCGTTTCCGCAGCTCCCAGGATATCCTTTTTGCCGTGGATGGCAGCTGGCAGAGTCATGGACTGAATTTGCGTGGGTGCCTTAAAGCCCTGTTCAGCCAGTGCTCGAAGAATGTTAGATGGCACTCCCAAGCCATTCCAAGCGGACAGTTCATCCTCGTATTCAGTCGAAGCGGGCACAAGCTGAGGTACTTCTTCATCACTCGAGGGCTCCGCTGCCTCCTCATTTTCATCGTCCGATTGTGGAGGTCTCAACAGTACATATTGACCTGAAGGATTCTCCTCGTTGTCGTCCGACTCCGAACCATCTTCTTCTTCAATATTTTCCTTTTTCAGCTTTCGCGATTCCTTTCGCTTTTGTCGTTTCTCTTTCAGTTTTTCTAGTTTCTGTGCATGACGTTCGGCTTGACGCGCCTTTCTGGTGGACTTGGCCGTAAACACCACCTCGTCCTCGCTTTCCGATTCACTGGAGCTCTCACTGGCCTCCTCCTCCTCCTCAGTCTTGGATACCTTCTTCTTTTTACTCTTCACCTTCTCTTTTTTATCACTCCTTTTAGAGGCTCTCTTCTTTGAAGACTTTACCAGCTCTGCATCGTAATCCTCCAGAACTTCCAGTCCAATCAGGCCCTCGTAGCCGCCAAACTCATCGGAAATCACGTGGCCCTTTATTTTCACCTTTTGCCAGTTCTCTGCCTTATCATTTTTGATCTCCTTGTTACCTTTCTTTCCTTTCTTTGTTAGCTTCGCGGTTTTAGCCGTTGACACCATTTTTATGAATTAAAATAAAAATTATTCAAATCAAAATTTAGCCGCTGACCGCGTGTTTATATGTTGTCTCGACAGGGCTGTTATGCAGCATACAGCTGTTTATATGTTGAGTCGACAGGGCTGTTATGCAGCATGGAACAGCTGTTCAGTGTTGTGCAATATATACAGAGTTGCCTATGGCGATGGCAGAAAATTCCGTTAAATTAAACGGAATGTACACATTTCTTTTATTTACAAAAATAAATATTTTAAAGTTTGGTTTTTATTCAATCGTGGTTTTACTATACAAATGTCGACCAATTCGTTTAACAAGAGGCTTAACCGATTTCTAAACGGCTTACTGCTCGCCAGTCACGCCCAACTTCTTCTTCAGGGATTCGGGCATTTCTGGTGGAGGTGGACGTGGCATGCGGAGAGTAACCTTGACGGCATCGTAGATGAACCACTGTGCAGCAGTCAGAGTACCGATCATCACAATCCTAGGCACCAATCCGCCCCAGAGTCCTGTAGAAAAGTAGAGTTTAAGGCAAGGGCTTACACAAAACCAGAATCACTACTCACCAGCCCAGCCCAGCTGTTTGGCCACATCCAGGGCGGAGGCGCCCTTAGCCTGGTTCAGTTTGGAGACCACTGTGTCGGCGGGATGCGAGACAATGGCGCAGAAGACACCGGCAATGTAGCCAGCGGCGAAGGTGACTATCAGTTGCTCGCCCTTGGTGCAGTCGGCACGTGGCTTGGGAACCACATACTTGTACAGCAGCTCGAGGGTGCGCTCGAAGCAGGCGAACTTCATCATGGTGTATGGAATCTGTCGCATCCAGAGTGGGACCAGACCCTTGTAGAAGGCGCCAATGCCCTCCTGGGCAGTCATCTTGGGCAGAGCCTCGCGCAGCGTCTTGGCGAATCCGGGAGTGGTCTGAATCTTGACCTTGGCCGCCTCCATGGGCGCCAGGGCAATATCGGCGAAGAACTCGGCGGAGGCCGAAGAGGCCAAATAGAGGCCGGTTCTATACAGGAAGGCGTTCTCCTCGCCAATGGCATCGCCGTAAATGACTTTGAAGACCTCGTACAGACCGAACTTGCACAGGCCCTGCATGGAGTAGCCGATGAAGGTGGGTGCCCATCCCTTGCCCAGACCCCTCACACCCTCCTCGGCCAAACTGACCCGGAAACCGTTGAACACACTCTTGTACTTGGCCGGATCCACCTGCAGGCGGCACTTGACCAAATCCAGCGGCACTACCATGGTGTGTGTGGAGCCGCAGGAGATGATGCCTCCCAGGCCGCACAGCAGGAAGTATTTGTTCGATCCGAACTCGCAGGAATCTAAACGGAGCCAGAGATTAGAATGGTTTCCCTGGATCGTCATCCATCCACTTACCACCCAGAGGAGCGGCGGCGGCGGCGGCAAAGTTGTGGTTGGGGCTATGTTTGCGGGGCGAGACATCGTCAAGGGCCGAGACTGACGGGGATGCCACTTTAGAGAGCGCAAGGTCGGAGGCAGGAGTGGCAGCCTGGCAGTTGACGCTGGTGAACGGCGACCTGAACGATGAGCTCTGCGCGGACTCGAAGATTGATTTGAACATATTGCCAAGAGAAGGTGCTAAAAGAGATGGGAACACGGAGGGAGGAATTAGGATGCTTTAAGGTTAAGGTCATGATGTAACCGAACGGATTCCATATACATAGAACAGAAAGCATACAATGTGATCTTTGTTCCATAATCACTTATGAACGGAACGGAAGATATACTTCCATTTTCGAAAAATCCGAATAGTTTAACCGTTTCGTTTTGACAACATTCATTTCGGACTCATGGTTTCAATTCCTTTTTTACATAACTATTGTTTTCTTTCTCTTGCAAACACTTCATCACAGCATTAAGAATTGCGTAATAGTTTGTTCCCAGTGAGAATCGGTAGCGTAGCACTTTGCTTACAGTTCGAAAAACTTTGGAAAACCAGAGGCCTTTGGGGAATCGAAAAAACACTCACTTCAAAGTGCTGGGGATCGGAAGTGAAGTGCAGAAAGGCCTGAAGTGTAGATGAAGTAAAGTTGTGTTGTTGGGCTGAAATTAGAGGACCCAAAACAACGTTCGTCGCGCGCCAGACCAGAAAATCAAATGCAGCAGTTGCAATAAAAAATCTAGAGCTTGCAGCCTCCCGCCCAGGGTTGTCAAATGCGATCACAACGAATCGGTTTAAGACGGTTACGAAACGGTTACGGAGAGGTTTATTAACTGACATGAAAATGTTGTGGTCAAGAAGAAAGAAGGCATTAAGGTAGGGTATCTCCCAAGCATGGTTAGCCTTCAGGTAACCTGACAACCCCTGAGTAGACATTGTTATTTATAAAACGACAGAACAGATTTTGGCCAGCGTCTGTCTTTGCTTATAGACTGTATATGTGTAAAAATACATTCATTAACGCTCGCGGCCAGCTGATCGGAGGACGAGAAATTGGCAATACAATCGATTGAACGATTCGCTCTGGATCAAGGTTAAGATCTTTTGTTTTATGCAAAATTTAAACATTTTATTTGAAACGTACAATGCTAGATAATATTGTATGTATTGTATAAGTATTTAGTACTAAAATCGGTAGTTAGTAACTTTATGGACATAGGATTTATTACAAAAAAATGGTATACGTGTACGGCATCGTGTCGTACAATTGCTTTGCGGGCAGTAAGTACAATTCTGCGATTGATTGGTGCTTATCGAATAAATGCTAAAAATATTGGAAGTAGCTGCATAATGTAGTAATACTTTTTGCAATAAATTACATATGTTAAAATACTATAAATCGAATACATTAAAATGGCAGAAACAACGTCATCACTAAATTGTTGGTGTTAAACTCTCACTTTTCAGAGGTTGTAACAGATATACATGCACATTCGTGGACATTCGTGGTGTGGATTACACTGTAGTCGACATGGTATCCGGGGCCCAACTTCCGGGGGTGGGCGGCAGTTGAACTGCCCGTGGGGGTCACTTAATTTAGTTGGCAAACAAGCGGACATCTTACTCTACTAAAACTTAACAGTTCTATGTGGACTACGACTCGGCGGTCTCCATGTGCCGATGCACCGTTACTGGGGCCAGTATGTAGTGGGGTCGCGTCTCGTCACCTTCAACGGCGCACAGGGGCAGCGTTGTCTGGCCATAGACGCCGCCGCCCGGTGGTCCTCGACAGGGCGAGGGCGTGGCCTGCATCTGCTGATGCTTGTATCGCTCCGTCTTCGAGGTGGGCTGATTGCTCAAGTAGGGATGAGTGTTGGGCTGTGTCGAAGACTGCTGGCGATTGGTTGGACTGGATATAGAGGTGGATATGGACATGGTGTCCGACTTGCTGTGCCGCTTATCGTTCAGGAGCAGCGGCTCGGCCAAGGTGAAACACTGCTGGTCGGAGCTGTCCTCGTGCGGAGTCATGGTGCTGTAGCCATGATCGGACTCCCCGTTGGGCGGTCGTCGGTAGCTGCTACCGCTGGAGACGTGATAGGGCGAAATGTCCGCCGCATGCATTAGCTGCCGCTGGGCGGCCGTGTGATCGTAGCCCCCTCCGAGCGGAGGCTCGTCGTGGGCCTTGCAGTCGTCAAAGTTGAATCTCGACAGCGGCAATCCGTAGTTCTCCTCCTGAACGGAGTCTACATAGAACTGTTCCTGGGCCTGGGAATCCAAGTTGTGCCTGTAGCAGTAAATGGCAAACGCAATGACTATGGCAAGGACGACTACGGCACCCCCGAGGGGTCCAAAGGCGGAGTAGGCATGCTGCTCTCTCTGGGGATTATGGGCAGCTAACAGCTCCAGCTCGTCGAGCTCACCATAGGGCGTCAATGAAGCCAGCACACCGTTGAAGCAGCTGGCCTGGGAGGCACAGAAGGAGTTACTGAAGCTATTTCCCTCCACATCCTGCTGGCACCACTCGCAGCCCATCACGCCCAGGCACTCCCTTTGGCTGGAGTACGATTCGCAGCCTCCCGCTACCACACAACTTGGCAGTCCGCTCAGCAACTGGGTGGTCGGGGGCAGGGCTATAAAGTGCTCGCTGGGAGGCGAACAGTATGGGAAGTGTTGCGTGTAGTTGGCGTAGTACTCGAAGGACGAGGATGTGTTTCCGTCCCCCACCATGGGGCACTCGCAGGGGCATTCGCAGTCCGTCTGATCCATCCGCTTGCAGTTGAGGCACTCCCGGTCGATGGTGCTGCACGGACAGAAGGCTCCTCCGTCGCAGCTGGAGTTCAGCACGGCGGCAAAGAGATTGCTGCCCCGGATCAGGGCAATGGCGTACTTGGTCCGCTCGCCGTGCACCACGTTGCCCAGGATGCTGGCCAACGAGGTGTTGAAGGCGTAGTAACGCTGCAGAGTACGGTTCTGGTAGCTGGCGCAACCCAGTTTCCGCACCAGCTGGCCGTGGTTGAGCATGTCGTTGGCCAAGTAGGACTCCTTGTGTGTGAGATGCTCGTGCGGTCGCCTCTGATTCCTCGTGGGCGTGGCCGGCTGCAGCATGCTGGGATGGGCCAGCAGGTAGCCCTCGTGTTCGAATATCAGGCATTTCATGTGCGGCAATTGGCACAGCGGCGTGCTCTCCAGGATCAGGCGATAGTAGAAGGCATACGGTACATCTAGGGCGACCACACCCACCGGCCTGTCCTGCTGGGCCGAGTGGAGGGCATGCGCCTTGCCCTCGAAGATGGTGTGCGCCAGGGTGACGATGTATCCGGCTCCGCCCGCATCCAGATACGGGGCTGTGCTCACAATTTTTCCCGGCTGGGCCATGGCCTGACGGAACCATGGCCTCCGAGTGGGATCGTAGCTGCTGCTGAGCAGGCAGCCAGGATACAGCTGGAGCACTCCACTTACACTGGCCATGTATCGTCGAATGATGTGATCGCGCAGCGATCCTCGTGTATCCTGATGCCGACGACGCAGCTGCTGCAGGGCCTGGTAGAGCATACTCACCTCATGCCGGATGCTGGGTCGCAGACCGGGATTGGCCAGCACGTCGGTCGGCTCCTTTAGATACGCCATAATGTTTTCCACATGTCGGAGCTGTGTGCTCGGGCGGTTGTTGTGCAGGAATCCGAATGGCGATTCAAAGGCAGCTGCGCTAAGGAACAGCGTGGGTGCATCTGCAAGAGATTCAAGTATGTAATCCATGCGGGATGGCTCTTTTATGGGATGTGCCCGATGTACTCACCCATTGTGGCCATTTGTCTGAAGTAGCGACAGATCTTAGGCACTGCAGTCCCGCCCTGGGCGAGGTCCAGCCGATGATATAGCAAGTCCATGCTCTCTCCGTAGTAGCCAGGCTCGTAGTTGGACACGGTATCCTTCAGGTTGTATCGTTGCGCGGAATCATTCCGCATGACATCGCTGCCACTACTCACCAAGCACACCACGTAGATGCCCAGCACTGATTGCCAGTGGTAGGTGCGCTGCAGCCGCTGCTTGCCGAGATAAACTTCCGTTGTGGCATTGCCACTCTCCTCGTGCAGGAGGCGCTCCCGAATGTGACCGGAGAAGTCCGTGGCGTTCTCTAGGTAAGCAATATTCACGGGATACGAGGTCTCTCGCTGGATGAGCGGGCGGGGAAAGGCCGGGTGGGCCAGAGTGTTGCCCGAGGAGCGATCGAGGAGGAAGGCATAGCCACTGCCCTGCCTGGCACTGGGAGCAGCACTGGGGTAGTTGAGCAGATCCTCTAGCAGATCCGCCAGGTACAAGTTGACTCCTACAACACCATATGGAGGCACTGCATGCGTTATAGAGACCAGAACATCTGCGAAGGGGAGGAATATTATAGAGGATTGTGGAAAAGAGTGCACAGAGCTCTCACCTCCGCTCTCTGCATCCACAATGGGAGGATGGACCTCCAACGTGTCCGTCAAATATCGTTCCACGAAAAGCTGGCCAAAGATCCGGGAACTGGTTTGCGGAAGCAACGTCTCCGCATGCATTTTACTGAGCACAAAGAAGCGCCCAGCCAACTGAGAGGGCTGTTGTCCAATGGGCCACCATTTTGTCACATTAATTTCGTATTTTGTATAGTTCTGGGTAGCCACATCGCTGAGGAATTGCTTTTCGTACATAATCCGCTTTTCATCCAGGACAACGGCGCAGGTATTGATGATCACTGGGGCTTTGAGGTGTCCCTGGCCTTCAGCAACCACTCGAAGAACAGCCATGGCATCCGATAAGTTGGTCAGGAGGCCACGCGTCACATACACAAACTCTACTGGTTGCTCCGCTGTGTTAAGCATTCCTGATTTCTGGAGGCGTCGGAGCAGATGAAATGCATACTCGAATCCCAATGTATGGTTGGTTAGAGCGTGGGCACGGCTCAAGCTGTTCACATAGCTAAGTATCTCTTCCTTGTGGGCACGGGTGGCACCATACACTCCGTGCACAGCTTCCGACGGGAAGGCATCCAGAGCCATAATGTTCGCCTCGCTGGCAACCGTCACCAGCGAGACTTTATCCGTGTCCTCTAGCAGCTGCAGCATCTCGTGAACTGCAAGAAACTCAAACTGTGATCTCTGAAGCTGAGGAAGAGGTCTAAATGTAATATTTACCAAAGTTTTTAGTGAGATCAAACAACTCGGCGTTCAGAGCCGATCCCACATCGATGAGGAGCAGCACAAACTTTTGCTTGATGGCCGAAACATAGAGCTGTCGGAAGTGGAGGCTAGCTGGGGCTCCATCGGAATTGGACAGGAAGTATATGTGCTTGAAGTGGTTGCCGCTGGTATTTGAGGCTTCTGCATCGCTCAGGCTGAGCCTCCTTTTGAGTTGGAATAGCTGATCGGATATGTAACCATTGACAGCCAATGATCGGGCATTGTTTTCATTCAGGAATGCGCCGCGCGCATCATCCGGCTTGAGATAGTTGAGGATTTGTATCTGCTGCTTGTTATAATGGAGAGACTGGGACGTGGCAGAGGAGGCAGTGTCCAGATCATTCTCATAATCAGGCTGACAATTCTCGATTTGGGTGTTTAAATAGAGCTGATTCTGGGTTTCTTGATCTGGTTTCTTGGCATGAAAGTCTTCCATTTCCGAATCCATGTCAAACTCACTCTCCAGTTCCTCGTCCTCGTCATCGTAGCTGTACTGCAGAACTTTGCTGAGATTATAGCGAAACAGATCGCGCAGCTCCAGAACTAAGTGGGTGGCTTTCAGGAGCTTCTTGCTGAGACGCTTGCTAAACAGCTTTAAATCCCGCTGCAGTTGGGGATTGGCCTGCGCGCTGTCGTTGGTGAACGACTGACGAGCTGGTGCCGCTCCGTTTGCACTGGTAAAGTGTATAGCGTCAAAGATTTCCTAGGAATGGCCGGGATTAGACGGAAGTTCATCGGGAAAATCGGCTGGGACACTTACTTGTATTTTGGCCACTCGCATCTCCACATTGCGTATGCTGCGTAGCTTGCTCTCCATGTTGTGTCGCAGCTGCATCACGTTTTGCTGATTATAGTTGGTAAAGAAAACGCTCGCCGACGTCTGCTGGAGAGGCATAAAACCAGCAGCTCCTTCGACCCCCAAGTCTGTAGGCACTTTGTTGGCATTGCTTGTTTTGTTGGATATGATTAGAGGAACGTGTTGACTGATAGTTGGAGACGCCAGCGCTGCCAGGACAAGCAACGCGATGTGCAAGCTGCTGCTGAGCCACATGTTGTATCAATCTTTTGGACAATACTGGCACACTGGCCACTGGCACATAAACGGGTTACCGCATCACTGAAAACAGGAACCAATTCAAGTTCACCTAAAGATTGGCCAGTAAAGAAGTCAATATTACCTACCTACCTATATCCCTTTTGTCTTCCACGCTGTCTTGTTTATGGAATTTCTGTTAAGATATGTGTATGCTTCGTCAGCGTGCGGCTCGGCAAATGAGTGCTCATTGGTTGAATGAATTGGAGCAGCTTTCTTTCAACATTTAATCACACTTTTCATTCTATTTTAACTTAAAATAGTAGTAGTTTATTTAGTTTTTAAAATTTTTTTTTAATTTTTCTTCATTTCATTGTAAATACTGCGGCCAGTGTGACTGCCCTTAGGAATATACCAAAATATACCGAAATATACCAAAATATACCGTAAATATACTGACGAATTTAAGTTCTTTACATATTCCCCGTTTTTGATCTTCCGTCGAATATTACTAGCTATATAGAACATTTAGCAATGCCCACATAATTTTATCTCATTGATGAATCAATTTTCTACTTAACTGGCCAGTTTTTAGTCCTTGCTTTTATTGTATTTATTGTAAAAAAAGGTTTAAACAAAATAGTTCAACATAAAAAGAGTCGCAATGTTGCTGGTATTGGATGACACGATGCGTGTATGGTCCTTTGTATACCCTATTTCGTTAATTTTATATGACGATATAACGTAATTTACAAAGACCTTTAATCAAATTGATATTCTTTAGACATATTCAAGTACATTATAAGTGTCTTGTATATCTTTATGTCGATCCTGATACCCACTGAGCCTTGGAAGACAAACATTATCTCAGTTCTATAACATCCATTTCCCCCAGGGTATGTGTGCATGGAATTAGCAACATGTTTGTGTATGGAATGAGACTCATTGTTGCAATAGCGAAACTGCGGCGAATCGGGTATTGCCTATATTTCAAGCTATATAGATTTGCCCACTTAGCTTTATCCCATAGATAAATGCATTTTCTACAAGATTGCTTCTTTTAATTACCTTTATGTATTTTATTTTGACCAAAAAACGGTTTTCAAGTAAATGTTGCCGCAACTTTTGTGTATGGAATGCGCAACATTTGTGTATGGAATGAGACTCATTGTTGCTAAAGCGAACTGGGGCGAACTGCGGCGAGCTGCGGCGAATTCAAATTTCTCATATTCTTTGTTCCGTTGAATAATACTATCTATATGGAAGATTTAGCCATGCCCACTCAATTTTGTACGATTGATGAATCAATTCTATACATGATTGGCCTATTCGAAATACTTGCATTTATTGGATTTTTATATAAAATTGAAAATTAAATTAATAGATGACAAAAATACTAAAAAACACCACATGGGAGCGCGGCGAAAACCAGTTTCTACAGTATATACGGTCTCACTTGAAAAATATACCGAGTGGTGCGCGCCAAATCGAACTTTTTTGAATGTGAGCGACAAGGATTTAAATGTTGTCAACCGGGCCTTTATCTATGCCCACATAATTTTATACGATTAATGAAGCAATTTTCTACACAATTGGTTAGTTTGTAGTCCTTGCTTTTATTGTATTTTGACTAAAACACGGTTTTCAAGTAAATGTTGCCGCAACATTGTGTGGAATGGGACTCATTGTTGCTAAAGCAAAACTGCGGCGAATTCAAATTCGATTCAAAAAACGACCAATTCCTCATATTCTTTGTTCCGTTGAATAATACTATCTATATGGAACATTTAGCCATGCCCACTCAATTTTGTACGATTGATGAATCAATTCTATACATGATTGGCCTATTCGAAATACTTGCATTTATCGGATTTCTATATAACATTGAAAATTAAATTAATAGATTGATGAAATTGACAAAAATACCATTGGAGCGCGGCGAAAACCAAAATATACCGAGTGGTGCGCGCCAAATCTAACTTTTTTGAATGTGAGCGACAAGGATTTAAATGTTGTCAACCAGGCCATTACCGATTCAACAAATACGACGATTCCCTCAATTTTGATCTTCCGTCGAATATATGCTATATGGAAGATTTAGCACTGCCCACAAAATTTTATCCAATTAATTAATCATTTTCTTATATGATTGGCTAATTTTAAGTACTCCTTTTGATTTGATTTCTTATCAAATAAGGTTTAAGCAAAATCGGTCATTAAATATTTCCACTTAATTAATTTACTTACATGGCAACTACACGCTAAGTACACATTTGCTACATTTGCACTGCACCGTCATAGCTTCCAGCTTTGTTAGTTCAACGCAGCCAAATTGGTATCATAGTAATTATCTTTGACTGTATAGCCGACACTCGCAAGAAGCATTAGTTCGTCTTGAGAGAGACAGAGATAGAGAGAGCCGCTCTCATCCAACAGCAGCTTAAAAAAAAAGGATGAATAGCATCCAGCTCAATACTTTAATAGCGGTCAGCTTAAGTTTGACACCTCTGTTTTACGTTAGAATAAAAAACGTTGAAATGATTTTGAATTTTGATTGTGTGTTCGGAGTAAAAAGGGAACAATTTAAAATAATGTTATGATTATGATTTTCATATGGATCCTACATACATATACATACATATCAAATGGACCCTCGAACTCTAATCAAATGATACATGATACAAAGTAAGGTATTCCATCCATAGATAAATGGGTTATGAATTAAACGCCCCTTATCAATTGTCAGCGTCCCATGGTTAATAATATTTCGATCCATAGAATGTCTGATGAGAGGCCGATGGAAATGCTACCCACTAATTACTGAGTAAACCCTGCTTGCCCACAAACGAGCATTGACAGTGTAATTTGCTTCCGATATCCCCAATTACATTGAATAAACATTTGGCATAAGCCAGAAATTCATAATTACAGTCGTAGGCCTACTATGAAGGTAGCTCGTTGCAGGTAGAAATGGTAAAATGTCACAATTATGGTCTAGGCCCGGTCAGTGGGGACGGTCCTGCCGCAAATTGAGTGGGGGCGTGGCAATTGTTGGGTAAACATTGGACGGCATTCGTGTGTTGCGGTCACGGTAACACATGTTCGCCTTCACATCTCATCGAGTGGCATGAAAATTTAATTTTTATTGGCCGAACGATACAATTTAGAGCCGTTGGGGGCACAGGCGTTGGATGGATAGATACATTTGTATCTCATTATACGTCTCGCTAAAGCTTTAATTATTTTCATTTTGTTTTCTGTGCGCATTTCTGGTGCATCATCGGCTATGCCAAATATTTGCAACAATTTGTCAGTAAATAATTTCGAATTGTTCTCCGTCTGCAGGGCAATCCAAAGAAATCTAAAAAACGCGCTCGCTCAATACGAAGAGAGTACAGATGCAGATGCAGATACAGATGCAGATACAGATGTCTCTTGTATCTGTGTCCGTGTCTGCCTCTGAGGAACGCTGAGAACTGCAAATGGGAATGATGAGAACGAGGAATGAGGCTGGGGCTGCGGCTGGGGATGGGGATGGGGCTGGGCAACATCCCCGGGTGTCAACAGCGCTCTGATTTATTTGAGCGCATTCAACGCTTCGTTGCATTTCGTTAATTTGCCCGTTTTCCGCTGCCAACGGAGAACCAGCCAACAAAAATGCTGTCTCCCCATCTCTCCCCAACCCATCCCTGACAATCGTCAAAAAGAAAATAAACAACTTTCATCATAATCAGAAAAACCAAAAAATTACCAACGAGCCGCATAATTATATTGTAATTTATGCAACCATCGAATTTGTCAGAGTGTTTGCCAATGTTCAGCGCTCGTAAAATATTTCAAACACCCGCACGTGAGTGCGCTCCAATCAATGGGAGGCTCGTTTGTTATGGCCAAAAATTTGGTCAATTACGATCAATTAAGCCATAAACATGCAAATTATTATAACTATTGCCACCTGCCTTGGGCTGCCTTTGGAGGAGTGTGAAAAACGCTTGGCATATCAATGATGGAGGCCCCTCTGGGCGTGGTCTATGGGCACTGCGGATGCGGAAGTGCTGGCAGGGGATATGGAGGTCGAAATCTATCTTGGGTCTATGGAGGTTTCGTGGATCTGAAGTACCTAGAACCACTTTATTATAGGAAACATACGAATATCTATGCTGTAGTTAACCGATAATGATTCAATATAAATACATAATGGAGACAGAGTCTAGCCTCATTCAAGCATATGCGAACTTTAACCCCAGCAAAACCTGCTACGCTTCAATTAGCTGCAGCTATGAGCGGAACCCACAAATGGAATACTTCATCAGTAAATAAAGATACTATGTAGAGAAATGATGGGCACTAGTGCCTTCTTGAGTGTCTGCTAATGATGCCTGACTGTCACACCCCCTTTGAAACTGATGTTTGAATTTAAATTGGTCACTAATATGCCTCGTGAGAGCCGCAACGCAACCCATTCTCCACTCCCCAATCCCCCAGCCAGTGTCCGCCATTTCCCTCCACTCCAGCTCAACCTCTCCTCTGCTCCTCAGCAGGAGGACTAACGACGACGGCGCATTAATGGCAGGGCGTTCTGCCGTAGACATAGTCCGGCGATGTCTGATTACAGAGCGATTCGAGCAGAACGCAATTAGGGAAACGGGGTGGGCAGCCAGGGGGAATCAAGCAGAGGTTTGAGGGGGAGCTGCAACAGACAAACTGGTTCGCTGTGCCCTGCCACACGGCAATTAGCCAACGGCCAATGGCAGCAGCGCGGCAGACAACTTGTCATGCGCCATATTGGAAAGAGGGCGGAGCCATGTATCCGCTTTGGCCGTGTGTGAGTGTGTGCACGAGTATTTGTGTGTGTGGCACTTGGTGGTGCTTTCTCTCGACCCTTGGGTGCCGTACGTGATGTCTGGCTGCGACTCGACAGTTGCCCGCCGATCTCTGAACGGTTCACTGCGCTGACGCTGACAGGCCTCGCCTTGGAGTTGAACATTTCTTGGGTGCATTCTTAGAGTTTTGTGAGTCCGCGCGTGTATAGTTTCTGTGCCCGTGCCTGTGCCTGTGCCTGTGCGTCTTTGCCGGGGGAAGATGGAACGGCCTGCCCTGCTGCAGAACGGGGAGCACGGCGGTGTGGGAAGCCTGGAGACGAAGTCGACCACCAGGCTGGTGCCCAAGCCCTTCTCCATCGAAAGTCTGATTGCCACCCAAACACCTGCCACTGTATCCGCCTCGGCATCCGTATCCGCCTCACCGCCGTCCCCGCCGGAGGATCACGAGCAGGAGCAAGAGCAGGAGCTAAGTGCCCGGGCCATGGTCGCCAGCTCGGCCCTGGGCCTCACCCAGTTCCCGCTCTACAATCCCTGGCTTCACGGCTACTTTGCCCAGAACCACGAGAGATTAACGCATTTAATTGCCGGCGGCGGCTGCTACCTGGGATCGCCCGTTGGCAACCCCTTTGCCGGCAAGGAGCCATCGCATCCTCATCCACCACCTCCACATGCCTTGGACAAGTCGCCGCTGCCCCACCCGCTGGACACACGCTTCCTGCCCTTCAATGCGTCTGCCGCTGCCGCCGCCGCCTCCGCCGCTACTCCGACGGATCTCAGCTATCGCCGCCTGGCGGAGCTCATGAACCAGGATTACGTCCACAATCTCAGTGTTAACGCTCGCCTGCAGCACATGGCCGTCGCGGGTCGCCTGCAGGACGATCACCCAAGCCACAGCCTGATGCACCTGCAGGAGCCGATGCTTTTACAGGCCAATCCATTCTCGCCAGCAAAGTCCGTCAGCCACAGCCCTGTGGAACCCACACTAGATGTGGGCGTGGACGAGGACTACGAGTGCAGCGGCGACTCCAGCAGCGACATCAGCCTTACTTTATCACCGATGCCAAGGAACTCCAACAGAGAGCTGGACAAGAGTCGCAATGGAGGTGGGTACCAGAGAGCTAGCGGGAAAGCAGTTGAGTGTTTGAGACACTCTTCAGGCACTTTGATATAGGTCTTGCTTGGAATTGCAGTGATAAATACTTTTTGTATTTAGAGATCATTTGGAATATCAGAAAAACTTTGGGTAGAAGTGTCAACGGCTCACAATCTGTCTGTGTTTTTCCACCAAATCATGTTTGAAGAAAGGAAATATTGCACAGTCGTCTCTTGAGCGCAGGCTTTAGGCATATGTATTAATAATTACATTATTAGTGAAATTGGACAGAACCATGGAAAATCGTTCATATAAAGTGCCAAGTTTTTAAATTGTTCATTTTCAAAAGTCTTACGTATTTGAAAGAGTCAGCCCCAGAGGAAATCGGTTGATTTTTGCTAAAGTTTTGACTGGAATAAGGACGTCCTAAAGATATTCAGCACTGAAATAGCTCTAATAGGAATGATGGGTATTCTGATATGTAGAAAGGTGCAACAATCCATCCAGACATAGCTCTGCTTAATAGTACTGAAAGAACAATTTTCAGGCAAGCCAAGTCTGGACAAAAACAAGAGTAATTCAGGTGAGAGGGGGAGAGCAATCACACCTCTCTATCGCAACTTAAATGCCACAAATGCTCGTAAAATAACTTGTACTCGTAAGTGCTGCAGCACTCACTCCAATGTCAGGTTTCGGATCATATTCGTATGAAATCTCCCATTCCCTGCCTATCCACCCTCACTGGCTCAGCCTTGTCCCAGTCACAGTCACAGTCCCAGTCCTTGGCCAGTCCGTAGACTGCTGTCTAATGTGGTTTTGTCATGGTAATTAAAATTGAGGCTGCCAAGTCATAATCAGAATTAGCATAAAGCGCATTAAGACCCAATGTTCGGTGTCAATCAAAGCTGTGAAAAGTTTTCACAACTCTTGCTCTGTGATAGGGCTCGGTCAGCCCTCTCAGCAATAGAAGACAGAACATCCGCAACAATAGGCACAGTCACAGACGCAGTCGTGGATGGTGTGCTGACGTTTTGACAAACATGACGATTTGGCCCTGCCACTCGAATGGAAGGAACATACTCAGCTCTCAGTCAGCGTTAGCGTAGAGAATAGACCTCCTCATCCACATCGTAATAGGCCCAAAGTTGGGATGGATTCAAGTGCGTTCTCCTTGCCATAATCAATTTTCCAACAAAGCGGCTGAAAAGCGCAACAAATTTTCCACTAATATATTCATAACTGTATTTGAGTGGGTGGTTGACGGAGGGTGGTTGCTTTGTGCATTGGCTGGGTGGTGGTGGACGAGCAGGGACCCCCCTTCAATTCGAGTCCGATAAATCAGTGACAGCGAGGGCATGCGAAGCGTGTAAGTGTTAAAAAACCGCTTAGCCGTGTACTCAAAATTAACAGCCAGATGGGGATGGGGATGGGGATGGAGATGGGGATTGGGCTGTCACCCTCATTCGCATCTTCATCCTCCTCCAAGGAGACATTTAACTTTCACGCTCAACTTGGGAGACACCACAAACGACAGCTTAAGACAAACAGATTACGGCTCGAGCATTCCTGATGTCTTCTCTTCTGGGGGCTGAGGCTGGCACTGGGGCTGGCCATCATTCAGACACATGTATTCAGTTATAAATAAATATGCTTGCCACAAGTTATGACACAGGCCATTTACGCCAGAAGTCCACAAACTTGTTAGGGAGCCATTAAGAGGAAGCGATTCTTGAATTGGAAGAGGATGTGGACTAACAGGAGGACACTTTATTAAACATAATCGCATGATTTCACCCTGAAATTCACATATTGCTATTTGGAAACAGAGAAGAGATTTCAGGGCTACGATTTCCGAAATTCCAAGGGAAAGGAAATGGTAGAAAAAGAACAAAACCAATAAGAATGGTAACAAGAGAGTTTTAGTGCCTTAGTAGTTAAATAAAATAAAATAAATATTTGACCCTGGACTAGTTTCTTCCTCAAAACTCCTTTAAGCTATTCTCCACCTAATAACCTCTCTCTTCGAATCACCTTCCAGCCTATACCAATTCGGATAGCGAAGACTGCAGCGACGACGAGGGTGCCCACTCGCACCATGAAGCCAGCGGCCTGGGCGGTAAGGACTCGCAAGGCAACGGCAGTGGCTCCAGCAGCTCCAAGTCGCGTCGACGCCGCACCGCCTTCACGTCGGAGCAGCTGCTGGAGCTGGAGCGGGAGTTCCACGCCAAGAAGTATCTCAGCCTCACGGAGAGGAGTCAAATAGCCACAAGTCTGAAACTGAGCGAAGTGCAGGTGAGTTCGAGAGTGGATCTATGGAAAGAAATATCGCATTTATAGAGAACCGCATCCTCCATTCGCTAGGTGAAAATCTGGTTTCAAAATCGACGCGCCAAATGGAAGCGGGTGAAGGCCGGACTCACGTCCCACGGCCTGGGCAGGAACGGGAGTGCGAGCGGCACCAAGATAGTAGTGCCCATACCGGTGCACGTGAACCGCTTCGCAGTCCGCTCCCAGCACCAGCAGCTGGAGAAAATGTGCCTCAGCGGACCCAAACCGGATCTGCGCAAGAAACTATCGACGGAAGCGATGAGCGGCTTCGAAAAGTTCAATGGCGGCGGCCTGGGCGGCTCCGCCCCCAGCTCCAGCACTGCCTCCGTCGGGGCCGGAAGTGTGGGGATGGGGCTTGCATTGGGCATTGGAGTGACGACCCCCCTATCCCTGGGCCGCAGTATCTACTGATCGGGTTCTGCTTAGGATGTACATACACATAAGAAGGAAAAGAAACGATGTTCAGTTGTCATGAAGTTTCTTTTTTTGTAAATAAAACACTATAAAAATCGAATTCGGTTCCTGCCTACTTTTGGCCTCCACGATCTCTCATTATCTCATTATGAGTCGAGTGCGCGTACGAGTGCGAGTATATATGCAGCAAACCACATAAACGGACATAAATCCTGCAGGATGGGGATGGTTGCCTGAGAACGCCCTGTCAGAGTCAGGCACTGCTCGGGGACTCGTTTCGATGTCAATTGGAACAATTAAACTGCCAATTTGTGCGATTTAACACGGCCCAGAGGACCGACCTAACAGCAGAGGCGAGAGTGACCAAAGTTGAAGTTGAAGTTCGAGTTGACTCGATTTATCTGTGACTAATTTTTGTAATTTAACGCACCAAATTGTCACAAAACGAGAGCCTGGGAGTGCTGCTGATGCGGCTGCTCCTGATGGAGGGGAGAGCCAGAAGCAGAGCGGAGCGGAGCGATGGCAAACAATCACTCCAGGTGTCTCACGTGTCACGCCTCTTCAGTGGCAGGCAGCCAGCAGGATCCTGATGCCTGGTTCTTGGTTCCTGCTTCCTGCTTCCCCTATGACTTATTAGCCCTGCTGTGCAGCAGGATCAGCCTCAGCTCTGTTCTCCCTCCCCTGGTGTGAATTTCTAATTGCATTAGCAACTTATTGGCTGCTGCCTCCTTTTGCCTCGACAATTGACTTTTGTTTGTTGTAGCCCACTGCTCGCCCCACACTCCTCTGCCTTTCTCCCCACATCACAATCTCTAATTGTGGCAAAAGGCAGGAGGCAAAAGGAGGTGGAAACCCACCCCAGGGCCTATGCCTATGCCTATGCCTTTGCCATCACATCACCCCTGTGCGGATCGTTGTCGTCTCGTTTTCAGCTTTATGTTGGGACACGCCTCCAAGCATGAGTTTTTATTATTGTAACACTTTGCAGGCAATTTGCTGCCGGCTGCGGGATTGCCCTTGCCCTGTGGATGCTCTTTTGCCTCGACTCAAACTGAATCTGAATCGGAAGCTGGCACTGAGATTGCGGCAAATGAACAAAGTGGGAAGCAGAAACAGGGTTCGGCTTGAATGGTTCAGGGAATGCGCTACAGTGTATAGGGGAAACGAAACTGGAACCAAACCAATATATGTTCTATCACGAACATATGTACGTATCACTCCCCTACTATCAAATGTGCGATTCCTTGTGCAGCTCATTTGCAGTTCGATGTGGCCGTCGCTTCTGTGGCCGCTGTGGCTGGAACATGGGAATCTGCCCAAGTCTGTGATTTTCTCCTGCCTTCGGTTCACCCCCTTTGCCAGATTTGCCTTTGTTGTAAATTATATTGCCATTAATTACGCGCGGATTTGTGTTGAGCTGAACAGCTAAGCAGCCGTAATGCAGCACGTTAAAAATCACTTTAAAATCATTAAAAAAAAACAAGTAAATCGGTTGGCGTTGCGGACGGCAGGCAGGGTGGAGTTGCAAATGCTGATCCTGCTGCGAGTCCAGTAGGAAAAGGGGGTCATCGTTGAATGCAGGGACAGCCATAAATCAAGCCATGAATGCGCGCTGTCATAATTTGTCATAAGGCCGGGGCACGCCCACTTTTGTGCATAGTTAGGCAACACATGTGGCAAAGCAGAGGGAGAACGTTGCCTGCTCTGTTGCAAGTTTGTTGCTAGCCCGGCCAAGAGCCTTAGCCACTGTGACGGAGACACAGACCTTCAAAGGCACCGAGGACGACTCATTAAAGTGCACTTGTCAGCGGCCAGAGACATCAGAAATATCTCCATGAAATCGTATGCAAAGTGGACACGGAGTGACTGCCCCTCATGGACAATCAGCGGCAATCAGCAATGTAAGCGGCATGTAAGCCCCCCAAAGGGGGGACACCACAATCAGAGTGCCAGGGGGCTGCGAGGCGACCATTCATTGCTGGCATTGCCAGCCGATCTGTCAGTCCCGTCCCCCAAAGACGAACGATCGGGCACCCAGAGCCTGGCTCCGACTGTTCAAATTCTGCTGAAGAAGCCCGAAACACACAAAAAGAATCAAACGAAAATGCACTCACGCACCTGAATCCCTAATCAGCGGCCAGCGATGACGATCCGTCAGGTCGGACAGGCGGCAGCTACCGGCGGCGACATTGCTCTCTCTCTGCTGCGGACAGCCAATGGGGTATCAGGTGAAGTATATTGGACTGCCACGTAATGGAGATGAGATAGATGGACGTCAATATATATAAAAGAGACTCTCAAAGAATCAAGGTAAGGTGGTATGTTCGTGCGATAGCAGGCAGCTTTGAGCTAGCTTTGGAATATCGAAAGAGTCCTATATACCACATTTCATATACAATGCAATAGAACTGTTCGAAGAGTCCTCTTTCCACTTGCCTAAAGGGTACCTGCCTTGTCGAATCTCTCTCTGCCAAATGCACTCTTACTTGTTTTCTTTTCATTTGGTTTTGTGAATTAATTAATTACAATTTTATGATTTTATTAATTTCCAAAACTGAAATATAAAGAATGCAAGCGGCAGACCTTTTCCCAGTCCCTCATCAATGAAGCAGTGTCGCCATCGCCGTTGCCGTTGCCGTCGGAGTCCGTCTCTGTCTCTGGCTGTCCGTGTCTCTCCCCAACTGTCCGATCCGCCACTGTCCGTCCGTATTCCAATTCCCATGGCTTATGGGCACGTACCTCGAACTCGTAATAATAATGAATGTAAATTGCCGCAATGAACGATTTAATGTCTTAATTCTTTATTTATACTGCATTTTCATATTCAATATGTCGCTGCAGGCACGCCTCCTCGCCTCCTCGCCTCCACTCTCCCACACGGCCTCTGGGGGCGGGAGTTTCACAAACAATTTGAAAATAATTATGTATTACATTGCGGGGACTGGCATTATTTCACCGCAAGCGAATGAACAGAACAAAGTGCCGACTGCATGAATAATGCAATAATTAACCAACAAAAATAATGAATTTCAATAAAAATATGAAAATTTATATTCGAATTGAACAATTTTCAAAAGACTTTTCACGGCTCGCACTTGGTCACGAAGGAAGCCGTTTGTCAAAATGTGTCCAACGATTCCGTGCCATCCAATTACATATACGTGCACCCTGACCCCCCCCCTTTTACACTGAACTAAACGATTCCGAGAAGAATATTAGAAACGGGTGTCCAAGTGTCTGGGGTCTGGGTCTGGGTTTGGGGCCTGGGCAGCCGCCAAAGGGTCGGCTCTTCAGAGGTCTGGGAAGGGTTTTGGGGCAGAAGAACTTAAATTGCAAGAGGAAATATTTGCAGGAGAATATAGAATAAAGAATGGAATCCCTGAAGATTGCCTCAGTTTTTCTTGAAGGTTTCCCCGCTAACCCATGTATATTTTTACGTCCCAAACTGCCAAAGGGAAGCAAATATCCATCAAAATCGCGACTATTATCTAACTAACTATTCCTTGTATTGCCTTCTTATTCCTTTTAAAATATATATCCAGAAAATTCAGTTTCCCGACAGGATATCCGTATCACATCCTCCGTTTAGATCTAGATATATGGATCGCCCACACGCACAAAACAGAGCTAATCTTTTTGCATAATTTGGCATGACGATCCGACATTAATCAGGGGACTGAGAGGTCTCCCAAACCACAACCACTTCCGCTCCGTGGTAGAACGCACTGAGATCTGAAAAGAGGGTAGGGATCTGAGCACATAATAAACCAAATTGTGGCGTGTGCACGTATTGTGAGTCCGTTTTCGAATCGGAGTCCCTGGGTGGCCCAACTAGAGATCATTTAGGATGAGTTACGAGGCCAATGGTATGGAACGGCCTACGTGTCCGCTTCAGTGGCACGTTTAAACAGTTTGAATATATGCCTGCAAAGGACACACGTGTGGAGATGGGTAGATAATTGATAAGATTCGAGCTGCCGTTTAGATAATTGATATTCCTGTCCAGAAAAAGAGAGAGTCACATAGCAAGGGGGACTTCCCGCAGAGCCACTTCTCCTGCTCTTCATAACAGAGACAGAGCAATCCCCACTTAAGCCACTGACTAAAAAACGACGGACGCAATTTATGCCACAGCATCCGGATGGGATGGGATGCCGATGCCACACCCACAGCTCCCCGGCCACATGTGATTTGGTGAGTTGGCAAAATAAAAGCCAAAATAATAAAAAAAGAAGATGTTCGATGCACAAAAGCAAATCATCATCATCATATGGACAGGGCACGGCACTGGGGAGCTTTCTTCTTGGCAACGCCCACAGACACAGACACAGGCACATACATAGATACAGATGCAGATACAGATACACACACACACGCGCGCGCATAGCGACCCGTATCAGTCTGTCTGGACTCGCTCTAGTTCCGCCCACCGACTTCCGGGCCCGCAAAGTGCCAACTTGCTGCGGAGTCTCCGTTTTTTGTTGCTATAATTTCAACGCCAGCGCTTAATGTGCCGCAATGCCACGGAGTGGGTGGCGCATGTCCATAATTACAAACCACCCACCGAGTGGGCCCTGTCCGCAAGCACCAAAAAAGTGATGACGTAGTTGTGTGGTGTGTGTTTGTGTGTGTGTGCCACAACTGAATTGTTTGGCAACGCCCACCGCTCAGCGGGCGCTCAAATTTTGCGGTAATCATCGACGCGCCAGGGGAGGCGAGCCAGTGGAAGAGATGGAGATGCTAAGTGCTGGCAGCAATCTGGGGAACTGGACAGCAGCCAAACCAATAAACCTAAAAAAACTAATTTAATATAACGTTTTCTGTAAGAATACTATAACTGCAGCAGCGGTGTGCCACAGCAGCTAGCTTTTGTTGGGCCCTGCTTCTCGTTTCGATCGACTTGGAAGGCCATTGATAGAGAGCGCTCAAATTGAATTGCTTCGATTTTGAATTAAGTGTTTATTATTTAGTGTATTCGACTGCTAAAGAACACAACCGTTGCACTGCAAAGCCTCCATTTTGCGCTTAAACATCTAGAAAAATAGCCTTGCACATGGCCTAAAACTAAATTTGACTATGATTGCATGCAGAAATGGCCAATATCTCAAAAGTTACAACGTATCACATTACAAAAGAAAACTCTCCCGTCCGATTCTACAGGCGCTGTACACAGCGCCTCACAAACTTGGCCTTGTGGAGGCACATGAAGCGCAGTAGGAAGATGATCAGGAGAAGGCTGACGCCATAGCCCACAACGAGGACGGCACGCTTCCGACGACGCCACCTCTGGTAATCGCGCCAGGATTCGTAGCGATTGCGGAACTGCGGCGGCAACTCGAACTTACTGCGTCGCGGGAAAAACGAAAGGTAGAAGTCCTCGAGCAGATGGCGCACTAGATCGTTGTCCTCCGTCCGCCTGGCATCCAGATTGTCGTTGATGCAGTTGAACTTCCGCGGATTACGACGCATCTTGTCCAGGGACTCCACAACCTCCGTGAGATTCGAGGTGAGCATCATAAAGTTGCTGTGCAAGGACCGCTTCGGACTGATGTTGTAGCGGTATCTGGAGCGCTTCCCAAAATTGGACGTGAGGGCTTCGGCCAGCAGGGGGCAGCGGACGACCAGTTCCCGCGTTATAGTTGGCTGTGAAAGGAACAGTTAGTTGTTTTCTTCGAGCTATTCCAGTCACCTACCAGATTGGAGTCCTCGTAGCGCTCATAGACCAACGTCGAATGCACCACTGTATCAGGGGTGACATATAGGCCCAAGGCTCGGGTGCAGTTCTGAACAACCTCCTCAAAGTAGTGCATCGCCGACCAGTCCAAGGGCGGGGAATACATGCGAGTGAGAAATGTACGCACCTCCCGGTCTGACCAGGTTCCGGAAGCATCCGTGTCAAAATCGTCGAAGATCTCCTCCACGCTCAGCAGCTGCGTCTCGCTCATAAGGAAGGAGTAGTAAGCAAAGGCGTACTGTAGGTCTGTGGCTGAGCGGAAGCGCTGATGAGCCGTGTCCAGGACCTGCTGCGGGAAACGGAGCTGCATGGCGTCAACAATATCGCGGTCGAGCAGGAAGCCCACGTGAGCCAGGACATGGCGAGCCTTGAAGCCATAGGCCTTATTCAGCAGCATGTTGGTGACAATTAAGGAGTGCGAATAGATGTCTGTGGATGACTTGAAGTCCTCCTTGTGCAGTACGTTACGCTGGCTCGTTGGCATCACTGTGCTGCTGTCCTCCAGATCGGGATTGAGTGACATTAGCTTATCCTTGTTGAAGCGCTCCACAATGCGCCGTAGCTCGAGCAGGGTGGACACGTTTCGATGCCGCATTACATCCTTGAAGTTCGAGGAGCTCTGCTTGATTAGCTTCTGCAGGCCCAGGTGCGGGAATTTGTGTATTGTAGAAGGAGCTGCTTCCTCCTCGTGCGTCTCCTGGCTGTGCATGACGATGTGGGAGCCGTCCGGCTGCTCCGTATCGCTGCAATCCCCGCCATCGAACTGGCATGCATCAATGTTGCAATGGCGGTCACAGGCCCCATCTCCTATATACGTCCAGGGACAGTCCAAGGCGCAGTCGGGCACCATCCAAGCCTGATAGACCCGAACACCTTCTGCCTCCGTATACAGATCTTCCGGAAAGAGCGGCGCCCCCAGGAATATATCGTCGTTTAAGTACAGAAATCTCTTGGACAGCGTTGGAATACGATGCAGGAATGTCTCGATGGCCGCACTAGAGAACGTCGGCAGCTGCGCCGGGTCGGGGGCCAGCACCTCGTGGGGAACCACAGTGACGCGCTCGTAGCTAAGATCCAGCCAGTTAGGAATCTGGCCATTGGTCACAATATACACGTGGCGAATCCAGCTGGCGTGCTTCTCCAGCGAGCGCAGTGAGTACCGCAGCTCATTCTTATCGTCGAACCGCGAGGGATCATAGTTGGGGTCAAACCGACTGATGGCCTCGATGAAGCTGGGATCTGAACCGTTCACCCAGGTATAGACGACGTCGATGGGCGTGCAGGGGATGCTGTTGTCACTAATCTGGTTGTCCTCGGATATAGACATCAGACTGCCACCCAGCCAGAACATCAAGCACAGCCCGCCAACCACTGGTACGTAAGAAAAACTACGATTATTCCAGATGACAAGTGTCCAAAAATTAGATCCTACCCGAAAACAGCTGCAGCTTGCGGCGCGACTGCATCTTCAGCTGCTCGATGGCGCGCCGCATTTTACGTTGCCACGAACGGCGGCGCAGACGCATCCTCAGAGACTTACAGTGCACATTTCATTGATGATTTCATCGTTAAAAAGAAAACAACACACAAGTGAAATGGTTTGTTTTGGTTTTTGACCTAAATCAATTAACCGCACGATAGGCTATGGTCACACTGACAATCAACGATATCTGTAGGGTGACCGTTTACGGTATTTTTTGAGGACAAAATTGAACCGACGGTATATTTACGGTATATCGGTATATAATGGTAAATTTTGCCAATTTTCAACGTTATATAGAAATCAAATAAAAGCAAGTATTTAGAATAAACCAGTTAAGTAAAAAGTAGATTTATTAATCGTATAAAATTATGTGGGCATGGCCAAATGTTCTATATAGCTAGTAATATTCAACGGAAGATCAAAATCGAGGAATATGTAAAATAGATCTTCAATTCGTCAGTATATTTACGGTATATTTTTTTAATGAGATGGTATGTTTCGGTATATTTCTGAGGGTCGAACGGTATATTTTATCAATAACCCCGCGGTCACACTGCTGATCTGCTCCAGTGATGTAAGTTTAATTAAAAACATCGATGTCGATGTCCATCGATGTTGTCAAAATCAAACATCGATGTTGGATTGATACATCGGATTTATTCTTCGATGCATCGATGTATGAGCGATGTTTCAAATCTTTCCCATTTGATTATAAAACGAATATTCCACAAAGGAAAAATTAAACTTGAGCTTTCATAGCAGTCTTTTACATATCATAGGACTAAACGGAAAAATATTTAACATAAAAGAAATGATTATGTTTTGCAAGACATCGATACATCACTCAACATCGGTAGCAGCAAAAACATCGGAAAACATCGGCAGAAAAACATCGATGCTCGATGCATCGATGTTTTTGTCA
Organism: Drosophila persimilis; assembly: GCF_003286085.1. NCBI lineage: Eukaryota > Metazoa > Arthropoda > Insecta > Diptera > Drosophilidae > Drosophila > Drosophila persimilis. Next base: position 14,590,541 of record NW_020825289.1, read on the forward strand.
TCACTAATCTGCTCACTTCCTGTCAAAATCGCGTCACGCGTTTTTTCCGCAGACAAAAAGTTATTTTTAGTATTTAGTGCAGAAAATACGGTTTAATTCATACATAATTGAGTGCGGCACGGTTTTTACAACGCGTCCGCTCAAGTTTTCTGCACGGATGTATCGCAGAGATGTGGATATTTTGTGATTAAAATTTCTCCCCATCTGAGGTAGGCGTAAGAAAAATTGTGAAAAAATGTCTGCCCAGTATATAAAAGTGGCTGCTGCGCACACCAACACAAAGAACCGACGCCATATCGTATATATGGTCGTCTCTTTCTGACTGCGGCGTTTTCGCACATGTTTGAGAGAGATGGCTGATAGTTTTGAGAGCTAAAATGTCTTGAAATTTAAACAAATATAATTCTTACAGTTAATTGTGAATATATGTACTTTTAAATGGTGGTCACGTAATCTGGCCTTAGAAAACGCGTGTGTAGAGAAAGAAAAATCGAAGAAAATGCCAAGCGCAGAGTTGCATTTTCGGTGCGTTTGCGTGCAACGAGGAGGGGAAAAGTTTTGTGATAAGCTCATTTCAGGATGACTCTTATTTTATTGCTTAGCTTTACTGAAACTGGATACTACGCTTAGCATTTCATATACACCGTAGAAGCAAATTTTAAAAAAGTTATATCAGGCAAAAGGTGGGTGCAGAACATGTGCTCTTCTGCCGGATGAGCCGAAAGCGGCAAAGCGAATGTTTCCCGCCAAACCAATGATAATTCAAAATAATAGCGAAAGATCCATATCGTTTGGTGTACTTGCAGATGTCTCAAACATGAATGAAGGTAATTCAGCAGGAGGGGGGCATGAAGGGCTAAGCCCGGCCCCTCCTGCTGTGTCAGACCGCGTAACTTTACACTCTACGGAAAAATCAGTTGCACTCCCAAAATTGAACACAACAACAACGGCGGCTACAACAACAACAACAGTGACCAGCAATAGAACAACAGCAGCAGCCCTACCGGCTTCCCGCTACTCAGCACAACCGAAAGGAGTCCGTAGTATCAGTAGACAACACCAACAGCAGCAGCTGCCCAGTGCGCAGCTGCCTGTGCCGCTGTCGCCCTTGCCGCCACAACAGCAAACGACAGAGGCAACGGCAGCCACGCCAGTAGCAGCACCACCTACAACCACAAACACACTCGTCTCATCCGCCCACTCCGCCACCACGAGCATCATAGAAGCCTCCGCCTCGCCGCCGCAGGCCAAGCGTCAGCGTTTGGACAACAGTCCGAACTCCAGCCAGGCGAGCAGCAGCATTGTCGGGACTGCCAGCAGCAACATTGTTGGCTCCCTGCTGCCGGCTTCTGTGGCCTCCAGCAGCGAAGTCGGTGGGGTATCTTCGGAAGCCCTGCAAGACTCGAATGCGCTCAAGAAGCGCATTCTCCAGCAGAAATTGCAGATTTTGCGTACTCTTAAGGAAAGGTATGATCGATTATCGCGCCATGCATAGTGCGGCTTTTCGTGCTCACGCTTTAAATTCCCCTCCACAGGCATCTTGAAAATGTGTCCGAATACTTTTACCTACAAAACGGCGGCAGTATGATGGACTACCCTGCGTGGCGTAAAAAGACACCAACCCCGCAATTCATCAGCTACAGCAATGCAAATCGTATAGATCAGCTGGTACACGAGGATAAACCTAGCACGTCAGCGGCATCCGGTGCGGCCCAAGCCCAGAGAACTCCAACTCCGCAACAAGCAACACTGGAGACGACGACGACGACGGTGATAAGCGGAACAAGCAACACCGGGACGACTGGACAACAGGTGGACGGAATCAGCAATAGCACAGTGAAAGCGGTTAGCAAAAATTACTATAAACGCCTAGATATGTTAGCCAAGTGATGTTAAAATTCAACTGAGCGCCGTTATCGGTCTATTTTTGATTGATTTTGGCTGTTAAAAGGATGTTCGCAGTTGCGAGGCATTTGTCTGATGGAATATTGTTATCAACTACCGTTGACCGCGTAGGTTTTATTTTACAGAATACTAAAGATTTTTTTATCTGTTTTTCCCCAGAATACGCAATCTCAATTGCCAGAAAAGATTGGCAGCAGCACTACGGTAACTCCCGCAGCTGCAGGGGCAGCAGCAACAGCAACTGCAAGCCACTCGACGAGCAACAGCAGCAGCAGCAGTCCCGCCCCAGCTGCAACCACACCAGCAGCAAGCACATCTACCACCACAAGCGGCAGTCTAGTCGAGGCAAGCGGTAATGTTCATCCACCGGAGGCGGAGATCAAGATTCCAGCCGTGGGCGCCACACCAGTGGCCATTTCAACAAAACTACCCGCCGCTGTTGTCCAGCTAACGCAGCAAGGTAAATTTGATGTATTCAATGGATCCCCCAAAAGTGGATCAAACCTCTCATTTTTACCATTATTTTTGTTTGTGTTTTCGTTGTGTTTGTTCGACTGTTCGATCAAAAGATACTGTATTTTCTGTTACTGCGTTTTTACAAGATGTTTTATCGTTTCTTTCCATTCCTTTCATTATTTTTCCTATGTTAATGCCAAATTGAAATTTTAAAATCATTGCCAAAAAACTTTAGCCAACTGCATACCAACTCGAACTCCTGTAACCGAACCGTAACCGTAACCGTAACCGAATCGTGCCAACTGCCAACGCACGTCCTGCACTCACATGAAACCAAAATAAACATATTTAAACTCATTTATATTGAGGCCGCCATCTAATACTATATCCTACTATGTCCTACTAATATTTACCACAAAATCAAATTAAAAAACTAGCAAAACTCAGTTGCTAATTTTGTTAGTTTATACACATACACACGACACACATTAACACGCTATACTATCCCAATGGACCCGAAATTCTTAGTCGAGAATTACGCGAAAATCAAACATTTTAAATTAACGGAATCAGCTCCGCCGAAAATCGTAAACTAAATCGCTCACCAGCACAACATGCTCAGCGCTCATTTATGGATTTCATACGATAGTGCCGATGTTTAGTGATTTTCATTCATAATATGAATTTGTGCATCACAATCTATCAGTGATTCCTGATCATGTTGTGCTGATTTGCAGGCCTTATTCGATATCTTTAAAGATACAATTTTATCCACTTTTGGTCCACTGGGATGAAAAACATTTCTTTGTATTTACGAATGTTTCTGATTTCCAAATTTTGTTTATTACATTTTTGTTTGTTCTTCATTTGTATGATTTGTATTTCTGTTCTCGCTATCACATCCCATGCAAATACCCTCCCCACATATGTACATTCCTATAACGCACACACTCTCAACTCACCATAATTGTATCGTTATCGTTATAATATAGGTCACATACCCGGTAGACCTTTAGGAGGTCGTCACGGTATGGTCTTCGGTCAAATACCAGCTCCTCCTGCTGCCGTAGGAAATTCTTCTGTACCTTTGGTGCCAGGTGCTTATCGTTCGCAAACTAAACACAAAACAAAACTACAAAAATATCAAAAAACTAAAAAAAAAAAAGAACAAATATTCTCAGCAAAGAAAAAACATTATCGTTTTGATTGAAATTCTTATATATAAACTAAACATTTTGTCTGTTAATTATTGAATATTGAAGCATTTTATTTATCATTTTCCAAGCGCAAAAGTAGTGCATTTATTGATGTGCCTAAAGTTTCATTTATTTAATTCGTTCCTTCTAGAATTGGTGTCTTTTTGTCCTTAGTTAGTTATTAATTGGATTTGGATTTGGATTGGTATTGGTAAAACTGCTTAAAGTTTGATTTACGTTTGAATTGAATAACTGATGAATGTACATTTTTGATTGATTCGTTGATTTGTAAGCAAGTTAGCAAACTTAAGCATACTTAGAAAATTTGATTGCGCGTTGATATTCATGATCCACATGATCCATTATCCATTGGGATTGTCACACCACCAGTTGGGCCACCACTTCTTCTCACAAATCGCCTATTACCCATCATTCCCATCATTAGCTCTAGCCTAGTTCTATAGCTCTCAAGTTAACCCGCACCTAAAAGCGTTTTCTTGATAGTCTCTTTGAAATGCTCTTGAAAATCGTAGATGTGTGCCATAGCAAGGCTCAGTTGCAAGTGATTCTGCCCCATCGATGGCAGCAGAATCATAATAAGCTGGCTACAGATGATCCTTGGGGGAGATAGCACCTAAAAGCGTTTTCTTGCCAGCCCAATAAATGCTCTTGAAAATCGTTGATGTGTGCCAGACAAAACTTCTCGCAACAGCAAAGTGATCGGAGTTCCATTCATTGATGACTCTGGTCCGTTTACGTTGTGAACACCATGAAACCCGTGAGATATTGTACCAGTCGGAGTCCAATTTAGGCAAATGCACTCTGTGTCACATTGAAACACAGCCTCATGTGATGACAATTTGTTAGTTTGCTAGATCAAGTGGGAACGGGGCGTCTTATCCATGTGGTTGGTCTTTAACCAAGCTGATCACATTGAAAACGCATCGTACATCCTAGTAATAGTCGTAATTCCAATAGAAAACTCCGATCCCAATGATTGGTATTGGGAATAGCAGCACCTAAAAGCGTTTTCTTGCCAGCCCAATAAATGCTCTCGAAAATCGTAGATGTGTGCCATAGCAAGGCTCAGTTGCAAGTGATTCTGCCCCATCAATGGCAGCAGGATCACCATAAGCTGGCTACAGATGATCTCAGAGATGGGTACGAAAGAAGCCCAATGCCCAATGCAGTAGCACGTGACCTGGAGGATCCGTAATCTACTGGTTTCTCCACCAGTGTGGAGGTCGAAGCAAGCGCACGCTATGTCACATTGACGGCCCAGCCAGTGGCTCGTGGCTCATCCATGGATTCGGGCGCCATACGAGTATTAGGAATAAGTTTGCATGCAGTTGCCATCTATTGTTGCGTTCTGTTTGTTTAGCAACCGATTCGCAAGAGATTCTCATGTTTATTCCATTCATTCCTGTTGCTTTCCTGGTAGATCAGATCTTTTTTAATTGATGCACCCACCCTCCAGCATGCCTCGCCACGCCACAAGTGGACCTTAATGACTTGATTGATCTTTGAGTTGCAGCTGAATGGCCATATTAATCACATTTATTTTGGTTTCTATTCCAAGGTGGCACTCCACTGGTACCCTGCAGCACCGCAGTTGGCTCGACGACGCTCCGGCGCACCCAGAGCCACAATAATGCCGGAAGTGGCAGTGGAAGTGGAGCCATCGCAACGGCAACGGCGGGAGGCACTTCTACGACGCCGCTGTACACGGGCAATGGTCCGACGAGTAGCGGCAGTGGAGCCATCACGCCTGGCACTCCAAGCGGGAGCCTGCTCAGCCCAGGACTAGCCCTGACTGCCGCTGGCACACCGACCAGTGCGGCGCAGGAGTTCTCGTTTAAGGCCAAGCAGGAGGTGTACGTGATGCAGCGTATATCCGAACTACAGCGAGAGGGATTATGGACTGAACGGCGCCTGCCCAAGCTGCAGGAGCCGAGCCGGCCGAAGGCGCATTGGGACTATCTTCTCGATGAGATGGCCTGGCTGGCGGCTGATTTTGCCCAGGAGCGCAAGTGGAAGAAGAACGCGGCCAAGAAGTGCGCCAAGATGGTTCAAAAGTACTTCCAGGAGAAGGCCAATGCGGCCCAGCGGGCCGAGAAGGCCCAAGAGCTGCACCTGAAGCGAGTGGCCTCCTTCATTGCTCGCGAGGTGAAGTGCTTCTGGTCGAATGTGGAGAAGTTGGTGGAGTACAAGCACCAGACGAAGATCGAGGAAAAGCGCAAGCAGGCCCTCGATCAGCATCTCAACTTCATTGTCGGCCAGACCGAGAAGTTCTCTCAACAGTTGGTGGAGGGCATGAACAAGAGCATGGCGGCCGACACACCCAGCCTCAGCCTCAATTCCAGCCGCCTCACCTCGCCCAAGCGGGAGTCTGATGGTAAGAAAATTTCAAATACAAGATATCCTTTCAGCAGAATCAGCATATGATGATAAAATACAAACTGAAACGTTGTCGTGGTCTATTTTTGAACACTTCGATGTTACCCTGGGATGGTCGCATTTGCGAGGCATTTGCCTGATGCTTTCACGTTTCCTTTTACCGATTGCCGGGAGACGTCAATAGGTTGCTTATTCTCGATTCTCCCCCTTTCATTTGCAGTTGAGTTTCGGCCAGAGTCTGGCTCTGAGGACGATGAGGAGACCATTGCCAAGGCGGAGGAGGAGGCGGCGGACGTCAATGAAGAGGTGACGGCCCTGGCCAAGGAATCTGAAATGGACTTCGACGATTTCCTGAAAGACTTGCCTCCCGGATATCTGGACAATCGTGATAAGCTCATAAAGGAGGAGGAGCATACCACCTCTGCGGTGAAGAGCGAGACGCACGACGAGGAAGACAGCGACGGCGACGACGACAGTGAGTTCGAGGCGAAGGAGGCAAGCGAAGACGATGAGAACACCATCAGCAAGCAGGAGGAGGCCGAGCAGGAGATCGATCACAAAAGGGAGATCGATGAACTGGAGGCCGACAACGACCTGCCGGTTGAGCAGCTGCTGAAGAAGTACAAGTCTGGAAGAATCAGTGATCGGTCGCCCAGTCCCAAGCGACGCAAGCTGGAGCCTTGTAGCGCCCCAGAACTCGACTCGGATGACGATTCCACGGCAGTGGATGAGGAATCCACTGACGGCAGCGATGTGGATGCCAGCGAAGAGGATGATGACGAAGATCTCTCCACGAATGAAACCGAAACGGAAGTGGAGGAGGACGACCAGGAGGATGGCCTCAAGAGTCTGTTGACAGATGCGACTGTCGATGCGGGCGGAGCAGCAGCGACTGCCGGCAGTGACAGTGCTGGTGCTGGGGCTGCTACTGCCGGCGCCAACAAAGACGACATGCTCAATGATGCCGCCGCCCTGGCCGAGAGTCTCCAGCCCAAAGGCAACACCCTGTCCTCCACCAATGTGGTAACTCCGGTGCCCTTCCTGCTGAAGCATACGCTGCGCGAGTACCAGCACATCGGACTCGACTGGCTGGTCACGATGAACGAGCGCAAGCTGAACGGCATCCTGGCCGATGAGATGGGCCTGGGGAAGACTATTCAAACGATTGCCCTGCTGGCGCACCTCGCCTGCGCCAGAGGCAACTGGGGACCGCATCTGATTGTGGTGCCATCGTCTGTGATGCTCAACTGGGAGATGGAGTTCAAGAAGTGGTGTCCCGGCTTCAAGATACTCACCTACTACGGCTCCCAGAAGGAGCGCAAGCTGAAGCGCGTCGGCTGGACCAAGCCCAATGCCTTCCACGTCTGCATTACCTCCTACAAGCTGGTCGTCCAGGATCAGCAAAGCTTTCGCCGCAAAAAGTGGAAATATCTAATCCTAGACGAGGCCCAAAACATCAAGAACTTCAAGTCGCAGCGTTGGCAGCTGTTGCTCAACTTTTCCACCGAGAGGTAACCCCAACTCACCCCCTACCCCACTGTAGTTACCCGTATGACAATCTGTTGTTCTGTTTTGTTCTGTTTGCCTGCCAAAAAGCACCAAAAATCAGTAACCATGCGACTGCTAACTAGCACGGGGACTACGCTTGGGTGCTAAAATTAATATCGTTATAATGCCGCATACTAAACCAGAGCATGCTAATCCCGCCCTAGAATGCTTGTGGCCCTGTTCTGAGACAACCCTAAACTCGCACTGGCAGCCACTCCCACACCCGCACTTCCCACGATTGCACTCGAATAATCATTCATTTCTCTCTCCCATAGACGCCTGTTGTTGACGGGAACCCCGCTGCAGAATGACCTAATGGAGCTGTGGTCTCTGATGCATTTCCTCATGCCCTATGTGTTCTCCTCACACCGCGAGTTTAAGGAGTGGTTCTCCAATCCGATGACGGGCATGATCGAGGGAAACATGGAGTATAACGAGACTCTGATAGCGCGTCTGCACAAGGTAAGAAGCGTTTCTCAGAATACTTATCGTCACAGATAGTCCCGTGAGGTATTATAGCACCTAAAAGCGTTTTCCTGCTAGCCCAATAAATGCTCTTGAAAATCGTTGATGTGTGCCAGACAAAACTTCTCGCAACAGCAAAGTGATCGGAGTTCCATTCATTGATGACTCTGGTCCGTTTACGTTGTGAACACCATTGATATTGTTGTACCCTTCGGAGTCCATTTTAGGCAAATGCACTCTGTGTCACATTGAAACACTGCCTCATGTGATGACAATTTGTTAGTTTGCTAGATCAAGTGGGAACGGGGCGTCTTATCCATGTGGTTGGTCTTTAACCAAGCTGATCACATTGAAAACGCATCGTACATCCTAGTAATAGTCGTAATTCCAATAGAAAACTCCGATCCCAATGATTGGTATTGGGAATAGCAGCACCTAAAAGCGTTTTCTTGCCAGCCCAATAAATGCTCTTGAAAATCGTTGATGTGTGCCAGACAAAACTTCTCGCAACAGCAAAGTGATCGGAGTTCCATTCATTGATGACTCTGGTCCGTTTACGTTGTGAACACCATTGATATTGTTGTACCCTTCGGAGTCCATTTTAGGCAAATGCACTCTGTGTCACATTGAAACACTGCCTCATGTGATGACAATTTGTTAGTTTGCTAGATCAAGTGGGAACGGGGCGTCTTATCCATGTGGTTGGTCTATAACCAAGCTAATCACATTGAAAACGCTCCTTACACGACCTCACCGCTATGATAGCAGCACTAAGCACTATAATCCTAGTTTTAAGCTTAATATCGCTGTAATTGACACTTTTTCGTCGTTGTGTGTCCTTGCAGGTGATTCGGCCGTTCCTGCTGCGACGCCTCAAGAAGGAGGTGGAGAAGCAAATGCCAAAGAAGTACGAGCATGTGGTCATGTGCCGTCTGTCGAATCGCCAGCGCTACCTGTACGAGGATTTCATGAGTCGCTCCAAGTAAGTACTGCACTGCACTCCACTGCACTCCACTCCACTCCACTTTAAAACTGGAAGCTAATTCGATTTATAATTCGCAGAACGAGGGAAACCCTGCAGACGGGCAATCTACTGAGCGTGATCAATGTGCTGATGCAGCTGCGGAAGGTGTGCAACCATCCGAATATGTTTGAAGTGCGTCCGATAATATCGCCGTTTCAAATGGAGGGCATTACATTCCACACGCCGCGTCTCGTCTGCGACATAATGGAGTATGATCCGTTCACGGTGAGTCCCAGGTCACAGAAGGGTGTTTCCTCCCTCCCCCAACATTTACCCTTATTGCTCCCTCTGATTGAAAATGATGTTAAACTGTCACTGAAAGTTGGGCTCAATCTGTTTTGGAGCGAGTCGTAAACTTGTCCCAGGATGTTCGCATTTGCGAGGCATTTGTCTGATTCAATCGCCCAGTTCCCCGTCCCCTGTCTCTCAGGCCAGTTGTAGCTCTAGCAATATATGTATGTATCTGAATCGACTGACAAATTTCTATCTCGCCAATAGCAAATCAATCTGGAAACTGTGAATCTCCTGCTGCTGCATCTGGAGGAAACATTAAGCGCGTACGTATCGCACAAGTGCCGCCTGCTCGCCCCGCCACGCAAGTTGATCGAGGAGATCGACAGCGCCCCACAGCCACCACCGCGCTGCCCCAACGGCAAGTATCGGTTTCACATACGAGTGCGAAGTGCGGAGCTTGCGCAGCGGCTCAAACTGAATGCGGTGCGAGTGGGCGCCAGTCCGGCCATGCGGCTGGAGGGGTCCAAGATTGTGCCAATGCGCACGCTCTTGCCCAGTGGAAGGATCATGAAGCGTATCGGTGGTTCCATTAACCCCATTAATATGGCATTAAAGCCGGTTGTGATCAACAGCGTGATTACGACGTCGTCGACGACCACAACCACTATAGGAGGATCGGCATCCTCTCCGGGGGCCAACGCCGTCTTGGCCAACGCCAAGCTGATGACTGCACGCTCCCATATGAATGCCCCAACGCCGGCCAAGGTGACCAAGACGATGCAGGATGGAAAACCCTTTTTCTACCTCACGCCAACCACAAATGCGGGGGGAGCCGGTGCCCGCCTGACTCTCACCAGCAAGACATCGTCGCCGTCGTCTGTCACAGCGGGTGTCAATGCGAGCAGCATTTCGGGGACAGCTACCACTGGTACAGTATTAACATCTCAGCAGCTAATCAAGGAGCCCATTGTCAGGGATCTGGCGACGCATGTGAAGAGCACGGCGCAGAAACGGAGAATAGCCAATGGAAGCACGGGTATCGAGGAGCAGGAGGAGGAGGAAGCAGAGGATCCTTACAAGGTCCAGGAACTCATTCAGATGCGCAAGGAGCAGCGCCTGGCCTCCCTCAAGCGCATGGCCACGATCAATCGTCGACGTACCGATGCGACTCCCATCTACGGCCAAGACTGCCGCGGGGCCATCCAGCGGTGCATGCAGTCGACGCGTAACCTGCGACGCTCCACGTGGCAGACACGGAGCTTCTCCAACTGCTGCACGGCGATGGCCCATCGCGATGGATGGTCCCTCAATCACCTGCTCAAGACCTTCGAGCAGAGGTGTGCGGAAATGGCGCCAATCTTTAGTAACTTTGTGATTTATGTTCCTTCGGTGTGTGCTCCGCTGATCCGCCGCTACGTCCAGAATCTGTCCTCCACGCACTGGCAGTACGAGCAGCAGATCGAGAGCAGGGTGGGACAGACCCTGCTGCCAAAGCTGGACCTTCTGCATCCCATTATCTCGGCAATGACCACACAGTTTCCGGATCCGCGGCTCATTCAGTATGACTGTGGCAAGCTGCAGACCCTGGATCGTTTGCTGAGGCAGCTGAAGGTCGACGGCCATCGCGTGCTGATATTCACGCAGATGACCAAGATGCTGGACGTGTTGGAGGCCTTCCTCAACCACCACGGGCACATCTACCTGCGACTCGATGGATCGACGCGCGTCGAGCAGCGTCAGATCCTCATGGAGCGCTTTAACGGGGACAAACGGATATTCTGTTTCATTTTGTCCACGCGATCGGGCGGCGTTGGCATTAATCTGACGGGCGCCGACACTGTCATCTTCTACGACTCTGACTGGAATCCCACCATGGATGCGCAGGCGCAGGATCGATGCCACCGCATCGGGCAAACGCGTGACGTGCACATCTACCGCCTGGTGTCCGAGAAGACCATCGAGGTGAACATCCTCAAGAAGGCCAATCAGAAGCGAATGCTTAGCGACATGGCCATCGAGGGCGGCAACTTCACCACAACCTTCTTCAAGAGCTCCACCATCAAGGATCTATTCACAATGGATCAAACCGAGCAGGACGAGACCAACACCACCACCCCCCAGGAAGTCGTCAAGTCCGATGAGAAGACGGAGAAAATTGTCACGTCGACGACGACGACCGCTACCGCGACCTCCGGTGTGGAAACGGAGAAGCAGTCGCTGCGAGCATTTGAGCACGCCCTTGCTGCCGCCGAGGATGAGCAGGACGTTCTAGCCACCAAGACGGCCAAGGCCGAAGTGGCCGCAGATCTGGCCGAGTTCGATGAGAATATTCCCATTGCGGATGATGCCAACGCCGAGGCAGGCGTCGGCTCCTCTCAGGGTGAGATGAGCAAGGCCGATCTGGAGATGCAGAATATCGTCAAGCAGGTGAGTCGCGACTGTTGATTGATTGATCGGGGATGGGTTGCGGGTATGGCAGGGCTTGCAATTTATATTGAATACCGTATCTCGATGCGCATTCGATTCAGCGAGCACTGCCGAGAGAAACTTCCCTTCGGGGAGTATACGTTCAGACATAGTCGAAGCGACTAACCCACGCTCGATTATATCACTCAACGTCTAACATGGCTAGCTCTCGAATTTAGATGTTATGATGGACAGATCGTGTCAGTGAGGATGTGGAGTCAAGCGTGTTCTAATAATTATTGCATTTGTCTTCCCCCCACTTGTAGCTGTCGCCCGTGGAACGCTATGCCATGCGGTTCGTGGAGGCCACTGGAGCTGCCTGGACGGCGGAACAGCTGCGCGCCGCAGAGGCCGAGCTGGAGGCTCAGAAGCGGGAATGGGAGGCCAATCGACTGGCTGTTATGCAGAAGGAGGAGGAGCTACTCAAGCCGGAGGCCGAGGCTGAGGAACTGCTCACCTACAGTCGCAAGGATTCGAGTAATCAGGTTAATGTCAATACCAAACAAGATTCCCATTCATCCAAAAAGCGAGCCCCAGCCAGTAGGTCTCAGCGCAACAGGCAGGGTCAGCAGCACCAGCTGAGCAGGAGTGTGAACAGCAGCCACAGTGGCAGCAGTAACCAGAAGAGATCAGTGCCGCCTGCGGTCAGTAGTAGTCCGGCGCAGACGTCGTGTCGGCGTCGTGTCAGCCTCAATGTGAGTGCTCCTCCAGTAGTGTTGGGGTCAGGGTCAGGGACAGGGACAGGAAACAGCAAGAGGTCGACGACTGGGGGCAAGAGCGGCTCGTCTGTCAGACGGAACACGCGACTCCATTCGTTGGGTGTGGTCCATGTGACCAATGCCCAAACACCGCCCACTAGAAAGACAACACGCACAGCCCTAGCTGCAGGAGCGGCTGCGGCTGCGGCTGCCGAGGAGGACTCTCCTGTGGTCGCCGGCGAGCGTCCCAAGCGGCTGTCGGCCAACATTGCCATGAGCAAGATGATGAAAACGCCCGTCCTCAAGTCCACTCAAATGAACAGCAGTGGAAAGAGCAGCAGCAGCAGCACCACCACCACGCCTCCAAAGCGAGTGTGTGGAGATAGCACCTCTGTTTCGGTCACTTCTCGGCGAAGGCTGCTGAAAAGACGAGCTACGATAGCTGCACCCTTGGCTATTCCAAGCGATGAGGATGAGGACGAGGACGAAAATGACAATAATACAGAAAATGAGGAGGAGGAAGTGAGTGTGGCAGATGAAGACGATGACAATGATGACGATGAGGAGTTGAGTGCAGAAGATGATGACGATAGGGCATCCGCCTTGGAGGAAACAACAACGCAAACCGAAGAATCCCTAAGTGAAAAAGGGAACGGGGCTGATGAGGATGAAGAGCAGGAAACGCACGTGGACATCCTCTCCGAGGACTCGGAGAGCAGTTATGCCACAGCCGGAGAAGTTACCGGAGAAGGAGAGGCCGAATCAAATGCCAGCTTGGAAGGCTGTTGGAGTGCCCACGATCAAGTGCAAGACACCACAATGACCAGCTCCACGTACTATAATGTGAGCGAGGAGACGGACACAGATGAGCCCAATGATCCCTTGGCGCATGCCAAATCAGAGTCGAGCAAAGAGCAAGCCCTTCAGAGGCAGCAGCATCATCAGATTCTGTCGGATAAGAGCGATGAGAACGAAACTGTTGGCCACACGCCCCGCACTCGATCACGCGGCTCTGTGAAGATCAATCTGTGGACCCTGGACATGAGTCCCGTGGCGAACACCCTGAACCGCAGCGGTTCGAACAGAAGCATCAAGAAGAACGAGTCGACGCCCAGAGAGGTGCATAGCGAGCCCAGGCGCAGGGTAGTGACTAAGAGAATGGTCAAGACGGATGGTAACATCGCCGTTAACAAGTCGTCAACACAGCACAAAAGCACGGCCGGGACGCTGCATCCATGGATAACCAAGACGCCCAAAGTGATGTTACGATCCACGCCGCTTCCTGCCACAGCAAGCTCTGGAGCACACGCAGCCACAGGAGCAGTCTCCTCCTCAAGTGGGACAACGAATCGGTGATAACAACGAATGTTTGTCAGTATTACTTGTAGTATTAAAAGCCAGTTAGCCAGCCAAACCAGCTGCGGTGCGTGTGTGTGTTGTGCACGTTTTAGTGGGTGAATCGTCCTCGGAGAGAGAGCGAGAGAGAGCTTGTCGTCCTCGAGCTGTTTACAGGGCGAGTATTTATAGACTGTAACAAGTTTCCTTCTATCAAACATACATACTATATATTCATGTGTGCTAAGGTCAGTTAGTGATTAGCCGAATGGCAGAAATCTAGGATAACAAATTCACTTGGATCGATAGGATAGCGATGAAGATGGGAAGATGGGGAGACACACTATAGAGGGATGGATAGGTAGTAGTTTAGCATAGTAAGACCTCTCATATTGTACATAGATATATACATATAGCATATAATTAGCAGCGTGTAATCAGGGCCACTCCAAGTATCCAAGCATTAAAATCATAAATGATTTATTACTTTTCATCAACCGAACATTTCGCTCCCTAAAAAACTGTTTTAGTTCTTAAGCCGCGAGGTATACCTGTAAACTAGAGTTTAAATATTTTGCATTTTATAATTTATTTTATACTCTTAACTTAACGAAAGCAAAGCAAAACGGAAACCTTAACCATCTTAAGACTTTGCGAATAGATTGACTAACAAATAAACCAGAACTCAATTCGTGTGTTCCATTGTATAAATAATGATAGATCAACTACAGATCTATCTAAAAACAAAAAAAATCAGAAGCAAACGAAACTGAAACTAAACTAAAACTAAAAGAAAAACTAAAAGACGTTGTGGTTTTTATTTACGGACTCATTTCGTGCGTAGCCCCTATATTCCATTTAGAAGAGACAATTGCACAAAAGTTGGGAAAAGAATAAGCGCGTAAATCTCCATCCAAAGATTGTTAAATATTATTTTCTCCAAAGAAATGTAGAATTCTGTTTTGGTGTCGTATATCCGAAAATCTGTCGTGTGTCTGAGATCTGTTAGTTCCGCGTGGAGTCCTCTTCAATATTCTTGCCATCGTAAAAAATCATACATCAAATCAAATCGAATCCCAATCCAATTATCGTACGAAAGCTAGAAACTGTTCGGAATGAAAGCTACAACGCCATCAATTAGCAATTTTCAATTCAATTCAAATCAAAATAGTTTCTAAGCCAACACCAAAACAGAGTTGCTATATCCTGAAAATAATGTGGAACGTGTATTCTTTTCTTTAACTTTCTTGCCTCTTCGTCTGCTTTTGGCTCTGCTTCTCCCATTGGCCCCGTGTCCAGGTCTGGATATCACGCAACACGATGGAACAGATGCCGGTAAGTGGATCGGATCTCCAGTATCGGAGATTGCATTGCCTTGTCTAATCTGAATCTGAATCTCCTACGGAAATATATAGATGTGGTGCCCGCCCACGCCGCCGCAGGACAGTGAGAACGACATCTACATAGACCACTCTCTGTCGTTTATGTACGACCTAGTGCCAATCGCGGAACTGGACCTGCCGCCCGTCTACGTGCGCAAGGAGAACAAACGCTCGCGCTCCGAGGCCGGCTACGATGGCAGTCGGCGCACCAACAAAATGCGACGGGAGGACAACTGCGCGCCTCCCAAGTCGCTCTTCGATCGCCCGACGCCCCAGCTCTCGCGGCTGCGTCGCGAGCTAAAGAACCAGCGCTTCCGCGGCAGCTTTAAGCCCAACTCTCCCGTACTGGGCATGAAGCCACAGTTGCCCGTTAAGCCGTTGACCGAGCCGGAGGCCATGAGCGAGTGGTGCATCTTCGAGGACATCGCCATACTGCACGTGCTGGTCAATCTGCAAGGCTTGCCCTGCAGTCTGGTCCAGCTGGCGCCTGGTCAGACGCCCAACTGGGACCTCGTCTCGGAGATGGTCAATTTCTGCTCAAAGACGTACCGCTCGGCCAGGCAGTGCCGCTACCGCTATGAGACCCACATTCAGCCGCGCGAGGAGGGCAAGGTGGTGGAGAGTCCCAAGAAGCAGAAGAAACTCAAACCGACCTTGCGCACCGAGTACCTCAAGAGCCCACTGCGCTACCTGCGCACCACCCAGCTCTATGCCAGCGACAACAACGCCTCCTTCTACAAGGTCATGCGCTCCAGATTCGACAGCATCAAAACGGCCTACCTAAAGAAGGCCCCTCCGCCGAAGCGACAGTTCAGTGCGCCCAGCCTGATGAACCCCAAGCACATGGAGGTGCTGCAGGAGTTTGGTATACAGAACTATGACCAACCCGTGCCCCCGCAGAATATTGCTGCCATGAAGGCCAGCAAGATCCGGGAGAAGCAACGTGGTGGTCAACAGTTGTTGCCGCCGCAGTCCCAACAGCAGCAACAGCCACAGCAACAACAGCAGCAGCAACAACAACAACAACAACATCAGCCCCAGCAACAGGCGCCGCAGATGCAACAGCAGCCTCAGCCCCACCAACAGCAGGTACAGCAGCAGCTGGCCACAGCTTCACCCGTTCCCCAAACTCTTCCCATACAACAGCAGCAGCAACAGCAGACCGTGGAACTGGTGCAGCAGCAGCAACAGCCCATCAACACGAACACAACGGTGGCGGTTCCCTCCGCCGGGCAGCTGCAGCAGTTGCAAATCCAGCACTTAACCAGCGCCAACGTATCGCCCGGCCAGCAGACGGCCATTCTCCTGCATCAGCCCCAGCAGCAAATGCGCACTCACCCGGTACAAGGCCAGCAGTCCGCCACGCAACAGCTGGTGAAGACCATTGTGGGAACCTCTTCAAATCTGACGGCAGGACAGCTGCAGCAGCTGGCCCACCAGTCGGCCGCTGCCAACCCGGGCCAATCCAGCGTCAGCGTGGTGCTGACAACGCCCGTACAGAGTCTGCCGGCCGTTGTTCAGACACAGTCTGGCAGCGCGGCCCAGATCGTGTCCATCTCGTCACAGACAACGCTCCCCGTGAACAGTTCCCCGCAGCTAGGAAGCATTGTGCAGACCCAGACCCTGCCCCAGGTCGTCTCCGTGAGCACACTGCCCACCGTGGGTTCCGTGCTGACCACCACTGCCAGTCAACAGCAGCAACAGCAGACCACGGCAGTGACCACACTTAACACCGCCATGCTGCGGGGTCAGCGAATTGTGTCCGCTTCCACGGGAAACACGCTGCAGCAGCGAACAAATGCAGCCGGACAGTCGATTGTGTCCGTGCCCAACCTAGGCCAGGGCGTCAGTCCCGCCCAGTTCCAGACGCAACTTCGTCTGGCCGCAGTGCCCACGTCCCCAGCCACACAAACACAGCTGGTGACCACCAAGGGCATTCCAGTGACTGCCCTTCAGCAGGGAGGGAAGACGACGGTCATTCCCGGAACCCAGCAGCCGGGAGGCGCTCACATCCAGCTGTATCGCCAACGTAGCCTCAAGGTGCTGCAGACGCAGCCGGCTCCCGTTGGTGGGACAGCAGGCGGTGGAGTGGCCACTGCCAATCTGGTGCAGACAGCGGGTACTATCATCCAGGCCGGCAACATGCCCACCCATGTGACCAGCCAGAAGGTGGCCGTCTCCGGAATGCCGGGAGCTGGCGTCGTACAGGCGGCCAACGTCGTTAGCAGTGTCCAGATGCACGGCCAGGCCCGGACGCAGTTCATCAAGCAAATGGCCAGCAAGCAAAGTCTGCAGCGTCAGGTGATATCGGCGGATGGCAGCACCACATCAGCGGCAGCCGGAGACATGCTTCTGGTTAAGCGACACAACATACTGGCCACCCAAAAGGCCCAGCAGGCGACGGGCGCCCTCTTCACCACCACCACGGCCGTTCAGCAACAGCAGCAACAGGGACAGCTGCCAGTGGCCGGACAGGTACAGCCCCAGCAGGTCACCCAGCAGCAGATTGCATCCCTGGTGAAGGCCTCCACGGCGGCGGCAGCCAGCGGGAGCAGTGTGAGCGCGGGTGGAGTCACAGTCTCCGCCACGGGTCCCACGGTGCAGGCGGGAAGCGTGAACATCCCTTTGCCGCAGCTCAAGTCCGGAAGCCAGATCAAGGTGACCATGCCCATGAGGCATCTGCAAATGCAGCAACAGCTGACGATGCCGCGCAAGATCAGCCGAATGACACAGCTGGTAAGCGCCAGCGGACAGCCAACGGCCACCAACATTGTGTCCGGTCCCCAGCCGCAGCAGCAGCAGTCTGGCGGTATGACCGTCACCGGTGGGGGAACCCTGCCCACGGTGGCAGGCCAACAACAGCAGCAGCAGAAGGTGACAACCGGTGGAGGTAGTGTCCAGGCCCAGCTGTTGCACATTCAAAACACCAAGACGCTGCCCAGCTCGGTGACGGTGCAGCAGTTCCAACAGGTTATGCGCAGTGGGCAGCAGGGGACGTTGGCCACCACGAATCTGGTGCTGGGCAAGACTAGTGTCGGACGGGTCATACCCGTGTCGGTGGCCTCGCAGGCCAATCAGCGGCAGACGATCCAGGTAGGTTACCTATCCAAGAATTCCTCTAGAGGAATCAATCAACAATCCTCTCCGCTCTTGCAGGTGGTATCGGCCGCCTCTGCCCAGGCCCTTGCTGCCGGCAGCCTGCGCACTCACGTGGGTAGCCCAAGCATTGCCAACGCCCTGAAAGTGGCCGCTGGGGGCCAGACCACGCAGCAGACCCTGATTGCTGCTCTGCAGCACAATCAGCGGCAAAATGCCAGTCCCGTCCGGCTGCAAACCACTGCCGGTGGGAACCTGCTGGCTGTTGTCCAGCAACAACAACAGCAACATCAACAACAGATTCAACAACAGCAGCAGCAACAGCATCAGCAACACACTAGCATCGCTGGGCCCACATCGGGGCCCGCTGAGGTGATGACAATAACGCAGACCACCACTACCTTGCCCACGGTGAGCGGTCTGCAGCAGCAACAGCAGCAGCAGCAGCAGGGCGGCATGTCACAACCCACAACGCAACAGGTACGCAAGCTGGTACAGAAAAAGATCATGATACGCAGCGAGAAAGAATAACATTTAGCGCATAGTCGGTCGCAAAGAGCCGCCAGGGCACGCAATCGGCGGAGCATCTCGAGCATCATCTCCACCGTCGCTTCCACAGCCACAGCCACCACAAACACCACCAATTCAAACTCAAACTCGAACTCGAACTCCAGTCCCTACTCCACAACCACCACAAGCACAAGCATCACCAACTCGATCAACTGCCAAACAATTTGAATCTTTCGAATCAAGTTTCGACCAAATTCCGAACACTCATACCACGTCGATCTTCATGCATTCAATCAATTAGTCAAATAGTTCAGTCATTGCTAAATTGATCTCAATTTCTGTCGATTGGTTTTGCAGCCATGAGCGATGGCGATGGGCGATCGCTCGACAGCTGTGGAGGATTTGGAAAAGATCGTGCTGATGACGATGACGATCGCTTCACTCAGCTCGGGGCGTGGCCGCCGAATTACTTTTACCAATCATAGTGTACCGTAGCCTTAGTTTAATTCGCAATAACTCTTAAGTACCTATAGTAATTACTGGCAAACTGCCTGCTTTAAAATAAACTTGTAAATTGTAGTCATCTAAGCTCTCCCCTCGCCCCCCGCCGTATGTACATTTGTAAATCCATCAAATACTACATACTACAAATTAATAAATGTACATCTATTTAGTCTATAATTTACTTATGCTAGTATAATGAACAAATTACAGAAATAAAGGAAAAATATAAAGATATTTAAAAAAAAGTTGTTCTAGCTAATAATAGTATCCGACTAAGTAGCCGAGTTCAGTATACACGGTTTATGCGGCAATTAAGTATGTGAAAAATATCTAAAAACAAAAAAAATAAAAACTACAAAATCCTTCGAGCCGGATTTGAACCAGCGACCTATGGATATCTTCGGTACGAAACTTTCTACAGTCCACCGCTCTACCAACTGAGCTATCGAAGGTGACAACGAGTTTCTGGCAAAACGGCATTAAGAGACTGGGCGATTGATGGCGCCGTCAAGTACTGCATTACTGGAGGTAGTGAGAATTGAGTTTTGGACAAAAGTCAGTTGTTTTATTTAAATGGATGCAGACTAAATTATTTAGCAATATTAACTTACGTACGTCATTAGCTCCCACAACCTACTAGTTCAGTGATAGCAAAGACTGTACAATACTAAGATGTGGCATGAGGGACCAAAAAGCTGTTCTATGGCGCGGTTTTATATGACAGAGGGCGCGCTCGGGGTTTAAAGAAGGGTATAGAAACTTCCATACGCAGGTTTTTTAAATTTTCGCTCACAAATCGTACTTACGTGTATCATTTATTCCAATAGATTGCATTTACATCCTTTTCGCTCATTCAAAAATTTCTATTTGGCACGCACCACTCGTATCCAGTCGATCGTATCGCGAACCGAACTTGAATCGGGTAAGGACCTCTCTTACCCGATTGAAAACCATGCACACATACCCTGGGGGAAACGGATGTTATAGAATTGTGAATATGTTTGTCATTCCAGGCAAAAACACTTTATTTTCAATATATTTTAATATAAATCAATATTATTTAATATTATTTTCATTATTTCAACGATATTTTAAAGCTTATTGTCTTCTTGTAGGGACCATGAATAGGTATCAGGATCGAGATATATATACAAAACACTCATCATATACATGAATATGTCTAAAAAATGTCAATTTGAGAAAAGTCCTTTATTAGTTACGTTTTATCTTCATATCAATATATGTATATACTTTCATATAAAATTACAAAATAGGGTATACAAAAGGCTATACTACCGCTTACACGCAATATAGCGACTCTTTTTTTGTTTAACTTTTTCGTTTAAACCTTTTTTTACAATAAATACAATAAAAGCAAGGATTAAAAACTATCCAATCTTGTAGAAAATGTATTCATCAACGGGATAAAACTATGTGGGCATTGCTGAGAGATTTAGTTAGTCAGCATTATTCAATGGAATATCAAAATTGAGCAATATGAACGAATTTCCTTTTCCGTTTGTTTTGATTGACCTATTGACTTATTTCGCTAAAACCTCTTTTTACGCAAAATGCAATACAAGCAAGCATTAAGAATACACCAGTTAAATAGAAAATTGATTCATCAATCGTATAAAATTATGATGGCATGGCTAAATGTTCTATATAGCTAGTAATATTCGACGGAAGATCAAAATTAAACAAAGTGGTTACCAAACCTCGACGGAGAACGATTAACCTATTATAAGCCAAGGGGGAATTTCAATTTTCCACCGAAAATAATACAAATTTAATAATTTTAGCACGGTTCAGGTTCAGGTTTTTTTTAAGTTCAGAGGAAAGATCACGGATCTACAAGAAGAATTTACAATCGTTAATATATTCCGCCATTTACCTCAAGTGTTAAATAGAGGGGGCTGAAGTGGGATAAGTTCATACGAGATGCTATATTGTTGTTGAGGAGCAAAAACTGCAATCGCCGTAGCAAGAAAACAAGTCAAGTATTTGAAATAAACCAGTCAAGTAGAAAATTGATTTATTAATCGGATAAAATTAAGTAAGCAGGTCTCAGAGATCCATCTAGCTCGTAATATTCGATGGAATATCAAAATCGAGGAAAATGTAAAATAGAACTGGCTTTCGTCAGTATATTTACGGTATATTTTGGTATATTTCTGACGGACGGTCACACTGTTCAGCAGTTCGCGCGCTTTTCTTACAATTTTTGCGTGATTTTGATAATTTTTTTTAATTGCGTGAAAAAAGATTGCGAGTGGATTTGTATTGCCTTGCAGTGCTTCTTTATATATTTAATAAACTAACTTAAAGCTAACGCAAACGCAGCAATGGACATCGATGACGTTGCGAAAGCGGGAGAAGCGTACCACACAGTGCAGCTGTCGACCAAAGAAGTGTTGGCTGCTGGTCGCCGTCAGAATTATTGCACCGTAAGTAGAATCACGTTCTTTGTTTGTCGTATGAAAACAATCATTTAAACAAACATCGGTTGATGCCCTCAGATGATAGACTTGCTGGCCACCAGCTGCAAGACCACGGGCCTTATAGGCACTTCCTTCACAGATAATGAACTCGTAGAATTCTGGCTGGGCGACATCCTCCCGCTGATGTTCGACGCTGACCGAAAGATACAGAACTGCGCCGTGGCTGCTCTGGCGGAGGCTCTGGTTGCCCTGGACGTGTCGGTGATACATGAGGCCACATGTTGGCAAAAATTAAGGAGCGACTTTATCGAGAAATACACACCGCTGATTGGGGAGATGCGAGATGCAAGGAACCCAAACTGGCACAAGATCTGGACCCTTTTGGTGCAGATAATGGATGAGGAGCTGCTACGGGGATGCACCTACATTAACAAATTCCTGGCCATCGTTGAGATGGGCTTCCGGAATCCAGACCACGGAGTGCGCTCCGAGGCCTTCCTTTGCTGGCGTGTGCTGATCAAGATATTCGCCGCCTATGATGAGCTGGCATCTTCGAAGCGCCTTCGACTGCTCTTGATACCCCTGCGCACCTCTCAGTCGCGCTCCTCTCATGTGAGCGGGATTAAGCTGCGTGTCTGGTGGTACCTCATCACCTGCCTTCACTCAGAGTTGCCAAAGACCTTTGACAATGCCGTCGAGCATTTCCTAATCTTCATCTTCGGCGGCGGACCGCGGGGACTGGCCACCGGGTTGGCCCACAACTATCAGTCGTCCCGCGAGCTCGCCCTGCCCTGCCTCGTGTCGCTGTGGAATGTCGACTCGAGTGAACCCCTGCAGCGTCTGATGCGTGAGCTTCGCCTGGAGCCACTTACCCAGCCCTCACCATTGATGAGTTCAGAGGTCTTGCAGCAGCACTGGCGTCCCCTGCTGGCTGCCGCTGTGGCAGGCATGAAGCTGCTGACCCAGAACGACTCCACGGAGTCGGAGCAGCTGTTGCTGCAACTGCTGATGCGCAACCTATGTCGCGCAATGTTCAGGCTGGGCATTGCCTCCTTTAACATAGCTTGCTGCGGGGAAATCGAGTCGAGTCTGCTCAGTCCTGACGCGTCAGGTGGTCGCATAGTGCGAGCGGTCTTTAACACCATAGCGAGTGAGAGCCTGGAGATGGAGCGGGTGGCCGGCAGCGATTTCCTGGACGTCCTGGAGGCCTACCTGAAACTGTGCCTCAAGGCCAAGAAGGAGGTGCCGCCGGCCATCCTGCAGCGATGCATATCGGCGATTTACGCCACAGACAACATCGATGCCAGCAACCAAAACGAATTTCGTTTGCTAAGCTCTTTTGCAGAGCTCTTGATGCAGCCCAATGAAGAGGAGGATCACGAGGACTTCGCCGTTAAGCTGCACGTCTGGCGGCAGGTGTCCCAGGCCATGACCAACTACCTGCGGGATAATTCTCTCGAGTATCGGCTGCCCCACAATGCCGCCCTGCTGGATACCTGGCTTCTGTGGCCCCTCCAGACCTGTGCCGCCTTCGCCGGGCGGCGCGTGAGCAACGCTTTTGACAGCAGCTTCTGCGATCAGTGGCGACAGCTCGTTCACGCCGGCCAGAACGCCCCCGACCGGAAGAAGTTTGTGGGGGACCTGAAGACAACCTTGATCGATTTGCTAAAAAGCAAAGACGAGCCGCTCTTCTACGAGTTCTTCGACACGTATGTGGCGGCAGTGCTAAAGCTGGGCCTCTGCAAGGATCCGCCCCTGTACAAGGACGTATTTGGCTTGCTCCAGGCCGTGTTTGAGCATCCGACGCAGCAGATCTTGGAGGCTTGTCTCAATACGCTGCGCAATGTGATCCTGGATCTGCGTCAGAACGAACTCATGGTGGTGTTTGATGCCCTCAAGCCGACTCTTTCGGCTGGCATTCAGTGCTGGAACAAGAACAAGTACGAAGGCAGCTTTCTGGATGAGTGGAAACGGTCAATTCAAGAGAAGTTCCGTAAGCTGCAAATGAAGACGATGGCCAACCAGCTAAAGGACATATTCAAGGGCGAGGACCTGTTCGTTATCATACCCTCTGTATGGAGTCTGAACCCGGAGAAACTCACGGACCGCCAGAAGGAGCGTTTTGCAGAGAAGTCGGACATTCCCGCCCTCTACAATGACATGAGCCAGTCCCAGGACTCTAACTCGATCAAACCGTGGACGCCCAAGAAGGTTGTGATTGCCAAGAGCAAGCAGGGAGAGCTGGCCATCGCAGGCAAGAATAATGATGAGGATAATGTCATCGTTATATCGGAAAGTCTGCCCATCGACGAGCCAGCCGCTATTGTCGTCACTCCCAGCCGCAAGGTGGCCAGTTCCAATTCCAATCCCGTTGCAACCACAGAGAAGAATAAATTCCGGAAGCCACGTACTCTGGCGGATCCAATGGAGGAGCGCGTTGAGGAGGTGCCAATGCGTCAGACCCGCAAGCGTGCAGCTCTGAGGGAAGCGCAAACACAGCCACCTGCCACGCCCGAGCGACAGACACGGTCGCCCAAGAAGGCGCAGCCACAGCCACTGCCACTGTCACTGTCTTCCCCCTCTACGAGCTCAGCAGGTAAGCGCAAGACAGTAAACCGAAACTGGTTTGCCCATCGACATGTGTGTAACTATTTGTCTCGCTTTCAGCTGTTGCCAAAATAAATATAGCCAAGGCCACTCCCATGCAGAGTGAAGATCTTTTCCCAGAGGTAGCAGCTACATCTTCAGCTGAGCCTGAAAAATCGGCCAATGGCCCCGAAACCCAACTTACCCCACCGGATATGCCAATGGAACCGATACCCTCCACTCAATTCCTACCCGGAAACAGTGTGGAGGCAACTCCAGCTTCGGAAACCTCCCCAAGGAAATCCAGCGCACGCTTGTGCAATTTGGTGAGTAAACGACGCATACCTTCTGCTGATTATGCTAATGCTTCCTCCCTCTGCTTTCAGAATTCTCCACCGGATCGCAAACAGACCAATAACTCCACGAGCCCCACATTAAGGCCGAAGCCAACTGGGCATCTGACAGGGCGAGGGGCTCAGCTGATCAACATGATTCGCAACAAGAAACTGGACGGCGGGTGCGGCTCTATCTCCCCCTATGCCCCCCTGTCGTCCCGTGTTCAGGTTACTCCGGCCCGTGTACTCGACCGAGCGGAACAGTTGTCCACGCCCACCAGTGAGCTGAACGAGCTGACAGGAACGGATCATACCTCCACCCCCATACAGGCCAAGGATCTGCTGGTGTTCTCGAAGCGCCTACCCTCGCCTTCGGCCAGTCCGTCGGTGAGCATCCTGAAGCGGAAACTGCGCTGTGAGAGCATTGATGACTCCATGTCGTACGAGTCGCCTGCCCTGAAGCGCAAGCGGGTCAGCTTCCACGATCCGCCTGTGTCCGTTACGAAGGAATATCTGCGGGACGCGGATGAGAGTCGCAGCAGCAAGCCCAAGCGTTGTCTGCTGATGGACAAGATCGCCCAGACATCCGCGCTGAAGCGCCGTGGTCGTCTGGACAGCATCATTGAGATTGAGAAGTTTGCCCACGAGCAAACGGCCAGGTCAGCCACAGCGGACAAAACGCTGGACAAATCCTCAGATGTCGTGGAGGAGGATGCTTTCACCACCCTCAAGTGGAACGATTCAACGACGACGGCGCACAACTGTACTCCCAGTTTCCATTCCGGTGCAGCCAGCACTGGAGAGAGCTTCAAGGAGGGGAGAGAGGCCGCCGTCTGCCAGGATGTCGCTATTTTGGACACAGACAAGGCGCTGGACCTGCTGGTGAGCCGGTGCTCCCTGGAGACCGTCTTGCAGCGCTACTTTGACGAGGACACTGGCTCCACTCTGAAGAGTGCCGGCATAGTGGCCAAATTCCTGTCCAGCCAGATGAGCACCAACGATAAACTCAAGACGAATGTGCTGGAGACGCTGTCCGAGAATTACTCCAAGGACTTTTTGGACCACGCTGTGCGCGAGAATCTCTCGTCGGTGGTTTGCGATCGACTCAATCTGCAATCGGTGCTCGACTACATATGCGCCAAGTCCAAGATCAACAACAACTGCCGCAGTAGCCTGTTGGCCCAGATCCCGGACATCCTCAAGAGCGACACTGAGCGTCTCGCCTTAGTCCAGCAGCTGTTGCTGCAGTGGACCCCTAGCGATGACCAACTGTTTGATCTCATCAACCACCTGATACGTTCTCGCAGCGATCGAAACACCAGCAGCTGCAGCGTCGCCGTCGGCAGCCCTGACAATGTGGCCGAAACAGCAGCGGACTCCTCATCCAATTTATAAGCAGATCCAGCCAACGGGAGCCCTCCCGTTGAATCCATTGAAACGACAGCTTTTCAGCCAACATAAATAATTGTATTTATAACATGCTGCTATTGCACACCCATGGATACACACCACTTGGATCTTAGTTAAGCTTTCGTTGATCCTTAAGTTAATTATTTTATAGTCATATCTTGAGAGTTTTGCATTAATTGTGAAACTTTTTGAATACAACTGTCTTAATTCATTTGTACACTAAAAAAAATTAAATACCAGTTGTGGCAGAATACAGACACTGTGCACTCGAATTTCTTTTCTTTCCACAATGGGTTAAATGCGATTATTCGAAAATTCGTAACTTGATTTTGGTATTTTTTCGTACAAAGGCGACTTCCACACTAAAAAAGAAAACGCTTTTAGGGGATATTTCGTCTATCGAAGTCAGGTCAGACTGTAATTTTGCCCAAAAACACTACAACACACGTCATTTGCCACGAATTCCCAAAAACTTCGACTGGAGTTGCACCAGATTTATTATGTACATTTTGATATGTTAAACACACGTCGGTTGATACGCTCTCGTTGCATCCATCATATATCTGCCAATGTCGATAGCTAGCGAAGCGAACTTCAGCAACGACACTACACGACTTTGGAAATATCCTCCAAGGAGATAGCCAGTGCTTTATTTTGTTTTTCCATTATCTAGTTTTTGTTTTTGATATTTAGGTAGGGTGATTTGTAATTGACGCGAGTCGACGACGTCCACATGGCTGACAACACTGCCAGGGATGCTGCTGGCCTGGAAAGTTCATTGGATTTTTCCATTGTCCAGGTGCGTAACCCCACGAAAGAGCTCCCTTGGAAGGATCATTGAGCCCTTGTTCTCTTTGCAGCAAAACGAAAACGAAAATGCCGAAGGATATACGCAGATAACGGGCAGCTCGAATGATTTGTCCCTGTTACAAGTGAGTGCTGTGCTGGAACGGTTTCCCGTTCGTACATCCACTAAATCCAAAAACGTATTCTTTTTGACCTTCACAGAATGTATCCACCAGCACAACGATAGGTGGTGGCGGAGGCAGGGGTAAAGGTCGCCTGGATAGTCTAAAAGAAAATTTGTCCAAACAACAGGTGACTAGAGCCCCCCTTAACTCTATACAATATTTCGTTGTCAAGCAAATGCATATCGATTGCCTTAGGAACGTTTGATGGCACTGCGGGAGCGAGCGCAACGGCGGCCCAGCAAGAGTGAATCCATGGAATCGCTGAAAACACTGGGACAGAAGCTGACCGTGCTCAAGGCGCGGTCTGGTGGCATCGCAGTGAGCGATGCCTCCACTCCCCTGGCTACGCCCACAAAGGAAAAAAAGGACGACTCTCTGAATATTTCGTTGCTGCAGCCTAGTGGCAGTGAAAAAGTTCTGATGCTCACACAGCGCACGGAACAGAATCGGGCGCTGCTCGAACAGCGAAAGCGAGATATGGCCAAATCACTGCTCTCCGTCAGGTCTGGCCTCAGCCAAAGTTACAGTCACAGCCACAGCCACACCAATGCCGATCTGGGCTCCTCGATGACTGACCTACGGCAGGCCATGGCGCCAGAGGCCAATGCTCCCGTCTCCCGACATCGCTCTGCCTTGGATCTGCAGCAGCAGCAGCAGCAAGCAGACGAAATGGACGAGAATCGGATGAAGTTGCTAAAGAACAGGATGAAGATCACCGAGCTCAAACAGAGCCGGCAGGAGCAAGAAATGCTGGAGCTGCGCCAAGAGCTGGCCCGGCGGGCCAGTCTCATCGAGCAATTGGAACTGTCCGGGGCCGAGCTGCAGCGCACTCTAACGCGTAGAGACGAAGAGTTGGAGCAGATGCGTGCAGATGTGGTGCCCGAGAGAAACAGCCTGCAAGAACTGGAGTACTCTAGACTTCACTCTGAGGTGGCGACCATGAAGGAGCGCCTGTCAGAGCTTGAAAACATCAACGACATGCTGGAGACGACGCGATGCGAGCTCACTGAGGAGCTGAGCACGGCGCGAGAGCAGCTGCAACAGAGCAGCCAACCCGAGTCGACTACCACAGAGGTGCAGGTCAATGAAGAGCTGGCCAAGCAACTGAGCGCCCTCCAGGCAGCCTACGATGAATTGCGGCGGGAGGCCGACTCCCCCACAAAGCTGGAGGTGAGCGACAGCAACGTCTCCGAGCGTCTGATCCAGCTGGAGGCGACGATAGCCGCGCAGTGCTTACAACTGGAGGAACAAAAGGCGGCCATGGCCAGTCAGAGCGAAGAGCTGGCCGAGAAGACAACTGAATTGAATGTGCTCAATGTGAACCTGCGCCTGCTTGAGGAGAAACTCGCCCAGAGCAGCCGGAGCAAGCCGCTATTTCTGGACGAGGAGGACTCCTCGGCGGCCAGCGAGCAGCTGAAGGAAGAACTTCAACAGCTGAAGCAGAAGCTGGACGAGTCGAACAAGGTCAACATCAAGCTGAAGCTAAAGTGCAAGCAGGCCGAGAAGCAGTTGCAGAAGATTCAGGCCCAGGACGGCCAGCAGGAACTGACCGCTTTGGCGGCCGAGAACGAGACTCTGCAACAGCGAATCACTGTGCTGGAGGACGAGAAGGGCCAGTGGCAGTTGTCCAATATGCTGGAAGAGGGGGATGGAGAGGCAGAGGGACAGACGCAGCCTGAGATCAATCCACTCCAAAGGGAGGCAGTCCGACTACTGGAGGAACAGAAACTGGAGTTGCAGCAGGCCCTGGAGGCTCTGCAGCAGGGCAACGAGTCCGCCCGCGTGGAGTCCGAGCTGAGCGAAGTCCACTTGGAGGAACATCTCTCTCAGCGCGTCCAGCAACTGGAGCAGGAGGCCCACGAGCAGATCCAGCAACTGCATGCACTCCAGGCCGAGAAGGAGGCACTCGACAAGAAGCTTTCGCACTATGTAAACGAGAACATGGAGTTGCTGGACAAGCTGGAAAAGATCAGTGCCTCCAGTTCCGCCGAGTCCATCGAAATTGTTGAGCGGCCGTCGCAGCAGCAGCTGGAATGCTTCGCCCCGCGTCGTCCGGCCAGCGAGGGCGATGCCCAGGAACAGAAGCAGCAACAGCAGCAAGAGGAGGAAGAGGCGTCGGCGGCGCCCATTCCCCGGCTGCCCAGTGTGGTGAGTGAACTTACTCAAACGGATCTCACGGCCGATGCCAGCGAGAGTCTCAACCTGCTCAGGGAAGAGCGCAGCGAACTACTCCAGAGGATCGAGCTGTTCTCCAACGAGCGACGCGAGGTGCTCGAGAAGATGGAACAGCTGACGGCGGAGAATGGTGACTTGCAGGCGAGACTGGATGGCCAGAAGGAGCAACTGATGCGCCTAACAGCTGACAACTCCCGGCTGGAGTCAAGATTGAGCGAAGGACATCAACTGAGCGAGCGCTCGAACCTCTCGCAGGAGCTCAGTTCCATGCAGCGCTCCTCAGAGGTGGTGGCCGCCCTCGATGCCGGCGAAGGTGGTCCCGCCCTCTTCGACAAGTGCGAGCGATCCCTCAGCAAATTGAACTCCGAGCTGGAGGCGTACCGCAAGGCCGATCGCCAGGCCAAGATCAATGCGTCCAAGAAATTGGCCAAGGAGGCCAAAAACTGCCACACCCAGCTGACGGAACTCCTGCAGAAGGTGAAGGAAGCCAGCACGGCGGTGGAAACGGTCACTGTCGTGGAGACAGTGGTAGCTGTGACGGCTCCCAATGGCAAGGCTCTGGCCGAGTACGAAAAACTTACGGCACAGAATGCAGAGCTCAAGGCAGAGCTGTCCAGGCTGCGCCTAGAGCTAGAAGAACTCCAGGATAGCTACGAGCCAGCCCCAGCACCAGAGCCCCAATTGGCCATTGCAGCGGTGGATGAGCATCAGGCAGATCTGGCAAAGGAAGTGCAGAAATTGCAGACTACCCTGGAGGAACACTTGCAGACAATAGCCGATCTTCGCGGCGGGGAATCCGAACACCTGCAGCAGATAGCTTCGCAGGAAGCCAAGCTGACGCAGCTCCAGCAGCAGGTGGAGCAGTTCCATCAAGTCCTAAACAACAAGGAAATGGGTCACGAGAAGTACATGGAGCAACAGACGCGGATTCGACGCGAGCTGGAGGCACGCGCCGAGTCTATGGAGGGGGAGATGAGCATACTCCAGGCCCTGGTTGCCGAACAGAAGCAGCAACTGATTGAGAATCTCAGCGAGAGCGAGCACACGCTCAATCTGAAGATCCTGGAGCTACAGTCCGCCCAGGCGGAGATACGGGAGCTGCGCGCCAAGGAGGAAGATCCCGGCCATCTCAAGGAGTCGCTGAGGGTGAGCAAGTCCCTGGCCGCGCAACAGGTGAGCGAGCTGGCTACCAAACAAGAAACGATCGAGGCCCTCAACCAGCAGCTGCAGGAGTTGTACCAGAGCCTCGACCAGGCCAAGCAGGAAGAGCAGCACAAGCAGCGAGATCTGCGCGAGAAGCTAAAGAAGTACGCCCTCAACCTGAAGAAGCGCAGCCAAGAGAACGCCGAACTGGAGCAGAAGCTCAAGGAGCTCTCAGAGCGGCCCCAGGAAGCGGCCATAGATCACGAGCTGGTGGTCAACCTGCAGCAGCAGGTGGCACGCCTCAACGAGGAGCTGAAGACCAAGATCCATGCGAATCTGGAGAGTCGCGACGCCTTGCGCCAACTCAAGCAGCAGCTCCAAGAACAGGAACATCTCCTGCAGCAGCGCGACGAGGAGCAGCAGCGTCTGCACGTGGAACTGCAGAACACGGTCCGTGCCAACACCGAGCTGCGACGCGAGCAGGACCAATGGGAGCAGCAGCAGTCGGAGCAGAAGCACAGTCTGGCGGATCTGTACCGCCAGCTCGAGCAGAAGTCCACCAAGTTCGACAAGTCCAAGGAGGTGATCAAGCACCGCAATGCCACCATTCAGGCATTGCAGCGCGAGCTTCAGCAAGTGCGCCTGCAGCTTGAGGATAAATCGGAGCCAGCAGACGAGCCCCGCAAGGAGGAGGCGCAACTCAGGGTCCAGCTGCAGGAGGCCCAGGAGCAAAACTTGCTGCTGGCCCAGCAGTATGCCAGCGACAAGGCCGATTTCCAGGTGAGTGACAGTGCTGAGAGTGAGAGAAAGCGTACGCGAATGAATGCAGAAATCGTTGAATACTACTACTACTACTACTATTTCCAGGTGACCGTCGGCCGCCTTGAGACCATTCACGGAGGCATCCAGGCCAAGCTGCAGCAGGATGCGTCCTACATCGAGTCCCTCGAGTCGCAGAACACGGAGCTGCTCGCCAAGAACGCCGCCCTGGAGGAACAGATGGCCAGTCTGGCCAACCAGCAGGCCGCGGCCCAGGATCGGGCCAGTCTCTTCGAACAGCAGCTGCAGCAGAACTCCTCCCAGCAAAAGGAGCACGAGACGCAGCTGCGAGAGCGCGTGCGAGAGCTTGCCGAACGGGAGCAGGCGCATAACCGCCAAATGGAGCTTCTGGCCGGCGAGTCGGAGGATTCCCGCGAGCAATTGGTCCAGCTTCGAGCGGAGTACGAGGCGCTGAGGGTCAAACACAGCCAGTTGATGGCCCAGGCCCAGGCGGAGCGCGAAACGATGAGCAGCCACAGCGAGGAAGAGCTAGCCGATCTCCGCGAGCAGCTGACCCTCAGGGAGTCGGAGCTGCAGCGCCAGCGGCAGGTGTACGATGCCAAGCTGGCCGCCAAGGCCACCGAACTGGACGAGATCGAGTGCGATCTCAATGCTCACATGGAGCGCGCGACTGCCGAGAGTCGCGATCTCACCCAGCAGCTGGAACGGGCCCAGGAGCAGATCAGCCAACGGGGAGAGGACCTCAGTCGTGTCAGCGAGGAGCTGCAGGAGGTGGAGCGGGAACGTTCCACCTTGAGCCGCGAGGTGACTCTGCTCCGGCTGCAGCAGGATAGCGCCGAGCAGGACGTCTTGGAGCTGCAGGAGCTGCGGATGCAAGTCATTCAGGTATAACAGAGGCACACTGTTACAAGTGTATTTCAAAAGTTACAAAATGTATTTATACCACACAGGACAAGACGGAGATGGACAACCTGCGCTCGCAAATCGACTCGCTCTGCGCGAACCACACCCAGGAGCTGCAGCTCCTCCAGCAGCAGATCGCCGAATGGGACACCCTCGGCCAGAACCAGACCGACGACCAGGTCTACATCGAGACAGAGAACAAGCGGTTGGCCGAGCAACTAGTCGAACTGCAGGCGCGCCTTGAGGAGCAGGCCAGACAGCTGGCTGTCGCCAGACAGAGATCATCGGAGCCATCTGTTTCCGCTTCCTCCGCTCCAGCTGCATCCTTTTTCTTTGCCAGCGATGCCGCTGCGGCTCCATCGCCCTTCGACGAGATTGTCCAGCCACCGAGGAACTTCAGCCAGCAGTTGTCCGCTGCCCCTCCCCAGGCCACGCTGCCTCCTCCACCCACAATCGAGGATTTGCAGCGGAATGTCTCGGATCTGGAGAAGCATGCCCAGGACCTGGAAACCAAGCTCTTGGCCCGCAATCAGGCGGTTTCCGACCGGGAGCGCCGTCTGGCAGAGCTGGAGCGACAGCTGCACGAACGGGATGAACAGCTGGCAGAGATTAGGGCTGCCGAAGAGGAGCGCGAGCGACTTGCAGCCCTTGAGAAACTGATCCTACCGACGGCGGCGCCCTCGCTGGATATGTTCTTTGGCGTGGGTGGCCCGGGGGACACTGTGCCGGATGCGGCCACCCGTCAACAGCTGGACTGGGGTCAGCCTCAGGCCGAGCCCGTGGTTGAGCCAATGATTACACCAAAGAAAGCGTACATCTGCCATCCGCAGCAGGAGGGGGAGCAGGCAATCGACTGGGGCGTCGACGAGGATCCCTGGGCAAGTGCTGCAGCCGCCCAAGCCACCCAGGACACTGAGATTCGCACACAACCCGATGGTGAAGCACTGCACGCGAAGATTGAACAGCTTGAGCAGCAGTTGGCCACAGCCGAACAGCAAAAGTCCGAGCTTCAGACGAAAACCGCAAAGCTATTAAAACGCCTTAAGGAGTACAAGAGCAAGGCCCAGGTCACAGTCACCGCATCGGACAATGACCTCGACGGGGCCATCATCGAGGAGCTGAAGCATCAGCTGCAGTTGCAGGAGGCCCGTCAGGCAAAGAACGAGGAGCTTTTGCAGCAGCACTCCCTCGAGAGGGAGAAACTGAGCAAGCGCATCGATGTGCTCACCGCCGGAAATGATCGCATGGCCGAGTTGAAGGAGCGCCAGGACAGGGACGTGCAAATGTACCAGGCACGCATCCGCGAGCTCCAGGAGAAGCTCACCCAGCTTGACCAATGGGATGTACCAGCCGCAGTTGCAGCCCCACCTTTGGATGCGGCGCCTGTGGATACTGCACCCAAGGCCAGCGATGCAGAGTCCCTCGTTCAAATTGAAAATCTACAGGCAGAAAATATGGACCTGAATGCCGAGTGTCAGGAATTACAGTCACAGCTGCGGGAGGAGAGGCGTCAGGCCCAGTTAGCAGAGGAGACGGCTGCCCAGGCCCAGGCACAGCGGGAAGAGTTGAGAGAACATCTGTCTCAGTTACAAGCGGAGCTGGAAGAGCTTCGAGGCAACCAGGTGGAGGCTAATGAGCTGCAGAGCCTCAAACTAGAGGTGGAGCAGCTGAGGAGTCGGCAGTCGGAGCACGAGGAGCTTCGTACCCAGAAACTGGATCTGGAACAGGACCTGCGGCAACGGCAGGCCGAGATTGAGGAGCTGCGACAGACCCAGCGACAAGCCGAGCAATCAGTGGCGTCGTCCGCCTCGTTCAGTGACGAGCAAATGGCCCAGCTGCAGGAGAAGGAGTCGGAGATTGTGCATCTGAAGCAGCGCATCGAGGAACTGATGCGCGAGGACCAGACCGAAAAGTTGGTGTTTGAGATACTGACCAAGAACCAGGACTTGCAGCTGCTGCGCATGCAGATCAAGCAACTAAAAGAGGACAGGGAGGAGCCTCCACCTCCGCCTCCGGTGACAGCAACAGAGACAGATCAAGAGCTTCAACAGCTGCGGGCGCAGTGCCAGCAAATGTTGCTGGAGAAGTCCGACATGGAGGAGGAGTTGCGCGTGCTTAACAACCATGTGTTGTCGAGCCTGGAGCTGGAGGATAAGATGAAGCACACGGTTCTCGAGCTGGACATCAAAAACATTGAAATAGCCGAGCTGCGCAAGTCCCTGGAACTGCTCCAGCAGAGTCAGAGTCCAGCACAGATCCCGGATCTGGATGCCCTCAACAAGCAATGGGAGGCGGTGGTGGAGCAAAAGTGCGGAGAGGTGGCCAGCATCTGGCAGGAGCATCTTTCCCAGAGGGAGGCTGCATTCAAGGCTGAGATGGAGCAGCAGGTGCAGCAGCAGCAGATGCAATATCCTACTCAGTCAGCCGTTCCCCAGGCAGAGGACAGCGATAGCTTGCAGAGAATGCAGAAAGCCCTGGAGACGCAAGAGATGGAGATTGTCACACTCAAGGAGCAGCTGGCCATTCGCTCGGCCGAGTATGCTCGCCTCGCTGCCCAGTACGATCCCTTCCGGCTGCAGCATCAGCGACCCGGCGGCACTGGTGCAGAAGACACTCAGTCGGATTACGTGCTGAAGGCGGATCTCGACTATGCACTGATGATGCTCCATCAGCGAGACATGCGCGTTGAAGAGATGATACTC
Source organism: Drosophila persimilis (assembly GCF_003286085.1). Lineage (NCBI taxonomy): Eukaryota > Metazoa > Arthropoda > Insecta > Diptera > Drosophilidae > Drosophila > Drosophila persimilis. The sequence goes on from NW_020825289.1 coordinate 14,625,203, forward strand.
GAGCTGGGCCAGTTGTTGCAAGAGCGCGACCACCTGCAGCTGAAATTGTCGGACACTCTGCGGCAGTTGGAGGCAGAGCGCGTTCGCGCCAGCGAGGACCGTAAGTTCCACTTAAAGTTGCCTTGAAGCCGGTTCCGATTGCTCATTCATTTCGACGTTTTTTTTGCAGCTGCACTGGCAGCCAGTGCCGCGAGCAGTGCCACTGCCTCCTCATCGACCGCGTCGAGCAACGCCAGCAGCATCGATCTGGCGGCCGTCCCCAACTCCAGAGGCAGTGATTTGAAGCAAAAGTATGTGTCCTCCAGTTTACCCTTATCGTGCTCCTTAACTATATACCTTTTACGAACAGATTGGCTGAGCTGCAAACGGTGAAGCACTCGAAGGACAAGGTCATTGTGGACGAGCGTCAGCAACGCGTGCAGCAGATGGTTCATCTGCAGAGGGACATGGCCAAGCAGGGATCTGGATCGGCGGCAGTGACGACTGTAACTCCATTTGGATCTCCAACACCAATAGCAGCAGCCAGTCAACCTCCACATGGCGGGGATATATGTGAGTATCTACTCTGTCGCACCCTTGCTCACCGACTAACCAACTTCTTCGTTCACTTACAGCCCAAGCCGCGCCTCGTTCGCCCACGATGGGTCTCATGAACTGGATACTGGGCAACAAGATTGAGGACGACAGCCAGCATGCCTCCAACTGATCGCAGGAGCACGCTGCCAATCTCCCCCAAAAGGCATCGCTAGATCTATAACTACGAATCATTACTATAATTTCGCCTTCAACTCGTTCGTTTCCTTGGTGATAGCGACAGCTACAGCGTTAGTGTTTAATTTTCTATATTGCGTACCTTGGCTAAACGAAAGCTATTCAGAGGATCAGATCATCCTCAGAGGAGAAGATGAAACGATTAAGAGAATTCCGATTTGTTCCAATGCAATAGGCAGTACCTTTTATGTTGTAGATATGTAAAAATTGTATAAAAAAAGCAAAACGAAAATACAAAAAAGAAAATTTAAGAGTAAAAAAGAAAGAGGTTTTTCAGTACGCGCAGGTTTTTATAAGTCACGTTGCCCAACTCAAATGTGGTCCACGACAGGCAATGGGTACCGTGGAAACGGCAAACAGGCTTTCTTAAAAATGTACTACAAAAATATGATGATGCGTGGAGTGGATTTCGAATATTCGGTGTCCCTTGTGGGCCGATCTGTGCGTGTCGTGACTTCCTGTTATCAGAAAAATATGCTTGATTCTTGACTGGAATCCTTGAATCAACGATCCAGTATATTTTCGCCCCCATATCTGCTTCTGATTGGGAAGGTCCTAGCCATCGAAGGTTACATTCATGTTTTCAACAACAGATCTTGGCGTATTTTTTGTACTTAACTTTATTTAAATGTACTTAATGCATATATTTAATTTGATTAAATACAGTGACTATTTTTCTTTGCACATTTAAGAGAAGACAATGCGGAAACATTCTGAATGCACGTCAGAGTACCTAATTACAATGCTGGATTTGCTTGAATAATTTGTGCGTTGTGGTGTGGTGTTTGTTTAGACCATTAATATCTATGCAAAATATTTACAATTCACTAAATTGTGGATCATGCGTTGTGCGTTAATTGTAAAGCTTGCGCACCTGGAAACGCCATCCTGGGGAGCGTATCGCCATCTGTATCGGCCGGTCCCGTCCCCCCAAGCGCTTGCAGTGGAACTGCTTTATGGCAAAATCGAAACGATATAGAGCACTAGAGGGAGAGTGGTTAAAGAAGGGCATGGGCATGGCGTCCGTACGGAACAGAGACAGACCAGACCAGACCAGACCATTGAGGGGAGGGGACAGACAGAAGTGAAGAACCTAAAACGAGCTTTAAAATAAATCGTTACGAGTGGGGCACCTCTACGGCAGGATTAGTTCTTCGGATCCTTGTTGTAGTCCACATAGACGCGAACCACTTCTCCGGAGTACTTGCGTTGGGAGGGCATGAAGTAGAAGTCGGGTGTGTCGGAGCCACCGTTCTGGCGGGGATCATCGCGCGAACGATCGTAGCCCGAGTCCCGGTCACGCTCCTGGCGGGGACGTCGCTCCTCTTCCCGCTCTCTGTCCCGGCTGCCCTGGCGGGCGGCGCGACGATCGTGGGTGTAATAGCCCGACGGCTGCATACTGGTCGCGTTCTGTTGGTAGTGGTGCGCCTGTCGGGGCAGGGAGTAGGCCCGCTCGGCGTAGGAGCTGCGAGAATAGGCCGCAGGTGCGCCTCCAGTGCTGCTCTCTTGCGTGGCCATCTGGCGACCATTCGACGAGCGGCTGCCGTTCCCGTTCCCATTGCCATTGCCATTTCCATGGCTACCCTTGCCCTGGCCATTGGTGCTCTCGTAGTACATCTGGGACTTGCTGGTGGGCGAGTGGGACATGGGCAGCGTGGTCTGCTGGCTGCTGCTGGTGGACTGGTTGCGGTGGCGCGCCTTCTCCTTGCCCGCTGTGCTGGCGCTGGTCATGTGCTTCTCCTCCGTCTCGCCGTAGGGGTCGAAGGCGTAGTTTGTGTTCGAGGCGAACTCCTTCCAGGGCGAGTTCTGGATGAGTTTCTCCTGCAATCACAAATTGGTATCAGCATGATTATGGCTCATTTCGAACTCTCGGCGCCCAACCAGTCAGCATTTGGTATGGCAAGCAATATGTCCCCGATTGAAGGAACTCTAATCTGGTCCCAGGAGATGTGCCTTGTGCCGCCAGCGTTTACGTTTACCCCGCAATCTCATTCGTGTAACAAAGGAACAGTCGTGTTAATAGCAGTCGGAAGGATTAGGGTGATGGACAGCAAAGAGTTCTACAAAAGGTTCCAATCGAAGTTATGGAGAACTTTGGAGTATGCAGCATATATCAAATGCCGACTGGTCAAGAGAACCGACTGGTCAAGATCACGCACAGATATTAGACGATTAGCGATGTGTGTGTGGAAAATTAGAAAATACTTAGAAACCCTGGAAACACATAAATATTGTAGGTTAAAGAGACAGATAGATGTCTACAGGCGATGTACAGAGAAGACAGAAGGCAGTTGGGGATTGGATTGTGTTAGCGGGTGACGTGTTAATGCAACAACAACAGAAATAGAAACAGATACTCGTAGGAGAAATTGCAATGTCAATTACCAATTCAGTTCTAGATACTCGTAAGATTTTGATAAACGCAAACAGCTGGCAAATGGTACACGATCGAAGGAGGCTTCCGCGTGGACTCTAAGTGTAGGATGGGATTCTGTGATCCTTAAAGGCACTTAAGGCAGCTGAGTAGCTGAGCTTTGTAGCTGATGTCTGGGTTCGAAGGATGATCGGGCAGTGGGTGTGACAGTGACATGTATGGATTTCTGATCTGAATGTGTGGTTCTTGCTTGGCGGTATCGAGTCTTATAGATCGCTAGAGGGCTGGTAGTAGCGCTGATGCTGTCGCTGTTGGTACATGCGCCACTCCTCGGGTATAACGTAAACCAGCTTGGAACGACACGGTACAATGGATATAAACATTATTAGCTCTGTGAGGACTCGACTCCACGCCACGCCCAATGCCAACTCGATGGGGGTTACCTCCTGTCGGGGCTACCACCTTACCTTGGTGTTCTTGCTCTTGCGTGACGTCTTCCAAATAGTGCAGAAGGCCTGGATCAAAGCGATGAGCACCAGGGCCGCAATCAGACCGAGGACTATGTACAAACGCGTCTCGGAAAGGTCGAAGAAGGAGAGCAGTGTCTCCTTGGCGTTTGTTTCGGTGGTGCTCTTGTCTACGGGAGAAGTGCAATGTGTTAAACGAGGGCTAGCTGATGAGGGATGAGTTTCGATCGGAGCTTACATTCCAGCGCCTCAAAGTCGAGATACTGGGGGTCCACAGTCAGAGAGCCCACGCGGCCGGTGGCTATCTGATCCTGTAACGCCGCGCGGATCACATCGGCGTTCTTCTGGGCGGCTCCTTCGCCACTCTTCTCCACCGTGTTGTTGTCCAGCTCATGCATCTTTTCCACATCTGCCTTGTCGAACATAGCCTGCACCTTGGCGACCATCGTGCTGCCCTCCCTGAAAAACGGTTTGGACAATCAGAGAACCTGCCTCACAGGATGGGCTGGGGGGGGAGGGAGATGGTGTACGTACTTTTCAAAGCCCAGAATCTCCGTCTTGTAGTATCCGGGAAGGGGACTCAAGATGCCGTTAAAGGAGTCCGAGATGGTGGCAGCCAGGTTGTTGAACTCCACGGTCCCCGCCTTGGGTGCTTCATAGGACTCGCCCAGGTTCATCAGCTTCACGCCGACGGCGTAGACTAGGCGGCTGGGTGCCGGCGTACTAGTGCCAACAAACACAGCCTCCAGTTCTGCAAAGAGCCAATAATTGTAGAAATATCTTTGAAGGGGGATTCCGCGAGGGCTACTCACCTTTGCCACAGGACTTGATGCACACGCGGCGCGAGGAGACCGGCGGCACCTGCTCGTGCTTTCGGATCTTCTTGTTGACCACGTTGAAGGCGCCCCCTAGGACGGGGAAGAACAGATAGAGGCAGTGGTCGTCTGTGAAGGACAGATCCTGCTCGTCGTTGCTGACGCGCTTCCGGTTGAACTCCAGGATCGTGACGCCCTTGTCGATACGCCCCGAGGCGTTGTAGATGTCCTGGCGATCGTCCAGCTTGGGCGGGGCGTAGCCCAGCACCCACGTGTCCATGAGGAAGGGTCGACCGTTGCGCTTGTCCACCCAGCCGATGATGGCGTCGGTCTGCGACATGCGCTGATCCTCGCTGAAGCCGATGCCCGTCCAGGTCTCCGTGTTCGACGTCTCAATGTGCCAGCGCATCTCGTCGCCGCGCCCGACAGTCGACCAGGCGGCGTAGTACTCGCAGGTGTGCTCCTGGGGCGAGCAGTTGGACGGATACTTCCAGTGGCCGTAGCAATCGTTGTCCAGCACATTCGTGGTCAGGTCATTCCTGTCCGCACTAGCGTCTGCTTTCTCTTTCTCTGCAAGGAAATGGGGCATGAGACGGCTTCAAAGGGTGGGTTCAGGGGATTGCTCACCAAAGAAGTTGATCTGCGTGAATCCGCGCTGCATCTTGTGGCCGTGGTACTTCAGCTCGTCCGGCTGGTAGAAGTCCTTCACGCTGGAGGACTGGGTCTCCAGCCCAGAGGCTGGTACGTGCACATAGCTTCCCGGCTCCTGGCCCTTGGCCCAGATCACGTGGGTCAGCGCATCGTCCAGGGTGTGGTCCGTGGGCTCCGTGGCCACCAGTTTCTTTCGGAATATGATCGTGGTCACGCCGTTCTCTTCGAAGCCAGTGCCCAGGGCCAGGTTCGACTTTCCGCCGTAGAACTCATCGCTGCGCGGCGTCGATCGGTCCCGCGTGTAGTAGTCTCCCACCCGACTGGCCATGCCACGTGCCGCTCCAATCACAATGTCCGTGCAGTCCATGGGATTGAAGTCGTGAATCGGCGTGTACGGGTTCAAGCGGTACTTGGGCGATTCTACAAATAAGGATGGTATCTCTAGACTGAACTCTTGGGCTCTATCTGTATCAATGCTTACCTGTCGCCTCACGGCGGCTGCGCTGTGCATTGCTGCTGACACGGTAGGAGACGCTTGTGGCGACAGAAGTGACTCCGTCCACCTGGTCATAGTCTCCGGCAACTCGTTTGGTCTTTGAACTCTGGGCCGCAGGCTCACTCTTCGGTTCCGCTTCCGGTTCGCTTGTAGGCTCTGGTTCACTAGTGGGTTCCGGTGCGCTCTTGGGTTCCGGTTCGCTGGTAGGCTCTGGTTCACTCTTCGGCTCCGGTTCACTCTTCGGCTCCGGTTCACTCTTCGGCTCTGGTTCACTCTTCGGCTCTGGCTCACTCTTAGGTTCTGGCTCACTCTTCGGCTCTGGCTCACTCTTCGGCTCAGGTTCGCTCTGCGGCTCAGGGACGCTCTTCGGCTCAGGGATGCTCTTCGGCTCAGGTTCGCTCTTAGGTTCACTCTTAGGTTCTGGCTCACCCTTAGGTTCAGGTTCGCTTTTAGGTTCTGGTTCGCTCTTCGGCTCGGGCTCACTCTTCGGCTCAGGCTCACTCTTCGGCTCAGGTTCACTCTTCGGCTCAGGCTCGCTCTTCGGTTCTGGTTCGCTCTTCGGCTCAGGCTCGCTCTTCGGCTCAGGCTCACTCTTCGGCTCAGGTTCGCTCTTCGGCTCAGGCTCGCTCTTCGGTTCAGGCTCACTCTTAGGCTCTGGCTCACTTTTAGGCTCAGGTTCACTCTTCGGCTCTGGTTCACTCTTGGGCTCTGGTTCGCTCTTAGGTTCCGGTTCGCTCTTGGGCTCTGGTTCGCTCTTAGGTTCCGGTTCGCTCTTCGGTTCCAGAGTCGTGGTCAAGTCCCCGATGTCCCGTATGAGCGGGAAGTTCTTGCACTCCGGGGTAAGGCCACGCGGGCGCCATCCAAGACCCACCCAGGAGCTGCCGTTCACCTTAAGAACCACCTCGATCTCCTTCTGATCCTCCAGGAGGCGCCAGTAGACATGGTAGTCGGCCGAGAGCTCCTTCTTGGTGTAGGAGGAGAGGTCGAGGTCGGTGCTCTTGTAGGGCGATCGCTTGTTGCACCCCAGCCCGAACCAGCCGAAGTTGCAGTAGCACTGACGGCGGGGCAGCGAGGTGCCGCCGAGGTCGATGCACTTTCCCTGGACGCCGCAGTCGGAGTCGGCGGCGCACTCATCCCGATACTGGCATTGGGCTCCGTAAAAGTTCTTCTCGCACTTGCAACGCGAGGGGAAGTACTTGCCGTGCCCGGAGCACGTCTCCTTGAAGTCCTTCCGCTGCTTGATGTCGACGTCGGCACACGACCAGAAACGGTAGCTGTTGGACCACTCGTCGGCCTGTCGCAGCAGCCGCAGAGTGCAGTTGAAGCACTCGAACTCCTTGGGTATGTTCACGGGATACGACTGGGCGCTGCAAGAAAAAGGAATCCCTGTCAGACAGCCGCAGGAGCGCAGAATTGATCCTCCACTTACGTGACGTCCGTGCGCACAAACTCCGAGTTGTTGACGTGCGGAGTCAGGTCGAGAACGGGCCGATCGAGGGCATCGAGCAGCTGCAGCCGAAAGCCCCCCTGAAAAGATTGCTCTACAGATTAGACCCCGTTCAGATGATCAGACGAAGCCGTGATCAGGCCAAACAATGACTGAGAACTTGTGAGCCGATCTCTCGTGCCTCAGTCACAGGTGAATCCACAATGATGGGAACCCCCCTTCCCCGCCCGGACCTCTTGACTCTCACAACTCTCGTGTGCATGTGAGGCAATCGAGTCGTCGTGCTTCTCGGCTAATTAGCCCCAGATAAGGCATTTTCTGCTCCCATTAGCAGTGGCCCCAAAAACTTACCTTGTGCGGATAGGCCAGGTGCCAGGTGACATTGAAGACGGAGCCGGACAGCAGCGAGGTGCGGATGGTGCCTGCAAGAAGGAAATCAGAGCACGATCAGAGCCATGATTACACTGATTGCAATGATTACAATGATTGCCCAACGATGTCCCAAGCAACTCCCCTCGGGGGATGGCATCGTCGCATAATTAAAGGTTTGCCGCTTAACTGGTTCTGCATTGCCAGGCATCGAGTGCAGTCTATTCAGTCATGTACCCAACGATTCCCCCACTGAGGGGCTCAGGCCCTGCCCAAGACCCGTACGCGTATCTGTCCAGACAAATTTCTGCCATATTGTTGCATAAGAGCCATGCGGTAATCGCTGACCAGCTGTGAAAAGGCTACAACCTGAAGAGGCAGACACGCCGGACCAGAAAGGTATCAATGCCCATGCCTAGTGGTCTCCTCGCACATCGTTGAACGAGTCGCTAATTGAAGCCATCAAACGTGCAGCATCAGGCGATACTCAAACCCAGACCCTGTGCAGGCTTGGAGGTGCCTAGATCTCCTCTCCGCGAAAGCGAAAGGAGGAGTGTCACTTTCCCGACATGCGGCAATTGCAATTGTCGACAAATAAGGAAGCTGAAAATTATGATTACTGCTGGCACGGCCGGAGATCGCACAGCCAGTTAGCCAAAGTCAGAGACAGAGACACAGTCGGACATGCAGCTATGGCCAGAGTCGTCCTAAATGGTTGGGAACACCATCACCAGCACCAGCACGAACACGTACCTAACGTACAAACACGAGTGACCACTTGAATCATTCAATTGGCGCTCGATGGTCGTGCAGCTGCCAGCTTGGCGGCCCAATATGGCCAGACGATGACAGCCCCAAGTCGACGGAGCCGTTTGGCTACCCTCGAGGAGGGGTACATGCAGTGCAGAGTGCCCTGGCTGCCTGCTGGGTGCTCTGCAGTCGACTCCCCAGCTGCTTGCCGATGGATAAGATGTATCCACAGCCGCAGTTGTGCGGTGATGTATCTTTTGTGGGTCAGTGGATGTTCTTTGGCAGCAAAACTCTTGATTTCTGTTGCGCAACAACGAGAACGAGCCAAAGCCTAGATCCACAGATGCACAGATGCCCAGATCTCCATTCATGTGGAAACCCTGGGGAAAATGCAAATGCAGTTCGAATCAAATTCGAGTTCGGATCATTGCATTCTTAACATTCGACTGCACCTGCGATCTGCCCCCAGCCCCCAGCCCCCCAGTCCGTGGACCACACAGCTTCGCTTCCCATTCCGCTAGCCCAGATTCCACTGGGTTTCGGTTTTCTTTTGTTTTGATATGGAAAAAAAAGCCGTCAAACCAGATCGGAAATGGGTTAAGCACATGGGAGGGCAGGGGTGGGGAGGGAGACAAGGCACAAATATATATATTCGCGGCTATCGGGAGATAAATCAAGCGGTGTTCCCATTAATAAATCGGTAAAAAAAAGAAACGAATCAAATCGGATCGGACAAATTATGCCAAAATATGGGGCGGTACCCGTCGCGTTGCTCTGCCCCGAGCGTCTATCCCCCTCCCCTCCACCAACCGCTTCCCCATTAGCCATGCACCCGAATTAGCAGGTGTTTTTCTGTTTTCTGTTTTTTGGGTGTTTCTCATGGGTCCGTTCCGATCCGATCCGTTCGAGAGGCAGTCCACAGGTCTGGTCAATATTTTATACGGTTTTTTTCCTCGTGTTTCTCGCGTCTGCTCGTACGCTTGTCATATTTCCCATGAGCAGGTCGCGAAAGTTGTTCACCTTTGCGCCACGGCATGGAGGCTGTGTTGCATGAATGTCTGTCTCCTCGTATCTATGTGTGTGTGTGTGTGTTTAGAGTATCTGTGGATCTGTGCGCTGGTTGAGCTTGAACTCGCCGACATCGTCTGGCCATTTCGAAAGTCTGTCCCCTGCCAGGCAGTGGCAGGGGCATGGGCGTCTTCTCTGGCGGAGATTCGCGTGAAATCGGTTTATAATTGATTGAAAACTCAACTAATTTGGCCCGCAAGTGGAATGCCATCGGGACGGAGGGGGATCTCTGAGAGAACCCATCATTTGTTGTGTTCTCTCCCAACACGCGAGGTTCTTGTTGGTTCTCCCCCTTTGCTTTTGGTTATGGGTGGCGACGTATTACATCATGATACTCCCCTTCTGCCCTGTGAAGAGACGAGCCTCAGAGGCGAAGAATGTTCGCTTGCATGCATTCTAATTGCATGTGCCACACAACAGAAGCAGCCGAACAGCCAAATACGGTGCACGCCTCTCACGTAGCAGCCGTGCAGCCGCAACAAAGACTTCCGCAATGCGGCTGGCGAAGGAGGAGGAGGAGGGGGAGGCACTGTGTACAGTGTGCACTGGCAAAAGGTTGACAAATAAACTCCAGCAGGCGGCTAACGAAGCGTTGCGCATGCGCCGTGGAGAGCAATAAATTTTTGCGGCATAGCAGCAGCCGAAGAAGCCGAGGAGGAAGCAGAAAGAAGCATGCCATAACATGCCATAAAATTCATTTGGCTTTGGCAACCCTGCCTGCCGCCTGCCGCTTGCCGCTTGCCACTTGCAACTTGCCACCGTTCGACGGCAAGTGGTTAGCACTTGGCCAGCTCTTGATACTCCGGATTTGCATTGGTTGCTGCTGCTGCCACTGCCTCCACTTCTGTGGTCAAGGAGTTTCGCTTTGGTTAATTGCTCGTGACGCCTGCCCCTGCCCCGGCCCCTGCCACGCCACTGTGGCAGGCACTTTGCAGTTTGTACGAGTGCTCGTATTTATGGCTGGCAGATACTACGTCTCCCAGTCAATAGATGCAGATATCCGCGGTGCTGGAGCTGCACATATTTATGGGCTCTCCATTACGATATTGCGGATACGTCGACAGGTCCGTGTCCGCGTCTGCCGCTTAAATGTCACTTCGGCACTCTCATTGATATTCTGAACGACTGTCGCAGGCCGACAGGATTTGCCTCTGAACGAGGTACAAATTATGGTATTCTAAGGGGGAACTGACATTTGCATTGAACTGATGGACTGTTGGACTGTTGGACGGATGGCTCTTCTAATTATCGACAGCCGACGATTGCCCAACCGATCCGCCGAGTGTGACACAAGAGGCGACCACAACTTGACCTCCATTCGAGGCAGAGGCAGGCAGTCAACGTAAAGTCAAGTCTCTGGGGGCCACAAAAACAAAGCAAAAGCCAGAGACAAAAGCAGTTGAAAAGAGTGTCAAACACGAACAAATTGAGATGGCAGATGGGTAATGGGTAAGGGGTAAAGGGAGGGCAGAGAGGGGGCGGCGGTGGGCAATGCAAACAAGATGCAAGAGGCGGCACAGAGGTCAAGCAGCGATAGAAAGGGCAGAAGCATCTCAACAACAGCTCCAGCAAACAACTGTAATGAGCGATGCAGATACATTTAGCTGTCACTGTCAGATACAGCCACAGATACAGATACAGATACAGTTGTTAACATTTTCGGCATGCCGTAATCGCCAAGGATGGTGGCCGGACTGTGGCTCTGGTGGTTTGGTTCCCGGCGGCTTCTGTGTGTGCCGTAATGCACAAGTGAAAGTTTCCCCACTTGCTACAGCATGTTGCATTCCACTTTGCCTTTTCTCGGCGCGCACACATGCATCATCGTCATCAAGGCAGACGGAGATGCAGCCGCAGACGCATGCAGCAGCCAAGCGGCAACCTGCTTGGCCAATTCCATTCGCGTTTGTTGCGCCGCAGGCGAAGGCAAAAGTTGTCATGCCCCGAAATGGGATAAACGTGCCGTGGACCGACCAGCGACCACCAGACAGGCCCAACTGGCGGCCCACGTTGCGTATACGCAACACGACGAGTGTGTGCGCGTACGAGTAGCCGTAATTAACGGCCAAGCCAAAGAAAATAAAATTCAGTTTCAGCTGCCAACGAAATCGAAAATTGAAAACCGAAAGACTGGCTCCCCCACACCAGATACCCTTTCCTGTGGTTCGATTAAGGGAAGGCTGTTCTGCTCTGGGATGGCTGGGAGCTCGATTCGTGGCGCATGTTTAGGCATCCCCGAAGGTGGATAGCGAAAAGGTAGGGGAAGTTTCTCCTCGCATTCAAAATATGGCAAAGAGTCTCGCACAAAAATGCCGTTCGACGGGTTATAACTTATAAGTACCCGTACTCGTAGTCGTACCGTACGTATGTACAGATATGTACCTGCTTTATAGACATATCGATGGAAATTGATTTGGCATTTTGATGCGGCACACGTGTTACCGCTGCTGCTGCTGTTGGCCCATTCGCCACTTGCCAATTACCAGAGCCAGCCATCTCTCAAGGCAATTGTCGGCTGCCGAGGGTCTATAATTGATATGCAAACAGTATAGATATATGGCCCGCACCCCCCATCCCCCTCCCCCCGTTTCCGCCTTCCCCACTGCACTGGCTAATCGTGCTCATCGCAAATCAAATGTCAAAATCGTAGGGCCCTGCGCAGGCACGGCTATGGTTGTGTTTTTTATTCGATTTTTGAAAGTGCATTTAACAAAAAATCATAATCATAATCATAATACCACTCATAATCTGTCTGGCTGTCTGCGTGGATTCCAATCCCCAGAAATTGGGTCACACACGCACACACACACGCACACAAGTGAATGGCCCCCAAAGTTGCTTCCGTCTCTTTCTCGCACTGCTGTTGCTCGCGATATGCAAATTAATTGGTAACACTTTTCAGCCGCAACAGCAACAACAAGCAGCATTGAGCAAGATGCCACCACAAACAACAACAAAAGCATAGACAGGGGCACGGGGGCATATGCAGGGGGAAGGGGTGTGGGGTGTGGGGTGTGGAGTACAAAAGTGTTATGCAAGCAAAAGCATAAGCAAAAGTGCACGTCTCTCTGCCTCTCAATTATGAATTCAACTAAACCAAACAGTGCGTTGCAAAAGTATACGTCCCTCTCTCTCTCTCTCTGATAGAATTCCAGAGGCCAAGACTTCTTCCAGCGATCTGCAGGCCAAAAAGTGTATCAGGGAGAGAGTGTGGGAAAGCCGATTGTTGAGGGCTGGCAGAAGGCTTTCCCGCAAAACAGTTTTGCAACGCACTGTACCGTACGTGCTTGACCAATGGCTACTACAACAAAGCAAAGCACAGCCGAAGCAAAGCAATAACAGGCCATAATGAGCCATACACCTATTACGATCACGGCAATCAGTTATCGATGGAATGGAATGGAGTGGAGTGGAGTGGAATGGAATGGATTGGAATGGGGGGCACGAGCACTAGCGAATGGTATTGGGAAATGGGAAATGTTACTCATCGCATGGCTGCAGCTGCGGCGAAAGAGATTCCCCGAAGTGGCAGCAAACTGCTGGAATCCAGGCCAGAGACTCACCTTTGGGCATGCCACAGGGCGCCTTCGTCCGCGAGTTGTCCAGAAAGTCCAGGTCGTACTGCCGTGCAGGCGGGTAGGTGAGCGCCACGTGTGCCTCGGCCGTCTCGAGGCAACACCAGGCGGCGGCCAGCACCAGCAGCAGCAGCACCTCCAGCGAGCGGCCCTGCGGCTGGGGATCTTTCCCCCTATTTATAGACATTTTGCGTCGGTATAATTGATTTCTTTACAATTTCTGGCGTTTGTCGGGGAGTTTCTTTTCGCATTAGCACCGCGTGTCTATTGAATTTCTTCTCTTTCTCTCTTTTGTGGAATTTTGCACGGGGATTTCGGCGGTATGTTATGTAATCGTATGATCAGCACATCTTCGGGTCCACAGCGATGGTGGGGCCGCACATTCCAGCTCCTGAAAGTGATGGAAATACTTATTAGTTTAGCCAGAGAATTGCACAATTTGGAGACGGCGATGGAGTGGGGCAGATCTGTGAAAATGATTTGTTGCAGCGCCCCGAACAATGACAAGGAAATTTCCCAGGCCCTAGTCCATTAAGAGCTTCGTTTCGCTGCAGAAAGTGTCGAAAGATACACGTTTCTCTTTTGCAGGCCCGCCCATCGATGGCCCCCCAACTCCGGGGGGGGGGGGCTAAGCTGCGTGTGAAGTGCTCAGCTCGCAGATCAATGCTCGATGGGAACGCCGCCGTCCGCCGTCCAACGCCTTTGCAGAGCAGAGAAATCGAAGGCGAAACTAATCAAAGATCCCAACGACAGCTGTCGGGCCAAACTTCAACTTGAGACAGACTCCGGCGACACTCCAACACTCCAACACTCCAACGCTCGTTAGAAAAATCCCCAGAAATATCTGGCTAATGAAATGTCATAAATAAGCAGGCCAAAACCTAATGCCAGCTACCTGCTGCTCCATGCCTCCCAGCTCTCCGCTAAATGGCGCAGAAATGGGCGTACAAATGTGGCACGGCACGGCACGGCACGGCACGGCACCCAGACAATTGTTGTTTCTTTTTTTGTTTCTGTGTGGTGGTGCCACAGTTTCGGACAGGTAAATTGCATGCTGCATGAAATGTGTGTTCTGTGGTGGCCCCCAAAGATAAATCAGCGACAATTGGTGTTAGTTGGTCTCGTTCCACTGTCCGTTCCGTCCGCTGATTGGCAAAAATGTCTTCCACTCGGCGGGAATGGGAGCGGACCAACTCTGTTGACCACTCCGCTGCTGCTCCACTTTTCCGAGTGACATCTCTTGGGCGGAGGAGAGAACTAGAAGCACAATTAAGATTTGAGGCACCAGCCAGGGCACTACTTAGCCTCCCAGTCATTGTCCGCAGAAAAACATATCTGTTCCGCAGAAAACCAGATGCTACACATGTGTTGTGGATATTTTTATAAGCGGTAAGCCGTAACGGTAGGCGACAACTTCCGAGCAAAAGCTCGACAGCCGCCTCGTCTGGTTTTGATTACTGGCCTGCTTGGCCATCGTCTGGCATTGGGAGCGGACAGCAATGACAGCGGCGACAGCCACATGGCTTGACATTGAGGCGGCCAAAGCGAAACCAAACCAAACCAAATCGAAAAGCATGTAAAAAAATGTTAATTAACACAATAAACAAAACCAAAAGCAAAACACTGCGGACGGTCGAGCAAATGAGCTAAAGTAAGGTAGAAACGCGTATCTGGAGCTGGAAGGGGCGGCTAGAACGAGCCACTTGGCCAAATGGGGAATTTTAATGCCAGTCGGCAGCATTTGGGGGCACAACAAAACATCGAGTCGAGCGCACAGCTGTACTAGTACTTCTCTGAATGGGTCTGCGTGTTGCCATCGTGAGTTGGCCAAATTCCCGCCAACGAAGAGAGGGAAGCTGTAGCTGAGACTGGGGGCCTGGGCTAAAGTGCCCAGCAATTACTCGAGCCCAATTGAGAGTCCAATTCCTTTGCATTTTCCATTAATTAGAACTGAAATGTAATTAGCAGACCAGACCAGACCAGACCAGACCCCAAGGAAACAGCAATTCAAATGCAATTCACACGCAATTAAACTGAAACTCTTAGACTCCACTCGATTCCACTCGATGGGAGAACACTTGACTTGGTTTCGCCGCAATGGGATATCGATTATGGTGCGGCATAGCTGCGGACATAAGCATTTGGCCACGCTACTCCGTCCCATGCTCCCCCCCCCCCTCCGAGACACTCCAGAGGCGAGGGACGAGTGGAAGAGTGGCAAAAATGCAGTCCAACTGGTTACGAAATACTCGAAAAGCTCATTCATGTATCGTGGATACAATTTTCAAAATACAAACACAGCCACAACAAGAGTATTCCTGTATCTGTATCTGTATCTGTATCTTTGGCTGTTTCTATGTGTACCGGAAACCGGTTACTGGCCCCAAAACAAAAATATAATCAACTATTAGTGGTATGGCGATAAATCGATGCTATCGGGGCTCTCCGGCCACTCCGACTCGGGCGTCAAGTGTAATGCCTGTGGCCGCTCCCAGTGGCAGCCCCCAACACTCCAACACTCAAACTCGAACGAGATTTCCATTTGCAGTTGGCCAAAATTAGAGAATAACAGCCCCCGAGATGGGTATAAAATTGTTGGGTAAAAGATGGGGGCTGGAAGCTGAGGATCTTTATTGCCCAATAAAATAGTAAGCTACGCGAAATATTTGCCTTTGGTAGCCCCCTTTTGACCCCGGGGCACAGAAACTTTCTCGTGAGGCCTTGTGCGGCTCTGGCTGCCAAACTGCGGAGGTGCGAAAGCCACGAGGATGGACGAGGTGGAGGTGGAGGTGCGAGTGCTGCTGCTGCTGTTTGCGGAAGGTTTCCCAACTTTAATGTCACGCACCGCACGACTCCAGAGCCGATCCCCAGTTGGCCGTCAATGATGGACAAGCATTATGTTGGCTCATTATAATTATGGCCCAGAGCTCTGGCCATGGATCGACAGTTGCTGCAAACGGTGGCAGATCAGATCGGGTGGCCGCAAGTGCTAATGCTCGTTAATCAATTTAATTTATTGAGTCGACAACTTCTTTGGCCTGCGGGCAGTGAAAGTTGCCTTGTCGCAGAGGTTTTTCATTGATTTTTCGTTTGTTTGTCTATTTCAGCTGCGATTTCGACTCGAGTGCCGTGGAGTGCCGTGGAATGCCATGGAATGCCAGGGAATGCCGCGGATGGGTGAACAGAAACTTGTCACTTTCGATGGTTTTCTATCAATTATGAAAACGATATAAACGGGGATCCGGCGATGTCTCTTTTTTCCGTTGATTACCAGACGAGTCGGGGCAGTGAAACCATCGTCTTATCTGCCTGCCGTCTTTCGCTTTCGTTCGGTGTGCCTGCTGCCCCGAACTTTCACAAGAATCCGGCAGAACGAGCTACACGGGTTTGTCGGGGATCAGGGTTAGGGCTGGGGTTAGGCCGTGGGCTCACCCTGCCGCCACCGCCGCCGCTGACAAGCAACTAAAATGTTTATTTTACTTGTCGCTTTATGGCCATTAAACTTGATCTCTAGATGTGCCCCTCCAGGCACACAATTTGTTCGTTGTACCCGCCGTAAACTCTTGCCCATAAGATCATATTTCAATCCGTCTGTCAGGCGGCAACAGCAACAGCAACAACAACAGCCACGAGATTAAATGATGGCCGTCTCGGCTGAGTGGGCTTTCGGTAATAGAAGCTCGAGGTGGGAACAGTACACATTTATTTGTTTGTCATACCAAAGGAGTGTGGGGCGGGGGGCATCGGTAAACAGCTCCACTTGATCTCGGCGTGTAAATTATATTCATAAACATTAAATCATGCCCTTCCCTTTGACGGAGTTTCATCGTGCAACTCATCTTCGGGGCTGTGGCATCAGACACACATTACAATCACAATCACAATCGCAATCGCAGTCGCAGTCGCATCCACCTGTTAATTTATTAATGAGTTGCAAAAACCTGTCCAGTCTTTACATAAATACTCGCTTGTGGCTGTGCGAGTATAGGAGGTATGCATACATAATCTGTACAGAGTTGTGGCTCAAAGGCCGTTAACGGCAAATTCCATTTCTTCAGTTCATTCATTTGTTCATGGCTGGTGGGGGGATAGCTCAACTTTCATCTAACTTTTGGCTTTTGGCTTTTGGCTCTCTTTCTATTAGTATTACAGGGTATGTGTGGACTAGCAATCGATCTGTGTCACTCGTTGTCGGGCCAGCTAAGGTCAGAGCGGACCAGAGATGGGCCTCGAATGCTTCGCGCATTGATTGCATTTGTTTTGGCTCTTTGCGTAATTGGACGCTGGCTTATGGCCGTTTACACGGACTGCTTACAAATCTACGAGGCATGGCCATGAAATGTACGCCGTCCAAATGCCAATCTCCAAAGCTCAAAGCCGAAACCAAAACGAAAGACTTAGGCAACGAACTTGGAGGCAGAAACAGCATCTCGGACTCGCACTCGCACTGGCACTCGCACTGGCACTCGTACTCGCACTCGTACGCATAAACAGAATAATAAAATATTCAGGCGGTATAAACGGTTTGGCTGACGATGGAATGCGATATGTTAATCACTCTACAGAAATATTGCGCATACGAGAGTCGAGAGTCGAGATTTGGATTGGGAATGGGATTACAAATTGATTTCTGTTCGACTCTGACAATCCCAAATGGCTTCTGAGAGGAGTCAAGATGCGCCTCAAGGTGGCACCCCGCACCCCGCACCCCGCACCTTTCCTTACAATCGTTGCTTCTCCTCACTTTGACTTCGACCGATTTCGAGGCTGCCTGCCCCCTCGCGTGTGTGTGTGTGTGTGTGTGTGTGTGTGTGAGCACTCTCAACCAGTTTGTTTTAGCCAAATGTGATGTGTGCCTGCCCGACCCTCCCTCCCCCCACAGACCATTAGAGAAACCTGCCCCGACAACGATTCTGATTCTGGTTTCGTTTGCCTTCGCGCATTCTCACTTTTTTTCTGTTCTGTTCTGTTCTCTTCTGTTTTTGTTTTTGTGTTTCTTGGCTCTTTTGTTGTTATTTTTTTGGGGCTGTACGCGGCTTATTGGTATTTTTTGTTTATCGACGGCTGGAATTTGTTAATAAAGCTTTATACGAGCGACGGTTAATACCTTTATAATGCCCCTAAATATGATATGGGGGCTATGGAGAGAGGAGAACCTGCGTGCGTGTGGTGTGGTGCGGTGTGGTCTGGTGTGGGCAGCCAGGGTACATGGATGTGGCTGTGTATGTGTATTGTTAGGCATTAGACATTAGATGTTATGTTGGTTGATGCCATCCGGTTTTGGCCTTTGCTTTTGCAGCTGGCAATGCTGCTCGGCTGCATTCCGGGCATGACTAACAACCAAGTGGCGAATGTTGCGGGTGTTGCGGGTGTCGCGGGTGAGTTATTACCCTCAAGGTCACTTCTTCTGTCTCTTCTGATCGTGGCTTGGCTTTCCACCTGCGAACAGTCTCAAGATGACGCTGCGGTTCGGGCCCAATCGATTGAAAGACCTCCACTGCTGTGCTTCAAATGCGTATCGGCCATTAGCCGGCCAGCAGTTTGTTTTGAGACAAACAGTTACTGGGCCTCATGGAAACAAAGGAGAATTAATTAGATTCCGCTGCCGGACCAGCGATGGAGAGTCAGAGGCAAAGACGCCGACTAATGAAAGCCAAGAGGTTCTTGGGATACCGATACA
The DNA here is from genome assembly GCF_003286085.1 of Drosophila persimilis. Lineage (NCBI taxonomy): Eukaryota > Metazoa > Arthropoda > Insecta > Diptera > Drosophilidae > Drosophila > Drosophila persimilis. Next base: position 14,643,663 of record NW_020825289.1, read on the forward strand.
GGTGACTCAGAGCCAGAACGAACACTGGACTGGGGTTCGACAGCTCTCTTCTTCGCTCTGTGATTAATGGCTTTACAAAGCGCATACAAGATCTTTGCCTTTTTGGCCATTCTTTGGGACTTCGGTCGGCACCGGTTTTAGAAATGATCTCATCTCTGCTGGCATCCGCTGGCATCAGCCCACATCGATATTCGCAGAACAAACCCATCCCATCCCATCCCATCCCATCCCCCATGCTAATATGCAATAAAAATGTTGTCTGGGCCAATAATTACAAAAGTTGTGTCGTAAATTTCACTTTTTTTGCCCATGGTCTGTGGCATCTTCCGCTTGTGGCATGTGCAGGGAATTTGCAATTCCGAAATGAATGCGCATCGTCATTGCCAATTCCAGTGAGCATTTCGAAAACTCGTGAGGCATTCTACTCGTTGTACCCTGTACTAGTAGGGGCCAAGGGGGTATATTGTATTTAAATAGATTGAATATATATTTGATCTTTTCCACCGCCCAGTAGGATTTTGTGGAAGAGCCCCGTATGTCCCTGAGGGTATCCTATAGTCGTATGCACAATTAGTTTCCTCTTGTATTCCCCGGGAGAACAGGCATTCATTCCTGCGAGGCGAACGCCGAGGCACACTCACTCACCTCCGTAAGAACCACAACAAAAAGCAACGGCGAGATGTGGGCGGCGATAAGTTACGAAAAACGCAAGCAGCGCAATGTTCCAAAGAGGTGCACTGGAGTGAAAGACGCCTCAGATCCGTTCCGACTCAAAAGCTAATCAAAAGTTACAACACGCACGCGCGGCCGGAGCGGATGGGTGGGGTGGCACTGGAGGTGGAGGTGGAGGTGGACTCCGACACACGATCAAAGTTGCGCGGCACTTTTTATTATTATTAACGTTTATTTTTGTGCAGATGATGATGCACACGGCTTGTACGCCCACACAGAGCAGAGTAGTGCGGTTGTGTGTGTGTGAGTGATGTGTTAATCAATCAACGATCGCGGATCGATAGTAAAAATTATTTGTTACATTGATTTTGTATATTTTTGTTGGTTTATTTACTGCAACGGCAGGTACGTGACTTGCCTTACACTTGCACAATAACCGCAAATCGGAATAATCCACGCTTCGGCAGCGACCGAACCGAACCGACACCGACAAAAAGAAAAACAGACAGAAAAATAAAAGTAACAGAAGAAAACTTAAGCGCACCACACGTCTGCACCTGAGGCCCGATAAAAACAGAAAGCTGCCCCTGCTTGTGCTCGCAATCGAAATCGAAGCAAAGACGAGCTTACGGCTCAAAAGCTTGGCCTAAAAGCTGTGCTTTCTTAAGTCTTAACCAATGTCTGGCAGCGCTGGCGTTTAAATTTTAGGAGATGCTTGCGTAGGTCGAGATCTCAGCTCGTGGTTTTCGACGATACGAGTATATGCTTTTTAAGCAGTAATCACCCTCCGGGAACGGCAGAACTTTGGTGAGTTGCTCGTCCATAAAGCTAATCGGAAGCTTCTCCACAAATAGGTCGTGCTGTGGAAAATATAGGAGAAACCATCAATCGAGTGTAGGTAGGTATGACAGAAACTCACATCGTAGGGACAGGAATGGTTCAGGTTTGAGTAGGGGGCAATCAGCCCGAAGAAAAATCGAGTCGTCGGATTCATTTTCCCACTCAAAGCCTTGCAGCCATCGGTGGTGAAATTAAAGAGGAACGGTTTGTAGCCGTTCAGTCTCTGGAGCACTTGAGTCTGGATCTGGAATGGCACTGTGTGATGGGAACGATCGAAGACTAGGTGAAGGAATCTACGAACTGAAACACTCTTTAACGGAAGCATGTGGATCTTTGTGCTCACGGAGAGGTATTTGTAGGTCCGGTTGATCGACTTTAAAAAGCACTTGTCAAACTCCAAAAATTCGCGATCCAGGGTCGTGCATTTCAGGTTGGTGAACTCGACTTTGCAGCTAACCTACAAGAGGTATCTAGTTAGCAAATGGTTTGCAAACAGAAAGTATAGATCCTTGGTTTGGTACGTCGCTGTCCTTACGCCAGAAACTGCAAATCCAAAAACGATCAGGGAGATCAGTAAAGACGATTTAGACGTGGCCATTGTTCATTGACAATTAAAAACCCGTGGTGCGATGCATTTCAGGAAAGATGCTTTGCGAAAATTAAAAAATTGACCAAGCCGAAGTTAAGATGCTCTTGCACTCCATCGGACCTAGGGAAAGTCGACAAAAGATTCCCTTTGTGGTATGAACGAATCTGCCCGATTGAAGAGAGGGTATGAGAAGCAAAGCCTAATGACAACGATTTGTGTGCTCAAGCATGAAATACATATAATCATTAGTACAAATAGACTTGATTAATACATACGGCATGTATGTATACGAGCAACATCAATTAAAAAATTCAACCAGAGTTGCGAAACAAAATACAAAACAAAATCGAATGTAATGTTATTTTTTAAAATAAAGATAAGTTACCGCCAAATTGGTTCCGCAAAATCGCACAAAAATACCGATATTTTGTTCCCGACCTATCGATAAGTAGAATCAAAGGTATATAATATATAATTGAACGACGTGAAACAAAAGAAAAATAACCTCGATCTTCCCTAAAAGTTATATCCCACAAAAATAATAATTAATGTATGTATTGTATTTGCAAGCATGAAAGTTATCAACAAAAAATATATCGATAAATCAATTTAACATCGCACTAACTGCGAATATACGCCTGTATATATGTAAATTGTTTATAATTAGCTTTTTGTGCGAGACAGCCGATTAAATAATGCAGTTTTCTGCATAATAATTGCCAAATATTGCTTTTGCAACAAGTCAAATCAAAACTCCGAGCCGCAAATAGTGTATGGGAAGAAAAAAAAAACGCGGAAACGAAAACGCGAATAAGCGAGAAACGAGACGGGACAAGTCAAGGAAAACAAAGTGCCAAAACAGCAAGAGGGCGAGCCGAGCCGAGCCGTAACCTTCTAGAGAGACTGCGAAAACGGCATTAACTGCAATATAATATGGGTAACGCGGGCAGCTCCACCGTCCACATGCGAGAGCGCCACAAATCCACCGACCTCTCAACGCCAAGTTCTCCCGCACATTTTCGTGACTCGGTTTCAAGCGCAGCTGGTGGTGGTGGGGTTGTTGGGGGGGGTGCTGGGGCACATGGCGGGAGTGCAGCTTTGGCTGGAACTGGAGCGGGAGGCCAAGCTTTCTCGTTCGACAAAAAACATACAGCAGTCTTGAACGAAGGCTCATCGCAAGACGACGACGACCCGTATTATACGGGCGCGGGAGCGGCAGCTAAGCGCACAGCTGATAGCAGCGAAGCAACAGCTGTTCTACGCAGCAGCGGCAGCGGAGAGAAGTTAATCATGGATAACACCGAAGAGGAACAGCAGGCCGCTGGATCACTGCTGCCCCCACTGGCTGGCGATGACGACGACGACGAGCCAAAGAAAACCGCCCTGCCCACAGTCCTTCGCTGGGATGGCGGCGGCAAGAACGTGACCATCTCGGGCACCTTCTCCAATTGGCGACCCATCACAATGGTCCGCAGCCATGGCAATTTTGTGACCATCATCGATCTGCCCGAGGGCGACCACCAGTACAAATTCTGTGTGGACGGCGAATGGAAGCACGATCCAAAGCTGGTGAGTCAATTAGGGAAAATCGATATTCCATTCTATATGTAAATTCGGACGCGATTCGTGGTTGGACACTCGAATGACGCAGTTACTGATTTCGCTCCGCTGTTGTGTAATCGCAGTAAACAAGAGCAGAGCAGAGCAAAAGCCCCCAGTAATCACTATTGGGTGTCGATGGGGTTGGGAGGGGGAGGCGTGTAGATATGCGCATTTGGCCTTTTTCCTCCCTAGTTTTAGCTTTTATTTTTACTATATGAGAGAGTGTTGCGTTCTGTAAACATTCAAACTAAAACAAACAAAGAAGAAACATTTGTAATAAAGGTGTTAGAATATTTATAGACACCACTGTAATGGAATGTTTAACAGGATATAACTATAATCAATTTCCATTGCTCATGGGTTTTGCATTACAGAAAAGCGTGGATAACGATGAGGGAGAGAAGAACAATTTGGTGTCTGTGCGGCCATCCGATTTCGAGGTATTCCAAGCTCTGGCCAAAGACAGCGAGAACGTGACCAACTATGCGGAGAAGGAGTACTCGCAGGAGGTGCCGCAGGCCAAGCCCTGGGAGAAGGTGTCCGGCCCCCCAGTGCTGCCGCCACACCTGCTGCAGGTCATACTCAACAAGGACACTCCTCTCTCGGTGAGTACTTGCTAGCCGCATAACCGATAAAAATCTCATCTTAATTGGATCTCTGTTACAGTGCGAGCCCACATTGTTGCCTGAACCGAACCATGTGATGTTGAATCACTTGTATGCGCTATCCATCAAGGAGGGGGTAATGGTGCTGAGTGCCACGCATCGCTATCGCAAGAAGTACGTCACGACGCTGCTCTACAAGCCCATTTAGACGATGACCAACTTTAGTCCCCTTATGATCTAAGAATCTGGTTTTAATGAGGGGTAATGGTAATCCATCTATCTCTCCTGTCAAATCTACTATAGCGCATGGGATGTGTATTTTATTTGTTCTCTTTATTAAGCGTTGTATTTTTTATTAGGTAAATATACGGAATTTGTAGAAATATAAGTTTATTGCATTGTGTCATACATAGGTTTTGAATTTATCTCTAAGAATTGTAAAGTAATTTAAAGCTTTTTGTTCTCTATTCCAATCTGATATGTACCTAATGTCACGAATACTATTTATAATTTGGGCATCTATGCATCTATATATCCGCAACTGTCGAATTGTCGTGTCCCTGTTCTGTTCTGTTCTCTATTCCCAGACTTACACTTTGTTTTCTGATTTTGATCAATTGTTTTGGAAAAACTATTCATCTATCACATGTGTTCGGAAAGTCTTCGGAATCGCAAACGGAATTTATGCGCAGGTAATTTTGCTTATTTGAGTATGGTTTCGTTGTTCGTAAGGAAACGAAACGCCTCTAGTCAGGCAATAGTTGAGCAAGAGTATTGCCAGCATCGTCATCTCACCTCATAGTCATCGGCGGCTTCTACATCAGCTTGACCTTGTGGTCCAGATGCTCCACCACTTCCACCTTCTTCTCCAACAGCAGGGCGGACGCAGGCAGGGCCAGGGCCTGTTTGGACTGAAACCGTTCGTACATTTTTTTGGAGGTGTGCTGAAACTCGCCATCCTCGTCAAAGAGGGCCTTGGTAAAGTACTCCGTGAACAGTCGACCCATGTATTGATCCCTGGTGGACGGCCACCAGCCCTCTAGGAAACCGATGTGGCCTCCGCGCGCCGTGATAACAATTGCCACATGGGTACACTGATTGGCGGCCTTGACGGGGATGGCGTCCAACGGTTGGAACGGATCATCGGCAGCGCTCAGGCAGAGGAGCGGCACTGATATTTGATCCAGCTTGTTGTGGAGCGTCGCATCTGAGTAGTAGTCGTTGACATGGGCATACCCGAACTGCTTGGCGGTGAACAGCTCATCGAACTCCTTGATGGTCTTGCAGCGCAGAATGCGCTGTATGTCAATGTCCGAGTCCTGATAGATTTCCCTGTAAATGTCCAAATGGTTGCGCAAGGTGCGGCACAGACTGCCAGCGAGATGACGACCGAGCAAGCTGTTGATTACTGGCTTTTCAATGCTAGCGCTTCCCTTGTGGACATCCCACGGCACAGATATGATCTTGGCCGCCGACAGAAAGCTGCGGGCCTCGTCGCTCTTGCGCGCCAAATAGTTGCCCAATATCAGCCCTCCCATGGAGATGCCTGTGGCCCCCAGTTTGCACTGAGCCGGCAAAACTCTCCTCACGTGCTGGACCACCTCGCAGAGATCCTCACAATTAGCGGCACAGTAGAGCCGCGGCGTCTTTAGCTCAATGCCGCCGAGGCCGCGATTGTTAAAGACCACCACACGCATCCCAGACTGTTTGGCGGCGAAGACCAGACACTTGATGTACTCAGCCTGCGACTCGCCGGTCAGTCCGGGCAGTATGAGAATGCAGGGGGCATTCACGTTGCAATCCTCCTCCATCCAGTCTAGGGCCACCTCTCCGCCATCCGTCAGGCTGAGAATCTCGCGGCGGTAATTGACGCGCGGCAGACTCTTGGAGCGCAGCAGGCTCGCAAGAACGGTCTGGGCACGGCTCTCAACGCACCAGAAAGTGGGCCAGTACTTGTTCTCCAGGGTGGGCACCTTCCGAATCAAGTACTGCTTGAACGGCCCGTCCGAACAAGCGATTATCGGTCGCTGTAATTACACCGCATTAGTCAGCCGCGGTACATGACGACATCGCACTCACCTTGACCACCTGGATTAGGTAATAGACTACATAGGCAATAATGGCCAGGCCGAGCACATGAAGACGCGGCAGGTTGGAGAGGTACGCGTACATCGAGTAGAACATCGCGACTGGCTCTGAGTGAAACGTTCTTACTGCTAACTCGGAACTTTGGACACGACACCGAGACGGGCGAGAACTGGTGGAACGGTGGAAGGGAAGGAAGGGTGTAATCAAATCAGGAATGAAATCATTTATAACAAGGCGCTGCGCTGCAAAGCTGCAATTGTTGTGTGAATGAAATTGTCCACAGCCACTGGTTGTTATCGCTAAGTACGACAGTACTTGGACAAGGAGGAGGCGGCATATCTAATCGTGCCCGCCGTATGTATTTAATGTATGCATATGGATTTTGATTGAACGAGTCAGCACCGCACATGCCTTGAATGGGACACTCAAGTTAGTTAACAGCCTTATCTCTCTCACTCACAGCAGTTCTCGGCGGGGTTGTAGTTGATGATGATGATGATAGTGGCTGCTGCTGCTGCTTCTCCTGCCAGCACTGCCGGACTGCAGGCGTACAGCCAGGACGGCACAGCCGCGACTTGTGCATAGCAAGTCGGAGAGATTGTAGTAGACGGCTGCCACCTTTAGGTGCGGACCGCGGGCAAGAGCACACAACATGGCTAGGGGCTGGCAATCGGCAATCAAGCCGTATCTAATGCTACACTAATGCTTATCACTACGATACTGTGATGTGAGAAGAGTTTGCACTACAAGTGCTATTGCTACAATTTATTGTCCGGTCACCGCCAATTTTACAGCTTTGCATAACGGTCCGTAAATGTGCGCTTACCTTGAAAAGTGGAAATAAAAATTTTGAAATAAAATTTAGACAATGATTTAAACGCTTTGTATATGAATAGTGATGTGAAAAACAAGTGTGAGAACAAAGCCTGTTTGGGTTAGCTGCAGTGGGTATACTGATATTGGCCCGCGTTAGACGGCATCATCACGTGCACGCCGCACGAAACAAAATCAATCGACGGAGCAGGGACGCGACCGTGGGTCCGAGTGAGCACCGATTGGTTATTGGCATATTTAGTGGGTGTTATAGGTGCCTTGCCTGGCAATTACCGTGCCAAGAATGACGAAACCGAATAGAATACATGCGGATGTATACTATAACACTCTTTGCTTACTTCTTTGCTGTACTTTTTTCGCTGGGGACCACAATTATTTTTTTGTACTGCAAGCAATTGCAATGGCGCTGACACGCACTTATGTAACCTTAAAAATATGAAGCATTTCTATTGCGCACAACCAGCTAAACTATATGAACAAAACCAAATTGTTTGTTGTTGTAAAAATTGATAATATGTGCACACAAACAGAAATTTAGGGGACGCCAATAACTCAAATCTAGCCACCATTCGATAGCAATACAACAGCTGATCGGATGCACATCGGATCCATCGATAACACCGTACAGCTGTTCGATAGTTGCGATACTTCGATAGCGCATATTCGATACAACGTCTTGTCGGGTGCGTTTCGCGTTGTTGCCTTCCCTTCCAATTTCTTGCATAAAATAAAGCTTAAACTAAGGGTTTCAAGTGAATTATTAATTATTGTGGCCAGCATTTTATTGTGCAGTGATACCCTTCCCTGAGTGCAAGTAGTCGAGCAGGGAAGAATTTGTGCGAAAGAAAACAACACAACGAAAATGATTCAATGACGTCGCGAAACGAATCCGAATCGACAAAGAGAAAGAGCAAGAAAAGTGGCCTGTATCTGCCTCCCGTATGCTGCTGCTGCTGGGCTGGTTGACAGCATAATCAGTATTAAAATTGTGTGAAAACAGCCTAAATTGGGACAACAAAATTAAATCAATATCTTTAAGAGAGGAAAACATGTGCTAAACGCCAACTACACATCATAATGGGGTCGCGTATCAAGTGAGTATTCCCCAGGCTGCTGTTTGCTGCTGGCCTGCAGTGGGCGTTTCGCTTGGCTGCCGCCTGCCTGACTGTCTGACAGTCAGTGATAGAGCCCACTTTTCGCCCCATACTCTCACGACGAGTCGTGCCTAGTATATCATTTGTAAATGAACTAACACCCCACTTCATGATTGTTGTGTTCTGTTCTGTGCTTGGCTCGACAGGAACGATGTGAAGAAACTCTTTGAGTTTTGGTGCGAGATCAAGCCCACACCCGGCCTGGAGCGAGGGACAAGCCCACGGAACGGCGCCGCCGCCACTCCTGCTGGTGTGATCGTGGAGAGCTTCCCGGAAGGATTCCGCGATAAAGAGGTGCTAGCCGGCATACCATCGTTTGCGTTTCCCTGCGATCTCGAAAGGTGCGTATACCCACAGCTCCCTCCCATCGCTCTATATATATATGTAGGTTTGCTCTTTGCGTGTTTCCGGTCACTTGGCATTAGTCAGAGACGTCCATTTATAAGCAATATGCAACACACTGGCACTGGCACAGGCTGCCTTTTGCGCAAGACTCACCGTCGACTTTGGCATCGCGCGCGATCATCGCATAGACAACGGCAACAAAAACAACAACAGAAAAATACCTAGCTGCCTGTTAATGTTCCATTGATGATTCATGCGCCCCACGAAACAATCCGACCCGACCGACCACTTCCACTCCACTCCGTCCATGGAGCGTACAGTACATATGTATAACCTGTTGTGCCGTTGTGTTTTTGGCATTTGTTTACACGGCCTGCTCGCAGAATGTATGATCATTATTCTTATTCAATGCTCTTTTTTGTTGAAGCGTTGAACACAACCATTCGTCGTTTTATTTCCTGGATTATCGTCTGGAACTGTATCAATCTGGTGAGGCACTACGTCAGCAGTGGTACGCGGCCCTTGGACTTAGTCATGAACGAAATCATGGCTCCCTTTCGAAATATTTACCCCTTAGCTTTATCTCTGCAGCTGGTACTGGGTACTGGAAATATCTGCAAATCCAACAATTTGAAGCAATTATATTTTCTGTTCTTCGCCACAATCGCTACAAGCCAATTATAGCAACAAATATTTGCTGAAAACGCTCTGACCTACAGTTTATCAATATTTTGTTGAGTTTTCTCTCACACTCACAGAGCAGGCGGAGCCCTGCGATAATGAAAGTCAAGTCCAAGTCAATGTACCGACCATCCGCACATCCAATTTCCTTGTCCCCAACACCCGCATGAGTTGCGCTTTGTCCATTGTTTGTCGTCGGCCGTCTGCCTTTGCATATTGAATTAAATAATGACACGATCCGATCCGAAGCACTTAAATCTAACAACTCTTTATGTAACGCTCCGCAAAGCGCAGAAAAGACTCGACACGAGAAATATGCAAAGCTGGTGGACGGACAATGGGAAACGTGCGCTCTGGTAATGAGACTTTGCTCCATCATTGTGGGTTGATATTGCGAAATTGCGATTTATTTTGAATGCTTAAATGCGAAAGAGTTGGCGATTTCAATGCATAATTATTATTAAATCGAAAAGAGACAGACTACGTTCAAAGCGAGGGTAGCATTTGCGGGGTTTACATTATTGCTACTCAAGCTATATTTACGCTCCTCTCAACCGCACTTACCCTTATACATATCTTATATCCCGATCTCTGATCCTCGGGGAATAGAATAGGCAAGCCGAAAGAATAACGGACAGCTAAGTGACGGAGTCAAGAAAAATAAGCAAAGAGAATGGAAGATCATAGAGCCAAATCTGGCTGTAAGTTCATACACAGTCTGAATGACCAAAATACACTACAAAATATAAATACACAGCAAAAAAGTATCATTCTTTATGTTGAAAACTTCCGAGGTATCCGTTTCGGATCCCTTCATTTTATAAGTACGAGTATCATTTCTTGATAAGAAATTCATCAAAATTTGTTGAATCACTTGGAAAGCTGTTGATCAATTCACAGAAAACGGACAGACAATGGATATAAGACGAACAAAATGGAACAGAAAGGGTATTATAATAGGCGCTAAAAAGTGCTGCACAAAACACTGACAAGCTCAACGAGCGGAGTAAACGAAATTCAAATGATTTGTATGTTTTAATAATTAATTTTGAATTCACATCAGACGTTTTGTGCGGCTTTTGTGCTGTTATGGTTGTCGTGGTCAGTGCGCTGCGAAATCGCGTTTATTTGGGTTAAGAGTCGAACAAAAAGAAGACGAAAGCAGACTTAACGCGCCAACGGTTAACATTAGTCACTGAAGTGCGCTCCCAAGACGGTTGGGGGTCGGTCTGTTCTTCGCGTGTAGTAACACATCTGTTCAACCATTGGGCAAAATGCATGACAAGGCCATGTGATGGATGGATGACGCGCTTCCAAGCGGATGCTAACAGGGCAAACGATTCATGTATGGCTTTCCAGGGGAATTGGCAAACTATAGACTACTTTTGACCTAAAAAAAGTGATATAAGACTGTCCAGAGTAATGTAGATCCTGTTGCACGACAAACTACTATTGTGTATGCTTTATAAATTGGACAAGAAAGCTATGAAACGCACTGTAGCCTTAGTTTAAGTGATGACCGAGATTTGAAAACGTTTCTTTTGATTAAACCCAATTGTGCTTCATCTTTAATCATCTACACAGCGACTCGGTGCAATCGTATTCGTTTGTCCACACCACAGGCGACTCAAAATGGCGTTTTGGCTTCTGTCGACACGATCCCAAGGCGAAAACTGCGATGGTTCTGATCACCTACTTGCCGTGGCACGATACCTTCCTGAAACTGTTGCCCGTGCTGGCGGAGCTGAAGCGAACCGATGCGAATGGCTTCAGGACGTTCCTGTCGGAGGCCTACAATCGTGGAGTGCCCGATTCGGGCGGCAGTCTGACGGTCTTCTATAACAGCGGACGGAGTGTAAGTGCAATGGGAATCCACACATCCACATCAATGTAGTAATCCAAGTTGTATTTCTATTTTGAACAGCATTTTATGTTCGAGCGTCCGCTGCAGTTCCAGTTGCCCAGCATGCCGGAAAACGTGAGTGTCCAGCTGAATATTATTTGGTTTTTAATAGAATATCAACCTCGTTATTTGTTGCAGCACAATCTCAGTCTGTACTACAACTTTGTGGATCCCAAGGAGATGATAGCTGTGTTTGCGGCCATGCTGGCCGAGCGGCGGATCATATTCACCTCGCGACACCTAGATCGCCTGTCCTCGTGCATACAGGCAGCCAATGCATTCCTATTCCCCATGGTCTGGCAGCACATATTCATCCCGGTGCTGCCGTGGGAGTTCAAAGACTACCTGGGGGCCCCCATGCCATATTTAATTGGTGTGCCAAAGCCTGTGCTCGAAACTGTACGTAGATGGAGGCCGCATTTATGGCGATAAATGATTACTATTTCGTTGCACTTTCAACAGGTATCCGAGGATGAGCTCGGGGAAGTTGTGATCTTAAACTGTGATACGAAGACATTTGAGAGTCCCTTTGACGATGTTCACGATATGCCCGCGGAGATTGTGTCGCAGCTGAAGAAGCATCTGAATCACACGCAGGACCACATTGGGGATCGCATCTCGAAGATATTTCTGAATGCGCTGGTGCAGCTGATTGGCGGCTATCGGGACGCCGTTGAGTACCATGAGACTAGCAAGACGTTCAACCACGACAAATTCATTGAATCTCGGCCGGCCCATTTGCGGCCATTTCTTGCCAAAATGATGGAGCTACAGATCTTTGCACAGTTCATCGATGATCGCCTGAAGATGCTCAACAGCGGCCTTGGCTTCTCCGACGAATTCGAGCTGGAGACCGTGCGCTATGCGGAGAAGATGCGCAAGCGTGGCCGCAACTTTCTGAAGAATGTCAAGGACAAGGTGAGCCGCACTGGAGAGCCAACCGCTAGCTTCTAGCTGATAGCCGCTAGCCGCCAGCCCATCGCCATATCCATCCACCGCAGCCCATCCCATTCCTCAGCACATTCCCACCACCAACAAGAATCATCCCCCATACAGTTGTCGGGTTTGGAAGAGGAACGAACGCAATAATGCTCTGCCGCTAACAGACCCTGCCTGTTACAGCCATACTCTTAAGTTTCCCATTTCCCACTATTTCCCATTCTCCCATTGATATTCTTACATTTGATTTGATCTATTTCGCAGTATTATTTGGGAAAGCGCAGTGTTTCGCAAGTGTTTGCCAAGAACTTGTATACAATACAAAGTCCAGTCCATCAATAGCAAATACCAATATACAAACGAGTAGACTGTAACTCTCTCCCCCCAACACCTCACAGCCAACTTTACCTCTATATCTCTGAAAAAATGTTAGTTCAATATAAAATTATATGCCTAAACGAATTGTCGTCCTAACAACAAGCGAATGCAACCACAACTGCACTTAACTCAAATTCCTGTTTGGCAAAAACTAAAACCAAAATCAGTTATCTACAGTTTTCTGTAAATTGTTGAGAATGTTTAGTTAGTTCGTGTTTTGTATGCCTGATAATACATTTTGTCTGTGTCGTTGGCATTTTGAACAGAATCACTAGCCTAAACAGGATCCTTCAGTCTATATTTTTAGACTGCGAAAGCTTTGATAAGCTTGTACAACAGCGGCTGGCACGACCGGGCACATTGATGCTCGACACTCGCAAGCGAATAGTACAAAAACAACATACATGTCCTGTGTATGATTCTATATTCTAGTTTCGCCGTTGTTGTTGAACTGCTCCCAAATTTAAGAAGCGTACCGTGCCCACCGCTGCTTTAGAACATTGTTGGTTATGGTTTTTGTTGAATAAACGCAGGCTTTTTTCGTACTAATACAAAAACACTCTCTATAAGGACTAACCCTCAAGAATACACAACGTTTGTACGGGTAGTTGCACCTCTATCATCGCTTTCTATCCTAACATTCTCAAAGTCTATTCTGGCTAATAATTTTAGAACTTCTCTCACGCTGTAGTCTCCACCAAACTAGGTACTAACTCATAGCCATCATTCCATCCATCATTCCATTCATTCATTCCATGGGGAGCTAGTAAGTTCTGTCAAAACTGACTTTGAACCCTCCCCAAAAGCGCTCGCTGATCTCGAATCCTAATCATCATACGACAAGCCTCATTGCCCTCATAGCTATCAGCAGTGCCATCGAAACCATTAAGCGTAGTGTTAGTTTAAGCGTAGCTTTAGGCTTAATAGCCCAGCAGTGGGACCTCATTATCTCTCATTCACATTGTATATCGCCCGTATCCGTATCCGTGTCTCCGTCTCGTCTCTCTTTCATATGCCGCTTGGAACTCAACTCTCATGCCACCCACGTAATCCGCACCCGCTGTGTACTACTGTGCTTCTTCTGTACTACTTGCTCTCGTTTCGCTTCGTTTCGTTTCGTTTCGTTGCTTCGGTGACGACTCCGCTCCGTCAGACTAATCCTGCTGTTAAGTCTGCAGTCAAATCGGTGAGTGGTTCAAGCCCCTAGTTATTAATACCTGAATGATGTCTCTTTGTGTTGCCTTCTGCAATGGTGATAATCCTCTCGCTAACCTGTGTGTTTTGCCTTCGATCCTTCAGGTGAAGGACGGATCGCGGGGCATGAAGACCGCCTACAAGGGCTTCAAGACCAAGCTGCGGGAGAACGGCAACCAGTTCGGCGGAACCAACTTTCACTTTGGCCTGAACTCGCCCACCCACTCGGACCGACCGGACGGCGGAAGTGGGGGATACGTGCGCAGCGGCAGGGCCCTTGGAGCGGCCCACCACTCGGCACCCAGTTCTCCAGTAACCAGCAAGCGGCTGGACAATGGAATCGGAGGCATCCAATGCACGGGCACCGGCCTCGCCCTCGGAACTGGCAGCAGCAGCACTCACACAAACGGCACGCTGGCCAGAGAGCCCCGGGAGTACGGGACGCGACGCGGTCCCGTTCCGCTGGCGATGTCTAGCTCGAGTAGCCACATACAGCCGAACGGTCATGCGTACGGTGCGCATGCTGCTGCTCATTATGGCCATCATTTGGGTGCGTCTCCTGCTGTCAGCTCAGCGAGCTCGCTCTGCTCATCGTCAGAGATGAACCTATCGCAGGAGCTGCAAAACCATCCGCTCTTCAAGACGCCGGCCGTGGATCGCAGTGTAAGTAGTTTGGTGCGGGCGTACGAGAGTCGGCTGCAGCAGCAGCAGCTCCAATAGCTGCCTGACGTGCAGCTAATTCTAGTGTGGTTCGTTCACCCGCTTGCCCTGCCCCTCAGCTAACTCGACTCCATGCGTGTCGTCCGTCACTCATCTCGATGTACTGTGAAATTTATGTTATTCTCATGCTCTTCTTGTTTTTGTTTCCGTGTTTGTGTCGTGTCTGTGTCCACTGTCTGTCGCTGTCGCTTCATGTCTTTCACAAACATACAAACACTTAAACCACAACCGAACACATGCACTTGCCACATCACTACATCAACGAATCGACAAAACCATTATCGCATCGCCATTGACCCACACAGCTTAAGCCAAGCGCAGAGCACCACACCACACGCACTCAGCGAGGAGGAGCGCCGCCGGCTCGCCCACCGCCTCCGCAGTCCACGCTGCAGACCACGCTATCCACGCCAGCGTCCGCCTTTTACTACAATCATCCGTATGCCACGCATCAGCACGTGGAGACAAAGCCGCCGCGGCACACCTCCACGCCGAGCAAGCCACGTCAGCCACTTCCCACTACGGACTGCAGCTTTGATAGTCCACCGGATGTACAGTCGCCCCCCATTCCGCCGCGGAGATCCAATGCTGTGGCCGCAACAGCGGCAGCCGTCAGTGCGGAGATCAGCAAGCTGGAGCGTAACTGCTGGCAGGACGAGCCAGAACCAAACGATTCCGTACGCAACTCAAACACATCTTCAACGTCGACGTCGTCTTCCTGCTCCTCCGGCGCCTCCTTCGTGACGGCCGCCTCAACGTTCTCGCACCTGAATGTCTCCGACCCGCCCATTCCGACACCAAGGGCCAAGAGAGAGGTACACCAGCTGCGACGTTAACTTACTAAGAAGCCCATCCTGGTTGTGGTCCCCCTACCATCTCACACTAACACACACATGCCGTGCCCCCCTCCCCTCATGTAGAGACTGACTCCTCCTCGGCCTACTCCTCACATGCCTCATTTGGCCAACGTAGCTAACTCCTTTCAGTTTCAATTTCGTTCATCTGTTGCTCCAGAGAAAGTAGAATTCATTTGAAAGTACTACATATAATCATTTAACGAAATAATAATCTCATAAAGAGAG
Organism: Drosophila persimilis; assembly: GCF_003286085.1. NCBI lineage: Eukaryota > Metazoa > Arthropoda > Insecta > Diptera > Drosophilidae > Drosophila > Drosophila persimilis. The sequence continues at coordinate 14,659,289 of NW_020825289.1, forward strand.
TAGTAGACTCCATAAAAGAGAAGTATGTGTATGTATATCCATGATCACCACTAACAATCATAGCAAGTTATAAAGTAATGATGGTAATCCTCCCATAAAGTATATATTACGATATGTCCGTCTGTCCGTCCTGTCTTAGAGACAACAATGACTCCTATGATATCAGACTGATTCCATTATGTTTCAAAAAATTTCCTATAGCCATGAAGAGAACTATTTCCCGTGGTTGACTCCCTGCCATGAGGTCGCTTGCTCTGTTCCTCGTCTAGTGGCCCCCCTGGCGGAGTGAGCGAGATATAACGGAATTGGTATCACAACCTCTCGACTTTTTTGTGTAAATCCGTATTGTCTTTTGCAGTCTTTTTTTTAACTTTTAGGGATATGTACGCGTTCTATGTGTTCTTCTCTATTGCGTATCCTTATTAATTCTTATTTCTAATCTACTGCACTGCATAATATATTTAATCGTAGATGCTTGTAACTGGTAGAAAGTAGTATTCAAGTGGTTGAAAGCCCAATTAAAACCGAAACATAGAAAACATCTTCACACCCTTGGCTTTAACCGTATTTTAACCAACCCCAACCTGTCTGTGCCTCCCTTCCCGCAGCAGTCCCAGCAGCAGCACCATCAGACGCTGGAGGACAGCATGAACGATCTGATATCGCTGGACGATAGCAACAACACCAGCTTCGATCTGGAGGACTTTGATCCGTTAAACCAGAATGCACGGCCACTTCCTCCGCTGAGCAAAGTCTTCAGTAAGAAATCCTGTACGCTTCCAGCGGGCGTCAACAGCAGCATGGTAACCACAGCGGCGCCGGGCAACAGCGTCAGCAACCCACTCTATCCGTATTTCGCCCCCAAGCACATGGCTACTGTTGCCGCGGTGACCGGAGGTCGAGCCCCACCGTTGCCGCCGCAAATCCAGCGCAGCACCATTGCTGCCAGGCCGGACGATGACTTTGAGCTGCTGCGCAAATACGGGCTGGATCAGTTCACGTTGAATGCCACGGCAGCGGAAAAGCAGCAGCACCAACAGCAAAAGCCGGCTATAACAACGGCAGGGAGTGCGGCTGGGAAGGGCATGAACAACTGGACGACGTTCGACTAGAGGGTATCCGCATCCCGCTAGAGAGACATACCAAAATAAGTGTGATTCATTCAAATGTGTTGTAAATAGATAGAGATATGCGGAAGTCAGGATGGGATCACGATTAATTGGGGACCGATGACCGACAACAGCAAATTAACTCGAATTAAGTATTGTAGTCAAGCTATCCTATCTTCAGTGGCCCGTTCGGTTCGTTCTTTCAGATCAGATCAAAGTAAATAAGTTTGTGTAAATAATTGCTCAGTGGCGTGGCATATTGTATTTAGTAAGTTGCATGAAACGGAAACTCTCCGAAAACTACGAATTGTATATTTGACTTCCAAAAATCAAAAGACAGACATAAACTATTGTATTGTAGCAAGGATTTAAAAATATAAAAATATAATAGTATCAACAATAAATTCTAGTTCAACAATGTACAACAAACAAGTTATTTGATTGGATCCCATCCCCATTCCTCTTGGAGGTTTTACTTTGTCTTGTTCTCGGCCATGCAGCTTCTTATCCGTGCATTCAGAGCCTCTGCTCCTTTAAGATTCATCTCATTGTCGGGTATCAATAGGTTCATGCGCTTGAGCCATGCAGTAATCTGGGGATAACGATCCGGATCAGGCGGTATAAGCAATTCCAATGTCACGAGAGTTGTATGAATCGAAACATCCGCTAAGCTCAGATCGTTGCCTGCTGCAAAGTTTCCCTTCAACAGAAAGTGCTCGAGGTCTGCGTAGGCATTGTGGCAGAGAGTCAGTGACCTCTGGTTGAGCTCCGCCTCGCCGCCGTAAATGTTGCGTGCCACAATGTCCTTGATAACCTGGAATAGCACACCGTTCTCGTAGTGCAAACGATGATCGACATGCGCCCGTTTCTTTAGATCCTTCGGATACAGCTGGTCGTCCTTGGCATATTTCCCCACCATGAAGCATATAATGGCATGGCTGTCTACATAAACCTCACCGTCGGTGTCCACAAATACCGGAATCTGATGCTGGGGATTGAGCTGCGGGAAGAGTGTGGAGTGTGAAAGCCGCTCAAAAACGGGGAAAGCTAGAGCCAGTTTGTGTATATAGTACCTTTAAAAACTCCTCGCTGCAATGCTCTTTCTTGGAAAAATCCACAGGCCTGTTTTCAAAGAGAAAACCTACATATTTTTGTAGATATCGATGAAGTGCGGGGACGACTTACTTGAGCTCCAGGTCCAAGCCAATTAGCTTTGCAGTAATTATGCAAGCTCTGGCTGGAGGGCTGAACAGAGCGTAGTACAGAGTTGGCCTTGACATTTTGTAATATGCTAAAACACTACTGTTGTGTTGCTTTGAGCGAACAAAAATTAGTTGTTTACTTAAGTGAGTAACTGATACTTCCAAACTGTTATTTTTTGCTCACTTGTTCTTTTATGTTCACTAGTTCATAATTGCTCAATTGCTCTTTTTTGTTTACCAGTTCATTTTTGCTAGTTCATTCTCTACTGACTTTTTGCGCAATTTTGCTCCTCAAACGGCATTTTGCGTTCAGACAGTTGTTGCTCATATTTGCGTTTACTTCACACTTTTTGTATTACCGGCAAAGCTGTTTAGCTCTTTTAAAAATTCGGTATGTCGCTAATTCGAAAGTATAGTGCAATTTGAAATCATTTCGAGGAAGTTGGACGCCCAGAAGCCAAGTGCAAGAATGTTTACCCCACGCCGTCAAAACGCGTTTACAGGGTTACAACAACAGGTACAGACCTGAGAACCTGTAGGTGCGAGAATTGAGTTGGGGTGGCAACTCTGAAAAACAGCTGTTCGAGCGGCAATTTCAAAACTACCAAGCTATAGGTAAAACAGAGGATGCGATATCAACTTTTATTTTTGCATTTATTACGTCTAGCTATTTATTTGGGAGTTGGTTTTTATCTTAATGAATACTCTTACGAAATTGTACTTCACGGAATTTCAGACCCAATGTATAGGTACATATACATATATAATAGGGCAATTATAAATTCTTTGGGGTCTCTTAACAACGAACAATGGATATAGGAATCTTACAAACGGGCGGCGCACGCTGTGCTAATGTTAGGGCGAATCTAAAAGATCAATAACAGAATCCTCTTTGCTCTTGACCGCAACCAATCCGCTTTTATCCTCTGCAAGTAAAGAAAAAGTTTCGGATGTGCTCAATAAAAAACAAGATGATTCCAAATTATAAGTTCAATAAAAACTAATAAAACAAAATGTCGCTTCCTCCGCTTAAAATAAGGCATATATTTACTCGTAAATGAACCGGACCGCCCCTCGTGCAAATAAAACAACATGGCCTTGTTTGGAATTTGTTTTTAATAATATAGTTAAAGTACACATCTTATTGTACATTGATTTCATGATGTTTGTTCGTTCAGATAATTAAGATCAAAACCTGGGGTAGGGCGGGTGTTTGTTTGGCATCCAATCAAAATCAAAGCAATTTTTATACTAAATTGGGATTCATTACAACTAAAGGCTTAAATAAAGGGCAACACACATCATTAATAGGGTTAGGCCAGTGATTTGTGATACACTTATTTATTGTTATTGTTAATTTGAATTCCTACTTAGACCGAACTGTTTTGTTTAGTAGATATGGATGAGATGGTCCTCTGCGACAAACAGAATATAATCAGATGCTGCTGCTGCTAATGTACGTAAATATATAAAATAATTTAATTCAACTTCGCTCTGCTGCTGCACTGATTTGCGAACATAATAAAAGAACCGAACCAAACGCACTTAGGGGGCGCATTAGCATTCGTCGACTCGACACTCTGTTCATATTATAGCTAAAATAATAAACTTAACTAACTTAAATTTCTGCTTTCGGTTAGTGCATAGGAATACATACATACGTCCACATTGCATTGGTAGGACTTAAATATTAACATTTGATTTATGTATTTATTAATGGTAGTGGTGCGTAGGGCTATTACATTTAGCGATCGGTCGGTCGATTCAAAAGGGAAAAATAAATAAATTACGATGCCTATTTTACTATAATTTCTAGAGGGATGCAGTTGAGAACCCCGGGGGATGGGATGATTAAAAAGTGCAGACGAGACAACCACAACCACACCTGACGCAGAAACAACGAAAAACGGAACATGAACAGGATTGTTTTATACAACTCACGCAACACACACAAAAATTAAATCTCAATCGATATGCCATGAATTCGGTGTCAACGATTTGTCGAAAAATAGCCTCTGAGGTAAATAAAAAAATACTTTAAGTTGTCGCCAAATGAGATAAAGAATAGTGAGAGTGGAGGAAGTCAACGGAAAAAGAAAAGAGCAAATCGAACCAACTGTAATAACTGCAAATAATAGTCGAAAATCAAAATTCGTATGTGTGTGTGTGAGGGCGTGTCAAAATGAATGAGTGAGTGTGTGTGTGTGTGTGTATGTATGTCTGCGTTTCTATGGACCACCATTTTGGCTTTGCCCGGACGACGCTGACGCTGTGGCAGCAGCAGCAGCCGCAACTGCAGCCAGATCCAACAGTTGAAAGTGCTTTTGATCCGCCACCGCAGCAGCCAGGGATTCCAGTAGAGTGGCATGCACTGCTGATGCTGGCTGCTCGTGCTGCTGATGTTGCTGCTGTTGATGGTGCAGTTGCAGCTGCAGTTGCTGTTCTAGATCTAACATTTGCTGCGACTCAGACGACTGATGTGCCATTATTTGCTGCTGGTCTGGGGATTCTACGCATCGGCAGCCGCATATATGTGCATAGGTAGGCAAACGATACCCGAAATGAGAGAGCAGCGGAGTGGAGAAAGAAGAGAGAGAAAGAGAGAAGAAAAGACAAGAAATGCACAGTTACTTCGATTAGTACAATTACATAATCATCATATCAACAACAATTTGACAAAACAAAACCAAAAAAGGATCGACACAAAATAAAACCCTCAACTAACCCTGACGGTCGGATCTGCTAAGATAAATACAATTTTATTTGATGTCGATGGGGGTGGGGGTATAAATTGTATAAATTACTTTCGGCGAGTGACAATAAATAACGTACAATACATAGTAAAAGAACAGAAAGTGACTAAATTAATCGAATATATATGGACTCTAGCTCATCAACCCACGTTTGGATGCCTCAAACCGGAAGCACCATCCTTGCCGCCGACTGACCTCAGATTACGTTTACTGCAAGAGAGTGAGTGCACAGAAAAAGATTCATTTCGCAGACCTGACCTGACGTGACGCGACGTGACTCTCACGTTTATGCGACGCACATGCTTGACTTGATTATAATGAAATGAAATCACAGTCATGCGATCGCCTAAACGGAAGCTGAAGCTGAGCCTGAACCTACCGTGAGCGCAACCATTCCTGTAAATTGACACGTTTATATAGAGACGAACCCGAACTTCCAGCAACTACAATATATTAAAATCAAATAAAATAAAAAAAAAAACAAAAATATGAAGACACCAAAAATGTAAGCATTTCGTCATGTTGGCGTCACATCTCTTAGCAGTTTAAATCTTCTACTATTTCTGGACATCCGTCCATGGACAGATTTGACCATACCCCAGATTTTGCCCACTGATACAGCTAGTGTGCGAAATCTGGGGTATGGTCCACTAGGTATTCGTTGTTGGCCATCAGGAGTGCGTGATGAACCGCACACAATGTTCAGCACGATGAGCATCGACACCCAGATCTGGACCAGCATCAGCTCCAGCCATGTTAGCAAGGGCACGGCCATCAGCAGGGAAGCCGCGTTTGGCACGAGCACCATGGCTTTGTTATTGAGGGCCGAAATGGTGATCAGATTGCCCGAGTGCATAATCGCACCGACGCCAACAATGCACTAGTTTTCCACTTGATGTTTGTCCATGGCTTAGAATTTTGAGTCTTTAAAATTAAAAGAAAAAACTCCTTTGTTTGCCTGTCACAAACTGAAGCGAAACACAAGGGATAAGTAAGCTCATAGAACAGGGGAAACTCACAGCCTACTTAACAAATGTTGGACGAAAAAGTTGACCCCAAAAAATGTCTTTAAATCGGGTTTAAAGGCTGTACTAATTCGAGAGATTTCAAAGTTGTTTCTTAGAGCTCTCTCTTAGTCTCTAGAGAAGGGTCTGTCTTCTGTCAGTTGAATTACAAATTTCCTAGCAAGATACAAGGGATTCCTACGATTCGATTAAATGTTCTATGTGGATGGATGTGTGACTGTGTGACTTAGGGGCTGTGTGCGAGTGGGTGGGGGGGTGGTGTGGTGTAAATGGATCCTTATATCTATTGTGGCTATACTCTAACAACAGCACTTTATAAATATATATATAAAGAATTCGTGGCTATACATGATTATTGGTTTTCTTATTGCGCTTATTGCAAAAATGGATCCAACATACCAGATTGTTGGGCCTGCTGTGCCGGGGTATAGGCACGTTGGCCGCCACCACCATTACCATTACCATTGGCAGTGGAACTAGCGGCGGCTTGCTTTGCAGGTGGACGACGCTTGGCCAGAGGCATGTCGTCGTCGGAATCGCTTAACGTCAGATCAACCTGTCAGAGCAGATCAGAAAGCAAACGTATATTACAACAGAGACTCAGCAGAGTGGTAGATAAACTTACAGTTTCACTGTTCGACGTTGACGTTGGCTGGTCATCCGGTGCCGGGGACAAATCACTCTTCACTGGCTTGGTATCGTCCGCGATCAGCTCTAAAAGATGAGGTCAGGAGAGGGGAATGGTTAAGATCAGACAAGGTCAGGTAATTAGAATCTCAGTTTTCTCTTACCTATATCATCAGATATCACCTCAACCTTTTGAACGGGTTTGGAGGGTGTATCCAAGATTTGAGCTTCGCTACGTAGGCCCGGGGTACTCCAGGAGCCATCTTGATGCAGTTGAATTTCGGTGTCGTCGCTCTTTAGCAGCGTTGAGTCCAGCACCTCCTGGAAATAACTGTTGGGAGTATCCAAAAATTAATATTTGATCAGTAACTTTTATTTCGTATATTGAAGATTGGATATCCATCCATGGACATACCCATCGATAACCAAGTTATCATATATGGCCGGCTTATCGCACACCGGGCAGTTCCAGGTGGGCTTGCGCTCGTTCATTTGCAGGTAGAGATTGGCGTCGAAGCACTGCAAGTGCGAACACGTCGAAGCTCGGCACGGCAACAGCATCTTCATCTTTCCCAGCGGGCAGTTGAGCGATACCTTCAGCATTGTGGTGGCTATTTCACAGTCGGCATCTTCTGTTAACTTTTCCTTAACTGAAACGAAACGAAGATTGTGGTTAATTAATAATGTATTCAGGATTATCCAGGCTATCCAAAATGTGATGTATGTATGCTTACTTAGGCCTCGAGTGTAATCTGCCGGCTTCACGCCCTTACTCTTCATCCGCACCAGCAGCTGTGCGGATGTGAGTTTCTTCACCAGATAAACCGCCAGGCAGTAGCTGCGCGTGTAGTCGGGACACCACTGAACCATTATGGTGTTGGTAACGGTTGGCGATAGCTTCACATTGGAGGTAACGTTCACGGGTCGTGGCGGACGTTTCGGCTCCACATTTGGTCGATTTGTTGGAATGACATTCTGTGTATCAGAATTGGATCAGATCACATGGCATTAGAATTGTGCAATTGGGTAGTAACTTGGGTCGCAATGATCCAATCCACACTTACAGGCAGCTGACACAATTTGTTGTTCACTTTGACATTCACATTGGGGGGGAAGCAGTCCTCTTGGTCGCATGAAGTCTCCACCAGGCAGAAGCGCAGCTGAACTTGAATGGCATGCTCCACCTTCGAACTGTTGCGAATGTCGCGATTCGAGGCGATTTCGGTGGCCTGCTGGGGCGTTAATGTGAAGTAGAAAGGCACCTCTTGGACGCGCTGTGTGCTGCGGGGCACCAGCGTCGATGGCTTGATCAGTGTGCCGAGCACATCGTAGAAGGCAAGCTTTTTCAGTCTCACATCCGGGTGTATGGGTAGCTGGTTGCTGTGCGTATGCAGAAAGGGCAATACATTGGTTGGCATCTGTGAGGCCATCTGTGCGGCCATCTGTGCACCCGGCACCTGCCCTGATCCGCCACCCACCAGACCCACAGAATTCGGCTGCACCGAAGGGGGCATCTGCATGTGCGAGTACATTCTCGTTGGATCTATGTATTGCAGCGTGGCGTTTTGCTCTTGCACGGATTGAGCGTAAACTTCTTGAATCTTTGGGGCCAACAGCTCCAAATTGGTGCGCAGAAATGACAAAATTCTGCTTTGCAGATCGGATTTTCGTCCAGCGAAGGAAATGTTAAGGAACGACAAGACTTTTTGCAGCTCTACGACTCGGAGCATCTGCACCATTTGCTCACATTCCTGCAAAGATAATGCAAAATATATCAAATTTGATCAAATGGCGGTTGCAAAAATGCGCGACTCCACTCTACACACCAAGCGCACTCACACCCACACACGCACACTCTTTAGTATATATATGTATGTATATCCGATGTATGTATGAGCATTTATGTACATAGACGTTTGTTCGCTTTCGTGTGTGTGTGTGTGTGTGGTTGAAAGGGCGTCCGGCATGGTCGTCTCGTATATTTAATTGGCTTCTTGGTCTTTAGTGTTTGGTCTTCATATTTCCTCGAATCCTCAGATTCAAACGTCTTTTTTGTCAGCCGTACAGACACAGGTATGCGTTGTCAGCCACTATGTACATGGGAAAAATTGTGGCATGTCCCCGACAAACACATTACCTTGCTGGGCAAAAATGGCGTTCATAGAAAGCGCTTCATTTCACTAAACCGAGCAACTCCTATAATTAGTTGCCGTCAGACGGACCCGTTCTTGCAAACTACACTTGTCAAGATATTTGCTCTTTTCTGTTACTCGCTAATACAAACACCCGCACAGAATTCTTTTGTCACAGCAATTTTGTTTTGTCCGCACGGTCTGAAATAATATGGCGGATGGCAGTGTTAAAAAATTCGTAATCCACTGAAACGGTTTACGTTTTCCTGCGCCAGGTGGCGCCACGATATTATTGGCTTGTGGTCACTCTGCTTATCAATCATCCATATTTATTGAAAATTGTTTTGGGGAATCTGGTGAATTAAACTTTCGGGGAAAACTAACCTTGTATTTGCCCGCATCAAAGGCGTTTATTGTTGTTGGTGCAGTCGACGAGGATTGGTGTCCGGTCGCTGGGGATGTTGCGGCATTTTCCGCCTGCGTGCGAGTCTGCGAGCGGGTCTTTCGCATTACTATTATTTTTGTCCCTCGATCAGACTACGTTGTCAACAAAACAGTTGCAAGCTCAAGAGCATTAGTCTAGGACACGCACAACACATAAATGTAAACACTATACCATTAATTTATTAATTAATTAATTAACAACAATGCTACATCAAAGTTTTAAGCGGCGTCGTCGCGACCAGTGTGACCGCGGATTTGTCGCGGTCCGACCCTCAAAAATATACCAAAAACGTCACAGTTTCAAAACTTACTTTCAATTATTGTATTTGTACTGATTATTTGTATTCAAATTCCAACATAATCCTCGTTGTTGATATTCCTTGCTAGCTAGGATCCTCAGCTCTGAACAAATGATTTTATCTAATTGCTGAAATCGTTTACAAGAAATAATGGAAAATACTCGAAAATAAGATCAAAGTCAAAGAATATGCAAGATGTGTGAGCTAGACGAGGTGTCTAAATCAGTGCGACAGCGGATAAAATAGCCCTCTTATTTTTAAAATATACCACAAATATAAAGATGAAAAAACGACATTGACCACTTAAACAGGTAATTCCTCTTTCCCCACAAACAAAATGACCACGAAAATTCTTCAAGATTCATTATTTTCGTCGACAATGGGCTAATCGTTCTCTGCCCATAATCGGAAATAATATCCTCCCTTTTGATATTCGGTTCAATTTAGGAACCTCAGCACTGCACTCATAATTTTATTCGACTGATGATAGGCATTCGATACTATCGTCACGATCGTCGCCAGACCTCCGCGCCAAAGTGGAGTTTGATTTGTTTGATCCGAGGCATTTATTTAAATGTACAAATGAGGGTCTAACTATATAAATTTAGTACAAAATGGGCCCAAATAATTGGGTCCGACTTCACGTAAACGCTTTGCGTTAGCCTAGAAGAAGTCCATTTCTCCACAGTTTACATCCAAAAAATCGTCGTCATAGCTAACCAGCTCCTTAAGGCCCACTGATGACGCCAAAGCGGCCGCCTTCGATGTAGATGGTAGTTCAGCATTATCCACGTGATTTATGTTTATTTCGTGTGTCTTATATTCTGGGCTCTCCTGCTCATGGCCCACTGGCGACGGCGGAGGGTTTGACACTGTTCGGGAGAAACATTTAGACTTTAGTTAAATATCTTTAGATATTAGTCGTACTCTTCTCACCATTGCCAGGTTGACTCTCCGCGCTCAGCTCGTCTGCTTGCATATAATGCTCTTTGCGCTGGCATAACGAAGCCAATTCGGTGCTTTGTTTGCTCAAGCACTTCTTTAGCTCCTCTACTTTTCGGTTACGCATCAGCGTTTCGATCTGCTTGCGAGACTTGTTCATATTCTGGCGATCTTCATCGAATATGGACTTTTGTTGCTCTGGCGTAATATTGTCATGGTGCTTTAGTAAAAATAAAAATACACCTCCTGGTGTACGTCTTCGCCTGCCATTCTGTAATGCCATCATTAGTCATCAGCAGGAATCGCTTTTTTTTTAACTACTTACTTTGATCATCATGCCGCCATCCGCTTCGATCCGCTGGGTTTCTTTGTACAGCTCTAGGGGCAAATCCATTCCCAGAACTGCCACAACACGGACTAGGAGTATGAATATTTGCATTATTTTCAGTAGCGTCTATATTTTCAACTACTCACTTAGCAATTCGTCCTTTTCTTCGTACAGTTTACTGGCCATCTCTGTTGCCAAATCGGATGGATCGCGTCCAGCTATATCGTTTAGGTCGAGAATATGTCGAGGCTCGCACGAATTGTCAGACGAGCCACTGGTCGATGAGGCGCCGCGCCGCGTTCGATGGCCGAGGCGACTCTTGACCGATCCTCGCTGAGAAAACTCTTCTTCTGTGGGGCGGCTAGATGGCCGACCTCGCTTGTGCGTTGGATGTGACGCCGCCTCATCCTCGGATGAATTGGATAGCCGACGTTTCAGTCGGTTTTCGCCGTTCAGCCGGTACCTTAACGAGAAGTCATAGTTCTCCACATTTCGATCGCGCCTACTGCGAGTAACATCACATCCACGCATATTCTCGCTGAGAGCATCTTCCTGAAGTGCGGCTGTCCATACATTGTACTTCTTGAAGCGGGTCCGATTTGGCAACATCTCTGTGTCTGTGGGGGCAACGCGCCTCATAACCGTGCGCTTGATTCGTTTCTTTCGCTTCTTGTGGCCGCTGTCGGGATCATCTGTACGAAGCTTCTTTATGCATCCCTCCTCCGAGGACTCGCCCGATGACGAGTCACTGTTTGTCTGGGACTCATCATCATCAAGAGCAGCGGTTTGGGTTTGGTGGCAAGTAGTGTGAGGGCTTGCAACACTCTCGGCACTTGTACCCGGTGCGGGTGCGGGAGTGGGTGCAGGTCGCTGCAGCGGTGTGTAAATTCCGTCGTCGTCGCTTTCTGATAGCTAAGGAGTGAACTGGACTAACTAGCATCGCCCCATGGCCGTGAAAACAGTTTTACTTACCTCGCCTTCCTCTAAATCAACGTCATTTAGCTGCAGCTCCATCATTTTGCAGAAGAGGGCAGAGAGAGAGAAAATTAATTTTTTGACGGTAGTTGCTGGCTGTGTTGGTTTACGTTGAAATGCACAGCTGTTGTATCTACGAAAACTTAGGTTTTGTTCCCTCTCTAGGTCACACACCTTGCAATATGCATTTTTTAATTGGGGTTGAGATGGGTTAAGGTAAAATTATTCAGTTCGTTTACGAACACCCCCAACACGTGCAACGAGAGTAAAAACTTGAACGTTTCGGTTTTTGCCAAAATCGCAATTTCTTCGGCTCACCATGGTGCGGCCCAACAACAATCAACTGCCGGAGAATCTTCCGCAGTTACAGAACCTGATCAAGCGCGATCCGGAGTCGTACAGCGATGAGTTTCACATTCAGTACCAGCACTTTCTGAGTCTGCTGGAAGTGTTCGCCTTGAACCCCAGCGAGGAAAACAAATCTTTGGATGACACTGTCATGTTTATAGCCCAAGTGGCTCAGTGCTATCCTGCTGCCTGTGAGCTGTTCCCGAAGCACCTAGCCGATCTGCTCAGGAATTATGCCACCGTCTTGGATCCAGCCATGAGAAATTGCTTTGTGAAGGCGCTGATTCTACTGCGCAACAAGAACTTAGTCCCAGCACTAGACATATTGGAACTGTTTTTCCAGCTGTTGCGCTGCCCCGACAAGAATCTACGGACCTTTCTGCAGGCCCACATTGTGACGGACATCAAGAATATGAATGCCAAGCACAAGGATATGAAGCTCAACTCGGTAACAACCATTTTCAGGCACTTGTTGCTGGCCTGACCACTGACCCTTTTACCAATCAATTGAATCAAATCTAATCAAATACATTGCAGAGCCTGCAAAACTTTATGTACTCCATGCTGAAAGACGCCAATCCCAAAGCCGCCAAGATGTCTGTGGATATAATGATCGAGCTGTACAAGAAGAACATCTGGAATGATCCAAAATCGGTGAATGTCATTGCCACAGTGGGTTGCTTCTCCAAGGTAACCAAGGTCCTTGTCACGTCGCTGAAATTCTTCCTCGGCCACGACGACGAGGACGAAGAAGAGGACACCGAAAGTGAAAACGAGGTGGATCTGAAGGGTGCGCTGCTGGCAAATCGGGTCAGCAAAAAGACCAAAAAGGGCCAAAAGCAACTGCAAAAGATCAAAAAGCAGGCGGTCAAGGCCCAGAAGAAGAAAAAGAATGCGCCAGCCTTTAATTTCTCTGGCATTCACTTGGTGCACAATCCCCAGGGAATGGCCGAAGGCCTCTTCAAGCAGTTGCAGGCCACAAACGAGCGATTCGAAGTGAAGTTGATGCACCTCGATGTAATATCCCGTCTGATCGGCATTCACGAGCTATTCCTGTTTGGCTATTATCCGTATATAACTCGCTTTCTTCAGCCCCATCAGCGCCAGGTGACCCGCGTGCTCCAGTTTGCCGCCCAGGCGTCCCATGAGCTGGTTCCGGGCGACATCATTGAGCCCATCCTGAAGACAATAGCCAACAATTTCATTACAGAGCGCAACTCCAGCGATGTCATGGCCATCGGCTTGAATGCCACGCGCGAGATTTGTATGCGTTGCCCCCTGGCCATGGGCGAGGATCTGCTGCAGGACCTGGCCATGTACAAGACGTACAAGGAGAAATCTGTGATGATGGCGGCTCGTTCGCTAATCACACTCTACCGCGAACAGTTGCCGGCTCTGCTACATAAAAAGGATCGAGGACGGCAGACAGAGGCACAGGCGGAGCGGAAGGTTCGCGCCTATGGAGAGCGCGAGGTTCACGACACTGTTCTCGGCGCCGAGGCGCTCCTCAAGGACTCCAAGACCATTGACATTGAGAGCGATGAAGATAGCGACTCCAATGATGGTCAGTGGGTGACAGTGAACCACAGCGATGGGGAAGGAGCAGATGGAGCAGACGATGACGAAGAGGAGGAAGAGGATGATGATGATAATGAAGAGGAAGACGATGAAGACAACAGCGATGAAGAAGAAGAGGAGGAGGAGGATGAATCCAACGCAAAGGACGATGGTGATGCAGCAAATGACGAAGAGGCATCTAAACAGAAAAAGGAGAAGAAAGATCTGAAAATTCTCAACCAAAAGGAGGCTGCCCAAGAACTGGCGCTGACACGCATCTTCACGGACGAAGATTTCAAGCGAATCAATGCTGCCAATCTGAAAAAGACCGTCACGAATTCCCGCAAACGTCCGCTAGAGCAGGATCGGGCCGAATTCGTTAAGCTGAACAGCATCGAGATGATCTTCAAGAAGCGCAAACACGACAAGGAGTCGCGAATGGAAACTGTGCAGGCAGGCCGACAGGATCGCGAACGGTTCGGCTGGAAGGATGGACGTGTCAACGAACACTGCTCCAAAACGAACAGCGAGAAACGCAAGACCAAGAACTTTGGCATGATGCGGCACAAGGCGCGCTCCAAGGTGAAGAAGAGTTTCCGGGACAAGCAACTGTCCCTACGGAAGCATCTGCTGCACCAGAAGAAAATGAAATAATCGCTTTGCATTGACATGTTTAACTTGTTAGATTGGTAACAGACGAGCCACAATATACATATTACAATTATAAGAGATACCATTCGTAATTCGGATTTTATGTTAAGTGTCAACTTTCTTTATTTCATTTGAGTGTAGACGTTATACTGTTGCCGCCTAAGCATTAAACTAATTGAAAATGTATTCGTTTGGCTGGAAGTTCAGTCTTCGTTGACCGCCCGCCTATCTGCGACGCTTCTCGGACTTTTTCACACGCTTAGGTCCCTTCACAAAGCACCAGTCCACTTGGATAGTCTGTCCCATGATTTCGGCACCATTAAGAGCCTCTTTAGCGGCTAGCGCCTGCTTGTGGGTCTCGTACTCAACGAGAGCGTAGCCTTTGGAGAAGCCGGTTCGACGATCCAGATTCAAATGTATATTCTTTATCTCACCGTAGTCGCAGAACTTCTCCTGAATTTCGTCTTCCTGGGCCTCCTCGTGTATGGACGTCACAAACAGTATCCATCCCTCGACAGAGCGCTGGGGACCCGGTTCGAGCTCGTCGTCGTCCTCGTTTCGTACCCTTTCATAGCTGTGTATAGCCTCGCGGATACTGCTGTCATTCCCAAAACCGCGTCCTTTTCGGTGCTTGGCCTTTTCCTTCAAGCGCACTATGCCCTCTGTGAGCAGTTCCGTGCAGGGTGTCAGCGTGGGAGAAGAAAAAGAAAGCCATGAGACCGGCCGGCCACAAAAAACCTGGTGCGTACTCACGGTCGCCGTCCTCGTCGACCTCAAACTCCTCGGCGTTGTCAATGTCCAGTACATCAGCCATTTTAAGTTAATAATACAAGTGGGATAGAATCAAATTTGTTTTTTTTTTTTTTCGCAGCGTCGGCGAAAAATATACGATGACCAAAACGAACTTAGCCCACTTAAGCCCCCTATTTAAATAGTTCAACGCGTTGAGATCATGGCGGAAAATACAAGTGTTTGTAAGTTATTATCGTAGATTCATCATATTTACTTAAAAAGACTACTTTCTTTCACCTCAACCGCAATAAAATGATTCAATTTTCAATATTTTCGGTGAAATATTATATATTAATATTATTATTGGTCTACAATGGGTTAATCGTTCTGCGGTAAGGACTGGAACCATATTACTCGATTTAGTTATGTGACCGTATTCTTCAATAATACCATACATATGAATAACCGGGTATATTCGTGTGAAATAAAGGTCGCTCCAGCGACCCCCGCAGAGCCTTATCAATTAAAAGTGCCCGGCCCATCGACGAAGCTAGTTGCTAGTGTTTAATCAGTAGTTCCGTATACTCATAATCGTTTCCGTGTGGCGAAATTATTGTCAATATAGGAATTTCTCGGCCTTTCCCTTTTTCGTTAGCATTCCTTCCAAATTTAATTGATCAACTCAGAAATTAGGCAAATCTCGCCTGTGGCGTCGTTTTCACCATGTGTCAGCCAACATCGCAAATGATATGCCAGCTGAAGAGTATGACTCTGTCTGGGGATAAAGAACTGGATGACCAGATCCGCAAATGGATACGATGGGACCGGTGCCCAAGCACCTCCTGCCAGATCATGGACGCCGTAAAGGACCAGGACTGGGAAACGTAAGCAGATCTCTAAAAATTTACAAGTATACAGCATGTATATGTATAAACATGCATTGACCAGGCTGCGGAAGAGACTGTGCAACCGCATAACCTTCGGCACGGCAGGATTGCGGGCCTGCATGCGCGCCGGCTTCGATTCGATGAATGAGCTGGTGGTTATTCAGTAAGTCATAATCAAACACACAGACATTGCAAATGGCTCACTATTCAACGAAATCGGAATTCTTACAGAGCCGCCCAAGGATTGTGCCAGTACATTAAGGCTCAGTATCCGAATTCCGAGGATTGGAAAGAGAAGGGCGTTGTCTTTGGCTACGATGGACGCTATAACAGCCAGCGCTTTGCGGAGCTGTCGGCCGTTGTCTTTCTGAACAACGACTTTCGCGTTTATCTTTTCCAGCGTTTGGTGGCCACTCCATTTGTTCCCTATACGATTCTGAGACTTGGGTGTCTGGCCGGCGTGATGGTGACCGCCTCGCACAATCCCAAGGAGGACAATGGCTATAAGGTGTATTGGACCAACGGAGCCCAGATAATTCCGCCGCACGATGCTGGTATTCAGCAGTCGATAATGGATAATCTTGAACCCAAGCCCGAATCCTGGGATGAGACGGCCTTGTGCTGCTCTGATTTCTTGGATGATCCCTACGATGCCGTCGTGCCCTTCTATTACGATGCCATAAAAAGGAGTTTCTCTTGTCAGCTATTGGAGATGAATGGAACGTGCCAGATATCCTTCACGTACACTGCCATGCATGGTGTGGGATATCCCTACGTTAAGCAGGCGTTCGAGAAAGTCCGCCTCAAGCCGTTCATTCCCGTGGTCGAGCAGGTCGAAGCAGATCCAGATTTCCCAACCACCCCCATGCCCAATCCGGAGGAGGGCAAGACTTCTTTGCAGCTGTCCATAAAGACGGCCAAGCAGAACAAGTCTGAAATCATTCTGGCTAACGATCCCGACGCCGATCGCCTTGCCGTAGCTGAGATTGGCGAAAACGGAAACTACACGCTCTTCACCGGCAACAAGTTGGGCGCCCTGCTGGGCTGGTGGAGCCTGCAGAACTACAAGTCGCGCAACCCCGATGCGGATGTGTCTAAATGCGCGATGATCGCCAGCACGGTAAGTTCGAAAATTCTTGGCAGCATGGCCAAGGAGGAGGGCTTTCAGTTCTACGAAACTCTGACGGGATTCAAGTGGATGGGCAACAAGGCCATCGAACTGCAGCAGGCTGGGAACACCGTGTTGTTTGCTTTCGAGGAGGCGATTGGCTTCATGGTGGGCACCGCCGTGCTGGACAAGGATGGAGTCAGTGCCGCAGCTCACGTGGCAACCATGGCCTGCTACCTTCGCAGAACACAGTGCATGACTTTGCAGGAGAAGCTGCGCGAAATCTACGAGACTTACGGCTTCCACGAGAGCGTATGCTCGTATGTCATCTGCCGGTGTCCGTCGGTTATAGCGCGCATCTTCCAGCGCTTGCGCACCTTTGACGACGATAAGCCCGACACCTATCCCACAAGCATCTTGAATGGCACCTACGAGATAGCTCACGTCCGTGACCTCACCACTGGCTACGACAGCAGCACCAGCGACAAAAAGGCCACTCTTCCGACCAGCTCCAGTTCCCAGATGATCACGTTTACCTTTAAGAACGGCGTAGTGGTGACTCTACGCACCAGTGGCACAGAGCCCAAGATGAAGTACTATGCCGAGATAGTCGGCAAGCCCGAGGAAAAGAACTGGCTGAAGCTGACCAACACTCTCAATACCATGGTCGAGGCCATTGTCGATGAATTCTACCAGCCAGCTAAGAACAACCTGGAGCGTAAGAAGGACTAAGGACAAATTGGGGCGCTATCCCTCTAAGTAAATAAATCGATAATCGTTCTCGAACGTAGGCACATGCGACGACCTGACGACCTGGCAATAATTAACCAACATTTGATAACTGATATGCACAAGCCAAAAAACAACTGCAGTGAGAGCTGTTCGTTGACTATTAGCCAATAAATGATATACCATATGTAGTTTATGTACTTATATTAATATTAGGGCAATATATTTATGAAACAAATAAAGTTCAGGCAGCGACAGCAAGCAAGCGACACCAACGAAACGTGTACTTAAGATCAGTCTTTCAGTATTGCTAGTGATCAATCAGCATATTGGTGCTCGAACAGATTCGAGACGCACAAGCGAATGCTGTAAAAGAGAGTGCCCGAGAATATTACTATGTTACTACGTTGTCAGCAGAACGCGACCACTTTGATGTTCAACTCGAGTTTCGCTGATATGGGAAAAAATACTGCCCACCGCACCTATTAGGTCGTGAAAAACAGATCCATTATAAATGAAAAGTTACTGGTAGTTCAATAATAATTGATGTCTTGGTGATCAGCTCTTATATATGTACATGCATAATACTCATCACTGTCCACACTGATATAGATAAAGGCGAACGCTTAATGGATTCTTGTTTCCCAAAGAGTTCCACAGAAGTACGAGTAATGTGAGAATGATGGGGGCTGGGGCGGTGGGATGGTTCGTCAACCCGCACTTGAATTAATTGAACTTGATATTTTAATCTTCGAAACTTGAGTGCCAACGATACGGAAAATCTAAACAAAATCGATTGCAGGAACTGATTGATAAGCTCCGAAATCAGAGACCGTCGTTTCTTGGATTTCTTTTGTTTGGTTTGCTCGTTGCCTATAGGAAATATGTATCCGCCAGCTGCATTGCAACTGCAATGATCGAGGAGTCAATTCATTTGCACAAATGTTGGTGTTATTTTGATGAATCCGAGTTTTCTGAATCTGAATCCACGAAGAGATATAGTTTCAAGCTTGTCCAGTATGCATAGGACCTTTAAGTGACCCCAAATGATCGGGTTTCTTCCAATCAGCTGCTGGATCAATGAATAAATTAGTTCCAGCATCTGGCAACTGATTCGTTTAAAGCTGTTAAAAAAGTTGTTTTCTGTTTTATTTATGCGTCATGGGAATGGGAATTGGGTTGGGTTGAGTTGGGTTCCATAAGCTAATTACACTTACAACAGAATACAGTTTGAGAGAGCTGTTAATATATTATAAATGTACTATATAAAGAGATGGTGTACCCATATATATATGTTTATTGGTTTTCCAATTGCTTTAAGTAATTGCCATAGAAATTGCAATGCAAAAAAATGTGCTTTGATAATAGGCATTTAGCTAGAAAAAGAAACAAAAATCATATATGTACTATATGTATCTTAAGCGAAAGTGTGTTATCTAAGTAGTTTTTGTAAATATAATGATTGGTTTGTTCACTGGAACGTACATATGTATATGTTCGAATACGAATACAAGTTCTTATCACTATAATTTTGCTTCTAAAAATACACACGATTCTGTATGTATGCGTGGTTGCTATGCACAGTACAGGGCTTGCAGTACATGTATCTATTAGTTAATGTTGGCAATTATTTGTTTTTGCTGTGTATAAAATGCATATCAGGCAGTCTCTTTGCTTAAAGTATTATGTATTTGTCATCAGTTGCATTCGAGTTACAGTTTGCTTTGTCGTCTGTTCTATCGGTTCTATATACGTACATATAGCACTCGAACAGTTAGGATTAGTCGGATTAGTCGTTTCGGCTTAAAATGTGCGTCTTTAAAATCCATGCGAGTCGCGCAAACAGTGGATTGGTTAGAGTGGGACCACTGTCGGCGCAAGTCCAAGTCTTGGCTAAAATTCCATCTGGAATATCTCTTTTATTCTTAAGGCTACGGATGGGTTTGAACGTAACAGATATTCGATTTGAGACGTGCAAACCCAATTTACACTAGATATACATATTTCCTAAAATAAAAATCGTGTATAAAAGAGCTGCATTGAAGAACCATCATCATTTCATTCTTATAATTAATACTTTGGGAACTTTGAAGTCATGTTTCGAGGGCTAAAACGGATACGATACGTGTGATATGTGTTCGTGTCGGTCTACTAGGATGATACACTGGGGCCTTTGAGCATTGGATTGATATTCTGGTCTTAGCTAATCTATTTGATGATCCAATTCGGCTTGATTCTTGCGATGATATAGATATACATATACATAGGCGTATAAAATACAATAATTCATTGGAAATCCATCCAGGAATGAGGAAATCTTTATGACACAACAGGCCATCAGACAAACACATGCAGGTAGGACGATTGTGTATGATTGCTGTGCGTGGGCGTGATTATGGGCGGTGCATTGTGATGGTGTCATACGGAGGTCTCCGAGTTGAGCTTGAGGACAAACTTGTTGCTCTTTGGATCGACCACTTCCTCGGCCAGGTTGAAATGCGGCAGCTTGTGCACGGTGACCATGAGGGAGACATCGTTTTGTATCAACTGGAACGTGCATTCGTTGCCAATGGGCCGGGAGACGATCTCATCGCAGATCAGGGACCACGACTGAACCCAACGACGCTCCTTCTCGCTCTGCATCACCGGCGACTCGGTCAGATATGGTTCCAGGAAGGCTCGGGGCGACAGATCATGCTTCAGACAGTGGGCCAAATGCTTGAGTATGCTCTCAAATGTGTGCCGTGGCTGTTGTCGGGTCACTCGTAAATACTTCTGCAATGCTCGGGCCATTGATGGGAAGACTGCCGACGCAGCCTCCTGTGGATCCAGCGGCAGGGCAGGGACGGGCTCGTTGTGTATGCGCTTGATGTGGGTGAAGGCCTCCTCGGCAGCGGTGATGAGGCGAGCGCGACGCTTCTTGACCCGTCGCTCGTACTCGTGCTCCTCGTAGAAACGTTCGTTGTGCGAGGAGTCGCGCCGCCTGGCATTGGCGGCTAAAACGGCTCGACTCTGACTCTGCTGCTGCGAGTTGCTGACACCATCCACCTCGTAGTACTTGAAGCTGTTCGATATTTTGTTGCGTTGCGACTTGGAGATCGAAATGGGAATGCGCTCCAGATACGGATTGAAGATGGGAAAGTCGACGTAGTAGTGCTGGAGCACCCAGACGGCAGCCCTCTGTATGCTTAGCTGGCCGAGCATATACGAGCGCGACACTCCATCGGGAGAACGTATGATCTTGACATAGTAGCTGGGCTGCTGGTGACGCAGCTCCAGCAAGACCACGGCCACGTAGTGGATGAACAGCAGCGTGTCCACAAAGTTTGTGGCGTAGGCCACCAGCGACTTATAGTCGACAGCATCGCCGCCTGTTTCCACCACAATCTTGGCGCCGTTCGTGACCTGCACGATGTAAAAGAGCCAATAGGCGAATGTGCAGATAGTAACCAGGAGGAGGACAATTGCCCGATATAGAAAAATGCGCGGCATTGTGGCTGAAGTGCGCCGCATGAATACCGCCCACAGGCCGATGGCCAGGAGCAGCAAGCGAGCAGCCAGCGACACAAGCTGGCCTTTGCATTGCTCACTGCAGGCCAGGAGGTGCGCCTGGGTGCGCACCGTCTGTGTGAGCTCCGGGCGATCAAAGGCCGACGGGAAGAATCCAACGTGCGGCATGACCACCATGGCCACCGGCGAGAAGAACGCCCCGCAGCCAAGAAGAAAGTAGAAGCTAGACTCTACATAGCGGCGGCAGGCGAAGCCAAATCCTTTGTCGCTCTCACGATGCCACATATTGTTAATGTCCTCCATGGATATACTCTGCTCGGAGGTGTTGCCAGTGACTGCCGTGGTATTCTCTCCCCAGTTCTCATCCTGGGGTAGAATCTGCACTTCTATAACTTCCTGGCCGTCCCGACTCTCGTCACCTACGAATCGAACGAATCAAACGAATCAACTTAAATGGATCTCATTTCAAATATCACTCTTCCTTACCGGTCATGTTAACACTGGTCTGATACGGTGCCATATCGCCACGTTGGAAACCCTTGCCCGACTTGGACGAATGCGTGCTGCGATGGGAATGACGAGAACGATCTCGCTCCCTGTGGTAGCCGTTGTTCACACTTCCGCCTCCTCCTCCTCCGCCGCCACCCCCGCCTCCACTACCAGCACCGCTATTACTACTATTGTTGTTGTGATTTCGCGACCGTCTTGAGCGTCCACTATGTTCCGACTTGACGGATTCGTTTTCCATTGCAATTGGAACGCGTGCGTGGGCAATGCAGTCCAGTCGCTGCGCTCTCGCTTTGTTCCTTAATTATCTCAACCTGACCGTGCAGCTATTTTAGTGTCTAACTGTAATTACGGCCGACGGCAGCAGGTTTTTCATATGTAGGTATGCAGGGCGGAGTCGGGTCGGTGGCAGACGCCGTTCGATGTGTACGCATTAGAGGCGTTTCGAAGCGTTTTAATGGAGTCCTTCTAACTAATAACGCAACACATTATCACCACTGTTCGTGTGCACAATAGTTTAATTCACATTTTCACTATTTCATCCACATTTTCGCTTTTTATTTTCTTTTTGAACCCGAATTTGCTTCACCCCCGACGCAGTGTGGCCGCAAACAAGCTGCAGAAGCCACTGGTCACACTGGCCAAAACCATTTATTTTGCAGCCCTGGTATACCTGTAGAGAGAACAGCGGCATACAAATTTTTGTATCTTGCAAGCCAATTAAATCCACAATATTGTCTATTTGTACTGAATATTTGTAGGTTTTTATTTGAAATCAACAAAATAAAATATTCGAATAAATTATAATACCAGGTGATCATTCCCACCAACTTCCAATGGGCAATTTTCCGTCCACCTTCCAACACCTTCGATAGCTCAGTTGGTAGAGCGGTGGACTGTAGAAAGTTTCGTACCGAAGATATCCATAGGTCGCTGGTTCAAATCCGGCTCGAAGGATTTTTGAATATGATGTATGATGTGCGCATGTTGTATTCTTTTCTTTTTTGTATTTAAAAGTAAGTAAAGTTAATGCACAATTCATATGAATTTTATTCTTGACATCAAAAATTGGGCAAAATAAACACCTTAATGGGCAGAAACGGTGGCTAGCAACTGTCTGGCTTGCTGATTAGTTGGATTCAGTCTTATGGCGCGCTGGATAAGCTTCAAGGAACGTGCCTTGTCGACATGAATTACAGCCCGACTGGCATAGATTGTCGTTTCCGCCTCCTCACTGGCCTTTGTTCTGCAAATAAATTGATGCATTTGTCAGTAGAGATTGGAAAGGAAAACCCATTGTGTATTACCCATTTCGCAGGCTGCTGTGACCAAGCGTTAGAGCTCCCAAGGCCACATTCGAGGTAGCCAGTCGGTAAGACTGATCTCCGGCGAAATAATCAAGAAGAAACTTGAGCAACACCTTGCGAAGTCCCGCAGAGCGGGGAAACATGCGAACGCGCTTCTGCAAATAACGGAGAGCATCTAGGCGACCCTCCTGAAAAGGTACATGGGCTTAGATTTATCCACGTAAATACTGCTTGGTTTTGCATACACACATTTATCAGGAAATAATTAGCGGTTAGGTAGGATATATCGACGCAGTACTTTTCGCTAAAATCGTACGCCCTGAGCTCCGACATTGCGGTCCGGTTTAGTTCGTTATCGCGATGCAGAATGGCCAAGGCACAGGAAGAGTACAGGGCCTGGATGGGCGCATTCTTCGCCAGGACACTGGGAAAAACAACATAATTGTTAGGAAGACGCAATGAAGCATATATAATAGATACAGACCACTGATAGAGAAGAGTTTTGGTGTCCGCTTCGCCTTGGAAGGCATAAATCATAGAGGCCATGGCCACTAATATGGTAGCCGCCTTGTCATCATTTTGTCCCGCCACGTTGTTTAGTACGGAATTGTATATAGAATACGATTCCTGCAGCTGACCGGATCGGTAATATGCCAGGGCCAAGCCAACAATGGGTTTGAACGTGGCATGGGACACTGTATTCAAAGCGTTGACTGCCTGATGGGGCTGGTCCAGCTTTAGGTACAAGTATCCCAGGTTCGTATACAGTGTGTCTCGTTCGGCTCCAGGCTCGCACAACTGGCTGGCGCGCGTAAAAGCCTTGATGGCCTGGTGGTAAAGCTTTTTGCGGGCGCACAAGAATCCCTGGAACGTGAGTGACGCTATACTGGCCTCCGACTCTTCATTTTGGACATACCTGTGTACAAAAATGGGAATAGATTTTGTAGGATAATAACAATGAAATTAATGCAGCGTACCAGTTAATGGCATCCAATGCGTAGACATCCGCATACATGTGCCCAATCGCATGTCTGTTGTGGGGCTTGGCCCGGGCAACAGGATCGGAGAGCACCTCACATACCCAGTAAGCGAATCCGAGAGCAGCCTCCGGATGATAATCAAACTGCTGGCAATGGCGGAACAGATCGAAGGCCTCTTCTTGGTCGCCAATAAGTTCCGCTACCATTGCCTGTCCTATCCAGGCATTGGCATATATCGGACTCGATTGCTGGGCGCGCTTGAAGGCCTCATTGGCCAGTCGAATGTCATTCGCTTTGATATACAACACGCCTAGGTTGGTCCATGTCGTGAAGGATTTGCGATCCAGATTCAGCGCCTGGATGAAGCAGTGCTGCGCCAGAGGCAAGTTCTCGTGCTCCGCATGCATATTGATGACGCCGAGGAGGTTCCAGTT
This sequence comes from Drosophila persimilis, assembly GCF_003286085.1. NCBI lineage: Eukaryota > Metazoa > Arthropoda > Insecta > Diptera > Drosophilidae > Drosophila > Drosophila persimilis. The sequence continues at coordinate 14,683,875 of NW_020825289.1, forward strand.
CTGCCAGCGATTGCTACGCTCCTTGATCGCCCTCTTGCATACCTTGGAAGCCGTTTCCAGGTGGCTTGTTGCTTCTTCGGGAATGTAAACAGCACTGCAGTAGCAGGCCAGGGCCAACTCGTACCACAGATATGTGTTCTGCTTCAATTTCAAGGCGCATAGATAGAAGCGCTGGGCCAGTTGCAGCAGATCTTTACGTGAGAGATAAGCAACCGCTTCATCGCGCTTGGCCAAACTGCCAGCCACGTCCAAATTTGCCAGGGAGCCCGGCAGCTGGGCCGTCTGCAAAAATACACTAGCCGTGAGGCGCCACAGCCAAACCATACCCTGCGCCTCTGCCTGGGTGAATGCACTGGAAGAGACATATACAAATAAGCCTGCCTTAATGATTGGAAGCTTCCTAACCTTTCCAGAAGTCCGACAGCCGATTGGAAATGCTGTTTGGCACGGCCGTAAAGATTTTGGGACTTCAGATTGTTGGCTATACCGATGTGCGCCTCTGCGGCGCCTCTCAAGCCAGGCAAATAGTTTGGATTCAGCTTGAGCAGCGCATCGAAATCTTCAATCGCCTCCGAGTACATGCGAATCGTCTTGGAGGCAATATATTATGAATAGAACATAACATAACCTGAAATTGTTGCCATATACTTACCGTCTTGATCACGCCTATCTGGAGGAGAGCATAGCAGTTGTCTGGGGACAGCTCGAGGATTTTCTGAAAGACACGAATAGCCGAGTTGTAAGAGCCTCGAGCCGCATAAGCATCGCCCAGTGATTCCCAATAGACCATGCACCGAAAGTCGTGCTTGATGGCAATCCGAAAGCATTGGATGGCCTAAAAGGAAGCCTTAAACATAATTAAACTCTGATCTGTGGTCTGTGCTGTTCATTTACGTACATTATCCCATTTCCTCACTTGCAGAAAGTGCAGGCCCAGCTTGTATTGCAAGCGGATCGACTCGTCATTACTCAAGTACCGAAGGGTGTTCATCAGGAGCATCTCATTTAGATCTTCCTCGCCCAGCTGCTGGTAAATAAAGCTCAAGGCATCCACAGCCTCCTCCGCCAGGGCATTGAGGCTGATGCACTTCTCATAGCATTTGCGGGCGCGGGCCATATCGCCAGTGGCCAGTGGATACAAGCGACCCAAGTAGTCGAAGCACTCGGCAACATGCGGTCGCAGCCGAGCGGCCTTTAGCATGCAGCTCAGGGCCTCTGCATAGTTTTTCTGCAACATCTGAAGCTTGCCACATAGAAGCAGCGCCTCAAAAGACTCGTCTTTGGCGATAGTCCGAATGGCTTCAGCTGGTGATCTGATTAATAAAACGGATAATTACGTGTAAATTTTTCCATAAACATTCCTACTTTGCTTACAAGAGAAATTCCGCCTTGGAAAGTGCATCCAATGGAAGATCTTTGAGCAGGTGAACCTCCCCCAACTTGATGTAGCAGCTGCAAGGGATGATTTTAGTTATGCAGCTTATGATCGGATATGATAGGGTAACTTACCGAGCTAGGGCTCTAACATTGGGCACTGATTTATCATGGCGCAGCAGCACTTTGACGGCTTCTCTCAAATTGGATTCATCCTTTTCATAAGAGAGACACTGGGCAGACGCTTCATTTTGTTGGCCTAGCTGCTGCCAGAGTTGTAGAGCCAGTTTGTACGCCCCGAATTCCATATGGATTCGGGCCAGGAGCTCCAGCGTCACCTTGTAGTTGGGCTGGCTCTGATGAGCCTGCACAGCAAATTGCCTGGCCAGAACATATTGGCCCTGGGCAAAGAGATCGAATGCCTTAATCAGTAGGGCCAAGTTAGAGCTGGGGTTCAGCTCCAGTAATTGATCGGCATATGCTTGGATTGGCTGCTTCAGCTCCTGCTGCCAAGCACCAGTGTCTAGCTGATTGTGGTTTTCGCAGTATGTCTTGCATATCCATTCGTAGCCATAGACATCCTTGGGATGGGAGACGGTCATGTTGCAGGCATGGCGCACACAGGCCACATAGTCCTTCTGCTTGTATAGCCATTTAAGGAATCGTTTGTACACCACACTTTTCACACTTGGCTCCGAGATATCCAGTAGTGCTTCCATCGTTTTATTGTACTGCAAAAGTTCGAGGTATTAGTTTATGTTAGAATTGCTATGGAAAGGATACGCACAAGTACATTATCTTCTGCCGATATCTCAAAATCCTGAGCAAACCAAATGCGTCCCAGATATTCTTGGATTTTGGCATAATGGGAATCGTTAGGATTCTGAGCCCGCTTTTTGAACACTTTAAAGCACAGAGGAGCCACAGTTTCATCCGAGGCCAGGGTGAATAGCTTCTCCCAGTAGTCTAGGGCTTTTTCACTGAAATTTTAAAATTAGCTATTGGATGGGCGTCTTTCATTTTAACAGTTTCGTACGGTAGCAGATCCACAAGCTCATCATAGATTTCTGGAAGCTCGACAATGGGCGCGCAATTGGAGAGTCCCTGCAGAGCAACGGTAGCGGGGCCTTCTGTGTACTCAATCGACTTTCGCAGGCTCTTTGCCGCCTCTGTCTTGTCCAAGCTCTGATAGGCGGCACCAAGCAACAAGTATCCCATTGCATTGCTCTTTGGGTCGGCTTTCAACAGGCGCTGCAATCAACAACTTTAAAAATGCAACAGCCAACTGACGTGTACACACCTCGCACTTGTGAATGGCATCCGCATGCTTCCCAAGCTTGATTGTCTCCCGAATATCCTTGATTAGCGCCTTGGATTCTTTGGAACTCATCGTAATTAATTAATATGTAAGTTTCTTTTGTGTTTACTTTTTTCACTGTAAACACAGTGCTGTAAAATGCTGGAAAATTCGATAGACTTCGATAGATTCCAAAACAATCACGAAATCCGAATGTGCATCTGAAAATGCCAATAAATTGTAAGGCAAAATGTGGCAAAGCGGCAGCGCTCAAGGTGAGTCCCAAGTCGAGTAATGTAATCCGCAAGTACTATATCCGAACAACGTGTTTTAAAAAGCGCCCAAAAACTGGAGATGCCCTGTGCAAGGAGTGTTTCTTTGCCGCCTTTGAGGCTGAAATCCACCACACGATCACCTCGAGCAAGCTGTTCCGGCGGGGTGAGAAGGTAGCCGTAGCAGCAAGCGGTGGCAAGGATTCTACGGTTCTGGCACACGTGTAAGTACGAAGATTTGTACGATTCTTATTCAATTAACTGTTGACCTTTCAGGATGAAACTGCTGAATGAGCGCCACGATTACGGTCTAGAGCTTGTTTTGCTTTCCATTGACGAGGGCATTACTGGCTATCGAGATGACAGTCTGGAGACGGTTAAACAGAATCGCGACGATTATAAAATGCCACTTAAAATCTTGTCCTACGAGGAGCTTTACGGCTGGACTATGGATCGCATTGTGTCGCAGATCGGACGCTCCAACAACTGCACATTTTGCGGAGTATTTCGGCGTCAGGCGTTGGACAGGGGCGCAAGGCTGTTGTGCGTCGACAGCATAGCTACTGGCCACAACGCAGACGATATTGCAGAGACTGTGTTGATGAATGTACTGCGTGGTGACACGGCTCGTCTACGACGTTGCACGGACATCCGAACTGGTGGTGGCGAAGATTCCATACCGCGTGTCAAGCCACTCAAATATAGCTACGAAAAGGAGATTGTCATGTACGCGCACTACAAGAAGCTGGTCTACTTTTCGACAGAATGCGTCTTTGCTCCGAACGCGTATCGGGGTCACGCCAGGGCTTTCTTGAAGGATTTGGAGAAAGTGCGCCCCTCCGTCATAATGGACATCATCTACTCGGGCGAGCAATTGCGCTTCAAAGATACGGCCAAAAACCCTGTACGCGGCACGTGCAATCGCTGCGGCTTTATTTCGTCCCAGCAACCATGCAAGGCCTGTGTTCTGCTCGAGGGTCTCAACCGTGGACTGCCCAAGCTGGGCATAGGAAAGAAGTCCAAGGGCGATCGCATGATCGCCAAGCAGGACCAAGAGCTGGCCCTTCGAGAACGTGCAAATTTAGTAAAAAACGATTTTTAATATTTGAAATGTAGTCATTTATTAGCATTTATTGGGCTATGTGCATATATTTGTGGTGGATAGGCACGTGGGACGTAACTGTAGCCGTGTCGAACCTGCAAAGAGAGAAATTTATTATTAGTAAGGCGCATTCTACTTTTGTAATATAAAAAATGTTGGTATATGAAGCTCAGTGCCAATTTTTTAACCATGATCCATACCCGGTCAAGCGAGATTCCCTATCTCCAAAAGAATATTGAAGAAGTTTGTCTACACCCAACTTTTATATGGTGTCTGTGAATGGTTTAAGTGATCATCATTGAAGTCCCCATGCTACTAACCCACAAAGGTCTATCAATACTAACCTAAAATGTTCAACCACATGTATTAATTTCCATACGGCTCCTTTTGCCACAAAACCAAAAGACCTGCAAAATGGAAAGATAACTATTTAACTAGGTTTATCAAAAATTACATAAGAAACTATTTAGAGCAGCTTCAGTAGATAATAATTAATTGTATTGAATCACAACGGTTCATAAGAGATGTCAGAAAATAAAGATATTCATCAGAATATTCAATGCTGGAGCCACTAATGCTGGCTTTATAATTACCATTTAGATGTATATTCACATGTTTTTATACACGTGTAAATGACCGGCAGAGTACATGCATTGACCACAGCATCTTCATTCAATAGATATCCACCGATAACCTGCAAAACAGCAATTGATATTCGTTAGTCAATTAGATTACAAATAAAACTAAATTTCTTTTAGAAGGGCTTCAGAAATTACACAAATTGTATTGAATCACAACGGTTCATAAGAGATGTCAGAAAATAGTTATATTCATCAGAGTATGTAGTATGCATCCCACTCCCCCTGAAGATATCAAATGTATAATTACCATTTAGAACATCAGTCGTTGAACACGTGGTCGGGATATCAAGACTTCCATTTTGTATCTGCACAGAAAAAATGGATCGTTAGTACAGTCCGGGTAAAAACGTTTAGTATACACATTATGTTGTAGGGAATCAAAATGTCGGCTTTGCAAAGAAAATATGCACCGCAAATTCAGTTATTACAAATTTGGGTTATGCTTGGGCAAAGTACAATTTATCTACGAACAAGTAAAAAGCACTAGCTAAAGTGGAGAGTTCTTTACACCAGCGACTCGTGTTCGCGCACTTAAGCCGATAGAAAATGCTTAAACTTACCCATTCTCAATTGCCTTGCGCACTGTCGCAGCATCCCATACATAAGAGATCACCTGGAATATAATTGAACACATTAAATGATGTTTCTAATGGCAAAGGGGCTGTTTAAGCAGCAGAGCGTTCTAGACCACGTGACTGCAAAATGCATTGCAATCCGACTAGTACGATTTTCCTGCACACACAACTTAATCTTGCAACATTGAGTTCCGCAAACAAGTTTAATGAACCAATTTGCAGTTATATTCGATGCAATCTTCAAAAACAGTCGCTCATTGGCCAGCACTTACATTTTTCACAAACAATCTCGCACGCGGGTGAAGTAAAAGTGACCGGAAGCCAGTGACCGCGGAGTTATCGAGAACATATACGGTCTGACCTTCAGAAATATACCGATATATACCGTCTCATTTTAAAAATATACCATAAATATACTGACGTATTCAAGTTCTATTATACATATTCCTCGCTTTTGATATTCCGTGGTATATTACTCGCTGTATAGAACACTTGGCCATGCCCGCATTTTCTAATTGACTGGCTTATTTTAAACACTTGCTTTTATTAAATTGACAAAATATACCATTATACACCGATAAGATCGGTTCAATTTTGACCTCAGAAAATACCGAAAAGTATTAAAAATATCAGAAACGGTCACCCTGGTTGTGAAGTACAAGCTTTTCGGTATATTGATAAATGCGATAAATGCAACCCTTTTTCATAACTGTAAATCTGTGACGCCGGGTTTTCTAAAAAATGGCTTCGTAGAATTTGTATTAGCACAATGACGAAATTTAATGCAAACGCCGTACTATGGAGCTTGGGTAAGCCGATTTTATATTAGTTTTCGTTCTATAAAATGAAACGGGCTCCGAAACTCGTGTATATCTGTAAATAAATTCTTTTCGCAGATGATTTCATGAAAATACGCAAAGACGAAATGCCCATTTACTACAAAAAAGAATATCAGATGTCAAAACGATTCAATAGAATATCGGCGCATTTACAGTCTTACAAAGACGCCGAGGCTGACTTATCTCAGGACGAAGACGATGATGGTGATTGCAATATTCCTACGGTGCAGAAAAGCATCGATGTGGACGATGCCACATACGCAGCGAATATAAAGCAGCTTAATTTCGAGAAGAACGATTTCGATCAGCTAATGTATAATGAAAGCCTGGAAACAAATGATGTAAATTCGAGTACTGAACAATGTGAACCACTAAGTCAGACGCCTCCACGTCCGAGTGTTAAATCGCGGCTTGGCGTCAGGACCACCGAAAGCGTGGGAAATCGCGGAAAACAATTTAAGAAGAAAGCGATTCAAAAGCGTGGCAAAGCCTATCCTTACAATATAAACGGTCGTAACAACAGTATGGAAAACTACAATCAAAACCGCGTGTCTGCAAATTTCCATCGTGGTCTAGAAGCCTATTATAAATTTCGTGAGCGTAACGAATGCTTTGGTGAATCGCAAAACGTATTAAATATCCCAAATAGTCATGTCCATATTGAAAACTTTGGTCCCAATGGACCCAGCTTTAATGACAGTTCCAATACTGATAATTTTAATTTGAACAGCAACTTTATGATGCGCTCGAATCATATGAACACCTCCGATTCGAACAGCTTCGGCGGGCTGCTCCCGAATAACCAAGGCCCCGTTAATTCGAATAACCGCGTCGGGATGTTCTCGAATAATCAAGAATCTGCAAATTCAAACAGGATCGAGTGTATGCTCCAGAATAACCAAGAACACGTGAATTTGAACAGCTACGGCGGGTTGTTCCTGAACAATCAAAGATCTGCCAATTCAAACAGCTTCGGGGGGCTGTACCCGAGTAACCAAGGCCCCGTTAATTCGAATAACCGCGTCGGGATGTTTCCGAACAATCAAAGATTTGCAAATTCAAACAGGATCGAGTGTTTGCTCCTGAATAACCAAGAACACGTGAATTCGAACGGCTACGACGGGTTGCTCTCGAATAATCCAGTACCTGTAAATTCGAACGGCTACGGCGGGCTGCTCTCGAATAATCCAGGACCCGTGAATTCGAAAGGCTACGGCGGGTTGTTCTCGAATAATCAAGGACCTGTCAATTCGAACGGCCACGGCGGGCTGCTCTCGAATAATCAAGTGGCCGTCAATTCGAACGGCCACGGGTTGCTCTCGAATAATCAAGTTGCCGTCAATTCGAACGGCCACGGCGGGTTGCTCTCGAATAATATAATAGGGATAGGCGACGGGATAGGCTTGAATCATCCGAACACCAGCCGACGCGATATCATTGCAAACAATTGGAACAGCAGTATCGAGATGAACTCGACAAAGCGAATCCCTCCCAATAACTTTTTACTCTTGAATCGTCAGGAGCTATTAGTCGACGGCTCATCATCATTGAGTGTTGGTCCAGCTCGTCCAACTCGTGGTATGTTTATAGGTGAGGCGCTTGGTATGACTCTAAGCGATTGTAAAACGGTCGATGTTCATGAAGTTGCCAAAAACGTGTTGCATTTGCTGTCTAATGCTGAAAAGGATTCCGAAAGCAAGGTATGGCCTAATATAAGGACTCTAAATAATATAAAGACTTTTATATGTATGATTATTTTAGACAAACTATGGGGTCCATAATAAAAATACATCGCAGCAGCGCGAATTGTGAAACTGGATGCCATGCAGGAAAGTATTGTACAATCTTGTCGCCGGAAGTATAATTAAGAGTTCATTATGACAATAGGTTAAGTGTAAATATTCAAACATGGAAGAATATTAGCGGGCACCCGGTCGTGCCGGACGAGTGTGAATGTTCGTTGGTGTATTGCAGGGCAAGAAGAAGAGTAGGGTCGAGTGGTGCAGTGAATGGCACTACAGAGAACGAACAAGATTTGAGTTTTTTCTTTATATATGTATTTTTGCTGATAAGAGCATGTTGAGCTGCTTATCAGCAATGCACAACAAAAAAAGTACTCATGGACAGCCGAGCCGAGATGCGAGAAGAGAAGCGAAACGAAAGCGGACGAAAATAGAAACAAACGGCGATAAATTTACAGCAAAAGGCGAATGTTCATACAGAAGCGATTCGCCGATGGAGGAACAGCAAAGCAGAACAGAATAAAATAATAATCAATCAGTTAATCTGCTACATAGTTAGAACGTGGAAGTGACATAGCTGAATGGAAGTGGATAGGGAGCTCAAGACCATTTATTGAACGCAACGCCGCGAAGTGAATAATTATTTTGTTTTCAGATCGAATGCCGGCATACGACAATTAGAAGAACAAAGAAAATCTGAACCCATTATTTTTAGTTTTGTAAAAGCAAAAAGAAAACGAAAAATAAACGTTAAACATTCAAATAAATGTTTGCTGTTCGCCTGTGCCCACCATGTTGAAATCGAAGCAATTCCTGCAGCGATTTTCCAAAGGTAAGAAGGACTTTTAGAACTAACAGAATCAAACTGTTCGACAGAGGTGATTGTAGTTCCTGGGTCGCAATTCACATTTTTTTTTGGTTGGCAATCTCCCTCAATCATTCGGTTATACTCGTACACACACACTCGCTTCTCGCTGATGAGTAGGCACTTGTTACTCCATTATGATTATCAGCTCGGGCATGTGTTTTGGCATTGCTAGAAATCCAAATTGTTGTACTCTGCCGACTATATAGTCGTGGACACACAGTCTCCTCCAAGGACTGTCTGTACCTAAAATGATCCTGAGTGCGAAGAGGATTGTACCAGAAGGGCTAAGTAAATTACCCGCCGTTGTGGGGGGAACCCAAACGATGAACTAACCAAGTTTCAATTGCGCTCAATTGGTTCCAGAATATGCCAAGTTTACGCCTGCGAACTTCAAGCTTAAGCGGGCTTTGGTGGTGACGAAACTCTCGCGCTATGAATTCGAGCAGCTGCGGCATCCGGGACTGTCGAAGGAGCAGCTGGAGCAGAAGCTGCGCGATCGGGGCACCGATGTGGAGATGGTCCTCTATCTGCACAATTTGCACAAGGACTTCGAGCGGCGTATCGTGCAGAGCTTCCAGGATGTCGGGTGCGAGGTCAAGCTGTCCAGCAGGTGCGTATCGCTGCCTTCAATATGAGTGCGAGTGTGAGTGTGGCTAACGTTTGTCGATGTTGCTGTGTTTATGTGGTTCTGTGCTTGTGTCGTCGCCGTCATAATCGTCGATTACTACCCCACCTACTACAATTGTATTTCCACCATCCACATAATGTGTCTCTCATGTGGCCCCCCTCACGCTGTTGACTTTACTAAACGAGCAGACTTGAATTTAGAAGCTCATTGAGCAAAGATGTCATGAGCTGGGCGGATGTCATCGTTCCTGTTGGCGGTGATGGCACCTTTCTGCTGTCCGCCGGTCGCGCCAGTCCCCTCTTTGCCCTCAGCCAGCAGAAGACGCCCATTGTGGGCTTCAACTCTGATCCGCTCCACTCGGAGGGTCGTCTCATGCTACCCAAGCACTATTCGGATAATCCCGCCGATGCAGTGGCGCGCATCAAGAGCGTAAGTTATGTTCTGCTTGATTACTTGAATATTGTTATCCGTGTGTGATACTGGGGATTCTCTTCATTTTATAGGGCGACTTCAAGTGGATGCATCGCTCAAGAGTCCGCACCACGCTGCTGGGCAGCAATGGCAAGATTCCGGAGTCCACAGATCTGTTCCGACATACAGAAGTGAAGATGGAGCAGGTGACAACGGATCCTGAAATGCTGGATAATCACATGGCCACCAAATACAAAGCAAAGATGAAGCGCATCCTACCCTATTTAGCTCTGAACGAGGTGAGTGCGAAGTAGGACTCTTTCAAACTACTCCTAACTATATTGCGCCATTCGATGTCAGGTTTTCATTGGCGAGCACATCTCGTCCCGTGTGTCCCATCTGCAGCTTGTGCTCAATCATCAGGACGTGGTAAACAAAACAAAATGTTCCGGACTGTGCGTTAGCACTGGCACCGGCTCCACATCGTGGCACACAAGCATAAATCGCATCACCAGCCGCGACGTTGACGATTTGCTTCAATCGCTGCCCAATAGCAACTCTGCCGATGTGCTCCGACTACGCGAGAATACTCAGGAGATCGCCCATCGGTATAACCAAGGGCTGCTCTTCGCACCAGACGATCCGCGGCTCTGTTATTCAATCAGGGAGCAGATCTGTGTGGGCGTTTGGCCCTCGCCGAAGACATTTAAGAAGCGAGATTTCGTGCAGAATGTGTTCGTTAAGTCGCACTGCATCGATGCCAGTGAGTAGTCGATGGGCATCATCTTGTATTCATTTCATCATTTCTAATTTGTATTCGCTTACAGATCTGGTCATAGATGGCAGCATATCCTATCCATTCAACGATGGCGCCAAGGCATTGCTTGAGGTCCATCCCGAGGATGCCCTCCTGACGATCGCCCTAGACTGATTTCTGATGAAGCAAGAAGCGTAGTAAAGTAAAGTGCCTGGCTCTCTAGCCGTAGCATGTCTGAAGTTCTAAAATTATTTAAGTGTGCAATTTGCAGACTACTTAGAAGTTTAAGCTCAAAAGTTATTTTGTTATTATATAAACATTTATTTATAAATGTCCCTTAACTTTTCTTTTCGATTTAAAATTTTTCTGCTTGTCCAATGAAACGTTCGGTTTGATTCGATTCATCTTCTTTGGTGGTTCACCTTCCACCCCATCTTTAGAAGATCGACTCCGGCCTCTACCTTTTTTCTCGAATCGCGCACTATCTACGGACTTGAAGCGTTCGTCTTGTAGGAGTACTTTGCCCTCTTCACTAGTGGCGGAGTCTGCCTGCTGAAGTTTCCGTTTTCGACGAATTTCCTTCAGTTTATCCTTTTGCTTTTTGCGATAGCTGCACACATAGAAATCAAAAGAATTATTCAATGATTTCAAAAAGCGAAAATTAGACAGCTTACAGTGCTTCCATTTCATCTGGATCCTTGCCCTCCATTATCCACGTTTTGCGTCTGTAGTTTTGGGCACGCTCGTCAAAGTCATTGTTATCCAGCTGCATCTCCGATTCACGTCGCGTCACATTCACTTGCATGAAAATTCGCTCCACCATTCGCTCTGAAATATAGAATATAGGGGGTTTCAGTATGGATATATGTATATAAGAAGGTAGGATGACCACATACGATCTATTGGATGCTCTGTAAGCTTTGTGTTAATTTCTGTCTCAATCGCGCCCAGAAGTTCGAGGTCGCGCGGAAATCGAAATATGGAAATGGACATGCCTTTGCGGCCAGCCCTCGCTGTCCGACCCACGCGATGAATGTATTCCTTGGGCGTCCGTGGTAGCATGTGATTGATCACCAGTTGCACGCTGGGTATGTCCAGGCCGCGAGATGCCACATCCGTGGCAATCAGTGTGCGGATGTGATTGGACTTGAAGCGACTGAGGGCCGCAACACGCTCCTTTTGCCGCATAAACCCGTGCAAGCATACATTGTCAATGTCCATACTCTTAAGGGTCATGGAGAGAAGTTGACAGTATCTGAAATTGACGAAATTTTGAGTTTAGCTTTTCGGGGTAGATGGAGTTGCATGTACTTTTTTGTATTTGTGAATATCATCACATTGGAATTTTCGTTTTCCTCGCGATATTTGCGCAGCGACTCGATCAGAACCATATCACGATCGTAGTCGGCGCACAGCAGGTATCGCTGATCCAGAGTGTCTACAGTGGCTACATTAGAGTCTTGCGACCATTCGATACACTAAACAAAGAACAAGTTTGTTGAAATTAATCCTTTTTGTCATTGAGATCTACTTACATCCTTGGATATGGGGAATATACTGGACTCCTTCATAAAGTCCTTCATAGTGGCGGAGAAGAAAAGGTTCTGCCTGGTACTCGGCAAACATCTTTCGATTATGGCCAAGCTCTCATCAAAGTCGCCGTTCAGCATGCGATCAGCCTCGTCCACAACGAGATATTTTAGATTATCGAATGAAAACGTGTCACAGCCCGTCAAGTGATCGGCCAGACGTCCGGGCATGGCCACCACAATGTGCGGACGCTGCATTAACTTCTGGCTTTCGATCATCTGATCAGTGCCGCCGGATACGACGCACACTCGCACTCCCATTGGTTGGCCGGCCACCAGAAACTGCTCCGATATTTGATAAGCCAACTCATGTGTGGGGGTTAGAACCAAGGCAAAATGGCTAACTGGCTCTTCGCTCAATCTCTCCAGAATGGGCAGGGCGAAGGCAAAGGTCTTTCCCGATCCCGTCTGTGCGGCGCCAATGCAATCCTTTCCCGACAATATCGCGGGAATGCAATTCTGTTGGATAGGTGTTGCGCCCTTGAGGCCTATACAAATAAAGTTCACACATAAGCAGGCTTTATCTAGTGGTAAATATATATAGTTACCTAATTTTGTTAGTTGTTTCACCATCCAAGGACGTAGTCCCAGGCTCTGAAACGGATTCGCCTCCTTTCGTTGCATTTTTTGTAAACAAAACAACGTGTGCGAGATCAGCAGTGTGACTGTATGGATTTGTCCATACAATGTACGGTCTGACCCTGAATAATATACCGAAATATACCATAAATATACTGTCGGATTGAAGTGCATCATATTCCTCGTTTTTGATATTCGGTTGAATATTACTAGCCGGCTAGGACCCCCAGATCTGAACTCATAGTTTTATCCGATTGACGAATCACTTTCCTACAAGATTGGCTTATTTTAAGTTCTCATCTTTAAAGGACTGTTTGTAAAAGAGGTTTAAGCAACAAAAATGTCCACTGAATTAATTATTTTACATAACAACTATACGCTAAACTACACATTTGATACATGTTAACTACATTTGTATGTAATTACCAAAAGCGACACCTGAAGGGGAAATGTACGTTTGGAATTTTTTGGCCGTTTTTTTTCATACAAGCCCCATGGAAGCGCCAGTGTGAAAAACCTCCGTTATGCACTTTTTGACATGGCTGTATAGGGCATTTCTACACGATTTCTACATTGGTGCATCGGACAAGAAGGTGAGTCCATAACGCGTCTTCAAAAATACTGGAAAATACTACGAAAAGTATAAGCATATGCAAGGTGTGTGAGCTAGACAGGGTGGTGGGGAAAATCAGTGTGACCGCGGATTTGTCTATAAAATATACTGTCTGACCGTCAGAAATATGCCGAAATATATGTTGCAGCGATGCAGAATTCCAATAAAGCCTGCCTATCGACTAGGTTATTTTTCGGTTGCGTTAATACATTTCTGTTATATTCGATTTGTTATCGAGTGATTTTTGGCGCCAATCGGTACCGAAAACTAAAATAATATTATAATTCGAGGAAATGGCTGAAAATTCGGGAGAACAGGGAACATTGGTTGCATTCCGTGAGCTACAGAGCATAGACCAAAAAGATATTGTTATCCTTATCGATGTTGCGTCGGCGTTAAAAAGCTGCAGCGAATGCATAAGGAATAACACCGTCAAGACTGTGGATGTGTTGACACTATGGCTTAAAAAAGTACTCAGGGCATATATTGATGAAGCGGCTCGCTGCGTCACTGCTTTTAAACAAATGTGCGATTGGTTTCAGATGATGGTAAGTGAGTGCATGGACTACTATCCAAAAAAAAAAATGTTAAAGTCTTCAGTCTTTTACAGAAATCGTCGACTGATGTCGATTGCAGCGATCTGATCACCGTACTTACGGAGGCTCTGAAATTTACAACAGCGTCCAAGGAACCGTTGCTGAAGGCGGGTGAACGTCTAGTACACGCTGCCGCCTTTTTCCTATTTTCCATTGTGCACGGCTATCTTAGTGAAAGGTGAGTTGGCGACTCTGTTTCATTTACAAGATGATAAAATGTGGAATTTCCCTCCAGTGAAAGTAGCTCCAAGCGCAATGTCCTAAAGGAACATGTTCCAAATGCCATCGGCCTACACTTAGCTGTGCTTTCCATGCTGACAGACACCACCGCCAGTGCAAGGAAAGTGAATGCGCGTATAACACCCCGTAAGTTATTGTCGCAGTTTCAACGCGACAGCTCACTCTTCAGGCTTTATTTGACAGTGATCCAACAGATGAACGAAATTTCTGGTTTCCTAAGCGCTAAGATAACCCATCTGCAGGCATTTATAAAAACAAGCGAAACGATGACCTATATTTGCCTGCACTACATGCAAAATGCTGATCGTGGCCAATGGGAAGCTGGGACTATGCCTGATTGGCTCAAGGAAACCGTCTTGCATCTGTGCGACACGGTTCTCAACCAAATGGAAACAATCCAAAAGAAAGTAAGCACTCATAAGAACATTCAATTAGTTACAAGCTCTAAAAGTAGGCTTTTCTTTCATAGGATGCACTAACTGTGCCCTTGGAAAAGGTGGAAGAGTATCTGCGAGTAACGCACACATATTTATTAATGCTGTACGAACTTATTAAGACTAAGTGGAAGCATGTTGACGAATCTATTTCGGAAGCCCTTATTGATTTGCTAATGAGTGTCTCATCGTAGGTCGGTCAAGTTCCACGCTTTTCTTGAATTTTATCATGTTTATTTTAGGACTCAAGATCTTGGCGAAAATATTTCATTACTTATATCTAAATATATACGACCGGGCTTACTGAAAATCTTTGAGATGGCCTATCCATTGGAGGACTTTCAAAAGGTATGTTGACACCATACTTAATTGTGATGTGTGATAATCGAATGCCTACATTTTAGCGACTTGTTTCTTTACTTATCGACCCAGAGGAAGCAGAAAATTACTTTTTTGATATTTGCTTTGATTTTGTAGGTGTTGTCACAGTAGACAATGCAGCTCTGACGCCTTATACCTGTCAAACATTGCAGAAAATATTTGAATACATATTTAGAGGTATGTTATGTGTGGTACAAAACTTTATGAGGATCGTTCGTGCTATAATTTAATTTTCTTGTCAGACGCCTCTCATTTTGTCAACGCTGACCATTACGAACGAGCAATTGAAGCCTTTGCCAGCCTAATGTACTTGGCAGAATGTGAGGAATTAGACAACTACTTTTGCACTGGTGTGTTTCAAGAGGATCCCGTCACATCACAAGTCTGTGCAGATATACTAATGCTCTCGTTTCGGTTGTATTCCCCTTTTGATTCCCCTTTTATGCAACTAATGCCATACCCACATTACAGGTTGGTTGAGGCAAATCCTGGCTGGAACAGAAACACGCTAATCCAGGCTACTAATTACTGGAAAGAGTGCAACAACTCGTATGCGATGTTCTCACATAGCCCGAATCAGTGGCATGTGCAGCGCTTCTTTAAGTATTTCCATGGCATCGGAAAACATGAGCCTCCACCATTTACTGCTCAGAATTTTCGGTATCTCCGTGCTGTTGCACCTGTAAATAACAGATATGTGGAAACTCTACTGGAGCGGTTGCAGCTCATAGGCAATGGTGCACAAAGTAAAATAGAGCTGTACTATGAAGTGGTGAGTAGAGTCGAAAGGAATATAAGGGTTTCTGAAGTTTGGTTTACCAACAGGTTGCTATCATGGAGCTATTGGCGCACCAAAAGAAGACGGATCTTTCAAAATGGCTTCAACAGACATATGAATTCGTCAGGGAGCTACTCAAGGACGAAAAGTGCGATACATTCACCAGTGTATATTTCCAGCTGGTGGGCCATTCTAGCCCATCCGCACAGCTGCAACTATTACGGGGACTGGCTCCTGTTGTCGGACACTGCAACTGGCATATCCAGAAGTTTCTACATGCCTGCAAGGGCAGCGATGATGCACAGCTGAGGGCATTCAGTGCACGCCACTCCATAGATAAAATAGTGCTACCCCTGTTGGAAGCAGTGCAGCAGAAACCATCGCCTGGGACCACCGCTGCGGACAGACAGTGTAAATTGCTGACTAAATCGAGCTATAAGCGCGATACGGCGCACGTCTGTAAAGTGCAGTGTCTGAAGCGTAAGCGGGCTGAGAGCACACCCAAGGAAATAATAAGGGAACTCCACGACAGTTCCCTACAGCTGGTTCAGAGTGCAGTCGGTCTGGATGCTGCGGATAAAGAGCAGGTAAAAAAAGTCATCGACAGCTTGTGTAACATTCTGAAAAGAGTAGATTGTATTGTTTAAATCGTTGAATATTCGAATAAGTAGTCTTCGAAAATTGAGATTTCTAAATATTCATCATAATATGATCCGCACGATCGTCGTCCATGTGGGAGCCGGTATAGATTTCGAATCTCTTGTTTATAGTATCCATGTCACGTTTTTGAATGAGAATACCTAATAAAGTGAATGTTTCTGCATGGCATCATCCTGACAATGTTTGTGACGAATGCAAACTTACCCGCAATTGATGCCGATGTATAGCTGACAAAACTGCCAGCAAAGAAGGCACGCACCGCTACTCGCGTTATATCCGAGCGTCTGGATGGAGACATGGCGCTCAAAGCTGCTATTAGGATGCCCAGGGAGCCCGGATTGGCGAAGCCGCAGAGGGCGAATGTGCCGATTGCAGCGCTCCGATGCTGCAAGCATAGACACAGAAAAAGATCAATACTGTCAAATGGTGAGAGTAAACAATGGTGTTACATCAACTTTGTTGCCTTTGATAAATTCGCCCAGGTGCTTGTAGCCCACGAACTCGTTGATGAACGTCTTCTCGGCCACCACAAGTCCAATTTTCTCACAGTCATAGTACGGCACACCCATGATGAAAACCAGTGGGATGAACATCTTACTGAGCAGATACAGCAAACTGACGTCATTCAGGCCAAGCATCTCGAATATCCACTCGGTGGTGGCACTGAAGAAGTAAAGAATGGCAAGAAAGGCAATAATGTTCGAGACAATACCCAGGACAATCATCATAGCGGCTGCAGCGCCGCTGGTTGCTGCATCCAAGATGGAAGTCTCCGATCTGCAGAAGACGATGGATGTTCATGTTTGATGTTGTTAGATAAAAATAAAACTTACGATTTCTCCAGCTGGATATTTTCAGATCTTGTTTGGGACTCCTCCGTCTCCGGGTAGAAGAGCTTGGAGAACGCCAGCGAGGCCGGAGCCGCCATCACACTGGCCGTGATGAGATGGGCCGGCGACGCGCCAAACGAAATATACGCACCCAGTACTGTTCCTGCGACTGTGGCATAGCCTGAGGTGCAGATTGTATGCAGCTCACTCTTTGTGAGTATATCGATGTACGGCCGAATGAGTAGGGGACTCTCTGACATGCCCAGGAAAACATTGCCGGCCGCATTGACGCTCTCGCAGACTGTAGTACCGACCATGGACTGCAGCATGAACCCAAACGCACCCAGAAAGAACTGCATCACGCCGAGATAGTACAGGCAGGAGGTGACCACGCTGAAGAAGAATATCACCGCCAGTATGGCAAAGGCGAACACAAACTCGTCGCAAATGCGATCGCCATAGACGAAGCGGGCTCCGTGATCGGCAAATCTAAGGAAAATAGTGACTTTCTCGCCAGCGCAGTCAAACAAGTCTCGACCAAAGGCCAAGCGGATGCAAACAATGCCCAACAACAGTTGTCCCAGGAGACCATGCGTAACTATCCTCCATGGAATGTCCTTGTGGTGCTTTGATGCAGCGAATCCTATGAGTATGAAAACTACCGGTCCAGCAAGTCCCACCATTTTTCTCGAGTCATCGCGGCATTCGAATAGCAAGTAGGCCACAGCAAGGACGGTAACAAAAAGCAGCATTATAATAGAGATTATCCTATCCGGTGGTTTGTCAGGTTAGGAAAGAAGGAACAACTAGGAGCAAATAAAACATTCGTTGTGCGCTACACTCACTTGCGGCGACTGAATTCTATCCAATTGTCAATTGCCGGATCGATCCTTGTGTCATACAATTTTTGTCCTATAAAAGGCTTGAAGACCCAGTAGTATAGCCAAAGTATATAGAAAACTACAAAGCAAAATATGAGGAACCCGTAGCCATGGCACCAATTCATTTTGCATAGTATGAACGGTTTAAATTTATCGTCTTTTGAATCAACGTCACTCGAATCGGTTGCATTTAGGTTCGTACTGTTTTCCGAAGACGGTTCGTCTGAACTGCTCGGATCAATACATTTGTCGGTTTTCCTGTCTGGACGTGATCATTTCGTACCATAAATCAAGCATCAAATAAATTACAACACCTACCATAAGTGATATAAACCACTGTAGCGGCTATGAAATATGAAATCCACAGAATGTGAAAAAGTATATGGAGCAAAAGAAGAAGAATTTTTCTCTTTTTCGAGGGTACTTCTTCGTCCTCTAGTGGTTCCATGGTTTATGTTTGAATCTTATGAATTTTTTTATGAATTATAGGTTTTAAATTATATATATACTCTGTTCATTATATTATGATATAAGACGTCAGGATTACCTGATCGTCCGGAAAACTTATAAAATTATGATGACCGTCCTCACATTGCTACTCAACTAACTGGTTTTTTAATGGATAATAGAAACCCTCCCATATCGACGTTTGTGGATTTGGTTTAATAAATAACAGGTTTTTTTTTTATTATTCTTAAGATGATAAGCTGCCTATAAAGATTTAAGATCTAAACCTGTGTATTCCTAGACGTGCGTGGCATTTCTGCTAGCCAATTTCTGTATGATCCTGTCGTAGTTCGCTCTTTCGTCGCCTTCTTGTAGAAGTATGCCTGAAAGAAAAGTTGAAAGGACATTGAATAATCATAAATTCTTCTATGGTTAATCTAGTAAGCTGACCTGCAAAACTGGCCGACACAAAGCACACAATGCTGCCCACGACAAAGGCTCTGAAGGCCACCGCGGTGATGGTTGAGCGTCGATGCGGGGCCATGACACTCAGAGAGCCAATGAGGATGCCCAGGGAGCTGGGATTGGCAAAGCCGCAGATGGCAAACGTGGCGATTCCTCCGCTGCGAGCCTAAAATTCATTGAGGATTAGTGAATGATGACCCCATATGATATTCAAGGCTTACTGTGATGTCGCCCGCTAGTATGTATGCGCCCAGTCGTTCGTAGGCCACAAACTCGTTGATTATAGTCTTTGTGGCCACGACCTTGGCAACGAGATTACAGTCCTGGCTCGGCACGCCCATGGCCCAGACGAGCGGAATGAACAGCTTTGAGAATATCCACTCAAAGTCGATATCATCGACGCCCACCAGATATCCAAGCCAATTGACTATGCCGTTGAGGAAGGCGACGAAGGCTACAAAAGCCACGATATTGGCAATGATACCCAGGACAATGGGCACGGCATTGCTGGCACCGCTGGACGCAGCATCGAGTAAGGACGAGTCCTGGCTGTATGGAAAAATAGTCAAACTTGATTGGCACACTGGATAATTCATTGACCTACGATTTCTCCAGCTCAATGGACTCCGATGTGGTCTGACTCTCCTCGGTCTCCGGCATATAGAGTTTGGAGATTGCCAGAGTGGCTGGGGCAGCCATTACTGAGGAGGTAATTAAATGCGCCGCAGATGCCCCGAAGGACAAATAGGCAGCCAGCACTGTGCCGGAGACTGTCGCAAATCCGGAGACCATTATGCTGTGTATCTCACTCTTAGTCAGCTTGTTGATATAGGGCCGGATGAGCAGGGGACTCTCGGACATGCCCAGGAAGATGTTAGCCGCGGCGGTCACGCTTTCGCAGACGGTTGTGCCAAGTAACTGCTGCAGTATCCAACCCAGCTTGACCACCACCCACTGCATAGCGCCCATGTAGTACAAAATGGAGATGAAAAAGCTGAAGAAGAAAATCACGGGAAGAATGGCGAAGGCAAAGACTTCGGCTTGAATCAAGAAGTCGCCGAAGACAAACTGGGCCCCATCTTTGGCGTAGTCGAGGAACGTGGCGACTTTCTTGCCCAGACAATCGAAGATATTGCGTCCCACCTCCCAGCGAATGCAGATTATGCCCAGCAGGAATTGGCACGTGATTCCTGTGATCACTACGCGCCACTTGATAGCACTGCGTTTTGTGGAAAAGCAATAGCCACACAGGATGAAGAAGCAGGGGGCTACCATCGACACCAGCTTCTGCGGTTCGTCCTTAGTCTCGAAGTACAGGAAGATAGCTAGGAAGACCAGTAACAAGGCTATGCTGGCCAGCGAGACAGCTCTGCGAAGTACACGATTATCTTATCCGACATGTGATCGATAGTGAAATAATCAAAGACTCGTACCTGGTTCTGCTAAAGTTGTGCCACTTTTGGGCAGCCGGCTTTAGGTACTCCCTGTGTAGCCAGATTCCCACTTTGGGCTTGAATATAAAGTAGTAGAACAGACCAAAGTAGACGAATACCAGCAGGAGTAAGAGCATACCATAGCCAGAGCAGAAATTGATGCCACAAAGAGGATTATCTGAGCTCCAAGTGCACTCGTAATTAGCTAATAATAAGAAATAAATCGGATAGAATGATACATTATAATGATTGTGAGTGATACACTCGTACTTACTGATGTCATTATAGTGATAAGTGGCATACGAGAAGTAGCCCACGACCACAACGTGTAATAGAATGTATACTGAAATCTTCACGATGCGTCCCATTTTCGGATTGTTGTAGAAGAATCCCTTTCCATCTTCTCCCTGTTGCGGCAAGTTACGGTCTTCGCGTGGAATTTCCTTGAATGGTTCCGAATTTGGTATCTCCAGTTCCCTCTGCAAAGATGAATGCAAATATGATCAATCAATGCTTGTGGGGAGGTATCTATACTTACATGATCCAGTTCGTAGCCATTGTTTATGACGTCCTTCGCCGTATCCGTTGTCATCTGCAATGAAAAATCCCCCCCCGAGTGGTTATTGGACAATTTACGACACAGTAATCTTGTATAATCTGTATCAGTATTTTAGCCTCATGAATTGTGGCGATTGTGTCCCATCAAATCACAATGGGATAGCCACACTCGAGGATCGGGCGATAAGTCAGGCAATCGAGTTCCATAGCTTCGCGTGGACCTGTCCACCACTTGGGGGCTGGTTGGCTGGTTGCCAACGCGTTTCTAAAACTTATCCTGGTTGGACACTTCAGCACTAGCTAACAGACTTGTGTTAAGGTTAAGGGCGAGTGATACTCGTATCATTTTGCCGTAAATATGCCACTTCAGCTGTCATGCGTGATATAGTATATAGAAATTATTAACTATAGATTTTATGGCTTAGCCCGGTCGTGTGGTCGTTCAATTTGGCGGCGTTTAACTTGAAGGTCGGTGATTCATTGGTGATAGCAGTATCTAAATTCCTTTAAGCAGAACTCGTGAAAGATAATCGAACACTAATTTATAATCGCATTGCTCGCACAACATAGTTATGGTTTATCCCCGTTGTAAGGAAAAGAAATTGCATTTATTAATCACTCGAGAAAATCAAGCTAAAAGCTGAAACCACAACAGATACACTCCTCGAATCAGTTGTATAAATAAAAGTTAAAAATCTCCCTACATACATATGTACAGCATTCGTTTTACGCGAGTTAATTCACCTTTATTCTGTTGTTGTTTTCGTGTTTGTTTGTATTTAATTTATGCTCAAACAAGTTTTCAAAGTCGTTGAAACGATGCGTACTGGCCGAATACTGATGAATGATTAGTGCATTTATTTGCTTGGCTTAGCGGATTTCGGCTAACTCTGCTAGCTGCTCTGCTCTACCATTGTTCTCGATCGAAAGTCGCGGCCAGACTAAGTTCTCTCAACTCCATTAGGGCTCTTAAAAAACGTACTTTAATGAGCAGCACCCGACCGAGGGGGCGAGTATATCAGTTTCATACAAATACACTTATGTATGTATGTATGTAGATTGTAACAGGCAGAAAGACTATTTGCGATTAACTAATCTTCATCGGTACTTCACTTCACGCAATTTCAAACCATAAACGACAAGTCCTTGCGTTCCGAAACAGGAAGGAAGGATGTATACTCGTACATATAAAAAGTTATACACAAATTTAGTCAGCCAATGAGCCTTGTTTTTCCCCGTAGCTCAGCTGCGGTATTTAACAGTCGTAACTGTTTTTTTTTTGGCCATACACTTTAAAAATCATTGTAGCAGCTGAAGCGCTCCCAATGCCTGGTATTCCCAAACTGATTTAAATTACTACTCGTGCGATCGTAGCAGTGTAGCTTTGAATAGGCCTTGCAGTTGACAGCTTTATTGTTTTATCAGGTGGTTGTTGAATTCAAACGACCGTTGGCTGTACGGTCATATAACTCCACACAGATTGCTTGCGATAACGATGACGTTTTGGGCATCTGATTCAGATTGCGATACGTCGATGTATGTAGTTGGTTTACCAAGGTAGTCGCGATTGAGGAGATGTCACAATTGATGGGCTAACCGCTGGGTGCCATAAATAGGCAGAATGCTTAACATCGCTAAGTGCAAAGTTGAAGTAGCTCTATCTAATCGGATTTCGCACGAAAGGAAACATATCTTATCGTCCAACACGAGCCCCTTTATCAGATCCAGTAGCTCAGCGAGGTATAGATGAGGATAATGGTTCGCCGCTACGTTACAGTTTCTTGTCTACCCGCATCATATCTCTTCTGAAACCTGATAAGTAATTCAAAATATTTGACTTTTAAATATATGTATATTTTATATTGTATTAGAGGTTTTTTTTTATAGATTTACAAATGTACTTAGTTACTGATGATCAATAGGTATGGTATGGTATTGTATGGTATGGAGGATTACGCATTGAATAGCTGTTTGACTTAATGAGAACGTGCTCAAATTCAAGTAACAGTTTCTTATGAAATCTTAAAAGCAAAATGAACAGAAAACTTTTTGTGGGTTACAAATAGAGATTTAATTGAGATTTAGAGCAGGGCTTCTGGGGTGTGGTGTGGTTTTCGCTTTTGAGCGGATTGTGCAGAAGTTTAGTGTTGTAGTGCTCTGATAAGGCATCGATTAATTTAGTCTACGTTCTGGCCTAAGGCAAGGGCAAGTCTAATTGTATTTAATAATTATATTCGTATAAAATGTTTTCTTGTGTTTCCAACAATTTGTTTTTGTATAATTCAATTGTATCAAAAAATTCATAAATTCAACCACATCTAAATCACAGACTCCTAATATAAGAGAGATTTAATCCATTAATAATACAAATTTCGACCAAAAATTTGTTTAACTTAAAACGAATTTTAAATTATAATTAAAACAACGCCGTGCACGGGCACGTGTATGGTTGCTTGGGTTAGGAAACCGACGAACTAAAAACTAGTTAAGTCAACTGGCCCTAAAGATACAAACAGAAAACAAAAAAAAATTAAATTAAATAATAAGACCATCATATTTATGGGTATGGGTACGTATGGGAGGGGGAGGGGAGAGACAGAATATGTGCGTGCTATGATATGGGTCTACCAGCCGATCTAATCCTGCTTGTGGGCCATCAAGTGGTGGTGGTGCTTATGGTGATGGCGTCCATTATGATGGTGCGTGGCGCGGTGATGGTTGAGCCCCCGATGGTTAGATGGTTCCATCGGCTCGGTATTGCTCGCCGCTGCCAAGAGTTCCTCAGCCTCCGCCTCGCCCTCGGACTGGGCCACCGCGAACTCCGATTCGGATGCAGGACTGTCCCGGTGCTTGTGGTGATGCCGTCTGTGATGCTGGTGGACCTGCTCCCGCACCCGCTCCTGCTGGCTCTCCGTCTCCCTTGTCCCGTCAAGCAAATTGTCCATTGTTTGTGAATTGGGTGTGGTTGATTCTGGGCTGATGTGGCTCCTGCTCTTCGGGATACTGTATATGCTCTTCAAGCAGTTGTGGGGCGAAAACGATGCACTGCCATTAAACCCAACATCTATCCTTGGGTATCTGTGGAGATAGAATATAATAAATCATTTAATTATTTTCATATATGTTGCAAATTTGGTGATCGCGTATGTGTTGCGGAAGAATGTTGCAAATGTTTAGTTTTTATACATGTGGCAAAGATGTTGTGATTGGCGTTTTCAGATGGCGGCGCCACTGTGCAAATGGCGTATTTATAGTTCTAAAAACAAACGTCCAATGAAACATGATCGTGGCGTCTTGCAATGATCTAATGTTTTAATGTTTTAAATATTAAAAAGAGAAGAATCTACCGTGTCAAACGACTCGGTAACGGGAGAGTATGACGTTGTAGTGGTATTCATGTAGGGCATCAGCTTACCTGGGCATTGACCGACTTTCCAGATAAGGCACAAACGTCTTTGATCCGTATGCGTTCCATGGGACAGCAGGGTCTGAAAGATACACGTGGAGGGATCATATTAATATCGCCTGGGGTTTGGTGGTGGAGCTCGAGGCATGCAATGCAATGCAGTGGGAAACTCGCACAAAAGATCATCATGCAAAACGACAAAGTAGCAACAATAAGAACAACAGTGGTTTTGTTCAGCAAAAAGCGCGGTAACTGAACAACAAATAAAGCCGAGCATGGCAACAGAGCAGAGCAGAGGGCACAACGGTGCGTATAAGCGATTAGTATTAATTGCATCTTCAGCTAAATCCGTATCTGTAGATACATCTGTGCGATGACGTGTGTATCTGCTTATCTTACCGATCCATTAAGAAAACTCTCAATTCATGAATAAAACCCTGGACCTTCGTAGGTCCAGACTTTACTTTAGCTCCACTTTTACACCTCATGAAATTCAAATTCGGACGGAGCAACCCTCAAACCACTTCGGAAGCTATCCAGACAGTTTTTGTCTTGTAGACAGACTACTGCCGAATGCCGATGTTGCTGACTGCACACAACTATCAGTCGAGCGACAAGGTTTTCCCTTCCCTTTTTTGTTGGTTTTCGGTGGCACAAACTGATATTCGGACTTTTATTTTGATTTGGTTTTATCAGCACAATTTTTGTGTTTCTGTCTGGCCGTGGGTCTGGCCTGTGTCCGGCCCCCTAAAGCTCTCTGACTATTGACCTTTTCGAGAATGTAAATAAGTTCAAATAATGACAGCACGCTCTGATGGGAAAAGGGGCCTGTCTCGGCCACTGACTGACTGAGAGAGAGAGAGAGACTGAGAGATACTGGGAGATGGTGAGAGAAAGATGATGAGAGTGATAGACTGGGAGAGATCTGCACCCTGTCTTGCGGAGTTAGTTAGACTTGGCAAACAACACGCTTACCTGCCTGATCGCAAGTGGGTGGCTCGAAGTAGAGGCCGGGCTTCAGGGGGTTCTCCTCGTCGTCATGGACCTCGATCATCAGCATCCCCACAACGCTGGGGAGCAGTTGCTGGGGCTGCTGCTGGCGCTGCTGTTGCTCCCAGTAGGCCAGGGCGCACTTAACGTCAATCTCTACCCATCCGGTCAGGCTGCTGCTGAACATGGTGGTGTTGCAGGTGCGCTTCTTGCGCTCTGTGGAAGAGGGGAATCCTGGCTTAGAGGGACGGTACTGACAGCCGTAATCCCCGCTAGCTACACACCTAACTTACGTTTCTTCTTCTGCTGGTGCACAATGGAGACCGTCACACGAATCTGGGGACCCACCTCCGTCTGGTCGGGGCAGAGTGTGGCCGTGGGCTGTTCCGTGCTCTCCGCCTGGCCCTGGCCCTGGCTCTGGCTCTGGCTCTGGCTGGGACTTTGTCCGGGATAGGTCTTGTAGAGACGCAAGAGGGCACTGCTCGGGCGGTCGCCGTTGTGGTCGAACACGCTGCTGGCGAACTGCAGGGTCAAGTTGTTGGCCTGCTGCCAGTTGGGAATGCTCATCTCCGCATTGCAGATGGGGTAGCCAGCCTTCTCGGCTGACTTGTTAACATTGGGCTCGTTGGAAATTGCCTTGTGCAGGCGTTTGAAAATCTCGTTCAGTCTGCAAAGAGAAGACGCACACTTTTGATAACTGTCACCATTTTGTGCCTTCTGTGCCTATTTCCACTCGTATGCCCCCATACCACCACTAGCCCATTATTCATAGAATAGAATTTCATAGAATTTAATTTAGTTCAAGTGTTTATGTAAGACTCTCTTAATTGACATTTGAGCGCTGCCTTCGTTACAGAGTCAAGTCACTTTGTCACCGGTCTCCCCATTCTATTCAATTAAGTCAGACAGCAGTGAATAAGCTAATTCTAATCGCCGTTTGTATAGGAGTATTTCGGTTTGACATGGTCTCGAGTTTATTTACGATTAGGATTGAGGGCAGTAGAGTGGATCCTTCTCAACAAGTAATCCACTATGGAATATTACTGATTATGTACTCTATTAGGCCGCCCCCACCGCAATCTATCTGATCCACGGATCCACGCACTGATTATCATTATTTGTGGGCTTCTAGAAATCGCTTCGTATTGGTAACTTTTTTGCCTTCGAGATAAGAGGCCAACTTTGGACTTTTCAATTCAAATAGTTGAGATAAAAGAAGTTCGGTTTGCTGGCTACTTAATTGAGCTAATGGATGATAATGCCGCAAGGGCATTGCTCATACAATAGTATGTGTATACCTATAGTTCTAGTTATTTCCGATAAGTAAAATTCCGCACTTGTGATTAATATTAATGTATCTAAAACAAAGGTATGCCAAAAGAACGCAGCTTTAGCTAAACCGCAAAATAGTTGACCAATTAGTCATATGAGAGGCTTATCAACAATAACAACTGCCTTGGATTGCCTAATACTAGTACATGTAATAAATCGATTAAAGATGCTATAAATAGGCCAACTAACACTAAGCCGATTACTATCAGAGCCGAGTACTTACTATAGCTAGTACTTATGGTACCATTACTATTGTATAAATGAGAGCTAAATGTGCATGGTGGAGCAGGCAGACTCGTGTCACTTAAAACCCCATTGAGATCCGTCCCGTCTGTCTACGAGTCTGCTCTGTGGCAGTACAATCATCGTGACAGGGCAGACGCAGACGCGGACGCAGAGAAAATCAGATTGGGGCAGACAAGACAACAATAGTTATTTAGCTATGATCTAATCTACACACACGCACACACACACACGCAAAATTGGACAATTGTATATGTCGTCTGGATCGGTAATTGAGACGCGCCTGGCAAAAGTTGATCAAATGACTTTTTCTTTTCCTTTCTTTTATTTTACTTTGTTATACTTTTTTGTGATTTTACCCAGGAACAACAATGTGCAGACACAAAAAACACACACACACACAACAAAAATCCAATAAATATGCGAAAATAACATTAATTTCTTTGGTTATTTGGCATTGCCTGAGGCGCAGTTTGTCTAGCCGAAAAAAATTATGAAACATGTTCGGATCAGGTCGATTGGCAGTCTCCACCGAAAGAAACTGAACCAAGTCAACCAAGATTCGAGTCCAGTGGAAACGCCTTTGGCTTATTATGGTTAATTTTTATGTTACGATCGGATCTGTCTGGCCAAGGAATTCCAGACAAAATGGCCCGCAGTGGAGTTGACTTTTTGCCTTCTCCATGTCCGTCTACGTCCCGTCTGTGTCTCCGTCTATGTGTCCGTCTGTGCCTCCGTCTCCGTCTCCATCTCGGCCTCTGACTGTCTGGAGGTGCTGTGGCATGAACTTGAAAACCCGTTGAGTCGTGTCGTCTGTCTGGGCACCCGTCTAGACATATTATTGGTCGGTCTTTCTGTCTGCCATTCTCCCAGTCCTAGTCCCTGATTGCTTCCAGCCTAGAGGAGCTGTATCTGTGAGCTGTGACTCTTCGTGCGTGAGTCACGCAGGCCATCTGCAGGAATTCCAAATTGGGCATGCGCACAGGCAGAGTTCAAGGCATTGTGCACAGGTGCATAGACAGATAGAAAGACAGACAGACAGAGAGAGAAAGATACTGTACGGCCATAGACTGAGACCAAAATTTGCATTGGCCTCCATTCAAGCTGAGCCTGAAGTTGAGTCTGAGTCTGAGTCTGAGTCTGAAGCTGGGACTAACATTCAAATATCTTTGAATGCATCGCCTCTGTGTCTGGGTCTGTGGTTTCGCAGTCCGTTGCCTTTGGCCACAGCAGCAGCAGCAGAAACGGCTAGACAGTGTCTCGCCGGTTGCACTTCATTATCATGCAACAAACAGTAGTCGGGCAGACGTCGGGCGGCAGTCAGTCAGTCAGTCAGTCAACGACTCAGACCGCGTCGCTTAGTAGCCACAAAAGTACGCCTACAACTGTTTGCATTCAGCTGCAAGTTTGATGACGGTGGCTGATGATGGGAGGGAGGACGAGTACGAGTACAAGCATGTCTGCTCACTGTCTCAATATTACTCATACGTCATACGTCGTACATTTTCCTCTGTCTGGTCTGTGCGGAACGGAACGGAACTGCCAAAGCAATCAAATAAGATGAAACAATTTAGATATCAGCTGTTATACTCGCACGAGTACGAGTACGACCACCATACACATTCATATACATACTTATGTATATGTTTGAGCCAACATCATGCATTGTAGGCGTATTGTATGTATGTGGATACGTAGACGGTCTCGCATAGCAACGACCTACAAAAAGTTCATTAACGGAGTCGGAGCCGGAGTCAGAGCCAGAGCCAGCATGGCCCAGACTGCTCCCAGACATTTGCCAGACACCGACACCCGGCGGGCGCACGGATGGATGGACGGACGCACACAAAAATACAGAGGTCGCCTCCGACTGCGATGACTGCGACGGCTGCAACTTGCAACTGTGTGAGCGTATGAGAGTGTCTGCATTGTGCAGCGGCGTCGCGACAGTTGTACAACAGTATCTGATGGATACCACAGATACCATTGATAGATTTCCGTCTGAAAGATGTCTGCGGAAGCATCTCATTTGTATGGGCCATATATGCAGCGATAATATCTCACGGGTACTATTGAGGGGTTGAAGGGTTCCCTCCTAGATGCTCATATTGGCATTTATGGCGATACAAAAGATTAATAATGATTTTAAATCTTACAATCTTCCTTTTTCTTGTCGATCGAGCATGGGAACATTATTCTTCCATTAATGTAAAATAATTAATAAAATATTTAAAATCAAAGAAACACGTGTGGAAATATTAGCTTTAGAATTGTAATTTATAATGTTTATAGATACTTATTTATTCTCTGCTCGATTTAAGATTTCTGCATTCGGGTAAATCATGTTATAGAGGCATCGAAGCGCAAGATGAACAATTTTCAATAATCTAGAAGTACACGTTTCAGTATTTATTCGAGGTGGTTGGCCCCATTCGAGAATTGCATAAATGTGTTTAGCCTTGAGCGGATTTCAGCTTCTAGATTTGCACTAATCGCGAGAAAATTGGGAATATTTTTGAAAATCGGCAGGCAGCCGAAAATTGTGTTTACAGATGGGATGCCCCACGGCCCATTTGAGATATACATTCGCCGTTTCCTTGCAATATGCATTTGTTTTAATACTTTGTTTACAATTCATTTTTTGAAACATTTTTTGTACACGCAAATGTTAAAAAAAAAATTCGTTTTTGCTGGTCATTTGCCTTGTGCGGGTGCGTCTTTTAATAGATTTCTATTCTCGGGTCCTAATAGGCGACCACAATGATTGACAGCCGCTTGGCGAACGCTTTGACAAGTATGTCGAACCAGGTACGGTACGGTACTCACCGCTGCGAGGCGACGAGCTCCAGATATTGGTGATTGGAGGACTGGGTGGTCTCGTCCTTCGTATTGGGATTGCTGCGGTTCTGGATGCTTTGAATTTGCTCCTCGGTCAGGTCGAACATATTCAGGATGGTGCGATTGTAAGGATTCACCACCACCGACTGGACACCGTCCATGAAGGCGGAGTGGTTGAAGCGGGACGGCGACGCCTGACAGTCCCTGGACATGGACATCAGCATCACCATCAGTATCAGCAGTTGCAGGAGGAGCACTTGGCTCCTGCTCCGTCCGCACTTCTCACAGCACTTAACACTCGACATCTTTCTGTTCTTTTTTGAATCGAAGTCAAATCGATTTGGCAAATGTGTGGCAATTGAAGGTTTATTTATTGTTTTCAGGCACTTCTGGATCCCGTATCTATAACTTTTCGGACATTTTCCCTCCTACACAATTTTCACTGGAATTGCATCTTTGGTTCGTATGTATGTAGGAAGTGTAGGTACATATATCTTGTTTTTTCGCTTAAAACTGCTTTCGAACTGAACTATGTATTTATTTTGTTAATTTGATTTTTGTTTCTGACTCTCCCGCTGGTTTTTAGCTTAGCTTCTCGATGTGTTCGCTCTAAGAACCAAGTATGAAGTGATTTGCGCGAGTCGTTTTTTTAGTCTTAAATAAAAATTTGGTTGTGCCGGGCATATCTACTTTGTTATGGTCGTAAACGCTGCGTTGCTGCCAACACTGCAAGAAATTGCAGTTGTCTCTGCTCTGCCGTCGGGGCTCATATTCGTTAAAAGTTACCCAAGTGAGTGTGGAATACGTAAATTGTGCATATTAAATTATTCTATTCTTCACCGACACGTTTCATGAATTAGAGCATGATTCCGAAACTCTGTTTGAGTTCAAAGACATATACAAACATATATGCATATGAACCAATTTATTAACTATTAAATTGCAATAATAATTAAATTCATACATTTCGTTGTTAGTCGCGCAGTGTAATTTACTCGTGTACTTTGGCTGATTGTTCGGCTGCCATTCGGCACTGGCGTCGTCGACCAATCAACGTTGCCTGAGGATCTGCCGGCGCAGATGGAGTGATGTCTATGTGTGTGTATGTGTAGGTGTGTATCTGCGCCGCCGGCAGTGTATTTGTATCTGTATCCGTATCTGTGGGCTCGCGAGACGGCTTATCGCGCGTACCATAGAAAGAAAGCGATATTTCTGGTCATAACCATTGTGGCATAGAGGTAGGTTTGCTTGCTTCAAGACTCATTTCAATAACTCTCCCTACTATCAGCCCCTAATAATTTTGTTTTGTTCGTAACTATGACCCAGAAGACACTCCTCAAACACTACTTCAATCAAATAGTAGACTAAATGCTGGGACTTCAATCCCCATACAAATCACGAAACGTTCCTCACAGATACTATCTAGTACTTATAGTTTTGAAATCATTTTGCACCTATAGCGTCGAACCCGAACCGCACTCAGTGAAATTCCTATTATTACTCGTGCGTGGGCGATTAGATTGATTTGAAAAGATTCGGGTCGACCGCACAATTAGTTTTGACTTAATCAAATTGTTTTGATACTCAACTTGTATCTGTTATCACTGTGGTGAGGTTCCCAGTTTGTACTTTCGGAGGACACATACTATAAGATTTATACACGAGTAGGTGTGTATAGTAAATTAGTATTTTCTTTTGCTCGTCGCACAGTTTAGATGCGCGTAGATTAATCTAACTGCTGGACGCTCTCGAAAAGTGCGTGGTTCATCAGTTGAGAGCTGAATTAGGCGGATATATCCTATTAGAGGTGCGTGGTGCGTGGTGCCTGGTACCGCACTGGTACGGCCCCCCATTTACCTCAGAAGGCCCTGCATCCCCTCGGCTTATCTTATCGACGTATTGGATAGGATCTCGTACGAGTATCCCTCAATAACAGAATACTCTGTCAATTTGCATACGGAAATCAAAACAGCGAGACTTCAAGGACGTTCCTGATTTATTTATTTATTTACTTTTGTTGTTGCAACATCTAAACATCATCATCATTATCCTCATCCCCATCTCCATGATCATCATCATCATCAAAATGATCAACGTTTCGTCGTCTGGACCAAAATTGAATTTCTAAATGATTGTATAATTTGAATCACTTTATGAAGTCTGGATTTCTCACCGTCTGCTCGTGTCTCCGTCTGCCTCGACCGTCCGTCTGTCCGTCCGTCCATCCATCTGATATGTATTTTATGTCTACACATCGCTTAAGCTTCGAATGAAACACCTACAGAGGACACATGGGGAGGAGGAGGAGGCCGAGACCCCAGACGGGTATGAGACTCCCAGACGGCGACTGTTATGTAAAATTGCAATCGCATCAAATGCTCCGAATCATAATCCCACTCCCCGAAAAAAAAGAGGGAACAAATACAATAAAACACTCGTATGGAAGGGAACGAGCAAGCTCCCTTGTCACCAGGTTTATATAATAATGTTTGTTGACTCGCCCGACCATTCGCATTCGGACAGAATTTGTCCCACTTTGGGGACAATGTAGACGCGATAATCAAAACACCCACGAAAATAAACACCAGACCGAAAGTACAGACATCGACAAGAAGATACCGAAATATGAATATATATATATATAAGCGATTGGAATGCGAAATGAGTCAAGTCAAAACTAAGACAGAATTTGGTATAAGTTTTTGATTTTTCATTAAGTTTTCAAGGCTGTTGTCTCGCCTGATCCCGAACCACACAATGGGCACTCTTCCATCCCAGTAATTGGCAGTTAGTTGTGCTTTTCTTTTGATCTTGATCGATGTTCGATGGACATCGGATCCGGACCACGCTTTTTGGCATTTCTCTGAGCTTTTTGTCAAAACCAATTTTCTGTCGAATTCGTACTACGAGTATGCCTCACGGTCGGACCACTTTGGGCAGCTTTATTTTAAACGGTAGCCGGCAATGGCGATTGCGCCGCCAATGAGCAACAATTCCGTCCGTATATCTGCAGGTGCGTGTTTGCACGTGGGGGGGCGCCGCTTAACACCGGTAGCACCCGCAGCACCAGCAGCACCAGCAGCACCACTATCAGCACCACCTTCCCCCCTATCATCTCCACCTGTCCAAAACATTTGGCTGCTCGATCGGTCGTTAATCGATTGCTAACACTTAAATTTGAAGTGATTGCAAGACTGCCATCGGACAAACACCAGCTGAATAGTTACAAGTTGGCACTTGAGTTTTGGCACCTTTCTATAATTAAGCCCCCCACAATTAGGGGGGCCTTAAAGATGATAAGGCAAGGTGTTTTAGGTCTACCTGCTTATCGGAGCAGAAGCGTGATTGAACTAGACATAAATAGTACAGCGCTTACTAGAACATCGACCATGGTGCGACCTCTGCAAACGGCGATAGCGACTCGAAAAGCTCTCTTTTCAGTATGGTATGTTTTGAGCAACACTCTAAGACTTTAATATTTGGACGTTGATATGCAATGACTGCATCTTTCAAAGTGGCGATGCAATTACTGCACCATGAAGTGGCCCAGGCATGACGCAGCTCTCCTCCCGCCCAACCGACCGAGGAGCGCTGCCGCATGAAGCGCGGCGCGTAGCCGAACCGAACGCGATCATGCAGAACAGATAGCTGTTAGATTAATATGCAAACCAGAAATATTATATGCCTGCCTGCCGCTAATTACGAGTAATCATTCACTCATAATCGAATTGAATACCACTCAAATTAATTGACATGTGACAAGCAGATTACATTATTCTGTTATGGGTCGACTTTTATCGGATCGGTAGAAAATTCCGTGATTTTTGTTTACTTGGAGCTTCTCAGATTAAATCAATTTGACATTACCAATCCTTTCCAAACAGTATTGAATACTGTAAGACCCAACAGATGATTTATCGGCTCGCATTTAAAGACTTTCTTATCTAAACATTTTCAGTCTGACATAAAGTTTATTGAGGAAGCATCGCAAAACTATTATAGCTGCAAATCATCAGATTAGTTAGTTGCAGAGTCCAACATGCGACGACACGACCTTGAAAGATGATCAGATACGGATGACAATGTTTGTGACCACTTATAGAGGCACCACAATTCATTGGAATCAATAATATATATTCGAGTATATTCGCAATGAAAGATAAAATGTGGGGACCCCAAATTGCATAATACCCGTGTTATTGGAGAGCGTATTCACTCCTGACAATCATCCATCCCCGTGGACATTAATTATGCAAGTACTGAAAGAAAATTATTTAACCATCAATATAACACGTAATTAACATAATTGTCCCTCACCCCTAGGCTGGGCGATGCATGAGGGATCACAAAATCATCAAACTACTGGCAGTCTCTTGGTCTCTTTCGGTCGCACCATCAGGCCAGAAGACAACAACAGAAGCAACAGATTCGAGCGCATCGAGACGGAGAAGGAGAACATTCCCTGGAGGTGGAGCGCGGACTTGTGGCAGGTCTATTAAAAATACATGACGTTCGGCAGGCACCGAACCAGACGTGTCAAGACATCAGACCCAGACTCCAGTCCCTGTCCCCGTGCCCGTGCCCGTGCCCGTGCCCGTCCCCGTGCCCGTCCCCGTGCCCGTAGCAGTACCCATCTAAGACGCTGCTACATATCTCGACACACTTGTGTTAGTACATATGTATATTGGTTAGTTAGCCGCTTGATGGTCGAGCAAGCTCCGAGGGTGTTACCATGTCGGTGCTCTCGGCCACTGGTGCCGGTTGTTGTTGCCGCTTGACGGCTCCGGCTCCCGGCTACCGGTGCACCCGCCAAATGCAGATGCCGTGATTGTTGTCTCAGATTGCATGTGGAATGCAAAGACCAGAAGCCAATTTGTTATTGTGTGGTTGGTTGTCGCTGCTACCGTTCAGTTTCAGCCGCTTCTTGGGCTGAGACTGCTGTTTTCGACCTACCCTGCCATAAGAATAGAGTACCAACATTGGTTATTCTACTCTGTCGGTGGGATCCGATCCCCCTGAACTTAAATAATAATAGGTACGGCATATCATTCAAATTACGCTCAAAATTGGTGAAACGATGCTTTGTTTATCACTTAAGCATTATTAAAATTATTATTATATTATGGTTGTTGATTCGATAAGGGTACAAATGCTTCGCTATAAATAAGTTGTTGCTGCCTTTGGGCTTACTCTTGAATGTTATTAATTTTGTAAGCGAATTTTCGTTTTCGGTTTTTAGGACTTTCGCGTGCCGTCGTTTGGCTTCTGTTGATGTTTCGGCCCAGCCCCTTTCCAGTCAGATCCAGATCTCAACTGTAGACGGAGACGGAGGCAGGGACCAGAACCAGAACCAGGACCGAGACCGAGACCGAGACGAAGACCCCGAGCCAGACAGCTCGTCGCAGTGGCAGAGGCTGTGGCAGCAGACACAAGTAATGTTGATGTTGGCATTTAACCAGGCGTGTGTTGTAGTCGCATCTTGTGGATTGTCAAAATTGACAATGAATGCGTTTGCCAGGAGATGGCGATTGGGGATGGCGACGGGACAGAGACTGATGGAGATGGTTATGGAAATGGAGATGGAGATGGAGATGGGGCAGGGACTGAGACTGGGGCTGAGGCTGACCCAGCCATGTGTGGAGACAAGTGCATGTCTCTCTTGTCTGCAGTTTGTCTGGAGACCGCCGCAGAACAGACAGTTGCTGCTGTCGATGTCGATGCTTCTGTCCTTAACTGACGTAGATGCAGATGCAGATGCGACGCAGTTGCTGCTGCTGGGCTGTGTTGTTTGTTGCATCCAAATATGGACCATGGCTGGCCTGGTCTGGTCTGGTCTGGTCGCTGTGGCTCTGTCCTGCAGTGGCAGTGGCAGTGGCAGTGGCAGTGGCAGTGGCAGGTGAAGCAGCCGCACTCAGCGCAGGCAGGCTCTTCGGATAGTTTGTGGCTGATGCTGATGCTGCTGCTGCAGTTTCACACATTGCGTTTCGTAAAGTTATTTAAATGATATGCATATGCAATGTAGGAGCTCTTCTGGTGCTCTGTCGTCCGTTTCGTCGCGTCGCGTCGCGTCGCGTTGTCTGGTAGCTGTAAACTGAGACTGCGACTGCGACTGGGACTGGGACTGGGACTGAGACTGCGTTTGTCTTCTTGGAGTTTGCCTTTGCCAGCAATTATGAGCGTCTGGCCGTCTGGCATTTTACAATATTTTTAATTATCTCGTTTTTTTTTCCCAAGCACAGATAACCATCGCATATTGGAGTTGCTTCTTTTTGAGCCACAACACGCCAAATTGTCGCCGCTGTTAATTGCCTTCGGTCGGCCATCTTGTCGGGACTTGTCGATGACTAAGCAAAGAACGAAACTTGGGGTCTGGAGGCTGCCTCCTGGCTCCTGGCTTCTGGCTCCTGGCTCCTGGCTGTCTGTTGTCTTACTAACATGGAACGTAAATTAATGCAGATACGAGCAGTCCCCTGTCCTGTCCATGTCCAGACATGGCCAAGACAGCCAAGAACCACCACCAATTTGAGGTGTGGTGTGTGGTAGTAAAAGTGAAAAGTAACTCTCAGCCAATGGATCGCAATCGTCACTTTATCTATCGAATGAGGCACCTGTCGCCACGCCATCACTATGAGCGGACTGGCCAGACCATTGAGTGATAGAGTCTGCGAATGAGCTTCAGATTCAGTCTCTAAATAAATAAATGAAGATGCAACCAGGCCGTAAATGGCATAAATGCCTTCCATACCCTAGCATTCTCCTCTCGTTACGTGATTACATATAGACATATAGTAGCTGCTGCAGAAGTATAAATAAATATTGTACATACAATATATCGGTTTTGGGTCTGAAGCGTATTTATAAGTACCGCAGGGAAAGGGACTCGATGCCTGGGATGGCTGGGACGGCACGTGCCGGCACGTCAGTATGCCATGCCAGACCCTTCCTATCCCTGCCAAGATGACGATGGCAAGCAGAATGTACGAGTATGTATAAATTGTGGGCCAGGTAGGCCATAGCTATGGCAATGACATATAAATGAATGAAATGTCGTTTATGGTAATTTTTCCCTGTCCAAGTATGTGCTGCGGGTTCGCGAAACTATGCCAATGATGGACAACTTTTCCAAATGGGGTTAATAAAATCGAAAAATCTCCGAAATGGGAACACTTCTCGGCTATACTCGTATAAGGAGACGTGTGCGCATCATACTTGCCCTATTTTAAGTTTAAAACTTAATGTTAACACATTTAAAGTGTTTGTATTCTTTATAAACTTTAAGGTCTTTTGAGGACTCACAATGCACAAGAGTCTGTTTAAGAGTCTAAGCCTCTTGTTTTTGTTCTACATGTATTCAAGCACCTTTTAAAAAATATGGACACCCAATTGACATGTAATTTCATTACTTTTGATCTGAAAACCTATTAAAATAAACAAACTTTACCTTTTTCGGTATTTTTAAATTAATGTTTTCCTTTACTTTCATCTCCTATAAGAAAGATGATTCGGATAACACTTTTCCCCCAAAGTCTCTCTTACAAATTTAACTATCTAAAAAATCACAGAAAATTAGCCCAGTCTCGGCTAACGGTATAGTTTTTAACTTTTAATAGTTGTAATGTATTTTGTAAAGTCTTAGTATAAAAATATGTTATATATGAAATAAAATGGACCGTTTCATTCTCCTATTTTACATTTTGTCGTACGAATGTAACCTAACCCCAGAATGGAACTTCCCTTATGCAGTTATTTTCAGATCAGAATGTGACATATTTCTATTAATTCTATCAAGACGGGAAATACACTACACGAAAATACACGTCATCTCGAATTCAAATTATAACGTTTTTTACACCACTTTAGTACATGACAATGCATTTGGTTCCCGCCTGAAAGCATGCTTAACATACGAACTTTTTAATCTAGATTTCACTCGAAATAATGTTATTTGGGGTCCATTTTTTCATATTTTTGCGCATATATTTATCTTCCTATTATCTCTGGAAAAAAGATAACCTGTCATCGGGAATAAAAGGGTCAAAAAATCACTTTTAAACAAATTTCAGTAACGGTTTTACTGTGGCGCCACTGAATATGTAGATATTCATGTACGAGTGAAAAAAACTACTTCGGTAAAATATGCCACAATTGGATATTGGCCGGATCTATCTAGGTTTCTCGCCAAAGGAACACGTACATATATAAATACTTATTGTTGAGATATTGAGATACTTTATTAAAAGCCTACGATTGTTTGGTTTCATACGGTTTATTGTGGGTGATGGTATATAATGCGATACAGAGTGGAAGGAATAGCGAAGGGTTCGTGTTTGATTTATGACGAGAGCACGAGTCTGTTGGACGACTAGCTCGTTTTAAGAAGGTCTAGACTAAATTCAAGGGTCAGGACCGCCT
Source organism: Drosophila persimilis (assembly GCF_003286085.1). Taxonomy (NCBI): domain Eukaryota; kingdom Metazoa; phylum Arthropoda; class Insecta; order Diptera; family Drosophilidae; genus Drosophila; species Drosophila persimilis. Next base: position 14,722,086 of record NW_020825289.1, read on the forward strand.
GCGTGATTGCACGTGCTCTAATACAAGAGAGAGCGATGGGGAAGGCGAAAGAAAGAAAGTCGCGGGAGAACGGCTGCATAGGCTGCTACCGCTAGGAGGCATATGTATGTATGTATGTATATAGGTTACGGTGTGGTATAGTGGATTTAACTCCACTTGGATGGAACTGCTTCACCCAACACCTAAGTTTACCTCAAACTATCGAAACTCCATTACACCCAAGTACAAATTGTCATCACAAATTCAACAATAGCTAGTTTTTTTTTTCTATTTACATATCATATTAACGGATCAGCTGGACCATGATGTGCGACGTAGGAATGCCGTGCGTATATGATCCGGGTCAGTGCACGGCTCCGGCCAACGTGAAGCCGCGCTTGTTCACGATCATGCTGCTCCATTGCTGGCAGCGGGAGTACGACAAGCGACCGTACAAGAAGTTCCAGTTCCGGAGACTGGACTTTGAGGAGCGTATTGGTCGGAGATACCATTGTATTCGTGACTTTCGCATCATCGTGAACTTTCTGTTGCGCCGATCCCTGCTGGAGGTGTCCATCTGGAGCGTGGTGGTTAGCAACTGGGATGCAAAACTGCTGCAGGAGTTTGCCCTCTCGCTGATTAGCGTGTGGAAGATCGAGCTGAAGCTCATGCAGCTGCCAACCGAGTTCTTTGTGATGTTGCGCCTCAATGCGGCAAAGATGGAGGTCGTCGAGCTCAGTTTGGAGGGTAAGAGAGGGTCTGCCGGAGTCCCAGGTCCAGTAAGTCACCGTCTCACCCACAGGCACGCCCCTCAGCGATCAGAATGTTCGTATGCTGCGAGAATTCTTGCTGGTCAACAAGACCCTGCACACCCTCAACGTGTCCCACTGCAGTCTTACCCAGTACAACTTCGCCCTGATAGCCGATGGCGTCCACAAGTCGGGTGTGCGCAGCCTGAATGCCAGCCGCCTCCTGGGCCTCAAGCTCAGCCTGGACACGGAAAAGATGGCCTCAATAATTGGCTCTCTTCTGATGCAGAACCACCTAGTTGTGCTCACTCTGCAGCACTGCGAGTTCACGGCCCAGGACATGCAGCCCATTTCCGAGTATCTGTACGGAAGCAGGTGCGCATTGCGCGAGCTCAATCTGGCCAGCAATCTGATTGCCGCCGATGGCACCCTTTTCCTAATGCGAGGCATAGCGCAGGGTGGCGGCCTGGAGCTGCTGGATATTAGCTGCAACAGTATTGGCACCCATGGCGGTGAATGGATCGCCATGTATCTCAGCTCGTGCCGTATGCTGCAGCACTTGTATCTAAACTACAACGACATTGGAGAATCCGGCATCAATCTCATTCTGCTCACCATCAAGAAGGAGTCAAAGATGAAGCGCCTGAATCTCTATGGCAACAGTTTCGATTCTCGCTCGGCCATGATCGTGCGGCGATTACTGGACGCAGAGGTGCTGTTCCACGAGGAAATCGATATAAGTTATACCTACGATGAGGCCCTGCAGGACTATCGCATTGTGCCCTGGCGTTGACAGGAGAAAGGATAGTATTTGCCTTCAAAAAGTTGTGTTAAAATTATTCAAATAAAATGAATCTAGCCTTCCGCATGAGCTATTGATTGGCAAAGTTTCCTACCAATTAGATGATTACTACTAGTATTGACAGTTTTGTTTCCATTTCCATCCGTTATCATCATTCTTCTTGCTCATCTCTAGTACCTGCAGGAAGAAAAGCTTCCCGCCGCACACGTGCTTCTATTTCCATCTCTGTCTTCGTGCGAACTGAAAAGATGAATGAAATGAGTCGACAGACGAAAGCGTTGCCAGGCTCTGCAAAAAAATGACCTCTTTTGAGAGAGAGCTGACACAGCTTAAAGCTCTGGTTAAACAGCTGTGCGATGTCTGGCAACTTTCGCTTTCGTTTCCTTCCTTCCGGCTTTTGCTTTGTTATTGAGAGAGCGCTGCTCTCTTGCATGTTAATGTGTGCATGTGTTTGTGTGTGTGTGTGTGTGCGAGTGTGTCCTTAAAGTGTGTCTGAGTGTGTGCATTATTGTTGGCAATTTCAAAGTCAAAAAAACAACAACAATAAGAGCATTATGCGCAGCCAACAACTGCGAAGCATTGAGAACAGAACAGAGCTTGAGCAGCAAACGAGACACGACGCGACACGAGGCAAAAGCAGCAGCAGCAGCAGACACAGAGGCAGGCCGCGACGACAGGACAACGCCAACGTTATCCTTGTTGAGAGTTTCGCAATATATTTGTATTGCAGCAGTCTCAACGAAAGCGTCGAACCAACCTAATCGCATCGAACACCCGATTAAACGGTCAGAAAACTTCAGCAAAAAAATGCAGTGACAATTTCTACACAAATAACATAAAATAAATGAACTGAAAAAACAGTTAAAAAAAAAACAAATAGTTTATTTGCCAATAAATAAATCCTTGAGTAAAAATCTTGGTCCTGTGCGCACGTGTATCTTGTATAATTCTTGTATAACTTTCAATCAAACTTCAAGCAACAATCTGAGGAAAAGTGTTCGGAAACTGTCTCAATTATTTGCCATTACTTTAGCTACATTTTGTTTGTTTGCTTGCAGACGGCTGCTGCTGCTTCCTTTGAGCTGAGCTATCTTTAATCAAAAAAAATAAAAAATAAACAACAAAAAATCACGCCAACAACCCACCTAAACTTAACCAAACCTAAACCAAGCTCTCTGCTGGAGTACAACTAAAGGCAAACTCAACTACGTAAACTCGACTAAAACTGAAGCAGAAACAGGAGCAGAAGCAGAAAGCTGTTAAAACTTTTACTTTTACTATTACTCGTACAAAACTAAACTAAAGAGGAACTGGCCAAAAGCCCAGCCGGGGCCAAGTGAGCAAAATGAACGACAGTCGACGCAACACGGCCACAGAATTTAGCTACATTCTTCAGCGTCAGGTGAGTCAATGCCAATGTCTACTGTACTCCACTGTAATTACACTGTACAATATATGCACTTACAATTACTACAGTTTGATATGAGCCAGTTTTTGGCGTCCCAGCTTGACTTCAACCAAGCTCGTACTAGTAGTTCTTTTGTTGCACACTAATTGCACCCACTCGGATGCGCCAGCCAACGCAGGAAACCCAACTAATTGCACACACACGGACTAAACTGGGGGGCTATTACCCAGATGAACCTCTACCCTACAGCGCTTTGACAGATCTGCTTCGCCTACAGGGCAAATTTAATAAATGTTCGCCTTCTTTTTGTCCACATTGTGGCAATCTTACACAATTTATATCGTCAACATGTTGTGGCTTGTCAAATGAATTGTTAATAAACAACAGCCCTTGTCAATCCATCAAAATGTACCCATCCATGGAAACCATCCTGGAAACCATCCTTCCTTCTCCCGCAGGCGTTTTGCATACACCAATCTGGCTGCAGGATTTCGGCAGCTGCCGATGCTCGAGCCCCGATGCCACAATGGATTATGCTCAATAATCCCTTAAGCTCGTTATGGATTCCATTTCATTCCTTTCGCTTTCTGAAATTGGCTTGCGTGTCCGCCATACACACACACGCATACAAGCATACACGAGGACGAAAACTGTTAAATCAATTTGTTTTCATTCACCCACTGCCAACTGGCACGAAAACGCTTTCCCAGCGATGTCCCAACCCCAACAGGACCTTTCCCGTCCTCCCCGCCCAGGCAATGACACATTACAATCATCAAATCGTGTCCTGATTGAGTGATAATCAAAATCACAATTCACAACAACATGCCACGGCCCTGGTATGATTAATGGATAGATCCCACTACACAGGCAGAACAAACAGAAGTGTTCTGAAGATAGAAATTCGAAGATACATTGTCTCTCCGATGGCCTTTATGGGGCGAGAACTTTTGTGAGGAAGGAACGCAGCGAACTTTTTAGGGACTTTAAACTTCAGTGGAAAATTTAATTAAGCCTTAAGCTCCCAAGAGTGCCGCTCGCATACTTGATAACAAAATCAATAAGAGGCAAGAGCGAACACGACCTTTAATTACACAACACATACTCGAGTGGAGGAGGATTTATGAGGCCTGCTCCACAAACCGATGAGTGGAGCCTGACTTGCACTTGCCTCATCCGCATCCTCATCCGCATCCGCATCCTCATCCGCATCCTCATCTCTGCCGCATCCCCATCCACTTAATCGCCACGTTTAGTATTCAAGGCATGTGGCGCCCTGGCATCTGCTGGCTGGCCTTGGCCAGGCTCGCTGCTGTGCCAGCTGAGGCATCAAATAAGAATGTCAGCAACAGCAGCAGCAGCAGCAGCAACAGGAACCGTGATAGGGACAGGGATAGGGAGAGGGAGAGGGACAATGACAATGACGCCCACGATGAGATAACAGAAATCAATGTCAGAGAGGCATCAGCCAGTGCACTGGCTAAACTCGGACAGACTGGGCTTCCCTCCCCCACTCCCTCCCACGCCCCAACAATTAACTTCTATTAGAATTTCAAATTGGCCACTAAGCCCCACTAATTCAATCCCAATACCAATCCCAATCCCAATTGACCCAATTAAATCAAACGTCACTCGGGCCAAAAGAAGACAACGGAAAACTGAACAGGAATACCCAATTTAAATAAATTTCAAATCCAATGGCTATTGATGGCTGTCAGCAGACCCAAACAGGCAGGGAGACTACGTCTACGTCTACAACTAAGTGGATGATGGAGTGTGGGTACGGGTGCTCGAGTGGATGAGTGGTGTGTGCCAGGCACTCGAGCTGAAAGTGAATTGTGGTCGAGCAAGTGTCAAGTGCAAATTGTGTGGAGGCGTACCATGTGGCGTATGCGTAATGTGTCTGAAGAATTATGCAATGCACACAAAACTGTTGCATACCTGGATGGGTTGGAGCCTAGGCTGACAGGCAATCAAAACGAGTCGCAAATCTCATCCGTGGCCCCTGCCTTAAGACGTCGTCGTGGTCGTTGGCAGGTTCTTCTATCCATCTCGTGGGGATCTGGGGATCGGTGGGTGGTCTGCATTGTGTGTCCTAAATGGTTTCGATTTCCCGTTTGCCTTGCAAAGCGATTTCGGCTCTCTGATGGATTCTTCCTCACCCGCCGCGCGCGCTTTCTTTGTGGGGGAAACAATAAAAGCAAACGCGTTCTGGGCCACTGTGTTTCTGTATATGTATCTGTGGCTGTGGCTGTGGTTGTGGCTCTGTCTGCATCTCGGAAATTGACGAGGGAAACGATAAAAAGGAAAGATACTCGTATTCAACCATCCACTGAGCCCCGCGCATTTGCCACAGCGGAAGGGGAGTGCAGATATATTGTATACACACGTGTTCCATAAAGATACATACGAGTATATGCACACACTCGTATAAAGATAGAAAATATATGTATTTCACATGCGAATAAATTGGGATTGTTTTTTTCGATCCGACACCCCCTCAATTTTGGTATGCAATGCACATATGTATATATTCGTATTCTCGTATTCTCGCATGTTTTTGTTTTTCTGATTTGATACATATTTTTGTTTGATTTTTTTTATGGGGCATGGAATTGGAGTGCTGGTGCTGTGACAGCCCCGCTCAATGGCTATGAAGTGAACTCGACTTTAATGGTTAACAATTTGATTCTTATTCATTTCAACAGGGCAGCGATGTGTCCGTTGCCGAGGCCTATGCATTCGACGACTTCAACAATTTAATGAAGGTAAAATTTGACCTACATTCCCAGTCATTCTTCTAGTCCCCAGCTGCACTCGCACTGCCATTCGTAGTAGTCCACATTCACATATAGTACTATTCCTCTTCACATTCATTAAATTCCAAGTGCCGCCTTCACATATACATATGTACCCAGAGAACGAGAACGAGAATGAGTCAGAGTCAGAGTCAGAGAGCGGAAGGAACATTTCAGGCATTCTGGCCGCGACCTTTTCCCAGGTCTTTTGGGTGGCCGACTGCCATTCGTGGTCCAAACTGCTCTTGGTCTCTGGACATCAAAAGAATTTTCTTATTAAGAAATATTTTCCTGTCGCTGCTGTTCTACTCTGTAGACTTTGCCTTCGTGCGCTCATTATTAAATATTGCATCAAACAAAATCTCGTACCAGTTGATAACGATGATAAATTACAATCAAAAATGTACCATATTTCTTTCGAGGTGGAAAGAAACATTCATTGGAGTGAAATAAAGAAGAGGTGCCAGTACATAATTTGGAAATAAATACAAACTAAGCCGTCCAAAAGTGAGGACCACAAAACAAAAGGATAAGCTGAAGCTTAGAACAGAAAATAATACCAGAGAATGTCAGCCACAAAAGGGATTTCCTCTACATGCTTGCTTTTTTGGGGGGAAAAAGGGGAAAGGAAAGCAATAAATGTTGGCCTAGAACTTGAAGAACGGAACATTGTGTAATATTTGATGCATTACCATGCATAAGTAAGGAATTTCATTCGGATCCCTCTCTCTCTGGAGCCCGTTGTGTGGGTGGGTGGCTTTTGTTGTTTTCTTAGGCCCTCGCACAGAAAGTTTTGCTGTTGGCGAAGCCATTAGGCAGCCAAGGCTGTCCGAATTCCGACATTAAAAGTAGCCGGGATGGGTGTACGGTGCGGAAAAGGAGTCCTGATTGTTTGCTCAACTAATGGCCGCGTCGCCACCAAGGCAAATTGCCAATAGTTGAGACGCTCTCAACCACCTCGTGGCTGGTTCTCAATTAGGCTTTTCTGTGGGCCACAGTCGAAGATGGCTGATTAATTGCAGTAGAAAGCAGTTAAAAGGAACGGCAGAAATTGAATTAAGCACTGAAAATGCCAGTCAAAATGTGAAGGACAGGTCGAAACCTACCATTTTAAACCTACCTCTAGACTGTGCGCCATTTGGCTGCCTTGCATGTTTGTGTTTTCTTTGGCACCGCATGGTGATAGCGGTGGGAGCCGGGGTGGGCCATGGGCTCTGTTTGTCTATCCTCATGTGTGCAGGCAGCCCAGGCAACGGCATGGCGGTGGCAACAATTGCAACGATGTCGACACGTTGTGTCAATATTTCCCCCCCCAGCCAAAACACAAGCTGCAGTGCAAAAGTTGAGCAATTCCTGCGGCGAGTGTCACGTTAACATTTTGCCACTCGCATCATTTTGGGTCCCGTCTCCCCTGTTAGCATAAACCATTCACCCCATGTCCATGCCCACCGGCACAGTGTTTGCCTAAACGTTTCCATTAAAGTGAAAATTGTTACTCCCATTGTGTTGCTTTCTTTCGTTCTAATTTCATTAGCCAAGCCCGGACTAGCCAAAAATATTTGTCCATTTTTAATCAAACAATTTCCTTGGGCTATTGCAGCATCCCTCGTGGGGTATATGGGCACTTGGCTGGGATAGGAATACAATAGAAAGAGGGAGGGAGTGCTTTGGAGATGTATTGATCCCTGCAAAATACAAAACACAAGCTATGGCAAATATATCGCAATATAAATAGAGGGTACATTTGATTCGATCATTAAGTTAGATGTAACAGCAACAGGAAATGAGGACGAGAGTTGGAAAGGCAGGAGCAGGGTATGCGGGATCCCCAAACACATGAGTGTTATTAATTAAAATCGTGCAGTGCATGAAATGGTTTGTTTGCCATCAGGCCCGGCCCACTCTCTGGACCAGGTCGGAATCGTTTTGGCTTGGCGTGATTTCAGGCTTCTGGATTCTCATGGAGATTGCCTTCAGTGTTTCGGGTCTCAGGTCTCAGTGTTCCTATTTGTGTTTGTGTTTGCCTTCGACAGTGTTTGTCTTTTATTAGAAAGGTTCTGTTAGACAGGACAGGTACATATATTTGCTGGGATGGCCTGCCCGTGCAGGGGGGGGGACCGGGACCGTATACGTGAGCATCCGAGAAAGCCTCGAACAATTTGCATCTCTTGTTCGCAGTTCCCTGTTTCTCTGTTTCCCTTTTTTCCATTTTCTTTTCGTTGTTGCCTTTTTCCTGCTTTACACGCTGATTCCTCAATCGAGTTTCGACTGAGATTTTTTTCGGCCGTTTTCGCTTTTTCCTTTTTGGCAATTAATTGGATTTGCAAGGTTTAATTGCTGACAAGGGAATGCCGACAAATTATTTATGAGAATTTTTACTGGAAATTCAAGGAGGCTTTTATGTGCATAAATATTCGTTGGCCCAGCCCAAAAGTGCGGACAGCACAATTGTCCTGCATCAGACTTCCGGTTGCCGGCTCTCGGCTCGTGACTCCTTTTTGATATATGAATAATTCCATTCCCAAAAATATGCTCGATTGCACAACGGCAACAGACTTTGTTCATTCATACATATCATTTATTCAGTCATTTATTTATGATAATCTGTGAGGATAGTTTCATTCAGGTTGAGGGACAAGTGGCAATAAAAATGTAATGTAGGGGTAATGTTTCCAATGATGAAATAATCAAGTCAACTGGCTATAAATTATCCCGTTTAGTGTGTGGCATTGTTTCACCCACTCGTATTGCATCACCCGCTCCATTACGGAGTGGAGTGGGTTCCCGGAGCTTTGAAAGGCGAGGATAGCGCACAGCCCTGCAGCCCTGCTCCCCTGCAGCCCTGCACCCCTCAGACTCGAGATTAACGTTGGCCCATTTGCCTTCTCCATTTGCCATTCGACGCGGCAATTTGTTTTTCCTGTGCGGGGGTAGCGTGGAAACGGGGCCAGAGGCCAGGAGACAGAAAACGGAGGACAGAAACAGGACGTCTGACAACGGATACTTTGTAATTTCATTTGGCCGCAGCTGCTGCTGCCGCTGGTCGCAACCTTGCCAGGATGCTCCACCCTTGGCATTGGATTCTTGGCACTGCCACTGGCTCTGACACTGAAGTGTGGCGAGGCCCAGGCCCGTTCTTCATAATTAGCCATTTTCTTTTGATACTCAACGGCACTTTGCCGGGCGGAATGGGTGTCGTGTCTCTAAGAGGCGACCTTTGACGCCACTTAATTGAATTGAAAGCTCAACTCAACTCAACTCGCGCGTAATTTGCCTTTGGAAATGTTCATTACCCATCGCCTGTGCCGACACCTTCGCCCATGACAATCATTTTAAAGTAGTGCGCGGGAAATATTTACGCTTCCTCACTCTTAAAGGAGGAGCGGAGTGAGGTTCTAGTTCTTGATGCGAAACTTTTCCGGCTTTTGTTTGCTGTTTCACTGTTTACTGTTTGAATTCTCCAAAGTTAAGTTGGGAAAACTTCTTTAATTGCCAGCTAGCTGGCAGAACTTTTCCCCGAATTCAGCTTTATCCCTTCTGCTTTTCTTTTTCTCCCTTTTTAGTCATGTGGGGCTGTAAACGTCACCCCCTGCCCATCCCCATCCCCATCCCCGTTCCCTTTTTATTCGGGCCACAGCAGCATTGGCCAGCCTTTCGTGACTTTATGACGTGGCTGAGGAATTTTATTTATGTTTATGTTAGGGCTCTTGATATAAAATTGTCTTTTATGGCAGCCAACCGCGGAGGGGGGTAGGGTGCCATTGGCGGTGCCGGTGCCATGCCAGTTGGATTGGTATCGAAACAATGGCAAAAGCCACATACAACTCATACTCTAACCGACACCGACACAAAGTGATTCTGGCACAACCGCAATTTAGGATACGGATACGAGCTTACCTTTGGCAAGGATGTTGCGTATACGCAACGATGGCTGGTGGATGGGGTGGTGGTGGATGGGGTGGTGGCTCCGGTGGCTTTGCTTTTGATGTAAAGAGCCACTCGAGGCAATCAACGTGCAATATTAGACAGGGGCGAGCTACAAAGAGAGCACTAGAGAGACCAATTTCTATCTTTCCCCAATGCTTTTGTTTCTCCCCTTCCCCATTTCCTAGAACAACCATCAGCCGACACATCAGCAACAGGGACAGCAGCCACAGCAACAGCAGCCGCAGCAGCAGCAACAAAATCCTTCCCAGCAACGGCAACAGCCACAGCAACCACAGCATGCCACGCTGGTCGACACATTGTCCTCGTTGCCACAGGCCTCGTTCAACTATATCAACTCCATTGTAGGCAGTGGCGTCATTGGCATACCATACGCCCTGCACCGGGCCGGGTTCGGCCTGGGCCTGGCCCTGCTCATCCTCGTCGCCTACATCACCGATTACTCACTCATCCTAATGGTGAGTACAGCAAATTGCTCGTTAATTCCGACGAGCAATCGAACTGCGCAAATTGGGGCAGCCTCGAAGCAGGTTTTAAAGTTGAAATCTAGACAAATCCATACCGAATGCCATTCCGTTGGGCATTTGGATATTCTGCATAATCAATGAGAGTCCAAAGCACACACAGCCACCCAACCGCCCACCAATCTGCTCGTGTGTACAACCGTTTAATAGCCGTTCCACTTACAGGTCAGATGCGGCCACATTTGTGGCAGGTTCAGCTATCCGGGCATCATGGAGGCTGCCTACGGGAAGTACGGCTACTACCTGCTCTCCCTGCTCCAGTTCATGTATCCCTTTCTGGGTGAGTAAAGTTTTCCGTGGGTCGCTCCGTGGGTCGGTCGTCTGTCATGCGAGTACACTTATTATCCTCCTCCCCTCAATCTCCGCTCCGCTCTTTATAGCCATGATATCGTACAACGTTGTCGTGGGCGATACCCTGTCCAAAGTGCTCGTTCGCTTCTTCCCCTCCTGGGGCGCCTCGATGGGCGCTGTTCGACTGGGCGTGGTCTTCTTTGTCAACGTCGGCGTTGTGATGCCCCTCTGCCTGTACAAGAACGTCTCCCGCCTGGCCAGGGCCAGCTTCATCAGCCTGGCCTGCGTCGTCTTCATCCTGTTTGCCGTCATCATCAAGCTCATGTCCGGCGATTATAAAGTGTAAGTGTGTTGGCTCTTCCCCTAGCTCTACTTCCTATATATATTTATCAATCGACACAAAGAAGCGTGGGAGCTTGGCAGGTGATAGGTTAATAGTTTTCCTTGATTGGCTGTAGGGGACTTTTTCCGTGAGAATGGGAATGGAGGTTGAAGTTTCCCTAAGAGGGGGGATTAAGATTAAACCCATTTACTCCTTAAACCACTAAGTTTTCTGTAAAAAAGAAGCTATACCCTAATGTTTCTTAGTCTTCCGAGACTGATGATAGCCTGAGTTGTCAGTAACGTTCTGCACCACGTCAATTAAAAAGATAATTAGCAACTGAAGCCATTTGTTTTAAAAGCCATTTATAAAAATTACCAAGCTGAACGTGAACACTTAATGATTTATTTGCATTTTAATTACAAATTGTCCACCTCCAGCCACCATCTGAGCTGCAGTTGAGTTAGGGGCTGCGATTGGCGGTAGGGTGGGCGGTTCTCGGCGGTGGTTCTTTAGTGCCAAGCTAAGTGCCGCTTTAGTGCTTTCAAATCTGTGGCAACTGCCCAGGGCGGTGGCTACTGGTGGAGCTGCTTCGGGGGACGCTCAGCTCATGAAATTTAGTGTTGGGCCACTTGTGTGCCTTTTATGGCTTTTCATTAGTCGGGTCGAGTCGAGGAGTCTGTTGCATCGGCAACTTAGTTGTATGCATACATACATAGCCATGCATATACTATATACATATAAACCAACATAGCTGGGGGTGGGGTCCCATGACCAGCAGCTTAGTCGAGCAACATTTTCTCTGCCACTTTTCAGGGCCACCGAAAAGGGGAGCTGCATATTCAGATTCAGCTTCAGCTTTAGTTTCAGATTAAAAAAGCGGTTGGGGGAGGGCGTGCGGAAGCTCGGTTCACCCTTGAATGTTGCGTCTGTTGCGGGGCATAAAATTTAAATAAATTTCCAATTTGCGGCCTGCCCCACTGTTACGTTGCTTCCTATCTTCCCGCCAGAGCATTTGTTTTTTTTTTGTTGTTTTTTTTTGCTTATTCCGTATGCGAACATTTCACGTTTCCCAGAGCCAGCGAAATGTTAATTTGGTGTTAACTTTTGAGTAATATTTCTTGGGGAAAAACCTTTTCCTCTTCTCCCCTACCTACGATCTTCTCTTCTCTTCTCCTTACACCTTTTCCCCTCTCTGTTTGCCCTTTGATGAATGTATTTCCAGAACGGACACTGCGGATTCGTGGAGCTTTGCTAACTCGGATGTCATACCAGCCACGGGCATCATGGTCTTTGGTGAGTTGCCAGTGGATTCCATCCACCATTTCCATTTCCATCTACATCTCCATCCATCTGTCGAGTGGTCAATTTCGTATCTGGTATTTGTGTTTGTCTGGACTGCAGCTTTCATGTGTCATCACAATACGTTCCTCGTTTATCAATCGATGCGCGACGCGACCATGGAGCGCTGGGAGAAGGTTACCCACATTTCGATTGGTTTCGCCTGGACTGTGGCGGCCCTGTTCGGCATCGCTGGATACTCCACCTTCCGTGCCCTGTCCCAAGGTGAGAACGAGAGGTAGAGTGGGAGTGAGGGCTCCTGGGACTGACGTAAATTGCATTTAATTGCATTGACAGGCAATTTGTAGAGTTTCCTTGTTTTCCCTTTTCCCATTTCCATTTCGTTTTCGGTTCGGTTCGGTTCAGTTCTTATCTGAGGATGCGCTATCGCGATTGTATGCCGGGGTTCTTCTCAGATCTCTCATCTCACTGTACTGTTTTTTCGCAGGCGACCTCCTGGAGAACTATTGCTGGGATGACGACCTGATGAACTTCTCGCGTGTTCTCTTCTCCATTTCCATACTGCTGACTTTTCCCATCGAATGCTTCGTTTCTCGAGAGGTTAGCCCACTCATCCTCCTGTTTATTTGCACAGTCCACTTGAGAACATTTCTGCTACATTTATTTTCCGCTCTGCTCTGGCATTACTTTCCGTTTCTGTCGGCCAGATTGTACGCGCATTAGTCCATCGGTTCGTGCTGAAGGAACCCATCAGTGAGTTTACCCAGGACAAGGACCCCAACTTGGAGAAGGGAGCCATCATCGATGAGTACTCGAAAGCCATTACCATGGCCATCGTCTTCAGCGCCTTCATCATATCGCCCATGACCGACTGTCTCGGCTCGGTGCTGGAACTCAACGTGAGTATGCTTTTTCGAATGGACCCTTTCCATCCTTGAACCCCAAAACAGTGAGCCCCTGACCAGTAGCCGTCAAGTACGTATTTATACTTCTTAGGGGGCCGAATCTATAGCCAACAGTGCTAAATGCTCTTCGGATATTTTCCAAACAAACCACATGAAGAGATGATAAAATCCCCCCGCATACAATATTTATATACGTCAGGCAACAGTGAAGTTCTCCTACTCTTTTAAATCCACAAGTGAAGTTCTCCATTGAGAGCTGAGAAATGTTTATTAACTTTAGCAAACCTTTCCAAGAGATCCCATGGTCCCATACACAATTTTAGGCCCTTTTAGTTTTGTACTTTTATGTAAATTTATGTCGGCACTCACACGCACGAATTTTTAGGGTCTCCTGGCAGCCATACCCCTGGCTTATATACTTCCCGGCCTGGCCTACATCCGGATGGAACCGCACGCCCTCTTCAGCCGCGAGAAGCTGCCCGCCCTGGGCCTGGTGGTGTTCGGTGCCCTGGTGACCATCCTGGGAGCTGCGGTGCTGCTGCCCGGCCTAATGGGCGATGATTGTCGGTCGGATATTGTGCTGGGCTACTGCCGGCAGGAGTTCCAGAATGCCACCGCCGATGTGGCCTCCTCAAAAACGGTGGATTAGTCCGGGCAATAGGAAGGGTAATGGGAACGGAATCGAAGCCAAAACGCATTACTTCTGGCCATTAGTAGTTGCAAATCGGCGGGCTGGGATCATTGTTGTGTTCGTATTTAGGTTTGGAGCTCTTGATTTTACTCTCGGTTTTACAGCTGCACCTTCGCAAAGAAAGAAACTTGTACCTGAGCCTCAGATACTCAAAAGCACGAGTATCTGTGGAAGTAAGTAGTAGGCAAAGTACTGTATGGTACAGTGGGAAATGGGAAGTGATACGAGTGAATCTCAGTACAAAGGCAAGGAATTTTCTCTCTCCCTGATCGAGTAACCACGGTCTGGTTATAATGCACCCGAAAATCAAAAACCCATTCGTTTGTACATTTCGTTGGATCCCACTTGATGTTGATGTTGTTCAGCCCCAGAATATTGATGTAGTGAAAGTTCCTCGATGTATTGTATCCCATAAAAAGCAAGAATTCCAAAACCAAATCAAACGAAACTAGAACTAGATGTTATCCGTAGCTTTAGCGTATTCTGAAACTATTTGGGCACCAATATACACCTGCAATCCATTCCATTGAGAAATACGAGTATGAATCCAAAGTTGAGAATCAAATCAAAATCAAACAAAGTATTATTAAAACATAAATTTGTAACTATGTATATGTATAGTATGTATGTTATCGGATCATATTGCAACGTTTTATATATGTATATGTATGTACTATATATGTCTACAGACATACAGACAGAGAATCGCTTTGGCTCCCAGACACGAAGAAGCTTTATCCAAACATACAATCCTTTCCATATACAAATCTCCTACGCATCGATCGGACAACAGTTTTGAGTTGTTAACAGCACTGAATTCTATTTTGAATTAACTTACACTTATACATATACACATATACTCAGACACTCAGAGATTTATATATACACATAGATAGGTATATTTTTGTACAACTCTTGGTTTATATTGCACGATATTATGTACATAACAACAACTACTGCATTTTTGGAAGTGATTCAAGTTTTTACATTTGGTCAAACCAACAACACACAACGCTTTCCATCACAATCACTCACTTCTTACCTCTGCTCTGGCTAAGAGAACCAACCAACTGAAGACACTGCAGACCCAAACCCACGATCGACTCTACTCTAAGAGCTTAGACACAACATATCATGGCCAAGGAACACAGGACACAACCAAGGGCTTTTCTAAGATACTATTTACAAGATCTACAATAACCAACTGAAACTATCGCTTATACACAAGGAAAACGGAAAACGGAAAACGGAAAACAGAAACAAATTTCTCTTGTATATACACTCTATTCTATACAACTGCTTTTTCGTATGATATCTCTCATATATATGTATTCCATTCGCCAAACAAATCTCGTTGTTTCTTTATATCAAATATAGCTACATGGTGTGGGGATGATAACTCTTTAAATTAGGGAATACAACACACGATGTTGAATCGAATAGAACCAAAATGGGAATCGAATAAACGTATTATGATTATAATTGTATTATGCATGTACTTAGTACGTATCGTATACCAAATTATACCTACTATGCATCTACTATATAGACAATTGTTTAGAATCGAATTATCTGGGACGATGGATCATAGTATTTGTTGCGAATATATAGGAGTTATACTAATTTATATACGAGTGCATACACCAAAGATAACCAAAGCAAACCAACTCGGATCAAATTTCATTCAAATAATATGTTTAGATAAGCATATGAAATTCAACAGCAAGATATATGTACTTACAATAATAAAGAATGTATTTTAGAAATATGCTAAAAAAACAAAAACAAATCAAGAAAAACTGCGGTTTTCCTGCACAAACATTTCTCCGTCTTATCATCCCCGAAGATAGACCGCGCGTTCGTTCCCAGAGGTTTCCGAATTGTGGTCTCTGCTGATAGCAGGAGGCGGTTTGGGGGGTATAAAAGGCTAGACAGTCCATTGGAGAGTCACAGTTGTGAAGTCTCATAGCTTCCAGTGACACCGCTCTGCCAAGCAAGTCTATCTCGTGATCCTCCTCCCGGTACCAGGTACACCTCCAATCATCCGACATGGCTGACAAAAAGAATCTTCTGCTGCTCTTCGAGCATCCCACCGAGCCCGTGTTCATGGACAAGGGCAAAACGGTGACCGTCTTCGATGTGCCGGACTCCTTCCTCACCGACCGCTACCGTCCCATCAGCAACGAGGTGCAGAGCCGTGTCGGCGAGAAGGTGGAGCAGCGGGTACCGGTGCGTGAGATCTCCATACCGGATTTACGTATCCCCATGTCTCTGGGCCGTGACGAGCAGTTCTCCCTGTTCCTGCCCAAGCACCGTCGCATTGCCGGCCGCCTGATCGACATCTTCATGAACATGCGCTCCGTGGACGACCTGCAGAGCGTGGCCGTCTACGCCAGAGATCGGGTCAACCCGGTTCTTTTCAACTATGCCCTGTCAGTGGCCCTGCTCCATCGTCCGGACACCCAGGGTCTGGATCTGCCCTCCTTCTCGCAAA
The DNA here is from genome assembly GCF_003286085.1 of Drosophila persimilis. Taxonomy (NCBI): domain Eukaryota; kingdom Metazoa; phylum Arthropoda; class Insecta; order Diptera; family Drosophilidae; genus Drosophila; species Drosophila persimilis. Next base: position 14,738,296 of record NW_020825289.1, read on the forward strand.
CCTTCCCCGACCGCTTCATTGATTCCCAGGTTATGCGCCAGCTCCGGGAGGAGTCGTTTGTGGTGCAATCCGGCTCGCGGATGCCCATCACCATTCCCCGCGACTACACGGCCTCTGATTTGGATCCCGAGCACCGTCTCTGGTACTTCCGCGAGGATCTGGGCGTCAACCTCCACCACTGGCACTGGCATTTAGTCTACCCCTTCGAGGCCACCGACCGCAGCATCGTCGCCAAGGATCGTCGTGGCGAGCTCTTCTACTACATGCACGAACAGGTCATCGCCCGCTACAACATGGAGCGTTTCAGCAACAACTTGTCCCGCGTCCAGCCGTTCAACAATTTGCGCGAACCCATTGCCGAAGGGTACTTCCCCAAGATGGACTCCTTGGTGGCTAGTCGAGCCTGGCCGCCGCGCTTCGAGAACACCAGCCTCAGCGACCTGAACCGCGAGGCTGATCAGTTGAATGTGGAGATCGGGGACCTGGAGCGCTGGCGCGATCGCATCTACGAGGCAATCCACCAAGGATTCGTCATGGATGTGAGTGAAATCTGCCCCTTCTGTTACCCAGAAGTATTAATTCAAATTTGTCTCTTAGGAGCGTGGCACACGCATTCCACTGGACGAGGCCAAGGGCATCGATCATTTGGGTAACATGATTGAATCCTCGATTCTGTCGCCGAATCGCGTTTTGGTAAGAATCATCTCTTCCCCTCCCTTTCTGAGAGACTAAAATATAGTACTGATGCTCCTTCCATCCATGCTGCACTTTTCAGTATGGAGATTTGCACAACAATGGTCACACATTCATCTCGTACTCCCACGATCCGAGCAACAAGCACTTGGAATCCTTCGGCGTGATGGGCGATGTCTCCACGGCAATGCGTGATCCAGTCTTCTACAAGTGGCATTCGTACATCGATCGCATTTTCCAGGAGCACAAGTCTCGCCTGCCCGCCTACACCGATACCCAGCTCAACTACACGGGCATCTCGATCACGGGCATTCAGGTGGCCACCAATGGGGGACAGGCCAATGCCCTTAGCACCTTCTGGCAGCAGTCGGATGTGGATCTGTCCCGCGGCTTCGACTTCTTGCCCCGCGGCAATGTCTTCGCTCGTTTCAGCCATCTGCAGCATCTGCCCTTCACCTATACCATCAGCGTGAACAACGACGGAGGAGCCCAGCGCTTTGGCTATTGCCGCATCTTCATTGCCCCGAAGAACGACGAGCGTGGCCAGCCCATGCTGCTGCGGGAGCAGCGCCTGATGATGGTCGAGCTGGACAAGTTTGTGGTGTCGTTGAATCCCGGACCCAACACCATTCGCCGCCGCTCCACAGAGTCCAGTGTGACGATTCCTTTCGAGCGAACCTTCCGCAACCTGGACGCCAATCGGCCCACTGCCGGCTCGCCCGAGGAGCTGGAGTTCAACTTCTGCGGCTGCGGCTGGCCCAACCACATGCTCATCCCCAAGGGCCTGCCCGAGGGTCTTCGCTGCGATCTATTCGTCATGATCTCCAACTACGAGAACGACAGGGTGAGTCAATACTTTACCCATCCCTGATGATCGTTAATCTGACCGCTCCTTGGGCTCTGCTATAGGTTGACCAGCAGCTGGTAGGTCGCTGCAGTGATGCCGCCTCCTACTGTGGCGTCCGCGATCGCCTGTATCCAGATCGCCAGGCCATGGGCTATCCATTCGATCGACTGCCCCGCACTGGAGCTGATCGTCTTGTCAACTTCCTAACTCCCAACATGAGCATCGTGGACGTGAACATACGTCACGAGAACCGCACGGTCACGCGCCAGACCCGCTGAATGAGCCGCTCCTGCCCTGCACTGCACTGATCCACATCCACCCTGACGACGGCCTTGCACATCACTAGATATACTCGTACTCTTATTACTTTTAGCAATCTATTGCATCTTTATTGAGCTACTAGCCCCAGAATAAACAAGACATCATGGCATTCCACAAAGCTACTTTTGTTCTCAATTACGATTATTGCGGTGGCCTCTGGTGGTTGCGCTTATCAGCCTCAGCCTCTGCTTCAGTTTCAGAAAAGCTTTAAATGTTTGCCCCATGCGAATGGGCGGCTCAGTTCTGTTCCAGCGGATCCGGCGTCAAGTGCGAAAGTGAAACTGATTCCACCTCCGGAGATGATTCTCCAGTGTCTATCCCTGCTGCTGATAGCAGCCATAGGCGTAAGTGAGCCACCAAACATCTCACAAAGTGCCTAATCTGTGATTCCCAATCCACCATCAAACTCTCCGCACCATTTCAGCACTCATCCGCTGCTGCCAACTATGACCTCGAGGCCAAAACGTTTATTGATCAGTCGAGTGCGCGCTACTACAAGTTTTACGATGAAATAGCCGCTGAGACGTACTCGGCCAACAATGAGGACGACTTCGAGGCCCTATTCAGCAAGCTGACAAATGTGAAGAGGATTGCCGACGAGCTGGTCAGCATTTCGCGCCAGGCCAGCGGCTTCGACCTGAGCAGAGTCCAAAGCGTAGAGTCGAAGCATGCTCTCCAGGAATTGCGCAGCGTTGGCGATCTATTTGTGCTCGGTGACGACTACTTTTCGTCGGTGCAGATGAACCTGGTGGCCCTGCAGACCCTCTCAACGGACAAGGACATTGAGCCGTATCTGGGCGGGGCCAAAATGCCCGATGAGGACGACAGCCCCATTGCCTACTACCCGGACATACAGAAGATCGTGCAGCAGAGCAAGGATTCCGACGAATTAAAGTACTATTGGGAGACGTGGCGCGAGAAGAACCAGCTCTGGGCCTCGCTAAACTTCTACACCATCGTGCAGTCGTATCAGAAGGCGGCCAGGATTCTGGAGGTGCCTGTACACAAGCTCTGGTACCGCTTCGACAGCCACGAAATGCTGCAGCAGATGGAGCAGGCGATGGTGGAGCTGAAGCCCTTTTACCAGCAGCTACATTCCTTTGTCCGCCAGGAGCTGTTTAAGAAGTACGGATCGGATGTAATCGATCCCAATGGACCCATACCCGACCATCTATTTCAGCAGGTACTTGAGCAGGCCTGGGGTGCGGACAGTGTGCTGGAGGACTACTTTCCGCGCTCGGAGCTGCCACAGTACGATGACTTTGTGAAGCATCTGAGTGCCAAGGCGCTGATCAATGAGTCCGAGAGCTTCTATACATCGCTGGGCTTTGAACCACTCTCCGCCGACTTTCACAAGAATCAGATCAAAGAGCCGAACGAAGACAAGCCGGACGACGACTGTCGGCCCTCCATCTTCGACCTGACGCCGCACGTATATCTCATGTACTGCGAGAAAGTCAGCTTTAGGAAACTGATGCAATACCACAGCCACATGGCCCGCGTTTACTACGCTAACCAGAAGAGCCAGCTTCCCTCGTACTATTTCAAGGCCTTCAATTTGGAGTTCCCTGTGGGTGAAGCGGTCGTCCTTTCTGCCTCGTCGCCCGCTCATCTGACCGGACGCGGACTGGCAAAGGGTGTGCAGTTCACCGAAAAGGCTCTGATGAATCGACTTTTCCGAATGGTGAGTCGCACAGTTTCAGTTACTTGATTTTTCCACTAATCAAAGAATCCTCCTGATTAGAGCATCCACACGGTTCTCAACATTCCCCTGTACTATGTGCACACCAAGGTGATGCATGATCTGCTGAACGACACCGTGGACATGGACACCGTCAACAGGCACTACTGGCGACTGCTGGAACTGCATGCGGGCATTGAGCCACCATCGGACCGCACGGAGGGAGCAATCGACTTCCCCTACAAGTTCTATGTGAACATCGATCAAAATTTCCAGACTCAGTGAGTGGCGTTCCATTCTAGTCGATAATATTCTTAGAAAGTTACTGAATTCTTTGCTTCGGTTGCAGGAAATTCATCTCCGAGATACTGGGCTATCAGTTCTATCGCGCCTTCTGCCAGAAGAGCCATCACAGGGGACAGCTCCACAATTGCGATTTCTATGGCAACAATGCAGTGGGAAATGATTTAAGGCATGGTCTTCTTTATTTTTATAATCAAACCGTAAATTTATCCAGATTTCTTTTTCCAGATCAATGATGTCTTTGGGCTCTACAAGGCCCTGGAAGGAAGTTGTGGGCAAAATATTACCCAATAACGCCAGCCTCAGCAGCCTAGCACTTCTGGAGTTCTATCAGCCAGTTTTTGATTGGCTAAAGAATCATAACCGGCAGGCAAATGCTAAAATTGGTTGGACCTCCACCAAGAAAAGTAAGTCAAATGGTTTTTGTTTACGTATCTACCACATTGATGTGCTTTTTATTTTCAGAAATTGTTTGAAATGCTTCATTCTGTTGCCCTCTTTGATTGAAATAATAATTTAATCCAAAATATTAACGATTAAAATAAATTTAAATTTGAATTCAAATTAAAACGAACGTTTTGCAGTACTGGAAACTGTCAAGGCGCCAGAAATTCTGGAACTAGTTCGCAAAGTTTTTTATCTCGCTTGCACTCACATTATTACGCAGGCAGTTGTATAAGAGGAGAAAACGTGTGTGAGAGTGAAACAAATATTGCAGTGTTAAGGCGCGTAAAATTCACGATTCAAATGTTTAGCGCGCACTATTTTTTTTTTAAATATGGTCGTTGAATGTTATTTCTTTTGCAAATTGCATGTATTGCTTAAGAACAATTTGCATAGAATTGGTAAAAAGTTAGTTTTACCTAAAGTTGCACAGAGATTGGAAGAATTTCCCAATGTACTGCCAGTCAGCCGTATAATCTGTTCCGGCTGTTGGCCGTTTTATGGCTACCCCGACCACAAATATCCGCTGGCGGGGCGGAGGTGGTGCCGTTCCAACCTCCAGACCAAGAGCCCTCGAAAAGCTGCTTTGCTTGAGTTGAAGTCTCGCAATCCGAAGCAATCCGAGAGCTAAGCCGTTCCCCCGCTGTGCGTTCGCCGCTTGATTGCGTCCACATCCACATCCGAGCCACTCTTGCAGCGATTGTCGCTGGGCAAGCACACTTTCTCACCGCTAGTAAGGAGATTTCCGCTGTCAGGGCTTAGGGTTAGGGTATGGCTGCATCGACTAGGCTGGATATCTGCCATACCGGACTTGGAGCTGGCGCTGTAGCTAGAGAGGCCTGCGCTTCGCTTCAGTTGCCGCGCGACAAGTCGTCGACAATGCACGGCTGGCGAAAGGTCAGCGATTCTGGGCCCAAGTCTCAGTGTCCGACTTCATGCGGTCATTAGCCACGACAAAGTCCAAGCCCATCAAATTGTGGAGCAATCGTGGAGAAGCCGTAGTCGCTGCAAGGTCGGCGGAGCCCTGCCTCCCACAGTCCCCGCCCCTGATAGCCGCCTGATAGCGGGCGTTCCTCGTTTAGCTGGACGGTTGCCTTTTCCCACAAATGGATTTCCTTTTTGTTTGTGGGCGTCTGCGGGTGTGACAACTGAATGCATTGCGTGCCGCCCCTGCCTGCTGCTTGCTAATTGCGCCAAATGGCGGTGGCCGCGCGTACTCCTAGCGGAATGAATGGCCGTGAAATTGAATCATTTCCAGTTGCAGCTACAGCCATAGCCACTGCACACGGCTCGTGTGTGAGTCCAACTTTGACATGGCACGGCTGCCAGTTTCGAAACGGAGTTGAGTGAAAGGCACCCACGCCATCATCCAGGTATTTCTCTTTGATTTACTCACTGCTTTTATGCAAGCAATAAAGCTGAAATGAGGAACACCGAGACAGCGTGTACCCTGACAGGCAAGGGGAATTGATCCTCCAAAGAGGTTCATGGCCGAGCATATTAGCTATAAATCACCCAGTCCAAAGATTAACTGATTAAGCCTGATTCATTAAATCTTCCCTGATAGTTATGTACAATTCTAATCATCTATAGTATCCACAATACCCTCACCAAGAGTATAAAGACTTAAGTGCCCAATTTATGCATAGATACATACATATATACAGAGGTATGGGTACGTGTGTGTGGCTGTGGCTGTGGCTGGAGAAAAGAGCAGAAACGGAAACCGCAAAGGGAAAACAAGTCAAATTAAATTTGCATGCCGACGTCAGACAATTTGGTGAACTTTTTTAAATTGCCCATCAGTGAATGCATTCACATCAACATTAACATTAAACATTAACCCAAACAAGATATCCATATAGTGTTTTTGCATGTGTACGTGCTGGTAAGTGTTACATGCGAATTTAGTTTACATATTCATCAGGCACATTCAGCGGAGCCAAATATTTTAACATTGATCTTGTCCACAGAAGCACAGAAGCGAACAGCGAACGAGCGAGCAAATATAAACGGAATTCAACTTAAGCTGGAGTCCAAGTGGAGACCCAAGAGTGGCACAAAAAGGCGGCATCGCATGTGAATAGTTTTTAGCATATGTAACCACGTAGAGAATGGACTAAGCTCCCAAAATGGTTTCGTTACGTGTTTCTATTGTATTGTTATGTGAAGATCTTCAAAAGACTGAAGACCATTAGCTTATAAGGAGGATCTATCGGAATGGCATAATTCCTTTATTGATGGTAAACAGTTTGCTTAAATTAAGATGCTTAGGAAAGGGCTTCAGGCGATAGTCCTTAGGGTGCAAAAACTGTTATGACCCACCATGGAGTGCCTGTGCCTAGTCGTCGTATATATTCCCCCTATCAAGTCAAATGAGATTTGCGTTCGCTTTTACAGCTGCACATAGTACGGACTGTAGTATAGTATCCCCCCATCTGTGTGTAAAATTGAGTTCGACCAGCTATTCCGTCCTGTACACAGCTGTACTGTACAGTAATTACACCACACTTCAGGCCCAACTTTCATTACTGTGTGTGTGTGTGTGTATGCAGATGCAGGAAGATGGAGCCGGAGACGAAACTGCAGATCATCATCAGCGTCACGCGTTCGCGCAAAAATTATGATTATTTGACGAAATCTCATGCTGTGCTTTCTGCCAGCTGCCGCAGCGAGGCGCCCCAAAAAACCACAAGAGGAAAACAACCAGAAGAGGAGGCAATAACCACGGCGGACACCTCAGCACGTCTTGGCCCGGCATTCGCGCAGCCAACGCCAACGTCCAAACCAGCCACAGCCACAGCCAGAGCCAGAGCCAGAGCCAGAGCTGACCCCAAGCAATTAAGAAATTATGTATATTATGACGCGCGCTGTGATGATGGCAGCGCGGCAGTCGAATAAAAAACAATCAAATGTTAAAGCAACAAATCCGAATGCCTGATGTCTGATATCTGAGGACGCCGATGCTGGAGCCGATGCTCGAAATAAGCATTATGTATACGCACTGCTGGACCTCGGAACCTGCAGGCAGTTTTGTTGCTTTGCTATTTTCCCCCCATCTTATTGGTTTTCTCATTTGATTACCCTTTCTTTACAATAATATAGCATGGCCATAATTATCATTTGTTGCATTTCATTTCTTTCAGAGACAGATACAACCAATACAGATCTTGTTGAGGTTGGGGATCTTGAATCATTTTCCGCCTGCCACCTCCATTATGCTCAGAATACTTTTCTCATGGAAATGAGAGGGTTTAAAGCTCTTCTGTGGCCGCTTCCTGGCTTTCAAAAACAAAAGACTGAAGACACGAACATGGGGTCGAGCCGTCCGCCAGGTCTTATGTAAGCGCGTGCTCACCTTAAATTAAAGTCCACAATCAGGCGGCGACGACAAGGGGTCAGAGGAGATAGAGAGAGAGAGAGAGAGGTTGCTCAGCCCGCTGTGTAGGTGGAGAAATTATGTTGACATCATCGCCAAAAAATGGCCAAAGAAGCGAGCGATGCCGATTCCGATGCCGATGCCGATGGCGAAGCCCACAAGCTGGGCGCCTCTTGAAAAACAGAAAGAAAAAAATTAATTTTACTTTCATTTTCGTTGCGGCGAACGCTTATTTCTTTCAATTTTAATGAATATTTTTTGCTGGGTACCACAAAAAACTCCAGCAGCAACCAGCAGAAAAACCATCATATCCGCAACTATTTTGGGGGGATCCGTACACCTTTTGGCTTGTGCCACTTCAACGAGATGATTGCACTTTGATTGTCCAAGACAGATCGGTTCCGTTTGGCCTTTAGCTCGGGTTGGATTCACTTTTGAATTGGTTTGTCAGGAAGCCTCTCTTCGGTAGTCGGTCTTCTCCCAAGTGCCACTGGGGTCTGCCGTTAAGCTGGGGCATTATCAAACTAACTGAAAGCCCAACTAACTAACTAACTGATCGATCGACTGACAGACTGATCGATTAAATGAAGTAAACGGCTGCTGGCTAGCTGCTGCAATGAGGAAGCGTCTGTCTATGAATATCCATCCCGTCGAATCGAATGAATCGAATTAGTCACCAGCCAAGCCATCCAGCAACGAAAGGTAAAAGCCTTTGCCGTTTTCAAATTGTATTTTAATAGGCCAAATGTCAATTTCCTGGCCCGATGCCAAAAACGGTTAAACCACGCCAGGCGATTGTGAAAATCGAGCCAATTTTATTGCCAATTTCAGCTGCGACTTATGAAATGGCTTGCACTGTCAACGCGCCGGCCAATTTTCTAGGTCACAATGCATACGAGTAAACGTATCTTACGAAATTGAAACCTGGGCGCCCCATTTCCTTGTGGAGACCGCGACCGTTCCCTCCCACGCACTAACGTCTTTCCACAGCGCTGTACTGTACAAGTTTGGGCATACGAAGAGCATCCCCATCTCCCGACAGACAATTACATTTTACTCAACATAATTTCTGGCGTTTAAGTTTATGGGCTTTTTAGCCTGCCCAACGAGCGCAGACGACAGAGATATGTGTGCCCCCAGGGAAGATGACAACCGCCTCGTATACTCGTACATATTTCTCGTCATATTTCAAATGGAAAATGCTGGCTTAAGTCGCCATAAAGCAGCTGCACACAAAACACCCTCCTCGGTTACGCATGCGTCCCATCAAAGTCTCTGTTGTATTGTATAAGGCCCCACACTCTTCTTCCCCTTATATGACACAAAAAAAGTGTCGCAGTCAGACGGCTATTCGTAAAGCTACCAGCACGAAGAAGAAACCTCTGCGGAGACAATTGTGTAATTAGCGAAAAGAAATACAGAAAAAGAGGAGGAGGAAATAAGAAAGAGTCAGAGGCGAGGCGGAGATGCAAAACAAAAAGATCTAAATGGCTATTCATAACCCCATCCACATTCCACATTTCCAGCTGCACGGGCCGGTTCAATTGTCTGGAAATGCTATTTGGTAATCCCGATCCGACTAAGACTCAACGGAATGCGGTCTCTTCTTTAGCTCTTCATCTGCTCCCGCTGCTTCTGTTCAAAGTTATTCAATTTATGACACTTTGAATATAAAATCCCTTTGAATTTTATACCCAGTACTCAAAGTCCATAGGGGTATATCAGAATTGTGGTAAAAGTGAATGTGTCTAACATCCAGAAGGAAACGTTGCCGACCCCTTAAAGTATATGTATATATTCCTGATCAGCATCATTAGAAGAGTCAAAATAGCCGTGTGTCCGTCCGTCCCGATGAGGGCATAGATCACAGAGACTACAAGAGCTAGAGCAACAAATGACGACATCCAGACTCCTGTAAAATTACACTGGGACCCCCTTCCGGCCGGTTATTAGATCACAGATCCTTGATTTCCCCCTCGTTTGATTTGATTATGGCTGGATAATATTGTTCCCCATCAAACAAGATCCATATTCAGCGCCTGGATTGACTGACTTTTAGTAGAACAACGTATTAGAGGTACTTCATTTTATATATTATAAAATAAGCATAAGAGTATTCCAGAAACGTTGGCTTTTTTTATACGGCCGCACACTAATTGCCGCGAAGTTCGCAATCAAGTTTGGCTCGTGGCACAGACCCTATCACCATTGAGTGACTGACTGCGCGGCCCGGCATTACGAAGTGATTGACAGATCTGATCTCTGGCTTTTGGCACATCGCCACACAGGAATGGAGTGGAAAGTTTTTAATGTCCTAGCCACGCGTCGTTCCCCGACTCGCCTTCACCCCCCCCTGGACAGCAGCATTGACACCACCACAACGCTTCTTAAAGAAATTCTGATATTTATTATTTCTTATACAAACCGAAGATTGCTAATTGCCTGGCTAAATGTTGGCAATTTGTCAAGCGTTGCTAATCGAATTAGAAGGTGTTATTGATAATCGTTAAAAGCGATCGATCGTGCACAAACAAAAGATCAGAGCAGATTAGATCAGAGGGAGCACAAGCTTTGGACTTTGGGCGATGCTCAATGGGATCATGGGCTCGGGCTGGTTCTTACCGACACCCACAGCAAGCGACAGAGAGATCTTCACGGCAAGAGTGGACAGTTGCCAGTGCAACTGCCGATGACGTAGTCAGGGACTGGGACTGGGACTGGGACTGCTGCTGCATCCATTATATCACCTTCAGGTGAGTGAAAGTGATGATGGCATGGCACTCGCAAGGCCTCAATGCTAATACCCGTTTGCGAATCTTTTCCTTCATGTGGCACACAGGGTGTGTGCTGCCTCGCGGCTGCTTGGGTCCGGTGTTTGGGGCAAATGGGTGGATGTATGCTAATGTTGCATTTTTTGCGCCGCCTGCAAATATTTTTTTTTCAATTATCGATTTTCGATTTTTGTTTGCCTTTTACTTTGAGGTGTGCGAGGCGGGGAAAAACGTTGCGACTTCCTCATTGCAGTTGTCTGTGTTGCAACAATCTCCGTGCAAGTGTGTGTGGAGATGGGGGCAAGCGTTTTTGCGCTGCTTCAATTGCCGTTGATTTGCATGGCGGCGCCGAGAGAAATCGCAAATGGCCCACGAATTCCTAGTGCCAAATCAAATGTCTATCTCTGGAGACTAATGAATATTCATAATTATGGACAGGTCAGAGCAGAAAGCCGAAAGGCTACCCCTTGGAAATTGTGCCAAGCGAAATTCAGAGCAATTGCTACTCGACTTCGCGGTCTCTAACGGTGGCAGGCCGGAGTGTATGCAAATATTTGCTTTGGCCGCAGAAAAGTAAAGCTACAGAAAACACTTTCCATCTGTCCCAAGTATCCGCCAGCAGCAGCAGCTGGACTGGAGCTGAAGTTGATTTGGATGTGGAAGCTGGGGCAACATCGGCATCAGCACCCGCACCATTGCCAATGCCATACCCCCCGGCCATATCATCATAGCAAGGGGCAGCTGTGGCCGTACCAGCCACAGATACAGATAAAGAAATGTGCCGCTGTCGATGCCGCTGCCGCTGCTCCTTTCACTTTCGACTCGCCTTCAACGGGTGTTCGAATCCAGAGCAAAATGGACTTTTAGCTCTGCTAAATAGCAAGGGGCAGCCACAAAAACAGCAGCCCCACCACCACTAAAAAAAAAAATAGAAGAAATCCACGAAAAAAGTCGTTGCCGGATGAATCATCTGAAAGCGGCGGCGGATGCGATGCCGATGCTGATGGCGATGGTAACCGCTTCGCTGCGTGATTTTCCAAAGGCCAGTCCACGTCCACAAGCATGGGTGACACTCGCACACTCTCACGCATCGCATAGACATCGCATCAGATGTTGTGGGGATAAACCCCGTGCCACCCTGTTTTAAGATCAAGGCTCCCCTGACCAGCCTTGACGTTGAATTTTTAAGTATTCGTACGAGTGATCACGGTGCGAGCTTGAACGCTCGAGTGGATTGGATCTCAAAGCGATAACGGATGAAATGAACCATTGTGGGGGATGTGCGAAGATCATCAGTTGTTGAACTCCCCCGAAAGAGTGTTGGCCGCTTTGGAAGGTCTGGGAACTATTGTACTTGGGAGTGAACATTTAACTCGATTTTCCTTCCTCTACTGCTATACATTCTGTGAACAAAATGCAATCCAATTGGTGGTTTCTTCAACAGTTTCATTTGATAGATTATAGATTATTATTATGTATTTTCATTTATTTTTTGGATTGCATTTCCAGTTCTTCCAAAGACAGCAAACCTCACCTCGTCCGACGCTGGCCATGGGCTTTTTGCTCTGCTCTGCCTGGACACGGCGCACGCTTCCACACATACACATTTCAATCAAATCAAATGCAATTTGCTGTCAAAGCCGAGTCACAGCATGTCACAGTCTGTCAAAAGGCATTAAATGTTGCGACGCTTTTGTTATTTGTGGGTTCTTTTTTCTGTATTTTGTGGCCGAAGGCTTTGGACAAATATGAACTGAAAATGTTTAATTGGCGGCTGTCATGTTTGGGCAGCTATAAAACTGAAATAAAACGATGGCCGGACTCTGACTCGGCCGCCTGGTACTTACTATTGACCATGGCGTCCAATGATGCTTTACGACTTCATATCATAATTACAGCTTACGAAATGGGTGCCGGGGGAGTTGATAGAGGGGGGGGGGATAAAATATGGTGGGGAAGAGGGTGAAGTCGACGTCTGCCGGCATTAAGCAATAATTTGTATTATTTGTACAATGCGGTGGCTGTTACAGTACGAGTACTCTTCTCTCTCTCTCTCTGCGTCCATCTCTTGTATATCTTTTACGCTTGTCTGTGCATTTATTGTTGCCTAATCGGTGATGGGAGACGAAGATGGAGAGCCGAAGCCGAAGCCGAAGCGACAGCTGTTTCCAAGCTCTCCTTTGCTTTGATATTTCGTGCAAACGCACTCCACACTCCACAGCACAGCGCAGCCGAAAAAAGCGCAGAAGAGTAGGAAGACAACAGCAACAGCAACAGCAACAACACCGAAAGAAACGGCGACTGCGCAGCAGCTGGCAAAGCTCAGTAAGCCAAGCTTACTGGCGCTCGGCGCCTGCGCTTCAGTTCAGACTTCTTTGAGACTCCGCTCAAGAAGGTAGTGTTCAGCTCTAGCTCAGGTTGGGCTCGCGTACGTAATTACCGCTACTCACGGGCCTCGATCGTTGGCTGTAAGTGCATGAGTGTCTGTGTGTGTGTTAGTTGAGATAAGATAAGACTCAGGACTTGGGGCGTCAATCAAACTGCAAATTAAGGCTGCGCTGCCCCAAATGATAGGTGATATTAGGATTAAAAGAGTTGGAGAGCGCAATAACTTTAGTGTTGGTGCCAGTGTGAGTGCTACGGATTGGATATAGCTTGCATTCGCCTGCAACTTCAAACAGCAACTCCCTCTCTCCAGTCTCCACTCTCCTTCGATCTACGCCTAACAGTGAAAGTGATTTGATTTTGCAATTGGAGTCCGAGTCCGAGTCGGAGCTGCAGTTGCTGCCAGCAAGCGACTTTGAACAATATTTCTGCTTGTTTGCTGATCCGATCAGCCAGCAGCGAAAAGCGTTTTTGCTTTTATTATTATTATTTTTCGCCAGGCAACGCAAAGGCAAAACCAAAACAAATCCAACGAAACAAAACGCAGCAAAACAATAAACAAAAGTGCAAAGAAAACAGAAAAACAGAAAAACAGCAAATAACAAACGTAAATTGCAAGCAATTTGTAATCTGGATCCTAATGCAATTTCTCTCTCTCCTTCTGCACAGTCGTTCCACTGTGGCCAAAACCAAATCCCCACAAAATACCATTAAAAAATCATCTTCAAATTGGATTAATAATCTGCAGATCAATCTATCTATACCCTTGCTTAAAGGTAAGTCAGATCAAGATAGCTAGATAGCTAGACTAATTAAATTTCATAAATTTCACATTAAATCGAATCGACACTTATGCGGCAACACTAACCGCTGGCAGGCGATTAAATCATTTGCACATTGCAACACTTGCAACACTCGCATCGCGCACGAACCTCACAAAAAGAAACTATTTACGGAGCAAAAGTAAAGCGTCATTATCTAATAAATCTTACCATATACTACTCGTATACCCACATTATTTTACACCCCATTCGGGTGCAGATACTTGCACCAGTACTTAGATGCATAAAACGCAAACACCAGCCCAGACTCGGGCTCATGGCGTGGTCGGTGGTTGGGGGGGTGTCTTGCAAAATGTGGAAAGTATTCGCAATTGAATGCTTGCCACATGCCTGGACACATAATCCGCTAGAGTCAATTTGCCAGGGCTGTCCCCTTTGTGGGGGACGCGGGATATGTGGCATGCAAATATTTCAATGATATGCGAATCCTTGCCGTTTACTGGGAAATTGCTTTTTAGTTGCAACAAGCATTTATATGGCATCTATTTAGTTTGAGTTTAAGGGAATATGCTTTAGAAATTATCATATACTTAGCACAAAGATCTCAAGTGGGCAGATTCCCACTTTGAACTTGTGACCCAATAACACAATTAAAAGTCACATTTTCAACGATATTGCAGTACAAACGGATTATTCAATCTGTTTCCAAATTAACAACGTGATAATTATTATATAAGCAGTACGAAGCAGACTTTGAATAATAAGTAGCTGCCTTAAAAAAGTTAAAAGAAAAAACCATGTCAAGTCGCCAATAAAGCAAATAAAACCGAATCAGACGAAATGCAAAAACCAAAGAAACAAACAACAAACCGGAAAACATAAATAGTCGGACAATAAAAGTGCGTGAAAGAAGGGCAAACGAAATGGGCAAAGAGACAAAAGAGAGATGAGCAGAGAGAGAGAGAGAAAGAGAAGCGACGCATTGGGGCAACTTAACCCCAATTTGGTTAACTGCAGCTTGAGCCACAAATTATTTGGCAACGTTTTTATGGCTCCGCCGAAGTCTCGTCTCGACTACACAATACATATATATATATATATACTCTATAAGATATATATCGCTGTGTGTGTAGGTATGACATGAACTTCATTATCAGCACACCCGAACGCCGAAGCCGTCCTTTTTTTTTGGTTTTTGGTTTTTTCTTTTTGTAACATCTCTTTACCCCTTGTTCGTTTTCCTGAAATGGTTTTATTTTATTTTGCTTTTTCAATTTAGGGCTGGCTTACGAGGAGTATTGCGTAAGCGGAGAAACTCGTATTGCTGGGGCTGCTCTCTGGAGCATGTGATACTTACATATACATACATTCATACTTGTAGAGACCTATAGTAGGTGCCATATATTTACCGTATATTTATTACGGTTGAGAACTTTCTTTCGGGACTGACACAAATTACTTAATTTTTAGGTGCCGCTGCTGCTGGGGCCTTAAATCCGGTTTCGTATTGGCTTGGACGGTTTTTGGAGGGGACTGCGATCTGACCCTTTTTTCATCATGTAATAAAACCCAAAATATACGATCTGTTTGTTGGAAAACAAGTTCCGCCAAATTGTGACCGTGGCCATGGATTTGTTAGCTCCGTTCGCCTTGCTTTTATTTTCTTTTTTGATGCTTTATGTAAATCTTATTTTTCTTCTTTCTTTCTTTCTTTTGTGCCCCCTTTTTGCTCTTTTTCCTGGCCCGAGCTTATGTAAGTCAATCGAAACACTCGTCATATGCAAATGATTTCTCAATTTTTGCTGCTCTTTTTCAACGTTTTTCCTCTTTTGGTTTGGATTTTGGCTCCGGCTCCGGCTTGGGCTTGGGCTTGGGTCGAATCGATTCGATGATGATTATGTATTCAGGTTGTTTTGTTTAATTATTTGGTTTTGGTTAATTGGTAGCTGTGGTGGGCGGGTCGGGGGAGGTGACCATAGTAGCTACTGGCTATACGGATCACCTAATTATCGGAGGCAATCATTGGGTTCGCCCTTTCGTTGCCTCAAGTTCGTGTCTTAAGTCGTTTGTTATTCCGATTCCAAATCCAGTTTGGGGTTTCCCCATTTCTCTCTGTAGCGACGAGCGACTAGCGATTACCGGCTAGAATCGGTTGCGCATACGCCATGTGTGTTGCGCTAATTGCATAATCATCATCATACCCATCACCATTCGCATCGATGTGATTTGCATGCCATGCTTCAAATCGCAAGCGCCTTTTGTTTTTGTTGCCATGTCCGATAGTCTGGCACTGGCACTGGCACTAGCACTTCTTAACACCCGACTGCCGCCGGGTTGAATGTTGACTTAACACATTCGTAACAATTGCGTAGCAGCCTTGTGGCTTGTATGATGAATGCTAATTAGCGCACACTCCGCGCTGCAGCAGACGTCACAGTTGCCACGTACGAGTATTGATTATGTGGTCGGGCGGGTGTGCTTGCCGCAGCCCCCTCTTACAACGGCACTTACCTTACCCAATAACACCTTGGAGCGCGGCTTTCATCGCGTTGCGTTTGCGTCGCCTCTAATACTATATTTCGTTTGTTTTCGTTTTCGGTTTTCGGTTTTTCTGGTGTTTTTTTTTTTCCCGTTCGTTAATTTTTTGGCTGGACAAAATGTGCCAATGGCAAGGCATGGCATGGCATGACACCAATTTCCATTTAATTTGGCCGCTCAGCCCCGCATTGAGCCAGGCAGCCAAGACGAGCGAAGCGCAGCTGTTTGACCTACTTGGTGGATTGTTGGTGGGGCTGCTGGACGTGGATGTGGTGGTGCTGTTTGTGGGAAAGTCAAATGGGTTTAACCTTTTGGCTTGTGCAAACAATTGGTAAATGCAATTGGTAGCAATTCAAAATAATTGAGCAAATCTATTTTAATTCAAGTTTGCCAAGAAGAGACAACCATCGAAAGTGGCAGTGGCAGTGGGAGTAGGAGTGGAGCGGAGTGGTGCTTATCTTGATTGTCTCTCTTGATTGTTTGACTCGACTGCCATGAAATAAATAAATGAAAAATTGTATGGTTAGGGTAAAAGTTGGGGAAATACCCGCCGCACACCTTTTGAAGGGGGGGAGAGAAATATTTTGTATATTGTAAAAAGGGAAACCTTCTTTGTGGCAACAAGTCTAGTAGTCTGTTATTTATCAGCTCTTTATGAATGTTTTTGATTCCTTTATCCATTTATCTATCGTTTTGCTTCTGCTTATTTTCTGCTGATAAGCTGAACAAAGAAAGCTTCTTCAAAATCTCTCTCAGAGAGTAAGAGAAGCTCATTTATCGCTGTACCCATCCCATTTTAAACATAAATTAAATTTCAGCTTCTTTCTTTTGTCATTTTTTTCTTTAATTTATTTTTCATGCCTGCATTTGGGTCTGTGTCTGGGTCTCCTCCATAATATAAGCACTTTTCCCCCGACTCAACAAAATGCATACAAATTTCCTCGACTCGCTTCATTTCAACAAACGAGAAACAACGAATTTGACAACTTTTGGCTGAGCTTTTGTGTTGCCCCGTGCTGCCGGTGCCATTGTCATTTTCTAGTTTTCCATTGTGGCGAGGGAGAGGGAGCGGGAATTGCTTTGAATTATGCGTGAACCGAAGAGAGAGAAAAGTTTCTCAGGATTTGTGACGCACAATCAACTCTGCTGATGCGAAGTCCATGTCCAATGAGGCACTCAGCATCGTATCGCCTTGCATCGCCTTGCATCGCATCTGCATACGCAACTGCAACCAGTTGAAGCTAGCTGCTGTTGCAACTGCTGCCTCTGCTGCTGCTGCTGCAGCTGCGGTTGCGCATTTAAAATGCATTTATCTCAATTACGAGCAGAAAGAGCAACAAAATCGCTTGTTTACAGCGAAATGAAAACGAAAACGAAACGAAATGAACGACGCATTGTTTTGCAGCAGAAAATAAAAACTTTCACTGCCACAAAATCCAAAAAAAAACACACAAAAAACTAAAACAAAAGTAATCATGTTGCGGGCGGGGGCTGCCTCAGCGGAGAGGACGGGTGCCGGTGCCCCGAAAAAGAGGAGAAGCAGAAACAGAAACAGAAGCAAAAGCAAAGCCCTGGAAAAGTGTTGTTAATGAAAACAAATAAACTGAAAGGCCAGGCCCAGGCCAGTCAGCAAACTGATTGTAATTTGTGCGTGGCAGAAGGGGCATTGGAAGTGTGAAAGAAGCAGCAGCCGGAGAAAGAGAGGGCACAACAGACAGAAAGAAAGAAAGAGCAGCACAAAAGATAGGCGGAAAGTGAATGCTGCAAAAGCCAAAGCAAAAGCAAAAGCGAGTTTCCGGCGTCCTTCACTCAAGGCCGTTCCGTTGCAGTGGACGCTGCACGCATGCGCAACTGTGGCAGCTGCTGTGATGCAGCTTTTCATCCAGATGGTGGTGGTAATGGAAGGGGCAGCTGTCCGCCAAATAAATATTTATGTAATCTCGAGGACGGATAAGCTCTTCCTGCGCCCGCTTTCCAACACTGACAAATATGTAAATTAAATTTCTGCAGCACGTTGCATCACTGAGGAGGGGGAGGTCTGCAGAGGAAAAAGCTGGTATTTTAGCTAGCAAAACCAGTTGAACCGCCAAAAAAATACGATATTTCATAATCAACATCCACAAAAGAAACAAAATGCCCGCAAAATGTGTTAAATGTTATGCAAAACCATCTGCTACGGCTGTCGATGCCCGGTGCCATGCCGCAGAGTCACGTCACGATTCGGTTGGCATGCAACCAGGAAGCGTACCCTACCTCCCTATCGATCTGTGCAACACGCTTGCCTCTGTCTCTGTCTCTGCCCTGGCCCCTGCCTCTGCTCTGAAGCCGCAAATCAAGTTCAAAATGTCAAGTTTGCGCCCGCACAAATCAACCGAAAAGGAAGCGTTGCAGTGCAGCAGCAGCGCAGCAGCGCAGCAGCAGCTCAGTGGTGCTTGAACTCGAAATGAAAGTGAAAATACGCCAGCAGCGACGTCCACAGCGACTGCGACTGCGAATGCGATTGCAGCTGAGAGCAGCTGAGCGAAAAAAGCTCGCAAACTCTTACTTTCAAAGCTGCGCTGGCTAGCCTCCGCAGAAGGGCAGCCACCAGCAAGAGGTCGACTATTGAATACCCTTCCCATGCGAAATAGCTTCAAGGACAACGTTGAGGAGGAAGTTTCTGTAGAGATATTTAGGCTTACATTTACACACACATTCCACACGGTGTTAGTGGTTTTTTATCTCAAACTCCCGCACCTCTAGATCTTATGCGAATATTTCCAATAAGATATTACCACTGAACTAATACGCCCTGTGTGGTGTGGTCTAGGGTATTGAAATACAAGTCGGTTGGGCTTTTATTGCACTTTTTACAATCACATTCATTCATTTCCTTCTATCGTTAAACGTAAAAAACATAGAAAACACTAAACAACAAAATAAAAAGTGAAATTAAAAAACGCTGCGAATTTCCAGCTGCTGGGTGATGGTTTTTCCAGTTTTCCCAGATGCTTTTATCCCGCCAGCCACCAGCCACCAGACAGCAGCCAGCAACCAGCAACTCGTTTACCAAAAACTCAGCTGGTAGCTGGCGATCGAGGAAATGCACGCGTGATGCAGTTGCAAGTGCAGCTTTTGTGGCTGCAACCAACTGCAAGTTAAACCGTAAATTGATGATTTAAAATTAATTTGTTGCGCGATTAATGGGAATTTAATGCGCAAAGCGGAGATTATGGCTGCCAGATGAAAGCTCATTTGGGCATTTATGAGTTTTACGACGATGATGGGCGTTCGTTTCATGCAACACACCCATGCACCCATGCACCCACTTCATCGGGGAGTAGAGTTAATTGCCAAAATATTCGAATACAATGGAAACTACAAAAAACTAAAACCCGTTCTTCTCTTTCTATCTTTCGTTTATCTGCCGCAGGCAATTAAGGAAGTAATTTTGTTACCGAAGCTCTTCGTGGATGTCTATGTGGATGTCGCCAGCCAAATAGCGCGATGCGATGCATGCAACCACACGAAACCGCTTGAAAAGTCGCTGTTAAAGCGTCAACAGCAATTGCCATAATTGCCATTGGAGCAGCACACACACACGGACACACGGACACACGGACACACTCCCAGATACAGAGGAGTCCAATAACCGCTGGACAAACATCCAACAACCAGCAATCCAACACCCAACCCGTGCCCGTGCCCGTGCCCGTGCCCATACCCGCACCCGGACCAATTCAGCCATCAAAACGAAACTTGCCACACGAGCTATCCGAGGCAGGCACATAGAAACACACACGCACACACACACACACACACACACACACACACACAAATCCGCAAGTCCCACTGAATTGTAACATAGACGGGGAGTCGAGCTTGAAAATCCCCAAAGCCAAAACAAAGTCCAAGACCGAGAGCAAGAGCAAGACCAAAAAACCAGTGGGGAGATCAATGAACGCGGCACGCAGCTGACAGCAGCAGCACCACCAACACCACCAGCAGCAGCTCAGTGAAGCATAGGAAAGGCGCCACGGACGGACACCAGGCTGGGGCGGCGTTCAAGTTCAAGCATCAACTATTCCGACGACGACGGCAAGCAGGAAGTGCCGCGGCTGCACCTTAATTGGAGGCAGTGTCATTAGCACCAAAAACAACAACAACAACAACAACAGCAACAGAAACAGCCTCAACTGAACAACAACAACCAACCAACGCTCATCCTGCTCGATGTAAGATGTTACTGACCGACAACAGCAACGAGCTCCACACAAGAAGCAACAGCCGCAGTCGCAGCCGCAGCCGCATCTGCACCTGGAGATGGAGCCTGATCCAACTGTTTGCCCTTTGCTGGTGCTGCCTCTGCTCAGTGCTCAGTGTTGAGGCGGCCACACCCACCACAGTGTCCACGGGGCAACTGCTGACGGGACATCAGCTGCTGCCCTGGCAATCACCGGCGGCGGCGGCGGCGGCGGCCACATCCTCCTCGCCCTATGCCACCGCCACGTTGGCGCCCACGGCTCGCAATCTGTACGCGCCCTTCCAGCGCTTCAGTCAGCAGGACGACATCAGCTTCAAGGATGTGCGCCAGCGCAGCGACGGCACCATTGTGCAGTCCTTTGGTTCCTATCGCACCGCCCGCCAATTGGGCGTGCCTGCGGCCGCCGCAGCCCAGCGCCGTTCCGATGCCGCCGTCGAGATCATTCCGGCGCCCTCGGTGGAGCTGCCTCAAGGCGACCTGATCACGATACCAAAGCAACTGGTGCCCACGATGCCGGAGAACGTGACGCGGCAGGGCAGGCAGCGCAACTACATGTACATCCCCCTCCAGACGGAGGCAGATCCCGATTCTGCCGGAGCCCTCCTTCAACTGCGTCCGAGCCGAAATGCCACGCTCTCCTCCCTGGGACCGCCTGCCGATGGAGTAGCCGCTGTGGCCCATCAGTTTGCAGCGGAATTGGCCACTCAGGGCAGTCCTGAGCAGCAGCCGCTGGAACTAGAGCCAGAACGAACGGAACGCAGCGATCTGGTGGCCTCTGCCAGCTCCACGGACAAGCTGGAGTACGCGGAGCCGGAGAATACCAGTCGCCGCGTGGGCTTCCAGTTTCCGAGCTACAGCCTGAAGCCCGCGAGTCCCTTCCATCCGCAGTCCTATCGCGAGGACAACCCCATCTTCGGGGAGACCAGTGGAGCGGGGTTCGAGCCGCAGCCATACAGCGAGGATGCCTCGCCCACGCCCACCCAGTACGAAGGGCACGAGACGCGCCACACGCGCCAGCTGTACTTCGACTCGGACGTATCGCCCTCAAGCTTCGAGTTCCCGGGTCTGTCGAGCAACTCCAAGCCCCACGGCCTCAAGCTCTATCGGGATGATGTGACCAAGTTTGGGGACATCAACGGACCCATCACGGCCCTCCCACAGCGTCCCCAGCGTGGCTTCTACTTTGGAGATACGGAATTCCGGACGGGACCTCCCGCACCCATCCGCCAGTTTGGACCACAGAAGAACTTCCAGGAGTACGTGGGTCCCAGCGACTATCAGGGCTCCCGCAAGAGTCGCTACTATCCGTACAAGTCGTCCCGCAGTCCCCGTGTGGTTTTCCCCTCCAACGACAATGTGGGAACCACTGGAGTCAGTGGTCCGGCGGGCAGCAGCGGACCCTCCGGCACAGGAGTGTACTTCAGCGACAACCTCGCCTTCAGGTTAGTAGCACACACACACCCACACATACAGAGTGAGCGATCGATCATGTTCTGAGCGTTACCTTCTCTGTTACATCATAGGGATCAGAACTTTGGCATCAACGAGCTGGCCGCCGTGCAGGATGTGCGCAACGATTACAGTCTGCAGGAGCTGGACAACGCCTCGGAAGCCACCAGCAGTCCGCAGTCGGCGAGCACGTTCAAGGAGAAAGGTAAGTCCAGCCCAGCCCCAACCCCACCCAGCTCCCTGCACCCAATCCAAGCGGAGCCCCAATCCCCGCGTTCAGTAGAGCATAAGTTAGAGTCGCTGCTGCTACTGCTGCTGTCACTGCTGGGAAACTGCTTGCACTAGGCCAACATGTAATCCTTCGAAACCCAGCCGAAACACCACCTCCACACCACAACTCAACACAACACAACACAACACAAGAAAAAGCAACCCATTCCGATACCGATACCGATTCCGATTCCCATCCGACAGTCGACATCACAACGGACATGGAGTGCCAGAACCGCGGCGGCACATGTGAGTTCTTTTTGGGCTGCTGGCTGTCCGGTGGCCTCATTCAGGGCACCTGCAACGGAGTGCTGCGCGGCTGTTGCCACCGCACGGCCAAGTCGGCCAATCTGCGCAGCTCGGACTATGTGGGCAACACCGTAGATCTCACAGATCTGCCGCAAAAGAACTACGGACCGGTCAACAACGAACCCAGTGAGTGTGGCAGCCTCAGCTCGAACCAATCCAAAACCAAAACCAAACCCAAACCCAAATCAACTCCCAAGCACGTGCACACTAAAACCCTCCCCACCCCACCCCACCCAAAAATCGGTTCAACGAAATAGTTGAGAAATAATTTGCATGCCACAAAAATCTAACAAATTTACGTACTCTTTATGTATAAGTACTTTGTAGTTCGTTTTGTTTTTCTCCCATCTTCATTAAGTAGTATATTATGTAGTTATGCACTCGTAATTCGTACTTGTAAGTATTTGTTTTAGTTACACTCTTGGCTAGGTTTCAGCGCCCAATTAAGCTGAGCTGCTGTACTCTCGGATGTATGCACGCCACTAAAACCGAGCCGAAGCCCCCCTCGAAGGAGGCAGAAAGAAAGGCTGGGGTTGCAATGAAAGATATAGATATAGAGTTTAATTGCCAAGCATGAGCATGTTAATTACCACAGCACGCTAATGATAATTAAGCCATATTACACATAGCTTAACGGCATTACGCTCCATGTGCAAGACACGGGTAGACCTCCCAAATGAACCCCCAGACCCCCAGTTGGACGAGACTAGAGACTAGAAAGCGGAGACAGACCAGACCCACCCGGCAGTGGCAGACCCACCCATAGCGATGCTTTCGTTGTTTTGTTGTTTTTTGCCTAATTGCTTGCTTGCTTTGTGATCGATCACTCTGTTTAATGCTTCACTAATCCCTCCATATATGTATCCTTCCGATCCGAGGGATCTGTGAGTTCAATCTCTACTAACTGAGTGCGTTTTCCGTTCCCCCTTGCCATTCCAGGTTGCGGCATCTCGCTGGCCAAGCAGACCGCCCAGCGCCGCATCGTGGGTGGAGATGATGCCGGCTTCGGCTCCTTCCCCTGGCAGGCCTACATACGCATTGGATCATCCAGGTAAGCACTGAAAGAAGGCACTAACTGCTTCATTACTGAATGGAATATGGGCTTCCTCCTTGCAGATGCGGAGGATCGCTGGTATCGCGCCGTCATGTGGTCACCGCCGGGCATTGTGTGGCTCGGGCCACTCCTCGTCAGGTGCACGTCACACTGGGCGACTACGTGATAAACTCGGCCGTGGAACCACTGCCGGCTTATACTTTCGGTGTTCGTCGGATCGATGTGCATCCGTACTTCAAGTTCACCCCGCAGGCGGATCGCTTTGACATCTCAGTGCTGACGCTGGAACGGACAGTGCACTTCATGCCACACATAGGTAAGTACCCCATTGCGCTTCCCTTCCGAAAGCCGCTCATGGTGATTATCTTCCAACTACAGCCCCCATCTGCCTGCCCGAGAAGAACGAGGACTTTCTGGGTAAATTCGGATGGGCCGCCGGCTGGGGAGCTCTGAATCCGGGCTCTCGGCTGCGTCCCAAGACGCTGCAAGCCGTCGATGTTCCGGTGATCGAGAACCGGATCTGCGAGCGCTGGCACCGGCAGAACGGCATCAATGTGGTCATCTATCAGGAGATGCTCTGCGCGGGCTACCGCAATGGAGGCAAGGACTCGTGCCAGGGCGACTCGGGTGGACCGCTGATGCACGACAAGAACGGGCGTTGGTACTTGATCGGTGAGTGTCCCTTCAAGAGACTTGCCACCTGCATCTATACTCATTTCCCTCTCCCTCTTCCAGGTGTCGTCTCGGCCGGGTACTCGTGTGCGTCCCGTGGCCAGCCAGGGATCTACCACAGCGTGAGCAAGACCGTCGACTGGGTATCCTATGTCGTTGGCCTCACGATGAACATCTGATGGATTTACTACTAATTTATTCTCATCGCTTCACATTCGCAATCGCAATCGCACCTGCCTGGTGCATGATTTTGTACATAATTCACTTCATTCTGCTCACTGAATACTGAATTCTGATCAATGCTAACTCTATTTATGAATACAAACGAATTATAACATTTAATGTAATTGAACAAATTAGCGCAGTACAATTTAGCGGATAGAAATGGACGGTATGTACTGCATACATATGTACATGTGTGAATCTGTATCTAAAAGATGCTCTTCCGTGCGACATTAGTGCAGAGCCAGCCCTAAACTAATTATAATTAATGATTAATAATTATGGATTAATTTACGTAGTCATATGCGCTGTTATGTAATTTTAATACTATTTATGAACTACTACATTTCGTGTGTAAATAAATTATACAAATGTTGAAATGAAGTCGCAATTTATTCTATTAAAGTGTCATTAGAATGTATTTGATTGTTTGTGCAGCTACTGTTTAAGGGGCACGGGCACGTAGACCTGCTGACAGGGAACTCCAGCCGCTGCTGTCCAACCATGCTCGGTATCCTTGTAGAAGACTCCGCCAAGAGTCCCATACTTCGACTGCTCTCCCATCACGCGGAATAGGGTGAAGACCTCGTGATAGATCTTGTAAAAGATCACTGGAGATACAATATGATATATTGAGCTGTGTTAAGGGATTTATCATTTCCGCGACGAGCTTACCCAGAACGAGCGTGAATACCAGGAGGCACATCAAAAAGCTGGACAGATCAATGAAGAGGCCCACGGTGGCATAGAAGACACCCACATACAGGCCAAAACCAAAGATCAAGCCATGGAATATCAACCAGGGATACATCAGACAGCTCATATCCTTAGACGAGGAGGATGAGGAAAGGTGAAGAAAACGGATTTAAATTGGACATTAGCATTTCCTCTTACCCGAGCCACGCCAATGAGCAGCAGTAGGCTGACGGCCGCGTTGATCAACGACAGTCCATATGCGCAATAGCTAAAGATGGTCAACACTGCAAGGAGCCGGAAACGGAGGCGTCAGAGGAGGAGGAGTGTCAATGGGTTCAACTCACGATTCATCAGAAACTGGTGCTCGTTGGCCGCGGCAATGCTGAGGAGCGCTTGCTTTAGCATCAGTCCAATATTCGGGTGCATGTGGAGGGTCAGCATGGAGCTGCCTAGGGTCACGGAGGATATGATCACGCCCAGCCAGCCCAGGATGATGACGTTGTACTTGAGATTCTGGCACTGCACGTACGAGATACCAGTGCCGCATGCAATACTGCCCTGGTGAGATCTATTATCATTACGCCCCATGATTATCGTCGAGAGTCGATTCTGTGGTGCGTTCCCAATTGTGTTTTGTGTTCAGTGTAGTTCTTGTTTTGTTTTGTTTCTTTTTTGCTGTAGTGTATGCTGCTTCATGTGTTTACAATAGAACAAACTACGATGAACTGAATAGAGAACAACCTTTGGCTCCACACTGACAGGGCGAGAGAGACCCGAAACAGCAAAGGCCTGCTAGGAGAACAGTTCGTATTCGTACACTCGTACAATAGGAATAGGTAGGTGGGTAGTATATGTTTTATTATGCTAATCCCGAATTAGAAAGTTACTTCATAAATGGATGGGCTGGCTCCCCCCTTTGGGGTCAGTGGTTCGCCTTTGTCTGACTCTGGAACGCACCTCCAGCCGTGTGGTGTTCCCATTCCGAGAGATGGCGAGATGCCAGCGGTTGTGGCAATTATGTCGCATAAAATAATTATAACAGACCTGGGGCACATTTCCTGCGTTGCTGGCATCAGCATTTCGTAATAATTAGTAAAGATGAAGAACACAGCACATCAGTGGCAGTGGCAGTGGCAGTAGCATCCACCAGCAGAGCCAAGACAAACCAGAACCAAGATCCAACCTGTTGCTGCAGAAGCATTCGGCGCCCAGTTCGAGTTTGGCCAGCGGCGCGTGCGGTTGTGGCGGCTCCATCTCCCATCTACAGACCATCTAGAGAACCGAGCCCCATCTCGCGGAGAAGTTTTCGGAAAATGTGTGAGTCGTGCGGGCAACATCAATGGCTGCTCGTGGTGGTAAAAGGAAAAGCACTAAGGAAACTGTGCCATCGAGCCAAGTGAATTGGCACACTTCCCATTGGGATGAGTGTTATATAAAGATCCATTAGCCAGTGCGTGCCTGTGCGGACAGGTGACCCATTTAGCGGGTGACCCCAAAACTCGTATCTCGGTCTCATATCAAGGACACACATCCACAACTCTTTCCCCGTAAAAGCAAAGCTCTCGGCCGTGAGTCATCCGCGAGACAAGCCCATACCCATACCCATACCCATAACCAGAGACGAAACCGAGTAAAAGTGGAGCAGCAGCAGTAATAAGAAATCTAAGTAGAAGAAAGAGCAGAAGACACGGCCAGAAGAGCCGCAGCTACATAAAAGTGAATAAGAAACTGTCATGCTTTCGTTGGCACCCATCCGGAGCTCATGCCAATGGAGATTTAACAGTCCACAAATTGTGTTAAGTGCCTTAACACCCACCAGTAATCTTATCTACTCCAAATAGTGAACAGTGAACAGTGACAATGAATCTGCTGGTGTGGCTCCTAGTGCTGCTCCTGCTATCCTGCCACATCGGCCACGGCCAGGCCAGTGAGTAAGTGCAAGCGAACCCCAAACTGCCTATTGATCCTGGTCTCCTTCAGATATCCTCAACACGTTGCTGGGCGTGCCCGCGGAGTGTGTGCACCAGAGCGGTATATGGCCCTGCAAGTTGAGCTTCTCCTGCTGGCTGCAGGGCGGCAAGCATGCCAAGGGCTGTGGCAGCAACAAGTGGCTCTTCAGCTGCTGCATCGCCGCCGATCCCCAGCATCCGCATCTATCCCAGTCGCAGCTGCCGCATCCGCACCCGTCGTCTTTGGCGAATCTCATCGATTATGGCCAGCTCAAGATGAGTCTGCAGAGTCTGCCCAAGCGTATCATGTTGCGGCGTCGCGACGACAATGAGCTGCTCAACGTTCAGGTAAGATTTGTGGCTGCCACAGTGACGACTGAGCCTCCTCCAATCCATTACAGCCCGAGTGTGGGGTGCCACGAACTGCTCAGAACACGCTACAGAAGCGTATCATCGGAGGCCGGCCGGCACAGTTCGCCGAGTATCCGTGGCAGGCGCACATCCGCATAGCCGAGTACCAGTGCGGCGGGGTGCTAATCTCGGCGAACATGGTGGCCACGGCTGCCCATTGCATACAGCAGGCGCAGCTGCCGGATATCACCGTGTATCTGGGGGAGCTGGATACCCAGGATCTGGGCCACATAAACGAGCCGCTGCCAGTGCAGAAGCACAGCGTAGTGCAAAAGATTATCCATCCGCGCTTTAACTTTCGCATGACGCAGCCAGACCGCTACGATCTGGCTTTGCTGAAGCTGGCCCACCCCACGGCCTTCAGCGAGCACATCCTGCCCATTTGCCTGCCCCATTATCCCATCCGGTTGATCGGACGCAAGGGCCTCATCGCCGGCTGGGGTAAGACCGAGGCACATTTGGGGCATGCGGGCACCAACATGCTGCAGGTGGCCAGCGTCCCCATCATTAGTGAGTAGCTCTCCAGATCTTCCGAATTTCTGACTCCACTCATCATCATCAATATTTGCCATTTGCCACCATATCAGCCACCTTCGACTGCATTCGCTGGCACGAGAGCAAGCAAATAAATGTGGAAATCAAGGCGGAAATGTTCTGTGCCGGACACTCGGATGGCCACATGGATGCCTGTCTGGGTGAGTGAGTGGGGCAAGCAGAACAAGCAAGATATTCAAGTTCGTTGTCCTTCACAGGCGATTCCGGAGGTCCACTGGTGATCAAGGATCGCGGACGATTTGTACTCGTCGGCATCACTAGCGCCGGCTTCGGCTGTGGCGTCGATCACCAGCCAGGTGCGATCATTCCACAATAACTTACGATATGATTGGAAAACTAATTGACTGTTCTGATTTAGGCATATACCACAATGTTCAGAAGACTGTGAGGTGGATACAGGATGTGGTGACACGCAACGAATTGTAGCGAAAGCGCCTGGACTTAGCCCGCGACAAATCTCATTAGTTTATGGCTCGTAGCATTAGGCAGTGGATATGTGCAATCCAAATATGCCAAACCACATAAGAGACACATTTATTTAGTAGATTTAATAAATATTATTATTTACACTATTTATAATGTAGACTCCTTTCTTCCAATTATGGATCCCAGAGCGATGCCTATGCGGGCTTAGGCCGAGCACTTGGAACTCTTTAATAGTGCTGCTCTTCTTCTCCCTCTCTACTGAGACGAAACCCTCTTTATAGAACAAACGATGGCTGTGGTTCCCAAAAAGAAATACAGTTGGTTTCAAACAAATTTGATGCACATTATGAGTACAGGTCGTTGAGTATGTATTTAGTATTTAGCGATATCAATATGTATTTCATTGTTTGGTCAACAACAATACTCGGAAAAACATTTGGTGTGGCGTAACATTTTTGGGAGATTTGCCATAGATTTCACTACGATAAATTGTTGTATAAATAGTTTAACATTTAATATATAGCTGGTGGGGGCGTAGATTAACCAACAATTTACGATAACATACGATTGGCGCCCATTAATAGACGGTGCTGTGAAGACCCATGCGAGCAGCTGCAATGTAGAATCAACGGTTAAGGGATGTACATACTCGTATATGTACTTTTCTGAACTTTGATGAAATGATTGGCATTCAATAATCAAATTCGACAGACTCAAAATAGTTGTGTGTGTAATAGTAGGAAGCGAATCATAAATGAGTAGGAAATATAAATAAATTATGTATTTAAAATGAATACTTTCGTATGCTATGCGGGCGCTGTCATGGGACCATTTGTGTGGAGGCCTTTAGAGAGTGGCCTAGACCCAAATATCGATCTGATCGTCGCGACCAGCAGTAGCAGAGATGACAAAAACGGATCAAATGTATTTAAAACTTAGGCCATAGCTTGTTGCGTTTGTAAACTAAAAACAATCATTGAGATAGATTCGAAGGATAGAAGAATAGATGGTGCTTTAGCAAGTTACACTGGGCAATGCAAAAAAATCAAACGGGGATGGGCAGCTTCATCATCGTGAGTTCGTCTAGGCAACGGCATCGGTGGCGCATTCCTCCTCGACGGTGATGTACATACCCTCCTCCTCGTAGGCAGAGTCGTGCTTGGCAAGGATTCTCAGAAGCGGACGCAGACGCAGCCACCATTGCTTCTTTGGTATGCGTTGACTGGCGGAGAAAATTTCGAGAAATTACGCATGAAACAAGTCTCAAGATCTGGGGATACTCACTCAAAGTTTGTCTCCCCAATGAGATCGACGAGTGGAGTGAAGCGGTATTGACGCGACACAATGCCCAGCAAAGTGGCGGTGTCAGGAGCCTTGCAGGTGATCTCGCCGTTGGCATTGATGTTCGCCTTGATCTGCTCAGCCAACCAGTCGACGCACTTGGCCGCCATCTTCGTGCCCATGTTGCGGTCGAAGGGTGTGGGCGATCCTCCCTGCTGCATGTGGCCGAGGATGTTCATACGGCAGGTGAAGAGACCCTTGCCTTCCTCCGAGTACAGGCGATAGATGAAGTCTGTGCTATAGTTCTCGCAAGCCTTCTCGTTGCGCAGGATCAGACCTCGAGAAACGCCCTCGGCCATTTTGCTGGCCATGTGGTAGACATCCTGCTGCAGGTCCTTGATGGAGAACTTCTCCTCGTAAATGTACGCGGCATCCGCACCACCGGCCAGACCAGCCAGCGTAGCCAAATAGCCGCAATATCCGCCCATTGTCTCGATAACGAACACACGACGCTTCGTGCCCTGGGCCGACTGGCGGATACGGTCGCAAATCTCCGTGATTTCATTCAGACCCGTGTCGCAGCCGAGCGAGAACTCTGTGCCGGGCACATTGTTTGAAATCGTCGCGGGTACGACCACGATCGGGATGCAGAACTGTGGATAGTTATCGCGCTGATCGGCGATCTGTCCGGCGGCATGGTAACTCTCGAATCCACCGATGATGAGGAGACCCTGGATCTTGAATTCCTTCAAACGAGCAGCAATCTCTTTGAACTTTCCCTCGGGCAGGGTGCGTTTGGTGCCCAGATAGGCGCCGCCCTGTCCCACCCATCCACTCACATCCGACCTGGAGAGGAGATCGGTTATGCACTCCGCTCAACTCTGTAGCAACTCACGTGCAGACTCACCATCCCAATTCACGTACATTGCCAGCAATGAGACCCTCGACACCGTCGTTGATGCCATAGACAACGTCGCCACGATAGATGGCATTGCGCACGAAACTGCGCACGGCCGCGTTCATGCCACAAGAGGGGGCACCAATGTGCATGACTGCTAGCCTGTACCCCTCGATGCCCTTGCCTGCGGCATCGAAGCACTCCTTTGGTGGCTTCAAGCGGGTCAACATCTTGTATGTCTCCAGATTGCGCTCGAAGGAGCGCCCACGCAGCTTGACGGCATCCGCCCAGCGTTTCTCCTTCATGGCCTTGGCCACTGCCTGAGTGCGCTCCACACACTCCATCAACGGCACACGCACGGCCTGATTGCCATCCAAAGAGATGACCACAGGCACAGAATCCTTAGTGGCCTCCATCAGAGCCAAAGTCGCCTCGGCGCCCATGCGGCATGCCTGAAATTGGATGAGATCTTGTTAGGGAATGCTTAAGATGGAATGCTCATTCAGATACGAACCAAAATACGATCGAAGGCGCTGGGATTGCCGCCGCGCTGGACATGACCGAGGACCGTGATGCGTGCATCGTGCTTCAAGCGTTCATCGATCACCTTCTTAACATCCTCAGCGGTAATTGGATTTCCCTCACGGTCCATAGCACCCTCAGCCACGATGACAATGTTCAAACGCTGGCCAGCCGATCGTTCCTGTTTAAAAATCACTATGTATCAGTATTCTATTCATAGAGATAAAGAGGCGTGTTGTGCGCTTAATGTATTTACATTGATGTACGATTTACATATACAACAATTTTTTACTTCAAGCTGATGAATACAGTGCGTTTTAAAACTTGTTTTTAAGGTTTAAACTAAAGTATTCAATAATTTTGGATTTATTTATGACTTGGATTGAACTAACAGATGTTATGAAACGCACTGCAGCAGCTCATATTGTATGTATATGGAGTTTTGTATAAAAAGCACAAGCATAAGCCACTAAAACCAGTGAAAAGTGGACGATAGACATAAGTAGATGATGATTTAAAGATCGAAATGAGGATGAGTGTTAGTGGAGCCGGGGAACGTTAATAGAAACACACAATGAAACATGAAAATAATACAGGAGAGACCAAAGAACCCAATAAAATTGAATATACACAAGTTGAAGCTATGGCTTCAAAATAAATTCCAAAAACGAAGTGTTAGAAAGATGTTGGGAGATTCCAACTTAAAACTTTTATAGAGTAAACGCTAAAAAAACGAATGAAGGTAGGAGGAGGGCAATCAGCCTGACCTGATGGAGTTTGATACTGAGATCGTCCTGCCACGTGACATCCACTGGTTCTTCGGGTATAAACATAAAATCAGCCTCTGTGGCTATAGCCGCGGATATGGCTAAGTAACTAAAAACGAAAAGATTAAACACACAAAAAAAGAAAAAGGAAAATGTTGACAAACGTTGCTGTGAATCGATGAGGGGTGTGGGGGATAAACTTAAGATTATTTACAATGTGATACAGCAGGCGATACGGGATAGGGACAAACGCATACGTTAATTGTGCATAAATCAGAATCATCCAATAGATCAGACCATACCATACAATATATATGGAAAAAATCGAGTGTGCAGGAGTTAAAATGGAGCGTAAAATAATAAAATGTCAAACTCCTTCGCGTGTGTCTTTAGAACTCATACACTATACAAGTAGTGTTTTGTATCTAGCGAGTGTGCATTATTTGCTGGAGATCAAAGAAAGCGAGTGGAATATTTTGTAGTTCAACTTCTTGCCTGGGCCAATTGAGTGCACAGCCTATCTGGCCAATCGACTTTCGGGGGCATTTCCGGAATGAATATGAAATCAGCTTCACTAGACAATCCGGCAACAAGTGCTAAATAACTGCAAATATATATATATATATGTATACAATTTAGAAAATGTACTTATTAATCATAAAAGGAATTTGGAGATGGGCTGGATCGGATAGGTGGGTTGACGAGTAGTATCCACAGAAAGATCGAGTGATACGAGTATCTTGGAAGGCATTCAATGATGACAGAAATACAGAAATGTGCGAAATGAATGATTGCAACATTCAACAGATCTCTGTTTCCGCTTGCCTGTTCCAACTTAAGCACTAATTTATCGGGCCAATCGGTGGGCGGGGGATATTCAGGGAGAAAGACATAGTCTGCCTCGGATATAACGCCAGCCACCACTGATAAATATCTAGATATTCCAGGATTGACATTAGGAGATATGAATCATCGCGTTGTCCCCAATTAATCACCGCCCTCCTAACTGAAAGAACCCCTATTTTACCAGACCCCTTCTTACCCGCAATGACGACCCATAACCTCCATAATGAAGGTGCGTTGATGTGAGTAGGCCGTGCTTGAAATGGCGTCAATAGCCTCGATGATGCGATGCAGTGCAGAGTCCGTACCAATGGTCATGTCCGTGCCACAGAAATCGTTATCAATAGAGCCGACCTGGAAAAATCATTTGAATCGTTAGCTTATCATTTAAATGCAGAGTAGATTTCTCCTTCCATACCAATCCCACGATGTGCAACACACTGTTCTTCTCCTGCTGGGCGGCAGTGATGCTGCCATTCTTCACCAGCTCATCCAACAGGCTGGACCACTCCTGACGGAACAGATTGGCGCCGGTAAGGGAGCCATCACCGCCAATTATCACCAGGTTGGTGATTCCCTTCTGCACCAGGTTGTTGGCGGCCTTGAGGCGGCCTGCGCGTTCACGGAAATCCGCACAGCGGGCGGAGCCAATAATAGTGCCGCCGCGATGGATGATGGAGGACACCGAGGCCCAGTTGGCCTCCTGAATATTGTCACCGCCATCTACCATGCCCTGGTAGCCTTCGCGGATGAAGTAGGCCTGTGGATTGAATTATATAGTATTGATCAACTTTTATCGCAAAGTACCGAGTATCTGTTCTAAGTTATTGCCTAATAAATTGTTGGTTTTCCATAGCTATCATTGCCAAAATAAAGACAGACTTCACTGCGAAGACATAGAGTGATCCAACCAATCAGACCATCAAATTTCACTTCCATTGACCCAAAACTATTAAAATGGCCATCCAAATTTATTCTAATCAATTTCAATTACGGACAATTGAAAAAATATTTGCATATTTTTTGGAGCAAAAACTTCGAATTGAAACGAACCAATTGGTCAGATGGAAGATACTATTTAACCGAAATTTAGAACACAACAAAAAAGTGAAACAGAAATTAGCCGAAAAAATCGCATGTGAAGCACCAAAAATAAACTCAGTGTCAATGCGCACAGACACATCTGCACACACACTAACACATACACTAAGAAATTTCTTAGTTGGCCTGATAAAGATTATCTAACTGCTAATCCATTAACTAAGTTCAATGCCTGCGATAAGAGTGGTGTACATTGATAATTCGAAGCATTTTACGTAAATTACAGATCTAAATGTTGTTACAGGTGGGGGTGGGGTTTTGGAGCTTGGGTGGTGGGTGGTAAAAGTACTTGGCAGAGGTCACTACTCACCTTGCATCCCAAATATATGGCCATACGCACACATGCACGCACAGCGGCATTCATGCCCTGGGAGTCCCCCCCGCTGGTGAAGACTGCCAGCCCCTTGTCCTTCTGCGAGCCGCGGGCCAGAAAACGTTGATTAATTTCGGAGTTCATGGCGAATTTTCTTTGAATTAATTCTTTGATAAAATTTTAATTGTGACTGTTAACGTCTTTCTTCGCTACCGGTGGGCGCGTACACACACAGACACACACACACTGGCCCCGAAAACACCCACTGGAGGGAGATTATAGAGATTGTTATTTTAAACACCCTCGAAAGTCCTTTTTTCAATCAGTCCAAGGCGGAGAGTGTCGGGAGACTGTCACAGGAGGGGCGGTGGGGATAAATATTATATCCAAAGAGTTATTAATAAAATAAGTATTCTCCGGTTCCGTTCCGTGCTCTTTATCAGCGAAATTAAACTAACGATGTTTTGCAAAACATCGATACAACATCAGTAAACATCGGCAGAAAAACATCGATGCTCGATGCATCGATGGAATTTGTTAATATTTTTTTATATTTTTTGGAATGGGAAGCGATTGCAAAAAGTTAATTTAAAGCTAAGTTTGATCTGGAATATACACACACACATACATAAAAAGCTTAAACATGCTTTCTAAGGTAAATGTATGTATGTATGTATGTATGCTGTATGTACAGGTTCGATGATAGTCTCTTTATTCGTTTTTGTTATCTTCGATAGCTTTTGTTTTCATTTTTTTACTTTACATTTAAAACAAAAATGTACTTTTACGTCATTTTGCGACATGACCTTCACTTTAACCTTGCTTCTACACACGTGACCTTAAAATGACCTTGACCTACACACGTTTTTTAATTTTGAATTTTTTTTGACACAGGTGGTTTCTTTTTTTTACAAATCCGGAATAATTTCGGAAAACATTTTATTTTATTTTTTAAAAACCAGCTGATTTTTTTTGATTTTTTTTTTGTTTACAAAAATTTTTCCAAAATTACAATGTCAAATGAAAAACAAGACTCAGAGTTGCCACGTCGCGGTGGTTTTTCTGACAGGGTGGTACCACTGTGAAACTAGTGGAACTAGTTCGTTGCTAATGTGTTTAATTTTATTTCTTATTTTAAATCAAATCAAATATCGAAGCGCGACTGATAAGTCTGATGCAATGTGGGCGTTGTTTGGATTTACACGGCACTGACTCTAAGATAAGATAAGGTTTATCTCTGCGGATGGTAGCGATTAAGCGCTCTGGACTCGTTTTGTTTACGTTCAACCCACAGGCAAGTGTGCGTGTGAAGAACAGCTGTTGCTGCTCAGCTGTTGAGCGCTGCGAGTAAAAGCTCCGAGCTTTCTCTTCTAGTGATGAACCACGGGGGCCAGCGGTGTATGCCGGCGGTTATCGTATCTTATTGATTTCTTTTGAAATCGTAACGGAATGTAAAAGCTAAAATGAATAATTCAACTTACATAGAGATTGCGGTTTCTGGGACCGTATTTGTAAACTTCCTTGATCCTTTCCAAGTGTAACTCCGGTGCTTCTAGTTTCTCAGATGAAATATTTAGTTTTTTGGTCTCTCCGAGGACGCTTTTGTTCATTTTTCCATCGACAGAATTCTTTAGGTTGATACCCACTATATCCATAACTGATTCAGTAAGAATATGTTGCCCGTCCATTTTACATATCTTTAAGGCTGACGAACACGGAGTTTCCATTTGAATGGCACTTAGGTTCTGATTTTGAACGTTGATTGGCATCGCCTCATGGTCCATCCCCCTGGCTCCACTCAGGATCGATATCACTTGAGATGGGCTTTCGCAAAAATAGCGGTAATACAACTCAGTATTGTGTTCCCGAAGAGCTATCAAAAACTCGTACTTCCTCTCCAAGCTTTTGGTCTTTTTCAAATATGTCTTGATATCAGTCAGATCCTTGTGGAAGCCATCGCCTTGGTCTTTACTACAGCTATGTATCCATCGATGGTAGAACGTTGCTCGACTCAACTAGATAAAACGTAATCAATACGATAATCTTACTACAAATAAGAGGGTGGTTCTCACCTTTAACCTTTGGTAAAGTGTTTGGCCCATCCGATTTTCGGAAATCTTGGATAATTTTAAATAGCAAGGATGAGGCTTTGGTATCCGCTCATTGCAGCCACAAATACTGCAAACGGATATCGATACACATTATATTGTTAGAAAAGAATTTATTTGCATTCATACCTTTTTTGGAATTTAGCTAATACTCGAAATTTGTATAAATGCATGCCACCAATTCAGCTAACGATTATATTTCAAAAGCATACATCGATCTGCATAGATAATTCTTAGAATATGGCGCATTTTATTCACTTATTACTTTTTTATATGTTTTTCTTTGGGCATTGTACCAAAAAAGTTTAATTTTGTTTGTATTTTACGAATTTATGTATTGTTTGACACTTAATATAGATGAGCTCTAGATGAAGATTGAAATTAAATTGTACGAGTATATCAGACTGTTTGTTTATCGGTGTTTTATCACCTTTCGCTTAAGATCGCTCCCACATTATTCCAAATGAAAACAAAGAGTCTATTTAGTTGGTTTTTTTTATGATTTATTTATTTAATTTTTTTTGTTTTTTTGTTGGTAATTAAGAAACTGTAATTTCAATAAACTTAAACTTTCCACTCATACATCAATCTTTGCCTCTATTATATGCATACAATTTACGTCTACACCTGGTTTTCCGTCTGGTTGTCATTTACTCTCTTTTACTCTGTTGTTTTTGTCGTTTGTTTCATTTATGTATGTATTGCAGTTACATTATATTATTATTTTCTTGTAATTCGACTTATTAGCGTTGCGGCAAAAAAGTGTTTGTTTTTTTTTATCATGTTTTAAATATATATATTTTTTATGCCTCACATTCATAATATAGCGATAAATTCAATTGCGAAAATATACATTTACTTTTATCATACACACACATATATATGCAGTTGCACATATGTATATGGAAATATATACATACACACAAGTATATAATGCTCAGTATGTTTACCATTCTGTTCTTGTTGTTTTGGACAATAAGATTTATATATTTATATATAGTATATTTTTGCATTTTAAATTTTTCTTTCTTTTTAATACACATGCAATGTTTTCTTTTATGGAAATTAAAAATTTGAATAGATTTCGTTTACAATATTTATGTATTTTGATTTGTATTTGGTTTTTAGTTCATTTTGTTCAAATATTTCCATTGTTAATGTGCAGCCTGCGTTCGCCAAAAGTTAGTAACCTTTCGAAAGCTTGGAAGTCGAAAATTGCTAGTAAAATTAATAAAACCGAAAATTGGGAAAAAAAAGAATTCTTTGATATTAGGAACAATTGATGGCTGTTTTCTTATAAAAAAGAGTTAAAGTAGATTGGGATAGTCCCGTAGAAGCCCTAAAAAGAGTATAAACCCTTGTGCAACCCTTGCGCACAATAAAACTCGTGCCTAAAGCCATGTTGCACAGTGTGAAAATTATAATGACTTCGTTCGCATTCTAGTTGTTTTTTAATTTTTATTTTTTAGCTGGCCGAATAATTGGATATCCCTTCATTCGCAAGTTTTCTCTATAGAGAGTTGGATTATATGTATGTATGCAAGTATTATATGAGTGTTACACTTTTCACAATTATTGTATAATACCAAGAGAAGACAACGAGGAAATTTGTAATTGTATTTTTTTAACCTTTTGTTTATATGTAAGACATGTATAAAAAATAGCAATGAACAACTATATTTTATTCTGTATTTCTCTCAATCTCACTTTCACTTTCCTTTAACAGATACGGTCCCCGTTTCGGTACGGCCGCCCCCCCTCCCAGTATGGAAATGGGGGATCGATCATTCCAAAACCAAGTTCCTCACATGCATTATAAATGCAACCCTGTGTTTGCTGTGTCTATGTGTGTGTCTGTCTGTGTGTGTGTGTGGGTGGATGGATGGGGGAACTTAGCAACTTAAAGAAAATTTCAAATAAAATGTAAAACAAAAAAAGGGAAATTAGGTTTTTTTGGTTTTATTTGTTTAGAAAAAGAATTACAAATAATACATAAGTTTCTGTTTTACTTTTGTTGTTTTTCTCATTTGGTTCGCTTGTGGTTGTTGATTCTAGTTTCTGCTTGTTGTTGCTGCCTGACCAAAAATTACATAATTAATTTAATTTCTTGCAAAAATTTATAAAAACAGAAAACAGAAAATAATCGCTTTAATTTTGTTTTATGTATACAATTAGGAATATTATTGATTGGTTGTTGTTGTTTCAATGAGGAAATTCACACGAGCATCATCGCACTAAAGCACAAAAACCGAGCATGCGTCTGTCTACTGATGCGATGAAGCCCTATCTCTATGTGTGGAATTGTATGCTCAAGCAGTTGCAGTGGATTGGATCATTCATTTGACTCGGATCAGTGGGGTCGGCCTCCTACATGCTACATATACATACAACTATGTATAGGTATATAGGCAAATAAAACCTTACGTTTCTGTAGAGCACGCTCTATAATGTTCTAACCACGATCCACGGCTTCAAATGAAAAGCATTCTGCAATTCTGTAATTTTGAATTAAATGTTGCATATGATTCCTCTTCCTGCCTGTCTCCTGTTGCTGTCTGCCTGCCTGGTATTATCGTTTCATTTCAATTTGTTGCTTGTGTTTTTGCTTTGCTGTTTGCGTTTTGCATTTATATTTGTTTCTCCTTGTTGTTTCTGGTTTTTGTTTTGTTTTTGTTTGTATTACTGAATAATATTTGCATAGTCAAAAAGGAAACATTTTGCTTAGTTGTTTGGTTAGTTGTCGCCGCCCTCCTGTGGCTCATCGCCATCGCCCTGGGTGTCGGAGGTCCAGAGAGTCAGGTTATCCCTCAACAGTTGCATGATGAGTGTCGAGTCTTTGTATGAGTCCTCGTTGAGTGTGTCCAACTCGGCTATCGCATCATCGAACGCCTGAATCGGGAACAAACAGAATTCATTATTAGTCAGCGTTCTTTTGGGGCGTTCTTCATTAGAGGAAATGTTTGGCAAGGCAAAATCAAGTTGGTAAAACAAAAGCATTTTTAAAGTTGCGTTAGGATCATCAAACATTCACAATTTCTTATCGCTTCACTTAACAACTCTACTAAACTTTAAACTAAACTTGAAAGCGGAATATACAAAACCAAAATAACAAACGAATTTTGACCTTAACTAAAAAAAAAAAAGGAGAAAATAAAAAAAAATTGTTCACCAGCAAAGGCCGCAGGTAAGTCGGTCGGGTCGGTCGTTAGTTAGATTACAGGCAATGTTTTTTTAAGCATTTCTCATGCGATTCGGGGTAAAGAGAAGGATATATACAGCTTTTCAGGACTAAGTCTGTTGAAAGAAACCATCAAAAATGATTTTTACATCGAACTTGGTACAATAGTATTTCGGTGCGCAGTCTTCTCTCGTTATTAATTTTGGGATCCCGTCACACACCTCTCCCATTGTCCTGAAACGCTTTGTTCACGTACATATTGACATATATATAGTATCCTTCAACTTGGCTTGGGGATTAAGCTCTTTTAAATTGTGGTTTTTAGTAATCGCTGGAAATGCTTCTCTCAGAATTTTAGTCACAAAACAACGACAACTTATGCGGGTGTGTGTATGTGTGTGTGGGTGTGTGGGCGTGTGGTTTGTTTGTGGATTAGTATTGAGGGAAATTAGAATTAGATTCGGAAGCTAGGTTAGAGCAGACTTAAGACAGAGATATGCATAAGTTGAACTGAACCTGTTTAGCTAAATGACAAGCCCTCGCTGGTGAATTGATAATTTCGTAATAGAAGACGGAAAAGTTGAGTGCGAGCCCTAATCTGATTGGATGTGTTGGCTGCATTTTGGTTTTTGCAATATCAAACGCCTCCTGATAGGCTTTTTTC
The DNA here is from genome assembly GCF_003286085.1 of Drosophila persimilis. Classification (NCBI taxonomy): domain Eukaryota; kingdom Metazoa; phylum Arthropoda; class Insecta; order Diptera; family Drosophilidae; genus Drosophila; species Drosophila persimilis. The sequence continues at coordinate 14,778,371 of NW_020825289.1, forward strand.
GAGTCCTCAACGACGGCTTAACAATTTACACGATTTTTTTTAATTACAATAATAAAAGAAACGAAACAAATTAAAGCAAGTTAGAAAAAATATTGAAACAGTTGTATATGGATATGGGATAGTTCTTATATAGATAGAGATAGAGAAGTAGAGTTTTTATGTTTTTTGTTTTTTTGCTTTGCTCGCTTGCCATACATTTCCAATAAAGTTCATTGATTCATTGTTCGTTCAGTTATTAACCTGTTTAGCCAACTGGCAAGCTTTGTCTGGAGAGTTTAAGATCTCATAATAGAAGACTGAGAAGTTAAGGGCCAGACCCAAACGGATTGGATGTGTTGGCTGCATTTTTCCCTTGCTAATGTCAAATGCATCCTGGTAAGCGGTTTGCGAGTCATCAACAACAGCTGCATTTTTAAGAATGGAGTTTGGATTGGATTTATATAGATATATATTGCATATCTTGTGTTTCTTTTGTATAGGTGCATTTTGTATATAATACTTTGGTGGGGTCCCTGCCCCCGAAATACTTACTATTGCGTGCGTCTCCTGTGGCAACCTCGGCCAAATACCTGTAATAATCGCCCTTCATCTTCAGATAGAACACCTTGCTCTCGGGATTGCTGGCTTTTGGAATAAGATATTTGTCCAGAAGTCCCTGTAAAACAAAAACGGTAATTTTAATAACTTTTTGAAGACAGACAATGTAAATGTACTTTTAATTAGCCAAAAGAGCTCCCAAGATTATTATAAGCCTGGGCATAGAATTTTCCATTTAAAATTCAATCAAGTACGAGTTGAATTAAGGCTTACATAAGAGAGGAGAAGGGAAGGGGAAATACCAAGCCCAAGGAAAACTCAAGTTCATCCCTGGCCATGGTCTATTTTTTGATCCAAGTATTTATGGGGGAAATACGGGTATTGTATAGGCCAAAGCCACTCTCAGAATGTATGTGGGGGTAAAGTGGAAAATGTTCATTTTAAAAATAGATTTATTGATTGAAACAAATTTGATATTTCACAGGGGAAAGAAAGAAGCGCACAAAACTGTGCTTTCCACGCCAACCACCATACCACAGCCACCCCTAGCCTTAGCCCCAGCCCCACACGCCCGCCCTACCGACCGACCGACAGCTGAGCTCGTTTGGGGCTCTTCTATGCGGTGCGGATAACGGCTGACAGGTTCGAGGCTTTGGCCTACAGACATAGCCATCAATAATTTTAGATGAACAGCACACCGTAAATTGTGTGTATCGGCTGCGTGATGTGTGGATAAAAATAATTAGATGGACCAATTACAACCCATAAAACAAGGACAGCCAAATGGCGGACGGCTGACAGGCTGTCGGGACGGGACGTGACGGGACGGACGGACTTGCGCAGTCCTTCGAGTGTGTATTACTTACCAAAACTTCATAGCAGATTTCCCGCAGCTCCTTCTCCACACGCTCTCTGTACTCACGGGCAAGCTGTTGTTTTCTAGCAGATGCTTCGGTTTTCTGCTCAATGGAGGAGATGACGCGCCACGATGACCTGGTTGACAAACAGACAGGGTTGTTTGGTTGTAGGGTTGTAGGGTGGGATGGGGACGATAGAAAGAGTTAAGTGTCAGCGTAAAATATTACCATTGATGTATGTTTAAAGACATTAATCAAGTCCCGGTTCGTACGACTTACCTGCGTGCACCGACCACATTTTTGTAGGCAACGGAGAGCAGATTTCTTTCCTCATTTGAGAGTTCGACGCCCGTTTCTGTGACGGACTTCATGGCCTGGGCCATGTCATCGTAGCTACATATATAGAAAATATAGGTTCAGTAAATATTTGAATAAACATACCATAGTGTTCAGTCATTGCTTACCGTTCTGATTGCTCGGCCAGTTTAGCCTTCTGGACCAGTTCTTCCTTATCGACTGTCGACATTTTGTTTGTTTTTTTTTTTCAATTACTTCACAAAACTAAGGATGTATGTGGGGTGTGTCTGTCGTTCACACGGCGTATATATATATAGATCCCAGAGGAAAAATCAATTAAAGCAACAGGAATACGCCACAAAGTTGTTTTTATTGGCTTTCTGCAAGAACATATTTCAAGTAAACAACAACAAATTCATTAAATTTTATATAAACATAATTTCCGAATAAAATAAGGAATTCGGTTTAAGATCTCATAGATGAATACTTATATCCATGGACTATGGTTAGATATTGCTTCCTCTCCTTCTACCCAATACACCCAAATTGTGCTACCTGCAACATTTACACAGGGTAAGCCACACATATTTACTTTGTTGTCATGCTTCCGCTGAGAGAAAGTGTCAAGTTTAAAACTTTTGATGACTCACAGAAGGCCAAACGCTGATTGAATGGCTAATTTACAAGGCAAGTACATGGTACACACACGTGCCTCAACCATTTTAAAGCTCAGTTTAGAGTCAGTTAAACAAGACGATTAGTACGAGGACGGACTATCTGACAGGCAGATTTTCAGCGATCGTCTGTGTACGAGAAGTGGATGGAAAAGTCGAAAAGACGTGTAAAACACACAAGTCCGACAACAAAGATAAAAATAAATCATGAATAAAAAAGAATTCTGAGAGAGAGAGGAAGACAAACGGAGAAAAAATAGAGCAAAGGCGGCTCGCCTCTGTGACTCGTTGGTGTATGTGTTCTCGTGTGTTTTACTATGTATGTATGTGTGTATTTGAGTGTGCCAAAGATAGATATTTATGTCCGTGCATACATATGTATGTATTTACGATATGTACGTTTGATTGCAAGCGTACAGTGACGCACTCCATTATTTGCACAGTAAGCAACCGGCTATGCGAATCATTATTATTCTCAACAAAACAAATTGTGCCAGAACTGCACATCTGACTCACGTAATCCGTTTAGCAAATGTTTCGAGCAAAGCAATAGGATCAAATTTTATCGTAGGATCAATTTTCCGGTTCTGTTTGACAGGAAATCGATTAATTTCCGCCTTTCTGCCTAGAGAAAGCTGGATTCGAATCGAGCACGATGGAGTGAGTGGGAGGGAGGGAGGTAAATTGTTCTGTGTGGGGGAATGCATGTGGGCGTTGCTGGTATTTTTAGACAACGGCCACTCTGGATAAAACTTTTTGTTTTCCGTCGAGAGTAAAAAATGGGAGAACCGACAGACGAAGAAGCCTCGACATCAAGCAAAAACGCAGCAGCAATGATTGAAATCACCGGTCAGCACTTTCGATGTTTTACCACCCACTCCAACCCCCCAACAAGCAATCCATCAGTTGGATTTTTGCATTGTGCTCCGGACTACATATGCCGCTAGCTATCGACTGCCAAATCAAAAAGCATTGACCCTTTGTATCAAAGCAAACAATATATCCAAGTACATAATATACGAATGTGTGGGTGAGGGACAGAGAGAGACAGGGGAGTAGGTTTGGCGACCAACTCGTTTCTGGGTCAATCGACGTGTTTTTCTAGCACCCTAATTGCCAAAACATTAAGCGAGGCGTAACGTAATGCTCTCCCGTATATGGGGTTTTCGGTGGAAAGACCTGTGCTTGAATACATAGATTAAAACTTGTCCCGACCACGCAAAACACAAATCTCAGATGATGATCATCATCGAGAAGAGGAAGAATCGGCGCTCACATTGCTCATCCCCATGCATTCCACACGCACGCACACACATGCATTGCGTTACAAAAAGTTTTGTGACACACCAGCCGGAGACCGGAGGAGCCGCATCGAGCGAAGTCTACAAAAGTGTCGGTCGGCATGGGGCAGACGATGATGACGGCACTTTAAAGACCGCCATACTATGTACATGAGTACTGTGTGCGAGAGTGTGAGTGTTCTTGCGCCGGCCCATGAGCCAAGCAACGGTGAATTGTACCCAGCATGCGCAGTAGCTAAAAAGAATAGAAACGTAGAATGTAGAAATTCCTCTACATGTAGACACACAGCAACACGTTCATATGGATGTGTGTGAGGGAAGTTACTAACTTTTGTGGGCAATGTATCAGTATTAGGCTCTTGACGATGGCGGTGGGGTGCTTGGGGCAATCGTGTTTCTAAGTGCGGCGCTACAGAATTATAAAAATATCTGAGAGCAGTGAGGAGAGCGAACGCGTACAAAAATACTCTCGCACACACACAAACACCGATAGCCGCATAGGCGGCGAGAGAAAATGTATCTACCACAGTCGGACAAAAGTGTGTTGAGTTCAAAAACACACCTAACCGCGTGTCCCCATCCAAGTTTATATATATGTACGTATATATGCTGTACATATATGTGTATATAGAAGTCGGCTATGCCCGCCGCCTACAATTTAACCGAGCTGATGAAAAACGAATCTCACCGCATCACATACATACATACACCAATACCCTGGCAACTCGGGCACTCTTTTTTTCGCACATATTCACAGGTTCTACGTTTTGCGTAGGATTTTTTTTGATCGATCCCTTATGGAATGATGCGTAAAAAGGTAGTACTCTTGGTAAAACCATATTTGCGCAGTACGGTATATGTGCACGTACATTCTGCTAAATTTTCCATCATTTCTCGAATTCGTTTTAACCGATTTTACACGTGTTCTGGCATATTTTCCGTTTTATAATTTCAGCATATACCTGCACACATTCGCACCAATATTTCATGTATTTAGTGCACACATACTTTTCGGCCCAACTAAATATTACTTACATTCTCGATTAACTTGAAACGACGACGAACACTACCAACGACCGAATGAAAGCGACGGCACTGTATCTGTGCTGCTATGATGTGATTCTGTCATAGTGTGCGGAGAGGCACACATACACAGGCGGCGCATGCCCGCCACAAGTGAGCGTATTGCAGCGTTGCCAACCTGACGGTGGCAGTAATGCTGCCAGGTGTGCTCTGCTTTGCGTCAGCCGATGTTAATATTTAAACTTTAAGCATACCAGCCAAGCTTAACTGGGTGTGTATGGGCATGGAACACAATAAAATAAATATATAAATTAAAAAGTTGATGCCATGACGCATTAACATCGTCCATCACTGACTGGCAATTTTGTATTCTATGGATGTTGAAGAGTTTTCGAGAACGATACTTTCCAGTTTCCCCACTACCTGTTGAAATTTTCAGACGAGGCGGTTATCTGCTCGCAGATTACGTTTTTATCTTAACTTTATGGCCCTGAAGGAGGAACCTAATCGGCAGATGTATACCATTGATAAGAAGCAGCAAATTGCCTTAATTCTAATGTGGCAACCATTGAATTCTCGCTCTGCACAGAGCATATGGACTGGCGAGGCGAGATATCACCTCCACTTATTTTTTAAAGAGTAACTGAATTAAAGTTTTTGTTGCTGGCAACGCTGTTTACTTTTTACTTGTCAATTTACAAAGAACAAGACGAAAAAAATTACGTCATCGGCGTCCTATTCTCTCACATACGTATGCGGTAATTCTACTGGTATTTGGCAATAGTATAGTTGTTAATCACACGTAGCACTTAGGGAACATTGAATTCCCATAGAGCGATCCAATTAGGCAATCAAATCGATAAATATGTACGTATGTGGTTTATAAAAGAAAATTAGGGCCGCCGACAACATGGCGGTCAGAAACCGACCGACGGACGATTCACAACTTGCATGACTCACTGCCCATTCGCGATATTACATATTACACCATATAGACACTTGTTCCGATGTGCGACAATAATAACTTACACTGTTTTATTAATTTGCAAAACTTATTAACAAAATGATATTTATTTCCCACCAGTGTGACCGCGGACTTATTGATCAAATATACGGTCTGACTGTCAGAAATATACCAAAATATACCGTTTCATTAAAAAAATATACCGTAAATATACTGACGAACTCAAGTTATATTATTCATATTCCCCATTTTCTTTGTTCCGTCGAATATTACCAGCTATATAGAACATTTAGCCATGCCCACATAATTATATCCGATTAATTAAACTATTCTCAACTTGACTGGCTTATTTAAAACACTTGCTTTTATTGCATTTTGCGTAAGAAGAGGTTTTAGTGAAATAAGTCAAACAAAAAACAAGTAGCGAAATAGGTCAATCAAAACAAACGAAAAAGGAAATTCGTTCATATTGCTCAATTTTGATATTCCATTGAATAATGCTGACTTATTAAATCTTTTAGCAATTCCCACATAATTTTCTCACATTGATGAATAAATTTTCTACAAGATTGAATAGTTTTTAATCCTTGCTTTTATTGTATTTACTGTAAAAAAAGGTTTAAACGAAAAAGTCTAACAGAAAAAGAGTCACTATGTTGCGTGAAAGCCGTAGTATAGGCCTTTGTATACCCTATTTTGTTAATTTTATATGAAGATGAAACGTGATTTATAAAGACCTTTTCTCAAATTGATATTCTTTAGACATATTCAAGTACATTACTAGTATCTTGTATATATTTATCTCGATCCTGATACCTACTGAGCCTTGGAAGACAAACGTATTCACAATTCTATAACATCCATTTCCCCCAGGGTATGTGTGCTTGGAATTAGCAACATTTGTGCATGGAATGCGACACATTTGTGTATGGAATGGGACTCATTGTTGCAATAGCGAAACTGCGGCGAATCGGGTATTGCCTATATTTCAAGCTATATAGATTTGCCCACTTAGCTTTATCCCATAGATAAATGCATTTTCTACAAGATTGCTTCTTTTAATTACCATTATGTATTTTATTTTGACCAAAAAACGGTTTTCAAGTAAATGTTGCCGCAACTTTTGTGTATGGAATGCGCAACATTTGTGTATGGAATGAGACTCATTGTTGCTAAAGCGAACTGGGGCGAACTGCGGCGAATTGCGGCGAATTCAAATTTTCTCATATTCTTTGTTCCGTTGTATAATACTATCTATATGGAACATTTAGCCATGCCCACTCAATTTTGTACGATTGATGAATCAATTCTATACATGATGGGACTATTCGAAATACTTGCATTTATTGGATTTTTATATAAAATTGAAAATTAAATTAATAGATTGATGAAATTGACAAAAATACCATGGGAGCGCGGCGAAAACCAGTATTTCTACAGTATGACCCTCAGAACAGCACCGAAATATACGGTCTCATTTGAAAAATATACCGAGTGGTGCGCGCCAAATCGAACTTTTTTGAATGTGAGCGACAAGGATTTAAATGTTGTCAACCGGGCCTTTATCTATGCCCACATAATTTTATACGATTAATGAATCAATTTTCTACACAATTGGTTAGTTTTTAGTCCTTGCTTTTATTGAATTTTGACTAAAACACGGTTTTCAAGTAAATGTTGCCGCAACATTGTGTATGGAATGGGACTCATTGTTGCTAAATCGAACTGCGGCGAATTCAAATTCGATTCAAAAAACGACCAATTCCTCATATTCTTTGTTCCGTTGAATAATACTATCTATATGGAATATTTAGCCATGCCCACTTAATTTTGCACGATTGATGAATCAATTCTATACTTGATTGGCCTATTCAAAAAACTTGCATTTATTGGGTTTTTATATAAAATTGAAAATGAAATTAATAGATGACAAAAATACCATTTAGCACTAAAAAACACCTCATGGGAGCGCGGCGAAAACCAGTTTCTACAGTATATACGGTCTCACTTGAAAAATATACCGAGTGGTGCGCGCCAAATCGAACTTTTTTGAATGTGAGCGACAAGGATTTAAATGTTGTCAACCGGGCCTTTATCTATGCCCACATAATTTTATACGATTAATGAAGCAATTTTCTACAAAATTGGTTAGTTTGTAGTCCTTGCTTTTATTGTACTTTGACTAAAACACGGTTTTCAAGTAAATGTTGCCGCAACATTTTGTGGAATGGGACTCATTGTTGCTAAAGCGAAACTGCGGCGAATTCAAATTCGATTCAAAAAACGACCAATTCCTCATATTCTTTGTTCCGTTGAATAATACTATCTATATGGAACATTTAGCCATGCCCACTCAATTTTGTACGATTGATGAATCAATTCTATACATGATTGGCCTATTCGAAATACTGGCATTTATTGGATTTTTATATAAAATTGAAAATGAAATTAATAGATGACAAAAATACCATTTAGCACTAAAAACCACCTCATGGGAGCGCGGCGAAAACCAGTTTCTACAGTATATACGGTCTCACTTGAAAAATATACCGAGTGGTGCGCGCCAAATCGAACTTTTTTGAATGTGAGCGACAATTACTTAAATGTTGTCAACCGGGCCTTTATATACTTTTATACGATTAATGAAACTATTTTCTATTTGACTGGTCTATTTTAAGTACTTGCTCTTATTAGATTTTGCCAAAAAAAGGTCAAACATTGTTTTTGCCTTAATTTTTGTTGCTCAACAACAATATAGCGACTCGTATGATGCAAAACCGAACTTAGCCCACTTAAACCCCTATATTTAAATAGTTCAACTAGTTGAGGTAAATGGCGTATATATTCCGCGATTGTAAATTCTTCTTGTAGATAATTGCCATCTTTCCTCTGAATTTCAAAAAACACCACGATATCTTTCACTTGAACTGCGCTAAAATTAGTAAATTTTCATTATTTCCGGTGGATTACTAACAACATTATTATTATTATTATTATGAGTTAATCGTTAAGGGGACCCCTTTTTATTTGATTGTTTATAAGATAAGGTTAAAACGAAAAAGGTCAACGCATAAACGTAAATATACACGGAATGAAACGTAAGTGTATGGAACGTTACGTCATTGTTGCTAGTCACAGGTATCCGCCATGAGTATGGAAATTTGTATACCCTATTTCATTTCAATTTGATTACAGTCTTCTATATATATCCCGGTTCCGATACATAGTTCCGTTATCTGCAAGAATACCATAAACTAACAATAAAAACAACAAATACAGTTTTTCCGGTATGCGGATCTTTTCCATTGGTTATATTAATTCTGTATACACTATTATTAACTGTGTTTTATCTATTTCGAATACTAAGATTGTTTCTACGGCAAGCGAGAGCAAGAAAAAAACCCACCACTAAGAATATGAGATGATATATCTCTGCCTAGGCTAGTATTGAAGTTTATACTATTCTATATATTCCCCATATACCTCTAAAAAACAGTTAATAAATTTAGAAACATTGCCAGCAGTGAGAATTAAATACCATTTCATATCGATGCTTTTGTGAAATACAAATCATATGAAAATAATACACTGAATATATGTATATATAGCGTGAGTCCTACTTGCCATGGGTATTTTAGTAATCACGATCAATCGCCCATCTCCAACGTGTAAGCCAAGGATGCATTCCGATGAAAGCAGCACTTATCGATACTAGCGCGGCTATCATCGATATATCTCACGCTCATGCACGTGTTTACTACTCGCATTATTTTTGTGTTTTGAAATTTCATATTTAGACCAGTCTTTACCTGCGCACAAAGATGCCACGCTCCAAACGCGATAAGAAAGGTACGTCTTTAGCTATTTGGAAAGCTTTGGAGTAGTTCTTAATCCAGAGACCGTCTATTACAGTTTCGTTAACAAAGACCGACCGCAAGGGTCTGGCTTGGAAACAGCGATTCGTCGATGATATCAGATTCTGTGTAGGAAAGTACCCCAATATATTTGTGTTCCAGGTGCAAAACATGCGCAACAGTATACTGAAGGACCTGCGACAGGAATGGAAGAACAACTCGCGCATCATCTTTGGGAAAAACCGCGTAATGCAAATCGGCCTGGGACGCACAAAGAGCGAAGAAATGGAAGCAGGTCTGCACAAGGTAAAGTTCTTGTCAATCTATCCATATAAAATCTAGCATTTCTAATGTTTTGTGTGTTGAATCAGCTCGCCAAGCGCCTTAACGGCCAGGTGGGTCTACTGTTCACAGAAAAGTCCAAAGAGGAAGTCTTGGAATGGGCAGAAAATTACTGGGCGGTGGAATATGCGCGAAGTGGTTTTATCGCAACCGAGACGGTTACATTGCCAGCCGGTCCCCTCGAGGACTTTGCCCACTCCATGGAGCCCCATTTGCGTTCGTTGGGCATGCCCACCAAGCTGGAAAAGGGCATCGTGACCATCTACAGTGATTACACCGTATGCGAAGAGGGAAAGGTCCTTACACCCGAGCAAGCGCGTATACTCAAATTGGTGGGCAAACCAATGGCCAAGTTCCGAATGACGATTCAGTGCTCCTGGACAAAGAGTGATGGCTTCCAGTTGCACGTTGAGGACGGAATAAACGACGAAACCCAAGTCGACAGCGCCGTAGAAGAGGATGCCGAGGAAATGGACGAAGATGATGATAATGAGGACGAAGCTGAATAAATTAGTTTTAAGTTTAGAATTAATTTTTTATGTATATATGAAGTAAAATACATATATATGCACATACTTTTATCAGATATTTGGTTGGTCTTCGAAAGTAGTTTCCATTATATAAAATCATACTCTATATGTATATTTATATTTGACATTATATTATCTTACAATCAACACAGATAATACTTTACTTGAACATTAAGCTAAAACTAAGTAAACGAAAACACTTAAAAAGCATTTGTGTATAGTATTGCAGCAAAGTCAAAGCCATTTCACGTTGCAAAGAAATAAAAGATTAGCAAAGGCACTCCAGGGATCCAACCACATCCGGATCCTTAACTCGCAACCGGTGGATCGCAGCCATTGTCTGTCACTATGAACAGGACCACGGGCCGATTAGCACCGTCTCCGTCTTCCGATTTATCTACACTGACGACACCCAGCAGATCGTTTCCTGACAGCGATGGGGCTGGCGATAAGTCATCGAGCTCTGGCGCACTTGTTGTTGCTCTTAGAAAGAGTTTCAAGGGTATTCCCTGTTCCAAGAGTTCTGGATTTATAGCCTGATCCTCGATACTGTCTGGTCCCAAATCTGTCATCAAATCCATCTGCTCATCATCCTCCCTCTCTGCTGGTAACGTAAACGGCTCCTCAGGTGTGTCCATATGTTATTTGCCCGACAGCAAGGCTGGCGCCGAAATAGTTGGTACAGTGCATCCGGCTTCCATATGCTCGATGACCTGCTGCTTCAGCTGCGCCACATGATCCTTGAGACTTTTCACAATGCCGCCCAAATCAACGTTCTCGCCCTTCAATATCTTCACGCGGTCCTCCAGCTTCGAGATGCGTTCCAGCTTTCGCTTGCGGCACTTAGATGCGGCAACGCGATTCCGTTGACGTTTGCGCTCCAGCTTGATCTTTTCCTGTGTTTCCATATCGATTGGACTAACCGTTGGAGAGCCGGCTGGGTTCTGGGGCTCATCCTTGATGACAGGGAAGCCCTCGCCCATGTTGGCATAGGTGAAGGTCCCACCGCTGATGCCATTATTCACTGCCGTCATAGTAGTGCCAGTGACAGTTGGGTTGGCGGTTGGATTGCTGGCAGGGAAGGCCTGCGAATTTGTGTGCAGGTTCTGCAGCGCCTCTTCGAAGCCCTTGCCAAAGGCTTCCTGTTCGGATGTAACCGGTCCCACCTTGGTTGGAAACACTTTGCCCGGCTGCGGCGTTTGCATCATATGGTTGGACAGTAGTATTTTTTCCAGGTCTGGTGTGTTGACGGTCTTGGCTTGCAGATCTGGCGAATTAATCACCAGCGGCGCTATAATGCGTTTGTTCTTCGCTGCCTTGTTGTTCAGGTCCAAGAAGCCCGGACGTTTATTCGCATTGGGCGTTGAGGTGATGCCAGGTGTTTGGAAATCCAACGACATCGTCGAACTCTCTTCGTTGCCTACTGGTTCCGTCTTTGGCACAATTGGTGTGGCGCCCGATCCAGCACTGGCGCTCGATGCATTCGCACTGGATAGGGAAGCGGCGGACACGGGGGTTTTCATCTTTGCCCAAGTGATGACGTCAGACTGATTCCAATGAAACGAAATATAAACAAGAGGTTCAATCTGATAACTCGTTTCCCACTTGATGACTCATACAAATATTTGTTCTTCTTCTTACTCACCCGAACAAAATAAGTGCTGCGTAGTGTGTGGAATTTATTCCGTATTTGTATGTGCACGGCTGTGTGCGTTCCTATTCCCGGATCTTTAAATTTTACTACCGTATTTTGAAATAGCTCACAATTATTTCCTGCAATTTATTTATAAATTTAATTTCGCAAACTTCAAGTGGTGTTTTGATCTGTGGGTTTATCGATAACATATACGGTCTTACACCTCAGAAATATACCAAAATATACAGCCTATTTTAAAATATACCGTAAATATACTGACGAATTCAAGTTATATTATACATATTCCTCGATTTTGATATTCCGTGGAATATTACTAGCTATATAGACCATTTAGCTCTGCCGACATAATTTTATCCGATTAATGAATCAATTTTCTATTGAACTAACCTATTTTAAATACGTGCTTTTATTGTATTTTGACTAAAACAAGGTTAAAGCAAAAAAAGCTCTACAAAACACTGTCGCAATGTTTTCACGTCAATCTTGCTGGTATTTAAAGATTTGTTGCTTATCAACCGGAGTATGGCCATATTGATACCCTATTTCGTTAATTTGATATGAAGATCCAAACTGTTTTTAAAACTTAATTAATACAGACATTTTCTCAACAAACTGCAAAATATGGTTGAAATTCATTGTTTCTACCGATTCATACCCGATTCAAAGAGAGTCTTAACCGATGATATGGGATAAGAACGAAAAGGACTCACTCACATTAAAAAGTTTCCTCTCATCGGAATCATCCAAAAAGCTCAAAACGGAATTTTTGGAGGCCGAAGCCGAATTTATTTCAAATTGATGATAACTGTATAGCATAAATATGGGGTTTTCAAACTGTAGCATGTACATCAAATTTAAATGTATATAATATAGTATAGGTATGTAAATACATTTATAATATTTTGATTTAATATACTGAATATATTTTAACCAATCTTTAGTGCAGTTCAGCGGCTCATTTTTAACTTAGTTTTAGTAAGTTTCCATTTCCCTTCTCCTTTCTCCTTTCCATTGTAGTTTTGTATATTATATAATCACATCTATAGATCTTTTATTGTTTTTACACTGAAACACATTTAAGTATGTATATGTTTATTCGTAGACATGTTTTAATATATATATAGAGAGATTTATACATATGTATCTCTGATAGATTAGGAGTAGTGTTAGCTGTGGACAACCCATAAGCCGACAATTGGGACCATCCGGGAGATACTTTGATCGGCTCGACTCATTCTCTCCTACAATACAATCCTATTTTATATATGCCTGTATATTTGTGTCTGTCTGACCGTAACTGAATTCAAAGCTGTAGTTAAGCATTTGATTCTCGAACTGCGGCTAGCTGCCTATTTGGAAATCGCTCTCAAAATCTCGCAAGGAGAACTTAGTTATACAAAAACAAAACTAAAAACCGATTATGCGAATATTACATACAAATATGCGCTTAATTGTCTTTTGGTTTTTGATTTGATTATATATGTAGGTCCTGTGGATATATAGTTTGTATGATTACGACCTCTTTGTACACAAACACTTATGTAACTTTAAATATGTTTAGCAAACTTCTGTATTTGGACATTTAACATTCAATTAGGAGTGGAGTGGTTTAAAGACGCTGCTTAAATGGATTGTGGCTCGGTATTGGCGTATTGTATTTGTATTTGTATTCGTATTTGCCTGTAGGTATATAGCATATATAGCACTTCCCTTGGGTATCAGTTGAGTTTTTGTGCTACCGGCAAAGGGTTTCAAGAGCTGGTAAGTACATATTGTACGCCCCAAATGCCCCGCTTTTTTCGGTGTCAACTGCTGCAAGTCGATGTGATTATACATACATATACAATATTTTTGCAATTAGCATAGGTAGTACTCTAGGTTGCCCTCTGCCACCGCCTATGGAGTGGTAGACAGGAAAATACACACATCAAAATATTCTATATATTTGGTTTTGGTTTTGAATCAAACTTTTGATCTTTGCTAGTTCAGCATATTCTTTTTTGTTTTTGTTTTGGATTAACATATGGGGCCCCCTGCTTTTCGCTGTAGCTTCTTTTTTGATTATTCTTTTTAAACGCACACAAAGAAGATGATAGGAAAACGTTTATAGCCCAATCTCGCGCATGGCCCTGTACAGACAGGGATTCTTCAAGCACTCACGCGGTCCAAGCTGTCGGCCGGGCGTGCCGCGCAGAATCATCAGGATGGAACGGGCCACCGACTGACAATCGTTACTGCTGCCACAGATGCTGTCGGCCTCGGCCAAGTACTGATAGTCGCAGGCCACCTGCGAGGCTCCCTGGAGGAAAATTAGAAACAGTTTCATCAGTTCTGTGCCCCAGCACACTGCAGTGGGCCAATACTTACACAGAGATAGCATATTTGGTGGACACCGCACAGGGGAAGAAGCTCTTGGTTGACGTCCCCTGAAATCAAATCGACTCCCCGACAGCGCTCCGCCATGGACTCAATGACGGGGCACTGGTTGGAGCCGATTATGTAGTTCTTGTTGCCCAGATAGGCATCGTTCAGGGTCTCGTACGGGACACTACCAGCGGTGAGGGCCTCCTCCATGTTGTTGGGCTGCTCCGGATAGCGCAAGTACCCGCTGCGCTTCCTCTTCTCCATATCATGCGGCGGCTTGGCATCTCTGAGTGGTCATGGAAAAGAAGATTAGGTGTGGAATAATGATCTGGGATTTGGCTTACTCAGCCTGCTCCTTCTTGACGCTGTAGCGCTTCTTGGCCGACCAGTAGTTGGGCTCTAGGGTGTTTTCCTCCGAATCCGGCTCGATGGTATTGCGCATTAAGTGGTTTTCGTTGTCCACCGACTGCCGCAGCTTGTCCAGGGCACGACGCATCTTCTCCAGGCTGTAGGCCGTGGCCAGGCGGGACAGAACGTGGTCCTTGATCTTGCGTATGTCCTCCCTGTTGTTGACGCCCTCGTGTGCACCCGTATACTTGATGGTCTCATCGATGATGAAGTCCTCAATCGACTGCAGCTTCCTGTCCATGCTCTCCAGCTTCTCTGGATCCATGTCCCGCTTCTTCTTGCTCTCTTCCTGCGCATCCGGTTCCTCCTCTTCGTTGTTGTTACTATTATTGTTTGTGCTGTCACTTTCTAAACGCTTCTTCGTTTGCCTTTAATAAGGGGATTTGATAAGAGTTACTTCAGATATAATCTCCACTAGATCCAATCAAAACTCACTCAGTTTCCTGGGCAGACTTCTTCTTGCGGTCTAGGTCCAGACCAAAGTACTGGGACCAGTCGATCGACTTCTTGGCCCTCAGCATCAGATGGCCCACAGTGGGCGCCCGGAGATGCTTGGAGTGTCCGGCGACGCTGACTGCGGCTCGCTTCTTCTTGCGTCGCCGCTCATCGGCCTCCGCCTCGGTGTCCGGCTCGGCATCGCCCTCATCCTCGTCGAACTCATCGTGGTCGTCCTCATCGGAGCTCTCCTCACCCTCATCATCGTGCTCGTCCACGTCGTGGTCGTGCTCATCACTGTCCCTGCGATGTACGTGATCGCTGCGCTTGCGATGTCGGTACTCTGGACCCATGCCGGGAACGTGGTTGCCATGATGGCCGGCATGTCCGCCATGCTGGACCATCTCGCCAGCTCCAGCGGGAGCGGCAGGCTTCTCGTTGGTCACGTTCACGCGCTGGAAATTAATCTCCAATCGCATGTCACCCAAGGCCGTGGTCGTGGCTGGTGGCATCTCCGGGACATGGGCTGCGGTGGTAGTATTCGGCTCATCAGCCGAACGCTTCTTTTTCTCCTCCGACTGCTCCTGCAGCGGCTTTAGATGGGAGTCGACGGGCTTGCCAAAAAGTTCGCTCAGCTCCTGGGCCACTCGCTCGTCGGTCTTGGCCAGCGGCATCTGCTCCTTGTTGCTGCCAATTGCCCGCTTGGCCACTGGGAACCGCTTCTTCTTGTCGGCATTGGCATTGTACGGCAGCCATGGAAGGACCGGATAGGAGCGCTTCTTCTGCATCAACAGGTAGTATGGTGGCACGCGCATCCGCTTCTTCTGTTCAAACAGTTCGGGATCCAGATCTTGTTCTTGCTGGTGCTGCTGCGGCTGGACATCTTTTCCCAGTTGCTGGCGCTGGTCGAAATGATGCCACCACTGACGCACTGCATCCTTGTACCGCTCGCTGCGATCCTGTTCCCCGGCCTCCTCGATCTCGCGCAGAAACTGATCCGCCAGCTCGTTATGTGCGGGCTCTCCGCTTAGTGGTGGTTGATTCTCACGTTCACGGAACACAGACGGAGCTGGTGCATCTGCAAAAATGAGCGAAAAACCATCGATGACTTAACCTTGTGTCCTTGAAACGGAATCAGAAACAGGTTGCCCCGACTGACAGGCAGTCCATAAATCTTTTACCCAAACGGACATGCATCAAGTTGTTGGCCGTGCGAAAGCCATTAAATGAAATGACAGGAAGGAAGAAGGGCTGTTAGGATCTGCTTCCAGCTGGTTGCATTCATCATCGACCCATACAGTATCACCCACCTAATGCCACTCACAAGTTAATCGGAGCTAAGTGGTTTTAGCCGGGGCCATTGTTCGCCTCTTATCCGCTCAATCCTCCATATATTATCGGCCCAGCTTCTCGAGTGGACGGATGGGCCGACAAGCGTGTGCTTGTCCGTGTGCGTGTGCGTGCGTGTCTGTGCTTTGCTTTGAGCTTTTACTTACCGGGCTGCTCGTCACGTTCTCGAAAGAGGGACGGGGCGGCGGAGAAGCGCTTCCTACTCTCTTCGGCAAACAGATTATTGCGATTGTTGTCCAAATCGTCGCCAGCGCCGGACCCAAAGTCGTAGCCACTGAACGGTGGACCCAGGGCGCGATCCGGCTCAAAGTCGTCGGAATCGCGCCCTAAGTACTTGGCGAGCTCTTTATTAATTCGGTGCCGATTACGATTCTTACTCTTTCCAAATAAATCATCTGCATCGGAGGCAACCGGAGAACACAAATAAACGGGACCACGCGAGACCAAAGAGCAGAGAGGACAAAGGAAAAGAGAAACAGAAACGAAACAGAAGCAAAGAAAGAAAACGGTAAATGTGATTGTCAGAGTGCGCTGTGCTTTAAGGTGCTCAGTGGGTCAGCGCGGGAGGGGAGGGGAGCTGTGCTTAGGGCAAAGCAAGACAAGTGCAAGCTACATATATGTATGTATCGGCGGACGTCCCTCCTCATTATTGTTGGGTACTCAGTTCCAGATGACGGTGACTGGGCGAGACGGACGGCCTACATGCATCCGACAGCTACTTGCGTGGGCTGCCAGCATTGCGTAAGTTTCGCGGTTTTGGTCACTTCAGGGTTAATAATATCTGTAGCAGGCATTTGATGGATTTGTGACAGCTAAAGTGTGGGTGGGGGGTCTAGAGGAAGTTTCCTTCATTTCTCGTCACTTACCTTCTTCCCAGTCATCCAGCGGGGGTGGGGCATTCAACGGAAATTTCGATGCCTCGCGACGGTGCAGCTCGTCAACGGCTGCCTGGAGCGAATAGGCGGCGGTGCGCTGTGGTGTTGCCCAGATGCACTGCAGGAGTAGTAGCACCACGAAGCTACCGCAAATGCTCAAAAATCGCTTAGCCATCCTTACTGTCGCTGACTCACTCTACCAACTGCAACAAGAACGAGCAAAAAACAAAGGGAAAGGGTAAAAAAGGGGTTCGGATTAAAAAAGAGAGGCATAAAACGATACGGTTGAATGGTTGAAATATAACCCCGTTAAAAGTGATTTTATGCTCAACACGTTCCACGGCGGCCCGGCACGGTAAAAAACTTTTAATTACATTTGCACTTTAAAGCAAGGTTTATATATAGTCTGTACATATGTATGTTGTATATACGCTTCTTTATGGTGTGTGAAATTCCATGTTACATTACTTAATTATGCAGATGATCATCATCAGGTAACCAAATTCCGCATGACAAAAGGTATTTGAATAATTTACCCATTGGGTCCCGACTATCTAATGAAGAACATCCTCTACCGCCCACACGCATATAAAAGGTTCCCCCTTATAAATCAATAAAATTCCAATGTGCGTGAATATTTTCATCATCTTCATCAAAATTGGAGGGAGTAGAATTTCTCTCTTCAGAGCTTCTATCTACGTACTTCCTTTTCGTCTGCTCCGTGGGCTGAATTCTTGGTCGCTGACAAAAGCCAGAGTTGACAATTATGTGAAAGTTGAATGGTTGGTTGGATGCCAAATGCCATTGAGTGCGAGCTCATCCCACCCATTCCATTCCTCATTCCTTTTCTTAACGATGGCGATGGCGCACATAAGTATGCTATACATTCCTGACTTCAGCAGAGAATGGGAATAAATCTCAATGAATAGACGCCTTGGATGTGGCCACCTACACATGCATGCCACGTACCTGCGGCAGCGTTAGCTTTTCATTTGTACCATTAAATGTCAAGGCAGCTGACGTTTTATCCTTCCTTTCTTTGGGTTTTCTTTAGTTTGGTTTAACAGCTCCCCTGCACCTACTGTGGCTCGCCTACAGCTGTTGGCTTCATTATTCTGGTCTTAGTTGCTGTTGCTATTGGTTCTTTCAATATATTATTTCTGCATGGCTGGGCTCTTGTCTCCTCACTATCTAGTCGTTTATGCCGGCTTAAAGTTGAGGGCAGGAACGCAAATGCAGGAAAACGGATCTCAGTCTCATTGAATTACAATACGAGGTTAGAAGACTGTTGTTGGGATGCGTGCTCTTTGGATGGCCCGTTGCCTGTTGCTTCTTGGGAAGGTTTTCCACAGCAGGAAAATCGAATTTTCTCCTTACAGCTGCTGGTTCATTTGATTGAATATTGATTAGAGTCTCAGCTTGTGTCTTGGTTGTATGTACAGCAAAATGCAGCTAGTGTCAATCATTCAATTGCAGACTACAAAGATTGCCTAGAAAATTCATTTTGTATCCCTCTCCACCTCTCCCTAATATGACCAGATTTTTGGATCCATTTGACAGAGAGGCAGGACCCAGCAGGAAATTCATATTAGCGAGATAATTGAATTTGCCGCAGTAATTTTGAAACCATGGATACCCTGCTCAGGATTATACATTTATTTTCTGGTTTTCCCTGCAGCAAATTGGGACAAATTGAATTGGGTATTCGCCGGCGGACCCCAACTAAGTGAGTCGCGTCCGGGATGCATTTTTCCAGAGGAAGAGGAAGAGTTGGTGGAAGTGGCTAATTAGGCTGTTGGGGCAAGAGCTTTTTGGCTTAAAATATTTAAATGAAGCCGGAACGCTGCTGCTGTCCTGGGGCCAAATTCTACGACGACAGAAGGAGGAGCAACTTGTTTGTTAAGCTTGTTATGCGACTGTTATGCCCCCCACGAGTGCGGGGGCGAGTGTGTGTATGTATGTACCTTTTTATGTGTGATGTATTCAAGTTTCAGTTCAGTTCAGTTCACGACTGCTTGAAGCATACGCAAACAAAAACAACTTGTGCAATCAAGCAATTTGCAATATCTAATTAGAGACAGGAAATGAGAGAGTGCTGCGAATAAATTTTACGCAATATTCGTGGCGTCTTTTCACCGCCCTTGCGTTACGCCCACACACGCCCCCACATCGCCGACGAAAAAGCAACGAAAAACAAATCAATGGCAAGTCCAGAATTTGCACAGCTCTTGCTCTTGCAGCCGAGTAACGACTCCGTTTGCATCTCATGTACGAGTATTGGTCGCTACTCACTTGATTTCAATTTGCAGTTAGTTGTAAATTGCACTTTTTCCTCGAAAATTAAGAATACTTTTGCTCAGACACTTTTCACAACATGGCGTCACGCCTACGCCAGAGCACTGAAAGTTAGTCGGGTCCTTCAGTCCTAAGTCAAGACGGAACAGTGTCGGACCACTGGCACAGGGCTCGGTGTTTTATACAGCGAATTCGCCTCTGCGAAAGGATACGAGCGAATTCAGCAAAAGCTTCGGGAGAGAGCCAGCTAAGCTGTTGCTCAAGGACCTTTCGCTCGGAGCGAAGCCATGCCCTCTCTTTTCCCAGAGCGAGAGGGCATGAATGTGGAAAACTTTTTGGGGAACAGGTAGGCCGTCCCGCCCCCTTCGCATGGCATGTATGTGAGTTCGTCGTCTGCCTGTGCTCTCCTCTCAGTTTCGCTTTGATATTCCCATTTGAGACATATCCACACTAAATAAATATATCACAAAACATTATAGTGTAATTTCTAAAATTTTCAAAAATGAGCGGCTGGAAGCAATTTTTAGCTGGTACAATAGCCGCTCTAGGTGCCTTCTGCCTGGGCTGCTGCATCGGTTGGTCAGGACCTGTTGAGCAAGAAGTTAAAGCAGGGGACGCATACAAGTTCGCGCCCTCCTCCATGGAATGGGGATGGATATCCTCGTTGATGACATTGGGAGGTGCCGCATCCTGCATCCCCGTTGGAGTTCTAATTGGCATATTTGGACGCAAGATCACGATGCTGGGCCTGGCACCCCCCTTCTTTATCGGCTGGCTGCTGATCATCTTTGCCCAGAAAGCCTTTATGCTGATGATTGGCCGCTTCGTTGTCGGATTCTGTGGCGGAGCCTTCTGCATCACGGCTCCCATGTACAACACGGAGATCGCCGAGCTGAGCAAGCGCGGAATCATGGGCTGCTTCTTCCAGTTGCTGATCGTCCACGGCATACTATATGCCTTCATCGTGGGTGCCTTCGCCAAAGTTAAGATGATGAACATACTCTGCGCCATCTGGCCGATCATTTTTTTCGTGCTATTCCTTTGGATGCCGGAGTCCCCGGTGTATCTGGCACAGAAGGGAAAGAATGACAAAGCGGAGAAGTCGCTGAAGTTTCTCCGCGGCAAGGATGCCGACGTCAGTGCAGAGTCCAATCAAATGGCAAGCGAAGGAAATAAGGAGAAAGTCAAGCCAATGCAAGCCCTCTGTCGCAAGAACACTCTCAAAAGTATGGCCATTTCGATGATGCTGATGCTTTTCCAGCAGGTAACCGGCATCAATGCCATTCTTTTCTACGCCACTGGCATATTCAAGGATGCCGGTACTGGATTTTCGCCCTCAGCCTCCACCATTATACTGGGCGTGGTTCAAGTTATTGCCACTATTGTCTCCATCTTGCTGATCGACAAACTGGGGCGCAAGATTCTGCTGCTCACCTCAGCGGCCCTTATGTTCTTGGCTACTTTGATCATGGCCCTCTACTTCCAGTGGCTGTCGAAAAAAAATGTCGGCTGGCTGCCCGTGCTTGCTGTTTGCATCTTCATCATTGGATTCTCACTTGGATTTGGACCCGTCCCATGGCTGTTGATGGCCGAACTGTTCGCCGAAGATGCCAAGCCCGTGGCCGGAGCCATTGCGGGCACTACCAACTGGATTTTCGCCTTCATTGTGACTTTGGCCTTTCCACTGATAAAGGACGAATTTGGTCCTGCTGCCTGCTTCTGGATCTTTGCCGCCGTCTCCTTCGCCGCCATCATTTTCGTTCTGTTCCTGGTGCCCGAGACGAAGGGCAAGACTCTGAACGAGATTCAAGGAATGATCGCTGGCGGCAAAAAGGACTAGGGAATGCATCTCAATATATTCGTTATTAGTTTATTACATGAATAGAACTACTGGCATGGTATGAACAGTGATGTCGATTCTCATGTGGCTAAGCGATGGGGCACTTTGGGGACCATAAAATTAGGTGCTATATCTCCATACATACATGTAGGCTTAACGGAAAAATTATTTTATTCCTGTCATACAAACGATTGATATGATCAAATTTTTTGGGCCCCAGGTAGCTAGTGTTTACAAATCTCCTGTCACGGTGTTTGTGTAACAGCTGCTGCCCAAACAGTTTAACCGATTTTTACAACATGTTTTGCATAGTTAGTAGGTATGCGAATGGGCTATTAACTGTTTTTCATATCCCATACAAACCATAAACCTAATCAAGTATGATTTGATCTTTTTGTGCGTGTTGGCAAGAAATATGGTAAATAATAGAGCAGGAAGAACAGATGAACGAATCAAGTTAGATAACGAAAATGTGCGTGTGAGCATGTCCAAATAGTGTAAATCTCAACCATAGGAGGTACGAGCTGAGCGAAAGCAACAATGAACAACCAACTTGAACGGAGACATGCAAAATGGCAGACTCTCGTTTCAGTACGAGCCAAGTATAGAATATTTCGCGCATTCGAAATGCACTCAAATTCAAACATGAGTCTGACGCTATGTGCGGCTCACCAAGAAAAGTGCAATTAGCTGAAATTGAGATACCAGCTTGCTCCTCGTCTCGGATGCAATACTGCATCAAATGGTTTGCCAGGTCAGATAATCATGTAAATTTGTTCATTTTATTTAAAATAATAAATTTAGTGTCTATAATTAATATCTTTCAGAGGTAAAGTTTGAAGTGCATAATTGCATTTACATATATGCAAATGAGCCTGTCGCTTCTATTTCGGGCTCCCTTTTATTGTTCTCTTGGATATAGTCATAGGATGCCTATAATTTTTCACGACTTTGTAAATATATTGAAAAACTCAGAACACTACCACCAAATTGGAGCTGAAGGTGGCTGTGCTCGTTCTTTTGTCAGTATCACTTTTAAACATATAACATCGATATATGTCAAACATAAATATATAGAAATTGCTAAAATTTTCCTAAAATGAGCGGCTGGAAGCAGTATCTGGCTGGTGTTGCAGCAGCTTTTGGTGCATTCTGCCTGGGCGCCAGCATCGGATGGTCGGGACCTGTTGAGAAAGAAGTTAGGGGAGGGGGCGCATACAAATTCACGCCCTCCTCCGCGGAATGGGGATGGATCTCATCGCTGTTGACCTTGGGAGCTGCCGCATCCTGCATCCCTGCTGGAGTTCTAATTGGCATTTTTGGACGCAAGATCACGATGCTGGGCCTGGCACCCCCCTTCTTCATCGGCTGGCTGCTAATCATCTTTGCCCAGAAAGCCTTTATGCTGATGATTGGCCGCTTCATTGTCGGATTCTGTGGCGGAGCCTTCTGCATCACGGCTCCCATGTACAACACGGAGATCGCCGAGCTGAGCAAGCGCGGAATCATGGGCTGCTTCTTCCAGTTGCTGATCGTCCACGGCGTACTCTACGGCTTCATCGTGGGCGCCTACGCCAAAGTTAAGATGATGAACATACTCTGCGGTATCTTGCCCATCATCTTCTTTGTGCTATTCATTTGGATGCCGGAGTCTCCGGTCTATCTGGCACAGAAGGGCAAGAACGACAAAGCGGAGAAGTCGCTGAAGTTTCTCCGCGGCAAGGATGCCGACGTCAGTGCAGAATCCAATCAAATGGCAAGCGAAGGCAATAAGGAGAAAGTCAAGCCAATGCAAGCCCTCTGTCGCAAGAACACTCTCAAAAGTCTGGGCATCTCGATGATGCTGATGGTGTTTCAGCAGGTAACCGGCATCAATGCCATCATCTTCTACTCCACTGGGATATTCACAGATGCCGGAACTGGATTTTCGCCCGCAATCTCCACGATTATCATCGGGGTGGTTATGGTTATTGCAACTATTGTCTCCATCATGCTTATCGACAGAGTGGGCCGCAAGATTCTGCTGCTCGTCTCAGCGGCCCTTATGTTCGTGACTACCTTGATCATGGCCGTTTACTTCCAGTGGCTGTTGAAAAAAAATGTCGGCTGGCTGCCCGTGCTTGCTGTTTGCGTCTTCATCAGTGGATTCTCCTTTGGATTTGGACCAGTTCCATGGCTGCTGATGGCCGAACTGTTCGCCGAGGATGCCAAGCCCGTGGCCGGAGCCATTGCGGGCACTACCAACTGGATGTGCGCCTTCATTGTGACTTTGGCCTTTCCACTGATCAAGGACGGATTTGGTGCTGCTGCCTGCTTCTGGATCTTTGCCGCCGTCTCCTTCGCCGCCATCATTTTCGTTATGTTCCTGGTGCCCGAGACGAAGGGAAAGACTCTGAACGAGATTCAAGGAATGATCGCTGGCGGCAAAAAGGACTAGGGAATGCATCCCAATATATTCGTTATTTGTTTATTAAATGAAATACTAGTATGGTATGATCATTGCTGTCAATTCTCATGTGACTAAGCGATGGGGCACTTTGGGGAGTATATTATAGGTATAGGGGCTATTGAACTAAATTAAGGGAGAAAAGATTTGTATATTACTTCAAAAAAAAGCGATTATCAAAAGCCTATAGCCTTAGCTATCTCTTATTTCTACTAGAATTGAAGTTTATTTTATGATCTAGAAAACTATGTAATAGTATTGACTTTTGCATATTATTTCTCATGATCGATACAACTTCATCTTGATATTGAGAAATTAATTATATACAGAGTTCACGTTGATTTCATTTATTAAAACTTATATGTAACAGCTCAATTTCGTTCCAAAAGTTTCTGATTTTCACGTATAAGGTGTACATACAGATTTTGGGCTGATTTCATCATCGAGGAGTGGCTGGCGATATCTACCACCTGTTGTTTTTGTTGTTGAGTTGCCCGGGCAGCTCCCAAAATCAAGGTCGCGGCATGCTATAAATAGCTGCAGCTGCAGCTGCAGCTGAAGAACTTACCATCCGTGCACTCCACTCTTCCTGCAAGCAAGCTCTGCTCTCCAACCAGAACCAGACCGCACAAACACTGCACTGAACTCTGTTCCGAAAACAGAACCTCACTGGGGGAAATGCAAGTACAACCTGATGCAATCAGTAGGTATCAGTGCCAAATTGCAGCCGTGAGCCGAAGGATGGAAAAAGCTTCCTGCCACATTTTCGGGCTTCATATTCCCGATGCCTGGCCATTGCGCATGTCCGTAATATTTGATTGTAGCGTCGGTATTCGATTATGTACACGTTTTCATGTTGAACATATGTACAGGAGGTGGTGGCGAACTGTTGCTCTCCCACGCGAGATACCGCTATCCTCCACCACCACCTGTTACTCGCACCCGGACTCGACCGAGACCCGCACCCGAACCCGCACCCGGACCCGCACCAGGACCCGCAGTCGGACTCGCACTCGGTGTGCATTCGTTTCGGCAATCATTTCCGATTATCGCTTCGGGAAATATTGGATGCATCTACATATGTAATAGCTATGTGAGTAGCTATGTACTTATGCCTGAATGGATATGGATGTACATATGTAGATGAATCTCCGTTCGCCACTGCAGCGCATCAGCAGCAATCTGTTTGACGTCAAGTCGCATAGCTGTCGTTTCTTGTCCAACTGTACCATCCATATCTGGCCTGGCCCAATATGTCCAATGAGTGTACATTGCCAGCGTTTGGGCAAAAAGGTGGGCGCGCCCTGTACCTGCCCGTTTCCATGCTTTCCATTGATGAGCTGCCCGGGCCACAAGCTGCTCATGGTGCCTGGTGGTGGCCAAACCCACTTCCTCTGTGATGAGCGTGGATAATTTAATATATTTTCTGCATCGAATTTTAAAAGGGAAACAGACTAGAGACTAGGGATCCGCAGTATTCATGAAATCACAGCCTTAATGCGTTCGATCATTACGAGACCTGTCTTTAGTCAGATTTGAATCACCTCGAATCCCTCACAAACATTTTGGACAAACGATTCGAAGTTAAGTATGAGAAAGCTGAATCGCTGCTTCTATCGGATCACCGAATCAATTCGGTTGCCCTTTCATGCAGGGCTCCAAATTCAAATTATTATAATTATTATTCAAATTAGATACAAGTTGAACTAGATTTTTATTCACGAATATATACAAAATAAATATGATTTTCATGTGGTTTTCAGCTTTGTGCTTTCATTGCGTTATGCATGATTCGGCTTGAGATTATGAGTAGATTATGAGTAACTAAGGCTAAGAAGGATCTACAAACTATCAGATCCATGCAGGCGATGGACTGTATTCACGAGCAGTCCAGTCCAGCGGAGGGACAGGACTACTAAAGCTTAAACTGGCCACGAGGCTGGGATTGGAGCCTACAATTTGATGATGCCAAAGTAGCTGCGATTGTTGGAGTCCCTCAGCAGTACGTTGCGATCGCGATGAATGTCCCGCAGGTGGATCGACTCCTGCTCGCGCAGCTGGATCAGTCCACTGGTGTGGCACGTGTGAATCTTCTGGGGCATGTTCGTGGGCACCGTGTTCAGGCACTGTAGAAAGGCGTTGTGGCCGTGGAACACAATGAACCCGTTCTGATCGTGCGTGTTGTTGTAGCAGATCTGGGCATACACGTAGTACAGTCCCGGGTGATGGGCCGTCAGAACTCCGTTGGTGATACTGAAGTACTCCTGCCACGCGTTGTCGCTGCCCGCTGTGGCATGTCCAATGTACATGTCTCCCTGGTGCGCTACGGAAAATCAGAGATTATCATCAGAGATCTTTGAGTCCTTACTGAGATACTTACAACTCAGTTGAATGGGGGCATTGTGGTGCGGCACCTTGCGATTCAGATGGAAGTGTGCGGCTGGGGTGCGGGAGCCCGAGCTGGTTGTGGATTTGGCTGAAATAAGAGATTCACCTGCAAGTTAACAGAGATGCAAATAGAGTTTTGGTTTTTGCTTTTGAAATCAGTTCTCTGCCAATTGTGTTTGCGGATACACACCTTTCCGGACCAGAACCCTCTGGCGACTGGTGCGTGGACGCAGCTTGCGGCGATGGTTGTGCTGCCCTGAGGATGAGCTGAAAACACTCTGGGTTAAATCTAAACAATTTAATCTCTAGACTCTGAGCACTTACCTCTCCTTGGCCTCAGTGGATGCCTTCTCGTTCAGCTCCGTTTGGTTGGATTGTGTTGTCTGCACCTCATTGCGCACATCGGCAATCGAGCGAGACTTCCTCCTGTTGGACACCGGTCAATAAAATGGTTCAAAATCAAAGCCTTTGAGTCGTTACTCACCTATTTTTCTTCTTTTTGGAATCGTTGTAGTTGGTAAAATCATCGTAGACGTTGTCATCGTTAGAGGCAGACGAGGCGCTGTTGTTGCCATCCGGTTCCTCCGTGTTAGGCGCTGGCGTGGTTTCCTCCGGTTCGTCGTACTCGTCATAGAGACTCCCGTCTCCTTCTTCATCCCCATGGTCGATGAAAAAGCCGTCCTCGTCGTCTGCATCTATGTCCTCATCACCATCCTCCCCATCACCATCCCCATCGCCGTCGCCGTCGTCGTCATCGTCGGGGATGCCGTCCAGTTTGTTGGGATATTCAATGAGCGCATTCTCGTACTGCAAAGGAGTAGTAGGTCAGCATTTGGGGTCAGAATACTTGGCCAAGTACGTGACTGCAGCTGGCCCTAACCTGGCACATTCAAACGTATCTCACATTCATTTGGGAGTTCTTTTTTCAGACCCAAAAGCTGTTTTCATCATCATTTCTAATTGATGGCGCCTCGCGCAACCAAAAAAAAAAGGCAAAAACGCAAAAAAAAACTCTAGAGAATTGCGTGCACAGATGCCCAACCCCAACCCCAATTTCCGAATATAAAAATATAAATAAATCTTAAAACGATCTCTGGCCATTAGGCCATTTGATGAGATCAGATCAATCGTCACTTTTGGCTGCAAGCACATAAAACCAATAGCAAACCCTTGCCTTGAACGGATACATCTACATAATATTATACATATTCTCGTATTTAGATAGAGAATTATTGGGGCTTTTGCCCCATGTCACTGGTGGGCTTTTTAGCCCATAAATTTACTGTGACCGACCGCCTGGCGCTTCATCGTCACCGAATGTATCTCATAGTTAATTGAGTGTTCTTTTTGTTCACATTACTCGTATATGTATATTCAAATAATCTATCACTATTCGTCACCGGCTCTTTTTTGTTTTGGCATTCGTAAAACATTAATTAAAAGCGGGACAGCAAAAAGATGGAAAATTCTTTGAGAATATATTTTAATTTCAGCAGGCATTTCTATAAATACCGGTATGTGTGTGCCACGCTATTTCCACATATATCGGAGGCATAGTTTCGAAAGAGATGAAACAAATGTCGAATCTATTCGACTAAGTTGTACCCTACTCTGGAACTGCTTCTATATAGAATCTATGAAGAATAGAATTCCCATTAAAATGGCGGACACCTTCTCCAGTCCAATATACCGCCTTCTCCCAGCCAATTACGGGGCATCGGGCATCCACAGAAAACAACAATATTATGGCCCACAATTTCTGACTTGGTAAGCAATTCAAATAAAGCGTATTTACCACAGAATCGGCAGAAATCGCTTCTTGAATAAGTAAGTTATATATGGACTCACCTCCTTTTGGAAATCGTCGAGTTCGTCCAGATATTGTATGCCCAAACGCTGCTGGAGACTGCTGACGACCCGCTTAAGACTCTGCAGCTCCTTGTCCAGATGTGTGAGACGCGAAGACTGCCAGATCTGAAAGAACAAGAAGAATACAATGTGTATTAGGGGACTGATCTATTAAACAGATTGGTGTTATCTTGAGCACTTTTGCAATTAATTGAATGGGCTTCAATTATGGTCGATAGACGGTGCCAAAGCCAAACACATCATATAACACCCAACAGCCGAACTTTTGACACCCACAAAAAACAAACGAAAATAACTGAACAAACAGATAGAGGCAAGGCAGAGGCAAAGGCCCACTGATGGAGAGGCAGAGACAGAGGGAGAGAGAGCGGGAGATTTCATAAAGAAACGTCGAGGTACCGACACATCGCCACTCAGGCACATAATCTTTTTAATGGATCATTAACATTCGGGGCGAGAAGCAGCCACAGAAGAATACATACGTACGTAAGTACATACATATGTATACGCGAATGTATAAATTGTATTTCTCATATTTCGACTGCGACATCCGAAATGGAAAAAAAGAATGGCTCAACTTGAGCCACTGTACGGTACACAAATAAGGCATGGACAAAAAAAAAACAAAAAATAAAAAATGAAAATAAAACTTGTACTGAATTCTTGTATAAATTATGGACAGTACATCGGCCCAAGAAACTTGTTTCGCTCGCGAGCTTGGAACCCAGCGCCCAGGGCTGATTCCAGTGAACCACTTTCCATTAGGGCTTATCTATAGATCGATTGTAGCGCCTGCAGTTTGTCACTTTCACGGGGCCCTGATGAGGGTCAGTCGTTGGTCGCTGGTCGCTGGTCGCTGGTCGCTGGTCAGGATGTGGGAAGGGGCATATAATTGAATTGGAAAATCTTAACAAAGATTTATGAAGAAAACCCTAGTTTGTGGCTCACGTCAAACCGAAGCCAAAGTAAATCCAATCATTCAAAAGCCAATTGACAATTGTACGATTTCCGTTCACTTAAGCCAAAGTTGAGTGGGTCAACGAGTAGTCGGGGGAGGGGAGCAGTCTGCCTGTACACAACTAAAAACTGCGGCGCCCACACAGAGTTGTATAACTCCAAGTACTCGTATGTCTTTTATCTTTTGCATTGCAAATTTGTTGTTCAGTTTTGTAGAACAGTTCCGCGAGCTATCAGCGAATACAAAATGAACCAACATCCCCATGGAAGATAAAGCCAAGACAGAGATTTATTTTATCGAGAAACGAGCCGAACAGAACAGAACAGAGGCAGAATCATCCCCGCACTAAATCGGTACAACAATAACAAACAAAAAGTATCTGATATACGAGTACATATCGAGTACATATGTATCTGCATCCGCTGTACTGTTGTCTTGCGGCTCGTTTGGATTAGGCTGGATCATTAGGAAGCGATTTGGCCCAAAGACTTGTTGGTGACGACATGCCATGATCAGACAACGAAATCGACATCGACCAACCTAAATATAGTCGGGTGCCAAATTATACAGAGCTAAACCGTGACTTCATATCTCTGACAGTCATGCATTATAAACTCTGTGTTTTTTTGTTTGCTGTTTATTTTCATTTTATGTGAATTTATGTATATAAATATATGTATAATTGGCATAAACAAAGTCTTAATGACAAAGATCTTTAAAGGCAGAAGCGTGCCAGAGGTTAAATATTCGTTCTTAGATAACGATTTTGGTGGGAGTCTATCTAGATTCAAATGTATGTACATATATAGTATGCCGAAGTCCAATTTGCATATTTTTCTTTAGATACTGTCAAGCTACTGAAACACTCTTTCTCAAGAAATGTGGGGGGAATGAGAACCGGTTTAAAGTGGTTCAAGGCGGTATCTTGGAAAGTATTCGATTCTCGTTTGCAATTGGTAATCAATTGATATGTAACTACGCTTTTTAGTACACCCGTGAATTGCAAAATTCTCATATCTATGGGGAATTCTCCCTGATTACCGATTGCTCACACAACACAAATCGATCACTTCTTATACCTTCAAGACTTACCGTTAAGCTAAGGATGGCAACGACCAGGGCCAGACCCACTACACCCAAGACAATCGGGATGAGCTGTCGCGTCTTACGCTGGGCTTTTGCGGCGCTCGATTGCTTGTCCGGGAAGCCGCCGCCGGCACTCGTTGGTGTTATAAACGGCTTGAGTGTCTCAGCTGTCATAATGGGGATACGATACGCACAATTGATCAAGCGGAAGCCGTCCCTATATCGGTTGGAATCTCAGTTAAATGATCTGATTTTGCGCGCTCTTGGACGACTGTCTGTCTGGTCCACTCGGCTGCTGCTGTATTGACTCTCCCTCGCACTCACTGAACACAGCACAAACACACAAAGACACAAAACACACTGCCGGAACGAACACCCTCACTGAGAGCTCTCGAGGCTAAGCGAGATAAGCTTTGACATCAAGATAAACCACTTGGAATGCGAGATGCCCTTAGACACTTTTCCCTAGAAGCGAACTCGTATGTACACACAATATAGTATGTATATTTTCTTTGCTGGTTGCTTGCTGCCTTTTCCTTCTTTACATATAATTGATTGGCAATTTGCACAAGAGCTTCTCGAAACGAGTTTTTCCCTATAGACAGTAGAGATAATGTGTGTTCTCCCAACTTGCTGGTATTTTTTTTTTATTTTTTTATCAGTTTTCTTCCGATAAAGGCACAGACACAGGTTGCACTTATTTTTAGCTTTTTGCCCCTTGGCACAGCACAGAGTTATGGCTCACAAAAAAATCTTGGTAAACTAACGGAAGAGTAGCTCTACTGGAAGCCAGGGCCTCTGTTCCGTCCGTGAAACGGTTCACGCACGCACGCGCTCTTTGCAATCGGTTTGACGGCTGTCGGTTGACGCGACTGCTTCCGTCGACGAGTCGAATGAATCTGAACGATGTGGGCCCAGCAAGACATGATCGCTCAGGTCTGAGCATGCAAGAAGAGAGGGAGACAGCATGTCACAGTCGCTCGCTGGACGTCTCCGTTTCGTACTCTCTGCCTGGTGGGTGAGGATGCGGTGCGGTGCTTACTTAGGGGCGCATGCGCCATTTACTTTCAGTAGTGTAATTATTTTGGCCAGCATCGCCACGGGGGATGCAATATTCCATATGGCCGATCGACAGCACAAAAGCCTCTTTGACTTTTGCGCAGTTTTTTGTGCCCTCTGTCGTTTATTGCTTTCTGTTTTTGTTCGAACCTCCCCCTAGGTTTTGCTCAGCGTTTTAAGGGGGTTGCTAAAGTTTATACATATATGTACCATTGAAATCTGCACCACTCTAAGTGCTTCGGCCACACACATCACATCCCCCTGGGAACATGTTTGGTGTTTCTTGCTGGTGACATATTCCACATTAGACAGATCCCCGAAACGCAACTAATTGGATTTTGAACCAGGGCTCGAGCCCAGTAGCTGATAGCCCGTATGAACTTTTAGCATTTCATTAAAATCGAATTTATTATTACTTAGAGCAATCCGACGGCTTATCAGCTCGCCCGAGGCGACCACAACGGCGACCAGGTTGACGAATTTCCCCCAATACCGATTCTAATTATAGCTGGGGAAACCATAAAACTAATGCTGATCTGCTACCGTACCGTCTCGACAATCTGTCTGTCCGGCTGCCAAAATGGCCATATCATAAATCTCCCTTTTCCGCATAGATACATATGTACATCTGTATGTACTTATATAGGATGCGAATGTCCGTCGCTTGCCAGCTAATTAGTTTTGAATTGACGGCGACGACAGGTAGGGACAGGTTTTAGGTAGGATAATGTGCCACGCGATATGCAACATAACAGTCTGCCCGGGCACTCGCTTCCGGTCCGGCTCTCTACTGCTGATGCACCAAGACACACCACTTAACCCGAGACTCGAGTCCCCAGACAAGAGCCGGAGAGCCGAGATCTCAAGGCGCACTTTTCAAAGTCAATGTCGTAATTGACGTTGCATATGTATGTACATACATACATACATATATATATTGTACAAAAGTATTTTATTCGATTCACTTAATTGCTTCATCCCTCCCTCCCGGTCTGCGCCACTCAGCTTAAGCATTTTACAATTCTTGGGCATATAGTAGATTCTTTATTTGCAGACATTTATAGCGCGAAATTTATGAGACTCCAGCGATGCTTGAAATGAATTTCTGTGTTAGCCTTATCCTCTTCCTTGTCGTGTCTGTTGTTCAGATCGATTTACTTGGAAGTCATCCAATCAGACATATGTATCTCTATCGCGGTTTGCAGTAATGAAAATTCGTTCCGATAATTAATATATGACAAGCTTATATATACATATGTATTTATTATATCTGTTTCAATGCCAGAATGCCAAGTGGCGTATATATGTACATACGTCTCCAGATAGTGGTATCCATTTATCAAACAATCACATTGTACCAGATGTACGGCAATTGAAAACAATAGTGTCGTATATAAGCTTATCAAAACAACTGATAAGTGATTTCTTTTGAAAACTGTAAAAGAAAAAAGTATCCGATTCCTGTATTACAAAATCCAACAACAATAAAATATTGGGTTAAAAAATTCCATGAAAAACGGTTTTTTTCAATTCAAAAAATATAACCCGCAGCCTGCTCGAAAAGCGCTGACAGCCCTGGCCGATACCGATATACTATCGAGTACCTTGCAGAACGATACCAAGTATTAAAAACAACCGGCGCGGCTTATCGTATTCAAAATTTAAAGTTTTCGTTCCGTTCAAAGGTTACAGCACAGCCCCCGAGCCGCCCAAAATTATGATGATCGCTAGCTCATACATTCTATGTCCACCGATATGAAAGTGTGCGACTTGAGGCGTCACTCTTATAGCCACGCTGACCAAATGATAACTCAAGCTAATGGTTGAGACAATTTATTCAAATGTAAATCCAGCCTGATTGATTGAGGGCGACTCCCATTAGCGATTTATTCCCCAAGCCGATTTGAATTAGGAATATCACAATGGCCATCAGCACCCCGATAAACTGTTAATGAACAGAGAAATGCTTTAATTGTTTTAACAAAATGGTTAATTGGTTCCAGGTCCTTACCCCACCCATTGCCAGCGTGTCCAAATCGATGACGCCGCACGCGAGCAAGGGTTGCCCGATGCTCGTCTGGAGCTGTACCAGGAAACGATTAATGGTGCGCTCGAGATGGCTGCCACATACCTCCATTTGATTGAGCTGAAGGAATAATTGACATTCCTGCTCCACCATCTGTTCGTTGACAGCCAGGATCACCCAGATGCGTCCGCCGTGCATGACCAGCCACAGTATTCGGTAGAACAATAACATGCCCGCGGCCCATTGCGGCCGCTCGAAGAAGTTAAAGACCATGTAGAGCTCCTCGCAGAAGCTGCAAAGAGAGTTTCCAAAGTTGAGGAGCAGGAAGAGACCGAACTTGTCCAGCAGCTGCCTGTGCAGGCGATCTATAGAAGTGTACGTTGCGCGCAGCTCCTCCAGCACGAGAGAAGAGCATCCGCCAGCATCCACGAGAGAAGCAAAGAAACGATCGTACCGGGCATCCAGATTTACGATACCTTGTGGCGGCCTTCGTCGCTTTTGAAGCTGCTCCAGACAATGACAGAGATGTGACTGCAACAGCCAGAGTAAGTGCACGGCGAGGGCGTATTGAAGCACACCCAGGCTTATCATCAGAGCAGGCAAATTGTATACACTATTACTGCTCCAGGTAGTCCACCAGTTGAAGTCGTAATTTACAATGTCAACCACTATGCAGGCGCCATGGAATACGATGGTTTGTACCAGCAGATGACGAGTCCTCTTTCCGTGCTTCTGGTAGAGTCTCTGTGCTACTCCAAAATCCTGCCGGCCAATCAAAAGATGAATCTGAGTCTCCACATCCCTGGCGTACGGACAATTGAGTACAGCATGGTACACGAGGAAGCCAGTGATCGTTATATTGCCTGGAAACTCCATCAGATACAGCAGCTTCTCGATGGTCGGCATTTCTGCGTCAAACACAATGCACTTCCAGATGCAGCCAGTCCACACGTAGCCCAGCAAAACCAAGCACCAAAGACAGTGGATCCATCGAGCAAATCTTCCTTCCTTCCTTGCAGCGGGAGCCACGGCCAGGCAGCGGCTAATGGTCAGCAGGAGATTTCCCCAGCGATTGCTAATTGAACTGCTCATCGGCAAAGGAGTTTTGTTAATGAATAATAAAATTCAGCAGAAACATAATTTGGCTGCATAGATTAATGTCCTTTTGACAGGTCAAAGCAGTTGAAATGGAGGCTTTCCTAATGTCCTTAGCAGTCGACATGGGGAAGCCGAAGAAAGTGCCACCAAAGCACCCAATGACGGCGGAAAGACTGCCAAAAGGGTACGTAAAGATTAATAAACTGAAACTGAAATGATAGAATGTTCCCTTACATGGCAGTCATCCTTCGTTTCATCAGCAAACCAGACGTCTCTACAAAGCCTTGCATTGGCTACTCTTGATTTCTGTTTTGGCCAACACCGCGCCCATTGCTGTTCTGCCCGGTCGCCAGAGAATAGTCTACCGCCATCTTCATCTGTGTTGGATGGCCGTGTGCTACGGCTGGTTCTGCCTAGCCTCCTACTGGGAATTCGTGCTCATCACACTGAACAAGGTTTCCATTGATTGCTATTTGAACGCCATGGAATCGGCCATCTACGTGGTGCACAGTGCCTCAATCTTGATCCTTACATTTCAATGGAGACACCGAGCTCCGGCCGTAATTGACAGAATAGTGAAGTCGGATCTGGAGAGGGGATATAGTATCAACTGCCGCCAGAGTAAGCGCTTTTTGCGGGTTCAGCTGTCGCTGGTGTTGGTATTGGCCTGCTCGGCGTTTGCCATCGATATTTGTAGCCAAAGATTTGTTGTCTACAAGGCAATTCTCAGCATCCACAGCTTTGTGATGCCCAACATCATCAGTAGCCTCTCCTTTATCCAGTACTATGTGCTGCTCCAGGGCATCGCCTGGCGCCAGGCCGCAGTCACTGAATCCCTGCAATCGGAGCTCCAACACTTGCCATGTCCACGACGGTGGGAGGTGCAAAGACTGCGTCTGCAGCACGCTGAACTGACGCGCTTCACCAAACTGGTCAATACAGCATACCAGTATTCCATTGTCCTTCTGATTGTGGGTTGCTTTTTCAACTTTAACCTGAATCTGTTCCTTGTTTACAAGGGCATTGACGTTCCGGAGCTGGCTGATTGGGTCAGGTGGATCTACATGGTGCTGTGGCTGGCCATGCATATGGGCAAGGTGTATGGTATTCTCTACTTCAACCACAAAGTTCAGGATGAGGCAAGTAGCCAATCGCCATTCCATCTAGGATTAATATAAAGCTTTCCTTGCAGCAACGAAAATGCTTGGCCTTACTGAATGGTGTGCAATGTGTGGGCCCCGATCTTTTGGATACCCTCAACCATTTTGTGCTCCAACTGCAAACAAATGTACGGCAGCATGTTGTCTGCGGCGTCATTGTTCTGGATCTCAAATACCTTTCCGCTGTAAGACACTATACTATGATTATATTAGTGTACTAATATTATAGTATTACTATACAATATTATTTATTTAATTTGTTTAAATTCTGAATTCAGCTGCTGGTGGCTTCTGCAAATTTTTTTATATTTCTTCTGCAGTACGATGTCACATACGAGGCATTATATAAATTAACTTAATTAATTTAAATTAATTAAGTAATTCCGATAAATGACATCGATAGATTTTTAAATATTCCGAATATTTTATCAATATTATATTTTTATATATTATATTATTATTGTCCAGGCAGGGCAATTTTTCAAAATCTTAGAAACCGGATGGAATGGTGCAGTTTGGTTTACAAGGATAACCAAAGGGACCTAGTGGTGACACAAAGTTTAGTGGTGGCGTTCAATTTTCCAAATATTTTATCCCTGTTTTGCCTATCGTGTCAACTAAAGTGGCGTAACAATTATGGAGGGAAAAGGACCTAGAATATATCCTTTAAGCAAATACTTTAAACTGATTTTATCATTAGATCAAACATATTAATAATAATATGCTTCTTGTAGAATTCTGCAGTGTAAACCCAAACATCGATGACATCGATGTTTCTCCAGCTCTTTTATCGATAGATTAGTTTTATAGTTTTTTGCACGCCAAACAATTTTTATTAAAATTACCATGTGCGACGTTGCAAAAGTGCAAAAGATTGCCCATTGCCTGGGCGTGGCCCCCGGCAAAGTTCAGCTGAACGAGGAACAGGTACGCATATGATTTGGCGCCCGACAATTGATGTGGCATCCATCAATTTATTTTCTATTGCGAAGGTCGTAACGCGCACAAGTGGCCAGAATAAGAGCGTGGCTGGATTTTCCACAATTCTGGAGAGTCTAGCCAACGAGTCCAAGTCCGAGACGGCCCAAAACAGCAAGGTCTCGCGCGAAGTAGAGGCCCAGGTCTATCAGTGGATAGAGTTCTCTGTGCTCTACGTGGCTCCCGGCTCCAGGGATCGGAATGTGGCCAAGCAGTTGCTCGGGGACTTGAATAAGCTGTTCGCCAGCAAATCCTACCTGGTGGGACACTTCATTACACTGGCCGACCTGGCTGTCTACTATGCCATTTATGATCTTGTGGTGGGTGTTCCTTCTGCCTTTTTGTTGTAAGCTGCCACTTAACTTATCTGATATCTTGCAGAAATCCCTGTCGCCCGTGGAAAAGGAAGCCTATCTGAACCTCTCCAGATGGTTCGACCACCTACAGAACCGTCCCGACGTCCATCAGGGCGAACCCCTGCTCAACTTCACCACCATCTACCTGCATGGCTGGGCCACGGGAACACACATCTAAGAAGCTGCAGCTGCAGTCGCACTCGAGTCACAATTTGAGAAACTTAAGTTATTTATTTCTATTGCATTTCACAATATAGTTTTGTGTGATTATCATTTAATGCCAATGACAGTTCAGCGTTGGAATATAAAGTATCGTTATTGTAGCCCATTACAAAAATTGTTTAATGATAATCGATCTCAGCTATAGCTCGTATCCCTCCTTTGCATCGTCTGCGCCGTATAGCAGCCACTGGTAATTCTCCAACATCAGTTTGCAGACACCTCGCGCGGCGAGCTCATTGAGTTGTTCAGCTCGTTGGGCTCTGTGCACTTCCACAAGCCGTATGTCTTGCCCACCGTGGTCTGCCACAGCCTCAAGGTGCCGTCTTCGGATCCACTTGCATAGAGCTCGCCATCGGGGCTGAACTTGACCGCATGCACTGGACCAAAATGACCCTTGAATGATTCTGTTGAAGGAGAATGGAATGATTATAAAGCTGATTACTGGACACAGATATTCCTGTAGATATATACCTATTTCATTGCCTGTAATGTAGTCGAATTTGTACATCTTGAAGTCCTCGCCGCCGCAGACAAAGACATGCTTGTCCGGATGCAAACTGGCCGACGCGACATTCGTCGGCACTTTCACCTCCTTGAGCTTCTTGAGAGTGTCCACCTCCCAGAAGCTGATCGACGAGCCGTGGGCAATGGTCAGTATGTGGTTGTCGCGCGAGATCTCCAGGCTGTTCGGATGGCTATTGAACTGCAGGCGTTGCACTTCAATGCCCGTCATGCGATCCCACAGGCGGACGGTCTTGTCCTCGGCCGCCGAGACGATGCACTTGTCGTCGCGGCAGAAGAGTGCCCGCTTGATGGCCCCAGCGTGTCCACTGTACTCCTCCGGCTTTGCCTCGGGCTGCTCTAGGTTAAAGACTCGCACCAGCTTCTCGTTGCTGCCCGTCACAATGTTCTCCGAGTCCGCGTCGAAGGCCACACTCTTCACGATGTGCTTGTGCTGGAAACTGTGGATCTCGGCTCCGCTCACCGCATTCCACACCTTGCCGGTGAAGTCGGCCGCCCCCGAGGCAGCTAGCGTTGCATTTCGATTGAGTGTGGCATTCCACACGGCACCCTTGTGCCCCTCAAAGGTGCCCACCCAGTCACCGGTATCGCCGTGACGCAGCATCGGGCTGCCATCTACAAGAAACGTCCAGAATTCTCAATTGCATTTCGCGCCATAAAATGTATAAATTGATAAATAAATCGTGTGAGCGGCGGAAGCCACCTTGACTCAATGACTACCATCAATGCCAACGACCTGACACGGCGACGGCGGCAGTCGAAACGGAATCGGAATCATGCAAGCCATCAGCCAGCACAGCCAGCAGCTCCCAAGTTCACAGCGTTCTCGACGCAGCGGACCAGCAGGAGGGGGGCCTGCACACAGTTTTCAGTTTTCAGGCAGGGACACAGATCGTTAGTTTAATTAAAACAACATTTCATTTTAGAATGTAAACGGTTATCAGTTAATTGTATATTTAATGATTTTGGAAATGGTTTTGAGGGTAAATGTGACTTGCGCATACATTTCAGCGGCAAATGGATTTCCCTTTGGTTGAAGTTTGAGAATATTCCCAACGAGGAAATGGATCGATCTATCGTTTCCCGTTTTAAAGAGAATTCAGCATTCCGCATATTCCGGACAACTCTCTCGCCAACAGCATCGTGCGGCGTGCACACAATGTAAATATAGAAGTTTCAAGGCGCTTCCTGTACGCACAAAACGGGCAAAGTTTTTGAAAAGTTGTTAAACAAGGGGGTAGGAAGCCAGTCAGTACGTTAAATGGCGATAAAGCAAAAATTAACTTGAACTTGGAATTGAAATGATTTG
The DNA here is from genome assembly GCF_003286085.1 of Drosophila persimilis. Taxonomy (NCBI): domain Eukaryota; kingdom Metazoa; phylum Arthropoda; class Insecta; order Diptera; family Drosophilidae; genus Drosophila; species Drosophila persimilis. Next base: position 14,817,451 of record NW_020825289.1, read on the forward strand.
CTTTTTTCCGCATAAATGCAACTTTTTAACGAAAGCAACTCACGCATACACCGACACCAGACAGAGAGACATCTCAAGGCAAAGAATGCAAAATATATTGCATGCGAGATGTGGGAAAAGGGTTCGGGTTCGCCAAAACAGGTTTCGCTCATTAATAAGTGATTCAACATTTGGGTCAAGGTTTCAGCCAGGCCAGGCTAGACGAGACGACAGTGCTCAATCAGGTCTATACACAGTACGTAGCACGTACATACATATGTTTGTTAATTTGCTGATGCTGCATCTTTCGTCGATGGCAGGCTATAAATAACCCAAGGACGGTTTATCGCATAGGTTACCTTTGCAAGCGGAGATGAGAAAGTATCCGCTGTTGCAGATGCCGCTGAAATCCAAATGCACCACTGGACGCGTGTGTCCGCTGCATGTCAGCGGGATTTGTCGCAAGTTATTGGCAGCCATTTGTTAATTAAATTCCTTTTCGGTTCGATTCGTTTCGCGGTAATAATACTCTTCGTTCTTACACTTGAAGGAGCGCAATTGGCAATAATAGGGTTTATTGTCTAATGAGAATTGTTAGGAAACTTGGCTCTTCGGGTTGCCTTTGTACTTCGGGTTGTTGCTAATTTAATATTTTTCACTGTCTTCGCATGCTTTCAATTCAATTTACAATATGCATGGCCTTGGCGGCTGCTCAGCGGTGCTGATGTTGCTCGTGCGGTGTCGCGTCACTAACGGAAGCTGAGCTGAGCACTTTGCTTTGTTAACAATATTGTAAATACAATTTTAATATCATAGGAGAAATTACGCGATGCCACCAGATTGTTTTGGTCCAGACAGTGTACGGTCTGACCCTTAGAAATATACCTCACAGTTTCAAAATATACCGTAAATATACTGACAATATACGCGTAAAAATACTGGAAAATACTATGATAAACAACAAGTTTTTGAAACAACCCAGTCAGGTAGAAAATTGATTTCTTAACCGATTTCTTAATGATGCGGGCAGAGCTGAAAGATCTATCTAGCTAGTATTATTCCAGGGACTATCAAAATCGTTGAATATGGTTTCCAATCCTCGATGGAGAACGATTAAACCATTGCAAGCCAAGGGTGTATTTTAATATTCCACCGAAAATAATAAAAATCTAATAATTTTAGCGCAATTTAGGTTAAAGATATCGTGGTTTTTGTAAGTGCAGAGGAAAGATGGCATGAATCTCACAATCGTTAATATTTTCCGCCATTTACCTTAGGGGGCTTAAGTGGGCTATGTTCGGTTTGTCAGCATATGAGACGGTCACACTTGTCATCACTAAACGTCAAAACAGTAAAATTTTCATTCGAGAAATTGGGATCGATCGGCTGAGAATATGTCTGCTATTCTAAACCACGCAATTCGTCGCCAATTCGGCGCTACTGCGGCCCGGAACATGTCTGGAACTGCTGCCGTGGCCGGCGAGCACTCGGGTAAATATCCTACCATTGTCCCAAACACCAAATTTCGCAATGTTTGTGGGGTTAAGGTTATGTAATTTGGCTGTTAGGCAAGAGGATCGATTTGGGCTCTCCTTAAACATTTGCGACTCCTTTCAGGTGGCTACAAGGTCTGGAAGCGTCTCTCCTTCTTCGTGGCCGTTCCGGCCGTTGGCCTGTGCATGCTCAATGCCTATCTGAAGCACCAGGAGGAGCACGACCATCCTCGCCAGGAGTTCGTCAAGTACGACTACTTGCGTCGTCGCGAGAAGCGTTTCCCCTGGGGCGAGGGCAACAAGAGCCTGTTCCACAACCCCCATGTCAACCCCTTGCCCGATGGCTATGAGCACTAAGTGGACGCCCGCTTAGTCGCGATTCCGTTGGGGGTGAAGTGAAGGATGGACTTTTTTTGGGTTATTGCTGGCCGGGCGCATGCACACATTCTGATGCTGTGGGAGACTTGTATTTAATGTTAATCTAAATTGAACTCAAGGCGGAAATACACACACACATAAACACAAACAAGCTACCAATACAAACACTGCGGTTGGATCCTTGAATAAAGAACTAAAACAACGTAACGCTCCTTCAGGCCAAAGTCGATGCGGTTCGTTTAATAAGTACGCTATAATTAAGTTTTTATGGGTAATGTTATATTATTGCCTAGAATTTTTCGATGAATTCCCGTTTTTGATCAGCAAACGTCCCTTTTTGGCAGGAGCTACAGGAGGACTCTTCCTAGTCGCAGCAGCCTGTTGTCTGGATTTCTGCGAATTTTCGGGTTGATCTTTTACGAGATCTGAAATCCGTGCTTGTCGTGTACGTTTGGGAAAAACAAGGGCTTCAGTGTCCGCGTCTGGCTTCTCCTTTGGTGGATTCACTTTGCGTTTTTTCACAGGTGGCGGCGGGGACGACGAATCATCACCCACGGGTTCATCGCGCAGCAGTTCTTGCAGCAAATATTTCTGCTCTTCCTCGTCGAGCTCAGCGCAATTTACAAGTATATCTGGGTCCGCATCACTCTGGTTCGAAACCCTGTCGCCATCATTCTGATACATGTCCATGTCCAGAACATGCTCATCTTCGATGTGTTTCTGCAGGCGATCTGAGCTCAGGAAGATCAAGTCGCAAAATTCGCAGGCAAATCTCTCGCCCTCCTTGTGCGTTGTCATGTGCTTCTCCACCTCACCGATATCATTGATCTTTTCATTGCACAACGGACACTTTAGAGACACATTCGCATGGCGGACCGAGTGCTCTATGAGACTGTTAAAGCTCTGGTGCGACTCCTTGCAGATGCTGCAGACAAACGAGGCCCCCGCATCCTGCTTGTGCATGCGCAGGTGCCTGGACAGATGGTGGGAGAGAATATACGATTTGGAACAGTATTTGCAGGGGTAGGCTCGCTTTCCGGCATGGGCCACCAGGTGACGGGCAAGCTTGCTGGCAGTGACAAAGCTGCTTGGGCAGTGCTCGCAGGGGAAAGGCAGATCCACGCTGTGAACGACCTATAAATAGTTCAAATCTTAGTTAAAGTTTTCACGCACATATGCCTCCTTACCTCGTGCCGCTCCAGGCCCTGCTTAAAGGCAAATGCCTTATTGCACATGGTGCACCGGAAAGGGCGCGATTTGGTGTGGCGCTCGGCATGCTTCATCATATCCTCGCGCGATAGGAATGGCTTCTCGCAGTGCACGCATATGAACTTGGGAAGATCCGTGTGCGAGCTCTCGTGGCGATGGAGCAGGGCTCGCCGCGTGAACGCCTTGTCACAGACGCTACAGGCGAAGGGTTTTTCGCCGGTGTGGATAAATTTGTGCTTCTGCAGATCGTACTTGGAGAAGAAGGCCTTGTTGCAGTCGCCGCACTGGAAGCTGCGGGCGCGTGTATGGTTCAGGCGATGGATCTCGAGCAGCTGCAAAAGGGGGAAGGAGCGCTCGCAATCAGGACAGGAGAAGACATTGGTTGCCACGAGAGCAGCGTCCTTAGCAGCATCTTCACTTGGGTGGGGTACAGCAGTATTTGGACCTATAATTTCCGCAACAATTGCCACATTGCCGTCTCGACCACGTTTGATCTGGGTCGTGGCCAGTTCGGGCTCCGCAGCAACGATGGCGCCCTTATTCAATATCCGAACGGAGGGCTTGTTCAGAACCTTCGGTTTGATTGGCAACTTCTTCTGAACAGGTGGCGATGGAACCTCTGGTAGTGGTGCTGGCGCCGATATTTGTTCATCCAGTTCATTGGCCATATCCTCCATCATATTCTGCACATCGTCCATCGAGAGCTCCTGGTTATTGTCCACCTTCATCTCATACGACTTGGAAATCGAAGGGGCGGCTATGCCGCCCAGCTTTTTAGCCAACGAACTGGTCTCCAAAACCTGGACATCTTCAATGATCACAGTCTTTGAATTGGCCAGGGTGTTTAGCAATTTCTTGGGCTGTCGTTCGGGGACTGCAGCATCCTTCTTTACGACCGCAGGTGTCTTCGTCGGAGGACGTGGTTTTGCCAGCGGTGCCGGAAGAGTTCCTGTCAGCGGAAACTGCCGGAGAGCTGTCTCAGCTCGCTTGCACATCTGCATAAAGCGGTAGCTGTGCTCGAACAGCAAGTGGCAGTCCAGGCAAATATAGCTGGGCATTTGATCATCGGCGCTCACCTGTAAAAATAAAAAGACAACATAACATTTAAATCTACAACTTTTTTACCTGAAATAACTTATTTGAATAAAACGATACATCAAATAATATCGAATGTTCCACTATCGATTTGTTCGTTCCTCGATACATCGATATTACTTAAATCCATCCCTACTTTGGCGGTAAGTGCACACACACAAACAGCCAAAACACAAACCCACCTCGAGAATTCGTGAGCGGCGCCGGAGCACGCTTAACCTCCGTTAATTAATTGATTAAACGCGGCTAAGCCATAAAAGGATATTTGGCCATTTCCCAGTGCAAATTCAATTGTTAGTGCAAATCGTCGGAATATAAAACAAACGAAAAACAGCTGTTGGTTTCGCGGTAGTGTTGAATTTAGTTACAAATAAACAAAATCAAAGAGCCGAACCTGACTGACGGGCCTCTTTTGGGTACGAAAGAAGGGCGCAACAATAGAAGGCAGGGCGTCGCAGGCAGTCACAGGCAGACGGACGCTGAGAACAAAAGGCAAGGCTGGCAACAAGGAGAACAGACCCACACAAACAATTGACTGCACTGCAATATCAGACGACGACGGCCGCGAGAGTCGCTCTCCCCCGAGAAGATATCAGAAGCAGCAAAATGACTGACGAGTGCATAACTAGGAACTTTATTGCTCTCGGTTCAAATGGAACGGGCGTCAATCGCAGCAGCATTGGTGATAGTACCGATGCCAAAGGCTGTGAGGGCAACAACGCCGGAGTTGGTGGTGCAACGGCTGCAGCGAGGTAAGGTCCATGTGCATTGTGTGTGTGTTGCTCTCTCCTCATTCTCTCTCTCGCTACTGCTCTCGCGTTCCCTTCACATAAGTGTGTATATAAAGTGCGGGTCTGCCTGTGTGTTCCTTGTATACCCTTACCGAGGAGGAAGTATTTCGAATGGCATGATGAGGTCCCCAAGGCTTTCTGTTGCTTTCTTCTTTGTCCAAATTGACGGTAAAATTCTAAATTAAGCGAAAGACCCAAATTTGTTATCTAATCTTATCGCTGTGGTGGTGATAGCCTATTGAATGGCTTATTGAAATTATCTGGATCTTGTTTTCAGTATTCCTCCCCCCTCGATCAACAATTATGTGGCCCGAATGCCCGTTGAGCGGTATGCCAGCGAGTACAACATGAATCACAAACATCGCGGTCAGGCCATTATATTCAATCATGAGTTCTTCGAGATACCTACGCTGAGGGCGCGTATGGGTACCAATGTGGATGCGGAGGAGCTGCGCAAGACCTTTAAGAGATTGGGTTTCGATGTGTCAGTGCACAAGGACTGCAAGTGGCAGAACATACGCGAACAGATCGAGAAGGCCGCCGCGCTGGACCATACGGACAGCGACTGCCTGGCCATTGCCATCTTGTCGCATGGCGAGCATGGCTGCATTTATGCCAACGATGTTCAGTACAAGCTGGACCAAATCTGGCACTACTTCACTGCCAAGATGTGCCCCACGCTGGCGGGCAAGCCGAAGTTGTTCTTCATACAGGCCTGCCAGGGTGATGGCCTGGACGAGGGCGTGATGCTAGAGAAGGGCGTGACTGAAACGGATGGGGACTCGTCTATGGGCTACAAAATACCTGTCCATGCCGACTTTCTCTTCTCCTACTCGACGATACCAGGTATGGATAAACCGATAAGGTTTAACGTTATTTATTTAGTTACTTACTAAACATGCGATTGCAGGCTACTATTCCTGGCGCAATATAAACAACGGCTCGTGGTACATGCAGTCACTCATCCAGGAGCTGAATAGCAATGCCAAGAAATACGACCTGCTCACGCTGCTCACTTTTGTCAGTCAGCGCGTAGCCATCGACTTTGAGTCGAACGTGCCGGTTACCCCAATGATGGATCGCCAGAAGCAGATACCGTGCTTCACCTCCATGCTGACGCGTATACTGCGCTTCGGCGACAAACCCAACGGCAATAAGGCTGGCTGAAATATATCCACCTCCTCACCCGCCGCCTGATACGTTCAACGCCCCCCATTCGTCACTTTGGATTCCATGCTACTACAAGTTCAGTTTTAGCCCTTAGCTTTATTATTGACAAAATTAATTTTATCCCAATTATCATATATCATATATATATATATATGTATAATAATCACTTGCCAATCGGGAAATCACAAATATTATATAAGATGGATATACAATGAAGATTTATAGAAATATACACCACTATATATTTGATACTCATAAATAAATCAGAAATATTATATAAGATGATATACAATGAAGATTTATACAAATATACACCCATATATGTGTTATACGCATAGGAATAAAAATGAATTCTGAAGAAAATAAATTCGTATTTGTGTCTGCGCGCCAAACAGCTGACCTCTGTGTCTGTGCACACCGAAATGTTGTGTTTGTATGCGTACAGTTGTGGCAATATTGAGTGAAAAATGGTATTTTCACCCAATTTGCAGGCAAAAAGTGCAGGGAATCAACAACAAACACATGGTTTTATCAATTTATATGTTTAATGATCAAAGGGCTTTCGCCGTTCCCTTAGCCAAGACCCCCCCACGAACGCAGTGTGTTCAGAAACCCCAAGCATTGTCTTAGCCAAGTTCTTTCTCGGTTTGCTGTTAGTGCAACTTTGAACCCGATTCAAATCCGATCCGGAAATGAGTTCCAATGAATTCCCTACTTACCTCGGTCGACGTGAGGGCCATTATCAGTAGGGGCAGCGACGCCGTTGACTTGACGCTGGGGTTTTCCGCAAAAAGCGATGCAATTTTCTCCCCCGTCAGGCAGAAGCGGCAGATTTTCTTTTTGACTAGCTCCGACTCACGGGCTCTTACGATGTCCTCCATCCTGAGCGTTCACGACGAAAACACACGGAATAATAATATAAGTATACCGCAAACACGGTAAACAAACTCGCGTCAAATAAATAACACGGTTTAAGCAGTGACAATTTCTAGGCGTCTTTTCTTTTCACGAACCCCGCAGTGCTGCCAACCCAGGCGAAACTTTAGCGTGCTGACACACTGGCGAGACATACTGGCCCTGCCAACCTGTCCAAAATAGTTCAAAAAACGGAGTTTGGAGGAATATTTCGAATTGTTCGTTTATTCCGGGCTATTCATCTCCATCCCGCAGACGAGCCTGCGTCTGCTCGCCGATATCGTATATGACGTTCTGTTGGAGCAGTTCGTGGGCCTCGTACTTGAGCGACTCGTCGTAGGCATACTGTATGCTGGTGTCGTAGAGCATCAGTTTGCATTTTGCTAGGGCCAGGATGCAGTTGCGCAGGCGGGCTATCACTTCGCGCTCGTTTCGTGGCACCGCTTCTCCCAGATTCTGGGCAAAGCCACCCTCGCCGCCTTCCTGATCCTGACTCTTGGGGGGCGATATCCAGATGTAGCCGTTGTTGCCCAAGATCACGGACGCTCCACAGGGCAGATTATGGAAGTGCATCTTGCGACGCTTGACCAGCGCGGGGAAGACCTTGACGAGTACGCCCTGGGACAGTTTTCCGTACTTCAAACTTCGGGTGTACAGCGAAAGCGTGCCCTCCTCGAAGATATTCTGAAGAGGAATTCAATAAGCTCCGCTGAAGAGGACCAACATAACTGCTGGGATACTCACTTGAACTTCGGCGGAAATGAGATCGCCTTCGTCCAGATAGCGTCGCATCATCTGCTCATCCTCTGCGGAGCGCCGTCTCAGCTCTCCGCCGGGCAGATTAACCGATGACAGCAGCAGTATGGAGTCCAGGCGGGAATTTGTGTCCACGCGCCAGCGCTTCTGCTGCACCTCGATCACGCGCGCCACCACCACGTCACCGATCTCGCCCACATATCGACTCTTGAGTGGACGCACGGAGATCAGTTTGTTCACCTTCTCAATCACGCCGGCCACAGAGGCCTTGATGTTCTCATCCTCTACGAACGTGCCGTGGCCGCGCATGAAGCCTGCCTCCGGCATGACAACTTCTCCGGGTGTGTAGACGCGCGGCAAGACGTCCTGCCGCTCGGCCAGGGCACACCAGTCCACGCGGTCCAGCGCCAGCTCTATTGTGGCGTTTGTGGCCATCGCAGGTCGAGTTTTAAATTGAAAATTAAACAAACTAAACGTAAACGCAACCACAGCTGACAAAACACGCGCGCCGCAGAACCAGTTCGGCGGTGTAACGGAACTAGTTCGTAGCGGAGCCAGTCTGAATCAGCTGTTTTGTGTTGTGGGTGAATTTATAGTTGTTGCTGCTCTGCGGAAATTACGCATATTTAAATGAAAATTTACAATTAAGCGTCTGGAAAATGGATCAGCCCGATGATAACTTTCGCTACATACACAGCAGCGCACTGCACGAGCGCGTGCAAATCAAAGTGTAAGCTGAAAGGGAGTGGCATGCCCGGGACCTGGAAAAATCGAGAAATCATTCTCTATTGTCTTTTCAGTGGGACGTTGGAGGGTAAAAAACGGCAGCCAGACTACGAGAAACTGCTTGAGGATCCCATTCTGCGCTTCTCGGGCCTGTACTCGGAGGAGTATCCATCGTTCCAGGTGCGCCTGCAGGTCTACAACAATGGACGGCCCTACTGCCTGCCCGTCTACAGCTCCTACAAGGCGTTTGGCAAACGCTGGAGCTGGAACGAGTGGGTGTCGCTGCCCCTGCAGTTCTCCGACTTGCCCCGCAATGCCATGCTGGTGCTGACCATCCTGGACTGCTCGGGCGCCGGCCAGACTACCGTCATTGGCGGTACAGCGATCTCTGTATTCGGCAAGGATGGCATGTTCCGACAGGGCATGTACGACTTGCGCGTCTGGCTGGGCGTAGAGGGCGATGGCAGTTTCCCCAGCAAGACCCCCGGTAAGGGCAAGGAATCGTCTAAGTCGCAGATGCAGCGCCTCGGAAAATTGGCCAAAAAACATCGCAACGGACAGGTGCAGAAGGTGGACTGGCTGGATCGTCTCACATTCCGAGAGATCGAGGTGATCAATGAGCGGGAGAAGCGCATGTCCGACTACATGTTCCTGATGATTGAGTTTCCCGCCGTCATTGTGGACGACATGTACAATGTGAGTGGTAATCGCCATCTTCCTGCATTGAAAAGCTTAATTTTTGGGTTCATTTTGCAGTATTCCGTGGTTTACTTTGAGCCGGAGGGCGACATCAAGTATAAATTGCCAGCCAAACCCAAGCTGGTCTCGGTTCCCGACTCGGAGATTCAAATGGTCAGTGTGGAGTAACCCCCAATCAATGCATACCCCTTATTTTTTTATCCTTTTTTGCTCAGGAAAATCTGGTTGAACGGAAGCACCATCGATTGGCCCGCTCGGAGCGTTCTGGCATCTCGGATCGGGACGCCAAGCCTACAGCCAGGTATTTGAGATGAATATGCAGCAATCCTTTCATGCATTTACATTGGAATCCTCCCTTGAATCTCAGCATTCGCGACCAACTGCACACGATCGTGTATCGTTGTCCGCCCACTTATGTGCTGACCAGCGAGGAACAAGATCTGCTGTGGAAGTTTCGCTTTTATCTGTCGTCGCACAAGAAGGCCCTCACAAAGTTCCTGAAGTGCATCAACTGGAAACTGGAGGATGAGGTTATGCAGGCCCTCTGGATGCTGGCTAATTGGGCCCCAATGGACGTGGAGGATGCCCTCGAGCTGCTGAGTCCAACTTTCACGCACCCGCAGGTGCGGAAGTATGCCATCAGTCGTCTGGCCCAAGCACCCGACGAGGATCTGCTGCTGTATCTGCTGCAGCTGGTGCAGGCCCTCAAGTACGAGGATCCCCGCAACATTGTCCATCTGCACAGCTGCATTTTCCCCGAGCGGGATGTGGCACGGTCCATGCTGGACGAGAACGGCTCTCTAATGGACCAGAGCACCATCTCGGATCTCAGTGGCACTAGCAGTGCCCTCCACTCTTCGGTTATACCCGCCAATCAGCGGGCCGCAAGCGCACTGGCCGCCATCAAGGGTGACATCTCAATCAGTCCTGGCTTGGGCGCTGGTCCGTCTAGCAGTTCGGTGCAAGGACTGGCAGTGGGACTGGGACTGGGATCGGCACCGGGGCCCAGCAAGGCCAGTACTCCAACTCCGGTTACGCCAGCACGGGGCGATGCAAATGCCGCCTCGCTTGTCTCCGACTCAAATTCCAACACTCTGATGCTGGCCGAGGGCATCAGCTTTGGCAGCGTGCCAAGTAATCTCTGCACATTCCTCATCCAGCGCGCCTGCAGCAATTCCACGCTGGCCAACTACTTCTACTGGTACTTGTCCATCGAGGTGGAGGAGGTGGAATCGGTGCGGAAGCAGGACGAGCGCGCCCACGACATGTACGCCATGGTTCTGAAGATGTTCCTCAAGGTGTTGGAAAATGGTAGGTGATCCATCAGTTCAGGGGATAACCCCCATATAATTGGGGATTTTAATATTCAAGGCAACTTCAACCTGAGGGGCATCTTCTATAATCTGCGGAAGCAGCGTCGCTTCATCGATGAGCTGGTGAAGCTGGTTAAACAGGTGGCCAAGGAGCCTGGGAATCGCAACAAGAAGACGGAGAAATTCCAGAAGCTGCTCGCCGAGCAGGATATGTTCAAGATGAACTTTACCAACTTTGAGCCGATACCATTTCCCCTGGACCCAGAGATCTACATCACAAAGATTGTGCCCATGCGCACATCCCTCTTCAAGAGCGCCCTAATGCCGGCCAAGTAAGAGGCGGCTTCCCTCGATACAAAGAATCGCTGGCTAAAATTTATTCTTCTATTTCTTGGACAGGCTCACGTTCGTGACATCGATTGCCCAGCACGAGTATGTGGCCATTTTCAAGCACGGCGATGATCTGCGCCAGGACCAGCTCATTCTGCAGATGATAACTCTGATGGACAAGCTGTTGCGGCGCGAGAATCTGGACCTCAAGCTCACGCCGTACAAGGTGCTGGCCACCAGCTCCAAGCACGGCTTCCTCCAGTACGTCGAGTCGTGCACCGTGGCGGAGGTTCTGGCCCGCGAGGGCAACATCCACAACTTCTTTCGGCGACACAATCCCTGCGACAATGGTCCCTACGGCATATCCGCGGAGGTCATGGACACCTACATCAAGAGCTGTGCCGGTTATTGTGTCATCACCTACTTGTTGGGTAAGATTTTCTGCATGTTCTCCCCATTCAGCTGCATTCCGCTTACGCTTTCGATCTGTCTGTAGGTGTGGGTGATCGGCATTTGGACAACCTTCTGCTGACCACCAATGGCAAGCTATTCCACATCGATTTCGGTTACATTCTGGGACGCGATCCCAAGCCCATGCCGCCGCCCATGAAGCTGAGCAAGGAAATGGTCGAGGCCATGGGCGGTGTCAGTTCCGATCATCATCATGAGTTCCGAAAGCAGTGCTATACTGCGTATTTGCATCTGCGAAGGCATGCCAACGTCATGCTCAATCTCTTTTCGCTGATGGTAGATGCCACGGTTCCGGATATCGCCCTCGAGCCGGACAAGGCGGTCAAGAAGGTGGAGGAGAACCTCCAGCTGGGCCTCACCGACGAGGAGGCCGTTCAGCATCTCCAAAGTTTGCTGGACATATCCATTACGGCAGTTATGCCGGCACTCGTCGAGCAGATCCACAGATTCACCCAGTACTGGCGCAAGTAGAGAGGCCGCCATATCCATATGTGTATCGTTAGTATTGCTCTAGCCAATGCAGTAGATCGCAGTAGGTCTGTAGATCTCGATTTTAATGTATCTGAATGTACTATATATCTTCTTTGTCCTGTCCCGATAGAATCTTCTGTTTGATTTCACGTGGGGGAAGGGGGTCAGAAGATGCGTTCAAAGAAGCCCGTGTGGCTGCTGTTCAAGGTGCTCGAATTGGTGCTGAGTTTTTGCTGCTGCTACATTCACTGGCGTTGCTTCCAGGACGAAGGCATACCGCACATATTCCTGCTGTGCGCCACCTACGGCGGCTCCTCCATCATCTGCCTGCTGGCCATCATCGGGATGTTCTATGCCGAGAAGCCGACAATGCAGCTGGAGTCCGCCTTCAGCGGACTCTTTGGCACCCTGCATCTAGTCACCATCTTTGTTCACATGTATCTGGCGCTGCACGGCAACAAGCTGCTGTACCTGAAGAGTCAGGGGGCGAACTGGCATGGCTACTATATCTGCTGCCGGGACAATGCCACGGTGGCGCTGTACGCAACTGCCGTTTACTACCTACATTGCGCCTTTGCTCTGGACCTGATGTTGACACACAGGAGGACCAAATTTGTGGAGTGCCCGGACGGGACTGTGCGGAAACAGCCGAAGCATCCGCGGCGCAGCATGCGTCCGCTCAAGCTCTATTTCATCAGTAAAGGCGTTGACAACTATCTGAATCGCTTCCGTTGGTTTCACCTGCTCACGGCGAACATGCTGATGAGCACTCAGCCATCCCAGAAGACGCTGGATGTGTCCTCCAATTCAAACGAGGCATTTGAATTGACACCGCAACTGAATATTAACTGATGTGTTTTACTAGTTTTATTTGCAAGAAATTACATTTTTAAATTTACAACGGCGGTTATCGTGCACCCCTGGCTGCAATCAGCTGTTTTTGGCCCTAATACAACACTAGTCTTCTGAACCGCGCACTTTGACAGCTGTTCGTTTTGATTCTTGCGGTATTTTGAAGTTTCGTCGTTGTTGTAAATGTGCCGGTTCTGTAAATTGCAACTGAAATTGTGGCTCCTTCTGGGAAACTCCAACTTCAACTCCAACTTCAATGGTGATGGCGATGGCGAGCGGTGCGGTAAGTCATCTCTTCTCTGTTTTTTATATTTTTGTTCAAATGCATTGCTGGAAATTTCCGTCTGCAAAGTTTCCTGATTTTCATAGTTCAATGCGTGGTTTTGTGCCCCCGGACGATGGGGGCATATGGCCCCAGCAATGGCAATGCCAATGGCAACTTTTAGAGCAGAGCAGAGCATGTGATGTGTGTGTGTGTGTGTGTGTGCGTATGCTGGCTGCTTGTGACTGCTTTTGTGCCTGTGCTGTGCCCCTGCTTAGTTAGTGGCAGGTACTCAAATCAAAAGTTTTTGCTAAAAGTTAGCCGGGCCCACTAAAGTTTCAGGCAGACGCACCGCAAAAATTTCGCTTTGCCATGGCTCTCGGCCAGCTGCAGTCCCACTCCCACTCACATGCATACATATACACCCTCACGCTCACTTAGTCTCAGGCGGCCAACTAAGTTAGACATGGCAAAACTTGGCACAGCCGCCTCTGCCTCTGCGGCCGACTCATACTAATTTGTAAATCGGGCGCGTAGTAAATGCTCTTATCGGAACCAAACGACGCGCGCTCTTTCCTTATGTCCCCTCTTTATAGTGGGCCCATTGCAAGGTCTATTAAATGTGGGGTTGGGCAGTCGCTCTTTTGAGGGTCAGTGTTTCTCGCCTTCTTTGTGTCACACCATCATATGCATGGATATGCAAATGTACAGATTGAATTCAGTACTCACCTTCTATGTAATATACCTTGGGACATTGCGGCTGAGCCCGTGTGTGAGTGAGCGAGTGAGTGAGTGAGTCACCCACTGCACTCAAACTTTGCTTTTGTTATTGTCTGCGGCTGTGGCTGTGGCTGCAAGCCAGAGACCAAGCCCTCGCAGCTCTCCGTCTCTTCTCCCCGAACCGCCCCGTTACCATCGTCCTGGATGGGGCAAATGCAGCACGTGTTCATTTTCGTGCAAAAGTCTGCTGGAATTCCAAGTTGGAGTGAAGTTATGTGCGCTTTTTGTTTTGTTTTGGTGTGGTGGCTGGCGCTGACACTTGCGCGTGTATTGGAACGTGAGTGTGCCTCTGGAAGATTCATTTTCTATGTAGATCAGAAAATGTTTGGTTTAGTTGGTAGCTAAATTTCACAACGTGCAGTTTTGTGGTGGGTGTTATATGTACACCCATATACGTATACGAACTATATGGAATGTGAGTGCTATTACAGTAATAGTTTTGCCGGCTGCGATAAAAAACAACGCTAATTTCTGCGGAGCAGCGTAGAGCCGCCGCCCTCAGAGATGATTGAGCGATTGAGATTAACGGTAAGTGAAGATGCAGATTAAACAGCAGCAGATAAAGCGAGACAGCCAACCACGGGAAGCTTTTTACTCGAGAAGAAGGCTAGTCCTGAAAACAGAAGAACCGTTGTCTAAGAACATCAGCTGGCACGCTCATCAGTGTGAATCTCTCGTTCTCTCTCTCTCCCTCTCTCTCTCTTCATCACCCACTTTCTATTTCAAGTAGTTCTCGAGAACCGTGCTAGCAAGCTCAAAACTGATTTCATAATCATCGTATTGGGGTAACTGTAATTTAAACCTTACCGCTGACTTCCTATATGCTCTCGGTTTTAACTAGAACTTTGGAGTAATCGCGCAGTTATGTATTTGTTGTTGTTTCTACACAGTTGAGAACCAAACTCCCGAAACGAAGGTTCCCATAGTCACACTCCCTGCCTCCCTCCCTCCCTTCCCGCTTTCCATTCCTCTTTGCTGGTCTTGGGCGAAAACAAACCCAAAAACGTCATGTACGTGCCGCTTGTGCAGCTCAATAGATCTTCGGGGTAATCAGTTTACGCTGACGTCGTTTTGCTTACCACTTCCCCCGCTCCCACTTGCCAGCCAACCATACATACATATGTATATGTAGTATGTATGTATGTATGTATTCATATTCCAAATCCAAGTGCAAGTCGTGTTTCTACATGCGAAACTCTATGTAAACCGAAATGCTTCTCATATACTCTTTCAGAGAGTATTATGATTTTTAGCAGATATTTGCAAACTCATAATAAATTTATGTATGCATATGTATATTTATTTTTTTTATTTGTCAAGTAATAACTTTTTGCCTCTAGATCTACCAACCAAACTCCAAAGATCTCTATCTGTTAGGGCATCCAAAGTTTCGGCATTCGAAGGTACCCATTTTCTTCTGTGTTATTTTTTCAATTTTATTTCTGCTTCTACTGCTGCTGTCGCCATAGTGGTTGGTGTTGTTCGTTTTTCATGAACCGATACTAACTCGAGTGCTACTATTTCAGTTGGTTACTAAACATTTAGTGCTCCCCCCTCCAGCACCCAACCGCCCGCCTTGGGCGAGCAGCGGGCTGACTAAGCGAACTGTCGCGTCATATTAACCATATTGTGGGACCCGCCGAAACGGTGGCTTTTGCATATTGCCTGCCTGCCTGTCCATGCCCCCCAATCAGCACCCTCTCCACCTTCCCCCCCTTCGTGAAGCACCCGCATCTGTTGCCTGCATTTGCTCCATTTGTTTGTTTGTGTTGAGAGCGCTTATATGTGTGTGTGTGTGTGTGTGTGTGCTTATTTTGTTGTTGTTGTTCTTGTTGCCCACAACGTGATAAAAACTTTAAACATTGAATTGTGAGACTTCGTCACTTGGTTGTAAATTGAAATAAGACTACCTTACTCTGTCCCTCTTTCCTGAGCACCGTCGGTCTCTCTGTCTCAACCGTTAAACGAAATGAGAAGCAAGAGAAAATACAAAAAAAAGAAATCTATTGCAATTGTCAGCAAATTTCCTTCAGAGGCGAGAACAAAACAACAACAGAAGCAGCATCAGCGAATTCGAAGAAGAAGAACAAGTGTAGCGAGGGCTGAAAATAAGGAAGAGGAATCAGAAGCTTAGGATATAGTAGCAGTATTAGTAGGTACAGTAGAGAGCAGAAAATGAGGAGCAAGGCAATTTTTAGGGCTTGTGAAATCTTTCCTAATCTGCTATTGTACGATCATTCCTGTGGAAATGCTTTTGTTTTTTATATGTATTTCCACGTTGCTGTCGGTTTTGCTAAAAACGGACGGTAGACAGCTGCAGCTTAACGTTTTATGATTTAAAATGCATACATAGATAAACTCATACATATGTACACACGTACGTACATATGTATTTACATTTGTTTGCGTATGTGCCGACGTTTGTTTATGCGAAGCTCTGGCCGATTCCTCGATTCCAGCATTTCCCATTCAGTGCAGTTTCTGACGCCTTCGGTTCGACTGTCATCTCTCTCTCTCTCTCTCTGTACGTCTGTCCTAGTGCGCGGTTTTTAGTTCTTGCTATTCCTACGTTTTTTTCTGCTTACTCTTTATTTGTGTGGTTCCCTGAATCGCGTGATTTGTGGCATCGCAAGTGAAAGACACAGTACTTCAATTAGTTTTTGATTCTTCCTTTGAACGGAACCAAAATTGCGATAATAAAATCAAATCAGGTACAGAGTCAACGTGATTCATATTTCAATGGATTATTGGATTAAAATTTAAATAAAATACACGTCTAAAGTGTACTTCAATCGGATGTGATCAAGTTCAGTGGAAAACGTGAATTTATGGTGAGCTATAATCAGAATTTGGATATTTCAATTTGTTTAAGCTTGATTCCACTTTCCCCGTAATCTTTTGCAGAATTGTAACCATTCCACGGTTACGCATTCCCCTGATTTTACTCTCCAAAAATTAACTAAAATTATGTGATTCCCGCTTAACTTTCAAACTTTGTGTAACTATAAATGATACTTCGTTTATCTTATCGAATAGTTAAAGTACAAAATGGAAATCAGAGCTATGCAATAGCATGGGCTTTTATGAGGTCGGAAATTACCGTTAGCATAGTGCCAAGTTTATGGCTCTTGAGTCACACACACACAGACACACACACACACGTGTTTGTGTTGGCCACGTTAAACGTAATGTTAGCGCAGTTTTGCTTACCTTTAACTCAATTATCTGATAAAGAAAGCCACATACTACAGCTACGCTACGGATGTTACCGTGGGCAGGGATAGGGAGAGGGACAGGGTGAGGGAGAGAGGCAGAGGACAGGGACGTTATCCGCAGTTTGTTGACCTCCGCTGATAAAGATTTTTTCCATTCCTCTTTCCTCTTTAGTTTTGCAAAAAGTTTATCCTCAAAGCGACACGAAGATCATGTCAATATGAGGCATATCTTTAAAAGTCGAAGGTGTAGATACTCTTGCAGGTGGATGTAACTTATGGTATATGATATTTCTAGCTGTATATAGAACTTGGCTTGAACACGAAACAATCATCAGATATCCTGACAGTAGTACTCTATGTGGAGGAATACCCTCCTCAAGAGTATACTCGCACAAAGAATAGCTCTTTGTGGCTAAGAAGTCGGTCCTATCGGTCGATGGTGGTTCGACTATATGGTAATTAGGCAGACGGAGCTCGACTTAGAAGTCTAATAAGTAAAACCCGCACGTAGGCCAAATAAAAATGGTAACAGAATCGAACGGTGCTGCCTCTGGCGCTGGTCTGGTCTCTGGCTTGGATTGGTGACAGACGGTGACTCGAAGTGAGTTCGGTTCCCAAGGCCAGTGGATCTATCAGGTTAATTACCCGCCATTGTTAATCCTAGCCAAGCGGTAGTACGCTTCCCCGAACTTCCACTCCCTTTAAGACCTCTTTTTTTGTGTGTTTTGCCTTTTTCAGTTCTTTTTCTTAAATTTTTTGTGGTAATAATGAATTCAATTATTGTCACTCGAGTGCGTTAAGTATGCGGTAAAGGTATGAGCGCTCTGTGCTGTGTGCTATCTGTATCTGTGAGAAACATTTGTATGTAAATACGTGCGCAACAAAAAAAATCAAGCTTCTGCGTCACTTGAAATTAAAACGTTTCTGCAAAAATACCAACAACCAGAGTAGAAAATAATGAAAATAAAGGCTCAAAACTAGTTTACGAGGCGCACATTTTGTGGCATACGGAGTTGGAGGGTTACGGCGAAGGCGAGGGCGGACAAATGACTACCGAAAGGGATTGCGTTAGATTACCTTTAATGGGTTCAACGGGTTCAAAATATACATACATCGATTCCAGAAGTATTTTTTTGGCTGTTAGTGTCCGGGAGTAGTCCGGTTACTGAATCGATTCTTATGTTGATTCTTTGGTATTTTAAGATAATAGCTACCAAAGCTATCAAACTATGGATAGTGCCAATAGACAGAAATTTCCAATATTTAATTTGGTTGCAGCTTCTATATTTTAGGATGTCATAAACTTCTAAAGAATCATACAAATAATCTCTTAATAAACAAATTCACTTACATTTTACACTAAAATTCCAATCATAGGTACATCATTTTAATCTTCCTAATTTATTATACAAATAATTCTAAAGATATATGCATAATATAATTATGCCCTCGCACCTTCTTTTGGCTACGTGATTATATTGCCATTTAAACAATAAGAACCATGCGATGATAAACAAATAAAAAGTTAGAATAAAAAGCAAATATACATACATATATGTATGTATGTATGTACATATAAATAATGGCTAACGAGAAGCGGCGGCTCTCTCTCCACCCAATTTCGCCACTACAAATTTTCGTATTTTGCTGCCAATTCTGATTCCGATTCCGAGTCTAATTTATTAATTTCATTTAATTTCTTTATGGGGCTGGCTTTTCGTTTCTTTTGGTTCGTTGTTCTTTGGACGCTGGCTGGGCTGGGCCCCGCCCCAAAAAACTTTACACAAAGCGAGAATATAGCTTTTGTTTTTTAACAATTGTGTAGGCCTCCTCGCTCGCACCTTCGTACTACAGCGCGCTATCTCTCTCTCTCTCTCTCTCTGTCTCCCCGTCTGCCTCTCTCTATTGCTGTTCGTTCTTACTCTAACTGTGTGTGTGTGTGTGTGTCTGTGAGAGAGTGTATTTGTGGCTTTTATAAACATGTTTTCGCATTAATAATACATTTTTATTCGCTAATTTAAATGTTGCTTACTTTAAACACGAAACCAGTTGGGGTCGCAGCGGTATATCAGACAAATGTATGTACATATAGTAAATACCTATATACGATGTACATATGTATGTATCTATGTGCTCTTACACTCATACAAAGAACCATCTGGGTGGAGCCTAAAACTTTGATAATTTACTTAGTCTCTGGGTCTGGGTATGGGTATGGGTCTGGGATTGTGCGTGTGTATGTCTGTCTGTCAGGCTTTTCTTCTTTGTGTTATTTATGCATTTGTTCAACTCAAACTTGGGAATTATTTGATGGCGATTTAAGAACCCTGTGCTCTCCATCCTCTCCCCATCCTCATGCTCAGCTTTCCTCTTGGGGAAAGTTCTTGTAACAATTGGTGTGGGGGCTAGGGCGGTGTCAAGTGGGTGGTTGCGACTGTGGGTGATTAAACGCCCACAATAAACGCCTCGAACAGCAGGCACATTCAAAGAATCCTTGTTTCTCGCTTCGAACAAATGTCCTCTTTAGCATCCACTACGTGCTCCTCCTCCAGCTCTGACTCAACATTTTTCTGTAGCTAATATTAGCGCATGATCTTTCGAGATGGATATACATACGCTTCGTTATTTGTTTCTGCAAAGAGGATCCTTCTTTAAAAACTAAATTAAATTAAGCATAAGATTTGTACAATTCTCTACTCCTAGAAGATCCGAACTCGAACTTCGAGGCTCTTGCTGAATAGGCATTGAAACAAAAGACAATGTCCCAGATACGAGTGACAATAGCTGGGAGGGGAGCACACAGTCGAACCCTCGGACCGAGCGAATTGGGGCAGCATTGAGTGGAGCGATTGAAATGCGACAATTTGTTGCTTCTCAAGTGCCGGGCAGTCAGGGCCTGGAGCAGGCACAGTTTGAGCAATCCGAATCACTGCCGCCACACAGCAGGGGCACATGAGTATGAGTATGCTCAATATTACACCAATCAATCCCCGGGCCAGGCCGGAGCCAGCTGCCCTTTTGTCAAATTCAAATAAACAAAAGCCATTAGCAAATGTATCCGAAAGATGCACACAGCACAGTACAGCAACAGCAACAGCGCTAGCACCAGCAGTGGCGGCGACACTTGAGCTGGTGTAATCAAATCATAAATTTATATGTATATACGGACAGATAGATATGGGAATGTTTTTCCGTATGCCATTCTATTAATTTCCATTAGGGTCTTGTTCTCGTCGTAGATACGATATGAGAGTATCATCCAACCCTGCGCTTGGCGACGCTTTTGAATTGGTTCAAGTATCTATGGCTTGTTGCAACAACAAACACGATACAAAAACGACAACAACTGTACTTTGTCACTGGCAGAAAAATAAAAGGAAACCCCTCATCAGGAGGTTGCAAACGGAACTCCTTTTCATCTTTATTTTCATTTTAATTTCCATTCTCATCTCCTCTTCGCTCGGAGATTTATTTATCAAACTATCTTTGAGCATTTTGCATCCCTTTGGAACGCATCGCATCCCTCATCTTGCCTCAACCTCAGTCTCAGTCTCAGAGTTTCTGCCACAGGAAAGTTCTTCCGGTCTGTCCTCCTCCGTGATGTGGTGGCTTCTTTCATTGTCTGTACTCTCGCTCAGGATCTGAATTTGGTGTATTGGGCTCGGCAGGGCATTTCCAATGGTAACACCTTTCTTTTTGCTAAGGGTCTGATAGGTTTTTGGTCGGATTATCACAGTTTATGGTAATATTTTGTCAAAGAAATACAAAGCAATTTTAAATCTATGTACGGTGAAGACTTTACTGTACCAAACATATAATAACCTTCTATTATTGTAGGGCATTCCAGACTTCGCTGTTGCGCGACATTCATGTCTGGTTAGCCCTTCCCCTTCCCTCTTCCCCCTTCCATTTCGATTTCCATTCCATGGAAATAATCCAAAATTCAAAAAGTCTCGGCAACGCGCATATTTTAGGAAATCATTTCTTGATTACGACGTTTGAAACAATTTGTCTTTCACTCTTTTCGCCTCAGTTCTCCAGCTTTTTGGTTATTTTGGGTGCTTTATATATACACACGTATAGTATATATTGAGATGCGGATGTGCGTGTGTGTGTGTGTGAACGTATTTGTGTACTTAGCTCAAAGTTGTCTGACTCGTTGAGACTCAAAGACCGACAGCGTCTGAGAGGGAGACAGACAGAGTGAGTAACTTTGTTTCTTCTTTTTTTTTTCTATCCATTATTCTTGCGCCCATTTTGATTTTTATTGTTGCTTTTCCATTGGCTTTCATCAAGCAAAAAGAAAAAAGAACTCGAGTTTGTAAAAGATGTTGTTTTTGTTGTTGGCCTATAAAAAACTGAATTTAAAATTTCATCTTGTTTTTATACACTAGCCAAAGGGGGTATTTTTATTTTAGAAGAGAGAACCGTTTTTGGGACCCTAAAGGGTATTCCGATTCTTGAGCAGATTGATTAGATAGGATTCTTCTAGGGACTGTGATTTTCGTTGCATTAGTCCCTCATATTTAAAAAAATATATCAAGGTTCTTAGCAGGATCCCCAAATGAAAACGTAGGGAACTGTTTTTGTAGTCTAAACATAATTGTTAGCGAAGAAATTGTAATTGTAATCGCACTCTTATCTGTAGGATTTTATTCGTTCTAAATTTAATGACTATATCATATGGAGTCTATTGAAATGATTTGGAAAGGGTATCAACAGTTTCGGTAACGCAGCCTTTTTACTCCTATATATTCATTTTTTTTTTTTGCGACAAGATAAGGAAAAAGTTGTTTTTAAGGTTTTCGCTATCATTCGGATGGAGGAGGGGATAAAAGAGAGAGCTCTCCTCCGGCTGGATACAATATTTTTGTGAATGAATTTTTTCGTGAACTGTCAGGCCACAGGGGAAGCATCAGCAGAAGGTCAGCAGCAGCAGCAGTCACAACAAATGGCAGCAACACCTGTTGCGCACACTCACACATGCAGAAAGACCGGCAGTCAGTCACACAGACACGCGTCGCCAAAAAGGACAGCAACAGCAACAACAAGAGGAACACAGCCGCAGTCGCCGCAGCATTTACTCACGTGCTGTGCTGTGTGAAATGTGAAATGGCCCAAAAACGAGGACGAGAGAAACGGAGGCAACACATGCTGAGAGCACACGAGGAATCGCTTCGTTTCGTCTCGCCCTCCCTCCCGATTGTATCGTACGGTAAAGGTGAGAGGCGACAGACTGCGATAGCGCGCTCTATTCCTTGTTCTGCTTTCTGCACGCTCTCTCTCTTTCTCTCTCTCTGTCTGTCTTTCCTTTGTTTTTGTTTTTGTTTTGTTTTGTTTGGGCTTTTTCTCTTCGTTCTCGTGCGTGTGTGAGTAACATGTGCAGGGCCTGGCCTCTGCTCCGATGTTGCTAATGTCATAGGTCAGGTTCAGGCTATGGCCCGTGATGAGGATGTGGGATGGAGGATGGAGGACAGCTAAATGCCACTAAATATGCAACAACAACCGATGGCATGTGTCTGTCGTGTGCGACTCAACGACAAACGTGTTGGGACATGTCACAACAGGATTGCCCAACGCTCTCTCCTGCACATGCGGCTGCTGCCAGTGTCTGCCCGACAACAGCAGAGGAGGAGCAGCAGCTACCAAAAGTTTGAGATGTCAACAGTTGGTGGCGGCCTGTGAGAACACATGTTGAGCCTCGAGACGGGACAGCCCAAAGCGGAAGAGAAAAGGAGTATAGTAAGCAGAGATGATGGAGAAACGAGAGTGCCAGGAATTTGATTGACACCCCACTACAAGCATGGGCGGAAGAAGACAGAAGGCTGGAAATCACAACTGTTATTTTTATAAATTTAGCTTTCTATAACTGTCAGCTCCACCACTTTTCCCTCATCCTCTGTTCTAAGGATTGTTCTAAGAGAGAAAAACAGCTGTGGGATTCGTACTTGATATACCAGTTTCCCCCTTCCTAAAAGCAGTTTCAATAGAAAGAATACAAAGAAGGAACTTCAATTAAAGTCATCGAATCCTCTAGCATTTATAATCTTTTCAAACTGCAAAACTAGAATGCCCAGACAAAGCGGCATTAAAGCTCTGCAATGTCCTTAGTCCTTATTCAGTTTCACAAACACACACAAAAAAAAACCTGAATAAGTAGAATACACAAATCTCTCAAGAAGGAAGATTCCTCCTATCGAATAACATTTCCGATCCCAAGATCAACTGTACTCGTAAATCCACACCAGGAATAAAATTCCAATGGCAACAAAATCGCACGCAAAAACCGAAACCGAAACTAAATTTGAACACCCCAAAACGCAAAGCAGGAGAGAGATAGAGAGAGAGAGAGAGAGAGAGAGATAGAGAGTGAGAGAGAAGTCTGTGATCGCTGACTACCTGAGCAATATAATTCGTACCTTGAGGCAGAGTTTGCTTTGGATTTGTTTTATTTATCGTTCGTTGTTGTACATCATCATGTTCCTGGTAAAAATTTTTGCGTCTTGTGCAAACAACACACACACATAGGGCGAGGAAGAGAGAATAAAACTGTGACTGCGACTGCGACTGGTAGGTGGGGGAAGAGATAACAAAAGGAACACGTTATCCTTTTTTTCATGTTAATGGTTTATGGTTTCCTTGTTTTGCGTAGGAATAGGAGCAGGAGCAGGAACAGAGGGCGCACGAGTGAGTATAATAAGAGCGTCTAATGCCCCGAGAGATCTCTATGTGTGTGTGTGTGAGTGCTTGTGTTTCCCTTCTCCGTCGTAGTCCTCATCCAAGCCACGTCTTAGGCTAAACAGAAAAACATAAACAAAGCGTGGAAAACGGGATGAAACTGCGTGTCCTGAAAGCCAAACTAAATGCGTCTTTGTTTCCTACTTGGCTTGGGCTGCCGGCCCTTCCCATCTGCCTTATATGCGTAGTTTTAGGAACTAGATTTCCTCCTTCGTTCGTCCTTTTGCCAAAAACTGCGCAGCTGCCCTTGGCCCTTGGCCCTTAGTCTTTTGTTTGAAGATTATACAGAGATAAGTCTACAGATCCAGTATTCGTTTGAAGATCGAATTTCCATTTGGACAGGTGTCCCAAAGAGGCATCCCCCCGTTCACTTAGTTGCAATGCAATTAATGTTGCAACCATCCCTCATATGACAGATCTATCTACCGTCCCATTCCATTCCTCCCAGGGGGGTTTCAGCCCAATTATTAAACAAATTAAAATCTCTGACAATCACACAATTTCCACTGACACGAGTGGAAAGTGGGTGGATTTTGAAGGACAACAGAGGCACAAAGTTATGAAAATTATCTGCATATCTGCATCTAGATGTCTAGGTAAAAACTGTACCACATTTGAATTTCAAATACAAGACTGAAAACGTATTTCAATTTTCCTTTTGTCGTCTTTGTGTGCTGATTGAGGAGAGATTTCCAAATCACAATCATGCCCAGACCTCGGCTCTAAAGTTAGGCAAATGTATTTACATATTTAGCAACGTGGAACGGAACAACAGTGACATACAGAGATACTCCACTCCACTCCACAGTTGTTGCAGGGTTGCACACACACACACACACACACAATGAGATACTCGAAAGATACAAAGTCAGCGGCAGAGAGTCGAGTCGAGTTTAGATATTTACCCCGAGATACGTAATAGAATGGGGTAAGGAACTTTTGTGAGGGATAACCAAGGCAATAATCATTATAATATCTAAGTGTATATACATACATATGTACAGTGCTGTACATATATATATGGCCAGCCATTGTGTAACTGTATTAATGGGCTAAATATTTTTGATTGCCACGACGAAGCCATTTGAATTTTCTCAGCTACAATATAGATTTTTATTAACGAACTTTGTCTACCATCCCGTCCCTCCCCCTTGCCACCCGCCTGCCTTCCTCCTGGTTCTCACTCGTACATATTACCCAGTGAGGCGTTTGTAAATTTATATTGAAATCAAAGCCATTGTCTTATGGGTTACAACATTCCCATTGAACCACCGAGTACACCCTCGACCGAAGAGGGTTGCTTGCTACTTTTGAATTCCAAATGGCAACTGGGGGAAATCCCGAAATGATGCATTAAACTGTGGAAAGATGTGCAAATTAGTTGCGACCAGTCACGGCAATTGGAACTGCAGTTCACGGGGGTGTGGACCAGAGGCGGTGCGTACAGAATTGGTGGAATAGAGTTGTTGAAATGGAATGATTGGAGGCTAGAGATATGAAAGGTTTTCTCAAATCAAAGAGTTCTAAACAAATATTGTAGTATTAATTCAACGAATAGAAATATTCTAAAGAGCTATTGGAATATCCTGAAATAAAAGACGATTATTACCATTTCATACCATTCCTTTCCATTCCCTTTATGTTCAGAAAATTCACTTTTATTCAAAGAAAGCACCACTCCCTTGAATCCCCATCTCAGCGACCGACGATTACTTTGTAAAAAATGAAGAAATGTTCAAACTTAATGGGATTTCTCTTTATCTTAGCCAGAGATCCCCCATCCCCCTGCCGCAAGTAAAGTCCTTTCCTTGGTTACATGTACATGGAGTGGAGTTCATCAACTAAATGACAATCCCTCTCGCAGATGACTCGCCTATATTGTTGTCATTGTCCATTCCTTATGGCTGGCTGGCAATAATTAATTTTCCCAAATCCCCGATATCAGTTTTATCTGTGAAAAACGTTTTAAGCTGCACCTCCCTCCCTCTCCCCCTAAAAAGAAAACAAGAAAAAGAAAATGAGCAAACCATAACCAAAAAGGGAGGCAGAGTGTAACAAAACAAAACAAAACAAAAAACGAATGCGAACAA
Source organism: Drosophila persimilis (assembly GCF_003286085.1). Lineage (NCBI taxonomy): Eukaryota > Metazoa > Arthropoda > Insecta > Diptera > Drosophilidae > Drosophila > Drosophila persimilis. Next base: position 14,843,184 of record NW_020825289.1, read on the forward strand.
TGAGAGAGATATTTTTAAATGGAAAATTTCGTATTTAATCCTCACTATGTCCCATATACTCCTACTCTCGCGTACCTTTCTCACACATCCATCTATCCATCTATCTATCTATGCCCGGCTATCCCATCTATCCGTCTTTCTCTCTTCCCTGGATGCCTTACGGTTGCTGGTGGTGGTGGTGGTGGGCTCTCCTAACTAACCCGACCTTAGAATGTAGTTGTTGTAATTCATCACCTACAAATCAATCATTTTGACGAAGCAACTCACTAAAAACGAAAAAACGAAAGAACGAAAGAAAGAACCAGAGAACGAGGAGGGGGGAGAGTTAGGAGAACAACGAAATAAAAGGAATCGCACTAAGAACGACGAACCGTATAAAATGCAGTTACGAGAGTGCGAGCGGGATAACCGAACAGACAATAGATCAATGCTTCCAATATCAAAGAGTCGGCTTGACCTTTTGACGTACGAGAGACGTACCAGATTGCTGGATGGAAGATGGAAGCCTGTCTCTCGGCTCAACTAATTGTCTCCCAATGGATCACCCAATGGATTCTCTCTCTCTTTCTGACAGTCTTTCAGGCGCATGAAAAATGTTTTCATTTCGTAGATTTATGTAGATATGTCCAAGATAGATTCAAAAAAGGTCTGGCATACCTCCGAAGCGTAGGCTTACCTCCCTCCTGTTTCCCATCTTAAGAGCGCTGTCTTGCTGTGCTTCCACCTTGTGTAAATATACCTTGGATATAACCATAAAGGTGCGGTGTAGGTGTGTAGTTCTCTTCTCTTCTCTCTCCCTCTCTTTCTCTCTGTTGGCACTTAATTTGTTGTTTCTGTCTGCAGCATAGCATTTTTATATGTATTTTTTTTTGGTGTGAGATTACGCATTTTTGTTCTCGTTCTCGCCGCAGACCTTTTGCCTGATCTTTGGCTCGGCATTTGACGATCCTTTCAGCATTGGAATGCCTCTCTTGTCTTGTCTTGGCTTAGTTTACAATGCTCTTTTGATTAGGCCACGAAGGTGGGCTCCGCTCCGCTCCCCTGCCCATTACCGGCCCTCCCATAACCTATCCATTCCGTGTAGCTGTCGCTGTCGCTGTCCGTCGTACGTGATTGGTATTATTCATCACTTGTCCTTGGGTCCGTCGTATATCCTATCATTGGAATTTCTTTCTTTTCGGCTCTGGGCTGCTGCTTATCAGGCCAAGATTTGTTTAGGCAGAACCTTTTTCCCAATATTTAATTTAAATTTTAAGTATCTTCAGGTAAATTCTTGTTTATTTGGTATTTTTTGTTGTTAGGTAGTTCGATTCACCGATTTAGTTGCAACAGGAAGCCATAAAACATTTTCCATTCACTGGTTATATTTTTTACTTCTTGATTTCCTATTATTTGAAATTTTTTAATTGAATTTTATGAATTTATCTTTGGACGGCTTGCAGGACTTCCATCCAGAGAAAGTTTTCCTGGACAAGGCGGGTGTGAGACTAAAAGGGTTGAGGTCCCTGGGGTGTAGGGCTGTAGGGGTGGGGGTCAACAGCCAAAAACTAAAAACTTTTACGTTTTCCTCTTCCCAACAATGAATGCAGTCGATAAGTAGTGGCATAAGTACCATTTCATTCCACAAAAACACACACACAAACAAATATCTAGTAAAAGGGGAAAACAAAAATGAAATGATTCAGAATCGAAAGGAAAACCGACTATTTTGATAGCCTTGAAATGGTTTTATGGATATGTGGAACAATTTTGTGGGACGAGAAACGAAAATTTTAGTTGAAACTCATTCATGATCAACAGATTTATGCAAAAACTAGCCTTATGTTTATCTTAAGTTCCAGATAGTGGTATAGTGTTTGAAGGAACAATACTTTTGCTCATTGATATCTACAGATATCTATCAGTGAATTATCGTTGCTGGCGAATGGTAGGTGAATGGTAGTCCGGTGTAGTCCCATAGTTCCAGTAGACCCTCCATTAGTCAACCAAGACGTTCTCCTTCTTCTAGGAATATACCTTACCTCTCCTTTGAAGGGTATAATGAAATGTTCTCTCCCCTTTTCAACCCATTCGATGAGCGAGACTCAAAACCCGAAGACCGAAGCGACTCCAAGCCCAGCACAAGCCCAAAGCACAGCTGTCAAGGAAGAAGAACAAGTAGTAGAGCAGACGAAGAGGAAGAAGAAGAATCAGAAAAGGACAGCAGATGGTACAGGGGGGCGGGCAAGGGAAACGGTATGGCTGGGGTGGGGTGGGGTGCGGTGGCCCGGTCTCAAAATAGTCATTGTAATAAGAAAATTTTGATTTCATTTTTAGTATTTGTATAAAATTTAATAACGCCGCACAAGATGGCTGACGAAGTCGTCGACGTCGACTGAGAGCAGAGAAGAATGGCATTGTGAGAGAGCGGCGCAGCAGCGGCGAGTGGAGTGAGAGCGAAAGCGAGAGAGGGATGGGTTGGGTTGGGACCTGGTCTGGGCTGGGCTAGGCTGGGGGGTGGTGGTGGCAACTAAAACGCTTAAAACACACAATCTCGTTTCGGGTTCGGTTGGGATTGGGATTGGGATTTCGGGGTTACGCTTAAACTCTAAGTACATTTTAACTTAACTGCCGGCTTCTTTTTTTGCTTTGCTTTGCTGTTGTTGTTTGTGCTGCTGCTGCTGCTTCTTCTTCTCCTTTTGGGTTTTTGTTAGTTCGTCCCCCTGCGTCGCCCTGCCCTGCGCCTGCATAGCGAATTGTAAGGCGAGAAGGCAAACCCCGATGATGATGACTAGGATGATGATTATGGTCGGTTTGGTGGATCGTCGTCGGTGGCAGGGACCGAGTGGATGGCCTGGGTGGGGTGGCCATTGGTGGTGGTTTGAGATGCTCTAACTTGTGCTTTTCTGTTTCTGTTCGTGTGTGTGTGTGTGTGTGTGTGTGTGTGTGTGAGTGTGCGTTCGCTTGAGCGCAATTATAAATTTTTGGAATTGTTGTAATTTAGTTTTGTTTGTTTGCTAGTCTCTCCTCCGTTTTTCATACTCCTTCCTAGTCCCTTTCCTTTTTCTCTCTCTCCTTCTCTGGCTAGTAATACTGTACGTTTCGTCCATTGTTGTACCAGCTGTGACTGTAGCTGTGTGTGTGTGTGTGTGTCCTGCACTGCGAATGGAATAAGTATTTTGATACCCATCAAAACAGACAGATCGGAATGAACGAAAGCTTCTTCGTCCAAAACCCTGTAGATGTGCGTTTTCCCAGAGCCCAAGAGAGGCCCGCCCTCCGTCATAGCAGTCCATTGAGAGTACTATATTTTTTTGTTATCCTTTTCAAATCAAAATTTTTTTTAATTCCATCTCTTCCTCTTCCGTTCCCCCGTAATTACAATAGATTTTCGTATAATTACTGACTTGCAGTACTATTCCTTCATAAGCCGAGCCCGCTTCAACACCCGACATATGTACCCTTTCACACCCTATTCATAACGGGAATAAAAACTTTTCTCCTAACTGCGATTGTGACTGCTGCGATGTCGCTGCCGCTGCCTCTGCCGCTGCTTCAGTCGCAGCCGCCGCCTCTGTCGGTGCTGATTATTACGATAAAGCATAATGATTACATTTTTAGTAGTAGCTTTCCAAAGGAGCGAGCAGGATGGCAGAGAGAGCCTTATTATTGTTGTTCTGTAAATCGTAGAGTTTTTGAACTTGTTGTTGGGTTTTTGGATAGGAATTGAAATTGGGTTTGGGTTTTGCGCATACATAGGTTTGGGAGGGTTGCTCCTCTGTTCTGTTCTGTTCTGTTCTGTTCTGGCTGGCAAATGCGTCGTTTCAACAATTTCCAAATTCTCAGGGTTAGAGTTACTAGATGAAGGACCTGAAAGGGCAGATGGAGATGGTGAGAGAGAGAGAATGAGAGAGCTGGAGAGTTTTAAAGGCATTGGCTCTTGCACTTGATTAATTGCGATTTATGCGCCGCTGCTGCGGCTTATGTTCCATGCGATATGGAACTTTTGTGTGTAATTATGGATGGGTTATGGGTATGGGAGGGATTGGATTGGATTGGATGGGATTGAATGGGTTGCCCGGAGAATAATAAGTAACTGTAATAACGGTCGTTGACATGAGGGTTTCCTGCATTCGTTCGTTCGTTTGTTCGTTTGCTGCTTAATGTTTTTTTTTTCTTTTTTGGAAATGTGAGCAATAGGGTTTGAAGGACGATTTGTTGAAGGGTACTGATTATATAAGATATGCAATTAAGAAGAGAGGGGGGCACACTGCCGGGTACTCATGAGAAAAACTATTAGGCTGCAGCTGCAAATTTGTTGAATCCGTGTGGCTAGTAAGAAGAGAAGCAGTGCATCATGGGGAATTTACCAGAGGAAGCAGTGGCTGGGGGGACTGATGGGCCCACAAGGAAGCAGTGCATTCGTGTGTGGGTGGGAGATAATCGTGAATGAGGCATATTTTTGCCTTTTTGTTTTGCTTGGCTCATTTGGCAGCACACACACACGCACTCTCGTAAGCATACACCCACACAGCGACTACTGGAAAAGAGAGCGAACGAATGAAAGAGAGAGCCAGGCAGGAGAACCAAGCTGGCAATCAGCCCAAAGCCATGGAATGGAGCGCAAAATACGTTATATTACAATTGCGGCTATTGTCATTACTTTTGGCCCACATTCAAAGCGGTACCACACACACACACAGAGACGCTCAATCGCGCAAATAGAGAAGGAGAGCGAACGAAAGAGAAGCACAGCGAAAGAGCGAGCAGAGGCAGCCGCATAATTCATAGCCGAACTTCGGGTGTGCATTGAACGATGTGTTGCCGAACGATGCCGAGCGCTCTCATCGGCTTGCGCGTCGTTCTATGTGCGTGTGTGTGTGTGTGAACGCTCTCGTCGGCATTCGGTGGTGCCTCTGGGTTTGTATCTGTGTGTGAGTGTGTTTGTAATTGATTTTATTAGTTTTGGGTTTTTGTTGTATGTTTGCCGCTGTCGACGCTGACGGCGGCAGCGCTGATGAATTTAAAAAAATTTTGAATTGCCCGCCCTTAGTCATTGACTAAACGTGCAGCAGTGCGAACGCGGCAAAACATCCAGTGTCTCCGTGTCACCCGCTGAACGTTTCTCCGATCCGGCATTTTGTTCTTCCTAAATCGCAAAACATATCCCTGATATATCTACAATATCTGTCAGATATATAGAGAGTTCTCGGCACGCGACACATAAACAATTTTCGAGTGCTTATACAACAAACAAACAAATACGAAAAAAAGAAACGCTAGTTGCAACAATTCGAATATGTGCCACATTAACAAATAAAACACACAAATTTACACTTTCTTGGGATTAACAAACAAATCAGAGACAACCCAGAGACTTACTCCAGGATAAAAGGAGAGATTTCCGAACGCAGGATATACCCCACATACGCCAGCAAAATGGTAATTACACCGTACATCATTTCGCCATATATAACCGTATATGAATCAGCCAGAGCGGGCCAATTTATATTTTATTAGCCAAGTTTCTCGAGTGTGTCTGGGCGCTCCTTAGTCTTAGTCATTAGCCGCAAAGCAAGTGCCTTCCCCCGCTTGTGTCTTTGTATCTCTGCCGTTTGGTGATTTAGATACAGATAATGATTCGCATGCATATCTATATGGAGCCGACGACGTATTGTACATATAAATTCATCTTTAATCTCTTTGGCTGCATATTCATTTGTGCTCACTATCGTTGTGATCGCTAATTTCTATCATTTCCGGCGTTTTGACTATGCCCCACCATAAAAGGCGACTGCGATTTGTGATTCTCGATTCGCGATTCCAACAGAATCCATAACCATCCAGTAATACACTTCGAATGACGTCGCATTTCCGTCTCCAAAGCCCAAAGAATGCGAAATATTATGATATTTGAACTGGCGATCTGGCGCTATCGGCGAGCGGATGTGTGTGCTCCCTAACCCAATCGGAATCCTAAGTGCTCCCTGGAGATGGAACCAAATTTTTATTTAAATTTTTGTTTTGTTTTTTAAACTACTTCTTGAATAAGAACTCAATCTCGGATACAACTAAAGGCATTTAAAAGCAATCAATAACCAAGAGCACTCTATTTTGATCCTTTAAAAGCAGTTTTTCGAAGGAAAACATATACATATGTCCTCGAGTTTTGTAAAAGATCAGCAAAACAACGACATATATTTATGATCGAATTCAGAATAATCTTTCTCAGAGTTCAAAAAAGAACGGAACACAGTTCTAGTGCCATCAGATGGGTTGGTCTTTGTAAACCCGGTGGCTCTGCCTGGAATTCCTCAGAATGTGTCTTATATCATCCTCGCAGAAACCCTTCAACCTTTTTCTCTCTACTGTCAACAGTTTTTCACGCACACATTTTTGCAAATTTTTCTATATTTCATTTTCCTATTAATCGCCATAAATGCAAAATACCGACAGGCCAAAGAAATAATGAAGAACATTTTTGGTTTCGAGAAATATAGAAAATGCTGCCGCTGCTGCTGCTGCTGCTGCTGCTAGTGCTGTGAGATACATTTGTGCGCGAGTACGAATGCGAGTATCTGTGTGTGTATGTTTTGTGGATGGATGTTCAGCGGGATACAAATAAATTTTTGGCACATTAAGAACGCCGCCAAAATGCGAAGAGCCAGCCAAATATGAAATTATGATTGCGATTATGATTATGATTATGATGATGATGTTGTTATAATTAGAGAACAACGAAAGCGAAAAACGATTCGTAATTATTCAAAAATTGACTTTAAGCAGTCGTCGTCGCAGTCGCAGTCGCAGTCGTAGTCGTTCGTGGCTCCTGCTACTGAGGCAGCTGCCGTCGCCAGGTCGTACGGATCGCACAGATCGCACAGATCGCCCAGATCCATATAGATTTTAGTTATGGTCTTAGTTTCGAGTGTGTGCGCTCTTCCATTGCAGCTATTTTAAGCACACACTCGCGCGCACACACATGGACACATGAATTACACTTCCAAGTGCTTAATCATGGCCCGAACCGAGCGTCGAAACTTTTACACAAATCATATTCCACCCCACCCCGCTCCCAATATATATCCATTCCCCCTGACCTCCTCCCCGTTCCGAATACTCCCCATTCGGGGCACACGCCCGTTCTTGCAACTGTTCTTTCGGAAATTTTCTTTTGGTTTTTGCGTTTTCCATTGAAAAAACCCAAATCGAGAATATGTGAGCGATATGTTTCCACTCAAAATGTTCGGTTCCGTTCGAAGGGGGGACTGGCCACATTTGCTTTATTAATCGACCCACACTCACACACTCACACACACACATACTTAGTCGATTCATAGCCGATAATCGTGGAATACATTATTATTATATTGGAGGAGAACAATCATAAATGGCCAAAAAGTGTCTGTAATGAGCATTGCCGATACGAAATGACTTGCTTACATATTTCAGGCATGTTTCTCGAGGAAATTGCCAAATTAAAGCGATTCCAAATATAATGAATGTCTGGCCACAGAGACAGGGAATACCGTATATATTGTGGGATGTGCAACAGCTGATTGGAGAGATCTGCTTAAGGTTGCAATGGATGATTCCTCTGTTAAAGTATTTACTGCATAGCTGCTCAAGTTCGAATCGAAACTCTGCCATCAACAGGGTCGAACCTTTAGCCATTTGTAGTTCCATCGATGGAACTTGACATTCAATTGGCTTAATCCTGACAGGGGCAGGGGCTGCGGCGGGGGCCTTCCTTCCCATAAACTTGTGAAAATATTCAAGCCACATGAGCGCTCTTAGAGATTTCCCCCTCCCACCCTTTGGTGGCTGTCCATTGAAATGGCAATTATTTGAATTTATTTTTAATGTTCCGATAGATACATGTGTGTGTGTTGGGTACTCATCTCTCCTATCTTGCCCCACCCCCCACTATATGTATCTTTAATTTGTACCATCTGGAAGGGGATTTGATCTGTTTCCATATGTGTGTCGTGCGGTTGACTACTTAATTTCAGAGTGCCATAAAAATTACGATTTCGAATTCAAATTGAAAGGTCTCTCAGCCATGCCCATTTCCATGTACTCACTCCGCCTCAGCACCCACCCGCCTTTCCGCTCCTCCAAAAACAGTCGAAACGCATTTGGTGTTGAAAATAAGTTGGATTATTTATCGATTCGAATGCTTATAAATATTTAAGAAGCTTCAAATGAAATCAACAATTAGTTTATTTATTGACACTTGATATCAGAGCAGGGGGAGGGGTCTCTATCTCCCTTAAAGTGCCCCCATGATGAAAGACAAAACGAGTACGAATACGAGAGTATTATTGAGATTTGTTGTCCCCCTCCCCCTCCTCCTCTGCCCCGCCCTGGCATCTCCAGATGATGTCGAATGCAAATTCGTTCCATCACTCAAAACTCGCATAGTTTCCCCCACCCCCCCTTTGGGGGAAAATTAATGCAAGTGCTAGGAAAAGTGTGGCCGCCACAAACAATGCTTGTCCATCTGTCCATCAGTCAGTCAGTCAGTCAGTCAGCCAGTCAGTGTTTCCTTCAAGCCGGGCATCAGCCACAGCCGGTTCAGGTTGAGTCACCACCGTATGTGGCACGTCTTTCATCTATTGGCATCCTTGACGCGAACCCTAGAGATGACAGCGTGAGTCACGCATGTGCAAACTTTCTTAATTCCCAGAATAACTGGAAATTCGAATCGAAAATGTTCCGAATGTAGCCTGATATCCTCGCGGTTGTTTATCGCATCAACACTCTGATTGAATTTGATTGAATTTTGCTGGTAAAATGAACAACTTATTGTAAGAGACTTAAAGTACATTGAAAGCCATTCATCCTTTGTCTGGCAGGGGCCCACATGCGGCCATCGCCAGAACACACACACACTCACGCAGGGCGCGCACTCATCGAGGATGTGTGCGTGTGCGTGTGTGTTCCAGAGAGAGTCTTTCGACTCTTAATCCCCTCCCCTTCAGTCGGGCCTGGGGTGGGGGGGCTGACTGACTGACAATCAATCAATGCACGTGTTTCATATTTTTGATATTTGCCGCTTGACGAGAATTTTTTGGACAAATCAGTCGGCCCAGGGAGCTTAGTTGTTGCCACATCGCAAGAGGGTTAGGGGGAGGGGGAGGGGGAGGGGGGGGGGGGAGGGAAGCCAGGCCATACAAGTATATTGTAGATATATCCAGTCTCTGTCTTTGTGGCAGCGTCACCCGAAAGTCGTTCAATTAAAGACGATTTAAATTTATAGAAGATACTCTCTCTCTCACTCTCGCCCATCGGCACAGATACAGGCCATGCACAGATGTACATATGCACGAACAAAGTCGAATGTCTTAATTAATTTTAATTATTTTCAATGGGCGACTATGAAATACAAGGCACAAACCGGCAACAGGCATTCCCCCGTTCCAACTAAGGCGATAAGAGCAGCAATTAAGTAACGAATTAATAGCAATCGACTTGTAAATAAATACTTATGATGGTACCCACAGGTCCCCCTGTCGCACCACCCCCCACCCAACCCTCATGACAATTGGTTGCGCCGCTTAACCCGCTCTCCCGCTCTCCCAACCCCCCCAAAACCCAACCGAATCGCCCTCTTTTTCTGGCCAATTTTCAGGGTGTAATGTCGGCTCTGTTCTTGCATTTTCCAAACGATTGTGCCTATAAGTATTAGGAGCATTTTCCGTATGCCCAAAATGCGGGTGCCGTGGCCCAAGGGGCAGGCCGTTAATTTATTTGCCTGCAGCATGCAAACCAATTGACAATCAAACGCAATTAGTCACAATAATCGTCGTAATCGTGAAATGGAAACGCATTTTCAGCTTATTTCAAGAGAGTTTCAAGAACTCGATACGTGATGCGAGCTGCTGGATTGCCTTGAAATGTTGCTTCCTTTTGTTCATGAATAATGCGATCATGTGATCGCCCAAGACACACGAGATAAATCATCATCTTCGCAGGTAGCTCTCTGGGATGACGCCCCCAACCCAAAAGTTGTCGTCGCCAGCGATAGGGAGGAGAAGAGATGAATTCTCTTCGGGCAAATCTCAGAATGTTTTCACTCAACTAGAATCAATTAATCATATATATCTTTCTAAGGCGACAGGAGAGATGATCTCTCTCTCTCTCTCTCTCCTTGAGTAAATTTGAACTGGTTTAAGGAACTAAAATCGAATCTTAAAGATAATCACTTGATGCAAATTTCAACCCCAAATCCATTCGGATCCAACCGAAAAGCCATTCGCATATGCCAGGAATTTGGTCTTGGCCTACTTTACCGACTGGCTGGCTGGTTTGCTTTTCAAAATTAATAGGAATTCTTTCCTTAAACCTAGATTAGCAAAATTTGATAAGTATTCGTATGGAATATGGTTAGGGGTTTGGATTGTGTTGCGGGGCAGATCCATTCAGCAAAAAAAAAAGACCAACCCATGCCCAGAAAAAGGGGTTGTTGTTGTTGTGGTGTTTGGTTGTTGGTTGCATCATCCTCGCCAGCGTCGACAGCGACGTCGACGTCGTCGTCGTCGTCGTCATAATGATCTTCATTGTCGGTTGTGTGGTTGTTGGGTTTATTCAGCATTTCGCATGGCGTGCACTTAATAAAATAGGATTAACATTTTATAGTGAGAGTCGTCCCTCCTCTCCCGTCTCACACACTTTGCCGTATGTCTCTGTATCTGTATCTGTATCTGTGTTTGTGTTTGTGAGTGCGAGTGCGAGTTTATTCCCTGGTTCCTTTTGTAAAATTCAACAACTGCGCATTGCTGTCGTTTCTTCCATGTGGCATAGCCGTGTGGCCGTTGTCTGTATGTATAACCAGTTATTGGAATAATGACAGCTGTGTGATATGGACTCTTGAGAACTCAAACGGCAACTCCAAATCCAACCCGAAGGCCATACCATACCATTTGTCCTTTAAAGCTAATTTATCTAGCACATGCATTTTTTGTTTGTTTTTGTATCGAACAGCTTTCCAGAGTTTCCTTTGAACAAGCTTTGGCTTACTTTGTATCTGAGAGATCTGAAAGTATCTGCAAGAAATTGTCCTTAAAAGAGCACTCCTTACGGATTGGTAACTTTAAGAATTCAAGGTCTGGACTTAGCTTTTTTGTATCTTCGAGATAGATCTTGTGTACCACCATTCCAATCATTGAGCTGCCAATTGCCTCCGAGTATCTGGCAGCATTTCTCTTGTATCTGTGAGATACTGCTGCTCATAACTTATGCATCAACGCGTACCATTTCAGCATAAATCGCGCTGTCACCCCGATCTGCCTTTTGTCATCATCATCCTCAACATCGGGAGTCGGGAGTCGGTCGTCGTTGTCCCTCCTCCTCGCTCTTTCTCTCTCTCTCTCTCTCTCTTTCTTTTCCCCTGCTTCTTTTTGTTCGTTTTGATTGTTTTTTTTTTGTGTCGTTAAAATATTTTTTTTTTGGGTGTGTTCTGTATTTTAATAGCTCTATGGAGCTGGAGCCCAAATCGCTTGAGCACTGCGCTGGCTTCCACTTCCTTTCGTCTCACACACACACGTACGCCCTGTACCCCTCTCACCCCCCTGTGCAACTAATAGTTTATCTTGTTTAATTTCTTTCGAATTTGTCAAAGAAACAATAAAGAGGAGAAAAAAAAGAGACCAAAAGTAACATGATTTCCGTTTTTTACTTGAAAGTAAATCGAGATACACTTTGACTCACACACAGAGACACTCGCTCATTCGACTCGTTACTCGCTTCGTCTGCTAATCCCTCAAATGTCTCGTTTTGGTAGTACCGTACCCTCGATAGAGACAGCGACAGAGACAGGCACAATGGATGAGTGTGTGAGAGACGGGACGACTCACTTTGAATTATTAAAACCTAATCTTGATTCTACAATTTCAGTTAGAGTTCAACAGCAACAAATATAAAGAGTGTGAGGGTGGCAGTGAGGGTGAGGGTGATGCGGAGTAGAGAAAAGGGGATTGGTATCGTATATACATATATCTTTTAATATGTGCCTTCGATGCGATCGCACGAACATCGCCCATCGTACCGTCCCCTGTCCCCTGTCCCCGGTCCCCTTTCCCTACTGAAGGTATACGCGCATCCCAAATCGTGGGTTTATGGCGTCGCCCCCACCTTGAAATTCCTCTCTCTCTCTCTCTTTCTCTCTCTGACTGATTTTAGTCTCAATTTTAGGATTAAAAATGTCGTCAGCATTTTTTATGCTGAATTTCAAAATATATTCTCCTCCTTTGGCATTGATTTTAAGCGGAAAAAACCTCATACTACGATTATAAAAACACACCCCGGGACACAACACAGATTTTGTTGCTCTGACAGCTGATTTGGGTATTCGATTACGGCCACAACTATTCAACATTCGAACTGCAAGTCTGAGTGTATTCGAATGGAAGAGTATCTGCCAATTGAATTGTCAGTTTGGGGGAGGATTTGAATATGAAAAGAATTTCATAAAAAATATAGAAACTTGAGAGATCTAAGGCTTCCTATATCCTATAGCCTACAGCCCATATAGAAGCCCAAGATCAAATTCAAATATCAGGGAAATTAGCATTGATTACAATTTGGAATATTGTAAACCTAAAGAATGTGCATATCAAATGGACACAATATATGTATGTCTATAGTATCTGTATCTCTCATCTGTACAAATTGTCTGACCAGTCGCAATCGGAATCAATCTATATATGCGCTATAGTAGTGGTAGTTGTTGACTAAAGCAAAAGGCAAAAAATTAATTTATTAAAATTTAAAGCGCATGACTTTTGCGAACAAATGGAGCAACGGCGACCGGCGACCGACGACCAGCGACAAAAGCAAACGGCAATCAGTAAGCAAATAAATGGCTATATGTACGAGTGGGTTATATGGGATATATGGTATAGTATATATAGGTATGAATCATGCGTCACACTTGCGCATTATAATTGAGAGATATAGGAGGGGGATATGGAGGGGGGGGAGGGCAGCAGCCCTGGCGCAGATGCAGATGCAGATGCAGACTGGACCCCAAACATCGACTCCCAGTGCCAGTGCCAGCTCCAGCTCCAGTTTTTTGATACCAATGCATTTTGGCTGGTTGCCGTGGGGACTAGATTCTAGTATCTAGATACTCGCGTTCGTACCTACCCAACTGCGTCCAGGTGTGCAAGACAAACAAATTTTCTGTGTGTTTCTGTTGTGGTTACCCTCCACATATTTTCTGTGGTTTTCTGTGGGGGGGAGGGGGTTTTTTTTTTTTTTTTTGCTGTCCGCCTTTTGGGGCACATTGTCACTGGGAAGGAAATGCAAAGAATTCGATTTGTAGCGACAGCTTAATTAAGGTTATCTATCAAATGTGATGATTAGTTTAGTCAAACTTCTGTCTGGTGATAGCTGATAGTGGCTTGGGACACTTTGTAAGCCCCCTAAACGATGCAATTAGCAATTAAATTTCCGTTGACCTAATGCTAGGCAAAGTCTCTCGACTTATTTATCAATTACACAGATACACAAATACTCAACGGTGGTGTGACATCGATAAACAAAAGAGCTTTAAATTATGTGTAGTATTAATATTTTGTTGTTGACACACTCACACACACACACACACACACACACACATGTACTTGGCCATTCCCATGACTTTAATTACGATTTAATATTTATTTAGTTCCGATAAGGCAGTCGAATCGCCCCAAAAGGTAATTAGTGTATAACGTTTCCCTTTTTCGGATACCGATACCGAGTCATGACTGCTGCACCCAATCTAACCCATAGGACGTCTGCGTATTTGTTTGACTATCAATCGGGCGGAGGGTCTTAGGTCTTCGAAAGGGGCGGGGAGGGTAAATGCCTAAGTAAATTTGTTGAACAAATCATTGGTACTTCGGGTAGCACGCATATACATAAGTACATGTGTGCTTAATGAATGCTTAAATCTTGCACAAATTTATTTGACTGGGAATCGTGAGGATAGAACAGTGGGAATACAGAAGGGAGTAGGCTTAAGAGATCTTCAAGTCAATTCTTATAGAGGAATGGACTGTCTTTCAGTATTTTGATCGATAGATTTGTTTCCAGCTGTTGATCTTTCTAGATTTTTTCGTCTGGGCTGTACCCATAGATGGTTTGAAGCTACTCCTTATAAAGAATGGCGAAATCCAATATTTATGAAAGTTATAAACACAATAAATGATACAATTTTCTTAGTTATTGTGGCTTTATCTCTAATTTTAAGTGGGTTACACCTTCACGCACCCATCGCTAAGCAAAGGGCACACCACACCCGCTCTTTTGCCGAAACGAATTACGTAGAAAATTAGAGAGAAAAAACAACAACAACACACCGAAAAATAAAAAGTTATAAACTATACAAAGAAGGCGGCGTTGGAGCAGTGCCACAAATGGGGGGGGGGAGCGCGTTTTCCCCCTGGCGTTCCATTTGGATTGCTTTTCGCTTTGGTTTTTGTCTTTTGTTGGTAGGCTTCGCTTTTATCAGCATTTGGTTAAATTACCAAGAATTAGTTAATACATTTTTGTTGCTGTTGCCGCCTTTGGCTGGGGCCTGTTCGCCGTGTGTTTGGCATAATTAAACAATTTTTGGTGTACTCTATGCGCAATTAAATTAATTTCTTCCTTTTGGCCTTAGCCGCCGCTGATAAGTGAAGACAAACATTTAAATTGCGATTGCAATGCAAAAGATACAACAATGGGAGACACACAAACCGATACAGATACAGATACAGATACATTTGCTGGCTGAATGCAATATTTATGAGATATTAATTGTGACAGTCGTGTAGGGGATGGGGAACGGAGAACGGGGATACGGGGAACCGGGGGGTAAGCAGATTACATTGCCAGCCAAGCAGCTGCCATTTGGTCTGCTCTGATTTCCTTTCCCAGGAGAAGTCGGAACGGAATTGTTGTACGTGCAAAATCATAAAGAACGCCAGCAAAGAGTCCAAGGAATGGGACTGAGAGCTACAGCTGTATCCAAGAGATACACACACACACACAGACACACACACAAACGGTCGCAAGTAATGTGCGTGGCCACTTTTTCATTCATTCGGAATGAATAACATTCATGTTTGGACGTGCGGGGGGGGCAATGAATTAATGCCGGGGCATAGCTGCAAAATGCCAAATGCAAAATGTGTATCCCCCGAAGCGAATTAACATTTGTTTTTGTACAGAAATGGCTTTGGGCCACCATAAGACACATACATATCTTTGTGATCTCCAGATCTACATACATATATCTAGATCCTTTTCCAATGTTTGTATCTGATTTCTGGTTTGCTTTCAGCTGATTAGCTTTCTCCCGCACAGCAAATACTTGGCATTAGATGCTGGCTGCCTCATCAATTCAATTCCTATATGAATGAATAACGTGTTTATTTCATTTCATTTCAGTTCAGTTCAGCTCCGAGCTCGGAGTGATAGATCTCTCGGAGATCACAGTGCTTTGTAGCAAGTACTTATTAATGCTCTCATGTGGTGCTGCTGTGTTGTTGTTGGACTCGGGATCAGACTAAGATCAGATACAAAGATACATTATCTCCGCGCTCAGAGCTTTGTGAAGCAGCAGCAGGCAGTAGTTGTAGTAGTAGGCGTCCCGGGCATTGGCGCAATTAAAACGCTCAAGGGGCCAAACTCGATGGCAGAGCTCAGAGCCCAGTCGTTGCTGTTGCTACTTAAAGATACATGCCATAGCCACAGCCACAGACACCGAGACACACACGCACCACGCAGTTGATGGAGACTCGAACCGATCGCCTTTGCGCTAGGGTTTCGCTCTATAGATAGATATAAATAAGCGATACGTGTAATTCGGGTCACTAACCGTTAACAATAAATTTCATTTGTTTAAAAAGACTTTGTCCCCCGCCCCTCTACCCTCGACCCTCTCCCCCCCCGTGTTGGAGTGTTGGATTGGCCTGCCTGTAAATATCGCCATAAAAATTGACATCCGATCATTTGTAATTATTATTGCGCATTGCGACATGACAAGACGTCGGTCCCTCCGTCCCTCCGTCCGTCCGTCCGTCCGTCCGTCTGTCTGTCTGTCCGTCCGGCTACTACTTGCTGCCGGGCTTGGGGCGTGGCCTCTGGCGCTATTGGCTGCCGATATACGAGTGTATATTGTATGTAGATATATTGCAGGCAGCTCTGCTTGGCAGATCCGATGATCATCCACAAATCATTCTAAATGGTTCGTGCCTCGGTCTCGTTCGCATTCAAAGATTCGACTCATTCTGCCTCTAATGGTAATCACAGTGCCATAATTTACATTGAGCCAGAGATACCCATACCCATGCCAGAGATCCAGAGATCCAGAGAGCCATACCCAACCCCAACTACCAGTTCGTTCAACTCCGTTCAATCAATCTTAGATTCGGTTCATGGAACAATTAATGCCAAAAAAATACCAAAAAGTAAAGAAGAAAAACTTATCCAAGAGGGAGAGGGAGAGGGAGAGAGAGAGTACAGGGGAATGGGGATGTGGGGAAGTGGGAAAGTGGGGGAGGGGAAGGGCTTTCTTTTCTGTTGTCTACTTGAAGAGTTTCGGTGCTCGGTGTTCGGTTTTCGGTTTTCAGTTTTCGTTTTAAGACCAACTTAAATGGAACCAGAAATTATTTTTGAACGCCTTCAAGTGCTACAGCAACAACAACAACAACAACAACAACACAAATTTAAAAGGAATGGTAAATGGTAAAAAAAAATAACAACGTTGATTCAAAGTTGGAGCGCAATCATGACTTGATGCGATTATAAAGAAGTTTTTTGTGTTTGGGGTCTGGGTCTGGTCTGCGGCACTCACTCTGTGAGTGTGGTGGCTGTGTCTGTGGCAGGGGGCAGAAGGCATTAAAGCCCAATACAAATAGAAATTAGACACACACACATGTGTGGTGTGGATACTTAAAGAATTTCAATATTCAAATGAATTTTTGGAAAATGACTAAACCGAAAAACCAAACCGAAAAAGAAGTATGCCCCAAAACGAGTGAACGAACGAGTGCTTAGAATTGTTTTCTTTTCTTTTCTTTTCTTTCTGGTCTGGCTTTTGAGTTTGGTTTGGCGGTTGGTTCTGGGGAGACTGTAAGTAATAATGGCCATCAAATCAGACACATATGTAGGTATGTACGTGTGACTGGTAGAGACTCGTGGAGATAGCAGCTCTGAGTGTTAACATCATGAACCCACATCAAGCAGAATCTCCCCACCCCTCCCACTACGCCGTGAAACTTTTGAATTGAAATCCACAATTTGGCTGGCTGTTGACTTTCAATTGGAATTGTCTATCGTTTCAGCCCAGAATGATGATAGAAAATATAAGACAAAAGTTGGGCAAGGACTGGGTTTGACAGTCGAGCCATAAAAACTTGTAATTAAGTTATGGGACCAGTGGCATATTCCCAATATATACTATATATAAAAGACCCATCGAACCCATAGACAAGATGCTATGCCTAAGTTATGCAAATGTCGCTGGCCATCGGCCATTCCAGACCACAAGGAACTTTTATGATCGCTCGACAATGTAACGTACTCGCACGCAGCCAGTGACAAACCAATTTGGTCTTTCGAATGGCATAAAGACACTAACAATTGGTATCGCCACCATATAAGGCGACTGGGTGCTGACAGCAGCAGCAGCAGCAGCAGCAAAGTTTGTGGCAACTGTTGTGTGGATGGGTCGAGCGGAGGAGTCGCCTCGGAGTAGCAGACTCGAGCATAGTGGTAGAGTAATGAACTTGTCAGCCCAGCCATGTTTTCAGGGTGTGTGCTGTGCTCAAGAAAGTTGGAGAGCTCTGCTAGTACTTTGTGCATACCTACACTGAAAGAAAAAGGGCCCTGAAATTGTTATTTTTACACTCAGAGAGTGGAAATTGGAAAATATTCGTTTTAAATATCATTTATATTTATTTGTATGTATTTTCTACGAATTGAAAATAATTATATTTCATGGTTAAACCTATCTACAGGGAACTGAAGTCTCGGCGATGTGTGTGTGTTTTTTCTCACAGTGTATGCACAATACATGGCCTAACTAATGTACATATCTCCCACTATATACACGTAAATACAAATGTGGACTGCTCCAATTGTTTCCCTTGGTTGCTGTTTTGCTGGTTTTGGGGGGGGGGGGGGGGGGGGGGAGCGGGGGGCTATGTGAATCAAAGATAAAGGTAATCCATTTGACTTGACGATATCTATGACTGTCACATAGCCACAGTCGAAGTCGAAGTCTCAGTCGAAGTTTCAGTTCCATTCCCCAGTCTCCCCTCTATCCCCCCTCCTCCCACCCCATTGCGAGTCTCACTCTGATTTGAAAACTATGCACAGCTGCGCAATTTCGTATGCGAGGCTTGGATTTTGGATTTTGGGTTTGGGTTTGGGTTTCGGTCTGGGGGTTTGGGGGCTGACTAATGAAATACAACAATAATAATTTAGTAAGTTTAGACCTACGCATGCGTCGTTGAGACAGCACTAAAGACGTTGAAGGGGGGAGGGGGGGGGGGGGGGAACAGGGCGGGGTAGGGGGCAGAGCGGAGCAGACACTTCCCATTCGATGCCTGGCTGGCAATTGTCGCAGCACAAAGCGCAATTTGTCGTCGCCGATGAGGAGTAGAGAAGTCGATGAACCCATGATTTTTCTCTCTCTCTCTCCCCCTCTCTTTCTATATATTTTTTTGGGTGTAGGCCAGGCCCGTAGTAGACAAAGCCAAATGCCTGACAAAGAAAAATCTTATATAGTTTTTTTTTTTTTAGTTACAATTGTAAGTAGCACACAGATACACACACACACACAGAGACTTTTGCGCTGACAACTGCGCAGGCGCGCGTGTGCGTCATGAAATTAGTTTATTTGTTTGCATAAATGTGCCACAGTGGCTGTCGCAGTGTGTGTTTGTGTGTGTGTGTGTGCAACAAATTTCTAATAAATTTGTTGTTTCGGCAGCCGTGTCATGCCATGCACACCTGGAGCATAATTCGCCGAGAGCCCCAGAAACAGCCACAGAGTCACACAGAGCCAAAGCCAAAGCCATGAGTCAATTTCCGTCAGCTGCGGCACCAGCGGCAGCAGAGAAACAAACTAAGGTCTTATATCAAATTATGACTCTTGAATAACTGAGATCTATATGAGAGTAATCTGTCAGAGTAATCTATGACTATTATCATAAACAGAACACGCCAAAAGCTGACGTTTCTAGCATTTCTAAACTCCAGATAATATTCATAAGAATTTACTGATAAAACATAAGAATGCAATTAATACAAGAACAGACGGTATTTCAATGAAAGATAAACCTATTCGTCATACGAATATCTAATGAAATATCATAAGATGCCATTATCCAATCCCCGCTTAAGAGTATTCCATCCACTTGAAAGAACTGAGATTTCCTGTATTATCGAATATTTCTGGTAAAGCAATTAAGAAATTCTCCAATTGTAAATATCATTCCAAAAATATTTACACTCCTCGTTCTCTCTCTCTCTCTCGCTCTCGTATGAAGAGAAATTGTTCGAGTAGTCGGAAGAGCGAGAAATGTTCGCATCTTGAACCTGCGGCAGGGTTCCCACTTAAGGCGCTCTCCGACCAACGTTAGAACAATAAACAGCGCACAACAAATTCTTTTCTTTGATTTAAGCATTCAAATCAATGAATGCCCTAACTGCCACACAACTGCCTGCCTGCCTGCCACTCCACCACTACACGTACCCGCCACTCGAAAGACCCAAAATGCAGGAGAACGAGGGGAAACGTAGGGCAATGAAGGGGAGCTCTTTTCGGCCACTTGAACGTTCGATGACATTTCGTTTTTAGTTTTCTCTGTACAATTATTATAATACATAAATTTATGCTACACAACGCAGCAGCAGCAGCGGCATTCAACAGCAATCCAGAACGTGGGCAAGAGAATTTCTGTGTGTGTAAAATCATTTCAAGTGCTCGAAAGTTTAACGTTTAACGATTCGTCTCCAGGTTCAGAATCAGTCGCAGGGCACGACCATAGCTGTACTCCATCTACAGCTCCATCAGAATGTGTGTGTGTGTGTGTGTGTGTGTGTGTGTGTGGTGTGCTCCATTTATGCCCCACTCCCATTGCCATTACCATTTGAAATTTCTCATTTGGCTTGAACTATAACGCTGCTTTAACTTTTGTTGTTGACAGAAATAGTTCACCGTACTAAGGCTAAGGCTGAGGCTGGGGCTGAGGCTGGGGCTGGGGCTGGGGCTGGGGCTAAGGCATGCCGCAGAATACAATAAGTTGTTCGTTTGTTCGTTCATTCGATCGTTAATTTGTGGTAATTACCCACACACACGGACAGAGCACGGACAGAGCATGGACAGAGCACGGACAAAGCACGGACAAAGCACGGACAAAGCACGGACTGCCTGCCCGGGCAATGGATACGTACTTACGGTATATCGAGCATGGTCGTCTTTGGGCCTGGTCTCTGGTCTGGTTTGGTCTGGTCTGTCTCCGGTATCTGGTATCTGCTATACCTCTGCTGGTAGTAGTGGGCAACAGACAATGCCTTGCTTTATTTTAAGGCACAAGGTTGACTTTTGTAGACGCTCCGTGTGTGTAGGTTCACAATTGTTGAGGGGCATGTATGTAGATACAGTAATTATTTTTCGTTTTCATATTAACCGAAAAAAATAAATATAGATAAAAATCCAAAGCACACACACACACACACAGTCGCTGGAAATGTAAACCAGTTTGCTTATTTAGTAATTTCAATGCTTAATTTTTGAAGTAACATTGATTGAAGGAGGGAGTGATTATTGTTTGATCTTTAGATCATTGAGGCATATTCGATATGCACCAGTCAGGGAACTGCCTCGGAAGCTACCAAGGATCCCTAATTGGAACACAGGAAATATTAAATCTAATAGAGATATTACTTTTGGTCTTGGCAGCCCATTAAACAAACTTAGGAACAATTCGAAATTGCCGGACACAAGACTTGATTATAAATTGCGGCATTTGGGAGGCATTTCAGAGGCATTTCGGAGGCATTTGGGAGGCATTTCGGGAGGTGTCAGAACTTCCAGTCTGCCATCATTTTTTGCATCTTTCAACTTCATCTTTGGACTAACTTGGCCGGCAAGCGCGCTCAGTGCCAGAACAGAGCAGAACACTCGCCTCGCATTTCAATTATTCTCTGAATACCGAAAATACCGAACCCAAAAGTCCAGCCAACTCATGACTAAAATTTAAACACTACCATAATAGTCGACAATAATAATTAATTGTTCGTTAAGAAATATAGTGGATATGTGTGTGTGTGTGTGTGTGTATATGTACTCGTACACATAGGAAGAGTACAAATAAATATAATAATAATAAGCGCACGCGCCGCTGTCGGTTGTCGATGTCGTTGTCGATGCCAATGACTAAGTTTCCTTTGGATCTCATAGACTTCGTCGAGCGTATGCGATAAATACAAATGTATCTACATATCTGCGTACTTACTATATATGTGTACACACACACACACATATACACGTATAAATTGTAAATCAGATACGGCATAAATATTGAACACATGGCGCAGTTTCTACAGCCAGTCCCCCAGTCCCCCAGTCCCCTCCCTCTTCAAGACTTGTGGGTTTCCGAAGGAGGAGACACCGGAATCGGTCGCTGAACAAAACTGAAATAAAATAAAGCACCATAAAACGTACTTAAAGATTGACGATCGTACATATGATCGGGTCGAGGTAGGGACAGGGGTAGGGCAAGAGCTTTTGCGGAGATCTGTAAGGGCAGATGTTCGGAGTCTAGTTTACATAGATTCCAGATAATTTCTTCGAGAAGAAATCAGCTTGTTGGCCGCTGTAGGCCAGCTTCACTGTAGCGAGCATTGGATATGCTCAATATGTGCCACCACATGGATGTATTGATTTATATATGTACATATGTATGTACATATATATGGATGTATAGGGTATATGCTTGAAGAATTTGTAGATGCTTGCTTGAGTGTATTTGATCTTGGTATAATTGGCTGTCAGTGCGACGTTTGATCGCCCCCACACTCAAGCACAGATCCACACACACACAGATACTCCGAGCAAAATGTCCGCATCTGTGTGTGCGTGTGTGTGTGTGTGAGTTTTGTTAATTTATAAATTAAAACGCGTTTCATGGCATTATTTATTTGTCGTTTTCTGTGGGTCGCTCTGTCTCTTTCACATCATTCGATTGTTCATATTCATATTCATATTCCTCTTAGCCCATTTTCGTTATGGCCTGCAAACATTTGCTGACTGATATGCCTGTGTGCCTCCCACCCCTCTTTCCAGTCTCCTGTCCGCTAATTGAAAATCAATTAATGCGACTGTAGATGCAGCCGCCTCCATTCTGGTCATATCAAAGTCAGAAATCAAGCAGCCAGAAGTAATGCAAGGGAGGGAGAAGAGCAGAAGATGGAGACGACGATGAAGAAAATAACAATTCCAGACTCAAAATCCTTTTGTTTTCATTGACTCCTACGGGAATGGCCACCGCCACAAAAAAGTTTAATTGATGTGCCCGGAGTATCACTCCGACACACGAAATATTTCATTTTGTCTCGGGTTTGGCCGAAACGATCCGATCATCATCATCGTCATCATTATCAAGTTCATTGAATCTTGAAGTGCGTCTCAAAGCAGCGCTTCTTATGGTGGGGAATGTGGCACAAGCTTTGCATGCCAAAGTATGTACCTGACAGACCCAAGGGGGAATGGAATTATAATTCAGATTTGCCGGTAATTTGAGGACTAATCAATGACTCCGATTCCGATTCCGATTCGATTCTCGCTCCCACATTTGCGATATCTCGATTCTCATTTCTCTCGTTACTCGTTGCAGGTCAACAAACAGTATACGGCCAACGATCTGGAGGCTTTTATGAAGATAGCCGCCAACTGGCAGAATTCGAACCACAGTTTGCTGGAGGGCGTCGACTTGAAGACGGGTAAGTTATACATTAACCCTCCGCCTACCGCCTACCGCCTACCGCCTACCGCCTACCGCATTCCTACCAGACCGTTAAAATTCCATATTCCATCCCATTCGCAGAGATGACACAGTACATGAACAATCCATCGATGAACATGTACAAGAAACGGGAACGCACCCAGAACTGGAATCATCAGGAGAAGAAGTACCTGCTAGATCTGTGCCGCAAGGATATGCGGATCATAGAGAACAAGCGCCTGGATGCCGGCCTCACAGCCGTCAAGAACAAGGCCTGGAAGATCATACACCAGAAGTTTTCAAATCAATTTGGCACCGATCGCACCTGCAATCGCCTCAAGGAGCAGTGGCGCCGCATGAAGGGTATGTGCCATCAGAAAGATGCCTTTCATCTAATAAATTAATGTCCTAACATTTAAAAACATCTTTCTTCCATCAGCTTGCACCCGGAATGAGATACTCGACTATAACAATCGTTTAGCCAGGTTCGGGGCAGAGGTGGCTGATCGCAAGAAGCCGTCACCGTTCACCTTCGAGGTGTGGGACTTTATGCAGGAGGCGAAGAAGGCCTGCAAGTCGGAGGCCTTGGATGGCATTGACTATTCAAAGATTCCACTGGCCCTGGAGGAGGGTTTCGAGTATCGCGAGGACTACAAATTCAATGGGGATGAGCACGAAATGGACGAGTAAGTGGAATGCTAAAGATCTTTCCCTCCGGCTGGATATCTATAACTAACAATATTCTCCATTCAAGCAGCAGTCGTACCCCACCGCAGGAGATGTGCGATGTGGACATCAAGGAAGAGGAACACAACGAGACCTTTGATGAGAAATACAACAGTCACCATCTCAACCAGAGCGACATCCTAGGCGGTGGCGAGCGTCTGAGTGTGTCACCCAATCACAGTCGCAACGGGATCCACGAGGCCGAGAGTCCGGCCACAGTCTCGACAGCCGTTGCTCTCGATGCGAGTACCGGCGGCGGTGGCGGCTTTCTCCCGGGCGGACCCGACATGTCCGGCTTCCAGGCCAACTTCAACATGAACAACATATCCGCCACGCTGGAGGCTCTCAATGCCTTGAGGACCGGCCAGTTCCCCAGTGCGGCAGCTGCTGCGGCCGCCGCCATCCAGCAGCATCAGGCTCAGGCACAGGCACAAGCTCAGGTGGTCGCCCTGCAGCACCAGCACAAGAGCACCAATAACAACAACAATAATGAGGACGATGATGATCTGCTGAAGCCTTTGCCCAAGCGTCGGCGCACCAACAGCGGCAGCATGTTGGGAATCGAGGATCAGCCGCAGTCTTTGACCACATCCATGCCGCCTTCGACAGACTGCCAGGCCCTGGAGCGTTCGGGCAGCAGCAGCAGCAACGGTCATGGCGTAGGCGTTGGCGTTGGCGTTGGAGTCGCGACTGGCAGCTCCAGCAGCAACAACTTCGAGCTGCGCCTGTTCATGGAGATGCAGAGCAAGGAGCACATGATGCGCATGAAGATCCTCGAGGTGCAACTGCAGTCGGCCAAGCACAGCCGTGACCTGATCGAGATCAACAAGACCCTGGCGCTGCAGAAGCTGCAGGAGCTGGCCAGCAAGCGGCTGCCCAGTTAGGACACAGCGGGCGTCAGTCGAGCAGCGTTTCATGTTATGTTAGTTGTAGCCTTAACAGACGACTCCATGGCTCCGTTCGCAGGTAGAGGGCGTAGCTGGAGATCGGCTAGAGTTAGAGATAGTGTTTTACACCTAAGTTAGAAGCAGGATTCATATCTGTCCACACACACACACGCACAAACACACCCACAGTCACAAACAGAGACACCGAGTTGCATGCTACCACAACATTCCTGGCATTGTTGATCAGTATTTGAAAAGCTAGAAGCGAATCCCGCACACAGACCCCAACCCCAACGCGAACCCAACCAAGCCACAGATGAAGGGAGGACCAGGAGACGCTCGAAAGTATGCCATATTTCTCTCGCTCGCTCGCTCGGCCGCCCGCCCGCCCATTAAGCCTACCTCACACACACCCACACCCAACCCACCCATACACAAAAACACTCTCTTCTGGCCTCACCAGCACTTGACCAAGTCAAGTCAAGTTTTAGTTTGTAGTTATAGTTCGTACTAGGGAATATCATTCTCCAAGTTGCTCAACTACCACAAATGTATTGTACTTACGTTCTTGAATTCAGTTTTACGTTCTGCTACCACCACTAACGGTCTGCTTATACATATATGTACATACATACATGTACGAGTATATCTATAGGCGATTCTTTTTGTATTCTTAAGCTAATCCGACTTATTCAGGAGGATGTACTGTATTGTATTTTGCGCAGCAGCCCTACACACATGTGGAGTCATCTTTGATTTTGATTTGAACTTGTATTTATTTTATCTTTGTATAGACTTTATTTTGATTTGTGTATACGTATACCCACACGTATGCCCTGTCCCTCTCTTAATGCACATGTGTGTGTGCATATAGATGTTTGTTTGAATGCCATATTAAATGAAGGTTAATTTCAATATTTTATTTACCATTTGCGCTGCAAAACAAATTGTTACCATATATGATTAAAACAAAAACAAAACAAAAACAGCCCCATATATATATCGTATGTTTAAGAAAGCTCCCACTATCAGGCAGGTCTTTGAAGAGGGAAAGAAAACCCTCGGACCTGAAAGGCTTCTATGTAAATGAGAAAATACAAATTATTTTAAATAAAAAAACGAAAGAAAAAAACAGTTTGGGTATAGCCCTCTTAATTTATTTCAGATTAAATATTATGTATTTCCCTTAGTGCTGTTCCCCTTCAATGTGCCTGTTTGTCTTCATCGGATTTTGCCGTTATTCTCTCAATCTGCTCATCCACCTTGTCGATCTTTTCAATGACCTGCACCTTTTGCATCATCAGTTTGGAGCGCAGCTTCATCAGTTGTTCTCTTTGCTGGATAATGTTTAAACAATTCACACCATTACCAAATCGGATACAGATCACAAATACGTACTATTTTCAGGAAGTGAACATTTTCTCCGGCTCTGGCTCTTTCGTACAAGAAGTTGCTAGCATTCCTATAAATATTGTCGAATACAGCAATAGACTTTTCCCGATTATCTGAATACTTACTTGAAGCTCTGTGTAAAACAACATTTGGGGGGAGCTAAAAGGCGAAGCGTGTTGCAAAGATATTTCTGCATTTCTGATAATTTTCGGTGAATTTAAAAGAATTATCCAAACAAAAATGTATTTATCTATGAAAATTTTGAAATTACTTGAAATTTATTTTACTGTTAAGGAATGTGAAGGAATGCCAGAGGCAGATTGAAACTAGAAAGATCGCCTACTTTCAATCGTTTTTTCCAATCGTCTTTCTTATTTTCTCGATTTCAGTTTTTAGCTGCTCGATTTTTTCCAACAACTCTTCTTTGACTGACTCTTTGTCTTCGGAAAACCCTCTGTCAATGGTTTTGATCTCGTATTTCAGAGCCTCGATCTGTGCCATCATATCCTTAATTACATTCTGCCTAATTTTCTTCAGTTGTTCCATTTCCTTTTCGACGTAGGCATATACATACATATATACAACTTCGTTAAAGATTGATTGATTGATTCAAGTACTCACAATTCTCTTAAAATGATGCTTTTCTTCTCCTGTTTTGTCCCGGCTTACTCCCCGTCTATTGGTTATTGGAAAAAGGTTATAAAAGAATACAGGAAAGCCGAACATACGCACTGAAGACCGCTTGTGGCCAGGACATCTCTGAATTTCAGAAGCCTTATGGCTTTGATGACGGCTCCAAACATCATGGGCCAAAAATTTCAAAAATTAGAATTCCAAACTGCTCGATACTACAGAGCTGTTTTCCAGAGCTAACCTGATTTACTGTGTCTTTATGACTTCTTTTCGGGGTTTGATTTTAATTTTTCCAAATTATTTATAAGCTTCTGAATTTTTTCAATTTTAGATTTAAGTGTCTCTCGTTCTGCTTTGATTTTCTTGCGTATAATTTCCAACCGATCGCGTTGCTTCTGGAATGGAAGATCTATTAGATGGAGAATTCGAAAATGTTAGACTTATTAACAAACCGTTTGCATATACGGGATGTTAGACCTCTTGACACTGCCTAGGTAAGAGAATTTGATCGAATATCGACTGGTTGAAAAAGAATTAATGTCTTTATGGGAGATTATGCAATATGATGTCTTTATAGAACATACTTGACTGCTGGAAGGTTGTATATTTTCTGTGGGTGCAAACGCCTTATAGCGAATTGCGAGCTTAGCAGATTCACAATTTTAGACATTTTCTATGATTCGGAATTTGGATAAAATATTTATTTACGCTAACATGATTGACAAATAAAGTGAGGCTACATAATATTTAACCATATACGTAGAGCCTCAAAAATTCAATAGTATTCGTTGAGCGATCCATCAATGAATCACGCCAGAAATTCTCAAACACTTGATTACCTGATAAGAAGAAAAATCCCCATATGATGATTGTGTATATTTCGTAATCACAATGGGGGGCTATAACAGATCGTCAATTAAGAAACCTTAATTCAGATTCTGAAGGCAAACAAAGCTCCGATCAGCTTTTCGCTGGCTCTCATTGATAAAAACACAAAAATTTCTGTTTTCATATTTAGTAAATTTATTAAGTCACATTTGTTGATTTAAGCGTACATAGTTTTTGGTTGACCCGGTCTTCGGATCGGCGCGTCATAGATGAAAGGACGTGGTGCGGGCGGCTGTCTGAAAGGATTTCCAGCTCCTCCAGGCGCTCCTCCAGTTCCTCCTCCGCTGTGACGGGATGGCGAGCCATAGCTTGGAGAGACCAGGCATCCGAGTAGAGCGAACAGCAGACAACACAGTGCGAACAGCTTCATCGTTTGGAATCTTTTGCTTTCTGAATGCCAATCTCAGTCGAGATGAATGCTTTTATAGGTTTCCGACACGTTCTGTTGATAATGAAACCCCTGTGAACCACTCGAGGGGATTTTTGCATCAACTCATATCACCGACACTGGGTGATTTTTTTTTTGTTTGACGGAGAAGATGTCGAGGTGGGGCTGATCTCAATCCCTTTTTCGGCTGGTGCTTTTTTTGCTGTCTCTTTAATTCTCAGATCCATGTCTTTATCGAACTCTGTGCGTTTAATAGCCCGCGTCAAGTCGGAGACCATGACCTCTAGTCCCCTGACCTGCTTGGTGAGCGTGCCGGTTTTTGTCTCCAGTTGCTTCCGTTCCTGTACAAATTGAGTGGTGTTATGGAGAAGTCCATCACTATCATCACTATCTATCTATCTTACCGTTAGCAACTCTTCGATTTTCAGATCATTTTTAATTTGGCTGGTAATACTATTGTTGAACTTAATCAAATATCCTCTGTGAAATGGCCAAAGCTCAGCTTAGTATAGGATTATGTGGTGTGAATCAATCCTTACCGAAATAAGCAGCCACCCCTGAATTGAGTCCATATCTTATTCATCATCTTACTCATCTGATATACGCAACAATACGCAGGAGACCACCGGAATTTGCGGAAGTGCGCCAAGAAAGGAAATTTAGTTCAGCCAGAAATGAGAAATGTGTATCTGTGTATTTTCGAAAATGTGTGTGACATCTTGTACGTCAAACGACTCCTAGAGTAGTGAAGTTTTTAATTATATTTACTTTTTTCATCGATCGCATTTTTACCTCAGAATTACCCCTCTTGTGCTTTCGATTCTTCGTCTTATGCTTATCTTGCTATCGCTTGTCCGGGAATATCGGCCTTCTTGGAGCTGCTTTTTCCTGTTGTCCAGACCCCTTCTAAAAGGCTATTCAAAATTTCGCCCTACCCACCATACCACTACACAACCGTTATATTCTTGTTCTTCTATTTGCTGAGTCTATTTGCTGCTAAGATAGCAGCCGGCATTTCAGAGCAGGCAACTTTGGAGTGTAGCCACTGTTGTTGTGGCATTTCCCCGTCAGGTGTCTGTTGATAATTACATCCGACATGTAGTTCATATGTATCAAAAGTGTAGTCAGCGCGTAGTTAACATGCAGAAAATAAGTTTGCGAAATTTGTTTGGACTTTTTTGTTTTAAAATATTTAAAAATAATACAATAAATCTACTCGTTGCAAAATTGCCCAATCCTATAGAAAATTGCTGCATTGATCGGCTAAAATTATTTATTCAAAAATTTTGTAAAGTACTTTAGGCTCCGCGCCGTGTCCCATGATGGAGCCCCAGTCCTAGTATTTTAAAATCGCTTGTGATATTTTTAATGAAATTGCCGTTTTTTTTGCATATTGTTGTATTCCACTAGACTTGAGTGTAACATTCTTATGGTAAAAGAAGACAGGGTATGTGAAAGAAATGCGGGCATTTATTTCCGTAGCACAGCCCACCGAAACCCAATATTTAAAAGCTAATATAATCCCATTTTCATATAATTTTATCCCTCATAGCATTAAGAAACCTAAAACTCGATGAACCCCATCTCGTACTACACTTAGCTAACAAAATGCTATCGCATGCGAAATTTCTATATTTTTTGTTGCACTAAAAGCGTACGAACGTTCATTCCAAAACAATCAATATTTCCT
The DNA here is from genome assembly GCF_003286085.1 of Drosophila persimilis. NCBI lineage: Eukaryota > Metazoa > Arthropoda > Insecta > Diptera > Drosophilidae > Drosophila > Drosophila persimilis. The sequence goes on from NW_020825289.1 coordinate 14,872,755, forward strand.
CCTTCATTTTTAGCACTAACAATGATTATTTATACTACCCTCTGAAAGGTATTATAAATTTAACAGATTAATACATCCCGCTCGCAAAGCTGTAAACGGTCTAGTTCTGTTCCGCCCTCCACGTATGGTAGTTCCATCACTTGGAGCACGAAAAGTCCTCATATAATAAGAAGCAGTAAGAAGCAGTTCGGTAGTACGGTTGTAGCTGTTGTCATATCTTTAGGCTAATTCGCAGCAATTTTTACGAGTGTTTCTATATGAATATTAACGATAAGCACGTAACAAAATAATCTCGCCATGGCTTATCATACCACCCCACACGGAAGCCGGCGGATTTAATTTATAGTATTTATTTGTATAGTAGGGCGAGTGAGACTAAAAACTAAGCCGCTTTTAAAGCACTTATGGGATATGTTGTCTTGTAAGGGATCTCTTGCTCGCTAGGCGAACTCTAATTCAGAGGTCCGCTTGGTGGACATGGTGGATTCCTGCTCTTCCTGTGCCTGAACCTCTCGTCGGAAAGCATACTTGTAGATGAGCGATGAGACGAGAGCTCCTGCCAGGGGACCCACCCAGTAGATCCAGTGATTCTCCCAGGCTCCGTTCCAAATGGCCGGGGCAAAGGAGCGGGCCGGATTCATGCTGGCTCCTGTGAACTGACCCTGAAAACGGAATCAATGCACACATTACCGGACTGTCCAGAGAGCAGAACTCAGCAAATTACTTACCGCAGTCAAGGAGAGGCAGGCGATGGCCAGGCCGAAACGCACTGGCACCGAGTCCTGGTTCTTGGCATTGCGCGGATCCCAGACGCCACAGCAAATGGCAATCAGGGCGCTGGTGATCAGGAACTCGATGACCGCGCCCTGCAGCCCCGTCAGGCTGCTGTGGAGGGAGGTTACGCAGACGCCACTCGACGAGCTAGAGCTGTATATGGCGCTCTCTGGCATGACGGCCTTGAGCAGACCGTAGCCGATGAAGGCCCCCACCATCTGCGCGACAAAGTAGGAAATGGCCATGGGCAGCGAGATCATGTTGTAGATATAGTTGGCCAACGTCACGGCGGGATTGAGATGGGCACCGCACACGCAGCCAAAGCACTGGATGCAGATCAGGACAACAAAGCCGAAGTTGAGCGCACTCTGGAAGTTGGAGTTGGAGAAGAACGAATTCTCGATGCAGCCCATGCAGCCGAGGAACATCAGCATGGCTGTGGCAATTAGTTCGGCAAAGACGATGCAGATGTTGTTCAACTGCCGAGGCTGAAGCAGCCAACAGGACGAGCGACTGCAAGAGAGAACAAAGAGGATGTGTCAGTCGGGATATGATGTATGATGGCTATGCTGTGTTCATCCGAGTATCACCTCGTGCTTGTATTGGACATGTCTGCAAATCACCTTAACTCCAACGAGCTCCGTCGCTGACTGAGAGCTCTTAGAGGTCCACCTACTTAGACAGCACCTCAAGCGCTCAATGGGAACGAGATACTACGGGTACAAGATTAAATCTATAATCTAATCGGCATAATCTACGACATTCTACAGCAATCAAATATCAAGATTTCTAATCGCCCCAGCCCCAGCCCCATCTATTGGCAGTGCCTCTATTTACTTAATACACTTCCAGCACTGCCAAATATTTCACTTAGCTCAAGGGCAGGGGGTCGTTATTGTGGTGTCTAGTGTGCAAAATTCCAGCTGTCTGGTTGGTTTATAAGCCATCTGCTGCTTATCTCAACGACACACATATGTGCCGATTAATGATAGTGTTTGAATGAAGACATTTATATACAATACTACACTCATTGATAGGGATCTCTGGTTAAATTTTCCAGTGACGCATAAACTATATAGCTACAGAGTCGGCAGTCAGCTGATTCAATAGTAGTTCAATTTACCCTCCCAAATGTATGCTATGGAAAACGATTAATCCTCTTTATTGGAAAACTTAAGATTCTAAAACTACAGCTAAGACAGCGATTAACAACAACTTAGGGCAGTACCACCTCCTCGATCACCCGAATCTTGGCATTCGAGCTCCGTAGCTCGATCACCTCGTCTCCTTTGAAGGCGAATCGGTAGATGAGGGAAGTGACAGCGCCTGCCACGAGAGGACCCACCCAATAGATCCAATGGTGCTCCCAAGAATCGTTCCACACAGCAGGACCCAGGGACCTAGTGGGATTCATGCTGGCTCCTGTGAAGAGGCCCTAAAGGAGAAAAAAACCGATGATGCCATTCAAACTGCAGTCTCATACTATACTAACCGCTGTAATGATGAGACAGGACACTGTCAGACCGAAGCGCACGGGCACCGAGTCCTTGAGCTTGGCATTGCGGGGATCCCACACCGAGCAGGCAACCATCACCAGGCAACAGGTGATGAGGAACTCAATGAACACGCCCTGTAACACAGAGATGTCACTGGCCAGGACTGTCACGCATACACCTGCCGGGTTGTCCACGCCCTTAATGGCGTTATGGGGGAGGACGGCTACCAACAGGCCGTACCCAATGAAAGCGCCCGCCACCTGAGCCACAAAATAGGCAATGGCCATTCCCCAGTGGAGCACGCCGTACACGGCGGCAGCGAGGGTAATGGCTGGATTGAGGTGTGCCCCGGACACAGAACCGTAGCACTGGATGGCTATGAGGATTGCCAGGCCGAAGGTGAGGCCGCTTTGAAAGTGCGTGTTGTTGAAGATCGGCGTCTGGACACAGCCCCAGCAGGCGATTAGCACGAACATGGCTGTGCCCACCAGCTCCCCAAAGAAGGCGGCCACTCGACTCCTGTGCTTCTGATGGAGACGCCATCGTCCGCCGGAGGGGGAGAATCCGCTTGCTTGTTTTGGCTTCTGTTGCGACATGCTGACTAAACTCGACTGCCACCAACTCTTTCCCTGGCCAACTGAGTTGGCGTATTTGCGAGGCCTGTGACTTTAAATTGGTTCCAATCAATCAATATCAATTATAAAACCTTAATGCTAATTATCATATGGATATTTCCAAGTAGAGGCGCGTAGATATACTGCGCTGTTGTGTGGCCCTGTTCTGTCTGTCCGTCGCCGCCCATTCCGGACGGATCAATTAATCAAAGAGCATTTTCAGGAGGCTTTTCTGCTGTAATTATCGGCCTGACAAGCCCCACAGCGTCACTGCCTACGGCCACCTTCTGATTGGCCAGCAGCATTTCCCGCGATTTGCTCTTAATCTTATCTCGAATCATTAAGATCTTAATCAGAGGGCGCATGTGGCGCCGAGCCTTGGACAACACACGCTTCGTAGTCTCGACTGGGACTGGGGGCGGAATGTGGGCCTCCAAATTATGAAAACTTTAGCCAGTTGATTGTTGCTGGAAGTTGAACTAGTGGTAGCAGAACTACAGACTAGAGAACTTATCTGAAGAGCAGAAAACGCGAAAAGGGAGCCAAAAGCTGAAGGAAACCTGTGGTTGACAGTGGTAGTGCCACAGGACACATTCAAACACGTTCCATCAGCGAGGCAGTGCTATGGAAGAGTACTTCCGAGAGACTAGCAGGTCTTGATGGGTTGATGATGGCTTCTATAAACCGTTTTGTGAAAGCATCCCACCATCAGGAATAATCGTATAGAGTTTTGATTTTCATTGAGGGGCTTGCCGTGTCAGGAAAGAAAATAGCTTCCCTCCCCATCGAATTTAAAGTTCTTCTGGTTCTTTAAAATAGTTGAAAAATCTCGATGTTCTTTATTATCGAAGGCCTTATATTGCATTAATATAAAATTCGGCTGTCTTAGCTTAAAGTTAAGTGTAGTTGCAATGTCTTTGGCATCCTCGTCCGCTTCTACGAGAGCTGTACGTCCTCCAGCTGGCGCAGCTTCTCGTGGCTGGTGATCTCCGCCTCCACCACCTCCCGCCGGAAGACGGCCTTGTAGGCGTAGGCGGTAACGGCGGCAGCACTGAGTGGAGCCAGCCAGTAGATCCAGTTGGAATCGAAGTGGGCGTTCCACAGGGCAGGAGCAAAGGACCTGGCCGGGTTCATGCTGGCACCGGTGAAGGGACCCTGGAAAGAAGGAAACATTAGACTTCTTGTTGGACTGAAAGGATCAAGGTGCAAGGCGGAACTTACGGCAGCGCAGGCAAGGCAGGAAATGGCCAGACCGAAGCGAATGGCAACAGAGTCGTGGAACTTGGAGTTGCGGGGATCCCAGACGCCGCAGCAGACAATCACCAGGATGGCAGTGATCACGAACTCAATGCCAAAGGCCTGAGCATGGCTAATGCTGCTGTGGGGCAAGGTCACACACAGGCCAACGCCCGCACTGAGGGTGTCCTCGGGCAGGAGAACCTTCAGCAGGCCGTAGCCAATGAAGGCGCCCAGCATCTGGGCCACACAGTAGACAAAGGCCATGGGAAGTGTGACCAACTCGTAGATGTAGGCGGCAACAGTTACCGCTGGGTTGAGATGGGCGCCGGACACACAGCCGAAGCACTGGATGCAGATCATGACCGCCAGACCGAAGTTGAGAATAATCTGCAGATGGTTGTTGGGGAACAGGTCCGACTTCACGCATCCCATGCAGCCGAGGAAGACCAGCATGCCTGTGCCGATGAGCTCGGCCAGGAAGCAGCAGATTTTGTCCAGTGTCGATCCCTTCATTTTGAATACTTTCAAGCAACTGAAAACGGTAAATATATAAATCCAGGTGGAACTTCAGCCCTCTCTCGCTCTCTATCTCCCTTTCCCACACTGTCTCTGGCTCTTTCAGACGGAATCACTTCATCAATCATTTGGTATTTTACGCGTATTCTATCCTATCGTTGCATTAAGCTTTTCAATTAAAGGTAATCTCCTCCTCCATTATCTGCTTTCGATTATAGTTGTGTTTAATTGAAGTTTTCATCGAGACCTTTTCATTTGCTCCTCAGCGGGGCCCGAGTCTTGAGGGTGATTTTCCACCCCCTGAAGTGGCGGCTGCTCCTGCTCACGGCTCGATGGCATGTCATCGATTTTTCAACAATGATTTTGGACGGACACCACGAAGTTCACTTTGTCGTGGGCATAAAGAGACTGAAACTGCTGGCAGAAAGATAATCTGCTTTATACAGAGATACATGTCTCTTTTGATTGCTCATTCAGCTGTCAAAATTCGTAGATAAATTGTCAAAAAAACAACAACAACAACAAAAAATGAAGAAATCAGAGCATGCCAATAACAATGGCGTTTAAACAATAACTAATCTATTTGTGGTTGTTATCAGGGGGTGCCATTCGAAAGGTAGACTGGAGTTCGTTCAGATCCAAGAGATCCGATAATAAATTAAGTGAATTTTGTTAACTGTGCCAATACGAGTAATTCACTAAGATGTCTCTCACAATAATTGGTTCTAGAATATTTATTTTGAGGTTAAAGGGAGGAGGGATTGGTTCTTCAAGTGTCTCAGATATTTACCGATCCCAACACTCGCGAGTCATTGTGGTCACTTGTCTGATTTTTAAAATCTCAACAAAAAGTGTGTATATTTTATCTATTTATTTTCAAAGATGGTTCCGTTCGACGACCGTTCTGAAGCGAGTGAAAATTTACAAAGCGACCGCGGGACTGTCAATGTCGATCTGAAGTGTTGCAGTAGCCATAGACAAATATTTATATCTGTATCTATATAACATTGCGTAAATCAAAAGCCCATTTTTAGCCACTGCTAACACTCACACCACACCACACCGCCATGGGCTGCTTCTGTGTGTGTGTGGAAATTAGCAGATCCTACTCGGGAGAGCATAAAAAAGTCAGGTATCCAGAATTTATGAGCATCTTAAGTGCTCACTCGGCTCTCTTTCTCTCTCTATAATCGCTACAACCTCTGGAGCGCTGCATATCTCTCCCGCTCCCTGTATCTCTGCCATCTTAATTTTATACAATGTGGAAACAATAATATAATATGGATATAAGAATGGGGCAATCGAGTCTGGGAACTGCAGATTGATAACGGATTGGAGTGGAAGGTGGATGGTGGAAGGTGGCGAGGGCGAGTGGTGCACGGAGTGACCAGAGTGATCAATTTACATGTCAGGGGCCTTCCATCGTATCAATTGCAGCCTACAACGCACAATTGTTGCAATTGCAGTTGCAATTGCGTGGCCCCACACTCACTACGCAATGTGGCAAACAAATCACAGCTGAATCTCAGCCGCCTGTCGATCAAATTGCACGCAATTTACTCTTAACTGTCTCAATAGCAATTGAAATGGCAATACAATGAACTCGAAATAAATATGTCGAAAACAAATCTATTGCATAAGCGTGTCATGATAACCCCCGCTGATCTCTAGCAAGTGGAATATTTTTCATCTTTTTTGGTTTATGACACTTCCAGAACTTTATAGCCGCAGTTAACCCCGTATTAACCTCGCCCAACATTGGAGTCTCCATTTCCTTGAAATACTCTTATTTGCAATTGCAGAACCTGCACCCATGGAGAAAACGGCAGAAAACTATTGGCCTGTGGCCAAGAGTAATTGTTTGGCCAACTCATTGACAGAAGGCCAAGGACGAGGGAGGGATCGTGTGGTGCGTGTGGCGCGAGAGCGACACGTTTTGGCACAGGCTGAGAGAGAGAAAAGTGAAAACAATAAACACGCGATGCGATGGAGGAAAGAAAAGTTTATAAATAAATCAAACGGATCTGATCTCCATCTCCACATCGAATGTTAATAGTTTAATTACCACCTGTGTGCCCGTGCCATTCGCATATACAATATTTACATATTTCTCTTAGCTTTCGAGATCTTCGTGTTAATCTTAAACCATGCCCAGGCCCATGCCCAGAAGGATCACGTATCGTTCATGAGATCGCGGCATGTGTCACGATTCGGTTCGGTTTGGGCTGCCGCAGGGCTCTAATTGATGATAATCTTAGGACAAAGCCAATGAAATTATTTATTATTTATTATATGTTATTTTCAGTGTTCAGCTAAGTGACGGAACGTGCCTGGGGGTACGGGGTTCTAAGTGGCATTCAGCGGGAGGCGATGGAGAAGCGAGAAAGATGATCGATCAATCGATCTGCTGCGGAAGTTGATTCCGTTAATTAGCCAAGAAGACTGGCATAGCTTTTGCAGTAGCTTTCTCTGGAATAGCTTTGATCGGCAGCTTTAAGCTTCAAAAAGTTTGCAGCTCAGGAAGCAGAGCTTTCTTATCATTCCATTCTATCCCCTGACAAATGATAATTATCATAATGAGCTTTCATCTGGTCCCCTTATCACAGCTTTTCCAGCTATCACCCCATATCAAAGTTGAGCCAGAAGCTCGCCATAAAAATTTGTGCTGTTAAACTGAAGAACCACTAATCAAATCGCAGCTGATAAGCGCTGCGCTCCTGCGATTATTGTCGATATTTGCCGACTGCTTAAGAAGTGATTTTTAGCAATGGGCCGTAAACTTTTGATGGCTATAACTATCAATGCCCCTGTGTGTCATCAGGACAGGTAGTGTATTCAAGGTGCTGATAAGGGACGGCTGTCGGATGACAGTGCTGGCGCGGGTGGGCTAGGGACAAGTGTTGGGCCCTATCAGTGCCCGTCAAAAAATCGAATTAGTTCACAAACGGTTTAATTTGGCCATAATTGGGCCGACACCGTCAGTCCAAATCGGATTTACTCGTCAGACTTTTGACATTGCACCGCTTCTATGAGTGTTCCAAAGACCGATAATGATTGGGTTACGACTTAATGAAGCGCATCTATACTTAAAGACATATGTGCTATGTATCTGTGGAAGTACTCGTTTGGTTGTCTATGTATAGATACGCCTCCGATAGCCGCCTGTTTCCAGGCATCGTGTTGGAAATAATTAAGCTCATTATACTATGCACGGGCGGCAGCTTTAGTTGACATCTCCCTTCCCCTTCCCCTCCCCGAACTCTTCCCCTTCCAGTTCCATTGATCTTGAACCCCCCGCGACACCCCACACATCTCTTCGAACTCACCTCCTAAAACTAAGACTCTTATCTTTCCGGCTTATCAATGGAATCGCAACTGCTGACGTTGCTCTTCTTCTTTGTTGCTTCTATTACGCAACATCTTAAAGGCATCAGCCGGTGAAAAACCGCCGTCCCAATGCTACAGGCTTTAAAGGCAACAAATTTATGGGTGTGTACTACCATACTATATGGCCAGTGATAAAAGAGTTCCCGAAAAAAGTGATCCAAGTGGCGGGGTCTACAGCCGAAAACACCTCGCTTGACGTTTCGTGGAGCAAGTTCTAGGTCCCAAGGCAAATCATGTGCTGTGCTGACATACAACGTGGCTAAAATTAGTTTACGACAGAGGAATCTCCCATTATCAACCGTCTGAAGGCTGTACGCGAGCAGCTTATTTTTCGGACTTTATGGAAAGAGTTATAGAACAAATCGTTAAGTGGTTACAACTTGCATGAATGGGCAGTGCAGTGCATTACCCCTTCGTGTTATCTTTGTGCTATATGGAGTAAAATTCATCATTGACCTAGGTTCTTACTTTCTTAGTGGACTGTCAATGAATGGGAAATTTATGGTCCGATTCGGTTTTTAATCAAGAAGTTCATATAACTTACTTTTCCGCCCCGCCTTCTATTTATATAGAGACCCGTGCACGCTTTTATATGCAGCTCATCTGATACTAGTCAACAGCAAACCAGAAGAGAAGTGTGTGTGGGGCGATAAGACCTGACACAAATAGCAAAAGCCAGCCTATAAATTATGCAACGAAAAGTGTGCAAAGAATTTCAAGCGTATCGCTGTGCAGCAAGCAGCCAGTGGAGGCAGAGGCAGAGGCAGAGATACTTGAATTGGAACTAAACTTTGATCAATGACGGCTGAGACCTGATTGATAACCCATGATCACTAGGAGCATTCATTATCAGCTCGAGGCGAGAATTGAGAATCAAACTAACTATTTTCCACTCCCTTCTAAGGCAACGTGGGTTCTGTTATGGTTTGCCAAGCACAAATTGAATCTTAACAATGTCATTGTGTGGGATTGAATGACATCAACCAACTGTGAAAAATCACAGAGATGATATTAAAACTACCTTGGATAAACAGAATGAATATACAGATCTAACCATATTTGGCACTCCTGACTGGCCCAATTTGTGCCCTAGAATGTGTTCCGTGTGAAACCTGTTGGTCGATCATATGATGACGCTATATTTATCCCAAATCAGATTAATAGAGTCACTAACTCCGGCTGGGGAACACGCGACGTGGTGGATTGATGGGATTGGTTTGTCAAATTTGATTAGCGGTGATTATCGAGCAACCCGTGATTGAATTTGCCAAACCAAAGATGTGATGGGATAGTGTTTAATCAAAGGCATGTGCTAGCTTATGTAAGGTTCAATTTCTCTGAGGTTTTCATTCATTGCAGAGCGGAGGATGCTGTATAGCTGATCTCAGCTGCTGGAGCAAACGAAACACTTTATCGCTACCCTGACCTTGGGCCCGAGCCAAGAAACCGAGAGAATTCTGTTTTTGGTTTGAGTCTGGTTTCTTTTTTTTTTTGCTTGTTTTTTCGTGGGAGTACGTTTGTTTTTTGTTTTTTGTTTTTAAGTCCGTAGATAAAGCTTGGGGCGAAAATTGCTTATACACACTGTATATATGAAACGCCAGATATTTGAAGTATTTTCGAGTGTTTACCCAGCAAATGTGCGCTTAAAGTCTCAGAAAATTATCAATGGAGAAGGTTAGTGCGGGGACAATGCAAAAATCGTATGATCCAAGTCCCAAAAAACTAAGTTGGCAACATGCATACCACTGAGTGTCTGGTCTGGTCTGGTCTGTTTACTTATCAGGCATTTTTATTTTATAGAATCAAGTGACCCCGGCAATCGTGTTGCCATACTTATTTTCAATGATAATTTTGATAAGACTTCCCACACGAGCCGCCTTCTAATTAGTATACAAAAACAACACAGTTTCTTGGGCACTCCGTACCCGTACCCGTACATTCCACTGAACTGAACTGAACGAGTATAAAGTATAAAAAAATGAACGTGTATAAATACCCGCAAAGTAGAACAGCAGCCTACACAGTCGGGTATGGTGTGTAGAAATGTTTTCCAAAAACCAAAAAGACTTGGCATAATTCTTTATAAATAAACATTCTCCGGTATGGGGATTGTTTCGCTCAAGGCGAGCATCTCGATTATTGTCTCGAAAGTGTGTTTTATGAATGTCAAATGAGGAACGGAACCAAATCTTTTGAGAATATCAGAATGCTGCTCTCTGTTGGGCAGAATATAAAGCTAATGGCCATTCGACGTTAGAGTTCCTAGTGGGTTCTCCCTCTAATTACAGAGTCTGCCTCTTGCGCAATTGTGGGATCGATTGTCGATTGCTTTTCCACGTGCTGCAGGCTTGCTTCTATCATGTGCATTGTGGGCTTTAAATGCTAAATAATGCACATAATTATAAGTCAATAATGCGGTTGGTAGTTGATAAACAACAATATTAACAAATGTGCAGGCAATGTGCTTAGGTGTTTTTAATTGCTTCCCAACTGTTTCATCACTATTCAAGGCACTCAGCCATGAGGTGGGCATGGAGTGCGAATGAAGCCCAATCATGTCCGAGCTGAATCCACAAAAAGTACCCAAATTCGAAATGGAAAGTTGGGCAGACCAGACCACTGTTCAATATTTGAATAGATTTACATCTCAAATCCAAAACACACACGCACAGGTAGTCACAAACACACTTCTTCGTTATCTCGGAGATACAAATTTCAAAAATTTCCATTGAAAGCTGAATGCTGGGCTTAAAATACAGTAAACGTTTCGCCGTATCGTCATTTACCCAGGAAGCAGTCCGAAAAAAGCTTAAGTCAAGCGCGCGAATTTCGAAACGCGTTATGCTATAAAAACACACTTGTCTCTGTCAATGCACTGCCAAACCTTTTTATATAAAAAATATCTGTAGCAGCTGCGTGACTTCGGTGGCTTTCCTTACTCTTTTATTTTAATTAGTAAACTTAAGACAAGTTTGCTAATTAATTACCGTCTCGCACTAAACCTGACACACACTATCTCGCAGAATCACTCGTAGATACAAGACGCACTGAGCTACACGCAGAATAGAACTAACCTGCGCTATGTTCGATTCGATCGTTTGTTTGCTATTGAACGCCTGGGGCTCTTCGAATACGAGGCGAGATCGACTGTGAATGAACGCCAAGTCTGCGGCGGCGTCTGCGTTGGCTTCGCTTCAGCTTCGGTGAACAACACGGCGTATGCTTGCTAGAAGCCGCGCGCAGTGCTGTTGGTAAAAGTTTTGTGCTTATCAGCATCGCCGTCGGCGTCGGCGTCAGCGCTAGCGTCAGCGTCAGCTTTTAGCTTTCAGCTTTAGGTTTTGTTGGCGCTAGGGATGGGAGCTTTCAGAGCGATAGTAATAATATACTTTGGGCATTAAATCTGGCATTTAATATATGCAAACATTTGTTTTGTTTAAAATAAAGTCTCTCACAGTCCGAGCGAAGCGGAGAGTATTGGAAGCAGTTCAAAGCAGCAAACACTAAACAGAACAAATAAGCAGTGCTATTACACGTTTACACGATATTCAGTATTTGGATGCAGATTTCAGGCTAAGTGAAAGAAAAACAAGACAGTGATGCGTATTTAACAACCATTAAACTTAATTATCAGAGCAATTAAGAGCCCGGCGTTAAAAATGGTGACTAAAGTGACGCCAAGTACACGATAATTAGTGTCCCTATATACACCTGCAAAGCTCAAACTAAACCGATTCAAGCGGCATGCCATGCCCCTTTTTGATAAGAACCAATCGGCTGGCGACAGAGAGACGAGAGGGCTGTTTAGACTTACCTTGAAGAATCCTCCGATTGGAAAACTTACCCAAAGATTCCATAATGACGACGGGGGGCTTTTTGGGGGAATATTTTGATTGAAGTCATTTCAGATAACACTTAACAACACACTAGCACGTCACGACACTGTTCAGGCATGGGAAAACTTTATCGGAAGGCGGCTTTCCATGACGCTTCCGCCGTCAGGCATCCATTGGGCCTTGACTTTGTTATCTCTTCGCACCGAATGCTCATGCTTAAGCATATACGTATGACGCGCGTCGTATGAGATATGCACTCAATGATTTGCATAGACGATCGGTCGGCATATTATTTGAAGTTTGTTAATAAATGATAGACGCCAAAGATGCCATCGATTGAGGTAAAAGCAATTTAACTCAGTCAATTAATAAATAAGCTCAATGAAATCCTCGGTTCGGGCCAGCGCCAACCCAAGCGAAGCGAATAAGTGTTGGATTGGATAGATTGATAAGTTTTATGGATTTGCAGAGTGATCCATAAAGCCCCGTCCAAATCGCAATCACTTCGGGTTCGGTTCGCGTTGGCGTTGGGGTTCGGGTTCGGGCCAGACTTGGCTGATTTATTGCCACAATACTCGGACAGTATATATGAATGTATATTTTCGTCTGGCGCACAGCTCGTTAACCGGCTCGAGGCGTCAAACTGGTTAAAGCCGAAGACTGAATGTAAATAAGCAAATAGGCAAGGCAACATACATTCAGCTTGTTCAGCTGCAGTAAACTTCTTGATTCGCGCGCTCTTTCTGCGCTCTTGGCTCTTGCGAATATCCGAAAATACATTTCTGCACGAAAAAACTTATTCACGTGACGTATACGCAACGTGGCACCGAATGTGGGTCAAATAAAATTAAAAGAAATACATTTTGGCAGTAGCTCGCACCTTTTGGTCTTTGGCTTTGCACTGGATGGCATGGCCATGGATCCTCCTGCACCTGCTCCGACGACTCCCGTCTTCTGCTGATGATTGAGAATTGCAGCAATTGTGGGCAATGCCTGCTGCGGCTGTTGTGGCACAGACATTCCTTACACTTTTACTTTTATTGTATTGTACTCGAATTTGATACGTAAATTGTGCAGGCACTTGACAGACTTCACTGGTCACTGCGTGTCGCGCTGCGTATCGGACTCTCGACTCTCGGACGGTGTATTTGTATCTGTATGTGCAGCTTCTGCTTCTGTTTCCGTATCGTATCTGCATGCGTTGCACTGCGTCGTGTTTGAGTTTTGCCTTCGAGTTCGCAGCTAAACCGTTGCGAACGACTGACTGACAGAGAGTAACCGTTGTCGCCGTTTAACAAACCACGGAACACAACACCCATCAAATATCGCGAATGGCACAAGGCAGGCAGGCAGGCGAGCCATAAAAACCAACGAAAACAATATGTGCTGTTATACAAGAGCCGATCAGAAAGGGTATATACCATGCGGACTCATTTTGTTAAAGGGCTGGCTGTAAGTGCCATTCCAACGGTTGGGTTACGCCAGATCTAACCCAGTAATACATAGATCATAGTCAGTGGTGTAGAAATAGAGCAATTCCTACTGAAAAAGCTCTGTAGCTCAACGCCGACCCACTATAGGGTATCTTACCAGTCTGAACTACAACACTTCCACCTTGTTGCCATCGCGTTTTTTCGTTTTCTGTTTTGATTATACAGATTTACCCCGTCACCAAGGGAATACCCCTCTCCGCCTCCACCTCCACCTACACCGCTCAATGAATTGCTGTGATCTTTCACATTTTGGGAGGGAACTCATCTAATTGGGCACGTAATTGATTTAAATACACATTCGGCAATTAACTTGTCGTTTCTCCCAGTGCATGTTTGCGGACCACTTCATTGATATTTATCTGCGAATATATGTATATTCATATGAAACGCGGCAGATCTCAATGTCAACTCCACACTGGCGCAAAGATCGATATAATAATATTTGATAATATTTAATGGCGTTCGGTTCTGGTATGGGTATGGGTTTTAGGGTTGTGCAATAGAGGTTCTATTTTATCCACGACCACAACGTGGAAGTGGAGGCTCGTTCTGTATCAGCTATTGTATTGTATTGGGGGAATTTATTGGGGGAGTATTTTGCGAGAGATATGAACCAAATCACAGTACATTGTACTATGAATAGACTTCTGTGCGGCAGGACAACCTTTGGCAAATACTAAACGAGTTGATGATTCCATAAACTTGCTGGAGCTACCGAAACCGTTACAAAAATTGTTCATGGTCTTTTGACCATATAAAGAAAACGTGTTGGTCATGTTGGATGAATATTTAGCTACATACTTTTAGGCTGGTATCTTAACCACCCAAATAGTTTGGGTGAACGTAATTTTTCTAAGACATATGTTTATATGATTAATTTGAGGATAATATTTTATTAATCATTTTCTCTCCACATCGAAACGAAGTAAGAGAAACAAAAATGTAAATATTTATTTTGAATAAAACGTAAATGTCGAGCAGCTTTTTGAGTGCTGAGCAACACTTACCAAATGCTGCACAGCGCCACTGAGTGTAGAAAGCTTTTAGTATATGCCTAAAGCTCCGTACTCGGTATATTTTAGCAATAAATCTGCGGTCACACTGAACGAATTATTGCGCGGGAAAATTTAAAAACAGGTAAATTCAACTTTAAAAATTTCACCTATTTTATTTTAAACTTTCGTCTTTTCTTATATATTATTTTCCATAAAAATGACCACTATCGAGATAAGTGCGCCGCCGACTCCGATTGCGGGGAGTTGCTCGCTCCACCAAACTATGATCCCTTGTGCAGGTGGGCCAGACCTTGTCTCCTTCAGCTTGTCCATTATTTGATCTGGGATCGCCATGAAAGAATCGATTCGGTTGCAGAACTGAGGCAGCAGAAGACACTGGAGAAGATACTGTGAGCACTGGTCTTAAGGATGGCATTACACCAGCTTCGACATGGTGGCAATTCTTGTCGCATCGTGCGTATCACTATACATATGTGTAGCTCCAGGGGAATGAGTCACACATTGGGGTAGAAATTACCCCGGGCATAGGTCAGAGTTTTGCTTTTCCTCTATAGAATTCCCTGGACCTTTGCCGTGAACTGCTCACAGGAGATCTGTGGCTTCTAGTCAGAATCGGTTCCCTCTTTTCGCGGAAGTTGACGTCCGCTGGAGTACGAGTACGAGCAACGTGGATGAGTGAATACTCTAGAAATCAAATATTAGTAAACCTCGCTTGGATCTATCAATATCATGCATCGGGCCTGTGGACGTACCCTTGACGACGCCGTGAGATCAAAAAATACCCGACACGCAACAATTAACAGGAATTAACATGTATCGCTAAAGTCGATTCAATATTGACACTCGCCGGAGCCTGGACTGGGGCGGGGGGATGCGGCATATATCCGGTCCAGCAAGGGGTCGAAAGGGGTCTGGGTCTGGTTAATGTGAGTATATACTCGTATAATCGATTTCACACTACTTTTTAATCACTACAAAACATTTATTGTTTGCCCGCAGCGAGAAAAGTCAAACAAAGCAGAGACGATACTGAAAGACTGACAGACTGAGAGACTGAGATACTGAGGGACCATGCTCGCAATGGGTCGGACGCTGAACAAATTGACTTGGGCCACATAATTAGGCACTTGCACATGTCCATACCAATACCATACCCCCCCCCCCACACCATCTACCTTCCACGGGTATCTGTATCTACCATCTCCTCCACGAATGCAGTTGACCAGCCGTTCGGCCAGAAAGTATCTCACGCAGTTCACGGACAAAAGGTTTTTATTGTGCGTACGTACCCGTTGACAGCTTCAATCGACGGGTTGGGCTTTGGCCCCGGCTTTAACATTGGACGACGAAGAGTTCGGTCGGTCCCATAGCAGTCATCGTTTGTTATATTGTATGTACATTGGTACATGTGTCTGTATATGTTATTTATTTTGCGGTTATAATGCTGAACTGAACTGAAAAATATTGGCATCCATTCAGCGGAGTTTTTACAGTTTTGGACCTGACGAAATGATAAATTAGCTTTGTACGTAAATTCAAGATGGAAAAATCTGTACTCGTACCATATACACCCATTCGATGTGTGCGAACGATCCCCAGACTCGAGTAATTGTGTAAATACATATCTTGTCTCTGCATGACAATAACTGGCTCCCCCTCTGCACTTCCCCCGTTCCCGTTCCTTTGGACTGACAATGAATGCCATGCCACATTATTATATTGTAGTTTGTCAACCAATCCGTACTGAACCGAACCGAACCCAACCCCGAAAAAGGCGTTTGGTTTGTGATGGGATGGGATGGAAGATGAGAGCAATGTGATAATTCAATGTCGCTCAGGCAGCGCACGGATGCGAGATGCAGATACAATATCTTTTTATACACACGATCTTTGTGTTGTGTTGTGTTGTGTTATGCGGTGATGACCGCGGTAACTTATTATTATACGATACATGCCAAAAGAATTGTAATTACGTGGCCTGTCGCCTTGTACACACATTTGTATCTTTATTTGTATCTGTATATGTATCTCCTGGATCTCCAACAATGGCATCAGCATAACAAAGCACAGCACCCATTGCTGTAAGCTCTCTATTCGTCTCTGTCTCTGTCCCAGTCCCAGTTGCAGTCCCCTTTCCATCTAATAAGCATAGAAAAAGCGCCTAAATAGTGTCAATGATTAATTGCTTTTGTGATTAGATGGAAATTTAATAGATTTTTTATTGCAGCTCACCGAAATTGAAATTCTATCAAGGTACGGGCAGACTGGTGGCTGGGGGCTGGAGGCTGGAGGCACGTCTACATCTATCTCATGACTGCAGCATCATTATTACCCTCGGTTCTCGGTTGCCCTTTTCAGTTATTTGTCAGTTTTTATTTGTTTTTTGCTCCACACCCCTCCCTCCACACTCTGCCGCCGCGGCGCTCTCTATGACAGTTGAGCGCAAAAAGGGCCGCATCATTGTTACCAATTTCGAATTCAAATTGAAATTCACACGCGTCACGCTGCCAGAAAGGAAAGTGCAAGAAACGCTTGATCTGTTCGTGTTCGGCTGCTCTCTTGTTAGCAAAGTCTCCACCCATCGAAAGGCCACCCACCCAAACACCCACCTAGTGGAACCCCAAGGCAGAGAAGAAACGAAACGAAACTAAATTCTTCTTATATTAAATGTAATGCCACCACAGAAATCCCTAAAGCCGACCAAGACCACAGCCACAATACAGCACAGCACAGCCGAAGGGAAATAGATACCGTACCTAGTGCAAGATACTCGTACACTCGACTTGAAGTCCTTCGTTTCAATCTGTTGAAATCCCACACAAAGTCGCAAAGGAAAACACACACTGAAAGGGGAAATTCAAGTGGAAATTACTCAATTACAGGCGGACCGACCCTCGGCGAGGCTTGGCGTGGGTTGACTTTTTCGAATTGCTTATGCCGTTCTATCCGGCTATCCTCTCATCCTTATTGATGATAGGCCAAGGGGAAACCCTACAAATCGAAGAAGGCATTCGATGTACGCGATAATTACAGTCCATAAAAATGGGGGAGGATACAATGCGACAATTATGTAACCTGATAATCGCCAGGGAGTGTGGAAAAACTGAAGACAAAACTTGTGAAATTAATAACTCACCTTCGTTCCAGACCCTCTGGGGCTGGGGCACTCACTCTTTGGTCAAACATATTTATTACAAATAAAGACACAAACACAAAAGGCAAACAAATAAACGGACAGACGCAGACGGGCCGGACAAACGGCAAAGAAACTTGGCCCAAAAGAGACCAAGAGGCGGCACAACAAAGCGTTTTGGGGGCAT
Source organism: Drosophila persimilis (assembly GCF_003286085.1). Taxonomy (NCBI): domain Eukaryota; kingdom Metazoa; phylum Arthropoda; class Insecta; order Diptera; family Drosophilidae; genus Drosophila; species Drosophila persimilis. The sequence goes on from NW_020825289.1 coordinate 14,890,443, forward strand.
TTAATAGGCTTAACTAAGAAAGAGCGACGGGGAGAGGCTCTAACTGGGGGGAATAAGAGGTCTGAAGTGTTGACATGTTCTTAGGGGTACGATTGACACATGAATTTGAGCAGAAACTCCATTCCATTCTGGATATACAATTGGTGTACTCTTATCTTTAGTCGATTCCGATTGCTTTGATGAGTTGCTGGTCACGTAATTGATATTTAAGCGGCTTCGGGATTGTGTGTGTGGTGTGGTATGTGCTCTAACGACAGATGGATTGATTAACACATTTCGATTTGATTCAGCAGAGTATCTGCATCTAAAAGATACACATATACAATTAGTTACCCATGGATTACTCTATCGGTAAATGGTCACGTATCTCCTACTCAAAGCAACTTGTATTTATGTAAAGTATCTGCATCCAACAGATACATTGATAGACAAGCTTCTGATTGGCTGAAAGTTATTCGATTATGACTCAGCCCCCAGATACAAATGTATCTCTACGTACATATAAATAATTTAACTTTTCCCAACCCCAACCCCACTCCATTGTACATTATTTCGTTTCGTTTCGTTTCCAACATTTCCACTTACACGTCCACTTTCCACTTCCAATCCCAATTCGATTTTCATGCGCACGCTCTCAGAGTATCTGTGTGTGCGTCTATCTCTGCCCCAGTGTGCGTGCATCTGTGTGTGAGCGCGCTTCTCTTTGGCTCTCGCTCGCTCTCGAGCTGTCTGTCCTGCTCGCTCTTTGATTATTTTATCTGTCCCGTAGGCAACCAATCGGATGGCCGTTTCATTGCCAGGTGAAATAAAAAGCGTATATACAACACCTTAGAGATACAGCGAGGTCTGTTCGAAGACTTTTCATGGGGAAAAACTCACACATCGCTGGACAGGGCCGGGCCGGGCAGGGCGGGACAGGGATGGTCTGGCTGCTGATCATTTTATGGCCCCAGCACCTGATGAATTTCACGACCAGGCCGTCGGACCACAGACTACATAAATTCATTTTACGCTCTTTTAATTGAGTTAGCTAATTAAATGTTTAGCCCCCTCCCGCCCTTACTCCCGCTGACCAGGCTCAGACGCCACCCCCTCCTCATGGGCGCGCGCACTGTGGGAACTGCCGCAGCTTTGGCGAGCATAAAAATGTGAGCCTGTAATTGTCGGTTCGGTTGCATTTAATTGTGATTGGACAACACTGTACTGTTGTACTTCATTGTCCGAAGAGTGTGACCAGATGTGGATGCGTTTTGTGGGTGGTTTAAAGTTACAGAAGCCATCGCTAGGAACGGTTTGAAACGAAAGAGTGTGCTGAAACCTGTGATATATAGAGAAAGTAGTTTATCATAGTTATATTTTAGATAGATGGCAATTCTCACTGGGCCCTCGGCCATGGGTGGTTTTTTATTCATCTTTCTTGTATCTTTCTTTGTATCTTTCCCCATCTGGTCATACTGGTGCTCAAAATTTACAATATTTCAAAGAGATCATTATGTTTATCCACCCAAACTGCTTGGAAATCTTTTTAGCCGTGCAACTTTTCATATTTTCCCAGGCCCCAGTAATTGGTATGCACACATATCCAGTGCTGGCTCCACCCGCTGTCCACCCCCCAGCCCTCAATATTGGGGCCCCAATAATTTCACGCAGTGCTAATTAATTGCCCAACAATCGTAGCATTCGGAATGTTGCCTAAAGAGCGTGGGAAGCCGCTGCCAGAAGTGAATGAAAACTCATACCAAATCGAAGAGGAAGTTGTCGCCTCAGTTTGGACGAGGCTCAAGAGTTTTCACACCTGTTTGCGGGCCAATTGATTTCACCTTTTCTCTTTGAATTCAGAATTGGAATCGCTCACAGAAACTAGAGGGGAGCGGAGGCAGCAAATTCAATTAGTAATAAACAAGATCTCCCCCCAGGCAGGTATCAATCGGTGGCTCGGTGGATAGATCGAACCACACACATGTGTGTGTGACTATAAAATTTATTAAAGCCCAGGGGCAAGGAAGGGGCAAACCAAGGAGCAGCAAATGCGTGGGCCCTGCTGTTGCAGTGCTGTCGGGGAGCACTATACTATAATAAAGCAATTCAAGGAAATCATTTGGATGGCCATTTGAAGTGAGCAGCGCTTAAGTGCAGCGCAAAATCACAGCCAAAGCGCAACAAGCTGTAAACTTGTTGCAGATCAAAAAAAAAGAAGGAGATATTCGCACACATATGAGAATATATATAAAAATATTGAAAAGGGAACGGGAACGGGCACCAACGCGGCGTACAGAGATCAAAATGAATACATTTGGAGCCACAGACCCCGAACCAGAACCAGAACCAGAATCGGGGAGCAGAATCTGGGAGCAGAGAGGCGACAGGGACCAGCGAAGCAGCGACTTCTGGCCGTCATCGTCGTCGTCTGGCCCTGTGCTCTGGACCCTATGCCTGTGCCTATGCCTGTGCCTGTGCCTGTGCCTGTGCCTGTGCGTCTGTGTAAATCATTGGGGGGCGTATAACGTAGCTCTTTTGCTCTTCATTTGTTGTATTTTATGCGTACATGTTCGCGGAAAACTCGTAAAATTATTAAAAATCGTTTAAGTATTTCGGCATCTTTCATCGCTGCCACAGCGGAAGCAAACAACCACCCCTCTCCCCTCCCATAGCTCCCTCTCCTCCGCTCCAACCCAGCCCCCTTTCGGAGGGGAGATAGAGAGAGAGAGAATGTACAACATTGTTTTCCATAATCATTTCATTGCTCCACCCCAGAGCGCGCCCTTGCCGACGCCTATGCGTCTGCCCAGGCCTGTGCGGGTGTCAAGTGATCGATGGGCGAAGAAAGGCGTCGCGGAGAGAGTGGGGGGAGAGCTGCCCTGCAGCAGCTTAAATACATGTTATTAACGCTGTTATAAATTGATTTTCCCTCGTGACCCACTCTACTTTGTTCTACTTCAGAGTAGACGTACACTCTTCGCATCCCACAGATCTTCTCACTCGAACTCGATCCATTCGACAGAGCTATATCTGTGTGTAAACGAGGATCACCCAGCAGCTCTGATGAACTCTGATCTAATGATTTTATAAATGTGCTCAAATTAATGATATTAGGTTGTTCGGGCGGGGCAAGATTTTGTAACAAGCTGGAGGAGGAGTGTGTTGGTAACGATTGGTTATACATTTTCTATGCTCTACCTTCAGCACAGTCTGTTATGTTGCTACAGTGATTGGTTTTACCTGTAACTCTATAGCAAGAATCTCTCTCCTGGCAAGAATAATCAGTGTTCGTGTTGCATATTGATTCCCTAAATCATTTACTTTGGAATGCCACGAGCATTGCCAGTTGAGGGCCTGTTCGCTGCGCAAAAAGAGATGGTTGCCCCTACGACTATCAAAAGACGATTTCCACTCACAAATTACCATGAGACGTGAACTCTGTGCTCCTTGGTCCGCTTTTCTAGCTGGGTGCTGGTTGCTGGTTGCTGGTTGGTGGAGCAAGCTCGCAATTTTGTGGTTTTTGTTGCCAACAGTTCAACCTCAGACAGACCCATACTCGTGCAACACATGAGCGGGCATTCGGTGTGTGCTGTGGTGTATGCATAAACACGCTCGTACGTTTTAATATTTAGTGTTAATATGTTGACGGATTTCTGGTCATAAACACTTTTTGTGTGGAACGGTCCACGTCGTCATCGCTGTGTTGTCCTCCTCCTCGACCTCCTTCTTCTGCTAGCTCTCTCTCTCTCTCGCTGCCGCTCTCTTGCTCACCCGCTCTCTCTTTCTGGTTCCCAGTTTGTCCGCATTACAGCCACTTGGCTATAATTTTCTTTAATGATGAAAGTTTGGTTCGTTGCTCGACTCGAAGTTGGAGTCACAATCGCGGTCCCAGTCCGAGTCCGAGTCCGAGTCGGAGTCGGAGTCTGAGTTTGAGTCTGGAGCCGAGGCTTGGCTTCGGAGTTCATTAACATGACAAACATTGTGCTGTTTTGGTGACTGGTTGGGGCCTGGCCTGGGCTAGGGCTTCCTTCCCTGGCTGGATGAGGAGGTGGAGCCTACGCATTATAACAATAGTACGAAACCTATTAACAGCAACAATTTTAACTGCAGCTCAGAGTACGGCTGGGAGCTGGAAGCGGCTACGGCTACGGCGACTGCAACTGCAACTGGGAGTCCGATTCGCTGCGCATCGCTGCATTTCATATTTCGCAAACGGCACGCACATGAAATGACAGAAATTATGTGGCAATCAATTATCGAACTGATGATCGGCGGTCAAAAGCGTTTACAGCAGCCCCAGCAGCTTCCCTCATAATGATGATCGAGACAGAGACAGAGACGGGGCGAAAGCTCAGCGGAGGATGGGATGGGATGGGATGGTGCGGCGTTTAGATCTCTGGACACATTTGCAATCGATCAGCATGAGGCGGAAGAGCTATGGTCCAGCAGCTAACCCGACGCTCACCTACTCGAGCCCCAGTCGTAGTGTCTGTCCTGTCGCTCTACTCATTATAGGGAAAAGGAAAGAAACAAAAACCACTCACCTCACTCCTTTTTTTGTTGTTGCTGTTTTTGTTTTCTTGTTTTTTGCTTACATTGTAACCTGAGCATGTGCGCCGGGGCTCTCTCTGGCTAAATTTTTAAGCATAAAACCATAAAAAAAGGAACGAAAAACAACTGCAAATACATCATGCATATTCATAGTGCAATATGATTTTCCATTTGACAAAAAGTACAGCAACAGCGGTACAGTGGGGCATATGTTGGGTTATAGGAAGGAAAGGAATTTTGCATGATTTTGGTATCTTATAGTGGTATAGTAAGTAAGTAAGTTAGTAAGTAAAGCTTATGGGTATATACCCTAAACCTAATGTTAAGAATGACATTCAAATGTTGAGTCTTTAGCAAATGATTTTCATAATACTCTGTCCCACTGTGGGGACAAACATAATTTAGTGCATGACTTTTCCAGCCTTCTGCCTTCTGCTGTCTATCTGTCTCTCTCTCTCTCTTTCTGTGCCACTCTGTTGCTGTCTCTCTTCAGCTTTGGACGCTGAATGTATCGTATCAAGGGGTTCGTTCGATGGATGGATGGACGGATGGATGTAAAAAGTTATTCGCAGTTCGTTGCTGTCTATTATTTATTACCGTTGAAACGACGACGTTTATTATAATTCGCATTTTGAAGCTTTTGATTTTCGGTTTGTGTTTTTTCCCCCCTTTGCAGTCGAAGATGGATGCTGTAGATGGAGGCTGGGACTGGAACTGGGACTGGAGATGGAGGGCCACTGAGGCCACTTCGGGCATTGGCGGCCATTTTCGACTGCAACATTTTAATATGCGGTTGTAAATTTAATACGCCCCGTTGTCCATAAACACATATCAATACTTCCAAAGGGGCAGACGGTTTGGAGTTTTTCCCATTTCGGTGTTGCTGTTGCTGCGGCGCATTGTTGTTGCAATTAATTGCTTTGCACATTAATTAAGCGGCTGACTTACTGGCCGAGCCGAGCCGAGCCATGGCAGACGAGACGAGACGACACGAAAGGTCAAAGGCCGCTAATAGGCGTTAGACAAGTTAATTTGAATATAACTCTGACAAGATATAGATGCGAACAGAAAAGCCACAACAACAGCAACAGCGGCCAAAAACCAAATAAAATAGCAGTTCTCGGCAAATTCGCTGTTTGAAATGGATTAGGGGGCATTAGGGCTAATCGCTATCCATTACGCAAGCCCCTTAGCGGAGAAAAGCAATATATATATGTATATACAGATACAGCTATATTAAAAAATACAGAGATAGTCGTGGCAGCAAAGCAAAGCAGAGATGCAGATACAGATGAAGATTTTATAAAAATAAACACGAGTTTCTATGCCGCTTGTTTTCATATCAAAAGCAAGTAACATATCTATGAAGCTGCTGCTGCTTCTGATTTGGGAGAGAGTAATCGACCGAAGGATACCCTGTGTTCTGGGTTACAGGGAAGTTGGAAGGAGAAGTCATCGCTGTGTGTCTGAAAAGCTTCGAAAACAATTCAGTCATTTCTATTAAGTCTACCCATCTCGAATGCCTTGAACTATCACCCTTCTCCACAAATGGATAGGAACCACGAAAAATAATCATTTTGATAAATAGAAAAGATTTCCGTTTGTTCTTGATGCGATTGCTGTGCTGTTGTTCCGTTTCATTCGAACAAAAAAAGAAAAAGACTCGAACAATGTGCGATATGTAGCGATTTATAAAAGTCACCGAAATTAAAAATTAAATGCGGAGCAGGGAACGGACAGCAGCAACTGCTGGATTGTTTGATGTTATGCTATATGGAGATTTGATTTCAGAGTCTCAGACGAAGGGCAGGGAGGGAGGAAAAATGCCTTAATTCGACTGGAGAAGTGCTGAATGTATGCTGGGTGGTTGTGTGTGGGTGGTTGGGTGTTTGGTCAACTTCCTGTTGGGTGCCAGTGGCAGTGCCAGGCAGTATCTGTCGGATAAAAACGAATAGTGGGAGGGATAGATATATAATTTGCAAAATATCTTAAGCCTTTTGTGTGGGCGCCACCGAGTGTGTCAGCCGCACATCAGATGAATTAATCAACGTGTGTCGCTGTCTCTGTCGTCAATCTTGTGTTCCCTTCCGCATTTTGCTTGTATGCCGCATTCTGGCCGCCTTTTGGATCGGGATTGGTATTGGGATTCGGATTCCTGCCTGCCCAGCCCCGCCACTCGCTGGCTAATTTATTTATTTCGGTTTCGTTCGCTTTACGTTTGTTTGTTTGCTTGCTTGTCTCTCCAATGGACGTCAACAGCTGGACATGTTCGCTGCGCTCCCTTTCCCTCGATTCGATTCAATTTAATTTCCATTTTCCTATCGAAATGTGTAGTTTCTCACATGACAGAACCCGTGGACGCTATTCCTTTGTCGTTCGAATCGATAGGCCAACGTGTCGTATAAGCAATGTTAGTTTATGAATTCAGCGAACAGAAGCCCCGCAAGTTAAGGCCCCAACCGCACCTCACCCACCGCCGGGTATTATTATTGTTATTATATTTATATTGTCATTTGTCTTTGGGAGCAGCACGATAAAAGCGGACAATAAATATGAATACTTAGTTGTGGGGCTGGCACTGGCACTGGCACTGGCACTGGCGGCAGGGGCACGGGCAGGGGCAGGGGCAGGCGCAGGGGAGTGGATGGGCAGCGGCGACAATTCAATGTCATTATTGATGTCATGCTCCCATTTTTTTGTATTTGTATTGTATTTTTATGGTTTTATAACAGCCATTGCCCGTTGGGTCTGGTCTTTCTTCTGCCAAGAAGATTTGGCATTTACATAATGTACACATCGTGTCTCTGCTCTGATTTCCCTAATATATAAATATGTACCTGAATAACCAAACAATGCCATATGAATGGAATGCTACAGCAAAAGAATCCCAGACATATTAAAAATATGTTTTGGGGAATGCCTTGAACAAATTTCCTTAATTACTCCGCTTCCAAAGAGTGTTCACACGAATCAAAAGCGAGAAATCTTTTGCGAAAAAACCCAAAAGAAACCAACAAAATCAATGACCATAATCCAATTTGGAACTGTCTGAACCTGAAACTGAAACTGAAACTGATGTGCATATCTGTATGTATGTGTATCTATAATTTATTGCATTTCTGTTGAGATCCGCTTCAATCAAAACTTTTATGTCAGAGATTAACGATTAAAGTCATTAGCAGTTAAGATCGAGATCAGTCAAACTCTACTCTTGATGTGTCCTACCAGACAGCAGGCAACCTCCTCCGCTCTCCTCTCGAGCGGAGTCTCTACATACGAGTGTATGAACAGACATCCAGAGATACAGATATCCATATATTATATTTGTACAGCAGACAAAAGGCAATACGGTTCATTCTTTTATCGCTTTTGGCATTTTTAATGCGATGTCTGAGGCGGAGGTCGAGGTTGGAGGCATCGGCATCGGCATCGGCATCGACTGGGACGCGAGCTGGGGCTTGGTTTATTGTGGCTTGGGGCACGGGACACGGGGCACGGGGCAGGGGGCAGGACGAATACGGAGCTGAGCACATATTAAAAGGGCAGAGTTATAAAACATTAGCGCATATTAATCATTTTTTTTTGGGGCCCATACGAAATCCCATTTATTCGTTACCATTTCCCGCCACAGATCTTGATGGGTTGCAACTGCAGTCACTCCACAGCGCGGAATTCAATTAAAGTTTTCGGTGTAACCATTCCCGGGAATGAACACACAACCCGTACCGCACCGAAGCAATGCAGGGAAGATGGAAAGTGGGGCGGCGGAGCTGTTGGTGGGTCGGATGGGGTCGTCAGAGTGTCTCGTGTGTAGGGCTGTGTGTTTGAGAACTGTCAAAATATTGACAGCGGCATCCGTTATGCTTTTTGCCCAAATTGATATTCTATTTTAAGAGTTCTCGCTCGCTCCCAGACTCCGTCTCCGACTTCATTAAAATATTTCCCCAAAATAGTAAGAAAAATCTAAATAAATAAAAAACTTATGAATACGGCAGAGTTAATGATGCCTTGTCGCCCGAGCGCTGAGATACAAACATAATGGAGATACTCTCCGCCGTAATCACTGACAAGCTCTTGACAGTTAGTTGGGGGCCCATTCCGATGCCCGATGAACGATGCCGGGTTGCAGTTTGGTTTGTGAATGAATTTTGTGCCACGCTTGGTCTTGAATTTCTGCCGATTGCCGATTTCTTCTAACTGTCTGCTCGTGGATCGTGGATTTCCACAACCGAGCTGAACCAAACAAAAATTATTAATGAAACCTATGCTCAAATGGAGTCCAGTCCGCCAGTCCGCCGGTCCGCCGGTCTGCCCCCTCAAGCCACCTACAAAAAAAAAGCTCGACAAGAGTGTGTGAAGCGATCCAATGCTGCGATCCATGTCGGATCCCATCGGATCCAATGCGATCCATTGGCCATAGCCAAAATATCATCAATTATCGCCGATGCTCGTCGACTCATTCATATTCCACCAGCAACAACGACGACGACCACTACGACGATGGCTGAATGTCGATCTGGTCAATCAATTTGGCTTTAACTTTGTCTCTCTCCCTGTGCCCGTCTCTAGCTCTAACTCTGGCCTAGGGCTAGAGGAACCACACCGCTTGCCCTCCCTCCCCTACCCCACCTCTCACTCACACCGACAGGTAAAGATTGTTCGTTCAACAGCAGAAAATCGCTTTCTCACACATCGATGGACTCGTGGATTGACAAATTGCATTTCCTGGATTAATGATCGCCTAAATGGTATTTTATTAATTGATGTTGTTCTCCTTCCCTTCCCCCTTCCCCCTGCTCACTCGCTATCTTCAACCGTTGCTTGTGTTGAAACTGTTAACTGTTGGTAAATTATATATAATTATATTTGCATTTTTTATCTCACATTAAGGGGCAGGGACAAGCAGTCCAATTTAAATGATCTTTTTTTGTCAGAGGGAATTAATTTACGCAATTAATTAATAAGCCATTAATTACATTTCAGGTTTTGTGGATGTTTTATATAGAGGTATGACCAGTATGAATTACATGTTATATGGAAAAACATTTTTATTTATCCCTAGCGATGATGGAAATGGGATCGTTTTGTTTACCTTTGGATAAGAAAAGTATCTAAATACAGTTAGATTATCGATAGAGGATGTTCTTCAAGACGTTACGAGCATCATTATCAGGGTAACATATAACCTACGACCTATAAGATTTATATTATGAATCTCTTTAAGATGGTTTTTCAGTTCACAATCTTCAGTAAGCCAGTAAGTATTTTTTAACGATAGCACCCGGCTATTGCTTGAATTTTTTAGCCCCTTCCAGCCACAGCTCGTCACCGTCAACACTGAGTCGACGTATCTATTTCCTAAAATATTGTACAAGTTCTGGTTCCGCCGAAGTTCACACCAGAAATAAGATAAAACGGAAAAGTAAGCCGGAGAGATATTCATGTCGAATGTGTAATTCCCAAATCACTTAATACTCATCAACTAATGAGGCCTAAAAGCCTTCGGCCGCCGACGCGACGGATGTGTTGGACAATAACAACTTCAACTAATATCCATATCTCGTATATATGTGTACATATGTACAAAATGTATCTACATATATGCATGTTTCCTCTCTCCTCTCCCGCTGCTCCACCATATTTTTCGGTTTGTGTGGAGGTTGGTTTCTCTATATCTCATTTATTTATTTTGAAATTGTTAGGAGTACATACATATATCATTATTTTTTGTGGGTTTCCCGTTTCCCCACTTTTTCGGCTAACACACAAAATGCAGGAAATGGACGTGTTGACAAATAAACGAGGTTCCCCTGTTCAATATTTGCTAATATTCATGTATCTTTGTATGTATCTGAGAGTCTACTATATGTATCCACGGATTAAACACAAATTTCACCTGTGAAAAGGCGGCGTGCACGTTTCGTGTAAGTATCGCTCTATTGTACACTTGTACGTTGTTTGAAAATCAAATAGAAGTTTAGAGCTATTCCAAAAACGAAAGTTAATAGTGACAAATTTGTCGGTGGAGGTAGTATCTGTGAGATACAGTTTTGGCACTGGACTCGGATGTGTTTTGGGGATGTACGTGTGTTTTCGTGATGAATGCAGTCCAACTTCCCCTAGATCACACCCATTACCATTACCATTACACCCCTCACCATCCCATCCACTGTGTGCCCCACGAATTTGACGGCGTCTCATTAGTCACATTTAAAATTGTATTTAATTACTTTCTCACTTCATCATCAGTCAAGTCTGTGGGTCGGACGACTACGACGCCTCGTCATTGGTGTGTTTCCCTCCAGAGGGGGTGGTGGTGTGGGGTAGGTTGCACGCCTGCGCCTCCCAAAACGAATACATGCCACAGCGTCCGCTGGCTGTTTGTTGTGCAGACAAGAAGGCGAAAATTGATATACTTTCTGCTCCTGCCACTGCCACTGGCACTGGCACTGCTGCTGTCGACGTCGCTGCCTTTCATCAATTTCAAATTAGTGAAAATCGAGAAACGGAAATTATTTACTATCTGGATGGGTGAAATGAGGATGGGTGATGGGCGGGTGGACGGTACAAGAGCCATGTATCCATCTATCTACCGTTTGGGCCATTACAAGTGCAATTTATCTCGCAAATCATTAATCAGCTTTCTGTTTGTTTTTCCCCACCCACCCACACTCCACATGCCCCCCTCGTCCAGCTGGTTGATTGTTTCCCCCCTCCCCACATTAACGGCATTTGGCAAACCACAAATGTGAATGTGAATGTATGCAGAGGCCCCGCCCCATTCGATAAACACACAACGAATATTCGACAAATGAAAAGGGCGTACGTAGCTGCTCAATTGAATCGCGTATAAAACACGATCGAAAGATATACAATACATAGGCACTCACACTGCACTACAGGCTTGAGTAATGGGAAAAAATAATACTTGACTTTGGTCGTTGTAGAGTTATACTGCTTCAAACCTGCTATATTCCACTCACTTCCACCTGTACAGTTTGCACTCTTTTGCACATAGTAACCCCATTCGGTTTATTCACCAACCCTGCTCAACAGTGTATTCACGCTGTCTACACACATGGTCTCTGGCCTTGTCTGTATGGGTATCGAAACGGGCGATACGTTCACACACAAACAAACACGAATTCAGGTATTTATTGCATAGATTACTCTTACATAGTTACATACATCAAAACATACATACATCGAGTGCATACGATTGGTTGACTGCTCTCTCTCTCCCCTTCCTTGTTGAGTGAAACGGGTGGCAAAGAAACAGTTGGGAGCGAAAAGAGAGAAGTGAAACGAATAGCATCGGAACATCAAGCCACTCATACAGGCAACGAAGAAATGAGTCGTGAGCGTAATTTTGAATGGGCTATAAAAAGGGGTATGGACAACAGGCGAAAACAGCCAGGGAACAAATTGAAAACAAGTACGAACCTCACCTCGCCGAGCGTGATGAAAAATGTGCTATGAAAACAAAATTGAATTTTTTCATGGTATGATCGGCAAAAGGGTGAATTTTACCTTGCACGCCTCGCATTTTCAGTGCCGTTTTGCCTGTTGGTCATACCTATTTGTTTCTCGGCAATTTGCCAGTGGGCGGACTTGAAAGAACGGTTGGAATTTGAAATTACAAGTAGACACGGGGTCCAAACAAGCCCCAATTCGCTTTTTTTCCTCGTTGGCGTCGGTCGGTGCTCGTCCGTGTTTGTCCGGATTATAGGAGAATATAGGAGAATTATAGGAGGAAATAACAATTAAATATTACTAATCGAGGGGCTGTAATTCGGCTCGAAAACAGTGCAGTGGTAGTGAGTGTTACGTGTTGTGTTCCGCCCCCGCCCCTGTCCACGTTCCGCAGAAGAATAATTTGTGCAACAACGGTAAAGTTTGCCAAGAAATATTCGCAACCAAACAAACAACGAGAAGAGCAAGCAAAAAGCGAAAAGTGATCAAACGGTTCTTCAACGTCTCTTTTCGCCTCTCTTGGAGAAACCGAAGCGTGGGAGACGACCACCGAGGATCGACATCCATACCAGAACATAACGGTTCGCGCGAACGACACAAATGCAAACGACAGACGGAAGAAGAGCCACAAAAAAAGCTAAGAAACACAACAGAAAGTGTGCGGTGATATAGAAAACAGCAAATATCGGAACATTGATCTGAATCAGTATCAGAATATTCGTGGACCAGAGTGAGATAGAAGAAGCAGCGCTGGCTTCAATGCAACTTCGCGTGCACCCTACTATGGACTGTAGCGGTCGTTCAAATAGCAATATTGAACGTGATTCCGATTTGGGAGACGATCTGGTAAGATATGAAATTGTCGATTGAAAGAAAGTTGTGCTAAGGAAATGTAAGTGTAAGATATGCAGTGATCTATCAGTACATATATGCTTGTATAACCAGTATTATCTTTATATATTTGCTTTTGTTGAGGGTCTCCGTCTCCTCTTAAGAACCCGTACTCGATCTGCTTGATTACTCTTGATATAACATCAAAGATTGCTTCAATATTCGCCCCTCATCATCGCGATGAGTAAGCATCTGGAAGCGCTCGGCTGAAATACGTTTCATGCCAAAAATATGCCACAGACTCGTGTCTATCTGAACATCTCTTTCAATTATTTGACAAAATGTCCCAAGGTATATATTTCACCAGATGAAATTTGTCAAATCGAAATTAACGCAATATTCATCCTTTCATCTATCCATTAAATAGAGAATTTGATTGGTTTTGGTAACTCGATCATCATATTTCTGAAAATATTACATCAGAGATAAAGTGGATGTCAGAGAAAGCTATAGGGGAAATATCCAAACAGGTGTGTCGAACCGATCTGATTTGCCGTCGGCTTCCTACTTCTCCTACACCTTGATGATGATGATCTCTTATTTGGTTATTGGAGTTATTTTTGTGTTCGGCCTCAACCAGAAAACGAATTCAAGCAAAATCAAGTTAAATTGTTTGCAAACGATTCAAAGAGTAATTATAATGTTAAGATAATGTTGATATTGATGCAGGGGACAGAGGGAAGGCAGATATACTCGTATTTTTTTGGCGTTTCTATTTGTTAGAGAGCCGTTAAAAGGTGACATGCTAAATGGTACCACACAGCGCATTTCTCAAGCAGACCCACACAGATACAGATACTCACACATTCACACATTTACACATTGATTGGGCCTAAGTGCATAACATACTCATAAATACAAATAGATTCATCTGTTTCGGGAGGACGGACCCAGAGGCAGAGCAGAGACAGAGCCAGAGCCGCGTCCCGTCATCAGTGGGATCTCGTTCACAATTTCCATCTACCATCAATTGAAAGATCTCTTTCAATCCAAGCTCTTTGATGGCGTTCATATGTAAATAAATTGTTCAAATATTTGCATTATTTGTTAGTACCTTAAATGAATATTAAATGGGTTTTATTGCCTTTCAGTCCGCCGTTCCATTCGCTTTCAGTCTCAGGTATATCGTATCCATTGGTATGTGAATGTCGGCTGTGCAGCATCCGATGATGCTGCCGATGCTGTCGATGCTGTCTCTTCTTCAATTCAATAAAACTCTTGTTAGTTTTTTCCAGCCTTTTGTTTTTCTTTCAGTTTTATTGTTGTTAATAGACAGTGTGCCGGCAGTGGCAGTGGCGGTGGCCGGCCGGGTCGATCAACAATGAGCCAGACTTTATACACTCTCTCGGAGACGAGATGCGGCTATTTACATAATTTTTAATAGCCTCGCTTTTGGCCAGGCCATCCAGCCACCGACTCCTCTGATAGCCGGGCTGTTGTGCTGTGCAAACATTGTCCCGTCATATGATTATTCGAATTCCACTTTGAGACATTCATTCCCTTCTTTGCGGCGGGTGTTAATTGAAGGGTAAGGATGAGGAAGAACGGGGGTTTCACAATTGAATATCACTTACATACGCCACCAACAACCCAACAATCGACAACCCCATGTGGGTGTTATTTAATTAACTCAAACCCCGAACTGAAAACTCTTTATATGCTGGTGTCATTCGCACATCCGATCCGAAAACGATTCCCGCTTCTCGCGGATCCGATCCCCATACTGTACGAGTTCCAGTACGAGTACGAGTATTTCTATTCAAATCAAATCCTAAGGCTACTCTGAGATTTTCAACTCGAAAGTCACGATTAAACAATAATGTGGGCTGTCAAAAAGTCATAAATTCTCAAATGAAACCAACTCCGAGCCTCCGAGTCGTGCCCAATGGCCCGATGCTGCTGGATGTCCGATGCCGAAGCCGATGCCCATTACTTGTTGGCCGTCGTCGTCATTCCAGCACCGCCTTTAATTACTTGGGTTAAACGCAGAGTTTAAAATTATTTTGTCGAATTGTTGTCTTTAATTTTTGAATCGTTTTTAAATTAAATCAAGTTCCGAACATGACTCCTCTCCCACCCCCGACAGTTGAACTTCACTGCCTCCCGCTTTGCAGTTGATTCGTTTTCTTGGCTTTTGCTCTACTGATTTTGACCACTGCACACGTGCTCTGGCCAGAGTTCCCACATTATATCATGGCCTTCGTGAGGGGGCAAGAGGTTTGGGGTTGGGGTTGGGGTCTCCTCCGAAAATCTCAGTGGTTGTTAACTGCCCGTTTGGTGGTGCACGGATTCACACTTTGGAATGGTTTTCGGGATTTATTTGTGGTTTATGGTCGGGTTTTTAATGGATTGATAGTAGCACTTGATGGGAATTGAATTTTGAACATATTTGAATGGAAGATCTCTTATAGAATATAGGTCTTTGCGCTTCCTAACGAACTTTTAATGAATCCCTTCAATTGGTTGTTTCTTCTGATGGTCGAATGCTCGAATGGAAAATAATGCAGATTGCATACCCCCTCTCTGGATATATCCCTCTCCTCCCCAGTCTTTTGGCCATCTCATTCATTCCACTAACTCATTTGGGTCGACAACGGCACCTGTTATAATTTGTTTGGCTTCTTGTACGCTGACAGGCAACGATTTTTATTAAATTCTTTTTGTGTGCTCCTCTTCTTTTCCTTCATGCTGCTTCTGTTGCTGCTGTTGTTGTTGTTGCATAACCATATAACCTACAGAGTGCGTATGTATGCGACTGTGGGGCAGGAAAAATATTTGATTAAGTATCTAGTGGGGAGGCCTGCCCTGTCTTGCCCTGCTGCTGCCCCTTCCATTGGGGTGACACTTTGGCTTCCACTTTCCGCCACACCCCCACTCCCACCCGTGACACACTCGACGCTTTGGTGGCGCTTTCAACCGCAATGACAAACGAAATTTGTTTTGCTTTTAGTATCTTTTGGGCGCGAACTTGAAACTGTCCAAAAGGATGGGGTGGGGGCAGGGGCACGTGTGTTGTGTGTGGTGTCGTGTGATGTATATGGGGCCGTGTCCCGTCATTTGTGGCAGAATGAGTATAGGTTTTTAATTTAATTTTCGCAATAACAAATTCGAAAAAAAAAGTTGTATGGCGACAAATGTCAGCCACAAAATCAACTGCAGAAAGTGCTCATAAAGAAATATGATTATTATTGGTAATATTAGTACAGTTTTTTCCCTGCCGTTGCTGCTGTTTCATCTACTGTTTTTGTTGTTGCCGTGGCCGTATTGTTTTTAATGAATTTATGAATTATTTTCCCAACCATAGCTAATAAAACTGTTAATTGGATTTTTCCAGCACAGCTGCCGATTGTGCGATAAACTTTTGCGCCAACGCGAAATACAAAAAAAAACAAGAAAAAATGGCAACAAAAATAACGAATCGCGAATGGCGAATCGCCAGGCGAATAAGTGTGAATGCAAAAATATGAATACCAAGGTGTATTCATACCAAGGTGAGGCAGCTATCGCAAGGAAACACCTCAAACCATGGTTCATATGGGAGGATAATATATTTGTTGCGTAGAATAGAATGATCGAGAATTGTTGTCAGAGTGCTATTTCTCCTATTTCTCTCCTCTGTATTTCTCCCCCGAAATTGGGTGTGCCTTTGGCGAATGGTCGGGGGAGCCCACCAAGAATTTCATTTCCGAAATCCTTCCCATCCCCTTCTTTAAGGCCCTGACTCACAATCCGAAATCAACTGTTTATTGTTTTGTGGAAAGTATAGACTCGAAGAGAGCTTTCTTCAGATGACTCCACACCCAAAAAAAAAGGCACAAAAGTAATGGAGTATATTTTTGGCAGACGACGGCGACAAGCCATTTGCCCCCCTCCTGCCTCCTGCCTCCTGAGTTCCATATCCAGACAACCAGTCCGTCCAAGCAGTCCAAGTCGTCGGTCTTAGGGGCAGGGCCAGAGACAGGCCAGGCCGACTTGCGGGCTGGCCAAAGCAATAAAATAATGCAGTTTTTAATTATTGCCGCCTGCAATCGAAGCTAGACGCAGTGAATCCACCCCAGACCCAGACATTGAATGTGGACGTGGTCGGGTCGGGTCGGGGTCGGTCTTGCAAGCGGGGGCTCCGCAGAAATAAATAGAGAGAGAGCCAGAAGAGAAGCTTCAGCCGAACCCAACTATTGCTGGTTGTTTAACCGTTGCGTTTTTCCTCCTCCTCGCTGCTCCTTCCCCTGCTCCTTCTCCACCCTTCCCTCCCTCTCTCTCACTCCTACTCCTCCTGTTGCCATTTAACCGGTTTCGTTTTTTGTGTTTTTATTGTTTACGCGAAACTTTTAGTCTGGCGTCCCGGCCGTCTGTAGCGCTGTAGCGCTCACTTTACATGGGCGTGCGTGTACGTACACATATGTACATGCATGTGCATGAGTACGGGTATCTGTGTGCGCATATGCCGGCATATGTGTATCTGACAGATACTTTTTCGCGGACGCGAATGCGGCTCGCCAGCGCCATTACGTTTTGCTTGTGTGTGTGTGTGTGCGCGAGTAGGCATGCGTGTGTGTGTGTCTGTGTTTCTGTTTTGTTGTTTCCATTTTTATATTTTATTCGCTTTATTTTTTCCGCTCCGACGC
This sequence comes from Drosophila persimilis, assembly GCF_003286085.1. NCBI lineage: Eukaryota > Metazoa > Arthropoda > Insecta > Diptera > Drosophilidae > Drosophila > Drosophila persimilis. The sequence continues at coordinate 14,907,962 of NW_020825289.1, forward strand.
TCGCGAGCGAATGAAATCGCGTTTGTTAGCACGCATACAGTCGCTCGTGTATCTGTGTGTGTGCGCGCCGTATGCACGTATCTGTCAGATACGTTTTGCATTTTAATTTTATTTCCATGCCCCCAATGCCTGCTGCGGCGGCGGCAGAGTGGAGTACGATCTCTTCTCGACCACGTTGCACATGTTTTTGTTGCTGTTGTTGTTGTGTTTTTTGTCCTTTTTCCCACATCTTTTCTTTTATATTCCCTCTTTTAGCCGCTGGCTGTGGCTCTTCCACCCCTTCCCCTTTGCAGTTGCTGTTGTTGTTTGTCGTCGTTGCAGCGCGTTTTAAATACATAATTCGCCACGGGGTAGATGCGTAAATGAGCAATTTTTATTTATATATGTAGATAAATACACACATATTTATTCGGTTACAAGATACGCGTATGTATGTATGCTTGAGAACACATGTGGCAGTACCCCTTAGGGCCTGGATCGTTGGTCCAAAAATTGATTGAACAATTCGGAATATCTGGGATTTTTTTGAGGAAAAATAAATACTCACAAGTATATGTATCTCTTAAATAGATGATATCCTATAGATTTAATATTCAAATCCGATTCGGTATTCTTTTGTTAATTTCTCAGTTTCAGCATCGGTATATAACAATAATCCCAACAAACTTAGGACGACAGCACGCCCCGAGCTGATCCTCAATAGACGAGGAGAGACGAAGAGGACACTTGAGTCATAAGGACATTAGGCCTTCGGTTCGTTAAGAGTTCAAGCTAAAAAACAAAAACAAAAAGGAGAAGAATGGAAAATGAAAAGAAACACGAGGACATGCAGTTGCAGTAAAAGAAGCAAAGCAAAGCAAAGCCAGACATCGAGAGCTAAAGATACAGATACAGATACACATTACACATTACACATGCTGCTCGCTGGCAATGCATAATCTTAATCCTTCACACAATAAACGCCCCTTTGTGTGCGGTGGTTGGTAGCAGCGGCTGATCCTGTTTGCTGGCAGCGCCCTTCACAGCTTGCCTTGACGGTCTGGAGGTCCTGAGGTCCGTTCGCGGACAGCATTGTCACATTATGGATTTCCGAGCGGTCGCAGCGGCACGTCCTTTTGTTTTAAATTAGCACGGCATGTTGCACATGCTGCGGCACGGGTTTGCTAAGGCTCCGTCCGTCCGTCCGTCTGTCCGTTGGTCCGTTCGTCTGACGGTCCGTTTCCTACAAATTTGTCCATTCGATTGTTAAACAGCGAATGGAAATTAACTAAATTGGAAATGGAAATGCAATGATAATAAATTTGAGATACATTATTTTCCAGCTACTTCTATCGAAAATGTAATGTAAACTAATTAGTGATAAAAAAACCAGGGGACAAAAGGAGTGGGGAGTGGAGGGGGGGAGAAAAACTGTCAACGGCAAATAAATTAAATATTTTACCTATACCAAGGCACTATTGTGGCACTCAGATAGATAGTCGTCGTCTGTCTCCGAGTCGCCTCTGGCAACGGCGGTGTATTGAAAGCTATTAAAGTAAATTGCACTATCGCCCCCTCTCTGGGGCCCACATCCACCTCCACATCCACATCCATATCCACCTCCATTTGTATTGTTTGCGTTCTTGGAGTACTTCCAGTACGCCTAGTAGTTGTATCCGTATCTGACACATGTACAGCCCGCCAGCAGAGCAGCAGAGCAGAGAGGTCTAATTGCGATTTAATGTCTTTTGCTGAAAGTCGAGCTTCGCTTCGACCTGCAGTTGAGACGATAACAGTAGCGTTTTATCAATGCTAGAATTAATGGAACTAACGTGTCCCTCAGAGACCACCATATGCATATCCACATATCGGTATATACTTGTATATATATCCATTAGCTGGATGTACTTCTGTATGAGTGTGACTGCGAGTGGGGCTGTGTTTTCCCCACCATACATACATCCATCCATCCATCCATCCAGCCATTGGATGTGACTTAATGCCTTCCAAGTGGAACACCTTATCGCTTCATGCTGATTTATGCGACGCCTATTACAGCCGCAGCCCATAGCCGCAGCCCTTAGCCCGAGAATGCTTCCCCAGAAGCTCCCACTCCGATATTCAGATGAAATTCCATATCTTTTCCAGGAATTGTGGCTTTTGTTGCTTTTGATGGATGGATTCCTTTCCATTGTTTTCGGCTTGCACGGAAAACGCAACCAATTTCTACCAATGCTTTACCATAAATTTCCTTTAAGAAAAACGCTTCTAGATCATCGATTCATGATTCAGCTACGAGCATTAAATAACACTTTCTGTGAATATTTTATAGCTCTAAAATAAATTCTATCGACCCATCCTCGTAGTACACAACTTTGTTCGATTTGTAATGCATAAAATAAATAAATTACAAACTTAAAATGGTTTTGGGGTGTGGATCCTCCAACCAACCAACCAACCATCCATCCATCCATCCATATTTTCGCATCCATTCGCAACTGTAACGACTGCAGAGGCAGCAGCAACAAAAAGCGGCACAAATTCGTTGTGCATTAATTAGACATTTTATAGGTGCAAGTTGGCATGGCCTGCATGTACCTGGTGCCTGGTCCCTGCCATTGGGCAGACCAGAGCAGACCGGACCACAATTATAATTGTTTGGGCCTGGTCAACACGAGAGTAGCGCAACAGAAAACCGCAACGCAAAAGGCAGTCCAGAAGACGAGAAGAGCACCCAGTGGAGCGTACCGTCCATACGTGTATTTCGCATGGCTTCGATAACTTACATTAATTTGATATATACACACACACACACACACAGACATAGAGGAGTGCGAGTACTCTCCAGTGAAGTAACCACTGACTCTTTGGCTAACTACCAACCAACCCGTCACAGCCAGAGCTAGAGCCAAAGCCAGAGCCGTCAGAGCCAGGCCAAGTCAAGAGGCCACATCCCATGCATGCGAGAAGCGATCATAGCGCTCTCATTTCTCTCTCTAGCCACAGCCACATACATACTTGTATATGCATGTATCTTTAAGCTTCGTACAAGATACAAGTAACTTTCCCCCCTTCCCACCCTCCGTTTTTGAGTGTGCAACATTTTCGCTTGGCTCACATTTTGCGCCAAACTTCAAAGAATTCCGAGAACTCTCTTTCTCTATGGTCGAGGCATTGTCTATGCCTTGGTTTTGGTTGCGTTTATGATTACACCCAAGCGACACCACCAGCACCAGCACCAGCAACAGAAACAGCAACAACACTTGCCACTACTCAGCCCAGGCGATGGATGGGGCAAGGCGATAAATGTTGTACACATATCTATATCTACATACGAGGAGTACTCGTTCCTGGGCTCCGACACCGTCTCTGAGCCCGACTCCGACTCCGCTTAGACTCTGGCTTACTTTGTGGAACGTTGCTCTGCTGCTGCTGCTGCTGCTGCTGCTGCGTTGACTGTTGGCTGTGTTTAAATTGAAAATTCCCGATTTGCACACAGTCACAGATGCGCTTAATTTGCACCTCTCCAAATGCATAAAAACCAAGAAGCCGTGATGGAGTACCAGTGCCAGTGCCAGTGCCAGTGCCCAGAGTGGCAAGTCCATGCTGTCGCTGTCGCTGTTGCTGGTTGCTGGAGATGCAGTTGCAGTTGCACTCTCGGCCATGCGTGGCGCACTTCTTGGCAAAGAGTCACGGCTGAAAATATTCACAGTTCGCTCTGACCACGACTCTCCCGGGGCAGGAGAGTACTCGGCTCTCGGCTCTGCCCTCTCTAGCGGCTCTGGAGCCCTGGAGCTATGGTGCCTGATTGCCGTTTTGCGGGTCTGCCATTGTTAATTTATTAAGTGGTTACCTTTGTTGTCACCCTCTCCGCCTGTCTGTCTGTCTGCCTGTCCGCCTGGAGGAAGTGGCTTTCAGTTGCTTTCAATTGAATTTGCCAGGCGTGCCTTGGCTAATGTGTTTTTCCGTGTGGCACGGGCCGCGAGGCAAGGCTGAGAGAGAAACACCATAAACCAGAGTCTGAATCAGAGCTAGATCTAGAGCTCAAATCCAGACTCAAATCAATGACCATTTGCTAAGTGCTGCCCACGCCACAGTCACAGTCAATGGAAAGAGATCTTTATATATCTGATTCTTATTCGGATTTTGATTACGATTCTGCCGCCTTCGATCGGTGGACAAAGCGCTGCCCATTAGCGTCTCCCAGCGGGCGGCCAATTGTGGCGGCTTGTTGACATAAGCGCCGCCATCAATCCGCAATCCGCACTCGACTCAAACGTTTCCTCCTCTTCTCTCTGCCCGACAGTCACATGGTGATCGAACGGACGACGAGATGCGCGACTGTGACTCCGTGGAGGGAGAGCATCATCAGCTGAGTGCCAAGGCGGCGATTGCTGCCAGACTCAGTCACACAGCGGCCGGCGGAGGCGGAGGCCACAACTTTGCCAGTCCCGATCAGCAGACAGAACTGCCACTAAGGTGAGAGAGCACCCAAGAGTGGGGCTTGGGTAGTGATTCCTAATCTCTATCGCTATCGCTATCGTTGCAGCCATCACCATCAGCTGCCGCCAAATCATCCGCTCAATGCGCTGGGCAGCTTCATGGGCATCGGGGGACTACATAGCATTCCAAATCTGCAGCACAGCGACGTCCTGGAGAAGCTCAAGATGCAGGTGCGCGACATGAAGGTGGGACTAATGGTGAGTGCATGAATGAGTGCCTGAGTGGCTGGCCGAATCAACGCCACGTTGCTGTTGCAGGAACAGGACTATGCGGCCGCCGCCCATGCGGCAGCCTTCGGGGCCAATATGCTGCCCACGACGATTAGCCCGGGCTTCACCCTGCCCCACAATTCGGTGGCAGCGGCAGCGGCGGCAGCCTCCTTTGGGCATGTGGCCTCGGCGCCCACCGCCAGCAATGGCGGCAGCTACAACGGGGGTGTCATGGGAGGAGGCACCACCACCACACCAAGTTCGGGCAACAATCCAGCCACCAATGGAGGCAGCCACTCCGTTTCCAACAACAACAACAGTAGCAGCGGAGGAGGAGGAGGAGGTGGAGGAGCAGGACCAGGAGGAGGCACAGGCGGAGGACATCCCTTCTCGTTTGCATCGCCCACAGCAGTGGCAGGCGGTGGCGGCAAAGAAGGTTGGTATCGTGGCATCGCCACTCGAGGGGACTCCATTTGTGTTTAACTGTTGCACTCAGCCCGCCACTTTGCAGCTAATTCCGCATCGAACTCATCGACGTCCAGCGAGGCATCGAATTCATCGCAGCAGAATAATGGATGGAGCTTTGAAGAGCAGTACAAACAAGTCAGACAGGTTAGTACCCAGTCCCCAGTACCCAGTCCCCAGTCCTCAGTCTTAGTCCCAAACCTAGTCATAGTCCCTCCTGTCAGTCAATTGAATTCGACAGAAACTCTCTCACTGCAAACAAGATGCAGGCAAAACTATCAATTAACGGCTAATAGCAAACGCATCGGGCTCTCGGGCGACTGGCAGGCAGGCAGGAGCCAAGCTGTGAGCCAAGCAGGAGCATAAGCAGACGCAGGAGGCATGCCAACTGGACAGCAAGCAGCAGCATCATCTTCTCGTCATCTCCTGGGGAACGAAACCAGTTAAAAGGCCAGTTATGATCTCGTTTCGAGGCTGCTCTGCTCTGCTCTGCTCTGTGCTGCTATCTGCTGCTTAGTGCCGCCTTGAGGCGTTCCACTCGATAGTTCCGGTTTGCAATTGAGCAATTAATGAAGCCCATCTCTTAAGGGCGTTAATTTGGTGAGAAAATAGCTAGTTTACCCCCCACTTCTTGTGCTCTCCCCTCCCTCTACCGTTCTGTGTGCGGTCCGATCCAGATGCTGACCAAGATGAGCAATTAGGCCCGAAAACTTGTGCGCCGCTTTGCCGCTTTTGGGGTCGATTCGGGGCGAGTGCGAGTTCGAGTGCGCGTCGAGATCTGAGGCGAGAGGAGAAGTGCACAATTTTTTGGTCATTAAATTGTGGTTGCCAAAAATGTGTGCGAGTGTAGCCGTAGCCGTAGCCGTAGCTGTATCCGTGTCTGTGTCTGTTGCGTCGTGTGAACCTCAACAGCTTTTGGTTCGGCTCGGGTTGGCCATAAAAACGGAATTTCGATTAACTTTAAATGCACACACACAGACGACCACACAGTCCATCCGTCCTCCTCCCTTTTCAGAGCCATAGCGAGAGCTATCCATCAAACGGAGCCCGCATTCTCTATGCACTATAAAAACTTTGACCCTCGCAATGCACTGCAAAAGATACTTATGTATCTCTGTATCTGTATCTGTATCTGTATCTGTATCTGTATCTACGCTTCACGCTTAACACCTTCGCTTACTCCGTGTGTGAGGAGTGAGGCTAAGGCTTGAATGATGATGATGTTTTTGCTGAAACCGGCTCCCCCTAAACCCGCCAGCCACCCCCGCGGCCCCAATCGCAGCCGCCTCGATAGGTGAGGTGTTGGGCTAAATCCCTTGAAGCTGATATTCAAAATGGCCTGCCGTCTGCCTTCTCCTTCATTAATTGTGAAAAACGGAATGAAATGAGGCGAAACGTTAATTACGTTAATTGAACAGATTGGCCAGCACAGGGCGACTATGAAGAGACCATTTTGAAAGAGAGAATCTCACAGATACACACAGAGATACTCTTATGTATCTGCGAACACTATCCGCCATTCGCCATTCGCCATAGCATCGCAAGTCAGATTCTGCTCTGATTTTAGCGGTGTAGCAGTCTCCCTGGCTCCCCGCATCCCCTCCCCATTGGTCTGTGCTTTGCGCCATCCGTCAGTCAGCCATCTATCCATCCCATCCCATCCCATCCATCCATCTATCCATCTCGTATCTATCTTTCTATCCATCCATCCATCTATCCGCAGACGAAGACGACGAAAACAACAACTAAAATAAATAAAAATATTATTTTTGGTACATTTCGCTCCTCGTTTCTTGTACTAACGAATATTATATAGTTCTTCGTTTGGCGCTGTTCCACTCTGCTATGCTCCGCTCTGCCCTGCTCTGCTCTGCTCTCATTAATCAATGTCAATTATCTGTACATACTGAATAATTATGTTTAATTATAGACCCCGTCTAAAGCATTTTCCAATATTATTTTTATTCTATTTCTTTGTACTTTAATTCTGAAAAAAGCAACCATACATGCTCGTACCTCCTACCTCTATAGAAGAATTCATATTCTATTTACTGTGGAATTTCCCTTCAATACGCAACCTTTTTTTCTTTTTTTCTTTTTTGGCGCGTGTTCTTTGTAATTAGTTGGATATCTTAGTCATCGGAAACTATTCTAATGGACTAATGACAGAATTCCGAAGAATACGCAAAGAATTCTTAAAGGCCAGAGCTTCTCTCAGATCTCCCTACCCATACTTTTCTCTTTTATAAAATATACTTTTGTATATTGAGTATCGTTAACCTTAAACGAACTTCTATCAGCTCGAAAATGTCAAAAAGATACATCAAATATACGGAATTTAAAGATATGTTGTCTAAGATTGACATTAATTTGGTTCTTAAAAGCATTAAGCAGTTGAGGAGATACAGCCACATTCTTTAGCAAAAAAAAAGAGCCAGCAAATGAAGTAGAATATAAAACTGAACAATCTGTTCAACACATTTTGAATAATGAGTGTGAAATTCTTGAATAAATATGCAGCGCATCGCAACCTGCAGATGCATTCTCAATCTGTATCTGTACATCTGTATCTGTGTGTGGCTGTGGGTGTATTCGTGTAAGTGGCTCGATGCAGCAGGATAACACTTATGATTCCTGCAACGGGATCTGTGTCCAAATATACGAATATAAAATTTTAATGTTTCCATTGGAAAGGAAACCTTTTGCTGTTGCTTTTCTCTGTATCTGATAGTTATAAATTACACCCACACACGTACAGAAAACGCAGAGGGCTGGCACCGAAAAATTGATCTGCTGGCGAAAATGCATTTGAAGCATTTCCCAGAATCAAGGATTCAAATTTCAAGCAGTCGGTCGTCGTCGTCTGCGCGAGGGATTTGTTAGGTTAGGTACTAAGTCCAGGCGACAAATAAGTGAGATTATTTTTATAACCCAAGCCCAAGCCCGAACCCATACCCACACCCAAAAGCAGGCCCGAAAGGATCGTATGTATGTTGTACGAGTATGTGCTGCTCAACATGTGTCCTTTTGGAAGGACATGCAGCAGCCAGCACAGCGGCGGCTTCGATAGTTATAAAAACGATTATGATTGGTCTACAAACTCCTGTTTAGGGGATAGACAGAATTCATGTATTTTCCGCTTTATTGCTTTATTGCCTGCGGATTTGTGAGATGAGATACATGCACGAGTATATTGGTAGCGCTTAACGGTTCTGCGGCTGCTGTGATGCAAGCCAGGGATCGGATCGGATCGGAACGGAACGGATAGTGGCAGGTTTTCCAACAACCCTGCCACGTGTGAGTGTGTGTGTGTGTGTGTGCGATGGAAAGCGGGACTTCATTTTATGATTATTAATACAAAATACCCCAGACAAGCAGGCAGGCACACAGATACCCATGTGTGCCTCTCTGTGTGCGTGTGAGTGCAACAACAGCATCGACGGCATCGACAGCGACAGCAGCGGCGGCAGCAGCATCTCAATCGAGACTCCTACCATATTTTTAGTTGATAAACGACCTTTGATGGCGTTGCATCGTCGCGTTGATCAATGTCCCCCTCGTCTGGTATAAAAAATCGATTTTCTGTATATAAATCGATCGTCGAGTGATCTCGGGAATTGCAAACAAGTGAACCGTGACCTGACCGTGTTGTCTGCCAATCAAATAACCCCCCATCGAGCTCAACAAGTGCGATTAAAATGCTCATTTCGGAAGATCAAATACAGGAGGTACATACATAAATACTACCACTAGATACCAGATATATCTTCAGTTTGAAGTGCAGCTTAAATTCCAGTGAATCAGATCGAAAAAAAGATCTGAGCAAATCGGTTAACAACTTTCCAGTCTGAGACTTCAATCAATTTATTTCTGTTCCTTTTTTGGTTTTTTTTTTTTCATTTTTGCCCGACTCGACTCTTAGCGCAAAGAAGTATTAGGGAATAAATATAAATGTGCATATATTCGTATCTGTTGGATACAGATACAGTGGTGGTGCTGCTATAGCTCTTGTGGGCGTCGTGCATCATAAAAAATATATCCCCAGCCACTTTTTTTTGGGAAGCAGGCGGCAGGCGGCAGGAGGCAGGCGGCAGGCATCAGCCTCGTCTCAGAGTCGTCAGAGCCAGCCACAGTCTGTGGCACGGAGAGCGGCTCTGGGGCTGACTTGGTTTTAAATCATTTATGCGAAGTGAAGGAAGCAACGAAAGGGTGGAGTGAAGGGGTACAGCAGGGTACACAGGTACACAGACAGTGGAGGAGCCGAAGGAGGCAGTTCATCATTCGCATTGACTTAGAATGTGCACCGCGGATAGAAGAGATCTCTGGTCTCTGGATCTCTGTTTCTGTCTCTGTCTCTGTATCTGTGTATCCCCCTCTTTGCGGAGTGTGTTGCTGCTGATGCTGCAGTAGGCGGAAAGTATGATGAATTCCGAATTTGATGAGTTCACTCCGATGTTGTCATTAATTTTGAACATACTCGTACTCGTAGTTGGAGCTGCTGCAGCTAAACCCAAAGCCAGGGCTTTTGGCTAGTTTAAGGCTTTCCTTTTGCAGAAGATGCCAGCCAGCCAGTCGCGGTTCCTGGTGGCAAAGGTCAAAGCATGAGCCTCGGGAGAACCCCGAGTCTTCCCCAGTCTCTCGGTGGAAACGTAGATGATAAATAATAACGAATAGATGGCAGATACATATGTATCTGTATGTCTATCTGCCTATTTGTATGTATCTCTAGCCCTATCTTTATCACCTAATTATCCATTGTACTCGCACTCTTCCCTTGTTCCCTTTTTCCTTTGACCTTTTCTATTATACTTCACGCTCATTGAGTGCCTCACACTCGAAACGAGGCCAGAAATGGAGGTTAGGGGAATGTTTCTCTATCAACCCCCAGCAAACAAACCACCGAGAGAACGGCGGCACTCATAGAGAGAGAGAGAGAGAGAGAGCGAGAATTAACGGCGCAACACGCGCCCCTGTCAACAGCCACATCCACAGCCAAACACATCAACATCTATCTATTGTTGTCCCAACATTCATCCCAAACAAAAGGGCAAAAGCGGGCCAAACGCCATTTTGTGCGAAACCATTGGCCAAAAGAGTCAAGTTGTTTGTTGTTGCCACCCATTGTTGCATACTGCCCATTGTATCCATATTATAAGGTTATTATAACACTCTCTGTACGTCTCTCCCTCCTCTGTACTTTCAGCTCTACGAAATCAATGACGATCCCAAGCGCAAGGAGTTCCTCGATGATCTGTTCTCGTTTATGCAAAAGCGCGGTAAGTTGCAAGCTACAGCAGGGGGGAAATAGGTGGAAAAGGGGGCCTGGCCTGGGAGGGTAGGGTAGGGGGCTATCCAGATTGTGGTTTGGGGCACCATTTGCATATCCCTGGCCTGGCCAGGTCTGGCAATGATGACAGATTGCTGACTCAGCCAGCCAAGTGTTTTTGGGCTCACTCAAATTATGTTAATTGAATAAATTTCTCGGCACTTTGACGTTTGATTTTGAAGCTTGGGGCCGAAAAGGGGAGCCATTAAAATATGCAGAAATTCTAGTGAAAGAAACCCATCAAGAGCAACAGAGAGTGGGAGAGGGAGAGAGGGAAAGAGGGAGGGATGGCAGCAGCAGCAGCAGAGAAATCGTTATGCGGATGACTTTTTGTCATTTTGTCACTTCAAATTACTGTCAAACTCACACACACAGTTCCTCAAGGGAAAGGGGTATGTGATGTGGCGTGGGGCATGGGGGTGTTTATGCACCATATGCATATTGGTACTTAAATTTCGAAGGCGACTCTGGCCGCTGCAATCGGAGCAAATGCCTATTTATAAGCCAGGCAAGCCTTCGAGCAAGCGCATGCTTTCCTGTACTTTTGTCATTAATTATGAGAGCATTACCGAAAATGCATCGGAAATCTGTGGCAGAACACGCACACACACATATGGCAGCTTGTCGTGACTGTACTTGCTTAATAAATCTCACTTCCTGTTCCTTGCGGCGTCCTTTTCGCCTGAAAATGTAATCACAATTCTTGTGATTTTGTGACTTTTGTGCGATGGTATTGTGCCTCGACTCGACTCGACTCGACTGTCGAGTGTTTGTTGCAATCGCCTGACTGACTGACGACTTGAGAGTGCATTAAATTTGTTTGTATTTGCATATCGTAGGAATTGAGTAGGGCCCGGCCCTATCCGCAGACGATACTCTTTGTAGGGCGACAGAGAGAGGGGTTTCTATATGTCCATGAATTGTATTACGTAGTTTAACTTTGCATTTATTTAATGAGTGAGGGTTTCTTTTATGAGGTAGGATACCAGATGATCTTTAGAAATGGGAACTAGATGTAGCACAGGGAACTCTCAAGCAAAGGGAGTAGTATCTTTCAGTCGATTCCTGAGTATCTTATTCTGCCTTATTCTCAGTTAATGTTTGTGTGTTTAACAAAAGTTCCACAGCCCACACACACACACACACACACACAAAGGCATGTCGGTGAGTATCTGTGAGTGTTTCGCACACATGTGCGAATCTGAGGCGAATGATAGTCTGTTATGTTGAGGCCTGAGCTTGACTTGGCCCCGGATGCAATTATTTATTTATTTTATCTAATTTCGTATGCATTTCATAAAATATATAAAAATATCTATGTATCTATAAGTGTGTGCTATGGTGTATGTGTGTGTGTGTGTAGAGCATCTCTAGTGCTTGACAACTTAATGGATTTTAATCTGTCACATGCGTTCAAGTTTTGACATATGCATGCCCCGACGACGCGGTCACTGGTAGCAAACAGAAGGGAGCGGGAACGGGAACGGGAGCGGGAGCTCCCACTGCGGGGTACTGCCACACTACGTACCGACTGTCTAAGATGTCGTCTGCCATGAGAAGGAAGCGCCGAAAATGCGACTCACTTCTGGGGCAAAAAACAAAGAGGAAAAGCGGAATAGCGGAAAATAAAGAGTCGAGTGTATTCCTCAGATATAGAATGTATTCAATGTATAGCAAAGCATGACTATAACCAAAATGATATTGTACAATTGTACAACTAACTAGCGGAAAGGAAAGGCAACTATGGCGGCTATAGTGCCGGGGGGAATGTGGATCGGTTGTGTTGATGCCGTGAGATGTTTGGGCACCGAAGAGCGGCGCAATTCTTAATTAAAAGACGTCAATCACTTATCAACGCTGACGCTATTTCTGGGATCGCTGGGAGCCCAGACCCCAGAGCTCAGACACGTCCTCATCCTCATCCATCCCCGAGGCAGATCGAGTGAATCAGTTGTCAGGCCATGGGATCGACGCCCACTCCCCCTCTCTCTCGCCCCCTATGCGATGTAGATGCGATGGTGGCGTTATGATTTCAGACTCGATCAAATTTCCTTTAATTTCCATTAAAAACCGCCTGACATCTAGGAAAACAAATCCACACACGGATAAATAAATAAATTTTGCCCCTAAAAGAGTTTTTGCCTGAAAGCCACCGAAAGACAAAAAAAAAGAAAAGAGGAAGATTTTGAAGAAAAAGTTGCCAAGAAAAATAATAATAAGTCGGCAGTCGGGAGGAGTCGACTGTGGCAGCATGTGCGTGTCAGGGATAGGACTCGGGATCGGGGTCGGAATCGGAATCCCCCAGAGAGGAATTCAAATCCAGCCCCCAAGGCGACCACCGATCGACTATGAGTCCGAGAGTTTAATGATCGCTCGATTCGAGGCGAGTGCCGGCAGCAGAGTTAATCATTAAATTGCCATTGATTATGTATATGATTCGTTTTTTTGTTTTGTGTGTTGTGGCTGTGGCTCGTGTGCTCTGATCGATTCTTTTTTGCTTGGATTGCCGATTGCCGGCTGGCTGGCAGCTCTTCATTTATTTTGTATTACTCGTCGTACGATATTCCTTTTTGATCCGAGTCGATCGCATCCCTCCATCCCCATACCCTCCTCACGCGCCCAATTTGTTTATATGCATAAAAAACAAAACGTATTTTCATTCAATCAACACGTCCATCAACGAGTTTGATTGATTCCTCTCGGGCTCATAAAACAGAAAATGGAAAAGAAACTAAACTCGATCGATCCTCTGCCGCATGCAGCATGCCGCATGCAGCATTCAGCAGTATTTGGGGAAGGGGAATGGGAATGGGATTTGGGATCATAAAAAAGGAAAGGAGGAGGCAGGGCCCGGCCGCTTTATACAAATTCAAATTACTCACGTACGGAGGCAGCAATTATGCAAGTTGATTTGTTTTTTATATGTTAAATGCGCTACTCTTTAAGCGGGACAGTCCATCGATAATCGACATTTGTTGGAACTATTTCAATACCGATCATCAGAATATTCCAATACTGAAAAACCAACCAAATTAAGGGATAAGTTATCTTCAAAATCATAGACATCATATTTGATACACTCAAACACCTTGCACTTTACATTGTAGCGCACACAAATAAAAAGAATAGGTGAGAAAGGGCACGTGGAAATTTCGAATAATACAATTTCAATACGAAATTGAAGCGAATGAATGCCAATGTGGATGATGATGATTAGCCGCCATAAACAGATCAACATATGTACAAACATCATGTTGTATCCAGTCATAGGTATATACAGACAGAAAGTAGACATATATTTACATACATACATACATGTACATGGGGGATCGGGCAACAATTAGGATTTATTTCTGTTTTTATCGGCTTCGGTCTTCTGAGCACTTTTCAGCCTGCTACGGCGGGGGCTACAAGTGTTAATTGCTTCGTGATCAATGGCTGATGGTGAGGGGAGAGTGGGGAAAGGAAGGAAATCTACTCTATTGGGCAGATAAATCTATTTTATAGATATTTTAACCGTGTTTTGCTTATTGGTGCATTTAACGAGCGCATTGGAAAACATTTACAAGTGCAAGAACAAGTTTTTAGTGCGCAAACAAACAAATCGGTATCGTAGGCCCCCAAAACTGAATACGCATACCTATATCTCACACTCTCTTTCTGTTTTCTGCAGGCACGCCCATCAATCGGCTGCCCATTATGGCCAAGTCCGTGCTGGATCTCTACGAGCTGTACAATCTGGTAATTGCGCGCGGTGGCCTCGTCGATGTGATCAACAAGAAGCTGTGGCAGGAGATCATCAAGGGACTGCATCTGCCTTCGAGCATCACCAGTGCAGCGTTCACCCTGCGGACCCAGTAAGTGGACACCTTGTGGCATCATCAGCACCTTTCCCCCCCATTCCCCATAAGCGTCTTGGCCTGGCCAGAAACTATGCCCAAGACAAACACAAACAGATGAGGGGGGTGAACAGAAACGGACAATCAAACAGTGCAACGTCCAGAGTCCCGCGTCCACGACTTGATAGCCGATCAAGCAGCAATCGATCAGCGAGTCTCAGTTTCGCTCTCTCTCTCGCTGTTGCTGCTCGTATCTATCCGTCTCACTTGCTCGAGCACAAGTATCTGGTGGATTGAGATTTGTTTGCCTGTCGCTTTCGTATTTACACGATAATTCAACTTAAATGCCCGACAGGACAACATCAACCTGAAGTTTCGAGTGTCCCCGTACCCCGTACCCCATCCCCCATCCACATCGACATTCCCTGCTATGCCTGGTCCCTGCTCCCTCTGGATATTTGCTGTTAGGCCATGTTTGCCGGGCTTATTAATAATTTTATGCATCTTGCAGATACATGAAGTATCTGTACCCGTACGAGTGCGAGAAGAAGAACCTAAGCACACCGGCCGAGCTGCAGGCGGCCATCGATGGCAATCGGCGGGAAGGACGCCGCTCCAGCTACGGCCAGTACGAGGCCATGCACAACCAGATGCCCCTGGTGAGTACACCTCAACCACTTGGTATAGCTCCTTATGCTCCGGATGCTAATGTTCCACTGATTGGACAGACGCCCATTTCGCGCCCCTCTCTGCCGGGTGGCATGCAGCAGATGTCGCCGCTGGCTTTGGTCACCCATGCGGCAGTGGCTAACAATCAGCAGGCCCAGGCAGCGGCCGCCGCCGCGGCCGCACATCATCGACTGATGGGTGCCCCGGGATTCGGCCAGATGCCCAATCTCGTCAAGCAGGAGATCGAGAGCCGCATGATGGAGTATCTGCAGCTCATCCAGGCCAAGAAGGATCAGGGCATGGCGCCAGTCCTGGGCGCCACACATCCCCACCAGCAGCACCAACACCAACACCAGCAGCAGCAGCCACCGCCACAGCAGCAGCAACATCTCCTCCAGCAACAACAGCAGCAGCAGCAGCGGCAGCGATCACAGAGTCCGGACATCAGCAAGCACGATGCGCTCAGCGCACAGGTGGCACTCTGGCACATGTACCACAACAACAACAGTCCACCAGGATCGGCACACACCTCCCCGCAGCAACGGTAAGAATCCAAATTGAGTGTAGAGTGCCGCCATCTGCATTGAATCTAGCTCACTGTACTAGCGCCATCTACATGCCATATAAAAAAAATACCTACCCAAGACATTAACCCTATATAACATCTAACATTTTTCTCTCCATTACAGCGAAGCCCTAAACCTCTCAGACTCTCCACCGAATCTCACAAATATCAAAAGAGAACGCGAACGAGAGCCTACGCCAGAGCCCGTGGAGCAGGACGACGGACCGCACCACCCACCGCCTGCTAAACGAGGGGGCAGCAGCCTCCTGCCGCCCGGTTTCCCCGCCAATTTCTATCTGAATCCACACAACATGGCTGCCGTGGCGGCGGCAGCAGGCTTCCATCATCAGGCGAACAGCGGCCATGGAGGACACCAGCACCAGCAGGACGCCGCCTCCGAGGGGGAACCCGAGGACGAGTACGGCCATGCAGAGCACAACACCACGGGCAACTCCTCGTCCATGCACGACGACGGCGAGGCCCAACAGATGAACGGACACCACCATCACCACCACCAGAGCCATCAGCTGGACAAGTCGGATGACTCGGCCATCGAAAACTCGCCCAGCACATCCACCACCACCGCCTCGGTGGGGCATCGCCACGGTTCGCCGGTGTCCACCAAGAAGAAGAGCGGCAAGGCGGCCCAGGCCAGTGCCAAGGATCAGCCGGAGGAGAAGTGTGGCGGTAGCTCTAAAATGAATCCACTGGATACGCTGAGCCTACTCTCGGGCATGCAGTTCCAGGTGGCCAGGAATGGTGAGTACCGCTGCTGCTTATCTGGATCCGATGTAATTCAATCCCTTATCCCTTTCAGGAACTGGCGAGAATGGAGAGCAGCAGCTTATTGTCAATCTCGAGCTAAATGGCATCAAGTACTCGGGTGTCCTGGTGGCGAATGCACCAATAACACAGGCATCGACCGGGAGAACGGGATTGCCATGCCCCGAGCCAGCGGGCGATGACGAGGAGGATGAGGAAGAGGAGGATTCGCATGCCGTGGACGAGGAGGAGGCTCAACAACGTTCGCCAGTCAAGGAAGAGGCCAACGAGGAGACAGACCAGGATATGGACACCAGTTCTGCTGCTGCTGCCATTGTGAATGGTAGCGGGGGGACAGTGGGAGCGGGAGTGGGTGCTGCCGGTGTGGGTATCTCCCTGCTGAAAGATGCGGTGCTCAGTTCGTAGGCCAGCCGGGAAAAGTATCGAGAGAGGAATACCAAAGTCATATTTTTCAGAAAAATACAAAAGAAGTAAAACTCACACAAGCACACAGATGCACAGATCCAGAACTTATATGTATATACACACACACACACAAACACAAAAAAAACACTTATGCATTCGCATACACAAACGCATACACCGTAGGAGATAGAAGTGAAATATAAGATGAAATAATGCATCCATTGTTGAGTCGGAACCATAGAGCGGCATTACAAAGAGGCAGAATCGAATCAAAATGGTTCGAATCAATCGTTTTATGTATGTGTAGCATACCCCCCAACACCCCACACCCACACCAGCATAGCACCGCTCTAAGACTAACCTAACCGCAGCATGTAGAAGATCATATAAATAATATAATATATAAAGAACGAAGTATATAAGATATATGTATGTATGTCTGTTCAATTTCCACATTTGCATAAAAGACAAGCTGGCGAGCATGTATTTACTGATAGATCATAGACATAAGCAAGCATCGATAAAGGAATATATCCATAGATACACATAGGCTAGGATTCGCGAACGCATACGCATAGGGCATAGGCTTCCCAGAAATGAGTTTTTAGTTTGTTTTTAGTATGAAGTTTGTTTTATCCTTATAAATTTCATCACCCCTCTCACCTTAAAGAAAATCATTATTTTGTGTTAAGCTTGAAAGCTTCCTCCTGTACATATCAATCAATATGTAGTCTGTATACAACACACACACACACACATCTATTATATATATAAATATATATCTTTGGATAATTATAAGAACACATTCATAAACACACACACACACACACACACACACACACACATAGAAACACACACAAAAATATCCATTATGACCACATTGAGTATGCATCATCATAGACATATATTAGATGTAGAGCCTAAACAAGTAATATTGTAAGTATAAATGTATTTGTCGTAAAATTAAATTGCGCTCTTGGCCCGAAAACAACAGACACACTCTCCCCCCCTGCAGCCCCCCAAAGTATCTCGTATCTTCTAGCTACTCCAAAGCCAAGCAGAATGTAGCAAACACCAACAAGAAGAACATGGACATATTCTAAGCATAAGCGTTCAATTTATTGAATAATAAATCTATTTAATTTTAGTTGCAATTCGCATTCGAGTCCATCATGGTCATTAAATACGGCTCCAGGGCTAATTAACAGACCCCCCGCCCAGTGGGTGTTATAACAAGTGGAGCTTGAAGGGCACGGATCGAAGTGGCAAAAGCAAACAACATGAGAATCACTCAAAGGAGCACAGCACTGCACAGCCCTTACTCCGATGCATACGATACGGCGGCTCGGTTCTGTTCCTTCTCTTATAAAACAAAAGAAATATTTGCTCTTTATGTTTTTCTTGCCTGGCTTCAATTTTCACAAGGCGAAAAAGTCATAAACACACAGAAGGGGCCGTAGATTATCATCATACTCACCGGTTGGTCGAGTAGGGGGTAGGGAGGATGGATGGATAGCGGGGGAAACCCACAAAATGCACACCAAACAAAGTGATGAAAAGCAAATGTTGTTGAAAACAATGGATCCGTGAAATTGTTCTCGCCCAGAGGACGACGACCAGTCAGACAGCTGTAAATGGCGGCGGTGTAGGTGTAGGTGTAGGCCCAGGTGAGGTCTCGGGTGCTAACTACATTAATGCATAATGATGGTTGTGGCGGGGAGCCACATTCTGTGCTGAGAGAGAGAGGAGTGGAGGGAGGCCTCTGCTGGACCATCAGCATAATGACTTACGGACGCAACTTTGTTATGCCCCGGCAATGAGCCTTGATAAGTGGCAAGTGCGTTTAGAACCATGGCTATAAACGGATAAAGCCTGGGCCTGAGTGGTTTCCCTTGCCCTGGCCCACTCACGGCTGCTACAATCGCTCTGAAAATTTATGAAACACTGAATCATCTTCATATATTTCCTATTAAAATTTGCTGTTTCTTTAATTTCTTGCTATTAAGCCTTGAGCTTTTGGCCAGTACAGCTTAGCGATTAAAAGCTGGCTTTAAAGGTTGCAGAATTATTCTCAAGTCTCTGTACAAAATCTGCCCAACGACAACAACTGATTCCAAGGGTAATGGAAATTTCTGAGACGTCATTTGATGGCAAAGCCACAGATATTTATACTATACTCTCTGTGCTGCAATTATTTCAATGAAATTTATGAAAATTATTGTGGTTTTGGGGGGGATTTCAAACAGCGTTTGAAGTTTACTTTGTGGTTGCAATTTGTCAGGAATTTCCATTTAATCAAATGTCCTGTGCACCAGGAATGCGGCTAGCGACTGTCATTGGTCAATCAGAGCTATTCAATTAGCAATAAATAAACAAAGCCAACAACTTGTTGCAGATGATTGCAGCAGAGACCAGCTGACAGCCAGGTGTAACAAATGGCGAATATAAAGAATAAATAACTCCCAGGGGAATGCTGCAGGTCACGTGCTGTGAATGTGTTCGGTCTCGAATTACCCAACTAATCAGGAAGCGGCCCCTCCATAAATCGTGAATATTTTGTTGCGAGGAGAAGAAGCAGTGGCATGGCTGCGAGCATTTTCTTGCTGACACAAAGGAACGAATAACCAAAAACATTACATTACAGAAATTAGCCCCAAACAATGGAAAGCGCAGGGAACGGCAACTGGGAAATATATGTATTTATTTATGGATGATATGTACCTACACATATATTAAACATACATGTGTATGTATATTGATGTTGCTGCTCAAATTAAAGGCCAATAATACAGTAATAAAGTTGGCATCGCACCCAATCGGCCTATGGCCACCCAAAGCCCAACCGAACCAAATCACCCACAGAGACACCCACAAACACAGCTATACTTGGGGGCAGACACACACGCACCTTGACAGGCAGCGGCGCTTAAAAGTATTTATAAATTTTATATAATGTGCTTTCGTGCACAAGATACAGGACGTATCCCTCCCCGCTTCCCCGCCTCCCCGCCTCCAATGCCCAATGCCCCCCAGCATGAGGTACATAAAGTACAATAGCGGTTTGCCCTTTTTGGTGCCGAGCGGGAAGTAACCTCTATTATTTACCAATACAAACTAAGCTTTAAAAAAGAAATGTAAAATTACCCAGCTGATGTGTGGGGCAGCGGGGAAGGCCCGAGCACGAGCACGAACAGGAGCAGGAGCACGAGCACGAAAAGGATAAAAGAAGACGCACGCGGCACGAGCACGAGCGGGAGACAAACATGTTTACCCCCAGTCACACACACATCGCATCGCATAGCATCACATGTTTAATACAACAATTGTGTGGCTTTTTTAGTACACAGAGTGCGACGGAGGGGAGGAGTCATTGTGCATGTGTTTATATGGTATGGTATGTGTGTGCGTGCCTGCCGCGGCTCGACCTACGGCCTGTACGCAAGCAACAGTTGTCCCGCAGCTCGACAGAATGTTGCCGAGCATAAAAGCTTGCCACTGCAGGCAGCGGCAGGCACAGCAGCGGCGACAGCGACGCCTGCGCATTACGCCCTGCCTTCGTCGGACGAAAGATTGTTGCCTACTTCTGGGGGCAAGCGACAGCAGGAGCAGCAGGAATATGTACAATGAAAATACATACATTCATTCATCCCTCCTAAGGTTCCCTGGGAAGCTTGGCTGGGAGCAGCGCGGAGGCAGCTTCAACTTCACCCTTATCAGAAAGCTCTCCACTCACACAAACACACATACAGGTATCACCGTTTTGTATCTCAACATTTGCGGGCATGCAACAAGCATGCTTTGTTTGTATCCGTGTGTGCGGCAGAGGCGGGGAAGCGTCTCCTTCTGCTGTTGCTGCTGTTGCTGCTGCTGCTGCTGGGGCTGCTCAACATAAGCGTTCGGGTGTCACGATGATGTGGAACGACCACGACGACTACAACGACGCCGACGACGGGAACAGAACAGCACTCGACTTATGTAGAATTTTTTGCACACTTGAGAGTTTAGTTCAGTTTTGGCAGAATTGATAGATACTCGTACCCGCAGCGCAGCTCGCAGTTGTACCGTTTGCGGCAGATATAGATACAGATACAAACGCACACAGGCACACAGCCACAACAGCACAGACACTGGCACTGGCACAGGTTTTCCCCGCTGTTTTTGGACTCACTGGCTTGCCTAACTGACTGCCTGACTGCCCGTCAGTCTGGGCCACATCGTGTCTATCCATTGCCATTAGGCAGAAGGCAGAACCAGCGCCAGAACCAAAGCCAAAGCCAAATGTAAAAGCAAAAGCCAAACCAAAATCGGCAGCACGCTTCCAGTGGGAAAACATTCCGCTTGTTCCCGCTGCTACCGACGCGTCGGTCGGTCCTAGTCCGTCAATGAATCTACGTTGATTTTTTTATCGGCTCGCAATTGTGATTTACAATACAACCAACCACCACAAATATATGTATATACTTTATATATACATATATAAACGTACAATCCACCACAGATCCCCGAGTGCATTCAGCGGCAAAAAATTAAAGTTAAAGTGCTTTCCAGTGCTCGAAGTTCTCTAGGTATCACAGGACTGTCATCAGGCTGCAATTCTCAAGCAATTTGCATAAGGTAATACATTTTCCCCCGAAGCCCCCGAGCCCCAATCCCCAATCCCCAAAACCCCGTTGTGCCAAATTGATGTGAATATGGTGTTACCCCTTAGGAAGCCTCGGCATGTCGTGATTTTTCTCTCCCTCCCCCAAAAAACTAGCTCCAGCTAATTGATAGTGGAGCCAAGCCAGGAGTTTGGGAGCTCAGGCAAACGCAATTACAATTACCAGATGAAGGAAGGAAAAAACAGCAAATATGCTCTTACTAGGATGAATATAAGCTCATCAAGGGGGCCAGGCACAAGCACAGGCACAAGAACTGTTCCGTGCATATGCGTGTATGAGTGTGTTTGTGTACTTTTGCATGTGTTTTGTGTGTGTGTTTTTGTGAGTTTGTGTGCCGGGGTCTCAGTAAAGTTAAGCTGCTTGCGGGATGCAGAGAGTCCTACCAGAGCAAGAGTGGGTTGGGTTTCGCCGGGGTGAAAGGTACGAATATATACTACTTGATTGAATAGCCGGACGAGTCATCCCTGATTTTTTCCATTGATTCCACTTCCATTGAGTAGTGCAGCTCTGCTATCAACAAAATGACAGCAACACTGACAGTGTCACAGGAAATGCTTCAAAGTCCGGATCAATAAACAGTTTGGATCTCTCTGATTACTCTGATCATAGAAGATGATATTATTCAAAGTAGATTTGAACTTTATCTCGTAATCTGTGGATATACACCTTCCACTCCTAATCATACACACTTCCACAGTGATAGAACATGCATCTACATAATAGCAATCCTTACACTTTGTATAAAAGTACCCTTCACAATGGGGGACGAGACACCTATCGATGGGAAGAGCAAAATGGCCGATATTCGGAAAACCATGAACTTTGGGAATCATAGATCTATGATTTTTCCAGCTATAAAAATTTCAAGGTTCATTGTTCCGGTGTATAAAAATACGAATATTCGAATGACACACTCACTGCTTTTTCAATCAAGTAAAGTTTCCAATTAGGTTCCACTTTGCTTTAAGAGCTTTCTTTTTGAATTCTACTAATTTACCAAATTTTAGAAGTCTTGTTTGTTTATAGTCTTTTGACCCGCTAATAATGTCAGAAGGTCCCTATGCATTTCCGTATTTCAATAAACAATCGGTGGAATCTTATTATCTCCCATTAAAAGGTAACTCAAATACTTTCCACCGGGTCCACCAACTCCCCTTGATATATATCGAACAGCCTGAACTCTCTCACGCGATCAGCTCCAACGCAATGTGCTCTCTGCTCTCCCTTGCGCTCAGCTATTTGGCTTTGATTTCTTTTCTTCGGTGCACACATGTGTGCATACATATATGTATGTTTATTCATTCTGCTGCCTCTCACAGCTCTCTTGCGCTCTCAAGCTCAGACTCTGATACATACTTGTTGTACTCGTACTTCTCGTTCGCGCTGTTGTTGTTGCTGCTGTTGTCGGTATCGTCGCTCTCAGAGATTGTTTTAGTTTTTCTACCATTTGGTTGCTTTTCGTTCGTTTGCCTTTTGCGCTCCGTGCGTCTGTGTTTCGTTTCGTTTTCTTTTGTGTGTTTCGTACGAGCCGGAGCTGGGAGCAAAATCATTTCATTTGACGTTTTGCTTTGACAGGCAACCGTCGCCGTCGATCGCCGCTCTGTTTCGATTCGATCCGATCCGCTCGCTCATTCTCGGGGTCGGTCTGATCGTCGTCGTCGTCGTCGTCGTCTTTTAGTTGTGAGTCCCGTGCATCTTACGCAGAAAGCACTACACTCCCCCACCCACTAAAAACAGTGCCAGCCACCCCCCTCTCTCCAGTTCCAACTCCGCTGTAATCGAATATCATATTCATTCGATTGCTGATCAATATGCGTGTGTGTGTGCGTGTGTGTGCCTGTGTGTTGGCAGAAGCAGCAAAGGCAGCGGCATCGGCAGAAGCAGCAGCAGCAGCAGTAAATATGAGCCAATTGTATCTCTCAGATACTTCGTGGTGTTATCGGTGCCGCTGCTGCTGCTGCTACTACATTTGTGTGACGACACAGTGGGTGCTGCCGCTGCTATTATTATTTTTAATGCATTGCATTTACGATTCGTGTATCTACATACATATTTTGCAATATCTTGTGCGTCAACAGCAACAACAAGCACACAACACAGCACAGCACAGCACAATACCACATCCGTGCGATGAACGTGACCTCCCGCGTATTAAAATAAATTCTAATTTGTGGAAGAACGAAAGAGCAACGAAAATTGTATTCTTATTGTTATTCTGGCGATACATACACATGTACACATGTACATATATTATATGCGCGAAGAAGTGCCGCCGAGTATCTATGAGAGCATACTCACTCAGTGTGTTTGTGTGTGTGCGTGTGTCCCCCAATATTTGTCAAGAGTGCGTATTCCCCCCCGACCCCAAACACCATTGTTCATGTGTATTTGTTTAATTTATATCTAGAGTCTGATATAAATATTAAAATAAGAAAGTATACGTAAGTAGTATATGAAAAAAATCAGAGGCAGCCACAACTAAGCGACGAATTTTCTGGTACGTCAACAGATAATATATTGTGCGAGATATACATATACATATATGTATATACATACGTTTGTTCTGGTTGGACATTTCTGTTTTAATTTTCGCGGAATTTCGACTGGGGGAGGGGGGCACTTCTTACACACAGTTGGATACAGATACAAGATATAGTTAGCCCCAATCGGTTGTATATCCACCTTGAAAGTGCCCGAGTCGTCTGGCAGGTGCCCTCCAAAAAGATCATAAAATAAAATAACATAAAATATAATAAAATTTCGGTTAAAAGTAGTTGACGGAGCGGGAGGGGAACTTCTCATGCAACTGGCGTCGCAAAAACATTTTCAGTTTTTAATTTATCTGAATACGGCCTGAATACGACGCTGGGACGGTGAGACCGGTGGGGCCGGGGGCAGGGGGGTACATGGCTTCCCATAAAAATACCGCTTAAAATGTTGTCGCAGTGTCCGCTCGGTGGCAAGTCCGTGTCCGTGCAGGGGGTGGCGAGGGGGTGGGGAGTCGAGAAGTAAGGTTGCCATAAACAATGCGAAAAATATCGCTTCGCTGTACTTATAAACAAGCCACAATAAATTTGCAATTGGCGTTCGCATTTTGCATTTTTCATTTTTCATTATTTCAGACTCGTTTCGATTTTTGGGCCCCCTTTCGATTTTGTGTATATCGAGGGACTCGTGGGGGGACTGACCCATTTCGGCGATTATCTAATGACTGATTTCTACATATGTACATACATACGTACAGTATAGTATTGTATTGTACAGTATATACGCGTACACATATTCATTCCGTAGATTCCTTTTCATTTTCACTATCTGTGCGATAGGTGGGTAGGCCCTCCCACTCTCCCACTCCCTCTACCAATCAGTATTTTTCGTGGTGGGCTTAATTAATTCTCGATTTTAACTGTTTATTAAAAGGGAATGAATGCTTTCGACTGATATTGTCGAGAGCTGTCGAGTTGTTGGTGTAACGCTAAGACGCGCGGGGTGTTTGGTATTGTTAACAGCAAATAAATCCGCATAGCTACCCTGCATACTGATGGGGGAATATTCAGCGGAACGGAATTCGAACGCACCAAACAACAAATAAACACCAGCAGGGGGCGGAGTGGGGGAAAAGCAAAAGAAAATCATCGAGCAGCTGAACGAAAAGAGCGAGAAATACCTTGTACATTTCTTGTATTATTATAACTACAGTTATGCAACCTGCAACCTGCACCCTGCACCCTGCAACCCCCCCTTCCAACCCCATAGTTGGCATGTCTGCAGGCTCTTCCGTCCAACTTTATTCGCAGCTCAATTCGCAGTTCGCCAAATGGCGGCGCAGCACGGCTGGCTGTATTGTCAACCGCTTGCGGCAATCAGCACTCACTAATCTGCTCTCTCTCTCGCTCTCTTCTACACCCGCCACAGCTCCCTCTAATCGCAGTAGTGGGACTGGTTCTAGTTGTGATTCCGAATCTGATTCAGATTCTGGATATTCCGTTGCGACACTTTGTGGCCCCCCACCGCCCCTTCCATGCCTTGCACCCATACCCATACACCCATCCATCTATTGTGTTATCTCGCGCTTGAGATCGCCATTTGAAATTCAAATTTTCAACTGGCAAACTCTGTCAAACGGCCGGAAAAGTCTCCCATTGATATTGTAGGCAGAGCCTATGTATATGTATGTCTCTGTCTCTCTCTCTCTCTCTCTCTCTCTCGGCATCTCTGTCTGTCTGCCTGTCTGTGTGCGTGTTCTTTCACGTTCATTATTAATTGGGCAGTGTCCAGCCTTCCGCTTGTAAAAGATTAGTTTCTGTTTCATTGTGAGGCCTCAAGGCCCCCCCTGCGATCATCCACAAACAATTTCGAGGATGTTTGCCGACATTTGGGACCCAAGAGGAAGCTGATTCAGGAGACTTGGAGGAAACTGCGAAATGTATCATGGATTTCCATAATTCACATTACTGTTTTTCCCCATAAGGCTGTCTGTCTCTGTTTTTGCAAAAGTCTAATGTCATACAGCTATGCCATGAGTGCGTGATATCCGAATATCTCTATAGGGAATCAGAGTCGTATAAAATATTTAAAGACGGCGCTATAGGCAGGCATGTAATGTAAACAGAAAACCACAGTCCAGTCCGCTCAGGCAGCTGCAGAACATCAGTTGGCAAAAACTATTAGATACAAAATTGCTGAAATGCGTTTCGATGTTTGGTGTTCGATGTTCTTCTTATGGACTGCGCCAGCTTCGTTTCGTATATGGCCAGGCTCCATTTGATACATACTGATACATATGTACAGCTGCGGCCACGATTATATATTTGTCTGGGAATACGAATACGTAAGTTTGGCTGGCAATTCTATTGGAGACCACAAGCACCTGCATACTAATCGGATTGCCCCAGGCAGCCGTGACGGAGCCTGCTGACTGCTGCAGCCAGTGGCGGGGCCCAACGGAATTTGGCACTTTGTGGGGGCACAGTTGGTTGCATACCGCAAGGCGCTGTAGCAGGGCAGAGCAGAGCTTGGCAGCAAGATGCCACCTGTCCTTGGCAACAAATTACGTAGACGTACATGTACCCACGGGGAGGGGGCAGGGCGCTCTTTATTTATTTGAAAACTTAAATGAGCCAAAGTGAACAGCGAAAGCCATTATTTGTTCGTTTTAATATGGCCCGCGTCTAAAAATAATTTGTTTAAATCAACAAACACACCATAGACTAGACTACACCGATCTGTGCATACTCGATGGGGAATCTATCGTGTTTACCTCCTCTCCCCCACTCTCACCTACCTCCTCTATCCCATTGTCTTGGCTGGGACTGGTGCTGGCGCTGTGAGATGTGGATGATGCCTTTGTTGGCTCTGGGGCTGTTTATCTTCCTGTTTGCGCCTTCTGTAGTGACGCCTTTGTCTTTTGCAACCGACAATGCAACAGTCGGAGGCACCCAGCTGGAGAGACAACAAGTCTCCTTATAGATACATAGTACATGTATTTATGCAGATGAAAGACAGCCTCTGCTTTTGCTTTTGCCTTTGCCTTTGACAAGTCAATCAATGTCGCTGGGGATAAGACTATCTCCGGTTTGGCCAGCCACTTCCTCTGGGAGCGGACGCAAACTTTCACCAACAGACATGATCAGGATCCCCTCCAGAAACGGAGGCAGAGAACGGGGTTGAGTGGCATGTTCCGCCCGCTAATTGAAGCAGGTCGTCTTTGAGATGTCAATGTCGAAGGACTTTGCAACTAATATCCGTTCCGTTCTATTGCACATCAGGCACAGTCGTTGCTTGTCAGGGCTTTGCTTTCGTTAAAGACTCCTTTAAAGATTTCGTGCGACTTGGACTGGACACACATACCATCAAATCCATACGCAATAGGGCAATATGGCACGCGAGAAAATCAAGTGTCCGCCAAGCGTCCGCCCTGATGGCTGTCCCTCAGAGTTGTCCAACTTTTGGGACTCCAAAGGGAAGGAGCCGATACAAATCTCGGACTCTGACTCTGACTCTGACTGGGCATTATTCATAGGTAGGTCGGTGGTCCGGTCACGTGCCACGGAGCACCACCTCGCCTTGGCTTCGATAATCATTGCCAATATTTGGGCCTTTATGAATTTATAACAATCAGCCTGAGACGTTTTTTTTCGTTTTTGTTTTTTTTTCTTACGACAATTATGCGGGTGCCTCGTACATTTACGATGAGAGTTTCAATGAAACGACTTGGCCTTCCATGGTTATTCCCTGGCACCAACACAGCACTCAAGTCTTCTCGTAACCGTAATTTAAGGCAGCTCATCGCTTATCATTTGCATTTATCATTGTCAATTAATGGGTTTCTTGGGGTCCGTAGTAGAGTTTCGGCCAAAAGCCAACTAGAGTATAGGTCAGTGATGGCAAACTGAGGGAAGGAAGGGTTCCTTTAAATGCCTTAGAACAATATGGAAATATTCAAAGGTAGAAGGTAGAATAATTGTCACCTTATCCCTGCCTCATCCATAAATATACTCAAATGAATGAATATTTAGGGCTGTGCTGCAGTTTTTCCGTAAACCACATGAGAAATTAAAGAAATGCAGTTCCCCCATGATTATCCGCAAAACTCACAATGCATTTTGATTGGGCCATTAATAACGTACCTTCCTCTCTCCCTGCCATTGCTCTCTCCCCTCTTTTCAGTTTTGGGAAAAATGTGAGGCAGTGGCAAGCCGGCAATCGTCAGTCAATCATTAGACCGCTGCCCAAAAATGTTTCAATTATGTTATCGGCAACCACAAGAAGAGCTACAACAACAATTACAGCAACACCAGAGGCAGCAGCAACTGAATCTTCGAGAGCAATTAAACGTCAGCAGCAGCAGCAACCACAGAGCCGCATTGGCCGTGTCCGAAGGAGCCGAGGCGGAAGAAGCGTAGGCCAGAGCAGGCAAA
Source organism: Drosophila persimilis (assembly GCF_003286085.1). Lineage (NCBI taxonomy): Eukaryota > Metazoa > Arthropoda > Insecta > Diptera > Drosophilidae > Drosophila > Drosophila persimilis. Next base: position 14,936,286 of record NW_020825289.1, read on the forward strand.
GCAGTGGAAGAGGAATAGGCAGCCAATCATCCATCCAAGGAACCACAACCGAAACCAAAATCAAAACCAGAACCAGAACCAAATTAATACGTAACCAAGAGCAATTTAGCATAGCAACCGCCACAGGAACACGTCCCGGGTGCCACGTTCAGAGGGTCTAAGGCAGAAGCAGAGCAGAGGAAAAGTCAGAAGCAGGACTTCGACATGGGCTGCTCGCCAAGCACACTCCCCAATTCCGCCTCCGCCTCCGCCAACGCCAACACCAACGCTGGCCCCACTGCAGCCAATTCCGTCCCCCTCTCCCTCGACGCCACTGAAAAGGATGGCAGCCGTCTGTTCTGCATCAAGCTGCGGCGCAGCCGTCTTCGCCGCTGCAGCTGCGGCGGAGTCGCCCTCCAGCAGGGTGACGGCAACGTCAACGGCAGCACTGCGGGCAGTGCAACCTGCGGCAGTGGGACGGGCGATAATCTGTGCCACCAGGTGCTCCTGAATCCGCTTCAGGCCAAGAACGAGGCTGACTACGAAAAGGTAACCAAATACGCCTTCCAATCCCCAATACCCAAGCCCCTCTTGCCCGATCTTACCGTCTTTCAACTTACCGTCTTTCACAGCTAAGCACTGGAAAAAAGGACTCGATTGTGACGGTGGCAGCATTGGGCAACTTCACCCACAGTGTGGTGCGACGTGCCACAGGCAGTAAGTACCCGTTATCTAAATCATTTTCTCCGCTTGATTTTGGGGCAGTTCTTATAGGAACCAATTGCTCTTCCACTCGCCCTTCCAGACTTCATAATAGCAAATATGCTCGTAGATAAGCCCCCAGATTGAAGAACCCTGTTCCTAATCTGAAGTGACAGTGCTCCAACCTCAAGAGCTCCCTCAATGGTAGCTGATAATACAATAATTATCTTTGGAATCTCAGTATTTCAGAAATGCTTAAATATGTACGGGTATTTCCTCCAAGATTTATTGTGGTTTATGGCACAAATCATTCAAGAATCCATCAAGCATCATTCTAATCCAATCAGCTCAAGTGCTAGCCATAACTCTCCCCAGATAAAAGTCAAATCGTGCACAAAAGTCGTACAGGGTATCCGCAGTTCGTTGTTAGGTGATACAGAAGGACAGGCACAGGTAATACGATCGCTGAGAAGTCAGCTGGCGCTTGTCTAAGCTTCAAGCGCAGCTGTTTTGTGGATGACCAATTAACAGTTGCTTGCCGCCCCTCTCCCCTGTCTGGGGCTGGGTTCTGTTCTGGGTCTGGGGCTGAGCTTCGGCTTTCAATAGGAGCTTCGGTGGCAGCAAAGCAATTGTCCAAAGAGCGCGAACGAGCATTACTCTCTGAGTTTCTGTCTGGCCCTGTGGCTGTGTGAAACTTGATCGCTCTCAGCAAATGTGATCGCCGAGAGAGCGCCAAGTTTGCGAGATAAAGCGAAAGAGAGAGCAAAGCTCGCCCCAACATCGCTTCGGCAACAGCTGCTCCCCATGTATGGAGTCATTCGCTTTTAACTGTTTCGTCGCGTCGGTTGCGCGTACTATACGTACCCCTGCATCGCATGTATACCGAAACGCACACATACTCGTATGCATCGTATGCTCCTCCGGCCTGGTCTCTGTAGAATACACTGTAACCGAGGTGTGTGTACGGATTTCGAAAGCCTCACGCACTATGCAAATTTCAAGAGGAGTTTGATCTTGCGGGCGTGGCCAGTCGGTCCCCTTTCCGATGTACACCGGTGCGCGGTGCGGTGCGGTTCGTATCGGTTCTGTTCAGTTCAGTTGAGTTCAGTTCGGTGAGAACTGGTCGCTCCAATCGCGGCCTAATGCAGTGGCACAAATTTGGCAAGTCGTGCCAGTGCATGGCCCAGGGCCAACCAGTCCCGAGCCCCCACCAAACCGAGTGCAATTAAAAAACGCATAGAGCAACAACTTCTCAGATACAATACAAACCCGAAACCATAACCGAATCAGAATCAGAAACAGAAACAGAACCCGAAACAGAAACTGAAACAGCAACGTCGATGTGGAAAAAAACAGCTTGGCATGCTCTAAAATACAGCAACAACCAACCAACCAACCAACAACCCCATACGAAATTCACTCACACTCGGGCACAGGAGGGTATCAAAAAATGTGTTAAAAATCAAAACAAACTTCACAACTAAGTGTGCCACAAAAAGGCAGCAAAAGCAAAAGCAAAAGCAAAAGCAACAAGAACAAGTGTAACGAGTAGCAATCCACAATCCACGACTAGAATTTGTATCTGTGTATCTGTCTGCTGGTCAATACATCCACCCGTCCATCCATCCATCTGTATCCAGCGCAGCCGTATCTGTATCTGCGCTTCTTTCATTCTTGAATTTGCTCTGCATCAGCTATTGTTTCGCTTTCGTTTCGGCTCATTAGCTGCGAAGATCCGCATACACACCAATACTCGTACACTGCGATTCTTCGATTAATATGCAAAGATTCACATGACAAAATCTGGTTCCCCGATCGTCTGCGGCATCTCTCACTCTACTGCTATATCGCATCTCTCGCTGTAAACAATGGATCGATCGCCCACGATATGGCGCCAAAACATCAATCAAAGCCAAAGAAAACAAACCGAGCGAACGATCGCTCGACAACGATTCATTATGTGTCCTAATCCCACCCCCTGTCGGACTCCGCAGTTTATCAGTTTTCACATCAATTAAATACAAAAGAAATCGTAATTGAATTGATGACCCATCCAATTTACCAATTTTCGCTTAGTAGAACCAGATTCTCCTCCGAATTTTACAGAAATCTTTTATATTTTTCGGGGTTTAGCCGACCACGTGAAGTCATTTCCATGAATATTGCGCGCCAAGTCAGAGAGACCAGAGACCAGAGACCAGAGACCACATCAGACCCGACCCGTCCAGCCCAGTTGGAGATTAGATTATGCCAAAACGAAGACTGCTGAATATTGCTCGCACCGAACACCCAACACCCCCGCCCTTGGGCTGCTTGGGAAGCCCCCTGTCGTCCGGCCACAAAACGGCCACAGTTGGTATCAATATGGAGCCATTGTTATATGGCCAGTGTCCCGTATGTCCCGTGTGCCATGTCCGGCTATCAACGGCGAGTATCGCTGAGCAAAGAAGATCGCGCGGTGGCAGATAAAGTCCCTGTCTGTCCCTCCCTTCGGACAGTTTGATTCCGATTTGGGGCCACCACGACTGCTACTCGTATGTGAATCCAATAAAGCGCACACAGGCCACGCTCATAGATAGAATAGATGTAGATTGTGCACGCGTTTCTCCCATTCCCATACCCATGCCCATGCCCATTTCCATGAGCTGTATCTGTATCTGCATCTGCAACTGTATCTGTGGCAGTATCTGCCCCACACACACACACACACACACACACACTCACACACGGTGTGCGGGGGCTAAACATCTGAATACTATGAGCAAACTTGGCTGATATTATCTTATCACAAATTAATTGGTTGCCATGACAGCGACACAAGGCGCAAAAGGCCCCAAAAGCACCAAAAAATGATCGGCCAACGTTGGCGGCTCTGAGCCGCTGCTGCCTTCCGGCTCTGGCCCTGCCCCTGCCCCTGCCCCACCGAGAGGTGGATAATCCGCTCTTTGTATTAAAATTTAATTTTCTTCTGGCTATTTGTGATTCCATTGCACCTGCCCGCTCCCTCCCTCCACCCCTTCCCCCTGTTCCATTTGCGTGTTTTTCTATTTCTCTAAGCGCCTTAGATACGCCTCACTGTACGCGTAGATACAAATGTATCTGGCAGCCCAGCAGACCGTCAGTTTACCCTGAAGCGCACCTTCTGCTGCCGTTGTCGCTGCTGCTGCGGCTGCTGCCACTGCCACTGGCTCTGTTGGCTTCAGAATCCGTGCGAGAATTATCATCTGGCAAACAGTTCTTCATAACGGATTAGAGCGGACGTTGTTTCTAGTCTGGGGTCGCCTTTTGCCACCCAGCCCATCCGAGCGTCTCTTGGCCACTTGGCTCCCAGATTTTCAGTCTCAGTTTCCATTTCAGTTTTCGTTTAAATGTGATTTCAGTGTGAATTCGGATGTGGTGGCGCGAATATCCCCAATCGATCAACCTATCCTCGTAGGCCTTGCAGTGCAGCACTTCTGTGAAACTTGCACTCTAATTTTTCTGTTCTTGCCGTGCCCTAATGAGCCAGTGTAGTAAGTATCTGCAGCAGTTCAGTGTGGTGTGGTGTGGTGTGGTTTGGTGTGTGTGTGTGTGTGTGTGTGTCTCGAAATAGTTTTCCAAACTTGAAAAGTGGAGTGGATGGATATGGCAGAGGATTGGAGCGGAGTAGAGTGGAGTGGAGTGGAGTGGCGGCTAGAGCCTGTTGCTGGCGACGTCAGCAGGCTGTGTGGCAGGCGGCTGCTGTTCCCTGCCTTTATCTAAGCAATTTATCGATTTTCGTTTAGATTACAACGCGTGTACCGCCCCCCACCCCCCTCTCTCACTCTCTCTCTGTCTCTTTCTCTCACGGAGTGTTCCCTTCCCTTGGCTACCCCTGCCGAAAATATAACACAGACGATAAGATACACTCGACCCATTTGAATAAGCGCAAATATTCTGTCCCCCCTTAGACGGGGGGGCGCGGGCAGTGCTGTACATACACGTATTACGTACACATTCGTACACTCGACTTTTGTATATGGATCTCGTAGAGCCCCTGTACACACTCGGACTACATGCAGAGCCTGACGCTGAAGCATTCTCTCTCTCTCCCCAGGTCCCTCTTTGACCCTAACTTTGTGGGTACTTTCCCCCTGGATAGTTTTTTGTTTATGCCCCATTCAGCTGTATGTAAATATTGTATATATTCTCATATAGTATGAAAAATACATATCTTTCGGGCAGGAGTTCTCGCATGCATGTGGAGCAGTTTATCATTACGCACTAATTGTGCGAAATCAATGCCACACAGACAGATAAACGAACGGATAAAGCGGCAACCAAACAACATACAAAACAATACTAGTGCACATAGATGACAATTAACATAATGCCACGAAAATAATCAAAATTTGTGTGTTGGTTCATTTGCAAACTACCCACAAAAAAACAAAAACAAAAACCACCCAAATAACCATTCAACCCGCCCGTCGAGCGTCGGGAAAGGCGAGTCGGGAAAGAAAGGGAATAGAACCGCATAAACAATGATAATTTCGAGTCAGCCAAACTTGGCTGGAAGCACGCCTACAACCACTGCCACCTCCCCAGTACCAGTACCAGTACTCGTACCCGCCTCGGTCAGTGGCGCACACACGAGTGAAGAAAGTGTTGAGAGTGCCAGTGCCCCAAGCGGTTGCAATTGTGTGGGGCAAGCGGGTGTGGGTGTGCATGTGAAGGTGGGTATGGATGGGCCAGTGGGCGTGGGGGCCAGACAAACGCCAGCCATGGAGGCAACAACAACAACAGCAACAGCAGAAGGCAGCAGAGATTCATTAACGCGTCCGGCCTCCGAGTCCGAGCTGGCTGTGGGTAAGGTTCTTCTACGGTTCTACGGTTGGGCCCCTGCCCTCTCTATCTCTCTCTCTTCAGGGGTTAAAGTTGAGGTTGATGATGCGGTTAACAAGCGTGTGCCCGGGCCAGGGGGATCTCTGTAGTATTGCCGTGTGTGGGTTGGATTTTAGTTGTCTGTTTTCCCAGCATAACCCTGAAAAGTTGTGCTAAATTTCTGCTTCACATAGTTGGTTTTCGGCAATTAAATATTACGAGCGAAATTTGTGCATCCCATCAAGTGCTGCGTAAATTGTTTTAGCAAATTCCCAGAAATATTCTCAACCGAAATTCTGCACTAGCATAAAGCTTTACTCGAGTACACGTAAATATATTAGAAAAGTTATCCGAAACTGTAAAATTTGATATAATTAGCATTTCATTTCATTCTTCAGTTAAAAACATTCCCTTCAATTTTCGGCGAACCTTTTTGGGGCCAAAACATTGTTTATGAAAGTTCCCAGGAACCGCAGAATTTTAATTTCCTTTTAGCTTAAGGAATGCTGATGCTCAACAGGAGGAGCGTTTAAGAACTCCCTGCTGGAATGTGTTCCCTTATATGATTTCTTAATATATTTACACGATTTCTGGGGCATTATAGCTTGAATGGGAAATCCCACAATAAAGTAGTTGTCTGTCTGGAGGTGCGGCTTGTCCGCATACGAACGATGGTCGAATCGAAGAAGAGAGTTTGGTCAAGGAGCCCCAAAGATTCCCCAAAAGATATCCTTAGTTTTTATTGACTGAGTTATCTTTTAGTCTTCCGTCTGACAGTTGAACAGAAATGTTTTCAATTTGCATTTACCTCTTGATTCCTATAAGTAATAACGAACATGATAAATTGACTTGATGAATATTGTATAGACATAAGTGAAACTTTCCCTGGTAAATCATATTCCACGCAAGGATACTCTGAGCTTCGACTGAGCTTGAAGTTCCCCTTCAGTCCCAATCTCTTCTTGGGTTTCTCATTAAATGAAATACAATTTGTGCGGCTTAGTTCCCACTCGGGTTTCTGGCACTTCTCTCGAGCTGCCGTCAGTGACAGAGATAGAAACCTGCCCTGACCCCAAGGATCCAGTACCCTTTGGGGCCTCAGATCTGGCCGTGCCCATGCCCGTGCCCGTACGTGTGGCTATGTAGTGAGCCTTTTTGTGCATGTGTGTTGTATGTGTGTGAGAAAGTGGGCCTTCCTTCGGTTTATAAAGTGTTTTTGAAATGCCAACGCTTATAATTAAATAAAACGTGCAACAAGAGAAATTAATGGGCGTGCGTGTGCTTGTCACTGTCCCCCTGTCCTGCTGTCCTGCTCTGCCTGTGTGTGGGAATTTGTGTGGTGTCCATTCATCTTGATTGTGTGCGTGCGGGCAGCCCAAAAGTATGCAGCACTTTCCCTGTCAGAAAAACGCCCCGAAATGTAGCATACTTCTCAGCGTCGCATGTCTATAGCTATCATCTTAAACTCTTTTTGTTATACCCTACAGGCACCGGCACTGGCACATCGGGCACCAGTTCATCCGGTGGCGGCGGTAACAATCGGCCAGGTCATCGAAAGTCATCGCTCGCCCTCGCCCTCACCCCCGAGGATGACCCAATGGATGTGTATCAGGTGAGTGTCCATGTCCACATAAGGATCCACTGGATCCAAAGAGAGGTGGCTAGGCACGGTAAGTTGGGGACCGCATGGCTGTTACGTCTTTTGATAAGATCTTATCTTATCAGAACTCGGTTTATGGCAGCAGAGAGCAATACAGAGCGGAGAGCATGGCAAAGTGTTGCGCTTTTCGCTCTACATTCCGCTTTAAATAGCCGCTCACCCATACCAGAGCACTGTGATATGCATGCCGGAATGTGTGTGTGTGTGTGTGTGTTTTGCTTATAAACAATAGGCTACCAGAGAAATCAAATCAATTAACATTGAAGGTGGGAAATCAAAAAGCAAAGAAAGAAAAAAAGATTATACCCCGTCGCTGTCGATCGACGTTTTCAGTTGGATGTTTGAGCGTCGCCGAGTCGCGTTTCGACCACAAATCAAAAAACTGTGAATTACTACGTGCCACCTAGAATTGATTGAGATTTGGATACAAATATACACAGATACCATCACGGATAGAGATAGAGACGGAGATAGAGAAAGAAATACAGATACGATCGAGATTGTCGCATGGAAAATGCCAGGGCCTGGATCGCGTCTGTGTCTGTTGAGGCTTATGCAAACAACTTGTTATTGATCTAAGACATTGGACCGCTCAAGTGCTTAGCGTAATTGTCATTGTTATATTGTCATAGTTATTGCCATTGCGATTCCGATTGCGGCACAGTGAGTGAGTTACTGAGTGAGTGACTCCGAGTGTCGTCCGAGTGTCGTCCGAGTGTCGTCTGAGTGCAGTTTTATAATTAGCTGAAATGCGCAATTGCTTGCCAAAACTCACGAATGTCTTTCGCCGCAAATCCTCCGCGAAATCGTCGGCAACTGGCAACCGTGCAAATCATTCGAATGATTGCCTCTCCGACAGCGACTCGGAGCAGTACACTGCGGTGGCCATGTCTGGCGGGGCTTTAGCCATTCCGTCGCCACAGTCCGATCAGCCGCACGATAATAATAATAAGAGACCACCGCACACGGATGGCGATAGCAGCTATAGCCGGCTGATAAGTGGCTCGCACTTGGAGACAGTGGCAGTGGCGCCAAATGTCCGCATCCGTACGATGGACGAAAGCTCCTTCACGGAAATGAGAGTGGAAGCGATTTCGGGGCAGGCTCCCGGTCCTACTTCCGGTCCTACTCCCGGTCCAGCGCGGCTTTCTGTACCAATTCCCGGGCGTAATTCCATTTCGTTGCCATTTGCGGGGCTCGGTTCGAGCAAAACGCCCGAGGAAATGGAACTGGAATATGAGGCGAATGTGAAGGCCGAAGGCGGAGACATTGTGACACCCCTGCGCCGAAACACCAACACCACCGGCACGAGGCCGCACAGTATGGCCCAGAACGGGGGACGCAGTGCGTCGCTGCAGCCGGAAATAGTCGAGGCCATACGCAATTTAGACGTCCAGGGGCTCTTTTTCAACAATCTCGCAATGGAGGACGGGGACTCTGAGTCGGACTCCCAGTGTCATGAAGATGCTGTGGTACTGCGGCGCAAGGTCGCCGGCCTGGAGCGCAAATCCTGCAGCCTCTACGAGCGGCGTATGCCCAAGATGCCGAAGCTCCATCTGATGGTAGCAGGAAAAAAGCCGCAGCCGCAGCCGCAACAGCAACCCGAAGATGATGATGATGAGTACAAAGTTTTTCAGGTAGTTTACAGGTGCAAGAAAAGAGATGTAACAGAAACCCCAATCCTATCCGTTTGAAGTTGCGGGAAATTTCTGGGAAATATTGCTTGTACATTTTCATTCCCGTAACTGACATGGAGCTCATCCCGCGTCTGTCTCTCGGCAAATCCCTGCCTTTCGCATATCGTATTAAAAAGCAGCACAAAGCAGACATCTGTACAGCCAGTCACAGAGTTTGAAGTCAGAGCCAGCGATTTTATTTTAATTTATCATCATTTAAGCGACACGAGCGTCACACACGCATTGTACGCGTATCTGCCAGATACACAGAGCACACACACACACACAGATCCAGATACAGATATACAACATGACGGTGTGGCGGACAAACGGACAGGCACGGACAGGCAGTGGGGGTATGAAGCGAAGCCAGGTTAAGCCCTCTTATTTTGATGGAAAATCCAGAGAAGCTGTAGATTTTTATTTAATTTTACACGTTGTTTCACCTGTCCTCCCGCCACTCAACTGTCTCCCTCTCTCTCTCTCTTTCTCTCTCTCTCGCTCACTGACATTTCTACTTCTCTTTGCAGCGAAATCTCATGGACTTGAAATATCCAACCGTGCTACCACCGAATCCTCAACTTAAGGTAAGCGTAAGCTCTACTCCAGCCAGACCTGCCCCATTCAATCAATGCAATGGCTGTCCCGTCCCGTCCCGTCCCGTCCATCTCCATCTTCTATTTCCATCTCCGTTTCCGTTTTCCAGGCTCTTTTAGTTTTCCACAAATCGGATAGCATCTGTGAGGCGGTCGCCTCCGCCTGCCAGCGCCACCAGCTGGACGTAACGCTGGTCAAGTCGAAGGAGGAGGCCCTGGACACGCTCCAGAAGTCGTATGCCACCGCCCAATGCTACCATCTAATCATAATTGATGCGCGCTCCTCGAAAAATCTAGATGCCGAGCATATTGCAAGGTAAGATATGCGGTTCGGGTTCGGTTCGGCAACCAAAAATATATCTACATGAGTTGGGTCTCTCTCTCGTCTTAGGGGCTGCTCAAGTTTATATAAGTTTGGTCGAAAAGTTTTCCCAACTTTTTCATTTTGATAAACTTTACACTTTGCTATAAAACTTGCTTCTCTCTCTCTCTCTCTCCTCATCAGAACAATACGTCATACACATGGACACCATTTAACGACAATAATTGCCGTCTGCAAGAAGAGGTAAGTGGCAAGAACACGCCTAGCCATGCCCTGGCAGTTACTCAATCAACTTCGTCTGCTGGAGCCTTAAATAACGAACGACTCTTTGCAGTTTCTTCGAAAAGGATGATGTGCTAATTGCTCTATTGGACGCTGGCGTTAATAGAGTAAGTTTCCTGTTAATTGGCCCATCGGCAGCTTAAAAAGAGGCCAAAACGAGAAACATACTATATACCAGATGCTCATCGGGGTCTATTATTCCACAGTGCGTAGCCGAGACGACAAACCTGGCCATGTGCAGTGTGGAGCTGAAGCAAATACTGCACTCGATCATACGGCCCCACAATGTCATGTCCACTCAACAGGTAATCAAGTTAATGTCCTTCTCCTTGGGGTTGCTTGACAGGGAATGCGCTCGCTCTGTCTCGTTCACAAATTAATTCAATTAAATGGTCCAAGTGAAATTGTAAACCACAAGCTCAACGCAGAGCGCCCTTCCTTCACTTGCCTTCCCGTCCTCAATGTAATATGTACCATATATACCCTGTAATCGTAGAGTAGATTAGAGTATAGTGCAAACTACAGTATATTGTGCTTCTCTGGCTCGCATAAACCTTGTGGATATCTGATTATACATACTAGAAACAAACGAAGATAAAGTTTTATTGGGAAAATAAAGCATGACGTCCTCCGTTTTTGGTAATCGATAATAGTTTTAAATTTATGGAACTACTGTTCAATGGTTGTATGTTAATAAGACTCTGATCAAACGACAAAATATAATCTTAATTAGATCAAAATAAGAATCAGAATAGTTCAGAAATAGTACTAAGTGGAAACAAACACAGAAATATCCCGGGTAGCCCATAGTCGTATCGTCCTGTATCTGCTCTCCATTGGCCCGCTAAAACTGTCCTTTGTATCTCCCACAGGCACTCTACACGGCACTGCATCGGCTGAAGGAGGTGGTCCTTATCACGGACGACGTGCTGCGAATACAGTACGCGAACCGTGCCACGGAACGTCTCCTCAACATGCGGCTGGTGAGTGGATGGGTTTTAGGTGCCAGCGCCGCCGCTGCCGCCCCTCCTGTAGTTTTGTGCACTGTGTGCACTAGGTGCAATTGAAGCATTAATGGGATTTGCTTGTTTAACAAACAGGATGAAATCATTAGCAAGCCACTGGCGGACATTTTCGTGTCCGACCTGTCCACCATCAGCGAGCAGGGCAAGAGCATCAAAGAGTTCGATGGGATACTGACAGTGCGACGCAAGAACCAGGAGGGCATCCCCATGCATGTTCGCGTCGTCCCAGTGGCCTGCATCGGGAGGTGAGTTCGATGGTCGGTCCCTTCTCCACTCAGAGCATTAATTGGCAATCTGTCGCTTGCGTTGGGGACCTTTTTCTTTCCGTTGCAGTGCGCCCACTCACTTGATTTTCAACTTTGATGTGCCCGGCGGACAGATGGACTTCATAGCCACCCTGCCGCAGCCAAAGGAGGCGCCGCGCGGCTCCCTACACTCGGTGCGGCGCTGCAGCTTCGATGTGCGGTCCATTGCCTCGGACGGATTGCGGAGGACCAGCCTGGCCAAGCTCACATCCCTGCCGCTGGAGGCCCCAATCACTAAAGTATGACTCCGCTTTGTGCGCTTTCTGGGATTTGAATTGGTTTATGGCTAAAACACGGAAATGCTTCTTGTGCCTATTGGAATGACCCCAAAATGTCGTCCGTGCTTGTATCCGTGTGCGTGTGTATGTGTGTATGCGTGTGTGTGTGTCTGGTTTGTGTGGTGTCCTGGTGTCGTAGTGTCCTGTCATGCCCTGTGGCGCAGCAGCAGCAGCAAAAGCAATAGCATTAGCAACAATATTTGCACAAGAATACAAACCACACACATGCCGCACCACCCACCCACCCGTGCCTGCCATCTACACACAAACACAGGCACACCGGCGATCAGAGCCACCAGAGAACCGCCCCTAAATGCATTTTCAGGAGTAATTCGTTTGTGCTCTGTCCACAAATGTTTGCACTCACTCTGCTCTTAATTATCGAATCACTCAATCAATTTACGGTAATATAGTCAGCGAGGAAGCAAAACATTCCATTATCTTCCTCTATTCACTTCCTGCCCTGCCGCTGCCCCTGCCCCTGGCGCTGCAGCGTCAGCAGCATTGTGCTGCTATGCTTTTCTCTAATTATGCGAGCTCGACGTCACTGACGTCATGTTCGAAAATTCGCCTTCGAGATGAGAGTGGCACTCACTCTCTTTCAAAGCAAAGTTGAAAGTAAATTACTACAAGGTGACGGGCCCCGCTCTCGCGACAGCAGTTGTCAAAGCGAATGAAAGCAAATTAGCTGCCGTGAGAACGCTCTTTGGTGAGGCCTCACCTTTTTTGATACACTTTGAGATAAGCAGTTACTTTTCGGCTCTCTTTGATTAGCTTTTTGCTACCGCTGCGACAGTGAGAGAGTAAGAGCGCATAAGATTTTACTGCAAATGCATTTGCGGGCACCGTGTTTCCATGTTTCATCTCTCTGAAGCTCCCTAATTTGTCATCAAAATTTTCCGCCTACTAATCCCAAAAATCAACGCCAAACCGCAACCAAAACAACCTTAATTGCACATCTAAAACAACATTTTTTACATATATTCTCTTTTTATCTCTTATTTGTTATGTTCTCTTTTTTACTTTTATGTTTTGTGTACTCGAACAATGAACCAACTCATAAATACAAATATTAAAAAAAATAATGTACAAACTGTTCGTTCGCACGTTCGCTCGCTCGCTCGATTTGCTCGCTGCGCGTCGCTAACCAAAACAAAAAAAAACAATAATAATAATAAAAAAAAAATGAAACTCAAAACCAACACAACAAAAAACAAATTCAAACCAAAAAAAAAAAACGAAACCAACTGCGCACTCACTCGCACTTTAGATAATTAATTTACTATCACAAGTACAGGAGAATTGTTCGGCCGACGAGGCGCGGCTCATAGACAAGGTCTTGGAGTTCCTGAAGCGCGAGGGACTCTACAGTCCACAAATGAAGGAGATACGAACAGATGATCCCATAGCCACCGATCTAATTGGTGCCCTATTAACGGTAAGTGCAAATGTTCAAATAAAATTAAATAGATCTCGTGATAATCTCTTCCGATCTTCAGGGACCGAGCGTTTACTCCTCGCGGCGAAGCTCGAATGACTCCATCATACGCACAGGCAGTTCTACCCGAACTGCCACCATCGTGCCCGCCAAGATGAAGGTAAGTCGGAAAAAAGCTTGGGAATAAATACATATATGTACATATGTGAATCATTTAGTAATCCAACCACCACCCACCCTCTTCCAGGCCAATCCCATAATAATGGAACTACTTGAAGAATCTCTCAGCTGGGACTTTGATATTTTCAAATTGGAAGAGATCACCGACTACCATCCGCTGCTCTACCTGGGTATGGAAATGTTCCGCCGTTTCGACGTCTTCGCCACTCTGAACATTGAGGAAAATGTGTGCAAGGCCTGGCTGGCAGTCATAGAGGCCCACTACCACAAATCGAACACCTATCACAATAGCACACATGCCGCCGATGTCATGCAGGTGCGTGTCTGTCTGGCCTTCTGGCCATCTGGCCCCTTCCCTCCAATTACCACTTATCTATGTTTATGCTATCAATACTGTATCGTTTATCTGCAGGCCACTGGGGCGTTTATCACGCAGCTGACCAACAAGGACATGATGGTCATGGATCGCATGGAGGAGGCCATGGCTCTGATTGCGGCTGCTGCCCACGATATCGATCATCCTGGTCGCTCCTCGGCCTTTCTGTGTAACTCAAACAGCGCTCTGGCCATACTGTACAATGATCTTACGGTGCTGGAGAACCATCATGCCGCCATCACTTTCAAGCTAACTTTAGGTAAGGAATACCGAAACCAAAACCTCCATACACGTTATGGGATGGAAGGTATCTCTAAGAATCTCTTTCCTGCAGGCGACGATAAGATCAACATATTTAAGAACCTGGACAAGGAAACATACAAATCGGCGCGCAGCACCATTATTGACATGATATTGGCCACCGAGATGACGCGACACTTTGAGCACTTGGCCAAGTTTGTGAGCGTCTTTGGGGGCGAGGAGCCGCGCGAAGTAAGTGAATCCCCCCTTAGTATATGTATGGAATGTATGTACAAAATGGAATCCATCGTATCTCTTAGCATAACCCACAGTCGGATGAGGAGACAGCTATACTCATGCGCCGCATGCTCATCAAGGTGGCCGATGTGAGCAACCCGGCCCGGCCCATGCAGTTCTGCATCGAGTGGGCGCGGCGCATTGCCGAGGAGTACTTCATGCAGACGGACGAGGAGAAGCAGCGGCATTTGCCCATCGTTATGCCCATGTTCGATCGGGCCACATGCAGCATACCAAAGAGCCAGATCGGTTTCATCGAATACATCATACAGGACATGATGCATGCCTGGGAGAGTATGTATTGGATTTATCCTGTGCCTGCGGCAACTTGTTGAATGATCTCTCTCGCTCTCTCGTATCTTCAACAGGCTTCATTGACATGCCCCAGCTCATCACCTACATGCAGATCAACTACTCACAGTGGAAGAAGTACGACGAGCAGGGCGTGAACACATTGGCCGATGTTATGGCCATGCAGCCGCCGATGGTAAAGCTGGCTAATTCCAAATAGCATACGGCCTTCCGGAGATTATTCTCGGGTCTACTGAAGCCACTGCCGGCCCAGGCGCCGGGCACATCCACAATTGGCGAGAATGAACTGGAGGATGCGCTCTAGTGACGGCGCAGGCGTTCCGCCCGTGGCCCCACCTGGCGGCGCAGTTACTCTGCATAATCCTCTCATTGTTGCTGTTGCCCCTCCACACACCTGGATCCAGATACATGTCCAGATCCATTTCCGCTCCATCTGTCATACATATCTCGGATTAACAGGAAGGCGTCGTATGGGTACAGAGGAAGGGGCAGTGCTCCAGTGCTGCCACGCAGTCAACAACACACAAAGTGGTGCCAAGCGGTGTCGCAAAGCAGAAAACAGAAACAAATACCTAACCTAACTAAAGCAAGTTTAAACAATTATTGGGCTGGACTCAAAATTTAATGTTTAAGAAGCATCACAAAAGCGAAATCAATACAGAATCGTAAATGTATATCAAACCTATGTAAATGTGAGTCTGTATGTGTGTGCGTGTATGTCCCCCGTACCACTGTATATGTGTATGTGCTTAGGGTAAAGAAACAAAAAAGGAAAACGCAAAAAACAAAAATAAAAATGAAAATGAAAAAAAACCACCAAACAAACAAAAATCCACAGAAATTGGATCAACAACGGAGGAACAATAGGGCGTGGCGTGCGCTCAAAAAGTACCTTTAAACGGTAAAACGGTATAACAGTATAGCACAATAGCATCTTAGCGGAATCGGTATTAGTCGGTGCCGCGCAATCAGAAACAATTTTTAGCGAGCGCACAGTGAGCGCTAAACATATTTCTTTCCCATCTAGAAGACAATCTACGTTAAGTTATGCACTCAAAATTGTGTCTAAATAACTTAATCGTTGTCCAGATCAGAAAAATAAACGAAACCCAGAACGGAGTTGAAAATGGCAATGGAGGGACTACTAAATATACTACTATGCTATATAAAATGGTATAACTATAAAAAAAGAAACAAAAAAACTGATGAAAACCAATTCGAATCCACACTTGAGACATATGAAATTGTATGGGGCCCCTTTTACTACCTACTAATTAACTAGTTACCTACTTTCTTAACTAAGTAAACACACAAAAAAAAGGAGATCGAGGAACGAGAGAAACTTTCCTAACTAATATTATTAATGTTGTTTAGCTTTCTAAGCCCAAAATGTTTTACAATTAAGTGGAATCCTTTTTGAAATCTTTTTATCTAATTGACTGAACAAATTACATATATACATATATATACATATACATACATAACTGTATATCTAATACGAGTCGATAATATGTTCTTGTTAAAAAACAAAAGAAACAAAAACGGAAATGAAATTGAAAAGCAAAATAATATATACAATATATACATATATACAATTTATACAAATTTTACGAAGCATATTAAAAATAATATACATATACATATATATTTATATGTCCTATCGGCATTCATTCACACAATTACAGTTATTTGTATGTGTTACAAAAGTGTTTTATCCTGTGCTTCACGATGTTTTGATAGAAATTATATACATGTATACAAGTCACCCGAACGACCTCCTCCCACCAGAGGAAAGAAAGAACTGTGTAGTAAAATTATCCCCAATCCCCTAGAGAACCCCTAGACCTGCCCGACCCTAGAGTATCATAAAAAAGCAAAGACCCAACTGAATGAGTCGCCTGGAGTTGTTCTTGCTTTCGTTTCCTCCCACCTTTCTACTGGAACAGATCACACATATAAACGTACATAATACTGAGCGATAAGGGAATATATATATGCATATTTAATGTTGTTAATATGTGTGTTTAATTGTATGTTGTATTGGCGTAAATAAAATAAATTACAACCAGAATATACTGAAATGAAAAATACAAAATAGTGGAAACCAAGAAAAATAATTCGCAAAAATTGCGCATAGACATACATACAATATATAATACGATAAAACGCTAAACAATTCATGTGTTATATTAAATATTATATATAGATACGATACTATATGTTTCTGAACACACATACATATGATAAATCTTTACATACATACATACAACAATGTATATTTGTTACTACATCTGTTTGCTCCTTGCAGGTTAAGGATTATAAATGTTAAGATTTAGTCAAATTTATTGTAAAAAACAATTACAAATGAAAACAAACAACAACCAAAACAAAATGAAAAACAAAAACAAAATGCAAATAATACGAATAAAAATTAAAAAAAAAGATAATCTAAAAAAAACTGCGAAAGGGAAATTTCGGGTCAAGGTTGGAACCAGTTTGGAATGCGCCTCAGGCCATTGTACGGTGGGATATTCTATCAATAAATTATATAATGAATGCTAGCGTCTGGCTCATTCATATTTCATTCAATAATAATCGTAAGCATGATCGACTCTTATGGCGTATGGCCGACCCCCACCATGCATTCAAACAACCTGTTTTGCCCGACCGAAGCAAGGTATTCTTCCAATTTGATGGGTGCCAAAAAAGGGGGCATAATTTCACTTGCCAAAGCGTCAATCGAAAGGTAAACAAAGCCAAAAACTTTCTTCGGCTAAACAGAAAGGTGTCCCGAACAAAGAAAGTCTCTCGTTCCGGGCCAGGTTTACAGCACGATCGCTTCATGCAACTCGAAAATCGAGGCGCGATTCGGTAAGAAACGAGTCCGGTTACGCGTGTGGATGTGGATACTAGTATTGTATTGTGTGTCAACGGAGCGAGGGGCTAATTGCATAATCTCATGAGTAAATTCGAGATGGTAGCGTGATCCAGGGATCAGTGGATCATTTGATGCTGAGCAACTCCGTCAATCATATTTAATTTACTAATGATCATAAAACTAATCAGTTCTTATGGCGCACACCGACCCCCACAATTGAAGAAGTTCAGTTTGATCTCAAGATCGTGCAAGTTCTTATATGTCTTTTCGCACTCACGATCGTGTCACGCGCCCATCATCAACCTACACAGGGGCGAGAAATTCTGCTCCGATCGCTTTTGATTTCTCAAGCTGCGTTTAATACGGCCCCAACTGCCGAGACGTTCAGTTCGATCGATCGTTTAAGCCGTATACGGGACTATCGCCATGCCGCAGTCGAGCTTCTTTGCCAAGAGCGTGCCCTTCGAGCAGATCGACAAGCTGGCCATCAGTGGCGGCTACTCCTCGATCTTTTCCACCCAAGAGCCGGCAGTCCCAGTGGTGGGCCAGTGGGAGCATCGCTTCTGCCGCCTGGCTGACACCTTTCAGCCCGTGCTCGATCGTGTCCATGAGTTCGAGGTACGTGAGGACGATGTGTGGATTGTGACGCTGCCCAAATGCGGCACCACCTGGATGCAGGAGCTCACCTGGCTGGTGATGAACCAGTGCGACTTCGAGACGGCCAAGAGCGTGGATCTGACCCTTCGATCGCCCTTCCTGGAGTGAGTTGTGCAAAGCATTGGAATGGAGCTCCTGGGAACTAATCCCTATTTGTATTTTCCTTCCTCTTTAAGGTTCAATGGGGTTGTGCCCAATGTCCCCCACGACACGATGGAGGCAGCCAATGCCATGCCATCGCCGCGTCTAATCAAGTCCCACCTGCCGGCCTGGCTGCTGCCTCGCCAGATCTGGACGAAAAAGCCTAAGATCATCTATGTCTACCGCAATCCCAAGGATGCGGCCATCTCGTACTTCCATCACTGGCGCGGCATGGTCGGCTACCAGGGCACCAAGTCGGACTTTATGCACTCCTTCATCGACGGCTATGTGAACTTCACGCCCTGTTGGCCCCATGTCCTCGACTTTTGGCAGCTACGCCATGAGCCGCACATCTTCTTCACCAGCTACGAGCGCATGAAGGCCCAGTTGGGCGACGTCATCCGAGATGTGGCAGCGTTCCTGCAACGACCGATCACCGGGGAACAGGTGGAGCAGATGACACAGCACTTGTCCTTCGAAAGTATGCGCGACAATCCCGCCTGCAATCATGTGAAGGAGTTTGAGAGCATGAAGGCGGCCGCCGGCCGTGAGGTGGAGGAATTCAGGTGAGATTTTTCATTGCTTACCGAGAGTTATCCGCAAAGATCCTTACCAGCTGTTCTTCTTCTCACAGATTCGTTCGTCGCGGTGTCGTTGGCAGCCACAAGGATGAGCTCACCGCTGACATCATACGGGAGTTCGATCTCTGGTCGGACATCAATCTGCGCGACTACAAATTGAACATGGATGACTTTGCAAACTACAGCAAGTAATCGTCTAGTTAATCGTTTCGCTATAATGTACATACTCGTATATTGTATAACATTGTGTAATAGTCTGTAAGCTGTGGTGATATATGTTTTATAAATGATGGCATACCCTCTGTCTATGTAAGTGTGTCTATGTATATGGTATGTATCGGGCTTCTGCAACTAGAAGTAAAGTGTTTACATATTCTTGTTTATAAAAGGCCCTTAATCAGCCCCCGAATGGAGGCCCCAGTCCCTTGATTGACACTCTCTATCGCCCACTATCTGCTATCTGCTGAAGAGAGAGGAGCGTATCATGGGTTACTCCAATTACATTGCAATAAACATCAGCAGCAATAACAACCTTATCAGCCGCTGAATTAGTGTTCAACCAGAGAGAACGAGCTCCCAAAGAGCGTAAACTTTCCCTCAGTTGTAGCTCTATTATACGAGTAGATACACACGTACGTTTTTATACCCGATACTCAAAATGAGTATTAGGGTATATTAGATTTGTGGTAAAAGTGGATGTGTGTAACGTCCAGAAGGAATCGTTTCCGACCCTATAAAGTATATATATTCTTGATCAGCATCAATAGCCGAGTCGATTGAGCCCTGTCTGTCTGTCCGTCCGTCCGTCTGTCCGTCTGTCCGTCCCCTTCAGCGCCTAATGCTCAAAGACTATAAGAGCTAGAGCAACGATGTTTTGGATCCAGACTTCTGTGATATGTCACTGCTCCAAAAATATTTCAAAACTTTGCCCCGCCCACTTCCGCCCCCACAAAGGGCGAAAATCTGTGGCATCCACAATTTCGACGATACGAGAAAACTAAAAACGCAGAATCGTAGAAGATGACTATATCTTCTAGAGTGCAAAATCTGAACCAGATCGTATAATTATTACAGCCAGAATCACGAAAACAATTTCACTCTTTCTCGCTCTGTCTCACTCTAACACACAGGTTTCATGGTCGGTTTTGCCAATTGCAAAATATGAGTTCAAGGATTTCAGAACCTATAAAAGCCAGAGCAACCAAATTTGGTATCCACACTCCTGTGATATCGGACCTTGACCGTTTCCTGTCCAAATTTCGCCACACCCCCTTCCGCCCCGCAAAGGACGAAAATCTGAGGCAACCACAAATCTCAGAGACTATTAAGGCTAGAGTAACCAAATTTGGTGCACACACTCCTTTAAGATGTCACTATAAAACGTATATCTCAGAATTTCGCCCGACCCCCATCCGCCCCCACAAAGGACGAAAATCTGTTGCATCCACAATATTGCAGATTTGAGAAAACTAAAAACGCAGAATCATAGATAATGACCATATCTATTAGATTGCTGAATCTGGATCAGATCAGATCATTTTTATAGCCAAAAGGAACAAATCAATTTGCAGTGGCTACGCAGCGCCCGACGTCACGCTCAGACTGATTTTCTGTCTCTCTCGCACGCACTCTTTGTCGTGTCGTTAAATATTAGCGGCGTCTGCCGGAGGAGAGCCATACTGACTTAGTATCGGGTATAACCGTAGAGTTGCGGTGTCCGCAGCAACTCACAACGTTCCCCTCGTTCGTTTTGAAAACTCAGTAAGCCGCCGCCATGGAACGTGAACGGGTCACGCCTAAGAGTTATCCGACCGGCCTCATCGACAAAGACTGGTCTAAGCGTGAACTGTTCTTCAAAAGCAACTCTCAGCGTTTTCTCGATGCCGTTCACGATCTGGAGGTGCGAGACGATGACGTGTGGGTGGTGACGCTGCCAAAATGTGGCACCACTTGGATGCAGGAGTTGGTCTGGCTGCTGATCAACGACTGCAACTTCGAGGCGGCTCTGGCCAAAGACCTGGAACTGCGCAGTCCATTCGTCGAGTAAGAAGAAGTTTAGAAATACTCGTGCCAACAAAAAGATGGATGGTAAACAAATTCATTTCTAGGTTTAATTTCAACGCACACGGGGATGATAGTAAGGTCTTTGCTGTCCAAGATGTTGACTCGCCGCGGGTCATCAAGTCCCATCTGCCGCTGCCCCTGCTGCCTGCCCAGTTGTGGCAGAAGCGGCACAAAGTGGTGTACGTGTTTCGGAATCCCCTTGATGCCTTGGTCTCTCGGTACTATCATGGCGTGACCTATGGCCACAACTACGGCAAGACCTTGGCACAGTTTATCGAAGAGAATCTTGACACAGATGCCACATTCAGAAATGCCATCGAACACGCCCACGAGTTCTATCAGCTGCGGCATGAGCCCTGGCTGTACTACACGAGCTTCGAGCGCATGAAGAAGGATCTCCGAGCTGTGGTCGAGGATCTGTGTCGCTTTCTGAACAAACCCATAGTGGATCAGCCAATGGATCAACTGCTAAAGCATCTATCTTTTGAGGAGATGAAAAGTGAGTATGTCACTTAAATTAAGTTCATCTATTTTTTGGTATTTTTTTGAGTACAGAAAATCCAACAACGAATCATCTGTGGGAGATATCGCAAGTGAATCACAAAGATGCCGGCAAGGAAAAGCACAAGTAAGTAAAAGAATCTTATTTATTTGTTGGACATTTGATGTAGCAAACGATCTTGCAGTTTCGTTCGTCGTGGCAAGGTGAACGGATACAAAGATGAGCTGTCCGGCGAGCAGATAGAGAAGGCGAACCACTACATACAGCGGTGTCTGGAGGAGAAGGCCGTAACTCTGGATGAGCTTCTGCTACTAAATGATCCGTAAATAAATATATGGGCCAATGAAATCTTAGCAGATGATACGAGGTAGAAAACACTTTCTCATTTGTAGTTTTGCGTGAAAATAATCAGATTATAGTATGTATAGGGTACCTAATTTTCGACCAATTACAATTTAAAAATTTGCATTCGTTTTAATTGGTAATTGTTTTAATAAAAGCCCAATATCATAGGGACAAATACATAGATATATACCTACTAACTATTGTAACTCTCGGTTTGGTATAAAAAACTCAACTAAGGGGCCTAGGTCGTTGTTGTTTCCACCTTCTTGGCATTGTCCTCCTTGGAGGATGGACCAGTCTGTGTGATTTGCACGACGCGTTCGGTCGATGGTGGGGGCAGCTTCTTCATGGGGGCAGTGATGGTCAGTAGACCGTCCGAGGAGAGGGAGGAGGTAACATTGTCTGGATTGACATCACCTACAATGGAAGGTAAGGGAAGGAAAGGGATTCTGGTTAGAACTGGAAGATTCTAAAGAGAGAAGAGCTTCGAACTCACTGGGCAGCTGGTAGCGTCTGGAAAACTGACGAGACACATAGCCATGCTCGTCCTGCTTCTCCTCGTGCTTGCCCTCGACGATGACGAACTTGTCGGCGATCTTAACGGTGATCTCGTTGGGGGAGAACTGCTGCACATCCAGAATAACCTCAAACTTCTCGTTGTCGATGTTGAGCGTGGAGCCGGACTCCTGCTTCTGCAGGCTGTTCTTCTGCCAGGGACGCAGGTAGCCCGAGCGCAGAACTGTGGGCCGGGAGTTCCACACCGACGACATCAGATCGTCGCGCTTCATCCCCTGGCCGAAATGCTGGTCCAAGAGGCGCGATGTGCGCATCGGAAAGTCAATCTCATCCCACCAGTCGCGGAACATTAGGGGCACAACGGACATCTACGTTGATGGAGATGGAGAAACGATACGAACGGTGAGCTAATGGCGCAAATAGTCCTCTATATATCCTCCGATTTGTACCTTTGATTCTTTTATATATTTCGTATTCCCGATCTTTCTTGATTCGCCGCTAAAGCACTTTTGATGGAGCTCTCCCAAAAATCACTCGGTTTTATACCCTCACCAGTCTGTTTACAGTCTGTGCTAAAAATATGAAAATGTATTTCTCATCTAATTTTAGGCGAGCGTCATACATTCTGTATAGAGAACACAGAGCTTGTATACCGCACTTATAAGCATGTATCGGTTTTGTGCGAATATTCCAAAGATTTCTTGTCGTGGGAGACACTGACGCCTATGACGATGACCTGTGGAATATTCTATAACAACTTAGTTAAGAACGGAATTTTCTAGGGCAAACCAAATATGAATCACATCACAGGCGCAGTTTATGTTTGTTTGCCGGATTTTGCTATATTTTGTAGGTATTACTTTCTATCTAAACGATACTAGACTACATCATTCAGCCCACACACACATTTGGCCCTGGAAAGTGTTTTCCAGATGTGCCAAATGAAACAACAAAATGATTTTATAGAAAATGCCAGAATATACGCCCTAAAATTGCTATAATGTATGCATATGTGGGTGTACATATATTCATACATACATATATATATGTACATGTATATCAGGAGATTTTCATAATTTTCTACCTGTTGAGATGGCTGAAAATACTTTTGGCAGCTAAATGAGCTTTCAAACTATTTAAAGCATCTCTGCGGGTATGCGGGTGTGCTGAGTCATGTCGCGTGCGAGATGACGTCGGGGAAATGTTGACAAACAAAACAAAAGAATTTGATCAAGAAATGTATTGTGTCAAGATTTCATCCAAGATACATGCCTATAGGGTGCACACATCCCCATTCCCCATTCATGAATATAAGCCGATGGTAGACCTTTTTTGAATGATTCACCCTGTAATTGCATGTGGCCCCCATGAACAGTGGGACAAGAACCCTCCACACACACATGCACACACAGAGGGACTTCTGCATGTGCAAGAGTACACGTGTGTGTGTGTGTGTCTAGAGAAAGCGAAAAGCCGACGACTGGGGTCCCGATTCCAGTTCCCGTTGCAGTTGCTTTGCCGAACGGCCAGCCCCAGCAGTTGTTGCCACGTGACACTCGCCACAGGACATGCATGTACCACGTGAGGAAGTACAGTGAAAGTTATGAAGAAAAGCCCCCGCTTTAAGTGAAACTAAAAACCAATAACGAAAAATACAAAAAGCAGCACCTGCAAAAACAGGCCATTACTAACCGAAACGATGCGAAAGGTCAGACCATAATGGAAAAAGGAAAATAATTTGAAAAATATAAAAATGTAATTTGATTATTTTGTTGCTAATTGTGCTAAGGTGATCACAGGGCTGCCCTTGGCATCGCGGTGGTTGCTTCTGGGCTGCTGCCTCCGACTGTCCCTGCTCCTGGTGCCCGCACCGGCCGATGCACAGGCGCATCTAACGAAGCGCAGCTACTCGGACCAGAGCGTTCACGGCTATATGACCGAGGTCTGTGGTGTGCGGGTGAGTAGAGCTGGAGATTGGCTTAATTAACCCCTCCCCCCTTGGATTGTTTGATCATATTGCAGCGCACCTGCTGGTGGAACGAGGTGTGCAAGGAGGAGTTCCAGAGCCTGTTTCGGTGCAAGTGTCCACAGTACTCCTACTGCCGGTGAGTGCGTTACGTGACCATCTTCTCGACGGCGAGTCCGCTGATGCACAGGGGATGCCTGTCTCGTTTCACTGTTTACAGCTCCCCGGGACGCTATTACAATGCTTACTGCTCCATGACGGACACTGGCTATATTTGGACTCAGCCCAACTGGGATTGGGGGTCGTAGAGCACACGTATAGCCCACGTAAAGCCCACGGATTACGGCCCTGCTCCACCCACTGCCCAACACCCGCTGTGACGTCAAAGACACTGACTGCTGATTGTATGCTTCCATCTCCAAAGTGGCCTCCAAACTCCAAATCGATTCTCTATTCATTGCACCATTAATTGTAAACTTAATCGAGCACGTTCACAACAAAATCGTATCGAATTTCGCCATCGAACTGTTATCGATGGCGTTTGCACCATATAATCGAATCGAATAAAGCCTTACTTTTGGCCCTCACTGTTCTGTCCTATTGGAAAATCAATAAACGCTTTCCAATCTCCAACAGCTTGCGGCAGGGCCACAGTGGGGCAATCAGACGCACATCTGAAAATATCCAGGCATTTCAAACCATTTACCGAGCGGATGGGCTACGGCCCAGTGTGCTGGGGATCAGCAGGCGCAGGCGCCAAAAATGAAAGCGAAAATCGAAAAGCGTGGGACTATCAGCGTCAGTGCGTGTGGGGGAGTGGAGTGGAGTTCGTGGTCCAAAGGCAGTTAATCTATTGCCAGCGCAACATATAGACACCGCCAACAGATGTTAGCAGAGCAGAAAATCGCGCAAGCAGAGCACAAGTAAACTTCTGCCACTAGAAAAACGCAAATCAGAGGACTTCCAAATGTCGTGCATTCATCTTGTGGCGCTGCTGGCGCTCTGCCTGGGAGCAGTGGCCGCGAACAGCAACCACCTGCCAGGGGGGGTGAACCTCAACGAACGGTTCTTCAACCAGGTGAGGGCGCTCATCAAGCGCCGCATGCAGCAGAAGGACCTTCAGGTGAGCTAGTCTCCACCAAAAAACTGTGTCGTTCACATCGTCAGGGGTTGTCCACTGTCCGTTGCAGCCGCCGCAGCTGCCACTGGTGGACGATGAGGTGGCCCTGCAGAACCAGCGCAGCTACGACAATGTACCCATTCCGGCGGCCAGTGTGCCCACTCCTGTGCTCGTGGAGAACTGGCCCACCGAGCAGCACAGCTTCGGCCAGGTCACCGCCGTCTCCGTGGACCCACAGGGCAATCCAGTCATTTTCCATCGCGCCGACCGCTACTGGGACGTAAAGTAGGTCAACAGCTGTCGCTGTTGCATAGTAACAAGTGTCTACTCTCACGTGGGACACGTATACATATCTGATTTGTGTGTCCAATCTGCTTGCAGCACCTTCAACGAAAGCAATATCTACTACCTCATCGAGTACGGGCCGATTAAGGAGAAGACCATCTATGTCCTAGACTCGAAGACGGGCGCCATTAAATCTGGCTGGGGCTCAAATATGTTCTACATGCCCCATGGAATGACCATCGATATTCATGGCAACTACTGGATTACGGACGTGGCTATGCACCAGGCATTCAAGGTACATACTTTTTATACAGAGTCCTTTATCTAGTCCTATACTATATAGTCCTGGTTTAGTTTAAGCCCTTCGGCAGCAAGCCTCTTCTTACGATTGGCAAACGCTTCCGCCCTGGATCCTCCGTCAAACATCTGTGCAAGCCGACTTCCATAGCCGTGGCCACCACGGGAGAGGTAAGACTCTCAGGCCCTTTGACTAGGAAGAATGTTTTCATATATGTATGTATTCACAGTTCTTTATCGCCGATGGCTACTGTAACAGTCGCATCCTGAAGTTCAATGCCGCTGGCAAGCTGCTTCGTACGATTCCACAGCCACCAGGTACGTACATATATTTAATATTTGAGTGTTCATCATAACATTCCAAAATCCCTTCCAGAGTTTCTGTCACTACAGGTGCCACATGCCATCACCCTGTTGGAGCACTTGGATCTACTGTGCATCGCTGACCGCGAGAATATGCGCGTCGTCTGTCCCAAGTGAGTGGAGTAGCAAAGCAATCCTAAAACGATTCCCAAATTGCAAAATGAAACTCTTCCAGAGCCGGCTTGAAGTCTTCCCATGGCGAGGGTGAGCCTGCAGCCACCATACAGGAGCCAGATCTGGGTCGCGTCTTTGGCGTCGCCAGTTACGGCGATATAGTGTTCGCCGTGAACGGACCCACCTCGATGCTGCCCGTGTGCGGCTTCACCATCGATCCGCGGTCGGAGGCCATTATCGGGCACTGGGGCGACTTCAAAAATCCGCATTCGATGGCCGTCAGTGTTAACGGGTCGGCCCTGTATGTCACTGAGATCGGAACCAATCATCAGACAAATCGCGTCTGGAAGTACGTTCTGGCCTAAGCCCTAAAGGTCGCAGAGCCAATACAGACCCCGAACCCCAAATAACTACCGTTATAGACGCTCTCCAGCATGTCCACTTATAACCCGTACAGAAATAGAAATATATACAAAAAATAGATCAGAATCAGATAGTTATCAACAGGATCAGGATCAATACAAATACAGGATACAGGATACAGATACAGAGACTAGTAGGAGAAGACACCAACTATTTAATTGTAATAGTAATTGTTAGAGTAACGTCGTACAATATACTCGTAAGTATGTAAATTGCTTGACACATACCACAACAAACATAACCTCAGACTTTATGTTTTTGCACTGTAATGAGCAAACGCGGACTCAGAACCCGTATTACAAAGCAGCTTATTTTTAATAGTACATATACTATATTTAGTATAGTATGGGTACTATTCATTAACATAAACTAGGCACACGAGTGTGGGGGCTTTAGAATACCCTAATCCACAGAATATCCACAGAGCACACGGAGCGCATAAAAAAAAAACATACACTAATGTACCATACTATATAGTAATCTATATCCAGTTGACAAAACTTTACATATGCATATATATATATATACAATATATCTTAACGAACTATTATAACCGATGTAAATTATGTATGTAATAAACTGTTGTTGTTGTAACGTACACTACAGCCCCATAAACAGGCGATTTAAAGATAGAGACTACGAGTATACTCCCCAGAAAAGGCAGCGATGGCGGAATGTTACCGGAATGGTAAGTCGGTGGATGGGGAGTAAACTCTCCTTTGACCAGCATAAGTAGAACAAATGTTCTCAACATATTTTATCCTATCCCAGAAGGTAGTTTACAATTTAAGACTACAAAATATAAAGAGAAAACATAAACACACAATAAAATTATAGAATAAAATAGTGTATCCCTCAAGGTGCGACCAGCCATCGCTTGGCGAAAGACAGAGATTCGTTCAGATGCAATAGCCATTCGTCTAGTTCCGGCTGAGTGTCGGCTGCAAAAAAGAATCCCAAGGCTGCTTCCTTCTCCCGTAGGAGAAAACTCCGGGCACGAGCACACAGCTCTCGCGGTGC
This sequence comes from Drosophila persimilis, assembly GCF_003286085.1. Lineage (NCBI taxonomy): Eukaryota > Metazoa > Arthropoda > Insecta > Diptera > Drosophilidae > Drosophila > Drosophila persimilis. The sequence goes on from NW_020825289.1 coordinate 14,964,068, forward strand.
CGCAGCTATCGAGGCTTGCGGGCATCCCTGCAGATGCAATGAGAAGAGGGGCGGCTGCTCACTGAGATCGTCTTCGTGCTGCCACACGGACAGCTGTACACCGTCGAGGGTGCACCAGCGTCGATTCCAGTGGTGCTTCCTCTGCGGATCCTCCACATTCAAATAGCCAGAGTAATGTGACTTGGGCAAACGAACCTCCACACGCCCCGTCACGGATATTTCGGGCGCCAGATTGGTCGATTTTGTGTGGGTAGTCAATGGTAGCTGCCAGGATCGTGAGCTTCGCAAGCAAATCCGATCACTGGCCTGCGTCTCGCTGGCCAACAGCTCGAATGGAGCCAAATCAATGGCACGCAAACAGAAGGAGGCATGTAGGCGAAACCGGGATACTACTCGCTCACCCGCGGAGCTGCCAGAGCAGCTGGATGTGGACGAACACAGATTGCTGGTACCGCGTTTCTGTAAGCAGAGAAAATTTTAGCGAGGTCCTGCAAGTCGGACTAGAGCCACTTACCACTGTCTTGGCTGGCTCCAGCGACAGCGTAGAGATCTTGCGCAGCCGAAACATAAATATTTGACAGCGCAACTCCATCGCCTCCACCGGGCCGGCGCTGTAGAACTCCAGTCCGCAGTCACGGAACAGGGCAACGCCATTCTGGCACTCCACCGATTGGGTGGAGCAAATGCGTCCCTCGAACTCGTATGTGCAAATGTAATGGTAATTGAAGAACATGTCCTGGCTGGCATCTGATCTCACTGGCAGCTGCATGGCATCGATTAGGACGCACTGCGCCTGCCGCCTGGCAGCCAGAACGGCATCGCTGGCCTGGCCAGGATCAGCGGGAGAGCTTTGTCGCAGGGTTGAGAATAGCAAAAGGCGCTCTGCCTCCACCATTTCGTTGGAGATCTCCAGCTCGGGCATTTTCCGACAAATGCTGACAGCCTGCGCCAGCTGCTCGCTGGTGGTTAGCGACTCATTGAGCAGGCAGTCGAGATTGAAGCTGGCGTAGTAGGTGCTGCTGTCCAGCTCCCCGTCGGTCTGGTTGGACTGATCGCGGGACATATTGAGACTGTGGGTCAGTCGATGCTTCTCCGCCAGAAAGAAGTCCTTGCCTTTCCGGTAAGAGCGCCGCAGGGCATCCTTGAGGAGGCGATAGCGGGCCAGAGCGCTCACCGACATCAGCTGGCTGTCAGTGGGGCTGGGTAGCGATTGGACCAGCTCCCCCAGACTGCTGCTGTTGTGGGCCAGCTGGGCGGATGGTTTAGCCGGCTGTTGTGGAGTCGTTGGGCAGCTGTGGCTGAGATTGTGGCCAAATGGACGCGCTGGCGACTGTGTGGCATCGTTGATGTCGATGCTGAGATTGCTCGGTGGCTGGAAAATGAATTATTACGCGTGTTTAGATAACCAAAGGAAGCAGCTTACATATATTTCAAATGCTTCAGAAGCGCGAGCTGTGTACAGTGTAGTTATGGATATATATATTCAAAGGGTTACAATCTCCAAGAACATGGCAATGGCAAGTGAAAGCAGAAAGCCTTAGGCGCTAATAGGAGTCAACAAAAATCTCTACCTTAGTTGTATATCGTTGGCTTTTCTTTTTTGGTGTGCTCTGGTTCTCTGACGGAGGCGGCGGCGGCTCAATCTGGCACGATCCGTAGTCGTTGGTGGCAAAGGAACTGCCGGCGCTGGCATCCTCAATGGCGTAATCATCGTACAGTCCCTCGGGCATGTCGTAGGAGACAGCATCCTCATTGCGGGGGCTACTGGCTCTGAGGCAGGTCTGCAAGTAGTTGGACAAGGATAAGTATGCGTATGAGGTAGTATTTGCTGCGTATACTCACATTTGGAATCTTTTCAAGGCGAGTGTTGAGCTGCTCGTCCTGATCGAGTACAAGCTCGCTGCGGCAGAAATTGTCCAGGAAGATCTGGCTGCGCTGCAGGGAGAGCTCGGACCTCGACAGGTTTCGGTTCTTCTTTGGTGGCGAGTTCCTTTCGTTTATATTGTTTAGCGACTGGTGCATGGGTGGGGACGTCGGTTTTGGCTTGCGAATCACCGACGAATCTGTGGTTTCGCTTGTGGACTCAGAGCGAGAACATTCGCTACTAGGCTCATCAGGCAGTGGCATGAACTTAAAGAAGCTGCCACTCTTCAGGGACTCTTGCAGACACTGCCCCAATGCCACCGGCTGGGCAGTCAGATTTACTGGAGGCAGACTCGGCTGAGGCTTCTTCTGTGGCTTCTGCACCCTTGCATAGAGTATTGACAGATCCGCAGGCACAGTCAAGTCAGAGACAGCCGCTGTCGACTCACTCCCAGTCGCCGTGGAGCTTGAAGTTTGGGCATCGCTGGGCTGTCGTTCCACTGCAGTCCTGACCTCGTACTGCGGACTGCCCCTTATACGCAAGCAGTCCTCTTCGATCTCTGAATAAATGGGTTCGCAATCGAGATCACGCTGATGCCGAGTAGGTACTACAAATGTCGTGTCACGTTTGGATTGAGTAGATCTCACAAATGTCGTGTCCCGTGGATATTGCGAGGTTGCTGCAGATGCCGTATCACGTGGATATTGAGTGGTTGCCACATATGTCGTATCACGTTGATATTGAGTTGTGGCCGATGTTGCGCTCAAGCTATGTGGCCCGTCAATGCAATCGAAGCTCTCCTTTTGACGCTCGATTGCCTCAACGCGTGAAGAATCCTGAGAAGACGAACACAAATATACAGTAATTAATTAATTAAAATCCTGCATCTGCAATTGAAACCAACCGCGAATATTTAAATTTCGATTAGAAACCACCATTATCGATTTCGATTACGCGCGCAAACCCATCCCTGCGAAGAACAGACGAAAGCAACAAGCAAACAGCTGACGAGAGCATAGTTTTTTTTTCTACCTTTTTGGCTTTTGGCGCATTTGAAATCTGTTGCACTCGATGGGGACGCGCATCGAGTGATATGTACAAATTCCTGCTCCGATCCCTGCCAGGCCAAGCTTCCTTCATTCGCACCCTCGGGGTCAGCACAGCCAAGCACAGAAGCAGCAGGAGGAACGAGAGTAGTGACCAAATACACGACGCCATGGATAGATACGACAGAAACCGGCAATGGAGGCGCACAAAAGACGGACATGGACACGGTCACGTGAGCAAGGACTCCAGCTTTAAAGTAGTTTCGTACAACATACTCGCCCAGGACCTGCTGGTAGAACATTTCTATCTGTATGGGGAACTCAGAACCGACTGTCTGACCTGGCGACGTCGCCTGCAGAACATCCAGCGGGAAATACTGACACTAGACCCGGACATTCTCTGTCTCCAGGAGATGCAGTACGACCACATATTTGATCTAATGCAGGGACTCCGGGTGGGCAATGGCAAGAAACTGGAGTACGTCTACAAGAAAAAGACTGGCGAGCGCACTGACGGCTGTGCTATCATCTACGACGCATGCAAGTTCCAGTTGCTGGACCAGCGGCCAATCGAGTTTTACGATCAGAATGTGAAGCTGCTGAATCGCGAGAATGTGGCTCTATTCGCCAAACTCGGGCTGAAAGGTCAGACGGAGAAGGAGTTCATAGTGGCCACCACCCACCTGCTATACAATCCCAAGCGCGATGATGTGCGCTGTGCCCAGGTGACCAGGCTGCTTGAAGAGCTAGAGACATTTTCATGCGACCCAAAGAGTGGCCAAGTTACGCCCATAGTATTAACTGGAGACTTCAACAGCGTCCCCAATTCTCCGCCCTTCGAGATTATCACCGCAGACAGCCCACCCGCAAAGTTGCTCAATTTTAAGGTTGTGGAGATGGGACCGCCAGGTCCCAAGGGACCCAGCATTGCATCCACACGGCAAGACAATTGGATCACCGTGGACTACATTCTGCGCTCCCTAAGCGATAAAAGCCAGCACCAGCTGCAGGTGACTAGCATTTATGGTCTGCCGACGGTCAACGTCTGCTACCACGTCGGACCCATACCCAATCACTATTTGGGATCTGATCACTACGCTCTGGGCGTTGTATTTAACCTTATCTAGACTATACGCCATAAGCCATGAGCCATAGGCCTAAGGATATTTTGACTCGTCAATAAAGATACGAAATTTGTTTATGAAAGACTCGACCTAGACTCACCCGAAAGGTTCGCACGGCGCGGTCGTCGCTCGCCTCCAGCTTGGCCCGAATATTGCTCAACAGGTAGCCCATTTTGGTGATGGTTACATCCTGGTCGAGATCCTTGTGAAAGGAGCGATAGGTGGTGGGTGCTTCGGCCTCAGTATGGAAGTTCAGTTTGCGAGCACGGTTCGTGGCACGTGGCATCTTCTTGGGCGGGTTCGGTGCTTCGATCTTGCGTTCGAAATCAAAGTACGGCTGGTCGCCGCTGCTCTCCTTGTCCGGCTGCTGCCTGGTGGATGTCGTTGTGGCCGATGGCGTCGACTGCATGGGGGAATGATAGCTGCCCGGTGGGGATTGCGACTGCAGATCCAACTGCGATGTGGATGTCTGAACACCCACAGTGCAGAGTCGGGGAGTAGGTGTGGGCCGTCGCGCCGGGTTCTCCGGGTGATTTGACTTTTTGGGCGACACAAAGCGCAGTATCTTGTTCTTTGAGTTGTTAAGAAAGTTCTTGGACTTGGTTTTGAGTGTAGGCTGCTTGTTGGCTGCCTTCAGCGGCGAAAAGTTGCGCAACTGCTCGCCCCAAATGAACTTATTGCTGGTCTGTCCGCCAGCAGACTTGATGCCTCGCGGATATTTGATGGGAGTGTGCTTGCGGTCTATGTTGGAGGCCAGATTCTCGCACATACTGCCGTCGACAGTGTCTAAGGAGATCTTAGGCACTACAGGCTGTGGTAGCTGCCAGCCAATGGCCACTTGGGGCTCTGCCATAGGAGCCTGGGTCTTGAAATGGGTACTCCGCTTGTTCTCGTAGTTCAACATGTCGTTGATCTTTGGCTCTGTCCAGCCTAGCAGGATCTCCTTCATGGGTTTGTCGGCTACGGCATTCTTTCCCTTGCTACTGGCCTGCTGTATATTTCGGGCGTAGTTCGAGCCACGCTTGGACTCCACAACTCGCTCAATGTCGCTCAGCGAGGGACACGTAGGCAGCTGTCTGCTGCGCCGGGGCTTCTCCACTTCGGCTGCAATTTGAAGCGAGTTAAGAGGCGAAATAGAGAAGTAATAGGACCTGGGACCAGGAAATGAAACCGTAACTCAATTGGTAAACAAAAGATCTTTTTATTTTGACAAGAAAATTGAAGTTTAATTTGATTTGGTTTAGCTAAAAGGGATATTGTTTCCAATTTGGTTTGGGTTTCAGTTTCATTCTTTGGCTTCGGCTACCACTTACCCATCGGATAGGACCTGCGCTTGCTCTTTTTATCCTTTCGAGGCGAGTTATTGTTGCTACTGGGTACCGTGACGCCTCTCTGGCGCAGGAACTCGTCCAAAACACGCTCAGCCTCCCGCACTGAAGGCGTTGTCGAAGCCAACGAAGACAGTGAGAATTTCCCATCGAGACTCTGGCAGCTACGGCGCGGCGGCTTCGGTGGTGGCTCTTGGCAATCGCGTCTCTTGAAATTCCCCAGACCCTGTAACAAACGCTTCTGGAGGAGACGGCCACCTGCACCAGAGCTGCGACGCGACCGGGAGCTTTGGCGAGCGGACTGCAGACTAGTCGGCTGTTCTGTTTGAGCCATTTCCGGCTCCTCTTCCAGGGCAGAATCCTGCTCGCTGATGTTTGACAAGGCCGGGGCAGTGGGTTTGTATGTAATCGGATCGTATGCCTTCACTTTGCAGGTCTTAACAGGCGAAGACCTTGGCTGGCAGCCTGATCCTGACAGCTTCTGTCGGTTCACGCGCACCTCTGACACAACACAATTATCGCGCAGCTCCTGAATAATCTGTATGAGCGGAGCATCATCGCCGACGGCACATATACTGCTTATGGCAGTCAAAGGAATATTTGAGGTCTGTTTCACGTTGGGCGGCTCACTGTGACGACGTCCCACCTGCTGCCTCTGGCTGTCCAAATGGTTCTGGACCAGCGGCTTGGACGCACTGGCCGCCTGGACAAGCACACGTATCATGTGGATGAAAAAACATCAGTTATTTGATTGTCTGAAAGGGTTTTAGTACTTGTACCTTAGTGCTTTCGGAACGCCTGCTGCGTCTGGGCTGGCGCACGTGCGACTCTCGTGTCGGTGCCGTGGAGGCACAATCGCCACTGTCGCTGGTGAAGCAATAGCAAAAACCATTCTTGCATGGCTTGCCCTTTCGCTCCTGGGCCTTGTTACAGCGATTCTGGTTAATTAAGTCCGCATCGGCGGATGTGCCTCGTACGCGCACGGGCTGGTCCTCACTTGGCATGTTGTGGTTGTTGTCACAGTCGCGGCTTTGGGTGGAGACGCGTCTAATGCGGCGGGCCCGAAACTCGTTTATGCACTCCTGAAGACTGAACGAGGTTGTCGAGCCCGATTCGGCAGAGTCTTCTTCTTCATCGTCGTCATCCTCCTCTTCTTCCTCCTCCTCCTCCTCCTCCTTCTCGGCTACGACATCAGGCACTACGTGCTTTGGGAACTTTGACTTTGACGCCCCAAATACCTATGCAAAGATGCTGTTTACCAAGCTGCAAGTTGCAATAAAAATCATTTGCTTGCTTACTGTGGCCATTTTATGTTTTCAAAATTCACTGATAAGCCACGCGTCGAGGCCAGCTCTCTGTGTGCTCCACTTAACACCACGTTGCACGCTTTCTATTTCTATGTCGGGGTATTTTCCAATCAAAAGAAAAACGACGCGACCTGCATTTTTGTTGTCTCTTTTGTGCCGCTTCTTCGCCGTTATCAACTGGCGGCGCATAAAACAACCCTGCATAGAATCAGAGGTGACAGCTTGGCTCGGAAATTCTGCCGCTAAAGTTAGCTCAAATCAAGCCAAAATATAGTAGAAATATACAAAAACAGAGGAACTCAAACTTTTGCAAATTCAAAAAATAGCACAATAAAGTAATATAATTATTATTCTATATATATATATAGGAATGTATGACATAAGGTTGCTAGGTGGTTTAATCTAACTAATTCTCTCTACATATGTTTAGAGCTAGATTGGCATCACTGTCTACAGCACAAACAGCTGGCCGGTTACGTCGATTTTGGATACGAAAATTGAAATAAATTCTGACCAAAGCGTGTTTGAATAATGTCCAACAGTCATTTGTTTTTAAAGTCTGGCTTCCCACGGGCCCCCCTGCAGAATGGTTTGGGACGCTATGTGTGCCAACTGCAGCGAATCACGCTAAAATTCTGCAAGAACAATGGCTCCAGCAAAGGCATGCGGTAAGAATTGTGTTAAAGTTAAATGAAAATGCCATCCAACCATGTGCAATCCAATCCGTAGGGATTTCATCGAGAACCACCTGGTGGACTTTGCAAAGGAGAACCCCGGAATTGTGGTCTACGTGAAGCCGCGTCGCCACCGCACACCGGTTCTGGTTGGCGAGTATTGTAAGTAGAGGGCTAGTTTGTCTTTACTATTGGATAATACTAATTTCTCGCAGTGAACGGTGATCGCGAGTGGCTGAGCTGCCGCAACAGCACCCAGGAGGAAATAACCAAGTGGGTCGATCTGTTAAGGACACAAAACGGCAGCTCCAGTTCGCTGCGTCTGCGGAAAATGTGGCACACCGATGTACCATCCATCCAGGGGCCCTGGACGCCTTTTCTGCTACGCTCCCCCGAAGCTCATGGTCAGGAATATCCCAGCGTTGAGGCATCTAAGCCCTTGGATGCTCCACAAACTGCCACCGAGAAGCTCATTGAACTGTTCCGGCAGCAGAAACAACTGGGGGATGAGGATGTGTTAAGTCAAAAACGTGCAGAGTGAGCAGAGGAGTAGGGAAAGTGTATGATTTAAGAATGAAATATAGTTAACTTTTTGGTATTTGTTGCTTTTATTTTCATACTCAACATAATTCTGTTGGTAAAACAATAAATATTTAAAATCTAAACGACTAAAATTGTGCTCTCTCAAAATGTACCTAATATCGAACATTGGTTTGTAACTAACAATATTCTGGACAAAGTCATACAAAAATCAATCAACTTATTGTCCGACGTTTCGATATGCCTTGGGTATGGATACATAGAATATCATTGTGTGAACAACCGAAGTGGAATATCATAAATAATGCTTTAGGGTGAGTGACCGACCCATGCCTTTGGCTCTGGGACGGGGGCTTGGAATACATACATAAGATACAAAATACAAATCGATGCGTAACAAATGGCTCGCAGACAGGTGTGGTGAAGAGGGATAAGCAGGTTCTAGTGTCAGCTTAGCATTAAGAACTAAATATAGACTAGCATTCACAACAAGTAAAATATGTGATTTCTGTGTTCTGTGTGGTGCTGGTCTCTGAAGGGAAAGCAACGCTTGTTGGTGGAGATCAACAACGATTAATTAATTAAGTACTGTAAGACTGATAGAAGAGTGGACACAGCGAGTATTAAGAGTAACAAAACGGAGTATCCTTCACATACTGATACACATTTCTAAATATATACCATAAATAATTGCTTTTATGCAGAAATTTTCCACATTTACATAGACACGACTTACAAGCTTTAAGGTACAAAGATACATTCATACAAACACACAGATACAGATACAAGCATTTTGCTAGAGTTTACAATTTCCGTTTGGTTAATTCCTTTGGCAAAATGCATATAGTAGTAGTTCTTAATCGTTACAAAATGTTAACATTGTCGTTAAATAAATCAATACAATACGGACGTTTTGTTCACTTTTGATATTTGTTGCTGTCAATGATATATCACTATCCAAAATTAAACTAAACTCTGGCCTAAACATATGTCTTTTCTGTCTGTACTATCCTCAGTTTTGTGTGTTTTGTGTTTTGGTGTTGGTGTTGGTGGGTGGAGCTTACAAGCCAAGCATTTCCAATTTGCAGATAGCTCTTAGTGTCTCATGCTGTTTTGTGTTGTTTTGGTTTCTTTCGACAAGTCGCATTTCAGTGCATGCAATAAGAGCCCTCAGATGTCGCCCGTCTCCATGGCGGAGTTGATGTCGGCCACAATCTTGCCCATAACCTCGCGGTAGGGCGAGTCCGGCTTGAAGGCCGTCTCCAAAAGCACGGCATCGCCAAAGAAATCAAACACCTCATCGATGCGACCTAATGACTTGTCCGTCAGATGCGGTTGCACAATCGACTTGAGTGCCACCTGCGATTCCGCTATCGACTTTTGCAGATAGGCCAGGTCGAAGGTGTAGTCTACCTCGTAGAATGATATGATGGACAGTTGGGTGTTCTGCAAGGGAAATCGATAAGAAATGAACGAAGCCGTCAAGCAGAATGTTTTATTATTGTAGATTACCTGAAACTTGCGTTTAAAGTTCTCGGCTCTTTGCAGCTCCTCGTCGCTGAACTGGTTATTCCGATGCAGAACTCCAATCTTGATGACTATTTTGATGATATTCTTGATCAGCTTCTCCGCCTTGGCCTTGTTGCCGGTATGCATCTTGCACAGCCTGTACAGGTTATCCAGCAGCGAGGCCGTTGTCCCATCGATGAATGTCTTTGCAATATTTTTCGTTGCCATGCGTGAGAGGATTTTCTTTTGAGCGCGTAGCCCGATATCTTGCGACTTGAACACATTGTCAGCCATGACTAATGGGAGTATGAGAGATATTATTATTATTGTTGCATATTCATCGCGAATCGCGCACTGCATCTGTATTGTTGAACAACAGAAATAACGCAAAACAACTGAACGAACAACTGAAAACCAATGGAGAGAAAAGATATGCACAATACCAATTCGAATCCACACTTTTACCTTCCAAGTTCCAGTAGTCTACGCTCCATAGGAGCAGGGACTGTCGTAGACCTGCCACCGACATGTTGGGCTACACACACGTCGATCCAGTTGCAAGCATGATAATTGATAAGGAAAGCACAGAAACAGAGACAGAGACATATGGGTGGGCACATGTACGATTAGGCAATGTTAATAGTCGTCGTATCTTTTGATAAAGAAACCTACTGCTTCTTCAACTGCGCTGCGGTTTATTTTCTTTCTGTCTTTGTGTTTCAATCAAAGAAAGAATAATGGTAGGCCCGTGGCTGTGTGTATGACTCCATAGGCATGTGTCGACCAGTCAGCGCAAACCACAATCCACTTGGGTTATTCATAAGGCTGTTCTAACGGGTTCGCTGCGACGCGGCACGCGCTATTTGTACGTGTCTATGCCGCAAATGGCTCGTGCGGCAAGTTTTCCCAACTGTCCAAAAAAGGAGCCTTGCCTTGCCGCACCTCAACCGTTATTCAAGACCAGGGTTGGGGGGACTCCTCTGGGGAAATTGTAGGGTCAACTGGGGTCATAACGTGCGAATAGATAAACCGCTTCCGTTCCTCCAATTCCCGGACACTTATTAACGCCATTGGTCGTCGTTCTTGTCCACCTCTAGTCTTTCATTTAACTAAGTGAATTCTATCTTCGCTTCTTTCCAGTTCTAGTTCTGAATCTATTTCTAACTAGCAAACCGTACCATGACACGGACCGCTCCAAATGGTTAAGGTCACGCGAAATGCAATAATACGGTCCGAAAAACGGACATGGGGAGAGACAGAGCAGAGAGAGTTTGTGGTGGTGGAACCGAAGGACAAATGGGCAATGAGCCGCCAAATGACCAACGCGGAAGTGCGCTACTCCTCGAGTCTAGAGGCATTTTCTTTCGTTTTGCATTCAACCCACAATCACTGAAGCGTCCACAAAAAGTCTTAGCGAGCGGAATTTCTGGGCCAACTTATCGTCGTTTCCGACGCTGTCGTGTTCATGCATTTGCGTGTTTGATATCATTATTGTTGTTGTTGTTGCTGGTGTTGGGTGTATGGACGATTGTGGATTTGTGCTGTTCCGAGTATTATTGATTGCAACAGGCTCGTCCACCCACACTCGTCCAGGCCGGGTGGTGGGGAGGGAAAGAAGGTCGAGTTTGGCGCTCAGGCAAGGCTCACCTGTGTTTTTGTTGCTGCAGTCCTGTGGCCGAGTATCCTTGAAATTCCGTTTGAGTTCCTTTTGTATGAAGTGGTTCCTGCTAATCTACTGCTGCGTTACATACAAAAATTCCGAATAAAAACAGCATTTACATAAATAATAAATAGAACGATTCTTGGCTGAGTTTATGCGTAGTTCCAATTGTTTAAAAAAAAATCAGCAGCGAGCAACAAAACAAAATATGAATGAGCGCAACAGTGTGTGTGACCGCGGACTGAAAATACCGTCTGACCCTCAGAAAAATACCGAAATATACCGTCTTATCTTCCAAACATACAGGAAATATACCGATAACAAAAGAACTTAACCCACTTAGGCCCCCTTTATTTCAACAAGATACCAACTCGATTTAAGTCGGGGAATATAACACAAATAATAATAATAACTCTTGTAGGTCCATCTTATCTTTCATCTTTGCATAAAAAATCCCACGATGAAGCATACATCTCAAATACGCTTTGATTTTTAAAGATTTATAATTTTCGGGGTCGACAATGGGTTAACTGTTCTCGATAGCACCTGCATCGATAACCTTCGCGCCGCCCCATTTCCATCTCTACGGTCCAGCTGCGTCGTTGAAAATATGCTAGCATCGTTTTCTATTGTTTTATTTTGAATAAAATAGCAATTAGACTAGTGTAATTCGATCCAAAGGAGCTCTATTCGTATAGCTGGTGTCAAAATGAACATAGACAACAAATTGCGCAGCAGGGAGCACGGGTTCTGTGAGTATTTCGAATGGCGGGAGAATTTCACTTTTGGCGGTCGAATTTTCTATGTAAATATGTGATTAATTCGACAAGTTACATTGAAATGAAATGGCAATTGGCACTCTAGTGGCAATAAGCTAAGCCTGGGATCAGTCTGTGGCACTCTAGTGGCAATAAGCTAAGCCTGGGATCAGTCTGTGATCCGTCGCTGTCTCATCCAGGGAAGGGTTCTCCAGATCTCCGGGTCTCTAGCCGAAATTGCAGCGCAAGCGAAAACGTATTGAAAAACTAGACTGCAACATAGACAAAGACGCAGACCACGATGGAGACAATCTGAGAGCTGCACTAATTTCTGGCTTTTTCACTCTCATTGCAGCCAACGAGCGGACCTACGATTTCGCCCTGCGTCGTCTGTGCGTGGCCAAAGAGGACAGCTGGCGGGGAATCGCTCCGGCCAACTACTGCCCGGACTTCAACCCAGAGCCGCCCATATTTTCGGCCAAGTTTGCCAATTGCAACGGCTATAGGCACATTCTGGCCATAGCCAATGAGGATGGCAAGATCACACTGCAGGACACCACACAGCGCAACCACGAGCCGGAGGAGCAGTCCCTGCCGGGGCCACAGTGCCATTACAATGCAGTCTTCGACCTGGAGTGGGCCCCGGGGCAGATGCGGTTCGTTTCCGCCTCGGGGGACCACACAGCACGGCTCTGGGAGGTGGCTGGCTCGGGCATTAGGGGACTCAACTCGTATATTGGCCACACACGATCCGTTAAGTCGGCCGCCTTCAAGCGAACAGACCCAGCCGTGTTTGCCACTGGCGGGCGAGACGGAGCCATTCTCATCTGGGACATACGGGCCAATCTCAACATGGATTTGACCTCTCGCGTGGACAACTGCATCTACAGCGGGCACACGGGGGGACCGGGCACGCCCGTCTCGCAGCGAAAGCAGCGCTCACGCACGCCCAAGATGTCGTCCAGCGCCACCTCGAGCAGCATCACGGGATTGGCCTTCCAGGACGACAACACCCTGATATCCTGTGGCGCTGGCGACGGTGTGATCAAGGTATGGGATCTGCGACGCAACTATACGGCCTACAGGAAGGAGCCGCTGCCCAGGCACAAGCTGCCGTATGCCGGACACTCCACCTTCCGGGGATTTACCAATCTCATTGTGGATGCGGCAGGGACGCGGCTCTTTGCCAACTGCATGGACAACACGATCTACTGCTACAATCTGGTATCGTACTCCCCCAAGCCGCTGGCCTGCTACAAGGGTCTGCTGAATTCCACCTTCTACATCAAGTCCTGCCTAAGTCCGGATGGAAAGTACCTGTTGAGCGGCAGCAGTGACGAGCGGGCGTACATCTGGAACCTAGAACATGCAGAGGAGCCGCTGGTGGCTCTGTCGGGCCACACGGTCGAGGTGACCTGCGTCGCCTGGGGCTCTTCCCACGACTGTCCCATTGTCACCTGCAGCGACGATGCGCGGCATAAGATCTGGCGCATGGGACCCGACCTGGAGGGTCTTAGCGAGGCCGAGAGGGCGGACAAGTATCGCGGCCATGCAAGCTATGTGCGCCAATTCAGCAAAAAGTCCACGGCTCCGGCCACCGGCAACCACAAGTACAACCTGAGGGATCTGGAGTCTACGCCACGCTCGCTGAAGCGCCTGATGGACCAGAACGAACGCACGCCCGGCTCCATCGAAAAGGTGGCCATGAAGCGTTCATTTCTGGACATGCTGGGCGTGGCCAGCAGCGAGGTAGATGCCGAGCAACCGCAGAAACGAACCAAGCCCCTGGAATCCCGCGGAAGGCGACTCTTTGGGCCCTCTAGCCAAGAGCCCACTTGCAGGCATATTCAGCTGCCGCCGATTGGCGAGGAAGAAGCATCACCCAGCAAAAAGCAAAAGGAGAACGCAGCCGCCGATGATATTTCCCCGGGGACCAAGCTGCTAAGCCTCAACTCCTCGCCGGCCCACTCGCCGCTCAGCGAGAATGTCAACCACATATACGCCTCACCACCCACCACATCCGCAGCTGCAGCTGCAGCAGCGGCGGCGGCAGCGGCTGCCTCCGAGGGAGCTGGCCAGCAGCCCCTCTCCTCTGTGATCTACTCGCCCACATCGAACCTGCCCAACTACGTGCTGGACGGGGAGGCACCGCATCTGGCCATAATGTCGCCCAAGCGCAAGGCCAAGGAAAAGGTCGACTGGCTGACGAACATACGCAAGCAGAAGCTGATGAACGGCAGGGCGCACGTCTCGCTCAGCGACAAGATCAACGAGGAGCAGCAGCAGGCCAACTCTGTGGATGTTTTGGCCTCGCCGCGTCTCCAGTGCCTCCGTCAGTCGGAGTGCAGTCCCCGCTTAAAGGCCACTCCCCGGCGGCGCATCTCGCACACTGATGCTGGAGGTGGTGCGGGCGGCTCAAGCGGATCCATACCACAACCACAGCCACGCACACCCACCTCCAGTCGCCGGAACAGTGAGACAACACTGCTCCGCTTCTTCAGCGTTCAGCGCAGCAGCAGCGTGGCACCCGACGAGACGGCGACAGCGTCGGGGCCAAGCGAGATGTCGCCACCTCCATCGGTCACGCCGCTGACACTGCGAACGCCCACGACAGCGGTGGGAAGCGATTAAAATGTCGCCTAACAAATGGGGAGAATCGTATCCCCTCGTCGTATTATTGTACCCTTAGTTTTAAGCGGACATTGTTGTAAGCTATTTTATGTAGATCCTAGCTTGAATCTTATTTTCGTTGGGCGAGTTGGTAACCAATTCCCCCGGCACTTTGTACAGCGCCACTACAAAAGACTAAATAAAAGTACATCCATAAATAGTTTAAGCTTCATTACATTTGGTTACAAGTACAGTGTGGATCACTACTGTATGACTAGTTATTGCACTTTCTTCTGCTGTTGTTGCTTCTGCTTGGCCGCCGCATTCAGCCGCATGGTCTGGAAGATCTGACGGGCCACACCGAAAAGCAATACGAGGTGACAGAGATGCAGGGCCGAGCTGGACAGATAAGTGCTGGGATAGCTGTTCCAGCAGTACTCGATGATGCCCAGAATGAGATAGCGCACGCCCAGGGTATAGGACGTGGACCAGACCAGATATGGAAGCGAGTGAAAATACCAAACGTAGAACTGATAGTGCAGCGAGCGGGAGCAGGCCACGCCGATGAAGTTGCACAGGAAAAAGGGCAGCAGGGCCAGTTGCGTGCACCGTTCAAAGTGGATGCCATAGCGCTCGGCCTCCGCCCGAGCGGGAGCGGGTGCTGGAGGAGCCGCTGCCTTGCCGCCCGATGACTTTTGTAGTGTCTTTTCGAAGGCATTCAGAAAGGATTGCTGTTCGGCGCTTAGCTTCTCCGTGTCCTTTTCCTTTTTCGCTTCCTTCTTGCTCTTCCTCTGGGCTTGGACTTCGCTATTCTTCTTGGCAATTTGCGGCTGCAGTTGGTCCTGGACACTGCGCAGGCGAACATAGCTCTGGAAGAAGGTCCACGTGGGCTTGGCAAACACTAGCAGGAGCACCAAATGCAGGCCCAACAGAGATAGGTGGAACGTACGGTGCTCAAAGAACTCCCTACTCAAGAACCTATAGTTCACCGTCCACTTGTGCTCGAAGATGCGGCCCAGGTCGAAGCTGCCACGCAGATACTCCACCGGATGGGAGAGCAGAAAGGGGGCGCCCAGCAGAAGCTGGACCGAACCACAAATTGCAAGCTGCAGGAAGGTCTTCAGCGGTCCCAGATTGGCCAAGTAGAAGAGCAGCAGGGCCGGTGCAAACAGCAGAATATTCATCTTGACGCCCACGGCCAGGCTGAAGAGAATGCTGCCCCAGGTCCAGCGCCGATCCACGAAGAGATTGAGTGCCGCATAGAGCAGGAGGATGGCCACGGGATCGTTGAACAAACGCAGCACATAGATCGAGTGAATGCGGTACGAGGTAAAGGCGCTCAGGACCAGCACGTACGGCGGCACCTTGCGACTCTTCGCGTACAGGCGCAGCACCAGGCACATCTGCAGCAGGTAAATCCCGGCAAAGATGTACTGCGCCACCCGCACATTAGCGCCATGCGACGTTATGTAGTAGAGGGCCGAGTAAATGTACACAAAAGCCGCCGGATACACTAGGGGCCCAGTATCACCTGCAATGTAGACAAAAGAAATAGTTTAATTAACATTTCCCTTGTCTGTTCTTGTCTTGTTCCGTTCCGTTACAGTTCGAATTCTGTTTCGAAGCAGCTGTATTTTCGGCGCGCACTGTGAATGGCAAATTCAAAGAAGAGCAACGTCGTCGGGCGACTGTCAAAATGTCAGATGTCAGTGTCAGAAAGAGAAGGAAAATTTTTATTCGAGAAGCATGGAGGTTATTACGGCATGTTTTTAGCTGAGAACTACAACTTTTAATGTAAATATGATTTCGTGTCAAAATTTGTTCGTACTCCGCGGCCAACTGCCGGCGATCCGCTGCTGCCGCCGGTACCAACAGCACCTACGGACAACTCTGAAACACAGCTCCAGCTTCTCGCCCTGGGGCCCCACGGCAGCGCCGAGTATATCGCATGCGTCCGCGTCCAAATTGTCATTGCTGGGGCTTAGGACACGCGATGATGGACGGCACACAGTCCGCAGTTTTCACACCTCCAGCCGCATGCTGGCCAAAGACTACTACACGACACTGGGGGTGGCCAAGAACGCCAATGGGAAGGATATCAAGAAGGCCTACTATCAGCTGGCCAAGAAGTACCATCCGGACACCAACAAGGAGGACCCGGATGCCGGTCGCAAATTCCAGGAGGTCTCCGAGGCCTACGAGGTGCTCAGCGATGATCAGAAGCGGCGTGAGTACGACACCTACGGCCAGACGGCGGAGAACATGAGTCGTCAGGGTGGCGGATTCGGTGGCGGCGGCGGCGGGGCAGGACCCTTCGGACCCGAGGGCTTCTCACAGAGCTGGCAGTTCCGCTCGACCATCGATCCCGAGGAGCTGTTCCGCAAGATTTTCGGCGAGGGAAACTTCCGCACCAACAGTTTCGACGACTTCGCCGACTCCAAGTTCGGTTTCGGCCAGGCTCAGGAGATGGTCATGGACTTGACCTTCGCCCAGGCAGCTCGCGGCGTCAATAAGGATGTGAATGTCAATGTGGTGGACGAGTGCCCCAAGTGCGCCGGCTCCAAGTGCGAGCCGGGCACAAAGCCGGGCCGCTGCCAGTACTGTAACGGCACAGGCTTCGAGACCATCTCGACGGGACCCTTCGTCATGCGTTCCACGTGCCGCTACTGCCAGGGCACGCGCCAGTACATCAAGTATCCGTGCAGCGAGTGCGAGGGCAAGGGAAAGACTGTGCAGCGCCGCAAGGTGACTGTACCGGTGCCGGCGGGCATCGAGAACGGACAAACGGTGCGCATGCAGGTGGGCAGCAAGGAACTGTTTGTGACCTTCCGAGTGGAACGGAGCGACTACTTCCGCCGTGACGGGGCCGACGTACACACAGACGTGGCCATCTCGGTGTCACAGTCCGTCCTGGGCGGCACTGTACGCGTCCAGGGCGTCTACGAGGACCAGTGGATTAACATTGAACCGGGCACCTCCTCCCACCACAAGCACACGTTGCGAGGCAAGGGCCTTAAGCGGGTAAACGCTCATGGCCATGGCGATCACTATGTACACATCAAAATTGATGTGCCGCGGAAGCTGAGCAAGGAGCAGCGCGCACTCATCGAGGCCTTCGCCGAGCTGGAGCTGGACACGCCAGGCAAGATCCACGGCATCACCCAGACAAAAAATGGCAGTAAGAAAGCAACGTAAATACACCCTAGCAGATAGAAACGCAATTTCGCAAGTCAATTCTCAATCTCATTGCCCAATGCAGCATCTAATGTAATTGGAGCTTCAATTCGTAGTTCAAATATATGTGGGTTAACAGTCTGAACGATACTTAAACGTCAATCCCTGTCTTTTGCTCTTCTATAATTGCAGCACAGGTGCGAGTGAACAATCCGGAGCTGTTGGAGGCGGAGCAGCCAAAGGAACCAGCAAAGAAAGCACAAGCGAAACCAAGGAACAGCAGGACCAAAAAGAGTCCAAGCCCAGTGGGGGATCAGGGCAAAGCGAAGGCGGAGGCGGGGGAGGCTTCTTAAACAAGATCAAATCTATGTTCAACTGAAACACAATTGTTTTACGTTAATATTTAAGCAAAAACAATGTTAATGTTGCTCCTAAGATAACGTTTTGTTTTAAGTCTAAGACTAGGGGTACGAGCAGCAGGACCTATTCCAAGTGGAAGAGACGAATAAACGATGTTCACAGTCACAGTCCAAGCAAAGGACTTCCCATTGGTTCCAGAGGGATGGAGCAGAAACTTTAGATATAGAAGCATTGGAATGGGGGCACATGGCAGCCGCCGCTGGTGTCCAAAAATAAACTCGAGAAAACCTTGAGCACTCACCGCGCAGCAGGGCATAATTGGTGGTACCGTTCAGGAAGCCCTCGCACTCCTGCATGTAGGCCACCCAATCGATCTCCGTATATGGCACGCGCCGAATCACAAACACATTGATAGCTGCTTCCGCCAAAACAATCAGAACACTAATTATGGGCAAGGCGGCCGGCTCGAGCACCAGGTACTTGAGAAAGCCTATATTCAGGTATTTGTCCAGCAGTGTCTGCAACAGGTTGCTGGACTTTTTGCGACGTCCAGTCGGACGGTTGTTGTTGCCTTTCGGTGGGGCCATTTATGTGATAATATTCGGAAAATCAACTAAATTAAATGAAAAAAATCCACACAAGACCAGGGCTGCAAAAGCACAAGCACTGACTATTCACTATTCGTTCATACAACGAACGTGTTGCGAGCGAACTTTCTGCGTACGCTCCCAGGTTCTTCGGCTCTAGCGTTCGGCTCGACTCGTTGTGTGCCGGTTGTGTACTTTTTTACACGTGCATATTTTATAAACCAATGAATGCGAATTAAAAGCTAGAGTTCTCAGGTAACTCTCAGTGAAGGAACTAAATGTATTCCTTCAAGAAGAATTTAATGAAGAGAGAATTTTTAAAATTTGATGGCATTCTTGAATGCCCATTACATATGTATATGTACAAATATGCAAGGAAACCACCACAATAATGAATTTTGAATTTGAAAGCTTAATACTTTCCAGACAGTAATCTTAAGCAACAAAGTGCTTAGATCCGATTTATAACTGCATTTATTAGCTTTTCACAATTGCAAAGTTTAATACAACCAGATGTAAGATACTTAAGTTTTGTGAAAAAAGCCCTACCGCTGAAAACACACAAGCAAAAAAAAATGATTTAAAAAAAATTAGGGTAAATAACTAAACTTAAAAAAATAAAATTATTTAATAACTTAAAAGCCACAGTCGAAATGTGTAGAAAAAACCCGAACGGCAGACAATTAATTAAAATTTTGTAGTCCATTTACTGACCAGCGCAATTCGGATACTCCTTGCTATAATCCGGCCTTATGGGTATTGGAAATTACCTTTCTCGTCATACTCTACCCATAATTTAATGAAGAGAATTGAAAGGGAGTTTTACGGAGTTTATCTTTAGGGCAAATGCAAAAACATGACATAAAAACAGTAAATGAACTAATTATCTTTCATTTGAAATTGGTGAATGAATGGGGATATGCAGAACTACAGGCAGTGCATGCAAGAGACCCAAGGCCAGACGGGGGCAGGGATGTGTATAGGGTTGGCAGTGAGTAGGAGAGCAAGTGTTTGGGTGGGATGTGCGCAACTGAAAATAAATGATTAATGCTCATCGTTTGTTTCATAGATGGATGGATGCGTGGTGTAAACCTGGAAACAACCGTCCCAGCAGAGGCCACGTCCTCCCCTTCCTGTACAAAGCGCGAAAATTGCCCTTAAGCCAAAGGGACATGGGATGGATATTGGTTCTGGTGGTTTAACGCATCATTGAGATCTATTGACGAAGGGGAAATGTTGAAACACGGTCCGGTAAACGGTCGCAGGCCGATACCGGACAAATTCGCGCGTCTGCTCATGCATACATATCTACATATATGGACATGTTGCTCATTTACAAAAAAACGGACAACTGTTGGAGCTTCTCCCATTCCTCTTCATTCCGCTGATATGTGGCACATGTCATCCTTTGCATGGATTGTCCTTCACCGTAGATTTCTGGGCAATTAATTGCCAACCGGGACATGGTATGCGTTTGATTCAGTCTCAGTCTTCTCTTTACAAGAGAACTTTTCTCGTACCCTTGCGGGGGGTATTGCGATTTCAGCATATAATCACCCTGTATCCTGTATCTGGCTAGGAATATTGATGAAGTCCTTACTCATCCAAGCCTACAGCAACCCGACTTGATTGATTTTTCTGTTACAGATTCGTGTGGAACACTTAACGGATATATCATAGTTGTTGAATGGAATCTGCCAGGGTATCCAAAATTTCGGTCCTCGAAGATAGGGTTTCTTTATTGTTTGTTGATGCTTTTGCTTGCTGCACATTAATTGTGTGCACTGCACCATGTTTTCATTCGTACGCCTCTCAAAAGCGATGAAAAATCCGCCTCCTCGCTCAGAGTGTCAACAGGACTGCAAGGACTGCAATAACGACGGGTAAAAAAACCACTGTGGATGCAAAAAATGGCCATGTAATAACATTTCAAAGGTATCCCACGCCCGCGTTGAAACGGGGATTCATTAAAAAAAGTTGCATGTATTTTTGTAACTTGTTGCGTACAGAATTTTATATCGCACGGATTTTTACTAAAATTTTCGACATTTATTTGAGTGCGATTCAGGGCCATTCAATCGGAATAATGAAACCTTCCACTCAAATAAAAAATTCTGTTTAAGTGAGTATTATTTTATTAAATATTGATTCACAGATGTTCATATAGTACGAATGTACTTGTTGCATTGCAATTTTGGTTAAGGAATAGCTTTCCCCGCTTCCCCATTTGCCATTCAAAGAAATATTCATAGATATTTCAGACACAATCATTTGATGTTTGTCGTCTCCACTTTGTGGGTCAATTGTGTCTAATGCTAGTTATCACTTTATGAACTATAGAACTAAATCGGTCATTGCTTATCAGTAGCGTCGCCATTGTGTATGTGAGTGGTTCCACAGTTCCATGTCTGTATGTATAGGCAACGAAGCAGCCTAAGACTGAGAGCTATTTACGAGTATTCGTGGTACAAGTGAGAAAATTGTTTATTAATCAATAATAATCTATATAGAAACATATGTACATATGTATGTATGTACATACATATCCGTGCTGTTATCATGCTGGTTGGTCTACTCTACTGATAAGAGCAAGCTGTTAAATGCAAATCTCCCAGCTTCGCCCAATACTAGTTCCCAACAGAACTTTGCACTCAAAATGGTGCTTATGCTTATTCATTTCTTTGGGATTAAATTCATTGTGTCACGATTTAGCAGCTATTTATTCTAGAAACAATGACGGGACGGATTTATAACCATTTATTGCAAGAAGCGTCTGATGATACTTTAACGTGCTTCACTTGCCATTGCCGTTTCCATTTAATAGATTGTTTGGTTAGCTCTGAATGGACTTTTTTTGAGCGCTGTACCTTATGCATCAGTTGTTTTGATAGTCAAGATTGCACCTTACTGTGACGCCTCTTTTCATATGATAGCTCCAGCCCTGAACGGAAAACAACACTCTCCCACACACACACACACACGCACATCATTTATGAGCCTTTCTGTTTGTGTTCGTTGGACCAGATGACAGGCGGGTGCCAAGGGAGCTTCGGCCGTTTAAGAGTTCAATCATATAAAGCGTTGTCGTTGTCACTCATATATACACACACATATGTGTATGAAAAGAAAACGTACAAAAATAGAAACACAACTGTTAATAAAAAAGGAGAAGCATATGAGCGCAGACAAAAAGCTTATTTGCATGTGCTTGCTGAGCGTCAACAGACAGCCTACCTAGTCTCTCTGCTTAGTGTAGGGTACAACAGAACGCATGCAACAGCTGGTCGGAGTCAAGGTGTATTTATATGAGGTGGCGCATAGAAAAAGTGTTTATCGAACGGCTCATTCTTGATGATTATTAAACTAGTGTTCACAAATTAATTTTAGGTGTACTCCGTATATACATACATATGTATGTATATTACCTCTGACAAAACTGCTTTCGCTTGAGCGCTTCTAATTATGCGTCACCTTACAAAAGTACGTCCTGGTCGAAGCGTACGATTTTTCATGTGCTGATTGGCCTGGCCCCCTCCCCACTCCTCTGACACTCGTTGCTCCAACACTAACAGCTCTGTCTGCCTGCCTGTTGCTGCTCCACTCTCACTTCCCCTCCAACGTTTCCACCTAGTTCCTCTATCTTCCCGCTGCCCTGCTCGCGTAAGAAGCTTATTGCATACGAGTGTGTGTGTGTGTTGGCATGCTCTTCGTGCTTCGCATGGAATAACTATATCGGGTAGTTTCCTACTCAGAGGGACATAATTCCAGGCATATCTAGTGCCTATGTCGCTCAGACAACGAGATGGATGGCCTTACCTTTGTTTAGTCATACCCTGGTACTAAGAGATAGCTGGTTGGTTCAGCTTTTGGCCGAGTGAAAACGAAACGAGCCGACGGAACAAGCCGAATGTGCACTCTGTATTTGTTTGTTTGCCTTTCCATCGCGAGATTTCCCCATTTCTGTTTTCGACTTGCCGCGTAACGGTTGTCATTGCTCCCGAGTGCACACAGCGAGGCTCGCACGCAACAACAGCAGCAGCAGCCCGCACCTTCTCTTCACCTCTTTCTGGAAGAGTCAAGTCTAGACTACGCTTAGTTTACAAGAGAGTGTTCCGAAGAACGGGCAGAAGTTTTTCCTTTTTTAGTTTGTTTGATTTGTTCGTTTTGTTAATCTGGTAATTTCCCCAAACTATCCCTACTCTATGTTTAAGTGTGTGTGAGCTCTCGGTGCTGAAATTGGCGTTGTTCTTCGTTCCAGAATTATTCAAATTTTAAAAGAAACAAGAAAAGAGCGCGCGCTCAAGATAATATGCCGAAAAAAGCAGAGAATCATTGTTATTGCATGGAAAATTACTACAGAAATCAACAACAAGCCA
Organism: Drosophila persimilis; assembly: GCF_003286085.1. NCBI lineage: Eukaryota > Metazoa > Arthropoda > Insecta > Diptera > Drosophilidae > Drosophila > Drosophila persimilis. The sequence continues at coordinate 14,986,985 of NW_020825289.1, forward strand.
AACCGAAAACACAAAAAGAGAATAAAAAAAAGAGCAGAAAGAGAAACAACAATAACACAGAGGAAAGCATGTGAGCCCCATAGACGACGAACCGCATAAACAAATTAAGTGATGCTCCCTGCCTTCCTCCGTGCTCCGCGCCCTCTCCCTGCTACACGCGCCATTTCTTGAATTTAAATTTAAATTTAAACTATTATTGTTATCGGTGGCAGCCTGCTCTTGATTTCTATTTTTTCGCGCCAAGTGCAATCGGCTTTTACATAATTAATATGGTCAAATCCAAAAAATGTTCCAAAATGTATAATATAAACAACTTGGGCCAAACGAACGCATGTCAAGTCACACCCGCGCAACTTTGCGCCGTTTTCTAGTTCTTGTTGCTTCCATTTCGAAACTGTTTCCGAGATCTCCAAAATATACATATGTGTACATATGTATGTATGTATAGATTTCTGATTAACGCATTATATTTATTTATTCCACAGTGTTTCTTCCCTCGTTCGTATTGTGTTTCGCGGCTGTTGTATTTTACTGCAATTAGTTACTGTTACTCTACACCACACCCATCGCGCCCAGAAACTAACTGTATTCGAGTGTGTCTGTTATCACCGAAAAAAGACATACGCTTCACGTACATACATACACATTTAACTCGTAACGAAATCGACGTGTGTGTGTGTCGCTTTATCGGAGAAGCCAAAGGCAAGCAAGCGAGACAAAGCAAAAGAGACTCGCGTCCGACAGACCCGATAAAGCAGAATCAACAAGCACCAAACTAACGGCGGTCACGTCACTCTCTTCAACTGCACTTCTCTGCACCAGCAACAATTAACCTGCATTGAGAGCGCCAGAGAGCTGATCACCACACTCGCTTCCCTGCACCGTGGTTCAATTGCGCTCTGCTCTCCCTGTCCATCCACGCTCTCTCTCAGCAAGGCAAGCAAATGAAGCAAATGAGCTGTTTTGCCGACGCTCTCTATGGGTAAGTTTCCTAAGATGAAAATTTAAGTTCAAATTAAACTCGTCTCCGCCTCTACTGAAAACTAGTTTTTCCGAAAAAAGAAAAAAAAAACTGCAAATGGTCTGCCGTATCGATAGCCGTATCTCACATACATAATTCCTCGGTACTCTCGCCAGGGGCACCATTTACAGACACAGACAGATACACAGCAATAGGCTTCCAATGCAGCGCCCTCTTGGCAGGCCCGGCACATGAACATCACCAGAAACCCAACCAGCTTCGGTATTTTGATACCCTATTATAGAGTAGAGTATGATGATTTACACCAGATGTTTGCAACGAACGCAGAGCCCCAACTTGTATGCATGCAGTTTATAAATGAGAACCCCCGAAGTTGGTTTTTAATATCGAGGGTGTATTTTTGGTTTGTATGTTTGTGAGCCAGACGCATCTCCACAGTGTCGACCCCCATTCTAGGAAATGTGATGGGATTGCAATGTGCCAGCTTCGAATGAAACCACCAATTTTCATGCCTTGACCAGGCCCAGTACCTGCAACAGCAATCAAAAAATTCCACCTTTGAGGGAACCCTTTTTTATCTGGCTAAAACTCCCAAAAACTAGATCAGGACCCTGTGACCCAGTCCCATCAAAATGTCTGTTGATTTGCAGTTATGCAATTGGAATGACTGGCTGAAGGCAAGCATAATCAGTTTTTAGCCAGAAGGAAAAGGCTGTCGTCGGCCAGAAGGAGAATGTTCTTGCATCGAATGTGGTCCCGTCTCTGGCGCACACCATACGAAGCACACAATTCTGAGCTGAGGAAATTGGCACATGACCTGACCTACCGCAAGAAAATCTAAATTAGGCACGTTTTGCGCTCACTCTCCCCCTGTATCGTGCATCTGTCCCTCTCACTCTCACGCTGCTGTTTGTTTTATGTCGTTTTGTTCGAAACATTTCTTAACTTTGTTTGTGTCTGCACGCCATCATTCTATTGTTTCGTTCTTCGTTGTGCTCACAACATTTGCATTGTAATTATTCTACTCGATTCTTTCCGTCCTTATGCCAGAAACTGTTTGCACTCGAAGGAATACCCAAGAATTTCGAGTTATTTGTGGCTATCAAGCCAACAGTAAAATTCTGTTGAATCTCCTCTTCCACAACTAAAAGTTGTAATCAGGATTAAAAATGAATTTTATTTGATTTATTTTATTTTTCAATAATTTGTTAAGAGTCTGGCTTGTGCTGTTGGGTTGTTGAACGAAACAATTATGATATCAAGGGTTACAATTCCGACGGCACACACTCAAACTCCTCACCCACTCAGTCAGCGATTGAAACACTCGCTCACTTATTGCTTCACACACTAATACCTTCAATGCGCTGCACTCTTCAAGCGAACAACTGTTGCTTGCGATTGTTGCTCTTGCTGTTGCTGTTGTAGTTTGTTTCCATTTGTCGCTGTTGCCAGGCGCATTATAGCGGTTATTTCGGTTATGCGAGTGTATCGGAAATCACTCGAACTCTGCTTGAGGTTCGAGTGGAGTGATTGAGATGTGTGTGGATCTCCATTTGTCAGAACAGGGGCGCTCCGCAAAGGGTCAGGGTGGGGGTCAGTCTCTGTCTGGAATTTGAGGTCCGAGTCTGAGTTTTCTGGGAGTTTTCGCTTCATTGAATAATGATATCTGCAAACATACATACATATGTACATATGTACATACGTGTGTATATATCGCACCCACGTCTCCCCCGTCACATTCCATTCAATTCCCTTAACGAAATGTAATTGTCATTGAGTATACGACCTGGCGACCAGAGTCGTATGATTTATTCAAAACGGGCCGTTTTCAGCCGTCGTTTGTCGTCGCTTGACGTCGCTTGTGCAATGTATTAGTTAAGCAAATAGCAACAATTGCCAATGGCTGCTACAGAAAAACAACAACAACAACAGCAATTACAGTCGTCACTTCTATGGCCGCAAAGCGAGGGGTGACTGAACTTCCAACAAAAAAAAACTGTAACTGCAACTGCAAGTGCAGCTGTAACTATTAAATTATATAAAGGGTATCTGTCGGAAGGGTGCATCGTTTTGGGATATATGTACATATAATCTAAGAAATGCCACATCCATTAATAAGGGGGGGTCTCTTATGCGGTCTCCTTTGACTTTTCAATGGATTAAGTTCGGCAAGCCGTTCCGGCCAAGGAAACTTTTAATTGTACAACATTCCAACTGCACACTGTTTTCGTTTATGGCTCTGACACTGTTCTTTGCTGTCTGGAATCCTTGCAGCATGTCCAAGGAGCGAGCGAAACCCAAAACGTGATTCACTTAGCGCCAGATGAAAGCAGATGCCACTGAAAGTGTTTTGTGTGTGTTGGGGGTAACCTAATTGTGGACTAATAAAGATTGATTGGCCTGGCTTAAACTCTCTCCTCTCTCTCTCCCGCTTTGAAGACCAAACTCTAATCTAATGATTTCTGGTTTATGGTCCCAAGTGATAAGGCGATCAGATGCAGGGGAGGCGGGTCATGGGCCTAGCAACAGGCTGGTCTAGGAATATACTGTAGTATTGTGTAATATTCTAGAATAAATGTTGCACATTTTAACGCTGAATCATTTTATATACTTTGTTTTGTGTATTGCGTTGGCTGGCATTTGGCATTTGTGGTTGAATGCTTTTATTTGCTTATCAGAAAGCGTAATGAAACGTCGCGACGTCAACAGACATTCGACATATGTATACGAGCTTTCACATTAAATAATAGACCTTTTATTGATTACATACATTTTGCTCCTCCTTAAATATTTGCTTGAGATCAAACCACAGATGCACAGAGTTGTCCCCCCTTTTCTTTTGGCTGTAGATACAAAAGTATCTCTCTTTTGCACTCGTACAGTAAAGATGCAAATGAATCTGGAAAGCTGACAATTTGATTACGGCTTACGGCTTACGGCTTACGGAAAAGTATTAAATATTTTAGTTATTTAATGGCAAATAGTTGATATAATTAGTACTGGGCCTCAAAAGAATCTTTGTGGCAGCTGTAGCTGTATGCCATTTAAATTGTTTTGTTTTGGTTGTGGCAGGGCAGATGTGGCACGTACGAGTACGAGGCGAGGCGAGGCGAGACGAGGCAATTGAAATGCCAAAACTATTTGCTGCACACCAACCTATACTGTATCTAATATACAGACTATCTGTGCATCTGTATCCACATATCTACGTATCTGGCAATCATCTGCTGGTGCTGCTGCTGCAGCGTCGCTGTGGCAGGGGCATTTCAATTGCTGCCACTCTGATATTCAACGCACAAATGCCTCGAATGGCTTTGATATTTTTAAATTCAAATAAAACTAAATGCAATGCCACAGTACACTGAACTGTTGGCCAAAAAGGGGTGCAGATGGACAGGTGGACAGGTGGAGATACCACATTCAGTAGATAGGAGTATTTTTGTTTAATTACTCGCCGATAATTCAATCATCATTTTTGTGCGGGTCGTTGAACTAGCCGCATCTCAAAAGCTCAGAATCGCATAAATCACAAGTTGGCTGAGAAAATTAAAGCGGGGGGAAAACGATCTACGAGTAGCAGTAGGAAAACAAATCGCAAAAACAAAATGCGCGTGTCAATCCGTCCCACCCCCCCGTTCACTCTTCCTATATACACATATGTATATATATAGCCGTATACTTAAACAATCAGCGTGGGGAGGAGGCTAATGATTCGTCATCGACTTGGGGCCCCCAACAAACAATGAAACAATGATGAAATTGGCAGCAATGTGACACACAAAAGAATGAAATACGAATACGAGTACGTGTACAAAAAAGTTCAAATCTTTTAATTGTCATAAAGAAGGACACAATGTACAGTATTACAGCACCAGGGAATGAATTGTTGTAGTAAACAGTTATGGGAGAGCCTCTTTGCGGGGTATAAATGTCCTTTACACACGAAGAAAACCGTGCAGAATCCACAAAACTGAATTTTCAAAGACTCTGAGAGGATGAAGCTCCCAATATTTCTGATTGCAGATGGTTCTTTTGTAGGTAATTACCATTAAATGTACGTCAATTTATTGTATGTGGATGTAGGGATGCCCACGAGGGAGTAGGGATGCAGCGTATTACGTATACGCCGAGTGGTGGTGGTGGTGTTGGTGGGAGGGGGTTGGGCTGTGCTCCCAATACTTTGACAGTTTTATCGCTGGCCATTTGGGCCATTAGACAGCTTGACACCGGGCACACTTGCACCTACCTCTGCCTCCACTCTGCCCCCTTTCCGCTTGCCCCTTTTTGTGAGTTGGTGGGGTGGTGGGGTAGCCAGCAGCAGCTGCACCTGTCGCTGCTTCCGCGTTGAGAGCTTTCTTGGCAACAGTTGTTGCTTTGTTGCACTTCGCATTAAAAGCAAAACAAAAACAGCAACAAAAACAGAAAGAGAAACAGAAACAACGCAATCGAGTGGCTGGCGGTAGGGTAAAGAAATCTATTTTTGGGATATCTCACAGATTGTTGTGGATGCAGTAGATGAGGCGGGAGATCAGATCGGTGCAGGCCTGCAGGCGTTGCATGGGCATCTCCATCTCCTGCGTCTCCTGCGCCTCCGCCACCTCATGCTGCTCGTCGTCCTTGCTGGCGGCCAGCGTAATGATGCCCAGAGAGAAGATCTTCAGGCCGCAGTGGTGGGACACAATCACCTCGTGGACGAGGGACATGCCCACAGCATCGACGCCCATCACACGCAGCATCTCCCCCTCGGCGTTCGTCTTGCAGGTGGGGCCGCACAGGCAACCGAAGACACCCACTTGGAGGCAGTCGTCGAAGCCCAGCTCTCTGCCGATCTGCAGGCTCTTTTCGAGCAGGTGTCTGTCGTAGGCGCGGGTCATTGCCAGCTTGCGAACGCCGAAGCGCGGATCGTGGGCGCCCGTCAGCGGCGTCCTGTCGAACATGCCCAGCATGTTGATGTGGTCCTTGATGAGCATAATGTCGCCCACGGCGTACTGGGGATTCACTGCCGCCGCGGCGCACGTCAGCAGGATGTGCTGGACGCCGCACAGCTTCATGACGCGCACGGGCAGGACGCTGCTGGCCAGCTGGTAGCCCTCGTAGGTGTGGAAGCGGTCCTGCATGGCCATCACGGTGGCCCCCATCACGGTGCCCACGACCAGGTGGTTGCGGGCGCCCTCCAGCGTGGAGCACACCGGGAACTGCGGTATGTCCTCGAACGGTATGAGCACGGGCTCCTCGATAATGTCGACCAGCTGGCGCAGGAAGTGGCCGCATATCAGCCCGATCCTGGGCCGCATTTGGCAGACCTTCATGATGTGCTCGGCCATCGCCTCGATCTCCCCGTAGGCGTACAGCTCGCTCTCCGGCGTGCAGATGACGGGCTTGGGCCTTCTCAGGGCCTCTTCCTCCTCCATTCGCTGCTGCCTGATCGCCTGCAGCCTCCGGGCAATGGGCGACTTGCCCGAGCAGCAAGTGGGGCTGCACATGGCGCCAGGACAGAGAGCGGCACTCTGCTACTAAATCAACTTTAATTTATCACAAATAAAAACACTTGATTAGTGGGACATGGGTATACCTATGGACTATCCCTTGAATGGATTTGACAAGCCGAGCGTCAAAGGAATTCATTCTTTTGTGACCCGATGTCCGCACAGCAAGACGCCATCCACCGACTGGTGTGCGGTGCAGGCACGGTTTTTGTTGAATTTTTCGATTGTTCCAAACATCCTTTGCCTGCCACAAAAGCCCCCCGTCAATCCGCAAAACAAAAGGCAGACAACAACCGTCGGGGGCTGTTAATTTAATCTGGAAATGTAAAAATATACGCGTGGGAGTCAACAGAACATTCGTGATGAAAACTATATTGATTTCTGCCGTACGAAACTCCAGTTGAACTCCAGTTCGAGGCAAACGAGAAGCGAGAAAGCGGCTTACAATATTAACAGTGCGTATACGTGACGGCAATGCTCATACGCAATGGCGTTCGCCACAGCAGCAGCAACAGAAACAGAAACAGCAACAGCTACTGACTGCACTGTACCCCTCAGCACTGCAACACATTTGATTTTTTTGGCTTTTAGCAGCCGATAAAAGCGAAGGAGTAATGCAAGGCTACCCTGTAAAGTTGGTAAGCCGATCTCGATTTGGCTTGACTTTGGGCGAATTACTGAAGCATTCAGTCACAACACTCACAGAATATTCAGTATACGGTATTCGCTATTCGGTATTCGGTATCCGGTATGCCTGTGGCGTTGTCTTTAACAATAATAAAATAAAAACAATTGTTAATAGGGAACTTTGTAACATTGTTTATGTCATTTGAGCGCTCACACAGATGCTTGAGTTACAAAAATCGTTGTTGCCGCACCCCCGCACCCCCGCACCCCCGCACCCCCACACTCCCGCTGCTCCGCCCCCACAAACAACAATGTCACGCGTGACGTTTGACGGCAATGTGGATGCCGCCAAGGCAATGGCAACCGATAGCAAAGTTTATCCAGTGAGAAATATCATCTGTTTCACCCAACTACGTCGCGCCCGCTGCCCGTCTGCCTGTCTGCCTGCTCCTCGCAGTTGCAGCTACAAATTTTGGCCTGTATTTGATTTGTGTCTGCCGCTGTCTGCTTATTTGTTTGCTACTTTGCGTCTGCATGCCAAAAATACTATGCTATGTTAACATTTGGGATTAATTTCTGGTTCATATTTGTTTTTGTTTGTTTGTGTTTTTTGCGACTGTTTGTTACCTTGCCCCAGGAAGAGGCAATCGAGGCATGGGCAAAAACACGTTCCCCAAATATTCCCATTCAGACTTGCCGTGCACTTTTGCGGTCTTGTAGGTGCCTATACGATATAGGATATCGGGTATAGGGTAGAGGGTAGAGGGAGGAACTGCTCAGATTCGATTTCGAAAATGTTTCGTTTTTCTAGGAAAAACCCATGGCTATTTGATATGTTTTCCCCCAAAAGTTAGCAACCAAAATTCGACTGAAATTCGACTCGATTCGAAGGAAAGTGTATCTATATCTTCGCTCACCGATGAAATAATCTTTGAATTTGTGTGTGTTTTGGGGCTTGTTTTTGGATGTTTGTTTTTGAAAGCAAAAAACCAAAACGAAATGTTAAATATATTGACTGGCATTTGAATGCTAATTGAAGTTGGATACCTCCTATACGATCTTATATGTATGTATGTATCTCCATGCTGTTGCTGTGGGAAGTTTTTTGTTGGATAAGCGGGCATTTCCGGGGGAAAAAGGAAAAAGTCAATTTTCCAAATTAATTGAAAGTTAACCACCAATTGACACATAATTTTATGAACTTTGATCCGAAAAATCTCGAAATCTTCCTCTATTTTAGTTGCTGATTAAAGCCTCGCCAAGGACTCCCAGCGCGAATAAAGGATAAGTGGATGAGTGGGAAAGTGGGAAAACGATTCCTCTTCAAAAGTCGACAAATGAAAACCAACAAAAACAACAGTAAGAGCCATCGCTTATGCAACAACCTGTTGAGCCCAGAAGCCGCAAGTGTCGACCGGAGTAGCAATCAAGGCAGGAACAGGGGCAATCAGAGCATCTTGCGGATACAAAGCAGCTACACTTACAAGTGTCTCAACCACAATCCGCGACTAGAGGTACTGACCTGACTCCCAGCACCCAGCAGCCAGCTCTCAGCAACTCCGGGACTCGTGACCCGCTAAGAGAGCCGCATACTGACGAAAGACTTGAAGTTGAAGTTGCAGTTGCAGTTGGCGGTGGCTGTGGCATCAGAGACAGAGAGAGAGAGAGACCCTGAAACTGAATCTGAAAACCAAAACAAAAACGTAAAAGCCAAAATCTGGTTTGACTCGATTCGACGATACGCCACGAGCAATCCGCAGACGAGCCTCCTTCCAGTGTTTCGGTTGCTGTGCTCCACTTTCAGTGGCTCTGGCTCTGGCTCCATCTTTGGCTGTGTCTCTGACTCTGTTTACTGGCACTGGCCACTGGCCACTGGCCACTGGATCTGCCCCGATAAAGGCAATAAACAAAAGACGAGAGAGCTGTAGCTGTGGCTGAACCGCAAACTGGTTCTGGTATCTGTTTTATTGTGTGATCTGCAGGCTGCAGCTTGAAGTTGTAGTTGCAGTTGTAGTTGTAGTTGGACTCATGTCTTACGCTGTTGATTATTTCGCGGATATGGGACAGATCTCACAAGATGTAAGTACACAAAACCCCACTTTCATATACCCACATACTCGCATGTACACGTACATAGCTGTACGGCTAGTCATAATAATAATATTTTTGCCTGTCAGATACACTCAACCTCAACCAATTTTCACTTGATTTAAAGTTACTTGTTTGCCGATTCAGTGGGGAAGTTCAGTTGTTTTGGGGCCAGACCCTGGCTGCTTTTATTGGTGCATCGACTGATGTATGGTTGCATAGTTTCTAATTAATTGAGGACATGGGGAACCGACCAGACGACCAGACGGCCATCAATGGTATTGATTTCCATCAAGGCAGCACAAAAATCCTAACGAATATTTGGGGAATTCCATAATTGGTTTGTTTCGACTGCAGGCAGTCCCAACGATGCCAAAGTTGAACGATATTCGGCATCCTCGTGGGTGCTTCCTTGCATTGTTGGCAGGCCAACAAAATCCGGTAACACAAAAGGCCAAAATCACCACAATTTTCCATGCAACTCAATCAGATATTTATGCCCCAGAATGGGGCAGCAGCAGAGCAGAAAATCATTAGCACTACACTAAACATAGAGTAGAGTAGAGTATTTTCCAGGATATCGTAGTACAGGACACAGAATTACGGATAATTGTTGAAGCAAACGGCCAGCCACAGCACAGATGTCATGCAACAAAATAGGCGACGTTGCAAATGAATATTAAATCAAATTAAAGCGTAATCTATTAAAATAAATTATGCAAAGGTCCCTGGCACTGTGGAGCCACAACACCCCACACCACCCCACACCACACATGTGCAAACAACATATAATTGGGTGCAGTCCGGTGTCCGAAGAAGCATGTTTATTTGTTTCAACCGCCGAACAGAAATTAAGCAAAATTCAGGAGGTGGAAGGAAACATTTGGAAAAAGCGAATAGAAGCAGCGAACGCGTCTACATTTTTTTTGCCATTTCCCAGAGTTTCCAGTTGTTTCCCCGAGTTGCACAGAGTCGTAGTCCCAGTGCTGGTGGGATTGTGGGATTGTGTTTATTTAATTAGCAGAATGGCAACTACGAAAATAATATCAAAACTATTACCGTAAAGTCGGGTGCCCCAGGTGCTATGTGGCTGGGTGTCGCTGGGGCTCTACCCCGATAAGTAACAGCACCAACACCACCACCCCCACCCCTTTTGTTGGTTTCCTTCACATTTTGATAAGCAGTCCCTCGTGGAATAGTTTTTGGCACTTCTTTTTCAGGCCAAAGATAACGCAGAAACCTCAGCGATTTTGCATGTTTTTTTTTCATAATAAAATAAGTATAATAAAAATGCTGCAAGTATCTGGGTCACCTAATCAGGCAAAATGTAGGCAAATTGCGACTTGAATTTAATTGAAATCGAGAGCAGCAGAAACAGAAACAGAAACAAAGGCAAAGCATCGGAGCCAACAGATGGGTGGGGGGGCGGTTTGGTTTAATCAACGCTTTTGCGGTTTGTCGGGGGACTAACTATAGTAAATATATGCAAATATGAACACTAATTATGTATTGGGGAATGCAATTAATTTCGGCATTTGGCTGGGGAATATCTGTGGTTTTTTTTGGGCAGCATTTAGGCCCTCTGGAGTCGCATTCATGGGGCATTCTTCAATTGTTGAGCTTCGATCTGCTGCAAGAAGATGGGAATGCGGCTGCACAATTTGCAATCGAAGCAGAGGAAATCATAATAAATAATAATTGCAATTACCAGCAGGGCGTATCTGTCGAGGGGGGAGAGGCGGGAGGGCATCGGCCATCGGCAACAGACGGGCAGGCCTCGGAGGAAAATGCAAAGAATTTTATTTACGCAATAAATATAAATTGTATAAAAATACATTATCCGCAGGGCGGCGGCGGGGGGCCGCAGGGTGGGGTTGGTGGCTGGTGTTGACTCCTGGGGACAGCGTCAGTCCGTCAGTCCGTCAGTCAGTCAGTCAGTCAGGCAGTCATTGCGGCCTGAGAGCAGTATCAAAATAAACAGATGTACGCCCGCCCGACGCTGGCAAGAGTCCAAAAAGGCTTTCGCCTTTCGAGTGAGTGACGGCGGAAAAGGCACCAACTGATTGAGTGAGTGAATTACAGAGTTAATGAGTGATTGCAGGAGTGAATGAGTGAAGGAGTAACGGAGTAACGGAGTGACGGAGTGACGGCTTTCGCCATTGATTGATTGACGCATCCACTAACTGAATTGCAGTGCGAATGCATAATTGAAGATGCGATTGAATGAGTGAATAAGTCAGTTTGATACGCAGTTCCTTCCCTCCAGCGAAAAGCTAAAATTTACTCGTATATGTATGAACTCGTATAATATATAATATTTTCATCGTATCTTTTGTTCTGAATGGATGTGGTATCGTTATTATATGAGATGGGTTTTCCTTTATACTTTGCCCCTCAGAGCCCGTGAATGTCAACAAAATACTTGCTGCATTCCCATTAATGCAAGTTACTCGAAACGAAACGAGTATAAAGATACAGATACAGATGCAGATACATGGTATACACATGTACATGGGTAGTTCTAGATAGTTCGTTGACCTTGCGTTGGCTAAATATAGAATTTGTCGGATCACTTGCCATTTGTCCAGCGATTTGCATTGTCCGACATACAGACAGAGAATGAGAGAGTTATCAGTGGGCGGTTATCAGTGGAAGATGACAGTATTTTTTACATACATATATGTGAAGGGATGTACAACGTAAGTGCTAGAGAGAAACTTGCCGACATTTGATATGCCTCGTAAATACAATGTCCTACAGAGGCTGGTGATGGGGATGGAGATGGAGATGGAGACGGGTGTTCTCTTCTGTTCACCTAATAATTTGTGCGGCACTTTATCAGCAGACAAAGTGTCGCTCTGAGTGCCAGACAGCTTGGGTAGAGTTTGGGTAGACGAAGGCACCCCCCTCCCGCCCAATCACTCACACAGATGGATATTGAGGTGGGTCAATGTGTTGAGTGTCGGAAGGTGGGGTGATGTGATGTGAAAAACATCTCAAACGTTGGCGAACAGAACCAATATATGTATCTCGTTGTTCAGAGGTTCAGATTAATTAATTAAGGCCAAAGGTGATTCTTTTGCTTTCGAAATAATCCCCATTAATCTGTGAAGACAAAGAAGAGCCTTCGCCAGGGAAAAGAATGATGTAAATTTAAGCTAAAAGCCATGGAAATAAAAGAGGAATTTAATCAATTTCAATCCTATAGAAGATGCTATTTACCTTCTTTGAGTCTCGCTGCCTCCCTGATTATCCAATACCTGACATTTTCCCCTCACCACCCCCCATTTCATGCAGAAGATAATGGACTGGCGGGAGCCCCAGCCACGGCCCCAGCTCTGGGGAGATGGGTTGTCTGTTTGTCTGTTTGTCTGTCGCCGTCTGGCCATAAAATGTCAATCAATAAGTAAAAACAGAGTGCAAAATATGATTTAGCTGCATATCTAAGCAGCAATAAAAGCATTGTTCGGGATTTTTATTGCAAAACATAATATGAGAAAAAATGTGCCAATAATTCAGTAATTTAATTAACAGCAACGATTGTTTGTGTCAACAATCGGTGCATACACACTTTGTTGTTTGCTATTCACAGAGTAAATACGAGTAGATCTAATTAAATATTCGCCAATGCAATGCAGGGGGAAAACTGTAATCGAACTCGTACATACATACATATGTACATATGTACATATGTATGTGGTATGTGGTATATAGTAGTGATAGTGGTTGTGGCCTGTAGGAAAAATAGTTTATCACGTCTAGACATGTCTTTATTATTATCTACGCACACACAGGCACACAACACAAACAAAACGCTTGCACAATTTCTGTTTTTTTTCATACGCGAGTTAAGCTTTATTTTTTTATTTTGTTTATGTTGTTTTTGTTTCCCGAGCTCGAGTACTCGAGCTGTAGTATTGGAAAGCGTTTTATTCGGCTATAAGGCATACAGATCACTGTAGATCTATGAGATCCAAAAATTGAGATGCCTCTTGGCGGATATTCTACACATTTAAATCCCCCTTTTGATCCTGGGAATACCATAAATTTGGTTTACTCTCAATTCTTAGGGTATTCTCCGCCTCGTTGTGGCACGGCTTTTGGTTTTTGGTTTTGCTTTCTTGTGTGTGTGTGTGTGTGTGTGTGTGTGTGTTTTTTGTTTTGTTTTGTTCGCGTCGTTGTTGTCTCTCGTGTGCATTTCTACAACACCTGACGTTTTTTCCACTTTACTTGTTTACCTACTTATTGTTTTTCGTGGCCCCCGCCATCCACCCGCCCCCACTATTCATAAGTCTATCTCCCTGTCTGTCTGCCTATCTATCCGTGTCCCCGTCCCTCGCTCTTCGCTTCGCTTCACTTCTCTTCCCTTCTCTTCGCCTCCATCTATGGCATTCTACCATTTATGCTAATTTATTTGCCTGTTTACCAGCTTTTGTTTTAATCTGTTTGTGGGGTTGTGTGTTGACACTGTGTTTGAATAGTATACGTACCGCATAGTGTGCGTGTGTATGAGTGATTGAATATGAGTAGTGCTCAGTGTTCAAGTGTGTGAGAGAGTATCCAGAGTGGTGTGGATGGAAAACAATGATACATATTTCAGAGCTAAATTACACCACAAAAATGTATTGTCCACGCCGCTCCACGCCGCTCCACGCCGCTCCACTCCGCTCCCCTCCACTCCCCTCCGCTCCACTCTGCTTTGCGTTAATTATGTTAATTTATTAATTTGTCTTGGAAAGAGGAAAGGAAATCAAGATTAGCTTACTGAAATTAATTGCCCGCAATTAACATACGTACATAAGCTCCAAGAGCGTAAACAGCTGCGTTGCATCCGGCGGAGATATAGAGACAGAGAGAGAGAGAGAGATGGTGAGTGTAAGTGCTCGTATTGTATTGTACACCTAGAGAGAATAAAAGCTTTGAGCCCCGAATAGTTGCACTTGGATCTCAACATGGCTGTGCTTTCTCTCAGTGCAGCCTGAACGGTGGTAGGACGCTCCTGGAGGTGTGAAATGTTCCAGTTTTCTCCAAATCCTCTGCAGTATGCAATTATCCGCACTTGATCTCAATTAACAGCCCGAAGCTTCTGAAACACTTCCCCCAAGTCTTTTGTCTGATTTCCTGCGAATCCAAAGGATTTCCGCATTAATTAATAATCATGCAGCTGAATGGGTGCACAAAGGTTCTTCTACTCAATTTAATGAGAAGTCTTAAGTCCGGATGAGAAGCATTCATGTGCATGGCTCTGACTGGGTAGTAGATAGAGGCTCAACCTCAACCAGGGATTAATTATCGAACATCCCGTACACCATCATTACATACACCACCCATGTGCGCCCTCAGGACCGCGTGCAGTGCTTCCATCTCCTTCGATCATTTTCATTGATTGTTGGTGCATCTAGGCTACCCAATTACTATGCAGCTAGAATAATTATTTTTTCAAATTAACGCCCTTGCATATGCCCAATATTAAACATGGCCTAAGCCTAAGCCTAAGCCACCTCCCGCCCCCTGCCTGCCGCTGCTCGAACGGGTCTGGGTCTGGGTCTGGGACTGGGACTGGGTCGTGTGTGTGCGCTGTATGCCAAAGGCGAAAACTAGTTTGATTTTCCAAACGGGTTTACCCCATCCCCTAGCCTTGCCCTGCCTTGCCTTGCCTTGCCTTGAGTCTGTGTGGGTGTCCATTATTTCCATGGCAGAACTTTGACGATGATGATGGAAGTCAACAAGTGCAGTCAAAGTTTAGTATTTAATTAAATTTCAGGGGCAATTACCAGGACTCTCTCTCCCTCCCTCCATCTGTCCTTCAAGGTATATTAATAATCAGATTTTAAAGATCTTTGCGAATAGTTTTTTGCCCATAAATCAAATTGATTTGTGGACCAACTCTGGTTTCAATTTTGTTTGGCATTTGTTATATCCGACAGCTCCCATAACGTCTAATCATTCATTCGATTAATTAGTGAACATTCGGTTCGATTAATTATGTATGTGAAAGCCAGGGCACTTTTGTTGTTAGCTGATTTACATTTCTCTCACTCGTGAGCATCCGAGTGTCCGAGTGTCGTAAGTGCCGTTTTGTGGCTATTAATTTAATTCATTCGATGGAATAATTATGAAATTAGCACTGGCTCTGGCTCTGGCTCTGGCTCTGGCTCTGGCTCTGGAACGTGGGCGCCTCAAACGGGTGTGACTTTGAGCGGTGTCGGTGTCGAGTGGGTGGCGGGGGCGGTGGCGGTGGCGGTGGCTAAGGTTAACACTAAACTTGATTATGCAAATATCGGAACTACCATTTTTGGTGGCTACAACTATTCCCTCGAATGGTTCTCTGACTGCAACGAAGCACACAAAAACATACATACATACATGTATGTGGATCTACTACATATGTATGTACATACTATTTACGCACTCGATTTTTATATGGTGCCGGAGAGATTGTGCTATCAAGAAATTAAAATAGAAATATACGTACATATGTACTAGAGGCGGAGCCCACTCTCGTTGGGAGTCATTGAACGTTTAATAACATCGTCCCAGTTTGTGGCACCACTCCACACACCACAACAACAGGAAAATAAACTAAAAAATACACCATCAGCATTCGATTGGAGTAAATGTATCTTGTATCTTCATTATTTGTGGTGGGTTTCCCCAAGGACTGTCTTCAATCTCCTGCTGTGTGCCCTTTCATCGCGGGTTTTTTTTTTCCTGGAAAACGGCGGAATGCAATACAAATCGGACCCTTCCCGAGGAGGCTGTGAGGCGAACAGAATTTCTATGGCAACGGCTTATTGATTCCAGCCATTCAGTGCCCAATGAATAGGTGCAATGCAATTCTATTTAAGCCTTCGAAGTCTGCTTTCATCGGAAGAGCTTAAGGGACGGTGGGGTGGTTGGGGGGCTTGTTACATCCATACTCGTAGGTGCCGTATCTCGAATATCAAATTAGTTTGGCAAAAGCTTTCATTCATTTGTGGCAGGCAGCAACAGGTCGTGTGTATGTTGCGGCAAGCCTAATTGCAACCAATATCAGCGAGAAGACTCTCAGCTGACTTTTGAGCAAAAGTTTAGCCTGTTTTTGCATGCACTTTCCCCGCACTTTCCCCGCACTCCTTCGATTAGTTTTCAACTAATTTTCCAATAACGACTCTCGATTCCATCCACAGTGTTCCTCAGCAGCCACAAGCACAGACTTTGACATGGATGATCTCGACGATTTGGATCAAGTGACGCAGGTGATCGGCTACCATCCGCACTTTCACGATCACTTTCTCCGCACCCAGAACTTCATCATGAAGGGCGACGGACCCCTGCCCAACGACTACAGATACTATCTGGCCATAATTGTGAGTGTCTACTCTTTATTCATGTGTTTTAGGAAGGCGCACGCGTTCCAATGATTTAATTAACATCACCAGTTCGGAAATTGGGAAAACAATCGCATTTGATTGTATCTCCACGGCACGCCAATGCCACGCTATGGCTGTGTTCTGGCTGCGGATTAATCGGGTTGTCCAGAACCATCCAGCCCTTGGCTCGATGTATGAGAGAGACAAAGGCGCTATTGCTATTGCTCGCCTATTGTTTGCCATATCTGTTGTTTTTTTCGTGGCACGTACACGGCAGCCGCTGTCAGATCAAAACCGTATGCAGTTTCTGGCAGCTTTTTTCGGGACGGAGCCGATTGAATAGGAAACTAACACGAGTACGGGAACTGCCTCCATTAGCTGCTGCTTCTGTCAGCAGAGCACATTTGCAACGGCTGGACGGACGGACAAGTCGGACCACTGCACTAGAGCTCCAAACTTTCATATTCGATAGGGGGGTTTCAGGGGGAAAATATCAACTCATCATTTCGGGCGCCCGCTAATAGTGTTTGTCTATCAGAAGCTTACTGGTTTTACATATACATACATACATATGTATGTATGTATACTGCGCGAACGAAAAGCTCCGCTCCAAATACTCGTATTCGCTGCGCTTTAGAACTGCACTTCATTGCTCTCTCGCGAACAAGTCGCGAAAGGGAAGATGAGAGGACGAGGCTGTTCGCTCCGACTCTTTCTTTCTTCGTGTCTGTCTGCTTTCTGCATATGATCGTGCGCTTTACCGAAAGACCTGTTGCTGGCTTTGAACAGTTAAACATTCGCTCTTCTTGCTGTTCTTTTGCCTTTAGCACTACTTACAGAGATATCATATTAATTATCAATACCATCGGTTCTTTATTGCCCCTGCCTTGTTCTATCGAATGGAATTATACATTAATAGTGTTTAGCATGAATTTGTGATATTTTGTGTCTACTTTGATGCAACCTAATGACTTCCTATTCTATTCCCCGACTGCCGCTTCACCCTCCACCAGGCCAGTACGCTGGTGAATTAAAATTCAATTTTGAAAAGCTGGAAAGTTACAAAAGGAAATCTCGGGCAATAGAAACTCTCGTCCATCGATCATCGACAAATTATTATTGAATCATTTCCAATCGGAACAAAAAATCATATTGCTGCTGTAATAAAAGTCTTTTGGGCCGACCGAAAACGAAATAAACCTCGAATTAGTAAAAGAAATGCGTAATTAAAATTGATGTATCCTATGTATCGCTGCAATCGAGGGCGTTCCAAACGGACTTTGAACCCCACCCCCGAATTCAGAACCGAATACATTTTCCGTCCGTCCCGCGGAAAATCGAAAGCAAAATACGAAAACACCATTACGGATTATAGAAAAATGCATTTAGCAATTATTTGGCCAATTTTGTTGGTCCATAAAAGGTTAACGTTCTCTGAACGGATCTAAATATACTGAGAGATTTGTAATTTATTATTTTAG